>NW_026844334.1:14387340-17354840 GCF_029955315.1 Cylas formicarius
ATATATATATATATATATATATATATATATATATATATATATATATATATATATATATATATATATATATATATATATATATATATATTATATATGTGTGTGTGTGTGTGTGTGTGTGTGTGTGTTGCTTGTTTTGCTTTTTCAATTGCGTTTGGTTTATTTTCTGGATCGGATAACATTATTGCTCTGTCTGCGAGACCAATTATGACGGGAAACATGAAACATTGAGTCGTTGCCCAAAATTCTACGGGCTCCCAAATATCCTAAGGACGGGGTTCCCCTGCGTCCAATCGTAAGCGCCTTTAACTCACCATTATGCAAGCTGGAAAAACATCTGGCCAGTGCACTTCAGCCCATAGTGGAAAACTCAGAACATTTCACTCAGATTTTAGATTCTCTCAGGATGGACAAGGACGACATTATGGCAAGTTTTGATGTCAAATCCCTCTACCCGAGCATTCCAGTAGAAGAGGCACTCTTGCTTATAGAAGAAAACGAAGATCTTCCGCCGTACATAATAGATCTGTCAAGACATTACCTGAAAAACGCTTACTTTATGTTCAACGGGAAAATTTACCGACAAATAGATGGAGCAGCCATGGGATCATCTCTCTCACCTGTGATTGCTAACCTCTTCATGATTTACTTCGAAAAGAAAGCAATAGAGAAGGCAAATCTGAAGCCAAAACTATGGACAAGATACGTTGATGACGTATTTGTTGTATGGCCTTTTGGCAAGGAGGAGCTTTTGAAATTCCTAGATCATCTGAATTCCATTCACTCAAGGATTCAATTTACAATAGAACTTGAAGAGGATAACAGTCTGCCCTTTTTAGATGTGCACATCACAAGGACCGAAGACGGACATTTGGAACACACTGTCTATAGAAAACCAACACACACTAATAGATATCTGAACGCTAAATCTCATCATCACCCATCACAGATACTGGCAGTGGCAAAGACATTAATTGCTCGGTCCTTCAGGCTCACAAACGAGAGGAACAGAGATGAAGAACTGAAAAAAATTTGTACCTGTCTTCGACAAAATGGATACCAAAGGCGCATCATCAGCAATGCAATCGGTAAACAACAACAGCCGCAGCAGAGAGTGCAGGACGAGACCCAACGAAGATCGATCGCTGTCCTGCCATACATCAAAGGGGTTACTGACAAAATCGGCCGAATATTACGGAAACACGACATATCAACGGCATACAAACCTGCTCATACCATCGGAGCAATACTAAGAAACCCAAAACAAAAAATTACTCTGGAAAACCAAGGAGTATACAGTGTAGCATGCGGATCGTGCAGCCTGACGTATGTGGGACAGACCAACAGAAGGATTTCAGCCAGGCTCGAGGAACATCGTTTAGCCATAAGAAACAAACAAACAACATCTGCTTTGTTTCAGCACCAACATCAGACAGGCAATAAAATTGATTTCGGTACTTGCAAACAAATAGCTAATATTCCTGATTTTAAGACTAGGATTATACGAGAGGCCATCGAGATAGAAAAGTCCGGATACCTGAATACGAGAGACGACGCTCTGCTTTTATCCAGTACGTGGAGAACGATAATCAAACAGCAGAGCGATACGCAGCAGCCAACGGGGACATCGCAACTACGATCGGGCGAAATTAACAACGCGAAAATTCAGGGGGCGGAGTCACCTCCCCTCCCGCACAAGCACGCACGCACGCACCGCCGATAACCTCCCAGTGTTCGAAGTGTTTTCGGAGCGCGAGCGTTGAAGATGCCAAGTGAGATTTTGGCGAAACGTCTGCAGGATTCCAGTCGGAGTTATACATATATTATTGCTCCATTTACTGCCTTTACTGCCCTGTTACTGTACTTCACTTTCAACTAATCAATACCTTGTAAAGATTTTTGCATAGCAAGTTTTCGCTGGTGTCAGATGTGGGGTATTTTATAAAAGAAAGTCACTTTAAAACACATTTAAATTGCTAACGAACAATTCAAATTAGAAAATGAATCGAGCCCTTTATTCTCTTACCTCTCTGCAAGAATATGTTTCATACTTATTAGTATAAGGTTCAAAGAATTAAATTAGTTTATTCTTTTGTGGATCCAGTTTTTAATATCGATTGATGGATGATGCTATCGCGTCAAAACCAGCAAGCATTAAAAGTGTCATGTAAATGTCGGCCAGTAAATATTATTGGATTTCCTGAATCTGAACGCGCCCTGAAAAGAAGAATATTCTGCAACTTTCAAACATTTGTTAGCTCGCCTCAAATAATTTGTATCTTCAAAAACATAAAGGTGGTGTAAAATTCAATGAAAACGAAACCGATTCATTTATTGGGACGAGCAATAAACTGAATAGATTTTACGATGGAAGTATTTTTGGAGATTAATTCTTGACGGACCAAAGTGAAATTTTTGCAAATCCTAGCGGAAAGTTATAGCAAGACCATGGCATGCAGCACGCGAGCATTTAACATTTACGCCATTTTTACAACCCCATAAAATTGTACGCTTCCAAGTAATGCGGTTATTGCTCATTTCGAGACTAATTCTCTGCCGAACAAACAATATTTTTACAGGAGACTGTCCTCTTTTTTCCTTTGTCCGTCGGAAAACGACGGGAAACTAAAATTATTTAAAATTTCCCCGTAAACTTCTTTTTATTTTTCGCGTATAAAATATTTGGAAAGGCATAAATTTACGATAAGAACTTGGAAAAACTTTTAACGTTCCGTTGTACGCGTGGGTTCGACTTGTTTACAATTTGTTTCGGGAACTACAAATAGCTTTCGATTTAAATTCTCGACGCAGGAGGATTTGTATTCTTAATAACGATAGTCGTGGACGTTGTCAAAGGGCCATCGGGGAATTTAGTTTTTGACGCAGATATTTTTCAGGAAGCCGCGATAATGGTATACGACTAGCTTAAGCGGAGCTTATTAATAAAAAAAATATCGAGAAAGTAAATAAATCTTCAGATTTATTTAGGCATTGCCAAAGAAAAATGCACGATAATTTGTGGTTCAAGACAATTTTCATTTAAAATTATGTCTCTCTTAAACAACAAATGTATAGATGGCGCACGTGTAGGGTGTAGGTTAATAGGGTCGAATATGTTTCGGTTATTTGACTACGGCGAGGTATGTATTTTCTCAGTCTAATAGTGCTTTCGTGCAACTGTTATTGTTGATTTTTAACTCCAATTCCTCCATCTCCATTTGCAATATGGGTCTGTCATTTGCTGATTTGCGGGAAATTAAGACAATGAAAAAAAAACGAAAAGCGTACCTAGCCTACAGATCACTGAAGACACCGGAATCTCATGAGCTTTACAAAGAGAAACGAATTGAAACCAAAGCGCTGGTAAGACATTTCAAAAACGAATATTCGAAACTTGAAAAAGATTTTTATGGCACACAAAAACAGACATGGCGAGTAATAAGACAACAATGGAAAGAAATAGCAGAACTCTACGAAAGCACCTTAATCCCAGAACATAAATGGGAACAGTACCTGACGGAGCTGTTCGGAGGCATACCTAGCGATAGAGGAACTGACGCACCACGTATCCAGCATGGCGTGGAAGTAAGCATCGATGAGGTAGCTGAAGCCATAAAATCTTTAAAAAACAGAAAGTCTCCTGGGCAGAACGGACTATACAATGAACTGTTAAAGTATGGTGGTCAACGCCTAACAGAAAAACTAACAAAGCTCATCAAAAATATCCTAAACACCTGCAGAATAGGAGACCCATGGAGAACTAGCACAATGATACTCATTTTCAAGTAAGGAGATAAGCAGGAGCTGAGCAATTACAGATAGATAAAACACTCAAACTCACCACAAAAGTTATTACCAACAAAATCAATGGTCTTACGTCGCTACAAGATGAACAACAAGGGTTTAGAAGAGGACGCTCGTGCGTGACGATAGAAAATATATACTTGATTAATAACATCCAAGCCCGTATTAATTAACCTATCCAGGCCAACAACGGTATCAGACAGGGAGACTCTCTTAGTCCGTTGTTATTTAATACAATTATGGATGAAGTGATAAAAAAAATTCGTTTGGGTAGAGGGTACAGAATTGGTAATGATGAAGTGACAATTATCTGCTATGCCGACGATGCAATGAGATGCGCACAGAACGAAGATGATCTGCAGAGACTTTTAAACATCTTCAACCGCACAGGCAAGCAATTTAACATGACTATCTCAGCCCAAATAACGAAATGAGAGCGAAGAACGAAAAAAGAGCCGCTCAGATGTAAACTGGAAGTGGACGGGCAAGTAATTCAACAAGAGATGGAGTTTAAATATCTGGGTATTGACATTACCAGTTATGGAAATGTGGAGGACGAAGTGAGGCAACAGGTAGCAAAAGCCAATAAAGTGGCAGGCTGCTTAAATGATGTAATTTGGCGAAACAAACATCTGAAAAAACATACAAAAGTACGAGTCTACAAAACAACGATCAAACCGATCATGACCTACACGGCAGAAACAAGATCAGATACCGCAAAAACTAGACGACTTCTGGAGACTACGGAAATGAAGATTCTCCTCCGCATCTCAGGAAAAACATTGCTAGACAGAGAAAGAAACGAAAACATCAGGCAATCGTGCGGAGTGGACAACGTGAACGACTGGGTGCTCCAAAGAAAAAGACAGTGGAATGACCATATTAACCGTATGCAAGATGGCAGACTAGTAAAAATCGTTAGAAACAAATCACCAGACGGAAGATGGGGCGTGGGACGACCGAGAAAAAGATGGAACGACGATATCAAT
This sequence comes from Cylas formicarius, assembly GCF_029955315.1. Lineage (NCBI taxonomy): Eukaryota > Metazoa > Arthropoda > Insecta > Coleoptera > Brentidae > Cylas > Cylas formicarius. Next base: position 14,392,131 of record NW_026844334.1, read on the forward strand.
CCAGGTTGACAGATATAGAAGAGACTATAGAAGAAAGAAGAAGAAGAAGATTATCAGCATGTTCAATGACAAATTCTTTCAAGATTGTTGACAAGGTGGCTGCGGGTCTTGATATTAAATTTGAAGAACAATTTAAAGATCAATAAGATAAAATTACAGCCCTAAGAGACAACCGAAAATATCCAAAAGAAGGTGAGAAGCTGGCCGCAGTCCTTGTGAGATTTTCATCCGACGCGGCGCGAGTGTCGGTGTTGAAAAATAAAAAAAAGTTTAAGAAGATCTGGTATATTCATGGGAGAAGATCTAACCAAAATGCGTCTGCAGTTATTTAATAGTGCTGCACTTGAATTTTCCATGAAAAATTCATGTGTGCAAAAGGGTAACGTTTATGTTAAATACAACGGGAAAGTTCATCGGATTTCAAACGAAACCGATTTCGAAAAAAACTCACTTTTATCTTTCTCATTGTTGGTTGGATATTGTGCAAAATTTATAAAATTTAATATGGGCAACGGGCATATTAACTTGCTTTTATTTTTAATTATATTACTTTGTTAGTCATAGCCTTAAAGACGCAATATAGAGTAGAATGGTAAAATACGGATTCTATTACTAATGAAAAACTGGAATATTTAATATTCAACCTTAAAATCTCCAAAAGAAGCTATGCTTTTTGTGGTTTTAATAGGCCACCAAAACTAAATTTTAATACTGAGGTCTCTGATTTGGATAATATTTTTATCCCACTGTCGATGAGATCTTTTGTCTAGGAGATTTTAAAATCAATATAATAAATGTCCATAATCCTTTAGTGCCCTTATTTGAAAATTATAACTTTGTGCAGACCATTGACGGACCTACACGCATTTGCATTTCTGACGCTTCAACTACTTTAATTGATGCCATTTTTGGTATTGAGGTCAGGGGTCGGGAAATATTTCTGATCACAGTTTTATTTATTGCTAAATTAATCTACCAAGGGTAGCAAAGACGCCAAAAAAATCAAGCATCGATCATTTAAACACTTTAACTTTAATAAGTAATATCAACTCTTTACCTTGAGATTACATATTGTACGAAATTGACGTTGATAGCAAAAATAATTATACTAAATAAATTAATTTTATTTTTGTTTGATCAGCATGCGCCAATTAAAGAATCCTTAACAACTAAGCCAAAAGCTCGTTGCCTGACAGAAAACATTGAATTATTTATGAAACAAAGGGCATTGCAGAAATTTAAAAAATCTAAACTATAGTCCGAAGACAAGCAATATCTCGACTTCTTTAAAAATTATTCCAAAAAAAAAACTTGATCAGCTCTAAAAAGTTTCAATGTATGCGGCACAATTCCCCAACATTTATCGGAACCTAATGAAATTAGTAACTTTTTTTGTACATATCTACAAAATAAGTCAGACTGTCCAGCAAAAATAAACTTTTATAATAACAAATAATAACAATTTATATTTCTCGTTTAAAATAACTGATATATGCACGGTAAACAAAATTGTTGATAATATTGAAACTAACGCCACCGGAGTCGATGAAATATCCCCACGTATGTTGAAATGCTGTAGTCCTTTTATTGATAAATGAATTACGCATATTAAAAATTGCTGCATTGAAACAAGCTATTTTGCAGTCCAATGGAAAATTTCTCTTGGTAAATCGCTACCTACCCACCTAATACTACCCACGTTAATAGCTTTGACTAATGTATTGGATGAGATTCTTCAACCTTGGGATAAAAAAATGAGTTTTGTTTTAGTGCTTTTGGACTTTCCGAAGGCATTCCATACAATTAGTCACGGGCTGTTGGTGGCTAAACTACGGTGCTACGGTTTCAATGTAGAATGTAGAATGTAGAAATCAGACTTATATTTTATATTTCAATCAATTCTTTCAAATGTTAAGTATTCGGAAAAGGTGTAAATTCTATCCGGTGTCCCACAGGTGTCATTTTTAGGCCCATAGCCTTTCCTTATTATACTTCTGATATTTTGAGATCTTTAAAATTAGGTAAAATTCAAGCCTTTGCGGATGATACAAAAATTTACTGTAGCTTCCGCCCCGACAATTATAAAGAATTAGAAGCATACATTAATGATGACCTGCAAACTTAAAATCAGATTTCTCAAGACCACAACTGAAACTTAATACAAGTAAATCATGTGTTATGGTGTTTGGGAATGATAATAATGTTAACTTCTTAAAGAAAAGATTAATATAGGGATCAGCAACTCAAAATTAAGTTTTAAAAAATTGCGCCAAGAATCTGGGAGTTATGTTGGAACGCAAAAAGAGCACCTAAAAAAATATTTCAGAAATCTTTTGCCTCCGTGAAAGTTTTATATAATAATAATGTAAGTAAACAACTGAAACAAAGTTTGTGTCAATTTCTGGTCCTCTCTAACTTCATGTGACTTTGTCTATGGTTTTTGTTTGCATCAGGAAAATACGAAACGTGTTTAGATAGTACAGAATGCATATGTTCGGTTTGGCTATGGCGTCAGGAAATTTGATCATGTATCACACTTATACAATTATATAAAATGGCTCAAAATGAATGAGCTAGGAATGCTATATTTCCCGACAATTTTGGTTAAAGTAATAAATAACCTTAATTCGCCAGTTTCCGTAAAAAATCCCTTAATATTTCGTAACACTGTCCACAATATTAATATTAGAAATAATGCCAAACTGACGATGCCACATCATAATACTGCAATATTTCAGCGCTCATGTCCATACAACGCCATAAAGTATTTCAACTTAATTTGAAACCAATTTCTTGACACTTTATTTCCAAACAATATATAAAAAAATGTCTTCTAACTCTCTATTAACGGGCTTAAACTCAAATTAGTAATATAATACCTACATATCACGGAGTTGCAAAAGGTTATAACACCAATTAATTCTCCGCTAATTATAACTTAAAAGTTACTTAAATGTATATAATTTGTTTTTTCTATAACTTATTTCCACAGGGTATAATTACGGTAATTTCTATAATTGTAATAACTTTGCAATATGAAATTGTTCAAATAAAGTCATTATTGTTATTATTATTATTATTATTATTAAATGTACTAGGATATTAAGTAAAATGCAATAAAACTTCAATAACATGTTAGATTCCAGGGTGATGAAAAACAACAAATTGTGTATTATGAAGTTCGTAATTTGTTCGCTAGGAGGCTTAACTACTACCACCATTAGCGTTTTTAGGGTTCATATTAGAACAAGTCTAGGGGCTGAGGTGTGCGCAAAAATGTCTGGTTTCGGGTGTAAACAGAACTGATGGTTGTTTTTATGTGTTTGTTATTTGTTAAGCTTTGGATCACTACCGTGTGTCTATTGTATTGCTTTTGTTTATGTTAAATAAGAATTTAAGGTTGATTTATGTTCACATTTAAGAACAATATATAATTTTTGTTTGTTTTAACACAATCAAAAATTTAATTAATAATAATTTTCACATTAAAGATTTTAAGCGTTCCATCAAAAAATACACTTCACCACAACCTTCCAATAGCAATGAAACCGAAAGAAATCCCACACTTACCACTGTGATATATATATCAAAAGTTCTAAAGAAATATAACGTCAAAACCAGATTTACCACTTATCCAAAAATCTCTTAACATCTTCGATCCGTCAAAGACAAAGAATACATTGGAGAGACCGGACGAGAAATATCAACTAGGCTCAAAGAAGATGAAAGAGCCTTAAGACTAAGACAAATAGACAAATAAACTCATCAGCAGCAGCCGAACAGAATCACGAAACCGGACATCAAATTTTATTCTAGAAAACGAAAAATCCGAGAGTCAGCAATTACCGAGAAAAATATGAGCCAGTTTCAGTCAAGCTCTGATGAAGCCAACAGGAACAAGTTCAACTTCAACAAAAACCGACGCAGGAGGGATCCAGAAGTTTTGTATCTTTATATCTTTGTATCATTTTTTATTCGAAGTAATTTTAACGAAAGCAACTCATACTAGAACTGCTTAGAGAATGGTCTTGCTTTTTTTCAAAAAATAATTATTTCCGAGCCGTCCGAGAATAATTCTATTTCAAATAGCTTAGCGTCATTAGATGTTCTCTAAATAATCATTTGAATACAATCGTCTAATTTAGTTGGTCCCTCTGACTTACTTTGGTCCTTCACGAGTATTTGACAAAAATTAGCTTAGCTCATTCATGATGGAACAAAATTTTTTAAAACAAGTTTTCATTTTTCATATTACATTTTTGGTATTACTAATACTATTCAATATTTCCTAATTATATATTATAGCCATCATAATTGGGGAGTTAGATAGGGTGGGTAACTCTGTATATCCTATCTGAAATGACGCCGTTTTCCACCTACGCGTTCTGTGCATCCCGTATTCAGCTATAAAACCCGAAAATGTATCGTAGCCGCTTACCAATGTGATTTATTCCTTAGAAGACAACAATCCTTGCAGATTTATCGCACTGCCGTAGATTTTCCTGTGTGTGAAGTTACGGACCAATGCCGTGAAGTATTAGCTATGTAAACGTTAATCTACAATGTTAATTCGCCATAATTTATAGTCGCTTTCTGTCGTACATTATTAAAGGTCCATGCCCTCGGCCGTGATCGCATGCGGGAGGTGAAGAACGATATTATTGTGCACCATGCACCTACACAAGATTGGGTGGATTGAGACACGGGGTGAATCAAAACGAAAGGCATGTCGAGAAATTGAAGATATTCCAAATATACAAATGTCTGACATTTAAAAATCGTAATTTTTAGATGCAGTGTTAATACGAAAACCAATGGCATTTGACTAGATTCCAGAGTAAAATCAAAGAAATGCAGAAATATGTATTTCTGATTGTTTAAAGATTTTTTTTGCATCTCCGCAATATGCTTTTAGTGAACTACATGACATATGAAAAGTTGTTTTCCAAGATTTTTTCTTCTTATATTGTATTTTGTAAACCTTAGTAACTATATCCTCCATATTAATGAAAAGTTAAAATACAAAAAGAAATTTCAATATTTAAGTACAACCAGTACAATTTTTATACGCATTTATCTCGAAAACTGATAAAAAAAAGCTTAAAAAATATACCCTTTTATATTTTTAAATGAAATTCCTTGTATTTTTAAATACTCCATGACTTAGCTGATTGCACTTACGCGGCCTAGTTCTATTTTTCAACCAAAAAACAACTTTCTATTCATATTAATGTAGCAATTTTGAAACTCTCTTAAAAATACTTCAGTCATGTTCGACTCCACAGTTTCTAGACCTCTCGTTTAATTTTTAATCACTCTATATTCGTATATAAGCAACAATTTCCATACATACAACACTTGTTTCACTATCATTATGTATTTAAAAAATCACTAAACGATAGGCTATTTTAGCAAAACTAATTACAGATCAAATCGAATTTTGCGAGGTGAGCAAACTGCTCAGTCGAATGTTTATTTATCCTCCCTGTAACAAAAAATTCGTTTGGATCTAACTAGCTACACACAACGGTAGACGAATTAGCGGTTAATTGAATTTCAACTATAAACGATAATTTTCATGAAGCAGTTTTGTTTGTTCAGTGTTTCAGTTCAAGGAGCAATCCGACTACCCCATGTAGTCGAGAATATTGTCCCGTGCGTAGTTTATAAATTTTGCCCGTACCAATTACTAAGGTCAAGCTTTAAATAAGACCACGTATTTATTCTGACGAAACGTCTAGCATGACGTCAAAAGTGTATTGATATTTTAAATTGTTGGTTCAGAAATACATGATTTGGAGTTTAAAAGTCCTACGCGTGATGACGCTTGGATCACATGCTCCTATTGTTTCTCGCGCAAGTAACCTTTCAAAAATAAAGCAGTTTTGCCTATAATAGTGGTAATTTTTTTAAATGTTTTTGCTACATAAGAAAAAATATTTAACCTCATTAATTACCGGTATTCCCCATAACGTCAATTGACACCTTACTTGTCAAACTACTAAGTTGTGAATTTTCTAAGTAATAAATCTAAAAATTAATCAAATCTATGAAATATAGAAATTTATTACTCTGTGCATTACTGCACTGTATCTTAGTTAATAAGTAACGATAATTTATAAAAGTATTACGTCAAAAAAATTGTGGAAGAAATTAGAAATCCTTCAGTCAAATTCCAAGAAATCAGGACAAGTACCAAATACAAACCGAAGCCTTACAGTTCATAATATTTCAACATACCATCTTTCCGATACAGAAGTCAGCGTACTTAATAAAGGATTTAACTATGCAATAGAGTACCCGTCGAAGAGATCGTTTCCAACTTCGAAGCGAGTCTTTCCACCATAGACGAACAAGATGCGGAGTTAATTAGGCAAGATGTCGCCAGAGTTTTAAGACAGTCAAAACCACCTCAACTAAACTTAAGCACAAAAGAAATGCAAGCCAAAATATTATAATAATGCCAGCAGACAAAGGAAATGCCATTGTCGTCATGAATGCATCGGACTATAATGCAAAATTGGAGAATATTTTGAACCACCCAATATACAAACTAGTCACCACGACATATTGGGAAAAAACAACTAAGTCCAAAATTCATCAATAAACAAGGATACAAAGAATAAACTTAGTCCGAGGGAAAAATCGAGTCGTTGTCCAAAATTCTACGGGCAATTCTACGGTGTTCCCCTGCGTCCAATAGCGCCTTTAACTCTCCAGTATGCAAGCTGGAAAAACATCTGGCCAGTGCACTTCAGCCCATAGTGGAAAAGGCAGGTTCTCTCAGGATGGACAAGGACGACATTATGGCAAGCTTCGATGTCAAATCCCTATACCCGAGCATTCCAGTAGAGGAGGCACTCCTGCTTGTAGAAGAAAACGAAGATCTTCCGCCGTACATAATGGATCTGTCAAGACACTGCACGAAAAATGCTTACTTTATGTACAACGGGAAAATTTACCGACAAGTATATTGAGCAGCAATGGGATCATCTCTCTCACCTGTGATTGAGAACCTCTTCATGATTTACTTCGAAAAGAAAGCAACAGAGAAGGCCAATCTGAAACCAAAACTATGGACAAGATACGTTGATGACGTATTTGTTGTATGGCCTTTTGGCAAGGAGGAGCTTTTGAAATTCCTAAAACATCTGAATTCCATTCACCCAAGGATTCAATTTAGAATAGAACTTGAAGAGGATAACAGTCTGTCCTTTTTAGATGTGCACATCACAAGGACCGAAGATGAACACTTGGAAGACACTGTCTATAGAAAACCAACACACACAATAGATATCTGAACGCTAAATCACATCACCACCCATCACAGATACAGGCAGTGGCAAATACATTAATTGCTCGGTCGTTCAGGCTCATAAACGAGAAGAACAGAGATGAAGAACTGAAGAAAATTGGTACCTGCATCAGCAAGGCAATCAGCAAACAACAGAGCCACAGCAGAGAGTGCAGGGCGAGATCAAATGAAGATCGATCGCTGTCCTGCCATACATCAAGGGGGTTACTGACAAAATCGGCCGAATATTATGGAAACACGACATATCAACGGCATACAAACCTGATCATACCATTGGAGTAATACTAAGAAACCCAAAACAAAAAATTACACTGGAAAACCAGGGAGTATACAGTGTAGCATGCAGATGGTGCAGCCTTGCGTACGTGGGATAGATCAATAGAAGAATTTCAGCCACGCTTGAGGAACATCGTTTAGCCATTAGAAACAAACAAACAACATCTGCTTTGTTTCAGCACCAACACCAGACAGGCCATAAAATTGATTTCGGTAATAAGAGTTTTTATTGACTTTTTGACTTTTTGATTTTATACATTAAAAGATTATTTTTTTATTTTTTATTGCGATTAAATGTATAAAATATAATTGTTAGACTATATTCTATTTCAAATAAAAAAAGGTTTGGCCGTCCCACACAGACCGTACATAGAAATAATTAAACATCCCAAAAACTTGCCATTTTGAGCATCTTTTTCTGTGAACACCGTTCTTCGGAGAATTTTAATTTCGTCTTTCAAATGAATAACAAATTCGAATTGCCAATCACCTAATTAATATCCATAAATATCGGCGGCAGTTTCCTCTGTCGCGTGAAATTGGATTTTAATTATTAATTTCCGTAATGCCGTATTAATTGTCTGATATTTAAATAAGGGCGGCGGGATATCCTAGAACAGTGGCCCAAAATTGGGACCTAAAATAACAAGAAAAAAAATCGGGACTTAATTTAATTATTTGGCAAGGTTTGGAAAAAGCAAAGGAATTTAATTTTTTGGTCCGCAGATATTATTATCCCAAAATGACCACCCAATTAATAATTTAAGTGTGCTCGACCTTTATGGCAAAAAAAAAAGTTTTCTATTAATTGACTTATTTAAAATTACGACAAATCTAGCTATAGCATTTTTTACATAGGATTAATATTAATAATCTATATAAATATAGTACGAAGTCATATGTTAATAAAGGTCAGAGATGCTATAAAAAAGTGTTAAAATATTACAAGAAGCTTATTTGAACGACATAAACAACTCAAAAATTGTGTGTAGGATTGAAGAGTGAACACGGGAACTTTTAATTACGATTTTGGGGTTGTCCGCCATATCTTGTAACAAAAACTACCCTAAAACAATCTTCCATTAATGTTTCACTTTTTGCAATAGAGTAGACTAATTTGAAGCTAAAATTTTGCGTAGATTTGTCAGCTATAAGGTCTCTATCATTATTACAAAAAAATCATCATCACTACTAAATCACAAATGGTAAATATTCTGTACCAATTTTTTGAAAAAGAAATAATAAAAGGTTTTTACAATATTCTTGAAACTAAAAATAAAAAATAGAATCCACAAATCTCCAAATTACGCAAGTCTGGAACATACAGAAATTTGTGTAAGGTTAATTAAAATGAAATCAATTAATAAATAACTTTGTTATTTACCCTTAAGGGGGCGAAACGACAAAAAAGAGCTTTTATTAAAGTTCAATATACTGGAACAAAGATTTCGAGCGGGCTTTTTCTTTAATTAAAATTAAGAAAGCTGTCACGCACACTGAAATTTTACTGTATTATTAGGAGTGTGCTTTATCGACAAAGATAATCAGCGGTACAATTTAATTTTAGAATATTCCGCAGGGCTCACGACATCTGAATTTATAAATAGCCATCCGAGTTAAATTAAATATTTCACCGTCCGGTTTTGCCTAAATATATCCCGCTCGTTTTATATTCGAAAACGTGTTCTTTTGGGATAACGAGAACCCAATTAGGATTATAGTTCCAGGACCACGTGATATTAGATAATGGACTTTGTGAATAACAATTTGCAGATATACTGTTAATATTAGTTTTACTTACATACAATTTAATATTATTTCACCATGTAACCAACATACAGTAAGCGGCTGGTGCGCATGCGTCTTCTAAGAACCCACACTTGATGGGTTTGCATAATCCATTGCATTAGATTTAATTGTTTTTAAAAAGACATCATAAATTCATTCATAAATATCTACTTTTCCTACAGGTTTTTTATTATTATATTTTCATCTTAATATGAGTTCCTCATTTGAATAGTTGCCGACAGTTTTCAGATTATAATTTTGGAAATTTGAAATATGGAGGAGTTATTTAATCCTGCTGAACGGATAACCGAATCTATATTCATCATCGTTTCTCAGACGGCAAATATTTTTTCTACTGAAACTTTGTTTTCTAATTATTAATATACGTATTTTTTTTCAAACGGTTGAATTTTATTCTAATAGGCCACTCCATAGGCTTTGATTCGCGTGGTGTAAACCCGAAGAATAAATTATTTAATATTGGATGTTAAACACAACCCTTGAGGAGACCCATGTCAAGTAAAACCCGAAGTCTAAATATAAACTCGCATGACGAGTTATTCGATATTTTGGACAAAAGGAGAAAAGGAAAATTAACTCTCAAAGGAAATATTCACTCCGTAGCCCATTGTTGTAACGTTGAGTTTAATTATCGAACCTTTTTTTTATTAAAAGAGTACTTGAAATAAATTTGCGCGAGTATTTTTTTAGTAATTAATTAATAAATATTAATGAAAATGTCGCTTCAATATTGTAGCAAAAACTCCAATACAATCAAAATTTCGAGAGAGAAAGTTGAAAAATTATCGTATTATATAATATGACAACGACCCCACATCCCACACCAAATAAAACATCCGACGAGAAGTGTAAACTGTGTATTGGAACTCTTATGAAGAAATAGGATTTTCGCTTATTTAAATGACTATAACTATACTTAGAAAGTGCCCTTTAATGTGCACATCCCGGAAATCGATGGTCTTTCTTGGGTATTTTTTTGTAATATACAATGAATATATAAGTTAAAACGTATTTTTTAAAAGAATTAAAATTTATTTAATAAAACAAATACACATTTCCTTTAATTATTAATTTAAGCTCGGTGCCAACGGTTTATAGTTACAAAATGAATCATTTATAAAAGAATCAATAGGGAATAATTTAATTTGCAGGGATCAATTTTTTCATTCCCAATGCATATTAAAACTCAAGTATATGTTGATCCAGTAATAATCCACAAAAACTGGCGTTAAAACATTTTCTTATAGGTATCTTTGTTTGAGACTCTTCAAATCTTCATATTAACTATAAAAATAGCTCAGTCGTTTCATCCTATTGATGACATATTTCAGATGATAAGATGCTCGCTCTGGTCACAGTATCCGATAAGCACGAGTGAATTGTTTTCTAATTTTAGGCACCTTCAGCCGGTGATGTTAGTCTACTGCGTACCGACGGTTTTTACCTAATTACAACAATATAATTTAAGGCAATTGATGGTGTATAATTATCTTGGGTGGTACCATTTTTCATTTTAATTTTATAAATAAAAACGACATACTTGTAGTGTCCTATACCCTATTATCCCGGAAAATATGTTCGTCTGTGATTTTAAGGCTTATTTAGTTTAATAAACCTCGTACTTTGCATAATCCTTTTCTCTATTTCAAAAATGCACAAGAGAGAAAAAATTGTTCAAAGTAAGAGGTTTGTTTAATGAAATAATTCTATGGACTATAGGAATACTTCGAGAAAATTTGACGACGCAATAGAGAACTAAAGCACCCTTTTTTCTGCTAGTATTAATTTACACAAAAAGTGTCCTATGAAAAAGTAGGAGAGTTATAAATAAACATATTATATGCGCGCCTTTTTTACCAGATCAATATATGTAGTCAACTCACTTTAAGGGAAAAGTATCATTTTTTAAAGAGAAACCTAATAACTGTGTTTCTGATACTTTAATGAATTTTTATGACTTTTAAAAAGCCTTACGAAGCATTCAGAGTATTAGTCGTTCTATTAGTTTATTCGTTACATTGAGTGGGATTCACAATTCAGTTCTCAGCATACTCAGCATGCATCCACAAAATGCTGAATGCAGTGTCGAGTAAAGATATTTTTTTATATTTTGCGTTATTTTAACTACTTGTAATCAATACGTAAAAAATAAGAGTTTTTTATTGTTCCCTTCATATGAGACTGAATTAAAAGAATCCATATTTTCAGAAAAATTGATTTGATAGCAAGATAAGTAAAATAACTACTAAATTTCCCCCGTATTTTTTATGCAAACTTGTATATGTAATCTAAAGTTTTTTTAACGACGTTGCTGTGAATATAGAGAGTGAGGAAATACCGATTCGAATCTTATAATTGTGAACTTTTGGTTAGTTTCACTATATATATTTACTATTCGCTTCATATCACTATATATCTTTATGCTTGAATCTCTACTGTTTATATAATTAAAGTTGAACTTCATTTAGAAGATCGTTTAATCTGTCGATTATGTTTTAGATAAAGTTCAATGACTTGTATTTTAAAAGCCCCTATGGTCGCGAAAAGTAAAAATGTTGTAATGAATGTCCCAATATTTACACACAAAAAGTCCGTCATAAACGGGGTGGACCCATCTTTTCGACTCACCCTGTAGACAAGCAAATCTAATATGTCTTTATTTTCAAGAAACCCGTTATGATTCATGACAAAATCTTAAAATACAAATACTCACACACGGCTTGGCCATGCCGCAAACAGTTCTTTCGTTTGTCTGTGAAAATTTATAATAAATTATCTTTCGAATGCTTAGCAAAACTTTTCCAATCGATATCAAATATCAAAAAATATAACGTTTAACTTTATACCGATGGTGAAAGTGATTTTAAGGGGGAACGAATAAACTCCCGATACAAACAACCCGATAGCGATCAACACGGTTGGGAAAACGATTTCTATTTATTAGCTTTGCCCTTGTAAAAGTCTTACGAAAGGCGCAACAGCCTGTTTCGTGATTGCCGTTTTTAGAAATGGTTTTATTTTTGGGACGAGCATTAATTTGACTACCTAATTCCTTCCAGCAAATTATAACGATGGTTCGTGTCTAATAAAAGCAAAGCTCTCTCGCCTCACCTTTAAATAATACTGCTAAGGAAAATTGCCCTATAAAACAAAATTTATTTAATTTGTGGTGGCGTTATGACACCCGAGCCACAGCATAACGGCCGTTACGCCTCGTTCGGAAAGGGACCTTTTGCCACGTAGTGGTATTAGCAGTAGTGGCGGAGAATTTTTTAGAGCCTAATGAAAGTATGAGAAAATTATGCCACTTCTTTTTATTTTTGTGCATAAAACGGCTTTGTCTTCGAATTTTTGAGTGTAAATTAATAAACATTTGGGTGACATTACCTTGGAAACAAAATACATTGGTTTCCTTCAGACAGAGTTATAATACTGTGCATCTGGTTGAGCAAGCAATAATATGAGCAAAATGCTAAATAATTATTGTTATTGAATATAATTAATAAAAATAATAAATAATAATTAAACAAAATTTAAGCTATCCTGTATCTCCTACCGGTTCCGAGATCATAATGGTGAGAGTTGAATTTAAATCACGGGGCATACAACGAGAGAAACCGAATATACAAAATTTTGATTTTCAAATTTTGGGCAAGCGCAATGCGAAAGCAGCGAATTTCATTTTGGCTCATTGGTGAATTCCAATATTTGGTGGAGATCTAGATTCATATAATGGAGAAAATTGTATAAGTACTTAGGGGCTGATGATGATGGGCTTGCAACTTTTATCAGTATTTTTTTAAAGCAAAGCGATAAATTACACAGGTCTACAGAGATTTTGATTTTTGAAAGCTGTTTGCTTATTTGTATATTTCTAAGGACCCTTTTTCCAAGAAACGCTATATATTTGCTTTATCACGACGTTTTTAGAGCCCTTTATATCTTAAAAATGTTATTTTGGCTATTTGGTTATACTTTATTATATTAGGTTTCTCTGCCAATCAACAGAATTGGAGCAGAAGCGTCCATACAGCGTTGTAATCTGCTTATGCGCAGTTTGGTTGTATTGGTCGTCGTGCTACTGTGTTCGCTGTTGCGCAAGTCTAGTGTTCTAAAACGTATAAATATGGAAAGACAATATTGTGTGTGTGAACAATCCAAATAATTTTTGTTCTACCTGTGGTAGTTATGTCGTAATAAAGCAAACGCAAATTATAACTTCTTTTGGGAAAAATGTATACCACGCTTACTTTGGTATAAAAATTGGCGACCAAGGCAAGTTCTGGGCTCCTGCTTGTTCCGTTTGGTAAAAAGGTAGAAAGAAATGTTTAAACTTTGGTGTTCCTCTAGTATGGCGAGACCCCAGGATTCACAGTGACGATTGTTATTTTTGTTCATGTAATGTTCAAGGATTCAACAGAAAAAAAGAAACAAATTGTATCCTAATCTGACTATGGTTTTCGACCAGTGCCTCATGGACCAGATGTGCCGATAACTACCGCGCCAAAAGAACTAGAACACGTTATATCGTCAGCATCAGAGGAATCTATTTCCGACCAGAAGACTCAGATTTCACACCAAATTAGAGATTTGCATCTTCCAAAAGATACATCTGTAACTTCCAGACAGAAATCCTACACAAAATGAACAGCGTTTCAAATATTTATTATAAAAAAATATATTTTTGTTGGGCCGCAGACAAAAACATTATGCAAAGACAACGATTTTCAAAACACAAACAAACAGTACTTTCGTCGTCTAGATTGTAATATGAGTTGGACAGTGCATTTCCCGTTTTCACACAAGAACAGGGAGAGTGGTTTCACCAGAACATTAAGGAAATGGAACGGCGATACCAAGGCATCATAACGATGATGACGGACTACTGCTGGATGTTAAAACGGAATATGAACTTAAAAACACACAGTCGAATGTCTGGACAACGCAGCTTTCTGGTCAAAAGAAAAAGTCTAACTAAAGTTTTTTTTTCACATTTTCAATCAGAATTCCACTTTTTTGCTGAATAAGAAATAAACTATTTTGGAAATATCGTTTTTTTCCTTTAATATTTGCAAAAACACCCTACTTGAAACCTATATATGCATAGGATTTTTGAAATCAGCCTACCAAAATTACATAAAATCTAAATTTCTAAAATTTAATTTTGTAGACCTGTTTCTATTCTCTCAGCGGAAAATTATTGATAGAATTTTCGCTCTGGAAATGACTAACCCAGAGAATATACATTAGAATTTGATTTTTTAAACTTCTTACAGGCCAGATTTACCCCAAATCAGACAATTGCTGTTAGTTAAATACCTAAGTTTAATCCGCAGTATTAATTAATATAAGTTTAACAGGTACCAAATGATAGGCATATACACAGATAATAATGATGAATGCACCAGTAAAACACAAAAAAAACAGAAGGCATGTTTATACATCATTGTTATTAATATTTATAGGTTAATCAACTACTTTAAAATTTTTGCAGCGCAGAATTCAGTTAGGTGTTCATCCTAATAAATAATAATTGGTTTGGCTCAATTTCAATTTTAACATTTAACATTTAACATTATCTACGCTTAGGCGGAAATTTAAATTACCAGTTGCGTTACCTTCTACTCGAATCCACTAGTCGTACTTTGAAAAGAGAGTAGCGGCCGCAATCTCAATTCAATTCTCTTACCATCCCAGCTACATTGTAAACAAACGTAATTAAGTTTTTTCTTTTTTTTCAAAGAAAGTCCAAGTGTGACTCAGCAAAAACCGACGCAGGAGGAATAAAGAAGTTTTGTAAAAAGTAAACGTACTTAAGGTTAGAACTTTCAAAGTCAAAGCACTCTCGCATAAAGTAAAGGAAAGCAACAAATGTCAATCAAGAACGTTCAATTCGTCCGGAAGTGACCATAGTCGCAACAGTCTGTCATCGCCAGGGAATATCAAATCGGTTAGATGCTTTTCCTCGACCAATGAAACCTTTTTGTGTTTTTTTTTGGTATTTTCAATATAAAAACAACAAACTCGTATCGGGCTCTTTTTGATTTAAAGCGCCAACGTGGACATAACCCATCGGAGTTTTGCACCCATATTTTAAGGTTGATCACGTTTTGTTGATTTAAATATATTGGGTAAAGCGAATTTAAACAACTCCGGTAACTAGCGAGCAAGCCACTAACAATCTGGTAAGCTCGATATACCAATTATTACCTTCAAATTTCACTTTTTGATTCCTATCACATGGCCTCTTCGGGCCCGGCATGATGTAACTGGATACTTAAGGTGGTCCTGCTTCCTTTTAGGTCTTTTATTTCCGGGTATTATAAATGCCCCTCTTAAAATAACAAACACTAGTTTGTTCGGACAACCAGCGACAGGCATTTTCTTTTGTCAATGCCTTCAAGAAGGTGAAAGGTGAAGCGCATGTTTCGGCAACCCTCGAAACTGGGGGCCGTCCATTCTAGAACATTGTAGACGGTCATGCTAAAGCGGATTGTTTTGATCTTGGGTCGTAAAGCTGAAACCATTATGTATAACCATTTTTTTGGAAGCTTCTTTTTTTTGAAGCCTTTGTTTAATAACAATAGACTCTTGCCTAGACCTAGACTTTTTTTTGTATCTAATACTCCTCCGTTTGTGATAATCAGTTTTTCAGTATTCGAGGAGCTACGTCCGATGAAAAACGGATGACGCCAAAATCTCTCTAATCTTGCTTATATTTTACCCATCCCCCTTGCCAACTGCGTGGCCAGGGCAAAAGTAGGATGTACCCCGCAGTTGTAAACAACTTTCGAGTTGTAATTCACCGAGTACAATCACAGTCTGACCACCCTCAATCTAACGCTTCGGTAAGAAACTACTTCCCCGTTCTCATTTAGCTCTTTTTAAGTTTTTCTTTTATTAGCCCGTAGCCCGTTGAAGTGCTAACAAAATAAAAAATAATGCAGTCAATATCGATTTGTGAGGCAAATTGTATTTAGTGGGAAATCGGTAGTAATGGGCATTTTCTTTAGCATACACACACGTTAATACTACTCACAGCTAAATATAATAAGAGATTATTTTAATATTAATTCTCAATGTTTCTACCTACAGGTATGAGTAGATAACTATCATAGTTTCAAACTGGTGTTAATTAAATATGTATTTTTTTAATGGCTTGTTCGTTAGTATTGTATATATCCTACAAATTATTTTCTTCTTTTTTTGGGTTGGGTTTGTAAAGCATTTACAACTTGATTTGAATTATATATATTATAAATAGATCATAACTATATCCATTATATAAAAATAAATATATATAAATTACCATTTTTATGCAATCAGTAATAAGTAATGCAAAAAGTAAAAGATATTGCTTAAATTTGATTATTTTCTGAAAAAATACTCTTATAAAAATACATACTGCTTTTTGTGCCCAATAATTCTTTTAAAACGTTAGAAAGCAGCTAAACATTTTGAATGTCTAAGTGTATCAATTTATATGCGCTTTTTAGTGAGGTTGTCTAAGAGGTTAGATTATAATTATTATTATTGTTCCAAATATTTTGAGAAAATATTTTAAATCACGAAATAATAATGTATAAATAATTTATATATAATAACATAACCAAATATGTAAATGAGCAAGAGAAAGACAAGAATCCCCATTACTATACGTCTTTTTGTATTGTAAAATTTGCATCACTTTAATATCACGCTGTTGCAGTTTAGCAGCCCGAGTTCACTGGAGAAGCTAGGCACAGCCCCTAGTTTAGAAGTTGGTGTCAGTTCGCGCTCGCTAGACCGATAACAGGACCGGGTGATGTCTAAATATCACCGTTATGAATGGAGACGTAGACTTTAACTGATCCGAACGTGACTATTGTAAGATGCGCATTGATGTCGTATTGATCGCGGCGTGGGTTCACCTCTCAGGCGCCACCGATGACGTAATTCCGATCCTTCGGTCCGGAGCCAAACGTCGTTCATTTTCAGCGGAGCCATAGATCCCATTTTAACGGAATTGATTTACCCTTGTTCTCCCGAATTTTGCAGTAATCGCAGTTATATTTTATTTAACGGTTAACACTCGGCTCGTTCGGTTCGCATTCTTAATTGATTAATTTTTGAAGTTCACGTTACTGGATTACGCGGGGTTCATTTTATTTTAGAATTTTTATTTAATTTTAGTCAATGAAGTAATGGCGATACACTGTTTGCACAAAATTGAATAACTTCAATTAAAAACTGGTTTACAAACTTAGGTATGTTTTTTCTTTTTCTTTCGCAGCAGCAAATATTGATAAATTGATAAATGCATTTATGTTACTTAAATTAATGATGTTATTGCATTGACTTTGCCATTTTTTCACTTTTTTAATTTGTAGCATACTGTTTTGAAAAATTTAGTGTACGTCGCCTGCAGGTTAATAATGCTGGCCTGCATTTTCACTTGCTTTCCCCTAACAGAAATGCATATCGCGATATCCAGTATCATCTTTCTGTACATTAGAGGTGCGGGGTATTCGGATCGAGAAAAAAAATCGATTTGTGGCTAAACGATAACACTCATCCACTCAAAAAGTAAAAATTTTTGTCTGTTTTATTTTGCAATATCAGTCTAAATAAATAAAATACAGGGAAAAGTAAAAAAATGTTCTAGGTAGGGTGCCCTCTAGCGACAGATTTCTGAGACTCTTTTGTTTTGTAACGATGAGTTAAGAATTGAGCCCACTGCATTAAAAATAAAATTAAAAAATGAATTTTGTCAAGGTATTAGTCGGAAAATATTTCGATTTCGAATTTTTGTGATTTTACCATGGTGAATCTTTCTTCCAAGTTTTCGAGCTCAATTTCCGAACACCCTGTATAAATTCACTTTTACTTGGGATATATCATAAACGTTCTTTCAATGAAATTTCATTCTACTTGGAAACTTTACGAACAAATTTACAATTACCCGACCAAATCCATACCCTTTCAACTTAAGAAATAACTGGCTGTTTAACACCTCAAATGCGCGTTTTATAGTTCAAAAAGGTCACGCAAATAATTTTACCTAATAAACTCTTCCAGTTAAAAAGAACAGACTGCAAAGCACTTTTACCAGAGTTTCAAGCTCTAAAACTAACTTGATATTCGCTTAGTACAACAATCTTAATGCTCTTAAAGCAGTAAAGTTAATGATCAGCCCCCGAATAAAAGCCAAAAAGTTGCAAATAATATGTAACTTAAAAGGAAAGTCGCTCCAAAATTTATGAATAAACCAGAAGTGATTGCTTGGTCCTTAAATAAACATAAACACACTAACTGAATATAATTGTGACTTTAGGATACATCGAAATCACGGCAAATTTTTAAGAGATTTGGGATACAACTATAGTTGCAATTCAAAATAATATATTTTGTGCTTATAAAGAAGTCAGACTTCACATTGCTCACATCCCTTTGGTCGTTTTGCTTATTCATTTGGTAATTTTTATTTAGCCAATATAAAACTGTTTTAACCGCCTACCTACGACCAAAAAGACTAGAGGAATCTCGTGGGATTTTAGGGAACCAAAAAATGGATATCGATGAACAAAATTTTCGTGCCTATCAGAATTGTATTTTGTTATAACAGCTTTCGTCAAGTGTTTATGGTAAGGCTTTTTATTTTTCATCACAAAACTCGTGTATAAAATCCCGAAGTTTACTGATCCATAACATCAGGTTGTTATGTTTGCATGATATGTATTTTGCCCCTCGTATAATTTTAAAAGTCAATGTCAACCCAAGTTCATGCCAGAGTATTTCAGCCACCTCGTTCAACAAATCTTCCCCTGGTCACAGCTTTACGGAGCTTACATGCTAAAAAACTTTTTAAAACGTTGGCGAAGTGAAACGTAAGATTATGTAAATGCACCACTTAAAGATCTTAAAACTTCCGAAATGTCAGTCCTACTTTTACGAAGAGACGCCCATAATTTTCCCGTGATGAATGATGTTGAATATTTAAAATGCTCGCTTTGCTGCTAACATGAATAACTCATACATGTTATTTGCGCAATTTCGTTTGAAACATTAAGAGTTTCTGCAACAGCAAGTAAAAATCCAAGACGACCGTAAATTTTTCAGACCCATTCGTAACTTCTGAAGCAAAAAGTTCTGAACTATCACGCAAATCAAAGAATAGTGCATCAAAAATTTAGAATACAGTTCTTATTTGAAGAGATTAGTTCCAAGTAGATGCGATTTTCATTGATTTTTATTTTGCGAATATTAAAAAATCCTTCCGTTATACCATCATTTCGGCTCTATAAGTTTCAATCGTCTTCGTAGATTTATGAAAACCAAAATGCAGCCGATGAATTTTATTCGAAAGCTCAAGTAAAACGACCCAACCATAAATCTGCAATGTCTTCTGCGTTTCTTTATAGAAAACTAGTAACATAAAACTATAGGATGAGTGAGTGCATGCACATATCGGACATTTCTTATTGTTTCTTTTAAATGAAACGCAATCACAAATAAAGGTCGTCGTCCGCAAAGATTTATTTACTTTCCGAATATAAGATGTGTGGGAACTATATACGGAGTAAATCACTCGGTAGTTTGTATGCACGGCAGGCTGGCAAACGATTGTAATATCCACAACGTTTAGCAAAATCGGTAGGAAATTTAGTTAACCATATCTGTTAGGTATATATCGTTAATGATAATAGCAATTCAAATAGTACTTAGCAACCAAATGCCTGTTGATTTGTTTGTGTAACGTCGGGTTCACAGAAAAGATCGATAAAACACATGCGTTTTACCCAATATTAATTCGGTTGCTGTCTATCGCACATGCATTTAATTGCAAGTCAAATTTTCAAGTAATTTAAAACTTTATGCCGATGTAGTTTCAACGGTAATCAATCTGTTGCAATGTGTTTTGTTAGACTCCCGCATAGAAAGAAAAGATGAGTGTATTTATCTGCAGTCATTTACTGGGGAACAAAATTATTTCTGGATTATCCATTTCAGTTCCCTTATTTCTTGAAACAAGAAAGGAAAGAGAAAAGAGAGGAAACGACGTATAGGAAGAGCCAACAAATTTGCGAATATTTTCCAGAAGGGATGTTTTTTAGCTTTGAAAATTTATTGCAGAAAAAACAATAACATAAATATTTTTTTCTATTATATCATGTAAAATTAACGTTCAGAAACATCAAAAGGGATCATTAAAAGGAAATACCGAAGTATATTTGAAAAGTCCTTCAGTTACAACTTGGCTAAACTGTATAATGACCCATGCCATTCCCCTCTGAATGTGATAACAAATTCTTTCCCAAAAAAATAAAGGCGTAGTTAATTAAAGATGGAAAAGAGAAAAAATAAAACAGGGAGCATAATTAACTTTTAGTTTCGTTTGCAGAGGTAGGTTTAGGTTTTTTTTTCTTCTTTCTGTGTGCTTAACGAAAATGTAAATTTTAATTTAAACCAATAAGTATAAGATAAGTATAGAAATCCGCAAAGATAGGTTCGGACCTTTACTGAAAATTTTCCTTCTGTTGAAATTACCTTATTAAAGTATAATATTTAAAATTATCAATGGCCTAGTAGATTTTTTTTAATCTGATTTTGCAAGAAAAGCCATTAAAGGATCCAGGATTGGATCTGGCGAGTGTATAAGTTACAGTAATCAAAACGTGACAAGTTCGTCAAGTTTTTGGCATTTGCTTTATAAATTAATACACTGTGGCAGTCAATTCTATGCAGAAGCAAAACTTTTCGATGTGACGAAAATATGATATCTGAATCAAATCAGGTTTCCTACCTCGTATGTCTTTAATGAAAAAGAGAATAATCAAATCAATTAATTTTCAAAATTTCAAATTAATGTTTTTAATAAAGTACGATGCGATGCTTTCCAGGTTTCATTGCTGATATTTTTTTGGTGCAAGCAGCAAACACGAACACACACAGTCAGAATGCAGGTGCAAAATGAATCTGTTTCGTGGTATGTGTAATATTCTTAACCAGAAAGGGAGGCGGAATTTTAATCAAAGTTTAATTTAAGGAATAGTGTCGGGATATACTGCGAGAGCTCGGTGGCTAAAAGCCAACATGAATCGGCCCCAAACGTGACCTTGGCCTAATCTAATTTTTAGCAAAGCCGTTTCTCTGTTGCTTGGATTCTCCTTAGAGGGATATTATATTATATTATAACGCCTGGGAACGTCATTTATCTTCGGAAACAGGGGCTAAATATAGCTTCTGATATCACAGAGATGTATTCGCGCGTACGGTAGACATAGTAAGTCGTTTTGGTGGAACCGGGAGAAAATGCTGGAATTAAATAAACTTCAATTTTCAGAAATTTAATGAACTTCGGAAAATCTTACCGTTTTCAAATAAAAAAAATAAAACGGAAAATGCAAGACGAATAATGATTTCTAAGTAAACCTGACTATGAAAAACTGTTTCCTTATGCCATCTGTAAGTTATTGTTTAAATTTAATTATATGGTATTTCATAAAAGTACTTAGTAACAAAATGGGATGGCTTTCAGCTTGGTTCAACTTTGGTGTCGCCGTGTAGGATTGGGTAAATTTTGTGAAATAAAATTATCTTTGATCCCTATTGTAAACTGGATACTTATAAATAGCCCCTGTTGTCCATCTTACTTAAGATATTATTCCTCATCATTTTTAATGACAGAGTAAAGGATAACATATTATATATAATATTTAAGTGAGATGTTTAAATATCGTCCGACTGATTCATGTTGCATTGGAATAAAGAAGAAACTATTACATATATCAAATTTACACAAACATGGTTCTATGAAATAAATATTGGAAAATATTGTCGGTGCACTTAGCCAATGAACTCGATCCCAATGCAGCAAAAAAACATATTTCAAACATTTTTTTTTTGCAGTAGAATGGAAGGAAATGTTTTTTATATTTAATTTTATCTCATTAATGGCATTCGGTATTGGAAGAAACTTTATAAACGTTATTCGTTGTGTAAAGTGCATGTGAAAAAGTTATTGTTAATTGTTTAGTTTGGAACAACAACAACAGATCTACAATTCGCATTGGCATTTCCGATAAAATGACTGGCAAAAGTGTTATAAAAAAATTCGTCTCTGTAATCATCGATATGTTTACCAAATTTCTATGGTTATATGTTTTTTAACTGCCTTAATAGCTATTAATTGTTTGAAAAATCTAACAATTTGTTTGATGCTGCTTGTAGCATCACTCATGGAAATGTTTTTCCAACACTGAATTGCGACTAATTTATAGCGAAATACAATCTTTTACATTTTATTTCTCATGGCACCACTAGCCCAAAGAGTTGTGGTCTGTTCATAGATATAAGAAAGTAACCAATTTCTTTTGAATGGGATTATCCAAGGATGGTCATTAACATACAGTGCAACAAGATTATTACCTAAAGTTTCCGAATTTAAATTCAGGTAAAATTATGGTCCGTAATAGAAAATAATTTTATACCTACCTGTGTTTAATATTCTTTGGTTCAGTATACTACTTAGTTTAAGTTTATTAGTAACCATTCTCATTTCGTGTGTAATACAGCGTGTGTTGAATCGTGTGCGAATTATGCAAAATATGTGCAAGTCTAGTGTACCTCAGGAGATGCTCCCGCCCAAATGTAGAAAACACTATTCTATTGAACCTAAGGAAGTTATAAACAATGTTTATTTAATTTTCATTGAACGTGGTGCAGCAAGCAAGCATTTTTAGAAGAAACGGCCACATTGACGAAAATTCCAACATCAGCTGTATGAAAAATTGTGAATAATCCCATTTCAGCGAGGAAAAAAAGAAGCGATGCTGACATTTTCTCGAGTGTAGATGAAAGCGATCAAGATATAATACGGCGTAAAATTTACCAGTTATACGAGGAACTTGAAAAAGATGAAACCGGTGTTAATTGTGGCAGAACTACCTTATGGAAGTGTATTCAAGGCGTGGGTTTTAGAATTAAAAAAATTGACAAAAGGCAAGTTTTAATGGAATCTTTTAGAATTCAGAAATGGCGACAGGGCATACAGTTTTAAGGCTTCCACTTTACCACTGCATATTTAATCCCATTGAACATGTTTGGCACCAACTAAAATATGCCATTCGTCATAACAATGTTTTTTCCCGTGTTAACTCCAATGTCCTCAAACTTATAGAAACCGAAGTTTTTAACATCCCTCCACAAAGTTGGCCAAATTCTGTTAAACATATAGAAATAGCAGAACAATCGTATATTCATATTGCAAATAAGGCGATGATAGCGATAGTGATATTGATATATTATCTGAATAATTTTAAGTAATTTAAGTAGGTAATAAAAATAGTTTGTAATTGTATTTTAGATTTAAACATAAATACATAAATAAATAAATAAATATTGTTTAGCATCTTTCCTAACAAAACCCCAAATGTACGGACCTGTTCGGCCATATTTCATTCTTACAGCTTGCCCGGGTCGTTTCTTAATTCGTATCAGTTAGTCACTTTCTTATATCTATGAACAGACTTTACTCTTTGGAATTACAAAAATTGTGAAAATAAATGAAAAGTGAGAAAAAGTTTTTGTAAAGCCCTTTTCAGTAGACAAGTTAGTATTCGGTAAAACAAGTGAATCAATGATTTTCAAATTAGGACTAGTTCGTAGATGTCCAGGTCCATTTCAAATTACCGCAGTTTAAAAAATGGCAGTCAGTAAGTACAAAAGTACGTTTTTCGAATTTGCTTTCATCAACTTATTGGTGCGCAAGGCCTTCAGAGAATCAGAATCTGAAAATGAGCAACAAAATGAGCCTGTGTCGGCAAATTCTTAAAAGAAATAGGTAATATTTCGATAGCCGAAATTCACTCTGTCCTGGCAAAACTAAGTAAATATTATTTCTGCTTGTTCATTTTTTTTTATTAGTTATCTGAAAATTCCAGCGTTTTGGTTTGTTTGGCGATAAGCATTGCGTTGGTGGAGGGGCATGTGTTGCCCAAAATGTTTGTTTGGATAAGAATTGCTTAGTTGGAGAGGCGTATGTCGCCGACTTTGATTTTCCCGACAAGCATTGCGTTATTGAAGGGCCATGTGTCGCCAAAGGTGGATAAATATTCCAGTAAACAGTGTTTTACTGGATGATGGTGGGGGAACCGAATAGCAATAACTGATGCTTTCATAGCAAGTTGCAAGTAAGTTGATTTTGGTTTCCTTGTAAAAGTTTTAGTATATTAATTTAATGAAAACTGCATCGTTTTTTTATTTTTTGGTTAGTCAAGATCGACGAGTAAAGGTAAAGCTTTCGAGGTCTAAATAACCCCTAGGTGCCCGAGGACGTGCAGAAGTCAGTATGGCCGTATCCACGCGCTTACCTTTAAGTGGTCGATACTCTCCTATATTTCGGGTTGCGTGTTATTGTCACTTGTTATCGATCTAGACTAAAGAATTATAATTCTGTCATTCGCAACATTGTGAAACCACGGGAACCCGCTTTGGTATTTTTCCGAAGTGAACGGAACGCGAAACCACGAGGACGGTCTGACTTTATAAAAGCGCTGGTCAGGTCGGATTTTAAGTAGCTTCGATAGTTTATTTTTGATTGGCTGTCACAATCAATTAAGTGATTAGATTCGTTATAAGCACTGTGTTGTGCATTCCCTTAATATGTCCCAGATCTACAACCCTATGTCGCCTCGCTCGCCATCAGAAATTGCTACTCCGGGTTTCTATGTTTATTTTATTATTTTTATTATAATTAATTTAAGTGTAACTGTTCTGCGCACATCAGCGTATCATTCCGATTTGGATACTAGAGAACATCAATGTGAGATTTTCTTGTTCTAGGTATTAGAGTTTATGTAATAAACTACCCTTTTTTCGAAGAAGCTGTATGAAATAATATAAATGGTACTGGTTTAATCGCACTTCTACCACACCACATTACTTTTCGCTCCCTAACAGACAATCTTGTAAGGGATAAACACATTAGTTTTAAGTTGGCCGGAAAGGACTGGAGGTGACGCGAATAATGGCGAACTTGTTCAAATTCACTGACGCATGAAAAAATTAAACCACCCTTGTGCAACTAGAGTCACAGTAGGAAAATTCCGTTCCAATTACCAGTTACGAGAAAACACTCCGTTACTAAATAAACGGATCAAAATGAGCTTCTTAGAAATTCCCTTTCCGCTGGTTAAATAGCGCTGAGTAATTTTCGAGTTAATCTAAACGGAATACGGAGAAACGTTCATGTTTTGTGTGTCGCTTTAGTTACGTTTAGTATTTACCGAAGAAAATAATTTTCTAGTTTCGAATATATATAATCCGTCTCTAATACGAGCGATATATTTTTCTGTGACGAGGCTTCTGTTTTTTAAAAAGTCGCTATTTTCAATAGAACACAGTAATGTTCCGTTATTATTTTTGGCTTTTTTATCAAAATGAAAAAATAAAATGTTATGACAGAGTAACGAAATTGAAAAGGTAAAACTTAAAATCTTTAATCTGATCTAATTTAAATTGAAAATGCAAATTTTAATATAGTGACAAACTACAAACTAAAAACCGAATCAACCACTCATAAATGACAAACACAAAAAAGAAGAAGTGAAAGGTTTTAATACTGACACTTTTTAAGCGATGGAAAATATCATGAAATCAGTCTGAGCAAAGATTCCTTCCACAATGCGTTTTCTTTCAGGGCATTAACGTATCAGTTAAAATTGCCGCATCCAAGGCTTTCGATAAGAATTGTTGATTGATAGATTGAACATTTTATATTATTGAAAATTTATATCAACACAACGCATCCAACCGAGGAAATAAACTATAATTCTACCAAAATTAAACCTGAACCGTGAAAATCTGAACTTTTAGTTCTTACTTATTTTGATGAATGGATTTTCGTCAAGTAAAAGCCACCTCAGTTCAATTTTTAAAATATGCTGAAATTGGTTTCTTGGCTATTTGGTATTTTAAATTGCTTCTACGTTGCCGAATATGTTCCCAAAACATTTGGTTTTTTAACAAATGTCTGCAAAATAAGGTTTTTCCCAAATACATAAAATTGAAAACCAACAACAGAAGTACCGCTGCAAAGAAAGCCCAGATCCAAGGCCAGACGAAATGGATAAAGGAAGAACGAAGACACGAGTATAGAAAACGGGCATTTATGTAAAGGTAATACATTCCGAATTGTCTCATAGACTTAATCCCATAGAATTAACAGACACAACATTTTCTAAAAATGAAGTTGAATTTCTGGAAAAAGGTTTCAACTTTAACTTACAACACTCGCACGTTAATAGAGAATTACACTGTTTAGGAATCGATTGTGAATTAGCAATTAAGGACATTAACGATTCTAATTTAAACAAACATGTATTAGCGAATATAATAAACTCTCAATTAATAGATAACAACAAACATAAAGAAATTTCTCAAATGTCACTAGTTAAAACGATCAAAAACAAAGCTTCTGGAAATAACATAATACTTAAACGTGCAGATAAGGGGAAGACAGTCATAGTTATCGACCTCCCAGAATATATTTCAAAAACCAACAATTTTCTTAAACCAGACCTTTTCATTTGTATCAAACACGATCCTACTGAGTTATATCAAAGACAAAAGACATTTTACATTTGATAAAGACACGGTGTTGTCAAAACAATTGTCATGTCATAACTTCGTGAAAATCTGAACTTTTAGTTCTTATTTATTTTGATAAATAACCTCAGTTCAATTTTTAAAGAAAATGTTGTCTTAACTAATAATTTATGCTTCTGATATTTTCGATATTATATTTTGCAATTTGGAATTTGTATTTTGGAAGTAATAAATAGTGCAGCCAGAAAGTAAGGCCTATACGCACGCATCTTTTTAACTTATTGCACATAAAAAAATGACTGGCTCATGATAATGCGTGACACGATTAGATACTTAGAAAACTTCGGTCCTCGTGTGCAAACTATATTCTTGTAACGTTTCTAGCGAGAACGCCTCTGAATTAGGAATGAGCTGCTCTCCTCGCCCTCTGGAATTTAAGAAAAGTTGCGTAGTACTCGGTCCTTCTCTCGCCAGCCTTAAGACGAAGTTTATGTGGTCATATTTTTCCCAAGTTTATTTTTTTATGTATCTTACGTGTGTGTGTACGATACGCTTTAAGTGAAAAGGCTTTTGGTGTCTTCGTTGGTAATATTTCTTCATTGAGAAACTTATAGTCTGTGTCTGACTTGAATCCTAACTTACTGATAGCGGATCAAGATCGAAAGTCATTCGACACTGTTGGGGTATTACGGAGTGCATCATAAAGTTGCTAAGCTTTATATATTTGCTCAATAAAAGGGACAATAACCAACACGCGAAGAATGGCAACGCCGGGGTTATAGAGTGTTAGAGGGGAAGCTTGCTCCTTAAAATATTAAAAGAGCGTACTTAATTTAAACATGCTCTCAGAGCTTCGTGTTTTGCCGCATTCTCTTGGTATATTATACGTTGCGAGCAAAAGAAGGGCGACCATTTAAATTAATAATTTAATAATAACAGGGCATCGACGGCCCTCGAGGGAAACTTTTAGCGTAATGTATGTGGCTGCTGTGGTGTATTAATAACGATATTTAATTAGTACCAATATCCATTTCCTTTTCGCGGGATATAATATACATATAATTCACATTCCGATTATGAAAAATACGTAACATTCAGAAATTACTACTGATGGATGTAACTCTGAGAGATTTGAAGCGAGCGGAATGTGGATGAAAACTATGACTCATC
Organism: Cylas formicarius; assembly: GCF_029955315.1. Classification (NCBI taxonomy): domain Eukaryota; kingdom Metazoa; phylum Arthropoda; class Insecta; order Coleoptera; family Brentidae; genus Cylas; species Cylas formicarius. Next base: position 14,420,287 of record NW_026844334.1, read on the forward strand.
TAAATCATAGGTATTAAATATTTAATGCGTATTATTTAACTTCTTCACATATTCTTTAAGTCATTTTGGTTAATTCGGGTTACTAAATTTATGAAAAAAAATCGTCTTAATGTGTAGAAATTATGAAAAAATAAAAAACCTAATGTCCCCGATGTTAAGGATTAGGTAGGTTTACTAACGAATTTATGGATTTATGAAAAACCAAGTCCATATGTGGTCGACGTTTGCCTTCTTCAGGACTGGTAAGGATGATTTTCCGTGTTAATAAATGATGGAAAATTAATTATATCAAACATCAGGCAGAAGGCAACGAAGGTATTGGTAAAGGAATAAAATTCAAGAATATGATACTATAGCTATGGTCTTAGAGAAGATCACTTCAATGGGTAATCTATGTGGACTTAAAAATAGTTCACTTTTTCATTGGCAGAGCAATGGACATCAAATATCCTTGTTTCTTTTGAGACAGCAGAGACCTAACAGACTGGGTTGAAAGGAAATCGCGATTAATGTCATTAGTTTACTGCGTATTAAGTCGAGCGTAATTTAAAATAGTAAAGTAAGTAAAGTCAAGTAGTAGAAAAGTAGAAATGGTTCTCGACAACAATGGAACTGGCTGTGGCATGCATACATACGTAATATTAATACGTTAATGCAGTAATACATGGGGGCACTCAAAAATAGGCTATATATCAAAGCGGAGGAAAGTGAGATTTAAATTTAAAGAAGCAATGATGTCTTCGACCACGAAAATTTAATAAAAATTAATGAGGAAATGAATCTAACTAACTAAATGTTTTGACCACATTGACTAACTGAAAATGGACTATTTCTTTCTAATTTTCTTTTTTTGCTAGAAATATTTATTAGCAGATTTAGGACACACCTGCCAAACATTTTTGGAATACATCAACTCTCCCGCGAAAATTGACAAATCGGCTATAACGTCACAATGCACTATTGTCACGTTAATGTTGTCAAAACACATAACCTGTATCTTTTATAAAGTAACGTATACGTCAGTACCATAGAACCTTCTTCTTCGTATTTGCTTCTCACAAACAGTTGGGCAAAACGACCATAGCCATTCGCCCATTACTGACGTCCCTCGAGGAATTTTCTCTTTTGGTCACAGACCAACACGTAAAAAAAGAAACTATGAACAACATTTGTTCTCAGCTTGCAAGAAAAAGACCTTGACCGATACCAAAAAGTCGGTCTTTAACCGGTGTGTACGGCAACACTTAAGCACTTAAAAATTTCATCAAATACTTAGGAAACGAAAACCACACGATTGAAACCGACATCAAACGTTTTTGGAACGAACACAACGGATTCTGCAGGGAGCGAGCGGAAGTTAAACCGCCACTAAAGAATCACCATGTCATCTATAGATTAAAAAAAAATGTTAGTTCTCGGGTTAGTTTAACAAGTCCCACCGGATGACATTTAATGCATCATGACGTTTCAAGGATATTTAAACGGCCCTGAGTGAACTTTAAGCCCCTAATGGTAATAGAAATAATTTTTGCAAATCCAATAATTATCAGGTAGACTTCAGCAGGTTATTAAAAAACTACTTAATTGGATGCCCTGCCTCAAATTTCGAAATGACATATCATGTTTTACAATTTTTTTTTATAGGAATCGTATAGTTAATTATTTCTGTCAAAATGTGCAATAAGCTCGGTTCGCTGCCGGTGCTACTCCATCCGTGAAATCTTCTTTGCTTGTAGGAGAAAACCTCCCCAAGGGTGAGATTCCGTAGCGCTGTACAATATATCAGCACCCCCTTAAAAATTGTCTGCACGCGCCAGCAACCGACATACATCAATGTCAATTAGAGTATAGTGCTTCTAACAAAATTTTAATCAAGAACAGACAGAGCGGGAGATATCGTGATACTCCGCGGTTACCAAAATTAATACGTTTTCCCGCGCGAGCGGCTTTCACCTGTCTTCCTTTGATTAATGAATGGTACCGATTATTAATAGTTCACGTTTCGAGCGAGACATTTTCTAAAATATTAAGTAGGAAAAGACATGACCGATTATTTTCGACATGTTCTGCCCCGCCAAAAGTCTCATGCTGAAGAAATCGTTTGGGCCTCCTTACTTCATCGTCAGTTTGATGACATATGTGTTATATTTTTCGAATGTGGGAGACATGTTTTTAATCAAAACTAAAAAAACTTTCAACTTACATTATCCTTATCAACGTTTCGAACGAAAACACTCTTCGGCTGTCCTTAAAATAGGACAATGAGAAAAAGTGCCTCTATTTTTAAAATATTTTTTCGCACCCTGACCTAAAAAAATTATACAAAAATAATTTGGAAAGTCTTTATTACACTGGAAAATAAGTATAGTTTAATTTCTATAACAGAGTTATATATCAAATATAAAATGCTTAAATTCTTTCCTGTATGCATAATGGCGTCACCAAAAATACAAAAAGTTGGCACATTGATTCTCACACAACTCTCTGTCAAGGGTAAAAACAAGTCTTTTTGTTGTTGATTATATGAATATGACTTTCGAAAAAGAGGTTTTGAGAGCAATAATCCAGAAGGAGAAAAAAATTGCTCCGTTACGTTTCCAATGCGGTTTGTTTACGCAAAGAAAATTCATGAAATGGCGACGAAGTAACGTATATTTTTAGTAAGGTATCTACGAGGTAAACAATCGTATTGAAAGCGCGTGGGCAAGGTATTATTCTGTAAATTTTCTTAATTCAGTGTGGTCCAGGTCCAGAATGGGAGCGCAATATCAATATTTCAGACTGAACCAACGGTGTACCCAGTCAATTTATCCCAGACGAAAACGTTTACTTAAAAGATTGTCTCGAAAGAGCGTCGTTCCCTCAGGTAAACTAGAATGGGGTTAGCTGGGCGCTGAGCAGTGTTTTTCGGGAGCGAGTCTGCCGTTAGTGTCGCCAGTCGGGTGCGTCCCAACCCCCGCGCTTATCGATTCGCCCTCGCCTTCGGTGGCGAACCCGGGATGTCATCAATGCACCTGCAACCACCGCTACGCCGCGCCGTATTCTCGAATTTCGACAACCGGCCATTTGTCCATTCTATTTTTAGAAAACAGGCCGCTTCGTCTCGCCACTCTACGCCCCTGCAAGACGTGCTTAAAGCCAACTCAAAACGTCGTCTTGGCATACAATTTGAACTCGTTTTAAATTGTTTTGGTTCAATTGGCTGAAGAATAATTTATTTTTTATAAAATTTGTTGCGCTCACTTTTTCCAAGGGAGCCCTAGAGTACTGATTCACCCTGTACAATGTGTCTAATTTTTTATGGTTTTATTGCGGCTATTGTGAGGTAAAATTAAATGAAAAGTCTCACCAAGCAGAAATGTCATAACTATCTTCTCTTTTTAGAGACATGCTGATTTTGAAAATCTGGTAGTTTAATTCTGAAAGTCACAAATTTTGATATATAATACAAGCTTGTGTTTTCTTTGTTAATTAATAGCATTTTAAAATATGTATAACAAATAAGGGCTATTTCAAATACAAAGTATATGAACTTAATTTTTTTATGAGTAGTCCAAAGAAAGTACACATTTTCTTCTAATAATTTATGTAATTTATTACCTGTCAAAATATTGTTATGTGTGTGTGCAATTTTAATTGCGAATGCATTAGATATCTTATTTGGGGTTAAAATAAGCCATAGCAGAAGGAAGAGAAGAGGCAGAAATTAAAATAATAATTATGACTGTTTGACAAAAGAAGTATATTAGGACAGCACGCACCTATAACTTAACTTTTCGACAAGTTATCCCATATTCTAACTACAAAGGGTGTTTAAAGTTGCAACATTCCAATTTTTTATTGAGTTTTTTGCAAAACACAATATTAAACTTCATTCTAAGCAAATATGAAATGTCGTGATTCAGATGGTACGTTAAACTCAGTATCCATGGACAATACATCATTAAGAAACATATTATTACAACTAAAAATTAAAATAAATTTAGACTACCTTTTATTCAGGATTATTTGGTGTGAGGTGTGGGGTAGTCAGAGGAGTATATGTTTTCTTTATCTATGTTAAATGTTAATTTTCCAAAGAAACTTCCACAGGCTATTGTAATACTATTTACAAAACTTTTGCATTCCTCCTACGTCGGTTTTTGCTGAGTCCAACTTGCTAACGTTGCTAATTTTGATGATGATGATTTTGATTAGAAATAAGTAGTTCCTGTTTGTTTGACCATAAATAAGTATTATTTGAAGTTAACGGAAATTGCTTAGAAAATAAACACACTATCTGGAAAATAGCAGCACCTACTTTGATCGGAACTGCTTCATCAACTGAAAAAGAGCAAGGGAATAATAATTACATATGAAAATGATTTTTAGGTGATAAAGTTTTGTTATGTTTTTATTTTAAACCGCTCAGTGAAAATTTTGTTCATTTTAAACTAAAATCCATTCAGTCATGTACATCACTAGTAGAAATTGCTCCAAAAACTAGTTGTCACGTCAAAAATTACCGATATAAGAACGATACTAAATTTGACGTACCACTTTTTACATTAAAAAACTGAATTGGGCTATCGGTATCTATGCCAATGGCTAGGTTAAAACATAATTACGTTTTGAAAATTTTTGTTATTATACTTAGTTTGACGATGATATTTTTTAGAAATATAATTGTGTCAATAGTTTTACGCCCTAGAAAACGTATTATATTTTCTTCTGTTGTTTTTTTTTTTAAATATACATACACTAAACTAATGCACTCTGTATATACTGTTAGGAATTTGGAAGTTGGTTTTTTGGTTGATTTTGTATTATGTATGAAGACTTATCAGATTAGATAAATGAACGCGAAAATCGCCCACTTCAGAATTTGAGTGACAATAATTCATTTTTCAAAGGAACAATTTATCAGAAGTTAATTTTGACATAGTAAGGGGAAATGTTGGCGAATCCCGTGTGATAAATTACTTATTTAACGAAGATAAGTATTTGAAAAATCAAAAGTCAGAAACCCTCAAGTATGTTATCCGAGTTATCCCATGCCTCGCGCCATAAATTGCTAAAGATTGGCTAAGAACGTGATTTATGATTCGACCCTCCGAGGGTTTTGATGAAACGAGAAAATCTCTTTTAAATTTTCTCCAAAACTATTACGGAAGACTACCGAATCGGTAAATAATCTCGGCATGTGTAATACGGGTTGATTTTAATGTGTCCAATGACTTTTTAAATAAGAACAAGAACGTGTAAACGGAACACGCACAAAACCAACATACAAATAACGGCAAATACGTCACTTTATTTCAAATCCGATTTCGCTTGTCAACTGTGAAAATTGGCTTTCATTCCGGGGTTAGGTATATAACACTGCCATCGAAAATCGGATTTTCCGCTTCGATTTGATTTTTTAGTGGGGCCCACATATCGCGCCAAATCTATAAAAGCAACTTTATTTCAGCTGCTCGAGAAGAAAACGTCAACTTAAAATATAAACTTGCTTTATAAGAATTTGAGCTACATTGGTGGCAGTGTTAAAGCCTCGATCAAACAAGGTGACGAGGACCAATATAAAATCAACGAGGGGAAGGTATTTTTCTGCTATTATCGTATAACGGTAAACTTAAAAACGTATATACACTTGAAATTAACCGCCTTATAACATATAATATTGCTTGATCTTAATTCAAGAATAACATAACATAAATTTGGAAATTCGATTTGATTTCCCCATTACAGGGTGTCTTAAAAATAGGTTTTACAAAAAACGTTTTTCCTTCATAGGTTTCTAAAATAAACGATAAAAACTGAACATTAGCAAACTTTTTATAAAAAAGACATAAAAAAATATAAAAACAATAAATTATTGTTCGATTGTTTAATGCTAAAATAATGCCAAAAGTGAAAGAAACGTCAGTGCCCGGGCATTTGATATTCCAAAAATGTTAAATAAAAATTATTTTATTTTATTTCAGCTGAGATGAAGGCAAATCCAAAATTAATGAGACTGTGGGAAAACTTGTTATTTAATACCCCGCAGTTGTCGAAGCAGGACAAACTCAGTGGTTCAATTAAATTGACAATATTTTAATAGTAAGTTCTTTTAAAATGAAAGCAGACCTTTGTGTCGTAAATTTAAACCAGTAAGGGGGGCATTTTATTTTTAATGGTAGTCTAACAAAAAAGAAATTTGAAATATGATGTTTTTGTCCACCTTTTTTATCCACTGAGACAAGATCAAAATTCAAAGGCGCAAAACATTCACTTAACTCAGATAAAGCGAAAAGTTACACAGAAGTTTTTTGGTTGCTCGTGAAAAACAATTGTCTGCGGGAGTAAATTAGTTTCAATGCAATTTTGCAGTGTCTCTTTTTAGCAACCTTTTGTCACGATATTCCAGTTATAAGTATATTAGAAATTAAATTGAGGTTACTTTTGATAAACCTTATTTTGCAGAAAATTCAAAAATGAAATAATGTACATAGGGTTCCGTTAAAACATACAACTTAGATAATCTTTTTCTTTTTGAACAATCTGTATAATATGACAGCAATTTTAAGAATTAATCATTGATAAAGTAAAACTTTTTGAAAGGCTTGTATTTTGTACAAGCTACAAGGCTTTTCGCATTTATTGAGATTCTTGTGAATAATGTATGAAAACGGAAACCCCAGCTTTACGAAAAATGCAAAAGAAGGGGTCCCTAACTGAATACAATCACGATTTCATAGCAGCATAAGTTAATTTAGTACAATTTGTATATGAAAAAAGCTTTTTGACTTAAAAAAAAGCGAAAAGGACGGATTTGGAATTAAAAATTAAATAGCCGCAATTTGTATTCCGACGACCGCTGTTAAATGGGAACGATATAAAAAGATATCGCTGCCGATCGTAATAGGTTAAAATAGAATTTGACAATATGAAATACACACTACAGGGGGCATATAATGTATAAAAATCGTGAATTAACCTTTATAGAAACTTAGTATTATATCTTAGTAGTTAAGTATTGTTTAAGTTAAGATGTTGCTTTCCACCCCCCGCACCTGGTAAATATCAACAAGTGTCGGGACGATTATCCACTTGCTTAACGTTTGGACCTCATGTCGAAAACCATCATTTTGTTGTTCCCAGTTAGGTATTAACACGTGATCGGATTTTGAGTCCATAATTATTTTTGACTCGACATTTGACTTCGTCAAGAAAAAGCATTAGATTTTCTGTTATCATGCTGACATCTTATAACCAAAAATTTCAGTATTCTAGTAATAAAGAAACAACCTTTAGCTCAGTTAATTGTTCTACCTATCTACCAACATTTTTAAATTAACATGATTTACATCATTCATGTTTGTTAATGGTATTTTCTGTCAAATTGAAGTACTTTACATCCAACACCACCTTCAGGTCAAATATTTCGGATTTGTTTGATTTATCAGATTGTTGTACATGCATTAGCGACCGCACAAAATTTCCTCATCACTCATAAATTTTCGAAGATTTGATATTAAAAAAAAAATGAATAAAAATTTATTAAGTTTTTTTCCTTCAAGAAATTTTTGGCAAGTAATGAATGATGATCCCATCTTAGTGGTCTGTTTTTTCATCTTTTTTTGTTACCAGGATTAAAAATATCAACGCGAAATCTGACAACATTGCTGTTAGCATTTTTGAATTGTGCATGTTCAAAAACCTACATTCATTGAAGTTTTAGAGGCATTTAGGCGTTCAAGTATTTTTTTTAATGCGGTGTTGGCGGAACTCAGTAACTAATAGAAACAAAATAATTAGGAGAGCTTACAAAATTAACATTCAAAATAACAAAATCATGACGTGTGACGTAAAAGTGGCTGTTAGCATTTTTGAATTGTGCATGGTAACAAAATTTATCGTTCCTTTGGCAATTTGGGGGATATTTAAGCGTTTCTGTACATTTTACTATCCCGGTATGTTATGTATGTACAGTCTGTTAGAATTTGAACAAACTGCTTCTAAAATAATAACCGTGCAATGCGGCTGACGGTACCTATTAAATTTCGATATTTTTAAAAAAGCCGTACATTTTTAAATTTTGTATTAAAGTTCGCTATATTCTCACCAATAAGAAGCATTGATTGATTGTAGTTGGTCGAACCTCTAATATATACTTGAATTCCCGGTATCTCATACACCAGCAATATTTACATAGAGCAAGTTCGGCTGAATTGTTATAAATATACCTACAATGCCTCTTTAGTGTGTAGATTTTCCTTTAGTTTTATATTTCTCAAGGGTAAAAATTAACATTTAAAAATGTAAACTAGATTTTTTTTTAAAAGCCACACCGAGAAATTGCTTTCCACAGCTGTGTTTCAGTACGAATACATTATATTAACAGTGTACGTGCAAACCAAACAACCGATCTCATTGGACCTCTGCAGCGAAAATAAATTCACATGTGAAATATGCAGCAATAATTATACTCCCGGTTAGACACAATAATAACACACCAACGGAGAGAAAATTTTACATTTTGAGTTTCTTGAAATACATTTAATTTATATACAAATATTTAAATTTATGTCAATTAACAGTTATTATTTTCTGAAGTTTATTTTTTTGAGGATTTGTATAGCGACATCACAGTACATCTGCATCTGCAATAGATGCACTGACCATTGGAAAAGTTGTTGTAGTTATACAGGTTGTTATTTAATAAGTGCAGGGTGATTTCTCAAGTATTTTAAATGTAAAAAGTTATTAAATGTCACCATGTTTAAAAAAAACTGAATCTTTTACTTATAAAGTTTTGTTTAGCTCCGACATATTTTTTTTAAATTTATTATATTTACTTTTATTAAATGTTTATTTATTAAGCACAATTCTTAAAAACGATATCGAAAAATCTCGTACTGAACAATTGGTATACATTTTTATATTGTCATATTGAATTTTAACTTGATACGACTGAAAGCGTTTGTTTTTTAAACCTGCGCCATTTAATGGCAATCGAGCGAAATAGAAATTGAAGCTATTTAATTTTTAATTCCAAATTCGCCCCTGTCGCGCTTCTTTTTTTTTGAGAATCAAAAAGCTTTCTCATATGCAAATTGCTGGTAATTAACCTATCCTGCTCTGAAACCGTTATCGGATTTAGTTCGTTAAGCTGGAGTTTTCGTTCTCAGGCATTAATCACAAGAAACACAATAAACATTGAAAGTTTATACAGAGCTATTCACGCCATATATCTTTGAAGCAATATTCCTATGCTTACTGCTTAAAATTAAAATTTTTAATGGAATCTCCTGTATTACTATTTACAAAACTTCTGTATTCCTTCTGCGTCGGTTCTTGTTGAGTCCAGCTGAGTTGCTGGACTCAACAAGTAGAAAAAATATATTACTATACATGTTCCAAGCTCTCCGCCACTAAAATTCAACATTTGAAACAACAAACAACAACAAAAATAGTTGAAGCGTTAAATATGACTGGAGTTGGACGGGCAACAATACACGGACTTGTGCACGACTATGGCCCCATCAGGTCACCAATTCATCTATTTTTATATTATTCTTATTAACTTGGTCTTAAAATAATTAATATTTCAATTATGTGCCCTTATCTATAATTAGAAACATGTATAATTAATATTAAATTCAGTATTCTTTCAGTCACTAAACTCATTTTTCAATTGTATGCAAATTAGGGTGACCCTCAGTTGCGAACTATTTGAGGTGTGTAATGTGTTTTAAAAATTAGCAATTTATCTGAACTTTAAGATTAGTTACGACCATATAAGTTGACCATCATGTTTAACCATCCAGTCATTGTAAATTTACATTTTATTACCTTCTCGTATTAAGAAAGCAAATTTTTCAAAAAGAAACCATATTTTATTTCTCAAATACGTACTTAAGAATTACTTGAGTATGTAAGTTATGTTTGTTATGACTTCAATACTACTGGCGAAAATTACGATAATAGACATTCCGAGTAGAGTTCGCCAACAATATATCTTTTTTATGACGTAACCCCGTATTTAACTTGGGTAAATTTTTATGAAGGTCTAGCAGCATGCCTACCTCACAGGGGTATGTAATCCTGAATAAATAGATTCGCAATTCCAGAATGACGTACCGTACTTCATTCATACAAATGCTGAAAGATGACGAATTTGTGTAGAGTTTCATCGGTGAGATTCCTCTCTTATAATAAAATCCATTCTTATTTTAAAATGTTTAATGTATTTTTAATGCAGGAGATCAACCTATCTAATGGGCAAATTCAACTTGAAATCAAGCTGTCCAAGTAGGAACTGTTTTAGGAAGATTTATGAAAAGCACGCTAATATGAATTAATACAACAGTTTAATCCGAAGTCAAATCATACAAGGTTGTAACAACGCTATATCGCTTGGCGAATTTTACTTAGATATTAACAGGTTCTTATCTAAAAATTGGTCCATATCTTATTAATTGGGAGAATTATTTATTTTTATATGATCATCTCTTAGCGTTCTAATGAGGAAAATTGTTAAAAAAATAACTGTTATGATTAAGAAAGTTGACCGATGCATCTTTTTACCTGGTTTCTACATATTTAATTCCTCCGACTGCAAAAATGGCGCCATGAACATCAATAGGAAAATACCATTGTTACTGATCAAAAATATTGAATGAAACATAGTTTAACACTCATAAAACACTGTGCAGGTGATGGTGCGATTCTTTCAGTGATTGTACGAATATTAAAGATTCTTGTATGATCTACCACGGAGATATAACAGTCGCACTTTTTGAAAAATAATTTAAGTATTGTCTACCAGACATCCTTTCGAACAGAATGTTGTCGCCAGTTACATAAGAATTTAATTCAAATACGAAATTGGTAATTCCAAACTAAATGGTTGTGTTTCCGGAGCAATGAAATACTTTTCGGATAAATCGGATAAAACAATAATAAAAATAAATAAAATACTTTCCGCACACTTTAGTTGCAACATTTGCATGGAATATATCAAAAATATGTATATATTTTTTTAATTTAATTTTTCAATCATTTTATTTAAAATTAAAAAATACATAAAGAAAAATTTATTTCTATTTATTCTGATATTTATTTATTTTTTCGTTATTTTATTTTGTTGATAAAGTGGTTGTAGGAATTTAGACATACAGTGCTAAGACTCCAATAAATGAAGCAATTAAATGTTTGGTCAGAAAATGTTTCTCAGCCTGATATTTCTTGAGATAACTGTAGACACTATTATATTAATTTAGGCCATATAGTAATTGAACAGATTACAATAAATGCTACAGAATAATTAGAATATAGAAAAATAAAAGCTAGTGCATAATTTATTGGCTTGATATAAATGTTATACCATTATCACCACGGGCATCAATTATTTTTCAATTACCTACATTAATTATATAATTATTTATAATACGACCCTTTTTATCTAAAGTTTCAATTCAAGTAAACATATTTTAATATACAGATCTTTTTTTTTTAATTTTCAAAATTTTTGTTTAGTAAATATTAAAATAGATTTGAACCCAAATTATATCCTAAAACGAAGGCCTTTTTATCCGACCTTAGCAAGTATTTCGTTTCCATCGAAATGGAGTCATCGTGTCGCCATGGCTTCTAGGAAAGCAATTACCATTTTAGGTGGAGCGCATATAACGAAAATTTGCGAAAACCATAAACGCGTTCTGGAAACTTTAGTCACCACATTCCTATATATATACGTCTCATCTTATTTCAGATAAATTCGCTTAATGGTTCGGGGAAGCCGGATTAAACCACCGAATCTACAATTATCTGGTCCAGGTTCTCACGAATTAATGACCTTGACCGAAAAAGATTCAATTCTAGTGTAATTGTTATAGTCCTTTAGCTTCGCATAAATATTCAGCCGTTTTAATTAGATAGAACCGACAAAATAAAGCGAAAAATTGCAAGTCAGGCAACTGGAAACTTTTGTTGGTAATTATTAAACGTCAGCTAATGGTTTTATTTGAAACAAAATATAGTATTCGGTCGGGTTATATACTTGTTATATAATATACTTTTTTCAATTTTAACGCTAAATATTGACTGAAATATTTTTATTATTATTATTATTATTATTATTATTATTATTAAATTAAACTATTTGTTTTTCTTGAAAATCACCTCTGTCAAAATTTCCGATGCTTATGAATCGACAAAATGAATGAATACCCATTCCATTGCATTCATAATTTTCAAACACTATTTGAAAAAAAAGGTGATAATATAAGCTTACCTCTGAATGAAACGAACAGATAATTTGCTTGACAGTATAATGCTAAAAGCTAAAAGTTGTGTGTTATTGGCTAAAGAAAACATCGTTATATTGGAAACATTAGTTGAATTTAATGAAATTAATAAGTCAGTTTGCTGTTTTCCCTTATTACGGGTTATTAAGATTTCTATTTACTTCACAAATGTTAATACAAAATTGAAAAAAACATTCCATCAATTCAGTGACCACCATATTCAAAAGTTTAACCAAAAATAGATTTAATCGTTAAAATAAATTTCTTGTCCTTTTGACTCGGACTCGCCAACATGTAGCATTAATTTCAGTTTTTATATATATTTCCAGATTGCGACCATTTTAATATTGTATTATCTATGTTATATTATTGGTAATCTTTTTTATGAAATATCCTATGTAGTTGCTTTGTAAAATAGTTTTGATTCGCATTAATATTCTTAATCGGTTTTAAGATTCTCTGTGCTCATTCCATTTTTGTCAGTAGTATTGTTTTAAGTATTACAAATATTTTAAATTATTACCGTAAATAATTAAGTATAACTTTAATTTGCCTTGTATTTAAAATCTAAATTCTAGATTTAAAAAAATAGCAGCAATAAAATGAATCGAATTCCTTTAATGAAACAAGAGATAAACTTCTGCTTCAGTTAAAAAAACATTAGGAAATAAATGATTTACTGGTTTTCCTTGACGGTTTTTTTCTGCGACAGGGTGGTTTTCCTTGACGGTTTTTTTCTGCGACAGGGTGGTTATCGGTGAGCGTGCCTTTACAAGTTCTGATAAACTAAGAAAGAGAGATGTTCTAAATTTAGTACACGTCCATAATTGATGTTAAGATACTTTAGAAATGTTTTGGCAAATGAGTTGCTAGATCTAGGTATATTTTACAGAACTTAACTTCTCCTACGGTTATAGATTAAAAATGTGTATATGAATAGCACCTTCTTTTTCTTTGGAAAACAAGTTATTACGTGTAAATTATAATTGCCCCGAAAAATTAATTATTTATATAGTATTTACAAAAAATAATTGAGCTTTATATTTCCCGGTATCGCTATATGGTTGAAGCTGTTGTTTTTACATGATCGGAGTTCAGTTCTCTGCCCAAAATTTTAGTAATTAAACTTTTCAATTCACTTATAAAAAAAATATCTTCTGTAATATTGTGTTTTTAGTTTGTAAGTTAGGTATGATTTAGGGGCTGGATCTTAAACAATTTAATTGCTTTCCAGCTCCTTCTTCCATTATATTATAAATATTGTTATTGTTTGTGTAGATGTTTCTTTACCTTTGAACATGCAAAATAAATGAATTATTATTATTATCATTATCAAATTATCTCCAATAATATCTGTTACTTCCACCAGAACCTCCCAAGACTGTCTGCTTTTCAATCCGCAGCATTGAAAGACGAATCTCCCGCTACACGGCAGAAAAAGTCGAAATAAAATTATGTCCGCACCGCCATAAGTTAAGAAACGTCTATCTGCTCTAACCAGAAAACTCCAAAAGTTTTTCAACAAAAGAAAATCGTTTCTCCTTTGAAAATCGAGTTATCGAGAACATTTCACGCTTAAAATACGTTCTAAGCTTGTTGTCGGGGTGGTGGGTTATTAAGCGGGAATATTATTTAACAAAAAATCGGTTATAAAATCGAGAAATGTTTCAAGCGGAAACTTGTTTCAATTTCGCGTATTTAACGTTCAATGTTTAAGAAATCAAAACGGGGCATTTAAAAGTGAACAATAATTAAATTTTCCAAAAGGAAATTTATTTTTGTGAGCCAGTCGGTGACTGTCACGCAGTCTTATGGCTACGTGACGTATTTGTACATTCATTTAAGAGACATGTTTTTTTCTTCTTTTCATTTATTTATTTATTCTATCGTGTACTATGGACTAAAAAATAATATGTATGTGCACTATGACATCTCGTTTTCAATTTCATAACTTCAACCTAATTTGATGATTCATAAAAAAATACTTGGGGAAAATGGCAGTAACCCTATATTACGGACTATGAATTATACTATATTATATTTTAAATATTTAAACAATTATGAAGTATTAATATATATGATACAAACAGAGTTATACAAATCATGTTAGCCACTCCTATATATAAGAAATATATTTTTGGAATTTAATTTAATTTAACGATTTCGTCACAAAAATACTTAAAATAATTACAATAGTAGGAAATCATTACTGAAAGAAAATAACAATACCAATTATTGTTTTCGACTTTCGTTTTTTTTTAATAGGAAATTATAATGTAAAAAAACCCAAGCTATAACCACTATACTATACTAAACTAACTATACGGGGTGTTTCACGGTTAATGGTACCCTCGACGTTTACGGCAAACGGTGCATTGGTTGCAAAATTTGGTTAGTTCCATAACGTTAAACGAAAAAGTTACATCAACATTGGAATTATAAATGAGCCACCATGTATATTATTGAATTTTCCGATCCGCTAATATTTTATGATATGTTTAGTGGTTTTCGAAAAATTAATTATATTTTGTTATTTTTCGACCAGAACACAGCTTAAATTAAATTTTTATGACTAAGACACTGGAGCCAGTAGAAAGTTAGGGAGGTATCGTAAATTATTTATTATACCGAAATTAGTTCTATATCATACAGTGTGAAAAGTGCATTCTTTAAAAGGGAGCACATATTCTAACTGGAAATTAAATGCCCCTTCGAATGATGTATCATATCCCTATACCAAAATCAATTCGTTTCTGAAATAAAAGCAGGTTTCTCTGATAACTGCATTGCTTTGGCATAATTCATCTTTTAGGTGGCCGACGAACCAACATTTTCAGAAGAGGGTATTTTCAATAGAAGAAATGATCACTTTCGGACGGTCGACAATCTTCATGACACAACAGAGGTGGAATTTTGTATCAAATTTAATGTAAATGCGTTTTGCTTTTTAAAAGAATTATACGAATTATTTAATGACCATTTTTTTTCGACCTTTGGGGCAGTGGGATTGGCCTGCAAAATCGCGCGATCTTACGCTATTTGCTTTTTGCCTATGGGGTGCGTTAAAGTCACGAGTATATTTGACACCGGTGCAGAGCAAGGGAGAGTTACGTCATCAGATTGTATGATGCTTTAACAGTTACTACGGAGTTTTCTGCATGTTCTGGCTATAATATGGTTGCAATTTCTTGTTTCCTGTTAAACTGATTTAATCTTAATGATGATATGATACATCATTCGAAAAGGCACTTAATTTACTCTTAGATTTTTTCTAACTCGTAAGCAAATTATTAGTTTCGACCAACACTGTATAATATAGAATTAATTTCCATATTAGGAAATAACGTACCGTAGAGCTTCGTCAAAAATTTTAACTTTTTACTGGCTCCAGTGTCGTAGTAATAAAATTTTAATTGAAGATATGTTTTGGTCAAAAAATTAAGAATATAATTAATTTCTCGAAAACCATTAAAGATATTGGAATATATTATTCAAAAACAATCATAAAATATTAGATCCGAAATGCAATAATATCCATGGTGTCCCGTTAAGAATTTCAATGTCCACTATTTTAAGGATATTATGCAACAAGTGCGGTAAACGCCATTTGACTCATGAGTTTGTTTGACACGAGCGGAGCACAGCGGAGCGAGTGTTTAATCAACGAGTGACTTAAAAAGTTTACCGAACGTGTTGCATACTATACTTTTTCTACGACCTTTAGTTTTTGGGCACATTTTCGCAAAAAAACATGAATACATTCACTGGCATGACCGTCATAATTGAGAAATGTCACAATTCAAGGCGTGGGAAATATCTCCGAAAACATCCCATTGCTGCCAAACTCGTGCAGTAAAATCCCGGAAATGTCCGATGTGGCGCAGGTTCGTGGGAAACGAAACTGACGTGATAAAGTGACGCTTCCCGCACGCTAGATCGGTGTGTAATTAGGTATTTTACAGACGAGAGTAGAAAAAAATATTTCACATCGATAGAGTATCGCCGCTTATGGAACTAACCAAATTCTCTGGTTCCAATTCTGGTCAGATCCCCCACTCGGGACGGCGTGAGGGAGGTAGTAGTCGCCTCTGCGTACTTTCCAGGCGACCGCAGCTGTCCTCCGCAGGAGATCAGTGACTTGGTGTCGTACTGTGAGGAGGCGAATCTTCCTCTTTTGATTGGCTGCGACAGCAATGCTCACCACGTTTTGTGGGGGAGCGCGGCAACGAATAGAAGGGGAGGGAGACCTCTTGGAGTTCATGGCCTCGGCAGGGCTGCAGGTGGCCAACAGAGGGGTAGAACCCACGTTTTTCACGACGGGTCGGAGCTTGGTCATAGGCTTAACACTCTGTACCAGGGCTCTGCTCCCGGAGATAACTGGGTGGTGTGTCTGTGGGGAGGACTCTATGTCGGGCCATAGATACATCACCTTTGGGTTGGAGATGGGTGTTCGGGAGCCCGTTAGATTTAGGAACCCCCGGGCAACAAACTGGGAACTCTATAGAGAGGAGCTCGCTTGTCGCCTAGGGGGCTTACCAAGGAAACACCGGACAATGGAGGAGATTGACGAGGCCGCCGACCGAGTCAGCTCCGCTATGATACGGGCGTTCGAGAATAGCTGCCCTGAGACAGAGGAGCAGAGGGCGGGGAGGACTCCTTGGTGGAGGTCTTCCCTGGAGGATCTCAGGAGGAAAGTGCGGACTGGGATCTCTATAGGGAGGTCCGCAGACAGTACAAAAAAGAACAGCGGGCATCACAGAGGAGGGCCTTGAGGGGCTACTGCGACGGAGTAATGAATACCCCGGACGCGGCTAGGCTCCTTAGGGTACTCAGAAGTGACCCTGCGGGAAGACTGGGAGTGGTCCGCAGGACCGGCGGTGGCTACACAGCGGGACCAGCGGACACACTACAACAGTTGCTGAACACGCACTTCCCAGGGTCCGCCGATCCGGACACAGGGGGGAATATTGAAACCGGGGGTCGTCTTGGATGCGACTACGCCACGGCAAAGAGGGTGGTTACCCATAGTAGGCTGAGGTGGGCTATTGACAGGTTTGGCCCCTTCAAGTCGGCGGGCGGGGATGAAGTATTTCCGGCTCTGCTGCAAAGGGACGGAGGTCTCCTGACCAGCCCGCTGATGGACCTGTTCAGGGCCTCCATTGCGAGGGGGTACGTGCCCGAGCTGTGGAGACACAGCAGAGTAGTGTTCATTCCCAAGGTAGGGAAGAGTAACTACACGGACCCGAAGTCGTACCGGCCCGTTTGCCTCACCAGCTTCATTATGAAGACTCTGGAGAGACTGGTGGACCGGTATCTGAAGGACTGGGTAGAGCTGGAGGTCCCTTTAGAGCCAGCGTACCGAAGTGGTGGGTCTGTGGGCTCAGCTCTTCACCATCTGACTTCCAGGTTGGAGGAGGGTATGGGCTCGGGACGGCTGTCGGTGTGCGTGTTCGCTGACATCGAAGGGGCATTCAATAACACGCCCCTGTACTCGATCTGCAGGGCGGTGGAGAGTACTGGAATGGGGACGGTCATTGTAAGGTGGATCTGCTCCATGCTAACCGACCGGAGGGTAGAGGCAAGACTGGGTGGGGAGCAGGTCTCCATCGGTTCATCACGGGGTTGTCCACAGGGCGGGGTGTTGTCCCTGTTCCTGTGGTGCCTAGTGGTGAACGAGATATTGCATATTCTGAGGGAAGAACACGGGGTCTATGCTCAGGCATATGCAGACGACCTTGTGATAATGACACAGGGGACGGACGTGAGGAGCATGCAGGGGCTCCTGAACGGGGCATTGACAAGATTCTCACAATGGTGCTTGGACAGCAAGTTGGCTGTCAATTCTGGCAAGGTGGAGATGGTCATCTTCACTAGAAAAAGGAAGATGGAGTGCAACCTCAACATTTCGATGGATGGGGTGCCTCTTTCTGCAAGCGGAAGTGTCAAGTACTTGGGCGTATGGTTGGACTCTAAGTTGACCTTCCAGGAACATATAAGGTCAAGGACCAGGCCGGCCTTTGGAGCTCTGTGGGCGTGCCGCACGGTAGTAGTGCACGGTATTGGGCTAAAGGAGTTGCTGACCTCCTATAGGAGGGGCGGCATTCTGGACGCCCTCTAGAGCGGCCTGGGGGCACAACGGGCCCATCTGGTGGCCTAAGTACTTGGACGCCCGTGAGGGCGCCCCCCTTTAATACCAATACCATTCGCCGTAAACGTCTAAGGTTCAGTTTTTAAGTAGATTTTAATTAGATTAATATAATTAATTATTGTGTTTATTACTATTATTTATTAATTAGAAATGCGTACGGCTCAATTTTAATAAATATAATTTAACTTCTTTTCGATGATAAATAAGACAAAGTTATTATAGAAATATGTACTCAGTTTCAAGCTCTGTCCCCCCCCCAGCGCTCTCCCCCTCTCCACTTCTATCTACCTCCCTCCCTCCCTCCCCTCCTCCCTCCTTTCTCTCTCTCTCTCTCTCTCTCTCTCTCTCTCTCTCTCTCTCTCTCTCTCTCTCTCACTCTCTCACTCTCTCTCACTCTCTCACTCACTCTCTCTCTCTCACTCACTCTCTCTCTCTCTCTCTCTCTCTCTCTCTCTCTCTCAGACATAGAGTTGTCTCCTTTTAGTTTTTAAACTCTTTTCGTTGGCAATTTTTTATTTAATAATTATTAAAAAATCTTTATTTATTATTCGTTTCTCACGATAGAACGACACGGTTCGTTCAACCTCTTATATTTCAGCAAAAAAAAGTTTCTAATAAATGTCTGCTGCACACAAGACACACAAAGCATTCAGAATTTTAAAAAAATATATAAACGACCTCGCATTTTTAACTGTTACGGCATAATGTTAATCAAAATTACTGACGTGAAACAAAAGAAATTTTTAAAACCCTAGAAGCAAGTTTTTAATATCTTGACATCGTATGAAAGAATAGGAATACCGTTCCGAGGCAAGTAAAATTTGTCTCTTAAAACTTTAAAGGCAAATTTTCCGCCACTGCTCATTACGGAAATGCCCGCAAGGCAATTTCTTTCTGTTTCGTAATCTGTTCCCGAGCCTGTTGCTTGTTTCCGTATAAATCGTATCTACGGCGTATCGGATAACTCATTTCGAAATATCAAAGAGTAACGAAGAGTTACAGTTTTCCGGAGATTTCCGGAACAGGTTGAAGCGTTTATAATTATTCCTTGAGCTATCGTTTAATTTTCACCGAAGTAATTCCCGAAATTTTCCATTTCACATGCATGGAAAACTTGTTCTGCTTTAAAAAGAAGGACGGAACTTCCTACCGCTTTATTTTAGTCATCCGTAATATGAAAATCTGTTGCCAACAAAAGCAAAAGTCAGATCATGATGATGAAAATGTTTCTAGACACTTGATACCTTCTGGACATATCTTATGCATTTGAATTTCTTACCTATAAACAGTGAGGTTAAATGAAAATGTCAAAAATTGCTACTCTATGCAAATGAAAGGGATCTTGGACAATTTTAATGTATCCTGATGAACAAGAATTCCGCCACTTTAAATAGAGATTAAAATCCATATAAACTACTCTCCGCAAAATCTTCGTTTCTTAGGCTTTTGAATGAATACCTGAGGAAGGCTTTTTGTTAATATTTCGAAAAATAATCAAATAAAATTTGGTATAGTCGAAAAACCATGTAGTAGAGACCTTTATAATGTTTTGGGATACTAAGAAAAAACAGGCAATATGACCTCACTTTTGATGCAAATCCGAATAATTTGTGACTTTTGTATTTGGGTGTTTGGGTGGGTTACGTCCATTCGATCTTCGATATATTTTTATTTGTTATGTTTGTATACATGTCTATAATATATATTTACACAGCCAGTTTGCACGTTTACTCTTTTTTTGTGAGATATTAGACGTGTTTTGTGTGCTCGGCGATTTTCTGCTGTCAAAAAAAAATGAAACAAAATTAAATAAAATTTTGTGTAAAAAATGGAATACAAAGCTGCAAAACACTTGAGCAGAAAAAAAGGTAAGTGGTACAAATTGTTCCAAGATGGCCGAGAAGACGCTGATGACAAACGTCGCTCTGAACGCCCCAACACGTGAATAATTGAGGAAAGCGTTGAAGAAGTGAAACAAATGATGTTGAAAAATCCTATTAAAAATAACTATTAGAGCAGTGCCTGCAGTTGTCGCCATCCAATTTTTTCCGAAGTTTACGGCATGAAACTTGTAGTGGCAAAATTTGTTCCGAAACTCCTTAATTTTGAAGAAAATAATTGCACCTGCTCACTCATCGTTGCTTGTATCTAACTTTTTGGCACAATCATGCTTCAGCCACCATATTCACCGGAAGAAAAAATCGACTTCAAGGCTATACCAGAAAGTGCTTACTAGAAGTGCTTAGAGTATTAGAAAAACGTTGGTGCAAGTGTATTATTTCTGCGGGGAATTACTTTGAAGGGGACAAAATTAATTTTGATGAATAAATAAATACTTTTTGATAGAACCTAAAAGTCACCTCACTTTTTGAACACCCCTCGTACATGTACTATATACATATTAATACCAACCAACCAGCTTGAAAGCTTCGAATCCAATTCAGTGAAATAAAACAAGCTCCAAATCAATTAGCAATTTGCGGCACTGATTCCGTTAATAATAAGCCACTCCTTTTGTTGTAAAATGTGGGCTGTCAATTAGTCTGTGCTCTAACTAATGCCATTGTTAACAGTAGTGGCGAGAGATGTAATAAATGCTATGGTTACGGCGGCATCTATGTATTGTTGTTACTTCGAGATAAATAAAAGACAAACAGAAAATCGATAACATTTCCGGAAGCATAACAAAACGCAGTTGGTTTGTTTCAATTTTATCGAATCAAAAGAACAATCAAAAATAATTTGCTCTGAATTTCAGCACCATCACATAAATAAACATTGCATGCACGTGTGATTTATACATTTTACATACATTTGGAAACAATGCAAATAGGATTAGAAAATTATAAAAATGTATAAACAACTTATTACCACGTAGGTCTTTGCTAGGGAAGGTGCTATAATAATAACATTAATATTAGTAATAATAAATATTATGTAAAAATATTAATTTCAGAGCTTATTAATACAATTGAAAAAAAAAAAAACAGTGATTTAGATAAAATAACGAAGAAAATTCAGTTCATTTTCGAATACAAGCCTTTTTTGGAATTGCGTATAGACAGTCCATTCATTAATTCCATGGGTAATAGTAGTTTAGCTGGTTTGTAAGAAGAGTTAGGTGTTCGATGGTGAGACAAAACCAAAATCTGTTTCCCTCTAGTGCTGGCATTATGACTTTGGTTAGAGGATGCAAGCTTATTATCAGAATAGGGTGTTTGCTTTGTGATAAATGTTTTATACGTCTGGTATTATAATTTTTGTATCATATAATTCCACTCTTTTTTCCTAATGTGAAAACCATATTTGAAACATACGTTGGCATTGGATAACTTTGCCGAAGGAAAATTATTAATAATTAATGTGTTTATTGAGTCTATGAGCTATTCTAATTTTTTAAATTTAGATTTAATTTCCGTATTAATTTTTAAGTTTATTCTTGGAACCAAAGAGAATAGCTACTGATTTTCCAACATATAGTTTTAATTTATAAACATAAACTTTTTTAGGTCCTATTAAAAATTAAAATATTAATTAAATTAAATTAATTTCTCGAGTTAAAAAAGGATAAGGGATACACTGCCAGAGAATCACTCGTTGGTATAAATTGGCTAGAAGAATGCTTCTTTAAAGTTGAAATGTTAAGCGTATTTAAGGCTGAAATTATCTCCAAAGTTTACCTACTGCGGTGGGGAAGGCAAATATCAAGGTATAACTCCAAGCTCACTGGTAATTTTAATTTTGAATTCCCTACATAATACTCATTATCTCGGAAAAACAAGTTCCCGGCAGCATTTCATTATGTTGCTTAAAACATTATTAACGAATTTGAGAAAACTGGAAATGTTTGCAACACATTTTTAATGTTACTAAGGTACAGAGTTTGCTGTGTTAATGCTAAAAATCGTCATTGGAATCTTTGAAATCACAATATTTTATGAACCTCTACATCGTAATGTAATTCTATTGTTACTACAAATTAAAAAAAAAATCATTGAAACTAAAAACCATACTACTATTAATAAATATTCTTTGTTCGAAAACAAAAGGCGAGCTTTTTCAAGCTTATTTCTTTAAGGGGCCGTTAAGGACACGTACATATAAATCAAAATCAATTTGCTCAATTTCTATTTTAGTTGTGCAATCTATTTAAAGAAATAATCAATTTATATGTACCCAATTAATACCTATCAGAAAGTTTTATGATAACCTATATCGAATGTATTGCCGACGCAACCCATCATTAGTTCTAACTCAAATAAAATTTCCGTTGATTATATTTGCCCACAAGAATACGCTTTCTATACTTTGATTCCATGACATTACATTTAATGACGAAAATATAAAGTGAAGGTTTTCAAATTATATTGATCATAACTAGGTCGACTGGATTGGAACAGAAACGGTATGAATAAGAAACGCGCATCTTAACAATGCTTCCAAGACATTGTAAGGACACAAATAAGTGTCATTTTAACAATAATTCCATCAATCCAATATCCATCTTGAAAATGAAATAGACAGCTTTTAAGTAACAAAAAGCCTGTGCGTATAGCCTCACCCGAAAGTTCGCTAAAAACCTAACATCTCCATTGTAATGAATCAATTTGAAAGAATGGAATGAAATTAGATTTTCTTCAATTTCTAAAATCGCCAATGCTTGGTAAATATCTTCCTCTAGTAATCATGTATTCTTCGTATATCATGTTTGTTTTCCAAGATAACGATTTCGATTTTTATCTTGTACGGTATCCTAAGAAGGAAACATTAGCCTCGAACTACGTAGGGCGTACAACTTGGCAAACGGTGAAAAATACTCAAGTAGTTTGTAGTTTCCCGCTATAATAAACGCCAAAACTTGATTCGATTTGGAACGTTTTCAGTCAATAGCGCCGTCACCAAAAGGGACATGTAAATATTAAAAATTAAAAAAAATTATCAGTTTTCTAGCTATAAACCATTGACAAACAGACAAAATATATCATCCCTATTCATAAGAAAAATATTTACTTACTTTACTTTCGCATTGGTTAATCATATTAGTTAAATGAAGCAACAGCAACGTCTGATCTTTATCGTTCCATTGTTAACCAACTCGCCGTTCATCTGTCTTCATCATGACAGATCCCTTTTCGTCTGCAGAATTCCCATAATAAACAGACGATTAAAAGAAAAACGCGACGCCGCTGTTTGGTAGCATCCTACCTTGTTTTCGACAAAAGCATGTAGATTCTATCGATTGCTTCTTTAATGGCCAATGAACCTTATTGAATTCGAGTTTTCTTTGAGCGAGACATGGAAGTGCTTTCGCATCCCATGGAAATAAAACTTGATTTTTAAGAGTCAGAGTTTGGCCGTACTAAAGTTCAATGATGTTTGTTTAATATGCATGCATTCCTAGGCCACTAAACTTTTAAAACCTGGAGATAAATCAGGACGTTGAACATTTAAAAAAAGGTGTAGTTCCAGGTGCAGCGTTAAATTAATAGTTGCCGTGCAAAATTCCCTAGCACCCAGTTTCTTATTCATATATGTAGAAATTTGTTTTATTTTTATCTAGCTAGATTCCTGGTAATTTTCACCTGGCTTGTCGGAAACGAACTCTTCTCCGTTAGGAATACTAATCCACTCCAGGCAGTGCAATTTCTGCGTGTCGGCTTAGAAACTTCTGTATTACGACAACGAGATGAGACAAGATTGCGGCAGCTCTGATGAACGGAATATTACATGTATTAAGTGAGCTTTGTGTATTCAAAATGAAAATCCTGGCTTTGATTTGATATAATATCTACATGCATTTGTGTACTTCAAACAGTAATTACATGAGGTATCTGGATAAAGCTACGAGGCGGTCGTATAACGACAATGATGCAGCAGAGAGATTTGGAAAGAAATTATATATAAGAAAAATAGCTGAGAAAAATTTTGATACTCGAAATACGAACGACGCACCTACAGTGAAAATGAGCATAGCATATAGCATTTGGAATTAAGACGTGTTTGACGGAAACCGTTCGACCCTTCCAAATATATTTGAACTTTTTAAACTCGACGTGGTATTTCAAAAACAAATTAATTATTACTTTTTACATATCTTCTGGATTCTTCTTTCGTCGGTTGATGACAAATTGAGCGTGCTGACATGTCATCGATCATCCTGTTGTCATCTTCCGACACAGGAGTTATTCAGAAGATGAGTAAATCGTATTACAATAACCTATGGAAGTTTCTTAAAAAAAAATTTTAACATCAGTGAGAAAAGTATGTCTTCCTCTCACGAGTCCGACAATTGACCACAAGCGAGAAGCAAACTAACCAACAAGCGAGAAAAAGACAATAGATGAGTTCAAGAACTTAAAGAAAGGACTCGGCGTGCTCGTCCCTCTCTACGTGCTTGACAATGACACAAAATAGACGTTGCTAAGCGACCGTTTAAAGAATATAATAGAATATTCTCTCCGTCATATTAAATATTAATTCCGGGCAAATTCAATAAGAGACTGTTAATATTATTTCCCAATTTTTCTAAATGTTTCAGATTTTGAGGGTATCCCACAAAAAATAATAAAAAGTTTGATAGAGGGTACTGTGAAATCATTTTTTTCTTTGAACCAAGTGATTGTAACGGTGACAATCTCGTGCGCGCAAAATACTAAGTAATAATTTCACGCGTGAGGGTAATATTAAGATAATGAATATTTTTTATTGCATATGATTGCAAAAAGAAAGTAAATTTTTCGGTAAGCAAATGATTTTCGCTTATTGCATTTGATCGTGATTGTGTTATAAATAAGTAATAAAATATCAAGTTATTATATAAATAAGATTGTAATAATCGGTGATTTCAGTATTCCGTTTGGGACAAAGCGTGCAAAAGGGCAAAAACAGGAAGTACTCAATAATTTTTGTAACTTGTTTGATTTGAGGCAGTTTAATTATATATATTATATATATTATATATATATATATATATATATATATATATATATATATATATATATATATATATATATATATATATATATATATATATATATATATATATATATATATGATGACACTATATTCCGGGATATCATCCGTTCGCTCGTTGAACTCCGACTGGAATCCTGCATCCGACTGGAATCCTGCAGACGTTTCGCCAAAATCTCACTTGGCATCTTCAATGCTCGCGCTCCGAAAACACTTCGAAACACTCATATATATATATATATATATATATATATATATATATATATATATATATATATATATATATATATATATATATATATATATATATATATATATAGTATTCTGGACTTAGTCTTTTCTAATGTAAATGGTAAAGTTTCTAGAGAAATTGAATGATTGGTGTCGGAGGATAACCATCAACCTACACTTAAGTAAAAAACATATTCTACTTGTTAATAGATGCCAACACAAATATAACTTCAAACGTGCCGATTTTCCTCGTCTGCATGACTGCTTGAACAGGATTGGTTTGAATTATATCATATCAAATAATTATATTTTGTACGGCATTATCGATTTGTACGTACTTCGGTCTATAATACGCAGTCCAGTTTGCAAATGGAATAATTAAACTTGTGAAACGGAAACATAGAGTTTAAAAGATGTAACTTGGAATTTTAGACAAGTCAGTGCAATGAATTACATTAAAATATTAAGACACACATTAACATTGCCTATAGGAATTATTGAGGTAATGTTGAGAATTCTATATCTAATGACCCAAGTATCTTGGTATTTTATTAATTTAAAACAATCCTCTATATCGATACCCGACACGCTTGAATTTGGCGACCGTAAGTTTTCTGGTCCTGGCGAAATAGCTAACGCTTTTCCCTACTATTTTTAGTGGATTTTCAAAGAAACTTTTATAAAACCCTGGATTCCTCCTCTGTCGGTTTTTGTTGGTTACTCTGTACACTGAACTTTTTGTTACGTTGTAGGGACCATAATATTATCCCCCAATTTTCTTAAAATATCCCATCATGTCAAGACCTCGTCCGCTTATAAAATTCTTCGAAAATCTAGTTTCGCCTTAGTTCGAGGAAGAATTCATCATACCCGTAAGGAAATAGGAATTGATTCCATCCTGTCCCCATCCTAATTCGATAACATTTCAAACACGATTCATGACAAGGCCTTAAATCTTCGTTTATCTTCTACCCAGAATCAGATTCAGAAATTTGAAAAATTAACGTCAACACTCGGGAAAATATAAAACTATTGATAAATGTATCGCCGCACCAACTTTCGGAAACGGAAAAATCAGTTCCTTCAAAACGTCCCAACGAATTATCCCAAAACAGGAAATCATTCGAAATGTCGAGCCTATCCTAAACAAACTGCCATGTCAAACAGCTAATGAAATTCGATTTGAAACAGCAAAAATCCCCAAAAAATAAAAACCTCCTAAATATAATTTTGCAAAGCCTGAATCTCTAAAATCCAATCCCGAAATCGTAATCCGTAAAGCAGGCAAAGAACATGCTACAGTAGTCATGAACACAAATGAATATCAGGAAAAGATTCAAGATATTCTTACAGACGGATCATATCGTCGACTTAAAAAAGATCCTACGTCACCTATGGAACGCAACGTTAAATCTGTCATTAAGGCTTCTTCTTTATCAGACCAAGTGAAAATATTTGTCACCCCCCCCCCCCCGCCCCATGACAAAAATTCCTCGTTTCTATGGACTCCCAAAGATTCACAAAATAGGATTACCCCTTCGCACTATTGGTTCTCCAAAATGAACAATTAAAAAGCATTACATTAAATACACAAGATATTCCTTATAGTTGCGACGTCGAATTCCTCTTTACTAAAATTCCTATTGCTGAAACTCTGACCATCATTTCAGATATAGTAAAATCCGTGAATTCGGAACCAAACCTTCTCACCTTAATTGAAAAATGCTTGTCTAGAATATATTTTTCTTATAACGGTGAAATTTTCTCCACTATCACCAGTCATCGCGAATATATTTACGGAAGCCTTTAAGAAAAAAAGTTCTTAACACCTTCTATCTAAAACCAAAATGGTAGAAACGCGATGACGAAGATACTTTTGTTATTTGACTTCATGGTCAGGAATCTTTAGTAGATTTTCTTAGGCACTTAAACTCTATGCACCCTAACATACGTTTTACCATTGAATTATAAACTAATAACAACCTCCAATTATTAGATATTCTTATCAATAGAAAATCAGACCTAACATTGGGTCATTGTGTTTACACAAAACCTGCGAACACAGACCGATACCTTAATGCATTGATTGTCACATCCACCATTTGGCCCAAAAATCATCGGTTATCAATTCTCTTGTTTATAGAACCGTAAAACTATCTAAGCCCGAGTCACTGAACCCAGAATTAAAGCACCTTACCTCTGCCCTTCCCTCCAATAATTTCAACATTAAAGATATTAAGCGTTCCATCACAAAATATACTTCACCGCAACCTTCCGATAGCAATGAAGCCGAAAGAAATCCCATACTTGTCACTGTTGCCCTTTCTTACATTCAAAACTTCACTGACCACATATCCAAAGTTCTTAAGAAATATAACGTCAAAACCAGATTTACCAGTTGTCCAAAAATCTGACAAATCTTCGATCCGTCAAAGACAAAATTCCATTTGAGATGCCAATAGTTTACAGCATTACCGGACGAAAAATATCAACTATCCTCAAAGAACATGGAAGAGCCTTAAAATAAACTCACCGAACACAATCACGAAACCGGACATAAAATTTTATTCTACCAACGAAAAATCCGAGAGTCTGTAGAAATCTATAAGCAACCTAACAATCTTAACCGCGACTCAGGTTAACCAATATGGTAATTAGTCATCCGAGACGGTTTTTATGCCCCTCATTTAACTCCGTCCCCCTCAAACAATATATAAGCAGGTACAGAGTAAAATGCGAGCCAGTTTCAATCAAGCTCTGAAGAAGCGAACAGTACGTTCGACTCAACAAAAACCGACGCAGGAGGAATACAGAAGTTTTATAAAAAGTATTTTTAGTGTGTTCGCTGCACCATCTGGGCAAAGTCACCATGTCTTATGGACAGGACAGTTCATGCATTACCTTGAGCAGTCTTTCCCATGGCTCTGTACTGCAAAAAAATAAATTGCAGGACGCTACTATTTTGATAGACCCTTAACCGCTAGATAATTAAAAAACTTAAAAAACTAGATAATTAAAAATGTCCGAGTTATTGGGATTTAAAGACAAAATGACAATTATAAGGGTAAGTGCCTGATCTAAAGAAATAGCAAGCACTGATCCCAATTCTGGAAATGTTATTTTGTTTAAATATTTAATATCCTCCGTAGGCTAGACGAAGTTTTGACTTACATCGGAAAGGTTAAAAAATAATATTTATGGATTCTATTCTATTCCTGAGGTAGGTGATATTCGAACAGGGTTATGATCGAGGTTTGGACAAGCCGAATCGGATCATTCACCTGAGTCAATCCCCCAATTGACTAATAGATCCTTTTCGAAGCTGAGTGGTCGGTAGTTGTCTTTAAACTGTAAGGGAAGCGAATATTGTTGACTTATAACAATGATAACCGAACTTACCTAATTATGTTGCGCTTCACATTTCATGCTTCAATAGATTTCAACTTTTAAACCCCGCAACCCTTTCCTTACTCTGTACAAACCAGCCACGAAGTGGAAAGTTATCGCTATCATCGAGGGCTGCCTACGTGGGTGTAAACTAAAATCCCTGTTTCATTAACGCAACCACCTAGCTATTTAACTATATCGATTAATAAATTTCAATACAGAAGGTCTAATTCCCAATATTAGCGGATTTGCCGCTTTGATGCTAATCAGCACCGGTATAGTTTAATAAACCGATTTTATCTGGATAAAATTTTTGATGTAGTTGCTGAAGCATGAACGTTGCTAGTGTACATGGCGGTCCCAACAGGCTGTTTTCTTAAGGGAACACATCTTGAATTGCGCATTAGTGTGCGATCTTGAGCAGTACATCATAAGTGGCATTAAAATTACATGCATATTTTTAGTTTTCACCTAAAGTGGAAGCTCTCTTATCGGACACCTGTCTGTATTCGGCGCTTAGCTTAGCAATTTCTATCAAATGCCGTGTTGGAAGTCCTAAAATAATAAAATTAATCACAAAATGTGGTGATTCACTGAAGCATTTGTTGTCGTCGGTTTCTTTTTTGTTGTTGTCGATTCAGTTCTTCATTAGGAAGTAAGACCTAGACGCAAATTTTTAACAATGAAATCATCAAGACAGTTTCAAAGTTACAGCAAAAAGTTAAAGTTGAGAGAAGTTGAGTGTGCGCAAATTATCAACAACCGGCTTAGTGATAGATCGAATGTTTGTGGCATCTCGTAATAAAGGAATTGAAATAACTGGCTAAAAACCTACATTCTTTTAAAATTTGCCTGCATGACTTCAATTTTCAGGTCTCTTGAAACGTGCTAAAACAAAGAAAATTGCAGAATATTTGCGCTTCGTCAAGTCGGTTGTAAAAATTTAGAACTCGACACAACATTGCTTTCAAAGCAATATCCGTAGAGTCTGCATCTGTAAATCCTCTAGTTATATTCTCGATTTTTGAGAAGTGACCTCAATTGATGAAAAACTACTCACTAAGACATATTTACAATGAGGACGAGGCAGGTCTTTTTCTTAGAGCATTACCAAATAAAACTTTGGATGTAAAAAAATAGAAGTGCTTTGGTGAATATGAATGGAGGGAAAAAAAGCTAGCCAGATTGAAATATGTTACCAGTCATATGGAAATCTAATAAAAAGGCCTGAATGGCAAGTGACATTGGTTATACGATTTCGAAAAAAGAATCGAAAGAAAGATCCCAAAGATATGAATTTAAAAATTATCAGAATTTGTTTTATTCACTGCGGATTCTGCCCATGACTTGGTAAAAAAAAATATATTAACGACGTCATTTACTTTAACAACTCAGTGCCGGACACTACTATAAACTACTGTTTTGAAAAAGCATTTCAATAAAAAATCAGCGTTTAGAGGAGGAACACAGTGATTTGGAAGATGAAATGTCTCTTTCTGTACTTGCATTAATTTATCAAAAAGAAGAGGAACGGGGTATTGGGCGGGAAGATAATTAAGAATTCCTTAACATTAACGAAAATGTAACTGTTAAAAACCCACTTTTAATGGAGGCTTTTGTAGAGGAACAGAAATTTTTCATGCTCAAGAAATTTCGGATGAACATGATGATGAGGAACTTGTGGAAGACGTGAAGAATAGAATCAAGCTATGTCTACAGTAAAAAGTTGTTTTGTGAAAATAACGAAGACGATAAGGCTTTTGGAATGTCATCGAACTTAGAAATACATTTCCAAGAACTTATTTTCAGAAAGAACTCTGCAAACAACATTGCATGAGTTCTTTTGCAAATAAAATTTTAAGCGATGTATGTTTCTAATGTATGTAGTTTGTTATTTTTATATTGGCATAAACACAAAATTTAAGATGCATAATGTTTTACATTTTAATCTATTTGAATTTATTCTGTTTTGTGTTAAGTTCTATTTATTTCTACTTTTGGGGCAATACATAAAAAAATGCGCGTAAAGTATTTTTAATATTTTGTGTTTTATTTGTATATTTTGTGCGTGAGTTCCCTTGTAGGTGGACACCTCTCTTGTACGAACATTTTTTTTGATTCCGTCACTGTCCGCTCAAGAGATATTTTACTGTACTTACAATGATATATGTATATTTTATCAGTATTGCCAAGCTACTATATTGATATAACGGCTAATGTGTTTTGGTTTTTACGGTTTATTTGTTGAATTATTGCTGTGCAAAAATAATATATGTCTATAGCTTTGTTGTGTTACTTTTACACAATCTCTCATCAATTAACCAAAACGTCCCAAAAAACTTTCCTGGAAATCTGTTGAACGGATATTTTGTTGTAGCTTAAATTTTAATAAACAATGTTGTATAAAACATTATAAATAAAATTTAAGTTTTAGGCAAGCAAAACCAGTTTTAGGTATACTCAATATTTGCCACATTCTGTGGGAATTCTCACTAGGTATCTTTCTAAATAAAAATGCCATATTATCCCAGCATTTTTTTATGCACTTATTGATTGAAATACGGAATTTAATTTCAAACGTAACAATTACAGTTTACCATAAAAAAAATTGAAACCAAACCATAAACTTTAAACAAAGGTTAGGTTAATATAGAGTGTTTTTTCCCTTGCTCTTACATTGGACGCCTCATACTTTGAATCAGACGTTTAATTGGTACTTGATCGATGTCGATTTTTGTATTTAAATCAAATGAACATTTCGAGAGAAAATTAACTATGAAATTGACACAAATTTTATTGGTGTGTTAATTTTCCGCTGGTCGTTCCACAATAACTAAGCAATGTTGAATATCCCGATCTTTTTACGAATGATATTGACTCCTTTTCAAAATGCATTTTCTCGGAAATCTCCTCATAACTTGAACGCTGTCGTAAAATGCAAACTATTGATGACCCCCTCACAGCTTGATAACTAAACTACGTATCAAAATGAAGTTTTCATTTTTCAACTCGAAAATGAAGCCCGAAAACAACCTCGACGGTGGGATTAATAGCGAGACATCATAATGTTATTTGTCTCACCTTTAATCGCATGTGCAAGGTGGGTGGCATTGGAATACGTGCTTGTTTTCCAGACTCTAATTAAACAAAATGTGTGCGGCGAACCGTAAATTTGGCTAACCTCGACAAACGCAAGTTTACTGCATGAAACTAGAGTTTAACCGAAGCGATGCTCCACTGTTCGAAAGCCGCACAAAGTTAACATTTAATTATTATCCCACACGGCGCATTTTCGAAAGACAAATGCATGGGGTAATCCCAAACCGGACGGCGATATCGAATTTAAATTGAAACTTTACAAACAATTAGCTGGGACGCAATTCCCAAACAACAATAACGTTATCATAACAAAAGATAACGAATTGTCAAAGTATATATTTATACAAAATGCTTGAAAATTTGAATGCAAAATTTCTTAGGGTTGGTATTCATAGCCGATACTTCAGGCTTCATGGGTATTTTTTCAGAAATTTTCGGTTTCGGGTATCCAGTCAACAATCCACGAATTTGATTCCTTTTCTCCTTACTCTAAAAAGCCCATTTAGGCAGTGATGAGGAGTGCTCACTTTAAGACGTCATCTTCCTCAAACAATCTTTCCAGCCAGCCAGGCGTTTTCGGTTCTTTAGAGTTTGGGAGTGATCGGTTGATTTCGGTAGGCGATCCGGTAAATTTTGAACTCCAATGGCATTTTGACGTTGGTTAAATCTAATGAACACGTTACACATCACTCTGTAGTACGTTCGTGTTGATTTGCAAAAATGAATAATTAATAATAGTAGAAAAGTTATAGTACACAACACATTAATAAATTTCCTTAGTTACTTCTATATTAAACATTCTCTCCGCTCGTACCAAAATAAACTAGTCACTAAAGTCACATTCATCAAACCTGTTGCATAATTTAATATTGTATTTAAGAATTTAAGGTCCAAATTTCTAATTAAAGTGAAACGATCAACCATATAACTTTTCTCTATCTATGTAAGGCATGTAAGAAGAAGAGGTAAATCACAATATTAACAAAATGACCCCAACCTTTGTGTAGTAATTGCTATATAAAATCTCCAGTCTCTGGACTAACTAATAATTATTAATTTTTTATCATTTTATACGCGTAACTAAACCTGAACTTCCGTAAACATCAATTACTTTTTAGTTCTATGTAGAATATACCAAAGCTTGCATGGCTGCAATTATTGTATTTTTGTTAATAACGTTTAGTGAATCTGGTCAAGTTTATACATATTTGTCCAAATTCAGGTGAGAGCTTTCGCTATTTTAAACCCATTTTGGAGTAAAATTTTTTTACCATGAAATCAAATTATGCCTATTTTGGCACGTCCCTTATTACTTGTTATTAGTTTAGTGACTTTTTGTTTTCAAAGCTTTTAACACTTAATAAACGTTCCTTCTATAACTATATTTTGTTGCTGTTTAGACGTGTTCTTTAAAATAAATTAAAAAACTGACTTTGGTGTTGGGATTTCCTGGTACTGACCTACCTGGGGCTTGTTTTTAAATAATTTTTCTATGTTGTAGTCGAGATCAGAGATTCCGAGAATTCATAGCCAATATAATATACATTCACATTTCTGTAACTGGACGTTTTCATAATTGATATAATATAAGCGAAATCGGCAATTTACGACAGATTTAAATGATTAATTTTTGAAGTTTCATGGTCCCCCTTTAAATATATGTGTTTCGTCTTAAAAAAAAACATTCCGCTGCGAGTGAGTAGTTTCCATTTGAATTAGGATATACCAAATAAGAATTATAAACTCTGTTTTAATATACAGGCAGATTCACGTTAAGTCACCTATCAAAAGTTCTGGAGAACTAAGAACGGAACTTGTTCAAAATTGATACACGGCCGTTAGAGATGATAAACTATATTTTTAAAATATTTTCGCTAGTGCAGCGTTGCCAGGCCTACCATATGCTAATGACAATAATGGAATTTCAAATGGAACACATTAGTACATTTTCGGATTTTCCTTAAAATTCTTGATGGTACTTGCTAGACCTAATTTCAACTGTTTTCGAGATATTGACAGCGACCGTTTTCTAACTTTGACAGGCCATACTATCAAATGATGGACGGTTCCTGGGAATGTGCAAACTATTTTGCTCTAATTCAAGTCGTTTAGAGCTTGAAGCCTGGTAAACGGCCATTTTTCAAAGGTAAAAATTTCTAAACCCGTTCAAATTAAGTATACGTAGTACTTCATAAAAAATATCAAGAATTTGTGAAAATGTACATCGTGTGCCAAATAAAACAAGGTACGAAAAAAGTTTCGTACAAAAGTTTCTTGGACTCTCCTGAGGATTTCAAATATTAAGATTTTGTTTGATACAGGGTATCCCAAAAGTGTCTCCTCCGACATCAACTTTGTTATTTTAACTGAAACATCCTGTATATATCGTCATTTTTGGAATCCTTGGAAATTTTTCGTATTTTGATTTTCCCATATAAAATTATGTTGCGACGCTAATGATCCAAGTATTGCAACGAAAATTTAACCGCAGACTAAGGAGATGATGCGCTACTCAATCAGTTTGACAGATGCGGCTCAGCTTTTACAGGGTGTCCCAAATATATTTTTAGTCAGATATTAATTTTAGGACAAAAAACAAGGTAAGTTTGTAATTTATTTTATATTTAAATTTTATTTACTTTTTGAGATATTCGATGTTTAAAATAACACCCGTATAAATTCTTGTTGAATTTGAAGCTGCCCACATTAGGTCACTTGTTGTCAATGTTAGGTATTTTTTAAATAGCAAAGACACGATACTATTTCTTTTAACTCTTTAACAGATTTAATAAAACTTCAGAATTCATATTTAAAGAAACATTTAATAGCTTGATTGAAAATACCTAATAAGAAAAATGAAAAATTCAAGTTTATAGGTTAACCAAAAAACTATAACTAATTTAAAATAAAAATAAAATATATACTAACAAAAAACTTGACAAATATGAACTTTTTAAATAGAAATATGAAAAACAACAATAACATACAGAAATGTCAAAGTTAGTTTATACCTTAATGAGTCAAAAAAAAAAAAGATTGTGATGGCATAGCCAACCAGATTTTTGAATATTTTGATATTTCTTTATTGTTTTGATGCCAGATGAAACGAGCATTTTAAGAGGAGCATTTTTAACTAAACTTTATGGACCGAATTAATAAACACTTTTTTGTTAACTTTTTTTTGAAATTTGTTTATTCAAATTTGTTACCTTGGCTAGTTAGCCTATAAACTTTAATTACTTATTTTTGTTATTTGGGATTTTCACTCAAGATAATTAACCATTAAATAGCAGTAGGTTGTATTCGTATATCTGGAATATTATATCTTTAAAAGAAGTAGGATCATGTCTTTGCTATTTGAAAAACACGTAATATTGCCAACAAGTGACTTTTAATTCAACAAGAATTTGAATTGAATTTGCCAAAACGGCACCATTTATTTCGGACACCCTGTATAAGCTGAGGCGCATCTGTCAAACTGATTGAGTAGTGCATCATCTCCTTAGTCTGTGGTTAAATTTTCGTTATAATACCTGGATCACTACATCTCACACAATTTTATATGGGTCAATCAAAATATGAAAAAAAAAAAACACATAGCCTCAATTTCGGTCTAAACCATGCAAAATTCGAATAGGAATTTCTTAAGAAAAACAGCTTTATTTTAACCAAGGACCAAAAATTCAAGGTGTTCCATTTAAAATAACAAAGTTGTTGTCGGAGGGGATACTTTTGAGACATCCTGTATCAACAAAATTATAATATATTAAATCTTCAGGAGAGCCCAAGAAACTCCTATGGGTTCATAGATCGTGTAGTGGGTTGTACTCTTTCTATTCTGTTCTATTTGATATTCTAATGTTACCATTGATATTCGGTAACCCCGAACTTACAAAATATTAATATTTAAAAATTTAACTATTTTATCATCTGTTATGGCCGCGCACCAAATTTAAACAAGTTCCCTTTTTTAGTTCTTCAGAACTTCTGATAGGCCACTCATCGTGAGTCAGCCTGTTTGATTATTGATTATTGAACTTTGCCACATTCAGATTTTACCGCTAACCTTCCAAGTATTGTACCTAACCTTAACTGAAAGATTGTTGAAACAACCGAAATGTCCTGCATAATTCTGTAGAAATATTTGGCTTAAAGTGATCCGATAAATATAAAAAAATATAATTATTGATCCGACGTTGCCTCCAAAGACATTTTCTCGTTTTACTCAAAGGCATTGGCACCGTTCGTAGCAGAAATATGCAAATCCCTTTTGAAGGTTTTAGACGTCGGAATTATCCGGCCCCCCTTTCAGTGTGGTATTCTATAAAGCAACAACTTTCGGCAAAGGGAAAATACCTCGGAAAGTGCCGCCTTTAACGTCACGTACACTGTGTCTAGCACAAAAGGAAGTTTTAGATAATACGCGTCTTCCGTAATAACTTAATCTTGTAAAGAACGAAAAATAGATTAATCAAGCCGGCACGGCGTTTAGATTAAAAAGAGCCAAACTGAGCATGAAGTGAACACAAACAGGACGAGGCGGGTTCCAATGGGATTTCTTGCAGTTCCATTGCGTTCTTCGAACACAAGCGTAGTCATTTATTTGCTCATTTTATTTAATAAGGATCAACTCCAACCATTTAGATATGAAGCGATATTCATGTTTTTCGAACTAACATTATGGCTTAAATATGCGATTTTAAAAAAATTTCCTTATTGTATTGTACATTTAAAACATAAATCATATTATACAGGCTGTTTTTGTTTTATAATCAAAATAAAGGTGAATTTTGTTAAGATTTAATGCAATTACTTTTTTAATTTTGCGAGATTTTTTTTATCTAACTGAGTACTAAGCCTACAAGGTTTATTTTTCATTTTTAAAATTATAATAGAAATTATCGCTAAATAAACACTGCATTTAGAAGTTAATAATTTGTTTAACTAAAATGGGGCGCCCTCCATTTTATATCAACAACCGATGTAAAGTTTAATTGTCAATCGAACTGTAAAACCTGTAAGTCAAGGGTCCCGAGAGTGGCCGCTAGATGGACACGGAATGGACTGCTGAGAAACAGATTAGTAAAAGTGCGCTTTCTAAAAATGAAAAAAATATTATTCTCAATGTATTCAAAGCTCTTCTCCATCAAAACTCAACATTCGGACTTGCAAGAATATGACGGTTAGACAGTCAACTTGTGCACGAAGATAAACGCGGCTCCATCGGGTCACCAAAAAGAAGTACAGCAAGAAAAGAAACTGTAATAAACGATAATGAAAAGACTGCCATCAGAATAACAATATACTCGTTTTACTTAAAAATGGGCAAAATAATGTCTGAAATGAAAAATGATTATTTCATTGCACCCATGGGTAACAAGAAATGGTAGTACACTTTGAATTAAATGAATTTTCGTTACGAAGAAATTAAAATTAACTGTAATAAAGAAAGACGAAATTAACAGCACAAACTTGGGCAAATGGAGGAAATGTCATTGGGAAATATGGTAGAACAAGCAGGGTGGCAAGTTCTCTTTGGTAGAAGAAATAGATTTGTGGGTGGTGGCATACTAGAATTTCAATCAAAACGTACTGGAAACTATAAATTCTGATGTTTTTGAAGACTATGCCCAGCAAATGCTAGATCTTATTCCTCCTTGGTCTGGTATAGTTATCGATAATACCTGCTATCACTCCAGAAAATCAGAAAAAGTACCTACTTCTTTTTGGAAAAAAAATCAAAGGCGTATTTTAAATAGGAAGCAATTTTAGAAAGATATGCCGAAACAGAAGCTACTTGAGATTGTAAATTCGAATATACCTCTTTGTGGGAAATTTGTTGTGATGAAATAAGTTCAAAACGAATTTGTGGCAAATAAACGGGTTTGTAGCAAAGCATAACATTACGTAGATGAGATGTGTAGATCCTAAAAACTGAAATACGGAAAACTATCATTGCAATATTTTTGAACTTTACAATATAACCTTCAAATTTGGCCACACTGTTTAACGATCCCTGTAATTGCAAATTTACATTTTGTTACTCAAACGCATTAAGGAATTAGGTATAGCTGTTCAATAGTTAAGTCTTCGGATTTTCAAGTAAAGTGAACTCTGAATGATAACAAACACTTTTTTTATCAATTGTTTAAAATGAAGACTATCCGACTCTAAATATAAACATATCCATTTCCCAAAACCTTCAGATCATCTGCTACTGTTGGAGGTATGTAACGCTTTTAACCTACCTCAACAAAAAAATTCCGGTGGCGTCAAGTTAAGTGATCTTGGGCTTCAAGTTTGAGAACTTGGTATTGGAAGTGATTATCTAAAAATTATCGGACCACACGATAAAAAGGCGTAGGAGCTTCATTCATTTGAAATAGTTGTCAAAACATCATAATTGACTTGATAAATGTTACATTTTGTAAAGTCAGTCAGTCTACATAATTACACTGTTCATTTTACTTAAAATCGCGACGAGTTAGATTTAAGACTATATAATAATATGTAACGCCATTTACACATCTTCTGAATTGAACCAGTTAAGCCAACGGATTAGCGAAACGTCCGCAACCGATGCTGAAAATTCGTAGACAATTAAATTTTATATTTGTTGTTAACATAAAACACAGGACGTCATAATTAAATTGAACAAGTTATTATCGTTTAGTATTCATCGATAATTTAAAGACACTCTGTATAAGCTGAAAGAAAAAACACCAGTAAGATTGACAAATATTTCAAAAACTAATAGGTTTAGGTTGATTATTGCAATATTTTTGAACTTTACAATATAACCTTCAAATTTGGCCATACTGTTTAACGATCCCTGTAATTGCAAATTTACATTTTGTTACTCAAACGCATTAAGGAATTAGGTATAGCTGTTCAATAGTTAAGTCTTTGGATTTTCAATGATAACAAACACTTTTTTTATCAATTGTTTACAATGAAGACCATCCGACTCTAAATATAAATATATCCATTTCCCAAAACCTTCAGATCATCTGCTACTGTTGGAGGTATTTAACCTTTTTAACCTACTTAAACAAAAAAAAATCCGTCGATGGCGTCAAGTCCAGTATCTTGGGCTTCAAGTTTGAAAACTTGGTATTGGAAGTGATTATTTGTTGTGGATTGCAATCAAAGTAATAGTGAAATTTATGTCGTTTAACAGTTAAATGACTAAGTATATATTCCTCAGTTGAAAAAAAGTTTCATTATCTGAAAATTATTCTAATACATTAAGTATATTTTTCACCATTCTTGGATTGGGATATTAACATTTTTGCTACGAATAGTTGCCAAAACATCATAATTGACTTGATAAATGTTACATTTTGTAAAGTCAGTCAGTCTACATAATGACACTGTTCATTTTACTTAAAATCGCGACGAGTTAGATATTAAGACTATATAATAATATATAACGCCATTTACACATCTTCTGAATTGAACCAGTTAAGCCAACGGATTAGCGAAACGTCCGCAACCGATGCTGAAAATTTGTAGACAATTAAATTTTATATTTGTTGTTAACATAAAACACAGGACGTCATAATTAAATTGAACAAGTTATTATCGTTTAGTATTCATCGATAATTTAAAGACACTCTGTATAAGCTGAAAGAAAAAACACCAGTAAGATTGACAAATATTTCAAAAACTAATAGGTTTAGGTTGATTAAACCTTAACATTAACATCACCTTAAATTTGATCATTCAAACGCTACAACTATTAGCCACAATGCTTCGTGTCGAATAACGCGGATAGTCATGTATGTAAAAAGTCAAAATGTGAAAAATAATGTTATTAAGCTATTATTAAACTCCAGAAATTTATAGTTTGTATAGTATCATTTCGAATTATACTGAGGCGGCTTTTACTTGATGAAAATCCATTTAACACAACTGAATTAGAAGAAAAAAAATGTTCAGATTTTCATAGTCATTTAATGATTTATGACTGCTGTTTCGAAAATACCATACCTTTATCAAAGACCTAGTATCATTTCTAATAGTACACTCCATGCGAATCAAAAGAATCAAATTATTGGCGTGTGTTAAATGGTGAAAATTCGCTCTATTCGATGGACTCTTCCTAATTGGGGTGTCAAGACCAACTTAACGTTAATACTTGCAATGATTGAAATTTAATGCGACGACAATGAACAGGAACTTAACCTCCAAATGACATGACACTGCGGAGACTGTTCTCGACGAATTTAACAGTTCGTATGGATATCAATTAACTGGAACTCAAATCAGAATTTGCTTTTTCATTCAGCAATTTTTATCAGATTTCGTTAAAAGTAGATTTTTTCGTTCATTCAATCCCCGAGGCAACGTTTCAGCCTGCCTGCAACAGGCGGATTTAGAAACGGAGCTATTTTAAAGCTTGTTTTCGAGTTAATTTAAATACCGGACAAAACCTTGTTAAAATTTGTTTGCAAAAAGTTTCAAGAAATTCAATTCGGTCTCGCGATGAAAATAATTAAATTTGCAACTCACCTTTCGCATCGCTAAGTTTTTTAAATTAAACTTGTCGGAAGTGATTCTTTAACTTCGCGCTTCAAAATAAGATCAAAAGCTGGCGTCAATTAATGATTTGAGTAAAACGTGAGCCTGATGGTGGGATACTTAGTAGTTTGTCTCCGAATTGCGAACAAATGTTTTCAATTATAAATTTGGGTGTAATGTTGCAATGAACGCGCCTAACTTTGTTGTTTTAATAAAAAACACTTAATGTGGTGATTATGCTATAATCACATGCTTACTTTTCTTACGTTAGCTAAATTGAAGAAATTTTCATATATAATTTAAGTATAGCGCGAGCTTTTGCAAAGGCTGTCTTCAAAATTCAAACAAGAAAGAAACGTGGAGCATTTGATTAATTTTATATCAATGAGATTTATCATTGATATATATTATGGGCCTTGGGTTGGGTACTTGAAGTTTAAGTAATTTAGTCTAACAGATTTCCGATCGAGAATCAAATAGGTCAGAGAGAACTTTATAAATATGAGACAGTTTTCCACCAGGTCAGATCTGACTAGAACTTGGAATCCGTATGGTTAGATGCTATATTTTTTCTATACAAGTGTATGAATGCGAAAGTTAGGTGATCCATTTACCAAAAGAAAAATAGATGCATTCCAAATATCACGTATATCATAGATTCAAAAAACAATCAATGAAGAAAATCGGAAGATGGAATGCTTGCATTTTACTTACCATTTTTTGTATTGTTAGCTGTTTAGAATGATAACTTTTGCAAGGAGACGGCGTCATAAGAAGAACAATTTAAAAATGGGTAAAAGAATTTTTAGTAGAAAAATGCAAGCAATTTAAAAGAGTTCTCAAAAATTTGTTTTGTGATGATTAGTTTGACTAGCTCTTACTTCTTATTTTTATTTTTTTAGATGCATTTTGTTACTTCCCTATTATTATTACAAATAATGCCAAATACACGCTCATGATTATAAATATATTTATTAAACTGAATAAATATATGTAGTAGGTATGAAAAGAAAAAACATACAAAGTGAAGAAAGGGGAAAAGAAAAGTAGCAAAAAATTATCGACAAATTGGTTTAAAACAAAATTACAACAAAAAATTCTAAATAAGAACGTGTTGCCTAAGTTTTTGTTTAAAAGTTGTTTAATGAGATGATTGATCTAAGTTGGATAGGGAGATGAAAGTTTTGATAGCTCGATAGGTAATGCAATGTTTACATTAAGATGAATTAAGCTTGTAAACAGCGAACAGTTCCTTATGAGGAGTATTAATTGGATTAATATCTGGACTACCAGTACGTTTTTGAAATAACACCGGTCAAAAAAATTTTTTTTGGGTTTCTGTTCTCATGCATAAATTCTGATTTCAGGCATTGAAAAACATTCAAATTTAAACTTTTAGTTCATAAAGTTTGCTTTAATTTATTTTATGATTTGTAAGTAGCATCAAAGAAAGTAGTAATTGAACTATCTTAGCTGTAGCAACTGTATTTGTGTATTACTCAGATAGAAAATGGCATCATGACAGTGTAAATCTGATGTTGATTCATTTTGTTTTGTTTGTGGCGAATTCATTAAAGTTAGAAGTAAAATATTTACTTTGTCAACAAATTTGATACTTTGCGAAGCCTATTTTAAACTAAAAATCAATAATTAGGATGAAAATTAGGTACCATAATTTTCATTAATTGTAAAAATACTTTAGAACGTAATAACCTTAAATTTAATATCTTAAAAAATGTCGACCAAATTTAAATCAGAATAGTTGTTGGCTTGGCATAGTGGAGAAAACGTATGAAGTTTGCAGTGCCAAGGTTTTGGAGGGAACCTAGTGATCACGTCCATGACTATTATTTTTGTATGGTTAACCCAAGTAAGCGTCGATTTGGTGCAAATGCTGAAAATTTTGTTTATCCTGATCTTCCTTTCAGCTCCTATAGCACATAATGAAAATTTTCCTGTGCCATTGTTCAGATAACTTTGAAGTTTTGGACCACATTTTATCAGTCCAAATGAATTTAATGATTTAGTCCGGGACTTGAACCTCTCCAAGAGTAAAGCAGAAATTCTAGGTTCACGACTAAAGCAATGGAACTTCAAGAGCACCGGTATTTGTTACCATGACAACATGACTGAATTTTTTGGGAAAATTGGAATACTCTTCATAGCATCGGACTAGCAGTTTTTTATCGATAGCTGCTCGAAAAGTTTAAAAGCAGTTCTGCTTCACAACGGAAATGAATTGTCTAGTCTAGTCTTCCTCTAGCACATTGTTGAAATAAAGTTATGACAGCGTGAAAATAATACTAGAAAAAATAAAATACACAGAATACCAGTGCCCAGTGATTGCTGATTTCAAAATGGTGGGTTTTCTAATGGGAATGCAATATGGATATACTAAATACCTGTGGCATCTTTGCTTATGGGATAGCATAGCAGATTCAGTACATTATCAACAGCGTATATGGTCTGATCGAGGCGAATTTCATCTTGGAAAAAATTACGTAAAGTCGGACATACACATAAAATTAAGCCAAATGAAGCAATTTGTGAAAGTTCTGAATGCGAATTCCGAAGCGTTTAAATATTTAAGAGAAAA
Organism: Cylas formicarius; assembly: GCF_029955315.1. Classification (NCBI taxonomy): domain Eukaryota; kingdom Metazoa; phylum Arthropoda; class Insecta; order Coleoptera; family Brentidae; genus Cylas; species Cylas formicarius. Next base: position 14,463,518 of record NW_026844334.1, read on the forward strand.
ATAAAACAAATAATGAATAATAATGACTTCACCAAGCTTCTTAGTGCTTGTGAGAAACGAGCCTGGAATAGTTTTAAAGCAATAGTTGATGGCTTCCTCGGAAATCATAGAGCTGATAATTATAATCAATTGATTTAAAACCTGCTTCAAAGCTTTAAAGCTATCGGCTGCAGAATGTCTCATTAACTTCATATGCTACATTCTCATTTAGAAGAATTTAAAGATAACATGGGTGCCTACTCCGAAGAATAAGGAGAACCTTTCCACTAAGATGTGATGGAATTTGAACTGCGTTATCTAGAGAGCCCATAGGAATATAAACGAAATACGAAAAATATTCATTTTTAGACACTTATTTCTCGTTACCAGTACAATTATACAAATTTATAAAACTTAAAATTTAGTGATATTTGCAGAAAAAACGAAAACTTGATCTAGTTTCTAGAAAAACAAACTTTAATTTAAAAAAAATGTTTTTTCCTTGTTTTTAGTGTATGAGAAACTGAAATTTATCATGTAAGAACCAGACCCAAAAATCGTGATAAAATTAAATGAAAGAAATATATAAATAACTGTAAAGAATCTTCCAAATGGCTCAAACTACTACGCGCGGTATTGTGAACACACGATAAAAACGGGAAAACAATCCACTTGCGTCGTATTAATTTGGCACATCGATGTTTGCTTGCGAGCGAAGTGTTTTTCCACGCCTTATATCACCTTGATTGATACAGTGTATTTTAAAAGCTACCTGTTACGTGTTTCTATCGCGTTCGTACGTTCATTTATGGAGGCTCTTTTCACACAAATCGATAGAACTAACGCGAAGCAAGGATAGGCCCCCTCGCGAGAATACCCGGACTTCCCGGAAACAACAACACCATTACTTGGAAGTTTATTAATGGTCTGGGCATGTTTAAATAAATTAAAATTTATTATTCCAGACCCTCGAAGGATTACGGCTTATTTGATGTGACAATTTATTTGCCGACCCGATGAAACAGCAAGATGCTCGCGATACGGCAGCAAAACGTGAAAAGTTTTACAGACAGACTGATAAATTATACAATACACACCGTAATAATAGACCGCATGAAATCCGATAATACCAGCCGATTGCCGTTCTGACATTTAAAATGTTTCAATTAACTTGAATAGAATAATGACCGGTCGCACCGACATATTTGTGCAACCCTTAACGCCGACGGCAAGTGTTTATTTTTGTTTGCATCCTGACGCTTAACTTACCCTCGTTCGTAAAGTTGTTGGGCTGCACTTAAGGTAATTTAAGGTTATGCTTTTCTCGCAAATACACTTTAATATGGATTTGCATGTTTTACTACTAAGACCAGTCGCCTGAACGTATATATGTTCCGGTCGAACTGTCAATTAATACTGAGGATGATCAGTCCATCAGGCGGACTGTTCAGTTCGAACTGACAGGCCTGTCGGATCGTGTGTAGCCGGCTTTAGCATTTTAAAACGTCAGCTGCCTTAACGCACTTTCGGAATTATGGTTTTGGAGAGGTTTGTCGTATCAAATTGAAAAGGATAAATTCAATATAGCTGTGTCGTTTAAATTACTTGATTGCGCCTGATTTTTATATCGAAATAAAGCCAAATATGCCATAATGTTCCTTATTTAAAAGATAGACACACTTTTTAATTATTTTTACAAAAAACTATAGGTATATTTAAGCCGCCTTCAAATGAATAATCCTTGAATTATTATTACTAATATCTTTTTGAATATTTTTTTTACTTATCGACCCTTATTGATTAAGGTAGAAGTCAAATCAAATTTATCTAGATTCAACTTTTAAACAGCCACCTAAGGTATTTTTGACTTTTTTTCCGTCTAGAATCTACATACTTCAGCATTTATTACGGGTGGTCCCCTAGAGTACATTCTTTATGTGCGTCACATGTCTCAGCTCTAGGCGAGACTTCGTTTTTCAACATTTTCCTTCACGACCGTACCCGATACTATAGGAACAGTTTCGACAGTTTGGTTATATCTTCAAAAAGTTTCTCAGTTCTGATGGTTAGTTTCAGTTTAGCTAACTAAGAGCGTGTTAAAACCGATAAAATTAAATTTATCGTTCTTATTATATATATTAATTGTTTGTTGACATCTAAAATTTAATTATTATCAACTAGTATCAACTTCTATATGTGGTCGTCGTAGCATCGTAGCTAGTGCTTTAGGTTACTATGCGACAAGTTGACGTTTTAAGCCCGACCGTCGGCGCTCATCTCTCGAAAGGCAATGGCAAACCACCGAAAGAGTATTCTGTCTAGTAAAGCATCTCCTCGCCTTTACCGTTTGGAACCGTCTGTAAACTGTGGGTCCCTTCTATCCGTGTATCCACTTGAAACATGTACGATAATACGATTAAATTTAAACTTGCTCTTTTTTGTAATAAGTTTGTTATTCCAACTCTTTATTTCGTTATTTATTTAATTATTTATTTTTTTATGTCGATGCTCAACATATTGTACAAATATTATAATTTAGCAAGTACACATAGTTCTTACTACACAGTACACTATTCTTAAATGATAAAAATAAATAGAAATGTATCTTGATTAGCTATATATAGAATCATAGGAAATTATGAGTTTTCTAGTAGAATTCAGACTTTGGTGAAATATTTTTATGTAAAATAGTAAATTTTAATTTATTTTCGTAATCGGAAAGTTTACAGCGTAAAATTTCACAAAAAAAAATGATTTCTTAAGAATCTTAGATCTGCCAATTTATTTATACGATTTAATATTTGAGGGTATCCAATTTTATTTGTGAATAGTGTATAAATAGAACGTGTGAAACCGATATATAAACTCATTTTGGGTGTTTTCGATTCTGTTTCTGTGTTGTATAAAAAAAATCACAGATTTAGGATTATTGAACTTTCTAGAAACTCCTATCATAAATCCTACGGTAAGATTTCTTAACTATTATTTCATTATATTTCTTAATCAATAACTAACATTATCTCGAGATCCTTGACGTAGGACGTTTTTTCAAGAAATACATTATTTAAGATCAATCAATCAATGTTATTTTTGAGTCTAGAGAAGGCTATTACTAACGGGTACTTTAATCCTTAGCTACTTAAATATCTCGTGACGAATAGAAAATAAAATGTTAAGGAAATCTCAAACCGTGATAATATATAACGTACCTACGAAGACTCCTGGAAAAAGTTCTTGCGAAATCTTCTCGCAGTTCATAAACGTATTTGGCACCTATCTAACCCGATTAAATATTTATCACCAAACAGTAGCGGCCTCGTATGCGCGGATGAAAGTGAAATCTATTTCGACGGAACACGCTCGAGGCCCTTATGCACTTATTTATTCAGGATTCCAACATTCAGCATGTTCACGGTGCAACTACGTGAATCAGTGAGCATGTTAAAATAAATATTAAAGTATTTTTCATATCACTATCTGGTATTTCAAATTTGGTATTAGTTTGTTCGATATCAGGATAATGTAAATCTATTAAAACTGGTGCCCCAATAGCTCACTGTCAAAATCAAAGTTAATGACCAGTAATTTATCAGGAAATGTACCCGAAGATTTTAAAACTCATATAATAGAAATCATGTTATTCAACAATATGTGCAAGTAAACTCATTTACAGTCATCGAACGTCAGCTTAATATATGTTATCCAAATCACTCATATAAATATCTGGCGTGGTCGTAGTTGTTTCTATTAAAATTACAATTATTTTATTTTATTTGTCTAATCGTAGTAAAACAATTTTTTTTAAATAGAACAAACTACATTTTATTGCATTTTGGAATATTCCTACGGGAGTATGGGACTGTGATGCACCGTTTCGAACTTCTTAGCGATCATCTTCAGAATTCGGGTTTTGTTTAAACAATGATAGTTGGTTTGCTTATTAATTTTTTAAACTTTTTTCCATCTATTATCTTTACGAAAATAATGCTTATCCTTAGGCAATGATCAAATTTAAAATATTTTCTTAAAATACGCGGTATCGTCACGTTTCGTAAAATGATACTTTTGTCAACTTTCTAATGAGACACCTTGTATATTATTGGATTTTCAATTCAATTTCAATTATATATATAGTACGGGTCTCTGACTTGCCATTTTCGCAAAAATTTGAAATGTGATGATTTAAATATAACCCGAATTCTGAAGATGATCGAAACGGTGCATCATCTATCTATCTATGGACTATCCAAAAATGCAATTAAATATGTAGATATATATATATATATATATATATATATATATATATATATATATATATATATATATATATATATATATATATATATATATATATATATATATATATATATATATATATATATATATATATATATATATATATATATATATATATATATATATAGGATGTTCTATTTAAAAAAACCTAACTTTGTTTTACCACCCTAGATATAAAAAAGTGACGATTGGGAAAATAAAAAAAAACTTTTGTATTTATTTTTTTCTTGTAATCCCCTTAGGTTTCGAGATAAGGTATATGCTCCTCTTAAACCGGCCACCCTGTACATTCCCACTGACCGAATCACACGAATATTTTCGTGCTTTTTAACCCAATACAACCGTAAAATTGGATTGTTTTCTTTAATATTTCGCGGTCCACATTCTCGTGCTAATTGTAAATTGTCGAATTATTTTATTCTAAGGGTTTTGAAGTAATGGGAATTTTTCCTCGAGACAACTAGGGATACTATAAAAGAGATGTTCAAGTTATGGTAAATGTTTTTCAGGTCGTGTTTATTTCTTGGCCAGGTTCCAAGAGACATTAACAAAATTGATTCCGCGGACATTGATAGCGGTCAAGTACGAGCTGGAAAAAAGCGAGCAAAATACACCATTTACAATAGCGTTTTCACAGCAGCATTATTTCAGGGAAATATGGTGATTTTTTTCAAGCATGATACCATTTTGAGCTTTTTGAAACAAACCATTACTAAGGATTTTTGGTTATTTTTTACCGAAAGAGTTCGCATAAAATATTTTCAACTCGAAATAACCAAAACGCCAAACTAATTTACATCCTTTTTCGGTCGTCTCAAACATAAAAATTTTTTGTTTTATATACACATACACATAATATAAGTTTTTAATAAGGATTTCAGTTAAATTATTTCTCAAAAATTATGAAATATTTTTTGAAAATATTCTTTAAAATAATATAACATACAATGAATCCAGAAAAACCAGGAAAGACAATACTACTGGCAAGGTCAGCACCTTTATTCTGTGCTTAATTTTGAATACAAATATACTGAAATTTACTATAAAATAAAATATTTTGTTTTAATAAAAGAATTTCCAGGGTTTCTTTTGTAATATTCTGCTTAGTTCAACAGGAAAAGTTTCCAAACAATTCTTTTCAAAGCGTCCATTGGGATAAATGTCGATTCACATCTAAAAATTCAAAGAGGTATGAGAAATAATTCAGTTATGGAAATAGAGCTTAAGTTTCAGTTAGACCTTTAGGGAGAATTGAGTTATCCTACGCGGAGCAGAAGCAAATTAAGTTTGGATTCACGTCTCGTTCCATGCGTTGGGCGCAAATTAAAATTACGTAAAAACTTTATGGCCCTTTCTAAGGACGTAGAAGTTTTTGATAATTTTATTTCTTCCTAGGATTCGCAAAGTTCAAGAGTTTTCTTTGCGGGGCCGACAAAAGGCAATTCCTTTGTTGTTTGAAAACAGCGATTTAATTACAGGAAATGTCCCAAAAAAAGACAAATGTTTGAATTGAATCTACAGTTTTTTACCCCAATTGAAATTAATGACAAATTCGAGGTGGACGCTATGGACGCTTCACGGTTTCGAACAAAACTAGGCAACAGCACCAAACATTAACTACGACAAGAAGAACCAGTTTCCATCCCTTCTCTTCTGAACTCCTCAATGATACTTATTAGCAGTTGTCTTATACAGACTGTACTTCCAATAGACCAACGACGAAATTTTTTACAAAGATCTACTTGATTGGCAATAGAATTGCTGTCTTGGTTTGTTTAAATGATATTTTATATGACTATCTATACTACTATATATATATATATATATATATATATATATATATATATATATATATATATATATATATATATATATATATATATATATATATATATATATATATATATATATATATATATATATATATATATATATATATATATATATATATACCATCTATATGTACTATTATACTACTACTATCTTATTTTTTGAAAATCAGATTGCGCAAAAACAATAAAAAAATATAGTTTATAACTCTTTTACATATCTTAAAAGTTCTGTTATAGCATATTTTGAATCTTAATACCGGATGTGCTACTATTACTAACTTTTTTATTTTTAGAGATACCAAGTTCGTTAACGCATATTTTAAATTGAATGCCCTCTATATTTTTAACTCTAATAGAATTCATTGTTGTCCTACAATTAAAACTAACTTAATTATTGCCGTACTCATCTCTTTAAAAAGTTAACCATGATGTTATGAAACAAAATACTAGATTAAATGTTTAAAGACATTCTCCATTTGATAGATTTTTTAATGCACATTTTGCAAGCTCTTGAAGTCATTCTAAAGTACACCATCAATTTATTGAAAGTGAGTGAGAAGATAAATATAAAAAATTCTATGAAGAAACATATAAAATGAAATGAGAAAATCAATAAACAGCACGAAACGACTTTGCTGATTAAACAAAACTCTTATATCTAATAATAAAAAAAAGTTTGAAGCAGTGAGCAATTAATTTAAATACACCGGGCAGAGTGGGAATATATTTTTCAATAAAATTTGTTAATCATTGAATTAAATCTCAAACCAGAAAAAAAATTCAAAGAAAATTCTAAAATTAACTATTTAAAAAAACTTATAGCAAGTTAAATATTAGTAAGTTGTTTTGCTTTTCTCTTTATTTTGATTTATAATATATTTTATTAAATTGGAATTAAGCAACATTTATTTCATTGTTATTCGAAGCGACATTGACTTATTTTGATATACTTCTAACTTCAACCCTTGCACACCTCATCTCTAGTAAATAAGTCGGCAGCCTTCATTCTACACGAAGTAAGTATGTTTCGATGTACGACACCTCATAAAACCAGGCAAGATATCTCGGGATCCTATGGCCCGTCTTCTCAAACGGTTCGATCAAATCGCAACGATGGAAAAACCTAGAGTGACCCTTCTTATCGCAGTTAATATTCGGTGGTAATAGAAACTTACCGATCTGAGGAACGTCGTACTGTCTTTGGCCACGAGGCGAGCGGAGCATCAATTGCGAATTAACAGCAGAAAGTTGAGGCAAGTGTTGGGAGAAATCGCCGGTCATGAAGTCTTCTTTCGGATGTTGGTCGACCCGTTTTTGCCATGCGGCTACGATCGAGGGCCTCCTATAAGAGTCCCTCTCGAGGTGCATGGGTTGCGGTGTGGCCACCACGCACACCATCCACAGTGCAGCGGCGGCGGTGGCTAACGCGGCCCTCATGCCGCATACACACGCACTTTCACGCGTGGCAACACTGCTCAGTGTTCAGGTGATCATCCCGCCGAACCATAGGAACAACAACGCGCGTCGATAGTCACTTGTTGCTGCTCAGAGGATAATGCTCGGGGTCTGAAGCCTCAAACCGTACGCTGCCTCTGTCTGTATATGATTGCTCGAGCTCAGAACAACGCAGGAGCGGCAAAAGCCAGCTGAAGCAGCGTTGCACAGAGCAGCTCTATCGAGACAGCCCCCTCTCTGTTGTTGTCTGTTTACGGCTGATTTCGACTCGCGACTAACGCGGACGCGGACGGACGTCGGAATCTCAACCAAGTCCGCCTACGCGAGGACGCCCCCCACCACTCCCGATGATGCCGCCGCCGCCGCCGCCACCGCCGCCGCCGCCACCGCCGCCGCCGCCGCCACGCCGCCTCCCATTCAATTCCACGGCGACAATTCATCATGTAAATTTTATTTTGTGTCATTCTCGGGGGCGAAATGTATGTATGCGAAATCTGAAAACGTGTGACGGTTAACCGAAAACAGATTTGTCAACGGGCATATTTTAATTGCCCCATCGATGCCGATAACGTCGTCGTTGCTGTACAAACAGTTCGGTTGCGCAAATTGTGGATGTCGCGTGAATCGCGATTTTTATCGCAAACGTACCGACGACAGAACCGGCTGGTTGGGTGGTTTTTTTTTTTCGAATCGTTATCCGACCACGTCATTAGCAAGCTTGTTTTGACAGAAGAGTGAGTGACAGTCGCTTCAACACGTATGAGAAATCGCAACTTTGTGAAGCAGAAGCAGGAGACATGTACAATATCTAATAACTCTGGTATCCTTGCGGGCTACGTTAGTTGCTAGCAACTGCAGCGACATGTGGACTGCCATTACCTTGTTGAGAAATCTTGTAGTTGCTGGCACCCCAAAGTAGCGCTTTTCCACATCTGCGACGAACTCTTTTACTTTTATCGGGAACCCGCGAACAAAAGCTTGCATCGTTAGTAAAAAATACTCGATTCCACTACCGATTTTGTTTAGCTCTTTATGGATATCATACCAAACGTCTGTATCTATTGTTTCGTGGAGGACAACTCATAGTCGATTGCACCGGTCTAATGACTCCAAGTTTTGGTGGCCATCTTGCGTAATCACTGGCTTTTGTCAAAGCCCCAGTTACCCTACTAGGGCGATGATGTACATACCACTCTACCCAACACTTTTGTTGCATCCCAGCCAATCCTATTTCTCATTTCTCGAAAGCGCAACTCAGCCCTCTCGTAATGCTATCTATCCTACCTGGCTCAAGTTCACTTAATTGATGATACCAGGCAAGTCTCCTTACTGGAGACGTTGCTAAACTTGTTCCAGCATTTGATAAGATTGATCCAAGTTTGCTTGAGTTCCGGGGGATATGTAATGTAAGACTATTTGACGTTCATTTCAAGATTTTTACCCGTACTTCATTCTCAAACTCTATAGAGACCTTTTTTAAGTTTTCAAAATAACTTCCACAGGCTACTGTAATACTATTTACAAAACTTGCTAACGTTTCGCCAATCATCCTGTTGGCTTCTTCGGAGCTTAATTGAAACTGGCTCGCATTTTACTGTGTAGCTGCTTATATATTGTTTGAGGAAGGCGGAGCTGAATGAAGGCATAAACATCGCGGTAAAGATTGTATGTTTGCTTATAGAATTCTACAGATTCTCTAATTTTTCGTTGGTAGAAGAAATGATTACATGCAAGACTTGTTGTTTTATAAAATAAAATTTTATCTCCGGTTTCGTAATTGTGTTCAGCAACTGCTGATGAGTTTATTTGTCTTAGTCTTAAGGCTATTTCATGTTCTTTGAGCCTAGACGATATTTTCCATCCGGTCTCTCCAATGTATTCTTTGCCGCGTATGCTGTTAACTCCTGCCATCTCAAATGGAATTTTGTCTTTAACGGATTGAATTTGTTGAGAGATTTTTGTACAAGTGGTAAATCTGGTTTTGACGGTATATTTCTTAAGAACCTTTGATATGTGGTCAGTGATGTTTTAAATTGCTTGGATGGATAAAACTTAATATCTTTAATGTGAAATTTATTAGAGAGAAGAGCAGAGGTAAGCTTTTTTAATTCTGGGTTCAGTGACTTGGGATGAGATAGTTTTACGGCTCTGTAAACCAGAGAGTTGATACCCGATAATTTTTGGGACGGATGGTGATGTAACAATCTGGTCTGTGTGCGTAAGTTTTCTGTAAACACAATGAACCCAATTGTAGGTCTGATTTTCTTTTGACAAGAACATCTAAGAATGGGAGGTTATTATTAGTTTCTAATTTAAAAGTAAACCGTATGTTAGGGTACATGGAGTTTAAATGTCCAAGAAAATGTAGTAGGCTTTCCTGACCATGAGGCCAAATAACAAAAGCATCATCGACGTAGCGTTTCCATAATTTTGGTTTTAGGATTCCGTAAATATATTCGCGATAACTGGTGATAATGGAGAACCCATAGCTGTTCCCGAAGTTTGGTCAAAAATTTGACCGTTAAAGCAAAAAAATGTTCCAGAAAAGCTTTTTCTAGTTAAGGTGAGAAGTTTGGTTCCAAATTCTAGGATTTTAATGTATCTGAAATAATGTTGAGAGTTTCAGGAATAGGGAATTTATTAAAGGTAATGATAATGGTTTTTAATTGTTCGATGAAATGAAAGAAATTAAGTACGAAACGAAACGAAAGTTTTCCCTGTAAAGGGTTTTAATATAGAAGCTAGATATTTAGCAACAGAACATTTTGGAGATCCAACGGTGCTGACAATAGGTCGAAGGGGTAATCCTTGTTTGTGAATCTTAAGAAGTCCGTAGAGACAAGGATTTTAGAGTCATGAGGGATGATAGACTTTTTCACGGAGTCTGATAGAGAAGAAGGCTTAATAACAGATTTAAGGTTGGGTTCCATAGATGTTCTAGGACCTTTTTTAAGTTCATCTGTAAGCATATCTTGAATATTTTCCTGATATTTATTTGTGAATGTGATTCAAGGTAGAAGATAAACGAAGATTTTCAACATTGTCATAAATCATGTTTGAAAAGGTGTCGAACTCGGATGGGAACAAGATGGAAGCAATTTCAAGATGCGGAGTCAGAAGAGTCTTATTGATTTGGTCAATTTCTTTACGGGTATGATGAATTCTTTCTCGAAGTAAATCTAAAGTAGATTTCGGAAGAATTTTATAAGCGGTTGAGGTTTTGACATGTTGGGATATTTTAAGAAAATTTGGGATAACGTTTTGGTCTCCACAATGTAACAAAATGACAGTGTACCTAGTAATCTTGCCAGTTTCAGTCGGTAATCTTCTAAAATTCTTGCATGTACTCAATTCTGCTATCAAAGACAAATCTAAGAATATATAGAAACCTGTAAGCAACCAGACAATCTTAATGGGTACGGATGTAATGTATTTCGGAGGCACGAGATTATTTGCACTCCGGGTGTCATACCTATGAGAATCAGAACCCCTCGGCAAACTATCGGTCTTGGAGTGTATCTCAAGAACACTTTGAAATATAAATATACATGAACCGTCATTATTTTATGTTTAATAAACAATGGCTTATAGTGTTCGTTAAAATTTGAATTTGTAATAGTTAAATAAGAACAAACGTTGTTCAGATTTTCACATAAATATATTTAAATGACAGCTGTTTCGGCAACACCGTGCCTTTATCACAGCTGTCATTTAAATATATTTATGTGAAAATCTGAACAGCAAGTAAAAGCCACTTCAGTACAATCTGAATTTGTAATTATCCGTAGTGCCTTTTTTTGCATCCTAAATATTTTAATGGCATAAGAGGATTTACCTCACAATATGGTGGCATAGCTTATACGCGAGTGAAATAAAAAAATTAAAAATAAATAATAGTTGACTTCAATACATCAAAACTCACCATTCTGCGAAGTTGTCGCAAAAGAAAATGAATATTTGAAAGATTTTTACTTAACTCGCCAATGTGTTCTGACCAATTCAGCGTGTCATCCAAGGTAACGCCCAGAATCTTGCATCCTTTGGCATATGTCAAACTACTGTTACAATACACTAACAAATTCTTTGTTTTGGCTTTATTAAGTTGTAGATTATTTGCTGAAACCCATGCTTTGGCCTTAGATAAAGTATATGTTTCAATATTACTCAGGGTAGTGATGTTCCTGTTTGAATTATTTAACGTTGTGTGGTCAGCGAACAGCACAATCTCAATATCAGGCATCATGTACTGGCAAATATCATTTATGTGTATAATAAAAAAGAGGGGTCCCAGAACGCCCTGGGGTACTAATAATAGTATCCTTATAAATTATTAAGTTAGTCAGCTGAGATCAGTCCTGGAAACTCCATATCTTGACTTGATGTTGCTTAGAATGTGATAAAACTTATTAACACAACTAAGTAATAACTGATCTCAACTTCAAAGCAGAGAAACTGTACAGAGGACAGGAAAATTTATTTAAAAAAGTACATTCTGACAGTTTTGTTCTTCAAAACTTCCACAACTTTTTTGAACTAGAAAGTTCCTCCCAAATAAGAAACCTTGAAACATATTGAGGCGAACTTGAGACCCCATTTTCCATAACCTTCTCTCATGCTGTTCCGTCACAGTCACATCTTTTACAAGCCAAGCTGACTGTGACGGGTTTAGGATTAGCATTTTTGAAATTCCTGCACATTTCGATGGAGCAATAATGTCGCCCTTTTACTAATTATAACGAACTCACAAGAATGTACCAATTCCAATCAATGCGCGTATGTTATCCGAAAATTAGCAAATTTATGCCACTACCGACACGAAATTCACTGACTTTAATGAGCGCCTTTGACCTTTATCTCATAATTGTGAAATACAAAGTACTAATTCTGTCGTCACGGTTTTGCAGGATGGCATTTGGTATATTAGCATAATTACTTTAGCGAATAGCCATTTGATTTAATTTCTGCTGCTAGGAATTACTTTGCGCTAAAATGTACGTTTCAATTTGGGTGTTTCTATATGATTCTGCATGAAATGAATGACTCTTGAATCGATGCATACTCTGAAAACGATAGCTCAAAAAATAATTTGTGTTTTTTAATAAGTTTGACTGATATTTTCAAAGACTCCACAGGCTGGTGTAATACTATTTACAAATCTTTTGGGTGATTGGCGAAACGTCTCCTCCGGATGAATCCAGAAGATTTGTAAATAATTTGATATTTTATGATTAGAATCAATTGAATTTTGAAATTCGTATCTCTACATATTATAAATATTGCTTTTTGCATGACTTCATTATATTTAATTTCAGTTTGAAGTATAATAGTATAGTAATAGTGTATGAATTAAATTATATAATGCTCATCATAAAAGTGTACTACTCCCTTCTGTGAAATACCTAATTATACACCGATCTAGGGTGCGGAAAGTATCATTTTACCGCGTCCCACTGATCCGACTTACTTCGGACATTGCCGGGATATTACAGCACGGGTTTTTTAGCAATCAGATGGTTTCGGAGATTTTACCGCACGGCTTGAATTTTGACCTTTGTCACATCTGACGGTCATGTCACTAAATGTATTCGTGCTGTTTTTCAAAAATATACTCAAAAACTAACGCTTATAGAAAAAGAAACACATTTGCCAAATTTTTAAGTCACTCGTTTATTAAACACTAGCTCCGCTTGTGACAAACAAACTGCTGACTTATATGCTGTTTACCACTCTTGTTACATAATACACTATAACCAACAACGTAGATATTTAATGGCTTCATATCAAAAAATTCAAACTGCTAAATTCTATCTCTCCGTTTTCTATTCTATCAATAATTTATTTCTGCATTAACGAAATTACAAAATAGCGTGAACGTCCTTATCATATTTGACATGACATTTGTTCCACACGAAATAAGTACATTTCTGTAGCCAACGTATACCATAGAAATAAATAATTTTACATGGGTACCACACAAAATTGAAATGCATATTTAACGAAAGTTCAGAGTCGTCCTGTTTAGATATATTGACTTGCTCTCTTCAATTTTTTCTCATTGTGTTCCGATCAAAGACATAGGAATATTTTTATATTAGTTGATCAGGCGCAGAAGTTTTGTTTGCCCAGATTTTCCTTTTGACACCTGAAGTCTCTTGCTAATAAGTATTATTTATAAACCATCTTAACGACAAATAATTTTATATGTTGAAGAAATTGTTGTCTTAAGTTTTCGAAAAAAAATAACGACTTTCTTACAGTTTGATTTTCACAAAACATTTGGTTTATAATCCGTTGAATCCAACTTTTGTCGCCGTCTGAGTTGTGTTGTGTTATTGGCGCGCTGCTTCTTACAAGACTGTAGAAATGGAAATCAAAAAAATTTCGTGAAAGCGGGAAACCGAAAGCACCAGAAAATTACCGGTTGCGCCACAGAAAGCGCTCCACTTATTTCTATTTTTACGTAATTGATTTTCCTGTACCTAAACATAGAGTCGCGTTTTAAAAATTCATGCCCTTAACCATTCACTTTGACTGTAACATGTACAACAGTGGAACGCTATTTAAAAAAAAACTGTAATTGAGCTGCTAATACGCTCTCGAAGTAGCTCAAACATAAGCCGCAAATATAACGCAATTGATATTCGGTCGAACGAATCGACAGCAATAATGGATGCCGTGGGGCACATTTAACTAGATCGTCTCGGCTTTTAATAGAAAGTATGGACAACTATTACGTATTAGAAATGATTTAAAAATACTGGTTTTATTTTATTCCTTATTTACTTTTCATTCTCAGAAAAAAAAAGTTCCGAAGGTTGTGCCTCATCAAAAGTAAGTGGTCAAATATAGCAAAAAGGTAGTTTATGAATTAAGGGTAGTTATTCAGGCTAAAGGAAGCGCATTACTAATAAAATATTATTATTTAATGTATTCACCTTTTAGGAGAAAAGACGTCTAAATATCAAAATAAAACTCAAATTTTATAAAATATAAATTTATAAATTCATACCTTTTAAGCGGTAGCGCTTACCAAAACAATTTCAAATATAATCTTGTAAAATATATTTTTTAGATATTATTGTAAAATTCAAAATAATTTCATAAAATATATTTCCAATATATCTAAAAAGTCTCAAAAATAACCAGAAGTGTTTGGCCTATACGATACTACGATACACGATAATAGTATATTATGCCACAAGTGTGGCAAACGGCATTTGAGTCACGAGTTCATTTGGCACGAGCGGAGCAAAACGAAAACGAAAAACGAGCGATTTAAATTGTTTACTAAACGTGTTGCATACTATACTTTTTCTACGACCGTTAGTTTTTCGGTACGTTTTTGCAAAACACCACGAATACATTCACTGACATGACTGTCATAATTGATAAACTTCAAAATTAAAGCCGTGCTGTAAAATCTCCGAAAATATCCGATTCAAAAGCTCATTAACGCAAATTCCCCATCGCAAAATGTCACTGTATTCAGCTTTATTAAACACTATCGCAAGCCGCTTTGGACCTTTCCGGTGCTTGAGAAGTGATCGGATATTTTCTTTAGATTTTAGGAAAGAATGGTATATTGACATTTGTCAGTTCCATTTTGCAAAAATACACCCAAAAATTAATGGTTATAGAAAAAGTATAGTTGATAAACTTCTCGTTAATTAGGCACTCGTTCGCTTGTGCTAGTTCAAAGTGTGACTAAAATGACGTTTATCAAAATTACAAATTACAATTAGTTTTCAGTAAAAGATCATTCGTGAATTACGTGTACTACAGAAGTATATTCCGAATAAAACACGTGCTCTTCGTGACCCATTTACTGGCTGCAGATCTAAAAACACAACAAGGGACGACGTGCGTAAGTGCGGAACGCGAAGACATATTGCCGGTAGCAAAATACGAAATGATTGAAAGTGAGCCCAGTGTTTTTCTAAAATTCTCAAACACAACGAATATTGTAATAAATTTTCCGCGAGCAATTTGTGAAAAACGACACAATTTCTTTGTTTGTTTGTCGGGAAACAAATACTTTCATTTAGGTATTTGTTTTTCCTCTTTGTTGCCGACTCGACATAAAAAAAATCGCAATGAAATATTCATTGAGGCAAGTTTCGAAATATATGAATTCCACTCATATTACAAAAATTTAGTTAGATCTTTGGATAAAGCCTAGAAATTCAGTTTTTCTGCTTCCTTATGTACAATACCTAATTACACACCGATCTAGCGTGCGGAAAGCGTCACCACTGTACCATGTGAGTTTATTGTCCTACGGATCGGAGCCACTTCGGACATTTCCGGCATATTACCGCACGGGTTTGGGACCAATCGGTTGTTTTCGGAGATTTAATGAACGGCTTGATTTGAATGTATTCGTGTTGTTTTGCAATAATGTACTAACCAAAACTAACGTGTTATTAATGTAAAAACTAGAGACGACCTGCTTCCAAATACACCGCAAATCATAGCGACAAATTCGCTAACAGTAATTAATGAAACTGGAATATTTTTTTGAGAAATTAAAAGAATAGCCGACTATTTGGAAAGACACTGTGTCAAAAATAATATCATGAACGTCAATTCACTTATAAATATATCTAAGCACATACCGGATGTTGCAATTTCTATGACAGGGTGGTCACTTTTTGGTTAGTTGGGGATTGAATAGGTATTTTTTAAACCATTAAAGTTGTGTTTTTTGATGCATGATGTCCTGAAGTTATCAAATTAAATTATCAGAAATTTAAAATTAAGTTACATATTTGTTTTAAAGATGATGAAATTTGTGTTTATTACCAATACTGTCTGTCCTTTTTGAATTTTTTGTTTCGGTTATTCTAATTTGCTCTAATTTTTAAAAGGAAATATTATCAACAAATTGTTCCATTAACTTTTGGATATTTCTTAATCCACCTAGGGTAATTTAAATTCGGTAGCTCGGGGTATTATACATACAACTACACAACTTTTATCCCACTTAACCGACTTTGTATCTTTAATAGTTTTCAAGAGCATGATGGGAAAAAGTGGTCATAATGTATATAAATATTAAAACAGGAGGAGCCATTTATTATAGTAGTTAACTCCTGTTTTTGGTGTTCACATCGAATGAGGATAATCTCACGACGAAAAAGGAACAAAATTAATTATTACTCAATATAATAGTTGTTTATCTGAGAAACAACGATTTCGCTTAATTTTAACTTAAATTGGATTAAATGACGATCGAGAGCAAACTTTATTCCTACAGGGATTTCGTCTCCTCAAAGCCATTACCGAGTCGCACTGAGAAAATATTATTTCGTTTTATCGTTTTTCAGACGGGACGATGTAATTAGCAAAAACTTTATTAACGTTTCAAAAGCTGTCGACGCGTTTTTATTAAAAGCCGTAGATCTAATTTTATTTTTTTTTTTTTATCAAACGTGAAAAGGTGAATCATTTTTGGCGTCGAGGTTCGACCATTTTTAAAATAAAATATGTTTCAGTTTAAGGTTTAGTTAGGAAGAAAATAAATGCAAGAATGACATAATGGTCCAGAAATCCGCTTATAAATGAGCTTCTTAAATACTACTAGAGGGGCATCACTAAGCACACTTAGAATAGGCTATGATTATCTGCATAAACTGTAGTTCGTTTAGCAATTTCTCATCTAAGAAGACGTATCGAGTATCGTCAATTAAATAAATTTGAACGAGGTAAGATATTATGACTACTGGGGTGGATACGGTGGCCAGAATGCTGCAACAAAGCAGCGATGTTGGATAGAGTAATCGTATTGGCCGGATGAGCCTTAACAACCACTGATCACGAAGGAGTCCTAAGCCTTAGTGCACTTAAAGACCGTTGGAATAGCTCTGCCCAGTAACAAATTGCAACACTGCAACAATGTAATTTCATATATTCTGTATTTTAATTAAAGTGAACAAACTTATAACCCAACAAAAAGAACATACCAATATGATTCATTGGTCCTTCGAGCCGGATATGCAGTACAATACGGCATAAACAATAAAAGCCGGCGACGTTTATCGGAAATCCTTTCGACTGATCCATACAGCGTTGCCAGTGACAATTATTGTTAGCATCGAGCCGTGCGTGGACAATAATTCATCGAATATTGTATCATTAAAACTTGTGAAACAATGTCCGTAAGGTTTTGGGACGTATTTGTAATCACCAAGTGGGTACTATGGCAATTTGCAACGGTTTGTAACAGCACAAAGAAACCAAGAAAGCTTGTCTTTCTATTGATATTTAGTAACAAATGACGAAACTCTATTTGCATGATTGTAGTGTTTCCGCTATTGGTAATTTTGTATGCAAACAGAAAATAAAGAACTATAATATCTACCAAAAACGCGATATAGTTTAAAATCACAATTATCGCACACAATTGCACACAATTGACGATGATTAAAGTTATGTCGCGGAAAAACAAACCTTTGAAAAGTCATTTTTACAACTCGTTTAAAAGGCAAAATAATTATTGTAAAATGCTAATAGTAATGCACGTAGTACAGATATCAATTCCTAGATTAATTCCAACATTAGTAACAACGCGAATGTATTTTCGGGTAAAATAACACATGCAAAACTTGCTCTTATATACTATTTTTTCCGCGTCTTATGATGACTTCTCATGATGTTTTTCATGATAATCCTACTTTACATGACATGGAGCGACTGCGTAGTACTTTCAAGGATAATGCTTCTCAGATAATTGCTGCACTGCATCGTCTAACTATACATATATGTGGAATTTATTCAAAGAATCTGACAGTTATTTGAGACATCCCTTAGATAACGTACCTAAACACTTCAAAGTCTGGAAGTACCGGTTAATAAGTGGGATACTTTATAAATCTATTTAATTGTTACCAAACTTGATACTACAACTAGGAGGGAGTGGGAAACGCCAATTGATGGCAATGTTATGTCCAGCATGGAGGAGTTTATACAGTTTTTAACAATGCGATGTAGCTTGTTAGAGACTATTGGATGCAAAAACTCAGAAATTAAATATGATTTGAAGTTTAATAAAAAAGAACCCAATAAAATATTTGCTCAGATTTATGTTAATAATAATAACAGTTACAGTGCGCTTTTTACAGAACTTCTGGATTCCTCCTGCGTCGGTTTTTGCTTAGTCGAAATTGCTGACGTTTCGCCAATCATCCTGTTGGCTTCTTCAGAGCTTGACAAAAACAGTTTCAGTCAAGCTCTAAATAAGCCAACAGGATGATTGGCGAAACGTCAGCAATTTCGACTAAGCGAAAACCGACGCAGGATGAATCCAGAAGTTTTGTGAATAGCATTACAGTACTGTGCGGTTTGTCGGGAAAACCACAACATTTTTCGATGTGAACAATTTTTTAGTTTGAACTCAAAGTCCAGATAATATGTACAAATATAAAAGTTGCGCCTATGATTGAATTGTTTAGCACCAAACTGTAAAGTATGTAATAGAAAACAATATGCGTTATTGCATTTTGTGGGCAAAAAAAAAATCAGATTCCACTCCACACCAATCTTCAAGTGATTCAAATTCAGGTTTAAATATTCAAGATAATATAACTGTAACAGTACATAGCACTGACAATGTTCCAATTCCATTATGGTATCAAGAGCAAGTGAAATATGAAATCCATTTTGAAAGTTCACGTAAATGTGAACCAGATGGTAGATTTTCAATTTTTGAGATTTAGGAAACGATTATGTAAATTTCATGGAAGAAAATACACAGCTGATTGTTATTCGCTAATTACGTATCTCACTATTGTGTACAAGAGGAATCATCCACCGCAACGAAGATACGTATTGTTTTTGATGGTTCAGCGGTCACTGACTCAACTTAATCATTAAATGACATACTTATAGTTGACCCAATAATCCAACAAGATTTTACACAATGCGCTTTAAGCGCAGATTGTGTAAAAATGCACCAACAAATTAATATTCAACCTGATCAGAGGACACTTGCAACACATTTCATGGAGATCACATTTCCATTTTCGCGCACCTTAAATACATACGAAACTGCACCTGCGCCTTTTTTAGCCATGCATAGTGATCGAAATGACTTTTAAGTCGACGAGTTATTGACTGGAAGTTATACGGTTGACGGTTTAATATAACAAAAAAATGATTTAACTGACATGCTTAAACGAGGTCAATTCAATTTCCGCTATCAACCTTTGTTAGAATTTTCTGAAAACAAAGACTCTGATGCATGAGGTTTAGTTTGCAACTCGGAGAACGACACTATATTATACTTTAAACAATAAGTAAAATATTTGATCCGTTAGGTTTGGTAGGTCCCATATCAATTAAAGCAAAAATAATTATGCTAAAATTGTGGTAATTATCGTTGGAATGGAATGAAAATGTGTTGTCTCACCTACATACAGAATGGACTTAAATACAATAAGATACGAGATTCATGCATTTTGCAGGTCATTAAATATGGAAGGCGAATATTAATCTCGGTAATTGTGCGGTAAATCTAGAGTCGCACCATTGAAAACTATATCTTGTTTACGTTTAGAGTTACGTGGAGTGTTTTTACTTTCTCAATGATTAAAAATAACACTTAAGGCAATAGACATGCATATTGATAAAATTTCGAAAATATTTAATAACCCTATGTTAACATTTTTTTCTTAATAGTCGCTAAATTTTATTCCTAAATGATATTTTACTACACAACTTTATGTATGGTAATGTAATTAAAATCAGCTTCGTTCTTAATAATATTCTCGGAGAATATAGAATCTTTTTCTCTATGGAAGGATTTTTTAATAAATTCATCAAAAAGGGGGAAAATCATAAGCAGTCTATTTTTAGAACAAAATATTCGAGGTCAAGAAAAAGGCTTCTTCGCAGCGGGGACCCTTTGTCGATGTCAAACGTTTCCATCCCAGCAATACTGCGAAGCTGCGTTGCCGATATTCCCATAACTATTGGGGTATTCCGTTTCAAAATCATAAACAAACCTTTAAGGCAAGCTCCAACAGGGTTCTTAAAATCTGTGGAGACTTGGTATTTTAATTCAAACATCCATATTTTTTTAAACTATACTATATAGAATCCAAGCTACACTGCATCCATACGCAACCAAAGATGCATCAAAAGGCAGAATATTTTTGAAAACCACGGCAAAACTAAGTTTGCAAAGAATTTCAAATTAACAATTTCATCCTTCCATTTAAAAATTTAATCAAAATGGCAACACTAAATGCTTTGAATCTAAATATAAAAAAATACCTCTGCATAACTTTCTCTAGAAAATATTTACAAATTATTTTTATTTATTCCTTGAATGCCATTCCTTTGAAAATTGCGAATAAAATTAAAGGTTTTAGAGTCTTTGGTTGATTGCAGGCTAACTTTCTGGAATCTGTAAATAATATAAAAGCTAAAGGGTATTGCGGCTTAGGTTTTATAAGTAGGTTTCGGCCACTCAGTGAATATTCCAGCCAGGTTTGGTCTCTTTTTTATTAAACTCATATTGACAAGCGAGAATGGCTTAAGGATTTATTTCATAACTATGACTTGAAAGCTCCATTGGTTCGTTAGCAAATATAGTTTAATACCTATGATTTAGAAGTTTCGGGTAATGTAACAAATTTAAAAAATAGTCTAAAAAGTGTTCGGCCTAGTTATTTTAATTAAAGTTCATGTATCTATTAATAATTATTTTCTAATTTTCATTTCTGGAGCAGTCTAACAGTGTAACAGTTAATAATACTAAATTAATAAAGAAAACAAAGTAAAGATCAGAGAAAGCAGAAGATCAACTACCTACGCTTGTCAAACTCTTGACTTAAACCTTCGGCACTGCACTAACACATAACAACGCGTTTTACCACAGGAGAAGATTAAAACAGTTTTAATCTTCTCCTGAAGATGCCAACTTGGTTTGTCGAAACGCGCGTCGAGTACGTAAAATTGAGTTTCGGATTGTGGTAAAACGCGAGCTCCTGATATACCAAAATAGATCAATATGTCTAAAGCAACAGATATTTTTAAAAAATAAATCAAGAACTGGAATAGTGTGCTGCAACACATCAATATTATAATAAACAAAAAAAATAGTGAATTTCGGAGCTGCTATTCTATGCATATAGCCAATTTAAACCCTACAATGGCAACGCTGTGAAGAAGATCGTTGTTTTATTAAGAAATGCTTTTGACACAGCCGTTTCCTTTCTATTTTATTTATATGTATATTCTCTATCTACACGTGGCTTTACCATATAAAAATGATGCCCCAGATTACAACTATATTTTAAGCTCTTATTAAATTGACAGGTGAAAAATTATATTCCTAAACATTTTAATAATTTGCCACGATACCGAAATAATTAAAAGAGAAGCTTTCATTTTAAATCAAAGAATAAGTTCGTAATCCTGTTTCCTCGCCAAATACCAAATCCCAGAGTCATAAATAGAGCACATACAGTGCGAGGTGTTAGTTTTATAGCTGAGGAAAAGTTTGTTTCAAACTCAAGGTACATCCCCTAAATACGAAGTTAAAAATAGAACGGCAACGCCATTTCGGAAGACATTAGAGAAGAATACTAAAATAAAAACAAACTTATCGGATAATGTAAAGTTCCAATGATTATTATATTCTGGAAAAGATTGCTTTCACGAATTACACTGAAATTATTTTTGTATTTACATCGCCCACCCTTGCAACAACAGCTCAAGCAGATTAACAATACTTACCTAAATTGAGCAAAAGAGGCCTCGCGATTATATATTCTTTTATTAACAATCCAGTTTGTACTCGCTATATATTACTTCAGTTAAGTGAAGGGTTGGTAATAAAAACTCGTTATGTACACTTAATAAAATTCATTAAAAATTTAATTGATTGCTAGACACAATTTGGACTTTAATATGCTGCCACTATCGGTTTCACACGAAGTGAAGTTAAAATAAGCTGATAAATTTTGATGATCTATAATTTCGCTGTGCCAATAAAAAAAACTTTGAAAAATTTAAAGCAATTGACAAGCCGCTAGAATAAAAAAACTCAAATTTATATAAGCTGCAAAGTTCGATCAATAGAAAATCCAACATGACATCTTTGGGTTTTCATGATACACATTCCTTTCTTTGCTTTTTGTTCTCAAGAAACAGTTCGAGTAAAATGACCATTAGTATCATATCCGTTATGTACAAATTGGTTGTTTAAAATTTGTAATTTTGCTGATTCATGCAATGATGGTCGAAGAATTTTTTTTATAGTATTTTGGGAGATATTAAAATTACACATTGTGTTCCTATAGGATTTGAAAAAAAAACCCTAGGTCAAACCTTCATCAAATTTAGCTTTTACTTTACTTAACAGAAGCAAACTGGCTACTGACGATTTTTGATTTTGCTTTATTTCATTTAAGTATTGTCCATCTTGTCCTTAGTAAAAAAAGAAAAGCTAAAAAACTTACCACAGGCTTCATCAATCGTGAATTAGTGGTTAACAAAAATCATTTAATTACAATCAGTTGTTGTTCATCTGTTGTTGCGAGAAATCTGTGTAATGATTTATTCATAGGACGCTATGATTTGTATTTATCTCAACCGAAACGCATAGTTCTGGGGGAACCTTAAAAGCTTTTAGTTTCTTGTGGGCGTCCCAATTTACAGACCTTGTAAAATCACCGGACCATTTACCAAATGACTAGGAATTACATTATCGTATTTGACTTTCAAATCTATTTTTGGCGTTATATCAGAAAATAATTTATATTTAGACCATGCATTTCCGTTTTTTCTTTTTTATCTCCGTTTTGGTAAATTGGAATATCACTTTTCTCGCTTAAATCAGCTTATTCGTAAATCTATTTGGCCCTTTTATTCGATGCTTCAGACACTCAATGGGTATGCCGTTATTACCTTATTATTATTATTTTTCATAGGGAAATATTGCATATTACAATTTTTTTATTAAACTTCATTCATTCATTATAATACTTAAAAAGTCCCTTTCGACTAGTGTATAGTTAATAGTTAATTTATTTTTTTGTCATTAAGTTTTATTGGAATAATGTTCCCTTGAAGAACTCTAGGGGAACATCTGAAGACTCGTACCTAAATTTGTTTATGTGATGATTAGACAATAAAAAGACGTCTATGGGTGGGTTTCGATCCACACCTCTCGCCAAGGTCTCACGAACTTATACTCATACTATATTATTAGTATATTTTGGTTATTTGCATTACATTTTGCACTATTTTGTCATTTTCAACACAATTCTATAATCAACTGCCAAATGTCCATTTAAGTTGGTAGTGATTTTTCTATTGTTAATTAATTACAAACGAAAACGGACGCACTGTGGGCCCCGTGCATAAACTAGGTTGCAATAAATAATTATTAAAAATGCAAAATTTGCCAATGTTTTTAAATTAAGAACATACTGAAACATGTAAAAACAGTATTGCTTTCTAAAAATACTTTACCAAGAATTTTTTATAAGGGCACATTAACAGATGTTTAAAAGAAAATCTATTTTTATTGCAATCGCTTCAATAAAATAACGAAGTTTTCATAGTTTTTAAATGGCTTAGTAGGCCTTGAAAACAAATGCCGCTTTAATTATTTGACAACTGATGTCAGTCCTGTTAATTAGTTTAGACCTGCACATGCAATGTAGAATGTTTGTGTTTTTTCTGAGATTTGACAAGAAGTGACGGGATAAGTACCATTAATATTTAATTTTTCAAATTCTATAGAGTAAAAAAATATGAAGGCCAAAGAGTGCCAAGCAAAAATATACATTTTTTATTAGGCGAGGATGTAAACTACTAAAAACTGTAAGCCAAAAATGTCGCAAATAATTGCAAAGCTTATGCCAGTTAAAAATGTCAACCTCTGAGTAATAAAAATATTAAAATTAAAGTTGTTTATCGCATGTATTGCTTGCGCAATGAGCCAATTATAATGAATTATTTTTATGCATATTGTTTTCATTTTATACACACGTTTAAACTCAAAATTGCAAGACTACTTTTGTTTTTTCGTTTTTAAAACAAGATATCGAAAAAAACGTGTGTGGAGTGTCTCTAGTAAGAAAAACCTTGTAGAAGAAATATTTAAAATATAAGTCTTTACTCGTGGTATTATATGCCCATAACCGTCCACAAACTGCCACAGATATTCCACATTCCACAGATATTATTAAACATTGTGTTGTGCCTATTGGGCAGCTCTTTGAGGAGGCCCAAGAGGCACGTCACAAAGATTGTCTGCGACATGGCGAGCATCACACCCAAAAAAAATCGCGCATTGCCACGAATAAAGACTTGATGCGAATGTTATTAGTGTCCTCTGACCCCGTTATAACCAGTTACCGAAAAAAACTGTAAGACCAAAAAAACCGCTATCACCTGATATATTGGCTCTACTTAAAAGCCCAGAGCTTCCATGCCTTACAAAAAATGACTATTTTTCGGAGACCTCGGAATATGACTTTGAGTGTATGGGTAGTGAGTCTGACATGTCATGACAGCGAGAATGACTAAAATTATAATTTACCTAGTGGGTTTCAGGGTTTAAAAAAGTATGTTAAGTAGAAAACATCTCTACCAAAATTTTATTTATAAGCCAATTCTAAGGCTTTTTCTTATCCTTTAAGTTTTTTGTCTTTTGTATGATCTCTTGCTTGCTGTGTTGTTTTAATAAAATAGTTATATTTTCAATAAGTTAATTTAATTTAGGTAAATAGTTCATATATTTAGAATTTGTTAACTAGTATGTTTTCTGTTTCCTTAAATACAGTTCAATTATTTCACATGACTGCAGAAGCTTTTTGAATAAAACTGTGCAGTAATTGCAAAATGTTTCCATTTTTTTTATTCTAGTTTTAAAATATATACATAATAAAAGTAAATAAATAATAAAATATGCTCCTAAAAATACTAATGTGGCAACGCTGGAAAATTGAAAAAAAGTTGTATTATTAATTACCGGCAATGTATAAGGTTTTTAAGTAACTGGAAAATAATCGAATTAATGCAACCTAGTTTGGGCAATGGGCCCACAGTGGGACGGTCCTATAAATTTGAAAAATAAGATTTTTAAATAAATTGGTCAAGGAAATGCTGGACAGTTTTTTGTTTTTTGTAATGATCGGTATGGTTCATAATTGTTGCCCTTTCTACAACTATCACGATCGATATAAAAAACTTGGTTATTGTATTACAAAACGCGATAAGTAAATAAGAACGTTTTATACACTGAAATGATGCGTATCTAATCAGAGAAAAAGAATTTTGGATAACTAACTCATTCTAGCAGAAGGCAGGGAAATAAGTAAATAACCTCTTAAGAAACACGACTTCTTCAGAGCTTGACTGAAATTTCAGGATGATGGGCGAAACGTTAGCAAATTCGACTCAGCAAAAACCGACCCAGGAGGAATCCAGAAGTTTTGTAACAAGTATTACAGTAGCCTATGGAAGTTTCTTTGAAAAAGTATAGCTGGGAGTTTTTTGAATTTCAAGTCACTTTTGATGTTCCATTATCTGTTATATTGATATAATTCGTATTACGTAAAACCAATTGCAGCAATTGGTAACCAACTTTAAATAAAATCAGCGGTTTCCTAATTTTTCCTAATGGTAGTAGATTAACCAAAACTTGTTGGTAAGGATTGAGAAATTTTATGGGTTGATTTTGATTTTAATGCTGGTTAGAGATTGCAGCAATGTTGCTTAGGTTATTTTGTTTTTATCTTGGTGTGTTATTTTATTATATTGTCCTTTCTGTGTATATATAGTATATATTATAATACAGAATAAGTGAAGGAAATTCGATTACGTTGTGAGTACCACGAATTTCGTTTCAAAATTCATTTACCCAAAACCGAGATTTGAAGTAACCAGGGTAATGCTCATCGAATTCATTGCTACAAAATTGCAAACGAGATATAGCAATTAAAGCGCCTCCATCTGGACGCCAGAGCTATTCGCAGTTAAAATTTCGCTCTCGTTTCGAAATTTCTTTTCCACGTTCACGGAAAATTAAATGTCGAGCTTCAAAAGAAGCTCGAATTTCATTATGGCGATTGTGCGAAAGAGCGTCCCGTATTAAATTCTCCTTTTTAACATCGCAAAAAGGACGATTATTGGTTTTAAACTGAAGCGAAACGTTTAAATATATTGCCTTTTTATAACAATCTGGTACGCTCGAGAGGTCTTTGTGGATTTTGTTAGATCTAGGCTATTAATTATAGCTCACTCTTTTTAATATCCTTTTTATTAATGTAAAAACTTGCGGCACTTGTTAGATGGTTTCCTTTCTTCTAGGAAGAGGTTACTTTCAAGTTTATTTTAGGTAGTACTGTATCAAGGAGAAAAATTTTGCTGATCAAACGTTTGGTTCCGAGTCTGAAAATATTTTCGCTGAAAACAAATGGAAAACAGGCACATTTCGATTCTAGATAAGACGATTATTTTAAAACGTCACCAAGCCTTCGTCACTTGGTTTTATCTCAGGCTTTATTGACTTTGCTGTATTCCACACCCACGAAACGGTATTCTAAAACGAGGTCACAAAAGACAATACGAGGGAGAAAGGGACTTTCTGTGGAAAGAATTTTCCCTCGTATTGAAATATACATGTTTTTTAGGATCGATAAAAGGGCCAAACGATTATTAACAAAATTAACCCGTGAATTAATTAGATGCCCACCGTCGGTTTCAATCCCGTCTACTAGACGAAAGTATTCAATTCGGGGAGAAATGAATCAAAAATCATTTTTTTGGCGAAAGGCGAAATGAAAATTGTCAAAAATATGGTATAGCTGCTCTAGTTTAAGCGTCTTAAGATTTCGACAGAGTTTACAAAAACTCGACCACAAACTATGATAAGACAATGATAAATTTCTTCCACTAGTTTATTGTGCACTTTCTCTGCTCGTTTCAAATCATACTCATAACTGAAAAGGCGCAAATCAAAATTGTTAATTGTTTATTACTTGTTAAATTTGTTTATTGGTAAATTTAACAATCCATTATGAAAGTTTTTCACTTCATTATTTCATATAATTATATGCAAAGGTTTCGAATTTACTTTTGTTTGAAATCTGGAAATGAATCAAGCAAACGAACTAAATTCGCAGTTATAATATTTAAGGTTATCTTTTAAATATAAAAAGCTCGATTTTTTACGATTTGCGATTAGAGTCTGTATAAAGATATAAGGGTCATACATAGTGTTGTTAATAAAGAAAGATTATTTAAGATGAAAGCAAGGCGTACCCAATTTGTATACAAAAGAAACCGGCCAAAAAATTTAGCTCCTATTGCAGATACGGTGAAATGACAGAACAGTGCCGAAAACGTGCGTAAGGTTTAAATATAAAATTCTAAACGCTGGAATGAAGAACTATTAAAATTTCGTAAAACCTCTGGTATCGTAGGTTCATAATTCTGTTCGTATTTTGCCTTGGTTTCTAGTCTAACCAAAGCATTATGTCATATATAGAAATCAGAGAAACTCCAAAATACGAATAAATCAGTAAAGGAGCCCAAGCAGATCCAGTTGAAGAATTCCATAAATGTACAAGGTGTCCCAAGACATTTGAAATATGATTGTGGTCTAAAAGGGCATAGCTTAAACAATGGGAAAGTGATGGAGTGGAAACCATGCAAATCCTAATTTAGCTGGGTGCTTTTATATACTCTCCTTAGTTCTTTTACTTAATGCTTAAAGCAACATTATAGATACAAACCATTTTCATACGCATTCTGTGTCAAAAAGTTCGCTATTATATGCGCATTGAAAAAGCACCATGTCCATCATGATGGCAAACACTTGTGCAAAACATAAGAGAGCAAAAATTACTTATCCCAAGTCTGAGCTAGTTTTTAAAAACAGGAGGCGTTCTTTGAAGTGATGAATCGATTCTCTCTCTCTCTCTCTCTCTCTCTCTCTCTCTCTCTCTCTCTCTCTCTCTCTTAATTTCGGGTTTCCAAATGATAATACACTTTTACATCTCCTAAACAGTGTACATATTAATACCACACGAATACAAAACAATATTATTGCACTAATGCCCACCTCAAATTCGAAGAAATTTGATACAATGGAAATGGAAATACGTGGAAACACTTTTCGAGTGGCGTAGAGTTTCACCTCATTAAAAACGACTTTTCGGTAGCCAGTGCCCAAATTCTTTTTAACATTTAACGACTGTTAAACGCTTTACTTTTAACGAGCAATTTACAAAGTTGTATAAACGTTTTTCGGGCGTTTAAATTGACGGATTTTGGGAACGAAGGGAAGAAAACTTTTATAAGAGACAATTTACATTTTTCTCTGGCCGACAATCGAATTAATTCAGTTCAGCTGAAAAATCCCGAATTCAAATTTGACCCATCGAATTGCTCTTATGTGGTTAAATTAAATTGCAGGTACATTTCCAGAAGGTCGAAGAAAAATTTTTACACTTTGGTAAAATAGGGCAGGTATTTGAAAGACTCCGGTCCAATTTTTTTGATACTATTTACGTGGTAATAATTTACAGCTTTAATTTCAAACCCAGATTAAGTTGCATGCGTGTTGCATATAAATAAATACTTTTAATTACGCTGAAACATGCAATATCTACACTGCAATCCTGCATAATTAATTTCACTTCACAAAAAACAATACCTATTCATAGAGTTTACATAAGTTGAATAAAAGATCCAAATGTCGTCTAAAGACTTTTGCTCTTAATACGGGGACTATGCCCCAAACCTGTTGAGAGTTGTAAAAGTTGAAGCTTTTCAAAAAATACGGACACTTCTGTGTGGGTCTTTGAGGAACCAGATTCAGGTAGGCAACACTTTGAAGACACTACATTCGAACCAATGAGGTGTCTGAAATTATTTGAAGATGGCTCTTGTCAACCAGTGCTATTTATAATTTTTGAAGCATGATAAACAATATGCTTACCACGCTTTTAAATTTATGTCCTTTTTATTTTTAGTTTTGAAGACTTCAAAAAAAAATTAAAAAGCGGAAAACATTTTCTTTGCCCCAGAGAATTTTTTTTCTATATATTTTACATTTGACGCATTGACTTTTCATCTGGAAAATTGGGTTTCAACGGTAATAAGTAAATTAGGTAAAAATTAATAGAGAATAAAACACTTGTTTTGATTTTGTAATTAAATAAATATCTTGGAACTTTAATTTATTACGTAATTATTATGGCCGTGTATAAACTTAAGCATTTTAAACAAAGAAAGTAACCAGAAAAAGCATCGACAGCCATGAGTAAAGTTAAGTTGGTATGGAATATAGATGTCCTTATGTAATATTGGGTATTGTTTTATCATATAAATGGATATTAAGTTAATGAATATCAATCATGCAACCCCTGTCTTGCAAATAAATAAATAAACCTGCCTAGTATCAGGCTGAGTTAAGTTTTGTTTGCTTCTAATTTAACACCTCAAGGACAATAAATGGTTTTCGAAACGCGATTGTGAACCGAAATTTCCCGTGAAACCCGTTTATGTGCACGTCAATCGAAACGATTTTGGCTAAAGAAAATCAAAATTTAATTAAAAACATCAATAAAGGCTATTTAATTTGCTTTGCGTGGGATATTTCGCTAGAAATGGAAATACAAGTCACGGGAAATTCTGTGGATTAAATTAAAATTATTTTGTGTTCACGAAGCTGTAATGAAAAAGTATTCGGAAAGCGAATTATGTAGATTATCAAAAACAATGAAAAATTATTGGAAACGAGAGTTAGATGTAATGACTTGATGTCAATAAAAAAATATTGAGGAACTTGGGTTTTGTACTGTACTGCATTTACCCAGTATTTTCAGCTTTATTTCTTTAACTTCTAAGAATAGTTAGCAAGATCAGTACTAAACTATAAGAATTCAATTAAATTCCATGTCTCAAAAATTGTTATTTATAAAATGTTACGTGATTTTCTGTCTTTTTTTATATGCTTTCGAGTTGACGTTTTTGTATATGTTATGATGCTTTTGTGGGCAAAACACGTGTAACATTTTATAAATTATAATTTTTGAGACATCGACTTCAGAGTTTAAGTGAATCCTTATAGTTTTGTGAAACCAGGTCCCGTTGAGAATGGACGATTTATTTTATTAAGATCAGTACTAGCTATGACCACATGGTTCACCCCCGCCATATTAATAACGAGATATTTAATAACTCAGACACGAATTACAGTCAATTTCTCAATGCCTATAGATTTAAGTAAGTTTTCTCTTTCCATACAGGTGGATATTACAATGTTTATTCTTAGTATTCTGGAAAAAATAAAATACTAAAATTAATTTTAAACCAAAAATATCAAGAATAATACAATTGTCTCTAAAATGGTTTCTAATATAAACGGATTATTTAAACAGTTCTTTTAATAACGATTTTTTTTTATTAAATGTTTATGATTATAACCAACACCGTAGAGTAACTATTTATTATTTATTTGTTTGCAGAACGTAAACTAAACTATTATACAGACTGAATTGAAAAGATCCTTTATGTGAAAACATTGACTTTCATCATGCAAGCACCATTTGATACAGCGAATTTTGGAGGCTGCTGTAGAATATAAACAAAAACCTAATTTATTTTTAAAAAATGGTCTTTGATTTACTAAAATGATGCGCATGCGCGTTAACGAAGAAAGGAGACATTTAATTTTAATAAAAATCAAAATAAATAAGAACTAAAAGTTCAGATTTTCACGAAATTATATACTATGACATGACAATTGTTTCGACAATACAGTGTCTTTATCATTTGATAAAGACATTTCCAGAAGGTCGAAGAAAAATTTTTACACTTTGGTAAAATAGGGCAGGTATTTGAAAGACTCCGGTCCAATTTTTTTGATACTATTTACGTGGTAATAATTTACAGCTTTAATTTCAAACCCAGATTAAGTTGCATGCGTGTTGCATATAAATAAATACTTTTAATTACGCTGAAACATGCAATATCTACACTGCAATCCTGCATAATTAATTTCACTTCACAAAAAACAATACCTATTCATAGAGTTTACATAAGTTGAATAAAAGATCCAAATGTCGTCTAAAGACTTTTGCTCTTAATACGGGGACTATGCCCCAAACCTGTTGAGAGTTGTAAAAGTTGAAGCTTTTCAAAAAATACGGACACTTCTGTGTGGGTCTTTGAGGAACCAGATTCAGGTAGGCAACACTTTGAAGACACTACATTCGAACCAATGAGGTGTCTGAAATTATTTGAAGATGGCTCTTGTCAACCAGTGCTATTTATAATTTTTGAAGCATGATAAACAATATGCTTACCACGCTTTTAAATTTATGTCCTTTTTATTTTTAGTTTTGAAGACTTCAAAAAAAAATTAAAAAGCGGAAAACATTTTCTTTGCCCCAGAGAATTTTTTTTCTATATATTTTACATTTGACGCATTGACTTTTCATCTGGAAAATTGGGTTTCAACGGTAATAAGTAAATTAGGTAAAAATTAATAGAGAATAAAACACTTGTTTTGATTTTGTAATTAAATAAATATCTTGGAACTTTAATTTATTACGTAATTATTATGGCCGTGTATAAACTTAAGCATTTTAAACAAAGAAAGTAACCAGAAAAAGCATCGACAGCCATGAGTAAAGTTAAGTTGGTATGGAATATAGATGTCCTTATGTAATATTGGGTATTGTTTTATCATATAAATGGATATTAAGTTAATGAATATCAATCATGCAACCCCTGTCTTGCAAATAAATAAATAAACCTGCCTAGTATCAGGCTGAGTTAAGTTTTGTTTGCTTCTAATTTAACACCTCAAGGACAATAAATGGTTTTCGAAACGCGATTGTGAACCGAAATTTCCCGTGAAACCCGTTTATGTGCACGTCAATCGAAACGATTTTGGCTAAAGAAAATCAAAATTTAATTAAAAACATCAATAAAGGCTATTTAATTTGCTTTGCGTGGGATATTTCGCTAGAAATGGAAATACAAGTCACGGGAAATTCTGTGGATTAAATTAAAATTATTTTGTGTTCACGAAGCTGTAATGAAAAAGTATTCGGAAAGCGAATTATGTAGATTATCAAAAACAATGAAAAATTATTGGAAACGAGAGTTAGATGTAATGACTTGATGTCAATAAAAAAATATTGAGGAACTTGGGTTTTGTACTGTACTGCATTTACCCAGTATTTTCAGCTTTATTTCTTTAACTTCTAAGAATAGTTAGCAAGATCAGTACTAAACTATAAGAATTCAATTAAATTCCATGTCTCAAAAATTGTTATTTATAAAATGTTACGTGATTTTCTGTCTTTTTTTATATGCTTTCGAGTTGACGTTTTTGTATATGTTATGATGCTTTTGTGGGCAAAACACGTGTAACATTTTATAAATTATAATTTTTGAGACATCGACTTCAGAGTTTAAGTGAATCCTTATAGTTTTGTGAAACCAGGTCCCGTTGAGAATGGACGATTTATTTTATTAAGATCAGTACTAGCTATGACCACATGGTTCACCCCCGCCATATTAATAACGAGATATTTAATAACTCAGACACGAATTACAGTCAATTTCTCAATGCCTATAGATTTAAGTAAGTTTTCTCTTTCCATACAGGTGGATATTACAATGTTTATTCTTAGTATTCTGGAAAAAATAAAATACTAAAATTAATTTTAAACCAAAAATATCAAGAATAATACAATTGTCTCTAAAATGGTTTCTAATATAAACGGATTATTTAAACAGTTCTTTTAATAACGATTTTTTTTTATTAAATGTTTATGATTATAACCAACACCGTAGAGTAACTATTTATTATTTATTTGTTTGCAGAACGTAAACTAAACTATTATACAGACTGAATTGAAAAGATCCTTTATGTGAAAACATTGACTTTCATCATGCAAGCACCATTTGATACAGCGAATTTTGGAGGCTGCTGTAGAATATAAACAAAAACCTAATTTATTTTTAAAAAATGGTCTTTGATTTACTAAAATGATGCGCATGCGCGTTAACGAAGAAAGGAGACATTTAATTTTAATAAAAATCAAAATAAATAAGAACTAAAAGTTCAGATTTTCACGAAATTATATACTATGACATGACAATTGTTTCGACAATACAGTGTCTTTATCATTTGATAAAGACACGGTGTTGTCGAAACAATTGTCATGTCATAATATATAATTTCGTGAAAATCTGAACTTTTAGTTCTTATTTATTTTGATAAATGGATTTTCATCAAGTAAAAGCCACCTCAGTTCAATTAATTTTAATATGTTGAATTATAATCAAAATACATAATTTTTTACTTCAGAATTTTTTGTTATTGTCAATTAAAATAAAAAAAGAGATGCAAAACAAAGGCAGGGGACACAATATTATGCAAAGTAAGAGGTTTATTATACGAAATAAGATTTAAGACCATTTAGAGATTTAATGTTATTTTTGAAATAAAGTTCAACGCCCTGAATTTTAACAGGTTGAATCATCTTTTAGATTTACCCTGTATGGCATAACTAACCAACACAAGATATTATAAAAATAAAATATCCCTTAGCAATTTTAGACGAGTAAACCAACAGATTCCGAAAATGTCAAACGGAATTTATTAAGATTCTAACAAAAAGTGAAAGTTAAGGTGGGTGGCCCGCGAATTGCCATATTTGAAGTTATTGTTACAATTCGCTGTGAAAATGTGTTTCGTCGCGACATCACTTAAAACGCGACGCGAAAGGAGACAAACGAGTTCTTTTGCGTCCTGGCGTCTACGAAGAAAATATTTACTTTTACATACCGGTCGGTACGAAACACGCAATTCATCGTTAGGGGGTCTGTTGTGAGTTTTGCGCAGTAGTTTAGAAATCGGCAAGCAAAGTGGAAAAACGGTGTAAGGCATGAATTTCATGTCGGAATTCTTTTGGACGGAAAAAGCGACTGTTCATTTTTCCTAAAAAAAAAAGGTGCTGAAAATCTCTAAAATTAAAACTCGTAAATTAAAAAGAAGAAGTAGAGTGTAGTAGAGTGTAGTAGACTAAACTATCTAAAACAAATAACGAAAACGATTATTAAAAAATAGAAAAACTAATTTTTGCGTCTTTAAACAAATCTATTTTTTCTGAGAATATTGTACACTAACCCAAAGTCTAAACTAACCAAAACTTTCTATACAAATTATAACATGAAACAGGCAGTTGATGCCAGGATAATGCTTAATTAATTATTAAAATAAATAATTAAAATATGTATGCAAATTCTAATAAACAATTAATTAAATGCAATTTACAATTACAAGTCTAATTGTAAAGCACAAATAGCATATTTTTCCTCTCCTCCTGGACTCCATTTCTAAAATTGATAACTCTTTCCCTTTCAAATTTAAATTTAAGTCTTATAAAACTGAGTAACACTTTAAACAATACAGCTGATGCATTTTCTTTTTCATGATCTTCTGCATACTACTTTGCGAGGAAAAGCAAAAGCAGAAATCTTTTTATAATGGCCGAAAACATAATTTCAGCATATAAACGTACATATGTTTCTACCAGATAATAGTATGCATATGATCCAACAACATATTATTTGAGGATTATTGTTATCAAGTATGAATTACTGAAAATGAAGCTAACTATAGGAACAAATGCCTAAAACTAATTCATCTATTATTATTATTATTATTGTTGATAAGTTTTATAAATTTTTATAATTTTAATTATTTTTTCTCATTATAACACACAACTAGATTAGTTCTATTTTTGTTCCCTTTTTTCTTAAAAGTATTGGATTGGAATCCAGAAGATATGTAAATAGTATTACAGTATCCTGTAGAATTTTCCTTGAAAAAAAAATTTGGTACAATATTTTAAAAGAAAAAAGCAACACTACTTTCCGTATAAATGAGTAGAAATTAGTTTAACGCTTTTTATTATTCAATTTATTTTTCTCTCATTTTTTTAGGTCATTATGATCATCGTTTCTCTTTGTGAGTGTTGAATAATATGGAGTACTTTAGACGCAAAAAATCTGCTGACTATTTTCTATTGTAATTTTCCAAATCCTCTGCGCAAATAAAATATGCGACGATACCCTGCAAAAAATTTTCTTCTGTGCAAATTTGAATTTGAATTTGAAGAAGAAAACTAAAGTACTAATTTTCCAAAGTGCT
Source organism: Cylas formicarius (assembly GCF_029955315.1). NCBI lineage: Eukaryota > Metazoa > Arthropoda > Insecta > Coleoptera > Brentidae > Cylas > Cylas formicarius. The sequence continues at coordinate 14,499,278 of NW_026844334.1, forward strand.
GATACATTTTAAGGAAATATTAATAGTTCAACCCAAAATGTTCATTTTTTATAAATAAAGAAATAAATATTCGCATTTATTTATTTATAATTATATTTATTTATTATCCGCACGTGGTCTGTGCGCTTTGCCGCTTTCATTACGATGCGCTTTTTCAGTTTTCGATCGCGATGTCGTTTCGCTGCTCGCAGACCCTTTTCGGGTTAAAAGCAGTGACGCAACAGGGCCACGAATATCCACAGGTAGCTCCGAAAAGTGGGAGCGGTCGCGGATCGATGAGGATACAGCGTCACAATACGCCCACACATTGCGGCTAAGACTCGTTCGCCAGCGCTTCCCTTGTCGACGCAGTTCCGCATGCCCTTTTCGAGGTTAAATGTGGGAAAGTATCCGGGACCGCATTCTTTTTTTGACTAGTGTCGGATTTACACCAACACCATATCAGATATCAACTGCAATTAATTTAATGCCATTGGTAAATCGAAATTTTAATTTCAATTTTAAGTTTTTTTTGCATTAAAATAAGCAATTATACCACAATTTATGTCTCCTATAGCATTTGACATCTCAATGGCGGGGTCGATTTGAATACTTAGAAGATCTCAACGAAAGTGTATGTATTAAAACAACTAGCAAACAGTGCTAGTCTACATCAGTTATGCAAAAAGTGGTATAAATTCCTATATACTTAAAATATCATTCATTTGTGAATCTCGTCATATGTAAAACAAAATAGCGATGGGTACAATCTAGCCGTCTAAACTCAAACATTCTTGCAATGCTCGTCACCCTTTTGCCCCAGTTTCACATAAGGTCCCTTGGAAATAAAACTTTCAAATAAAGTACTTTGTTAGCACTGATTTACACAGCGTTCAAGAGTTTTTGAATTTTCTAGTAGAAATATAACACGTATCAACAGCAGTGTCTAATCTTAGTTTCGGTAACTTTGGCTATCTTAATATCCCCTAGATGTTTCGATGTTAGTAATATTTATTCTAAATCTGTATTTTGCCGCTTAAACGTATGTAAAACTTCATATGCGATGCGGTACGGGGTCATAGAGCTTTCATCAGGGATCTCTCAATGATCCCAACTCGCCTCACAAGTCTTTAGCGGCTCTTACTGCACTCTAGGCATAGGACAACCTCTAACTACGCAATTAGTATCGGAAAACATTCCCGTTTGCCTCGGACTATGTCGTTTGCTAACAAGAACACAGAAAAAGACATTTCTCTTCTCGAAAATATTTCTTATGAACTTACTATACTACTTGCAAGTAATAAGAATTTTTAGTATCCAAGCTTAAATTACATTAAGTTATTGCATTGGCACCAACGTTAACGATTTGACATTTGCATTGGTGAAAAACATCGGGGAACAGGCGTTGCTGTTTATATTCAAGATATTCAAGATATTCAAACCTAAACCTCCAGTTCACTGGTTCAATGACGGTCTCAGAGTCATGCGTATTATAGTGGAAATTACAAAGAATCCAGAAGACTTTTCAATATATAGAAAATACAAAAGGGAGTATCAAAATGAAATAAAAAATGCAAGAAAACTGGCTTATACAAACTATTTACAGTTATCTAAAAGTAGGACTAAAGATTCGTAGCAAGTAATTAACACCGAGAGGTGTAGCACAGGTAAATATAATTTTACGAAAGATTTATTTAAACCATTTAAACCATAATGCTCATTCAAATTTTCGCTGGTTTCTTCACTTGAGATTGAGCAGGTCACAATGTCTTTGAATAATTCAAGAGCTTAATTCTTTTAATGTTTGAATTGTTTGGATTATTAAAGAATGCTGCAATCGCATAAAATTGAATGAGGATAAAACTCACTCGTTAGTGTTTTCAGCAAATGTAAATATTTCGGAAGGAAGAGCTGCGAAGTTGTTGGATGTGGCCCTGGATGATAGGCTCTCTTGGAAGGACCATATTGCTGTTTTAATAAAGCAGCTCTCAAGTGTCAATTTTCTCTTACAACGATTGAAAAAGTTAATCGAATAGGATTATCTAGTCTCCAGCTACTTAGCTTTTTTTTCATTCAATTTTGTCATATGCTGTTATACTGTGGGGACACTCAATAGGTTCCGTAAAAATTTTTAGTATGCAAAAAAGAGCGATCAGAATTATATCCAACGCAGGATATAGAGACCATTATCAACCGCTGTTTCAGAATTAGAAATTCATAACTCAACAAATATGTTTTCAGTTCACTGAGATAATCCTAAATAACCCACTTTCTCCTCAAATGTGTTTCGAACTAGGAAGTTTAAATACACGAAAAGCATGAAAAATTCTCTTGACCTAAGTTTATAGAACTTAATTCCAAATCAAGTCACCAACATGCTATTTAAAAATTTTAAACCCAAAATAAATTCTTTTTTTTTGAGCATTGCTTTTACTCTGTAGAGGAATACAAACAGAAGATAAAAGATATTACCTAATTACTCGATTCTTGATGATGGCCAGTATTTGGTTGTGTTCGGTATCTTCCTTTTTTCTTCATTTTTATTCGTGCTTGTTTTTACATGCTATGTATTACGTTGTTATAACTATTATTATTGTAGACTTTATCTAATCGTATGTATGACTGTATATTTTTTATTTTTTGTACGTAAACGTGCTGTAAACATACTATTTATTATAATTCAGTCAAATAAAAATCTATCTATCTTATTTTTATGATTATAATTGTCACGGTTCCAAGCGCTTGGTGGCAGCGGTGGGGTAGTGAATATATTTGGCACATAGAAGCTAATAACGGGTTGTTTTATTATGGAGGCATGTTTAGATTTTTTTGGGATACTTTTTTTACTTATGCACCTTCTGTTTTTTTTTTCATAATGTTATACCAACATTCACCAATGAAAATAGAAATTTTTGCTCACCAAAAGCTCAGCTCAATAAAAATTTTGCACGATTAACGAGAAATATATAATTTGCTAATAATAACTACCAAGCGTATTAAATATCATGTTCTGTTACCTATTATATTTATTTCATGTCAATTCTTAACATTTAATTGTTATTCTCTGAACGAAAACTAGAGACTATAGTGTACGGTACTGAGTTTACAGCCACAACTAAACCATGACATATACAATGTTCTGAACATACGTTTCAGGCACAATATAACTAAAGACTATTTGAATCAAACGTCGGTTAGCAATGTCGGCGGGCGGCAAGCGAATCTTCTGTTGGCCCTTGTTTATCGCGTCTTCCAAGCTCTTACTGAGCAATTCCATTTCCTTATTTACTAACGAGGTAGTTGGGGCCACTTCTCGCAGCAATTCCAACAATTAACTCGCTCGTGGAGAATATGAAGACTTGTCTTAAATGAAAGCTAATCCGGGTTCTTGGTGTAGCCAGCGAGAGATTTACTTAATTGCCTCTTCGCGCAGCACTATTAAGCTAAAAGGTAGCGGTGAAATTCTTTATGATTCATTTTTAGCCGATTGTTGTATGGCAAGATATACCAGAAAGAGCCTGTTTAAGTGTATTAGTAAGTTTTTTCTACACAAATTTTATACGAATAACAAAAAAATACCCAAACTTTTGTGAAAATAATAAATCTAATAATGTGTTTGATCCATTATCTTTCAAATTTTTAAGTTTCACAGTTTTTGGAATTTGGTTTAAATATCACAGATAGCAAGAATGTAGACCATGAAAAACATAAAATTCCAATTGACTTCAAATAACGTATTACTTATATTATTTATCCATAACCTAAACGTATACGGTGATATTTATGATTGCTGTGTGTCCAGGTTGTATTGAATTTGAAGCTCGTTCAATAACATTACAGAGTGATTCCATTTCTAGCTCGATCTTTTTCCAATTGAAAAAAAGCCAACATATTGACGAATATATTCTAAAAAACAGATAACTAAAACGAACATTCACTGTTAATAAAGTAACCTTAATGACATTTTTTTTTGTCTCAATTAACATAGAACAAAACAAAAATAACCTCATGCCTGTAAGATAATGCGCCAACTATAAACTGTTATAACGAAAATTTATACTGAATTATTATGAAACCATTATAAAAGTACCGGAACACTTAAATATTTCCAGAACTTCTGCTAACAGCAATGTTGTTAGATTTACCACACTTCATAATGTTGTTATTTTAAATGGAATGCTTTATTTATTTTTGTTCAAATGAATTGCACAAGTCGAATTTAGTATAGTCTCGTAATTTCAAAATGTTGGTTTTATTAGTTCTGAGCTACGGCAACACCGCTTTTTATGTCAAAAGTACCGGAACACTTAGATACTTCTAAAACTGCCAAAACTGGAACCATAAAATTCAATATTTGCAGCATAATTCAAAAATCCTAACAGCATTACTTACCTTTACTTATTACTTTTTCGTTACACGTCATATTTTTTTTAAAGGAGTGTTGTATTTATTTTTGTTACAATGAATTACGTATGTTGAATTTAGTAGTCTAATAATTTCAAAATTTTATTTCTATTAATTACTGAGCTACGGCAACATTACTTTTTCTGTAAAAACTATCAGAACGCTTAAATAATATCTTCAAAACTGCCAAAGCTGAGATTTTCGAAAATGCAGAAATGAAAAAGCCTAACAGGAGGGTTTTTAGATTCTTAACATTTTGAAATTTTGGAAGTTTGGAGGAAACTTTAAAATTGTATCAGTTAAGGATTACCAAAATTATAAATATCATCGCGAAATCTGACAACAGAGCTTCTACCATTTTGAATTTTATCGTTCCAGCATTGGGAGTTTTGGTTTAAGAGTCCGGCACTTTTTACTGAAAAGGCGGTGTTACCGTAACTGTCATTAATTGAAACAACTTTTTGAATGAGACCTTACTGAATTCGACACGTGCAATTCATTTTATAAATAGGTTATCCCATTTAAAATAAGAAAATTATGAGGTGTAACTTAAAAGTGGTAAATTTGACCACATTGCTGTTACCATGTTCAAAAACCCACAGGCATTGAATTTTATCCTTTCGGCGTTGGCAGTTTTGAAGATATTTAAGCGTTTCGGTACTTTTTACTAACCCGGTATAGCCTGCATAAAATTGAGAAAACAACTTCCTAATTCTCGGCTTTCTATGCGTGCATTTTTGCTGCATTAATATTTAGCAATTTCCGTCACACTCCATTTGAGATAATGCGACGTTCATCCGTTGAGAAAATCGTAGCGGATGGAAAGAGCATATAAAAGAACTACTCACGATAAGTACATATTAAAAATTGCCACGATTTATCAACCGCGCCAGCCGACGTTTACTTATGTCGGCTGTCGTTTAGTGGCTCACATTTTTGTGACCGGATGAAACATTCGTCGAAGATTTATATGTTAATACTAGGCCCCGCAATTTTCGTCCAATGGAAATTTCCTGAATATATAATTCCAAAGAAAAAGCGTTCGAGTTTCGACGCAAACGCTCACGATCGTTTAAACTGACTACATGGTGTTTTAAAAGATTGGCATAGCTCAAATTTTATTAAAGAAAAATTTGAATGTTACGTCTGTTGAAGCTCAAACATCTACAATCAATAAGCGATCCGACTATGATGCTATCAACTTTGGCCATTTTATAAAAAAACACCGATACTCTCTGCTATAAGTGATTTAAGTGTTCTGAATCGATTCCACTTAAATGACAAAAGTGATTACATAGTTTTTCTCGAGAAATACTAATATGAATTTAAAATTAAACAATACACAATTAAAACGCGTGAACGTGGTTCAAGATTTAGGGGTTATTCTTTAATTGTTGTTTGGGTCCCCTGTAGAGGCTATAATTGGGAAAGCGATGCGTAATTTAGGATCTATTCTAAAGCTCTCAGTACGAAACCAGTATGGTGGGAAGTGTTCTGTAATATTCGTCAACGGTTTGTAGTCCGATGTAGACAGAGACAGCCCTATAATAACAATTTGTACTACTATCGCTTGTGAGTATCGATCGTTTTGTGTGAATTATATTTTTTTTAGCGGAACAGACCAACTGTCAGTGTTCCGGCTGCCACAATTAATTATCTATCTAACTCTTCTCTTATGTCATTAACATATTCAATCCAATAATATTGTCCAAGATGTTAGTAGTGTAAATATCTTCATAAAACTTATAAGAAACATAATTTCTACATATTACAGACATTGTGTATTACTTCATGTATTCATTGGTTTGTTATTTGCCTTAAACGTTGCTTTTTTATTGCATCGCACTGTTAGAATTTTTTTCACACACCTCTAGCGAATTTTGTCTAATTCGTGTTGCTCTACAATTGTTTGTACAGATAAATAAATAAATAAATAAAAGATTCTTCAGTGAGCCACTAAATTTGGCTCCAGCTGAATAAATTATAAAGTTTTTTAACGGATCAGCTCAAGTCCGCTCATGTATACGCTATTTTGGATGGATTGAATCTGCTGGCTAAGATGCGGTAGTCTTTAAGGCGGTTATAAAATAACTGCGGGTTTTTCTCCAGGATTTTAGTAGCTTAGATCAGTGAGTGTGCGAACACTTTAAAACTACGAGTTCATCCACAGGTCTCGCACAACGGACCTGTGTTTAAGGGACCAGGACCGTACGTGTTCATACACGAGCAGATTTTTGTGCGGGTCTATATTGCGGCAGATCGGATCCTTGAGTGTCATTTTAAGACTTTAACTCGGATTTGGAAGCGATCGGAATTTCCCGTTTCATTTTAACAACTGACTGTACTTTATCGTTTGTCGCATTTCTCAATTAACGGGTATACGTGCTGTTTTTGCGAAAACGTCGTGAAAAATAGTCGTGGAAAAGTATGGTATGCTATTCTTCTTCAGTCAGTCATTTATTAAATGCGGCTTTGCACAGAGAAAAAGACTTAGTTCGTAAAAATAAAGCACACTGTCCTAATTAAATAATTTAATTTGTATCGAGCAATTAAATATCGAAGTCGGGGAATTATTTTTTTAATTCGTATCTCACCTAAAATATATTTGTTGCAAGAAAATTCTATTTGCCAGGATCATTATTACACTATTACAGGAAATATGTTTGTATTATTACAATTCTACTTTATTTGTTGCAAGAAAAAATATATACAAGGTCCAATTATTATTTATTGCCAGTAACAAAAGTGAAATATTGACTTTAAGCAATGTAAAATTAATTTACATTATAAGGTACTCGACGCATTTTGATCAGTCACCAGTGGTCTAAAACCTACAATATCCAGAGATATTAATAGCCAGGGCAAGAGCAATGTAGGTGTAACCTTAGTGAATGTGGGATCTTCTGCAATGGTGAAGGCTTGTAATGTTATGCCATATTTTCTTACATTCTCTCTTTTTGCACGTCTTCTATCTGAGCAGATGTCTAAAATAATCCATACTTAAAATTTATTTTTTTCAGTAGAAACAAAGAAGAACAATAGGTTCCCCAGACTCAGCAATATTAGGCTTCCACTGTTTAAGTTTGAACGATCTATTGCATATTAAATAATGTAATTCCTGTATATCTTCAAATAATACTTTATCTATTATTCACATTAACAATCAGCCTATAACAAGGCGACAATAGAAATAGCGATGTGCGCCTCGCAGGACGTGAGCTTCTGATCCCGTCGGAATGTACAAATAAAACCGGTTACTAGCATCAAAAATATTATGCTGCCGGGAATTAAAGATTTACTTGCAGCAAATCAACTTTAATTTGAGAAAATATGATAACAAACTATTAAATTAACATCCGCTTTGTTGCAAGCAATAATTTTTGTATTCCAGTTAATACTAAATGTATGTGATTGTTTAATTCGGGGAATAAATTATACAATATATATTTTGTTAATGTCGGTTTGTAGAAAATTTCAGCAAAACTTTAGTGGCGCAATAAGAATATAATTTACAAAATTGTGGATTATTAAATTAAATATTTAAGACAATTAAAGTAAAAATATAAGTAATTTTGTCTCAACAAAATCTTGTTTACTGTGAACGTAACTTTATTCTAATTTTTTCGTAACGCTTGTTACTAAAACAATTTAATTCAGCTTAGGGAAAAATTTCGTTTAAAAGTTTTTCAAAAAGCAGACTATATTTTTTTCTAATTTCAACCTGCAACTTAGAAGAAGCAAAATTCGAAATTTCTTATGAATATTCATGCGTTTATAAGATGAGAGACCAAAACCTTCTCCGGGACTACCGGAGTGGCCCCTACGGTCATTACAAGTCAATTTTAAAAATATTTAATGCCCTTTTCAATGCGGTCTGGAGTTTACGATCTCGAAAAATAAGTAACTATATTGGTATATTTTATATGTCAAATTTAAACTGTTTCGGTAGAGTATCGTTTTATCGATATCTTTACGATCGTCTTTTGTTCAAGAAATAGGCCAATAAAAAGGGAAGTATAGGAATTCTCCCCCGCAGGGCTGATAAAATTCCTTAAGACAACTTAAATTTTATTGGTAGCCCAATAAACGTCAATAGTTTCGCTCTGTATAAATAGAGGCTATCCAACTATTAACGCGAGAGTTCCGCAAATCGCTAGAGAAATCTACTTCATGTGACTTTTCAAATATAAACGAACAACGACAACGTGTAAATTTCCTACTGGTCGATTTATCAATAAGAAATGTTTAGACTTTATCTTCAAATCTATGTGAGACGTATTCAATTTAGAAACAGATAATGCTTTAAAAAAACAATATCAAATTAGCGATAAAGTGAAATTTGTTTAAAGAGAGGAAGATAGACCTTCCTCTAAATCAATGCAAAAGAGGCAGAAATGAACAAACAGAACTAAAATTACATCATGTTAATCGAACACATGCAAAAATTGAAACGTGGATATTACTTATCAAAAATTTATAACAAAAGCATAAAACTACTCAAAGCAAATTGATTATTGTTATTTGTCAGTTCTCAACGTCAAAAATGTATCCAAAAACTGATGAAGGTGGTATGCAGTTCCTCAGTCACTCGCTATGCTGGTTCATTGTTCGTTTATCAAAACTAAAAACAAATATTTTACCCTTTTAGGAGTTCAGCAAATAGACTGAATAATAAAGTCTTAATAATAATCTTGTCCGACGATTATAAATGTGCTTTGCTACTCCTTACTCTAAAGTATCCAATAAAGAATTAATCAGGCGTGTGCAAAGTGTCACTTTAAAACGTCGCCATGTCAGGTAATTTAATCACTGATTTTGAACGAGCGGATGTTTTTGGTAGCTATATCAAACACTAGTATTGTGATATTTGTATATGTGTTAGGAGCAGACACCGATTTCGGCCAATGGACGCAAAATATGATCAAAACGTGTTCGGAACTTTTTGCATTTACCAGAACTGACTCTCCCAAGTCAGCCCAGAAGCAGTCTGGCATGCGTCATTGCCAATCCGAGTCAGGCACATAAAAAATGTCCAATGGTAAATGCGAAAAAATATTTTTATTGTTTATGTAAATACGACGTGCGAACATTAAAAGTAACATTATTTTTAAAAGAAACGGAAAACATTAAAACGCGGAATAAAAAATAACAATTTTTATCTTGGGAATTTCTTACTTCGATCAATTAAACACAGTATTCGTCAGGATGGATATAATTAGAGTTGATATACATATAAAAAAAGAGAGAGAGAGAGAGAGAGAGAGAAGTTACAAAATTGGGATAAAATCAATAATTACAGTCGGCGATTACCACAGAATAAAATATACGGCACGGAAAGCTAAACAAACAAATGCTTGCAGGTCAAAATTCAAACGACAAATACTTTGTCCCTTCTAACGGTAAAAACACTTTCGAGCGAAATAATACAAACAGCCATATATCTCTACTAATGGGTAAGAAATATAGGCGATTCGGCATTTTTATTACTCACTTAATTAATTAATTAATCAATTAAAAATTATGTTAAATATATAGCTGACATAAATTTATAATATACCAAGCTGATAAAGTCCAGAGTCGTTAATACTGAGTACAACAGCTAACACATTTCTCGGGGCAAGTATACCTCTATCAGGTACTCGTACAATAACAGTTCTTCCTACATCTTGAGTTCGAAAGGACAACCATTTTCTCAGTTCGTAAACATCGGTTACATGTAATTTTCTGTTCACTCTCTCAATTTGCTTCATTAGATAGACTAGGTAGGTAACAAACTGAACATTTATCTAAGTATCTGAAATTTCTTTTTCGCATATTGTACACAAATTTTTCTCTTGTTGATCTTCATCATGTTTATCTTTACTTTCGTCTGAATTATTCTGACCGCACAACTTTGTAACTCTTGTTCTGTTTCGATGTTAGACAAAAGTTTTTCTGGAATTGACGAATGCATGAGACCGATCTTCTCAGGCACGCCGAACATAGCTTCATAAGGACTTTTAATTATTCCTGTATGCAGAGAACAATTTTTATTGCTTTGCACAAATCGCAGCCCTTCAGACCATTTCGTTGTGTGTTGATCAGCCAACCTTTCATCTTGATTTGATCTACCTACGAACCTTTGATTTTGCGAATGGCGAGGTTTTCCATGGACCAACTTCAAACCGGGCCACATTTCAGCAAGATTTTTGATTATACGGTTTGCAAATTCTCTGCCATTGTCGCTTTGTAGAATTATAGGTGCCCCTAACAAGTAGAAAATATCTCATAAATGACAGACAACTTCTTCAGCTGTCTTGGTTTTCATTTAATTTGTCAACATTGGCTTCACCACTAGACCTTTTCGTAGAACTTTCTTTTTTAATTGGCATTGATTGCAAAGTAATAAATAAATCTGAATTATTTGCCATTATGTTACAATATTTTCTCTTGAACTGAAAAACTGAAGAAAAAAAAACCTCTTATGTCTAACCCTCACATGAGCGGAATGAATAATGTCAAATAATTCGAGATTATGCAATTAGCTTTTCCGTTTCGCCAATTTTTAAATTTAAATTTTTAATTATCGTCTCTGTTTCGAAGATTTTGGGTCACCGTTGCTTTTACAAGCTTTTGCCGCCTTTACCTCTGCAAGTATTTGGTCGTATCTTTCTTTTGTATAAATATTGCCACGATGATTGCTATCACTTATGACTTTTTACAGTTCATCATTAAAACGTAACTTAATGTCTTCAATGCCACTTTCTAGCGACTTTCTAACCCGCAAATAGATCAAATACTAAATACTCTTACTCTAGCTTCGTATAGGTATCGTGTACAAGAGACACGCACGCGTTATGGCATCCGCAGTAGAACAGAACGCGTTCTGGCAATCGCAGTTGGGCCAAAACGCGTTCTGGACTTCATAAATAGCCCGAAAGCGGTATTTCGGACATTGACAAGAGGCTGGCTGCCAGAACGCGTTTTAACTATATTTTCCGTCTATTGGCCGAAATCGGTGTTTGCTCCTAACATATGCAACATGACTATAAGCTTTATTGCACACCAGTTTCATAATGTACAGGGTGTTTTCGAATTGAATGTCATTAAAAAGAAAACTTCATATGAGCATATGTCCTCCTTACTGTCTTACTTTTGAAATTCGAGGTGGTAAGGTTTTCAAAAATAAAACATATTTTTTTAATATCTGCAATACCTTTTTAGAAATTTTAATGAAATTTAGTACACACTATGTATCAAGAGCCATTATTTAGTTTACCACAATTTTTTTAAATGCACCAGTAGGCCACTAATTTCTTTTAAATTAAAAATTGTTTAAAAATATTTTTTTAGATTGGATTGAAAAACATCAAGAAATTAAATTTTTTTAGAAATTAATTTCATTAAAATTTCTAAGGTGCTATTACAGATATTCAAAAAATACATTTTATTTTTGAAAACTTTACTACCCTGTATCTCAAAAGTCAATACGTTTAGAGAATATATTCATATAAAGTTTTCTTTTTAATTATTGACATTGAATTAGAAAACACCCTGCGTTATTGCGAGCTGGTTTTTATTGGATTTAATACGTTTTATGTCATTGTTGCCTAAATCTTCTATTTATTTTTTATTAGGTATTTATTGGCTAATTAATTAAGTACACAAAAATAATTAAGCACCACGTTCTTACTATAGTGTACTATTATTATTATTATTATTATAGATAACTCATCACTCTAAACAAATATTGATAACCATGCTCGTCTGCTATTTTTCAAATTTAAAATTTCTTATCCATTGGAAACTGTTGTTTTTTCGTTTTCGTTTTTCTTTCTTGTTTAGATTTCACTTCTCGCGAATAACTATTTGGCCCTATATGAAGACTTGTTTAACAACAAAATTTAATGCTCACCCACGCCATCAAATTTTCCGTTGTGGGATCGTTTAAGTAAAACCGCAATATCGCGCGTGACTTGATAATGGCCCGTTTGGCCTTTCATCGTTTTGGTGACTTCATTACAGCGTGTCATAAAAACTTGGGTAATATAAAACACAAATCGCCAAATTCATATTACCCTAAAACAATATTTAATCGTATCATCAAGTTGACGATCAGCGAATAGTTATTGACAATAAGAGTTCTTATTTAGTTGATGACGTTTCTTATAAGGTTCATTCCATATAGCTACTAGATATATGAATGCCTTGCCTATACTAATAAATCATGGTTACTTGGTTAACATATTGGCCTATTCTTGTAATATGGTTTTTGAAGCGAACATAAGGAAGGAAATTTAATATACACATGCGCGAGTGAATTCAAATATCAGAAATCAACATATTTCGTCCATTCAACAGTTTTCAGTTTGAATGTGGCATTTTTTCGCCAACATTTTGTGGAAATATGCGGCAAACATTACCTTCTGTACAAAATTGCTAATAACTGTGTGTAACAAAAGCACGTTTGAAGCTAAGAAATATTTTAATTTTTCGGGTTGTTTAATAGATCACTTTTAGCCAATGATACACTTATTACATCTCTTTATTAACAACCCAATTCCTTTAAAAATATATTCTTTTGGTTTGTCTGCAAAATGAGCTAAAACAACCACTTTTAACATCGTCGTCAAACCGCCGTCCACGTCTTTTTTCAAATATCCAAACAAATAATAGTCGCTGGGGGCCATATCTGGACCGTAGGGAGGATGAACTATCTGTTGGAACCCACACTCTAAAATGGCAGCTTGTGCAACACCAGCAGTAGGGACAGGTGCATTATCGTGCAAAAGACGCACGCCTCTTCTCAGTTTTACTCAACGTTTTACACGTATGCAGTCTCGCAATTTATGTAATAATGTTGCGTAATACTTACCATTGACAGTGGTATTAGTTTCTTTAAAATATTTCAAAAGAATTCCTTCACAATCCCAAAAGATCGTGGCCATCACCGTTTTTGTTGACTGGCAGAATTTTCTTGGAGGTGCTTCACCCTTAGGACGCCACTCCATTGATTATTTTTTCGATAGAGGGTCATAATAGAGAACCACAGTTTCATCTCCTGTATAGTTTCTATTACAGGCTTCGGTTCTGACCCACGGAGTTCCAAAAAAGACCGCGCACACTCGAAATGGCGTTGTTTTTGAATAGCCGAAAGGTTTTTAGGAAGCCATCTTGCACGAACCTTATGCATACCTAAATGATCAAGCAGGATTCGACGAACACTTGTATCAGAAAGCTTAGTAATTTCTGAGATTTCCTTGACCTTTTAACGTTGATCACTCAATACAACCTCTTCCACAATCGCAACAATGTCTTCCGTTACGACCTCCACTGGTCGACTCCTGCCCCATTCGAAAATGTTTTGCCCATTCTTTCATTACAGAACACGAAGGAGAACTTTGGTCGTACACACCATCCATCCAGCCTTTGTTTAATAATTTTAGGTGCTAACCCTTCTTTTGTCAAAAACTTTATGACTGCTCTATACTCAATTCGCGTTATTTGCGACATTTTTTCGGACACGTCTTGTGTAAAATGCTGTCAATAAAAACTATTTGACGCAAGACTTCAATTTTTTTTTTCGCAGCCTACTAAGATATATATTTAAAAGAAGACAAAGTTTTTGTTGTGATGCTAGAACTGCATCTATGTCAGACCGGGAAATTTTGGCGCTAACCTTGTATCTGTCGCAATCCAAATCACTGTCAATTAATTGATAAATTGCCGACTATAATACGGATAATAAGGAAATAAGGAAACGAGTTTGTATTGAATACCAAGTACTGAGTCCTCAGTTCGTGTTCAGGTTCTGAGAACAATTTTAATTATGATTAAGATGTGAAGTATTTATTAAGACCTACTTACTTAAGATTTTAGGATTTATTATTATGAAGGCTATTTGCTCAATACCTAAAGGAATATGTCTTCATTTGCTAGTTATGGTGACTTCTGATTATGATTAGACGGGTCAAGGTAAAAAAACATCAGTTATCCACGTTGTTACTATCAATGCATTCCAATAACACAGAAACTATAAAACACAAGCGAAGCAAGGAGGAAATTTAAATCAAGATTACAATAAATCAGGTTAGGTTAGAACAAATCTAAAATAGTTCGATGTTCCAAATAGGTTCAATTGAAATAAACATACATTCACAGACTGGAAGTCGCAGTATTAAAAAATTCATCACAAACATATCATTATTTATTAGAAAATGTTAACGAAAACTTGTTTAAAATGCATTTTCTATAAGAATCATTACTATTTTTACGATTAACTGTCATATAGATTTAAATTAAAGATTAAAATGTTTGGCAGCATACGATTATCGAACCGTTTACATCAAGGAGTTCTGCCATTGTTCTTTCATCCTAGTCCAGCCATGAGTTTTTGCCATTCTGTAAAATGTTTGTCCATTTTCCATTATTCGATCGAGCACACAATTTCCGGAAGCAGAGAACCATTCGTTGACAAAACAATGTTTTCTTATCCAAGTTATGGCACCCCGGTGGAATTTCTACTAGCCTTCAAGCCCATTTAAAACAGGAGTCTCTAAAGGATGGTACAACCTATTAAGGATTTATAATCGTTGCTTGAAAGAATTTAATAACCCATTCCCCTAGATTTTTCGTCTTATCAAATCTTGCCTTCACCTAAATATTCTATGGACTGTCCATCTTTAATGGCATACGACATGATCCTCTTTAATGTACTGAAACGTGCAAATGACCAATATATACCAATATGTATTCAAAAAGGGGTTACAAAATTCAGTTTAAACAAATTCAGGTCATAAGCTAATCAAGCAAATGGTAACACACAGGTGGCCGTCAAGCAAAATGATTTCGAAATACAAAGCGAATTTTTTTCAATAAACGTAATGAATGGGTGTAATCATGACACATGATCCAAACACGATTGGAAAATTCAATTATTTATTTTTGTTCATATTTTATGGACAGCAGTTACCAAAAAAAAAACAAATATAAAAATTAACACACGGATGCACGTTACGCAGGTTTACCAAGAGAAAAGGAATAATCGTTTAGCCAAATTCAAATTTTGACCCAATTTGAAACCAACTTGCGATAGAAAATTTGGCGCAAACATCGTCATCTAATTTTGGTATAGCACAAAGGGCAAATATTTTAACAACCGCTGAGGTAGTTTAAAACTGCATAAAGCGCTTTAAGTTTTAAGTTTCTAAGGTCGTTACCATGAAAATTCTAGTGCCAAACGTGTGAGCGGAATACTACCGCATCCTAACGACGTTACACTCTTATTGTTATTCTGCAGGAAACTACGTGTTAACCCAGCTTTTAGTTTTGGTACATAAACACCATCATCACTATTTTATAGTTTATTGAACGGACGCGCCATGGGAAATACAAAAACTTTCGAGAAACTTTTATTTTACGAAAATCTCCAGATAAAATGACAACCGCAATTAATGCAAACGTTATCCCCAACCTAAACAAACACCGACCGTGAATTTATAAGCAAACTCCACAGGTTGGGCTGCAAATCTTAATTCTAATTAAATTTAGTAAAATTTGAAGTCTTTTCTCCCCTTACCAATTTATTTAAATTAGAATAAAATTGCGGCATCAGACAAAATAAATTACAAAATAAACACTTTAGTAGTCGAAAGGTGAACTATGGTTTTATATTTGCTCTAACTATGTATATTAAATTATTTTAAAAATTAATCAGAAAACCAACGACTGATGATATCATATGATAAAACTTCAAGAGAAATTAAAAATGTGGGTATAATTTATTAATCAGGCTACCTAGGTTTTGAAATATAAGAGAAAATGATTAGCTACAAGAAAAATAGAAAACAAATGTCAAAAAAATCTTTTATAGATGGCCCAAAAAATTTGCTAAGAAATATATTTTATTTTGGTATTGTACACTTCAAATTATTCTGAAACAAATGTATTTTGTTTTGTTTACGTTAAAAATTCTACTAACTAAAGTAACCAAAATTAATCCTAATCACAGAAATAATTAGAATTAAGAGTGGCCAATAATTATGTTAATTATATTTATAGAAATAAATTTATAAATAAAAAATTGGAGCGATTTTTTTATTTTTAATTAATCACAAGTAGAAATTGAAGTTTCAATAATGACGGCGATTATCCAGTTCTCCATTTCTTCTGTGTTATTTATTTATATGCTTACTCTTATTTTTAACTATGTACCTTCCAAATTTATATCAGGATACATTTTCAAAAATTTTTGCATCCTTAAACTTTTCCCATCTTTCCCAAGAAGAGACCTTCAAAACGAGCAACCTCTTGTCATATAAAATCAAACACAAAAAATGTTTCCATATGTTCCATTTTTACACTCGCTGCGATAGGAAATTCGGATCTCGCGAAAATTGAAATTTTGTCATTTTCTTTTTCGTATTTTACGGAAAAGAGCAATTTGTCGAACGAAAAAAAGGAAAACAATTTCGGAGCAATATAGTCGCGTAATAGTTCACGAAATACTTATCGCTAAATCTATGCCCAAAAACCTAAGAAAAAAAAAATTAACGATGCCTTTTAAATTACTTTCATTAACAAAGTAAACTATTAACCCGTTAGTTTTGCCAGCGTAATTTCTAGATGATAAAGCGGTCGAAACATTGTTCTCCCTTGCAACGCCACTGGGGTCGTATCTATTTCGATATTCCCTAAAACCACCTAGGGTAAATCCGCACTCTCCAGTCGTTGTTCCTTAATTACACGGACAGAATTAAGATTTATGGAGATTGCATTTTCCTTAAAACTACAGCGTTAGCTCATAACTACGGAATATGTGTTGGCGTACGGTAATATTGAATTTTAACGCTAAGCCTCTACGACACCCTTACATTTTTGTATCATTTCCACCAACAAAATTGTTCACAAAAAATGTTGTGGTCGCAGAGAAAATTATTCGTCTTCACTTTCATGGCAATTATTTAATCTCTTAAATTAAACATTCAATTTCATCCAAAAGCAATGCTAGGTAACGTTTTAACTAAATTTACTAACAATACCATTATCATAATAATTAGCAACATAATAACTAACAACTACCAAATTGAGCTTTTGTTGATTTCGAAAAATGGCCACTGCGCGAAACGTCTGCCCCGTATGTGGCTGAAGTTAGATTTGGATTTGGATTCGGATTTGCGAATATTACAGTGGACCAGTTCGTTATTTACTTTAATTTAAAATACGTAGTCCTGTGGAATTTCCGGGAAATTAAGCAAGGAAATATTGTAAGGGAACTCCCAAAAACCATGTTCAATGTTGCTATATAGAAACTAACCCCTTTCCGCTCGCATCACCCCAAATAATTCGTTATATTTATTTCGCAATCTCAAGAAAATCTGATGTTGTCCCGAATATTGAATTATATCATTAAAGACCCACTTAAGAGAGCTTCAAAATAATGTATCACTCAACCACCTTAAATAGATCGGGAAGATATAAAACTAACCCCAATAATGAAATAACCAAATGTATGTATGTAATATATCACTCAACCACCTTGAAGAGATCGGGAAGATATTAAAACTAACCCCAATAATGAAATAACCATATGTTCGTTTTATTTATTTTGCGATCTCAAAAAAAGCTGACGTTGTCCCAGATATTGAATTAGACAATTGAAGAACTACTTAGTAGAACTTCAAAATGATGTACTACCCAAGCACCTTGAAGCGGTCTGGAAAGTATAAAACTACCCCCAATAATGAAATAACCAAATATTCGTTTTATTTAATTCCCAATCTCAAAAAATTCTGACGTTGTCCCTGAGATGCAATTAGACTATTAAAGAGCTACTTAGGAAAGCTTCAAAATGATGTATTACTCAAGCACCTTGAAATGGTCGGGAATATATAAAACTACTCCCAAATATGAAAAGTTCGTTATATTTGTTACGGAATCTCAAAAAAAACTGATATCCCAGATATTGAATTAGACCATTGCAAAGTCACTTGGGAGAGCTTCAAAATGAATCAATCACCTTGAAACGGTCGGGTAGATATAAAACTACCCCCTGAAATTCGCCATTATCAAAGTAGAGATTTGGTTTTTAATTCGAAATTGACCCACAAAGACACATACATCAATCATGGATGCTAGCGATATACAGGAGATTTTCTAAATTTTATTTGTACTTTTCATTCTTATATTTATTGGGACGACATTTTCGCACAAATTTGAGCTTTTGGGATTAATAACAATTGCATATTATGTTCCATTATTAAATATTTCCAGTATAGGAAACGCTAATATTCTATAGGGCACTAAATTTTGTACTTGATGACGTTGAGAGAAACAGGATGTCCCCTTTAAAGAAAAAACAATTTGAATCGTTTCTGGATTAGGAGCAATAGTTATCATGCTGGTTGTACAATTTTTTTCAAATAATTCAGAAACAAAAAGAGACTTAAAATTAACCATACCAATAAAACATGATAAAATATACAGGGTGTGCAACTTAACATTTTAAATATGACAACCATTTGAAAACGAATGGTATTGCATCTTATAGTCAAGGGTAGTTTCATATCTTTCCGACTGCTTCAAGGTGGTTGAGTAATACATCGTTTTGAAGCTCTCCTAAGTGGCTCTTCAATGGTCTAATTCAATATCTGGGACAACGTCAGGTTTTTTTGAGATTGCGAAATAAATATAACGAATTATTTGGGGTGATGCGAGCGGAAAAGGGGTTATTTTCTGCATAGCAACATTGAACAAGGTTTTTGGGAGTTCCCTTACAATATTTCCGTGCTTAATTTCCCGGCATTTCCACAGGAATACGTTTTTTAAATTAAGATCAATAACGAACTGGTCCACTGTAATATTCGCAAATCCGAATCAAAATCCAAATCTAACTTCAGCCACATCTGCACTACGCAGCTTTGCATTTTAAAGCCTTTTTACCGAGAGGGATAAAGTCAATTTCTATCGTGCTCCTCCGGACCACTATGGAACTTTCGCAGAATCGCATTTTTATTGTGCATGCACCCTGTATAAAGTATCATTCACGTCTCGCCGAAGTTCAAAATTACTTTGGTAGATATTGAAATTTGTCCTGGGTAATTGCAATTTAAAATGACCCTCTATCGACACAGTTTACGATACTGTTCAAATCAAATTATTCGATCTTTAATGGTTTTTCATTTATCGCCAATAATTTACTCACAAAATATTTTTGATTTTTGCCCATAAACGACACACCATGCTTATAATTCAAACAATGTTCGATCTAAAAGTATAGCCCACTTTTCCCTGTATATAAATTTTTCGAATAGAGTAAATGATTTTCGATAAAATACATCACGTCTACACTGAGTTTTCAAATATCTCGAGCAGCGTATGTGATGGACGAAAACCGTAAACACAAAAGTTGTAGCTTCTAATGCGGTCTACAAATACCATCTAAACAAATTAGCCCTATTTTTTAGGAATTTTGATTTACGGCAAATAATTTACTCTGGGAAAGAACAATTTTCAGGTCTTTTAGATTTTTGTAAACAATTGAAAAGCCCTGTATATAATCGAAAAACCACTTGAAATAAAAGTTCCGGATCTCTTGCGTATAGCGTAAATGCGGTTTTAAATTTTTAAAAATACTTCTCGACCCCCCAGCCCCCTCACTATCAACAGGTACCGTTAGGGAACTAAACTCTATATTTGTGCCAATTTTGAAATCGATAGCTGCAAATTTCGCTTATCGTGTTTCATAACGTTGTACAAAAAACAGACGAAAATCACGAAAAAATGTCCAATCGCGGCCATTTCTTAAAGACTTTAACCATTCAGAAGTTATTCGCGAGAACAGAGAACGGACAGTCAAAAAATTAAAATGTTTTCGACGCTGATTCCATCTGTACCAACGACGGCTATGTACGATGCACCATTGGGTTTCGTTGCCAAGCGCGTACACTTTCGAAAAATTTGATTTTATCGATTTTTCGAAAGTAATATCGTTAAAAATTATAAGTGTAATATCGAATCAGTTAATTTAGTTTGGTTGCTCTAAAAATGTTTAAATCTGAATTGACAAATTTCAAGAAGAAACCAATTAGAAATATTATAATTTAAATGAATATATAATTAAATTTTAAATTTCTAAATAACATCGACACCCCAATAATACATGAACGACGTATTGAATATTCGAAACAAAAGCATTAACAAATCTTATATATCGTTCCTATCCGTTCCCCACATCTTACACAAAAATCTAGACATTTTAGATTCCTTGGCCAAAGCTCTTACTATTTAAAAGGTATTTTTTTAGTTCGACTTTACACAAAATCAATCTAATCAAAGTTTGATGTCTGGCTCCTCAAAATTTATTTGATTTCTAATTTACTACGACTAGAATACATTGTAGATATTCTGTTGAACGATACTCATTTTCAAAAAAAAATATATAATAAATAAAATAATAATATATAAATTATAAAATATTCCTTTAACATAAAAAGCTGATGTGCTATTCTCTGCGTTTATGTAAACGCTCTTTTACTCGAAAATAAAAATTTATGTTTTAGATCGGATTCATAAATGGGTCGTTCGTTACAGTATTATATTCAATTTAATTCCCTCTCTTCTCTTTTGCGAATACTGGTTCAAGAATTTTGCCGATCAGCTAAATAGTTTTCGATAAAAATATTTTTTTCTAGAAGCAGAAATAACTCAATAAAATTCAATTTTTTTTAAATACTTCGCGACTTCTACGTCCTTGCCAAATTTGGGAATTTTAAATGCTTGTAGGTCACTTTCCATTGTTATCTACATTTTTGTTGCCGATTAAACAATATCTAAATTTAAATACCACAACCAAAATAAGTGCGATTGCGAATTAAAATTAAGAAGACAACATCTGCGGTGGACACGTCAAAAACCTTTCCTTTTTTAACTAAGGCAACGTTTCGAAAAAAATTGTTAATTACCATCTATGTTATTTCGGTAGCATTTGATAAGTTATTGTACTAATACATGGGGTGCTGCTTGTAGATTCTGCCTTTCTCTCTTGGTGACTACAAAGAAAAATAATTGATATTTTCAATCAAAACAGAACATATCCGTTGCGAAGTTTATTTCCATATTCACAAAATTAATTTAACATTCGCCTTATTGAAAGCAATAATTTTGAATTTCAGTTAAAGATATTTGATGTCAAGAATTTTAACAAAATAAATAAGAACTAAAAGTTCAGATTTTCACGAAATTATATATTATGACATGACAATTGTTTCGACAACACCGAGACTTTATCAAATGTTTGATAAAGACACGATGTTGTCGAAACAATTGTCATGTCATAATATATAATTTCGTGAAAATTAAACTTTTATTTCTTATTTATTTTGATAAATGGATTTTCATCAAGTATAAGTCACCTCAGTTCAATTCAAGAATTTTATAATTCAAGGAATAAGTTATACAATATATATTTTGTTAATGTCGGTTTATAGAAAATTTCAGCAAAACTTTATTGGAGCAAGCATATAATTTGCAAAATTGTGGATTATTGAATTAAACATTTTAGTTAAGGCAATTAAAGTCAAAATATAATAAATTTGTCTCACATTGCTATGAAAGTAATTTCTTCTTCTTGTAATTAATTTTTTCGCAACGTTTGTTATTAAAATGAATGAAAAATTTCTCTCTGTGTATAGAAAATAAGATTTTAATGAGTTTTAAAATCGTAGTTTGAATGACATAAGTATACATATTTATTTCTCTTTTCTTATTGTTAAATAATGTATTTGTTTTATAAATATGAATAATTAAAATTAAAGTTGAAAAAATGGAACCCAAGAAAATAGAGTTGTGAGTACTTGTTTTTTTTTGTGTAAAACTCAAGTCACTTAGGCATCCCAGCGCTGCCACTTTCAAAATTCTTTTAAACTTATATAATACCCATAAGGGAAAGTGCATCCGATGCATTTCCATAAAACTAAAAATAGCTAATCCATCTTAGTCACGGATGACGCATATTTCTTCACTATACGTTTGCCGATACGGTCGGGCCCATGGGAATAACCTACTCATAAATTTCATATTTTTATAGACCTAAAGTTTTCTGAAACTTATGCACAGTGTATTTTCTGCCGACGACTTGGTTTCATTTATTGTTTTCCGTTTCTGTTAGTGCGTGTTGCCATTATTTTATACGTCTATTTTGATGTGATTTTTTCCAACGGAAAATTTATTTCGGCCCCCAAAATGTTATATAAGATCCGATAAGTTATTGAAGAAATATCACTTTTTTACTGGCAGAACATCATTATTATTATTATTATTTCCAAAACTATATATATATATATATATATATATATATATATATATATATATATATATATATATATATATATATATATATATATATATATATATATATATATATATACAAAGAAGAAACTTATTCCGAGGGAAAAATCGAGTCGTTGCCCAAAATTCTACGGGCTCCCAAAGATCCATAAGGACGGGGTTCCCCTGCGTCCAATCGTAAGCGCCTTTAACTCACCATTATGCATCTGGCCAGTGCACTTCAGCCTATAGTGGAAAAGGCAGATTCCTATGTTAAAAACTCAGAACATTTCACTCAGATTTTAGGTTCTCTCAGGATGGACAAGGACGACATTATGGCAAGTTTCGATGTCAAATCCCTCTACCCGAGTATTCCAGTAGAAGAGGCACTCTTGCTTATAGAAGAAAACGAAGATCTTCCGCTATACATAATGGATCTGTCAAGACATTGCCTGAAAAACGCTTACTTTATGCACAACGGGAAAATTTACCGACAAATAGATGGAGCAGCAATGGGATCATCTCTCTCACCTGTGATTGCCAACCTCTTCATGATTTACTTCGAAAAGAAAGCAATAGAGAAGGCAAATCTGAAGCCAAAACTATGGACAAGATACGTTGATGACGTATTTGTTGTATGGCCTTTTGCCAAGGAGGAGCTTTTGAAATTCCTAGATCATCTGAATTCCATTCACCCAAGGATTCAATTTACAATAGGACTTGAAGAGGATAACAGTCTGCCCTTTTTAGATGTGCACATCACAAGGACGGAAGATGGACACTTGGAACACACTGTCTATAGAAAACCAACACACACTAATAGATATCTGAACGCTAAATCTCATCACCACCCATCACAGATACAGGCAGTGGCAAATACATTAATTGCTCGGTCCTTCAGGCTCACAAACGAGAGGAACAGAGATAAAGAACTGAAGAAAATTAGTACCTGTCTTCGACAAAACGGATACCAAAGGCGCACCATCAGCAAGGCAATCAGTAAACAACAACAGCCGCAGCAGAGAGTGCAGGACGAGACCCAACGAAGATCGATCGCTGTCCTGCCATACATCAAGGGGGTTACTGACAAAATCGGCCGAATATTACGGAAACACGACATATCAACGGCATACAAACCTGACCATACCATCGGAGCAATACTAAGAAACCCAAAACAACAAATTACTCTGGAAAACCAAGGAGTATACAGTGTAGCATGCGGATCGTGCAGCCTGACGTATGTGGGACAGACCCACAGAAGGATTTCAGCCAGGCTCGAGGAACATCGTTTAGCCATAAGAAACAAACAAACAACATCTGCTTTGTTTCAGCACCAACATCAGACAGGCCATAAAATTGATTTCGGCACTTGCAAACAAATAGCTAATATTCCTGATTTTAGGACTAGGATTATACGAGAGGCTATCGAAATAGAAAAGTCCAGACACCTCAATACGAGAGACGACGCTCTGCATTTATCCAACACGTGGAGAACGATAATCAAACAGCAGAGCGATGCGCAGCAGCCAACGGGGACATCGCAACTACGATCGGGCGAAATTAACAACGCGACAATTCAGGGGGCGGAGCCACCTCCCCCCACGCACAAGCAGCACAGTTACCATCTCCGGCGCAGAGTATAAATACCGCACGCACCGCCGATAACCTCCCAGTGTTCGAAGTGTTTTCGGAGCGCGAGCATTGAAGATGCCAAGTGAGATTTTGGCGAAACGTCTGCAGGATTCCAGTCGGATGCAGGATTTGCAGGATTCCAGTCGGAGTTCAACGAGCGAACGGATGATATCCCGGAATATAGTGTCATCACATTTTTCCATCCGTGAATCAATACGTGAGAATATATATATATATATATATATATATATATATATATATATATATATATATATATATATATATATATATATATATATATAATTATGCTAGTGGGTTGGGCATGCATTATGCATTTTTGCATTTTAAATGCACCCTTTATAATTCCGTCAAGTGTCAACTGATTGTTCAGTATTTTGTTTTCTAAAACTCTCGTGTTTTCTTAACGGAACACTCTGAATGTATCTGAATAATAGTATTAGGCTTGTTATGAGCTTTTTACAATATGTAACATATACGAGGCATTTCAAATTAAACAATACAATATCTTTGAATTTAATTATGCTTACAGGTAGGCTATGGAAAAAAAGTTTGTCAATTTTTCTAATATACTTTAGGTGTCAAACAATTATGATATTTCATATTTATTATTTTAAGTTCAGCTTTGCTTGCTTCTATATAATAAGCTATGACTTATTTTAATTCATAATTTTCATGAGAAATTGGATAAAATAGAAGTGCGCTATGCGCATTTAATATTACACGCACAGAAGTTTATTTTGACAGATAATTAACATTTTTTAATAAATTATGTAATTTATGCAAAAAGAACTGTTTTTCCATGGCATACTCATAGAAACAAAATTAAACATATACAGGGTATTCACGGTGAGTGAGTGTGCTATTATACGTTTATGACTTACGATAAAATCCTGAAATTTTCGTTACATATGTAAGCGAATATAAGCTACCTATGTAAAAGTTTTTGATCAGATATACTTGTAACGTATATCAACATTTTCGGAGATAAAAAATACTTTTTAAAAAATTTGGCAACAAACAACCCGATATAAAATAACAATTTTTTTCAAAATCTCTACAGCTAAACATTTGAATTCATGGTTCCCTATTAAATTGCTTTATCATAATATAGTATGAGAATTAACTCATCTCGTACAGAGCTTTCAATAGATAAGGCCAAATTGGCAAGATATAAAAATCCTTGAAAATTTTAAATGAAACTCCACATATTTCATATTGGCACGTTAATGAGCAATTAATTTGCCATCTAAAAGTAACAAAAAGTAATTTCACTGGTTTTCGTGTTATAACCAAAAAACCCCATATTGCAATTTGAAGCTAATTCCATCTGGTAGCAGGCTCTGGCCGATCATGGTGACGTTTTTTATCAACAAATTTGTCTGTGACATAAATAAGCTTAATATTCAAACAAACAAAAATTTAATATTCATAGAAACTGTTATACACAATACTAATGTTAAGATTTAACAAGTTTAAATCGTTTTTAATTACATGCAACTAGATATTATGCTTGAAATGACCTCCATTTGCTCTAAGACATCCACGGATTGACTTCATCACATTGGAAATTGCTGCCCTTTTAATTTCTTTTGGATCAAGTTGTTGAAAAGCGTGTCTGACACGGCGTTTCAAAGCTTCTATTGTTCCAACTGGAGTTTTATACACTATTTCTTTAATAGTTCCCGAAAGGTAGGCATCAGTCTAGTATCTGGCCAAGTAGGTTGCCAATTCCGACCTAGAAGCCTTATCCATGGGTTTTCAAATCTGATTGTAAATTCTTGACTTAGTCTATATGAGCAATGACCCGGAGCTTTTTGGATTTTGTCGTGACCAAAAATGATTATTCCTTCTGTTAAAAATACCCTCTCATGCAAAATTTGACTCGTCGGTCCAAATAATTCTTTTCAAAAAATCTCGATCTTCTTGTGTTCTAACCAATATCATCTCACAAAATTCTACGCGTAATGGCGCATCACAAGGGAGAAGATATTGTAATGTAATTATTTTGTAATTATGAATATTATGTTTCTTCAGTATCCGAATATGATATGTCTAAATCATTTTTAGTGCTCGAAATAGATGCGTGTGGAAATGAGTAAAAATATGCTAAAACATTGCTTTAATTTTCTTCTTAGTTTGTAACAGGTTTTGGAAGTTCTCATTTTATCATATGTTAGTGGTAAATCCAAAGATTGTTCATTAAATCTTCTGCACGTTCTTGAAACAATTCTTTGACACACCCTAAATGTAAAATAAATTCAAAATATCTGCGAACTATGAAAATGAGATAAATTGAGGAATCCGAATGCATCTAGACACGTCAGTTATTTTTTTACTTTTACAGATGAAATGTGATTACTTTAATTCGCTATAATTGCAATATTTTGGTACTTTATTTATAACTCGAAAACCAGTGAAGATAGATATACCATAGTATAGTACTTTTAGATGGCAAATTAATTGTTCATTTACGTGCCAATATAAAATATGGGGTGTTTACAATTCCCACGTAACGTGGATTTCTATATCTTGCCAGTCGAGCCTTATCTTATGAACGCCCTGTACGCCATAAGTTAATTGTCATACTATATTCAAAAATTCAATCGTTTAGCTGAGCGGGTTGGAAAAAAAAATTATTTCATATCGAGTTGTTTGTAGCTAAATTTCTGAAAAAGTATTTTTTATCTCCGAAAACGTTCAAAATAGGTAGGGTACATGTTACTTAAAAAAATTCCAGAATGTTTCGCAAGATCAAATAATTTAATAATATACAAGGTGTTCCATTCAAAAACGAGTACATCTGGCAACACCAACTAACCAACATTTCAAAACCATACAAGTGCCTAAAAATGCAAATTTGCCAAAGCCAATTTGAAAAGCAAAGATTGCTGTAACAATTCTGTTTTTGCCACCGGTCAGTTCACGAAAGGCGCAACACGCTAGCTTTATTGATACGGACGGAGGATTCGCCGTCAAACGCACCATAATTAGACTAACTGAAATGTGAAATACTGTGCCATCTCATCAAGGCGAGTTTGCAATTTCTTTTTCTTTTTAGACAGCGCTCTCAAATTATCAACATTAATTGTAGCTAAACAGATAGTTTTAAAGTAAAAAGTGATTTTGATGACGACTGAAAACCTACCTCAGCTTAGATTGTTTGGCGGCAAATAATTTTTAAAAGATTATATCGAAATAATGACAGCTCAGGTTAATCATCACGCTTCGAAAAAAATTCCGTCTCATTAACAACGGCATCAAAACCAATTGCCGGCGAAAAATGTTCGCGTCAGACAGGGCCAATTTTCGAATTCTTCTGCCAAGTATTTTTAAGTACAAATTATGTACGTGGGCGGACTTGAGGCATATATAGGTCGCATCGATTTTCCCGTCTTGCGAATTTTTAGTAGTAAACAATACAACGCCCGTATTGTTGCGTCACAATTGTTGAAAATTCTTATAATTTCCGATTATGTAGCTGCGACTCGAATGAAATAAGTTTTGCTCTCGTTTTAGTTGGGAAATACTACTACTCTCAAACCTTACGGGAACTTAGTCAACATTTGCTAAGCTACATTTCCCTAAGATTAAAACTAAGACTAAGAATCGTTCCGGTAATGCAGTTAATATCGATTTAATGAAGCAAATTTTATTTAGAGGTAGATCGCCAGAATGGGGATTCTTTTCTTTTATATATATTTATTTATATTGATTTTATAATATAGTAAATCGTATACTACAATAGTAATATTTTTGACTATTTTTGAAGTTGACAATCAACACCTACTAATACTATCATCGTGCTGGCGTAAATTAATAAAAAAATTTAAAATTACAATTTTTCTCAATATTAAACTAACTAAATAACTCAATTTGATATCGATTTATTAAATTGTAGCTTGGATCTTCAGAAGAGATGTTATGAAAAATACTGTTTTCTACTCCCGTCTGTAAAATACCTAATTACCCATCGATCTAGCGTGCGGGAAGCGTCACTTTACCACGTCAGTTTCCTTTCCCACGAATCCGAGCCACTTCGGACATTTCCGGGATTTTACTGCACGGATTTGGGAGCAATCGGATGTTTTCGGAGATATTCCCCACACTTTGAATTTTGACGTTTGTCAATTCTGACGGTCATGTCAGTGAATGTATTCGTGTTGTTTTGCGAAAATGTACCCAAAAACTAACGGTCGTAGAAAAAGTATGGTATGCAACACGTTCGGTAAACTTTTTAACTCACTCGTTTATTAAAAATTCGCTCCGCTCGTGTCAAATAAACTCGTGAGTCAAATGACGTTTACCGCACTTCTTGCATAGTATACTAAAGGACAGCTAGTTTTAAACTCAATGTTTTCCGTCAACACTATTGGGTGTCTGTACAAGTCAATGTATCGCGCCATCTTTTTTGAGCATCTTGTTTTTTTTATTCTCGTTTTAGTCTCAGTTATTAACGAACATAAACGAATAAGTTTGTCAGATTAGAAGAGGAATTTTATATATGTTGTCCAGTGACAATAGAACATATGGAATAAAATAGCTAGCCTGCTTGGATTATTTAGAAAATATTATCTGGTTATGAGGAGTAGAGAAGGAAACAGCTGGTATTGACTTTTTAATTAATACGCACATTATCTTGGTTCTTTTTTTGTAATTAACTATAATTGTTATATTTGACATTAAATTAAATCACAAAATGTTGAGAAAATATTTAAACATAAATTTTGCAACACATTAGTGACGATTTAAGCCATAATTTAAAAAAATATATATCTAAAACTTTGAAAATTCCAGCAAGAGAGAGTTTGTTCTTTTGAAAATGTATGTATAATATGCTCAAAGTTAGTTTTGGTTAGTTGTGGTTACTTGAAATAGTGATCGAATCGTTCTACAAATTCACACTGTCCCCCAAACCGACGACACAAAACATGCTGAAATAAAACCACGCCATTTTAGTCCTGCCTTATCGGGGCTTAAATGAAACACAGTTATTTTCATATTTTGGGAACAATTGCCGTAAACAATCGCTAAATATTCTCGCTGTCGTATATTTTTCCGAACTTATACTAGAGTTCATTTTAGTCGGAAGCCGAAAACTTTTACTACCACCTGCGCTTGGCTTTTAAGTTCGGAAACTTGCGAAACCGCGCCATAATTTTAAGCAGAAAAATTAAAAATCTTAAAATTTTAAAGTCTCTCTCTATCCAACGAAAACGTTAAAGCTTTATGTTAGTATACGGGCGGGTAACTGCCAACGTTTCGAAAGTTCAGAGTTGAATTCTAATATTTATCGTTGTTTTCTTGTTTGTGCATGCCTCGTTCAGATAATGAAGTTCGTCGCATCAAATTCTAATAGCGAGGGCGATAGGATTCGTTTAATGTGGGGGCGAATAAAGAAGACAGCGAGTGGCTACATGGGCGTCGGTGCTAGACCCTCATCGGACCTAACTTAGCAAACATCGCAGTAAATTAGCAAAAATCTTCAGCTTTATTTAAAACATCTGAATATTTTTTGTTCATAGATATACATTAGATTAACAGTTGGGAGAGCTAGCAGTCAGCCTGTCCGTCACTGCGACCCAGAGGATCTATTGTGACTCTCTCCATAGCTATAGGGCTTCATCCAGGTTCGTCTGTCTAACCAGACTCCACAACTTCGATAATGGCTCCCTCGTGTAGCTCTTTGTCTCTGGGTTGGTATCGCCCAGCAGATGGAAACGCACTCTCGCTAGGCCTTCGCAGTGGCACAGTACGTGTGCGGCTGTTTCCTCCTCTTCCTGACAGAATCTACATTCTGTGTTTTCTTCCACTTCCATCAGGCTTAGATGCCTCTCAATTCATTCATAGATATAAGAAAGTGACCAATTGCTTTTGAATGGGATTATCCAAGGGTGGTCATTAACATACAATGCAACAAGATTATTACCTAAAGTTTCGGAATTTAAATTCAGGTAAAATTGTGGTCCGTAATAGAAAATAATTTTATACCTACCTGTGTTTAATATTCTTTGATTTGATATACTACTTAGTTTAAGTTGATTAGTAATCATTCTTATTTCGTGTGTAATACAGCGTGTGTTGAATCGTGTAGAAAACACTGTTCTCTTGAGACTAAGGAAGTTATAAACAATATTTATTTGACTTTCATTGAACGTGGTGCCAGCAAGCAAGCATTTTTAGAAGAACCGGCCACATTGACGAAAATTCCAACATCAACTATATGGAAAATTGTGAATAATCCCGTTTCAGCAAGCAAAAAAAGAAGCGATGCAGCAAATAATTGCAAATAATATAGAACAAATAATAATTAGAACAGGCGATGATAGCGATAGTGTTATTGATATATTAAGTGAATAATTTTAAATAATTTAAGTAGGTAATAAAAATAATTTGTAATTTTATTTTAGATTTAAACATAAATAAATAAAAATTGTTTAGTATCTTTCCCAACAAAACCCCAAATAATTAGACTCTAAGCAAAGTACGGACCTGTTCGGCCATATTTCACTCTTACAGCTTGCCCGGGTCTTTCCTTAATTCGTATCAGTTAGTCACTTTCTTATATCTATGAAGAGACCTTTCCTTCTGCGTCGGTTTTTGTAGAGTCGAACTTGCTGACGTTTCGCCAAACATCCTATTGATTTCTTCAGAGCTTGAGTCAAACTAGGCTCAAAGAATACGAAAGAGCCTTATGACTAAAACAAATAAATTCATCAGCTGCTGCCGAACACATTCACGAAATCGGACATAAAATTTTATTCGATAAATCAATTCTTCTACCAACAAAAAATCCGAGACGGTGTTTATGCCCCTCATTTATCTCCGCCCCCCTCAAATAATATATGAGCAGGTACAGAGTAAAATGAGAGCCAGTTTCGGTCAAGCTCTGAACAAGTCAACAGGACGATTGTCGAAACGTCAGCAAATTCGACTCAGCAAAGACGTGCGCAGGAGGTTTACATGAAGTTTTGTAAAAAGTATTACAGTAGCCTGTGGAAGTCTCCTCAACTATTTTAAAGTTTAGCTCCTTCTACATAACCGAAATTAATTCACATTTCGATAATAATGGCCAGGTCTACCAACTCTTAACTTTTCATTATTTTTTTAAGGGAAATCAAATATGCGCATGTGTGTCACGAATGTCAGTTTTATCTTTAGTTTCGAACTCAAGTATTTGAAAGTATTGCTATTTTCTGTAAAAGAGGTCGAAAATTTAATTATTTACTAGAAAGCAGAATAATTAGGAAAATGAGCAGGCACCAATCTAAGATTTTAAAGTTGGTTTAAAAAAATATATAGTATTAAATATTTGACTTATATGTGAACAAAATATACCAACTTATAATTTGTGGCATATAATAGTATATTATGGAACAAGTGTATTAAACGGCATTTAAGTCACGCGTTTATTTGGCACTAGCGGAGCGAGTGTTTAATAAACGAATTAATTAAAAATTTGCCAAACGTGTTGCATGCTATACTTTTTCTAGTATCGTTAGTTTTTGGGTACATTTGCAAAACAACACGAATCCGGGCGTTAAAATCTCCGAAAACATCCGATTTGCTCCCGAACCCCTGAGGTAATATCTCGGAAATGTGCGAAGTGCCTCGGATCCGTGGGACAAGAAACTCACGTGGTCAAGTCAAGCTTCTCGCACGCTAGATAGGTGTATAATTAGGTATTTTCCGGTACACATACACTTAATCTATTACAATGAGACTATGATCAATTCAAACAATTATAAAATTAGAGTGAGCGTGATTTTTTTTTAATTATATTACATATTACATCAATTCATCAAATACATACACATAAATTTATTAATTTACTTTTCAAAAAACTGCGTTCAGCAAGACATGAAATTTGATCTACCACATTTTCGTTGATTTCAAAGATTAAACTAATATAAATAATTATGTAATATGTTAGTTGCTAATAAGCAAAAATTGTTTAATAATTAAAGTTTCCTTTGGTTAGTTAAATCAACCTACTGAACTTTTACCTGACATTTTCGACTATTGTTGATTCGTCATGATACTGGCCGATCTTCAAGGATAAATAAAAAAATTGCGGATTATCTAAATAATTTCTCTTCCCCTTATAAATCCTTCGCCTTGAGCCCGGTCTCTGAAAGCGAGAGCATGACATTACTACGTGTCTAGGAAATTCCAATTCCACTGACTGCTTCGGATTAACTTCAGGAATATTAAAACACTTCATCGCACAGTAACAACAATTGCAACGTGTCGGACTGCAGAACTTGCGTCTTTCTCGAATAATTACCATTCACAAGACAAACATAGTTTCGAGCCAAAGCAATATAAATCTTTAAAAATCCGACAATCCCTGAACAGTTCTTGGTTTTGGCTTTCAAGGTTACAAAAGTTTCCAACAAATTTAAATTTTATGACATTAGACCTCTGACGTCATAAAATAAATGTCACAGTAACGTAACTTTTGGGGTGGGATTAGATATTTCGATTTGAAAAGAATGCACATTAATTGTTAAGGGTCTCGTCTATTAAACAATAGAAGCCATTATTATGTGTTTATCAGCTTGGACTTCTTCCTTTTTTAAATTTACCTGAATATATCCAAATAAAATGCGACGCTGTCCTGCCGCAGTGCAACTTAATAACTAACGGGAAAGTTTCGTTAAAAAATTGACGCCGAATGTGTCATTTGGCAATGCGGCCGTAGAAAAATACATTTGCCTCTACGAGTTGTTTTCCGTAAAAGCCCGACATTCATCGATTATTTCGCCCACGGAGACGACGGTCCGATTCGGAAATAAGAAAGAACTCTTGCCAATATATAGACCCGCGAATGTGTTGTGGGCGCCGAACTGTTTTTCGCAGTCCTTCGACAAGCTGATTCAACAACATTTTGGCAGCGTTTATCGCCGACCCTTATTCAAAAGCCCATAAGCGAGACCTTCATCAGATTGCCGCAGGGCTGATAATTCGAACCCTTACGGAACAAACCGAAAGTTCCACGTTTCACGATTTGCGCACTTTGACTTGTGCGGGTCTTTTGAATAGGGTGGGTAAATATGGATGTTTCTAAGGAATATTTCTGCAGTAAACTAAATCTAAACTGCAACAGATCCGTTAATGCTGCCACTATCGCTTTTGTGAGGGAAATTTTGTTTACGGGGAGGCGGGTAGTAGTGGGGATTATTTCTCAATTTTTATACTGGTTTTTGAGGGCAAATCGTTTGCTAGAGGATACTTAATGAAATCCTTTATCTTTTTTCGAAGTAAGTTATGATATATTTTGACTATATTTGACGGTGACAATCGTGTTGTTTGTATAATACTTGCTATCCGTACTACTAGTAATGCATATACCCCGCAAAAATAATTTTATTGCTAATCTTTTTTGAAGTTATATTGCTGCTCTTTTCCAACCCATATATTTATGAAAGCTTAGGAAAAATATATTAATTTGGATGCACTTTAGATAGAAATTAGACGACTTGAATTTTGACGTTTGACAATTCTGACGATCATGTCAGTGAATGTTTTCGTGCGGTTTTGCAAAAATGTACCCAAAAATAATCTTTGTTAAACAGTATAATATTCAAAAAGTTTACCGAACGTATTGCATAATACACTATTTCTACAAACATTTAAATAAAATATTGACTCGATCATTAAATAATAATATGTTATTAATTTCAATAATAATGTTATTGGTAAATAAAGCAATCAAAAGATTAAAAAATATGCCACAGAAAACTTAAAAAAATTATACCTGGTATGACAGTGTAATCCACTCTCAAATGTGCTTTTTTGACCTCATTTGAACACAAAAATTTAATAGATATATTACGCAACAAGGGCGGTAAACGGCATTTGACTTACGAGTTTATTTAACACAAGCGGAGCGAGTGTTTAATGAACGACTTAAAAAGTTTACCGAACGTGTTGCATACTGCATACAACAGCACCAATACATTCACTGACATGACCGACAGAATTGACAAACGTCAAAATTCAAGGAGTGGGAAATATCTCCGAAAACATCCAATTGCTCCCCAAATCCGTACGGTAAAATCCCGGAAATGTCCGAAGTGGCTCGGATACGTGGACAACGAAACTGACGTGGTAAAGTGGCGCTTTCCGCACGCTAGATCCGTATGTAATTAGACATTTTACAGACGGGAATAGAAAAATATTTTAAATTGCATTTAGTTCGAGACTAATGAGCAATACAAATATTATTTGCCCACAAATAAATAATTAAATAAATTCATGGGTTTACATAAATGTTGTAAATTCATAAAAACAAAATAATTATCGTTTCATATTTAAAGATAATAAACTTAATAATCGCAAGTTATAGTATAGTATATTTTTTTTTCTAGCTTTTCTAGCTTTATATGCATGAATGACAGCGAATTTTTGATATTTTTGTACATTTTTATGGTACATGTTAAAATTCCTTAAGAAAATGTGATTGAGATTGCCATCATCAGCAAACAGAAATTACAGTTACAATTACAATTACATTACAACAAAGATTAATTAATAACTTTCTTTAAATCACTCTTCACGATTTTAAGATTAAAAACCATTGTGATAAATTTCGCTGTCAGCAAAACCAAAAACAACAATTTTTTTTACACTTTTCAATAGAGATATTTTAGGCCCAATGTCGTGACGTAATATAAAGAGAGCGATGGTTGAAAAAGTCCCATACATTTGTGCTTTTAGGACGCCTCCTGCTTTTAACTTTTAATAAAATCGAGCACGATCAATTGAACGGGACAGATACGCCTCTTTTCTGTCATCTTTCACAATGGCCCACGTTCGTAATAATTGAATTTCAGTCGCAGCCTCGATTCGCCGCCGAAATTAGATTTAACCCTGAAAAACGCTTTTAATTTTTGTTTCAAACAAAGCAAGATATTCTCAGAAATTCAGCAAAGCAAAGAGCGTTTTATTACAAGCATCGCAGACCTGCAGTTTGTAATTTTATTTGTCTTACGTTTCTCTACCTGATAATTTCTAAAATGTTGTATCTATTTTTAGAATATGTTCTGGATACATAACCAGATAAATCTTAAATAAATAATTACTAAAAGAAGAAAATTTTGTGTACTTCTACAATCCCGGTGTGAATATACATATTTTGCACCGGTGGAGAAAAAAACAGCTTCAGTATTTGTGAATCCGGCTGACCTAAAAAATCAAGATACAGCCCCACCCAGAAAATGCTTAGTCTTTGTTTCAAGTTTCCAGGAAACTTTCTATATTGTACATAAATCCATTTTTGATGAGATGTTTCATTGAGTTTTCCCGTTTACGTCATTTGCTTCCTAAAAAATTCATTTCGTCTAAAAAGTTATACCAAAATAACTTTAATTGTCTTGTTCCGATAATATTTCTAACCTGTGCCCAATTTTAGATCCCTCAAAGTACGTTAAACTTGACAAGTGATTTTCACACGTACTTGTTTATCACTTGAACTACTGCCACCACTTTGTCAAGAAATTGTGTAAATGTTACAGGTAATTGTTATGTATGTGACCTACACCGTGTGTGCCAACTCAAATAAAGCAAACAAAGGAACACCCAAACGAACCGATTGCGATAAATAAAATGAAAAATATACCACGTTTAAATATAAAAAAGTTGAACTATTAAAAGAGCCCTTCTAGACATCGTAAGTTTTTCAAAAACGGCCTTGCTTCTTAGTGATCTAATAATAAAAAACCTTGATAAAAATATTTCAATTCTCGATACTTTGGATTCACCGCTCGATCTGTAATTTGGATCTTAAAAATCTATTCTAAAAAAAGCACACAAATTATGCTATTTGTTCCTCCTGGATGCCACTATTTTTGTGCCAAAATTAAGATACTAAATTTTTAAATGAATAAAGGAATATTATAAGCCTTTTCACATAAATCAGAAATGTGGCCACTATATCCGAATTGACCATTTTCCTTTGTTTTAACAGTAACTGATAAAAGTAGATTACTACAATGCACAACAGTTGTGTCAGAATCGTTTATGCTCTAAGAAATTTTGATCAGAAAATATATTTAAGTTGAAATAGGTCAAAACGGAGTACCCATTATATTTTGTTATATTATATTTCAGGTTATGAAATATTTTTTATCGACGTAATTGAAGGATCATTTAGTGTTTCGGTGCTACGTCCGAAAAATATTCTAGATATGCCCCAGCATAATTCTTGTAAATTTGAGGGAATAATACAATTAAACTATATAATAATTATAACAAACATTTTGAATCCGGTTAAGTTATGGTGTTTAGAAAAAAAATTAAGGTCCATTGTTAGAGTTAAAACTCTGCTCTAAGGAAACCATTATTGTTTCAATAATTCAATTTATATTCTTAATATTATTATGTCTTGCTGATTTATTATTATTGCAATATTCAAAAAAATGATTCATATTGAGTAGCTGAGATCAAGATCCTAAGCTGGACTAGGCTGTTGAGATGTAAGTATATAATTTTGTATTGTTTGTATATTATTATGTGTCATTTACTATTATTTAAGCAGTATTTTATTAGCAAAATTTCAAAAAATGTTATGGAAATTGCATTCGACCGAGGCATTCGTCGGATTCAAAACGTCGGTCACCGTTTCCCTAATCTGCTGTCCACTAAATCAATTTGAACTATAAATAGTAATGAAAGCTGGACTGGTACCAGAACGTTTTTGAGTTTGCGTGATTAATCGCTTTAAACTGCCCCCTTGAGTCAGGTAAATTATAAACGTATGTTAAAAAATTACGCTGACAAACTTTAATCTAACGAACTACACAACCAATAAGAAAATCTTTACTGAATTAATCTCTGCGAGTTGTTTTCACTGCAAATTTAAGTTAGAAAATTAAACACGGGACGCTGTCGTAACATATCGGCTCACTCACCGATATCTACTGGACTGAAATGACTCAGTTTACCTTGAAGTCGATACACGAATCACCCAATAATTGCATTTAACTGGTTGAATTAATTCCTCCTGGATCGGCGTAATACCAAATTGACTTGATTAAACATAGAATTAACATTTTGCGAAAATACAGGTGACCGGATAACTTAATATAGGTTTCAGTATAATGTCAATTTGGTGGTGTAATATTCTTGTAGGTTATTTTCCTTAACACTGTAGCTTTTTCGAATTAGCCAGAAAATGGTATTTGAAGTTTTCCAAAGGAAAGAAAATTAACCACAACCGTAGAACTGTTAAAATACAAATTGAGGTGACTTTTACTTTTATTTACCTTTTACTTCAGATTTTCACAATTTTCTGAAATAAAACATCGTGTTAAACGTAACTGAATAAATTTCCTTATTAAATTTTGATGTAAATTACCCTAAAATACTACTAATGGCTGTAAATTAATAATAAAAAAACGAGTACATTCGAAAGTTTTATGTTTTCCTGCATTAAATTTAAGACCGTTTAGTTCAAAAAGTCAATATTTTTTGTAAACATCATATAGTAATCTGTCAATATATTTTAGCGAGTATTAAATTTTGACAGGTTGGTGACTTTTAAATGACTTTTTCCGAAACATGTTTGTGAATTTTTGCAACAAAACATCTATGGGTTTTAGACTGTCCAATTTTTTTAATGGTGCTTTGAGTTGATCGGGCACTTCCAATGAAAAAAATATTTTTTTAGATATGTGAAATTTAGCAAACTATTAAACAGAGAAAAAAATATGGACAACTAGGACTATTAAACTATTATTAATTTAATTTTAAATAAAATATATCGCGTTTCATTCAAAAACCCATCAATCAGCTACACATACTAGCAAATTTTTGACAAACTTTTCATTTTTTTTTGTTATTTCATTTCTGAATCATATTACCGCCTTTGCTTTATTAGAATGAGAAAAATTGGTTACGATCAAGAACCTGCGTTAAAATTTATCATAAAAGAGAGTTAATAAATGTTAAGATTCTATAATATCCTGGATATTACCAAGAAACTAAATATTAAAAGTGAAAAAAAACTGAAAAACCGAAGAGACCGAAGTACTAAAATTCAAAAAAGACACGAAGTGTTAAAAAAACTCTATCAAGTAATAATTTATTAACATTTTTGCCAAAAAATAAATAAATTTAAAGTATAGAAGATTTTGTCAAAAATCTAAAACATTTCTACTAAACCTATGTTTAGTGTCATTCTCAAATGCAACGGTAAAATTAACGGAGAACCAATAAAATATAATGGAAAGGGGCATGCAAATCTAAACTCGTTAAATCAAATCGAAATTTGAATTACGTTGCAAATCCAGTTTGCATTTCGCGCAACTACGGAACGTAAATGAGTTTATACAGTTTTTAAAAACGCCGATTAAAATTAACCCACGGATGCAAAACAAAATCTATTTTTAACCGCTGAAAATAGCGATAAATTGAATGCTGGCTTTAATACAAACTCCCGTTTTATTTTTGGGTTAAGATAGTGTGTTTTGGTTACCTAACGTTGAATTCCGCCTTTACCGTTAATATTCAAGACAATAAAAAAAATGTAAAGTATAAGTTAAATTGTAAAGTATAATTCTCCAGATGTTTATATGACAGGTGGAAAACGCGTTTCAATTCAACGCCATATATATTAGTGAATTCTCAGCTCCATTATCGCTTCCCAATTTTTGTAAAATATTTCCTTATTAATTAATTATTACTTCCCTTTATTTTGGTTAATATTATTAATTTATATTAAACACCCAACTATATAATCTTTTGACAATTTACTATTTCTATGGTATAACTAGATATAATTGCATCAATATCATACGATGGATCAGTGGTTTTTATCCGCCATCAAATAAAACTTATTTAATTAACACTATTTCTTGTTTATTTGAGCGTAATAAACATCTTAGTTAATGTACGTACGTGGTGAAAACGAGAGTCGATAATCGAAAGTTTTTTTGTCGGTACTCATTAAAGTTGCGTTGAAAATCTCAGAGGGGTATATCGAATTTTCCTTTGTATACGACATCTTAAAAAGAAAATTCCCTGGAGCAAGGGGTTTCTTCGCAATTTCAGTTTCGTTTTATTTTTATATACCCGCAAATATTTTCTATGTTCAAAATAATTTATATTTTCACTTTTGCACGTTTCTTTGCAGAGGAAGATTTATTTAACAAATATTGTAAATTAGGAGCGATAGGGGATGTTTTAGGTAAATTTCAAACGCTGATGGTCACCGTTGCTAGTGAATGTGTCCGTACTGTTTCGCAAAAATATATTGCATGGTAACTACTGCTGCAGAAACTAGTGATTAAAGTGACGTTTATCAAACAAAGTTTCCAAAACTGAAAATATAGAATAGAAAATTTTATGCAAACAAATTTGTCCTAATTTTTAATAATAATAATAATCTAATTAATTCGTGATAAGCAAAACATAAATGTAAAACATATGCCCACAATAATAAATATAATTACACGTTCGTGCTAAGTAATAAATTAAGTAAATAAATAAATTTATTTATATACCTCCCAAAATGCTACTGAAATAGGCCATAAGACTATTTGCTTGTCAAATACGTGAGCTGCATTTGTGTGATTTATTAATTACGTGGCAAAGAATAAAGTTGGATCCTGTTATAAGGGAAACCTATTTTAAAATTTTAATATCTTTTTAAAACTTTCGAAAGCAAGAAAAGTGCTTTATGCTAAATCATTTAAAAAACATGCCTAATGAAAAATCTGAAGTCTATTAATTTTATATGTCGTATGATACGCATTTCTTAGATTAACTTTCAAACGACAGCAACAAGTTAACTAAAACAATAAACAAATACAATATGTTAAGAATGAAATGGGTTTTACAGAAGGCAATAACTAATTTAAACAAATTTTTCTTTCTTCCCTAAAATACCCAATCATGCACCAATCTAACATGAGGAAAGTGTCATTTTGCCACGTCAGTTGCCTTTCTCACGGATCTGAGCCATTTCGCACATTTCCGTGATATTACGAACGGGTTTGTGAGCAATCGGAAGTTTTTGGAGATACAGTATGGTGAATGAATGTAATCGTATTGTTTTGCAAAAATGTTCCCAGAAACTAAAGGCCTTAGAAAGGGTATATATTTCTAACCACTCGCTCCGCAGAAATAAACTCGTGACTCAAATATCGTTTGCTACACTTGTTGCTTAATATACTACTATTTTCAAATTTTGATAATAATTAAATCTTGTACAGGTGTAACAAGTAGATATTCATTACATTGCGTTTATCGCGAACAGGAAAATTACCATTCGACTCGGTCTGCGAGTTAACTACAAAACTATTTGCTTTCCGGTAGAGAAACAATACTAAAAGAAAGAACAAAGTCTAACGAGTATTAACGGTAAAGGCGGAATTCAAATGCGTTTGTCTAGACGAGGTCGAATTGCACGCTGACGTGCGAAACAATTTCGATTCTCAATTTAACAAGGTCGGACGACTCTTAAAAAAAGGTGAAGGTTTTGCTGAAGTCGAATGAAATTCGATCAAGCTTAATGAACTGTTAAATAATCTAGAATTCCCGGGGACCAATCAGTTGCTTTTCTATTTTCGTCGACGCCTTCTTTGCGTCCTAGTCTCAAATTGCAGATGTACAGTGCATTCCAAATTCGTTCTACCTTATAAGCTATCTTGGAATCCATTAAAGATATAGATTTGTTGAATATTATTGGAGAAATTAAACTGCAAAATTTATATTTCAATATTTCCACAATTTTGGTTAGTTACAGAATATTACGATAGCCTCGAAGTTTCTATGTACCTTTTTAATGTTGGAAGAAATTTAAAGTTTAATTTACCATAAGTTGCAATTACATATTTATATCCAGAACTAGTTTAACATATTTTTTTAATCTAATACCAGCAAGATATTCTAGTAAGGATGCAACTTTTTTTGCATTAGTTTTTTTAGATAGTGAGTGCAGGAATTTTTCACTCTTTCAGATTTGTTGAGAGAAATTTCATTAGAAATTAAATCAGACATTTTTAGATCACTTTTGGCAATACCCGTTGTGTTGAATAATACACTTACAAAAATTCTTTATCTTTATTAACATTAACCTCAATATTTCATGTAAGACTAAGCGAAGACCATGATCATCTGAAAAATTTAAAAGTCATAATCATATCCCTATAACAAAATTAATAAGGCAGTTTTATTTGTTCTGTAATTTTGGCTTTTGAAATATCTAGAAAGATTCGGCTTTGATTACTTTTTAAAATTGATATTGATAGAAGGTTAACTTTATAATTTTATAGGCTTATTAACCAAAAATTGTATTTTTAGCAGAATTAAATAATATAGTGGCGCAAGCAAAACACTTATCATATTGTGAGAGATGTAAATGGATTTAGATGGACTAACTTATTAGTTTCTTGAAATTGTAGATACCTGATTCTTGGTTCTAGATAGCTAAAAAAATGTAGATGTTGAATATCACTTCCGTCAGTTTTCAAAATTGGTTTGTTTACGCCGCACCATAATTTTCTCTCACTTCAATTAAAGATCGTAATATGAACAAATATTTTTTGCTGTTATTTTTTTGTAAGAAACCAACTTTGATGTTTAGTTTTCCTCACTCTCAGAATATACCTCAAAAGTCTTTTAATATGCAAGATGGTCGCTAATGGTGTGTCAATATTGAAGGAAATAATGTTTTTTAGATATTATAAAAAAAATCATGAAGTTTTTTCTTGAAATGTACAAATGTGGGTACAACATTTTTTGACTTGAATAAATTTGTCTTCAGAAATATTTATAGCGTTTTAAATTTTCTTTCAATTTTCTTGAATTTTTGTTGTAACATGTATGTAATGGCAAACTGTGTTTTCATACGCACTAAGATTAGATTTTTATATTCCATTACATTCCATTTTAATTTTCAGTTAGTTTTATCTAGTTAAATATGAATGTAAAGTTGAAACTGTCGTGAATTTACCTTGATAGCGCTTTGCAAATATTATCCATTGCTTCCAGAATGATGATTTACTTTATTTATGTCAGTTGCCGATCTGTGAACATTTAGATTGCTTGTTCTTCTTCCCCCATAGTAATAGAATCTGGTATCGCGCGTTTTCTTTTTTATCTAGTTGAATATGAATGTAAAGTTGAAACGGTTGTGAATTTATCTTAGTAGCACTTTGCAAATAGTATAAACTGCTTCCAGAATTATGATTTACTTTAAGAGGAACGTTTATTTCTGTTATTTGCAGATCTGTAAATATTTTGGGTTGCCTGTTCTTCTTCTCCGTTAGTAATAGAATCTGTATCGCGGGTTTTGTTTTTATCTAGTTGAATATAAATGTAAAGTTGAAACGATTTACTTTAAGAAGATCTGTAAATATTTTGGATTGCCTGTTCTTCTTCTCCGTTAGTAATAGAATCTGTATCGCGCGTTTTCTTTTTATCTAGTTGAATATGAATGTAAAGTTGAAACGGTTGTGAATTTATCTTAGTAGCACTTTCAAGTACTATCAACTGCTTCCAGAATGATGATTTACTTTAAGAGGACCCTTTATTTGTGTTATTTGCAGATCTGTAAATATTTTGGGTTGCCTGTTCTTCTTCTCCGTTAGTAATAGAATCTGTATCGCGCGTTTTCTTTTTATCTAGTTGAATATGAATGTAAAGCTGAAACGCTTGTGAATTTATCATGATAGCGCTTTGCAAATAGTATCTACTAATTCCAGATTGATGATTTACTTTACTGTATCGCGCATTTTCTTTTTGTCTGCCACAATATAGCGAATTTAAAAACGGAAT
The DNA here is from genome assembly GCF_029955315.1 of Cylas formicarius. Lineage (NCBI taxonomy): Eukaryota > Metazoa > Arthropoda > Insecta > Coleoptera > Brentidae > Cylas > Cylas formicarius. Next base: position 14,542,397 of record NW_026844334.1, read on the forward strand.
ATTAATCGTCGACCCAGAAATACGCGCTAAATTTGTATCGCAAAGTGGGAGACACAATTTATAAGATATTTCTGTTTTAATTTTGGATGAAAATAGATCTGCTGTGAGTCGGGAATTTGACTTGCTGTGACCGGTTACCAGTCATCACTCGGTTATTTCCCATTCGTGTGCGATACCGGGTCGACCATGAGCGGTCCTTTCAAGAGACGCCCTTCACTTAAAGCGCTTCCACCTGTCGGTAACATCAGAAGATCTTCGATTAGGCGACAATCGTCGGTCGGATTACCGGGCAAACCGGCAACGGCAACATCCGGACCGCAAGAAGTACCATGGGATGTCTTGGATCGGTGTTTTTTACCGGTCATATTTTGCCATGCGGCCGCGTTTACTATTAGCGTAATGTTAAACGTTCTTCATGTGACTGAAGTGAGCACGTTGACATTGTTTATTTGGTTTAGTATAGCTACTATAGGTGCGGTTTTGTTTTATCACAATTTGAAGGTAAGTTAGAAGTAAAACTAATGAGTCTACTCTTAATATTAACATAATATCGATTATATGGCCAACATTGGCTGGCTCTATTCTGGAAACAGACGCCCCTTCAGTTGCGTATTTTTTTGCATGGGCTTTTCCAACAGAGGAGAACTTTATTATTTAAGGGTGTAATGTATAAAGCATTCATTGTCTGATGAATTGAAATTTTATAATATTACAAATACAAATTAAAAATATGTCTTTTTACCGAATAATAATAATAATAATAGAATAAAAAAAAACTTTATACCTGCTCCTTAATAAAATAAAAAAGATGAAAGAGCATTTTAAGTCCTATAGAATAGTGCTTTTTTTCAATTTTTTTTATTTTCTTTATTATAAGTCAGACATTTTTATGGTTTAGTATGAGTAGCGGTTCTGTCGTCTATTACGTGTATCAATTATGCATAAATGTTGCCTTAATAAAATCGATTTGAAGACTTCTGAACATGTTTGATCATTTGTAGTGCTAACTGTTGTTCTCTATATCTATTCGTTTAAATAATTCTCATTTGTAACGTAACGTATCTAGTGTTCAGCAAGTTCAGACGAAATTACAATACACATAATTTAACATTTCATACATGCATTCATCAGTTTCAAATTGAATTAACAAATTTTAATTTTGAGCATATTATTGTAAAGAAACGATACCAATTCCCTCTACAATTACAAAATTATTACATCTCATTAATAATTAATAAAACGCCACAATCTATGTAGGTATCATTTGACCTTTCAACAATTATTATCATAAGTCATTTAATAAAACGCCACTATCTACGTATCATTTGACCTATATTCCACTGCTTGTTTGAAAAACATTTCCCCTCGTTTTCCGGTGTTTTAATTCAAACAAAAATCAGCGAAAAAATAATTCCGAGAATTTTAAAGACTAAAATCAACAAAATCCCACAAACGGCATTAATTTTATAGGCTTTTTTCTGCTTTGCAGTTGGAACATAACAGTTTATTTTTTTATTAGAAAGGGTAATATGCGCGTGATATTAGTTCTGTCAGTTCTTTTGAAATTTGAAATGCGAAAAGCGCCGCTTTATTTGTTTCATTCTTCCATTTTACAAATGACATTTACCACGCTTTCCCTCTTTTTGTAATATCGTTTTTGTAATATTACTAATAACCTATTCATAAATGTAATGCTATCAACATAATTTTTAATTTTTTCATTATCCTCCTTCTATCATTCCATCCCCCTCTTTCATCTAAAAAATTTTTATTGGAATATTTCGCATATCTTACACGTTAATAAAATTTTAGTCGCCTTGTTATGTTGATTGTGCTATATTTAAGAAAAAAAAATAAAAATAGAACACAAGAAATAAAATTAAACTACTAAAATTTAAAAAAAAAAGAAATTTATGATTGCCCAAATACGAAATTTTGCACGAATTGAATGTTCAATTTATTTGCAAGTAAGACGTTGTTATATTGGCCATTAATTAATTGTGTGAAGGGGACAATTTTTGAATTAATTTTGAGATACAGAGTGGTAAAGTTTTTAGGAAACATTTTGCTTCATAAGATCTGAGAAACGATTCTAATTTTTTTTTTAAAGAAACTTCCACAGGCTACTGTAATACTTCTTATAAAACGTCTGGATTCCTCCTGCGTCGGTTTTTGTTGAGTCGAACACGCTAAGGTTTCGCCAGTCATCTTGTTGGCTTCTTCAGAGCTTGACTGAAACTGGCTCGCATTTTACTCTATACCTGCTTATATATTGTTTGAAGGAGGCGAAGCCAAATGAGGGACATGACTGATTCCCATATTGGTAAGCGGTAAAGACTGAGTCGCGGTTAAGATTGTTACTTTGCTTGTAGATTGCTATAGACTCTCGGATTTTTAGTTTTATCGAATTAAATTTTATGTCCGGTTTCGTGATTGTGCTCGGCAACTGCTCATGAGTTTATTTGTCTTAGTCTTAAGGCTCGTTCATGTTCTTTGAGCCCGGTCGAAATTTTTCGTCCGGTCTCTCCAATGTATTCTATGCTGCATATGCATGGAATGCTGTAAACTCCTGGCATCTCAAATGGAATTTTGTTTTTGACTGATCGAATATATTGAGAAATTTTTGGACAAGTGGGAAATCTGATTTTGACGTGATATTTCTTTGGAACATTTGATTTGTGGTCAGTGATGTTTTGAATGTAAGTGGCAAGTGTGAGATTGTTTTCAGCTTCATTGCTATTGGAAGGTTGTGGTGAAGTGTATTTTGTGATGGAAAGGTTAATATCTTTAATGTGGAAATTATTAGAGAGAAGAGCAGAGGTAAGGTGTTTTAATTCTAGATCTAATGACTCGGAGTGAGATAGTTTTACTGCTCTGTAAACAAGAGAGTTGATAACCGATTATTTTTGGGCCGTGCGTCTGTATCCGTAGGTTTTCAGTAAACACAATGGCCCAATGTTAGGTCTGATTTAGACGTAGCGTCTCCACAATTTTGGTTTTAGATGGAAGGTGTCGAGAGCTTTCTTCTCAAAGGCTTTCATAAATATATTTGCGATGACCGGTGATAGCTGCTCCCGGCGTTTGTTCAAAAATTTGACAATTATAAGAAAAAAATGTTCCAGACAAGCATTTTTCAAATAAGGTGAGAAGGTTTGGTTCCAGATTCTCGGATTTTAATATATCTGAAATGATGGTGAGAATTTCAGAAATAGGAACTTTAGTGAAGAGGGATTCTACGTCGGTATTCTGGTTAGTTTCGAGTCTATAGAAATCTATAAGCAACCTAACAATCTTAACCGCGAGTCAGGTCTTTACCTGTCACCAATATAGGAATCAGTCATCCGAGACGGTGTTTATGCCCTTCATTTAATTCCGCCCCCTCAAACAATATAAAAACAGGTACAGATAGTCTAGTCGTTTCGACATAAAAGTCAGCTCTTGTGTTTTTCATTTCAGATGTTTCATTTGTCAGCACTGACTAAATTTTGTTGTTAGCTTGGAATAAATTACAGTTTATAAACGTCATTCAAATTCAGTCTTCCTTTTTCTGGGTGAATTTAATTTTAATTTAAATCATTTAATTTTTTGTATTATTTTTTAAATCTGCCAATATTTTTCATTTCTAAAGCATTGTTAAGATAAAAAGTTACCATAAAAATGTTCACTTCGAGATACAGCGTGTCAAAATGTTATTTTTATCCTGTCTCTAGCAGCAACTGTTTTCAAAATATTTTGAAATAATAAACTGTTTTTAAAATTTTTTGATAAATAAAAGGTTAATAATAATAAACTATTAATTAAATTATCCCACTAATAATTAGGTATTACTTAACTCTTCTTCAAAATGGTATTATGTATTGTATTTTTAATTCGCCAATAAAAATAAAACACATTTGTAAAAACACAGGAGTCGAAAACCAAACCAAAAAATAATACAAGAACGAAGCAAAATATAAATAAAACTTTGACACTTATTGCCGGACCAGACATTTAAAGCAACTATTTACCTTAAAAATATTTAAGAAACTAAATAACACAGTAATAAAACACGAATGTTAAAGTGTCACCTGGATCGTTTTGTTGTAGAAAAAATAAGTCACGATCCTGGTTCGCATTATACACAACATCGTCAAATTAAAAGCATAAAAAAAACATGTCGGAGAATAATCTAGAATCGACGCTTCGTATATACGCATTGGGGTTCCCTTTCGTAGAAAATGAAGTCATTAGAACGGGGTATAGCCTCTGTGGGGATATTAAGCTATATTTAGAAAGAGTCTTGTCTACATTATAACTCGCTCACTCCTACGGAATTAACGATGGAACTTTTAATTGGTACTGTCGATGTGACAGACCGTTAATTATTTTGTTATTACCCTTGTACCTGACGAGCGCCTTCAATGGGGATATAAATTACATTGATTCGGATTAATGCACAAGAGGGGTCGTAAAAACCCGCCACCTTTTTGCAATGTCCACCTTTCCTGTAATTCTCAATCAATCAAACTTAAAGGGAAGCAAAATAATATTAGAGTCACGCCGTTCCATTAGTTCGGTTCCACAGTTATAGGGACAAGGTGTCGCCCGGGTAAATATAGAACAATAAGCCACAAGACATCATTTTTGAAACCTTTTACTCCCATTATCAAATATCTATTACATTAATATAGAGAAAAACGTTGGAATATTCATTTCAATGTTTGTATTTAAACTTGACGCCAGAACTGTATTCTGGTTAGTTTGTAAAATATAAAAATAAGACATCATAACAACATTTGTATTACAATTCATAACACTTAATTAAGCTTGAGTTGAGGAACTCGTCTGCTATCTTAAATGTTACGTATTTTACAAATAATCCAGACCAAAACAAGGGAAGAGGAACCAAAAGAATGGATTGCATTAATTACAGTTGCTTTTAGCCATAGCTTTAAACTTAGTCAAAGACTCCGGAACAGTTTTCCACTAATTAGACAATTTATAGCTGAACCCTATAGATGTTCCAATATTTTTTTCATTTCAACAAGAATTATGTTAAATAATTTATTTCCAACAAATAGAAATGTTCGCTACCCTATCCTTTTCTTTGCAAATGTTTGTGTTAAGTTTTCTTTTGTTTTTTAGTTGTTAGTAAAGTGATCATGAGATAGATATGTGGTTGTTGAATAACGAGTTTTCTGCATATGAACCATACTTACTTTATGGTATAGTTGTGGAATACCTTGCAATACTATGGTCAGTGGGCTGATCTGGGGGATACTATAGGTCAAGTTGAAATATAACTTTCAAGACTCTTTTCTGAATAACCTCTAATGGTTTGAGATTACTTTTATATGCTCCTCCCCAGCTGATAATGCCGTATAGTAAAAATGACTGAACCAACGCAAAGTATAAAGAAATATTTTCTTTTATTGAAAGAACTTGTCTCGTTTGCTTAAAAATATATACTAGGGATCTAATTTTTTTAACTAATGTTCGAACATATATATCCCATTTCAAGTGACTGTCCAATAGTATGCCAAGGTATTTGACACTGTTTTTTTATTTCTATTTGCCAGCATTCGATCGCCTGCCTTGTATATTGACCTAACAATAACCTCTTACCGGTAGAAATTTTTGTATTTATTATACACGATAGCGGTTGGCTTATTTCTTTGGCAATCTCTTTTAAAATCTCAACATCAACCATCAACCATATTCTCCAGGTTCCCTAATCATTTTTTCAATCTCACAAATATCCGTTCCTTCAATAAACATCGTGTCTCTGATATTATGATTTTCTGAAAAGTCGATCGTTGTGGTTCGAATTTTATTCGCTAAATTTTGCTCTATAATAGAGAAATAGACAGTACAAAAATTTGCTATGTTGCATGGATCATGTAATATTTTTTCTAACACTTGAATCTTATTAATCTCATCAGAGTTTTTTTTACTTTTATGAAACAAATATTGGTTTACAGTTTCCCACATCTTTGAGGTTTGTTTATTTTGGTGTATTATGTTTTTGTAAAAATTGTTTTTTACTTTCCTCCTAAGATTGACTATTTTATTTCGGTATTTATATTTTATAATTATCTCTTATTTTAATTTTAATGCAACAGTCCCCGCGGTTTGTCCTTTTATTTCTTCTTTTTTCCTTTCTTTCTTTCATCGTACGATTTGAATAAATTCATTTCCCGCCTGAGTCAGTCTTACAAAATACTGAAATGAAATTTTCATTTTTAGCTAGAGTTTTTGATTTAGGCATATCTACTTTTTTGTAAATAATATATTTTTTATTATTTTTACTTTTTATGTTATTATTTTCATTTAATTGAAAAATGATCAGTAATGTGGGAGTGTCATACAACTTAAAATTCCCTTATCAAAAATTTTATTTTTTGCAAAAATGTGATCTAAACATGCCTTTCGATTCCCATCTAAACATTGATTAAAGATGAAAACCCATACTCACTTAGTGTGTTAAATAATCATGAGTGTCAAGATCGTTTTGATCCAGAATGTCTATATTGAGGTCTCCTAAAATTATTTCAGTATCAGCCGGATTGTTGTACATACGTCTTTAGTTCGTCTCTAAATTCTGAGTTGAATTCTGATTCACCGCACACCGCAAGTTACATGAAAAGAAAATTCAAAATTATATTTTTCCCGCACAACTAAGCAGAAAATATCGGCTAGTTTCCATATTTCAGTTAAAATGATAATATCAAATGGGGTTTTAAATTGTTCCATCATAATTTCAAACTGTGGAAAGTTCTTACGAATACTTGGAAAGTTACTGTGAAAAGCTCTAAAATGATGTTTGGCCGGGTCGCTAATGAAAAGTGAGTTTGCTTGGTGACAAATTTTGTCAATTAACGAATATGATCAGTTGAATACAAATTAATAAGCAGATAATAATATACTTTTTAGTTTTTCTTTATCGTCCTGGTAGTTTTTTATCGTAGTATATATCGTAATCGATGTAATAGAAAGTTAATTTTTCTATATCCATGCATTATATTGTAAATTTGTGTTCGACCTAATATTTATATTTTTTTCTATTTTACCTTCTTTTTTGCAACAAACACAGTGGACTCTGAATGAATCTACCACAGTGAATGGAAAAACGAGTAGCAAAAACATCTTAGGTATCTTTTACCCCACACAAGTGCTATAAGTGTTGCACACTATACTTTTTCTATCACCATTAGTTTCTTGGTACTTTTTTGGCAATTAAATAGAGTTCAAATTTTATGTTTTTTAATCCAAATATTAAGCCAAAGTCATGAAAAGCGAAACTGCATTCAAAAAAATTTACAATGTGTCTCACATTGATTCCGAAACTATCTTTTTGCGTAAATTTAAAACATTTTCGCCGTCGATTCCATTAATCCTTAAAATGGGACGACAATAAGAAGAAACCTCGAGAGAGTTATTTTTAGTTTCTCCTTGAGGACGAGATCGAGCTTGAGGCATCCCCAAGATATCGTTTCGTTTCGTAGTCGCCTCAAAGTGACTTAATGAATGACATTTAGGAATTGGGAATGAGCCGAATTTAAGGTCAAGTTTCGTTATGGAGTATCGTAAATGTTACTCAATGTCAGTCATTGAGTGACATTTATACGGATTTAAGACGCAACGCGACCTTAAAGTCGTTTCAGTTCTTAAAATTGCGCCCTTAAGGTCGTCTTTGAGAGTAGGTGGGAGTGTTTAATAAACCAGTGTCTGAAGAAGTTTATAAATTTGCTGCATAATATACTTTTTCTACGACTATTAGTTTTTGAATACATTTTTGCAAAATGCGCAAACAAATTGCAGATACTAAATACTGTGGATTTCAAGAGTTTTCAATATCATATTGTATTTAACCTTATCAATATGATCGAATCAACGGATGAATGATTTATCCTTTGTAATTATGATTCGTCCTGCGTATAATAATGATCTATGGACTTTACGTCGTACTATACACGACCACACACTTTGACCTAAAATTGTTTATCGGCATTTGGTGGTTGATTGACTCACATTTAACACCAATAATTTTTCGTAAAACTTAAAAAAATAGTGAAACATTCTCCGTATTAAAAAAAATTCTATATCTTTTTATACATAACTGTAGTGGCAATTTAAAACGATGTTTGCGCTTTAACGTGAACTTCGAGCTATTAGTCCTGGATTATGCTGACCTCTCGAAGCGCCTCCATGGATTTCGCTAGGGTAATTCCAAACATGAGGAAAACTAAAGCACGGTATTAATTCGTATTAGCGGTTGCCCTTATTGCAAGACGAACTTTCTGCGCCGCATATTTATAATTTAAACAAATCTATTTTCCACACTGTCACAATGTCACCCATGCTTTTTATTCTAGGTAACAGCTGCAGGAAAAGCTGTCCTGATCACGGGCTGCGACTCACGTATAGGAGGCGCCCTCGCTAGGCACCTGGACGAACAAGGGTTTACAGTCTTCGCTGGATTCCAGAATGCTGCCGACAGCACAATGTCTGGCGAGCTGAAGGAAGTGTGCTCCGGTCGATTACACGTTCTCCAATTGGACGTCACTTCGGAAAGGGATATCCTGGCTGCCTCGCTCAGTATCGTTGAAAACTTACCAGATGGCGCTCCCGGTCTATGGGCCGTCATACATGCCGCATCTTGGGTGGCGTTGGGCGAAATTGAATGGGTTCCACCCCAGGTAAATTTTAACGTTTTTTCCTCATGTAACTTAATAAAAAAAGTTTACTATATTGCTACCCGGCTCTAAACCGAGATTATGCAGAAAATAACTTAAAGAAGGATCGTGCTGCAGAAATAAGTAGCCGGCGCGTCATTGCTTTTTTCTAAATAAATACATACTTTTAAGGAATATATAAGCCACAATAGTAAGAAAAACTGGGTATGATCTAAACTGGAATTAGGGCGGCGAATTAGAAAAGTGAGACAAATTTTGAAATACGAAAACACAACTAGTAACGGGGATTCTTGCCTTTGTATTTCTAATTTATGTAAATGGAGAATGGGGTGTTATCATTGTTTAGTTGCTTTACTTGCCGATATAATTTTTGCTAAACACAATGACATATTATTATTTGATAATCAAAATAACGTTTTCCATGGTATTATTTCAAAGAAGACCTAAAATATACAACACTATATTTGAATGTGAAACCAATGTTTTTTATTTCTAGAAAATGTTTCTTTTGAAACTTTTGTGACAACTAAATCAATTATTTATGTACTTGATTTATTTAATCATATTTATATATTTAATTTATATAATTTATTAATTAACATCAGCTTTAGATTTTAGCAGATTATCAACCTCAAAATATACTAAGAAGAATACAGAACAATAAATAATTAAAGTGATTTCACAAATTACCCCTTAGCAAAAGATGTAAGCTCAAAATCCGTAAAGAGACCAGGAAAATTAAAGGCAATAATTATAAAAAATCTGTGATTAATATTTATAGGTGTATCCGCAATTAATATTAACGTGTATGACATAGAAAAAAGTACCGATTTCTAACCGTCTTCCTCTAAATAACATTTATCTCACAAAATCGATATTGACTGCAACAATAATTTTTCAGGCTTCAGCTTTGTATCTGATGAGCAAAAAAATCTTCATTCTTCTGATCGAATGCTCGACAGAATGATAATTTTAACCCTAGGCAAACTTTTTCATCTTCTCATTATCGGCGTTTTATACGTTTCCGTTCGAGTTAATCTAATAGCGTCTATTAACAAGCAAGTAGCGATGGGATATAATTTAACAATTAACTAATTTAAACGAAATTAATTAAATAACGTTGCTGTACGTGTAAGAAATGACCTTCATGTTAATTACAATAAAAACGGCCTGTAAAAGAAACGATGTAGTTTCTACTTCTTATACGCTCATCATAACGGAAAATGAATTTGTTTAAATTATAAATATGCGGCAGAAATTTCGCCTTGCAATAAGGGCAACCGCTAATACGAATTAATACCGCGCTTTAGTTTTCCTCATGTTTGGAATTACCCTAGCGAAATCCATGGAGGCGCTTCGAGAGGTCAGCATAATCCAGGACTAATAGCTCGAAGCTCACATTAAAGCGCAAATATCATTTTAAACTGCCACTACAGTTATGTATAAAAGGATATATAATTTTGGTGACAGAATTTTTTTAATACGAAGAATGTTTCACTATTTTTTTAAGGTGATAAATGTCAATCTACCTCAATATGCCGATAAACAATTTTATGTCAAAATCTGTGGTCGTGTATAGTACTACGTAAAGTCCATAGATCATTATCATACGCAGGACGAATCATAATTACGACCATTGTTAAATTATATTTTACATTAAATAGCTAATTTAAATTGCACAATCGTATGTCATATGATCAGTAAAGCTAATATCTGCAGTATCTTGATTGACAAATAAAAATGTCTTTGTTTCTTATGTGTTCTGAGCAAAAATGTTTAAACAATCTAAAAAACAATTTTCAACGCACACATGCCCTGTCACTCACAACTAAAATTAAAACAAGGTTAACAGGTATCCCTTATTTACTTATAATATTCTTGAAATCTGATTGAAGGCCATTAGATACATAATATAATACAAAAACTGATTTCAATTCGTTGCGCAAAAATGCTCAAAATTTTATTTTTCCTATAACTAAAATAATCAGACATTATTAAAATGTTAGCGATATACATGGAAAATTTCCGAAATATCTTTTTTAGATTTACAATATACAAAAATGTTTGCGTAAAACTTATCAAACTAAATTAATAAAAAAATAATCAATAATTCTTACACGTTCGTCGATCATTTGCAGCCATATTAAAAATGAAGCACTTAGATATATAAAATTGCACTTTTATATGGAATAATGGAAAAAATAGGTTTTATGTTATTGTCTTGAAGCGTTGTGTATCTTCGGCCCAAAAAAAGTGCTGGTGGTGTGGCTAAAAACTTCTAACTGTCAATTAGCAGCTTTTAGGCTTTTATGTGGCGAATAGATGCAGGACATTCATCAACACCCATATGAAATTTAGCTCACAATAGAAACAAAGCCTTCCGACCACATATTTTGAAGAGTTTCTTGTTTGATGAATCACATTGCCACCTCACAGGGTGTGGTAATAAATAAAATAGTTAATTGTTGCAGATTGCAGATTGACAATAAGTATGTATATATGGAAAGTTCGATCACTCTTTAGATTGCAGTCCCCTGGACTGACTACGGGAATTAAAAACTCTTAGTTTATGAACCTGTTCCAGCTTTCCCGTCAACGGGTAACATGATTTCCAACCTATGTTGCCAATAATAGAGCTCTTTTGGCGACAGGAGGTATTTCTAGCGGCCTCTATCGGTGGTCTTACAAATTGTAATTTTTTGCTGTTCAATAATATTTACCAAATTCGAAAAGCTAATTAAACAGGCAATTTGTTCCTCAAAAAAATTACCAGAACGGTTAAAGATAGTAACACATTTAAGATATTTGATATCAAACTGTGATCATCGTTTAAAATGAATTTTTATCCCAACAGAATAAGCCGGGGAATGGGAATAATAAGGGAACCTAATTTCACGTCGTAAACGATATGAAAACTGCTAAACGGTATGCAAAACAGTTAAGAGCTTTTTAAGCTTTAATTTTTGATGTAACTTTTGTTTACTTGTTTCACTGCCTCGTTTAACCACGAACCGACACCGCAAGTGGCAACTGCTAATTTTCCCCATTTCCAATTTTAGTGTGCTGCGTCGGCGTTTGCATCACCTGGAAAATTAGAAATTATAGAACACATCAGATTATGCCATTCACGCATTGCTACCGATTATTTTTGAAGTCTATTTTCAAGTTTAACTACAACCCCACCCCTGATACCAAAATTTTACTTTTACTTTACGCTCTTAGTTTTCAAATTTTTGCCACAAATGGAAGCGGTTTAAAGAAGCAAAAGACTTAAGAACTGAAGATGGCAGAGAGAGATACTAGAGTAAAATCAACCGTCTTCTATCTTGTATGTGTGGTAGGTACAAAGCGAATTTTCTTCCTTTTTTTCTTTTTGCTTATAATTTTATTTATCAGTGAGGAAGCATAAGTTATTTTATAACCTTCCCTGTAAAAAGTGAAATATTTTAAAATAAATCAATCGCATTTCAGTTCAAGGACTTTATTTTTCCCCTAGATACGCCACAACACACACAAACACAACACAAATTAGCGATTCTCTGAACAAATCAGAATTGATTAATTACCATGAAGCCTATAATAATTATTTATATTACAAATGAGACATGAGATTAAATGCAATAACGAGACTTAGAACTGAGAATAATCATCGGAGTTTTGGAGGAGTAATATACAAAATAACCTAGTAAAGGGTGATTCAATATGGGTTTCCACATTAAAATAATAAAAAAAACTTGGAAGAATATAAAAATATACAAACATTTTTACTTGCCATTTTAGATTAGTGTATTACAATTAGGTATGAAAGATGATGTCATTCAAATGACCCCCGCGACTCATGTGGCATGACGTAATTCGTTTATTGAAATTTCCTATCACTTTTTGACACAATTCAGGTTCTATTCCGGCTATTTCACGTCTAATCTCCTGTTTCAGCTGTGGAATAGTGTTTGGTTTTGGTTTATTTCTATATGCTTTTTAGATACCCCCAAAAAAAATCTAGGGGAGCAAGATCACATGATCGCGGCGGCCAATTGATATCGCCGTTACGTAAGATAATTCGACCAGGAAACTTGCCCCGCAGCAAGTGCATCGTTTCTCTGGATGTGTGGCAAGTGGCTCCATCTTGTTGGAACCACAAATCTTCAACGACCATACGTTCCAACTGCTCCCAGAAAAAAGCAGATATCATGTTTCGATAGCGAACACCATTAACCGTAACAGCGTTCTCCGCATTATCCTCGAAATAAAAAGGGCCAATTGTTCCTCCGCACCAAAATGCGCCCCAAACAGTCACTTTTTGAGGATGCATTGCTTTTTGAACAATTTCTCTTGGATTTTCTAATCCCCAAATACGAGCATTGTGTTTGTTTACAAAGCCACCAACGTGAAAATGTGCCTCATCGCTAAAGATAATTTTCGTTGAAAAATGAAGTCTTTTGTTAAAATTCGCTGTGTGGTTGAATACGTAAGGCCCGCTTGCTGCGATCGATGACGAATCGATGTGTTTGGATCTTCGGCTACACTTTCGCGAACAACGGGAATATTTTGATCTAACCAACCTGCACGAGCACGTTGAGGGACTTTGAGGTTAGTTATAGATCCAGTTTGCTCAAATTTTTGAACCACATTCCAAATTGTCCTCTCAGAAGGTCGATTTTGTGAGCCGAAAAATTCACCTAGGGTCCGAAATGCATTTTTTCTTGATCGACCATTTTCATAATAGGCTTGCACAATTTTTGCACGTTGTTCAGTCGAATATTGCTCCATGGCTAATTTTGTTTATGTTTTGAGGTTAGAAATCTTACGATAATAAACAAATACAGTGGCGTTTCAAAAATATTTCAGATTGCAATGTGGAAACTCTTATTGAATCACCCGTTATATAGTATACTGCTGGTATATAAATAGATCATATTGGGTAATTGATTCGAATAATTTAAATTTAAGATAAATATGAACAAAATCTTCTCAGTGAGTTGAAGTATAATATAAATAAAATAAACATAATAAAATATAATGCGCTTTTTGTGGCACTTTTATATATCCTCAATTGTAACAAAAATCACTCACAAAAGCAAAAATCAAAATTTTAATCTTTTCGAAAAATCAATTAAAATTTTCGTCCCAATCAAAAAAACAAAATTTTCTGAATGGTGATATCTTTCTTATTTTCAAATATCCTATGTTTTTGTAAAAATATATATTTTTTTATACAAACATTTTTTCATTTATAGAACCAAACAAATATTATTTTTATTGCTTAAGATCAAACAAAATATTTGGAGAATTGTAGGTGCATACGTGTTATGGAAAATTCGCAACTTCAAATAAAGTATCCACAATTTCCATTATATTGCAAGTCAATGATCAGTTTTCAAATTTTTCAAAGAAACTTCCACAATGTGCAATAAATTAAGTTTATCCGGAAAACATGCTAATTTAAAGCAATCTTAATTAGTGAAACTTTCGAAAAGAGATAAATAATATTTAAAACTTGCGCCCAACATACAAAACATATAATTCCAGTTATATAAAAAAACACCTCATACAAAAAATACCACTGGGATAATAAGGCAGTTATATTTAAAAGCCTTTGTTTTTAAGTGAAAAAAAAACGTTATCTATGCCATACTAAAAAAGATATTTATGAAAAAATTGTAGTAATTTCATGTAAAACACAGGTAATAAATATAATAAAATATATTACTTTTACAAAAAAATAAAGCAACGCTTCATCATTGTGGTGATCGGTCATATTACCTCGCAATAAAGTCGCAGAAACATCCAATTTGGCAACCGTTGAATAATTCAGCGCGTCTGGTTAGAAAACGGACGAAACGTCAATAATTCAATAGGACCGAAAGGTGAACACGACCATAATAAAACGCACCGCGTTCTTCAAATTCGACGTTATTGAAAATTGGAAATGCAGTTTTCATGATATAAGTAGGTCCTATACGTATTCGGCGGGGTTTGTAAGCTTTTAATAACTTGAAAAGAAGTCAGTATACGTTAATAAAATTTTGAATTTGAATTATCCATTTTTTGAATAAGTTAAGATCAAGAAGTTGCAATCCCATACAGTAACACAAAGCGGATTTGAAATCAAATGTTTACTTTCATTATTTTTGCAATTTTGCCCCCGTCTACTTGTTGCCAATGGTACCGGGCCGGATTAATGAAGGGAAGTGAATACTTGTTTTTCTAAAGCTAGAAGTTTAATCGAGTTTTTCAAGAAAGACTGTTAAATTACTTTTTATTAAAAACTTTTAGTACGCTAAATCCTAACTTTGACAATTTCGCCAAACTTTTCAGCATGGATATTAAATTCGATCTAGTAGGTTTAAAAAGCGTTTAAGGGTCGGAAGGCAGATACTACTCAGCAAATATTGTCATCGCTTTCCTGCGACACAGTGTGTTTTCCGTAGCTTGAAAAAGTTAACCTTTTTCCAAGTTTATCTAAGATTTAAGTTAAGCAACGCTACACATTAATAAATAATTTTTATTGCATCTGACTATTTTACCAAAATATTTTTTCAATTTTTTACCATTGGTTTTGGATTTTCCATATACCTAATATGAAACAAAAATTGAGGTATCTGAGCAAACCCCACTTCATTCCCAACACGTTTAACATACGATACACTTTTTAGAAAATGTAATGATTGTAATTTTTGAAGGGACTGTCTTTTTTAGTCTAAATCTGAAACTTTCGTATAAATGTTGTTTTGTTTCCGTTTTCAAAATAAAAAAAATAACTCAGGAAAACCAAACAGCAGTTTAACTCTACCCTTCGTTTTATCATTATGTTTTCAAATCGTTAGAAATTCTATAAAATATACTATATGTCACTACCAGGGAATAAAAATATGTTTTATAAACAATTTTATAAGTTTTTTTTTGTAAGTTCTAGGTCGCAATTATTAGGTTCAAGTACTAAGCGCGGTCACAAAAAATCAATATAATTCCTCATGCCAATAAGAATATAAATTCGATGGAATACATATGGCGACACTCCATAACTTCGTACATACATCGTAAGCGGAAGCGGCTAAGTTTTGACTACCCCTAACGGTTCATAAATCATTTTATTTTGCAAACGTCCATGCATCAATACATCATATGTGATACATTTTTTAGCCGATACAGCTGCTTACTGAAAGAACACTTTCATGTCTTACTTTCGTCGATTTATCACAATCTGACAATCTGGTCCTTGCTGAAATACCTCGCATGTAATGTTTCGAAGCGTATTGTCCACTGGTTTGTTCTGACTGTAAAATAAACATTATACGTAAGTGACAAGGAGTTAAAGAGTTGCGCATTTGACCTAGTTTGAACGTAGAAATAAAACCAGACTTCTTCAATAGTTTTCAAACAATTTTGTATTATTTATTGTTCCGTCATTTATAATTTCAACCCAAATTAGCTAATTAAAACAAAATAAAACGATGAGGCTAACTTGTTTTGTACTCATTAGTCAAGAAGTGGAAATCTTTATTAGTAATTGTCATTGATTGTTTACCTCTTAATAAAAATTCAGATAATTAAAATCCCATCTTCATAGCAGACCTGAATCAAGTACTTAACTTCAGCTCTGCATTGTAGTTCCTAGTTGGTATGGTCTGTTCATAGATATAAGAATATGACCAACTGCTTTTGAATGGGACTATCCAAGTTCGGTCATTAACATACAATGCAACAAGGTAAAATTGTGGTCCGTAATAGAAAATAATTTTATGCCTACCTGTGTTTAATATTCTTTGGTTTGGTATACTAATTAGTTTAAGTTTATTAGTAACCATTCTTATTTCGTGTGTAATACAGCGTTGTTGCATCCTGTGCGAATTATGCAAAATATGTGCGGGTCTAGTGTATCTCAGGAGATGCTCCCGCCCAAATGTAGAAAACATTATTCTATTGAGACTAAACGTGGTGCCGGCAAGCAAGCATCTTTAGAAGAAACGGCCACATTGACAAAAATTCCAGCATCAACTGTATGGAAAATTGTGAATACCATTTCAGCGACGAAAAAAAGAAGCGATGCTGACATTTTCTCGAGTGTAGATGAAAGTGATCAAGATATAATACGGCGTAAAATTTACCAGTTATACGAGGAACAAAGCGTGCCTACATTAGATATCTTAATTAGGAGGCTTGAAAAAGATGAAACCGGTGTTAAATGTGGCAGAACTACCTTATGGACGTGTATTCAACACATAGGTTTTAGGTTCAAAAAAATTGACAAAAGCAAGTTACAGTGGAATCTTTTAGAATTCGGAAATATCTGGAATATCTAGAAAAAAATAGGATTTACAGAGAACAACAAAGGCCAATTATTTGCTTGGATGAAACCTGGTTCGTCACTTCGACCCAGGAAAAGGGTTGAGTTGACTCAACTGATAAGTGTAAAACAAACGCGCCATCAAAAAGAGGTAAAAGAATAACTATTTTGCATGCTGGCTCTAAAGATGGTTGGATTCCAAATGGACTTTCTCTGTCTGCGAAAAATATTAAAGATTCTTCTCTGGATTACCATGAAGACACCACAGCTGATTTATTTGAAAGTTGGTTTAAAAACAAACTAGTTCCATACGACATTTATTTTCACGAAGATTATACCAAAAAATTGAGGTTCTACAAAGCTTGAACCTACAAAAGGAATACGTCTGTGATAATTATCCAAAAAGCTAGGGCATACAGTTTTAAGGCTTCCACCTTACCACTATATATTTAATCCCATTGAACATATTTGCCACCAACTGAAATCTGCCATTCGTCATAACAATGTTTTTCCCCGTGTTAACTCCAATGTCCTCAAACTTATAGAAACCGAAGTTTTTAACATCCCTACACAAAGTTGGTCAAATTCTGTTATACATATAGAAAAAGCAGAACAATCTTATATCCATATTGCAAATAATATAGAACAAATAATAATTAGAACAGGCGATGATAGCGATACTGATACTGATATATTATGTGAATAATTTTAAGTAATTTAAGTAGGTAATAAAAATAATTTGTAATTTTATTTTAGATTTAAACATAAATACATACATAAATAAATAAATATTGTTTTAGTAACAAAACCCCAAATAATTAAATTCTAAGCAAAGTACGGACCTGTTCGGTCATATTTCATTCTTACAGCTTGCCCGGGTCTTTCCTTAATTCGTATCAGTCAGTCACTTTCTTATATCTACGAACAGACTTTAACTAGAAAGTTATCCGCCTAACTTTCACTTCAAACTGTTGGAAACTATTGACTACTATATAAATAATCAACAATATAGAAAGTTGATTTAAATCCGACTGTCGCCTGAAGCAACACTTCATTGAGAGAGCCCTGTATATTTCAAGCGCGCAGGTGCCCGAAACTTTGACAAATGACCCCGCACCTAAATACATGTAAATACTCCGGAATTTGAAAAAAATATTTATCTTCTAACCCAATTTCTCATCGAGATTGCGCAGAAAAAAGGTTGCCAACCAAGTGCGTTCCATTGCCAATATTTATTGCTTAATGTTTTTAGTTCGGGATTCAATATTGACTTCTCTAATTTATTTTAATAAACAAGCGTAACCGTGTCAGTTATCTCGATTAAAGTGACAGTCAAAAGTTAAAGTTATGTTAGCTTTTGATATGTATAAATGTATAACAAATAGAAATGGAAGCTAAAGCAAGTAGAGAGAGAGAGAGAGAGAGAGAGAAAGATCGACAGAAAAAAACAGAGCAATTGAATTAGCTGTCTTGCAACTTTATAAACCAAACAAAAAAAATCCATTTTCGGACCCGAAAAAGTTACCTTTTATTACAATCCCGGCTAAAAGTAATTCGATTTGGTATTTCAAGCTGAAATCAATTAATAAAAGCGAAACCCTTCACGTTGTCAAAAAGTTGCTAAACTAAAAACCAACATTTCATTTTATAGAAGTGGCATTAGAAGTTTCTCAAGCTACACGGAAAGTTCAATTTAATTATTTAACTTAATATAATTACTAAATATCAAACAACAAATGGACGTTTGTCAGTAAAGTATATATTTTGAAAAGCTGTAGTTAGGCTCAGCTCAATTTAAATTAAAGAAATCATACTTAGCACAGCAGCTCTAGGATTTAAAATTTACTAACAAGAGCTGTTAGGAAAAAATACAATTTTATTTTATAAAATAAAGTAATAATCAGAGCCAATTAGACATAAAAATAGTGATCAAATAACAAACATTCCGACAAAGCTAGATTTTAGTGGAGACCTTGGCCACACTAGTCAATCCCATTCAAATTTTTGTTCCTCCTCCCTTCAAAAATTTCGTTTTTTGGATTTTTCTGGAAAACGGTAAGTTATTTTAAAAAATTGGTGCCAGATGTAAATTGTGGATCATTAAATTATGTACCAAAATGGTTCTTACTATTTTATCCTAAAATTTGAAAGAGTTACAGTCTGCTTTTTATGCACCCATTTCCACTCCACCACTACCTCACTTGGTGCTTTTGTCTAACGATGTTTCTTCGGCTTACTGCACGAACTGTTATGTTTTATAGGGAAATATTATATTTTCTTCATTATGTTTATTATTTATATTTATTGATTTATAGTGTAGTTCTGATTTTTAATACTGATTTATGCTCTTCAAAGTTACTTCAAAAATCATGTCTTCTTCGATTTCTTCTTCTTCCTCTTTTTTGGATGTTCAAAAATTATTCCAATGAAGATAAAGATTTTTAATTTTTCAAACGAATTTCCACAGGTTGTTTAGAAATCTCCTCGATTCCAAAACTAAACAACGAATGCACTAAAATTATTTCATTTAATTCATTCGAAATAGGTAGTGGGCGTTGCCACGAGGATAATAACGACGGATGTTGATCAAGGTCATCGTTTTATAGTTATCTATGCAATAAAAGTTAACGTTAACTTAATGGTAAGGTAATATCCAAATTGAATTACAAAAAGCGGATATGGAGCTTTCGACCCTGATCACGGTCTACAGAAAACAAAACTTTACATTCAAATGTTAAATGCGCTCTTTAATTTGTTTTAAAAAATTGCAGAGAAAAATCCTCCTCCTATGGCGGTCACCATGCAAAATTCATGTTTGTGCTGGCCTCGTATCTTTCGTAATTCAATCTTCCCTTCCTGTATTAGTAGTTGTAACTGTTCACGTTCTATAAGTCGCATTATATGATCGAGATCGGTTGCTTTCCTGATTTTTGTTGTTTGTTATTTGGAGGAGGGTATTCATTCTAGCTAGTACATCTGCATTGGCCGTTCTAGTAGTCCAGCTTATGCGCAGCAACTCTTTCAACTATTCGAATAGCGGATTAGCAATTGTGGTTTGTAAAACAATATTATTTTTTATAGAAAATTTTATGGTCTACAATTTATATTTCAGATTTATTTGATAAAGCTTGAAAATGTTAATTTTTGAACTGAAATAACTGTTTTAGCACACATACGATAGCAGGAGACTTTTGAAGCTTTATTTCTACTGGCGCACTACAGGTCTTCACCAAAATCCAGTTCTGAGGGAATTTTTGTTCTTTGAATTGCAATTTTGATAAGACTATAAATTGGTTTCGTATAAACAACCCACTAACCAAAACTTGTTCTTCTTGATTTCAGGTGATCAAAAAAGCGACCGAAATTAATTTCATTGGACCAACAAGAGTAACACAAATCATGCTTCCCCTGGTACGCCGTGCACGCGGTCGTATAATCTACATGACATCTGGATTATGCAGGGTTGCATCTCCTGTTCGAGGAATTCATTGCGGCTTATTAGCAGCGGTGGAATCCCAAGCTGAATGTTTGAGAAAGGAACTCAGGTAATAAATGTAAAAGTCTACTACTGTGTACTACCACAAACTATCAAGAAACGCCTCCCAATATTCTTTAGTAGGACTAATCGATCAACCCGTCCGCTGGAGAAAATACGGATTTGCTACGAAAACAATAACTATGGATAACAATTTGAAATGAAGAAAGCAAAATCGTCTATTTACTGCCCCAGACTTGAAAAAATAAAAATCCAATCCAATCAAGTAATTATACGTTAAACCGCAGTACTGGGATTTACCATAAATTTATTCTGTGTAGCTGTCATTATCTCCATCTAAACTTATTAGTAAACGTAGTTTTTTTTCTAATATTTAAATTTACTTGGTTCCATATGAATTCGATGAATTACATATATACTGGTAAAGACTGTATGTCAATTCTCTGTACAAATTTATAATAAACGTATTTCTAAAAATTGTACGTCACTATTTTCTTGATGATCTTAGAAATCTAGACAAGCATTTGGTATCTTTTATATTGAAATCAACAGGAAGGCGAATACATTTTTCTGAACGTATGGATTATTCTAGTTTAATGATGAAGGCTTAGTTTGACTTTTTTTACATCACTCAAGAAACTAATTACAACTACGAGTGGATATCAATTTGCAATTTTTATAATATAAACATAATAATATTAGCATATTACATCCGAAAATCTGCTAAATTTATACTAAATTGATACATTTTACAATTTTTTTATTTTTATTCGTGTACTAACTAAGAATCACACAAATTTGATCAGAGTTGTCAGTGTGTTTTGATACCGATTTTGCCATAACCATTTCAAAAAATAATGGAAAATGTTTGCTTTAATTGCTTATATCCAGGATCCGTTAAAAGAAATTTGAAATAAAATTTAAAATTCCAAATCAACGGCTTCATACAGGTTCGTATATGAAAGGCATAATTATGCTGGTATATGTACATATAACCAAGCCGGTAATATTTTTGAAACCGTACCCACTCCCAAAGGTTCAATTCTAAATCGGTTTTGGCAAGTGCGTCCCATTTGGCAGCTACCAGTGAAAACAACTCCACTCAATTTTTTTCTCATTAATTTTAATAATTACGCTTCTTGTTTTTTAAATTAATTATGAGCAAAAGGTAAACTTCGCGAAGCTATGGTGAGCCAAAAATACTCTTACCTATGTAATTAAAAGCGCTCAAAAAATGAAAAAGGCAAACATTCAATATTTAAACATGCAATTTTAGCAAAAGTATAGATACCTAAATTACATCTAATTACATACCTAATTGCTTAAAGAATTGGAGAAAATGAGACAATTAGAATTTTTATTGTGCTTATGGAACCAATAGACCGAGAGAAAAAATGACATTGGACAATATTGAGAAAATGTTTGTGCAACTATTTCAAGAATGTATACCAGAGAAACAAAAACTGAGCCTATTTAATATATCTATTCAGTCATACGTATTGTTTAATATTTTGAAAATAGTGTAAACATATTGAATTAGATTATTATTGCGTTGGCGAACAACAAAGTCCAATTAAATTTTCCTTCCTTCCATCTAAAAAACTGACGCGTGTTTCTGGCCGAGTTAACTATTTTATGCCACATAAGAGCAGATAAATTGGTAAGTGATTATGTCTCCAACGCGACAATTATTAGTACGTAGCAAATTTCATTTTCCAATTACGTGGAAATATTTCACAGTGCACCACCACATTACAATTTAAGCTCCGTCGAAAACGCACGCTGGCCGATAATTTGTCATCGAGGAATTTCCATTCGTCTGGCAAATTTTAATTTGTAACTTACCCCATCAAAATAACTTTTGCCAGAATAATACCCAAATTAAAAATGCGGAAAATATTGGCAACTGGCTGAAAAGACAAATTTAATAAATATATGTACACTTTATATATACTTTATTTTTCTAGTAATCAATTAAAATTTATATAACGTGTGCTACCTAACGTATAGCAAAGTCGGATACTGTGACGACTCAAAAACAAAAATAGTATTCTGTGCGATTTGTTCACATAATAGGTAAATTTCAAATTTATCTATTATGTGAAAGGTGAAAGGTAAATTTCAAATTTACCTGAAAGGTAAATTTCAAGTTTACCGACAGAAAATATTTCAAATACTTTACATATTAAGAAACTTTTCACTATTTTGACACGAAAAAAAATAATAAAATTTGGTCACCTCTAGCAAAATGTTGCTGTTAATAATAATTATAAACCTTAATTATATCAGACCATTTGAAAGTTTTTTTTGCGTTGTTGTTTTACATTTTAGCACATCACATCTATCGTAATTTAAATTAATCTTAAATCAATTTAGACCTTCAGTTTGGCCATTAAAATTATGGAACAGTGTGACGGGTCACTAAATCCAATCAAGAATAAAGGTAATGTTGTTTTAAATTCTATATATAACTAACCCTACATAACTGATAAGGTCATCCCCAACTATGATGGCCATATAAAATAAGAAATTCGTGTTATAAAAAAAAATAAATATATCTCGGTGGATTGGGCGTAGTTCTTGCCATTAGGCGTTTCTAAAAAACTGAGGCCATGAAGCACTCCAATAAAGAAATAATATGTATATTATGATATTTAACACAGTTTGGACGATCGCAAAGGTCATTTATTGATATTACGTGATTTCTGTTACAGATCTCGGGGCGTAGACGTTGTAGTCGTGGCGCCAGGAGAATTTACCGCGGGAAATTCTTGGATTTCCGATCAACTTATTCTGGAACAGGCTAAAGAAATGTGGAAACAATTGGGCACGGAACAGAAAAATGAATACGGAGACGGTTACTTTGAAACGGCAGTAAGGAGTTTGGAAAAGTACTCAAAATCGCAGGTATGATTAGAAAAATTTTAATATTCTCGGGAATTCCTTTTTTCATCATGTTTTTTTTAATCATCCTGTGTAAGATACAGCAGTGTGTAGGTAAAGCAGTGCCCATAACTGTTTCTTTACATTAGGTGCGTGCTTCTAGGCATTTTATAAAAGATTGGTCGTCTTGCCAAACTGAGATAAACATATATAGAAATCCAGTGAAAATTGATCAATGTATATATTAAACAGTTAACAAAAGAATCAACGAAATTTATTACATTATATATAAATATTTATTTATTAAAATATATTTCAGTATATTGTATTATCGCAGTGATGAACATTTGGTGCTTAATGCTTAAAACTAAAAGAGTTGTCTCCAAGCTGTCATTTGACTTCTTAGCTACAAAAAAAAACAGTTTGAATCTTGTCTTCGTAATTCTCTAGAGCGCTAAAATATATTCTTACCAAGCTGCGTCTGATCTTGGCATCGGCAGATACAAAATTTCTGGCTCCTTCTGGCCAATAGCAGTTGTACAGATACCTGATTCTAGCAGGTTCGCAGAATAGGTGGGGCCCCTTAATGCCGTAATCGTAGTACATCTTCGAATATTCCGGATACGTATAAAATTTATGGCCATATTTATCGTAGTGGGTCTCGAGCATTTCCTGCAATAGCAAACGAAACAATTTTACGCCATTTATTGGTTTCAGAAAGGACCCGACTCTGCTGAAAGCCTAAATTCAAAATGACAATTAAAATGACGAGAACAAAGAGACGCCGGCGTAAAAATAACCTACCAGGCAAAACTGTATATAGAGCACTTGATAAAAATTTTTTTGGATAGCCTGTTTCGCATCAAATATCTGACTGAAATCCTTTGCAAAATATTTCAACAACACGCACGTTATAAAATAGACTATTGGACAGGTTCCAACGACCGACATTTTTATTAAACCTTCGGAAATTATTCCTAGGCGGTTTAGATTCGCTACGGGGTTGGTTAAAAATACAAAAGGAATTTTAGATGTGTTCCGGCGATTCTCTTAACTGTTCCGCGAACTTTTAGTAGACATTTTTTAAACGGCGTCAAGACAAAGACCACTTGAAACGTCAAACGAATATCCCATAGGAGCAGCTGGCAGGCCTTTCACGTTTGTTTCTTTTCAGGAAGCTGACTTGACTCCGGTGCTGAAAGCGCTCACTGATGCAGTTACTCGCACTTTTCCGCTTAACAAGTATACTCCAGTGACAAGAAAGGAAAAGGTCAAGGCGTTCGTCGCAGAACATTTGCCGAGATCGGTATATGATCTCGTTTATGCATAAAACAGAGACGACGAACAAAAACGGAATCTTCAATCCAATCTCCCATAGCGTAACGTAGAAGCAAATTTATTGTGAATATTAGTTTTGGTTAGTTTTAAAACTGAAAAAGCGAAACAAACACGAAATGTATATCGATTGATATGTGAATAAAGAAGAAAATGGAGAATGAATGTTTCATTGCCAAATTTTTAATTTTTATTAAATATGTGCCCACGGTATTTTTAATAAAAAGTTAATAATGGTTTTTATTGAGGATCTAACAACAAACACAACGCACCGACAAGTGAAAAATATACATTAAATGCTCAAACGACGAAATCTAACTAACTAAGCCAGATACTCAATATTAACCCGAGGTAAAACCTATTATACAGAGTGTTTCAAAACAAATGCCAAAAAATTATGAGGGGATTCCTGGTTTAAAATAAAGTGTAGTTTGTTATATAAATTTTGGGTCAACCTTACCATTAGAGAGATATCGGGCTTACATATATATTTTTTATCTGAAAAACGAAAACACATAGAGCATATTTTATAAATATTTCTTGTTAAATGAGTGAATGACATTGAATTTCTCATTCTTCTTTACTAAATTTAAGGGGAATAATTTATTTATTATTTTTATTATTATGCACTTCTTAGTATTACTTTGGACACAAAATACGATTAATTTAATGAAAAAGTATATTTTCTAAACATTTAATTGTTCACAAATATACTGTAATTATGGTGAATTAATTAATTAATGCGGAAATGTCGTCTTTATACACAAACGTATTCTAGTCGTACCTCAGCTTGTTTATCAGGCCTTATCGAGTGCTACATGAACCTGCAAGTTTCGAAAAAAGTTGTTTCGATACAGGCCAACACCGAGAAGTTCGAACACCCGGATTAGAAGATTAGCAGTTGCTGTGTTAAGTATTATTGAAGGGAAGCCGGAGACAAGTACCAGGAAAATTGCAACTGAATTAAATACTAATGAGTTTACTGTATGATGAATATTAAAAGAACAACATATATAGGGTTCGAAATCTTTTATCAAGAGATTTCGAAACGCAGGAGACAATAAAGTTTCATTGCGTAAGTTTTTCGTTATATTTAGTTGAGAAGAATGATAGGAGCAGTCTAATTCAATTCGCTCCACTCATTTTGAAAAAAAAATGAAAAAATATGCAGAAAGTATATTTTTACTTCTGTAATATTTTATTTTTCGTTTTTAGATAAAAATTGAAAACATTATTTTTCCGGCCTATTTGTAGTGCGAAATCTCCATAATGGTTGGACTTTAACCTAACATTTACGTAACAATACCCTTTATTTTCAACATATTAAGTTTTTCACATTCGTTTTAAAAGACCCTGTATAAGAAAAAGAAGAAGCACATTAAAAAATCCTACAAAAACAAAAATGAGAGACACTCAGAATCTAAGTAGACATATATATACAAACTAATACGTATGTTGTGTATCTCGCTAGGAACAAGTAATTGTTCTTTGAGATATGATGGAGTGGACGTCTGTAACACTTCATAAAAACATCAAACACAAATACTCAGATACAAATACCCGATACAAGGGTAGTTAGTTTTTGCACACTGTTTATTAATTTAAACTTACAAGTATCCCAAGCAATACCGAAATTGTTTTAATTTTGATTCATTTACTTCTGTATTCGTATATACCACGCGCATGTGTGTCTACAGCGCGCTACGCCACTGCACAGAAGGTGCAGCTAAAGATTATTTGCTGCAAGCTTTCGAGATATAGAGCCAAATTTTATTACAGGGTTCGACATTGTGACTAGTAATTTCTCTGAAGTAGAGAGAATCCGTCTTCGTCAAACAACTTCTAAAATGTCACAAACTGTGTTGTATATAGAGGACAATTTAGTAAATTTGGTAACGAAGCAACTTCATTTCCAGCCGTTCGAAGAAAATTGTAAGGAAATAAAATAAATAATGAATAAATTAGTGACAAAAGTGACACGACTACAAACCAATACATGCATAAAATAAAAGCAATTACCAAAATTTAAAATTTCGCAAAAAATACAAAAGAACGCTCACTCATACATTATTATTTCTTTCTTCTTCTTTTGTTTCCTTTGCTCTTCGTTTTAATAGTACTTAACCGAATAAAGGCCAAGTACTTTAGTTAGCTGACGCAAAAAATCTCCCAGACCACTGCCGCACTTTTTTAAATTGAAACGCACATTTCTTTTAATCGGGCTACAAATGGGAAAAACATTTAAAATAAAAACGTATTTATTATATATATTAGCAGCCTGCATGATATTCCGGGCTGTTTTAGGAATTCACTTTCTTATTTAGATGTTGAAATGTACTTTTTTATTCGCTTTTCGCGGAAGATTTATTCAACGGCAAGCAGTTTCACTTGAGTTTCCGATGTATTCCGATTTTTTGGTAGTATTATTTAAGATTAGGGATCAATTTGAATAATATCAAATGGATTCTAGCCACCAAGCAACAATTTGTTTTAGATCCTACCACCACACGTTTAGCTTTCTTCAAGGTTAATTTTCACCTTTCCAGACATCCAGAAATTAACAATATGAAATTAAAGTTAAAGCGGAAGCGAACAAGTCTAAATTCGAACAAACAACCATTTTGAAACTCAAACAAATGCAGACATTGCCAAAATTTCGACCCACCAAACGACTTTCCACCCTATAAAATTTTGTTTACTCTTATCACGTGGGTTAGAGTTAGCCTACGCATTTTGCGTGGGGCAGGCGTTTGTTATCGCGTATTCCTCTTTCTCAATGTCTCCGGGCTCAGGGGACAAGGAAAACTTATACGGTCCTATTTTAAAAATACATCTTGATTCGACTTGTGCTTTTCACCTTTCCCATCCAAAGAAAAAAAGCGTAATATGTATTTGCGGCGTGGGACTTTGAGTTAATGCGTATTGCTCCAAAATGGGACGTTTTCCATAACTTTCATAACATACACACAAAGAAAAAGTCACGATAACAACCGGTGGTGGAAATAGAGGGAGATGAAATAAAAATCCATAGGAACTTCCAAAATGCAGAGCCATGTGTGCAGAAACCAAATATTTTAAAATCTGATATTATGATTTTTGGAGCAGTGAAAATACATTTGTCACTGCGAAAATGTCTTCAATTTAATCTGGCCCTTTGGAAAAGCAAAACGAAGAGAGTTTTTCCAAGGCAGTGACAAGTCTTTTATAAGAACAATACCTATCAAACAAAAAGTTTTATGGAAATAAGATTTTCTAAGCATACTTTTTACAAAACTTCTGGATTCCTCCTGTGTCGGTTTTTGCTGAGTCGAACTTGCTGACGTTTCGTCAATCATCCTGTTGGCTTCTTCAGAGCTTGACTGAAATTGAAACGTCAGCAAGTTCGATTCAGCAAAAACCGACGCAGGAGGAATCTATAAGTTTTGTAAAAAGTATTATAGTAGTCTGTGGAAGCTTCTTTGAAAAATTTTTGAAAGATTATTATTTTCTATAAAAGTCTTATGATTTGTTGTCTATTACCTTCTGAACATATCAATAAAAACAAATTATAGCCGTAAAGATAAAAAAATAAAAATATCACTTTTTTAAATGCCCGGTATATGAAACTCGTTTTGTCCTTGATATAGAAGATATTTGGATATAAAGCCAAACTATTTCATGTTTTTGATCATTCGAATAACCAATATTAAAATCAAATAGTGTTTCTGGTAATTCAAATTAGTCGTCGTTACACTACTAATAACTGTCCATAACTGTGATTGCCACCACTAAACCATGTGTTATTTTCGAAGGCAATAATGATGGTGATTACTAAATTCTGCTTTTAATGTTTGGATAATAAATTCAAGTTATTTCAAAAACGGCTAAACCAAATACCGACAAACTATATATTTTTGAATTCATATTGTTGTTGATTCCTGTTTCCATTTGCACGTTCAAAAGATAAGAGAAAAAAAGCCATACAACTTTTAAGTGAAAAATTTGTGCATATCGCCTCTAATAGACTCTATAGGTGTCTTAAAATATAAATAGAAGCCCTGTACAATTGATAGGAAATGACTGACCTGTCTTCCATAATTCAACATTAGAAAAGATAAAACGCAGGTAATAGTTATGCAACAACTGTGGTAAAAGGCATTTAAGTCACAAGTGTACTGAACGAGTGACTTAAAAAGTTTTTTACTCCCTTCTGTAAAAGACCTAATGATACACCGATCTAGCGTGCGGGAAGCGTCACTTTACCACGTGAGTTTCTTATCCCACGGATCCGAAACCCTTCGGGCATTTCCGGGATATTACCACAATCGGATGTTTTCGGATGTTTTCGGAGATTTTACCACACACCTTGAATTTTGACTTTGAATGTAGCCGTGTTGGTTTGCAAAAATGTACACAAAAACTAACGGTCGTAGAAAAGGTATAGTATGCAACAAGGGCGGTAAACGGCATTTGCCTTAAAATTGACGTTGTAAAATGACGCTTTCCGCACGCTAGATCGGTGTATAATTGGATATTTTAGTGAACGGAATCGATCGATCGATCGATAGTCTGTGGCTTCTAGCAATTATAAGTAATTTTTATTGTTCATTTGGTGTAATCCAAGTACTTTTAAAAATTCCTTAAAAATTGAAATAAATAAAATAAACTAAATCTCCCTCTACATAGTTTTTACCATATTGCATGCGAATATTTCGTAAAATAAAAATGTCTAATGCTAGTTATGCTAGGCTAAGTTAAAATTATTAAAATTTTAAATTGAAAATCTCGAACTTTTGCAGTGTTTTCCATGTCATTTTCATTTCAACGGCCCCACGTGTCTGCGCCATTTCATATTTTTCAAACTAGTGTAAGGGCACCGAGTAACAAGTTACAATCCAATTACCACTGGCGTGCGCTACGATTTTGAAACCGCTGTCGTCTGCAACTTTCAATTGTGCTTACCGACATAATATTTTAATTAAATTTACGGCAAAAACCCGTCAGCAACACACTATCGGGAAAGTTTCTCATTAAAATTAAACTATTGTTCTATTTGCGTATAAACCGGTTTTGGTAGACCAAAGTTAAATCTGAAGCGAAAATAGACACCCGCCCTACGAAACGTAAAGAAATACTCAAGCATGAATGGGTGCTTTAAACCCTATAGATTTTTACAGTGGGACAACCTTTACTATATCTCAGATGCAGATATTGAGAACCACCCTTTTTGGGAGAAATTCATTGATGAATCTAGTACTCACCTGGATATTCCCATAACTGCAAGGTACAAGTTACTACGTTACTACATTGCCATAATTCATTGGCGTGCACAATAAGAAATTTAATGAAATTTATTAAGAAATAATGAAAACAAAAACGATTGTTTCATTTTAAATACAATGATAAATGTAGTGATTTTTTTTTAAATAAAGAAAAATGGATATAAAAGTAGGGTTACGTTTATACAAAAAGCCTTTTTAAGATTAAGACAAGCCTCGTTAAAAAAAGTAAATTTCATTGTGCGTGTAAAAACATAATCATCTGGTCAATTAAACGCTGGAGTCTATACCTTTATAGTGAATTTTTCATAATTAAAAACTGTGGTTTTATACTTTCCACACCAGAAAATGTTCAGTGGGAATCGAGATGTAAAGTTGCCCGTGAATAATAATAACTAATTCTTATAATTCAACAACTTTTAATTTATTTTTGCCATTTCATTATATTTTGTAATGAGTTTTGCTGTCGTGTGGGTGTTTTGGTAATGAATATTCATTGCTCTTAGCGTTGCCAGTTCGTTACCATTGTGCCCGGGCGGGTCTGGTACTTAATTAACATTGCCGTAAAGCCGATCGGGTTTCATATATTCGGAGTGAATACTAAAAACATGGAGGGCCAAGTGCGGGTAAACATAATAAAAAAACAAATTGGTCCGATCAAAAATATAGAATCAAACAGATATTATAAGTTATTTTGATGTATCCTTTTCACCCGCTTGATTTGAAATATCTCAAAAAGGTCAAACTTATTGACCATAATTGACAGATATAAACAACCAATAAAGTCCAAAAACAATAAACCTAAAGTAAGAGAGGAGCAGATAAATTTAAACGTGCTCTTTTCGTGGAGTCTGGTTTTATGGTTTTTAATTAAGAAATAACACCTCCATTTATCCTACTCGGCCGAGTTTAAATGGATTTTTTCTAATTCGCAAAATAATGATAATAAAATATGCAAATATAACGTCCACAAACTTGTAAAATAATTCCGATAACTTTAGTAAACTGTTCAGTTTGCTAACAACAATTTCCACCAACAAGAACAAAAACTTTCGGTGTAAACAAAATCTTACGCAGATAAAGCAAGTTTGGGCAGCTCACAAGAACGGGTAATTAATCAACATTCGTCGAGGTTCTGAATAGCTGATCGCGTTTGTTATAAATGGAGATAAATTTGCCGGGAACAATGAAGCAAAAAATATTGGATACCTTCAGGATAATTCAAGATGCGAACACAGTAAGGAATTTTACACAGACCACGTACTTTACGTACCAACTTTAGGTGATTGTCTATTATGTATAATACAGTGCGAGCAAAAGATATTCCTATCGAAAGATAATATCAATAATATTGGTTAAATAAAATATATCTTTCCATGCTTTTTAACCATATGGTGCATTGCATATTCTATTTATGTGTTAATGTTGATTTGAGCTCGTCTTAAATCCGTTAAAATTACACAAAAGTACGTTTTGATAACATTCAAAATTCTGAACCAAATAAAGGTTATAAATAAGTATTCAATAGATAAGATTACTTAGATGATTTTCTTAAACCTGCTTCTACAGGTTCTAACAAAAAGGAGAATTCTCACCTAATCTTTCCCTTCTTTTAATTAGTCTTGGTTAGTTGTCGCTTCTATTTCGAAATATGTTGAAAAAATGAAATTTGATGCGTTTTCTTTTTATTATTAATTAGTGACTAATGATATTTCAGTGATATTTGGTACACTTAATCCTCAGATTTTGTGAATTCTTTATCAAAATAATGATAATCAATATTGGGGCACCTATATTGATCAATAAAAATTATTGAGTACTCCAAAACCGCAAGAAATAGGAGAAAAATGGCAAGAGAAATTTTGCTAAAACTTAATTTTTTCATTAGATGACGTAATAAGTAAATGCTGAACAACCCAGTATTATTTATATTTTCGAATTTATTTTAAATTTATCTAATTAACAAAGTTTACAATGCACACAAAATAAGACCCCCTTCTTAGGCGTACAAAAGATCCCTGGGACAATAAAAAGAAAACGCATCATTTTTTTTCAACACCCTGTGTTTCGAAAACAAAGCAACATTTCAAAAAGTTTTATACCACATGTTCATCTTTAACAAAATATGTCAGAATTCTGCTGTCTCCATCCTTTTCTTAGAGAGGTTAGGTGACACCCTGTATATCGCGAAAGCTGGGAGCTTAACATTTAAGTTATCAGACTTTTAAAGAGTTTCTAACCCGTTTTATACTGAAGGGGATTAAATCAAGGTGCTCCTTAATTTTTGATTCAAAACCAACGGTTTTAGTGCTTAGTAAGCAATTAATTTATTACTTATACTCCTCTCTTATAATTTCATACACGCTTCGAGTTGGCAGAGCTAATTTGTAAACTGTCGCGTGTTATGTTCGCAACATCACTGTGCTATAAATCACCCTTAGGAAAGTGCTATGTGTAAGATAACCCGTTCCTTAAATTATAGATACCTACCATTGGCGTTGACGGCCAGAATTTATTTTCATCGTTCTGTTATAAAGACCGATAAAAATGAAAATAATGCAACATTTGACAAATTAACTTCTGAACAATAAAGTTCTTGTGTCTTGTGCGACCTCGCAATGTTATGTGAGTTTTTCGAAACAGCGATTAACCTTTCCTCAATAATTAATAAACCTGTCTTGATTTGATAAATACAATACCCCATTGAATTCGAGAATTAAGGATTAAATATTAGTAAACAAATAATTAAATGTTACATACTACAATGTAATGTTGAACCACATATTTAAATATTTTTTCCTCGATAAAATTAATAGACAATAATACTTTTTACTGCAAATGCTTATTTTGAATAAAGTATTGGTATTTTCAGGATATCTTTTTAAATTGTGATTTAATGTGCGAGATGATTTTCAGCCACGAAATCTGAGTTCCCTATAAACGTGCGAACTATGTTATAAAATTTCCTTTGTAAAGAAAAACATATATAAAGATAAAACATATATAAGAAAAACATATCGTCATTGACAATAATGACTAAGCTAGCTAGCAAATAAACAAGTTATTATTATTCTAAGTTGCTTATAGGTATCCTTAAATTATTGACAAAGACAACTGTGGTAATAATAACAATTTATATGTAATATTTTGTGAATCGTCACCTCCTTATTAAATGCTGTATTGTAAAGTTAAAAAATATGAAATTGAAAATCCATGAAGGCGTATTCCCGTCGACGCGATTCAGATGGTAAAGGATTACGCATAAGTCGTAAACAATAACCTGATTTTTCGATTCGATTTCGATTAATTCGAAGGAAAAAAATGAGCAGTTAAAGGTTCGCAGCTCCTGTTTGCCACGTTTATTAAGCAAAGGAAATAAAACCACACTTACAACACTGTTTTATTAATCAATGGTATACAAGGGGTACGAGATAAATACATGTCCAAATAATAGGTGCTTCATATACCCAGTAACAATATATTAATAAATGATGAGAAACTTTACGTTAGGATATTATTATCAGCGGTAAGAAGACACTTTGGGACAACTATTATTAGTGAGAAGTTCGATCAATATCCGAATTTACATTATAGAAAGCGAGTAAAACCTAATTATCACAGCTATACACACCCAATTCCTATGTCATTATCACTAATAAATCGTATCCCATATCGCGCTGCAATATTTAATGAATTAAAACAAGATGGCCGTTAAAACTAAACAAAAACCTGAAGAGTATAACTTTGAGTAGTTAACTCGAAACCAAAATTTCATCGGCGAAGTGGTTTCGATAAATTTTAATATTCGCATGAAAAATACGTTTCGACATAAATCGAAATTGGTGAACGTATAATGAATTTTTGCGCGTGCATTCGTTGTGCTTGCAGTGTGGTTCTCGGTCAATGACATTCACAAAATCAATATTTGACCTTTCTAGAGCGAGATATCTTTGTCCGCCCGACGATTTTATCGTCGTTAGAGCTTGAAAATCGAAAAAGTATAACCAAGTAATTGTTGACCAAATGGCGGATCCCCCAAAATATTTTTAAAAGAACCTAAATAAATTTGGTCACATTGGAGTCGAACATGTGACAACTGAGTCTTAGAAACCTTGTCAAAGGTTTAGAAAAAAAGAATTTTGCTTAGTGGACTTTGTGTGGTAGTGTGCAAATGCCAGATAGTAAAAAATCAGTTGCTAGTATTTTTTATTACACAAAAATGTCAAAAAAAGTTTCCTGAAAACGTCTAGCCTAGCCCCAATATATAGTTTATTTCACTGTTTTCAAATCAATCATCACTCTCTCATTAACATATGATGCGCTAAAGAGTCTAAATCGAAAACTAGATTTTGGTAGTCATTTCATCTGCGGTGTATGGAGAATTTTTCGAACATCCCATACCGAGTAACATAATTATCAAAATATGTTAGAAACCACATTTTGAAAAATTAATTTCAAAAATATGTATTCTGTTTTATATTAGGAAGTGAATAAATTCATTAAAATAAGGCACTTAGCTTAACATGTCTCGCAACCAAATGTGAGTTCGTTGTTATTAAATAAGTATGATAAAAATATCCGTTTGATATAAACAGTTCTTGGCCATCTTGTTTTCAAAAATAAGTTCTAGAAAATGGATAACATAATGTCAAAATGGACACCTACATCAGGCTAAATTAATTACAAAATGTCGTCAAACGCCTACATATCTTCATTGAAAGGGTTAAACATCACAAGGTAGGTGAAAAAGTGCCCTTAAATCGGAGTATTTAAAATAGCATCTCGTATTTAAATGTTGCTAATGCCGAAAAAATATCATGGTCAATTACTTGGACTAAATTGACAAAATATGTATGTAAGTAGAAGAAAAACAAATCTTAATCCCAGATACGAAGATCTCTCACTTTTTAAATTAAAAACACAAAGTAAATTTGCGAAGGACGTTTTACGACTATTTAAATTTTCTTGTTGCGTATATTATGGAAGTGGTATTTAGATGACGGTTATTATATTGTCAACCCCCACCCTGATGAATATTAAAGTAATACAATATTTTCCAAGTCCAATGATAGTAAACAAATGGGAAATAAGATATCGACAGGACGTGTAACGTAGGTAATTTAATCCAAAGATTTGGTATTAGGATGGTTGTTGGATAACGAAATTTACCTCTCAAGCAAACTTTATTGCCTGTAAGACGGATTCAGATGAACTTCTGAAGTTGAATAGATATAAATAAAATAATCCTAGCTAGCCACATATAAAACTAATTAACTAAATAATTCAAATGAAAAAAAAATGAAATCTGAAACTACTATCTCCAATGACAAGAGAAAGTCTACAAAATTAAATTGTATTTTTCTTTTACTTATATTGTTGTTCAAATAATTTACAATTGGAAAACACATTTGATGTTGATTGATCTCATTTAAAATTTCATGATCTGGTTTATTGAAAGAAAAACGAAACTGTTAAATTTTTGAAAATTTGTTCCAACGTTTTAAACTGATACTTTATAGAAACTATTTATAATAAGATTCGTAAATTAAAATTTGAACAAGATATATAAAACAGAATACCGTCATTAGAACTATGATACGGTATCAAGACTTACAAGAGTTAGTAGACAAAGAAGGACCTTGTTAGCATCAATAATTGAACTCCACTTCATAGATTGTAGATTTCATTTTGAAATATTGATTTGAAAGTGTATGATGAAAACATTATTTTTCGCTCTTCCTCTATATAAGATATATACGAGGATAAAATAAGAGCCCTTGATTTATGGCGAACGAATTGTTGACGAGCTACATTTGGGACAGATTTTGTTGTCTCATCGAAACAATGCGTAGGAACATGGTGGAATCAAAAGCAAGGTGGTAGAAAACGAAACAGTTACAATGTAGTCTGACGAGTCCTGTAATTGCAAAATTTCCAGTTTACACAACATTTTTTTATCCAACACAACCAAAAGAAATCACTCCTCTCTATTTGATCCCGTTTTATAACGCGGAGGTAATTGAGTTATTTTGTCACCATCGAAGGATGTGACGTTATAATTTCTAAGAAAAACTTCAATCGCAATTTACCAGTCGACTGCAAAGGACCGTTCGATTTATTTAAAATTTCTGATTGTTCTCGACAAAAAAAACCAACGTATTTTGCGAAATTAAAACAGAATTTCTTGGTCTATGCAAACGAAATAAAATAAATAAGTAATAAGAAGTTTTGGATCAGTTTGATTAACACCATTTCGTATCATCTCCGAGAAACTATTCTAAATACCCCCCACTAAATTTATTATATACGATGCAAAACGTCGATCATAATAATTCTACTGGTGTTTCTAATATTAATATAGTGACGTGTTCCTGTGTTTGAGCAATTGTTAATTTGATGCCTCCGTTGCTTATTGGCAAATCATCAGTCTTATTGAATGCAGATTGGGTAAAACCACCTGCAACAAGAGAAACTTTTTAAAGTTAATTAAGTGTGAGTCATTTCAAAAATTGTCACCTTAACTGGCAGTATATGGGATAAAAATGTAAGAAATCTCTAGTATTCAAATAGAACACGAAAAAATAACCTGACAAATTTCTATTCTTTTTTCCTACTCCCCCTTATATACCCAAGAGTGCGCAGCGTCACTTCAAGACGTTAGATGTGTTTTAAAGTAAAGAGTAGAAAGAAATATAGGTAGCTTGAATCTTTGATTGAAAAAAGCTGTTTGTTTAATATTAATATAATTAGAAAAGAAAAGTACAGCATGATACCCAAGAAAATACGATGGAGTATAAAGTATAAAGCTAACAGGCAAAAAACCGAAGCGAATACAAATTAGTAAAAACGGAAATATAGTTGGATAATTAAATCCCTGACTTTTGGATGATCGAAGGCCAACTTTTACAAATCTGCTAAATTCCGCAACTTTTCCAGAGTTTCAGAAGTGAGTGAGAACCCTAAAGTAAAAAAGAAAAAAAACCAGATACTCATTAGGTCGAAAAGTTATGTGAGAAAGATTGCTTTTCATGCCCTTGTCGTTAATTTTCTCCCATCATAAGCCAGCCTCCGTGTTATCAAAAGTTTCACTGTAGATAAAGGCGACATGGGTTGCATGACATGTTTTTCATTCTAACAGGAACGATAAACTACACACGATGTATTTTATTCGACCGATGAGTGGCAATTTAAGTTATAAATGGCAATTTAAAAAGATAAGTAAAACCTGCATTAAAATTTTTTATCTTTGTTAACATTAAAATAGAAATATTTAAAACAAAAAAAAGTTTTCTTTTTTTGCGAGATCGCCGAAAAAAGCAAAAGATCGAAGAAATAGTAAGTTTGGGAAATTTAAAACTTTTTTAGCTATAAAGATCTCAATTACATTCCATAGATATTGAAAGATACAAAAAATTGTAAATATTCAAAATAATAATTTAGAAAAACAAAAAAAAAGGTGACATTAAATATTCGCTCCGCTATGTTCCGTTCCAGTCAAATCAAACTTGTGACTAAAATGGCGCTTATTAAATCTGTTACCTTAAAGTTTTATGTGTTGTTGATTCTTTCGTATTTTTATTTTATTTAGTAATGAAGAGTTGGAATGTTCCTTAATTTATAAGTTAGATAAAAATTATAAAAAAATATTTTGATGGACATAACAATAATATTCTGTCTAAGTTACCAAATTTTCTTATTCTAGTGATACAAATGAGTGCTTTTGAATACCTTACAGATATAATCATACTCATGATCATACTATTACATTTTATCACAATTCCTACAATAGTTAAGAAACAAAGTTGTGATTATTATATTTTTTGCTGTATATACCTTGTCCCATTGTGGTACAGCACCCAGGCCGCGACGCGTTTTTTTCTAATTATGCTGTTAGCTGAAATATTCTTAAATTTAACACCTGAGTGGTTATTCGAGTAAACCTATAATCAAACAAGCAAAAAATATATATACTCTAAAAAAATTGTGCCAACCCTACGTTGGCCTGAACCACATTTTATCATCATTTTGTTATTATTGTAAATATTTGAAGGGGTACGTCATAAACATTTGTTTTTTGAGAATTTCTAAAATAAGATCAAATTTAGGTGGGTAGTACTCACATTGAAAGGGGTTCAATTTGTAAGAATAAATACTGTAATGGTCCTTCAAAGTCGTCTTACTTAATTTCAGACTCGGAGGCTTCCTTTTCCTGATACAATCGCAACAAATCGAGCGCATCCTGGGCTTGTCTTTTTTCACACAGAAATCTTCCAGAAGCCTCCTTTAACTGATCCAGAAATATCTTGTCCGGATACGTCAGATCCGCAAGGGATTCCGGATCCATATCGCTTAACAGTTCCAGTTCTTCGCCTCCAAGTAACGATAAATGACAAAGATTGGTTTTCAGCCGACCAACTAGACCGGCCAATTCTCCGCCCTTACCATCATCCACTTGATCTCTGTTAAACTCGCATCGAGGATACGACGGAAGCCACTTTTGGCCGTTAGTTAAAATCATAAGACTGGTATTAGGCTCTAAAGTCGCAAAATATTCTTCGTCGTCTATTTCTGTGCCGTCTGCTTCAAGAACGACCAAGATATTATCGCCGCTTATGGTTTCTAACTTTTCACGAACTTTTGAGGTTAAATCCTCTAACGAAGTTGCGACAACACCTTTCCGTGTTTCCCGTAAATTATCCGTTATTTTAAAGGGTTTTCCGCCCAAACTGCTATCAGATTCCATAACAGTGAACAACAACGTGATAAATTAGTTTTGAAAATATTGAATGTATACGCGAAAACGTAAACAAATTTCAATTAGCCGCAACTACACCCACCAAACACAGCGCCTAGCGGCTTCTGACGAAAGATAAGAACCGTAATTCCTTGCAGCCAGACGAAGGGTTATTGGAAGGTTACCGCCCTCGGTCTAAAATGTACTGCAGAGCGCATGTCGAACGAAAGATCAATCCCGCCCACAAAAATGTCTTTTGATTTTACTTGATGCGCGTTATAGGACATTCACAATAAAAATTTAGTACCCACCACTAGCATCACTAATAATAAACTAATATCATAGAACTACGATTGACTAATGCTACCCACCAACTATATCGCAAAGACTTCATGGAAGCGCCCGTTGATTATAGCTAATGTTAGCTAAAACTAACCAAGGGCGGTAAACAAATCAAAATAGTTACTAATATTAATATTAATTATTAATATCGATTTGAAGCCAGTTACATTGTTTTGAAATATAAATTGAACTTTCTATTTAAATTTATCTTCCAATACCATAAATCGTAGCAAACAACAGTATTGCCAACCACATGACTTTTCGCGCTAAACTAGAGGCAGTTAATCGCC
The DNA here is from genome assembly GCF_029955315.1 of Cylas formicarius. Lineage (NCBI taxonomy): Eukaryota > Metazoa > Arthropoda > Insecta > Coleoptera > Brentidae > Cylas > Cylas formicarius. Next base: position 14,581,697 of record NW_026844334.1, read on the forward strand.
TATTTGACTATCCTCTTTGGTTTACCGTCCGTCGAAAAACGAAAGTATTGATAATTTATTTATATTGATTTTGAAAATGTATGCACTACAGAATTCGCATGATGGTAGAATGAGAACGGAACTTTGTCATTTACTAAGCGGGAGATTTTGAGGTTACATTGAGATATTTGTTGTCTTAGAAGATTTCAACAAATTTGGAGTCCAGCTTCATAAACTATTGAATATCTTTGAAAAGGAGAAACTTTTATTACAAGGATGAGTTTTCATTCATCCAATCCCGTTCTGGTGAGAAACAACAAACCCATCGTATTTAGTTATTTACAATTGTACAAGGCTGAACAAACCTATTCTCTTTCCAATGACTTTGTTACAATTCTTTTTTTCCCACAGATCACATCTTATAACTGATGGTAGTCTTTATTATGATTTCAAATGCTTTCTCCTGGGGGGAAAAAGAATTTCCCAGGTTTCTTTAATGGCAGGCAGGCATCATGTGTTGCCAGGATTTAAGTTATCAATCACTCTGCAAAATGGCCGAATGATTTTAGTACTTTGTCCATGAAATCCAAAGATGTTCTGTGTTATTTTATCTGTGTAAATTTAACGACTGGGTTATATTTGAAATTTTAAAATAATTGACGAGATTCTAATTTAACAAATTTTAAACAAAACCACACATTTTTTAAACTATGGAGCAGGGCCAAAATGCAGATAACGATTGGGAAGCCAGTACGAGTGACGATAGAAACAGAAAAAGATCTTCAATACTTAAAGTAACAAAACGAAAGTCTGGTGAGTTGGACACGACAGACTTCACTGTCCAATTAACACGACGAGTAAGCTTTGCGAGTAACAATTTTGTAAAACCTTTTGCGGCGGATCCCGAAAAAAACACTATATGGGATAATACATATGAAGAAGCATTACCTCAGTCTGACTCTGAGCATACTGGTATGAATGATATGAAGAAAGCAATCAATTTTGACCTACAGACTAGTGATATGGAATTAACTTGTGCCTATAGTAACCTTTACCATACTAAAATGACTAGATTTAATAAAACAATCATGTTCGACAAACAAGGTGAAGATATGGAATTAACTTGTAACTATAGCAAAGTACTAATCCAAGAAAAAGAAAATATTTGCTTACAAGAATTGATGCAAGCCCAGGAGAAAGATAGAACTTTACACATTCATGATCCTAAAAGTTACTTTTGTCAAACCATTCATCAAACTATGGACATGGCTCTAACTCTGGAAAATGATTCCAAAAATGAATTGATGTTCCAGCCCCGTGTACAAGATGAAGAAATCACAGGTTGTCACTCACCCAAGAATGATAGTGATGATAATATAGCAAACATCCCACACAATCTTTCTATTGTGCCAGCCGCAGGCATCATGTGTTGTCAATCAATTAAGAAGGAAGAAGTACAGGTTTCCTTAAATGACAGTCACCAATGCACGCATGATTCTAAAACTAATTTTTATACAACTCTCAACATCAATCTAACTCCACAAACAGAAAATGAAGTCGGGCCAGTTACAGCAAACTACACTAAACAAATCAAAAATGATTTGAAGTGTCAGCAATCATATGCCATTTACATGGATGATAATATTGGAAATAATCCACCAAGTCAAACTACAAATGAGCCAGTGACAGTTACTTTAAACAATATGAAACATACCGAAAATCAATTTATGAAGTTTCAGACATCAAATTGTGCTCTCGAAGGTGGCAATATTATAGAAAACAATCCAAATTTGTTTGTGCAAGACATCAGTTCCTTTAGTCCAACAACAGAGAATGAAGCAGTTGCAGTGGCCAACAACACCAAAAGCAAATTGCTTAATAAACAACCATGTATAGCTACCATGGCTGCTAATGTCAAGGAAGTTTCCCATGACTTTGGTAAATATAATTTTTATGAGTACTTAAAGTATATCAAATCTTGTTTTAGTAGAAAAAAAAAACCAATATTTATATTGGAATTTTTATCTTTTTAGATGAATATGTTATATTTCGTCAGAACAGTGAATCTAGTTCCCATAAACTCTTAATCGAAGAAGAATGTCCACTAGTAGACAGTCCAAATATAAGTGATAATGCACAACTTGATATTGACAATTTTGTGGAACAACCCGTTGGTAATCCAATTTCTCGCGTCATTTATTCAGAAGCAGCAATAAAACCGACAACTCCCATAGCAGACAATACACAGGACTTTGAATTTTCACATTCAGTCCATTCAACCACTGTTGACACTACCCAAACTCTGATGGCGCAAATTAAGTTATTAGAGAATGAACCTCCATCAAACATGAGCATACGTTTGGTTACCACAGAGCTCGATGAAAATATTCATAAAAATCCTTTTTTGGATATCATTAAAGATAAACTTGTAAAATTTGAATTCACTCCTATTGACTATATGAAACATGAAAGAGAGCTTGCGGCGATTCAAATTCTTTGCAAGGAAATCACATCTAGACAAAAGAGTATAAAGCATCCTAGAGTTGAAACCATAAGTGATATCTTAACAGATTTCTTAAAAAACGACTCTACTTTAAGCAGTACGGAATCATTTGTTCCAAAAGTCAATAAAAAAAAACGCCTGAATTCGTCAATGGTGAGGGAGAAAATTTCAGAAATTTCATCAAAAACTCTACAATCTATTCAATTAAAGGGCTGGCAGAAAAATGTCCTGAATTTCTCTATGTTCCATAGAGCGTGTTATATGATTGTTCAAATCGACTCGGAAAGTTTTGAAGTGTTAAATATAAAAACGTTTAATTGTTTAAAAGAAAATCCTAACTCCCTCACAGAGTTCTTAACAAAATTATCGCAAAATAATTTACATTCCTTTTTGGGTCCCCATTTTGATCTAGTGTCACTTTTGGATTATGTGTACATGACATTGGAAGCAAATGATCATTAGTTGATTATCGACATTTTAAGACGTATTCACTTTGTAAATAAGTACGTTGAATTATTTTATATTTTATTTGATATTTTTTAATAAAATATTTTCCTAATAAAAAAAAAATAAATTATAAAAAAATCTTTAAGACTTTTCATTATAAATGCCCCTAAACCATTTTTAAGTTTATTTTCTACTAGGTAGTGTGACTTTCAAACCTCAGCGTTATTAAAGTTTAAGGGGCTGGACCACTTCTTAATTCATCTCTACAATTGACCACTTCTTAAGTTGAATTGAAATCAATCAAAATGTTTTTCATAACAATTGCACAGCCGCTATCCATCATTATTTAATATATATTTTTAAATTTTTGCATTTGCAATGTCTAATTTACCTACAACCAATCATCTTCCTTAGTTAAGGATCCGTGGATTTTTTCGGTAAATATTTAAAACGCCCGTGGTATTTTGAGATTCGCCACTTCTGATATTCGTACTGATTGTGCCGTATCGTGTTTCGGTTGTAGAAAAAGTGTAGTATGCAACGTTTACATAAAGTGACGTTTATAAAACTTGTTGCATAATACTATATAGTATATTATACAACGTTTATAACGAGCACTATAATCACAAATTTGTGAAAAGTGGACCGAAGTTTGTTTATGGGTGTATAAAAACAAAAATAACTTACAAAAAAACGACTGTTTCTTTATGAAAAAAAATTGACCAAAATTTTCAAAAAAATATCTTACGAATACCGAGTCTACAATAACCTTTCCCCAGAGCTATAACAATTTTTTTCTCCCACAAAACTTTTATCATTTAGACGAATATTTTACATATTAATGTTTGTTATCACTGTATTGTTGTGCTTCGTCATATTTTTATTGTATGAATTTTTAATGTAGTTTTCTGCCTCATTTGCGGGATCTATATTATATATCTACTTTTGACCTACTTGACGAAATCCATAATACCCTAAATATGTGGGATAAGATATTATTATTATTAACCTATTCCATACTTTTTCTATGAACATTAGTTTTGTACAAATTTTTGCAAAACACCACCAAAACTAAAAAACGTCAAAATAATATCCCTCCCAACCACTGACTGACGTTCGAATTAACAGTTCGCCCACGCCCGATTGCCTAATTGACTATTTTAGAATAGTGGGAGAAAATATACCATTTTCCTAAGGCATTTGATCGTTTTACATAAAATAGCACCAAAGTTTTTTCACAAAAATTTTAATATTTTATTGAAATGAGTATTTGAAAAAATACGCATTTTATGAGGATACGCAGCATCTTGATCTGTAACTACAGTACTAACAGGAAGCTGAGATGAGCTTTAATAAAGTGGGTACAAAATAACATGAAGGCAGATTTGGTATAATTCTTTATTTCAACATTCAAACCCAATAGTACCAACAAAATAACACAAACACGCCATCTCGACTGCAAATACATCATCCCAGGCATAAGAATTTATTAGAAACAATTAACATATTGCCAAATATGTGACTTTTGTTCATGTTATTTATTTGTTAGTGTGTTCTTATAACCAAAAATACAACTGAATTAATCTAGTAATTTTATTTTTTATGTAATAGTAATTCCATTTCAATTTGTTATTCACTTCCACTTACCTCTAAATGATTTTTATTGCTGAATTACATTCTGAACACCTATATCAAATAAGTCAGAGAGAAACAAATGAGAATTAGCAATCATCAATGATATACCTTGCTAACTATTCAGGAGCTCAAAAGCTCGTACCTCCATATTTTCCGTTGACGTCTGTCATCAAGTAGACCATTTTTTGTTCAATCTTGAATCGTCGACTTTACTTACATTTTTCCAGTTCCTTTAAGCGTCAAATACGCGGTAATGTCCATAATCTGTTACGAAAAATTAAAGTTAACATACAAGCAATAACATTGTTATTATTTTTTATTGTAAATAAATTCCCGCAATACCCCCTAAAGATTTAAGTAGTTTTTACTTATGAACTTATCACCAAAATCCAGATTTAACGACTACGACCAATATAATACCACACATACATTATTATTATATTATCATTAAGTTTGCATAAGTAGCTAAAAAATATTTTTTCATCTCACAAGAAATAAACTTCGCATATTCCTTCTCATAGAAGCACTCTAAAATATATCAAACAAGTTAAAGTATCTGTTATTTATAGCCGATAAACGAAAATTTCTAAAATATTTGCAATACGAAAGAATAAAACTTTGGTCGACAAAAAATGAAAACTATAAATTTATGTTGAAGCTTCTTCACCCCTTAATAACAACTAGTAGTGTGACTTTATAAAATAAAAAGTGTATTTTTTATTAACTCTTCTGTAACTGCTTGTAGCACACACCTACGAAGTTCTGCATAAATATCATGTCAATCATATTGCAATTGATCTTCAAAGCAATTTGCTATCAGCAACTTTTTAGGAACAGTATTTTATATTTATTTTTATTATAAGAACATATAAAAATTAATTTATACAAATAAGGCAACTGCTAAAAAATGTTTCGCATTTAAAATTATTAAGCAAAATTTTTAGTTAATAATAGTCATTCACTGACTAAGACATTCCCACACTTGAATGGTGCATGAATTTATGAAGAATTTGTAAAAGCATAAAACAAGCAATTCAGAATATACTATTATATTTTATTGTAAGATCATCACAAAGTGTGCAAAAAAAAAACAAAAAAAATGTGTAAATATTTTCTCTACCTAACCCAGGTTAAGTTTCCATAAGGTGGTCACTGGATATTGCAAAATAAAACCTAATATGGAAAAATATCCCTGAACGCATAACAATCGCAAAAGATGACCCTAACCTGAGCCAAATAGTTGAAATTGTGTATGATAAGCTAGCCTAACACAATGACATATAAATTATAACTATACATACCTATTGAAAATACTTGAACAGCCTAACATATCACCAAATCATCGTTAATCCCTATTCTTTATTTTCGCTAACAACTTCCTGATTGCCTGCTCAAACTAGTTTGATCCTGGCCTATGTACTTAGGTATTAAATGTAAGATCCTTTCAAATACCCTCAGCTGATAGACTATAAAAATGCTACTGTCCAATTTCTTCAATTCTTCAGACTTCTTCAGATAAATAGTCCAGTAGAAAAAAAACTAAGCATGTAACAATTCCAAGTGTTATGAATTGTTTTCAGACCCTGCATATTCAAACGAATATTTTATTTTATTTAAAAAAATATATATATATCGGAAGGTGATTTTGTTAGCAGACTAGGTACTTAATGCACCGAATCAATACAATTATATATTTTAAGGGATACACTCACCCCAAAATAAAATGGCATACATGATTTGTTCTACTGAAATATAACTATTTGTTAATTTCATAAAAGCAGTTAAATTGTAGTAAGGAAGTATGTGATGTTATTTTCTGCAAATTCTTTTGAAGATCTAGTTTGAAAGATCAAATGCGAATTTTACCAAAATTTAGTGAATTTTTTGGTAAAACTACATTTATATTAAAAATGCGACATATGCAATATTTTTGTCTGGTTTGATAGCAATGAGTATGAGGGTATATTTTAAAGAAATGGATGTGTAGGTGTAATAGAATGGTATTAAATCTTTCCTGCCAAAAAAATTAAGTCATGCAAACATATATTTGCGTGCCCTTTACTAGATTTTTAAATCCACGAAATTTTACAATATTTATATTTAAATATATTTTATGGGAAGTTTGAATACTTGGAAAGTTCCTAGTTAGTGAAAGCATATAAATTTTTCTTTTTGCAACGATATTTGATTTGCACAAGTACAATCCCATGTATAAAAAAAAAATCACCGAATGGCTTGTCATATTACCCTATAGACTAAAGCCTATAACAAATATGGAAAACACACAATTTGATTTGAAGTTTAATAGATTCAAGTGTTATTACAAAATTATATTACATTAGCATTAGCCTAATCCTAGCCTAAAATACTCCCTTATATGTAAATACCAATTTCTCATAAAATAAAAAAAAAATTCAGATTGGCAGCGATTTGCCAACACTGGAAAAAACTTTACCTAAACTAATGCACACTGTCCTACACAAAATTTTGAATTAGTAATTTGCCAAGTTAATAAATAGGTACATATTATTTACTGCATAGTACTCACACAAGTGTCAAAATTTTTATTTCAAAATTAATAGCAGTTTCTTTCTTATCCACAGATTTTCACATACCTAGTTCAAAGTGAAACAATAACTTAAAAATGTGTTACTCGATGAATTAATTTCTCAAATATACAACTTAAATGTGTGTATGATGTCTATGAAAACCCAGGAATAATGGTATATTTAAAGACTACAAAAAAGCCTTTCGGGAAAAAGCACACAATTCTTAAGTTAAATGTTTATAAAATATTATTAATGTTCTAAATTTTCAGTTCTGTCCAATTGTTATATATAATTTGTTGATAAAAATTCTCACAATGAATTAAAACCTTCTTGCTGTAAAACTCCCTAGTTGCTACACTTACATGTTCCACCAAATTAGAATCGCCTCATTCCACCTCCCATGTTGGAACCTTGATTATTATAGCCGCCCCCACCATAGCCTCCAGAATCTAAATGATATTTTTTGTTAACTTTAATATAAAACAAAATTGTAATTATCTAATATTATCTAATTTTAAGATTGGCATGGAAAAGCCAAACTTGATATTTTGAAAGTTGAAATATTTTTAAAAATTCCATATTTATTCAAATAACAAAAGATTAATTGAAAGAACATCATTTAATATTTTATACTCACTGTATGGTGATGGTCTCTGCTGTTGATAGTTATTTCTTACAGCTCCACCTCCATACCCCTGTTGATAGTTATTTCCAAAATTTCCCTGTGGTGGACCTCCACCAGTGGGACCGCCCCAGTTGCCTGTACAAACATATTGCGGTTACCTTCAATTTTTTGTTTTGTATTATATGAATATTGTTTTAAGTCACTCAAAACAAACAAACAAGCAAAGAATAAAACATTTACTTACTTGCATTATATCCCCCCTGGGGATTATTCCAGACACCTTGTTGCTCCCAAGGTCCTTGTTGTGATCCCCATGGCCCTTGGTTAAAATTGCCTTGGTTGCCCATTCCCCAATCTCCACCACCTTGAGGCCCTCCACGCTGCCCCCAACTACCTCCTCCAAAGCCTTGATTTGGTCCTGAACCTCTTGGACCCCCTCTACCACCTGGGGGCCCACGGGGACCACTGGAACCAGCTCTTTCCATATCTTGTTTGCTCAATGCCTTCTTGACATCGACATGTTTTCCTTTTATGCTATGACTTCTCTGCACTACATGCAAAAGAAAAAAATGTGAGAATTTGAATATGAACATTTTTTCATTGCTTACAAACAATTTTGTCTACAGAGTCATAGTCTTCAAACTCTATAAAAGCAAAACCTCTTTTTTTGCCAGTCTCTTTATCAGTCACAATTGTACAAGATAGAATGGTCCCATATTGCTTGAAATGGTCTTTTAGGTCATCTTCCTCAATTTCTTCTTTCAAACCTCCTACAAATAGTTTCTTCACAGTGGCACCTGCTTCAGGTCTACCAATGTCTTGTCTTGGGACTGCCCTTTTGGGCTCAACTACTCGGCCATCAACTCTATTCAGGAAATAATAAGTAATAAATTTTATTAAAAAGCTGAAGTTATACATCTTCTGCAGATCTAAAAGATGAAAATTTATCACTTGAACAATACCTGTGAGGTCTAGCAGCTTGGGCGTCATCAACCATATGAGCTTTAGAATAGGTGATAAAACCAAAACCCCGACTTCTTTTGGTAGTGGGATCTTTCATTACAACAACATCAACAATTTCACCCCATTCTTCAAAATGAGATTTCAGTGACTCGTCTGATGTTCGGAAGTCAAGACCACCAATAAAAAGTTTACGAAATTGTTCTGGTTCCAATTTGTCATTCTGAAATGACAAAACAGCATAATGGTATAAACTATTATACAAACAGTAAACAGATAAACGAAAAAATATATAATTTCCAGTTACACTATAAAATAAACGCCTATTTGGTGACTTAGCGACTATTATAACAAATTGAAAGGATGGATATTGATTTTGAAATAACAACTGGCTTGCGTGGCATTTACCTAACAGAAAATGTCGAAACAATAAAGATTAAGAATGGGAACTACGTTCTAAAGTAATACATATGTACTTACACTGTCTGGGTCTCGTTTCATTATAAAGAAATATTTTTATTTTATTTAGGAACTTCTCAATGTTTTCTTATAGCAAATTCGAAAAACACCCAAATGCTAACACCAGCTAACTGAAGTCACAAAATGGCCGCTCATTCCATTGAAAGTCAGGTGTTTTAAAAATGGTCAGTTGTGCACATCATTTTCAATTTTTCCCTTACGCAGGGCACTAAGAAATAATACCAACCAACCGTGTACAAACAAGGATATCTAATTCTTTATTTACAGTATTTTCTAGTTCTAATTATTAGTCATTAGTCAATAAGTCGCACGGGTGAACTGGGAAATAATAATTGCCGCTTTAAGACAATGCGATCACCTCGCCAAATATAAAAGAAAAAAGGTTCAATACGGAAGGCAAATTTTTGTTTCAAGACAATGTAACTAATGAATCTTTGAATTGATTGGAGCGTATTACGACCCACGCATTCTTAGCCCCTGCATTGTCCCAGAGTGGCGAACGCAGCGCTTATCAGTAAGTTATACTTATAAAAGTTCTTGGTTAATAAGATTATGTTCAAAAATGGTATTTAAAAAATCAAAAGAAAAAGAATTGTATGTTGACAATATTATAATTTTCCAGCTTAACAATAACTGTTAGGAGAGGAATCACATATTAAATAACGCGACCTATTAAAAATTGGAGTTGAGTACAAATTTTATACTGAACCTTCCTAATATTACCGAGACTCATACGCACTAACTACACCAAATCTTAAAACAATAGGAATCTTTTTTGTCTATTATTGACCGCACTATGAAACTGCAAAAGATTTCTATCTACAATGTAAAGAAGAAGAAGTGATCCATTCAGGGTCTCTGAATATACGTATTTTCTATGGCATTGACCAATTAAATTTATGGCATTTTATACGCAGAAGTGTGTTTATTTTTCGAGTGATTGATAGCTATTGATAGGTATTCTTTATAATAATTATATGATCTATATGGTATTTGCTTTAAATATGAAGTGAGTCCATCATTTCGATAATTAGCTTCATTTCTACATAGAGGTCCAATTTAGCAGTGAGTAATATATTATTCCAAATTAACATTTAAATTGAATGTTTAATATTTTCCAGAGCAGAAAAATCTTCGTATGCTTCATTTGGCAGACTTGGAACGTAATGTGCGTGTTGTGTGCGTGAAACGTTTTTGGGTTCTATTTAGACTTTTTAGCAGTTTATTTTAAACTTAAACACTAAAGTGATTAAGCAATGCCTGCTGCTAAACAACGAAAAATCGCGGTGATGGGTTACAGATCCGTGGGTAAATCGTCTCTGAGCATTCAGTTTATCGAAGGACAGTTTGTAGATTCATATGATCCAACTATTGAAAATACTTTTACCAAAACAGTAAGAGTAAATTCACAAGAATATGAGGTGAAGCTCTTAGACACTGCAGGCTTGGATGAATACTCAATATTTCCCTCACAATATAGTATAGATGTTCACGGTTATGTTTTAGTCTATAGCATCAACAGCATCAAATCATTCAATGTAGTAAAGTCAATTTATGATAAATTAATTGATATAACAGGCAAACTGCATGTACCAGTAGTTTTAGTGGGTAATAAGACCGACTTGCATCTAGAAAGGCAAGTGTCTTCTAGTGAAGGCAAAAAGCTTGCTGAAGAATGGAACGCTATCTTCTTAGAGACATCAGCAAAAGAAAATCTTGCAGTGTCTGATGTTTTCCATTTGCTTTTAGTGGAAATTGAGAAAGCAAATGGAAATGCCGATGATAAGTCGAATTGTTCTGTATGTTAGTGCAAGAATTTATATTTATATAGGGAATTTATATTTTATTGTGATTTTTGATGAGTGCAATGTGTTTCCCATAAGATATTTAACCTCCCATTACAAAATGTGTAAACAATGCCACCATTTGCATTACAAATTTTCAATCACATTCCCAACATTAACAGCAAAACATCCAGCAAAAGAGGCTTAAACATTATCTTATATTTGAAGGGGCTTTTATCTGTGAGATAATATAAATAGCTATGAATTGTAAATGAACATTATGTACAGGGAATATGTATATAGGTAAATTAGTAATTGTTGAAGTCATGTAATAGGCCTAACATTTTCTATGGTTTCTTCTACTTGTTGTAAGTTGTATAATTGTAGTGTGTGCCTCAATATATTTTTTATTAAATATTGGCTTATAAGAATGAAAATATAAATTTGTAGACAAGCTGTGGCAAAATATTAGACCACCCTTGTCTTTGAATATTGAAAATGTTATCATGACATACATCTCCCTTAAGAATTATATTCAGGAGTCTGTTTTTTTTTTTTGAAAATATGTAATACAATTAAATGTAACAAATTATACTAATATTTAACTCATGAAAAATGATCACCAATTCCTTTTGTTAGTGGGGATGGGGTATATTGGGTTTTAAAGAGTAGGGTTACCTTAGTATTGGCCTTTAAAAAATTGAAAAAAAAAAATACTAAAAAAGGTTTTCAACTCCAAATCGCTTCATAAGGCGGCTTCTTTGCAGACAGCATTCTCAGGAAAAACAATTTTTTAAGGTGTTTTGCATGTCTATGGGGAGTTTAGTATGTTATATCACTTTGTTAGGACAATAATAGATATATTTTATTTCATCACAAACTTCACAATAATTGTTAGGTGTATTGTTACTTATTTTTAATTTCTATCGTTTATGTTTATTGTGTTAATGCTACATTTTAATATATTTTTTGATATGGTAAAACATTAGTTTGCCATTATCGTCATATATTTTTTTCCAAATAAAGATTTCTTTTTTAATGAACAATAACTGGAAAATAAAATGCAAATCCGGAAGCACGCATGATTACTGACAAAATGTCCTGCAGTCGCAATTGTTGTAAAACTAAAAATGCAAAAATTATTTCTGTGTATATTTATTAATTTTAATAAAATAATTAGACTAATGAGTTTTTTATTTAATTAATATCAGTTATCGCTGAAACTATGACTTAATAATTTTACAATTTATAGCACGAATTGTGGACCGTCTTTCTAAATGAGGCATTTAAAATTTTTGAAAAATTTTATGTAATAAATACACGTGTGAACTGAAGGTTGCCCAATTTGTTGCTAAATACCTGAATGTTCGTTTATATTCCTCAGAAAGTAACGTTCATTTTATTATTAATCTCATCAATAAATTAATACAATTTAATATTGTTTCTGAAGGCATATAAATAACGATAAATAAATGTATTTTTATTTTGATAATTTAACTGAACTCGGATATGCGGTCGTTGTCAAGGTACTTCTCATGACTTGTTAATTACATTGAAGAAGTACGCAGTAAGATACGGAGAGTCAGAAAAATAGCCGCAAGTTTGTATAACGTTCGACAACTGGTCGATATTTTAAAATTTAAATAATTTGTAATTTTTTATGCAGTTCAAACCGACAGTAGTATGTTACAGCGCCACGAGTCAATTTTTCATCGGGTTGTAATTCGACTTGAATCAGGTCGGTAGAATGAAGATTGAATTTATTTTTCGAGATTTAAAATCTCGACCTTACGGCATCCAATAACCAAAACGTCCGCTGACAAATTGGCAATAATTTTGGGTGTGGCACTTTTACATCAGTATTTTCTCGAAATATGTCCAAATCCAATTAAATCTTCAGGCAAAAATAAGTTAAGTGTGTGGAAATCGCTGTGCAGGTTGACATGCTGAGGTATGGTATGGCCATTTTATTATCTAAACTGTATGTCTAAGGACAAAAATGCTCCTACTTTTGCGAAGAAATGGCAACTTCGCATGTCAAAGAATATTTTACATAAACGTATAATCTGCGATATATATATATATATATATATATATATATATATATATATATATATATAGATATATATATATATATATATATATATATATATATATATATAAAGTTTCTCCTATCCTAATTATTGTAGATATCGTTTATTAGTATCGTTTAGAGTAACTAAGTTAATAAACGCGCTGTAATGTTTTAACTTGGGGAAAATATTCGCGCTTTGCTTCCTTCCCCATCTCTCGCCCCTTCCCCCTTAAATCGCGCTGAGAAAGATTATGTAATTTTTGGTACATCCTGTATGCTTCCAAACAACGTCGAACGAATGCAAGAGAGTTACCGCAAATATGGTATTTCCATTGTTCCGAATAAATTATTTCGTTTTATCACGTTAACGCGTGAGCTGTAAAATTGAACATTCGATTACAAGTATCAGCAAACTAAAATTCGAACTTTTTGGTGGAAATGTCGCTCGGAGCGGTCATAAAAATCTGTCGAGCGGCAGTTTCCCGGGGGGCCACTGGTCGGTCATTCGCGTGTCCGTAGAGGATTGCAATCTTTGAGGAGCAAGCGATAGTGCAGTCTCCGTAATCCCAACTCGGTGTGCGTGTTATAGATCTCACCTTCAATCGTTAAACTCGTTGCTTCCTCATCCTTCGGCATTCAGATTCTACACAAGTAAGCAGTAAAAAATTTACTTGAACTTTTACTTATATTGTTAGGATGTTCTAGTGGCTAAACCAATAAAACACTGCAATTGATTTATAAAGAAATAGAAAGTATAGAATGGTTTATAAAATTTGAGAGTAGGTCAGCCGATGTGATATGCGTTTGACATACCTGCCTGCCTACAAAACTGATTCTTTTATTTTTTAAACTTCATTTAACGTTGCCCTTATATTTAAGTTATCGCACAGATTAAGTGGTGGTGTATGTACAATACTATGGTGAGGACTGAAACTCTAACATTAAAATACTTTTATTAGATTAAAAATATTCACTCAATATATAAATAAAAATAATAATGTACCTATGTTAGTTTTATTGCTAGTTGTAAGAACCATCAAAATAAAATTAATATACCTATACTAAATAGTAGGTACCTACTTTTTTCAATGATCCACATTCGACGTTATATGTCCATATATATTCCATAGGTACAACCGCTTTGGTCAACTGAACGACCTGAGTAAGACACAAAATTGAGTGCCTAAACTTTCAAGGCAATACTACTGAAAAATTTAAATTATTCTTAACACTATGTAAACCTGCTTTATAAATCAAGTACATAATGGCCAAATAATGATCGGGTTAAGTAATCTCATGAAACAATGGACAAGGCTATGACCACTATACGAACAATTTCAATTCAATGGAATTAATTAATTAAAAAATTATGGCATTTGGTAACGCTTTTCATCCAATCAATATGTTGCCGTTGGTTGCGGGAATTATTGATACGATAACCCTTAACATCGTCTTTTCTAAAGCCAAACTGCGTTAGATTAAATGACCTAAAGTTTCCTTTTAATGCATGCGCGTTTCGGCTCGACATTCCAATACGAACGAATAATTTTATTGGTATAATGTATGTTATATATACCGGGTGATAGAAGAAGGCGGGCACACTCTGTAACTTTTAAACGGTTTGAGATAGCGATTTGAAATTTGGAAGAGTTTAATTTAAAAAAGCTGAATGTTCAATTTTTTAATAATATGTAGTTAATGGTTGCACAACTTATATTTTTTACATGTTTGGATTCAGGATGGGGCGGTTTTTCTCTTTTTTTTTTGTTTTTTAAAATTTCTATTTAATTTTTACTTATCTTTACTTGTCTAATGGCAAATAGCGTTTAATGTAATGAACTATTTTTTTTTTCAAATAGCACCCTAGTGGGAATAAAAATTTTTTAAAAGATGTATTTTTCTTGCACCATTTTGACACAAAAATCAATTTAATTGACTGGACCCTGTGTTGAGATTAGTTTATTCCCATAAACATCACGTAGATGTTCAAAGGCATCTCTAAAATTATGGGGAGGCGCGACATCATCCTGAAAATACATATTTAATGTCACGGCAAGAATTAAATCATCTAACGAGTCTTCAATTTAATTTCTTAGGGATTTTAAATATCGTGCAGCAGTTGGGAATCGTTACTCATCATCATCATCATCATTTTTGTTGACGTATCCCACAACATTGATTTCCATTTCTTCACTTATAATTAGATAAAAATGTACAAACAGTCAGAATTTTCAATCATGACGACTTGATGATGAATAGAAGCAAAGCCACCTAAGTAATGTTTTGTTATTATAAAAATGTATTTCCTTATCTGGTTTTGTCCTTCCTGTGAGATTATTTTTTAACGGTTTCTGAAAATGTTGGTGTTAAAATGTTGTAAAAAAGTACCGGTTTTAAAAAGTTTTTGTTTTCACTAGGGTGCTATTTGAAAAAACTAGGTTATCCTAAAAAATTAATAGTTCATTAAATTAAATGCTCTTTTCCATTAGACAAATAAAGAAAAATTTCATTTACAATTTTTTACATGATCAAGTGACCCGTTCAACAGTATTTATTATGGGCGTAGCCTTCTAGACACAGTTTTCAAAATTAAATAAAAATTTTAGAAAACAAAAATGTAAAAAAATATAGGTTGCGCCATTTAAAATTCCAAAGTTACTGTCGTTTACGTTCAAACCGGAAGTGCAACCATTGTTAAAAAATTGTACATTCAGCCTATATTCACCCTTCCAAATTTCAAACCGTTATCTGAAGTTTAGAAGTTACACTTTCTTGTGTCATCCGGTATACATAATTGGAACTGAAAGAAAAATATTTAGCTCTAGAACAAAACACAAATCTGCAGACAATTCTTTAATTTCTGTGTTGTCCGATTTAATATGTATATTTTTACAATTTTGCTATATACTAATTAGTTTTTGTTAGGTCGTCCAAAAAAATACTTTTTAATTGTCCTTATTTAAAGAGAATTTCATCTTATCCATTTAATTTACTATCTCTCTGGGAAAGTAAGCTACGTACCTAAATAATTACCAGGTACTCTCACAATAAATAAAAATAAAACTGGACAATTTCTCCGTATGTAGACAACAATTAGGTATACCAATTCTGTATAATCTCAAATATGCGTGCTTTTATTGTTAATTAATGAAGAACTCTATCCGATTGTAGGATTTCTTAAGAATCAGTGTTGTGATGATTAATTTATATTCAGATTAGAACCCCTTTTTGTTTCCAATTGCGATTGCAATCTTAATTTTTGTTAACCAATATTTAAATGTGCGATCCAAAATATTAGATATGTATATTATTCTTTGTATTATGTATATTAATAACAACAAATATATTAAATATTTTATTACTGGTAGTTGCTTAGTCTATTTTGCCTATTTTGCAAACATGGGTGACGTTAACATCAACAGGCCGAAAATCGTGAAGTCTAAATGTAAACTTTTTGATTTTTGATCCGATCGAAGTACCTTGTCGTATCAAATAAAATATTACTAACTAAACTAACCAACTATTCAAACTATTTTTGCATATACGAAATTACATTATTCTGAAAATTGTTATTAACAGACCGAGTGGAGGATCGGGCGGAATTTTTTTTTTTTTTTAACGGAACTAGTAATAGAGTTAAGGAATCAAAAAAGGCTATTAAAAGTTGATGATGCACTTCTGGTTTGGAAATATCAGCTCAATAATTATGAATATCGTTGAAATATCTAAAGTTTTGGTAAATAGTTTTTTAATAAGGTTTTTTTTTGTGAAACAGTATACATCAGAAAATAGACAACACCGAACTAGCGGCAATAGTTATAGTGATGTGGTAGTTTTACCTAGAAAGTTTTCGAAGTTTTGAAAATGTGTAATTTCATAACCTTTGATGTGCTTCTTTTGAATGTCAACTAACTCTTTTTGGTACAATTAATGGTTTTGGTGTATGAAAAGCAAAAAACTGATTTCTACACCATCATGAGGTTTCGTTAAAAACAGGTCGTTGGTTATAATAAATAATTTATATTATATTAATATATTATATATACTAATATATATTAATAATTTATAAATTTATTGCTTTTTTCACATTGTTTCCATAATTTCTCCATTCTGAAGTTTTCCTAATCTGTTGATAATTTTCCCTTTTCAATCACTATTCTAGCGTGAACAGTTCTGGACGACTTTATAAATTTTAAAATTTAATTAAAAAAAACATTCAGGTCCGAAAAGTCTAATATTGAACATTTTTGTTCCTCTTAATGGGTGGAATAACAGTTCCACAAATTCTAAAATTTTTTGTTGCAAATACAAATAGTCTTCTTTTTTTTTCTACGCCTTTCGAAGAACTTCATGCTATTACTGCAATGCGTAGGTTGAAGCTAATAACGACCGAATTATTTTACACACATTTAGTGAACGGTACTACAGAATCGGTATCGCAAGAAAACGAGAAGCACCACCACGAAGTGACCGACGTAGTAAAATCAAGCATCGGCACTCTGGGCAAATGGCATATTTGGACGTGTTTGGCGATATTTCTGGTTAAATTTCCAGTGGCGTGGCATCAGCTCAGTATCGTTTTCGTCGCCGCCCCTGTCAATTTTAGTTGCGCAGAGAGTGGTGAACAAAGGTGTTCCGCAAATTGTTCGAGTCACTTGTTCGACCGGTAGGTATGGTTGCTAGGAGAAGACAACGAACGTTAATAAGTTCAAAACAACCGCTCTCCGTCAGCACCAGGGACATTACTCCTGTCTCTTCCAACTCTCCCGCACTTCTCAATAGCATCGGAACAATATTAAAAGTTTAAACCCAAAATACCAACAATTATGTCAAAGCGCTTAATTAAAATCTCAAATATGTTAAATAGCTCTCCGCCATACACACAGAATTGAATAATTTGATAACGACAATTAAAGAATAAACAGCTACTGCGAATAAGTTGAAAGGAACGACAGTATTTAGATGTGTTGACAAGATCTGTCTGTGGCTGTTAAGAGTATTCTTTGATTTTTATATTTCTGTTATATAAATATTTCTTTCACTTTCAATTTTTATGTTAGCTGCACAACTTCTGGATGGTCTGATCTCCTTTAAATAAACGTTGTGGTAACGTGAGTGTGCAACATATGGAAATATGTTTTATTAATTGCTCTTTAGAATAAATATTTAAGATGCTTTGAGTTATAATTTTTAAGGTAAGTCTATTATTATTACTGGTGTTATCTTAATAAGAAGATTTTTTTTAATTTTAAAATTGTGTTTTATGGCGTTGCAATAAGCATGCAGTTTATGATTGCATTAAATAATAACAAAGTCAAAAGTCAAATATGCTTGAACTTTTAATTCTGAACAAATTTTCGTAATAGCATTTTGTCCATTTTAAAAAAGTAACGGTTGTACTTTAATCTTGTGAATTTTTTTATATTTTTTGACCTACCCCTTCGCTTGGACTTCGAAACATGCTAGGAGCACCCAATTGCACCCAACATTCCACAATGGTGGAGAAATTGATAAAAAAATTTCTCATATGTTGCACACAATGATGACAACACTGTCATTGGAATGAATGTACGGTTTGTCGTTTCAGATCGTTGTTTACGGAAACCATAGCCTCAGAATGGGATTTAGTTTGCGAGAAACACTACCTCCTGGATCTGGCTCAGACGGTTACCATGTTGGGAATTTTGTTTGGGAACATGGTATTCGGATACCTGTCCGACAAGTAAAAGCAATTATCAAAACAAATGAATAAATTAATGCGTTGCCTGTGTTTCAAATTTCAGATACGGCCGCAAAAATCCTTTATTATGGGCTGTCGTGCTGCAAGTGACGTCCGGTACTATAGCCGCATTCTCACCGTGGTTCCTGCTCTTTTTGCTCATGAGATTTTTGGCCGCTCTGGCCACGGGCGGTACAATGGTAACGAGTTTCGTACTTACCATGGAACTAGTAGGTGAGTCTGAAGCGTGTCTGAAAGAAAACAGGTCCGATGGATCCACAATTAAAATCAAAATTTTAATGCACATTTGCTATTAATTTATACATATTTTGTACGGAACCACTTCTTTCCTCCACATTGTAAGACAAGTATTCCTGATTTTAACCATTTCCGTATATTTTCACAGACACGAATACTCAGGAAAACACTGTATGTACGAGATGTGTTCAAAAAGTAAGGCGACTTTTAAGTTTTATCAAAAAGTATTTATTTATTTATTCATCAAAATTAATGTTGTCCCCTTCGAAGTAATCCCGCTCCTAGATATAATACCCGTATGCCAACGTTTTTTTCAATCCCCGAAGAACTTCTGGTAAGCACTTTCTGGTATAGCCTTGAGTTCTTCTAGTGATTTTTTCTTTACCTCCACAATCGTTCCAAACCTCCTTCCTTTCGTGGATTTCTTGAGTTTTGGAAACATGGAAAAAGTCGCAGGGGGCAATTCCTGTGCATATAGTGGCTGAGGCATGATTGTGGTTTTGTTTTTGGCCAAAAAGTTAGACACCAGCAACGATGAGTGAGCAGGTGCAATTGTTTTCCCACATTCCGGATGTTTTCTTCGTATTGCTTCTCGCAAACGGCGCATACCTTCAAGGTAATACTCTTTATTGAAGGTACGATCTTGTGGTAAAAACTCTTAATGTACTAGGCCACGATAATCAAAGAAAACAGTAAGCAAAGTTGATTCACCATATGCCTTTGTTAACATTTCAAGTATTTTGCAGCACTGTATTCTATTTTTTATACAAAATTTTATGCCTTTGTTCCATTTTTTTAACAGCAGAAAATCGCCGAGAACACAAAACACGCCACAAAAAAAGTAAACGTGCTGAAACTGTGAACATATGTTAGGGACATGTGTACGAACATAACAAACAAAAATATCGAAGATCGAATGTAGGTAGCCCGTCCAATTAGAAAAGTCATCTTACTTGTTGAACACTCCTCGTACATGCTTGCTAACAGAACAAAAGAATATAATAATATAATAATAATATGTCTACCCAAATTTTTTTCGCTAGTTTCTTATTACCCTGTATGTGGCAAGAAATCTGTTAAAGCTAGGACGTTACTTAAATAATTAAACCTAAAGCAATATAAACTATCTTCGGAAATTATTTTCGTAGAATGCTTTATCACCTATTTTTATTTGTTGTGTTAAGCAACGTGTTTGATTTATCTTAATAGCCTTTATTTTTTTTTTTACAATTGTTATTTGTAATGTCGCATTGTTTCATAGGAAACACTATATTACGATTTTGCGACATTACATGTGGCCAACAAAAAAAGTGATCGGGTAGCATACATTTTTAATTGTTATAAAAATAACCTTAATTATAGCGATTAATTCATTAACGAAAGTAAGAAAATAGTAAACCTGCCGGCCGTTAACTTGTACTTCTAAGTTTCAAAAACGGCTATGTAATCGACTAGAGGTCAGATTTATTCATTCAGAACCTTCTTCAATCTATTAATTATTGAGTTGGAACCACAACATGTCATTATGTGTTTCATTGAAAACACCCGTGCGACCATGTGACTGTGATAATAGTTATGTTAGGTGCTAAAAGAATATTTAATTTAATATTCGGTAGAATAAGAAGCAAGATTATTGCTATTATATTTTTATGTTTGTGTTTCAATTCAACTGTATACATAATACATAACTAACATAAGCTTTGCGTCCGATTTTCCATAAATTATACTTGGATAGTTTCAATTTTTTGTACGTAAAAATTTAATCACTCAATTTGGAGAATGTTTTCACTTTAAACGAGGACAAACGACTTCACAAGAAGTTGCATAGGTTATTGAAGAATTGTAACAAAACTTGTCAGTGTAAAATGTGGCGAAGTCTCAAGTAGGAATTTTGCTATTTTATCTATTATCATCCATTATCTAATTGATGATATTATTTTATTAACCAGCCTACCGCGCATTCTGCGAGGGTACTTCCGTTTCAGATATATTACAGTGAATTCTTACCGTCGAACATATATTTTATTGTACTGTTTGTTTATGTAACGGCCAGTTCGCGTTTTACTAGCTCATCTGTTAAAACATTTCAACCAAAAGTTTTCATTGCAATAAAAAGGCAACAAACTGAAGTATTTATAAGAAATTCGTTTTCAGGTACCAAATGGCGAACGATTCTATGTATCTTATACCAGATACCGTTCAACCTGGGCCATCTACTTCTGCCCGTGATATCGTACTTTTTAAGAGACTGGAGATACTTCCAAGCGGCCATATCACTGCCATCGCTGATATTCATAAGTTACTACTGGATCTTGCCTGAGAGTCCAAGGTGGTTATTAGCCGCGGGAAAGAAGGACAGTGCCATTAAAGTCTTGAAAAAAGCGGCGGCCTACAACAATTTGGCTACAGGATCAATCGAAAATGACGTGTCAAAGTATTTGGAAAAGAGAAGCTTGAACGGCGGAACGGAAGTGAGCAAGGGTAATATTCTGGACCTTGTAAGGACGCCGATCATGAGAATGTACACCGTCGCCATTTGTTTCAACTGGATCGTATGCGGTCTGTGCTTTTTCGGAGTGTCGCAGTTCGTTGGACAGCTGGGAGGTAAATTAAATAATAATATTCTGTTGGATAATAACAGATCGGAATAAGAGAGCTTTTCATAATTTTTTTATTTCGTTTCGACATATCTGGCTCGTAATCTGTAAAATTGATTTACCACTGGCGGCTATGGCGTTTTCATACATAATCTTCAGCGCATGTTCATAAGTTTCACACTCCATTTATTTTGAAAATTGTGATCTCCATGTCAGGTTTTCCAGTCCTACTCCCTAAAAGCTGTGTTTTACATACATAAAAATGCATTTGCTTTGCATTCAATCAATCAGACTAAGGACTTCACGTGACATTTCTGAAAATGTAAAACTTGTTGCCAGATAAACGTAAAACAATTGAAACACTTTCCTTTTAGTCAAATTCTGAACGTTTTGACTCACCTAAAAAGAGGTCCTAAAATTTGTGTTTATGATGAGTAATATGACGTGTTCTTACAGCTTTTTATTTATTTGGAACATTAATTGATCCTTTCATATCCTAGATTAGATCATTATCATTCCCAATACTTAGCTAGGTATTCTTAAAAATTACTCCCATATCCAATATTGCTCTTCAACTTTTATTGATGTGCTTTCAAAAATGCCTGTGTTTACGACATATGTACATAGGTACATTCTAACAATGCTCTGCGATGAACTACAAATTGGAGACATTCAATTTGAATTTAAGTATTTTTCAGAACACCACAATTGCTTTCGGAAACGTCTTCGATTTTCAATTTTCCTTTATATTCGAAAATATTAATAAAAAAATTGATCTATTTTGTTTTTTCTAATGAGTTCATAGATTACTTTTTTGACTTTTCTACTTTTTCGGCTAGAATAATATATGAAACATTGATTTTTGGTAAGGGCTGTATTTTATGGATATTTCACTTTTCATTTCTTTTGCCTTACAAATTTGAATTAATATAGCCTAAACTAAGTCAAACAAAAATTGTGGGACTGAATGAATTGTTCTTTTTAAAAGAAAACCCGAAATATTTCGAAAACTACCAAGTTTAATACGTATTATGGTTCAAATAAATGGACCTAACAAAGGGATACGCTTTTCATCTGTAAGTTTCATTTCCAGGGAACATATTTTTAAATGTCGCTCTGTCAGCAATCATCCAGTTGCCGAGCACCTTTTTCGCCTGCTGGTCTACGAAAGTCTGGGGGCGAAAGAAAACGCTCATATTCGCCAATGTGTTATCGGGTACCGCCATAATTCTGATTGGGTTGGTTCCTTCGGACCCCACATGGATTAAATCCGTCCTTAGTACCGTCGGTAAGCAATTTTGAAAGTGATTTAGCACGAGAAGCGCACTCTCAATCATGAAAGTGTTTTTAACTCTAGAACTTTAAATAGACCTTCTTAAACCTATTGACGTAGTACAGATAAAACGTAAATTAACCACAATTAACCAATAGGTAGGAAAATTGAAGAGTTAATCTACTACTGGACCTCTAAAAAAATAAAAACCACGGAAATAATTATTAGCATAAATAGACGCGTGAACCCCTATAACTTTTTTTCTGTAATCCCCTGAAAACAAACTTTTCTTATTAAAATTGCATTTAATTAATAATCGATTAATTCTATTTAAATATGACATTAAAAGATTATTTAAAAACTTCAGTTTTCTTTCTCTATTAACGTTTTCCCCGTTTTATATTTGATTCGATATGGGACTGTCACAGCTGTGAGAAACAAGTTTCAAACAAATAATAATTTTAAAGTATGTACAGAATTTCGAAATAATCTGATTAACTAATAGTCAAACATGCACAATAAATAATACAGTTTATTAAATAAATTATAATTAATTAATTTAAAAATTGGTATCAACTTTAAATTAGCACGATGAAACATTATAACGTTTCTCTCGTTTTTTAGACAAAGTATCTAATAAGAACTGAATTTATTTTACATCCGAGCGGATTAACGTTAGCTTCAAAACAGTCATAACCATGTTCGACATTGGTTGTGAGAACAAACCTTACGGTTAACGAATCAAATACTAACTTTCAGGGATGTTCGGACTCGCTCTCGCTTTCCCAACTGTCTACATATATTCAGGGGAGCTATTTCCGACCATGGTACGAAACGTCGGCGTCGGAACGTCTTCTATGTGTGCTAGATTAGGTTCTATGGTTGCGCCGTTTGTAGCTTCCTTGGTTACGGTAAAACTTTGGATTCCGCCCGTCATTTTCGGAGTTACGCCAATTATCGGCGCTTTGCTGTGCTACAAACTACCGGAAACCGTGGACTGCAAACTACCCGACACTGTAGAAGAGGCAGAAATGTTCGAAAAGCGCAGCCGGCACCCAACGGAAGTGGGTAACGGGGAAAACGGCGTAGAAATGACGTAACCAAAATTTTATAGATGTTTATTCTGTCAACTTGGACTTTTAAAGTTTATTTATCGTTAATAAATATCTTCTTCGCTCTAATATACCCACAGACCTCTAAAACTGCAAGTAGCCGCTATGTGTACGCTTAAACATATTCAGCGGAGACAATTATATATACAGCACTTTTGTTTCGTAAACCTAATAGTTCATTAAGTTCCAGGTCAAATCACATTCTAAACACATATTTAGAGTTTGTTCTAATATCACGTTAAAAACTCAAAAGTACCTTTTTCATCTATCAATAAATTTCCTTAATTAGAACGAGGATTGACCATTTAAGTTAATTAAGTTGTTTTTTTTTAATGCTTATTAATTTCAATAGGATCAAACATTACTATGGGATGTTTTTATATATGCAATATCTGTGTATTTATAAGAAGTATTTACTTAAAACAAAATCATAAGACGAGTGACGATTAAAAATTTTTATTACTACGTTATAAAGCACAGTCAATGTTAGTGATATTTTATTTCTTGTAAGTCAAATTATGATAACGTTATTGCTATCGGCTTAGCGTGTCACAATTTTGACCATCTGAATCTGTAAATTTAGAGCTCTGTGATTAAGCGTAGCCTTCGTATTCTACGATTGGTTCTTAACTGAAATTGCGGTGTTGCATAAAAAAATAAAACGTATATTTTGTATGGCTTTCTATTATATCACTTGTCAACATCAGTGTGTCTATTTTCTAGTTGACCTACGGTTTGAATTTTAACAGCAGGGTAAAAAACGAGTAGGCCGAGCTCAACACCTGAAAACATAGACTAACTTATCAATGCTATGTTTTATTGTTATTTTATTGGGCTTATGCCACTTGATTTCACATTCCTGATAAATAGAAAAAATAAAAAATATTGGTTACCGACAAAGTTTCATTTTCATTTTGAAAAGAACTTAGTTAACACTGTTTTTTAAGTACCTCTGAGACAAATTGAAACACAAATACGACGTCAATAAAATATTAATAAAAGACGAAAACAGAAGAAACTATCAAATAATGGTAATAAAAATTACAATCACGTCACTTTGCTATGCTATGTTGCCAGATTTCAATTCTTAAAACTATTGATTGAGTGGTGGGTAGTGTCAAACAAAATTAGTACCTTCAGAAAAGCCGGCAGAGAAACTACTCCCATACCGGCAGCTGACAGTGTTAAAGGTGTCTGAGATCTCAAAATAATCATGTGTATTCGTTTTTGAATTTCGACAGTTTGATTAACCCATTTTATGGAATATACATCGTCAGCGATATTCTGGCTCTAGAAATAGACGTTTTTTCAAAGTCTATGACATGGTTTGACTAACCTGCTAGAAAATTACACTTACTCGATCTATAAGTTGCTGCCCGTAATAACACACGGACAACAAAATAATCAGCCAGCCCACCAGGTGTAAAGCGAATCTGACCGAATCTTCAAAAGCTTCTACCATAATTATTTCGAAGCATAACACGCTTAAAACAATAGAAGTCAGTGTAATGTAAAACAGTAACATGCTACTAAACGAATTTGCAAGTTCTTGGGAATATCTGCAAAATAAATTACTTTACAACTTGCAGTCGTGTATCTATACTAATATCTTGGAAATCCACAGGAGTAGTCAAAATATCCCATGAGAAAATTTGTTAATGTTTGATAACTCTTATTATTTTCGTTCGAAATTTCGTGTACAGCTCTGAAGGGTGCATTCTAAACACTATTTTGATATTGTTTTATATAACTCAAATTTTCGTGTTTTTAGGTTAATTTTCTTAATATGCCGTCATTAAGTTAGTTACGTGACTAATATCAACATGTACTTTTAGGAACTATTCCCATCCTTTACACATAAAAAAATTGACATATGTAGCGAACATTCTGGGGTGGTTTCATAAGTAGAAGTCAAATGCATATTTTCAGGAGCACCTTTGGACATCTCCCTTAACATCTACAGGAGAAAAAAATATGCTATACCCTCTCCAGTAATTAGTATAGATACGAACACACTGTATAACGGAAAAGCAAAATTTCCTTACTCTATAATTTGGATGTGGTACTTAATACATTTAGCCAGTTTCGCATAAATTTTCTCCTGCGGGTGCTCGTCTTTTAACGCAGCTATGTATTTTTTCAAATGGCCCAGCTGATGTATAACGTGCATCAGAAAACCGCATAGCAGCATCGTTAAAACGAGCACCACAATGGTAACCACGGTGCATGTATAGATTGGATGGACGAATACGATTTCAAACATAGGAGAATAGTCAAATTTAAACGGAAATCTGGACCGTACAACCTAAAATACAACACAATAGCCATACTAAGATCATTTGTTTTGAAATAAGTAATTGTATGCGCGTTTCTCTTAATCGACCATATAGCTACCAGATGTGAAAAGGTATCATAATCGTATATACTAATAATACAATTTTGAAGTCAACATTAGCAAATTTTGAAAAGGAACAGTCAATGTACGCATACGCGAGTCATTTCAAAACTCACATTCAACCAATAAGACCTGCCACTTCAAATCTAAAACAATCAATATGTCCGCTGTCAATTTCGGTAGTATTTTGTCAAAATATCCCGAAATCCAATTAGATGTTTAGGGAAAAATAAGTTTAGTGGCTAGTGATCGCTTCCCATCCTTGCGACCACTATTAGCTAACAGATATATGGGCATATGGAAAACTAAATTTCGTTAAAGAAAGAAAGTCACAGTTAATAGACATAATAAAATAGAAAGAAAAAATTCGCTGTTCTAGATGCCGAATCAAAGATTAAAAACTCATTTTTCAAAAGATAACAATAACAATATAGTAGAACATGAGCGACCGAAAGATTCAATCTCAAAAGAAACTGCTTAAACCCTCTTTTATTATATGTACTGATAAATTTACGCTTCTTTTGAAGAGGGGCTAAAATCAATTTTAATTATCGCTGTGGTTGCTCTGACATTTAAGAGACATTCAAAATGTTTATATAAAAAGGCATTATTTTCGAAAAAAATTAAACATTTACTCAGATATCAAATCAAAACAAAATGAGACTGAATCAGACTCCAAAAAAGGGCAATCAAAAATTTATCACCTACCAGTCCGCAAGGGACATCGTCGTTTATCATTTGCATGTTGCGTTTTGCTTGACATTTTTGAATACTCAGCTGCGGCATCAGCATATAAACGAAGTTTCCCAGTATGCCGTAAAATATAAACAATTTACTGAACAAGTTGGCCTTCTCGTCGACTTCCAAAACCTCGCCGAAACTTCCATATTTTTTAAAGCTGTTAATCTTAACCTATTCAAAAACAAAGAGATATATGTAACTGAAGCTCCCCAATGTCATGTGGATATTGGAAACGGTAAGAGGGGTAAATTAAAGTTTCGGATAAAACGAAATCTTGGAAAATAGTTTTTTTTAAGTTTATTCGACATGCAATTTTAAAATCAATTGCATTTTTATTTTGTTTTCTTTTAATGATTTTTTATTAGCTTTTATTGCCTTTTTTAATTGTAGTATTATGGAAATAACATTTTCTGTTCTGAAAATGCATGGAGCAAAATGGAAAATAAATAATATATTACAGTTTTATCAATGAATGCGCCAAAATGCAATCCTAAAATAAACTCGTGAAAGTAATGATATTGAGCTAAGCATATCTTTGCAAAAAGGCGCTCGTTAGTGAGATACAGGGTGTTAAACTTTAGTTCTCCAAATTGCTATTTCTTGGATTCGGACATTTTCGATATTCTATTTTTTAACATAATATGTAGAGGGCACTAGTTGCTACCTATAATTTCGATATTTTATTCTATATGTTTCTTGTTAGCATAATTCCATTACTTTTTTTTAAGATTATAACACGATGATTTATAAATAACATTTATTTTGATAAAACACACGTTTTTGAGATATTTGCATTTTAGTACACTCTCCCCACAACAAGTTGGCCACTAAAAGCTTGTCCCAATCTCAAAATTGGTTGGCTCGCGAACTGTTCGTGATTTTGATTATCTTTTTTTGATTGATTTTTCAGCAACGATGCTATCCCACAAACTTTTATTCAAAATTTGATTTGGGCATATCGATAGCCTATTTTTAAAAAAATACAGGCGAGACAAAATATTATTTTAAACAAAAAAGTTATAGCACATTTTTTAGTAAACAGAAAATAAAAAAGTAATTTTTGCAGCATTTTGGTCAGCCCAACAAATCTAATGCAATGCAAATCTCAAAATCATAAAATTTTCATTGTCATTTCAATTCATTGATATGAGCCTCCCTGTATCAAAATGGCCGTAAAACCTCACAATCTACGTTTTTACGTCAACAATCAACAATTTGAAGAACTAAACTTGATATATCTCACTAATGATATTTTACTAAAGCCATACTTGAGAAATTCGAGAAATAGTTTGAATAGAGCGGAAAAAAAATCATTTTAGAACTTTTATTTGAATAGTCAAATTTTGAAATGTTGAAAAAACTAACCAAAACTAACCAACCCCGCAGCTCTTCAATGTTGACCCACTGTATTGGTTTGCTTACCTACCAGTAATAAATGTATGTTTTTTCTGTTACGCGCGAAACAAACAACCATGTAGATCATGCCGATGATACATATCAAAGCGATTACATTTTCTACTATCGAGGTAACGCTTTCAGTTCCATCTGTAAAAAGTTCGACTTAAAATATATATTCAGGTTATTATTACAATACTATGAATAATAAATAATTACCGTAAAGTTGCATCATGAAATCGGCGAAAATCGACAAAGCGCAGGGCATTAACGAAAAAATCATAGTAGCGTCTTTAAGAAAACGTTTCGCACTGTATTTTTCTTCAAAATTATTTGTCCATAACATGCAAAATTTAATTACGGCGACGTTAAATCCCAAAAACTGTCGCCCCCGTTTGATCGTAGCCATTTCAACAAAATAACGAACATTTTTGCATATCCGATGATAACCATTTATAGTCAGTTCGATTGGCTGAACTCTGTGGGTTGGCTAACCGGGCGAATGATAACGTGGGGGTATGTAGGACAAAACATTTATATAATAATAAAAGTAAAAGATATCAAAAAAGTCCACATAAAAAAATCGGCCAAAACAAAATTAAAAGTCATTTCAACCGAATTAATTTTCGTCTAAACTATAACAATTTCGTAAAATTACTCGCAAAAGTTGATTCCATGGATAAAGAAACGAAATAGATGCTTGTGCTACGTAGGAAATAGTAATTTCCAAACGCAATTTCGCGCATAAGGCTGAAATAAATATTAATTATTAGTTTATATTTTTAATTGTTTTTTATAAATAATATTATGACTAATGTGTTCACTTTTGTAAAACATGGGGAACATACTTTAGACCGTTTGTTGAAAGTTTTTTATTGATCTATTATTGGTTCTCCCGAAACGGCATTTAGTACACTTTCGAAGTCCAGAAACAAAAAACTAGATAGCCTCTAAAGTACAAAAATATTTTTAAGATTTTTTTTTGATTTTTGGTTTTAGTTTTTAATTTTTTATTTTATTTTTTAATAATTCAACTATACGCAGCCATTGAAATTGAAATTGCTACAACGTATTCTGCAACTTTAACCCGATGTTTTCATTTAACCTGTAGGATAACTGACTATTCAAAAATCAAACCGTAAAAGCATTGTTATGTTGAAAACTAAATGACACGTTAAAGAAAAAACATTCTGTCCCTAAACTTGATTGAAATGCGCTGGTTAAATATTCCCTTTAATGTTATTACATAGATAGATTTTTTTAAATTGCTGGTGCTTTAATAAAAAGCAGCGGTTATTGCCGACATGAAAACCTAACCGACATTCACAATATTATTCAGCACTCCTGAATTTAATTCGTATTAGTCCAATCAAGGCGGTTTCAATCGCCTTTTCATTCTTTTGACTCAGTTATGCGAAAGTCACATTTTGGTATACACCGGCCACCAAAATATACTTGTGCTATAGAATGGATGTGGTAAACATAAAATATTGCTTCTTTTAAATAAGCCAATGTCGTGCAATCTCGAATATTTAACAGGGCATTTCATTGTGCTTATGAATATCGTCACTAGAAATATAAACAGCATTCAACATTCTTTTCTCTTTATGAAGAAAAAAATTTTTGAAATTAAACTATATACTATAAAAGATTGCATATGGTTTTTGCCACCATGTGCTTAGCAAAGAGTAGCACCGAAAGCACTCTCGGCGGGTGTTTGAATGTTGGAGGTGTGCTGCTTATGTTTTTGCTTTGTCCCCAGCGCGGTAAACAATAGAAATAGAGACTACATTGTCCAGTCTGACAGAACGAAAATCGAGATATGTGACGGATTGCTTTGAAATACATTTCAAAGCCAAACTAATAGAATCAAAGGGCTAAATTCTGTTATCCTCCTATAAACAAGAAACCAAGAATGTTTGCGTGCACGTCACAAAAAAAATTGGGTCAGAACGCATGTTCTTAAAATACTGACGTAGCGTTGGGACCAAGGTTATGCGTAAACCAAGAAAAATGGATGTTAACTTTTTAGAAAACACAGTGCTTATTTTTTGTGTTATTTTTGCTTTGGGTGTCTCTCGTTAAAAGTGCGAAAATAAAACACCGCTGGTCTCTTGTTGGTTTTTGCCAATTTAATTCATACGAATGTTGCCGTAGAGTTGATGACGAAAACTCGAACATTAATTATTTAGATAATATAGTGAATGCGGGTAAAATTGATGCGTCGCAGGCAGCACTGATGTTTTCGACCATGCCTCTAACTCCAACTAGTTTTCCCAGAACATTTAACGAGATCTAGGCATATTTTGAGAAAATACTGCGCTAAAAATGCCGCACCCACCCTTATTAACGATTGTTCAGCGGCCATGTTGGATGTAAAACGTCGATTAAAAACGAATTTTTTTTCATAGTTGCCTTTATATCTCTAGTAACTCTGTGAATTCAACTGTATTTGCTTTACCCTCTTCAGAAAGGTTGTCTCTGTCGTCATGCATGTCAATACTTTACCATGAAATAGATAATCGCCCCTCGTTGATCATAACACATGGCGGGGTAAACCCAGCACTTTCCGACGTAGAAGAGGGCAGGTAAATAGGCAACTACCCAAATTATTCTATGAGCATAACCTCAAATTTTTGCAAACAAAATTGAAAAACTTATTTTTGTTATAATTTTTAAATGTTTTGCATAAGAACTAAGGTCGCTTTGAAAAATACAAAACATGTCAGGAATATAACGAACAAATCCATTTTGAACGAAATTATAAGAGTCAATCATGCAGGCGAATTGGGGTCTGTATTTATTAATATTTTTTCAAGTAGGGTAGGATCGAAATTGTTCTGTAGAGCGGATAGAATATACGCGGGTCAAATGGCAATCCTAGGAAACACTTCTAAAGGGCGCCTTATTCAACACATGTGGGAACAAGAGAAGGCCCACAGAGCCAAATTTGAAGAACTTATAAGAGAAAACAGAGTTCGGCCAACAGTTATGACCCCTATATGGGACATTGCTGGATTTTTAATAGGCGCTGGTAATGGCATATATATATATATATATATATATATATATATATATATATATATATATATATATATATATATATATATATATATATATATATATATATATATATATATATATATATATATATATATATATATATATATATATATATATATATATATATATATATATATATATATATATATATATATATATATATATTAAATAATCAAAAATGTAATTAAACAGGAACAGCAATGCTAGGTGAGAAAGCAGCAATGGCTTGTACTGTTGCTGTTGAAACAGTTATTGTGGAGCATTATAATGATCAGCTCAGGACTCTGCTCGAAGATCCAGAGAATAATAAAGAATTAATGCAAGTCATAACAAAATTTCGAGATGAAGAACAGGAACACCATGACACAGGTTATATAAAATGAAGACTGCACAACTTAATTTCCAACCATTTCCATTGCAGGAATTGACCAAGGTGCAGAACAAACACCATATTATCAAACTTTGTCCAATACTATAAAAGTGGGATGCAAAGCTGCAATCGCAATTTCTAAAGTTATCTAGTTTTTTCTTATGTTGTGTATTGCAATCCATTAAATGCTAATTAGAATTTCAATATTTCATTTATGCCCCACTATAATTTACTTTTAAGAGAAAATATTCTATTGTAGCTTTGTACTAAACATTTATTTTACCTATTTTTTCTTTTCGATAATGTCGTATGGCCAGTATTTACAATATGGGTTAATTAAAGCATTATTATACTGTTGAAAATATATAAATTTTAAACTTAATGCAAATGAGTTTTCTTTTGAATTTCGGAAACCAATTATTTTGCAATAGGAAATATATACAAACACTCAATTCTTTACTTTATTTAACAAAACTATTTACATTTATCAGTAAAAAATTTGTGAAAATTTTATACTTACATAATTACAGCAGGAAATCACTTAACCATACATATAAAAAGGTGTCTACTATCTCAATGGCCCTTGTGTATAATAACACAAAAATTAATTAACATTAAAATTAGTCACTGAAGAAAAGTAACAAAAAAAATTATTGCATTATAACATCTAAATGCAATGAAAGAAAATAAAGATTGATTATTAATATATCATACCTAGATATATTGTCCATGGATTTTTATATTGAGCTACCACATCTTAATTAATGTGACCTTTCTCCTTGTTTTTATTACTTTACAATTATTATTTTATTTATTTGAGAAATTCAATAATTCAAAACAATATATAAATGTTGAAACTAATTTGACATGTATAGCAGTTTTTGCTGAAGATTTTGATGATTTCGACACACCTTTAATGCTTCATTTACCTGTACTATGCTAGGTTTTTTTCTGTTTCTTAACATAATTATTATTCTCAACTAAAGCTTTCCTTTTGATTGCTCTATGTACTTTTTTCTCTTGTATACTCTTTTTCAAACCTTTCATTTTACGGGTTTGTATATTGTTAATTTCCTGTTTGCCTAGATGGATTCGTCCATGGGTGGTGCCCAGCTCATCAGTGCTAATGTTCTTCTTAGCAGCTTTGCTTGGCTGCTTCGTTTGCCGGCAAGCTTCCTTCATCAAGTCTTCTGATGGAAGTTTTGTTCTTCTGAGTGTGAAATCTATTCTTGGACCTTAAAGAATAATTAATTAATTAAAATCCATTCTCAAGATTAATTTAGCTAATGCAAACTAATAACACAATAACTGTTAGAAAATAAGCTGATAATAAAAACTAATAAATTAAAATCTTTCCCCAGAAAAAATGCCTTACCTATTTCTTCCAATTCTATTCGGGGAGTTCTACATCCAGATTTCTTTAACAAAACCTTATAAGATCTCAAAGCAATCTTGCCATCAGAAGTCACATTAAAACTTATAGTATGCTCTATACCTTGCAGTCTTACTGAGGATACTTTTTCTCTGTGGAACATATCAATAAATATGGACTTTAAATGTTTTAACTCATCTGACTGATCCCACTGAGGACCATTAAACAATAAACATGGTTTTGTTCCTAAAGTCACCTTAGAAGTTGCAAATTCTTTAAGGCCTTCGTATGTTTCCACATTGAGCTCTATCATATCTAGCAGAGAGTAATTGTACATTCTTCCTAATACTAAATTATCAGGTCTTTTTTTACTATGACTTCCCATAAGGAATAGATGAGTCTCATACTTTTTACAAAAGTTTTCTACTGGCGTGGCATTTTCAAATATAGTAATATCATTGCGATGCTGTAACATTTGAGCATCCGGTTTTTTTATGTCATAAATATCTTTTAACACTCCCCGGATTTTTTCGGAAGTCTTTCTCCCTTTCAAAAAGAGTGCCTTTTTGATCCCTTCATTAAGTTGCGGCTCTTTCTTGAGTAGAATTTTTTTGCCTTTGTGGGTTGTCGGTTTCCTAAAATTACAGTTACTTAATAACAGCCGTTGCAAAATAAAATGATTTTGCTTACACCACTCTTTGTAAAACCGACATTTCACCATAGAATTTCGTTTTTCTTTCTAATTTTCTGGCATAAACATGTACCGAATTGTTCCCACACGTGTTGACAAAACCAAACTTCTGAAACGTCAAATGGCGTCGGCGTATGTCAAAAAGAAAATTCAAAATATTTCGCGCCTGATTAATTTCATAGAATTTTTAAAAAAATCAAAATAATATAAGAACTAAGTAAGTTAAGTACCGTAATTAATAAAAGTGTAACATAACCAATAAAGAAAAAATTGTAAAAACGAAATTAAGGGAAACTTGGTATGACTCATTCACTCATACCACCCCTGTTTCGAACTGATTGGAAATTCAGTATTCTTTTTAGTCCTGCGTATTCGTGATATTTATTTCATACTTAAAAACTGGTCAACAGAATTTAAATAAACCAGAAAACAGAGTACCACTAGTAATATATTTTGTCTTGGATCGACTGACCACTGCAGACTTACTACTTACCTGATCTCAGAAAACCAAATGATTTTGAATGATATATTCTTTTCTCTGTCGATTTACACATATTTAAAAAGAAACATCCTTTTAATATTACCGGTTTTTCTCAGTTCGCCAGATCAAATGATTCTTTCACAAATTATATGTCAAATTGTCAAACTGATTGTGTCAAAACAATTTTATTTAAAGTGTGGTAAAAACATTATACAAAAAACTTTACAGCAATTTCCGCTTTCTGAGTTATTTTTTTTTTTATTTTCCCATCTAACTTCAAAATTTCCAAGAGTTCCGATTAGTAAACAGACGCGAAAGTTTTGAAGACTGGAAAATACGCTGTTACAAATGGATGATAAATTTAGAAAGGAGAATTTATTGAGGCTGCTTCGCTTTAGGGAGACCAACACCGAGGGAGGAAAGAGTTTAAGTCGAAGCAGTCAGTTTACTGAAGCACTAATCAGACGATTGGGGCTCGAATATGAACTTCAAGGACACCAGGGTTGCGTAAACTGCTTGCAGTGGAGTCATGATGGAAAGTCGGTGAAGCACCCAAGGATTGCTAATCATTATAATTCTTATTTTTTAACTTCACAGGCATTTAGCTTCAGGATCAGATGATACAAATGTCATTTTATGGGATCCATTTAAACACAAGCAACTCCAGGTTATTCCAACAACCCATATTGGCAACATATTTTCAGTTAAGGTAAAAGTGTCAAAGTTCATATAAGCAAAATAAATCTCATATTTTTTTAATTATTTTATACTCTCATCTCAATAAAAGGGAATATTTTGTATGAATTTTCTGAGATTTTTTTTTATAGAACATATCCTCTAATAACTAAGTTAAGCTAGCTTCAATTAATTGAAATAATAAAAGTTAATGTATTTCTTAAGGTAGGTGTTCTTAGTTTTTAGGGAGTGTCAGTAATTTAATTGCCACAGCAGCAGGGGATTGCAGGGTTTTAGTGCAATCTATAGAGACTGTAGAAATACTGGATTGTGTTTGTCATGTGAATAGAGTTAAACGTTTGGCCACATCACCTGAAGAGCCCAATCTATTTTGGTCTGCAGGAGAAGATGGGCTTGTAATGTGAG
Source organism: Cylas formicarius (assembly GCF_029955315.1). NCBI lineage: Eukaryota > Metazoa > Arthropoda > Insecta > Coleoptera > Brentidae > Cylas > Cylas formicarius. The sequence goes on from NW_026844334.1 coordinate 14,617,301, forward strand.
TTTTTATTAGAGAAAATCCTTTACACAAATGTTAATTTATTTTAATTTAGGCAGTTTGATTTGAGAGAGCAGCATGAGTGCTCTTGGAAACCAAAGCCATTGATTGATCTGTCATCGGGGCAACTTGAAGTTAAATGCGTAGCTATTAATCCTACTAAACCATATTGCCTAGCAGTAGGAGTTAATGATTGTTATATTAGAATGTATGACCGTAGGATGATTAAAAGTTCTGTAGTTCATCAGGTAAAAACCAATATTTATTTATCCTTTTAACATGATCGGGGTTTATGTCAAAATTGCAGACCATTGAATCAGGATCTGGAAGTCGAAGTGAACATATTTTGGATAAAAATTGTGTGCAATATTACGCCCCTGGCCATCTGGCCATTGAATATTCGAATGTTGTAAGTTACCGATTGGCAGCTACATATATTTCTTTTAATGCAGCGGGCTCTGAAATGCTGGTGAATATGGGTGGTGAACAAATTTATTTATTCAATGTTAACAATCCAAGGCACATCAATGAAATGAGAATACCTCAAGTTATTGGGGGTAAGAGAAGGTTCCTTGGCAAGTATAGATGTAAATGCCCGGTAAGTCAGTTAATTGTAAATCATTATAAAAAAAGCTTGTGTTATTAGAAATAGGTTGTCTGATTGCATAATTACATATTGACTATGGGGATTCTAGGAAGGCAATGGTTTCCTTAGCCACAACAATGTGCATAAAAGTGAACGATTGTCAGAAAATTGTGCTTGTTACTATATGAGAAGAGCATACAAATGCTTCAGAAGGAGATGGTAACTTTTGTTTATTTTCTTAAGCGATTTGTCTAAAATGTTTTTGTATTTAGGGTGGGAGATGTTTACAGTGCTGCCAGGGATTACTTGCGGGTGATAACAAATTGGCCTGACCAATACCAAGCCTATGTAGGTCTGATAAAATGCTTAATTTCAATGAAATGGGCGGAGGATGCTCAGCAGTGGATGGATTACTTTCTAACAATCAATCCCGATTCTGTTAGTAGCAATCAGGTAAAAACAGTTTATTGTATTTTTCAAATCAAAGAGTCAATTTTGGCCTTCATATTACTTAAAAATGATTATTTGCAGGTCAAAAAATTACAGGATTCATTAAACCGTTTAAAGACTTGCAGTAAGAAAAAGGATGATGATCCCAATTTGGACAAAGAGGAAGTTAAAAGACGACTAGATTCTAGAGATTATGAATTAAGATTTTTAGGACATTGTAACACCACGACAGATATAAAAGAAGCAAATTTTTTGGGCAAGATATAAGAAAAGTAGAAAGTATTACTTACTAATAAGAATTTAATTTTAGGTGAAGATGGGAATTATATATGTGCTGGCTCTGATGAAGGAATTATACTTATTTGGGAAAGAAAAAAATCTAATATAGTGTCAGCCCTGTTTGGTGATTTTTCCATAGTCAACTGCATTCAGCCTCACCCTACGGCATGCCTGATCGCATCTAGTGGAATTGATCCAGTTGTGAAATTATGGTCACCCATGCCTGAGGTAAATATGACAAATTATTTTGGAAGTTTATACTTAGTTACAAACTTAATGTGGACTACAGAATGGTACAATCAACCCGAGAATTGTCAAAGATATAAATTCAGTGGTGGAAACGAACCAGCGTAGAATGGCGATGGACCCATTTGAATCGATGCTGGTGAATATGGGTTATAGGATCCATCACGGCGCTGGTTCAGAGACCGAAGAAAGCAGCAATTTTCAAGAGATGCCAAATTGTCGCACTTGCTAACGATTGATTGGCAGATCTAGATATTTGAATTTTATTGTAATTACTCCGTTTTGTCAGTTGTAAATAGGGATTTCTTTATGGTTGGTTTCCTTTGTTCCTTACTGTGATATGGAGTTAGCCCACACCCACCGCAGCTTAACAATCAATCAGCTTTGCAGCTCTTTATGAATTTCTTTGTTCTCCCTATTGAAATTATGTATCCATCTTGGGATAGGATTTGCAAAATATCAATCAAATATAAAAAGGCTAATACCCAATGAAAGTCCAATGCAATAATGCAAGAAACAAATAATTTCAAGCATAGCTCATCTAAAAATGGGCTTTGGCGGCTATTGTGAAATTCTCGAAAATTGTATCCTAAAATGGCGGTATCCCCAAGAAGATCGGCACAATACATTTTTGTACCTAGATAGCTGATTGCTTGGAAAGATGCGACACTACGTCAAAAAAAAGTCTAGGGAACAAGAATAATAAATAATAATAAATTGCCAGTTTTTTTTGTTCAATAGGTACAATAAACTCGTGAAATTGCCAACCACTTTGCACTTCTCTTCATTTTTTTTAAGGAACCCACTTAACCAGTTTTTGTTCGAAAATTTATTGCTCGTTTGGACAGACTTTCAAAAAATTGTCATAGTAAAAGTGAAAAGGAACTTGAAATGCTATTTAAATATCTTTTGGATTTCTCCTGTATCTGTTGTGTATGAATCAAACTTGCTGACGTTTCGCCAATTGTCCTGTTGGCCTCTTCAGAGCTTAACTGAGAGTGGCTTCTACTGCTTATATATTGTTTGAGGGTGGCGGAGCTAAAGGAGGGGCATGAACATTGTTTTGGGTTACTGATTCCCATATTGGTGAAAGGTAAAGACCTGAATCATGGTTAAGAATTTTAGTTTAATTGAATAAGAATAAGATCAAAGATAATGAACCCGGACATCAATTCTTGCATGTAGGCAATTTTTCTACCAAAGAAAAATCCGAAGTTCTATAGAAATCTACACGCAACCAAACAATCTTTTCCGCGACTTAGGTCTTAACCTTTCACCAATGTGGGAATCATCCGGGACAATGTTCATGTCCCTCCTTTAACTCCGCCCCCTAAAACCATATGTAAGCAGGTACAGAGTAGAATGCGAGTCAGTTTCAATTAAGCTCTGAAGAAGCCAACAGGCGAAACGCCGACGCAATAGGAATCCAGAAGATTTGTAAATAGTATTATAGTAGCCTGTAGAAGTTTCTTTCATTTTCACAACGCGAAAAATCTTTGAATAGTATCGACATATCTTTGTTACACTGAAGGTTTGACCTACGGACTGATATATTTTTGTTATGAGTATAACAGCTAAAGATGGCAATATCATTTGATCTTCATTGGAAAGATACTAATATAGTTAATTGTGTAAAATTGACTATTATCTTGATATATTATTTTTCTACTCCCTTATTTAAAATACACGTCGGTTTCGTTACTCTGCGCCACTTTAAGCATTTCCGGGATATTACTCACGGGTTTAGAAGCAATCGTATATTTTCGGAGATATTACCGCGCGGCTTGTTTTTTCGCTGTTTTGCAAAAATGTCCCCAACAACTAATGGTCTTAGAAAAAGAACAATATGCAACACGTTTGGCAGACTTTTTCAGTCACTCATTTCTTAAGCAAGCTTTGGCTCTATTTCTGCTTGGTATTCGCTATTTTTTTAAATAAAATTTATTAGCATCGTAAAAAGTATTTATTAATAAATTGTGATGCGGTGGTCCAACCATTTAGTTGAGGAAATGATCATTAATTATTAATAATTAAAATAAAAAAATACAGAAGTATTTCAAAACAAATTTTTGCTACTCCCGCCTGTAAAATACCTAATTACCCACCGATCTAGCGTGCGGGAAGCGTCACTTTACCATGTCAGTTTCGTTTCCCACGGATCCGAGTCGCTTCGGACATTTCCGGGATTTTACCGCACGCGGTGGGGAGCAATCGGATGCTTTCGGAGACATTTCTCACGCCTTGAATTTTGATGTTTGTCAGTTCTGACGGTCATGTCAGTGAATGTATTCGTGTTGTTTTGCGAAAATGTACCCAAAAACTAACGGTCGTAGAAAAAGTATGGTATGCAACACGTTCGGTAAACTTTTTTTTCTACTCCCGTCCGTAAAATACCTAATTACGTACCGATCTAGCGTGTGGGAAGCGTCACTTTACCACGTCAGTTTCGTTTCCCACGAATCCGAGTCACTACAGACATTTCCGGGATTTTACCGCACGGGTTTGGGTGCAATCGGGAATTTTTTCGGAGATATTTCCCACGCGTTGAATTTTCACGTTTGTCAATTCTAACAGTCATGTCAGTGAATGTATTCGTGTTGTTTTGCGAAAATATACCCAAAAACTAAGGGTCGTACAAAAAGTATGGTGTGCAACACGTTCGGCAAACTTTTTAAATCACTCGTTTATTACACACTCGCTCCGCTCGTGTCAAATAAACTCGTGAGTCAAATACCCTTTACCGCACTTGTTGCATAATATACTATAAGTCACTTGTTTATTAAACACTCACTCCGCTCGTGCCAAATAAACTCGTGAGTCAAATGCCGTTTACCGCACTTGTTGCATAATATACAATTCATTTTTGATGTTTTCATTTTTTTTATACAAGAAACACAAGTTTTATAAAAAATAATTTATTAAAACAAAGGTTACTGTAATAACAGTAACTTTCATAAAAATATATATCTTCACTGCAACAATAAAAGGTTAGGTAGATAAGTGAAAACGTTTATGTACAATACATTTAAAGTTTCAAAATAAACAAAAAACATTGTCTTAAAACTAAAATTTATAAATTATTTTCGACCTATTACTAATTACATTAGATTAACTATTCCCTGTGGTTAAAAAGTCACAAGCCTTATGGCACGTAACTAAATAACTCTGTCTCGTTTCAAAATGGAACTTCAAGAACTTCTATAGGATGTCCATAAAATTTCAGTCCATCATTTACGCAAATTATTCCCTTTACCTGTACTGATAATATTTCTTATAATCTTTTAGTGGCCAATATGGCCTAACCATACAAATTATTTTCTGTTGTCTAAAAAATTAACAACTCTTACCACTTCTGTTTGGCAAATAGTCACCACCAATCATATTTAAGGTGGATTTTTCAAGCGTATTTTTAACAGTGAATAGAAATTAACAGGTAAAAACTAACGGTAAATCTTCTCTTCCGAGGGATATGTGGCTATAAAATACGGTTGCTGTACGTTGCTCGGAGCATAATATTGACCTGGTCCTATGGTGGAATACGCAGCAACAGGTGATCTCATGATACCTAGATTATAAACTGGAAAGTTAATGTTTAAAAATAAAGCAATTTAAGAATTCAAGAAAATATTTTCTACAATTATTACGGATAGATTTATAATATAAGTTTCATGTAGGCACCACCAAACAGCAATATTTTACGGCAAAACGTGTGTGTGATAAGCACGATCATGCCATCCCAATATTATTTGACCATCCATCCCTTCTCTAAATTTAGTTTGAATTCAAGTGATTCGCTCAAGAAAATGTAATTTGAAAAGGATTTCAAATTCTTTTCAAATAAAGAACGGTTGTTGAAAACTATGAAAGCTACGGAAGATGTAAGTTTTTCGTTTAGTTGGTTTTGTTATTTGTAGATAACTTAATGGATTGGCATCAGGTCATTAAAATATATCGATCTCCTCCAGTTTGGGATACGCTGTATAATTTTTACCCCAATGAAAACAAGACAGTTAACGGAATTTTTTAGGTGCCTTCTAAACCCGGTCGACGCGTGTAAATAAAAACTGTAACTTGACTAAAAAAAATATAGGAAACTGTTCAAAATCACATCTCAATATAGGTTTGTTAGTATTCTTTCTACGAAAATTAAGTAAGCAATTAATTTCCAAAAAATTATAAGATATGAAGAAAGCAATGTTGCTTTTTTAAGTGAAGATATGTATTAAAAACAAAACTAGTTGTCCCTACTTTTGGATAGAATCGTGAGTAATGCGATACTGAAGATATTTTAGATTTATGGATCAGAGTTGAAAACCTACTTCAACAAATTTCCTGTTTTCCCAAAACGTCGTGAAATACTGTGTATATAGATGTAATTATTAAAGGAGAAGCCTCTGGAAACGACTGTTTTTGGTGTATTAAGGCTGGTGTGATATTAAAAAATATTCTGTGTGTTAGAAATATTAACTATTGCTAATATTTACTATATTATATGAACATATTACCTGGATGGATATTTTTATGAGGAAGCGTCGCTGCGTACCCTGGTGGTATGGTATACAAAGCGGGTACATGAGGCTGTTTACCGGGCGGTACCCCTTTCACGCTGCAAGCGCAGCTGCTGCCGGAACCAATCATACCATCCGGTACCATTATCGTCGAACCAGCTGCCATTGGACCCCGAAACTGGTTGCTCGACATTTTCAGTCTACAACAAATTTTAAAACAATGTTGCCGGTTAAGCCGCTTTGAGAAAACTCTTAAAGCAAGCAACGCCTTTTATTTAGAATGACTTTCACATCTTTCATTTTTATATACTGTTTTATACTGTAAATCGGCTCTAATTTTATTCTTTAATTCTTCAATAGCATAAGGTTTAATATCTATTTAAAATATTTTCAAAACATTTTCCAACTCGCTTCTTTTCCAGTGTTTTTTTTTATAAACAGGTAATAGTTTTCGTGTATCTAGTTTATTTATAGTATTCTTTATTAATATGTATCTGAATATTTAAGAGTGTGATATTTTCATTCAATATTCAATCCACTTAACTTCACTGCTCAGGATTTCGTGATATTAAAAAGCATCCCACTAATGTATTTTTAAAATTCAAGTTATGTATCTGTGAAAAATTTGCTAATTGTTGAAGTTCAATAATATCAAGTGAATAATGAAGTCCTCTCCTGCCCATAGTACAAATACCGGAAAAAACAACTAGATTTTATTATAAAATTAATACTAACTCTATTTCCAATATTAACCATCGATTTGGTTCTTCAAAAGTAAATCATGGGGTTGATATGCTTTTGTTTCATTATTTTTCACAAATAAAATTAATTTTTCAATTGCATGTTGCATTCGTAATAGTTTCTCGAATTAATCGCTTTCCTGCTAATCGCCCTAGAGTAAAAAAAAACGTTACTATCGGAATAAACGGTTGACTATTTTTCTTTTCTTCGATTTTGAATTTATTTATTGAATTTCGTCAATTTCCTACCTAATAATACAAATAACTATAACCAAGATGGCAATGAAAGCCACTACGCCTCCAACGATGCCAATGATCAGAGTATCGTCGTTATTCATTGAAGACTGACCCACCACTGGCGTTTTCGCTTTAATTTGAGCTTTTTCTGTCGTCGGCATCGACCATATAATATCCGCTTCCGTCACTTTTTGCTGTTGTTTCGTGCTTCTCGTCAAAATTGAGGTCGAGCTTTGAGTCGTCATCATGGTCGATATTTTTTTTGGGTCGCAAGTTAACTCGTCGTCTCCTATTTCCACCAAAAGTTTACCTAGAACACCAAAATTTAAAATTGAACACTGTATATTCAGTTTTCATTTTCACCATTTATTCCTAGTCGAATAGATTTTTATTTGTCTAGAGCTGCTGCATGCCTTGAAAATCGCTGATATACAAATTATGGAAATAAGTATCTCACAGCACCCTACTTCCTTATTTTACAATAATTGCTTTTATTTGACAGAGTTTCTTAACTCTTGAAGACTTAAAAACTAACTAACCAAAAAACATGTGAAATTTCGTCAAAATTAATGCTGACTGGAAAGAACTTTGGGTTTTGATTGACTTTTGATATACTTTTAGGATAACCGTTGAACATTTAATTTAATATAGAGGGTTTCGTATTTGAAAAAACTACGTTTTAAATCTTCGAAAGTGGTGTAATTGATTGGTAAATTTTGGACACCATGTAACTGATAAATCAATGCTTTTTGCAAAACTTCTGGCAATTTCGACTAAGCAAAAACCGACGCAGGAGGAATCCAGTGGTTTTGTAAAAAGCATTGCTGTAGAGGTTTCTTTGAAAAATTGATAAATCAATTGTCAATAACAATTTCGAAAGAACGATTGTTGCGATTTCGTTTAGCATACATCCCAAAAATGATTAAAAGGCGTATTGTTCAAAATTATGTTACAACTTTTAGAAAATTTTCAAATTGTTTAATAACCACTGCGTTAGCGCCAAGTCAAGCTCCCGACTAAAGTGGCGCTTGCCAAGCTTGTAGCACAATAGGCTATTTCGTAATTTGACTAGACCTTGCAATCTTTATACGTAAATTTTCAAAAATGTATTCATTGACAACAACAAAGGGAAATAAACATCAGCCTTGAAAATAATTTTGTTACTAAATTTGGTGACAAATTTCTTTTTTTTATGAAACAAATCTAACCAAACTGGTGCGGAATTAATCGAACTCTCATTTCATTCATTGCTTCATTGCCTGAACTCACAGGGTGTCTTTTTAAGGACGGTTCTTTAACATATTTAGCATTTTTATTGGAACACCCAGTGTAATATTGAGCAGTCATAATTATTAGTGCGAATTTATATGTCTGAATTATGGAATAGTGAAAGTTATCTTTTTTGCATATTCTAAAAGCAAAAGAGATATCCGCGAATCTATTGGAAATTAACTTTAAAAATCTAGAAATAAAAAAATATATAAAAAATTGCAGCGTGTTTTATTTAAGATTTTAAATCAAACCGGAAATTGAAAAACAGAAGTTACTAATAATTCAAAAAATTCAAATTTGTGTCCAAAAACCGAAACCAACAACTTAGGATAGTGAATCCCTGTTATCAGTGCGAGTCATTACTGACCTTCGAGGTAATCTGGCCCGGCACATCTGATCATTGTCATATGCGAAGGCAGCCACCTCCTCAATGCTCTCGAGTGACAGTCGCAGATGATGGGGTTGAATTCTAAGCCCGTGAGCAGTAAATCACCCCTGCGATCTTCCAGTGTGCTGAGCAGCTGAGCGTTAAGGGTTGTCAGTTGGCTGCCGGTTACATCCAACGTGGTTTTGGAGGACCTCGGCACCGGAAAGAATAATGCGTGGGGCAGAGATGTCAGGGAGGTGTTTACTATACGAATCGCTAATTCTGCTCCTAAACCAAAAATGTTTGACGTTAATGTACTGCAAAATATAGAAAGGATTTGTAGGAACAAGTTGATCCATATTCTGTGTGTTTTAGTTTTTATTAGTTGTTACTTTTTGAGAGCTATATGGAGTGCTTTTCAAGTATGGAAACCTCAAAGGGTGATTCTTTGAGTGATTTTATGCAAACATATATGATACAGAATGTTTCATTTCTTTTTTTTTTCTCAGATTAAACAACTAACAATATAATAAGACTTATAATTAATAAAATATCGCGTGCCATCTCGCATTTTTATAGGTTCTTTCACATATTTACACATATTACACTGATTGTCGCACGAGTCGGTTTGATTAAAAGAAGGTTTGATAGAAAAAGAGGGAAAATATTTTATTTTAGGGGGTATACAAATTCTAACCGATCTGAGTATAAGCATTCTATATATATTTTTTCTATATTCAGGGGGTACGTGTTTTAGACATTGACGCAACATTACATAGTCAACATTGGGTATAGTTCTTTTAGCCTACGTTGACGCTAAATTGCTTAAATTTTATATACAATATGCGTATTAGCCAAACATACCATCAAATTCATCTTATTTCATATCTAGGTCTGTTTACCATTTTTTTGATTTAAATGCGATAAGCGACGGTATAACGGTATTTTCATTGTAGTTCATGTTAAAACGTTATAAAGTTTTATTGCTCTTTTTTTTAAGCGACAGCACCTCAGCCACGATTATTGCACCTGCGGTGAGTCTTTGAGTATTATCTTCGACATTATAGACAATTATAAAGTTATGTATTGAAATGTATTCAGTGGCACTGAAACCCGGTTATGTTTACGTTCGATATGCTCAAGCATCATAATCCTTCATCATTAAAGAGAAAAATGCATAAAAAGTTCGAATAGCAAATTCGTCGTACGCATCATTTGTTTTTTGCAGTTCGTACTTAATAAGTGAATACATCGTTAACATATTCAGAAACTAATTAAGTATAATTACAGATTTTAATTTGTGCTTGTATGAGTATTATTACTAACATACCACACATTCAGATATGGACAAAACCATTACATACTCAGTTGCAATTAAAACTGGTGTTATAATCGTTTTTTTTTTTAATATAAGGATAAATTTAATTCATTATATAATGCATATGTTGACATTAAACATTAGAAAGTGTTTCGCTGATGTATGCAGAGGGCGAGGAAATAAATGACTTTGGAAATTACGCATTTAGAGATGCGAGCTAAGGAAATTTAATGGCCACGGTAGACCTTGAAAATTATTTTCAAAAATTGTATTGCATTATGTAAGCCTTTGATTTTAATTCTTGAAAAGTTTGAAGCTAATGCCACAGTCCTGAATGGAGATAAGATTCAGTATAGTCTCCTGAATTTTGTTTCGGAAAATTCTGTACTGAGCTGAATTTTCCACATGTATGATAGAAAAGATATTCACTCACCTTTTAATCCAGAGAACGTTCCCGAGGATATGGTTTTCAATCTCGAGCCGCTAAGCCCGAGCTCCTTCAATCTTGGATGCAGGATCGGTTGCAACTGATCTTTCCCGATGGAAGCGTCCTTGGTTTCAATATTTACCTTTTCTAGCAGCGGCATGTTCTGCAACAGACCGTGGATATCCAGATATCCGAGCTTCGGAAAGTCGTAGATTTCGAGCGTAGTTAAATGAGGAACATTCTTGAACGCACTTTTCTCAATTTTCGAGCATTCGTGCAACGAGTGTAGGCTTAAGTGCCGCAGCTTGGTTAAGCCGCGGAAATCTGTTTCGGATATCGAAGTGATTGGATTGCTAGATACGTTGAGCAGTACCAGATTCGGCATTATATTCCACGCGTCGCTGGAAGTGTCCAAAGTGGCCACGTTGTTATGGGAAATATCCAACTCTTCCAGCAGAGTCGTTCTCTTGAAAGTTTCCGAGGAGATGTCGCTAATGTTGTTGTGTGAGAGATTCAGGTGTTTGAGAAATGGGGTCTCTAGATGTATGATTTTGGTTATTCCAGTACCAGACAGGTGTAATGATCTCACAGTCTTTGGCTCTCCGAGAATATTTTCGATGGCTTTCTCGGATAAAGGATTGTAGGACAAATCCAAGTTTTTGATGTTCACCACGACATCGTCCTCTGCTGGTATGACGTTTATGTTGTTGTAAGACAAGTCCAAAGACTTTAAGAAGAAATACTGCCTTTGAAGTGCCCTGAACGGAGGAATTTCGAACTTGTTCTTAGCCAAGTTTATGTTCTCGAGCATATGCAATCGAGCCCTCTCGAATATAGTATCCGGCAAGTCCGCCAAGTTGTTGCCCTCTAAATTCAAACGTTCCAATCTGATTAAGCCCTCGAAGGTTCTGTCGCTTAGCCTTTCCAGCTTATTGTAGCTCAAATCCAACACTTGGAGCTGCGTTGAATTGTGGAACACCATTTCGTTGAACTCCTCCACCGAATTATTGGTTAACAGAAGGGTTCTGAGTCTTGGAAGTCTTGCAAAACCTAACTCGTCGACAGCTTTAAGTTGGTTAAATGAGAGATCGATATGCTTTAAAAATTGAAGATTTGCTATAAGATCGGGAGGAAAGAAATTGATTTTATTGTTGTTGGCTAAGATGGTGTGGATCCTGGGGTGTATCCTGAAGGATGACGGGTATAAATAAGTGATCGAGTTGTCAGAAATGTCTATGACCTCGATACTGGTGCCGGTGTTGAAGAATTCGCCTTTGAAAAATGCGAGTTTGTTTCCCCGTAGATTGAGGTGCCTCAGATTCATGACGTGGATGAATGCCGATTGTCGGATATTGCTTATGCCGTTGAACGAGAGGTCTATTTCCGTCAAATTTGGCATTATGGCGAACGTTTTCTCCACGATTTCTGATATGTTATTATGCGATAAATAGATCGACTTCAGCGAGTTGGATTTGGCGAATAGTTCCGGAGGAATGGCCCCCAAACCGATGTAGCTTAAATCAATCGTTTCCAACTTCGGCACATTGTGTAAAAGTGAGACTGGAATTTTGGAAAGATGAACGTTGCGGCTCAAATTGAGGTGCTTTAACTCGTTCACGCTGACGAGAGACGAGTTCGGCAAATCTGTGAGATGATTGTCACTCAAGTCTAATTTCTGAAGATTCTTCAACGAAACCGTCGCTCCGGTAATGATCATAATACGGTTTTGAGAGAGATAGAGCTCTTCGAGAGTGTTCTCCAGGCCGACGAATGACTCTGCGTTTAACGTACTGAGTAGGTTCCTTCTGAGATCTAAGTGCCGCAGGTTCTTGAATAATTGAAAAGTAGCAGGAGGCAGTTCTCTAACTACGTTCGTGGCTATAACCAGTTTTTTCACTTTGTCGGCTACGAAGCGTAAAATGTCACCAGACAGAGCTGCTATGCGGTTGTAATCCAGTTGCAGTGACGTTAAACGGGGCAACTTCTCTAAAGCAGCTGCCGGCAGCAGGAGGATGTTATTGTCCTTTAAGTTTAAATGGGCGAGATTTTCCAGTCCTTCGAAAGCGTTATCTTCGATCGTACGTAACGAATTGACACTTAAATCTAACGTCTGCAATTGCTTAAGACCGATGAATGTTTCATGCGCGATATTGGCCAAATTGTTTCTGCTCAGATCTAGTTCCAGTAGTCTAGGTAGATATCTCAGATGAGTGCTGTCCAAAGACTGAAAACGAGGCAATTTAGTAGAGATGTTTTGTTTGTTTGAAGAACTTGCTAGTCTGCTCTGTATACCTGTATGAGATTTGAAGATAAATTCAAGCGGCTTAGACTTGTTAGCCGCCTGAGCGCGACCTCGGGAAACTCAGTTATGAAGTTTTGCGACAAATCCAGCTCGCCCATCGTTTCCGCGCCTTGAAAAATGTCGCTGTTAAATTTTGACAGCCTATTGTGATTTAATCTGAGTTCTTTGAGGGTGTGCAAATTGGAAAAGCACCCGCTTTCGATCTGGGAGACTAGATTGTTGCTGAGGTCGAGCGTTTCCAGGTGAGGTTGGGCTCCAAACGTTCCTACCTTAATGTTGTCTGAAAAACTGTGTGCGTTAATTATGTACTTAGTAATGGCGACATCCAAAGAAGATCCAAGAAGCCGCAATAATGTTTTAATTAATTTTGGTCAAATATTCAGAGTCTGAAACTGTTCAAAAGTATTTACGGGAAAAAATATTCACGCTCAACAAAACTTAAAAAAGAAATAAAACGTTGGTTTGTTTTTTGAGGTTTGTTGTTATTATTTTGAAATTGCCTTTTTGTGTTTTGATTAAAGGAGATTTTGGGCGCGTTTTGGCTTTTGGCTACTGGTTTTAGATTGCTTAGTAAAAAAAAATAAGTTGAATTGAACCACCTTAACCCCTTCTTTATTGTACAACACTGTCTACTATGAAAGTTTTTCTATTGTTAATTTTATGTGGAATTAAGATATTGCTTTTATTGACTAGGATCTCTTATGGATATAGTGTCATAGCTGTAGTAGTTACCGATGTTGTTGCCTCTTACGGACAGCAGTTTTAAAGCTTTCGGTCCATTTAAGGACGTGTTCGGTAATGCATTGAAGTCATTATCGTCCAGGTACAATTCCTAATAAAGCAATTGAGGAAATTGAAGAGTATAAGCAGACGAAGTTCTTAAAAAACCTACGCGCAACTCGAAGCATCCGTCCAGAATGCCCTCTTCCATGGCTTTCAGTGAGTTTTCGCTCAAATCCAACAGCTGTAGGTTCTTCAGACTTCTGAATTCGGTGCTGGAAAATATTGGGTTGAGCGTATCCCCCAGCAAGTTGTCGCCAAGTCTGAGTTCGGTTAGTGTATCTTGGACGCTTTGAAGCATGCCTTCCGTGAGTTTCCTGAGGGAATTGCCGGACAGGTCGATGCTTCTCAGGGGCAAATTGTTCGATGAAAATAGCTAGCGGATCCCAACAGTTAGTTTGTGGAAAGAAAGTGTTGGATAATTTTACATTTACTAACCGTTGGACGATTTTTACGAACAAAACAATTATCTAAAACATCATATTCCATAGTCGTCTGTATTAGCTCCCTAACTATAAAATGTTAATCAGTGCGACTAAACGTTAATAATATCAAAAAGCAGTTAAGTTCTTGGACCTCTACCTATTTTCTTTAGGAACTAAATAATTAATAACACAGGTCTACAGTAATTTGAATGTTTGAAAGATGTTTGCTTATTTGTATATTTTTGGTGCCCTTTTTCCAAAAAATGCAATATCGCGTCATTTTTTTATAGAAATGTTATTCTATTAATATACATACCTATGACATGAATAGATATGTTTGTTCCATGTTAGGCATGATTTTTAAATGCATTGATTTTTATGAAATTTAATGTGATTTGGCAACACTGGACAATATTAGATTTCTCTGCAAAGCAACGGAGTTGGCGCAGAAGCCTCAATACAGCGTTGTATCCTGCTTACGCGCAGTTTGGTTGTATTGGTCGTCGTGGTACTGTGTTCGCCGCTGTTGCCTTCGTTATTGCGTATTTCTAGCGTTCTAGATTGTATAAAATATGTAATGTGGTGGTAGCAAAGGCACCCTAATTTTGGTGTAAAAATTGGCGATGGGCTCTTCATATTGTTTGTTCCGTTTGCGTTGAAGCATTAAGAAACTGGCAAAACGGTAGTAAGAAATGTTAGAAGAAAAGAAAAGCTTTGGTATTCCTATGGTATGGCGAGAGCCTAGGACTCACAGCGATGATTGTTATTTTTGTTCATGTAATATTCAAGGATTCAACAGAAAAAATAAGAAACAAAATGTGTATCCCAATCTTGACTCTGCCATTCGACCAGTTCCTCATGGACATATCGTCAGGATCAGTTAACTCAGATTCCGCACCAGATTGTTAAAGCCCTAGACAAAAATGGACAGTGTTTTAAATATTTGTGCGATAAATTTCCATCTGATTCAAATCTGATGCCAACATAAAAGGAGGTATTTTTGTTGGGCCTCAGATAAGAACATTATGCAAAGATACAAGGATTTTCAAAACACAATGACCAATGTCGAGAAAAACATTTTTTTAATTTAAAGAAGTAATTGATAAGTTTCTTGTGAACTCTAAGGACGAAAACTACGAAAGTATTGTTCAACATATGTTACAACACTTTCATCGTATAGGTTGTAATATGAGTTTGAAAGTGCACTGCCTGCTTTCACAACTATTTTCCTGAAAATCTGGGAATAGTTAGAGAAGAACCGGGAGAGAGGTTTCACCAGGACATTAAGGAAAATAATGGAACAGCGATACCAAGGCATTTTTGAAATTAGCCTACCAATATTATATAAAATCAGTTTTCAAAAAAAAAAACATCTGCCAAAAAGTTTAATTTTGTAAACCTGTGTTCGCGTTCGCCGCTTTTAAATTAAGTTAATTAATTTATTAACTTAATTAATTAATTAATACTATTTATATATAACATTTCCTTGTATGAATTGAATATTTGAACTTTCTTTCGACTGTCCTTCGATATCCTGTTGTTGACCATTATTCCATTTGTTTAAAATTATTTATACAATTATATGTAATTATGATGGTATCCTTCCGCTTATGGATAACTCTATCGATGGATACGAAATTATACGGGAAAATTCTGTACCTGCACAGGTAACGATTGGTATCCAGCCCATCTTTGGCTGAACGCAACGATTGGGGCGCCATACGTAAAGGTCGCAACGTCGCTGGGAAAAACAACATTGTCGCAGTTAACAGATATGGAAGGGTTGCCGTCGAGGGCTGCCTCGACTGGTCCTAAAGAACACGCACACGGAAAGGGAAGCTCTGAAGATAGCTCGGAACACGGAACGAAGTCTCCATCGACGGGGTAGAGCCAATAAGTCGCATACGCGAGAATTGTTATTAAATGTAAAGTCATCTGAAAATAAAAAGATCTCTCAAATTACGATGGCAAATTATTTTAAAGAATTAATTAGATGATGTTGATTTTATACCTTATATTAGTAAAAATGGCGCAAAAAAAAGTTTTGGAGTTAATTAACCATTTTCTAAAATAACTTTCACATTATAATGGCTAACTCACAAAGGTCCGAAAAGTATAAAAAAAAACATTAAACTAAATCTTGAGTATTGTTAAGTAATTCGAATTTTATGTAGCCCAATTTTAATATTTTATACCGGGTGGCACAAGATAATGGGAACACTTTTTACAAAACTTCTGGATTCCTGCTGCGTCGATTTTTGTTGAATCGAACTTGCGAACGTTTCGCTAATCATCCTGTTGGCGTATTCAGAGCTTTTTCAGTTAGAAACTGGCTCGCATTTTACTCTGTAACTGCTTATATATTGTTTGAGGAGGGCGGAGCTAAATGAGGGGCATAAACATCGTCTCGGATGATTCCTTATTAATTTTTCAAGAAAACAAACTGCCATCTCAAACAGCTAATGAAATTCGATTTGAAACCGCAAAAATCCTTAAAAAATCAAAACCTCCTAAATCCAATATTGCAAAGCCTGAACGCATTGCCCTAAAATCTCGAAAATCTAATCCAGACATCGTAATCCTAAAAGCAAATAAAGGAAATGCTACGGTAGTCATGGACACAAACGAATATCAGGAAAAGATTCAAGATATCGAATCATATCCTCAACTTAAAAAGATCCTATATCATCTATGGATCGCAACCTTAAATCTGTCTTAAACGCTTCTTCTCTATCAGACTCCGAGAAAAAATCTGTCACCCCCATGACTCTAAAATTCCTCGTCTGTACGGACTCCCAAAGATCCACAAACCATGATTACCCCTTTGACCTATTGTTAGCACCATTGGTTCTCCAACATATTCCCTAGCATATCTAGCATTACATTAGATACGCAAGGATGGATTCTACGTCAGTTTCGACGTAGAATCCATCTTTACCAAACTTCCTATTCCTGAAACGCTCAATATCATTTCAAATATATTAAAATCCGATAATCTGGAGCCAAACCTTCTCAGCATAATCGAAAAATGCTTGCCTGGAACATATTTTTCTTATAACGGTCAAATTTTTGAACAAACGTCGGGAACAGCTATGGGTTCTCCACTTCACCAGTCATATATTCATGGAAGCCTTTGAGAAGAAAGCTCTCGACACCTCGACCGATAGACATTTAAACTCTATACACCCTAACACCGTTTACGTTTTACCATTGAGTTGGAAACTAATAATAACCTTCCATTCTTAGATATTCTTATCAATAGAAAATCAGACCTAATATTGGGTCATTGTGTTTACACAAAAACCTACGCACACTACCTACGATACCATAATGCATTGCCACATCACAATCACATAAATATATTCGCGATGACTGGTGATAGTGGAGAACCCATAGCTGTTCCAGACGTTTGTTCAAAAATTTGACCGTTATAAGAAAAATAAATATGTCCCAGACAAGCATTTTTCAATTAAGGTGAAAAGATTTGTTTCCAGATTCTCGGAATAATGTTGAGAGTTTCAGGAATAGGGACTTTAGTAAAGAGGAATTCTACGTCGAAACTAGCCAGAATATCTTGTGTATCTAATGTAATGCTTTTTAATTATTCCATGAAGTGAAAGGAATTAATACAAAACTATCAGTTTTCCCTGTAAAGCTAGAGAATATGTTGGAGAACCAATGGTGCCGACAATTGGTCGAAGGGGTAATCCTGATTTGTGAATCTTTGGGAGTCCATAGAGACGAGGAATTTTAGTGTCATGAGGAGTGACGGACAATATATAAGCAGGTACAGAGTAAAATGAAGCTCCGAAGAAGCCAGAAGTTTTGTAAAAGTATTAGAGTAGCCTGTGGAAGTTTCTTTGAAAAATTAAGATGGGAACTTGACTTGACATTTGCGCACCTCAGCATAGGCCAAATATTCAGTTGTTGCACACTATGAAGTCAATGGATGCATCTCACATTTGAAAGGAAACGACAGTCATTTTTGAATTTTAAATGTTTTTCGCAATCTTTTTTGAAATTTTTATTTGGTGATAGCAAAAATTCTTCTGAATGAAAATTTCCTTACTTGTCTCCTTTACTAAAACATAAACATGAAATATAGCCCTATAGTTTGCAATTTGCGATCTACAACTTTTTTACGTACGGAATACTTTAAACATTTCCCATATACCAGAAACGGCTTGCTTTCTCAGACACAGACTAAAAAGGATTATAAGCATTTTAGCCAGAACAACGACAGGAATGTTGCAATTAAGTCTCCCAAAATTGACCAAAATTTGTTTGCTAAACTGTTTTTTTTTTCTTCCTTCAAAATGTCGACTCCAAAATGTACCGGCATTAGAAGTAGTTAATGTATGTAAACGTAATTTACAGTGAAATCTCACATCAAAAATTTTCCGTCTTATACAGGGTGAAAAAAATATTAATCTAATCTATTAAGAATTTAAGTAGATCGCTTTATTTTCAGACCAAATATTTGCGCTTTTGGCGATAAAATATAAGAGATTTTAAACACGTTATGCAAAATCGAAGGAAAATTTATTATAAAGCTAAGTTAATCACATTAACTATTGGCGGAACGACTAAATTGCCTGGTTCCGATCGAAGACATTGCCAACATTATAATAATAATAATTCATCCGTGTCTGCGAACAACACGCATCCTACATTTCGCGAAGATCGACGGTAAGTGCGTAATAAATGTCCCCGTACGTTCCGGTTTATCAGACCAGCACTAATTATTGCAAATCGAACCGTTAATTACCGAGAAATTCTATAAAGCAGACATATAGGGCCCGTTTGTAGTTTACCGTTAAATGTGTCTAAAGTTTAAACTTGCTGCCATCCGCGCGAGAAATGTAAGGAATGCTACGAGTCGGTTTCCGAGAATCGCAAGGTCACGCACTGCTAAACGAGCCTGTTTAGAATTTTGAAATCTCGCGGAAAAATAAACGAACGTTTACGAGTTCAGGCATAAAAATGGTGCCGCGTTTTCTGGGTGAGGCGTTCTATTCTGAGGCTCCCACGCGGTGAACTTTGGATTGTACCATTCCCAAATCATTGGCGTTTTTAGTTAATATCGCCCACCATTAACAAAGATAGGAAGCGACACTCTAGGTATTACCAATTTTACGAGATGTACTTACTTCGTGTAAAATGAATGTTGCCGACGCAGAACAGAACTTTTTAGCAAAGCAAGCAATTTCATTATCTTAAAATAAAACAACATATTTCGAAATTAGTTTCATTTAACGACATTATTATATTGGTATAAATATTTGAGGTTTAATACCATGAATTACAAACTTTAGGGTAAAACGCACTTCTCACTCCAACCAAAATATTCGATGCGGAATTAAAAAATATATCTATTTACAACCATTCCTAAATAGATCTCAGTGCAATAATCAAAACTAACCAAAACTAACTGTACTTTCAATTTCCAAAAGGTTCCATAAATACGTTTTTTTTTATTACCTCTGAATTTAACTGTTAATTTTCGAAATCTGTTTAGTAAGATATCAGATATCAGTAACGTTGCAAAAACATAAGGCTAAATAAATATTTTGATCTACTATAGATAAATTAATGCATTTTTCAAATTAAAATATAAATCAAATCTATGGTCAACATAAAGTACGAATTTTTGAGATCTTGTACGTATCATTTTTGAACATTTAAAGAGCGCACAGAAAAATCTTGTAAAATCACTTCGCGAGGAAACCCAATTTCTTCCACACTACATTGAATTTTACATTTGACTAACTTTGACCAAAAGGGTTTATAATTATTCTGATTGAATGTAATATGCATTAAATTTACTTCAAATATGTTTTTGATGAACCGCGATAAATAAATTTACTTAAACTCCAAAAAATTATACTGTAGTTATTTTATAAAAATAACAACTTCACTGGTGATGCAAGTTTTCCCAGATATGATTAAAACAGTGGAAGCCATATCGCTTTTTATACCTAATCGGTGTCTTATTGCTAACCTACAGCTTTATTCACAAAGTAATAATTGATTTTAAATTTGTATAAACAATACATAAAAAAAAAGATACAAGCGCGGTTTAGTATTTTCCAGGAATTATCTATTACATCGTCGGTGTTTTAAGGTGATGACCTCTTTGGTAGTGATGAGATGCGTGTGGTTGGCCAATTAATCGAATACAAAACAATAGCTTTGAACGGATACGAAATATCGCTATTTTTTTTTAGCTATTGCACATCTGAAGTTACTAAGTGGTCGTTTTGAATGATACTGGAGATGGAAGACTATTTATTCTACAGATAACTGCTAATAAAGCAATCTTTTTATAAAGCATCGAACAGGAATTTTGATAGAAATCTGTGTAATAATGTATTACCAAAATATTCAGATAGATAAAAATGCATTGCATGCAATGAATGTAGGTACTCACGGTTTTCAAAAATCGTCTGGTATAATTAATACAATATAATAACCGAGAGTTATTGTTCAGCGCCGAATGAAAGGTTGCTCTACTTTTATCACGGTGGTATTATATTGAACGAGTGGGAAAATGGAACTTATCTATTAAATCCTTCAATTAAGTGTATGGTAAAGTCTGTTCATAGATATAAGAAATTGACTAACTGATACGAATTAAGGAAAGACCCGGGCAAGCTGTAAGAATGAAATATGGCCGAACAGGTCCGTACTTTGCCTAGAATTTAATTATTTGAGGTTTTGTTAGGAAAGATACTAAAGAATATCTATTTATTTATGTATGTATTTATGTTTAAATCTAAAATAAAATTACAAATTATTTTTATTACCTACTTAAATTACTTGAAATTATTCACATAATATATCAGTATCACTATCGCTATCATCGCCTGTTCTAATTATTATTTGTTCTATATTATTTGCAATATGGATATACGATTGTTCTGCTTTTTCTATATGTTTAACAGAATTAACACGGGGAAAAACATTGTTACGACATGGCAGATTTCAGTTGGTGCCAAACATGTTCAATGGGATTAAATATACAGTGGTAAGGTGGAAGCCTTATAACTGTATGCCCTAGATTTTTTGCGTAATTATCACAGACGTATTCCTTTTGTAGGTTCAAGTTTTGTAGAACCTCAATTAATTACTTTTTGGTATAATCTTCGTGAAAATCAAAGTCGTTATTATACATGTAGTTTTGGATTGTTGCTTTTGTGTCACATGAGGAAGGAGTTTTAGTCAACTGTCTACAGTGATAACTTGCATTGTCCATTACAATGACGCTATAAGAAGGAATGTTTGGAACTAGTTTGTTTTTAAACCAACTTTCAAATAAATCAGCGGTGATGTCTTCATGGTAATCCAGAGAAGATTCTTTAATATTTTTCGCAGACAGAGAAAGTCCATTTGGAATCCAACCATCTTTAGAGCCAGCATGCCAAATAGTTAGGTATTCTTTTACCTCTTTTTGATGGCGCGTTTGTTTTACACTTATCAGTTGAATCAACCCAACGCTTTTCCGGCGTATCATAAGTGTCGAACCAGGTTTCATTCAAGTAAATAATTGGCCTTTTTTGTTCTCTGTAAAACCTGCCTTTTGTCAATTTTTTTAAATCAAAAGCCCATGTGTTGAATACACTTCCATAAGGTAGTTCTGCCACATTTAATACCGGTTTCAACTTTTTCAAGCCTCCTCGTATAACTGGTAAATTTTACGCCGTATTATATCTTGATCCCTTCATCTACACTCGAGAAAATTTCAGCATGGCTTCTTTTCTTCCTCGCTGAAATGGGATTATTCACTTTTTTCCATACAGTTGATGTTGGTATTTTCGTCAATGTGGCCGTTTCTTCTAAAGATGCTTACTTGCTGGCACCACGTTCAATGAGAGTCAAATAAACATTGTTTATAACTTCCTTAGTCTCAATAGAATAGTGTTTTCTACATTTGGGCGGGAGCATCTCCTGAGTTACACTAGACTCGCACATATTTTGCATAATTTGCACACGATTCAACACACGCTGTATTACACACGAAATAAGAATAATTACTAATAAACTTAAACTACGTAGTAGACCAAACTAAAGAATATTAAACACAGGTAGGTATAAAATTATTTTCTATTACGGACCACAATTTTACCTGAATTTAAATTTGGAAACTTTAACTAATAATCTTGTTGCATTTTATGTTAATGATCACCCTTGGATAATTACATTCAAAAGCAATTGGTCACTTTCTTATATCTATGAACAGAGCATACATAATTTTTAATAACAATTTTCTTTTACCTGTTTGATATCTAAATGTGTCTCTTCAGTTACTAACAAATACATTCACAGATGCCCAAAAATTGTCGTATAATATGCAAGCTTGGTTTGTGACATACACATTGTTTTCCATAGTATTATGTTTCTTCTTCTTTCATTCCCTATTGTTTAATATAAAAGATACAAAGTACCAACAAGAATAAGTTAAAAAACAATAAAAACAATTAACGGGTACCCTCAAAAATGGCAAATTCGTTTTTTACAGATCTTCTTGTATATCGCGAGCACCAATAAAACTAGTCAAATCTATTGACAACCCAAGGAAAATAACATTTTTTATCTATCTTAAAAATGATTTGCGCACACAGAGTGTAATCAATTTTTAACTTCAAAATATTTCAAATATCGTTTTAAAAAGAGAGATAGAAAATGGGTCGTAAAATAATTGAGAACCTTGTGGAACTATATCCGATTCAAAATAAATCATTATTAATAACAATATTCGAAACATATGAGTAGTACCAAAACTGTTGGAAACTTAAACGAAACATAAAACACCTTACATTTCAAAAATGAAATTCTCATAGACCATTATTTTTTGTCTCGCTACTGCCTCATCCTGTAATTTAATACATTGTGGAAAAATGTCAGAGGGCAAGGCCGTCTTTAGATGTAAATATCACGGCCGTCTTAGCCAAAATTCAGTGACTTAGTCCACCAAATGTTACTTAGTTTCTATTCAATGCTTTTCAGTCCGCATAAGATTTTCCTTCCGGAAAATAAGTTACGTAATTTTAATTTTCACTTGTTAAAATAGTGAAATCGCGCCGCATTTTGCGTAATATAACGAACGAATTAACACGTAACACATGTAATTTCAAATAATGTCACCCGTGCGATATTTAAAAGCGTTTTACTTTCTTTAATTAGCCGTGATTTGGGACTGACCTTAATGGCGTTTTAATTATATTTCTCGCACCTTCGAGGGATCCGTCACATTAACGAAAACGGTTTTCTTTCTTTTTAAAAATTTCCCGCCCCCGATTGAATGTCGCACACTCCGATAGCACCGCCCCTTTTCCGATAGGATACACACCGCGTAATTTTCGTAAAACGCTACGAAACTTGTCGTTTTCGCATAGTTTCGAGAAACCAGCGCGCGAGGGTTCTTGTCCGCGGCGCGACTCGAAGTCACTGGGTACCACTTTGGTACCTTTCTCTTTGACGTAAAAAGACCTGTTATGCCCCCGGGCGGTTCTCTTGTTCAAAACCGATCGTGATATCATTTATAGGAGCGTTCATTCCGTTTCGGCCAGGATGTTTTATTAATTTTGGAAATGTGTTTGGACGTAAAAAGAAATGTTAGAGAAAATACTTTTAGCCCCACTACCCACTCCCCACACATAATGAGTCAGTCATTTTTTTTCAATTTCCCTTGAGCTGACGTTGTACAGGGTACCCGACATAAAAAATAATAATCGGTTGGGGATTCTTCATCCAAAAAAAAGAAAAAGATTAATGTAAAAATGAAAATTCATAGCCTATTATTGTGTATAATATAATAAATAAAAGTAAATGTCAGTTGCGGCTCCTGACAATGGAATTTAGTGAATATTGAATATACGTTGCAAATACAATATTCATTTTATTTTTATAGGGTTGGTGGAAATATATGTCATTCTGACAGTGACATTTCAATGCAGATAAATTATGTTATAAACGATGTACGATGTGTGTTCAAAAATTAAGGATAAAAAAGTATTTATTTATTTATCAAAATTAATGTTGTCGCCTCAAAGCAGTTACCTACGCAAAGATATAATTTTTATGTTTTGGGAACTGGAATGAGTCTAAGGCATGATTGCGCTTTAGTTTTTGGCCGAAAAATTGGACGCAAGCAACGATGAGTGAGCAAGTGCATTATCGTGATGCAAAATCCATGAATTGTTTTCCCACAATTCCGGACGTTTTCTTCGTATTGCTTCTCGCAAACGGCGCATAACTTCAAGGTAATATTCTTTTTCTACTCCCGTCTGTAAAATACCTAATTACCCACCGATCTAGGGTGCGGGAAGCGTCACTTTACCGCGTCAGTTTCGTTTCCCACGAATCCGGGCCCCTTCGGACATTTCCGGGATTTTACCGCACCGATTTGGTAGCAATCGGATGTTTTCTGAGATATTTCCACGCTTTGAATTTTGACGTTTGTCAATTCTGACGGTCATGTCAGTGAATGTATTCATGTTGTTTTACGAAAATGTACCCAAAAACTTACGGTCGTAGAAAAAGTATAGTATGCAACACGTTCGGAAACTTTTTAATTCACTCGTTTATTAAACACTCGCTCCGCTCGTGTCAAATAAACTCGTGAGTCAAAGGCCGTTTATCGCACTTGTTGCGTAATATACTATTACAGACGGCAGTAGAAAAATATATTCACTGACATCACGTCAGAATTGACAGACGTCAAAATTCAAAGCGTGGGAAATATCTCCGAAAACATCCGATTGCTACCAAATTCGTGCGGTAAAATCCCGGAAATATTCGAAGTTGCTCGGATCCATGGGAAACGAAACTGACATGGTAAAGTGACCCTTCCCGCACTTAGCAAATAGTATATTATGCAACAAGTGCGGTAAACGGCACTAGACTCACGAGTTTAATAAACGAGTGAGTTAAAAAGTTTACCGAACGTGTTGCTTACTATACTTTTTCTACGATCGTTAGTTTTTGGTTACATTTTCGGAAAACGACACGAATACATTCACTGACATGACCGTCAGAATTGACAAACGTCAAAATTCAAAGCGTGGGAAATCTCCGAAAACATCCGATTGTTCCCAAATCCGTGCGGTAAAATTCCGGAAATGTCCGAAGTGGCTCGGATCCGTGGGAAAGGAAACTGACGTGGTAAAGTGACGCTTCCCGCACGCTAGATCGGTGAGTAATTAGGCATTTTACAGACAGGGGTAGAAAAAATCATTTCCTGATCAGGGTCTTACAAAATATTGGATTGCAATTTTTATTTTTGGTTAGTTTTTAATTTAGGCATATCTACTTTTTTATATATAATGCATTCTTCATTATTTTTACTTTTATTTAATGGTAACATTAATAGTGTAGTCGAAAATGATTAGTCGTGCGGGAGCGTAATGCGCAACTGGCTTAAAAGTTCTCTTATCAAAGATTTTAGAAGAAAACAGATGTAATAAACCTGGGGCTAATAAGTGAAACATCATAGCCAAAATATATAATATAATGCTAAAATTAAACATACAAATACAACAAAAATTATTCAAATGAATTTTTACATCACAGGTAGGGAACTACAAAATGGTTACAACTAAAAATGTCTTATTTTGTAAAAGTTGTAAAACGCAACGGAATATTCCAACATCTAGAATTGCGTAAGCTCTGAGACACACTATATAATAATTAACAAAATAAAAAGGTAATTAATAATTGTAAATTACTCGTTCTATTCACTCAATACACCTCAGTTTGTACATATACAAAGTAAAAACTATCAACCTACTCAACTTATCATTAATTTTTATTATAAAAATATCTTATTTTTTCTGATCAAGGGCCATTTGGTCCATGATCTGTACTGCTGTGTGTTCATCCAAATTTTCCAAAAAGTTCCTTATATCCAAAATGTTCGCGTTATCACACTGAAAATCAAGAATGAGATACTAAAATCAATTTTACTATTTAAAGCAAACACTCACTTCTATGGCGTAGACCAAAAGGTTTTTGCTTTTGCTTTGGTCGGCGGGCGTCACTCCGCTCTGTATCAGATGGGCGAGGTCCAAGAGATCTGCTAAATGTTCGTATTTCCGACTCTGGTCCAGTAATAATGCGACCGCATCCAAACATTGCGGCGTCAAATTAGTTACATTTTTGTATAAATCTGCGAGATCGTCGGGACACACAATATCCGGTTCTACCTTAATCTCAACTTCGTCCTGCAAATGACAAACAACGTTGGTGCCGACAAAACCTTGAAAGATCCTGTAAGAAACATTACCTCGTCCATATCTTCCTCAGAATCCTCTTCCACTTCCTGTTTCATGTCGATAATAAGTCCCTTCTCCATCTAAACATAAAAAAAATATCCCCTTAAAAGCTGCCAACCGCTACCGAAAAAACCTACCATAACCTTGGAAAAGAGCTCAACGATGTCCTTTGAGTCTTTGGCATTGGCGGCCATTAACGGGGAAACGTTTTGGAAGTCATCCTGCTCGTGAATGTTCAATTGTGGAAGCCCCAAGAGATACGCTAATGCGCTTATGTATTGGTTTTCGACCGCCACTCTCAAAGGAGTGAAACCGTTCTTGCCGTGTTTCCTATTAACGTTCGCGCCTTTTACGCAAAGCACCTTCAGTGCTACCAAATTTTTTTTCTCAATGGCGGTAAATATCGGTGCGTCACCGTCTAAATAATAACAAATAAGATGTGGCGAGTGAAAATGAAAATTTCAACGTTTCCGCTTACCGTAGTTGGGTTCTTCGAGCAGTTTGCTACAATGTTTTGTAGACAACAAAGTTTCCAGCGTTTTCGGGGAGGACATCGATTCGATCGCTAAATGAAGAGCTGTCCTGCCCGACCGGTCCGTTCGACATGGGTCAGCTTCGCAACGCATCAGGTACGTGACCAATTCATCGTTGCAGCAACCCACGGCTATATGGAGCGGCGTCAAAGATTCCGAGTTGGATACATTTACAAGCTCGAACTTTTTAAAGTAATAAATTAAACCGATGAAGAATTTCACTTCCTCTTTTTTATTTAGTCCGATGAATATGTGAAGAGCACTGAAAATGAGAGTGTACTTGTTAACTTGTTGAAATTAAAATCAGATGAAACTTAACAGAAGGATCACAATTTTTTAGAATGTAATTGAATAATAGAATTTTCCCTTAGCAATTTTACTTAATTGATTCTATTAAAAAATGCCGGCCCTAAACGACATACTTGGTTTTTCCGGCTTCGCTCAAATAATGCTGAAGCATATCCCCGCCTCTGACTTGAGCATCTTTGGTTTTAATGAAGCTTCTCAGTTCATTGTAGGTCCTGGTTGCCTGAGCCACTTCTTCAGCACTAACTTCTGCTTTGATTACCGTTGGCTCTTTGTGAATTTTCCGCGAATATGTCCTCATTTTGGAGACGGTTTTGGCGCCTCTATCAAAAAAACAACGATCTATATTTTGAAACACTTTCCTGGAAATGAGTTCCTACCTGGAAGATAAATCCAAACCTTTGTTGTCCAAGTGACAATCGTTTAGGCGCCCCGATATCTCCAACGGGCTGTCCCGGACGTTACTAATTAACTCTTCTCCATAAACCCCACCAAACATTGAAAAAAGGGTATTAAACTCGTCGGAATCGATGTCCTTCATTGCCATATTCATCTGCTCCTCATTCAATATCCCCCCCGCTGGGCAGTTACCCCAGCTATTGACTTCCTGAAAGGTATTGCCCGATCCAATGTTGCCCAGGTTTTGGATGGTGGCCGGTAATTCACCACTACTTAGACTAGAATAATAAGTTCAAAGCTTTATTTTTTAAATTTTTATAACTAGTACGAGTTAATAATTATTACAAATGGCAAAAAATATATGCTTTGTACTGGGGCATTTACAATGCTTAAGGCGCCCATGTTCTAAACCAGGAATGTTCTAAACAAATCTTTAAAAAATCTGAAAATTCTTATAACTTTGCGAACCTACTTGCAAAATAAATAACCAGCAAAAAATAGATATAATAGATATTTCTTTACTTTGATATTTAGAGTTATTTGAAAGCAATTTAAAAACCCAAGTTTCAAACTGCAAATTAATTGCAGATAAATAGAAGAGAGTACTTCGCCCTATTGCGCGGCAGTAAGAATTACCTTGAACTATTATAGCTGCTGGAGCTATACAGGCTTGATCGTGGCCTTTTGGCGCCTGGTTTAAACTCATAATTGGGCACATATGTAAACTCTTTCCATTCGCTTTTCGCATTATCCGAAGGCCTAACCAACTCCATGTAAACTCGCACGGGACTCTTTATGTTACGGTTTCTGTCATATTCTGGAGTTCTACAATAATCAATTAACCACAAGTTACGTCAAACTCTAAAATAATACATACTTAAACACTATGGCATACTGATGGTGTACGTCTAGTTCTGTAAATCTTCCCCATGCTTCCCACACCTCATTTTCCTCATCATCCAACTCGAAGAAACGAATCTTTATGTTTTCTGAAGTCAGAAAATGATAAGTTTATAGTACCTGAACAGGGACTGTTGAAGCTTACTTTTAGTGACACGTTCCACGAGAACGAAAATCTCCTTTCCTCCCTTGGCGGGACTTGTGCAATGGTCCATACGCACGATTTTTAAATCTCCCGTCAACGCACATTCTGTTAACAGCAACAAACATTCAACACATAAACACGCTTTGCTACAAAATAGTACTTACTCAGATTATTTATCCCGTGACTATAGAGAGGTTCGCAAATCGGACTCCAAATATCATTTTTAACGATAAAAGCATCAAACCTTAATGTAGCCCTATTCAAGTTAATAGCTTTACTTTCTGTTTCTGCGAGAGTTTTAATCTGAAAAAACATGAACCAATAACGTTTTTTGAATGAATTTTTCTTGGGGTAGTCAATGAATGTATGTTAAAAGATTTGGAATTTTGGACAATGCAATGTTGCCAGTGGTTTCGGGTATATAAGGGAATGTGCAAAAACATTTTTTATTTTTTATCATTTATTATAGTTCCACGTCGGTTTGAAAAATTTACTGCTCTAGGCACTCAAAGTGAAACACTCTAACTATAAATCTTAATCCTCATGGAATCCGGAATTTGAACTATGTAAACAAAAGTCAAGGCTATATTTTTACCTCTAATATTTCCTTGTTAGTTAATTCCCTGCATTTACCTTCCATTCGGGCAATTAATTCCCTTTTCAATAAAGAATTCTTTCGAAATAATTCTGAAATTATATTTTTCCGTGCTGTATGGATAATACCCATGCTATGGAACCTGAGAAACAAAGAAAATTAATTTAAAACAGAATTTTTATGCTGTTACTTACGTAGCCACATAACCTTCCTCAGGGCCTACTGTTAAATTATGCGGATCATCATATTCTTCCCGTCCTCTTTTCATTATAAGCCTGTGCGGATGTGGTTTAAAATCTTCATGTATATTATGTTGATAGATTGAGCAACGAATGACTGCTTTTTCTGTACAATTTACTAACTAAAATTATAAATGAAGTAACACAACAGATATAAAAATGAAAACAACAAGAATTTATTACTTCCACTGTCGGGTATGTTTGCTTTCTGGATTTGTCTGAATTCATACCACATAAACTACCATGTGTACCAGCCATCTCGGACCGATATCTAAACCGAAATTTGTTTGTGGGCTGCTCTATAAATTTTAAAAATGGCTCTAAAATATGACAAAAATCAGACCCAATAAAGATTGTTAAGTTGATTCAACAAAGTTACTTTTGTCATGACTTGATCCATATAGATGCATGTTATCTAACACTATTTCTGCTTTAAGTGGAAAAAGATCAGGACCTGAAAAGTTATTTGATCCAGGAGATGCTACAAAATATACTGGCTGTGGTGAATCTCCACTGCTCGAGGGAGGTGTTGGATAAGCACTCATATCTACAAAATAGAAATTGATCTTTTTAACTAAGAGTATTGGTTTCATCAGACATTATTGACAAAATATAAAGTAATCAATTTTCAACAAACAAAGATAAAGCGTTTCAGTATTCTGCAATATTTTTAAAAATATTTGAACCGCCCTGTAGGTTTGTTCGGTAAATTAAAATACAAATGTTAACATAACATATTTAGTTAAGTCAGATTTGCGAGTGGGTTAATTTTCCTGTTTGTTTTAAATATGTGTGTTGAGGACACACATGAAATATATAATAGATGTTTTCATTTTATAAGTTTTCCAAAGATGTACACAAAAGTCACATCAATACAATTCCTGGTTCTCTTCAATAAATATGATCTTATATATCCTTGAAAATTGAGAAACCTCTCATAAGTCCAACTCGTTCTCCTTTGTTATGCATGTAATAAAATTGAACACAATATTGAAAACATATTAAGATTAAAAAACATATTTTTGCAAATATTGGTGAAGTGTATGATTTTAAATTCATTATTGAAATTCCATTTTTAATTATTTAAAAAAATCAGATTTAAGATCAAATGTGGCAACCCTGTAGAATAGGCGCCATTAGCTGCAGACAGCAGACAAAAAAAGTTATTGGAGAGGAAAAATACGAAACTACGTTTTTCTGTCGCAAAAACTAGCCTATACCAAATAACCAAAACATAAATAGATACCATACGCGTTGATTCAATATAACTTTATCACATACTTAATTTGCTTTTGTCCACTTGCTATTTTGTATTTAGTACAAAATTTTATCTTGTGCTACTTACTGGACATTGTGCTTTGCACTGGACTTAAAGGGGTCACGTTTAAATTAACTTCACCTAATAACATTGTAAACAAATTTATGAAAACCAAACCAACAACGCAAAACCAACTTGTTTAAAGAAGCCAATCTATCCTCGGCTAGAGAATGAAAGGCAGTAAAAACAATTAACTCAAACTTCAAAATGAGACTGAGATACACACCTTTATCATTATCGGTGATTCACAAAATACACGAAACAAATTGGTTCTTCCCCTTGGATTAACATATATGGATTGGATGAAGGGAAGCGAAGAGTAAGGGGGTCGACGTGAAAATCCCCGTTCATAGATTAGGATTGTCAAGGTCTCACTGGATATGTATGTACTGCGCAACTATTTACAAAAATTTAAAGCTGACAGTTTATTACGCCCATTGCATAACGATATGTACATCACATTGCAAGTTCCTTCTTTTTTAAGGTCCCCGTTTTCAAGCAATTTTATGTTACAAGAACTTACCGACAAAAAGCAACGTCTAATTTGGATTGACTATCATCTGATAAGATCGCTTCTAAGATAATAATTTGGGATTGGTATTTTTCCTATGGTGAATAGTAAATTTTACAGGTATAATGAGGTTGGGAATATTTTAAACGGCTTAAATATTAGAATTTAACTAATGGGTCGATTGATATTATTAAGATTTGATAAGTTAATTGGGCCATTGACCGTAGGTATTGTGGCTTGCCACAAAAGGAAGAATTTTCCTTTTTTATTATTGCTACTTTTCGTTAATTCCATTTATGCATTAGATTATTAGATAATATTGTGGTTTCTAATAAGGCAAACATTGAGCCTATCGCGCGACTAAGATATTTTGGTATAGATGGGATTGATCTTCCACACTAAATTTCGCTAACGTGCATTTTGCGCCATTTTCTTTCACAACGATCTCCACACACTGCACTGACACTGACTGCTGTAAAAATGCTACATCTAATATGAAACTGTAGAATTGACGAACTGTCAGCAACCATGTTCGTTGTTGAACGCCGCTTGATCTTATCCCAATACATTTTTTCATCATCGTTTCAAAAATTCCTCATCAGCCTACATCATTATGCAGTATACAGGGTGTTTTCCAATTAAATGTAAATAGTTAAGGGGCGATTTTTGGGTCAATATAAAAAAGAAAACTTTATATGAACATGTGCCATAAACTTACTTTTGGATACAGGGTGGAAAAGTTTCCAAAAATAAAATACATTTTTTTAATATCTGTAATACTAGATATTTTAATGAAATCGGCACACATGTGCTATGTATCAAGAGGCATTGTTCAGCGTACCACAATTTTTTTTTAATTTACCAGTGGTGGGTGTATGGAATTTCACATGTCTATTTTGGAATTTCTTTTTTTCAATCCAATGTACGGTTTTCACTTTAAAAAAATAAGAACCTCTTCTCCGCATCGTCGAAACAATGTTAATGTGACCGTATGCAGAGCAATTGGTTTTTCTCTTTGAGCGAAGACTGTGCGGCGGACTGAAAAAAAACGATAAACCTACTCAGAAATGAATACAAATGTCATTTTTTTAAAGGAAATCTGTGCCGCGCCATTGACTGTCTATGAACAAAGAATATTTTGTTTAAATAGGTAGCATTAGTCAAATCGAGAACTTTTTTTCAAAAATTAAATATCTATCTAAAACAAAATATCTATGTCTCTTTTTCTAAGTGATCTTTTTCGTAATAATTGATAGGAATGTCGTTTGCAAAACAACGATGTAAAAATGTTAATCTGTTTACCTATATAGTGTCATGACAAGAAATAAAACAACAAAATTGGTTATCTATATTCCTATAATATATCTCTTATATTTTTTCTAATAAAATTACAAAATTGCCCCTAACTACTACAAATATATGAAAATATTACATATTTACCTAAAACATGCCATACAAAAACCAATAAATTTTTCATCATTGCATCTATGGATATAAATAAAAAACATTGAACAAAATGGGTATCCGCCATTATTCGCTATATAATTAGGTTATAAGAGTGTATGTGATATTATTAAGTAAGTAAAATGCGATAACTCAAATCTTATAAAATCAATATTATGTACACATAAATTTTTTGACCAACATCCAGAAACAAGCGTGTCTGTGATTTCCTCGGTAGTAGCACCAACACTTTTTTTTTTACTTTTTTCTGTTCACGAAAATTTTGGAAACAAATAGCGTATCTACAAGTCCCGCGTTTAATCGAGCTAACTTTAACCATATACAGCGATTTATTTATTTATTTTTTTTGTTCATATTAACCTACCAATTCGCCATTCCCGGTTTGTTCAGTGTCATAAAATAAATCTGGCATGAGGAACCACTTTTGGCACTAGAAAAGAAAACCTTGTCGTTTCTTTCGCAAAGAAATTTGAGCCGCTGCGCTTTCTTGTGCATGAACACGCCGTCCAGATGACCGGACTCTACCGATCTTATCTCTATAGCTTTATTGCCCCACCCCATGATTTGTCCCGTGCCTATATAGGCGACGGAAGTTGGCATTTCGCCCCACTGCAGTAGCATATTTTTCGACACCCTTCCGTAGGTGTTCACATATACGCCTTCATTGTCGTAACAAAGCAATAACTGCATACCGTTGCTGTTCGGTAAGGTGACTATACAGTGCGGAGTTATTCCGTTTTGAGTGTGTTTTGGTAAATAAATATCGTATACGCTAGCCGAATCCAAATCGACCGCGTGGAAACCGTCGGAACTTCCGTATATCACTTTTAATCTGGTTCCTTCCTCCACTGTCAAGTCGACCAGGATAGGTTTATAAGTTAAATCGCAGAACGATTTAAACGCCATGAATTTGTGGTACGGTTTCGGTGCCCACGCGTATATTTCTATGCTATCCCTAAGGGCGATGACTAAAAATTTTATACGCTCGTACTTGACAATTTTAAAGTGAACGGCACCTTGAAGATCTCCGACGTTAATCCAGCCGTTACGGCGCTCGACCTGATCGCTAACCCCGTCGGTTCTTAAAATTTTACTCTTCAGCCAGCTCAGGTAATAAACCCGGACACGATTCTTCTTGCCGGATATCGTGACGAGGATGTTTTGACCTTCGAGCACTTCCATTTGCTGAAATTTGCGTCGCGATATCAACTGATACACCTTGCCCTGACCGCTACGGTCGAGCAACATCAACCCGTGCTCCGTCCCGATTAGAAGATTCACTCCCCACAGTGCCGCGCATAATATTTCGCTGTTGAATCGTTTCTTGTATTTCCTTATTTCGGGAGTGTCCGACGAGATATCATGCGAAGTGGGCGTGACGTTCACGTTGACGTGAGATTCTCTTCGCGACGGCTGCGAATTGACTCCGAATCCGAACGCCAAGAACGAACGCTGCTTTTGTTGCAAAGCCAATGCGTTCGCGTGCAAGAACGGCGACTGATCCGAGTTGTATTCGTCGTTATGGGACTTGTCCCGGTCCCGGGACGAGGGAGCGTTTGGACTGCCACTAGTTTGACTCAATAAGTCAGGCAATACGCTGCTTTGCCTCGAATTGTCGTTATTTCTGCCGTTCTTTCTTCGCACCAAGGTGTAGTCGGTTTGTAGGTCGTCATCGTCGGGTGTTGGAGGCAGGGGACGGTTCGGAGCACCACCGGAATTGTTCGTGGCCGCCGGACTCGAAACGCTCGAGCTACTACTCTCAGGGACCGTGCCCAAACCTCCCAATGGTTTAGGCGGATCGCTTGCCAATAAAGTACCGTCGTTACGAGCTCCTCTTCCGATCTCTTCTGGTTCCGAGTCGCTCTCGCTATCGTCGAGTGTATCTACCGAATGATCCGCCCCAACCGACGACTGAGTTATAATTTGCAGTCCGTTATTATTAGAAGCCGACTGTCCGTGGGAACTCATTCTATTGTTGTATCCTTCGTTTTTCGGTTTCTCCTCTTCCGGCTTGCTCTGTTGCTGCTGCACACCCAGTTCGTTTAGGTGAGCAGCCAACGCGTCCAGTTCCATCGGCTTGAAGTTATGCTGCGACTGGGAGTTTCTGTGCGGTATCGGTTGAATCCTGGGCGGCACGCTGGTATCGGGCGGAGGCGGCAATGGCCTCGACGGCGGCTCGATAGCCGCGCGACCTTCCTGTATCTGCTGAAAATTTCTTCTCAAAGTATCGCCCTCGGGAGCCTGAACGATGCTGCTGGGCTCGCCGGCCATTTGGGACTCCTCGTCTTCGTTCTCGGAGCCCGAATATCTATAGTCTTCGCGTTCCTTTTCTTGCTTCCTCTTCTTGCATCTGTCTATGTGATCCTTCAGCTGTATTCTTACCTGGCGTTCGGTCGGTTGATCGCGGATAAACGTGTGTTTCAACAATTGCTCCGTGTACGGCCTCTCGTGATAATCCTTGACTAGTACGGTTTCGATAAATCCGTGAAACTTTTTGTTCCACTTTTTGCTCTTGAGCCGCGGCGGCGGGTTACGGGGAATAAGGAACAAAGCCCTCATGGGATGAAACTCGCACAGAGGCGGCTGGGATTCCGCCATTTCGAGTGCCGTAATGCCCAACGACCAGAGGTCGCTGCGATTGTCGTACGTGGCTTCCGAGTTCTCGTCGCAGGCGATTACTTCGGGGGCCATCCAATAGGGCGTGCCGATAAACGTGTTCCTTCGTCCGATTGTTCTGTCCAGTTGCGCGGATACACCAAAGTCGACCAATTTGACTTCCGCGTTGTCCGTGAGTAAGACATTTTGTCCTTTAATATCCCGGTGAATCACTTTGTTTGAATGCAAATACGACAACCCCCGCAGTATTTCACGGCAGATGTAGGCGATCCATTCTTCCTTCAATGATTGCCCTTTGGTAGATTTTACCAGGTCCGTGACGGAACCGGCGCCGCAATACTCCATCACCAACCACAGCTGATCGTCTTTTCCGGGCGACGATTTCTTGATGAACGCCCCATAATAAGTGGCTATGTTACGGTGATTGGAAAATTTCTTTAAAACGTTTATCTCTAGTTTGATTTCCTCCTCCTCATCTTCGGTCACGTCCATGACTTTGATGGCGGCCAACTGACCCGTTTTAGTGTGACGACCCTTGTATACTTGCCCGTAGGTTCCGTTGCCGACGACTTCTATAAGTTCGAAAATACCGGCGGGATCTTTGAGGGCTGTGAGGTCGATGTCGTCCAACGAGCAGTTCACCGAAGGGGGCATTTGGTGTGCCATGTTTAGTTATTTTGCGTTAAACACTCGATATCTTCGATTAGCACGTTGATTGATGCATTGGTCTTTAATCTGAAATTAAAATAATTATTCCGAACATGGGAGATCATATACTGGGAATATCGGCTATTATGCCAAGACTTCAATCCGTAGTACTCTTACAATTCTTATAAAGTTGAATAAAACGGGTCAACAATTGCTTAATTTTCGAAATAAAAGTGTTACACTTTTAGAGAATGGTCAATTTTTACTTGAGTTGGTGACGCTAAATTCAGACTACACAACAATACTTATAATTTTAAGGGCTACAATCTTCCAAACTTTACTTAATAAAACGAATGGCAGAAATGTCTATTAACTATGTACCATCAGACGTAGTGTTTTCAATATTAGAGATTCATGATTTGAAGTTTTTAGAGACTTCTGACGTTTGCGCATTACTCTCATTTACTCTCCTCCAAAGAGTATAAGATAGAGGGGAAGGTCGCGTATACTATTACGAATGTCAGCTAATATTTGTGTCCAAGTACTAAAGTACTGTCATGGCGGTTTAAAGTAATGCGTCACACTGAAAATACTACAGTAGCTTGTAGCGGATAACAGCAGTTTATTGATATTTTAATAAAAAAAAAATTAAAACTATTTTCCAACCAAAAGAGACCGCACAAGTCATTCATAAAATTCCCTTTGTTGTGTAGACAATATAGGAACTTTGACAAGGAACGAGTGAGGTGAGGAGTGTTGCCTATAAATGAAAGGTTGCTATGGTAACCAGGTAAAGCACTAGTGTAACAATATTAAAATTTTCGTAATTACATTATAAATAGTTAAATAGTGAAATTAAACAAGCGTTCTTTGGAAATCCACAATAGAGAACCGTTAAATTCTTTGCAAGTGTTGCACTGTTAAACAAAAAAAATGGAGATCTAAACAATGATGTTAATGGTTCCTAATAGTATATTATGTAACAAATTTGGTAAACCACATTTGTCACGAGTTTTGGTTTGCCAGGAACGGAGCAGAGCGGAGCGAGTGCTTAATAGACGTGTACCCCGATTGAACAGAAATTTATATAATAGCAATAGAAAACTTTATCCCGGAATGGTAAACATTGAGCGGATAGCAAATTTTAAATAAATTTGGAATAATAATAATGTACTTTTAATTATTAGGCAGCGGCACACAAATAACCCAGTCAGCCGCGCGAGCTAACCAGGGGTTTACAGATTTATACCATACATGCATTACACATATTAGTTATGTGGACAACAGCTAACAGTTCTCTTTTGAAGTAACAAATTTTAATACGGTTTTAATTGTTTGTTAATGGTGTACTAATTATACATACATATATGGGTATGTCGAAATTCACAGAAACTATAGAATTATTTGGATGCCTTTTAAAACACAAAACAATGATCCTGAGAAGTAACCCACAATTGTTTGAAATGCGAAAAGTATGGATTTAGCCAATCATGATTCCTAGAAGATTAATTAGAAACACAGTAATTGCAT
Organism: Cylas formicarius; assembly: GCF_029955315.1. Classification (NCBI taxonomy): domain Eukaryota; kingdom Metazoa; phylum Arthropoda; class Insecta; order Coleoptera; family Brentidae; genus Cylas; species Cylas formicarius. The sequence continues at coordinate 14,654,709 of NW_026844334.1, forward strand.
TAATTGTTTATTAAGAAAAACGACCATTTTGTAAAACGGAGTATATGGGACATTATTAATAATTCAAAAAGTGCACAAATTATACATACAGCAGTTTTTATGATCATTTTTTTTTGTTAGGCAACTTGTTTTTATCTAAACATATCGGAATGCAATTCGAAATGGCTTCATGAGCGATATTTTAGCTCACACACAACTAATCGGCCGCTTAAAAGTCATTACTGATGTTCCATATAATTTCCGCGTATAGCCACATCCCAAATACTCCATTTTAACCTTACTGAAAAGGCATTTTTAGGCCAACATCGGCTGTTATCCGTACCCGTTATCTCGATGGAATGAATCGCTACCGAAATATGTGAATAAATCGACCACTCTGTCACTTATAACACCGAAATTTTACGATTTACAAGAAATATCGAAGATATCTTATTATCATACATAGTTCAATGAACATTTATTTTCTTCGTTCGCGATTTGACAGTAAACTGTTGACAATTGTCACTAGTTCACGATCATTGCGGTGAGTGGTGGAGATTTTTATTTTTATTTGTTGGCACTCTGTCACTCTGCTATGGTAAAAGAAATTCAATGAAATAATTGTTGGCAATTGTTTTGTTAATGTTTATGATATTACATATAGTGTCCAATATTACATTTCATGATTAAAGGATACAATAGAATTTTGATCATAGAAAAAAGAATTGAGACTTTGGCCAACCAATGGTAAAGAATTGTGACATAAATCACGTGAACTTCTTCAATGTCAATTGTCAGGGGGTATCATATGATTTGGTAAGGGTTTGGTCGATATTTGAAAGAGCAAGTTATAAAATATGTTTAAAATAATTCTACTGGTAATTTCTCTAGTTACCTTAGGTAAGATATAAGATTTTCAGAGAAGCTTCGGCAAATTTATAAGAATTTTTTTAGCCTATGGTGCTGGAGAATTTTCAGTGTTGCACCATCCCCCTAGTCTAGTATTTAGAGGCCACGACCCTATTAAGCAAAGCACTTTGGCAGAAGTGTTTTCGGCCGCTTTAGGGTTTTCAGCAGAACACTTTTCACACTGGCAGGGCTTCTATATTGACAATCCTTTTGATATCCCTGAAGCTGTAGTAACTGTTGTAGTAGATGGTGTTAGAGATATTGATCAAATCAAAGGTCACCATTTCCCTCTAACAACCAATGAAGATGAGAGTCATATTTATAACACTCTGACCAGGAGAATTGAGGAGAGATATCCAAATGAAAATTTAAATTTGGTCAGAATTGAACTTGAAAATGGTTTGGATGATGTAAGTAATATTTTGCAATTTGAAATTGAAAAGTGAGTTATCTTGTTTTTTAAGGTAAGGAAATATGATGCCTTTAGAACCATAAAGAGTGAAAATCCAAGACACATAAGTTACAAGCACTTAAAACTTGATGTGGAAGAAGACCGTGAATTTTTAAGAGATGTTGCTCTGTTGAATGAAATATCACTTAAAGTTGAAGCTGGTGCTGTTAAAGAAGATTTCATTCCTGATATATATTGGTTCCGTCTAACATCTCTTCATGCTTTGTCAGATCTTCATGGGCCAAACTCTACAGAAACGAAGGAAGCAAAACAATTGCTGCAGGAAGCTATTAACCGTCTTTCTGATGCATTTGTAAAGGCTTATGGTAACAGAGTCCTCGCCAATATTATTACTAGTGATGCCAGTCACACTAGGATGAGAAGAAATATTTTGGCCACTGCTGATGACACTAGTGACGTAAGTTAATATTTAATGTAAGGATATGTTGAAACTATTATTTTGTTTTTTCAGAAAATTAAATATAATTTGGCTTCCTACTACAATAAAGACTTTCCTGTAATATTTAATATCATTCTCTGGTTCAGTGTGGTGCTGTTTTTTGCTATTCTGGCCATTTGCCTTGTTACTGCTAACATGGATCCTGGCAGGGACTCTGTTATTTACAGAATGACCAGCACTAGGATGAAGAAAGACAATTAGACCTAACAAATAATTTCAACAAAATCCCATGGTCGTTAACCTAACTTGCTCTTTCTGAGTGTTCATCTTATGCGCAATTAGTGTAAATATTTAGTTTCAAAATAGTCTCTTGTTAAACGATTGAGAACATTTAGGTAAAAAGTTATATTAGAATGTGTTTACCACCATTCCTTTAGCTTTTAAGTACAAAAGTATTATCTTAGACTTTCAACTGCATTATATAGAATAGGTCTCCAACCAAACTAAAAATGAAAGTTTTTTAAATCAACATCTGGTAATGTTTAGTTTGTACATAATTAGTTTTAGGATTGCAATGAATGTAGAAACTTTGATGTTAATAAAATGGATTAGAATGTTATTTTTAAATTTAAAATTGTTATTTATCCACAGTAATCAAGGGAACATTGAAAGTTTTCTTTTCATTTTAGAAGTGAATTTGGGCTATTGTAGGGGAAGGTAAAATAAGCAATTTTAATTTTTACTATTTTTTTTTTAATGGACTCTTATATAAAAAAAAATCATTTAAACTGAAAATTTAACGTCCTTGAGCGCTCTTTGCAATTTGTTCTTTAAGTACCAAAATACTATTCCTCTGCTCAGGTGGCAACATTGCAATCTGCTCATCAGAAAGCTGAAGGACTTGCATAATAAGCGCGGCCTAAAAAAACAGTAAAAGGATGAAGTTTTGTTTTTTAAAAAAAATTACATACTTTTTCTTGGTCTGTCGCTCCAGGAGGCATAGCTCCAGCTGCAGCCGGCATAGATGGTCTTGGAGGAGTAGGTCCTGCCACTGGCGGGGCTACGGGCGCAGCATTAACTGGTCTTATAGACTGTTGAGGACCTTGAACTGGCGTTGCTAGAAATGATATTTCTTGTTATTTAGAATAAAAGAATAATTTAACTTACGAATGGGCTTTTGTCTTGGATCAGCACGAGTGGCTTGTCTGGGATCTGTTGGGAACACTGTTGGGGTCATTCTGGGATCCCTTTGGAAGCTGATGAAAAGCATCATTTATAGAATCAAGAAGTTATATACTGTTGATATGTTTTTATGAAATCTTAATAAAATAAAAATCTGATTGGTTCCATCATAGTACTTTACTTGTAACTTTCCAAACCACTTCTTTTGGTATTTTTGGTGCTTTTAGAAATGAAAATCACAAGGAACGCCAAGTAAATAATATGACCAAGCCTTAAATTAAATGGGGAATAGAACCAACAATTGAGATTACCTGTCCGTTTTAATATCCTGTAGTTTAGGAATTGCTGCAAGACTGAGATAAAAGTTGTTTTTTTTTACACAAAAAATTTCTATCTTCTAACAATGAATAGTACTTACTTCTCGCTTACAGCTGGTGGTACCGGATTTGGTAGCTGAGCTGTTTGTGGTGGCAATTGTCTCATATCTTGGTCAGCCATTCTGTTCATCCTAACGTCAGTTGTTGCCCGAGGATCAATGGATCTTAGATCCACATCTTGACCTATTCAGTAAAGCATATTTTTTTTGTTGCCTAATTTAATAAGTAGCTGTTTTAGTACCTGTGAAAACAGGAGCGTTATGAGCATTTGGATGCATGATAGGCGCGGGTACAGGTTGAAACTCTTGCCTAGGTGGAGCAACAGGAACTGGAGCTTGTTGAAATTGGCTATTGATGGGTACTTGTATTGGGACATTTTTATCACCTGGCATCAATGTTGCTGGCACTTGATTCACAGGATGTAACAAAGACTTGAAAAAAAATATGGTTGATTATTTTGGTTAATATAAGAGAGTAATGGTATAAACAAATATGTAGAACACAACGATCAACCTACTGCTGCCGTGTGTGGATCAATAATCTTCATAACTACTTGAGCCTGAAGCAACGCATAAGCCAGCTGGGGATTCTGTAGCAACATTTGGCGAGCTTCAGTTGGATTATTCTTAAACATCATTATAAAATTATTAAGCAATTGAACAAAAGCAACATAAATAAACCTGAATTGTGGCTTTCATTTGCTTCATCAATTCAAACATTTGTTCAGGAGGGAGAGAAGCTACAGCTTTGCTGATGGCTTCTGGAGCTTTCTCTGCTTGAATGGGTTCTCCGTAAGGATTTTCTACTGGAGGTTGATTTAAAAGATTTTGCATTTCCATTCTTGATTTCTCAGTACAAGCATTATCCACTCTTAAGTTTCGTCCGCCGATTTCATAACCATTTAGATTCCTCATGGCGCTCAGCGCAGTTTCTTGGTCTCTGTATTCACAAAAGCCATAGCCTTTTGGTTTGCCCGTCTCTCGGTCAAACACGAGCCTGCAATTATATAGCTGCAACTACTGGCTAAAAGAAACAAGAATGAATTTACTCACTTGAAAGATAAAACTTGACCCACTTCCCCAAATATGTCTTTGAGTTTCTCTTCTGTTGCTTCATAGGGAATATTTCCCACTAAAATAGCAAACAAAGGTCTGATGGATCCCAAAAAATGTTTTTACCTCGAAAACTTACCAAACACCGAACGCATGGATTTATCCATGATATTGGCTTCTAGATTGTCCATTTTTATTCAATTGTTTTGTTTATTTGAAAATAAATTTGCTTTCAAAATTACCAAACCTTAGTAAGCTTTGCCGCAGACTTTTCTTCTTTACTTCTATTGGTCTAGTTATCACGATACAAGGGCTCTTCTTCTTTGAATTTCCATCCACATCCAAATATTCTCGACTCACACGGAAGTCCAATTTAATTGGTTAATCTCAAAAACAGCTAATTATTTGTTCTGCCTATACAAATAACTGCTTGCACAAGACTCTCGTAAGTTAATATCTGATGTAACTAGTTTTTGAATAAAAGCACAAGCGGGTTAAGTTAAATCTTCTTAAACAATATAAAAACGAATTAGCAAATATGATATTCCGGTTTTCAGGCACAGAATATATCGATGGCGATTTCAGTATTCAGTGATAAAAACAATTGGCGACAATTGCCAGTGCTCCGTGAAATAAACTAACCCATATGCGTCAAAAACAAAAATAATCGGAGCGTTTCAGAACGGGGTAGTTTGCAGTTTATTTATAAAATAATGTGGGATTCTTCGATGTTCTTGAGTACCTTAACGCCAAAATTTTACGTGGCGCTTACTGGGACTTCGTCGTTGATCTCCGGTCTGATACTTATATTTGAGTGGTGGTATTTCAGAAAGTATGGTACCTCTTTTATCGAACAAGTGTCTATAAATCACATAAGCCCGTGGATAAGCGGTGACTATAGAGACGATAATGGGAATAACCAGCAACCAGTACAACCTCCAATTCCTGAATGTAAAGTATGGAGGAACCCTCTTAATCTCTATCGTGGTGCTGAATATCAGAGGTTCTATTGGGCGACAAACAAAGAACCTCTGACATATTATGATATGAATTTGTCTGCCCAAGATCATCAAACTTTTTTTACATGCGAAGCAGATATCGGGAAAGCAGAGTATGAAATAATGCAGACGGCATGGAGAGAAAGGAATCCACAAATAAGGCTCAAAGCAGCACATAGTGCTGTAGAGAAAAATCCCGAATGTGCCACAGCTTATATATTATTGGCAGAAGAGGAAGCAACAACCATAACTGAAGCAGAAAAAATTTTCAAACAAGCATTGAAAGTTGCTGAATTGAATTACAAGAGATCTCAAACTTTACAGCATCAAGGGGCTATGATGGAGGCACAACACCGTAGGGATACCAATGTTCTCATTTATATAAAAAGACGGTTAGCAATGTGTGCCCGAAAATTAGGAAAATTGAAGGAGGCTGTCAAAATGTTTAGAGATTTAACTAAGGAGGTGCCCCCAATCATGAATGTATTAAATATTCATGAGAATCTCATTGAAGCACTGCTTGAAATGCAAGCTTATGCTGATGTGCAAGCAGTTCTAGCTAAGTATGATGACATATCACTCCCTAAGTCTGCTACCATATGCTATACTGCCGCTCTACTAAAAGCAAGAACAGTTGCTGATAAGTTTTCCCCAGATATAGCTAGCAAACGAGGTCTGAATAGCGCGGAATTAGCGGCAGTAGAAGCAATTCATAGAGCTGTGGAGTTCAATCCTCATGTTCCTAAATATTTATTAGAAATGAAACCTTTAATTTTGCCTCCAGAACATGTTTTAAAGAGAGGTGATTCTGAAGCATTGGCTTACACATTCTTCCATTTGGCACATTGGAAAGCTGTAGATGGGGCTCTGAATTTACTACATTGCACATGGGAAGGTACCTTTAGAATGTTACCCTATCCCTTGGAAAGAGGCCATTTGTTTTACCCTTACCCAACATGCACAGAATGTGCTGATAGGGAACTGTTACCCCCATTTCATGAGGTTTCTGTCTACCCTAAAAAAGAATTGCCATTTTTTATAATTTTCACTGCAGGTTTGTGTTCATTCACTGCTTTGTTAGCTCTCTTGACCCATCAGTATCCAGACGTGATGGGTATTCTTGCCAAGTCAGTTGTAAATTGGATATCTTTGCCTATTTATTACGTATACGAAAAAATTGAAAGCGTCATGCCCTCGAATCTTTTGCAGCAGTTAATTCGGATTTGAAAGTTAATGTGGTTTGTACTTTTAAATGTGTTAGAGTACTTACGACTTGCAACTGTTGACTGTGAGTAACCATGTAGTAATTATTTGTGTCTCTTAACTGTGTGTTATGTGGTTGTTTTCCATAAAGTGATATTTTACATTTGAAAATCTTTACGAAAATTAAATTGACACTTCACATGCAATTGCGGTTTTTTTTTCACAATGAAAGTACGCAAGGACATTTATTTCCCACTGATTCTCTTAAGTAAAGATAATGTTGTATGATGTTTGCAGTTTGTCACCTTTGTCACTTATTTAAGGTTTGATTTGAATTTGTAGCAAATTCTAAAAAACCTCCAAGCATATAAAGAAAAATATTAAATGACTTTTTTATTCTGCGCTTCCATTTAAAATCAAAACTTTAAAACAAACACATAAAAAACAGTGAAATTAAGACATTGCTTTCAAGTAAAGTTTTTTTATGGATAAAATTTTTTATTACGTTATAATACATCCTTTTTATTTTTGCTTTTATTATTTTATGACCTATGACATTATTCCTGTAGGCGCACATAAAGATTATAAAGAGGATAAGAGCATGTAATATTACATTATAAAATTAAAGCTTTGTAACATCACTTTGAACCTGATCTTGCCCAAGTTCCACAGAAAACACTTCCTCATTTTCTTCCTTGTCTTTAATATAACCATGAGACGGCAGCCCTATTCCATGACTTTTCCTGTGTTTTTTCAAACTGGTTGAATCATAGCAACCACGACCACAAATACTACAAATGTAGGGGGTCTCCCCAGTGTGGATTCTAACGTGGACCTTAAAAATGTTTACTTATGGGTAAACTATTTATAGCATAATTAATAAAAGTCTATCCACCTTTAAATTACTCTTGAGTGCGAACATTTTCCCACAGAAACTGCAACAATAAGGCTTTTCTCCACTATGAACCCTCATGTGAACTTTAAGGTGGCCAGATTGGGTGAACAGTTTCTCACAAATTTCACATTTGTATGGCTTCTCCCCTGAATGTACCAACTGATGATTCTTATATGCGCTTCTCTGTCGGAATTTCTTGTTACATTTATCACACTCAAATGGTCTATCTCCGGTGTGTATCCTGGAGTGAGATTCAAGTTGGGAATTTGTAACAAAACCTAAAAATTTTATAAGAAAAATATCCATTTGCATCGTGCAAAATGGAAGAAAATAATTATTGAATTGATGACAAAAAATTGTAACCACCTGAATTATTTCTAAACTAAAAAAATTACAGCTAGTTTGTAGTCTTTTAAGTATAATAAGTATGTATACCTTTGCCACAGTCGTTACACAAAAATTTTTTTTCACGAGGCTCTCCTTGGTGAAGTGTTATATGATTTGCCAAACCTCCTCGGCTGGCAAATATCTTGTGACACACATTACATTCAAGCTGCAGATAAAGCTTTTTGTCTTCATACTTGTCAATTTCCCCATTTATCAGCTTGTGACGGTACACATGTATAAAATGATTAGCATACCTTTTAAAACCTTTTCCGCAATATGTACATATGTAGGGATTGTTACCTGTGTGTATATTCATGTGCTCACTTCTAACATGAGCCCTGGAAAATGCTAAGGTGGGATGCACAAAAATGTAAGCAATTACTGTTCAGATCTGAAGCATTATAAAAAATTGCTACATACCTTTTCCACAAACTTCACATTTGAATGGCTTAATCCCTTTATGGATCAAATTATGTCTTCTTAAATTTTGAACAAATCTAAACCGTTTTCCACAGAATTCACACCCGAATGGTTCCTCTTTTGTATGGCTCCTCATGTGAGCAACTAACTTGTGGTTTTTGTCAAATTTTTTGCTACAAACTGAGCATTCAATTTTGCTGCGAGAGCAGTTTGTACTTTCCTTATAATGATAGTTTAATTTTCGTTTTGTGGTAAATTTTAAACCACAGCTGTTGCATATGCACTTGGTGGAATCCGGTACACAATTCACTGATTTCCTATAGTGTGTACTTAACCCTAACTTTCCAGAACATTGTTTCCCACATGTTTTGCATGAAACTTTTAACATTTCAGGTATGCATTGAGGAGAAATACTATAGTGGCGTGTTAGTGTCTGTTGCTTTGTAAATGATTTTGAACATCTCTCACAATTTAACTGTTTTGATACATTGTTCTCTACTTCATTTCTTGCTATTGAAACTGTTATATCTTCAATGACATTCTCATCCTGATTTTCACAATCAGTTTCATCTTGTTCATTGTTTATATCATTTTGAAGCTTTTGAAACAACTTATGACTTTGTTTTGACTTCTCTATGAGAGAAAAAAAATTAGAGAACTGTGCGTCGCATTCTTGGCATATTTGTTTTGGAAAATCGCCATTTTCAATCTAAAAACAATTAAAATTGTTTCCCAAATTAAATAAAACCTTCATTAGAACTTACATCGATTCCCGAGACAATTTTATACAAATTTTCGAACGCAAAATTGCTGAGAGGAATCAAATTCTCTGAATAGCTTGCACATAAACGACATAAAAAAGGAAAATCTTTAATAGTTATTTGTTTACTGTCCATGGTAAAAAATAATTATAGGTTAAGTTACAATCTTCTTTACACCTGAGTCCCAGAAAATTTCCTAATTCGGTTTTAACCTATGCACAGAATATTAGAACTCGATGGGACTTAAAACTGAACGTCATAAATTAAATGTATACCTAATGCGAACTGAAGGTCAGAATTCGAAAACATTTTTTCATAGGCGTACTCTTGGAGTCCTTATAATTTATTCATTCCTAGCATCTACTTTATTTGAAAATCTAAATTGCAGTTACAAAAAATACATTAGCGTTGCAAAATATTTAATAGTTGTTAATGGTATTCCATTAGCTGGTAAACCGATTGAAGTTTTATTTGTAATGGATACTTAAGCGCGCTCATGCAGTCAGTTGTTGATTCTTTACTGATACCAATGTTACTCGATTTGTTGTTTCCACTTTTAATAGAATTTAAGACTATACAAACGATAAAACTTATTTATTTCGGAGCAAATTAAATCGACATGTCGTTAAACAAAGTGTGGAAAGTAAAAAAACTTTGCCAGTGCATGAACGGCGGAACAGGTTTAAGAAAAATGTTTGAACGGAATTACCATTTTATTTATACACCGGATAAATCAACTTCAGTTGAAGGTTAGGAAGTACTATTTGTTTTAAATAGCAGCCTTTGTAAACGAATGTTGTCTATAGGAAGTCGAACGAAAATGAATATGTTTCAAGCTATAAACAATGCTTTGGACATTGCCCTTCGAAGCGATCCTAAGTCAATTATTTTTGGAGAAGACGTAGGTTTCGGTGGAGTATTTAGGTAAAACAAAAGAAAAATACCATTCAACCTACCTAGTTTCTTCTTTAATCGATTAGATGCACACTGGACTTACAGAAAAAATATGGACGTGACCGGGTATTTAACACGCCACTTTGCGAACAGGGTATAGTGGGATTTGGCATCGGGGCAGCTGTGATGGGACAGACGGCTATCGCAGAAATTCAATTTGCTGACTATATTTTTCCTGCGGTTGATCAGGTATTCACGACGCACTTTTAATTGCATCAGCTTCTTCTAGCGAACAGAAATGGTTATATAAGCAAATAAATAAATATTACTCTGCTTGATTAGAGCGAATTTGTCCGCCTGCTCCCGTTATTTTTTGAACAAAGTAGAAATTTTGAGAATGTATAATTCCAAAATTGTATAGTTTTTTAGGTTATCTTGACGACATCTCCATTGTAGGAGGCACTGCTGCGCCCAACTGACGCAATTTTTTTCACTGGAAGGGTTTTTTTAATGGAAACATGCCCCTATTTTTTTTTTAAGTTGATTACAAACATTTTAACGTGATATGCCCAACGGTGAAAAAAAAATAAATGCAGGCAAGTTATAGTGGTCTGTTAGAACATTGCTAAAATTAAAAAAAAAGTTGAAATACTCATTGGATGACTTCTCTATACGTTATGCAGTGTCCCCAATAATGTTCGCTACATATGGGGATTTCTTTTTATTTGTGAGATCCACTAGTTATTTTCATTCCAAATTTCCTAAAATATAAATCTCTAAACACTTTTTTAAATAACCTTTGTCGATTTGATATAGATTTGATATACAATCATTTTGGGGATTTTTTTTATTAGAAGAGATAAAATCTTGTCGTTTTCGCGAAGCAGAGCGACTACGAAATGGTTAAAAACGAATCCTATTAGAACTTTTTAGGTAGAAACGAGAAATGGGTAATTGTGGTGTAGTTCATATTTTTGGATTTGGCGGAACGTAATAAATTGAACGTGTTCACAATTTATGCTTAATAGATCATAAACGAAGCAGCAAAATATAGATATCGCAGTGGCGACCAATTTGATTGCGGCAAATTGACCATACGAGCGCCATGCGGAGCAGTCGGGCACGGAGCTCTGTATCATTCACAAAGTCCCGAAGCTTACTTTGCTCACACTCCTGGTCTCAAGGTAGGTGACTAAGCATGTAAGTCATGTTGTCTATCAATTTATTTTAAAAAATTTAAGATCGACCTTTTTTAAATAAATAACGAATGCTTTGAAAAATGGCATTAAAATTATTGAAATACAGTTCCTAGGGCTTAGAACAGTGGCGGCGATTTTATATTCGAAACTCCAGAAAATATTTGTGATAAACGACAATTTTAAACTTTATTTGAAGGAATTGGAAGGTTTTCTTTTTAAAACTATGAATCGTGCGCTGCACTCACGCCGCTACTGCTGAAACATTTTCAGTTTAGGGAATGAAAATGAGTACAAATTTTCCCTTACTTGTATAGGTCGTAGTACCGAGAGGACCAATAAAAGCCAAAGGGCTTCTTCTAAGCTGTATACGAGACCCGGACCCGTGTATAGTTTTTGAACCCAAAACTCTTTATAGGGCGGCGATCGAACAGGTACCAGATACCGATTTCCAGTTGCCAATCGGCAAAGCAGACGTTCTGGTTCAAGGTAATGTCAAAATTTGACTTTGTTTACGGGACGTTTAAGACGGTATTGCAAATTTGACACCTATAAACATTTGCTTTAAAATTTCAACTGTTTTGGGGAAATATAATGACATGGTATCCATTTTTACTTAAAGAACTGATTTCAAAACAAAATTATAAAGTAGGTATCCTGTTTGAAATCTCATGTTTTGTTTGTGGGGGTCCATCAACTTTTTTCTTTGATTTGGACTCTGTTTTCTGGGTACGTTCTCTTTTTTTCGTTAAAAAAAAAACTTTTTCGTAGCGTATAAAAAATCGTAAACAATTATTATTTGTATTTAAAACTTATGAATTTCACGTTCAAATTTTTGGGTCTTTCGGAAAATAGAAATACGCGCAAGCCAGCTGATTAAGTTTTTCTGGAAGTTTATGACGGATATGCTTAATATTCACGGTCTGTCTCCCTATGCAGCGGTTTACAGGGTTTTCGGATGCAATCATTTTCGCGTTCGCGTTTTTGTTTACAGCGCAAATATGTAAGAATATGGCAAAATTTGGTTTACAGGCAGTGATATTACTCTCATCGGATGGGGGACTCAAGTTCATGTCCTGAAAGAAGTCGCAGATATCCTGCGGGACGAGTTTAAGGTGTCCGCTGAGGTTATCGATCTGGTGTCGATTTTACCTTGGGATCGCGACACCGTTTGCAAGGTGAGCAAAATTTTATTTTTCGTTATACCACCATCTAGCGATGCTTATACGAAATGTTGGGAAAAATATTTCGTAGGACTAAAATAATACCAATTTGTAGGACGGGAACAACTTTCTAAAGAGGACCTCAATTTGTTTTCATTGCCTTTTTTTCTTTCAGAGATATGTTGCACAAAATGATTTGTAATTGCTAATCGTATAAAGAAATGCATTTTTGTACAAATTTTCCCAATTTAGGTAGAGAAAAATTACTATAATTTTGACAGTTGTTTCATGTTTTCATTGTCTGACCTACAAACAAGGATAAATTTTACCGATCTGATATTCAATGAAACCTAATATTTCATCAGAACGATTTTTAACGCGGATGTAACTGACATCACACGAAAATTAATAATTTTGTTAGTGATATATAATTATAAGTAATATTTTTGCATATAATATTTTTAAAATTGACGCAAAATGTTCCTACATAAAATATTAAAATATGTGTGTTTGAATGCTGAGTTTTTGAGCTTAACAATACTTTTAAAATAATTATATCAAAAAGTTAACGCGTCGCTTCTTCCTTGATATTCGAAAGCGTGCTTTAAATGATGGTTTACGCTTTGCACTAATACAACAAAAACTGATGCTGAAATTATAAATAAAAAACATGTTCCAGTAAAAAAATATTTTCTAATCGCTGGTGGAACCGTAATTAAAACTATCGCTAAATTTACGTATTAAAATATGTACCTAGACAAGTACCAATAGCTAGTAGATACTGAATACCTTTCTACTAGTTTCTACTATCAAAACTCCTTTTTCCAGTCGGCCACCAAAACCGGAAGAGTGGTTATAGCTCACGAGGCGCCGTTAACTTCAGGATTTGGGGCGGAACTGGCGGCAACGATTCAGGTAAACATATACAAGGTTGCGAGATAGAAATTAATAAGAAAATCCAAAAATATATTTGGTATTTTTCGTAGAAAATACTGCATCACCTGAAAATAGTGTATAGTGACACTCTAATACTGGAGTAAAACTTTTACAGGAGACTTTATGTAATGTAATTTATATAATATCTAAAGCACTTATTATCAAATTTATTGTTGCTTTTGTTGTTCCAAAAATTTATTAGTATTCACCTACCAGGTTCAAATTCATCTCTTGATAACCGATTTTTCAAATATACTATACATTCGCAAGGATCGTACAATCTAAAATAGTGGTAGTTGGCTTTTTCTTTCTTTCTTTAATTTCGCTTACGTGTCTTGAATTTTTATTTTAAACATTCTTAAATATTTTCGAATGAAAATCTAATTTATCCTCATGCCCCCATCCGACTGAAAATAAATCTGAAAGCAATTCGTTTCCTTTGTTTCATTTGCTGAACTTTTTTTCACGTTCGATTTTGGACACATTTCGCCATCGAAGCGGTTTTTTATTTTCAAAAGCTGTTATTGTCGATGGAAATATGGCCGCGGCATTTTTAATTATATCATGTTGGCACGTTTTTTGCGTTTGCATTTGCTGACGCCCATAGAATAACGCACAAAGAAGTCATAACATAGAACAGGATTTCAATATTTTATTTATACACAATAGTGAACTCGATCTAAACTGGAATGGCAACGGCTTGATAGAAAATTGAGGCTTATTTGACAATCGAAAAAGATGCAATAGAGATTATTGTTTTTTCTCTTATTCAGATAAATGTGGGAATTCGGTGTTATCATTGTTTTATCACTTTTTTAAATATTTGCAAAACATAAGTCTTATAGCCATCAAATGTCTTATTAAAAATTCAAAAAAACCTATATAAATTGATATAAATCTTTAGCTTACCTAATTCTGTAAAGGAGATAGATGAACAAATTTCAATTTATATATTTCATTTATATAGCAACTCGATGAGTTATTATGTATTTATAAAACAAAATCAGATCGGTGTAAATGCTTCACCCACCATAAAAAAACTTTCTTTTGCAAATTATATATACCTTACTACTGCAACAATTTGCAACACAAGGATTTACCTTACCTTTTCAAAAAATTATTAGTGACAACCGTGTCACAATGATTTAATTTAAAGAAAGATAAATTACAAATAAGATTTGATTCACATTTCATATTGTCTGCTTTACCATGACCATCTTAGTTCGAGAGACGCGCTGCAAATCATCAGTTATTTTGTACATCTTATTTCTTTTATGGAGCAAACTTTAAATATAAATTTTAATTGTCAATTTCCAAGTCAATTGTTGATAAATTGGTGGATGTACAAAACATAATTTTAGTATTTTTGAATTTCAAAGATTGTTTTTTTTCAAAGATTTGGGAAAAGTTTAAGAGTTCGTTTCCAAGACATATAATATAATTTTTGAAAGAAAAATAATTGAAAAAACACAATACTGTGTCTATACAATTTGTAGTAGTGTGACTTTTTTAACTAAGACTGAGAGTTGGTTATTTAGCTACAAACACGATGAATATCAAAAAACGAAAAAGAAATTTGTATAAATATTTTTTATTATCCTACAGTAAAAAAAGTGAAACTCAAAATATTGCCTTTTTAAACGTTTTGTTTGTTTGTAAAAATATCCGAAATATTTTGTGATGAAAAAAAATTGATTTTCCATACTTTTTTTACATTATTTCAGGAAGAGTGCTTCTTGAAACTCCAAGCGCCTGTATCTAGAGTCACCGGTCCTGATACGCCCTTCCCTCATGTGTTCGAACCCTTCTATTTGCCCACCAAATGGCGCTGCGTGGATGCAGCTTTAAAATTGCTCAACTATTAGGAAATTTATTGTTTTTTTTTTTGCGTTACCTCGAAAAATTTGTGAATGAATACAAAGAAATGTTGTTGTTGCTCTCGGCTGTTTTTGTAACGCAAGTATCTACATCCGCATGGTAATTGTTGGTTATTAAGTTAATGACATATTTCGTCGATATCGAAAACCTTCATTAATACCCTATGTGAATCACAAACCTTAGACTACCTGTTCCAATCACAATTTAAGATTCTTTACTGAGTCATTCCATGTTGACCGTTTCAAAAAATAAAAAGTTCGGTGCTTTCGGTTTACCTTTTACATCTGCTGATATCGTGCCCTTGCGGGATTTTTATGCCGAGTCAAGTGACCGGACAAGGTCGCTAATATATCGAACGATTTGTTTGTGAGCAAAAAAAATAATGCGTAAATATGCATGTACGAGTAAAAGTTGAAACACAGTTTTTTAGCGTAGGTATCGCCGACAAAATTTGCGCAATTCTTTTACGAATGGCACAAATTTATAAGAGCGACGTTGTGTGGCGCGTTTTTGCTTAATGCTTATTTACATTTTGTCGTAATTTTTGTTACCACGACGATCCAAACTACAATTTTATTTCAAAATGTGAAACTCGTATTTTTAGAAAACGATTTTTTATTTATAACACAAGTAACACAATTCTTACTACGGCAAAGCGACTTCAAGACTGTCCTATCTTATGATTAGCGCGCGTATTTATATAATTAAAGCTGCTGAATAAGCATATGTCTCGTATTACTATTCTTTATTAACATAAGTGGCCATACTGAGATGGACCATTTAATATGCGCGTGCGCGGTAATTTGAAATCTCGTTATCAACTAATAACTAGCCTAACTAACCAATATAACTAGCGGCGTTCAGCAAACAACATGGCCGCCGACAGTTCTTCAATTATACAAGTTTCAGTTTAGATGTAGCATTTTTACCGCAGTATTTTCTTAAAATATGCCCGAATCTCGTTGAATATTCTGGGAGAATTACTTGAGTGTGAAGAAAAAAGCCCAAAATGCAAGTTAGTGGTGAAAACATGCCTAAAAGCCTATTTTTATGCAATTTGTTGCGGTGACTACGTAACTTGTATAACAATGAAGCAATTTCGGGCGAAAAGTTGCACTGACTTGGTAATTTTTGTAGCAGTTTCTTTCTAACTAACTAAAAATTTAAATTATTAAGAATTACGTAAGGGCAAGTTAATTTTTTTGCATTATTATGATCTTCTTTTCTTTTTTTTTTCAAAGAAACTCCCACAGGCTACTTCTGGATTCCTCCTGTGTCGGTTTTTGCTGAGTCGAAATTGCTGACGTTTCTCCAATCATCTTGTTGGCTTCTTCAGAGATTGACTGAAACTGAAAAAAAACTTATGATCTTCATTTGGATGAGATATCTCGGAAAATCAATATAGAGTGAGTTCAGTAACTTGTTGGTCGCTGCAACCTTGATTTTATTTGTCGAGAATCCCAACCCATGCAACAAACTGCAGCAACTAGAAAAGGTATCAAGTCGTAGCTTTAAATCGCAGCAATTTATTGCAACTTCAACATCAGGCTGAACTATGAGAAAATACCAGAGTTGTCCGAACGCATTAATTTTAATAGGGCCACTATATTATCTAACAGCTAGATGCTACGGCAAACAGCCAAATATTTAGCTATTTAGCTAATGTAAAATAATCAGTATATATTTTCTTACCAATGCTAATAATACAGCAAAACTTGTTTTCAAACCATACGAACTGTTATTCGAATTCTCACTTACCAATAAGAATCAACGTGGCCGCCAACAATTACTGAATTCACCAGTTTTCAATTTGGATATGGATCATAACCGCCTGGGGCGCATACATTCTGCAGTATTTTCGGCCCCTATATTAATTAATATTTAAATATATTTTTTTAAATTGTTTTCATTTGCAAAAATTTCAAACTTGAGAAACTCTTTTCAAACTATGTTTCGTTGAGATACTGTACTTAATCGTTCATTGTAACGGAGGCAGTGCAAAATCTCTTTCTCCAGACGAAATTTATTTTCAGTAATTGGTTCATTGTTCATTATTTTTAATATAATTAAATCCAGTGGCGGCTCATGGGACAGATTTTAAGGCGGAAAAAAAGTTATTTTAACCAAAAACGGAGAATTATTAATTTTCTTAATTATTTGTTCATTACAAATTTCAAGCATGCCCTTAAATATCGAATAATTTCTTGGGTGTTCATTTTCACTATATTCATTATATATTTACACAATAAACAGAATCTAATTGAGCCCTAATAACGCAAATTCCGTTCAATTACGAATGTGGCTTTTAGAATTTTTATATCTTTATTTTCAAACTTAATGCTCTGGTTATTCCAATTTTACTTTCGCGTTCGACGGCATTTCCATTGTATTTTTTTATCATTATGACGGTGGGAATGCGAAATATGATTCTTTTTGTAAGATAAATGAAAATATTTTTTATACTATTTAATTACTGTAAATTTTGGAGCTCTGCAGAACTGTAGCGCACATAAAATATTAAACACTGTTTCTATATTTTGTAAGCAACGTCAAATACGTCAATTTTAAGGCGACGGTGGGTGCACAGCTGGTAACATAATTTGAAGAAAAGTATATATTCTATTCCAAAAAATATAGAATTAAATGTTTCGACAGTATTGTATTTTTATTTATTTTTTCATATAATAGATCATAGATAAATAAATAGATATTGCAGAGTGCGAAATATTATATTTTTTTATCTGTTTTATCATCTAGTTATTCCTAAAAAAACAGATTTCACAGAGTTGAGCGTCTCTAGACTTTGCTTGCCTCTATGTTCATAGAAACGTTCCTGTTCATCGTTTTTAAGACGTTTTTAATTTGGTTCATTATGGTTCAGAAAAACGGATTCTAAAATTTAAGGATTAAAAAACTTGTCTCAAAACATATTTGGTTGAAAAATATCTTTAAAAAATTTCGTAGCATTTAGTGATTTATTTTTAAGCTATAGAGGAATGGAGTAATAAAGTAATTCAATTTATTCAAATGAAAGAAGAGCACACGACTTTAGCATTACTCTCAGTTATTTTGCTTGGTTTAAATATTTTATAGGATTCATCTTAACATCTATTCCGACCATTATCCTAAAATTGCAATTTTTCATATCCGGTCACGACAGTGTTAAAGCTGACGTCTAGTGACACTTTGTTCACTAATGATCAGTGCATAATTGGATATCAAAATAGGTAGTAAAAAAGCGCGTATCACAATCAGACATCTAAAAACGTTAAAAATCAAGTATGCTTCGACTTTTAACCTGTTAAAATAGTATCCGTATTTACTATTACTATCGAAAACTTCTGAACGGGCCCCATTAGCATAGCGAACGGATATGGTTTTTACATAAAAACGTGGTAAAAATTTCATCAAGGCCTCCCGCGGATAGGTGTGGCTCAAAACTTTACAAATAAGATTGTCTTGAGTTTATGCTTCACTTTACGATTTAAACAACTATCACCGTCGAACGCTGACGGCGTTACGTAATGCTCGCTTACCGAATAGATCACTGAACTTAATGGAATAGAACTAATGAGCAAAGTTCATTTTTTTAGCTTGGGCTTGCCGAGGGAATTTCGTAGCTAAAATATGTATGGCCTGCAGTTTTGCCACGGTGACAACATCAACGGCGAAGGTTGTTGTCGGGTACATTTTGCACAGCAATTTTTTGCCGTTTTTCAAAAACGTTTCTAGTCATAGCTGTAAAGCTCTGCTTTTTCGGAATACTTTATCTAAAACCATGTTTTTCTACTTTTATTAAATATTTAAAAATGGCCAAAAAATATAGTTTATAAACACCGTTTTTATTATTTTGTCAGCTGAAAGAATTAATTTGTTTCGGCTGGAGAACTTTCCTTTTTAACATTTGTGAGTTTAACAAAAGAAGATAATTTTTTTTTTACAGAAATAGACTTTTGAAATAACAAATCTACGATAAAGCAATTTTTTCATTTTTCAGAATCGGGAGAAAATATAAATATATAAATATAAATAATAATATTTAAAAATTTCGAATGTAATGCTAGAAGTACAATATTTTTAAAGCATATAGCTTAATAGTTATCAACGGAAAATTTGATTTTGATTTTTTATATTGCACACCCCATCAATGATGATGGATGATTAAAAAGAAAATTACCCATCCAAAAATGTAGCACAGTCCTTCTCTTTTGTAGAAGCAGGAGTTTCCATTTAAAATTGTCCAATCTAGCGTAAGATTTTCTATTATCTATTTTCAATCCTTTGCTACATATTCTTTGAAAAATTCACTAAATGACTAGATATAGAGCTGGGATCTCAGTTTTTAAGTTATTTATTTAGAGTTTTTAATAATAAACAAGTTTCACTTGTTTTTGTAGTGAAATCCTACAATTACTCGCATGTAAAGTTTGTGCGATATTAAGCTTTCCGAAATGGGAAAAATTGTTTTTGCCTGCGTTTTTTCGAAAACATTTTCGCACCCGCTTATCTACTTATTATATTTATTATATCCATTGTTCTCCCCGATGTTACCGGTTGTTTGGGGGCCACACTAATAGCTTTCAATTGCTGAAAAATATTCTGCATTTTAATAGATAATATAGAAAAAGGTGAATTTTTTTGTTTGGTGTTTATAAACATTGTGGGTAGGTTTTAAGGCGGTAACGAAAATGCCATTCCTTGCCGTTATAAAGCTTATTTATGGTTTATAAAGGTAACGGCAACCTCTCAGTTACAAACAAATGGGGAGTAAAATTTTTATATGAAACTAAAATTTGGTCACGGTTACATTTATAAGATTTATGAGAGTTCTCAGGTTTTGTAAAAAATAGATATGCGATTCGTAATCGTTACCAATATAAGATAAAAAATGTAAGTTGGATTAGTTAGTTAGTTAATACCAGACCGTGATTTTTTCGCTTGTAGTGTGTTAACGTGAGTGATCTTTGGTGGATATCGGCGCTACGCAGAGAGAAATTTTTCCTTGAGCTGAATTAAATCGTTTTAATAACACACTTTACGAAAAAATTAATTACAAGTATAAAATTACGTTCACAGTAAATAAATGTTTGTTGAGACAAAATTGATTATATCTTGATTTTAATTGTTTTAAATGAAATATTTAATTGAATACTCCACATTCATTTTGTAAATTATATTTTTATTGCGCCAATAATGTTTTGCTGAAATTTTTAACAAATCGTCATTAACAAAATATATATTATATAATTTTTTCCCTGAATTACAATACAATACTTACAATTAATACTATTATTTACGTTTAGTATTAACTGGAAGATAAAAATTATTGCTTGGAATGAAGCGAAAAAGTAACCGGTGTTTTTGGACATTCAGACGGGAACAAGAACTGATACGCTGCCGGGCGCACGGCGCCATATGAATGTAGTTAATAGATAAATTATTATTTGAATATTGAATATTGAATTCAAAGAATATAATAGATCCCTCAAACTTGGTAAGTTTAGTGAACCTATTGTTGTTCAAGTAAAGGTTTGTTTCTATTGAAGAAAATAAATTTAAAGTATGGGTTATTTTAGACATCTGCTCAGATTGAAGAAACTATAAGTGCAAAAAGGGAGAAAGTAAGAAAACACCATTGTAGAAGTTCCTACAGTAGATTATACCTGTATTGCTCTTGCTCTTGGAAATGAATACCTCTGGATATCGTAGGTTTTATACTATCATGCACCACAACTATTTATAGAGAATATTTTTTACTAGGCAATACAAAAGTTGCCTAGATTTTGCCGAAATTGTAAAATTACTGGTTTGCCATTCACTGGTGACCGATTCAAATGACACGAAGAAACCGACCTGAAGATAGCCAAAACGTCGACTTGAAATAAATATTTCACTTTTGTTAGTTCAACGAAAAGTTCTCGCAAATAAATAATAATTGTACCTAGTATGCCCCTTTTCTTCACATATATTTTAGTTGAGATACGAATTAAAAAAAAAGATTCCCCCAATTCGATATATAATTGCTCGATACGAATTAAATTATTTCATTAGAACAAATGTGCGTTATTTTCGAGAACTAATTCTTTTTCTCTGTGTACATGTTATTAAATTTATTGTTTCCATAGAAATAGACTAAAGAAAATCAGAGATGCTTACTAAACTTTCATATAAAATTTGAATTTATGAAACGGGCAATGCAAAATGCCACGCAACTAATCAACACCCATTTAATAACGTTTCTTGAACGGACACGAGACCGTTGGCGGCAATATACGTAAGTAAAATAAATGACGATGTTCCAAAATTAGGTTATAAAAATTGCCATTACGACACCGTTAACGAAAATATTTTAATTAGAATACGAGAAAGGAATAATACGCGATAATGATGGCATTTTTGCGAGTCAGCGTTTTCATAATTTAACAAGAAAACGTCACGAAGAGAATGTTGCCCATTTTCTAAGATGCTTGTTCTTCCGCGTTTTATTTACGAGACAACCAAAGAGAACTGCGTCACAGAACCGTAACGGATTTATTGCAAATATGCAAATATCTAGGGTAATGTATGCTTATAATGCGTATGTATTTTTTTGGGTCGATTTATCGGAAATTTGTTCACGGCTTATCGACAGTAAGAGCTTGGTTTTCGCGTAAAGATTTTTCTTAAACCAATTTAAGAAATAGTAATAGTAGTAGTAATAGCAATTCGATTCCCCATTGGTTATCGTCCAAGTTTCTCGAGCTCATCGCTTTGCGAACTCCCTCGTGCCATATTCTTTTTCTTTTTCTTTCGATGTTGTCTTTGTTCCCGAATACTTTCATTTCGATAACATTCATAGTCAGTCCCCAATCTTCATTGGTTTCTTTTAGTTTGCGTGCCATATATTCTAGATCTTCTTTATCCCCTTCTATTACTGCCTGATCGTCTGCAAACTGTACATTTTTATTTCCATTTTAGTAAGACTTCTTTATAATAAATTTTAAAAAGTGTTGGTGATATACAGCTCCCCTGGCGAAGGCCCTTTCTTATGCAGAAATCTCTGGACAGTCTATTTATTGTTTTTATTTTTGAAGTGGAGTTTATTATAAATATATAATTAATAGAGGTGCCTCGCAATGCTTTCCAGAGCCTGCTCGAAATCGAAATGCACCTTGATCTTCTTCTATAAACTCTGCCTCTATTAGATATCTTAATATCCTTCCATATAAGCTGCTTATGCCACTTTCCATTGACTGGGAACTTTCTGGCCATTCAGGCACTTGTTAAAGATCTGCTCTAAGGCTGTCATTAGTTTCCGCAGTAATTAAGTAATAGTAATAATTTCTAATGAAGATCATCAGTGTACCAAACACAATACAGAAACTAATTTATCATACATAATGAATATCGAAAGCGCTGCAAAGG
Source organism: Cylas formicarius (assembly GCF_029955315.1). NCBI lineage: Eukaryota > Metazoa > Arthropoda > Insecta > Coleoptera > Brentidae > Cylas > Cylas formicarius. The sequence continues at coordinate 14,677,194 of NW_026844334.1, forward strand.
TACAAAATAAAAATATCTTAATTCCAACCCTACCTTAACCTAATATAATTAAAAGTAATTAAATGATCTCAAAATATTTAACATTTAGAGTTTTAACCCAGCTCAAGATTGTGTAATGCTCTTAATGCTTCTTTTATACTAATTTTCGATTAATATTAACAGTGGGGTATTGTTTACATTACAAGCTGAATATGAGCACTTGAGTGCTCGAAACATTTACTAACATTTTGATTTTACATTAAATTAGCGTTTAAGAAGACAAGGTCGCTTCTTTTCTCTTGAAATATATGTAAATTGGTTGCAATGAGCAAATTAAGGGAAGCCGATGAAAACACAAAAATACAAACAAACATAAAAATGTATAATAAGCATTACAAATTTCCACCAGACCTAAATATGTATTCTAGAATTCAGGAGAGATGACGATCACGTTAGTGTACACCAAGCGTATTCTTATGGCATTTACTGGTGTCATGATTAGGATTTAGTCGTCATATTTCCTGATTTCGAGTATATATTAAATACAATTTTTTAAATAGGTGAAACCAACAACAATAATTGGTAAACTTCAAAACTTTGCAGTAATTACAAATTTGATTTGATTTTTTTTTTTTGCTTTTTGCTTATTTCTCAATCGAATATTTATTCGATATTTTGTTGGACTTCCAAAACATCATCATCAAAAAAATAATGATAGTTCGTAAACTTCTAAACTCAAAAATTAAAATTGAAAATTTAGCGTTAACAGTGCTGTTACCATAACAAATACTTTTAACGACACAATAAACGACACTTTAGTCACAAGTTTGATTTGGCTTGAGCGGATCAAGTGATTAATAAACGAGTGACACAAAAAATGCATCAGCGTGTTGCGTACTAACACAATTAATTTTTCGATACCTTTTTGCAAAACAACTTGAATACTGACGTGTGACGTGGCCATCAGAACTAACAAAAGTAACTTTGTACGCACGCTTGATCAATGCATAATTGGCTAAAGTAGGTAGTGGAAAAAGAACTTTCACTTTTTAAGGACCCCACGCTATCTTTATGCGCCGAAGTATTAAAAGTTTATATTAATTTTGAACTTTTCAATTATTTATTAATTTAATTATTCACTAATGATTTACTATGAATGTACGACAAACCTTCTATGCTGAAAATGCAGGCACATTTGAAACAAATTCAAGCTTTCTGTGAGAAAATGTTATAAGCTCCTGAAGTGAACCATATTTAAGGCCTCTATATAATCTAGTAGCGATATGGACGCTGGTGTCTTTAAATTGTGATCGTGAGAGTTTTGTTAACATGGAATTAGTTCCAGACGATCATGGGGTGGAAACTTTTTTAGATTGTCACCCGGTATCTTACCGTACACGCTATGGTAATTGCAGTTTATGATTAGATCTTCGGCGTTTTCCGTATATGGCGCCTTAGATGATTTTTTTCTACGCAAAGAACTTTCCAATAGATTAAGAGGCAGCTATCATAATTACGGCTCTGCGTGTACCGTTCACTTCGTATAGTCTTATGAAAATGAAAGTTCAGAGCGAATATATGCCCTTTTAAATAAACAATTACTTAAAAATATCACCTCTCCGGTTATCTAACGACGATCGTTTACGGTGACTGCGCTATTGTTTTTTTCTTATAGCTATCTGAACGTAAATCAAATAGTACCAACAAAATGTTCGTCTTCGTCGAAGACATTCCTTTTACTTTTGCGATTTATAAAATAGAAATTTTAGAATGAACCTTTAAAATCTGTTGGAATGCCAATAAATGAAAAAATATGCATCGTAACATAATCTGACATACAAAAATATTCAATTATTGGGCTATAAATTTAGAGAAAATATGGATCGTAAAAAGTTTGGAAGGTAACGGTAAAATGATGTAATTTTGTTGTTATTGTTCAAATTGTGATTTTTTCTAATATTTTTCGTCTACTCACTAATTACTTTTAGTAGTTTTAGTTAGTTTTAGTAGTAGTTTATTAAAATTGTTAAAATTATTTGTGACTGTTTCTTAGCTGAATAAAGACATTATTATTATTCTTATTATACTAACATCGACATTCATTGGCCATGTGAAACTTTAAATTTATTACATTTTAATTTTACTGGCACAATTATTGGCCATTCTTGGTATTATATATAAAAAGGTTACAAAAAATTCAAAATTTTTGTGTACGACCAATATATGGTATTAGGCAGAGGCAGAGAGTTTCCCATGAAGAGTTGGTATGGTTTTCTATGATTCAGCGGCGTTGTCTGCATTCAGTATGTCTCTTTTATAAGATAACATAATATGTTCATAACATAAATATTCGTCGACAATATTTGTTGTAATCACAAAATAATATATTATGCAACAATTGTGGTAAATGACTTTTGAGTTACGAGTTTATTTGGCACAAGTGGAGCAAGTTATTAATAAACGAGTTACTGAAAAAGTTTACCAAACCTACTATAGGTTTTCGACCACCGTGAGTTTTTGAGTACATTTTTGAAAAACAACATGAAAACATTCACTGACATGACTGTCACAATTGACAAACTTTAAAATTCAAGCCATGCGAAAACATGCGATGGTTCCCAAACCCGTGCGGTAATATCCCGGAAATTTCCGAAGTGGCTCGGATCCATGCGACAAGAAAGTCACGTGCTAAAGTGACGCTTCCCGCAAGCTAGATCGCTGTATAATTAGGTATTTTACAGAAGGGAGTAGAAAATAGTATATTACGGCATTTAACTGACGAGTTTGTTTGGCACGAGCGGATCGCAGCGAGTGTTTAATAAACGACTGAGATGAACAGTTTAACAATTTAAAAATAATAACAGATTCTCGGGTTACTAAATTTCGGACCATTGAAACAAAATATTCACTAGTTGCCATTAGACCTATTATTATTGGATATGTGATATAAATAACCGAATGAAAACAATTTTAAAACGTTATGTTGTTTATTGAACTTTTACAATTGATCATTAAGTAATTTATTTAAAGAAAAATTGTCCAAGGATAGAGCATTTATGAGGATTACATTTTTAAAATGGTATAAGCAAGAAAAATCAGGATCTAGCCTTCAATTTTGTTTTGTTTGATATTGATGAGACATGGATATTTGAAAATCGTACAATTGGTCTTGACAAAATATGAATATAAAAACTGTAAAAGCAACTAAAGTTCATGCGAAACTGCGAAACTTAAATTATAAATGTCACTTTACTTACTGATTAGTTAGATTTTAATTTTAGCTTATAGCACATAGTATTTAAGTTGTCTGATATATTGCATAACATTTTTGGGTGTATTAGTTTTTGGGTAAATTTTTGCAAAACAACACAAATACATTTAATGACACGACCATCAGAATTGACCGTGCGGTAAAATCTCCGAAATCATCGGATTGCTCCCAAACCGGTGCGGTAAAACCCAGGAAATGTGTAATTAGGCATTTTACCCACGGGAGTAGAAAATATATATATATATATATATATATATATATATATATATATATATATATATATATATATATATATATATATATATATATATATATATATATATATATATATATATATATATATATATATATATATATATATATATATATATATATATATATATATATATATATATATAATCAAATAATGATCAATCATATATCATATCAGCCAAAAGCGAACGAACAAAACACAGACCCAGCTGTGAATTTATAACAGAATAATATGTGGGCATTTATTTGGATGGTTGTTCCCTAATAATAATAATAGTCGTGACAACACATCTTTTTCTTCTCTTCCTTTTCTTAGCATTTCCCATTTCTTTCTTTTCTCTTTATTACTAATTACTGAATCTCTTCTGTTGAGCCATTAATGTTAATTTTTTAGGCTTGCTCAACAGCACCTTTTGGCATGTATAATTTGTAGTTTGTGATAATAAACTTTATTATTATTATTATTAATCATTACCAGTTTATTTTTATGTTACCAAAATACATAAACTATGAAAACTTTGTTGATTAAAAATACGTTTAACATAAATTTATACACGTCCCTCGAAACAGAGCATAGAATATGAGGAGGCAAACAATCCAAAACATCTCGATCTAGCGCTCAATTCATTTCAAGAACTTTTCAGTAACAAGCAAAACAATTGCAATTGCAAATTATTAATGATTAAGTGGATATCAAATTTTGAAAACTGAAAATATTTATCAAAACTGACAAATAATGACAAAAATTGTGGTTTCGACTGATTGATACCTGTGAGTTGATGAAATAATTCGTACACCATTCGACCCTTTAAATCCCTTGCCTTAATCCAAACAAAATTCATAACCGCGTTTCTGGTGGCCATTAATTTTAAAGATGATCCCTGAACTTTCAATTAGAAAATACGTAATGTTCTTCGGCGAAGGACGTTGCTCAGGTGAATATTTTGATTGAGAGCGGTTGAAAATCTTGACATTTGGCCACCAATTAAATAAGGCATCTTGCTCGGCAAATAACACGAAACGGTGTCCTTATTCGAGAACCTGATGCCATTAAAACTTACGCTGGTCCAGTCCAATCTTCGACAGCCGGAACTGTCCGTCGACACTCGTAGCAACGAAAAATAAATTAATGATAGTGATGATCTGAAATATGAAAATAACCTTTGCACTTGCTGTTGGGGATTATAGTGGTTGGATCGGTAGCAACTAGTCGACGCAATGCTTTGAGGGTGGTTGACCTTTATCGGCAACGCGATTGGCTCACAATTAACGACTTTGGCATTTCAAATATGGATCATCTTCTATAATAACATGCCTTTCGCGTCGTCGGTACGCCACTGAAGAAATCGAGCGTACGCTATTCTGGGTCAATGGAATTTGTTAATATTTGTGTATAAACTCTAAATAACCGCGATCGTATTCGCTCTTGCATCATTCAAGGATGTTATCAGAGGACGCGGCGGCGCTTGGATTGCATTTTAGCTACGATCGCGGCAAGGATTCGGACTCCCATGGGCAGTTGCGATAAACTAACCATAAAAGGTATTTTTTACGAAGGAATAAAAAGGACAAATTCATAAAAATGCGTGTTTTATTTATTTTATATTTTTGCCCTAAAATCTCTTCCAAAAAATACGAAAAATCTTAAAGACGTATTTTTTATAATTGATTTTGATAAAATATTTTTTAAGACGTTTTTGTATTTTGAAAACAATATATAATTTCAATTAACACTCTTCTGTTGAGTCATTAATGTTAATTTTTTCGGCTTGGTCGACAGCACCTTTTGAAGGAAGCTGAAAAATCGAAACTATTACCTATTTTGAATATTTTATGATAAATTATAATTTTTTATGTGTGTATGTAGATGTCTACAGTTTCCTGAAATCAAAACTAGCTACCTCGATTGCACTGAAAGGAAAATGCCCACTAAAGGCGCTCTAAATATTATAAAATATGTAACGAAACATAGCCATATAATAAGACATTAATTTTATGCTTATAATAACGACCAAAACATGTCTGGAACGGCTGCACATTATTTTCAAGTGTCAAAACATTAAAAGGCATTCGAGCGGCATACAATATATTTAAATTAATGGTATTGGGCAATATTTAGAATAACAGGTAACCTTAAATTCTGGCTTAAATGGGACAAAGTAAATGTCGCGTATCTCTCCAATTTAGTCAATAAAGCGTCGACGAAACTAATTATTATTTCGATAAAATTACTTAGCGTTGTTGCAAGCGCCAATTTTCCGCTTATATAAGTTTGTTTATTTATTGTAACGCAAGGAATATCGCAACAAGTGCAGCCAGACTGCCCAGTTGCTGCAAATCTTTTCGTAAACTGTTATAAAATTATTTGAAAGCAAGATTGAGGCATTTGTGCAACTGGGAATCGGATAGACAACGAACACGATGCATTCCATTAAACGCGTTTAGACACGAACCTTTTAAAAATTTTAAAATTTATTTCCAAATTGTTCGCGTGTTTCCCCATTTTTGAATTTTTAGATAGGGAGAGATAAAAAAATCAGTGAAATGTTAGGTAACAATATTTGCTTTTTTGGTTATTTCACCATTTGTCTGCTGAAGTCACGAAAAAAAAGGGGTACGCCTTCACTCTAAATATACAGTGATCTTCAAAAAGTTTTATTATTTTTTAGATTTACAAAAAATAAACAAGTTTTTTTTTGCTTAGCGTTTTTCAGTTTTATTGCTTTTTTGTATTGAAAATAAAAAAAAAAGTAATACCCAGTATAAAAAACATTTCCAAATTAAGAAAGGGCGATATTGAACTAAATTGTTGTAGTACCCAAGAAAGAAATAGACGGAAAGGCTAGGAAAATGGATCAATCTACTAGGGTTAGTACAAAATACGGAAACATTTATAAATATCTCCAAAACCGCAGAAGCTGAAACGATAAAATTTAATACCTGGAAGTTTTTGAACATGCAGAATATAAAAATGCTAACAGCAGTGTTGTCAGATTTACCACTGTTAATAAAAAAGTTCCTAACATATCAGAATTTGGGATGTTTTTGAACATAGGAAACTTTCGAAGTATATCAGTGAAAGGTTATCAGAATAGGTGTTAACATTTTTAATTCTGCATTTTCAAAAACTCCTCGATATTGAATTTTATTGTTCCAACTAGGGCAGTTTTGAAGGTATTAAGGTGTTCCGATATTTTTTCTGAAAAAGCGGTGTTTCGTAGCGCAGTATTTATTAGAAACAAAATGTACATGGAGGCGTAACTCATTATTAAATTTTCTAAAAATGTATCTTCCAATAAATTTGTTTGTCAAGTACTTTTTAGAAAAACTTGAAAAAAAAAACAAGTGCTATGCGAACTCTTATTTGCCTTTACGGATTGGATTATATCGTCGGTTCCGACTCCATTCCCAAATGACAACTCTGTTAGTCGCGAACCGCGTCGTAGACAAGAGATATTGCGACACGGTACCACCCAAGCCTAGACTCAAACACAGAGTCATAATATGCAGTTATTCTTATTGCTCACGCGTCGTTCTTCGGTCGTTTCACATGATCAGAAAAACGCCTGAACCATTACAATACGTAAACCAACCAATCTCGGACTTTGAATAATAAGAACGGACCACGTGGAGAAAACGGCTTTCGACACGAGTGGAAAAACGCGGTCGCAACGATGCCGATGGCCTTGTCGACCAAGCAAGCACCCTTTCTATATTTTGTGCTAGACCGTGCAAGGACGAATTTACTTGCTCTCCCGCCCGCTTTTTTTTTGCATCGCCTTTAATTGTTGTTGTTCTTGTACCTACTTAACGCGAAATTCAATAGCCGATGGTTGAATTGGACGTAAAGAAAAAAAGCCAATGAGGCAACAGGATTTAAGCCGACATGTAACGCTGAGACGTTGACTGGGTTTTGCTTTGTATATGTTATTGTGTGCAAAACTATGAGGTTAAAGTGCTTTGTGGTTTGGAGATGAGATTTAGAGGAAAATATTCTTATAAATAAGGGACAATATAACGCCATTAATAGAAACAATGCACAGAAATTGAAGAATTACAGAAGAATTATGATACATTCGGTTTGCACAGGAAAATAAAAGGAATAACTGGTAACAACAAGAAAAAGATACCTTGTGGAATGAGAGACAATCCAAACAATCTACTTTTGGAAGAGAATGATATAAAAAATTATTGGGAAGAGTAAAAAACTCTAGATCTAATCACTGAATGATTGCCACGCAGCTCGTGGTTAAACAATATATAAAAGCAACGCGATATACTTGTTAGAACAGAAGAAAAAGAAATAATTATGGTAAGAAAGAGGAAAAAAAGGTAAATAAATAAATAAATAAATAGATAAATTTTTAAAAAAGGATTGAATTTCTTGCAAAACTGGGTCGCTGGGTGCTTGCAACTTAGTTACCCGTAGTATTCAGAGTTCTGGAGCGATGGGGGGTCCACGAATAATAAAGAAAATATAAAAATATTTAAAATATTTAACCTTAGGTCACCAGGAAGTAGCAGACCTTCCAGTCTTTCAGATGGTTTGAGGAACCCGATGTTTTGCTATAAAAAGGAACATTAACGATGGAATCTCCTATTAAATTTAAATTGGCACTATCCATAAAAATTAGTCGTGAAGGTTACGGGGAGTAAAAAATAAAATAAAAGGTGAAAATTGGTCTACGTTATTTAATACGCGGCGCAAATAAGAAATTAAAAATCCGCGACGTACTGACCTAAACTACGCAAGATTTAATCGCCTTCCTCCCAACAAGTGGACGAAATTTCCAAAATAATAGAAATACACAAGAAAAAAGCAAATTCCCTTAGGTGATCACCACAGGCGAACAAGGGCTATAGATAACTATTAACAACTCGACAACGATCGTACTCAGTACTACCAGTACTTCAACTTCCCGAAAATAATTATATATAAATTTTCAAAGCATTTGTACACGAATTTTTGGAGAGTAAAACTACTTGATTATTGAATCTCCGTGTCGGTACCGCAAAAAACTACCGATTAAATGACCGAGAGTAACAAAACGGAAAAGAAAAAAAAAGTATGTCTAGTCACCTCGTTTATTCCCGAGCAGTGCAGCCTACAGGGGGTGTCTGGCTTCGCGCAGATCTATTAAGTGAGCCGGTGGTGAGGCTCCAATATCCCGAAAACACAGGAACTTCGCAGTTTGGATCCTTCCGGAATCAATACGGAAGCCTTCAAAACACGAGCCCTCCTAAAGGGGTACGGGTGCTCCAAGGACATTACGGTGCTTCAAGGAGAATATGGGTGCTCCAGGGAGAGCACGGGTGCTCTAAGGAGAGTACGGGTGCTCCAATGATCCTATAAAGTTTCCGCGCATAAGCCTACAGCGGAAAAATTCCGAATACGAGCCGAAAAATTTATTGACACTTCAAAGAGTGAATAAATGGTAAAGGTAACAAAAGCGAAATAATTAGACTTTGCCTCTGTGGATTTTCTTGAAGGTGAAAGCTTGGTCAGCTGCAGGTAGCCGTCAAATCGTCGTACAGAGTAAGTGTGGGCAGTTCTCCAAAAGAACTAAAAATAAGAACAGCAACGGAATCACCAAATCGCTGACCACACTTCTAAGGTGGCTGAAGAAAAAAGCGGTAGGTTAATCACTAGCTAGGCAAAGCTACCACACTGTTTTTCTACCAAAAAACAGGAAAACGATATGATACCACGTATGTCGCTCGGAGCCAGGAGTGAGAAAGATAAATAGAGGACTTCCTCAGATATTCGAGAGACAGATGCTGGAACAGAGAGAAATAGCGGCACTTGGTGCATAAGGCCATACGCCTAATTATACTAGCGGTAAGAATTTATTTCGCGAACGAATTATTTATTTACAGAAAATATGTACATATTTATTTCGCTGTCGGATTGAACTAATTCTTTATTGATAAAAGAGTATACTTTTAAGGAGACTATTTATTAGAAAGTGAGTATTTGAAACATTAGTAATAACAACTAAATAAAGCGAATTAAATTACGACTTTCTTAGCCTGGTAGCACTGCCGTGAACGTCAGAGCAAATCAGGTGTTTGCCGGTGAGGCAGGAAAAAAGAAATCGCTTAGAATTTAATATGTAGACGCGGAGCTGCTGGATCGTATTCCACATAACGATTCTAAAGTGTTACACGATGGAAATATCATAATATCATCACACTCACCAGCATACTTAACAATATTTACAGATCAGAAAACATCCCACCAGAGTTGCTAACATCAACGTTTATACCTCTACTTAAAACCAACAATCCGAAATCAGTAAACGATTACTGACTCATGTGCCACCCCTAAAATGTCCTACTGTAAATAATCCAAAATAGAATATCTAGAAAATGCGAAGAACAATTAGATAATTCACAGAAGCCTTATTCGCAGTTCTCCTCCAAAAAAGTCGCGAATGCAATAAAACTGTTTACATATGCTTTATAGACTATCAAAAAGCATTTGATAGAGTGTAGCATACGAAACTCATAGATGAACTGAAGAACATTCAACTTGAAGACAATGATGTAGCGCTCATCAAAAATATATACTGGAGCCGAACAGCCACTGTGAAAATAAACGAAACGGAAACAAAAGGAGTGCCTATCCAGCGAGTTGTGTGGTCGCGAGGTTTGTACTTTCACCTATAATATATATAACATTCGCTTCGCGGACTATACAGCAATCATGGCTGAATCCCTGGAAGACCTACACTTACTGGTAAACAATAAATAATGTAAAAACTTGCATAACTTCAGACCTAGACCAAGATCACGAAATAAGAATCAGAATTGAAATTGGGAGGCAATCTTTCTTATGATTTAAAACACTGTTCAGCGACAAAAATCTATGCCTTAAACTATTATTAAAGTTTATCGAATGCTACGTGTTTTCACAACGACTGTTTGCAGTAGAAACTTCGACTCTCAAGGCTCAGACCAACAAGAAACTAGAATTGAAATGTGGCTGTATCGTAGAACCTTCAAAATACCCTGGACTGCTAGAATTACTAATGAGGAAGTGTTAAGAAGAATAGGACAAGGAAGGAGTTTAATGATTACGATCAAACGAAGAGCAACAGCTTATCTTGGCTATATTCTAAGAAATAATAAGTACGAACTACTACAGACTATCATGCAGAGACGAGTGGATGGAAGAAAGAGGAAATCCTGGCTAAGACTGGACTCGGATGAGTGTAGGAGAGATGTTTTACGTTGCAAGAGAAAGACGCATTTAGAAAAGTGCTCGCCAACCTTCGTTAGGAGACGGCACTGAAAGAAGAAGATATTCTAAAAAAACGCCTCTTTTAAAATGATGAGATTATCTCTCCTTCTTCAGACGGGTGTAAAAATTTAGAATTATGGTTTGACTGTGATTTGCAGTTTTCTAAGCATGTTGGCTTGGTGTTACAAAAATCCTTCTATAAGTTGAGGACATTGTATATTCATAAACATTTTCTCAGTAAAGAAGTCAAACTTAAACTCTGTGATATGTTAGTTTTATTCCTTGTCGCTTATTGCAGTATTGTCTATTGGGCAGCTGGACTTAATCGAGAAAAGGAGAGATTCCAACGACTTTAGAATGCTTGTATTCGTTTTAGTTACAATCTCAGAAAGTATGACCATATTTCACAGTGCCTCTCTAATTCGGGTTGGCTCAAGTTGGAGGACCGATATAAAGTTCAGTTAGCCACATTCTTTTTTTTACTAAACTCCAATAAGACCTCGTCGTACTTGTTTGATAAACTTTGCAGAGAAAATGATATTCATAATCGAGGCACCCGTCATTGTTTAAGATATTGCGTTCCTAGACACCCTTCGGTAACTTCCCAGAGATCTTTTAGCTATAACGCAGTTAAATTATTTAATGAAATTCCTTATGCTATAACGTCCATCTCCACAATGAAATCATTCAAAAAAGCGTTAATATTGTTTATTAAACCCGCCCGTAACTAGCAAAATCGTATGAGTTTATGATGTGCGCCTATTTCTTGTGTTTACGATTACGATTTTGTTGACAATTATGGTGTTGGTGCTGTTGTCCTTGTGGTTACGTGGAAGAGGGCAAATTGCGAATGTCGCCACTCTTGTATTGTTACTTATATTATAATATTTTGATTTTCAATAAAGGCAGTTTATTATTATTATTATTATTATTATTATCATTATTATTATTATTATTATTATTATTATTATTATTATTATTATTAGTATTATTATTATTATTTATGACCGGAACGATAATACCAGACGAATTATTAGCAAAATAAGCAACAAAAAGCCAAGTCTATCCCAGTAAAAATTATAAATGAAATATCCTAGATAGAAAATTCTTTGGAAATATATTAAACCACCGAATAAATCTTAAGTGCACGCCTGTGGCTACTTATTCTGATGTAGCTTGGAAAAGCTTAATATAGTTTACAGGGGTATTATGATAGTACATTTTACTTATACTTACTTTACTTTACATAGTACTGAACTTGGTTTACCTTTTACACTATAGACTAGAATTGATTCACAATATTTCAATTCTTTGTGTTTATAAAAATATAAAATCTAAATTAAATTTGTTGATTATACACATATTCTAACCAAGAAAAAAATGGCGTTCCATTCTTACTTGTGGACTTCATGTTAAATGCTATTTATTACTATTACTTTTATTTTTTTCAAAAAGCATGTTTGTTATTCCACATGGTCATATACTAAATTTTAGAACGTTCCCTTTTAATCACTCTGTATATTCATAAAATAAAAGTTAAACATATTTTCCGATATTTGGCCCACACTTGGCAGGAGATTTAATATAAAGGAACACGGGAAATAATGGACCGGCGCTTATCACAGCCACTGAATCCTCTTAAAGTGGCAAGAGCGTAGATAGTGTTGCTAAGGGAGTTCGCGCCCTCATTTCAGCGCATTCAACTATATCCGCCGTACACCCCATTGCATCGGCTGACCACAGCGTGGCCTTTTCTGAAATGACATTGTATTTTTAGAGTCGCATTTTTCAAATGCGTTTCAATAAAACAATTATTACGAAAGCAATTTAGTTAGAGTTCCGCTTCTATGCAGAATAAGCTACAGAATCATTTCCGCAAGTCTATATAGATTAATGAAACCTCCTCCAGCAGTAATGTGTGCGGCCTACATAGTTTGGTTTGACCTTGTTGTCCGCGAGGATTGTAGGGTAGGTACACGAGGAAAGCTGGAGTTCTCCTCAAAACTTTTCTCATTTAAAAATTGAGTGCAATAGCTAACTAATGATACATACATATACATAATGAATCTCTTTTGCTCTACCATTACAATGTTTGAATGTGTTTTGATGGAGCTATTGTTATTTCATCTTGTTCCTTTCGTTTAGAGAACTTATTGAGGGAATTTAAAATGGTCGTGATATCTGCGTTGCTCATACCGATTTTTCCACAGCCTTTGACAAGGTTCCTTACCCATCGTTGACTGTTAAATTTGTAAATTTTTGGTTTGCAAGGGAGGCTTCTTGACCTTTTAGAAGATTATTTGCAAGATAGGATAATGTATGTTGCGGTTAATGGTATAATTTCGGCTTGCTTGGATGTGGCTTCTGAGGTTGCTCTTTGTTTTATTTTCATAAGATATAGGAACTTGTTTTTTGGACTCTCATAGTACGTATTCGTTGTACCCTGATGACCTGAAGATATCTGTTGTTAATTTACCCGTAGATACACGGACTTTAACATATTTTCTGAGTACTGCGCTCTGAATCGACTCGTTTTTTCTAAGCTGAACCGAAATGTCAATTTAAAATTAAACAATATACTTTTAAAACGTGTTAAAGTTCTTAAAGATTTAGAGGTTATTCTGAACTAACGGATGTTCGAGTCCCATATAGAGGCCATCCTTGGGAAAGCACTAATAATTTAGGATTTATTGTGAGAACTAGAAGTGTTCTGCAGTTTTCGTGAACGGTTTGCAGTCCACTGTACCACAATTACATGAATCGAATCGAAAGTATTCAATAAAATTCATCCGCACTCTGTATATGTGTATGTTTTTCTGCATACGTTTGAATGATTTTGGACGCGGTTACTGCAATATTTCTCTGTTGTTCGTTTCATATCACAGTAAGATCGTACTTTTAATGCTTGCTTTACTTTTTTCAACTTTCTTCCAACATTTCTTTTCACTACTCATTTTCTCATTGGCAATGTTATGGATATTATGTTATGTTATGGATACCTACATATTTTTTTGTTTTGAAAAATTTGTTTATTATCGTGTTTTTTTTGTGTTACTGTCTAGCTAGCTAGATCTATTTGCTGCATTATTATTAATAATTTTTGTTTCAATAGACAGGCTCTTACAATGAGAATTTGCACTAATATCTAGTGCAATCGCTGATGTCCAGAAGGCAGTGTTTTAATATTTTCTTTGTTTATAAGATTATCGATTCGGAGTTATATGTGTCCCGGATCTCTCAACTAATTATCTTTCTCTGTCCTCTTATACGTTGCATGAGATTATATAATATTTTCAAAGGTGATAGTAATATTGACTTAATTAATACTAATTTAAGAGCCTTTAAAAAACGCATTAGGAACAAAATTTCTATTACCTTTGATTTCTCTTGGGGTATTCATTGGCTTTGTTATTCGCCCTTAGCGTTATTTTTTATATTAGCGTTATTTTTTTTGTGTATCTCTACCGAATTCTGTAATTATTCTTATTGTTTATAATCCGTTTTGCTCTATAATTGGTCTGCTTCAAGCGGTATGTTGAGTATCTTCGCTTGTATAAATAAATAAATTATTAGTCGCTCTTAGCTTTCATGAAAGTTTGATTCGGCATAATAGAATTTTGATTTACAGCCACAGCGGTGCTAAGTTAACTACTTATTTCTCTACTACGTTTTTGCGTTTGTGAAGATTGTTGTATTGTCGTATTCGAATGAAACTCAATTCTCAAGTTGTTCACCGGGATCGAGCAAGAAGTTTGAAGTAATAACTTAGTTTCAGGAAACATAAAATTGCATTTATATTCGGGCTGCCCTTTCCAAAACGATCTACTTGTCTTGCTAAGTTTTGTTTTTTGTCGCCAATTTCACATCAGTAACCGCGTAGATGAGTAAATGATATGAAAAGATTTGAGTGTTTTCTGTGTTACTAGTAACCTGTTCTCCAAAATAACTATGGATCTTATAAGAAATAAAGTAAAAATTTAAAATAAAAGAGCTTAAGTAAATAAAATCGTAAAAATAAATAGATTGCTTGGACATTTCATGCTTATATTGGTTTTTGAGTGGCTGTCAAGAAAAAACGAGCCCATAGAGATAAAAAGAAGAAGAAGAATAACCTGTTCTCCCTCTGAACCTGCTTTTGGCGACAAGGCATGATTTTGTTTATGCGACTTATCATTGACCGATTGAAATAAATAATAAAGTAAACGGAAATGGAGATCTTTAAGTCTACTACGTTGTAGTTATATTTTAGTCGACATTTTTCTTCTGAAAACCTAACATAATTACGAATTCTTGGAATATTTGGTTTTATGGCAATGCAAAATTATTAACAGAAAACCCGCCAAACTGTGAAAAAATACTTGGTAATATAAATTTTAATTGCCAAACAGGCAAGCCAGTAATTTAATAGTGCATGTAGGTAGGTGTACATTTCGTATCCATTAGTATGCTGTGCAGTCGGATCATCGGCCGACAATCGGGATCGTAATTCGCAACCTTGACATTTTGTTGTTACTACAAAACAATCTCCAATTTGCACAATGTTTAGCCGAGGTAGGGATCGGTCTGTTCTGATAATGCGAGTATATTGCGAAATATTAAATTATCAACGACATATAAGTAAACCGTTTTATTGAAATGTGAACAATCAAAGTGGTAACGTAAAATATACGTGCCATTTTCAATTTTGCTACAGTCTGGATTAAAGTTATTAAAAAAAGCCGGCATAGCGACAGCAACAGTGTTTAATTAAGTCTGAAAAAAATCAAACAACATTATAAAGTGTAGATAACCGGATGCTAAAAACAACCAAGTCAAAAACAAAAAATACTCTTATCTGCCACACATTTGGTCGACCACATTCTTTATCTTATTGTGTTTATTGCGCTTTCTGGGAGATTATGCGCCCGGATACACACAAATACAATGTTTTTTATTTTGGAAAATAGAAAATTGTTGTTTAAAAAATAATGGACTATCGGGCTCTTGCAAATTGAATATGGCACATATTTTTGTTGATTTGGGACAAAGATGAAGATAAAGCAACTTGACACAGTTGAACAGTTTTCGATAGTTCATAATTTAATTTACTTATTTTTTTCTTTGTTTTTTTTTAATTTAATTTCGTTTTTATAGTAAAGTTTTAGCACCGTTTTTCTTCATTGGTAAAGTCAATTTAACGACACAGTAATGCACTAGATATTAAAATATCATCGACAGATTTGAAAATTCATAGCTTACTATGGTATAAAGTCTTTGTTTAATATTTGGAATTTGAGGGAAGACAAGTACAACTGGTAATTATACGCCTATTAAGTCGATCTAACGCAGCCAATACCGCCAACCCCCAGATAAGTGCAAGAAGAGATCGTTTTATATTATTTCGATTTATTTCTCATTTACCTGTTTGGGGTTTTTGAGTTAATGTTAATGGGTTTTTTGTGAAATTATTTCAATCTTACATTTCTTTACATTTTACTTTATACTTTGTGGTTGTCGAGTTATGAACATGAACATATTTTGAATTGAAAATTTTGTCATTTGTATGATATGCAATAAAAAATGAATTAGTGTTTTTGTATTCTTTACCTATTGATTTAGTTGTCATAAAAATTGAAATAGAAAATTTAAAATGTTTCCAGTTTTCAAGAAATAAAAATGGTCTTTTTGCGGAGATTTTTTCAAAAAGAAAATATTGTTTAATCTTCAAATGACTTGGTAAATATAGCAATTATGCATTCTAATAACTTTTATCTTTCCAGAGACTTGCAAATTTCTCTTTCACATCATTCAAATTAACATTGTTTATAGAGTAGGTTATTTCAAAAACTTTTTTCACCCAAACAAAGCCCCACAAGATTTTTCGCAGATACCGATTATCAGCAGCTCGATCTTATTTTGGACAGCTGGATAACATTTATGGCAAAATAACTACTTGTCGATATTGAGAAATTCCATTTGAATTTTTAAATGCCACCAACAATCAGATTTACAAAATCGTATCTTCGCATTAATTATTAGATTATGTCTCCCCCAAATGGAGACATTTAATCAATTTTTGTCTCGCTTTTTGTAGGAAGTCCATAGATACACTACTGCATTGGTACGGAAATGCCTTATTCTAGCGGATTGGTTAAATTAAAATTATATGTTGTTCCCGAGACAACTATCAACTTTTCAGAGCGGCTCGCTTATGCCCATGCTTGTCTTACGACGTCACAATGAAAATTGCAAATAACCATAGCAAATATTCAGTAAACGATAATAAGCCTTGCATTCTGTACCTAACTATACTTTGGTTTAAAGTGAAGTCCATTTTTGATACAGTCATGGTCAAGCCACCATTAACATGTCACTTCCCATGACCAATTATAAGTTTGTTAGACAACAACATTGTAAAATGTCTCATTCACATTTGTACTAATTGATGTCGATTGTGCTTTTACTTCTAATAAAATAAACTTGATGTTAGATAGAGAAAATTGAAAGGTCGTAAGACATGTTTTACAAAAACGGAATATTAATCAGTTCTGAAATAAAAGTGATGTTTAAGTACATGTTTAATTAGCAAACAAAGCAATTAGCTTTTATGTCAACTTTCATAATATGATCTTCCCCATTCAAATCTGATGTTACAGTGATCCCAAGGTGCTTGGAGTGTGCTTGGAGTAGTTAAGGTTTTGTCTTGCCTTAAAGGTTACCTCTATTGGTGTTTGGATTTGCAAAATTTTGTCTCAAACATAAATAATAATCGTCCAACGCAAAGCCTTGGACAACTCTACTGCGTACTCACTAGTTTTAGAACAAAAAAAAAATCTAAAATGTAGAAAATTTTAATCTTGTAATTTGAGAAATATCAAGATTCTTTAATAATATAAACAAAGCTAGAATTAATTGATTTCTTAAAATTACTTTAAATGAACACGAATGAATGATCCTTCAGAACCGCACAATAACGAACGAAAACCTTGCAATTGACTGCGAGTCAATCGAAAAAGACAAGATGAACAGTAACAGCTCCATCTCGACGAAATAACTTTGGCCTTCTCGAAAATTCTCAACGGCGACTTGCGAATCTCACTCGAATGATAACTCAAGGCAACACTGACAGGTTGAGCTCAACGTTTTTGCTTAATCGAAAAGATTAACCAACTGCCAATTAAAAGTGTGTGCATAGAATTTATGTAAGTTAAAACAATTTATTTCACAAGCACCGGCGGAAGCGAATAGCGTTCGAGCGACCCAGTTGTTCGTATTTTATAAGAAATTACAAATCATCCGTGCTTTATAGTTTTCAGCTTGCATCATTCCATATCTGTACCATCGCGCCTAAGAGAAAGTCAACTGCACGAAAAACTGCGATCGGTAATATATTATAAATACATTCAACTACTTCTGACGATTGTTGCTACGGTTGCGTATAACGAAGTAATCTGTGGAAAACGTTGTGGTACCTACCTGTGGTACAAGAAATGTCAAAGTTCATTCTACTGTACTCGATAAGAAAAACCAAATACGTATATGTAGACGATGCGACCACCCGTAATTTGGATGCACACAAAAACTTGTAAAAGGTTTTTGGTACTTCCATGGGTATATAGTAACCTAGGTATAGATGGAAACAGTAGATTACAGAAGCGATTCTCTAAATGAAGACTAAAGGAGTACAATATTTTAATTACTGTAAGAAGTTTCATTTTCATCAATTAATACGACATCACATTTTTTATTTTCCATCAAGATCCTTCAGTACCCGAATCTCTTAACACTAAGAAAATGTTAACATTTTATATTTTTTGAAAAAATCATTACAGGATGATTCATACGTACATACATAGCCTCTAGTCTTAAAACCCTACAGTTAACAGTAATTTTAAAGGTATTCGCATAACATTCGGGTAAAAAAAAAAGCGATTCAAAACGAAAGGGAAAAGAGAAACTGGAGACAGTATACACGTAATTAGGTGTGCAAGTTTTTTTTACAAAATTTGAAAAATTGCGATAATTATAACAATTTTGGCGTTAGTAACATGTAAGTTGACATACGGGGGTTATTTAAGTGAGAAATAGAGGGCGCTAGGAGCAGTCAATTACATGAAAATAACATCGTATTTTTAATCTGTGAAACTAGAACAAAGTTCTAGTACCTCTGGAAAAATATATACTCTTTGTCAATATCATCATTCTTAATCTCTTTCGAGAAATTTTACTGCTAGAATATTGCAATTTTTGCATCTGAAGTTGGTCAGGTGGCTTTTATTTTTATTTTTTGCTTATAACAATGAACTGTTGTTAATATCACTGTATTAAACTTTATTCCTTATATCACATTAACAAAATTTAATATCAATAACACATCGTAATTAAATGACACTTTCTTATAGACTTATACACTTATTTCTTAAAATTTTTAAAGTTCTTGTAAAATTCTGAAATAAAACCTTGCCATTTAACAAAGTTATTGCGATACCAAAACTTGTAGTCTTAAACAATTTTTGTTTCAGCTTATTACTGTTTGGATGAACCCCTGGATAATACTATGGACCTATTTCTCTTACGATGATTTAAATAAACTAATCTATTTATTTAAATGTTAAAAGTTATGTATACCTAAGATGGAAACTGGTCTTAGGAGAAGAAACTTTGTTTTCCCTGACTGAAAAAAACATTTTTTCTTGTTCGAGTTGTTCCACAAAGACGTTCAAGGTCCCGACCAGGTAAATGTCTGGACGAATTTTAAGATTTTAATATAATATTAATAAATCATTCGCTGATACGTGTGTGAAACCCGGATTCAAACGAGTTTGGGTGTTTCCTCACGCGAATTTGTCGACAAAGATGAATAGAGGTCGAAGCAAAAAATAAACATTCAAGCCGCTCTTATTTAATATGTTGTTAAAAATGCTGCATTTTCACAATGGTTAATTTCACCATTTATAATGTGTTATAAGTGTATTTTTGAGTCAGATTTTTTTAATATACCAATATTGACATTGATATCTATTTGTAAATAATAACTTATATCTACAATATATTATGATTGTTTTTTTGTCACAACAACATGAACATAAAACAAACTGACACATGAACTCTAGATAACGGGAACGAGAATAATATTGCCACAATATTGAAAAAGGGAAAGCTTGCTATATGGAATAAACCAGACAATGTTTGAGAGATACCCGAGGGAAGCAGATTGATAGAAACTCGTGGGAACTGTTATTATTAATGTAATGCAACTTTTTCAATGCATTTGACGGTAAAATAAATGACAATAACTAACTTTATAGCGGTAATAAAAGAGTATACTGTTGTTGTAATCTAGGTATAGTCTGAACCAAATAATATTTTAATTGTGGCAGATGATACTTGCCTCATACAAATGCAGCGGTCTCAAAACTTCCAATATTCTGGTGTTTTTGGCATAACGCAATGTATCACCTCCAAAAATTGCAATTTCAAAATGTTGAAATGTAAAATCCGTCGTCACTGCTTAAAAGCAGAATCGGACATAATACGGAAAAGAAGGAAATGTGGAAGGGTCGAAAGATTATAGTTCGTAGTTAGATGCAGAAAGTAAAAACAATTGTTTCTATTTAGTAACTTTTAGTGTTGTCTGCAAATTCAATGCATTAAAATATAGTTGGTCCAAACTACTCACTTACCTCATGTTTGGTACCATCAACAATAGAGGCTTCCAACGTGGGTTTAAAATAACTGTTATATTTGTCTTCATTTCGTTGATTTAAGTTTATTTAAGTGTTTGTTTTTATCATTACAATAGTCATTGGTTAAATGATTACTAAATAATAAATATTGCTATTAATTATGGAGAAACCATCAATAAAATAATAAGGAACTTGATTTGAATTTAAGGAGTGTTAGTGGAGTGAAGTGAACAGGACACTACATATCTTTTTCGATTTCGCTATAATTTTATATTTTCCATTTCAGTTACAATAACAAATACAGAAATTTACAGTTGTACTCCTTCGTGCACATGAATATGCTGAGTCAGAATATGTAAAACAATGTACGTATTACTGTTAATTGCTGTTAAGTGTTGAATTTACTTAGTTGAACTTCGCCACTTAATAAATGCTTTTATTTGTTATTAAAATGAAATAATTGTGTCGGCCGTAACATTAATGAGAGCGATCTTAATTGTTGCAAAACCGTTTTACCGCAATAGTGTTGAAAAAAACATGTCTCCGCCTATTTGGTGTTTTTACAACGTGTTGCCCGTTATTACGATTCTAAAATGCCAACGATTGATTTTACGTAGTTCCGGAATCCAGCTCTTCGGACATGGCCTTGAAAATTGTCACGGCTTTAACTTACCACGCATATTAATAATGCTGCATGATAATTGGCATGTCTGACTCATATGTTATTCTAATTTGGAGTTAATTAGGCGTGAAAAACAAATGATCACCGAACGCAACCCCCTTTTAACTTGGGAAAACGGACCAGTAATATATCGATAATTAGTACTTAGTTGATTGTTGTCTTGTGAGTCTTTTGGAAGAAATATAATTCTTGCGCGATGTAAGGTACTAGGTCAATATTTGGATGCACCGTTAGAGTATCTTCCTCTAGCAGTACTGTTAGAGGACAATACGGAAAATTGGATTTAAGTGAGTGAAAAGTTAATTGCAATTATAATTTTCAGTTTAGTCGATTACCACAATTTCCTTATGTTCTTCTGCGATTTTCTTGGTGGTTAAATTTGTATCTCGTATATTTATGATAAATTATTTGGTATTCCCCAAAACTACCGAAATTAAGTTTTTTATCACCCTATAAAGCATATTATGAAATACAAGTTTTGATTGTTGTTATTTAATTCAAATGCCATAGAGAGCCTCCTACTATCTACAAATTTAAATTCGTCGCACCAAAAAATCTGAATCTCAAAATTCCATTTAAAATAACCAAAACAAACCAAAATGTTAACTTTCACTTGGACACCCTATATTTCGTTTAATGTCAACTTTTGGGATTAAAGTAAGTTTGGCTTAATCAAATATGTTTGCCAAAAGAATCTGCAGTTTTACAGGGTACCCTGTATATGAATTTTATTGTTCTTGAATTTCATCTTTCATAATCAAATTGAAAAATTATATTGCTGGCGGTGGGCTTTGGTCCGTGTGAATGTTAATGATGATGCTTGTTGGCGTATACAGGGTGATTAACTTTGAATCTTACGTTAAAAGTTTTGGGGAACTAACTAATTTGCCGTACTGTTACATTTAGCCTTGCCAGATTTATCAGAAGCCAAATAAAATTTGGAGCCTCAATTGTGACCCAATATATTTTATTGAAGATTCGAATACTTTACAGAATTTTAAATAATATCTATTATTTGAAATTATTACCTATTATTTGAAATTTTCATTGGGTCTACTGCAGCAAAATTAAAGGTACTTAGCTATAAATTTAAGGGTCAATTAAATATTGTAAAAGGTCAAGTAACCATAAATCGCATTACTTCCAGTGGTAAAGTTGGTTTTTCGGTAATTGCAAATAAATTGCTAAAGTCGATTAGGTAAGTTTAAAGAATACAATTTTTACATCGAAAACTGTTATTATTGTCATTGTTGTTTTATGTATCTTGAGTGGCCCTCCATCAAATGATCATTTTGTTTTGTGTTTTAATTTCAAACAGATAAGCTTTTGCTCTAATGTTAAATACTCGGTTGAATCCATAACGAAGGGTATTATAAAGAAATATCAACATGCAATTCAAACTTTACTTCCCAAATACATTTTTTCCGCCAAAAGTCAAATGAGTTGTAAAATCTTTAATTGATTCGTGCATATAGTTATCGGTTGGTTCCCAATTTATTAAAATTTTTCGAAAATTAAGTTTCATTTCCATTCTGTACCTTTTTAATTACTGACATTTGCCACCATGTTCTTCTTTTATCGCCTGTAATAAATTAAATTTTTAAATACCGCCCATTAGAGATATGTAAGCCCATTCCATCTTCCGATTTTTTTAGAGTTATCTATTTCGCTGCTGACGTTGGCGAATGTCCTTGCATTTACACAAATGCCGATTAAATTTGCGATACGCAAAGGCACCGGAAGAAAAAACGCCGTCCGCAGATTAATCTGGAGTTATAAATTATACACGTAAGTATGTGGTTCGCACCAATTAAAGTTGCATGTTTCAACGCGGTTAAGCACGCAGCCGCGTGCACCTTTTGTTTTTTTTCCTTTTTTACTATCGCTTTTAATGTCGCGGTATTTCGTAAACTTGACCGGCGACTGTGAGATTTTTCTTTTCAATATCCGACTCGAAACCTTCCAAATCTCCAATTAGACCACTCTGTAATTCCATCTGTGTCTATTAGAATGCTAATGAGGAGGTTTTGCATAAGCGAGTTGCCTACCGGTTTCAGGATAATTACAGCGCGCGTATACGTCTCGGTCTTGAGCCTTTCAGTAAATTCAACCGTGCGATTCGAATTTTATAAATAATGGGCAATTGAATACGCCCCGCCTCCGATTGGACACTGCAGACACACTTGTCGCTGCTAGTCGGCACTAAAGTCGCGCGACGTTTAGTTCTTTTTGTAATGTGGTCACTAGTTTGAACAATACAGGAAGTATAATTTGTATTTGTAAAATAAGTAGATGACGATACCGCTGGACCTACCAGATGTTGTAGTATAGGTTTCTGTATAGGTAGTATAGTTTGTTATATTGAATGTCTAAAAGCAGCTTTCGAATTTTAAATGGCACCACAAAGACACATCTTTTGCATTTTTCGATTCAGGAGATCAATCTAAGTAGGATAGGATGCTTTTTCTTTCTTTTTTTTTGTTTTTTCAAATTTTTATTTAATTTTGAAACCTGTGTCTAGGATACTCTGACCATCATAAATGCTATTGATCCGGTCTCCTGATCATATGAAAAATTGTAACGAAAACTTTTCTTTACTTGTATAATGGCAAATAACTTTAATGTAATGAACTATTAATTGTTTAGGATAACCCAGTTTTTTTAAATAGCGCCTTAGTGGGAACAAGAACATTTTAAAACCGGTACTTTTTTTGCAACATTTTCAAACCAAAATGTTCAAAATCCGCTAAAAAATAAGCTCACAGGAAGAATAAAACCAGATAAAGAAATACATTTTTATAAAAACAAAATATTATTTAGGTGGCTTTGCTTCTATTCATCATCAAGTCGTCATGATTGAAAATTCTGACAGTTTGTACATTTTTATCTGATTATCTATTTTGTCGTGTTATCAATTTGGATTATCATGGAAAACAATGATCAATTGACAAATGCAGCCCGCTATCCGGGACGTCGCCTTCCTGCACATTCTTTCTTTAGAAAGCTCGAATTGAAAATAAGAAATCCACATTATAATCGACATCATAATTTTATTATAAGTGAAGAAATGGAAATCAATGTTGTGCGGTACGTTAACGTAAATCCAGCTGCGTCGCTAAGAGAAGTGGCATTAGAATTAGATATCTCAAGAGAATCTGTGAGGGAAAAAAACACGGCTATCCTTCTTTTAAGTACAACCTTTATCGGCATCTTTATGAAGCTGATTCTGTAAAAAAAACTTCGATATTGTAATTGTGTATAATTTGACAATATAACTCCAGAAATGTTTGGAAGGGTAATTTCTAGAGCCAGGGAATGTCGTATACAAGAAGGAGGACATTTTGAATGCATTTTATTCAAGTTTCATCCTAAAATAAATTATTATAAATAATTTTAATTAATTGAAATAGATACAAAACTCCACTTCTACCGACACTGTTGAGGTTTTATTTTCTAACAGATTTTCAAAATATCGTGTTCAATTATCCCAAAGATTGACAGATTTGAAAAGAAAAAAACACTCTATTCTCGTGTTGTTCTGAGTTTCCGGTAAAAGGTGCTTGTAGCTTATGATGTACGTATACATGCAATATTTACGTTAGTTCTACCGTTCTATCCTAAGTAGGATTGATTTCCTGAATCCAAAAATGCAAAAAAATATACGTTGTGCCATTTAAAATTCTAAAGTTACTGTCGTTTCCGTTTAAACCGGAAGTGCAACCATATTGTCAAAATATTGGACATTCAGCCTATATTAACCCTTCCAAAATTTTAATCGTTATCTCAAGCCGTTAAAAAGTGAGAGTGTTTCCATTTTCTTGTGTCACCCGGTATACGCCCAACCGTTAGGGAGATATCGCGCTACAAATTAACTTATAAACGAAGGGGATTGAATTACACCCTATCATTCTTTTTAACTGAATTTTAAGGACAAACTTCAATAGACGGGTCTATTAAATAATTTTTTATCTCCTGCAATAAATAAATTTAACTCAAATAAAAACACATCTTTAGAAGTGTCAGCGGTCCACCAGATTTTTTTATATAATAATTTTTTTGATCTCATCATGCACTGCTTTGAATTTTATTTTATTTTATTTATTTCGAAATGGTAAGTATTATGAAAAAATTGCAAAAGACAAAAATTTCTAAATGAAACAACATAAAAAATATATATTTTTTCTTATTCATTCCAATCCAGTCATTTGAAAAAAATATACAGAAGTGTGTTTCTATGATAGTAATACTCCCCAATGGTTTGTTGTGCTTAGTTTTTTGACGTGTATATAATAAACTACCCTTTGTTTAAAACGAGGAATCACCCCCTTGGGTTTTCGCATTTGTTTTGAAACACGATGTATGATCTATAAAATCTGCTGCAAAGCTGCGAGAAATTTGAGAGTAAAATAGACTAGAATGAAAATAGTACCGGTATTAGATTTATGTGTAGTAGCTAGCTTTGGTTTCATCTTCGTTTTGAGAGCAAATTATAAGGTTGTTCGGAAAGTCATTTCGTTTTTTCCCGTCAGAGGACTTAATTACGTTTTTTCGAAACCAACTTCACACTTAAGCCGCATAACCATTATATGTCTTGAGAGCTGATATTGCAAGGCTTGTGTGTGAAAAAGTTCTATTAATTCTACGCAGTAGTTTTTGGTTGGTGCCCTTTTAAATATGGAGAGCAATAAGCAGCATTTTCGTCATATTTTACTTTTTTACTTCAGAAAAGGTAAAAATGCTGTCCAAGCGAGAAAAAAATTGACGGATGTGTATGGAGAAGGCGTGTTAACAGTACGCCAGTGCCAGAACTGGTTTGCAAAATTTCGATCCGGCAATTTTGATGTCGAAGATACACCACGGTCTGGAAGGCCGGTCGAAGCTGACAAAGATGCGATAAAGGCATTAGTTGATGCAAATCGGCGAATAACCACACGAGAGATCGGTGAGAGATTAAATTTGTCGAATTCGACTGTTTATGGCCATTTGAAAGGCATGGGCTTAACCTCGAAGCTCGATGTGTGGGTGCCTCATGTCCTTACGGAGCGAAATTTTTGTCGTCGCGTTGACGTGTGTGATTCGCTCCTCAAACGTCAAGAAAATGATCCATTTTGGATTATTACTAGGGACGAAAAATGGGTTGTATACAACAATGTTAAACGCAAGAGGTCATGGAGCAGAAAAGATGAACCGGCTCAAAGCGTGTCAAAAGCCATCACCAAAAAAAGGTGATGCTCTCCGTTTGGTGGGATGTCAAAGGAATCGTTTGGTTTGAGCTTTTACCGGACAATACAACGATTAATTCAGAAGTCTATTGTCATCAACTGGACAAATTGAATGATTCACTTAAAGAGAAGAGGCCCGAATTAATCAACAGGAAGGGTGTAGTGTTCCACCAGGATAATGCGAGACCTCACACACAAGTTTGGTCACTCGCCAAAAACTTTTACAGCTTGAATGGGACGTACTGCAACATCCACCATATTCTCCAGATCTGGCGCCTTCCGACTACTATTTGTTCCGGTCCCTGCAAAATTTTTTGGATGGCAAAACCTTTACCTCAAATGAAGATGTCAAAAACCACCTGAACCAGTTTTTTGCCAGCAAGGACCAAAACTTTTGTGTTACTGCCAGAAAGATGGCAAAAGGTGTTGACCAGAATGGCCAATATATAATTTAATAAAATATTTATTCATTATACGAAAACTGTCTTTCATGTTCCCCAAAAAAAAACGAAATGACTTTCCGAACAACCCAATATCAATTTCCCATTAAATTGATTTAAAAAGTTTGTATCTTTAGCATATTAAACTTGATAATAACCGATCTTCGCTTCTGGAAATCTGAAATCCCTAAATGTACTTTTTCCATGTTCAGCAAATGTCATCTCAGAATTTCGATGCCAAAGAGTACTAAGCCAGGTCCTATTCGATTTATCTCTATGCATTGTTATCTGAGATTATTGAGAGTCTTATTTGCTTTAACAGATTGATTGCACCTGTCGGTTTCTTGGTTTTTTATCCTCGGAATAACTGGTTTTATAACCCGGATCAAAACGAGTTTTATCTGTATTCACTTCGTTATTCAATAACCTTTTAAATTAGTAATAAATATCTACCAAATTTGGTTACAAATTTTACGTCTGTATGACATCTTATCTTATTAAAATTCTCCGCATTTTAGTTCATTGTTCCTCGAAAAAAAAAAAAACAAAAACTCCATCTAAAAGCAAATAAATTCTAGGTAATAATTAAATGCGGTAAAACTTTTATGAAAAGTTTAAAACCCCGCTAGAGCATAAATACGAAATTTTAACTTCATCAGCAATTGCTATAGAGAAAACTATTAAAAAGAGAATGATGAATTAAATGAGAATAATCGGGTTACCATTATACTTCCAACTATGAATAAATTGTGTTATGACTTAGGCGTGTTCAATATTAAAACAACATTAAACAACAATAACACCCATTTTATTTATTATAGTTTTGTCTTATACTGTTTTTTGTGTTTAGTTTATATCATATTAAGAAAAACTGAACCAAAGCTCGAAAAAAAAAAAGATTTAAGTAAAAGTCAAAAGGTATAGTTGTATAGTTAAATAAAATGCTTAACTCTTAATATTTCTTTTCTTATAATTAGAATTTTATTATGTTTGTGGAGTACATGTACCATATAACTACTGAATATACAAGGGCCTTGCCTATGCTGATAAGCGACGATGCGCGGTTATTTGAAATCTGTACCGTATTAGCACTGTTTTATCTAATAGCTATATGACATCCAACATCCATATTATTATCTGAAAATAAAGAATTTCAGGCCTGAAGACTTTCAGTGAATTCTCAATTGTCAAGATATTTTGGACAAAATTTTATGGTCCAGTGAGCCAACATTTTCAAGAGATAAAGCTTTTAAAACTCACAACACGCATTTCTGGGGTAATGAGAATCGGAAGATTGTTCGAAGAAGCAACTATCAATATGGGTTTTCTAACAATAGGTACGTTAATAGACCCTGTTATTTTACCAAATAGATCCACAGACTAACCCTTACTTCAATTGGATATAGTCCAATTGTTGGAGAATATATAGAGAGCGTTTTATGAAAATATCTCAAACAGGGGGCGTTATAATGTGCCAAAGTAATATATGTGTTTTATTATTATTTTGAAATATACAGCGTGAATCATAAATAGGTGGGAAATCAAAGTTATATTATTTTAAATAGAGCTTCCTGTATATTATGAAATTAATAAATACTTATGGTATATAATGAGCGTTTTCGGATTTATGGAAAATTATTTCCGCATTACATTTTGTATTAACATATAACGAATGCTATTATCTGAAAGAATTAGACTTAATTCGAAGACTTTTCACGTTCAGGTAATATTAATTTTGTTCTCAATATTTTGTGATATTTTCGCACGGTTTTAAAATTTTTAATATTTTGTTCCTAAAAACTTGTATACCTCAAAAATTACTTATTTTAGACATTCCCTATATCAATAAAAGTGAATATAATTGGGAGTTATTAATAAAAGTATAATATACAGGGTGTTCTATTTGATTTTTTCACGAAAACTAATATATTTCCTTTTGACTCACCCTGTAAAAACGAATCGAACTTCAAGACAAGTACAGGATAAATAACTGTATCAATTTATAAAATTATTGGCAAAATAAAATTACAGCTGTCGGAAGCTGCGTCAAAAATACGGAGTATTAGACACAGGGTATTTTTGACGAAAATTTTTCCCTAAATAAATAAAACATTCATTATAGACCATAACAACTCTGTAGTGGGATTAAGTATAAAATGCAATATTTATAATGCAATAATACAGCGGTCGGTGAACTTTTTAAATCAATACTCGAACATTTTTTTCCCGAAAAAAATCATTTAAATTAAGACATATTTTTTATGGGGGCTGTATATAGTTTTGTCGTATAATAATACACGAGAAATATCATATGAATTACAAAATAACATGCAATTATCATTTACTTATATTTTCTGTGAGGGCGAATTTTTTTTCCTCAACTGTATATAACAAATTGAGGGGTACAATTGAGGGTTGACAATTTGGGGTACTGTAACAAATTATAGTAATAATGGTGGTACAAGCGAAAATTAGAATTGAAAAAAAAAAGAATAATTGAAAACATTCTTTCTTCACGTTTTGGAGAACAGATGTTGTTTCATGTTCGATACAATTGCTTCAAAATGGGGACTTTCTGATGTAAGAGCCATTTAATACAGTCTTCGACATTTAATCAATTTGTGTTCTTCGTTTTTATGTTCATTAGAGTGGAAAAACCTTGTTCGCACAAACATGTTGTTCCAAATGGCAACAATTTTTAACCGCCTCTTCATGTGCAATTTTGAAAGTCTTTTGACATCCAAAAAGACGACAGATTTGGTTTACTATCAAATTGAATACGTGCTTCAGTATTAGATAGAAGTTCAAGAATTGCTTCTGCCAAACCTGAAGGTTCTTCTGATATCAAAGCAATTTCACATATAAAAGGATCTGCAATCCAACTGACAGTACGTGTATCAAGATCTGGAAAGTAACCATTTTCGGAGTTTGATAAGATGTCTTATAATTGTATCCTTGAAATCAGCAAAAGTAATATTTTCGCAATCTTGCAAAAACAAAGCTAACCTTGTTCTGTTCTACTTTCTGTCTCCAATATTGCAGCTTTAATCCAAAGGCTGACACTATTTCCCTCGCTGAACTGACATTAATATTCTTTCCTTGCAATTCTTTGTTTAATATATTTATACTTTCAAAAACGTCCGCTAAATATGCGAGATATGCAACCCAGGAAGTTTCTAAGCTTACCTGCGAGAATATTTTTTTGATCAACCATAAAAATTTCGACTTGTATAAAGTAGGTCCGTATATTCAGCTTCACCGTCCTGACATAATTCACGAAATAGCCGCGTGTTTAGTGCATATTCCTTGATAAAATTTAAAATCTTGACGACATCATGCATGATGGCTTCCTGTGTATGTTCTAAATATTTGAGCATAAGGGCCTGGCGATGGATCATACAGTGAGTAACTTCAATATTTGGGTTATTTTTTTTTACGAAAGCCGAAGAACCATTAATATGACCCAGCGTAGCTGGAGCTCCATCCAAAGATTCAGAAATACATTTTTCCCATTTTAAACTTTGCGCATTGAAAGATTCATTTACTTTATTGTAGACATCAATTCTACGAGATCTCGAGAGGAGAACAAAACAGCAATTCATCTTGAAAATTATCTGCACCTTTGTAGCAAACATATACCATTAGCTGTGAATTCCTATTACAATCAGTTGTTTTATCAAGCTGAATGGCAAAATATTTAGCTTGTTTTAATGCGACAATAACCTGTTCCTTCACATTTTCTGCTAATATAGAAATTCGCCCTATCCCAATTCTAGCTGGCAAGGGGACTGAATTCAGTTTCTTCGCTTCTTTTTGACCACACATAATCTCTGCCATTTTATAGCAGGTGGTTTAACCAAATCTTCACCAATAGTATATGGTTTCTTATTTTGAGCAATCAACCAGGCTACTTCAAAGCTAGCCCTTGATGCTGAATGCTGATCAAATGTACCAAAAAAGTTCTATTCAATCTTTGTCTTTTAAAATATTTCTAAATTTGCAAAGTATTCTCGCGGTTTAGAAGACAGGTGTGAATGCAAAGTATCTAAATGTTTCTTCAATTGACTTTTTTTGAAAGATTCTGAAGTCAGTACCTCCATATATACAACACACTGTGGTTTTATTCATTGTCTTCTATTTGTGTAAAACCGTAATTAGGGAATTCGTCTTGGTATGTTCTTTTTCCTGCGATCTGAAGGGAGACAGAAAATAATAGTTGTAAAATATTGGAATTAAATTTTCAAATTGCGGCCTAGC
Source organism: Cylas formicarius (assembly GCF_029955315.1). Taxonomy (NCBI): domain Eukaryota; kingdom Metazoa; phylum Arthropoda; class Insecta; order Coleoptera; family Brentidae; genus Cylas; species Cylas formicarius. The sequence continues at coordinate 14,708,205 of NW_026844334.1, forward strand.
TTGATCGATATATCATAAATGATAAAATGGTGGTCTTGTCAGTTACTAACTAGTAAAAACTCACTCTCTGACTCGTCAATGTATTTGTATCTTGACGGCATGGCATGGACTTAGCAGGTAGCCGGGGCTGTAATTTACTGCGCAAAGATACAACTCGAGAACACTCTAATGGTGGGGCGTGAGATGGCGTGGCCTGCATATGTCGCTAAATTGTTTAAGTTGAAAAAAAAAAACTTTTTGCTCACAAAAGTTTCATTTTTACCCCCAAAAATTTCATTTTTACCCCATTTGGGGCAAATTGCCCCGGTTCCCCGACCGCTGCAATAATATATAGGGTTCCATTTTAAAAAATATAAGTTTGGTTTGAATAATCTACTTACGAGTTTATTTGACACGAGCGGAGCGAGCGTTTAATAAACGAGTGAGTTAAAAAGTTTACCGATCGTGTTGCATACTATACTTTTTCTACGACCGTTAGTTTTTGGTTATATTTTCGCAAAACGACACGAATACATTCACTGCCATGATTGTCAGAATTGACAAACGTCAAAATTCAAAGCGTGGGAAATATCTCCGAAAACATCCGGTCGCTTCCAAATCTGTGCGGTAAAATCCCCGAAATGTCCGAAGTGGCTCAAATTCATGGGAAACGAAACTGACGTGGTAAAGTGACGCTTCCCGCACGCTAGATTGGTGAGTAATTAGGTATTTTACAGATGGGAGTAGAAAAAAGTATTTATTTCTTTATCTGTTCTCTGATCGCTGTCGACGCTCCATAAGAAAACAAATAACTTCCGAACGGTATGAGCTAGGATCCCGAAATTTGGCACCTTGGACACATAAGTCTGTGTGTCTGTTTTATGTACATCGCTATGAAACACGATAAGTGTCCGAAATTTGAAGCTATCAATTTCAAAATTGGCACAAACATAGAGTTTAGCTCCATAACAGAACCAATTGGCTGGAGGCCTGGAAGTACTTTTAAAAATTTTAAAACCCCATTTGCAGGGTTTCGAGAAAAAAATTATTCTTGAATTCTTGAAACAAGAGACGCGCGAGATGCGAATGAAAAAAACTTTATTCTTGTTGATTTTTAAATAATATACAGGGTGTGTCGGCAATTTGCAAAAAACTGAAAATGCGGTTCTCCTTATAACGATAATTGACGATAACGAGAAGGTTTTGATTCTTTTGTCAGTTTGTTTCACATGACTATATAGCCCGTATGGACATCTAAAAATTTTGCATTTACGGTTTTCATATATTGTACATGGTGGTCGAGATATTCTGTGCTATATTCAAAAACGTCATACGTAACTCAAATATGTAGCTATCGACTTTAAATATGGCAAGGAAGTAAAACTTCGTAGCCACATCTAAACAGTAGAATTTGGGCGTAATCAAAGATCACCAAATTTTTTTTTTAATTGATTATTTTAGCTTCCATAAAAATGTGATTTTTTCAAAGCTATTCAACCAATTGGCAAAATTTGCGAACCAGGTAATGCGGGAGATCCGGGACCATAACCCTTATTTCAAGTATTTTTTCGATTATATACACGATTTTTCAATTATAGACAAAAACTAAAAGACCCTGAAAATTGTACTTTTCGGCATTAAATTGTTAACCGTGAATCAAAATTCGTGAAAAACATGGCTATTTGGTTCTCACAATAATGAAGGCCGCATCGAGGCCTACAATTTTTGTATTTACGGTTTTCGTCTATCACACGCGCTTATCGAGATATTTGAACAAGTCAGCAAAAACATATTTTCTCGTAAACCATTTACTATTTTGGAAAAATTGTTGGACCTGGAAACGTGGGAGATCCCGACCTATAACCTCAATTTCCGGCATTTTTCCAATTATGTACAACAACAAATCTAAAAGACCCTGAAAATTGCCGTTTTCGTTTGTCCATTATTAGCCGTTAATGAAAAACTATAAAAATTTTAAAAATTTGGTCCAAATAATATCTTAAATTGTGAGGAGAGAGAGTTCCAGGTTTCGTCTATCTAAGTGAATTACAAGGTGTGCACACAATATAATTGCATCGATTTTGCGAAAGTTCCATAGTGGTCCGCGGGAGCACGATAGAAAAACAATGCCGACGAGAAACCGTGAAACTCTTTCATTTTAAAATAAAAAGCTACTTGGCGCTACGCTCTACGAGCTTGCTCCGCCCAGCTAAGATTTTTCGAAAGCAATCTTGCTAGTAACTTGGTGACGTTGGCAACGCTGATAACAATCCCGTCGCCTCTTCCATCACGTTTCCCGCGGGTCTCGCGCTACGACGCAACACGTCGTTTGTGAAACGTCGGGTGCGCGGATCAGCGTCGCGTCGGCCAGGCAGTGGCAGAAGAGTTTTCCAGAAACGCGCGCAACCACAGTGCGCCGCGAATACTTGATCGGTGTGGTCGGTGTCGGTCGCTCGCTCTCTCTATCTACTCTCTGCTTCATCAAGTAGTGTGTTCCGAAGAAAAAAAAAAGTGTTATCTCCAATTTTGCAGCAGACGCGCGGAGTGCGTTTTTCTTCTGGCGGCATGAAGTCAACTAGCCGGGCCGCCAATTTGGCTGTCGTGGTGGAACCGTTTAACGCGGACGATTCCGGCAACAGTTGCGGCAGCAGTGTGTTTTCCGATTTTTCGGCACCGTCCGAAGACGATTGCGGCCTTCAGGTGTCCGACTTGGATACCGATATCGACGGAACGTCCGAAGTCCTACAGGTTGGTAGCCATATGCTTCCCGGTTTTTTTTTTCAGGTCATCGCGTGCGCGTATTTGTTGCGGTGGTATCGAAGTGTATCTCTGGCGACTAACGTTCGCAAGCATCGTTTCGACGGCACTTTTTTTTTAAATTTTATTCCCGAGCAGCGAATTGATTTAAGGAAACAGTAAGATATGAAGATGACGCAAAAAATTCAAAGCTCGGCTATTGAATATTTGTCATTTTGATATATCCCACCATCTCTTTTTCACCGAAGTACAAGCTTAGATATTTTTTATTGAAAACAATCGCCGGTAATGTGGGCTTCAAATAAGTTAGTATCAGTGGTATATATAGTTTAATAATTTATAATTGTTTCCTCGTAGTTTGCAGGGCGAGTTTCATTTTAGCGGCTTTGGCCAAAGATAAAAAATAACGATATAATAACATATTCACAGTAGTTTTTAAATCGGAGACAAGTGTTATCTCAGTTTTGTAAATTTCCCCTATCATAACGGTCTCATTAAACTTTTACTACCGAGTATATTACTCTTGGTAAGTTTGTGCTTTTATTGTTTCCACAGAACAAAACCTTTACCGATACCAACCTTGGAGATGACAATCAAATAATTACTCTATCATATGAAGCCTGCATCCCTGAATCCTCTGTAAATAAGTAATCCATGTGCCTAACTGAACGCACGTTTTGGTAAAACAATCATCATCAGCAAAGGACATTTAAAGTTGGGACATATAATGACCTACTTTGACCGCACATTTTGGGGAAATAAATTAAATAAACCATTTTGATTTTAAAATTAGATATGCATTACGTACTCGTGATATACTTTGTTAAAATCGTTTTTCCTGTTTTTCGCACATATCAGCCGATAAATTGACGAAAAAGCAAAATTTCAAAAATAGGTATTTTTTAAATTAATCTTAAAACTCTTCTACTCGACTATGTAAAACCTGGTTTGCTTCTTTTAATTTTTAATTTGTATTATTAATTTCGTTTATCATTTTGTGGAGAGAAACCCGAGGACCGTCTCGAGCCACACAAAATTTCGAGTCTCCCCTGGTAGTAAATCCTCGTTTTGTATGTCTCATTTGGGATAAAAAAGAGCGAGAAAGAAAGAAAACAAACCTATGAAAAAATCAATCAAAGCATACAAGCCGTGGGCCCTCTTTTTTTTAGGCTTTGTCCCCGTTTGCTCGTCATAAATTGTATTCGTTAAAATGTCATCAATAGAGGTAAGTAAATTCAAGCTCATAAGAAAGTTTTCCATTTCCATATTTTTTAATTTTTGTGTATTCGGTAAAGGTACGGATAACAGTTTGATAAATGGCGCGCATTTATCGGCAGCTTTGGAGTAAAGGGACCCCTTCTCCTCCTCATAATAATAAAAAAAAATCTCTCGAAAAATCGATTGTCAACCCCACGCTGTCGTCGCATTTATATCTTTGCGTACCCCTTGGAAAACGTACGTTAATACGTTATAGGAAGATGGCTGTCTAACCGGTAACGAGCTTAAATAAAAAGCTGTTACGAAATTGTCGCGTTTTCTCTTTTCCTCAAAGAGGATTGAAAAAAGCGTTAAATCAAGTAGCAAATTTCCGTACGACTAGTCATTTCCTTTGACAAATTATTCATGTGAATGGGTAGGTAGTTTAATTATATGTATTAGTTATACTTCACATATTTTGCAGAGTAATCGATACGATTATTGTTTAATTGTCCGTAGCGTCGTACAGTACAATAAACAACTGGAAAAAATTCTTGCTGCGATCTGCCTTTGTGGCGACCGCTGTGCAAAAGTCACCGTAATTATTACTCAAAACCTGCCGAAAGGATCATTCAGATTAATTCGGCAACACTCTCCGCATAATGTTATCAGATGAATATCAATAGGTTAATGACTTTACAGTCCTATAATTATCCTATATGTAACTACCACATCATAAATGCTCCCGTACATTTGAAATAATTGACGGCTTTTAAAAAGGTTATTGTTTCATTGACGTAAAGCTCTATTGAATGTTGTAGTAAATTAAGCATGGAGTCGAGCAGAGCATTTTTTTTTGTTTTGATAATTGCTTTGGCCATTTTGTTAAGGTGCAAGGGAAGGTCGGGAGGTTTGTGTCAATTTTCACTTCATTTTAGTAATCAAATTAATCAGTAAATTAAGCACTATCGTGTAGAGCATATATTATAGAACCTATGGAAAAAATTTGAAATAGAACACATACGTCCTGCATGCGGGACATTTGGGTAGGTAGTGTGGGATGTTTGGGTGTGTAGTCACTCATATGAAAAATTTATTTTTAGGTAATAATGGTACTATCAAAAGTAGGGAGAAACATTTGTAAGTAACTAACTAACATAACGAACATAAAAGTTATGGTAATAAATGCATACATTAACGTAAATTTATAATACAACTTAAATCAACTTCAAAGGCTTTATGTTGCACAGACCGGCCAGTACCTCCGATTGGAACTGGAGGTGGTAGTCGCAGGTCAATATTTACATATATACAGAATGTCATCCAATTTATCTTCAGAGAGTTTCCTCTTCCTCTCATAAAATTGACAGAACATGAATATCAGGCGACACTTTTCGATTGCTTTCACTACAATGTAGTCACCAGTTGTCAATCCATTGACAGAGGGGTCAAAACCTTTGGTATGATATGATCTTTTAATCTTTTTAGGGGACTATGACAGGAGGCAAAGTGTTTCCTGCAGCATTGACCATGCAACATACGATAATTAATTGGCCTCTTTTTGCACTTGTTATTCTGTCCTTTCTTAGCAATAACTCTTGAACGTTCATAAACAGTGCTGGATCCCGTCTCGTCGAGATTGAAAATATTTCCGGCCAAAAATTTATGCTTATCCAATATAAAGCTTCTGGATGCCTCAACGACAGGTTTTTATTGCGGTCCTGCAGATTTGTGTTCATCCCATTCCGGTGGGTAAGCCCAATCGCTTAGCCAATTCGTATGCAAACTGTCTCGTTTGTTTAATATCTAGACCGTAATGTATTTTACTGTACTCGCGTTTTGGAGTGAAAATTTGTCTAAATGAAACATTGGCTTCATATTCGTAATTGTCCTGCTCCTCTTCGGAAAGAACTTTGGCTTTACTTACATGTCTCTGTAGTGATGAAAAACTGAAGCCAAAATCGTCAACCACTCGGGTAACTTTTATTCCATTTTTAAGAACACAACTGACCGCAAATTTAATTTGCTCCTTGGTTTTTCGAGGCCTTCAATCCTTTTAGTGAGTGTATTTCCGCGGCATCGTATTCAGCCTACAATGTAATAAGAAAGAATTGGTAAACGACTGTTATATCGCTATACAACTAGTGATTTTATTTGGATAAATGCATGATCCAAATCTCCGTATCATGCGGGAGATTTGGGTCATGATTCAAACAACCCGCACTTTTCTGACTCATACAAAAATGTGCTCGAATTTCCCGCTCAAAATGATGTTAGGTTATGTGTTGCTCTTGTATTATTTACTAAAAAAAAAAACCAAATTAGGAGTGCAAAAGTACCTCTCGTGCCATATCGAATGATAAAATGAAAAAGTGATGAAAGATAATTTTTTTTCTTAAATAACTTACCTGGTCAAAAAATCGATTTTATCACCGTAGATATCGACCGCTCACAGCTGCACAGCGGTTGCAACAGAAATCAGTTTTGATATTGTATAGGCGTATGTGAAGGCGCACATAAAATATAAAATGTGTTTGGAAAGTAATTTTGCTATTGACCCAAACCTCCCGACTCTCCCCTACTAACCAATAAATAAAGCCTTCCCACTTTTTAGCGTTAGATTATGTTTTACCCGTGACGAAGTTTTTCCAACCGTTTAGGTATTATTCCATAATAAATATAGGTCGCCATTTTTACGTATCCTATTAAATGCAAAACAACGTTGACAGGAAGTTTGGCAGTTTGACGTAGTTACTAATCCATTTTTTTTTTTAAGTAAATGCATAATAAGGGTTACAAATTTACTTTTTTTAGTGTCTTAGAAATAGAAGTTTCTCTATTTGCTACTTTTAAATTAGAAAAAACCTTTTCAATTTCAAAACCGAAGATAAGAATTATATACTAAAATGTGATCTATGCACACCTGGCTCTGTGAACATTAAGGACCTGTCCGGTTTCCATAGTCAGTATATGCACCTGGGGTCTCAGAGTTCAGCAGCCCCCGTATCAAAGCGAGTCCGGTTGTCGCCCAAGTCGGCAAACATGTTTTGCAACTACTACATACTCGTTTTCTGTTCGATTGTCAGTTATCGAATCAAACAGCCCAACAAGATTTCCGCCTTTATATGTTCATTCTCCTTTACTTTGGAATTTTTTGGTTATTCCATGTTTTTATTTCTTTTATTTTTTACCCAACCGTGTTTTTATAATGTCTTATAAATTTTGATTTGGATACATTTTCAAGGAAGTTTTAAAATTTCAACATACAATGAACAAATTAAAAAGAATTTCCCCTAATTCAAAATCGGACATACATACGAATTAAGGATATAATTATGACTTTTAAGATTTGTTTGCTGCAGACAAAACAATAAAAAATCGCCCTGATGATAGTCTTCTATACATTGTCTAATGTGCTTATTATATCAAGATCAAAAAGTACTTCTCATTTACTATAATTAACAAAAAACATAATATTAAAAAATATGTTATTAGCTCTATTGCTACTTTTGCTGTTGCGTCATTAAGTTATACATCTACAAAAATATTCATATATTAGTAAGATGTTCTTCTAGATTTAAGTTAAATTGTCATTTTGTTTTAAACACACTTTATGATTTTGTGTTTGGTTAGCACTTTACAAACTGTTCAGCAGTAAACAAAATACAAAACATAACATAACCATAAAACATTGTCAAGTTCTTTCGCATACTCTTAGAAAAAACTGTTATAGGTTCTGTTCTTAGTTCGTAGCATCATTATCAAATCCAAAATAAAAAAGCGGGCGAGTCAACTGGTAAAATCTAATGGTGGGAAGATACAAATATTCACACAGTGTAAATACACCTTAATATGTTCGTTCGGAACATATGGATGTTCACCTCTCTACACACAAAATAAAAAAAAATAACTTCTTGAGGTTTTCAGAAATAAACCGACGGTATATTCAACCTTTTATCGCCTGTGTATGTGGCAAACGAGGTCGCAAAGTTCGGTGTGGTCGAGCATCAATGTATTTGGGAAACGTTGTACCGAAGTTTAAACGTCCCATTGTTCGCCGTGTTTAATCCTGACTACAATCGTGTTACGCATATCCGACGTCAGAACGTCGTATACGTGGGCCGCAAAGTAATCCGAAAATGCAGGCGACGAACAATATATTTGAGGTTTACTTTCGATTCGAGCGGAACGACGACGGGGAGGGAGACGGGCGCGTTAGATAACATATGTTCAAAAGGCCGTCGATCAAATAAAAGATCGAAAAAGGTGTTCGGCCATTTTAGTAAAGGCGAATTCCAACCGGGGCCGTCTTGATCATTTCCCTTTCACTTGCCGCACTGAGAACATGTTCGTCTCTACCAAGGAGTACTTATACATACTTATATATGGGCTGGTACCGAATGCGAGGAATACTCCCAAGGACATTTTAAATATCCACGCAACGGCCTAGCTCTGGTTGTTACTTAAGCGCATTTACGTTTCGATAGTCGATCGATTTTTATTGTGGGAGAATGCGTTTTTAAAGAGGCCCACAAGCTACGCTGTTGGTTTCTGCATTGTTCGTCAAACAAAATCTACCCAAAACCGAAGTGGATCATTGTCGTTTTCACGGTCGTACAAAATCGATGAAGATTACCTTGTTTAGCCTAATTTTCTGTCGTATTTGTTTGAATTAAAGGACCGGTGCTGGACCTGGAGCTAGAGCAAATTGGTTTGCTGGTAATTAAAAATTGTGAATGAAAATTGTTGCCAGCTCTTCCTAGTTCGCCATAATTTTGCTGATGTGTCAGGTTCATCCGTTTTTAAGTGTGTAAAATTCTTCAATTACTTCCGAATGAGCATCGGGAGTTTTAACAGTTAAGAGCAAAAATCAACTGAGTTGGCAGATAAACAATCACCCGTGCGCTGTGGCAGGTTTTAATAAGTGCGCTATATATTTCTTGGAAACTGCCGGCAACAGTTGACTCGCCGGCAAAATAGCGACATGTTTTAATTTGTTCGTTGCTTTCGGCAACAAAACAGTTGCTAGAGAAAAATGACGTATTGGTATCTGCATAGAAGCCTGCAGTGTTTGTGCTGAACAGTTTTTAAAAATGACGGTTTTGTTTGTGGCATACCAACCTAGACTTTTTGTAAAGAATCTTGCTTCAAAATGTAGGATCTTCGACAGATTAGCAGGAAGTTTATTCTGCGTTCCCTCTGTTGATGCAACAAAAGAAGCGGAGAAGAAGGAGATCGATTCGTGAAAGGCAACATACAGAAGGGAAATAAAAAATGTTAACGCATAAAACAGGAGATGAAAATGTGTATGAACATAATTTGTGGTATTTTGGTACCTCACTTAATAAAACAATGCAAAAACACTTTGAATTTTTCTTCTTAAAATATTTCAAAATTTCAAATCATAGCTTCTGCCTGTAGCAAGAAATATTACTCTGTAGGTGCCTTGCTTAAAAATCATTAGACTAATTCTAAAAGATTGTAACCCCTTTTTTTCATTTTACCAAACCCATAGATCTCCTGGTTTGTATAGTCAAATATCTAAAAAGCGGTTTCTTGTGACGATCAGCTAGTTTATTTTCCGGATGATACTTTCTTTAGGGCGAGAGAATCTTCAAGCACCGACTCTCCGATGTTTAGTGCGGCGATGAAATTCTGGGCTATTCGACAATCTTTGCCAACTTAATTGTAGCTTTAATTAAAATTATTTCTCAATACAGCCGATTAAGCGAAAAAAATTTGCGGACACCTCCGGCATACATACATAGAAACCCAGATGTAATGGGTGTTTTTTTTTCGATGTATAGAACTTTAAGTTGGCATTACTGTTCAAGATGGCTACCGATTTAACAGCTGTCAAGTGATTTATTCTCAGTTTGGTTTCGCAATTCACCATGAATAGACTCACGCCTGAACAACGCTTGCAAATAGTGCAATTTTATTTCGAAAATAATGGTTCTGTGCGGAATACGTATCGCGCACTACATCCATTTTATCGTCGATAAAATCGTCCATCAGAGCAGTTAATTCAATTAACCATGGAACGTTTTCGCACCGCGTTTACTCTTATTGATGACTCGCATCCCCAGAGATGCCGTACGGTGCGTACAGAAGAAGCTATTGCTGTTGTAGAGCTTAGCATTGAGGAGGACCCGAATGAGTCCATCCGCCATCGAGCACAGGAATTGGATCTGTCTATCCACTTTATGGAAGATTTTGCGGAAGGATCTTGGTTTACGTGCTTACAAAATCCAACTCGTGCAAGAATTGAAGCCAAACGATCATCAAGTAAGGCGTAGGTTCATCAAATGGGCCCAAAACGCGATTGCCGTTGTTCCCGATTTTCATAAGCGAATTTTGTTTAGCGATGAAGCGCATTTGTGGCAACAGTTGACTGGCTACGTCAACAAACAAAACTACCGTGTGTGTATGTCGAAACACCGTTACATCCAGAAAAACTGACTGTTTGCTGCGCTTTATGGGCTGGTGGAATCATTGGTCCATACTTCTTCAAAAACGATAATGGCTAAGAACGTTACAGTCAATGGTTATCGGTAAAGAGCTATGATTACTAACTCTTTCATTCCTGAATTGAATAACCATGATATCCAGGAGATGTGGTTTCAACAAGACGGCGCAACATGTCACACAGCTCGTGCCACAATCGATTTATTGAAAGACACGTTCGGTGACCGCCTAATTTCACGTTTTGGACCTGTGAATTGGCCTCCAAGATCTTGTGATTTAACACCGCTAGACTACTTTCTGTGGAGCTGTGTAAAGTCATTGGTCTATGCGGATAAGCCACAAACGATTGACCATTTGGAAGACAACATTCGCCGTGTTATTGCCAATATACGAAAATTTGACGTCCAGATTGGACTACATCCGCGCCAGCCGTGGCGTTCATATGCCAGAAATCATATTTAAAATGTAATGCCACAAGATTTTCTTTCGGATAAATAAAATTCATATCAATGAATAATCCATCGTTGTTTTATTGCAACTTAAAGTTCTATACATCGAAAAAAAAACACCCCTTATGATGTTTGAGGGTGGCGGAGCTACATGTGGGGTATAAACATCTTCTCGGATGACTGATTCCCATATTGGTGATAAGTAAAGAACTGAGTCGCGGTTTGATTGCTTAAAGATTTTTATGGATTCTATAGAATCTCGGATTTTTCGTTGGTAGAAGAATTGATCACATGCAGTTTAGTTTTATCGAATAAAATTTTGTTCTGTTTCGTGATTGTGTTCGGCAACTGCTTATAGTTTATTTGTCGGCTCTTTCGTGTTCTTGGTTGATGTTTTTCGTCCGGTCCCTCCAATGTATTCTTTGCCCCATACGCATGGAATGTTGTAAACCCCTGACATCTCAAACGGAATTTTGTCTTTGATGGATCGAAGATGTTGGGAGATTTTTGGACAATTGGTAAATCTGGTTTTAACATTATATAGTACTTTTGATATGTGGCCAGTGATGTTTTGAATATAAGGAAGGATGTGGCAAGTGTAGAGTTGTGTCGGACTCATTTTTTTCGAAAGTTTTTGGCGAAGTGTATTTTGTGATGGAACGCTTGATATCTATAATATCGAAATTTTTAGAGAGAAGAATAGAGGTAAGGTATTTCTGGGTGCAGTGTAACAAGAGGGTTGATAACCGATGATTTTTGGGCCGAAAATTGGACGTCCAGATTGGACTACATCCGCGCCAGCCGTGGCGGTCATATGCCAGAAATTATATTTAAAATTTAATGCCACAAGATTATCTTTCGGATAAATAAAATTCATGTCAATCGAATAATCCATCGTTGTTTTATTGTAACTTAAAGTTCTATACATCGAAAAAAAACACCCCCTAAAACGCACAGTTGACCATGATTCGTGTCACCATATGATAGTAGTGGGTCTTCCAGCCCAGGTGTGTAAATAATATAGCAGCTTCTTTTTTTTTCCTTTTCACCTTTCCAACGTTTAGATTGGTGGGCTTTCCAAGTTTTATTTATATCATACTAACCGCTTAGGCAATGTGAGGACCGGTTCCATTCATCAAGTGCATAACTGCTTTCACTTCTAATAATCGAACCAGTTGCAGCACAAATACTCAGCTCATCGAAAGCCAGAGCGTTAATTAGTGTTAGTGTATTTGAAATTCATCATTTATATCACTAGAATCGAGTTTTCGTCACATATTTCATGTGCATCATGCAATATTTGCTCGATTCTATTGTACTGACAATACACTAGGATCTTCGTTGTCTGAACTAAGCCGGACCGTACCATCGCTCGGATAATGAGAGTCTTCTTCTGCATTTACAACTTGGACCTCCATTGAAATTAAAACCCCTATATCGATATCGAAATATTAAGAGATATGTTAGATACATATATTGTCTGGAGCCGCCACATTGTAATATCCCTTCTATTGCCAAACGACAAGTGAATTTTCATTCATATTTTCGAGGAGGGAGACTTAAGTCATTGATTATGTTGGCTCTCGGTTTTTAGGCATTTCAAAGCGATATTGATTTAGGTATTACCTCGGGTATTACAAAAGTTAAAGTAGTTCATAAAAATGTCATATAAGTATGTATGTGGCTTTATTTGACTCCTTACCCACATATTGCATTGTTTTTCTCCTACATGTTATCTTCTATTCCATTCAAGCGACGACATCTCAGATAGTAGACCAAGGAACATAAACGTTAAATATGATTTTGCAAAAACATAGCGCGTAGTGAAAAAGCGACGGGCAGAATTGCCACGTAAACCGCGTAGGTGGAAAAATTAATGAAACCTTTAGTATGTCGCGCGGAACAAATTGCGCAAAAAAAGGAACAAATTGAAACCGATCGAAGATGTAGGTGTTTTATTTATTTCGCGGCGGCTTGGTAAATGACTCGAACGTTTTCGCACGTAAATATATAAAATATTTTCAAGGCGTAAATAAATAATTTGCGCAACTTTCAGTACCTGGCGGAGAACAATTGCGCGTGCCTTGAACCCGATGCCCCAGTTGTTTTAATTATTACACAATTTCAAATGTTAGAACGCCGCTTTTGAATAGGAAAAATCGAGGCAGGTTTTACATACCGTTGGTTTTGTGTTATTCGGCACTTTTGAGCAATCGCTTGCATTTTTTTCCGTTCGAAGTCGTCGGTTTCATAAGAAATCGGCTAACGAAATGTAGGCGATAACGGGACTTTCTAAATTACCGAAAAACTTGAAAAATTCGCCAATTATGGACAAATTTAATTCGGCTGCAGTTACACATGCGGCTTGCCGTCATTGTCTGCGCAATATTTCCTTTTATCGTGTTCCAGATTCAAATTTTAAAAAATAAAGCAACGTAATAAATCGTCTTCAATCCGCGTATGGACAAGAAGGAAAAGTTCCACCACATTCCGCACCACCGGATGCAGATCTCTGCGTATACCTAAGTCGTGGTCTAAATTGAGTGTTTTAACAGAATAAATTCGGTTCTGAATTGGGCTTCATTCTTGACAATTAAAAAGTACATGGCGATATTTTCACTCGGCACCTTTTTGAGTCAAATGCAGTCAATGCGTTTACTCGGATTTTCTCTATTATTACCCCTTTTCTCACAAATTAATACAACTTTCTAATTTTTTATAGCAACTATTATTATGATTATTATTATTATTGTCATTATTGCCGTGTTGAGTCCTTTTCAAACATTTCTGATTATTGATATTTCTCATAAATATAGCTGTTACTGGAAATTATTTTTATGCTCCGCATTTTATCTCTAGGAGGCGATGTTGATAATACAGGAATTTGAGAAGGTCCATTCAACATGTTCATGCACTAGACTAAAAATTTAGTTTTTAACCAGTGACCTTGGCCATTGACAGATCGTCAATGAGTTTGGATGCGCGGAAAATCATTACCTTCTCTACGAGAATATGAATGCCTCCTGCGGCCCACCAATTTTTACCGTATTAATATGGCCACTATCTAATTGCTATATGGGTCAATCATAAACTTGATGTCTCGGAAGATTCTCACAGTAAGCTTTAACTTGGAACAATTAGAAGGCCTAAAAAACTCCGTTTTAAGTTTTGTTTTAATGCAGCGAAGTGTCCGATTTAAGCAAACTCATGCTGGCTTGAAAGATAAATTTTTATTTTTGTTAGGTTTAACGAAGGATCAAATTTTTCGGTTTCCCTTTTTGGTAGAAAAGTCAAAAGCGACGCTCTACGGGTGTTGATAAAAATATGTGTAGTCTTGATAAACTATATTTTTCTTTCAACTCTAGTACCTTTCCAAAGCCGCAAATCGACATTATAGTTCCACTTTGAATGGGCTGGAGAAGCCTCGCGAACTCCTATTGACAAATTACCGTTTACGTCGATTGTTACCGTTATAGGACCATGTACTATTTCGTCAGTGGAATATCAACTTGTTATCAACAAAGCGCGTGGATTTACATATCAACGTAAAGTATTTGCATATTTATGAACTAATTTAGGAACGATTACCTACAAATGCATTACGTCAACGACGAATTACTCTCGCCCATATTTGCTGCCGACATATTGAAAACACGTTCATAATCCTCGGTCATTGATTAATTTTCGAGGAAAAACGACGGAAAATCAACTTGCAAATGACGTCAAAGCGACGCGTCTTATATTTTAACTAAGTGAACAATAATTAACACCGTTTACTTCGAGAAGTATCTTTATTGTTCAACAAACATACGGTTAAAAAATATACGAGCAACGTGTGCAATTGGCTCTATGGGGTTTAGGATCCAGTAACGAAATTGTTTTGACGTTTGACCTTGAAAAGACATCAACAAGCTTAGATGATCTTATTGTGCAAATAATTGGCGTTATTCGTCTCTGAATCCCATACCTTTCCGCAATAATAGCAAGTGAAATAATACGCATCTGGAGTTGGGTTTGTTGTGCCCAACAACTATATGGAAATTTGTCGGAACCTGAAGGAAGTGTATTTCTTGTCGAGATTTGTAGAAACATTTTTAGTCGCGAACAAAACACTTCATCGTCATAAATATGCAGATATGTAAATGCGTAGATATGGTAGAATAATTTGTTGAATTTTAGTGTAAATTCCCATGAAAAAAATTACTATTCGCACGTCAATAATTGCTTCGTTTCGCATAAAACGGAATGACACAACTCGTAATCTGGGAAAGTTTCTTCGTCGCCTGTGAAAACCCGTTTTATTCGTTTGTTTGTCGATGTTTTTTTGAACCAAACCCCATTTAAAACCAAGAGGCACACAAGCAGTCCATTATAATTTTGATCTACATGGAATATGTAGGTACCCAATGGGTCAAGTATATTTTTTTAGATTTAAATGAACTTCACTTGATATATATATTATTATCTCCTGCTTGGTGTGTCTTAGGATCCTCCATTTTTTTCTGGAGACGATGACAAGGATTTCCATTTAAAAAAATGTTGAGTAACTATGCAGGTACCGTATTGAAAAATGCGGGTGCTTTTTCGGCCGTTGGACTATTTCTACTGCGCCACTTTCAGGAATTTTATGCTCTTTGCCCAAAATAGGCGTTAGTATTAATGCAAGTGTTATTTAAAAAATGCGATATCGTTTGACAAACATACTGAGATTTGTTGGTTTAATTTATACAGCAATGTTTATCTCGTTCTTGATTTAATCTAATTAATCGAAATCGTTCCATCATTATTTCGTCTTCGTATACATCAAAATACGTAAGTGCTATGCTGGGAAATTTGCAAATAGTGACAGCTTACATAGTTTCAATATGTCACCGTCATATATTTTATAAATGATCTGCCTTAAACGTCTCAAACAATACACATGACGAGAACTACGCAAACATCTTTTAAATACTGATTGAGGGCTTCGCAGCGAAACGTATAATAATCATTTCACAGCGTCAATGTGAATGTCAAGGTCGCGGCGTTCTAAAAATACGCACTTTAAAAACACGACATTGTTATAACAAATTTGATAAATATTAAAGACACACTATATCGAATCTTACTAATGGATCATTAGCCACAATCTAAACGGCCATATGTATTCCGCAAATAAGGCAATTAACCTTTTTAAATAATTTTTTTTACCATATCGCACATCGTCGCAGGCTGTTGCAAAATTATCTTGTCTTACTACTAGAAATGGCATGGTTAATTATCATCCTTCCGGTCATTACGGAAGACGTCTTCAAGAGAACTCCACTGCTCACAATTTTCCATAAAATAATCACTAACTTTTGCAGAGCCGTATTTTCTAAACAGGGTATTTCCGGTCACATATTTATTAACGAAACCACTATTCTATTTATCCTAGAAATTAGTGTCCACACCCCCAGTACATAATATATTGGACTTACCTCAGACACAACAACTTTATTTTGATTCAGAAAAAAAAATTGTAAATAAAACAGCGTGCAGGAAGCGTCACTTTACCACGTCAGTTTCGTTTCCCGCGGATCCGAGGCACGTCGAACATTTCCGGGATTTTACCGCACTTGTTGCATAATATACTATTCTTATATGATCCCGTAGTTTCGCAGCTAACTTAAATTCCGATCTTAGATAATAATAGATTAGGTAATATATAAAAATAGTAAAAATTTGAGAGCTTTTATACTTAGTTATTGTTAATATAACTTTGAACTTTAAGGACACTCATCGTGTTGTCCACAACATTGGGTTAACAATATGTAATTTGTTAAATTAAAAATTTAAATTAAAATAAATCGAAATAAATAATTGTTGCTATTTTTATGACTGTCTAAAAATTTTTCTCGGTTATAGAACCGTAAGAAAATAAATCTGGTTTTCAACGTACAAATGCTATGAAGTGGTGAAAGAATTTTAGGATAGTTTTAAAGAATAAGATATTCTAGTCGTCAACTTCGCTGGCACATTTACAGCGTATTTATTAATTGGCCTTTTCTGTCTTTCAACCCCAACTTTCTTTATGAAGTTCAAAAACCGACACTAATTTTGTAAAAGTGCAAAGTCTTTTTTCATAAACTAATTAAAAAGAGATGGAGAAAAAAATCTGTACTGCAATGTCTTGTAATATGTTGCAATGTTTTGAAGTAAATGGAAATGTTTTGCAATTTGTAGGCATTTTGTTTAATTTAATTTAATTTAATGTTGTGCTAAAACAGTTTCTCCGTCAAATTAACGAAAACCTAGAATTTTTCAAAGTAATAACCCCTCCTCTCAACTATTGTTAAAAACGTAATATTTTTCATAACAGAGGCCATTTCTCTGAAAAATTTGTGTCGCTACGTCGCTTCACTTCGGGACACACGGTATAAAGATACGTCACGGATGCGATTAAAAACATCGTAGATACCATTCCCGAGGCGAAACATAGAAATCATCATTCGAAAAAAAAAAACTGATATCAATAATAATAT
The DNA here is from genome assembly GCF_029955315.1 of Cylas formicarius. Classification (NCBI taxonomy): domain Eukaryota; kingdom Metazoa; phylum Arthropoda; class Insecta; order Coleoptera; family Brentidae; genus Cylas; species Cylas formicarius. The sequence goes on from NW_026844334.1 coordinate 14,725,558, forward strand.
CGATTGTTTTTAAAAATAAAACACGTTCTTCGAGGATATTCTGCATAGTAATCAGCTGTTGCATAGTAACAGTTTCATCAACTGCGATGAATGGAACTGGATATGAACAACAACATTGTGTCGAATTAAAATTTATCAATGAACTTTGCTGACTCGACGAACATGTTCATCAGACCATCAGACGTTGACTTTTTCTGTATTTTATGCGACGCATATCTCTCTTTGAATAAAAGCTATTTGCTTCTGTTCGTATGTAACGCGTGTTAATCTCTCACACCTTCAGTTTTTGTACCAAACCAAATAAGCTAGAGAGCTGGTCAGGCAACTTTTAATGATTTTCGCAATTAAACCAGTGTATATGTACAACTTACCCTTCCAACCCTTCCTTAAAAGCCTCCGCCTGAAAATTCTTATATCTAAGCCGCAGCTCGCTTCTGATGTGCGAATTTTAAAGGACCGACGGCTAATTAATACTATTGCAATTAGTGTCCCCTACAAGTCAAGAGTCTAATACTACTACTACTATTACATTAATTCTTTTTTATTGATTACAATTAGTTGACGGCATTACCAAATCTTAAATATAGTCACAAATTCGAATTATTCCACTTTATTTTTCAAACTAATTGTATACGCCTCGTATCCGAACCGCCTCAGCAGTAATAATAATAATAATAATAATCAACTTTATTCGTAACGAACAAAATGTAAATGTACAAGAAAATGTATTTACATTCCGAAGCCTAGGCTAAGACTATTATTCAAGGCTAATAATAATAATAATAGACGTCCAACAAAAAGAGCCCTTATAAGTCATTCATAAAATTCCCTAAAAATGAATGGTTACTAGAGTAACCACGTAAATAATTCCTAAAGGAAACAAGAAATCATGGGCGTGTGAGATTATAATCAACAATATAAAAATTTTCATAATTAAATTAAAATTTTCATGGTTAAATTAAACAAATTTGAGACATTTTTAGATAGATAATAATAAGCACAAATACACAAAATAAGAATGCAATATGTCTTGAATTTTTTTACATATGCAAAAAATGACATTTCAAAATTCAAACCTTCCAGTTTTTCGCAAATTTCAGAGTTCTGCGGCATTTTTGCAATAATAAAAACACCTTTTCACTTTCACAACTGATGACTGTTTTAATGTAGATTCTGTTGATATTTAGTACTTTCGCTTCAGTAAACAACTCTTTAGAAGGAAGTATTTTTGAATAATATTATTTTCAAAACATGCTTCTGGCCAATTGGTTGAAGAGCTGCGGATAAACCGCTGCAGCACTCCAAACACAAATATCGTAAGATAAAATTGATTCACTAAAGATTTATATATCTTAGTAAGGGAACTTCTAACTACCCTTAAATATTTTAACTTTTTGGTGTATTTTATGTGGTGAAATTCTTGTCATAGCCACAGTCAAAATTATGAATTTTTATTCTTTGCAAATCTGGAGCACCAGCTTTCGTCATGGAATTATTAATGAATTGGGGTTTCTCTAAATCAAGCGACAGCAGGCTATAATCTAGCCATTTTTTACCAGGCTTGGTAATTTTTCAGCCTTGTTTTAGTAGCCCTCTCATACCAAAGTCTTCAAATTTCTCTCTCTCTCGGTTTGAAACTGCAAATTCCAGCTATAAAAACAGTTAGCATTCTTTGAAATGATACGGAAAATAGACGTAGGGAGGAGAGTGGTATAAGCTTTGTTGTAACCAACTTTTAATTCTTTTTTTGTAACTTTATTTACGATACAAAACAAAGTTATTAATAAACACACAAACTAAGTAACTCTTTGTCAACGTCGCGGATTGTAAGTCATTACTATCACGTGTTGACATTTTAAACGTGAGCGTAACCGATAAATCAACGAACGTTTTGAATTTTTTCAGCCCCATTCCCGACGACAACGAATGTAGGTAAATAGAATTAATCTGATAATAAAATGATCTGTTTAACTTGACCTGTTTCAAAAATAGTGTATGACGTAAAATCGGCGAGGATCTTTTCGTATGTTATGTTGCACTTGAGCGCGCCTAACACAATTAAAATTCACGTGGTAACCAAACACGTGAGCAATGAAAGTCGAAGATTGTTTACGTCACGAAAAAGGTTGACGGTGTGTAATTATTTAACATCATAATTTATTGCCCCTGACTTAAACTTTTGTCTATTGATCGCGAGTTTGTTTCGCGCTATCACTTTATTCCGGCATTTTTCAGTGGGTCTACCATTGTTTTGAATAGTTTCAGGAAATAAATGTAAATGCAAAAGCCAAGATTCTTTTAGTTTGTTCTTTGAAGGTTTTGTAGGCGTGTATTTTTTTCACTAATAAAAATGAAAGGATTAAAATATTATGAGAGAAAAAAATAGACAAAGCAAGTTTAATATTTCACAAAAAGGCATTAAATGCTTGCAGTATCTTAATTATAACTGATTTATTTTTTTTAGTTAGTTGTTAAGACTTTTGGTTTCTAATTATATATTTTTTCAGTGAAAGGTGGCTTAGCGCCAAAATTCCCCGGCCTGACATAGATGCAGCTCCAGTATGACGATAAAACTTTGTCTTTTTTTAAATATCTTAGTAGGCTGCGAAAAAAAAATGAAGTCTTACGTCAAATAGTTTTTTATTGACAAGACGTATCCGAAGAAATGTCGCAAATAACGCAAATTGAGTATAGAGCACTCATAAAGTTTTTGAAAAAAGACGGGTTAGCACCCAAAAATTATTAAAGAAATTCTGGATGGTGTGTACGACCAAATTTCTCCTTCGTATTCTATAGTGAAAGAATGGGCACAACGTTTTCGAATGAGGTAGGAGTCCCTTGAAGATGATTCAAGAACTGGTCGACCAGTGCAGGTCATAACGGAAGATTGTGGAAGAGGTGGTATTGAGAGATCGACTTTTAAAGGTCAAGGAAATTTCAGAAATTACTAAGCTTTCTGATACAACTGTTCGTCGAATCCTGCATGATCATTTAGGTATGCATAACGTTATTGCAAGATGGGTTCCTAAAAACCTTTCGGTTATTCAAAAACATCGCCGTGTAGAGTGTGCACGGTCTTTTTTGGAACTCTGTGGATCGGAACCGAACCCTCTGATAGAAACTATTATGACGGGAGATGAAACTATTCTTCTCTATTATGACCTTCTATCGAAAAAATAATCAATGGAGTGGCGTCGTAAGGGTGAAGCATCTCTAAGAAAATTCAGAGACTGCCAGTCAACAAAAAAGGTGATGGTGATAGATTTTAAAGAAACTAATATCACTGTCAATGGTAAATATTACGCAACATTATTACAAAAATTGTGAGACTGCATACGTGCAAAACGTCCATACTGCTGGTGTTGCACAAGCTGCAATTTTAAAGTGTGGATTCCAACAGATAGATCATGCTCCCTATAGTCGAGATATGACCCCCAGCGATTATTATTTGTTTGGATATTTGAAAAAGGACTTACGTGGACGGCGGTTTAACGAGAGTTTAAAAGAGGCTTTTGCTCATTTTGCAGACAAACCAAAAGAATATTTTTTTAAAGGGATTGAGTTGTTAATAAAGAGATGTAACAACTCTATTACAGTTAAGGGGGATTATATGGAAAAATAATAAAAAAAATTGTTACTCTACTTTGTTTCTTTCATATTTTGGCGCTGCCCTCGTATGTTATTAGGATGTTTGGTGGTTTCGAAAGACTCGGATAGAAGAAAGTGCTAGATGCAAGAGGTCTTATCGAATAAAATCTGGTGTGGTTTCTCGTGATAGTGTTTAGTACTTTCTTCTTATATGTCAACGTCTTACTGACCTTTGGTGTTTTCTTGTCTGTCCAGACAGCGCTTTGTAGAAGCCAACGTGAAACGACAGCGAAACGGACTTAATGTCCAAGGCAGGAAAATTTCAGAATTAATGTTGGTACCTACAAGTTTCATTGCCTTTAAAAAATAAAAATGGAGCTGTCAAAGACCAGATTTTTGGATTAATTCCCGGTAACACTTGGTTACCCAATAAATACCTACGTACACGGGACGCAATAATTGAAACACACGTAATTAACGAGTTAAACGAGTCGATTGTGTTTGAACACGACGCGACAATAAAAAGATACCAGCGTTTTAGGCGGTTCGATTCGCGTAAAATTGATTCGCGTTTCGCGAAAACAAGCGTCGCGGAAATGACTTTGCAAAGCCGTACATATATACAGGGTTGCACAAACGAGGGCTCAATAGAAGTATATGGATAATGATAGGCCTTTGAAAATTGGGTTGCCACCATAGAACACGTTGTATTTTTAGATCCTTTAAAAAAAATTAAAACTCGTACAGCTGCAATTTACGATACTGCTCTCAAGAGCTATTTTAGAGATAACAATTATTTTTTATAAAATTTGGCGAAAAACAACTATCATAAAAATAATTATCTACATATCTTTCCACCGTTTTTGATAAAAATCTTGGAATTTGTTTACGGTTTGTCAATAGGCTGCTGTATCATATGACATAAAATTTAAGTTATCGCAAACAGGGTGTTTACAAAATTATCCTCATTTTGCAAAATGTATAAATATAAATTAAACATGAATATTACATGGAATTCTATGTAAGGTACCGATTTTGAACCGTTTTGGGGTTGCAAAAATCTTGAATAATATAACTTTACGCAAATGTGAATGTTATGAAGAAATTTTATGTTTTTATGGTGTTTTAAATTCATATTCTGTACTGTCTGTAGTAAAAGTGTGAGCCTTTTCCTTTAAACATTGTTATTTTATTCTTCAGTCCATATAATTTCATTTTAAAAAGTTTGGATCATGCTGATATTTTAATTAATTTTATTGTAATGTATTTAACTTATAACTTAACTTATAATTACGCATTTTATTTGTCTTTAAAATTCTCTTTATTGATGTGTATTTATTGTACAATAACATGTATAGCACTCTTTATTAACGCATTAAGATATTCATAAAATTTATGGTTATCGGGGGCAAATTTGGATTTGAATTTCGAATTGAATTGAATTTACTGCATATCCTTGTTGTAATCTTATTACAGTTGATCGCGAATATAATAAATTTAATAAATCATGGTTTGAATATGACTTGCTTACTATCTAAATCTCTAAGTGAACGAGGGTAGCTCACACTACAGCACTTAGGCCTTAGCAGGTCCATTGTTCTTCCTTCGGGAAAGAGCATTCAGCTTTCCATCAAGCCTAGCAACTCCATGTAGGCGTTGACAGCTGTCTCACTGATTTCCATCTTCCTGTTCGCACCTGCACGTGGGGGTACTACTCAAACCCAATTTGAATTGGCGTTCGTAATTAATTCGTAAGAATACCTGTTGCGAAGCGTACCTTTTTCCTGGACATAGTCAGGTATTGTGTGGCTGTTGTTTCGTTTGGATAGCTCAGAAGCCTTCTAGCCAACCAACATCCTATTGTTTTAGAAAAAATCCAGGAGTTTTCGTTTATCAGCTTTTTAATGACTGACGTAGCCAGACCGACATAAAGTTTAGTCCGGCAGCCCTTCTGGTCAGGGAGTCGGCATTGAATGCAACTAAGGATTAAAGGGCATGCGTACTACTAAGAATTGCATTATTTTAGTTTTTTGCTTTTAACTCCAAAACGGTTCCAAAGAGGTATGGTATGGTATTGCATCTAAACAACGAAACTAGCCAAAACTAACCAAAATTTCAATCAAATTTTTACCTTGAATGGTAAAATTCTCGACGAAATATTTTTTATCGCCAAAACACCTTAATGGAGCTACATAGAACCAAAAAGTTTCATATTCTATTCGATTTTATTAAAAACTGAAGTCGAAGTTATCTTCTTGATGTAGCAACGCTGCAGTGTTCTAAAAATTTTAAAAATCCACACTACATAATGTTCAGCATCGTTCCATAGAACATAATAGTGATCAATTCAACATGACAAAAAAATAAAGTGAAATCCAAATAGGTCAAATTTAACTAAGGATGAGGTTTACATTTAAAATTTGTGACTGACACAGACATAATCACTAAACATTGCCAATCCAGCAACAAACTCGTCCACTGTGTAGGGTCAGTAAAAATATACAGTTCTCAACCGATGTTGAGGCAAAAATAAATCTCCACCATGCCGTTTATCATAGAAATGCCTATCTTTGACAGTTGGGTAGCTAGATTGAATTTCGGCACTGATAGACAAACAGACCCTGCAAGGTCAGAATCCTATATTTCCTGAATGGATCCCTACTGCTATTCCAGGGTTTGCGTTTACCGATAATGCTTACTGCGGTCTTTTACATTTTAAATAAGCTGAGCTCCTCCAATTGAGGGGTGTAATATATTTTACTCTGCGAAGGAGATATAGTATTGAGGCTAATTTGTTTGTAAACTCATTCATGTGATTCAAAATTTCACGTCTGGACTCTGTTCATGTTCCTTAAGAGAAAAGGTACATATCTCGGTTTTATTGAGATTTAGGCTTAGGTTGTTATCTGAGAACCACTCACGAAGTTTTTGTGATGTTATGTCCAAATTTTGTTTAATTAAGGCACAGTCAGTGTAACTATCGAGCAAGGTGATATCGTCCGCACATTATACTGTTTTCATATTTGGAAAGAAGGCTGGAATTTCATTTACATATAAAGTAAACATTAACGGGCCTAAAGTAGATCATTGTGGGACACCCGCTATGATTGGTAAGGCTGCCCCTTGAGGCATCCGGCAAACTTTTGTTGACTTTTTTTTCTTAAATCCAAACTGCGATTTTGAGAGAAGATTACAATTTTCCAAGAACGCTACTCTATTGTTAAAACATATTTCAAAATAGAGATCACACTCTCCTACTGGCCCAACCCTGTTTTTAAATGCCTGTTTTTTTGATTCAGCATAAACTTCTTATAGGTCAAGCTTTAAGGAGCCCTGGTGATTTATGAATAGCGGGTCGATTTATCTATATTTCCCCCTAAAAATTAAAAACAAAAAACGCTCAACCATCGGGTAAACTTTCTTAACGAACCTTTATCCTTGAGATTAAAAGATTTGTCGAACAATGCAATTAACGCGAGAATAACGTATCGCCGCGTTATCTAAATGACTGTGTTTAAGCGTATTTTTCAACGGCGGCGTCGTAATTTTATGTTTTAAATTGTTCGACCAAAAAAACGCGTCGCGCGTTCTGCGCGCAGCAAAAGTAAGCGGCAACGTCCTTAGAGCATTCCACAGATCGGTTGCCGCCGCGGCTGCCTTTTTTTACGAAATGTCAGTGGATTAGTTTACCAGTTTTCTTGGTCGCCGCTTGGGAGTGGCCGGCTTTTTATCCCTTCCCCCTCCCTTCACTCCGCGCCAGTTTAATTATGTAAGACATAAACAAGCGAGTAAACAAGCACTCAGGAGAAGCGATCCGCGGCAGTTAACAAAGCAAGGCGATCAACTTTTATATAAATACGTTATCTGTGGCTTGGTCTGTTTATTCGCGGATCTAGCGTTTTTTTTTTCTCTCAACCGCTTTTGTCGTTTTATTTTTATATACCGTCGATGCTTGACGGCGCAGACGCAGTTTCGGGTATCCGCTTTTTTGCCCACGGCAATTTAAGTAACCGGTTCTTTGTTTGCACTTTCAGTTTTTTGTAGTTATCCGCGAAAGAGAGTAGAGGAAAACTGGTCCAGTTCACATACGAGAGCCGTTCAGGTGTTGTTGTGCGCGACATAGTAGGCGTTGATTGTAACAGACCTTCGCTAATATTGTTGCGATAAGTAGAATTTTAGCAGTGGTGGTCGACAACCGATTTGGAAGCATTATGTTGCCCGAATTTCCGAAATTAATACAAGCACTCGGTAGATCTGCACCAGAGCGCAAAATATTTTAAATTTGTCTGAAGAGACATGCCGGTCATGGGCGGTTGAAAACTGTTTGCATATAAAAATAATCTGATGTATAAAATAGTGCTCAAAGACAGCGGATAAAACTAAAATTCTTGCATGTAATCAATTCTTCTATCAACGAAAAATCCGGGAGTCTATAGTATTCTATAAGCAACCTAGTCAATCTTAACCTTGACTCAGGTCTCTACCTGTCACCAATATGGGAAACAATATAAAAGCAGGTACAGAGTAAAATGCGAGCCAGTTCGAGTCAACAAAAACCGACGCAGGAGGAATTCAGAAGTTTAATAAAAAGTACCTGAACATAATGTTAACAAAAAACGACTGCTTTTATTTTCTGGTAGACGAATAAAAAGTCGATCTGGCGTTTCACGGGTTGTACTCAAACACGATGGCACGATTTGTAATATTGTAAAGCACAAACACACTTTACACGGGGCAAAAATAAATGAGAATAGCGCTATAACATGTCGTCGTATCGATCGAAAAGCAGCGGTATGACGTCACGATCATTCCCGCGCGTTTAGTATCGTTTAAAAGGAATAGCCGGGTGTCACAACTCTATTTATTGCAACTTAAATATTGGGTTTTTAGTTTTGATATTTGGTAAGCGTTATTTCTATACATAAACAAATTTATTAAACAAATAAAAACAATATTCCGCCAAGTTCCCCATTAGAGGCCAGAGCAGGCCTCCTGCTGTCAGGTTGGGTCCTGAAAACGATCTAGAAAAATTCGTTTCTGTCGATGGATCCTGAGTTGTTCAATATGATTCTGACTCAAAACGGCTACAGTATAAAAGGGTCCGAGCAGCAGCATATGCGCACATGATGATGATGATTGGGGATTTTTTGTAACTGGACCTTCATTTACAAAATTGCGATTCCATTAGGGATGAACAGATCATATCGGGTACGGCAATGTGAAAATCGAATAATATGCACAAAATCAACATCGCTAATGCTAACCACTGGTTTTTGTTTGGAAGAGAAGGGTCAGGAACTCAGGTGTTAAAAATAATAATCATTTCCAGTCTGCTCCATTTTTCTAACAGACAGCAAATTGTAAGAACCTTCTCGACAATATAATCCATCCTCAAATATTAGCTGGATGCAAGTATTACTGTTAACCTTAATGTACCCTTCTTGGTTGCACTTATAAAAATTCCACTTTTGGCCAGTGAAATTTTCATTTGTGTTTGGAGCTCGATAAAACTGTCGAATAGGTCATCTCGTTCTGCAAGATGATGTGTTCCCGAATAATAAATAAAGGTGCTTGCTTTCGTTATCAGTTTTTGATTTATTCTTTATTTATTTAAGAGCTTCAAAGTTTCTTTTCGCATTTGCTAAAGTACTTTTGACCTGAAATATTTTGGGGCTTGTCATAATTGGTTAGTACATCTAATCAATAAATCCCAAAATAATAAAATGCTTTGATCATATGCTTCTGACTTCAGGACTAGTAATTTTTTCCGTAATGTTAACTGTATAGCAAGAGTTTTACGCTCATAATAATAAAACTAATGTAGCGTCAAAATATCAGTCTACTCAACACTGACAACACTGTTAATAGTGTAGCGATACAAATAAACAAATCATAGTTCATCATGTTTTATTTAGTATGAATAAGTAATGATTAAATGTAAAAACATTTACTATAGAATTTCGATAGTGCTAACGCATTTTGACGCGTTCCTCAAAAATAAAATCCCAATTCGTCTAAAAACGCTGCCAATTAGATAAAACGTGACGTCTGCTGGATTTTATTGCAGTTTCATGCGGGCGATTCCAATTAACATGCACGCACCAACCCGACTCTCATTCTCGACAAACGTGTGCAATATGTGATGTAACGAAATGACAGAGCGAATCCAAAATTAATTTGCCCTGAATCATTTTATTTTCGAAACTTGGATGTTTCCATCCCGCTATTTTTAGCTTTGAAAATGTCAGCCGCACCTCAGTACGTTTTAAAAATAGTTTTTTTTTGTTTCAGGTAAAGTGTCGATCGTCCAGTTGAACTCTGATGCGGTAACGTACTCTTATCTTTGGTAAATTAAGTTGTCTCGCTCTTTAGTTCAAAGTTTTCACCCATTTTCTGTTTGTAATACGTGTAAAATAATGTCCCTTCACGACAACCCTCATATAATTGGCTGCTACCTAATAATACTCTCATAGAGTTCCAAGTCTTTGACTGGCTTGTAGAAAGGGCGCAAATGAATATAATTTAAAATGAGATGGAGACGGCGATGTTTCTCTTAGAACTTGAAACGTAGTTGTTTCAAGATTCATGTTTAACTTTCTACGAAAGTCTTAATCAACCAGCGCATTAATAGATGTGGTGCTGTTGCTCAAGCAAAAATATAAAATATTGACATATCATAAATATTAATTAATTAATACAGTAATTATTATTTCCATATTAGTTTTGCCGATTGGTTTTTGAAATCAATACAATAAATTATCTAAACTGTGGTACAATTGCGTATACATTGTTCTGAAACTGAATGATCGTTGTTGACTGTTACTGAAAAAATGTACCTTGACTAGAACCACTTTTATCACCTTCACGTTTTCTACATGGAGATGAAGTAAACTTCGGAACAATTGTATTTCGCCAAATGCTTGTCGTGGTCTCCCGCCAAAATTTATGAATGTCTGTTGTTATTTATTTTAGTAGGGGTACTGTTACGTGGACTTTTTTGCACACCTAACAATTTTGAGTTTTACAACACGAATCTGAAATTTTTTGTAAAATACAGCATCAAAATATGTTATAGAGGGTCAGATTTTTGGAAATAATTTGCCATATATTTGGAAAGTCTGGAACAGTTATTAGCTATTCGTCATTTTTGTGCAATGACTGCTTCTGCCAATTAAAATTATGACCATTGTTTTGTTTGGAATAAATATTATTGCCTTGGTTTTATGTTGCAATTTTTATAAAAAAAAATGTGACAAGAGCTACCGCCCCGTACCAACCAGCAAAAAATTATTTTCAAAAAATTTGCAAAAAACTACATTTAACGGATTTTGTTAGTTCGTCTTTTATTGATTAAAGACAAAAAATCATTAATGGAAACAGGGAAGCATTCAGCCAACCGCGTTTATTTTATGTTTTTCAGATTTTCAGCTAAAATAATGCTTAATCAAGATTTTCTCACATATTTTTACAAATTTGTCAATAGTCCAATAAAAAAAATGCGAAAAATTTTCTTTTATATATAAAAAAAACTGTTGTACAAACTTGTGATTTTATTGTATAGGTAAGAAAAATTTTGAAAATTCACAGGATTCTCAAGTGAAAGTTATTGGGACCCCTGAATAATATACAAATGATTTGAAAACTGTCTGAATCCCCACAATTTCCGAAACGGATTTATACAAATTTTGGACGAGTTAAACGTTTTCCCTGCGGCAATCATAGTGTGGTCCAAAAACTGTATAAAATCAAATCCGAACAGTAATGCGGGGAAATCGTTCAATCGCTAAAGGTACGTTAAAAGCGGAAAGTGTAGATGGAAACTCAAAGTTCACGTAAGTGGCTGGAAAATTGTCCTGGAGAACAGAACATTTTGAATGGAGTCGGAATATTAATGCACGACGTTTTCAAAGCTCGGAGCGTCTGGTTTTGTCTTTTTTAGTTTTATCGTGCCGAGGTTAATTAAAGGGGGTGCCAAAGTTTACTTCGCTTGCAGTACGCCAGCTTGAAATTGAATATGAAACGTACATATAGTATCTCGAATTGGCTTGCGTTGAAATTGATTGACGATTCGATCATGCAGATAATTAAGAGACTTATCTATTTACTTTCTTCTACCGCCATTAACAAAATTGTCTGGGATGGTGACCATTGTTAAAAGTAAAAAAGAACTAGTCCCAATTTTAACATAATGAAGCTTTTAAAGTAATGCTATTAAAAATAAATTATTTCCGATGAATTATTAATTAATGTTTGTACATCTATAGTGGAGTTTCATACACAATACATAAAAGATACTACATGGTTATATTTTCTTATGATATATTTATATTTATTTAGCTGAAAATTTCTGCAATTTCTAACACCCAGCTAAAATAATCACTTTGCTACTGAACTATAAATCGTATTGTCAAAAATGTTAAATATTACGTTTGTTTGAAGGTAGTAGACAATGATAAATGTCGATAAAATTTGATATTTCCATCGTCTTTATTGTTTGCTTCCACAAAGTTTCAACTACTCAGTCGTCTTCAATAAATAATAAATGCAAATATTAAGTGAAATATCTCATTTCGTTTTGTTTCGTCATTACGTTTATTCGATCGGACACAAAACTGTGTAATCAATGATTAATTAATGATAAAAACTAGAATTGAATTATAAATTTTAATAGTATATTATGCAATAAGTGCGGTGCCGCATTTGAGTCACGAGTTTATTTGGTACGAGCGGAGCGAGTGTTTAATAAACGAGTGACTTAAAACGTTTACCAAACGTGTTGCATACTATACTTTTTCTACTACCGTTAGTTTTTGGGTACATTTTTGCAAAACAACACGAGAATACATTCACGGGCATTAGCGTCAGAATTGATTGATAAACGTCAAAATTCAAGCCGTGCGGTAAAAACCTCCGAAAACATCCGATCGCTCCCAAACCCGTGCGGTAATATCCCGGAAATGTTTTTCTACTCCGTTCTGTAAAATACATAATCGATCTAGCGTGCGGGAAGCGTCACTTTACCACGTGAGCTTCTTGTCCCACGGATCCAAGCCACTTCGGACATTTCCGGGATATTACCGCACGGGTTTGGGAGCGATCGGATGTTTTCGGAGGTTTTTACCGCACGGCTTGAATTTTGACGTTTATCAATCAATTCTGACGCTAATGTCCGTGAATGTATTCTCGTGTTGTTTTGCAAAAATGTACCCAAAAACTAACGGTAGTAGAAAAAGTATAGTATGCAACACATTTAGTAAACGGCATTTTGTTGCATAATATGCTATTAACGTCAATGATCAATTGTAAGAATAGTAAGGAATATTCACAATTTCCCATTATTCGAGTATTTCGTAGTATGACTTTTTTGCTTATTAACATAAAGGTATTGTTACAATTGATAATTAACAAATGTTATGGTATTGAAGAAAACAGAAAACTGGAAAAGAAACATAATCATTTTTAATTTTGTATTAGCTTTATCAACAAATCATGTGGCAGAACTTTTATCTATTTCCATTTCATATCCACTTTCGTCTCCCAAATTTTTATGTAAAAACACAGAATTCATGCTGCAATTACTATCTGACTGATTATGGTTATTTTGTTCTCGATTAGTATAATGGACGTCAGGCATTTTCGCAAACGTATACTTGTTATTTAAATTTTTTAAACTGAGGAGCCCAAGGCCTTTAGTGAATTCCGTTTCGTTGATAAAATGACCCAAAGCGACACCTACTTTTCATTTTCGACAGAATAAATATAGTGTGACGTCAAACGGTAATAATAAAAAAAACGATAAATTCATTCATTATATTTTATCGCTTCAACGGGAATTTTACTTCATTGTTTATTAAAGCGCCAATAAAATTGCGATTCGGTTGCCAAGTGGCTCACTGTCACTGGCACACCTTGTAAGGGTAGGTTGGCATTGCGGCGAATTTAAAATCTTAATGGCAAATGCGAATTTTCGATTATTCCAATAATCAGCACAAGCGGTCCATCAATATGATTGAACAAAACGTGATTATTAAATTACAAAGCCACTAAATACACGGAGGGATTTAAGTGGCTGCGTTAAAAAAAATTATTATCCATTTCGACCTGAATTCACCTTGTAATATATGCGACACTATATGCGCTTATCGATCCGCTTTAAATTTTCATATTTCAAATTAAGTTTTAATTAAATTCCCAATTGTTTATTTAATATCAACAAGCACAATATATTGTTGGTGGCGTCGCGGTAATCATTAATTTATAAGGCCATAGAATCAATACGAGTTGGAATACGCTTCGTTATCGGGGGTACAATTATCTCGGATATAAAAGTTCTGGATTATAGAAACATTCTGCTTGATTAGAAATACGATACGTTGCCCGAAACTCGGTTCGAGATATAAAATTGCTTCAAGAAATACGGCATATATAAATAAAATATAACGAAAATCAAGATTTGTGTGAAAATGTGACGCCACAATTGTTTAAAAAATTACTGTAATTGAGAGTTTTGAATGCTTTTTCTTCTGAAGCAATTCGATTGTTTTCTGTACTTATAAAAATTTTATGCTAAATAAATTCTTATGTCATAGTATTGGAGTTTGTTTTAATTCCGTAAGTATATCGTCCAACGTGTAGTAGGTATATGTTACTTGCCTTAACATAAATCATGTCGTATATGAACAACGATTTGTTGCAGATCTAATTTCGTCGAAAATTTTTTTACTCAGGTAACCGGAAAAATATCCATGTTTACAATGTATTGCGGTAAATTAGCCTTGGATGGTTGCTATTTATAATAATAGTTGTTTAGTTAGCTCTCGCATACATTGTTTTCTACGAACTATTTTCTAAAAATTATTATTCGTAGAAATTGTCGGATTTGAATTTTCTTTTAATATTTGTTATAGCTTAATAATTTTTATTTTTTATAGGTTAATAATATACAAGATTACTGAACGGTATTAATTTTACTACTTATGAAACTATGTTTTGCATATTGGCGGAAAGTAGAGTGGGTGGGGCGAAGACATTGCCGTCAACGGATTCCAAAATCAATACGAAATATTTTCGTAATCTTATTAGCTCGTATTTAATGCATTCGAAGCCTACCAAAGTATTATTAGTAAAATATAACTGTTTTCTATTATGGGTAAATTATATTTTACTTTGTAATAATATATATTATGTACGTATAGACGGAGTTGTTTTTTCTTTGGCGTCCAATGAAATTTCTGTAGCGAATTTCAAATATAGTTTATCATAATAATATTATAATAAGCAGAATAAAATGTATTAGTAGAAACTTTCATCCTCAGTATAATGAAAAGATATTTAGAAATCATTCATTCCAATCATGCGATAAGCCTGTTTATATCTTTAATATTTTAATTGATCAAACTAAACAAAACTGAAGTATAACGATACAACTTTTGTAATGTTGCAGTGCTTTCGTGTAATACGTAGGTATATAGACTAGTATGGAGTAGTGGCAAGAGGCGTATGCTGACCGGACTGTATCTCTCGATTATTTTGGAACTATTTTTAAGGCGAAAAAGCGTAAAAAAGAAAAAACTTGATAATTTTAACAAGTTTAACTGCCAAATAAGTGCAGATATTTTTACATATGTCCTTGGATATTTAACTTTTATTTTACATGCTTACTCTATTTGCTTGTTCCGAACGATACCATAACTAGAGAAAAAGAGTGTATTAACATATTTTATTATTTAAAATATAGTATTATTGTTATTATTATCAATACAAAAACGTATTAATTAAATTGAAGATAAAACGGGATGCACGGAGTTTATATTACATTTAGGATTTTAACATACCAAAATTAACGCTCAGCAATTCGGAATCGACTCTTGATTGTAAATTCTTCAGTGGCTTCGCTGACTTTTCGCTCCTTGTTAATTAAAACTCTTTGACGATTTTATACAAACCCATATTTTGCGCGCCATAATTTCCGTCAGCGACGCCGGCCATCATCGTTTTAATCACGTCTAATTTATAAGTAATTAATAGTTCGACGCCAAAGCACCGAGGCGGAATTAGCGTCGCGACGGAAGACGTCCTTGTGCGTGGGAACGACAGTCACGTCTCGGTGCCTATATCGGTTAAATTCCCAACCCGTTACACTTTTAGAATATGTGGCACACGGACCAGACATTAACGTGTCATAAAATATTAACTGCGGGTAATAAAGTTCCCTTTGTATAAACAGTAAATACAAGATCGTTCGTTTTATCAATATAATATGTAATATATTCATGTGTTATAGTGCAATTTCTTATATATTTAAATCTGCGTTCTTATTAAACTAATATTAATTAATATCCAATCATTTTAATACATTTGCTCAGTTTCTGAAATAGTAAAGTGCAGTAAAAGACTTTGGAAGTGAAACTCATCTTTAGTTGTGGGCCAGCGCTTCAGGCCTTAAATTATAAGTCGTCAGGCCAACGTAATTACCTACAAGTTGGTGCAACATCAAAACTAACACATATTTCGAATAATTTCTTTGAATTAAAAATAAAAAATCCCTCATTTTTGTATACTGTCAAAAAATTACAATTACGGAACTAAATTTTTCTCATAATTTCCTAAAATATTTCAATTTACAAAATATTATATTATTTCTATACATTACCTTAACATATTCAATTCAATTCAAACGGTAATAATGTTGTTCTACTGGGCGACCAAAATTAAGTTGGCATTATGTGCCTAGCTCACTTAGGTCCGCTGTATCCCAAATTTTATCGGCGTTTGTCCATTGTTTTGGCCATTTTTTAACAAAAATGAATGAACGGCATTTGACACAAATTGTTTTGAAGCCGGTCTTCCACCAAACGGACAGTTAAGTTTATGTTTTTTAGTGTGTTTTGGAACTTAAAAGGACAAAACCAAATCTTAAACAAATCCATAACTCTTATTTCCAGCAACCGGACTACTTTTTGTTCGATTTTTGTTTTTGTTTTTTTTTTTCAATAATTATCTGATATGGTAAAAAATTCGTATCCAAATTGACAAATTCAAATGTAACACAAACGAAATAAACGTCAGTTTCGAAACCAGTTGAAACCTTTTGATTTTACTGCTTCCGAGTGGGACTTCAAAAAGTCAGCTTAAAGTTCCAATTTTGTTTTATTCGAAACGAGTTCTTATTTTGTTTCTATTTGGTCCGTAAAATATTTTCCGACACCTTTTATGATTCTGAATGTGGGACAAAAGGTCCCAATATGGACGAATATATCCGAAGCGATATACGCTAAATTTGAAACTGTCTAAACGCCGTTGTTTCCCTCTTAACGATAAGCCATAATTACTACTTGCGTCACAACAATATTTAAAATATTAAATATTAATTATATAATAATAATATTAGTGATTATTAATTTATTACATGATTTCATTAGTTTTGGTTAGTTTACTTTTTATATATGAGATAAAGATTGATAGAATAAATGTTCATGGGCCTGCATATAGATTGCAGTTTTCTGCACTCCCTTCTATTCGCTGATGACGAAATCCTTAGGGCCAGTGATTCATATGACATCGACATCATGATCATATATATGATTATTACTGATGATATGATTGATCTGGTTAAATAACAAATAATAAATAAATAAACAGATCAAACTAAGAATATATAAAAGTATTGTACAAAGTATATTATTGTATGGGTCTGGGACTTGGAAACTAACAAAGACTGGAACCTATAGAGATGGATATTCTAGAAGGCGGCAACGAATAACAAACAACGAAATAAAACGCAAAATAAATGTAGATAGAACCAACGATATCAGAAGATCTATTTATCTATAGATACTTTTCAGGTTGTTTTAACGTGGTGTCGCTTTATTAAATGAAATATGGTATATAGGTCGCCCTCAAAATTTAAGTATTATTTCATAAAGTTGCAGAAATTACTTGATAACATTTTTAAGCAATCTCCAAAGCAAATCAAGCTGCGTAACGTCATAATGTATAAATTTGCATTATGATGCCATGAACAAGCTAAAAATTTCGATAAGTACTGTTTTGTAAAACTACGATTGCACAAACCGTCAAAATGAAATAATTGAAAATTAAGCAACCAATTTTTTAGATTTGCATATTATTCTTAATTTTTCTGCGATAACCACTTTTGGGCCTATTTATTAGAGATTTATATTACCATCGAAAACGAATCAATTGTCCAATTAGCCTGGAATATATTCTTCATTCATAGCATATAGTATAGCACAAATATCTAATGAAATGAGTAGCAATTAAATAAAAATAAAAGAAGTGCCGACAATAACTCGGTTAGTAAAAACTGAGTATGAACGTCTTCTATACACGAATTATATTCTTTGAGGTCAGTAATTTGAACAACAGTTTAAATTTTATTGCCGTTTTGGGACAAAAATATTTTTTGTTAATATCTGTTTCCGTAATTATTAATAAGTGTAGTTAATAATAAATTTTATCATTATTATAGTTAGAATCTGTTATATTTTTTCTTATTTTATTTGTAAAAGAGTCTTTACAATAATAAAATCAAACTTTGCATAGGGATCACTACCACATCGTTGTTGCTACTTTTTAGCCAAATACTTTAATTTGCGTCAGATTATTGTGACATCAATTAATAAGGTCATTCTTGAAAAAAATAAATAATATGAAATTTGAAACGTATTTACCTTACGTATTTACGGTTTGGCAAACTTGATAGGAGTACATACAGGTCCAAGAAAAATTATTAATAGAGCTGTAAACATCAGAGAATAAATATATGTAAAACAATTTTTCTTGTTTATGTAGTATTATGTTCTTTGTTTTAATGAAGCCGCAATTACTCCCGAATTATTTACTTGTGATATTACAAAAAAAACGGTAACGTTTAAGATACAGGACAATTAAGAAAATTTCTTCAAAATGCATCTATGTATACATACACCCATCAAGTTCGGAAAGATATCTAGTGAGTAGATGAATGGAAGAACAATATTAGGTGGATAGGGCGGTCTGGAAAAAATGATGCAAGAGACGGCCCAGAGAATTGTAACAAATTCGCTTTATATGACATGTCTGCCGCCCGCTATCTTATCAAATATTTAAAATTACTAGTTAACAAACGAGATTGCAGCCTAATTTGTTACCTCGAAATATAACGAACGGAAAGCATAATTGTTTTATTGTTTTTCTTTTTAATAGTCCTTCGCCCGATAAGTAAACACGCAAGTTAAAAGGCGCTCGTCTGACATTTGGCTTTAAAAGAACCAATTAATGCCGCTAACTGAAAAAACGCGATAAAAATACTTTTTATCGCTCTCTTTGGCGGGCGTTATACGACAATTTGAACTCCCGCGAGTCGTTTAATTTTATCGCACCAAAAATAAACGCTGTTGCCAATGTAACCGAAACCTTTTAGTTCATATGAGTGGTATTAATAGTCTGCGCGATGAACAGCCGGTAAACCAGCGCAATAATACACATTGCGACGGACACGGACTGTCCAGGCATGGTAGGTGAGTGAATCGAGAGAATAATGGGCCAGTAAATTGCATGCGTCTATAATTAGTTCACTCTTAATTGACTCGCTACATAATCTGCGTTAATTGCTCGCAGTACACACGCCCATACGGAGTGCATTTGGATACTAATGCGTTACTTAAACTGAGATTGTTCTTGTTAAGACATAGTTTGTTAAAATAAAACATCGATACTACTTAGTTAAATAAGAACAAACTTTGTTCAGATTTTCACATAAGTATATTTAAATGACAGCTGTTTCGGCAACACCGTGCCCTTATCAAATGCGAATATCAAACGGTACCGATGTTTATAAATACAAAACGGGTAGTAATTACTTAATGTGAGGTATTACATTGAGATTTAACAAAGGGGATCCATTCAAATCCAGTTGGTTATTTCGACCTCTCTTCTTATTAATCTCCATAGCTTCTAGTAAATTTAATTTTCTACTTTTTGAAACAGTGTGTAAAATATCGAAATTGTCGTCAAAATTGTGTTTTTCTAAATTTAAATGTATAGCGTAATTAGAATCTGAAGTATTGTTTTTAAATGATCGACGATGTTCGTTGATACGTTTTTTGAATGATCTACCTGTTTGTTCAATATAAATCTTAGAACATGATACGCAATTTAATCTATAGACTCCAGAATTCTGGGATCTATTAGATTTAGAATTGTTTTTAACAAATTTTCCTAGGGTGTTATTAGTTTTAAAAGCAATTTTGAGGCAACATTTCGAGAGATGATCTGAAACTTTATTTACATACGCACACTTGAATCGCCAAACTTTTTCAATAATATAATAGGATTTGGAGTCATTTGTTTCAATTCATGAAGTCGTCGAAAATTGCATTTCTCATTTATTCACGAGTTTAGACCACCAGGTATTCAGATTGATAGTTCCAGACGTTTGGCATTTAGCCTATCCGTCACAACGACCCAAATTTATGACTCGCTCTCTCTCATTGGTCTCCACAGCTTTCATGCGACTTCTCGAGTGCCTTGTCTCTGGTTTGGTTACGCCCAGCAAATGACCACGCACTATCGATAGGCCTTGACTTTGGCATAACACTTTTTCACTGTTTTCATGGCCGGTTCCTCCTTTTCCGGGCAGTATTTGCATTCAGTAGTTTCTTGCACTCTTATCAGACTTAGATGCCTCTTAACGCGGCTGTGACTCCTCAGTAGACTTAACAGAATTCTCACAGCCTGCATTTTCTAAGGTCATTTTAAAGGATACATGAATTTCATCCATTTATTTGTTACAATTCGTTTGATGAATTCATAAGTACTGGTCATATGCTAGAAATAAATTGACTATTTGAATAATCGAAAGGAACCATTATGTATGTATTGTTAGTTTCTATACACCAAAACATTATTACACTTCACGGTGATACTTGCAAATAATCATTAGACAATTTACTCATATGAAAACGTTAAGCGTGAAGCAATAAACTGCTTCCGGATTTGGTCCATCCGGTTGTTTTTTTTATATTTTTTCGCTACTTTTATTTGTTTCGAACGTAATTGCGAGAGTTCCTTCCCCAAGGTTGCGGTCGCTTACGTAACTTATTATTTTTGTTTTGAATGTTTCGTATCGATCTAATTTATAAATTCTACGTCCAAAACCGGTTCCCTTTATGTAGGTCGATCTAAATATTCGTTTAATATAAATATCTACCCACCGTCTAATTCGGCTGCGAGCGCATCAAAAATTAAACGCCGTCTAAAATGGAATTTGTTCGTCATTTCTTTTGTTTCGATCTGTCTTAAAATCCGTGTAAGATTTCTGGGGCGGTCCCATAGTTTAGATATGATTGCTGGAACCACACCTTGAAAGACCTTACGATAAATTATTATTGAATTTTTTTTTTAAATATACACCAAGAATTTCTCCAGGTGGATGTTTCATAGTCTGCCTCAATCCGAGATAAAATTAAATGGATAAAATATAAATATAAGATAAAAAATAAAAATATAAGAGTTCCGTTGTTACCAAAATAAAACAAAGTCGAATTGAGTGTACAATAGTACCCATTCTATATTTCCCTAGCTATATATTACACAGGCCAGCAAAAAATTTAGGTCACTCAAGAAATTTATGAATGGAATGGAGCAAGGTCAGATGGACGTCGGAGATTATGGAATAGACCTGGAGAAAGATATGCCCCAGGTTGAATTGATGAATATTGAAAAAGAAAATTGAAATTGAAATTGAAAATTGAAGCAAAATTAAAATTGAAATTGAAGCTGAATATAAGGAGATAGAAATAGAGGAACAAGCGGGATTTAGAGCTGGGAGATCAACAGTAGACCATTTGTATACAGTAACACAGGTTTTAGAGAAAAAAACAGCCAAAGATCAGGAGGTACATCTCCTCTACATAGACCTTCAAAAGGCTTATGACAGCATACCTCTAGAGAAACTATGGGAGGCTTTAGAAAAAACGAACATTAATTCAAATGCGATAAAAGCGGTCAAAAATCTATATAAAGATATAACAGCTAAAGTCAAAATACAGGACACTTTTTCTGAGCCCATACCAATTACAAAGGGCCTCAAACAAGGATGCTGCCTGTCTCCTGTATTATTCAAAATATACCTACAACAAGCCTTACAAAAATGGATGAACAAATGCAGAGGAATGGGAATCCCACTATTAAATGAAACAACATTATATACCCTTTTCTTTGCGGATGATCAAATACTCTTAGCACAAGATCATGATGATCTAGAATATATGGCACGAAAGTTAGTAGAAGAGTATGGAAAATGGGGATTAGAAGTTAACATCACAAAAACTGAAAGTATGACTGTAGGAGGAACATCTGGAAATATAACATTGGAAGACGGAAGCCTAATAAAAGACTGCCAGGAGTATAAATATCTAGGACTAAAAATAACGCAGGACGGAAGACTAGATGAGGGAATAAAAGAAAGAATAATACAAGGAAGAAAAGCAATAGCCATGCTGAATGGGATCTTGTGGGACCAAAGTATATCCAAAACTAATAAAAAAACCATATATAATACAATAATAAAAAGTATCATCACATACGGAAGTGAGGTATGGCAGCTAAAGAACAAAACAGAAAATATGTTACTAGCAACCGAAATGGACTTCTGGAGGAGATCGGCTGGAAGATCAAAAAAAGAAAAATTAACAAATAAAAAGATAAGAGAGATCATGGGAATAAAACATACAATAGTAGACGACATAAAAACAAAACAACTTATATGGTTTGGACACGTACAGCGAATGCCCGAAAACCGAATCCCGAAACAAATACTATTGTGGACACCGCAAGGGAAAAATAAAAGGGGAAGGCCTAGAAAAAGTTGGAAGGAGGGAATAGAAAAGGAACTAATAGAAAGAGAATTACCAGACCAGCTATGGTTAAATAGAGAAGAGTGGAGGTTAGGTGTCGGAAAACGGCGTAGAACGTTCTAGACCGACATATATATATATATATATATATATATATATATATATATATATATATATATATATATATATATATATATATATATATATATATATATATATGAATTGATGAAATACTTCCACATAGTGGTGGTTCGGTTATGGTTTGGACGGTAATCATTTCTCTGACAGGTCATAGTTACATTACGTAAATCCTGGATAATCATGCCTATGCTTTTAATAATCACTATAGGCGAAAATGGCATTTTTATGCCCGATAATTCTAGACCCCACGCCTCCAGAATTGTCAGTCAATATCTGCATGAGGCGGGAACTAGGTGCTTTGATTGGCCAGCACTCATTCCAGACATGAATCCCATCGAACAATGTGTGGGATGATATGAGACGACGTATTCGAAGACATACACCAGCTCCAAGAAGCGTCCTGAATCTGAGAGAGTTGCTAATGCAGGAATGGAACAACATTAATTTTCAGGTTTTCTCAATATTATTAGTTGTTATTCGTTTCCTTAGTTACAAATAAAATCTAATTAGGCTTTGTTTACAATAGACATTTTTTGTGTCCCGGCAAAATAATAGGATGAATAATTTACCACCTACCAGATTGACGATTCGGTTTTTCCAATTCCAAATTTCTTGGTCGTCTGTATAAGAAATAACTATCGAATAACCGGGAATGTACCATACATAATATGTATGTGCGTATATAATACATACCTTCATGTTGGGATTATTAATTACTGAGAATAAACATTTCAATAGATTCCATGTAAACAACTTAATTATTCCAATGAAATAAATAAAATAAAAAAAAGAAACAAATGTAAGATTTTATTTTTTTCTAATAACTACTTGACGTGTAACGCCAAAGACGAAGGTACCAATTATCCGGAATATCCAATGACGTCGACACAAATTACAGATATTGTGCTCGTAAATATCAATCACTAAAGCCTAATTTATCAATACTGAGTTAATTTAGAGGGTTAGGTTAGCTCATATAGAGTTAATCGTAACCCAGCTTATTCAACTGCGAAACTGTTAGTTAACCATAGCCCTCAGTGTCAGTCATAGCATACACAAATCATTTATGATACTTTCTTCGGATAGCTAGGAATTATTGATTTGTTCGCGAGAATTTGACGCCATTAAGGTTCGAATAAAAATTTCAACATTTCAAAGCTGGGGACGCGAAGCGGACTGAACAGATAGCAGGAGGCTATCGATCGCGGTGAAAAATACGAAATAAAATATGATTTAACTCGATTCCAAACAGTTCCTAACCCGAACAGTGAATAATAAAATATTTCGCATGAAATCGACCGATGGCGAAGTGCAGTGCCGCGAAATTATACGGTTACAGTTCCGGCAACGCAAACACATAATTACGAGCATTGCTTATTTATATTGAAGGTCGGATGGCGTTTTTTTTTTTCATTATTCTCCGACATATTCGTTCTTTCACGTCTGCGACCGAATGGGAAAGGGTGTAATCAAGCGCCAGCCGATTGCAAATAACTTGTGCAATTTCTTTGAATGTTTTTACCCAATTTCGTTTCTTTGCGGGGTAAAATTAAGTTTATATTCTGAGGTTCCACAGAAAAACTCAGTTATGTGATAATAACTTATATCATTATCTAAACTTAAAAATCCAAAATCCTGTGGTTCAAATAATAACAGAGTATATTATGGAACAAGTGCGGTAAACGGCATTTGACTCGTGAGTTTATTTAGCATGAGCGGAGCGAGTGTTTAATGAACGAGTAATTTTAAAAATTCACCGAACGTGTTGCTTAGTATACTTTTTCTACGACTGTTAATTGTTGGGTACATTTTCGCAAAACAACACGAATACATTCACTGACATGGCCGTCAGAATTGACAAACGTCAAAATTCAAGGCGTGGGAAATATCTCCGAAAACATCCGATTGCTCCCAAACCCGTGCGGTAAAATCCCGGAAATGTCCGAAGTGGCTCGGATCCGTGGGAAACGAAACTGACGTGGGAAAGTAAATTAGGTATTTTACAGACGGGAGTAGAAAAATACATTTCTATTTTCAAATTATTTAATTTTTCCAAGAACGATCTTATTAATTGATGTCACAATAACCTGATGCAAATTAAACCATTTTGGTAAAAAGTACCAACAACGAAATGGTACACAAACTTTATTATTAGAAAGGCCCTTTTACAAATAACAGCAAAAATTGTAAATGAAAAAACGACAGATTATAACTACGTGTGTATAATAATAATAATGAAAAATTTATTAATAACTACACTTAATAATAATTATGGAAACAGATATTAACAAAAAAATATTTTTGTCCCAAAACTTCAATAAAATTTACACTGCGTCGACGTTCAAATTACTCATCTTAAAGAGTATTCGCGTTTAGAAGACGTTCATACTCAGTTTTACTAACCGAGTTTTTGTCGGTATTTCTTTTACTTTTGTTTGATTGCTACTCATTTTATTACATATTTGCGATTAGTATTAGCATTATACCTGCTATGACTGACGAATAATATTCCAGGCTATTTTGACAATTGATTAGTTTTATTTAATATGTACAACATTAAAACATTTCGATGGTGTTATAAATGAGTAATAAATAAGCACAAAAGTGGTTATAGGTTATTTAAGCTCCGCAGAAAAATTAAGAACAATATACAAATCTAAAAAATTGTTTGCTTTATTTTCATTTACTTTATTTTGACGGTAGGTGTAATCGTAATTTTACAAGACAGTACTTATCGAAACTTTCAGCTTGTTCATGGCGTCATAATGCAAATTTATGTGTTATGACGTTACCCAGCTTGATGTGAAACTCATTAAGAATCACTGTGTTCGGTTAATTGGTGGGATATGAAAATACAAGAGGGGCGTGACTACAAAAATAAAAGAAATCAGGTAGTTCCTGATGAGAGAAAAGAAAACTTTTTAAAACTTTATAATAAAGCAATCCGCTCCAAACGCCCATTCTATTTATACCAAAAAATAAAATTTAAGCATGATGGTTATAATGTGAATTTAGGACATGTATGTACAGCAAATATCACCACCGTTGTTGCACAGAACGTCACAATGTGAAAAACTATTTAGATACCAGAACTATATCTGTTATAATAGAATACCAATTAGCTTGAAAGGTTTCAGTAGTCTTAAATTTAATAAGGAGATTTGTAAGATCGTCTCATCACTTTTGTAGAGTATGTTTTTATACATTTTTTAAATAAATAAGTCACTTTTCTCCTCGGCACTAAGTTTGTCACTAAGCTCGTATTACACACGACAGTCTTGGCAATCGTGACCTGCGCGTGCGGCTTTGCGTTTCCGCAAGGCTGGTCAGCGACTCGCCACTTTTTTTTAAATACTCATTTTGTTCCACTTTGGATACGGATTCCTTCTCGTCTGTCAGTTGCGAAAATTTACGGTCGCGCGACTTTTCGGTTTCGTTAATATCGCGGCAAAAAAAAATGAGTTGCCGTAATAGAATATTTCAGCGTTGCGCAAATCGAGTCGGTAATTAAACAGTTGTTAAAGCGGTGCAGCGCAGCGCGCCGACGCTTTATGTTTTGGAATATCGCTTTTTTTTACGAAACCTGGTCGAAGCTGCGGACCCAGTTCGTTAACCAAACAATCGATTAAAAAGAAGCTTTTATAAAGAAACCATTTACCGATATTGTTCATTTTTCGTTTTTACTTTATACACCACCTCTTTTCGTTTTTCTTTTGTTGGCCGTCTAATTTACTTTGGTTCCTATCACCGAATTTAATACCGCACAATAAAAAATACACTTTTTAGGTCAAGTCAAAAATTAATTAACTTATTTTAATTTTCTTTTACATATTTGATTCATAATCGCTTTAAGTTATTTTTTCTACTCCCTGCTCTAAAGTATATAATAATGCACTGATCAAGCGTGAAGGAAAGTGTCACTCTAAAAACCACTTCGGACGTCTCCTGTATTTTAATCACGGGTTTGGTAACGATCGGATCGGTAGAAAGATATTCGTGTTGTTTTGCAAAAATGTATCCAAATGGTCGTAGAAAAAATATGGTATTGTATAGTATTGTACATATAAAAAATTATCTGCACACACTTAATGTGACTGCGAGTTCGACAAATTCTACATAAATTATTGGTTAGTAACTGATATCGGTTAAACATAAGGTAAGATAAGCATTCGTGATCTTACCGAAGAATTTATTCAATTTTTCGCATAATTTCCTTCTTTCGAATAACATAAATTTCGCAGCACGTTAAAGAAAGTCAAAAATAAACTACTTCCTCTTTTTACTTTTCACATAAAGTGAAGCACTAGCGTCTGATCATTTTTTTTTTGTAAAGTGTCAAACATACTCTTCCTCCATTTGTAGAAAACGTTTTGGATACACATTATTTAACGTATGCTCATTGTACATACAACTTCGAACAACAAGC
This sequence comes from Cylas formicarius, assembly GCF_029955315.1. Classification (NCBI taxonomy): domain Eukaryota; kingdom Metazoa; phylum Arthropoda; class Insecta; order Coleoptera; family Brentidae; genus Cylas; species Cylas formicarius. The sequence continues at coordinate 14,752,573 of NW_026844334.1, forward strand.
GAGTATACCAACCAAAAGTTACGAGATAGAAACATTTGTTTTGACTTACCGCGGCTAATTACGAGCGAAACGACATTAAAATTTGCTTCTTTGTCTGACCTTTCGACACTTCCGTATTTTCTTTCTAGGCTTCGCCGATTCGTGTTTCTCTTTAAATTTGCGTCAGACTCGATTTTGGTTTTTGGTAATATTTTTGCGATTTAATGTTTTTTTTGTTATTAGAGTGTATTTATAAGACAGTGATATGCAATACAATTGGGTATTTGAAATTTTGAGGCGTCTTCGTCCCCTAACAAATTTAGAATTTAGAAAGTCACTACAAATAGATTTATTTGATGATTAATTTTGATAGTGAAATTTTCCGGCAATTATTTTGACCCAGCATTGACCATTATATTTAAAAAAGTACAAGTAAATTACGTTTCAGCTGAAATAAAAAAAAAATCCCACAGAAATTTGGAATTTGGTTATGTGTAGAAAAAGCTTTTTAAAAATTATTTCGAACGGAAAATTAGGTGTTATTCCTTCAAATCCAACCTCTCCACTTTTTATATCAAATGTGAATTGAAAACAGATTTAGGTAATGGTTTTATCTATTCGATAATAATTGTTTGAAGTAATCTAAACTGATCCAAATTTATATGTAAAAGAGAATTTTGGTAGCTACTTTTTTACAGCGACACAATATAAACCACTATACAAAATAATCCATAATCTTCGTAAAAGTAATATTACTCTATAGTAGGTAATGTAAATGTGTAAAATTACAATTGTACAACATATAATGCAGGGCTTAACTGACACCGACACATTTGCCAGCTGTGAAAATTTGATGATAATAATGTTATCCTTTATATGTACATATATGTAAGTATAGTCTGTCTCAATCATCATCGTGTTGACTTTCGACAGACTCTCCCCAATAAAATTTTAACGATGCTATTACCTATTGTTATTGGGTAAAGACATTAACAAAAAATGTATTCTTTTTTGTTGTTGACCATGTGTGCAGTTACGAGAATATCACAATGTCAAGTCGAAATCATTTGTCGCTGGATGCAAAACGGGTTGTAAATAATGTGTATCACACTTTAATTAGTAGAGGACTTATTAAACAAGAAGCTTTAAAAGAAACCTGTCTACTTACATAAACGCCAATATCGTCGATAAGGGATATCATTAATAGTGGAGAATTGAAGAAAATGTATAAATGTAGTGATTTTCAATCTAACCGATAGTGATCAGGAATAAGAAGGAAAATATATTGTCTTTATCAATGCGAAGTTGTTCCTACGTTGGAAAAACTGAAAAGGAAGCTAGAAAAAAATAAAACTAATATAAATATAAACCGTGCCACCGTCCATAGAGTTGTTTGTAACATAAAAATGAAAAATAGAAAAAAGACAAGTAGTAAAAGAATTACGCAAATTACGCAATTGCAAAGAAATTTAAAGATATAGACAACATATCTGTAATATATGTTGATGAAACATGTCCATAATATATCTTGATGAAACATGGTTCATACACGACACTGTATTCAAAAGAAAAAAAAATTACCAAAACGTTTGGGAGTCCCTAATGTTTTATTCTTGTACCCACCGGACCCGAGTTTTATTGCCGCCATAATTGTACGCAAAAGTCAGCAGGATGAAGATTGAGACAGTCTATAAGGATTAATAAATTAATAAAATGAAAGTAAGTGACCTGACAACAAACTGATTAAAAGTTTGTTTGGTATACACGCAAAAAGTCGGCAAATCTAAAACAATGAAGCAATTTTTAAGAATTGCAGTTTTTTTTTAACAAAATTACCTTACTTTTACCCGCTATGCGTCGCGTCGCGGAAAGAATTCGCCAAACACGTACTTCCGCAACAACGACGCAAACCAACGTCTGCCAGGCAATAAACGGGTTCCATAGATAGAGGAGAGAAAGTCATATTACAATATTATATAAAACGACCTTCGGCCGCGTAGCGGCACTCTTGAATAACTAATGTTTATTTACATGGAGCGGCTGTTGTTTGCCCGCCGACCCCATTCCCGGGAAGATTTCATTGAAGATGAACGGCGCAGTTATTATTGCATTGTAACTCGGACGATTTTTTTATTATACTTGACTCAACTTCTGGCAAGTTCGGCGACTTAATTTCACTTTTTTAATGCTAATCACTCTCTTAAAAAATCGCTTTCAATTTCGCGCTTCGCTTGTGGAATAGGTAGCTTCGACATTTTCTTATTTTAACAGAAAGCGATAGATTGTGTGCTGAAAAAACGGCAAATAAAATTTGAGGACAAAATAATCCTATTTTCGTCCGCTGTAAACATTTAAGCGAGGATAGAACACGAAACCTTTGCGCGAGGTTAGGTCGCGTCACTTCGGTATCCAGACATCAGACGACTGGCTGGCCGGCTGGCTTTACGATACTATGATAATAATGTTGCAGTCACCGGTTTTCGGTTTAGAGTATCTGGTTTGAGCGGGTACTGATTTATGGTTAAATTCTGTGCACTTTATCGGAATTAAAAATGCCAAACAGAACGTGATGTTTTGTTTCAAAATGTACAAATACGTCCAGTACAACACCAAAAAAAAATTCTGCGAATGTTCCACAAGCTCCTCTACAACATAAAAAGTGGTTTGATGGAGCTCGACGAGATGTGAAATCAGTTTTATGCAAGTCGACTATGTACTGCTGCGAAGATCATTTCGACCTGGAAAATGATATGGATATGGAAATATAGAAAAATGGAATATAAGTTGAGTACCTTCAAGCCCGGATGAAACCTGAGATTGTACCACAAAAATATGCATGTCAGCCGTACCGATATTTAATCTCTATAGTGCCGGATGGTAAGTCCTTCAACTGAAAAGTTTCCCTGAATTCAAATATATGTTTTCCAAGTGGACTCCAAAAAAATATAATATAACATTATATCTATGTGACTAGTCGTTCTCTTAGAACTTCTGAAAGCATAGTAAACATAGTAATTTTGATTTTTAGAAGACTAAGCAAGTTATACAGGGGCGAAAATCAATTTTTTTATTTTGTACTTACCTAATAATTTTACTCGGTAATCCTCGAACAAATCAAAATTAATTTTGATTGGCTAGGTTCCTAATATGAAGTATAGGTAAGCCTATATTTGCAATAATACCCTGTATATTCATTTCCTTTAAAACAGTGAAAGAAAAACTACGTTCTCATGAAGGTGAAATTTGCTTATTTTTGACGTTTTCGGAATGAGAGAGACATTAAAAAAAATGTATTTTGTAGATTGCAGAAGAGAATAAAACACACTTTTGCGTATGGCAGACCGTTTTTTTTTCTTTACCCTATTCAATATTCAATGCAGAAGAAAACAGATATTAGCTTTCATAATTATTACGACCCGGCATATGTACCATGTTTTAATATCATAAACTCCTAATGAACTAAAATAAAGCAGAATTAAATTTTATTCATTAGTGCCAAACAAAAAAAAAGTAGATTTAGAACAGAATTATATGTACATATTATCTACTTACCGAACTACTGTAACGCCACTGCTGTGAGGTTCATTTAAATTTGCGTTAGTTGCCAAAAACTCATACACCGTTTCCACATTGACATGGGGTAAATTCGCTAATCAGCCCTTTGATAACCTTGATGCATTGTGTTGGCACAAATAAATAAAATACACAAACGTTTGTGATAGATAATTCGTAATACTCTCCGTATACTCTGCAGTCCGCCACAGCATGGCGTCTGACCATTGATTTTGAAATGTTTACAGTGTTCGTAAATGTCAATATTTTACGCTATTTTTTTTTTCGATTTTCAATAACAAAGTTTCTAGATTTCGAACCGATATATTGAACAATTCAAGGATATTCCTGGACAACTAAGCTGTAATTTAGGCTTGCATAAATGAATCCTAAATGGCTTAAACTATAATGAAAATCGCACAACTCACACTAAAGACAAATTTTGATAATTGTACTTGGGATAATACATTTGGTGGCATTTTCAAGCAAATTTATTGCACGGAATTCTTAAAAACTTAACAGCGAGTTGCTCATACAAGTGAGTTTCGACATTCTGTCCATGTGATCGATATAGGTAGGTTCCCCTTTCTCATCTTACCTCATGACGTAGGTGTTGCACATCCAAGATAAGATGGGTACTTAGCGTTCGACCTATCATATCCCATGGATATTCAGAACAAGCAATAAATCTTGCGGGCCGTTGAGAAAGGGTTATATTAGCTTGTCGGAGGAATTTGGAGAAGAGTTTGAAGAACCCTAACCATACTGCCCCTAGAACGCGCATTCTCACTTGCCATACAAAATTCAAGTTATGCGCCTTTCTCCACTTCTTCGTGAGCCATCGTTAACCCACAAACAAAAACGTGATTATTTACACCATAAAAGGCGTAACTGTCAATATCCCTTATGCTCTAGTTGTTCAATAAATCGATTTCTTGGATATCGATCGACCAGTATCTGCCACCCCTTTATGTCTGATTGCGTTGGATGTGCTAAGATAAACGTGTATGGCGATGATGTACATACAACTTTGTCCAACATAGCATCACATTTGTACCATTCCCGCCAATCTTGTTTTCAATTTCCCAAAAGAACATTCCAGCTTCTCGTATAGGCTCTACTACCCTACCTCTTTCAGATTTACTTAAGGCAGTAAAATTAATTAATTAAAATTATTAACTTTTTAATAATTATTGTTTATTTCACGTCATGCAAGCAATCAATCAACAAACCACTAACCAATTGTTGCTAGCTAGCAAATATAAGTATGTATATATACGAAGGCATAGGAATTACATCATTCAGAAAGTTTTTAAAGGCCTTCTAGCTAGGGTATACGATAAGAACTTTATTTATTAAACTAAAAGAGCGCTTAAAAACTACAAGAGTGCTTCAACGCTTCTAATCTGAAAATGCTTCTTAACCGACTACACAATGGTACCAACTTCGACTGAAATAAATCTGTGCATTTAAGTTATATCAAATCGAAGCATATATTTACTCGTGTCAAAAACAGAAGGGGAACAGGTTTCGAACAACCAAACGCCAAGATTATATATATATATATATATATATATATATATATATATATATATATATATATATATATATATATATATATATATATATATATATATATATATATATATATATATTATAGATAGATATAAGACACTACAACTACAAAGAAAAGAAATGTATTTTAGAATAAATATAAAAATAAATGACTACTGTTCCAACAACTATAAATTGATGTTCAATTCTGTGTTACCGCACTCATATCACTTTTATTGTAATTAAAGTGAAATTCAAAGCGAGTACTGCGAGTATTGCCTAAATAGTATCCGTGTCACAAGAAATCTGCATCTTTAAAGTTCCATCATAATTAATAGAATCTCTTTTAAGTATTTATTGAGTTTTTATTTTTTTCGTAAATGCAGACTACAATATTAAACATACATAACATTTAATTTAATAAAATGTGCATCTTTCTAACTAACTAAACTAACCAATCGTTAAAATAAAAAAAAAGAAATCGAAAAGAAATACCAGCTAAAATAAATGAATCGTAGTCATCCCTACGTAAATGGCGCGCATGTTTCAGAACCCATGCATAAAACTTTCGCGTCACAGGGCTCAGGCGCCAAAGTTCATTCAGCAAACTCTGCGTGGCGAAAACACCACAGCCGCCATACTTGTTGCTGCTCACCCGGGGAATAATTGATATTGGCACTGTTGCTTTTTGCCATTCACTTTATAGCCGCCCTGGAAATTTGCCAGACGTAGCTGCTACGCCCTTCATTCTTTGTTATCTACATGTTTTCGTTCATGAGTTTATGCTCATAATGGAGTTGCGGAGGCTCGTTGTAAACTTTAGGATTTTGTTCGTTCGCTGACGAATGCAATTAATTTCCTTTTTTAATCGCGCTTAATTTGCAGAAAATTTAGTTACGTCGTTCATAATTGTTATTGTAAAATCAATCCGCCAGACAATTATGAGTAGGGAGGGATAAAGCAGGATTTTTTTCCAACTTTTTGCACTTAACTTTTACTTTCTAATACTCTAAAATGCCCAATTATACACTGGCCAGCCGTCCACAAGGTGTCACTTTAAAACGTCAGGTTTATTAAACGCTCTCGCTAGCCAAGTTGAGAGTTTCCGGAGCTTTAGTTACTGTTCGATAGATGTTTGAAACACTGACGGCAAGTCGTTTTTTTTTTTTTTTTTTCGTTTATAAACTTCCTCAGGCACTTACTCGCTTCGCTCGTGCCTAAAGAAACTCGTGACTAAAGTTTGGGTTATAAAACTTTAAAAACTTAAAACTTTAAAATTATATGAAGTGTATCCCTAACATTGTTGAAATACAGTAAACAAAGTGTTTACAAACTCAGTTTTGGGTTAATTTGATGATGGCAACATTCTAAGTCACGCTGCGGCTCTTGCTGAAACCATATTTGAAAACTTGAAAAAACCTTACGCCAAAATCTATTCGCACAATTTTGTCGTGAAATTAATTGAATCTTTTATTGTATTTTATAGTTAATCAGAGTAATGGTAATTTATTGTGTGTTTACAATATACCTAGTGGTTTTGTAATATTTTTGCGTAAAAGAAAATACCCGAAAATAAGCAAGTAACTTTGACAAATTTGATTCGATTCGATTAGGAATAAGCAATGCTATCACATTTTTTCTCAATCCTATAAGCGTCGTAGAAATATGAAAAATAAAAACCAACTTGATTGATTTGTCTAAACGCCAGCGAATGCAGGCGATTTTCGCAGCATCCTGCGATTGACGCAACAAGACAACGATAAACACACTACGTGCTTTATCTTCCTTTTTCGATTGGTCCCGGACGAGATTATGGGGGCGGCTGCTGGGCTAAGCTACACGGTTGCGGCGGAGGACGATGACGTCACGGCGGCAGACGGGAGCCGCATGAATGAACGGAGCGTGGGCGCTAGCGCCCACGCTGTTGCCAAATTGTTTACGTTGTTACTAGTGTAATAAGAAGAGCTTTTTTTAAAAAAACTCGCCGAGATTACTTTACTCTTTGAACTAGCCTTGTTCTTTATTTGCATCATTGAGCAAAATAGTGTCAGGTAAATGCCCAATAAAGCGACGGAGAATTTTAACCTTTAATTCATAATTTTAAGTCTTATTGTTATTGTCTTTTACGATGAAACCACTTTCGTATTAAATGGAACCAAAGAAACTAACTATACCTAACTATATAATAAAACAATCTTTCAAAGGTCCAGTAAATCTAATCATGAAAAAATGACGTGTTTTCATATTGTGATTAAATTGTCTTCTTATATATGCTTTCTTAAAATTATCCGTATCCTAAGATGTGTGAAATGAAGTGTTTGAATGAGACCACTTTGAAGAATGTTTTTGGATTCGGTTCTGTATCTCGAAGTGAAATCTATAAATCTCTAATCTCTAACTCGGATTATTTATATTTATTTGGTTAATAGTGGATCTTTTTAAAAAATATATATATTTTGTGTCTTTGTAATAAATGGACGCTTACGCTTCACCTGACGAAACGAATGATGGTTTTGCCAGTGTATACGTAGACCGATAAAATCTATATGCGTCAATCCGGTTCTGCATGAACGCCCGCTGACATTTTAGGATCTGTATTTTTTTGTATCGAATCGCTCAACTGCAAAAATTCGAAATGTGAACGGAATTATTAAGTAATTCCCTTTCACACGCACCGTCTCAAAATTAGGACTAAAAACGTGTGCCGCCACCCCCCTTCCGCAGTAGATTACCGTCAAAGCGGGAAATTCGTCGCCAGTGTGGCAACGTTGTTTGCAGATCCGCCCACGCAAACAGAAAGCGGGAATGCTGAAGTAGTGTAGCTCGAGTATCGATTCTGACATAGGCAGTTGTATTTCGTTAGAGATTCTTCACACTATCAAACATTGTAATAAGTGGCCCCGTTACACACCCACCAACATGCAGTCTGAAGGAAAATATTCCGATGTTCAATTTTATAAAATTGAATTTAATGAACCTTCAAAATGTTAATTAAAATGTTTCAAATTAGGTACACTTGCTTCAAATATAAACAAGGTAATGCAAAAAAAGATTGTTCCACAACTTTTGAGATTTTAACCTAATATCTATTGTCTTCTTTAGTTTCTAATGCCGATGGCGTGTCTGAATTTTATGTGGAAGTAAAAATGAGTAATTCATTTTTTCGTTTTTTATACTTCTTTCATTGGTCTTTTTTTGTGGTACTTCTTTCGTGAAGTTGTGAAGAATGATTTAGGTAAATTTCTCTTTTGGTTTTTTAAGGCGATTCGTCGTTATTGTTGGTATATGTTCTCTTACGTTTCACCACTGACAAATGATGATTATGTCCCTGGTAGAGGTATTACGGTATCGGTATTTAAGGGATACCGTGCACTGAGTCCAGATCGATCAGGGCCGTTCCGAAGACTCCAAATCTTGCCCATGTCAAAACAGGTCACTCGGTGAGAAGATGATATAGGGTCTCCTTCCCTTGCATGCACCACCTGCACTCCGGGTCGTCTCTAATACCTAGCAAGCAACGATGCCTCCAGTCTGCAGTATCCTGTGTAGGCCGCTGTTAGTGCTCTACACTCCCTTCTGGGCAGACCAAGCAGCTCCCTGATCGGAGGGAGGGCGGGCTCATTCATCTTAAGCCTCGCCTGCCTCATTCCCGGAGCAACCCTTCAGCCCACCACTGCCCGTTCTCTCATCCAAGCTTCGAGAGCTCCCCGCCTCACGCACAGGGCGATCCACAATCGGGGCTCTGGTCCCATGTGCCTGTGCGAGGAGCCCTCCCTGGCTATGGCGTCTTGTCCACTTTCTTTGCTAGAACCAAATCTAGACCCGATCTATTAATCGAAAACCAGCTCCTGCTATCCAAATCTTACCCGACTCTTAACGAAAATCTACGAAATTAAGGTCCCTCGGAATGAAATTCTGCCAAAAATTTTTTACCAGGAAATGTTTATCCTTGCTGAAGGCATTTTTTTTATTACAGTGCGGCATCGGCACCGATACCGACGACGAGGACGTTGCGGGTCTGGGCGGTTCCGAACATGAATACGACCATCAGAGGTCGCTGCACAGAATCAAGCTATGCGACGGCGACGATGTGCAACAGAGACTGGCGGTACTGTCCTACGAGCAGGTGTGCCGACTGAACGATGTCATGGACGAGACGGTGAGTGGAAAGTACTTTTCCTTTAAACTTCTATCATCTGAGAGATATTCGAAGGTCGACGTTTTCAACGGTTCTCCGGCGAGCACCGGACGACCTACGGATTTTGATCGATCGAACGCAATTAAATGGATCGTTACCGAAATTGACCGGCTTATTATTCGCAGCCTCGAATTTTAATAACGGCCTTGTAAATCTTCGAATGCACTTTATCCCGAGATGTTGAAATCTGCTTTTGTGAGGAATTAGGGACGTTAGAAAAAAAATTACCATAACTTTAAAGAGTTTACCTCGCTACCAAAGGTTTTAAAATTCACTTTCATCTCAGTCTCAACAATTCCATCGACCGCTATCGTTTTGATTGTCTGGAGTATTTTCTATACCGTTCTTCTTATTAGACATTTTTGAATGTTTGTGATTTGTGGGCCTGCTATAACCATTATGGATGGTAGCCAAAATAAGACAATTTTCTTTTGTCGATAGTTTCTGGTAGTAAATTCCATCAAAAATAGTTGATATACTCCCTGGGAGACAAGTTAAGTTGCTGATTAGTTAATACCCCTAAATCTTTAAGAGAGACACATTTGTACGTACAAGAAAATTGTATTTATAAACTTTAAAGAGACAAGTGATATCAAATTTTACTATAAAAATTTCGTTATTTTGTAACGAGAATAATTTTAAATGCTGTTAAAGTTGACTCTAATAACGGCTCTGGATTGACAATAACTCCGTTTTGTTGCGCACTAGACATCCTTTCTCTGAATATAGATGTCCTTGTACTAGTTCCAAACCGTTCTCTAAGTTAAGCAGTTCATCCCGCACAGTTCTTAACACAATCACGCCTCGCGTTCTCATTTGTACTTTCTTTCTAAGTTTTTTAATTGTTATTGATTTTTATTTTAATAATCCAAACAATGTAACAATAGACAAAAAAATTCGCTATTGATTTGGTTTCAGGTCAGCATACATGGCAGAGGAAACTTTCCCACATTGGAGGTCCGTCTCCGTGACTTGGTGGAGGTGGTACGGGACAAACTCGAAGCGGAACCATCCTCGGGAGGAGCTGGGATGCGCGTGAGAGATATTCGACTAAATGGTGGCGCGGCGTCCCATGTGCTCGCATCCCAACAACCCTACAACGATCTCGATCTCATATTTGGCGTGGAATTGTCGTCGCCACGAAACTTTGAGAAAGTCAAATCGGCAGTGTTGAGTTCGCTATACGACATGCTGCCCGATGGCGTCAGCAGAAAAAGAATATCCACCTGTAGTCTCAAAGAAGCGTACGTCAGCAAGATGGTCAAGGTAAGTGGCCGTAACTTCTTTCGTGCTTGTAAGAAAGGGAAAAGGATCAAAAGTTGTGGGAATCATCTTCAGGACGGTGAAGAAAAGACTTAAGAGTCGGATCATTTATCTTTTTTTTTTCTATCGAAACATTAAGTATCAAATATCATGTCTGCGTGGACGTAACTGGTAGAAAATTCATTTTTGTTGCAAAAAAATGTTTCCATTCAATAAATTATCAAAAGCAGTCTTGGGAAGAAGAACGTTTCTGGTTTTTATTCTCTATAGGAGAAACGCAGTTTAGGAAAATAAGTGTAACTGTCAAAATTTTTATCCAAAAATGGATAATCCAAAAATAGTAATAAGACTTTGAAGATTTTTCAATTTAAATTTCAAAAGCCTTGCTTTGTATCATTAGCATTTAATGGATAATTATTCACTATAAATTATTGCCATAAGTTTATTATAAGTCTCTTTGGTCATTCTAAATAATAAGAGAAAATCATGCTCTACTTTTTATTCCTTTATTAGCCCCAGCTCGTTTCCCCAAAATTTGAATAACTCGAAAAACAATGCTAAACCTGTAATAAAATTAAGTAAGTACTGAACTTGATCATTTTTATGTTATGGGTTCATGCGGCGCCTTTAAAAACAACTATTATCGCGATTTGATCAAAAATAATTAAAATTATTATAATACGTTTTCTTTATTTTTCTTTATCTGTTAATAATAATTATATTATTGTAAAATTGTAAAACGTAAGGACTCATCATAAGTTTTGGAAAATTAAAGTTTTCAATATCAAAAGCGAAGTGTAGAAACTTACCATGTATCGCCACAAAATAAAAGGAATTCTTACTTGTTAATAAAAATTACGCATGTTTTCAAATTTCCTTCAAAATCTTCTTCCCCTATTATAAATTGTACGTATATTTTAGCAAATTAAGGTTTAAATATTAAAAGCAAAATAGAAACTATTCAAACTTAACACAGAATAAAAACAAAACCTCAGAAAACAAGAAAAACCAACAGTTAATTAAGAGCTCAAAACAAAACACCTTCTACATTTGAATTCTGCGAAATGTATTTATTATGAGTGAGTGCTCCTTGGGAACCGAGCATTAACATGTACAATTTTTAAATTTACATCGCATAGCAGCTCAGTGTTGATATTCTCTGGACAATCATTGTGGTAAAATGGCTATATTTCAAAGAATCTAGAACAAAATTAAAGGTAAATAATTCTCTAAAAAGATGTTCCGATATAGAGGCTTGAATTGCGGATAACGCAGAATGCTCGTTACAAAGAAATTTAACGTCCCTATTAAAGATACACAAAATTCATAGTTTCGTAAAAGTCTCGAATCTCTTGACTTACTTTGATGTAACTCGCAAGGCGCAAGCTCTATACCCCCATTTATCAGACATGTTGACAGACGATTTTCGTTTAATTCTTGATTTTGGATCGCAAATAAAATCTAAATTTAATCATCTTCGACCTTTCTTTAAAAAAATTCTAGAAAACCCCCTAAGATCCCAAAAAAGCCATATCACTGAAGTCATTAATTTCAAACGAAATTGGTTGGTCAACTGTTTGACCAAGACCAAACGTGAAACAAAAAGGCTCAAAAATAAAAGGTAAAGACGTCATCATACAAGAAGGTGCTAAGACAGTCTTTAAAAGAGAAGTAAGACGCCAGGTCGCTTAAATAACAACAATTTTCTATAGATTAGATTTACTCCCGCCTACCGCATTTCTTACACCGTCTGCGATATTTATAGACAGAACCTTGAAAAATTTTATACCGACAAATGATTCAGACAAACACACAATTTCATCTCCTTTTCAGGTAAATAGCGGGTCTGGTACGGGCGACCGCTGGTCTCTCATCTCGTTGGGCAACGCCCGTGGCAGGGGCGTCGAACTAAAATTCGTCGATCGCATGCGACGCCAGTTCGAGTTTTCAGTAGACTCGTTCCAGATAGTTCTCGATTCGCTACTGCTATTCTACAGGTGCGACGGACCGCCCGTCTCGGAGAACTTCTACCCCACGGTGGTGGGCGAATCGGTCTACGGTGACTTTCAGGAAGCGCTCTACCACCTCCAGAAGAGGCTTATCTCGACCAGGCAACCCGAAGAGATTCGCGGCGGCGGCCTGCTCAAATACTGCAATCTACTAGTCAAAAATTATAAGCCCGCCCACCCAGACTACATCAGGTCGTTGGAGAGGTAAGTTTCGCTTCCGTCATCTTTCTGAAAGACTACGAAATAAATTATAGTTTGCTTTCTTGTGGCACGGAGGAATAAAACCTCAATAGAAAAAAAAACTGGACTACAGGATGACGTACTGTGTTCTATTGTTCTCCTTGAACATTGTTCATATTCAATCTCTTCCATAAAGCTCTTGAAACGAAGTATTTTTTTGATATTTCCTGGTGCTCCAACATCTAAATAAAGTTTTAGCACCCTAGTTAAACGGTCCAATTTGGTGGTTTAATTCTCAGGTTATAAGACCCAAATTCTTTAAATCGAATATCAGATAAAAATAATCGATGAAAATAACTCTACTTCTACACTAGATAAAGCAAAATCGACGGACCTTTCATGGGCTGGAGATTTATTTAATGGTCAACCGAGATTTATGGCGTTTTTCAATTTTGTATCATTTTAAAAATTGCCGATAACTTTTTTCTTTATGAAGATGATGCCAATGATAGAATACACACATAAACAAACAATATATTTGTTGACTAAGCAATAATTTGGAGATAGCATGTGATTTAGTGTAAAGAGAATCCATTCAAAACAATGCAATAGGCTCCAAGAAGTGCACGTAGCATAAAAAGTTGTGGAATACCCTGATAATTGCTTTAAAAATTGAAGGAAATCCTGTAATTAATTCGTAATTGTTTCGATCCCATTTTTCGGTCAAATTAAATATTTTTCAGAAAACCATTACCTACGCTTACGTGCTTCAAATAACATGATGGCATCTATTATTTCGTATTAAATGTATTGCGTTGCTTTTGTACAATTTCCGAAGACCTTTATTATTGGCAAACTAATCAAAAGTACTTTAATTTGACGATAAATTATAGCATTTTGATTAGTTTTGTTAGGGTATCTAGCAAAATAAATTCATAATCTAATATAAAGGAAAGGCAAGTCAATATTTTTTTGCTAGTATGTAAATACCCAGTTACGTCCGTACGTTGTACTTTAAAAAGATTAAGGAGGAATAAAAAGCCACTGTGCTTTTATTCCTCGACGAAGTTGTCTGTCATTTGATGAACTTAAAAATGTGTTTCTCGTTCGGACACCTGATCCACAGCAATTCTATAGTTACCAAAGAAAACAATTTCAATAGCATCAAACGAGTAAAAGTGGCATATATAATAAATATTTCAGGTTTTTATCGCTCGAACGATGCGCGTGAAGCTGTCCAGCAGCAAATATTTAATATCGGCAGGGATTGACCTTGACCTTTAGAACTGCCATTAAACCTTTCACATAACCTTTAAATTTAAATGAGACCCGTCGTCTACCATGTATACCTCGAGCAACTTTTACGACAAATTCGTTTTAGCTCGATAAAAAAATATAAAGGATCGTGCGCTCTCCCATTACGAGCTTTTTGCGCTCACTTGAGTTGAATGCCTGAATCTATTTGGTGCCGTGCAAACAAACTCAATATAGTTCATATATGGTTTGTTTTGCTTTCTTTTGAGGTACGTTGGTTGCCACTACAGAGACAATTAATACGACAGAGTTGTCAATTCCGTAATAAATTTCAAAACCATATTCAATATGCAAGATACAAGATAATGACTAATTTTCAGGTGGGAAATTTGAATGAGTTATTGAATGAAGTTAGCGCTTCATTTCAAAAATGAAAAATATAAAATTGAACAAAGGAGGTTGTTTCCGTTGTCTAAGTAGTCATAGTCATAACAAAGTTTTCAATCGCATCTTTACCAATATAAACTAGACAAATACTACATATACATATATAATCTGTACTCTACACAGATGCTTTTAGATTATGAATCGAATGAAATGGTATTTTATAACTTGACGACTTCTGAAAGAAAATTGATAGTTATTTTGCACCACTATTGAGCCAATAATTATTTATTAATCATCGATTTTTAACTATCTTCGATTAATAATAACTTAAAAATGTACTTTAATAGATTCGCAATTTTAGTTGGCAAATAGTGAGGCGTTTTACCTATATAGAGAGTGTCCCACTTCGAATTCGACGATCTGTTGGTAAAAAAGATATCCAAACTTGTTTTTTTCTACTCCCTACTCGTATCGTATCCAATTATGTACCGATCAAGCGTAAACTTCGTTAACCAAGGTCGCGAGTCATTCTGATATCTGCGGTACTTTATTCATGAATTCGCAAACATCCGATGTTTTGGGTGTATTTGAAACACTGATTGTATTTTGATCTTTGCCAGTTCTGATGGTCAAGTCACGCGTCACTCAGTGGACGTATGTATAGTATGCACTCGCCACTGTGCTGCGGTCAGTCCGTGACAAAAGTAGCATTTATCAATAAGATTGCATTGTATACTATTACGCATTCAGTATCTCTCATTTCGATTTAATTATTCCATTAATAACGCAGTAAAAAAATGTCCGATTTCTTGGTCTAGCTCAAATTTTCCGAGAATCTCCTAATCGTCGAAAAACGTTATCAGTCATTATTTATTAGTAAGTTTGACCCACCAAACCGGGACCCAATTATTACGGATCCCAAAGTTCCCAAGCGGTATTTATCTTTTGAATGATTAATTCCGTCCAAACCGCCGACTTTAATCACAATCCTCGCTTCCCTCGCCACCGATCGTGTGGACATCGATACTCGTCGAGGTTGTCATGGAAAATATTTGTATCGGGTTTTCCGCGAACGTTATAGGTTAAGTCACGCGCTAAAGCTTACATCGAGAAAGTTGACCAGACAAGTAATGGATGCGGTGCCTAAATACCGGCTTCCAACAACCAAGACTTTACTACGGCCCTATTCGCATACTGACGTTCACTCGGCAGTTACTCACTGATTATAACGACAAGTAATTCCGCAATACAATGCATTAAAAACTTGGTTATAAAAAGGCGTTCCTAAATCATAATACTGACACCAGTAACATTATGTTCATAGGACACCCGACCCAGTCATAGAAAAATTGAATGGAAAATAAGTATAAACGGTAAACCCATATATGGCCATATAACTGTGGTGTCACCCCGAATTATTAATAATGTGATGAATACAGAAATATTGGCAATATATGAATATATTTAATAAATACTCAGTTCGTGCAGTAAAATAGGGTAGAATATAGGTAGTTAGTGCAGATGGTATTAGATACAACTAAAACGTCACTTCGAGCCTTCTTGCAGAACGTTGAGAGCTTTTTTAACATTATGTTATTAGTATATTAAGGACCAAGTGTGTAAACGGCATTTGAGTCACGAGTTTATTTAGCAGTGTTTAATAAACGAGTTACTTAAAAAGTTTAGCAAACGTAATTGCATACTATACTTTTTCAAAACAACACGAATTCATTCACTGACGACTGACTATCAGAATTGAAACGTTAAAATTCAAGCCGTGCGGTAATATCTCCGAAAACATCCGATTGCTCCCAAATGTCCGAAGTGGATCGGAAGGGAGTAGAAAATAGTATATTATGCAAAAAGTGCGGTAAACGGCATTTGACTCACGAGTGTTTAATAAACGAGTGATTTATAGTATATTATGCAGCAAGTGCGGTAAACGGCATTTGACTGACGAGTTTATTTGACACGAGCGGAGCGAGTGTTTAATAAACAAGTGATTTAAAAAGTTTACCGAACGTATTTTGTTGTGCAAAAATGTACCCGAAAACTAACGGTCGTAGAAAAAGTATAGTATACAACAAGTTCGGTAAACTTTTTTTTCACTCTCGTCTATAAAATATTTAATTACACACCGATCTGGCGTGCGGGAAGCGTCACTTTGCCACATCAGTTTCGTTTCGCACGAATCCGAACCACTTCGGACATTTCCGGGATTTTACCGCACGGATTTTTGAGCAATCGGATGTTTTCGGAGATATTTCCCACGCTTTGAATTTTGACATTAGTCAATTCATGTTGTTTTGCGAAAATGTACCCAAAAACTAACGGTCGTAGAAAAAGTATGGTATGCAACAAGTGCGGTAAACTTTTTGACTAACTGTTTATTAAAAACTTGCTCCACTGCGCTTCGCTTTTGTCAAATAAACTCGTGACTCAAATGCCGGTTACCGCATGTATTCATCTAGTGGATATTGTTTATAATAAAAAAATATTCACATATTGACCTGCGTTAGTGAGATTTATACCAAAATATAACTACGCACAACCATTCAGTGAATAATTGAGTAAATTTTTTGTGACTGGGTTAAAGTACTGATACAATATATAGATGTCAGAAACTGACGTAAGACTTTTTATTCATTTTGTTCTAGGTACATGTGCTCGCGATTCTTCATAGATTTTCCGGACATATCGCAGCAGCGCACCAAACTGGAGACGTACCTCTGGAACCACTTCGTCGAACCAGAAGAGGAGGCGTTACGTCACCAGTTCCTGCTCCGCCTCCACGACGTTGTCGAACAGTCGACGGTGTGCCTGATGGGCCACGAACGACGGCAGACCCTACACCTCATCCAGAGCTTGGCATGGCAGGTACGTTTCTGGCTTCTCAATAATTAACAGCCTAAGTGCGCCATAGCTATTACACAGAAATAAAAATACTGCATTTGATTTTTCAATGCTTCAAAAATTGTTTGGTACCCAAATGTGCAACTTTTCCCTTGCTTGCGCGAGATAGTTGATCGCTGTATATAAGAAAAGAGTTCTTTCGATGCCGATATTTATGGAATATTGTTTCGCCGAACCGCTTCTCTTCTCTTAAAGTAGACATGCAATTACGTCACATAAAATGATTCAATTATCAAGATAATTCGCTTATCCTAGAGCGGCTTTCCAATTGGGGCAATTCTCTTGCGTAGTTGAAAAAAAATTCTTTTATTAGTAAAAAGTCGTTTTAATTAGGTAATTATTTAGCACAATTGTACAAGATTACTGCGCAACAGACCAGACAATTAAGGCAACATGTGAAAAATTTAAATGTGTGAAATTGCAATATATATTATATAGCTAATAGCAGAGCCATATGTGTATTCAATTCTTTTAATGGTCCACGCAAAGATTGAAGTATCGCTCGTTGATCGTAATATATTAAAGCGAAATTAAAAGTGACGAGAGCGGATATTTTAGAGTTGCATAAGAAAAGTAATTTACTAAATAACTATTGCAGCATGAGCATGGTTCGTGACGCATCGTTTTAACATTTTTTGTTGCTAGGTCCAGATTTTACACGGTTAAACAATTAAGACGAACACGTGTCCTAATTTAATAAATAATTAACTTTAGCACAATTAACCAAGCAAATAATATAATTTGAAAATGGGTGGATTGGTCGGTAATGTTTATAGCAAACATATACAAATTTTTATTTTATCTCTACTGCTTCATATACGTGCATGATAATGCAGCGTGTCGAACAGTTTATGCAAATTCATAATACAACAAATTCGGTAAACATAATTCAACAGTAATACCACCTGACGCAGGAAAAATTCACTTTGATTCGAATTTATACCTGTATTTTCTTACCTCTCCATCTCAGGGTCGTGAAAAAGAAACGCATTAATTAATTAAATTCGTAATTTAATAGTGAGGTAAGACAATGCCTAGGCTAGCTCATTAACAACCGAGAAAAATTAATAAAGTAGAAAAGAAAAAAAATATATATACTAAACCAAAGCCAGGTTGGAAGGCGGTGAAGGGCACCTCGGTCAGTCCCGGAAGGTGGTAGGTAGGCGCCACGTGATTCGAAAAAGGTAGACTTATCAACCCGAGGTTCCAACCCGTAAAGGAAATAAACAAGTGAATCACGAACAATAATTTATTTCCTTGAACCTGGTGGTAGGTGTGAGTGTCAAATCTCACCTTCAAGTTTTGGCGGTGCAAAAGAATGTAAGACACTATAATTTAAGGCTATAAGTTCCGCAAACCGTTCTTGAAGAGAACAGGCCACTTAAGCTACCCAAACCTCAAGATGTCCCGAACGTTACACAGCTGTCTGTCACTATCCCGGGAACCAAGCCAAGATGGAATGGTGGCTCAATGAGACAGCCGCAGGTGGGCAGTCTCAGTTAACCCAGCAAAGTCCGTCCGGAAAGCCGGCTGCTCGATAGGGGAAACTCCACAACTAAACATGTACCCAAGAGACAGCATACACTGCAAGACACCAAGTCTGGTCTGGTATTCCGGTGAAAGAAGAAACCACGTGGAAGGTTTGCGGGAAACGGAGCAACAATACGTACAATACTAATTAGAAAAAAAAAAAACCCTAAAATAAAATCGGCATAAATTGAGGAACACTGATTAGGTGGCGAAATGGTTCCAAAAGGTAACTTACCTCGATTCGAGGGTTTTCTGGAAATATGGGGCAATGACAATTCTTTTCAAAATCCCTCGTTGAGGAAGATTCCCATTCCAAACTCCAAATAGATCCAAAAGTATGGGAAATCATAAATTAGTGACCAATTTACATATCCCCCTCTTATTGGGGTAGCACTACCGGCTCAAAAAGAAATCGGTCACACAAAAGAAAATCTGCCACAACCCCAAGCTTCAAAAGCTAGCGTACAAAATGCCGGACGATTCAGACAACCAGTTTTATTAAAAGGCTAAACGGGCACAAAAAATTAGAGGGAAAACGCCACTCTTGCCAACCTAGTCGACGGTACGCCGCCAGTAGAAAGAACAACTGAACTATATCTGTGGTGATGGCCGTATGGCCCGTGCCAAAGAATCGAGGTTGCGTCAACGAGATTGAATTACCCGAACGCTATCTATGGTGGCGACCGGACGGCCAGTCACAGAAAATCGAGGAAGAATAGGTTAAGAAACAAAACAATATTTACTAGGCTCGCCAAGGAATACCGAAGCAATGAAAAGCAAATGCGGTCCCTAGTCTCATAGAGTGACAGATGGTAATGGTTATGACTCCTTCTAATGCGCAACTAATACTCTGTTTTTTGCATTAGTATCTCTCAGTAAACCGGTGTCACTTAAGAGAAAACCAAGCGAACAAGGGGCCACGCACACAGCCGTTGCAGCATAAAATATTTATGGTTCGGCAACACAATCGGCCGGGGAGTACAAGTCCGAAACTAAAGGAACCGAGTCTACAAAAGAATGTGTGTTCAAATTGCAAAATCGATATGAACCTAATAAACAAGAATTTTAATTGTTAAGAAGCACTCGCCAAACAGCAAAAGGTGAAGGAAATGGACAGGACAATTAATTCTACAAGGTACTAATAAAATAAACCCGTTACTTCGCAAATGTGCCAGCACTCTCACTTTAAAAATGCTAAATTTTACCATTGAAATATGAAACCGTCACAATTTCCACAATTTTTAACAATGTAAAAAAATAATTCATCATAAACACTTAAAAGTGAAACCATTTTTCAATTTACTACTGACGGATTATGAAATGAAACGTCACATCCATTTATATCCGACGGTCTTGTTTTATTTAATTTCAAGTAACTTCTTTTTTCTACTTCCTAATATACCTAATTACGCACCGATCTAGCGTGCGGGAAGTGTCGCTTTACCACGTCAGTTTCGTTTCCCACGAATTCGAGCCACTTCGGACATTTCCGGGATTTTACCGCACGGGTTTGGTAGCAATCGGATGTTTTCGAAGATATTTCCCACGCTTTGAATTTTGACGTTTGTCAATTCTGACAGTCATTTCAGTGAATGTATTGGTGTTTTGCGAAAATGTACCCAAAAACTAACGGTCGTAGAAAAAGTATAGTATGCAACACGTTCGTTCGGTAAACTTTTTCTCACTCGTTTGTTAAACACTCGCTCCGCTCGTGTCAAATGCCGCACTTGTTGCATAATATCCTATTATCGATTCCGTGAACCGATTTAGGTAATGATACAGAAATGTTACTGGATCTACGTGAAAAGAATATACCATGGTGTTATTTACTTTGTTAAGATTTTATAAACAATTCAAAAATATTTCACTCTATAAATCAACATTCTCAGGTTTTTTAAGCTCAGGATCCATAAGCACATTCAGAGGAATCTCCAAATAAATCCCCAAGTATGCATTCATAGATTCACATGTGATATGCCCACATTGTTACGAGGATGATTCAGACAATAAATAAAATGTTGCAATGACAGCGATCGTGGAGCAGGGTGGACAACTTTAAGGTTATATCGTAAAATTCAGATAAATTGCAATGATACACACCTCGAATCGTTCCTAAATTAGGACCATACTAAATTGCATGCAATAGAAAGACGAGTTTGGTTAGCTACATACATAATTATACAAATTGGCACATAATTCAAATATAAATTTACAATACAACTTCGTTTGTAATTTTTTGTTATCATGTTCCGAGTAGTAGGAACCATAGCCTTGGAGTGGAGAAAAATAATTAGGGGCTCTACGGTGTTTTCTAGTTTGCCCAAGTTGCATCCGGGTAATAGATATTTCTGGTTTTGCATCGAAACTGTCCAACTGCTCTTAAATATCGTCGTTGCCTTTCTCTATTAAAAGTGATTTTCTGTTTTGAGCTTCCAATACTGCGCCAATGCAATACGGCTGAGACTACAGTTTTACAGTTCTATAATGATTTATAACTCTCGCATCAAGAAATAGCACATAGAAAATATATTTAAACTTGGACATATCGAAGTATAAATTTGAATATGGTTTAAGAACGCATTTCTTATATATTACAGGTACTCTATCAAGACCAGCAACAACGAATGCTGGCTCAACCTCAAGCAACTGCAGCCCCACCGCTGGTGATTGCCAACGGGGTAGTGTACGCCCCGTTGGCGGCCGTACCTCCCGGATGCACCTATTGCACGTGCACATCGACATGGATGCAATGTTGCAGCACGTGACCGCAAGTGGTCACTTTTGACGCGTCATCTCTGTCCCATCATTTTTACGATAACACAGTCATCTACGACTAAAGTTGGATCATACTTGCGCGTGTAATTGAGTCGGTCGGGCGTACCGCCCTTCTGTTTTTTGTCTTGCAAATCCGCGTGACTCTAAGCTTAATGGAATTCAGCAGATTAAAAATTTTTTCCAGATAATAGATTTGGCTATGGGTGACCAAGTCGTTTTGCATTTAACGGAAGAAAAAATCGCCGATTAGACTTTGTAGTTTTTCCAGCAATGTGGGCGTATAATAATAATAATAATAATAATAATCTTTAATCAATATAGTGAGGTGTTTTTTAATATGTATATCAATTAACATGGATGTTGGCGTACGTCATATAGTTATAAGATAATGTAGTGGCCGTAATGCGTTAAAAATTGATGCGTCGCAGGTGGCTATGATATTTTCGTAGAGAAGGATGTTTTGCACATGCGTCACTCCCCAGCTGACTGAACTGAACTGAGATTTCTACATATTTTGAAAAAATACTGCCGTAAAAATGCCGCATCCAAACATCGACGATCTGATGTTGTTTGTTGAAAGCTGCAAGGTCTACGTCAGAATTTGTCATTAGAACTGCCATTTGTTAAAAAGGAAATTTTAAATCTCGCGCATGCGCACGTTGGATTGACTTTCTCAACAAAATTTTACATAGTTGCTTTATGAGTTTCTGTACTGTCAGCATATACAGGGCGTATATAGTTCCAGTTGCTATATGATGTACGTACAATAACCATTCCTCACGTTGGGGTGGTATTTAACTTGGAAACCTGTTTTACACATGCGAAATTTTCAGGAATTAAAATGTAAAATGTCAAATGACTGAAAATTTTTCGCCAATTGAAATCGTCAAAATATTTTTCAAATTGGTTCGATGATTTAACAATTCGATAACCTAAACCGGTGGAATTTCTAGTGCGGAATAGACTTTAAGTAAATTCCATCTGTTGGGTATGTAAATGTCGATGTTGGTTGATATAAAACGATAAAAAAAAATTGTACCTACATAAAATGTAAAATATGTTTGCAGTTTCGTTCATCGATGTTTTGAATATACGCTAACTGGAAAACCCCTCTCAATGTTGCAGGCGCAACCTAAGTAGTTATAGTCACATTAACTGATAAAAAAAAGTTGATCTCAGCAGCAGCACCCGGTTTCGCTGTTAATAAAAAAATAAGTAAATAAATAAATCAGGGTAAACGCGAGGGGAAAAGAATATTTTTAAAATTCTTGCCGGTCCGACCGACTCGAAACGATGATTCTGTATTTAGTGCGATGCGTGTTTAGTAATTTTGTTTGGATCTTGTTTTGAAGCGCATTTTAATTTATACATTGAATCACATTCCGCTTTACAATCAATCTAAACGACAATGACTCAATGACTGACCTAATAAGTTAAAAAAAAAGGTTCATTCCTCAGATGATACCGGAGCAGGTGGAATTGTTGATAACGTTTTTGGGCGGGCGTTGACGTGGTTAAGTGCAGTTTGATTATTTCGATAGCTCTTCCTTGCAGCGGGAGAGTGCGCAAACGATCAAGCTGTTTTTGATCCGTCGTCGAACAGGCCCAACTATATAAAGGCAACAATTCTATAACAGTAGGCTCTCTATGACGTATGGTCGCAGCCTTACTTCGTGTTTTGTACATTATTCGAAAACCAGACGGCGAATGACCGCGCATGTATTTTTATAAACTTGATAATGAGGCTGATGTAAAACAAAAATGACCTTTTTATCTTAATGTTTCATAATGGAAATTTTTTATTGGTGTGTGGCTGTGAACACAGATAATCCAATTGGTTGTGTACTATGAGATTTTAATCTGCTATTGTAATAATGTTCGCTCTACGTTATGTGCCGGGAGCGGACGATAGAGGTACGGTGTGTGTAAATGGTTTAACTTCTAGTATTTGTGTGTAACTGTAAGCCTTATTTTCTTAAAACTACATCGCAACTGAACAACCCACAGTAGTTTTAACGGTTTCAGACGCGATCTTGCAGAGTGACCAAAATGAAATGTAGTTTTTGAGTAATAGCGTAGCAAATGGTTAACCCAGTATATGGAAAAAATCCCACAGGCCAGAAAGCACTAGCGACATGCAACAAAACAAACTGTCACTTAGCTCACAAAACTTAGTTCTCCGCAAATGCCATCAATTTTGATACATTTGGCAAGTGTAATTGATTGAAACAAAAATGAAAGAAAATTTTAATTCCATAAAATGGGTGGTTTTTGTTTCAATTAAATTGACTGTGGTTCAATTAAATTTTAGCTATGTTTTAGAGACAAGACATTTGATCTTGATTCTAGGTACTTCAGTTGAACCGACTGCAGGTGTTTTGTAATCCACCTCAGTATTGTCTAGACATCCAACGAGACAGTTCCAAGTTCAAATTTGAGAATCATTTGCCAATTCAACTTCTTAACCAGTAATAATTCTAAAATCATAGTGCCATATACAATAAGATATGCGCTTTGAATAACAAAATGAGCATGTACTTTATATTGAATGTTTGAGCTTGGAACATTTATTTTTTTATAGCTAATATCAAGTGGTACCTACTCGTCCTTAAGTCTATGAAACAGTTTTAATCATTTAGATTAGAATGTAGGTCATAAGGGCCAAAAACGAATAACATAATCAAACCACTAGCAAATCAAAATTTAAGGGATATTTATAAAGTAATTGTACAGACTGGTTATGTGACCTCTGAATTATGCCTAGAAGTACTTACATACTTATATGCGATGACAGGTCTGTTACAACCTTGCTCAGATGTTCAGACAAATTTGAGTGTTTTTGGGCAATCTAATAAATATATGTTATATATTAGTATGATTCACCACTAAGTTATATATGATATAAATTAATCATTAAAATGAAGATTAAAATGTCTATATTTTAAATGAAATACGTATATGTATGTTATAAAGGGGCTTGATCTGTATATTTTTATTGTTCCATAAGCCTCGATTAAGAGTATATATAAAAATGTCAAAACACAAAACTTTCTGTACTTTTTTTGTCTACCCCACATCCTATTTTCACTTTTTATTCTAAATAAAGAGTTTTATACATATTTTTGGAAACAACTGCAAGAATTCGTGAATATTTTCTGTCACAGAAGTTCGAAATATTGCAAACAAGTTATAACGTACAAATGATGCTCCAAGACATAGTCACCTAAGGTAATGTTTTGAGTTCTACAGTCTAAATCTAGTAAATAGGAAAAAAATTCTGTACGAATATTAGTTTAAACAGCATATTTGGAACAACTAACATCTGTCCTGGCATCACTCTTAGTAAAACATCAAGCTTAAGAACATAAATAAGCTTTGTAAATCTGTTAAAATGGAATATACAAGACGCATTGAAATGGTTATTCTCTTCAGTTTCAGGACAGCTGATCATATCAATTAAAAGATTTTAACAGTTACTCCAATTGAAATTTAAGTTTATTTTCCCATCCGTTGTATGGACCACTCCTGCTGACACAATGGACACCTGTTATTTTGTTTCACCCACAAAGACATACAGCAGTAATGAAATGAATGATTGCATTCTCCCCAAACCACTACACAGTCTTGCTTGCCATAGGAATCTTTCTTGCTTTCTGCTTGGCATCTAAGACAAGCATCCATAACCTGCACTCTGCAAATCGCACAAGTGTCGCACTCGACGTCCCAGCTCCACATCGCTACTGCATTCCATTTCTTTAGTGTGAACATTTTCTCGGGCTTATTATTCTCATTATCCATACGGTCGTTATCGTTTTCATCAGCCATTTCATTAATTTGATTTTTGGCATACACTTAGTTTTCAATGGCTTTATGCATTACATAATAATATGAAGAACTAAAATCAAACTTGATCTTTCAAAGTTGTTGATGCACCTTGAACCAGAGAAAAGCTGCTTTTTCTCTGCTTAAACAATACCACAGAATACTAGAGTTACTGTTAGTAAGTAACTAAAATTTTTCTCGCTAGGAAAATTTTATAATATCTATTCCTCAACAAGCTTTCTAGGGGCTACTTGGTTTCTGACAGATTGTCCAGAAGTTGAACCACCAAAAAATTACAGCTTGAAATACAACACAACAGGCAATTTTTATTACTAGATTAAACGAACTTACCTGTGAAGCTCCATCCTAATTACAATACTAATTTTGTCTTAATTTATCACTTATGGAAAATAAGTTATATCGCTTCTGGCGAACTATGCTCTTTTGTATTAAAGAATAAAGAAGAGGAGCTTGTGCCTCACTTCTACTTCTAGTGGCGGTACTTCTCATTATTCGTTTCTCGCGCATAAAATCTACGTGTCTTTCCACGATAAAGTAAAAAATTTAAATATCGATTCTTTAGCAGTTTCTGCTCAGCTTTGTCATTAATTTTGAAATTTCAAGTTTTTAAAAGGGTATATTCAGAACAAAACTCGGAAAAAGAAAGTACCACCTAAACGGGACAGGAATTTGATCTTCAACTTTTTAGGGAATAAAATAAATGGCAAATTTCATTATTGAATTTGTTCAAAAAATGGATGCGCTAATGGCATTATTCTGTGCTCGAAGACTCCAAAAAATACAAAGCAAAGCACAGGAAACTGTTACAGGATCCATATTTAGAAAATATTGTTTATCCTGAGACACGTAAATCGTACGCGCGAGAAACGAATAATGAGAAGTTAGCTCTAGAAGCAGAAGTGAGGTACCAGCTAAAGTCAAGTCAATTATGCGTTTCACAAAAAATGTTGGGCGCGACTGCTAGGATCATTTGCCCATTGCCGACTTCCGTCGAGGATTTTCGCTTCTGGTCAATTGACCACCACGTACAAAGAAACGGACCATCCGGGCCCATCCGGCCTCCATACCGGCGTGAACGGAGAAAAACGACAGGGCCGGCGACGATTATCACTTTAAGACGTGCACTGAACACTCAAAACACTAAATCCACACCGTGGAAACCGATATCAAACTTTTTGGGACGAATACATGGGATTCTGTCGGGAGCGAACGGAGGTTAAACCGCCGCGTGCAATGCTCCACCACAGAATCCGAGGCACCAGCTCCTGTTCTTTCTTCTTTAAAACACTTGAGCATAGTTCGGCAGAAGCGATACTTCCCAGTTTCTACAAGTGATATCATAGGACAAGACAACGTATCTGTTAAAAATACTTACAGGAATTGCAGCGTATCCACTGGGCTTTTAAACTGACCACTATAATCACATAATCATGATTATCAGATTCAAAATTGTCTACAATTGGCGAATGATCACCGTATTGTCAGCATCCTGTAATCACGAAGAAGAAGAAGATGTGGCGTTATTATCATTTGAACAATGGCTGGAGGTTTTGTTATGCTTACTGTGTTCTAAGTTTTTAAATTGTAACCGTTTAGTTGTTAAAAGTTATTCATTTAAAGTAAAGATTGTATTGCATTTTGCATATTGTAAAATGTCACTTCCCTTAAAAAAAAAGGTGTGTCCGTCTCAAAATATAAAAGTTGTAGTTCGAGTGAGGTACATTAAAGTTATATATATTTTTAAAATATAATCTTTCTTTGCATCATTTGTAGACCTTTAAGCCATATTGAAAACGGAACAGGGGCAAAAACTAATGTGAATTGCGTGTCTTCTAAGGAAATCCATACAAAAGAAAAGAAATACCATTTTGATAAAGTATTCCCACCAGATAGCGCTCAAATAGACATTTATTCTTATGTGGTTTCTCCAATGATAACTGATGTTATTGCGGGTTATAACTGTACAGTTTTTGCGTACGGACAGACAGGTACTGGTAAAACGCATACAATGATTGGTGTAGACCCCTGCTCAACTGTTCATTGGAAAGAAGTAAGTTTATTATGAAGGTATTTCATTTGATTGTGCCTCATAGTTTAATTTGATTCAATTACATGGGAGCCATTTCACTTTTACTTAGTATCTGAGGAAGAAATTTTGGCATGTATCAATACTATTAAAGATATTGTTGGAGTGGTCAAGATTACTATAAGAATATTAAAACTTTTACCCGATTGTTTAAAACTACTAGTTAATATTAATATATACAAATGTATCTCTACAATCTGGTTCATTTCCAACCACCCCTTACCCAAAGTTCTTTCTATTCTTTTCCTGCTGCCTCAAAAATACTTGAAAAGTTGCTAAAATGTCAAATTATGCAATTTCTCTCATTGGCCAACATAACACCGAAATGGCAGTCAGGCTGCATATGCAATTACAACTATGCTAGAGTTCTCTTCAGGATTACCAGTGATAATGCCCATGTTTTCAATTACATTGTCCTTCTGTTTTAATAGATATGAGTAAATATTTTTGTAAGTTTAGATATGGATCTTCCTTTATCACCAATTGAAAGTGTTTAGGATTGATGCAGATGACTGGTTTGAAAGTGAATTTTGAGAGAGGCGGCAAGCAGTCAAATTGGCTGGGATTCTTGGCTGAATTGCTGTAACGCAAATTTTTCTGACACCATTAATTGAATAAATGTAGATTTCCATAATATATCAGCCTGGGCTACCAAAAATTATCTTCTAATAAATGCCGTCAAAATGTATTGTTTTTAAAATTAGTATTGGCCTGTCCTTATTTAATATTGTGCTAAATAACATTAATCTTGTATGGTATGGATGAAGTCAAGAATCTGCTATTGGACATGTGAATGGAATATGTCAAAAATCGTATCACAAATTAAAACTAATTTATGTTGTAGTGGTAACTTTTGATGTAATAAAGAATATATTATTTATTTTGTAAATATTTCTATTTTAGGATGAACTTGCAGGTTGCATTCCCAGAGCAGCTGCTCATATCTTCACGGAACTAGCCTCAATGGATGTTATTCAGTATAGTGTTAGAGTGTCATTCTTAGAACTTTACAATGAAGAAGTTAGGGATTTGCTTAATGATGATGAATCTTTGGTTTCTTTAAAGTACTAAATAACAATTTTGAAAATGATTGTCTTATATTTTTAATGTTTTAGTATGTTCAACGATTCAAAAGGATCAGTCTACATTCAAGGATTAAGTGATATTGCAGTTCGTAACAGTAGTGAAATTTATGCATTACTTGTGAAAGGTACAAGTAGAAGACAAACTGCTTGTACTTTATTAAACAATCATAGCTCAAGGTCACATACAGTTTTCACTATAGCAGTTCATATAATAGAATCCAACATAACAGGAGAGGAAGTGTTAAAAACAGGCAAAATTAATCTTGTCGATCTGGCGGGAAGTGAAAATATTGCAAAATCTGGTGCCAAAGACAAGAGAGCTGTCGAATTGGGGAACATAAATAAATCACTTCTCACTTTGGGAAGAGTTATACAGTCGTTGGCAGAAAAACATAAACACATCCCCTATAGAGAGTCAAAATTAACTCGTATTCTGCAAGATAGTTTAGGGGGGCACACTAAAACATGTATTATTGCAACAATTTCACCATCTCAAAACTCATATGATGAAACTTCTAACACATTAGAATATGCTTGCCGTGTTAGAAATATTAAAAATACACCCACCATAAATGAAAAGGTTACAAAGGTCCGAATGATTAAAGACATGACTGATGAAATCGATAAACTGAAAAAAGACTTGGAAGCAGCCAGGTCTGGAGAAGGTTTTTTTATAGATAAAGAAAATTGGGAACAAATAAATCTTGAACGAGAAAGCGCATCAAATGCTATAACTTTAAAATGTCAAGTAATTGAGGACTTGAAAAATAGAATTTCTGAATTTCAAAGTGCATGTTCAATGAAAGCTGCAGAGTTTGATAAGATCATGAAAGAGTGCCGCAAACGACAAAAAATTATTGATAAAGCGAAAAAACTGCTGAAGGAAAAGAATAAAGACCTTAAGGAAAAACAGTATGTGTCAGAGTATTATGAAAAGGTTGCAATCGAAAGGGAAACGCAAGCCAACGATCTCTTGAAAACCATCCAACATTTGTCAGATAATCAAACCACTTTACAACAGAAACTTGAGAAACAGTATTATAATAACTACAGTAATGAACAGATAGTGAAACAAAAAACTAAAAATCTAACACTTAACTTGACAGCAATTAAAGAGGAAGAAGATTACTTGAAATTTAGGTTGACCGATTTTGCGAATACTTTAAGAGAACTGGAACATTTGCAAGAAATTACAGCAAATGCAATATCACAAAAAATATGTTGGGAAAATGATACAGCGCCGTCCCTGTTGGTAAATTTGGATGAGTATGACAATATTGGTGAACAAATTATAGAACAATCAAATTTTTTAACTGATACAGTAGAAAGTAGTGTTGAAAAAGTACTTCTTAGTATAGGATCAATTAAGGATAAATCTAAGAAACTTCTAGAGCAAGTGAGTTTATCTTAGGCAATAAGTCTTTATTGATTAATGGATTTCATTCTAGTTTAATTCCTATGAAATGAAAGAATCACAGGAATCTGAAAGCATGATTCAACAGTTGCAAACTGTAAAATCTTCTTTGCTACACGAAAGGGACCAGCATCTTACTGAATTAAGAATACAAAAGATTATTACTGACATTATTCAGAGTAAAATCAATGACATAGATTCTCTGTTGGACAAAGTTGACTGCAGCATCACACAGACATCGCCAGTTGACATATTGGATCAAAAAGCGTCTCAATTTAAACAGGATATATTGGAAGTAGGTATACACTTTCTTCAGGAAATGATATGTAACTCTTGTGTAGTAATGTAGTTTAATTGATTTTTCTTAATTAAGTATATAGTTTCAGGAAAGATTTACTGCTCTGGAGGAAAATCTCGCTTGTCTAAAACTGGAATTAGAAGATAGTAAATTGTGTATAAATGAATTGCAACAACAGATGCTACCAAAAATACAATATTTAAAGCACCAAGTTGTAGAGGTAAATTTTACAAAGATAACGTGCAGAAAGTGCATTATTTGTTTTTAATTGCTATCTTCTTAGCAAGTTGATGACCTCAAAGGAATCTTAACCGACCTCAGCAACAATGTGAACTCTGTTATAGCTACAACAGCCACTAGTTGTAGAATACAAAAGGAAGCTATTCCGACGCATGTTGAAAAATGCTCTAGTTTTTTAGAGAACTGTGATGACATCGTCACTGACATTGTCAAAAATATTGTACCAGTGCAGAGGGCTGGTGATACTCCTAAACAATGTCATCTTGAGTATCCCAAAACCATAACAAAAGGGGCACTACCTAGAGAAGTACTTCTAAATAAATTTAAGGATGAATTTGATGATGTAGAAAATCCTTCATTTAATTTGGACTGTTCTACTGATTCCTTGTCGAATTTCTAGGCATTCTCTTAAGCTTTTTGTCAATATATTGTATAAATTTGCCAAAGTAAACCTGTCCCCATATTTTCATACATATTTATGATGGTTCAAAATGTGCAATTATTGGAATAATCTAAAAAAAAAATGCAGTATAGTGCATTGCTTTTAAAAATTCCTGTATTTCTTTTAAAAGCCCAATTAGTTGACCAAATGTGTACAAGACAACTTGGTCTCTGGAGCTCAAACATTGGTGGTCAACCCAATATTTATTTTTTGTGTAAATCATATTGCGAGTGTTGAGATGTTGGCCCATTTCATCATCTCAGTAGATGTTAACTTGAGATTCCTATACCTAACAAACTCAATAACAAATAACCTCAATTCCAAAAAATTAATAATTTTTAATTTGTTACACATAGACAATTACACATTCGTTAATTAAATACATAGCCAGCCAGAAATAGTTTTTAATAATTATTTTTAAAAATAACAGCGGCGATTAGAAATTTTAATACAATTTAATTTAAAAAAAAAATCAAAAATTTGTTAACTTCCAAGAACTGTAATAAATACTTTCTTATTTATTATCAGATGGAGTAAGCGCTCTTCGTGGTGTTGCCTCGTGTTGTCTCCTCAAGCGTCTACGAAGTTCGTTTGGGAACTTTTCATAACACTTCTTACAAACCGGCTTCAAATCGCACTCATAGAATTTGGTCTTTTGGTTCATTTTCTGGTCGCAAATCGAGCAGGCAAAATGATGGACGCACCACGCCTTATTCAAAGCAGTGAAAACTGCAATGAAGATTTTTAGATTCTGATATTTGTTATTGTAAGAAACATACCGTCACTGGAAATAACTTGATTGCACAAATGACAGAGATTGCCGAAGAGTTGGTGGTAGTGAGTCTCGCAGTAGGCCAACCCTTTTTTTTCATAATGCCGATGACCGAAAAATGGTTTTTCGCATTTTGCACAGACAAAATGCTAAAAGGAATATTAAATGTTCTATAAATAGAGCAAAATTCTTATATCAGTCTCTTTTAATAATGGCCGCTGACTGATCAATTGAGCAAATAGTTTGAATCAATTGTATAGTTGAACCCATATAGCTACCAGAGATATAGAGGCCCTACGTATGCCAATGATACAAGAACTTATGAACTATGATTTTTTTTTTGAGAATGTCCATTTAACATGCGCACGCGCGAGATTTAAAATCTAACCAATGACCTTGCGGCATTCGATAACCAACATAGCCACTAACAGATCATCAATAAGTTTGGACGCGTTTGCAGCAGTATTTTCTCAAAAAATGCAGCATTAAAAATTGTTGACGACGTCTCATATAAAAACGAGATTTTAAATCTCGCTCATACGTTAAATGAAACTTGACCACTGACAGTTCGTCAGTTAGACAGTTTTCAGTTTGGATGTGGAATTTTTGGGCAATATTTTGTCAAAATATGAAAAGGTAAAGGCCGCTATACTCCAAGGAGCTAACTAACCTCAACATGCCAATGCTTGCCCAATGCTGTTACGACTCTCTCCTCAATGGGACGTCTGCAAGCTCCGCAAATTGGCACGCCCATTTTGTCGTGACAGCGCAAACAATAGAGCTCATTTGTGTCGTTTTTTGCCAATCCCGGCCTATTGCGCACTTCGCGAGCGTTCTCATCTAATTCTATGCCACAAGCGGTACAGTTGAAATGGTATGGATGGTAAACCTCCCCGCGGAATCTCAATGGCTGACCATCTATCATTGCACTTAAAACCGGAACATTATTTAATAAAATATCTCTTCGTAAAAGCGAAGACCTTACTGGCATTTGTGGCAAATGTATTTTCCAAGCCCTCTAGCTTTTACTTTTGCATTGCAATCATGACACAACGCTCTACCTCCGTTTTTAATAAATCCTCTGTCAGCCAGCTCCGTATTGCACATCTCGCATGTAAAGCAAGTTGCGTGCCATGACGCATTCATTGCTTTAATTACTCGGCCGATAATAAATGTGCCGCATTTTTGGCAGCAGGGAGCAAACAATACATGAAAGTCGTGTTCACAGTACTTTCTACCATCAAATTCATAGAACACGCCGTCTGCAAATTCTCTAAAGCACTGTGCGCATCTATATAGGGAAAATATTAGCATTATCTTACACCTACGACGACGAAAAAAGGCCACAAAGTACTCAAAATAGCCAGCATAAAAGTTTCATTCAGATAGAATTTTTAAATGAAAATCAACTTGTCTCCTCATTCTTTTAGTAATAGAATGTGTTGTATATGAATGTGGTCTAGACTAAATAATTTATTTCATTATGTTTTAAAAAGCTAACTTTTATTATTAAATATATTAATATTATATACTTTCAACAAACTTTCTCAAAAACTTACACAAAACACTGTTGATGGAACAGCTGACCTGTACAATTGACAATCTTCTCTTGCAATTCAAAACCATCCCCACACTTAAAGCACACCATGTTTTCGCGGGACATATTGGTAATCCTAAGAAAGAACATCCAGTAAACAAATTTTAAACAGTTTTTCTAACACACACAATGAAATCTGCTTCATAGACTTGTTAGTGTTCTGTACAATGTCCAAAGAGACATTATCATAGTCTTCAAATTTATGGTAAGTAGTTTTAAGTAAGTCCCGAGAGGCCCTCCTTTGCGCTAAACCACTATTATCAATAGATCCCAAAATAGGTATTGTTGGGGATGAATCTTTGCTCTTAAGCATTTTGAAATGAGTTTTAGACCGAGGTTGTACTGAATTTAGCTTTCAAATAATGGCAAACCAATCGAAACCATTTTGTTATCAGTCTTATCAGTGTACCTATTATATTTAGTGTATTTATTCAATGATATGAGATAAACAAAACCTTCAAACAATTGCATTCTGTAAAATATGTTAAGATATCAATGAACATTCTTGTGAGGTAAGTTAGTAATTATTAGTACCATAAACAAATTTCAATATAATGGTAAACTAATAATAAATTAGTTTTTTAGGCTAGGCATTCCATGCTTACCCAGGCATAGGTGTCGGCGACATAACTGTCGAAAAGAAAAAGATGCTCTGAATTATAGAAAATATAAAGGAAATTAAGATTCTTCAAAACCAACGGTTATAAAAATCGATGCATTTTACATAGCACGGAAATTTTCAATAATCCGTCCCCTTACCTAATGTTTAGTACTGCTTGCCAAATAAATTAATAGAACATACAACGCCCTGACCAGCTTTATGGAATATCCTTAAAAGGAAATTTGCGGATAAATAAGAGAAACGTCATTTCAAGATGACGGCATGTTCCACAGCACATGACCCAACATTTACATTGGTATTGGATGGTTAAAAGTAGAAAGGCACCTGTCATTCGATAAAAATAGACTGTGTTCAACGCAAATTGATAGAACACTGTGGTACATGAGGATTAAACCCAGAATTAAGAAAATTAAGTCAGTTTTTATTTTTTTGTTACTTGCCTGAAAGGTTCTTGCACATTTGCCTCAATGATGGAAAAAAGAAGGAAAATTTCAAATCTGTCTGTTTACACTAGCTAAATGATCCCAGCAACTTGGCCCTCCAGAAAGAAAGAAAGAAGAAGTTAATTTGGTTATGTGTTATTTTGACAGTAGATAAATAAAAAGAAGTAAAATTTAAAATATTTAATTTGTATGT
Organism: Cylas formicarius; assembly: GCF_029955315.1. Lineage (NCBI taxonomy): Eukaryota > Metazoa > Arthropoda > Insecta > Coleoptera > Brentidae > Cylas > Cylas formicarius. The sequence goes on from NW_026844334.1 coordinate 14,787,202, forward strand.
AATTTGTGGGCTAGTTTGTCTACTAACGAAGTTTCAGCACCATGTCGGCTGCTATGATAACTGCTGACTGGTTTCTTCTTGGACGTGATTTGTATTATAGGTAATCAAATAAAATTTCGGTTCTATTTATTTAACCTTATCTCTATTAACAGAAAATTTGAAATATACTCTATGGAATGGCCTCAAGAAATCAAATTGGAAAATTTTATTGTATCGTCTGCCCCTTATGGGGGGCCGATGGCCATTCGAAGGGATGATCAAAAATTTGTCAAAATTCAGGGCGGAGTTGGTCAGCCTGTGATATATATATTTTCAGCCTCAGGAAAGACCATTACATCATTTAAGGTACTAATAATGATAGCATGTTCATATTTTCATAATTTTGTTTTCTGTAGTGGAGTCTAAAGCCCATAGTTCATATGGGATGGTCAAATGATGAAAAACTCATATGTATCCAGGAAGATGGAAATATAGTTATCTATGATATGTTTGGAAAACTTGAGCACAAATTCAATATATTTCAGAAATTACAAGATACCAAAGTCATTGCAGCAACAATTTTTACCAACCCACGGAATGTGACTGGAGTTGCTGTATTGACCTCAAATTTTAAGGTTTTCCTGATCAATAGTATAAAAGATATTAAAACTAGACAACTGAGTGATATTACAAGTATGTTTAAACCATTAATTTTATAATTACCAAAATGTCCACAAGGAACTGTTAGTAAATTAAAGATTAATCCAAGCAAAAGTTGCACATACCTGCCCAAATTTTTAGTTTCTTGGCATAGTAAGCCCTGTGATACAGCACAAAAAAAATAGTGTTGATAATCATTTTGCTTCTTTCTGACTTTTTTAAAATAAATTAATTAGCATTTTAATTTTTTATAGCAATTTTTCGCATCCTACTATTGTTTTTTATTTATATCTAACTGATTGGGAATTATGTGATTTTATTTTAGAATCAAACATTCCACCAACTTGTTTGGCAGTAATTTCAGAAGATTCGACAACAGAAATGTTATTAGCAAGGAACAGAGACTTGTATAGGTTAAAACAAGATGAACACCACACGAGTGCTATAGTACGAATGTAAAATTTGTTTTGTTATGTGAAAAGTGAAAAATTGGTTTCTAGTTACAGCCTGACATTTCCAACAGTTACACCAGCATTTTGGAAATGGCTGTATCTTTAAATGCCAGACACCTCTGCTTGTATACTGATTCAGGATATCTGTGGCTGGGCTCAACAGATTTAAGAAAAAAGTACTCAGAAATAGACACGGAAATTATTTCCAAACCTAAACAGCTGACATGGTAAGCTCCTATAGCCATTCTTGTGTGTTCTGTAATGTGAATTTTGTATGCATTTGCACATAGAAAACATTTAATCACCATCTAACCCAGTAAAAACTAGTTGCCTGGTGGATCTACCCATTGTTTGTAATTTGTAGTAGTTTTATTTTCATTAAAAAATAATAACTGAAACAATAGAAATATATTATATGACTGAAAATAAACTGCTTCAAGTTACTTTAGATTCTAAATGACTGTTCAAATTAAAACGACGCATCCCTTGTCCTGGAACATACCAAACATTTTTTTGTTTATTAAAAAATGAAAAATATTAGGTGTGGGAATGAGGCAGTCATTGTGTATTGGGAGAGGGATCACACAATCCTTGTGGTAGGAAAATATGGTCAAAAAATGTTATATAATTATGATAGTGCAGTTCATTTGATACCTGAGATAGATGGAGTGAGGATAGTAACTAATTCTCAGCAGGAGCTTCTGCAGAAAGTACCAGATGAAGTGCAGAAAATATTCCGTATTAATAGTACCGAGCCAGGCAGTTTTTTATTGGAAGCTTCTAAACAGTTTCAGGTAAGAATGCATCATTCCCGGTTTTCAAAATCAATCAAGTAATATTTCAGAAAGGAAGTCATAAGGCTAACGAATACATATGTTTAGTTAAACAAAATTTGGAAGAAGCAGTTAATCAGTGTTTGGATGCTGTGGGGTTTGAATTTGACACTGCAGTGCAAAAGAAACTAATCAGGGTGAGTTAAGGTATTTTCAAAAACAAAAGTAATTTCTTGTTGCTCTAGGCCGCCCAATTTGGTAAATGTTTCATAGCCAACATGAATTCTGATAGATATGTCAAAATGTGTCGCCTTCTTAGAGTTCTAAATGCTATACGTGATTCGAAAGTTGGATTGCCCTTAACTATTACCCAGTATCCTTTTTTAATAACATAGCCGAATGTAACTTCTTTAATTTCCTATACAAGCTTTAGGTTAAAGTATATGAAGCAAAGGGATAATGATGAACAAGAAGAAAACGAGTCTTTAAAGAATCTGTTAAATAGACTGATAACTCGCAACATGTATTTTTTGGCGCTTCAGGTGGCTCGTTATTTAAAAATGCCTGATAAAGATGGTTGCACCCACATTCTTGTGCACTGGGCCAAATATAAGGTAACAACCGTGATTAGGATTTCTATATTATTGTAATGTACTCAATGATTAGGTAAGCCAGCATCATGTGGAGGAAGAAGTTGTTGCCAGAGAAATAGCTGAAAAACTGGGCTCTGCACCCGGAATCTCCTACAGGCAAATTGCAGAGAAAGCTTCCGAATATGGTAAGAAAAAATTGGCTATCAAGGTTGGTTACATTTATGTTTTTTCTTAAAACGGTCATAACAAATATTTATTTCCAGTTACTGGATTATGAATCAAAACCAAGCGAGCAAGTTGAACTGCTCTTAAAATTAGGAGAAAATACACCTGCTCTGGTAAAAGCGATAGAAAGTGGTGACACGGATCTGATATACATGGTGATACTCAAATTGAGAGAAAAAATGCCGCTGGGCGATTTTAAGGCACTTAAATTTTCTAATTCAGCTAATGCTATTAAACATCAAGATTATTTCAGATGACTATTAGGAATTATCCCATCGCCCAGTCTTTGTACATCATCTACTGCAAGGAGCACAGTGCTCAGGCTTTAACCGAGATTTTTATACAAGAGGATGACTTCACAGCGCAAGCCGAAATGTTTATTTTGGAGAGTCTCGATCCAAAGGTGAGCGCTTCTTAAACGGTATTATTTTATAAGTGCCAATATTTCTCAGCGTGATTTTTAACGTAAAAAGCTACATCAAACCTGTGGTCTAAAATGCTTCATTTTTGGGATACAGGATATAAAAAGCTTTTATTTTATTTCAGAAATTATTAAGAAAAAACAAGAATAGAAACCTTGACATCCTGTATCTCAGAAATGAAACATTTTAGAGACTTTTATAGACTTTTATCTTGAAAATACTCTTCAAAGCACTTCGTGAATAATTTATGATATTTATATTTTACTGTGGATTTTAGAGAGAGCATATGAAGGACTCCTTGTTGAATTCTGCCGCGGAAGCTTACAAGAAAGGCCGGAAGGAATTGTGCGCTACTCTATGCGAGGAATCTTTAAAATTGTTACGGTTCCAAAGAGATGTGCAAGATAAGCTCAAATTGGGTGATAGGTTGGTCGGGAAATCAGTACATGAGACCTGCAAAACGCTGCTGGAATTGAAAGAGCCAAAACAGGCAGAAAAGGTCAAGAACGACTTCAAGATACCAGACAGGCGGTATTGGTGGTTGAAAATAAGCTCGTTGGCGAGTCAACAGAAGTGGGAGGAATTGGACAATTTTTCAAAGTTAAAGAAATCTCCTATAGGCTACACTCCATTTATTGATGTGTGTCTTGAACATGACAGAAAAGATGAAGCTATGAAATATTTATCAAGGGTCAGCAACGATTTGAAAGTCAAATACTGTCTTAAAATTGGGTAAGAGTGACAGATTTTGAAATGAATTCTAGAAATGTATATTTTTTGTTGCTTGTGACAGGAACTTTGAAGAAGCGGCAAATATCGCTTTCCAACTGAAGGATGTTCAAAGTCTCATTTATATCCAGTGTAAATGCCCGTCCCAGTCGCAGCTTCATCAAAAACTTTCCAATATGATTAGTCAGCTGGAAGCGAAAAATAGATAAAATGCTAATTTCAAATGTATTATTTATTTGTAGAGTATAAATTTCCAAAATAAGTTATTTTGATCAAATCCCCTAAAACACTTAAAGGATGTCTTAGTAAAAAAACAAATTTCTTAAATTGATTTTCCATATCAATTCCATAGTGCTGAAATCTTGGATTTTAGATTACTATACATCTTGAACTTCTTTTAAATTACTGCATTCTATATAATTAATTAAATATTTAACAAACTTAAATAACGCTTATATTTTTAAAACTCTAGGATAATTTTAAAAATGCAATGAAATTTATATTGATTTATATTGTGCTTTACGTCGCCATCACGTCGTTCTGACTAAATGAGTAGATATTTTAATTGGGATTCTGAGAATTGCTAAGTATGGTATTCCGGTACTCCTTAAAGAGGGTTATAGGTCAATTGGACATCACAAACGCATAATAATTTATAAAATAAATATTATTAAATAATGATAGATAAAACTCTACAATTGTTATTTAAGACATTTTGATCGGATTTGACTAGTCAATTAAGAAGTGGTCAATTGACCAGTCCCAACACTACTCTGGGATAAATCCTTAAGAAATATTTCTGCACAGCTTGAATCTTAAATTAATTAAAATTATTGTCGGGTGGAATGAATGAATTTTATTTAAAGTCTAAGGCAATTTTATTTTGAATTTCTCAAAAATCAATACCCTACAATAAAGAGGTAGATATAGAATTTTATATGAAATAACATATCAGTAAACAATTTTTTGTGTTCACAGATCGGCTGATTGTTAATAAAAAGTTTAAGACACCATTTTTTTTTTTTTTTATGATCTTTGTCCGGATTATCGCAGTCGGCGGCTATAATACTATAAATCATTTTATGTGAATGTTCGGGAACACCTCATATGTTAAACAAATAAATATGTGGTGTCATGCGACATTATTAGATCTTTGATAAGATAATTTCTCGTCAAGACCCGCATATAATTCACTTTTATCGATATTCTTAATCATTCCAAGCAAAAAAGGAAAATATGGCAGGTGAGTGATTAACAATCATGAAATTTGTCCCTACTTAACTTAATAACACGGACGGTGTTTATCGCCTTTGCTTATTAAGAACTATATAGGTCATGTATACATGTATACTTACATGCGAATATACAAAGGAAACATACAAACTATAAAATCAGATGTTATCTACAAGCGGAATCAAAATCGTTTCGTAGTCAGAGAGGGTACATTTGAAAGTTTTCTCAAATGCCAATATTTCTCAGCGTAATTTTTAAGGGAAAAAGCTACATCACACCTGTGGTCTAAAATGCTTCATTTTTGGGATATAGGATATACAAAGTAGTGCAATTTTCAAGTTTGAGACTATTAAAGAAATATATAGCTATTGTCTAAACCTCTATGTTTGTGTAAAGACCATTTGCATTGGTTAGAAACGTTTCAATTTCTTTGTAGTGGCGATATCTGATCTTTTAGAAAGGTAGTCATAATAAATTTATTAGCGAATCATATATTTAATGCTTAACTAACACCCTGTACTAATTAATGTACTGACGTTGATATGTTGTTATTCGTTCGCCTACACTTCTAGCTTATAGAAAAATCTGGAAAAACAATGGTAGCTCTTTCATGCTATTTACGTAATAATTTTGAAAATTAAGCTATTTATATATCGTCCAGATTTGTCTATCTGCTTTACACATACCGAGTTTCCCGTTCAGTCACACCCACCCGGATGAACCACAGCACACTATAACCAAAACATAATCTCCACATACACAGTTCCCATTTCCTTCCAGATGAATATGGCTTCAAGCCAAGATACCCGCCAACTGCTCCTCTTGCTTCGACGGACCCAGCATTTCATATTAAATGCGAACACACTTCCGTAAGGAGCCGCCATTGTCCCCAGTGCTACCCTTCTTGGCCACCCCCACCGGGAGGTTCCTCATATCCCCCACCTTACTACCCGCCGCCACCCTCTGGCATTCCATCTTATCCGCCATCCCATCAATACCCTCCGTCTCCCCCTAGCAGACCCCATTACCCGCCTTCTTATTCCCCTCCTCGGCACAAGTGTCCCATATGTCAGTCTGTTTTGCATGGTGGTCCGGGAAGTAACTGTAGACAGTGTCACGCTGTTGGAGTAGGCTACCCGACCGCCCCTAGCGGCGTACAGCCCCCCCGAGGCGGCACTAAAGGTAGTATTTCGTTTAGTGGTTTGTACATTTAATTTGTTGTGTCCTAACAGCTTAGTTCTACTTGGTACTTTCAAAACTGGTGTCGGTATATGTTAACTGTCAAGTCAAAGGATAGAGCAATAATGTTTTAGCTTACTACTGGGTTGATACTTTTGCGCGAGGTTCAGTCCCATCTACCGCGCTTCATGGTGGCCACGACGTAGATGGGGAGGAAATCTTCGTGGGAAGAGCGTTCCATGAAGGTGACTGGATCCCTGCCAAAGTGATTCCAGGCAGGAACGTAGCTTATGTGGCTTATGCCGGGGGCGAGCATGCGAAAGATCATTATCAGGTCTGTTGGAAAATTATTTAATTATTCAACAATTGATTCTACTGCGCGCACCTTAGGTTCTCTGCGAACAAAGATTCGATTGGATACCGAGCTCCGGTGGTCACATCCCTCCAGGTGCCGTGGAAGGTGGGAGAACATCTGATGGCGAGACCTTGTATATAGGGAGGGCGCATCACGATGGTTCTTTAACCATTGGAAAGGTTAATACGAAACCTAACTATTAAATTATTGAATTTAAGTTCTGATTTTGCAGATTCATCCGAGCCATGGGGTGTGTTACATTCCATTTGGTGGAAGGGAAATTGGCCATCATAACTATGAAATATTGGTGCTTCGATCGTAAATCTATTTCTTTAAACAGTTATTTCATGAAGTGCTGGATTACTTGAAAGTTAAATGGAAACTACAATAATTAAATTTGCTTCAGTTTGAACGTTTTTTTGCTACTAAATATTTCGTCTAAGGAGACATTGATTCAGTCAGAACATGTATTATACAAACTAGATTCTAGATTAAATAAGATACATGTTATCTAAACTTCAACAATCATGAAAACTTCCGTTACAAACAACTATAAGTACAATCGTCGTATGTAATAGAATTTCTTTGGTAAAATCATATAGCTATTTAGGCTTGTGGAATTGCCCGCCAATTTTTTTTGTGTGAATTGACCAAAATAATTTCAAAAATGGAATGAAATTTATATTTGTTTATTTATATTGTGCGTTACATCACCATCGCATCGTTCTAAAAACTAAATGAAGTGGATATTTTTATTAGGTTTCTCGGAATTGCAAAGTTTTCGCGCGGATTCTTTGATTAGGGTTATAGGTAAATTAGCGATCACAAACGCATAATAATTTATTATGAAACACATATTATTAAATAATAATAGACAACACTCTACAATTGTTGTTTAAAACATTTTGATCGGATTTGACTAGTCAATTAAGAGCTGGTCAATTGACCAGTCCCACACACACTATAGCTACTAGATATATAGTGCAACGATAAAAAAATATTGTGATAGATAAGACTTAGATCAGCGCAACAGTCAACATGGCCACTGACAGTTCACTAATTCGACAAATTTGGTAATAGCCGCAGAGATGTCGGAAGAACTAGTTTGGGGCGGGAATCATTCACTACTTTTTACTATTTTCAGCCATTATGTGTATGTGAATATGTAGTCAAGACAATGTAATTGACCCGTAAGAGGAAGCGAATTTGCTATGGACATTAAAGATATACCTTTGAACTTGTATTCTTCCAGAAGTGAATTTAATTATCTGAAGCCTACACGATAGGAAAACGTTTTGCTTTGCATGAGAAACGAATAAAAATGCAAAAAAGATCACAGTAAAGTTTTGAAAAATACTTTTATTGTTTTACCGTTTTTTGAACACTATTCTGTTAAACTTTCTTGCATACTCATATCTTTCAAAATGTTAGTCATGTCCGTATCTTCTTCATCTTCTTCCTCACATTCCATTTCATACAGTTTAATTTTTTTCTTATTTTCTGCCAGTACCATGCCTACCCGTCTACTTCCAGAAACGGCGAACTTGGAAACTGACATGTCTACATTCTTAGTTATCTTTGTGGTAAAATCAAACCCATTTATGACAGGACAGTGATCGAAATTTAAGACATTAGCAACATCTAATTCCAAAAGCTCGTCTAATGCGCAAGGTAGAGAAAATTGCAACATCACTCCATGATTTGGACTGCAGCTTTCCTCAAGCAAAATTGATAGAACACTTGAGGAATAAAATTGGATGTCTACCACATTAAAGCTATCCTGAGATTCTTTAATGAAAGAAAATTTGCCAGCTCTAGCCTGGCACTTTCCATTTTTATCAATATGCATCTGGAGCAAGCAAATATTTTTTTTCGGTTTTAGGAAACAAAATACCTGGACATCACTAGATATGTTAATTGAAGACATCTTTATGGCACCTCCTTGCAGTACATTCTTACAATTTAAATTATGAATGTGACTAATTTGACTCTCAATAAGATTCAAGGGCCTTTTAAAAATCGTGTCTATACTATCCTTTAATTGATTTAAAACTTGCACCAAGGATTTGTCAGTATAATGTTGAAATATATGGGGATTATCCGCTAAACACTCATTTTCCTGTAGAAATTCTGTCCAATCATTGCCAGACATGTCTGGTTTGATTGTCAATGGCGCGTCAACGATATACTGGCCAATGCGTTCCATCACAAATTTGGAATCTTTTTTCTCCGTGCCACCATATCCATCAAAATTTTGCAAAAACTCCGTAATGCACGCGAGATCCTGCTGAGTCATTTTTTGGATGTCTGAGGGAATGGGCTCATCCACTAAGTGCATGATAGAAGAGTATAACCACCTAAAGAAGGCCTTATAGTTAATCACGGAATGATTTATTATCTGCTGCATTTCGGCTGCTTTGATCAGAAAAGCAGCATTGGCTCTAATTGCTTCTTGGATTACCTCAGTATTTAAGCCTAAACCCTGAAATCGATCAACAGGTGTACACAATTACAAAACTCCTACGTAACTATTTTTACCTACCCCATATCTATCTTTAAATTGAGCCATTCCCTTCAAATCTGTAAGGTGATAAGTAATATTAGGGGCAAATTTTATTATATGGCGAAATAGGTAAGATTGGATATTAGAATAGCTAATTTCCATGCTTTGGCCAAATTTTTCTAAGCCCTTTTTAGTCAGATCATGTAATAAGAACTCTTCCATTTCCTCAGAGCAAACCCCAAACATTAAAAGTTCCAAAAATTCAGCAGTAACTCCCTGTTCTGGCATTTTTCTGGCATACTTGGATAACTTGTTATCAATTTCTAGTAAAATATTTTCCCATGTTTCTGTAATTGTTACCAAAACTTTTTCGAGATACAATAGAAGTTCATGAAGCTTCATATATTTAGCAGTAACATTGTAAAGTTCTTTGGTGTGAGTTTTAAATATTTCTGAATTGAAAATGACTATGTTCGTTTCTTGATTTTCTCTTGTAACTGTCACAATAATTTTACTTAAATCCTCAGTAAAATGGGCATTTTGAATTTCACATTTTTCACCTATGTATTTGTTTACATCTATAACCACACAAGTCCAACTACCAAAAACAATCAGATACAGTAACCCTTCCTTAGTCCCAACTATTAAAATATTAAACTCAGTTTGATCCTGTAGGAAGTTCGATAATATTCGCACCTCTTCAATATGAGGACCCTCAATAAGCGAGAAAATTGGTGGATGTCTCAGGTAAGGCTTAGACAAATCCTAAAACTTTTTGACATTTTAAATAAAACTAGTATTTATTAAGAACTTACAGGAGGGTTTGTGGATTCTTCATCATTTGCCTTTAAAACATCCTTTTGTTTTATGGGCGCCTTTTCCTGAATCCAAGAAATAAATGATATGTCTTGGGAAATGTCAAAAGAAGTTATTGTATACTTAGTTTCAACATCTATTAACACTACATCACCAGGATTATATGCAACGGCCAACACTTTACCATCAGGTCTCCATGCTATTCCGCTCACTGTGGTATTATCTTTTGGAGGATTCAAGCTCCAAGCTCTGGTCCAAGTCAATCTGTGCAATGCAAGTTCACCTGAAATATTCTATAGGGAATCAGCCAAAATTCAAACTTCTCTTTTATACCCTTCACATTTGAAAATGCTACTAAATCCATACGATTACTCCAAACCATACAGTTTATTTCATTAGCAACATTTTTCTCTTCAAGTTGTTTGATCGTATAAAACATTATGTAGCTTGGAATTTAAGAGTTAATCCTATAGCAGACGAATATAACAGAATCCATATTATTTAGTGATCTGTGCTAATGTCTTCTTCGTTTTTACGGATGACAATCACCCATTACCGACATACGTCGCAGGCTTAATTCTGAAACTATAATTAACGTCCTAGCTTTCAAAGTCGAAAACATACAACGGTCACATAACCTTTAAAATGAACCTATTTTTGTGGATTCTGTGGATTGCGTTAACCTCCGTTCGCTCCTAGCAGAATTCGTTGTATTCGTCCCAAAACCTTGGTATCGGTCTTATTTCAGTGACTCTGTTCCCGTAGTGTTTGGTGTTCGTTTTTATGTGTTTAAGTTGTGCTAGGCCTGCTGTTTTAACGTTCACCCCGGGATGGAGGCCGTTTGGTCCGGGCTGGAAACCAAGTTTTTTTGGTATCGGTCAAACAACAAATGTTGGTTAAATTTTTTACGTGTTGGTCTACAATCAAAAGAAAAAATTCCCCGACGGAAGTCGGTAATGGGCGAATTTCCTTAGTTGACTTGCCCACTTTAAGGAAAAACAAAGAGAGAGAGAGAGGATTCTGACGGAACCATTGCACATGACGTTGCTCCTGCCCGGTACCAAATTCTGTTTTGTATATTTGTTATCTGAAGTGATAGAGGCGCAGTGCTTATAAATTTGGGAAATAGTGTTCGTCTTATGCGGATGTATATGGATTTGTGATGTTATTCCATGATGTGTATGTGAACACGGTTTCCGGATGTCTTATATTCACGCTGGTAACCAGGCCGAATGGGCTCGGATATCCCGTATAAGATAATTGCTGGAGCCGTTAGAAGAATCAGTCGTCATTTTATGACAATTTATTTGGAAATTGTTCCACTGTTTGAATATTTTAACAAACCTGGAGGATAATGGACTAGTCCAGACCCTTTCTTTACGAAGGCATCCTGTAGGATTTTTTGTTAAGTTATTTTTCAAATTTTTATAAATTAAAAATTCTGTGTTAAAGGCTTTTGTTATGGGTGTTAATTGTCTATTATACTTTTTATAGAATTGTTATACGTGATATTTTTATAATATTTAAACGCCAAGAACTGATTTCCCTAAAATAAACTTATTTATTAAATTTAAATGCAAAATACGCACAATTGGCTATTATGTTGTCCTAATAAATAAATAAACCCATCTTAAAATACAAGTACCCGTTTTTAATCATTGTAATTGGATAATATTCAATGTTGCTATTAAAAGCATTAAAATTTGTTTTAATATACTAATTAATGAAGTAAATTTTGAAAAAATTTCATTACCTTTGTTTGAATTACATCTTAACGTTTCAGATAATGGTTGGAGATACACAAGTAACACAATTAACCGAAACATTAAGAAATAACAAGTAGTTTTAACAAATTAGTGCAATGACTTTATTAACACAGTTCCTTTACAAAAACACACATTTTTGGTTTATGTTGAAGTTTTCTCTTAACACTACAGCCTCAAATAATTTGCCTACATTCAATTTAATTAAAAGGCAAGGCCCCATGACCACATTAGGTTTTGGTTGCTCTTTAGTCTTTCATAAAAAATATTGAATGGAAAAAGGGAAAACAAAGCCATGTTTTCAAACATATATAATTTTAAAATTATTTATTTACAAAGTGGATCAAGTTTAAATTAATATTACTTAACAAGAAGACTTTTGTCACTTTGCTATTTACAATTTTACAAATCTATTTTTCAATTTATTGGATGGACAATACACACTTAATATTGTTTGAAAATATTTTATTTAATCTGACACTTTAAACAGAATTATATTCCACAATGGTATATTAACAATAGCATTTTTATTAATAAAAGAGATGAGACTTGGCTTGAGATTTTTATTGAAACCAAATTAATTACGAGGAGAAAAGAATACCAATCCATCAACAGAATGATTTTGTTTTGGACTTGGAATGTAACGGCGATTAACGAATTAGTAAACATGATATGTCAAAGATGAGTACACGCGTCTTTTTCTAATAATAATTTTTATCAAAAATGATGGTTACCATATAAAAAAAAGGTATAGACTATTTATAATTTTGTTAAGTTTGAGTGGTTTGCCAAAAGTTTTACAATAAATTTTTTCGTAGGAACTTTAGCAACAAATCATTTTTGATTGCGTTTAAAAATTTTTTGAGTATTTTTTTATAAACACAGCATAGGTATACAATCTAAAATTTTATCAAAAGAAGCAAAATGGACGTGCTCCTAATGTCCCGTCACAAATTATGATAAAAGGAAAGCAGTATCATTCTCTAAGTATTACACTTTGAGCATTTATTATAAATATATATATTACAATCATTCATCGGATAACATAAATAAGGCGATCAATTGTTCAGTCCATATATACTCACTTTTACTAATTTACGTATGTAAATTACTTTACATGACACTTCTCCATCTTTTCCGAGGCAAAAACATGGAAATCAATTACGAAGGTCACTTTAAACATTCATTTAAATCTCACATTATATAACATTATTTACTAGTATATGTATAAAGTTCAAAATTATTTATTAGAAACTTAACTCTTTCGCCCGGGCTAGTATGATTTAATATTCTAGTTTATAAGTTACATGTACTTCATTAAGTTTGGTGATTATAAAATTCCGTTGGTAAAGTATTGGAAGCCGTCATAGAGCTTCGTGGACAGTGAATGTATGCTCCCTTCAACCATACGATTAACCTCTAAACAAAGCTGTTCCTCAGTCATATTCATGTGGAACCGGTTCTTTAAATGCTGGACGGCAGGCGCGCCTGATTTAAAACATGGTAACTGGGAACCTAGAATTGTGTTTTACTCGGTATTTTTAATTCTAACTGATCAGCTTAGAACGACAAAAATGTGCGATAGACTTATGAATGTAAATAGAACATTATTTTGAACGGCGTATGTTTTTATCAAGTTCTTTAAAAACTTTCTAAATGGCTTTCATGCTATGGCTATATATTTGTTGCTCTGACAATATACAGTGTGTCCGGTAAAGAATAGATTAGACATCGTGTCAAAATGATTTGATTAAGATATATCTAGTCTTGTTTGCACAATCAGTACTTCTGCAGAAGTGTAGAGACCAGAGGGAGGAAGTGTACATGTGTTTCACAGATTACGCAGAAGCCTTCGACTGCATCAAAAACAAGAAACTACTGAGCATCCTTAACTTCATAAGTTTAGATAGAACACCAATAGCAAGAGTCGATGTAGAAATAAGAGCACATATCGAAATGGCAAGAACAAATTTCCTAAAGATGCGAAACCTTCGTTGAGACAACAATCTAAGCATTTACACAAGACATAACCTCATCAAATGCTAGGTGAACGCCACACTTCTTTATGGTGATGAGTCATGGACATAAAAAGTAAGCACAATGAATAAGCCGGCAGCATTTGAGATGTGGGCCTATCGCAGACTGATCACGTTTCAAATTTGGAAGTTCTACATCGAGCGAACAAAGAATGCTTCTCGGTACAATATAGAAAAGAAAAACATATGAGATATAATAAATACAATTTTCTTCAACTCATAATAGAAGGTAAGATCGAGGGAAAACGCGGTCCTGGACGTCCACAATGCTCTTGGCTGAAGAATATCAGAGACTGGACCGGATTGGACACATTACTAAGAAAAGCTCAAAATAGAGAAGAATTTGCCATAATTGTTGCCGATCTTCATTGAACGTAACGTAACAAAAATTGATAAAAAGATATAGAATTGATATCTTATAAATTGTTTAAAAGACTCACTACAACATTGCCGGACTTTCAGTCGCAAAGGACTAAAAATGCTGGACAAGGTTTTGCGCATGATTTAACCTAGTTTTTAAAAAACTTTGTGAATTGTGAACTTTTTTTTACAATTCAATTCAATCAAAACCAGCCAAACGTCTATGAACAAAAGTTTCTTTTTTATATATTGTGCTAAACTTACCCAGCCTCATAATCTCCACCAAATCGATGATCATCCCGTGATGCTTCCTGGCCGCGACAAGCCCCTGCAGAATCAGAATCTTAAAATATTCAAACATGTCGGAATGTTCTCCGCCCATCACTTCCACGAACTCGGAAGTAAGCTTGAACGGAGACTTTTCGAATCCCAAGTTCTTCGGCGATGTCGACAGAATAAACCCGAAATCGATGTGGATCAAATGACCGTCGCTCTTCAGTAAAATGTTGCCGTTGTGCCTGTCTTTGACTTGGATCAGGTAGCAGATGAGGCAGTATGCCGCGCAGCTTTGTACAAAATTCTTCTGGGCTGTGAGAAAGGCCTCTGAAGTTTCTGAGCCATACTCTCTTTTGAAGTACTGCAGGAGAGAAAGCTGACAGTGCTTTTTTACTTGGTGAAGGGACACTGTGTTGAGGATAGGCTCAATAAGGCCACTATCATCAGAGAGTACTAATATTCTGTAAATAAGGTTGATATTTAAGAAACACTCTTGATTAAAGCTTGGTGCAACTTGAGGGATCTTAATTAAAACTTTGACAACATGTTATACCTATATGGGTGTATGCATAAAGGAACATGCTCAATCTCCCATATCTTCTTAAACATCTGAAGCAGTTGGAAAGCCATGAGTTCCTGCCTTAGGTCGTCCCCGCACTTGACAATACAAGAGAGCAACTGCCATGTCGGCAAATGACCATAGGGAGAAGTTTCTCTTATTCTTTGCTCCTTGTCCTTGAATAGTAACACATAAAATCTTTAACTAGGATCATAAATACACTCGAGTGGCGCGCTAACCTGCCATGGCTCTTTTAAAACAGCCGCAGAAGGATCTTCCGGATCGTGGGTGAATTTTCTGCTCTTTTCTTCATGAAAGAAGTCCGACAATCTTCTCCTGATCTCACTTGCCGGTACAGACATGGATGGTACCCCCGAATCGCTCGAATCTTGACTCATTTGGGATATTGTGTCTCTGTCTATTGTCCTCTTCATCTGTATATACTACAAAAACGGATGTGACGTGTGCCAAAAAATGAGGACATAGCGCTACCTGTTGAGATATTTCATCATCTTCTTGACTCCAGTCTGGATCGTTATCATCATAACAAGTGCCACAAACACTAAAGGACGACAATGACATTGATTCGTGTTTCAAATTTTCTTCAGACTTGGTGTGCCTCAAAGTCGGCATTATTTTGCTGGGCACTGGGGTGTTGTACATGTCTTCCACTTCAACCACTTCAATATAAATTATGTAAGGGGCCTGAAAGCACTATAGTTAGCCTCCAAATGCAAAGGACAACTTTAGAATGTTCCACCTTGTCTTTGGAATTGAGTACGGCGGCAACTTGCGGCGGTATCCTAACAATTAGGTGCGGACTCGAGCTGTTCAAGGGTAGCCAGACCCGCGCCGGCAAGTTTAGGTTTAGTGTAGTAAGCTCGGCCATTAACCTGGTAGTTTTGGCTTCCTTGGTTGGAATTGAACTCAGCAGTTTACCAATTAGGATTAGAGCTTGCATAAATTCTAGTTCTGGTTTCAGTCTTGGTGCCTGTGAGCAAACAATGACGAGTAATGTATAAATAGTTCAAATATGCTATCATATTCATGTCTACTGCATAATAGTAATTGAAATCTCTTATATTATTATTTATCCTTAAATATTTAAAATATTTATTCTCATTCACGATTTCATGAAGAATGTTTCTGCTAAGGAAACCCAGTATACATTTATAATGAAAAATAATAAAATGCATAAACTTAATAAATAAAAAATAAATAAATGCTACAATGGTACATATTGCATTTATAATTTTTTATATTCATAATTACTGTAATTTGTGTCTGTCATCACTTATCATAACAGTGAGATAACGAAGTTAAGGACTATCAAGAGTATAATCAATGGGTAGCAAACATATATTATTTGTGTAATGGGGGCTATACACATGCAGGCAAGTCCGCGCGCAAGTGCGAAACGAATTGCGGCCACACACTATTCAGGTAAACCTCGAGGTTCACCAGTTGGTGGGGCCTGCTGCTGTGCGAAAAATGAAGTTGGCTAAACAGTTCAGGTTCGGTGTTCAGATAGAGAGGTTAGTGCTCTACAGTACATCTAATTTAAAACGATATGATGATAACCCTACTTATAGATCCATTAAGGAACTAGTCTTAAATTTACCAGAAGAAAAACAACATGAAATTAAAAACTTTATCCTTAACTATATGAACCTAAGTAATTATACGGATCTTGACGATCCTTGTTTTGATTAAATTTTAATATAACCAAATAAAATTCAATTCAAAATTAAAAATACTTCAGTGGAACCTAAAAAGTATCAATTCAAACAGATCGGAACTAATCTCATTAATCAGGGAACAGGATCCCAATATTATTTTTTTAAATGAAACCTGGTTAAATAAAGAAACGAATTTTTCAGTTAAATCGTATGATATTATAAGACAAGACAGGGATGATGGATATGGGGGAATAGCAACTTGCATAAAAAACAATTTTTTATACAGAGAAATAAAAAAAATTAACCATAACCAAGTTCAATATATTATAGTTAAAATTGATGAACTTAATCTTATCTCAACATTTATTCTAACTCTAATAATAATATCAACTCCCAATTTTTACAGGAGCTTTATTCTAATGTTCAGGGTCCCTCTATATTGATGGGAGACTTAAATTCACATTATCCCCTTTGGGATTATTGTACTCCAAACAATGGAGCCAAACATATTAATGATTTCCTATTTGACAAAGAGCTTGTAATTCTAAATGATGGCTCTTCAACCCTACTTCAACCTCCCAATCAGAAAATGAGTGCGGTAGACCTAACGATTGCCAGTAGTGACATAGCTTATTCATCAAACTGGAGAGTCTTACCGGACTGTGGCAACAGTAACCACTTTCCCACTATGACAGTAATTAAAGATAGAGACTCCTACTCAAAAAACTCTTTTGTACATAATTTTTCATCGGCCAGAAATTATAGAAAAGCAGATTGGGGACTATATAGAGACAAACTTATATTAGACTCTTTACAATACAACACTGATATGACTTTCGAAGAGATAGAGACCCTTATTAATTCGGCGGCAGACATCGCTATCCCTTTGAAAACAAACAAAAAAGGTAAAACGGGGAATGTATGGTGGGACGAGGAATGTACTGTTATAGTCAAACAACGTAAGGAAAAGCTAAAACAATTTGAAATTGCTCCTACACTTGAAAACTATATACAAGCAAAAAAATATATTGCAATTGCCAGAAGAAGACTAAAACTCAAAAAACGCAATAAATTCATAAAATTCTGTTCGTCATTAAATAGAGATTCTGACACAAGATATGTATGGAAAAAAATAAAAAAAATTTCAAGCATAAATCAACACTCCAATAGACCTATCCTCGATGACGACCTTCGTAATGAAATCTTAAAAAAAATGGTAATTTATAATGTGATTCCCGGCTTTACTCTAAGTCCTATAAAGGACCTAAACCCGTTCATATTACAAGAATTAGAAAATGCCCTATTTAAGAAAAATATATCTACTCCTGGGTTAGACAAGGTAACTTATAAAATGATTCTTAATCTGCCCTTAAATATAAAATTAAGGCTGCTTAAAATCTATAACCAATGCCTAGAAGGACAATCTCTCCCGCAATCTTGGAAAAAATATAACTTTTTAAATATTCTAAAACCCATGCTATATCAAGCTCTTGGAAATTATGATTAAGAATAGATTAGAGTGGTAATTAGAAAAAATAATCATTTAAATGGTCCCAGACAGGCTTCAGAAAAGGAATGGGAATTAGTATCAACATTGCATTTATATCATCTTTCATCGATCTAGCTTTTAATCAAAAAGAAACAGTATTAGCAGTATTCTTAGATATAAAATCGGTCTATGACTCTGTTAACATATATAAGCTATATAACAAATTAAACTCATTACATATTCCACAAGAGCTTAGCAATTTAATCTTTAGAATCCTGAAAGACAGACTCCTATATACAAAAAGAAATGATGGTTCTTATATTGGTCCAGGCCTTTCCACATCAGGATTACCACAAGGATCACCTTTAAGTACAATTTTATTCAATATATACACTATAGATCTCTTGAATATCTTAGATGAAAGTTTCACATTACTGGGTTATGCGGATGACATGGCTTTACTCTTAAAAGGGAACAATATCATATCTATGACTTCTAAAATTAATCAGTCTCTTAACACAATCAACATATGGTTACTTAATAACGACCTTCAACTCTCCCCTCAGAAATGCGAATGCGTTTGGTTCACAAGGGGTACTCGTGAAATTCCTCCTCTCCCTGTAAAAATAGGAAATCACCCCCTTCCATTTAAAAATGAAGTAAAATATTTAGGGGTCATTTTTAACAATCAACTTAGATGGGATAATTATATCAATCAGCAAGTAATAAAAACCAAAAAGAATATAAACATAATTAAATGTGTTAACAGAGTTTGGTGGGGGTCTGATCCTCATACCTCGTTAATTTTATATAATGCTTTAATAAAATCCCATATAGATTTTTCATCCTTTATTGTTGGAAATACAAGCAAAAAAAAACAAAACCAAACTCAATAAGATACAATACGACAGTCTCAGAGACAGCGGGAGAAATTAACCTCGAGTTTAGAAGAAACTGGTTGGCCTCAAAATTTCTGGCGGGTCCCTTTTCAATTAAGAATCTTCCCTTAGTAACCCTCCTTAAAAAGCTAAGAACGTTTTATATTCACGAAGACCGTTTTGGCAACCAGAAAAATCTCCCATACCTCATCCAGGCTCTAGAAAATCTAAGTCCGTATCAGAATAAAATCTATAAAAAAGTCATTCCGCCTTGTTTTGAGTTTGATTATTTTAACCAAATAACCCCTATAAAAACATTAAACTTAAGTATAAAAAAATCTGACCCTGACATAAAAGAAAAATTCAATCTTGCCACAGAAAAATTTAAAAACACTTTCCACTTCGTATATACAGATGCATCTAAAATTAGTAATAGTAATGGTCTTGGGGTTTACATTCCTGATATAGATTACAAATTCTCTTCAAAACTACAAAACGAAATAAGTATAACTTCAGCACAAATAATAGCAATATATGAAGGGGTTACGGTTATTTTGAAAAAAAATCTTAAATTTTCTGACTCTCAGTGCAATCACAAAATTAAATACCAACAATATTAAATACGCTTCAGAATTTCTAACTCTTACGACCAAACAACTCATAGTGGATGCAAATAATAATGATAACATTATTTTAGCTTGGATCCCAGGACATTCAGACATAGTAGGTAACTCAGTTGTTGACTCTTTAGCAAAAATAGGTACAAGCCTAAATATTCCATGATGACTTAGATAAAAATGAAATTCTTAATATCATAAAACAAAAAATACTTTTTTTAAAAATACTCTTTTATAAAGCTGGGCATCAAAGCCCCTCTTAACATATCTGCTGTTCTAATTAAACCCAATAAAAAGATTACAGATATCATAATTTCCTTTTTAAACTTTAATAAAATTAAACTGTAACGTAATATCTATCAGTAATATTTTCAGAATCCATTATCTCCAACAAATCCAACCTCTATGCCCTCTTCCCCCCATATGTTTGTATTACTAAAAGATACCCCCATTACCGAATAATTTACTCTTTATTGAGCAAAGTAAATAAAATAAAACATCTAATGGTAAAAGTAGACAGGAGTTCCCAGGAGCTCTGCTCGTCAAGCTGAGGACTCCCCTAACGAGCTGGCAGACTGCCTAGTTGCAAAATATTGACAAGAAGAACAAGAAGAAGTTAGCTAAAAATCGGACACAATCTGATTCGCTTCGAGCAGCACTTGGAACTGAACGCGCCTTGAGTTTTGACTTATACATATTCGCACTTACTCGCGTGTCTAGACTTATACAGGCAAGTCTTAACACTTGCCTGAATGTGTATAGGTCGCTTAAGATGCAAAGTGTGTTAGTCCCAATAAACCAAACAGAAAATACAAAAACTGTGATTCTTCCTGTCTTATCTGTCTTCCTGTCTTTTTAAAGAAAGATTAAATACATAAATAAATAAATTCACAAGCAAGGCTGCCAGTTTTTTACAGACACATCTCTAGTATTGGCATATATTTGGAAGTTACAATTACAAACCAAAATTAGTCAGCATAGCTACAGCAGTAATCAATCACTTACTTGGCAGGTACATTCAGTCTTTTTTCCCCTAAGATCGTTGACAATACTCCGCCTGCTCTCAAAGCACAGGCATCCATTGTCAAAAGCATGTCCAGAGCTCAGATCTCCAAAACACAGTTTGCTGGAAGGGATTTTCTTGCATGTTGTAGTTGGCGGTACCGCTGGGGATGCCACACTCAACAACGCCGACGCATCGCTTTGAGACCTCTGATGCGACTTCCGCAGAAACGTTATTATAGACTTCTCGGTAGTAGGAGAGATAACGGGGAGAGTTTTCTGTATTTTAGGTCTAAGTTCATCCGATAGTATTAATTGGCGCAGCTTGATCCCGTGCGGTTTCTTTTTAGACGGTACTGTCGGGTCTGTACTGTAGGCGTCCAGTAACCACGCGCATTTCAGAGAGAAATCGATTGATTGCCTGCACCTATGTATCAGGTACCGGTGAATAACCTCAGCAACGTCTGGCATCTCTATATACATGCAAACCAGCTGGGGCAAATAAAAATCCACCTCCGCATCTTCAAAACTAAACATCTTGTTGACTATATAGCACAAAACGCCGGGCTCTTTGCTGTTGAAGAGGTAATGCATCGCCATCGCCACATCAAAAACCTTGCTTTCCAGTAAGCGGAGCATGCCTGTACTTTTGGGTATAGTCTTTTTATTGTCACTTTTGCAAACGACATTAGTCCTGTTATCCAAATCACTGTTTTGGCACTGTTTTCGGTCTGACGGGTTATTGGTTATTTCATCTAGACTTTCGCGACTCTCATTGGAAAGATGCTCCACACTAGATTCTCTAGTTGTATCACTACTTGAACCGACATCAGATCCACATAATATACCGCTGTCGTCTGAACCTAGGGACGTCAGTTCCTCCCTTTGTTTCGCAGAAGACACCTAAGTGAAGAAAATTGCAAAGAGAACGACAAATAGGTAAATAAAAATTCCTGACCGGCATCGGACACGACTCGGGGCTAATAACAGCAGCACCGATTACACCCTCACATTCGGGACTGGGAGTCACATCCACCTCGGGAATCCGCTGAAGGGCGGAGTCCAAAGATCGATTGCGGTGGTGCAACGTGAGATGAGTATTAGTTACCGTGGTGACCTGATTAACAGGTGGCAGGAGAATGCCCATTGACCTAAAATTGGCATTCTCAAATTATTATGTGGGTGTTAACTTCAAGACACTTTTACCGAAAGTCTAGACTCAAATTTCTCTGGTGATTACTTATCCGCGACTTGCCGGCTCCCGTGGTGGCTGATGACGTGCGCCCATGAACCGAAGGTACTACTTCCCTGCAGTTTGTTTTTCTTACGTGAGCCATTGGCCTCACTTCAGATGAGGGTGAAACTGTTAAACCACTACTCATTCTGCAGCCATTTTAGACTGAATACAGAGTTTGTTCTGAAAAATGGAAATGGGAATACATAGATGGGTGGGGAATACAAACAAGTCAAATTTGTCGTCGCCATTTTTTTTTTTGGAGTTTTTTCTTTGAACAACAAAAGCAACGCAGTTAAATTATAGGATACAAATTTGATTGAATTAAATAAGCACAGTTTGATTCAAATTTTGAAAAATTTTAAGCCTGTAAAATTAACCACATGGCCATTGTAAAATATAAAAAAAAAATCCAAATTCGTTTTTTCCTTATGGAATACACTAAGTTTTTTATTAAAAATCTTAGCACTAATTGTTCTAAAAACGACTATTTATATTTGTTTTATATATAAATGTAATTAATATTTGCAAGTGAACACCTCTGTAACGGAAGATTATAGATATCTTACTGATCAGCAATGAGATCATCATGAGATTTACTGAGGCTTGTTGATGTATCAATTACACCAGCGATAAAATTTGAATCGCAGTATAAAGAATTAATACATAAACATGAAAGACAAAAAAAGGATTTTATAAGAACAGAATCTGCAAATTGTAACAAGTAACTGGATATTTAAGCAGGTCCAAAAATTATAGAAAAGATTGGTTAATCAAATAAAACTTTATATTATATTATTCTGTAAACTTTATCTCATCATTTAAAATAAGAAGATAATAAACTGATTGCTTGTAGACGAGTTCAACAAAAAAATTTAACTAGTTTTTGTGTTTCATATCATTTAAATTTATTCATGACTTATCAATTTTAATCCGGCGGCCTTCGGAAAACAAATTCCGCGGAGAATGGCTCACTGGGTCGTGAATTGTGTGGGAAAGATTCTGCAAATTTAATGCTGAAAAATACGCAGAAATATTGCAATGTATATATTTATATTGTGCTTATGGTGAATCTAGATATTGAATTGCATAGACCAATTTAAATGTAAAAAATATCTCATCTCATCAGAGTTACCAATGGCTTATTAAGTTCAATTATGTCTGGCCTCTTCCCAAACGAAAACGAATTCTTTTGGCATCAAATCGGCGAATCTAATATCTTTGTTATAATGTTATTTGATCGTAATAGTTATATAAATGATTTGGTTGTTAGTATTAATAAATGACTAGAAAAAAAAACTTTTACTTCCTGCCTTGATAATGATCGCATTTGTAACTTTGTATTGTGCTGCTGATTTAAAAACTCTCAAATAATTGATTCAATTACCAAACAAAACCTACCAATTAACACATCTGCAATTCCCATCGTTTCTGAAAGCTTTTATTGTGGTTTAATTAACAAGCATTTAACAGTGTATGTCGTTATGTATAGTATCTAAAAAAATCTTTCAGGACACACTTTTACTAAAAACAATGAGGTTCCAACCAGCTTTGCATATTTTTTAAAAGCAAACAGAGCGATTACCTACCTTAATTAGGAAAGTAAGTACGTAGATTAAATAATATATTTTTCCCAAACAATCTTAATCTCTAAAATGTAAAAATCGTCTGTAATAACCCACGGACGTAGATAACTTTATTGATAATATTACAGGTAATCCTTTTTCGTGGGCACTAGAAATTACTCAAAAGTTTCAGACATCCATTTCTTTTTATGTCAACAAAAATGTAAACAAATCAAATATCTCTGTAACAAAACTAGTCCAATACAAATAACCAAATTAATTAAAAATTAGCCGTACCCCGAAAAGTTTCTATTTTTTACCCACCCTTGACACCGATTAATGTACCTACATAATAAATAATAGGGTTTAGGGTGTGACAACAGTGTGTGCCCAATTTAGATTGAAAATGGACATTGCTTGCAAGAACTGCACTTTCTATAAAATAACGCACAAAACTGACTCGACTGGCATGTAGGCTCCGCTAGAAATGCATATTCTATTTGAACTGTGTAAAAGAATAGTTACTTTCTATTACACTCGCTGCCTTGCGTCGGATAAACACTCCCAAGGATATAAACGTCACTGCACACTTCGAATTGCGAAAACAGTTCTAGGTATAATTTAAAATGCACAAGCTTGACGTTTCTATAAAAAGAAAAACACCAGCATTCATTTCGCGACGAATCACTCTAATGGGTCTTCAAAAAATACCAAAACAAAACTCACTACTGCCACGAACATATCGCCATGTTTGCTCTCACTAACGTTTTTAACGGACGCTGTTGCCGTCTCGCGCGATTTAATTAAAGTTTAAAAGTAAACATAAACCCATAACTGACAAATACGTAACAAGTTTGTTGAGGACTAATTTGAAAAGAAATCTTGAAGAATAGTTAAACATTTAAGTACAGCAGTTTGATTAAATATGTGTAGTCGTTCAATCCGTTTTCTTCTTCATGTTCCCTATTTCTTGTTTTTTCCTACTTTTCTGTACACTTGGCACTGCCGTAGGACTAACGTTTGCAGCGTCCTCTCGTTGAAAGTATGTGGTACAGCAGATTTCCGCCAATCCCATAATCTTATTTAAATTCTTGTTTACCTATAGTACGTTTCATACGTTAATTAATTTGCCGCCATAAATTTTAGAAAGCCCCTAGGTGCGTAAAATAAACATAGGTATATTATATAAAGCAGACCATTAATTTATCCCGTAAATTACTAATCTGACAATTGGCATTTGAAGACGAAATTCATTGATGAATAAGAATGTTAAGGGCTACATCACAAAATTATTATCGATGTTATCAACTTTCTTAAAATTCCAAATTTCGTTGCGATTGTGGATAAAATGACCTACGATAAAAACATAAATTGTAATTTTATAAAGTTGAATAATAACCTGTACAAAAAAAATCCAAACTTTTATTATTAACAAAATGTTTCTACTCTAAAATGAAAACCCAGCGAGTATATCTGCAGTTCAAGCTGAAATATATTTTTAAATGAACGGTTTTGTTTTCCAAAAAAAAGTCCACGACCAAAAATTTACATTCTGCAACCTTTCGAAAGGCTATCGCCATACCACTTTAGTGGTTCAACAATATTTTTAGAATCCAAAGATAACATTCTATTGTAACAAAATTATCAGTATTTGTTAGAGCCCAGATGTGTGTTACGCTTTGCCTTGCTTGATCCCGAAGATGTGTTCGCAAAAGAAGGTTGGCATAATCGGCAGGTAATGTTAATAATAATGAGATTCAAACACAACTGGAAATTTTCATACTTCTAGCGGCCTTATCGGCAGGTCTTGGGCGATGTTGTTTGCAGGCGCCCAATACAACGTTTATTTATACGATATCGATGAGCAGCAAATCGAAGTTGCTTTGGCGGATATCGGTCAGCAATTGAAATTGTTAGAAGGTAACGGACTTTTGAGAGGTTCGTTAAACGCCAACGACCAGTATGCACTAATAAAAGGTAAGGACTATGAGACAAAAATGTGGAAACCACACGCCCGTTGTTGCAGGAACGACACAGTTAAAAGAAGCCGTTGAAGATGCCGTTTTAATACAGGAATGCGTTCCGGAAAATCTAGAATTAAAAAGGAAGGTGTGGAAAGGGATAGACGACATCGCTAACCCTAACAGTATTCTCTCGAGTTCCACCTCCGCTTTGCTACCCTCCACATTCACAGATCATTTAAAACATAGAAAGAATGCCATAGTGTCCCACCCCGTGAACCCCCCGTACTACGTGCCGCTGGTTGAGTTGGTACCCGCTCCGTGGACAGATCCAGATGTCGTTAAACAAACCCGCAGGATCATGGAAGATATCGGACAAACGCCCGTATCTCTATCTAAAGAAATTGTGGGATTTGGAGTGAACAGGCTTCAGTGAGTTTATCGATAGCGTTTATTAATTATTTTGACCTTCGTATTTCACGTCCTCGGATTTTGAGGGTTGCAAGGGAATAACCTGGTCCCCCTTTTTGCCATTTTCGAACCGAAAAATTTGAATTAGGCTCATTTCTCTTTGGAAGGCCTCTTTTAAGAATTCTTTTTTCAATGCTCTTCTAGTGATTTTTGCCGCTGCTGACGAATAAATCAGGTAGCTGGAAAGATATTGACCTGAATTTTCATTGAATTGTTCACTCTCGGATTACCTTATCCCGAGTTTTTTGTACAACGCCTTGTGAAGCATATCCTTTTTTTGCACAAACGAATCTTACGTTTGTCAAAAATGCAGAATGTGTGACACAGTCATTGTTGCTCTAATAGCAACGTTCAGAATTTTTTTACTTAGAACTTTAATATTCTCTTGCTTATGTTTACTATTTTCCGTAATTGTACACATAACATGCGCGTTTTCCCTCTACAGAGTGTTGTGATTTTGTAGGGAAAAGTTATCCAAGAGACAGGACAAGTCGATATTTCCGACACATCCATCATATTCTAAACGCAAATGCCATTTTACTACGATGCGTACAAATTTTGGGATTTTTGGGCTCAATTCGGTTACTTGCTGTTGGTGATTTTCCCGGTTATAGTGTTTTGTTTGTAAATATTAATTAAACAGTTATTCCAAATGCTTTTGCGCTATTTAGTGTGTGGGATAAACAGTTACGATCATCCCTCAGTTGCGGTTACATGGGTTTTCACACCTATTGTAGAAGCGTAGGACGGGATTGACTGAACAATATAATGGAAAATCCTCTCTAACGCCACAAGCATGTGAACCAAATCATTTTAAATGTTTGCTTATGTTGTCTTTGGGAAAAATATCAAATTAACAAATGCGGATTCTCATTCTATTTTAGGTACGCTTTGCTAAACGAAGCCATAAACTTGGTATCGGAAGGCATTTTCGATGTCCACGACATAGACAAAGTAATGTCAGACGGGTTGGGAATGAGATACGCCTTTCTTGGAGTTCTCGAAACGACACACCTAAATGCCGAAGGTTTCGTAAGTTACTGCGAACGGTACGGGAAGATGATCGAGGGTATCAGCAGAGATTACAAGCCAGCTCCAAAATACGAAGGCAATATCGTACGCCAAGTGGCGGACCAGTTGGAGAAGTCGACGCCATTGGAAAGACTACAGGAGAAACGCAATTTTAGAGATCTGGGTTTGAGCAAACTCAGTTTGTTGAAGAAGCAAATGTCTAAATTATTTTAAGCACTATATAAAGAATGTAGAATGTTTTGGGATGTTGATTTCTCACTGCCAAAAGATAACATTTTGCTTTTAGGTTAGTTAATATTTTTCGCATTATCTCTGTGTTTTCCAATTTTAACTCTTATAGCTTTAATTATACTACTAAAATAACTTGTGGAATTCATAAATGAGCTCAATACTGGGTCAACTTTGAAGAAATTTCTTGTACACAGAACATTTTTTCAAGTTTTTTTAAATTTTGGAGAAAGGACGTCCTTGCTCCACTGTAAAGTAGATAAATGAAGTTTGTTTAATAAGAAATTAAAATTTTCTACTCCCTTCAGTGAAATACATAATTACACACCGATCTAGCGTGCGGGAAGCGTCACTTTACCACGTCAGTTTCGTTTCCCACGAATCCGAGCCATTTCGGACATTTCCGCGATTTTACCGCACGGGTTTGGGATCGATCGGATGTTTTCGGAACTATTTCTCCTTCCCTCTTACTGGACGGCTTGAATTAGAACGTTTGCCAATTCTGACGATCACATCAATGAATGTATTCCTGTTGTTTTGAAAAAATGTACCCAAAATCTAACGGTCCTAAAAAAAGTATATTATGCAACACATTTGGTAAAACTCGTTTATTAAATACTCGTTCTGTTCGTGCCAAATAAACTCCGGACTCAAATGCCGTTTGCCGCACTTGTTTCATAATATTATACTATTTTACTTTAATTTTCCCAATACGTCTCGGCCTCATTGAGTTAGACTTATTTTCAGGATATATCATAGGTATAGTATATTGTGTGTGGTAAACGGCATTTTGAGTCACCAGTTTAATAAACAACGAAGACTTTTTCTACGTATTTGGGTACATTTTTGCAAATGTACAAAATACAATCACTGGCATGACCGTCAGAATTGACAAACGTCAAAATTCAAGCCGTGCGGTAAAATCTCTGAAAACATCCGATTAGTAAAGTGACGTTTTCAAAATTATATTTAATAACAATTGTAGAAAAGTTTTCCTGGCAAACTTTTGTCGAGTTATTAAGCATCAATTAAAGTTAAAAAAAATGATTAAACATTTTCTTGTTAATATCGAATTTCCTTCTTGACTTCTTTATATTGTTACTTTTTGAAAACAAAAATACATACAATAACAACAAATAATTCTTGGTCAAAAAATGGGCTCGATGGTTAGGTTAGTTCACGCTCACCTGTATGAGTTTTCGATCGCTGACAGGGTCGAGCCTAGCCGGCTCGTCGCAATACCTGGAAAGGGTCTCCCATTTTTGATGGCTTTACGGCGTATCTCCCTTATTAAAAAAGCTAACGTATATGCGGCTTCCTTAACCCAAAGCTGTTTTTTTATGAAATAAAAGGTGGCACAAACAGAAATATCATAGCTATTTTTGCATTTTTAGACGGTCTTTGTACTTTGGTACTTTCGGCGTTAACTTATCGAAAAGGTGAAAACTGGGTTGGATAGGTTTTTTTTACGTAGGAACCAGTGACCTGTTCAGTTTTCTCCTAAAACTGGAACTAAGTATATGTTTTTCTTATGGATTTTCTACTACTACTGTAATACTTTTTACAATACTTCTGGATTCCTCCTGCGTCGGTTTTTGTTGAGTCAAACCGGATGGTGATGTGACAATCTATAAGCAACCTAACAATCTTAACCGCGACGGAGGTCTTTACCTGTCACCAATATGGGAATCAGTCATCCGAGACGGCATTTATGCTCCTCATTTAGCTTCGCCCCCCTCAATCAATATAAAAGCAGTACACAGTAAAATGAGAGCCAGTTTCAGTGAAGCTCTGAAGAAGCCAACAGGATGATTGGCGAAACGTTAGCAAGGTTGACTCAACAAAAAGCGACGCAGGAGGAATCCAGCATCACAATCAGCAACACGCTAGCTTTATTAAAACCATCAAAAATAGGACTGTGCACCAAGAAGGACACCTTTTATTTTACCAATGAATTTTTCTGTTTCCAATTAATATTACGAATAAGGAATATGAATACAAAACGATTGAAGTTATCAATTAACAGGGTGTTTCAAAAAACTTTCTGCCGCGTTAAACTTTTTTTTTTTTAAACAAAAAATTAAATATATTCTCGTAAGGCCCGCTATATCAATTTAGAGTGGTGAGAGATATACCTACCGCCTTTGATTGCAATATTTAAAATGACTATATTGGTATATTCATGATGTATATATTTATAAAATAATATTCTTACATAATTATTGTGCATGCAAATTCACTTATTAAGGCATTGCAATTTCATCAAGCAAACGCCATTTATTTATGTGTCGCTACTTAATTCAGACTCCTCTTGTACGGGACTGGGATAACCGCCTCCGATTCTATGCTCCCTTTCGTTTTTCAAAGTGGTTATCTGAAATATCGCGTTATAAGATTGGGCAAAACATTTTTGCTCACATCACTCACCTCTTGCACAAGCAGCTTCTCCTTGGCCGCCGCTCGTTGTAACAGGCCCTTAACTCTTTCCAGCAGTTCGTTTTTGCTGTCCAGATCAGCCCTTAATCGTTCGATTTCGTTGTTCGACGTTATAGGCTTGTCATCAACCTGTAATTTCGCATTGCAAGATGCCAGTTGAGATTCTAACGATTTAATCGTTTCAAGGCTCCGATTGTACTGCTCTCGCAGCCTTTGATGGTCTCGCTTTAGCTTATCGGGATAACACTAAAAAAAAAACTTACTCACTAAATTACCCTAAATTACTGTGATACATATTGAGTGAAATAGTTTTGGAATTCATATATAGCACCCAAAAAAAATCTAAAAGTTTGGCAGACGATGCAATGCTGCCAGCACTCTCAAAAAAGCTTTTAATTGATTTGAACTTGTAATTAATTGAATAATTAATAATATAATAAAACAGTAATTACATAATGACAAGATTGCAATTAATAAAATAAATTTAAAGTATTGCAAATTGTTTTTTGTTAAGTTTTCGGTACGCAACTATATATATTTACGAAAAGCTTACTTTTATAAATCAAAATAAAAAATAATCAAGAGTACGTTAAAAAAACTATGGTCTTATAAAAGAGACTCAAAAAGTTTAATGAAAAAGAGTTATTAGGTTGTCGATAAGTAATCAAACAGAAGAGAAACATATCTAAGAACAGTACATAATTGCGAAAACTGTAAGTGTGGAGAAGTTAATTTTAGTTTATAATAAAACAAAAATAAAACCTCCATTTATTCCGTTTTATTATTTAAATTACTATATACAAAAATTTGTTTGGTAACCATCAAGCATATAGAGTTTTCTGTTCAGCAGTTTTCTTCACACTTACAGCAATCATTCATGTTTTTTTTTTCTTAATTTTGGGCAGAAGGCGTTTTGTAACTCTGATCCTTAAGTGTGTCGCACAAACTTCTTCCTTCGAAAATAAGGGTTTCTCCAAAGTACTCGTTTTGATTACAGTAATGGCGTTTTAATTTCGATACAATTGCAAAAAAGAGAGATATTAAAATTTGGATGATACATCTATGATTTTATGCCTTTGATTTTTTTTTAAATACCATAGCTGGACTAATTGTCATAGAAACAATTTGTCTATGGGAAGACTAAAGAATAAAGACTAATAAAAATTATATAATTCACTTTCGCTAATTACAAGATGATCAACGATTCACATCAAAATTACAGTGTCCATTAAACATTCAAAGGTTTCTTTAGTCACTTTACTGTCGTTTTTCTGCCAGAACAATGTTCGTGTGCATCGTCTGACCTCACGTATTACATTAAATTGACTATCAAAAAAGAGCGACATACAACTTTTCATCACATTGACGGGTTTCGTAGTAAGCCGCTCTGAAAATACAGTAATTTGCTCTAAGCTCTAATTATGAATTATAAATTAATATAATCAATAAAAATTAATAGAATTGAAATGTCAAATCAGAACCCTGTATGGGGCCAAAATTATAGAAGAGCCATCGATGTAAAGCTGTATAAATCTTAAGCTCTTGACTTTTTCTGGGGTCAGGACTATTGTAAAAAATCTTATGATACTCACGTCGTTAAGGGGTCTTTTCCCGCTAAGCAATCGCTTATTTTCAGCTTGCAATTTCTCCACGACCCTCTTCAGTATGAAAACGGTCCTTTCCAGTTGCGACACGGTTTTGTTTTCTTTGGGCGTGGAATCATTCTGCCGATCGTCACGTTTCGCTTCCAATTCTGTTTTCGATTTTTCCGACTTCAACAGTTCGATGTAGCTTAAAAAAAAGACGGTGGTGCTTTCTTCTCGTACCTCTTCTCCTCTTACCTCTCGAGATACTGTATTTGTTCCTGCAAATGGGGGGTTTCCTTACTGTATTTTTCCAAATCCATTTTCAGTTCCAAGTTTTCGGCTTCCAAACACAAATTACTTTTCTGCATATTCGACAGCGCCTTCTGTAAACGTTCGAGTTCGTCTCTGACTTGCACGGACCCCTAAAAACAATAGTTCCTTCTCTCAATGGATACCTTAGATCAAAATGAAGCTAAGTCAAAAATAAAATTTAATTAAAATTTTTAATGGCTAGTTCGACACCTTATAAATAACCTGCCTCGATAAGTCAATAAATTTTTCCTGCTTTTGCGGCTATCACCCTGTATAACATCGAGCACCACGCATCGACGGAGAAACAAGATTTTAACGGAGTTGTATAGTCGCTAGAAGAACGGTATTCGGATAAGAGTGAAATTCGTGATATTTGGGTCAAAACGAGTTCTTCGTCTAAATAAGCGCCGGTACTCAGCTGTTTAGTAAAAGAAACTCGTATTTCGATTTTTCTTAACGAGAAGGCAAACAAAGTTTTATTTATGTGAGTTTATGGTGCTTAATAACATAGAGAAGAAAGCAAACAATCACAAATTACTTTCAGAAGTACTCGGTAAGCTTGTTTAGTGTAATTTTTAATTCTCGTTTATATTTGCTCAGAAATTCGTCTATATTAGTAATTGTACCCAGAACTGGAGTGCTTACTTGTTTCCAAAATGTTTTCATTTCTTTACATTTTAAACGTTCTTGTTAGAGTTTGATATACTAAAAATAAAGTACTTTTTAATACTTGATGCTAGCTTAAATTATGAGAAAAAAATGAATATTTTTCAAATTTTCTTGATGATTCCCATAATTTTCACTTCATTCAATTTTCATTTATCTATGAAACTAAATTCAGAAAGACATCGAATTCCAACCAAATACTTTCACTTATTTTAGAAAATACCAAAAATAAAGTGCTTCTCAAAACGTTTGAATACGTATTGTTATTAATATTATTACTGACGCATTTTTTTAAATTTAATTTCGTTTAAAGTTAACTTTGCTGACGTCTAAAGCATTAAATTCCTGTTACTTTACTGATTATTATTACTGGAGTAGAAACTTCTACGTTTTGCAAATTTATTATCTATTTATTTCTACAATGCAGCTTCCTATGACTATCAATCGCTTACAGGGTGCTTTAGCTAAGAATCCATGTTCCCCTTTATCCCCGTGTGAAGGGTTTCCACTTTTCTATAGACACAAATCAGCTTTACACATTTAAATATAACCTCCTGTGCATGATTTTGGAAATAAGTTACTTACGAGTTTGATAAACGCCGTTTTAGTCATGCTTAATACATTAGGGAATGGAGAAATTCTAAACTTTTTCTACGATAATTAGTTTTTGGATACATTATGGCAAAATAGCAAGTGCAAGTATATAATTGATGAGTATTTTAGAGTAGGGAACAGAAAGAATACTTTCTGTAAAATATGTTAGACCGTCTCTCGCTGGTTCGGATATAGTAGCCGTTGATAAAAACATATCTAGTAAATGCCTTCTTAAATTGATGTAATAATTTTTATTAGTTACAAAATTTTTATTATCGATTTACTTAGAAAGTAATTTAAAAAAAGTTAATAGAGAATATCTTTAAAGGAACAATTGAAATCGGTAACGATATAGATACCATTTAACAAAATATTATTTTCTTATATTATTATTTTTTTATATTTTATTTATTATTTTAACCCCGTCCACTCCCGTGCAAATGTCAGCTATAAACGTTTAATCTTGGTCGTAGTCGGATTATGCACTATTTTTTTCAGGAGTGAAAATGTTGATGACACTTATATTAGTCTTCGTCTTTGGTGGAATCTATGCGTACTTTAGTCGTTCGTACCGCTACTGGCAAAAACGGGGAGTCCCTCAGTTGGAACCGTGTTTTCCATTCGGCGACATGGGAACCGTGATTTTCAGGAGGCAAAACATGGGAGACAAAATAAAAGAAATCTACGATAATTGCAGAGCAAGAGGGCACGACTACGTCGGCCTGTACTTCTTCAGTCGGAAAGCGTTTCTACCTCTGGATCCCGGGCTTATTAAAAACATTTTAAGCAAGGATTTTCAACATTTTTTCGACAGAGGTGGGTATCTGGGATTGGAGAGGCGTGAACCCAATGGCATTACCTGCGAAGGAGACAGACACATCATTGATGAAGGGTCTAAATGGCGGTCAGATTAACTACATACTTTGGCGAAATTTGTTAAGCCTCAAGGAAATATTACTTGACATCAAAATGAGGCATCAAAATGTCAAACCATGTGCTCAAAAATTCACATCTGCTAGGCTGAAGCTTATAAATTTAAACTCTCTATAGCGATATATTTTTTTTAAATAATGCGTTTAGAATTGATATTGATACCTAACTATCAAGCGTTGTCTGGTCTTCTTAGGAGATATAACGTTATTACTTAGACCGATATGTTTCCAGGAATATATTATGACGAAGAAAATGACCCATTGAGCGCTCATTTGTTTTCATTGGCTGGCCCCAAGTGGAAAACACTAAGGGCTAAGCTGACACCTGCGTATTCGTCTGGAAAGCTGAAATTTATGTTTGGCACAATTCTTAAATGCGGCCTGGAAATGAAAGACGTATTGGAAGAATTCGCCAACAGAGACGGAGAAATTGAAATAAAGGTGAAAGAAAGAAGTTTCTTTTATGTTGGTTGCCGATTTCAGCGAAACACCAACAACAACCAATTTTAGGATTATGTAATCCGCAATTTCTGCGTTTTCATTATTTATTCTGCTCATTAAACGAGTTATCACCGTATCAGCAATCAACGAAATACGTGACTACGTTCTATTTTACTTTTCTGACACTGAATTAGGAATATACGATGCCATAAGAAAGGACACCCTATAAAAATAAATACGCAATCTCAAAGCTTCGTGTTTTAATTACAAATTTTAAGGTGAATTTGGACTTATAAACTGGAAATTTTCAATTTTTTTGCTTTAACTTGAAATTTTAAAGTTGTATTATTGTCATTTGTCAAATTATTTATATGGAATGGTCCATTTTCATTAACAAAATTAAGAGAATTTTTACTTCCTCCCACTTACTTGCACTGGTAGATTCTATAACGAGCTAAGTAATTGCATAAGTAATATATTTGACATAAGTTACAATACACCACCAAAAGCTAAATCGCACATAACATATAATATATATGTTCTAAAAAACAACTATCAATAATCTGTTAGCTTTATCTAGAACAGATACAAAAAACGTAACCTTACTTTTTTGTAATTTAATTCTTTTTTTCTATGGTTAGCCGTTTCAAAAATAGCAACCCTCGAGACAATTTTACACTAAAAACGACAGTTTTTTAAAAAAATTGTGGTTATAAGTTATTTATAGATAAAAGACGAAACCTTAAAGGAAAATGTTTAGCAAGAATTTAGATTTATAAGTCGAAATTGTGTGTGTGCCGTAACAGAAATCTTTTTCCCAAATTTGTTTGTTTTATTAGTTATAATCTATTAATATCACCTTATAAGGTTATATATAGTCTATTAATATCACCTTATAACGTTATTCGGCTACTTTGGATTAAAAAAAATATATTTAATAGAAATGCAGATTTTTGTTACGGCACACACACAATTTTAACGTATAAATCTAAATTTTTACTCAAAATTTTACTTTAAGATTTAGTGTTATCTCTAAATCTGCACAAAAAAGTAAGATTACGCTTTTTTATGGATTTTGCCATTAATTTTAGATTTTTAAAAATTTTGTATTTTGTTCTAGATAAAGATAACAGATGTTAATTTTTTTTTTTTTGGTTAAAAAATGTATTCGTCTCCTTACCATGATTTTGATCTGCTTAAAATGAAGCTCACAGCTATAAAGACGTGGATTAAAAATAGAAGTACGCTCACATTCAATTTTTACTTAACAAACTAAATCTAGGGACCAAAATACCTATAATGATTTTTAACAAAAGGCCAAAATATGAAATGCTTGTAAAATGAACTTTTCTCACGATACTCACAAAAGCAACATTGTGTGTGCCATGCACATGAAAATTTTTATATTTTTCTTCCTAAGGAAATTTTGGCCCGTTACAGTACAGACGTCATAGGATGCTGCGCGTTCGGACTAGAATGTAACTGCTTGCGCAGCAAGGACGCCGAGTTTAGAGCTATGGGCAAAAGGGCATTTACGCAGACCGTTGGAGATCTTCTCAAAATGGTGCGGTCGGGCTAAGGGATTCAGAGAATTTCGTATACTTGTCTTTTTCTTTCTTTAGATAATTATCAGAAGCTTTCCGGCCTTGGCTAAGGTGCTCCATATCGGCGTGTTCTCTGCAACGGTGACGTCATTCTTTCAGGGAGTCGTGCGAGAAACAATAGAATACCGCGAGAGGAACAACGTCATAAGAAAAGATTTTATGCAATTATTGATCCAATTGAAAAACAACGGAAGAATCGACGATGACGGCCAACGAGAAAGCCAAGGCGTAAGTTGTCAACCATTGGCGTATTCAGCCTGAAAGTGTCAGAAAATCTTAGGCTAGTTCCATCTTGTCTGTCTGCTTTTTCAAAGATATTTCATATACAAAAAATTTCGTCTATTGCAAGATGAATATTAATAACTGTAACCTCCACCTAAGTTCTGAGTTGTGTTGTTAATCAACTTCAAATACATTTTGTTAAGCACTATTTAAAGCAGTCGTTTAGGTAAATTCTGGAACGGAAAATAAGCTGACTGTCGATGAAGCTGCCGCACAGGCCTTTATATTCTTTCTGGCTGGTTTCGAAACAACTTCTACGACGACTAGTTTTGCGCTGTTCGAAATGGCACGTGACGATCGGATACAGAAAAAGGCGCGCAAAGAGCTATTCAGAGTGCTGAAGGAACACGATCAGACGTTGGATTATGAGGCAGTCAGTGAACTCCGATATTTGGATACCATTTTGTATGGTAAGTTAGGTTAGCTAATTTGGAAGGATGTGTTCAGATCAGCTCAGGCTTTAACTTCGCTACCTCAAAAAGTATAAATTGAGAACCAATTACCTATTCCCGCGATAGGATGTATTTTATAGCGCGCAGGGGATAAAAGCGGTTCCAGTAGGTATTATTATGTGACCAACACATAAATAAAATGTTAGAATACAGGATCGAAATTTCTAGTATGTTTATAAGGTCATATTAATAAATTATGTGATTGTGAAATATAGTCTGTCAATAATTCGATCCCTTAGACATGAGCAAACAATATACTCAACAAGAAAATAAATTTAAGTGCGAATGCCCATTTTTCGAAATTCAAAAGTGGGCCTCATTTTTTAATTTTTAATGCCAAATTGCTGATTTACTATGTTAGAATCTTGCATCGTCAGTTTTTATTAATTAATTAATTTTTAATAAACATGTTTTATCATTTGTTATGAATTTAACTCATAGTACAAAAAAGTCTTATTTACACATTTTCATTAGTCCGAACCTCTTTAATTCAGAATTGGTAATACGAGTAATATTATTTTTTAATTTTTATATAGAAGGTGTAGAAAATATGAATAAAAAAGTTTTCCTCATTGAAACAATACATAGAAATAATTTTTTTGAGAAAAAATATTTTTTTACTCTCACCAGTTGCGTCGAGATGCGCATGATACTGAAATTGGAAATAGCGATTTATTATTTAGTAAAAATGACAGTTTAATTTTGTGTTATCGTGCGAGGGGTTTCCAATGGAAAAAATAAAAATAATTCATGTGCAAATCGCAAAAATCATCAAATACATCTGAAATGGTCTGTATGAACTTGTAAATAACACTTTTATTCAATAAAGTGCACTCTGCCAAAATAATCCAATCGATTTTAGATTGACACAAAGTAATTCAAAATAACAAAAAAAAAAAAAAATATATATATATATATATATATATATATATATATATATATATATATATATATATATTCTCACGTATTGATTCACGGATGGAAAAATGTGATAACACTATATTCCGGGATATCATCCGTTCGCTCGTTGAACTCCGACTGGAATCCTGCATCCGACTGGAATCCTGCAAATCTTGCATCCGACTGGAATCCTGCAGACGTTTCGCCAAAATCTCACTTGGCATCTTCAATGCTCGCGCTCCGAAAACACTTCGAACACGAGTGTTCGAAGTGTTTTCGGAGCGCGAGCATTGAAGATGCCAAGTGAGATTTTGGCGAAACGTCTGCAGGATTCCAGTCGGATGCAAGATTTGCAGGATTCCAGTCGGATGCAGGATTCCAGTCGGAGTTCAACGAGCGAACGGATGATATCCCGGAATATAGTGTTATCATATATATATATATATATATATATATATATATATATATATATATATATATATATATATATATATATATATATATATATATATATATATATATATATATATATATATATATATATATATATCTATATATATCAAGGATCAATGTTTATTTTTGAAAAAAACAGTGGCGTACCGTGGTTCAAGTGGTTCATCCGAAAACAAGTGCTGTGGGGAACACCAAATTGCAAAAAATATATATTTCAACTGTCTACATATAAAAAATAAAGCAACTGCGGACCTACATTGATATCAACTTTTTCTCTTTAAGTCATTCAAAGAATCGCATAATTGAGGATTGTCATATTATTAGTATAGAAGGTACAGTGTCACTATAATTGTTGATCCGCTCCGCTTACTAAAAATTAAAGAGTCTGATTGAAATAAAAAAATTTTTATTTATATATCTTCTGGATTTCTATAGCCCTAAAGAATTTAATTTAATTTTCTCAAAAAAGTGTTTTTTCGTATTGTGGACACCTATGAAATTTCAAAAAAATTCTTGAACTTTCTAACTAGATTAAAATCTACCGTAAAGCATTTAATTTAATTTGCTGAAAAAAAGTGTTTTTTCGTATTGTGAACACCTAGACACAATTTCAAAAAATTCTAAAGCGGTTTCAATGAAAATTAGATAAAAATAAAGCGATTGTGGATCTATGTTGATATAAACTTTCTTCTTAAAATCATCAAATCAAGGCAGCACATTCTTAACGATCAGCACAGTATTAACAAATACTTTCTATAAAAGTTGCAGTGTAATTATAATTGTGGAATCGGCTCAACTCTCCGGTTACTAAACGTTAAAGAATCTGATTGAGATGAACCTCCTTTTTATCCATTAAAATCGAGCCGCCAATTTTGAAAATCATTATCTCCGAAAAACGAAAGGTACATATGGTTGAATAACGGGTTATATTTTGGGAACAGAAACGATGAGGAAATATCCACCGGCTCCGGTCTTTTTGCGAAAGTGTACAGAGAGGTACCCGATCCCAAAGTCCGATGGCGCTTTCATCGAAAAGGGCCAGTCGGTGCTCATACCTTGCTACGGTCTACACAGGGACCCCGTTTATTTTCCGGATCCAGAGGTTTTCGACCCTGATCGATTTAGTGACGAGAACAAGTCCAAAATTTATGATGGAACTTACATTCCGTTCGGTGCTGGACCTCGAAACTGTATAGGCAAGTGCTAAAAGTTTACGTCAATGCATTCAACTGTCATTCAGTTCTGTTCGTCCTGCAGGTATGCGTTTTGCAATGATACAAGCCAAGATCGCCCTAGCCCTGACTTTGAGACATTTTGACTTTACGCTTAGCGAGCGGACAAAATTACCGCTAAAAATGGAGACGAAGGGCATCATTCTAGCACCGATCGGTGGCCTTTGGCTGAACTTATCACGTAGATTCTAGTTTAGCACTAGTGTTGTCAAATTGAATCAAGCGCCTCAGAAGAAGATAATTTTGTATTCAAAATAAAGGAAAAAATATTAAAAATGAAATTTATAATAAGTATTAATATAATAAACTATATTTAATTAAAATTAGAAAGGCAAGACAAATATTCACCAATGTGTGGCACGCAAACGCATGCAGACACCTTTCAGCAGTATTACCTCCCATTCTGATCTAATCTTTAACCTTACTTAAACTTTCTAAATCCACCACAGGCGTAAGTGTGGGAATGTCCCTATAAGATGCGATCTCATGGATGGTCTGTTCTCTGTAGCGAGGGGAGAAGATTTTTGAAACGTCATAGCTTGAGAATGTATGAACGTTCTTGAAAATTGCGTTTATCAGAAGTTGGTTTTTAAAGTTATATTTAAAATTTTCCTATATTGTCCCTGGTGAGATATGGGGTTGCAAACCGCTATTGCTGGAGTAATTCTAAGTATTTTTCAAAAAAATATTTTCTATTATACAGTCAGGATCTGGATACTTTCATAGGAGCAATCCTGCAACTTCTTCGAAGAAGTAGCTTTATTTACAAATGGGATACTGTATATTATAGAATTTTCCTCTTCGCTATACTGTTTTGATTATTTTTAAAAATTTTCCTGTAACTCTCTTTAGCTTCGTAGTCTTCTAGACATTTATCAACTCTTCATTAAGATAAACAGTTTTCTATCAATCAATGTTTCAACTGAGTTTGGTTTTTTAACGTCCAACTTGATTTAAACGAAATCTTGATTATTGAGAGTTTTTAAGATATTTTGATGTAATAAACATTGGCTATGCTATAAACAAACATATTTTAGCGAAATTTTATACAATCCTCCAAAATTGCTCTATTTTAACTACAAAGTCCATTTCAAATCCTCCCTTTATTCACCATGGAGTTCAATATTTGTTGATTGGACCCCGTATAATACCGTGTTGTCTCGTTGAACTTACCTTAGCACTGAGCTCTAACACGGCAATCTTCCGCTCTTGACTCTCGAGCTTTTCCTGCAACATGGCGGCGCCCAATCCTCCGGAATGATGCTGCTGCATCTCCAGCTTGGTGACCAGAATTTCCACTTCGTTGGAGAGTCTGGCGTTTTCCAGTCTCAACGTTTCAAACTCTTGACAGTCCGCCGCGTGTGCATTGGCGCTTTTTAGCGCTTTCACTCTATTTTCCAGATTCATCTTTTCCCTTTCCAGACGTTCGATTAGCAATCTATTTCACAAACATATTTAACTGAACCTTTGGCGTTCAAATGATCCAATTGTAATTTTTATTGGCTATCAAAAAGCCATTAAACCAACAAATCCTGGATTTAAATTTTGTTAGTTTTTTGTGTTTTGATTGTTGTAGCCTTATTAAAATATAGAAGACGTAAAAATTGGTGGAATTTGTTTTTTTAATGAAGTCCAAGAAATAATATACCTAAATCCGTTACAAGTCTGTCTCAGTTTTTCGATTTCTTCCTCGCGCTCTTTTAGCTTCATTTTAAGCTTCTCGCAGTTCTCTTGCCAGTATTTCTGCTTCTTCCATTTCTCGAAATCGTCGCCCGCCATGAGCTTATGCTTCTCGTTAATCGCAACCTGCTCTTCCAGCTTCCGGTTGAGTCCTTCCACTTCGTCCTCCAGCCCAGATATTCTCTTCTGCAATTGTTCCTTGACCGACCGTTCCAGACGTCCTTTTGATAAAAAATTTGGTCTAAAATTGTAAGTTGTTAATAAACTCTGGAATATGCGATCCAGCGACTATCGTACCTTTTCAGCAACTGATTTTTTAACTCCCTTATTTCGTTCTTTAAAACTTGTTCTTTGCTTAATTGCTGTTCCGCTCTCCTTTTCAGTATTTCGTTTTCTTTTATCAAGAGCTGCGTGTCCTTTTTATCCGGATCGGTAATTAAATTCGGCGGCTCCGAGAGCGAACCATCAGAGTACTTAACCTTGTCACTCTAAAAATGCTTGTCTGATCAGTTTGGTTTGATCGATCAAATAAAAAACAGATTAAATTTTGGTTACATTTATAAACAAAGAAATGACATGTTAAACGCCCACGGTAACCGTTGTCATATTTAAAATATATTGACATATATTACCAATTAACAAAATTTTTTATCCAGTTTTGCTCTTCTCTCTTGGTGAAATAATGACAAAAACCGTTCTTCTCAGTTAATTCAGAAAACTCACCTTCAGCTGTCGAACCTGCTCAGTTAATTGAGCAATCTTCTCCTCTTTTTCCCTGACGAGTTTTAAAATATCAGGGTCGATAAGCACCGACGAAGACCCCTGCTCCTTCTGCAGTCTTACTCTCCGCCTGCCAGAACTTTCGTCCACGATTTCCCTCAATTTCTCCCCATCTTCCATGTACGCTTGCAACTCTTTCTTGTGCTGATCGTCAAGGCTGACAATCAAAACCGAACATCAATAATAATTGTCCAATAAACTCAAGATCATCGTGTTACATTACTTTTTGCGAAGCTCTTCCATAGCGGTCAATCGTTCTGCTGCGAGTACCCTCCAGCGGGCCACTTCCTGCTGGCTTGACTGGAACCTGGCTTCAAGGCCGGCCGTCTCAGTGTGTAATTCCGCAAGGTGCTGTTCCAACGCGTGTACCTGCGCCACATACTTCTCGATCATCGTCGCTTTCTGCTTGGAAAGCGCGGACGATTCCTCTAGACTGGAAGCGATCAAAAAACAGAGTGTACAGAGAGTACAGTACACATCTTCTTATGTCAAGAGATACAAAATTTTTGACCACCGCTTCTGGCGCTCGAATTTTATGAAAAATATTATGATAAATTTTATGAAATGATGTGTAACTTTTTATTTAACAAAAAAAACATGGCCTAAATAACTTTTTATACGGAAAATGTCAGGCATGAAATTAAAATTTTCTTATATTTCATCTGGAAAAGCCAACATTATTTAATGCTGTACTATTTTCTCTAATAATGTTATAAAGTTGGTTTAAAAATTACCTTCATATCGCAATCTAAAATTTCGAAAGCACTTTGTACTGCAGCTTCTACGTACTAGAGATATAAAAGTCCTGCCGATAATGAAGCTACTATAAAAAAATAAAAAGGCCCATTCGACGTGAGCATGCACGAGATTAAAGATCTCGTTTTAACCAATGACCTTACTGCTTAAACAACCAATATGACAGCTGACAGATCGTCAATAAGTTTGAAAGAGTCATTTTCACGGCAGTATTATATGAAAATATTCCAGATCACACTAAATCTTCAGGCAAAAAGGAGTTACGTATGTGGGTATCCCTGTTTAGAATGAAAATGGTCCATCTCTACGAAAATATCATAGCCACCTGAGGCGTATCAATTTTTGCCGTAGTAGGGCAACTACTCGTATATTATCTAGTCTATAAGATTTTCCCATAGACTGAAATTCAAGGGAGTTAATTCATTATCTCAACTAAAACTAACAATTCGTGCTTGTACGGTGGTGCGACAGCTTGTTGGAAATAATTTAATGTGTAAAAATATTCCGAATATTTTCGTTTGATATCAGTAACTTGTAAACGGCACATCTATTTTATAAAATAAAAGTTACGCAGCATTGTTTAATTTGCAGAATTTTTACAAGCGTCTATTAGCGTGCAAACGTTTGCAGATATGCCCAGAAGTCGTAATTTTTTTATTTCTTTAAATAATAACTTTTTTAGCCCATCCTCTACTTGGTGAGTATCTCATTATTGGTCTATTGGCATACCTTATTTCGGAAATTAAAGGCGATTTAAATTACCCTAAATATATAACCATAATATCGTCGCTGTTATTCCGTAGGTGCTTATCACGAATTTTGGTGAAAATGAGTCATACCCATTATTCATATTCCATTCTATGGAACTACAATAATACTACAACAATAAGGTCTATCTTGAATTAATAAAAATATTTTTACGTAAAGACCAAAATTGCGCGTCTTGCTAGCCCAATCGCATCATAGGCCCTTATGTTATAATATTTCTGTATGAGGTGGATAGTAAATTTTACTTAGGAACTGGAAATTATTAATTGTTATAATTTTATGTAAGGACAGAAATTCATTCATTGTTTAAAGGTTGTATACTGGAGCGTGTCGATTAGTGAAATTAGCTGGAAAACTCTTGTCTATACAAGTCGGTAAGTAGGAATATTGTATTGATATTTAGTAGCGCTATAACATTATGCCACTTCGGATGTCCTCATTTAAAATAGATGTTCCTATTCAGTGGGATGATAAAACTATTAATGTTGTGGATACAGACAGTTTAAAAACTATTAGAAATGCAAAATTCAAGATTGGCGCTCGGGTGAAAATGTTTTTTGAAAACCTATGGTATTACGGAAAAATAACAATGGTTGAAACGTCACCAACCATCGAGTATTCTTCCGATGCATCGCATAACGATAATCTAGCCGATAAGCATTTTGGTGAAAAGTGTTTGCGTGACCACAGTGTTCTTGAAAGTTAAACCACTAGTAACACTCAATTAGCGGAGTTTACTAACGTAATACGCGGTGCCAAAATGTTTGTTCAACAAGTTTAGGAGTAAGTGAATCGGACGAACCCCATCATAATGTAAATCACCACTGCGATCCAACATACCGACAAATTTATGAAGCACTGCACCGAATTGTGATGCGCATTTAAAAATAGATAATGACGACGACAAATAAAACTAGTTGCAGAAAACCAAAACACTTAAAAAATTGCAATGTGAGAAGAAAAAACCGGAGGACTTCTTAGTTGAAGCATCACCAATGGAACATCATGAAAAGAAATCTTGGGTAAATAAGAAGAAACTTGCAAAATCCTTTGGGGATAGAGGCAAAAAATATTGTTCTGGAGATACCAAGAAAATAGTTCCGATACGTTAGTGAAGAACTAAGATACAAAATATTGTAGCGAGAGTTTATTACGCTTTTTATAGAACAAAAAAATGGAAGTGAATCGAGCCGTGTTCATACGAACTTCTTTTATCTTTCTTTAGGGAGCAAAAGAGTTCAAGTTTGTCGTAAAATGTTTGTAAATAATATTCTGGTGTGTTGGACGAAGAAAAA
Organism: Cylas formicarius; assembly: GCF_029955315.1. Lineage (NCBI taxonomy): Eukaryota > Metazoa > Arthropoda > Insecta > Coleoptera > Brentidae > Cylas > Cylas formicarius. The sequence goes on from NW_026844334.1 coordinate 14,831,440, forward strand.
CGAGGTGGTCGTAATGAATCAGCGGCGGACAATGATAAAATTTTAAGGAACATTGTTAGCAACATATATTCCCCATATGGAATCCCATTACTGTCGACAAAATAGTTCCCAGGAGTACGCAGACTTGTCAATAAATAAAAGGTATCAAATGTTTCTTAATTTTGGAACCAAACGCACAGATCTAAGAAGGATCAGCGTAAGTTAGGTCGAACCCAAAATTATTCTACATTGACCTACCTACATTGCTTTTAAGAAATAAAGTAAAATAAGCTAATAGCACCTGCGATACAGCAAAAATAAGCACTCTAGTTTACTTTAAACCATTCTCCTGAAAAGTTATTAAAATTGAGGTAGGCCCTTTGGTGATAACAAAGTGGATATAGTAAATGCCACAGAACAAAGAAGGAAGGCCAAAATTTCAATGGTTTTAGTGGATCTTACCCTTTGCATTTTTGTTTTTCTTGTAGAAGAGCTTTTTGCAACACCTGCAGCTCGTGTTGCAAATTGGCAGCGGCCAGACTATGCTTGTCCCTATCCTCTTTTAGAAGCGTTTGGTACATCATTATTTCAATATCTTTCTGGGCCACATTATCTTGCAATGACCTTAAGCTCGACTAAGAATGCAAAATTAGGTTAATACATGGGAGACAAGTTTTAAGAAACCGGTCAGTTGGCACAATTTAGTCAGACCAGTGATTCCCAAAGTGATCTATATCGAACCCCAGTGGTTTATGACAACCCGAAAGGGGTGTAGCGAAAAAAAAAATTTGAAGGTCCATGAAATTAAAATGGGGGTACACGATAGCGAATCTCAACATACACTGATATTATCTATTTACTTGCATTATACAATGTTATAATATGAAGGCCTTATGTATACAAGTACCTATAAAGTAAAAAAAAATATTATATGTGTTTATAAAATTGTGTAAGTGGTAGGATGTAGGCCTTCACATGGTGGTTGTAATAAATATTGTACTTGTAAAAATAATATAACAGTATCATCTTGTTACTAACATACGCGCAGTAAAACTTCTTGTCAATTTTTGTCTCCGAGCTTCGCGAACTTGCACCGAGTTGTTCAATTCGTCACTCTATAAGTACGAATGCGAGACGAACGATTATTTACGCCATTGTGTGAAGAAAATGACGATCACTTCCATCAATTACTTCTTCACAATGAAGTACGCTGGCTGTCGAAAACAGACATCACGTGTTTAAGAAATTTATTTACAAAATTTAATATTGTCAATTAGCAGTTACAGGTCTAATCCTAATTAAAGCAAAGTCCATCTTATCAGCGTTTCTTGTCAGAGTTAAACTAATGATGCAAAATATTAGACTAGGCGAACTTTCCCAGTTAGCCAATTAGTCACAGACGGGAAAACGACGTTTCAACCTACGTTCAACATTTAAAGGCCCTAGATTTGAGGATGTTTTGACTATGGTAATACCACCGTGGAGAATTAACCCATATAATGACATGGAAGAAACGAATGTCATAATCCAAGAAGCAGTGATTGAATTAAGTACAAACAAAGAACTTAAAGTTCAGTTTAAAAACGGATATCAGCAATTTTAGCTACAAAAAAAACTTGTCCCGTATTATGGAATATAGCGGAAAAAATTATAATTTCCTTTCCATCGTCGTACCTAATGGAAAAGGGGTTTAACGGTGTTACCAACTCGAAAAAGAGAAACAGACTGGACATAATTAGCTGAGGAGATTTAAGACTAACCTTACCAAATTGACGCCAAATGTGATAATTTATCATTAAAGCGTCAGGTTCATCCAACCCACTAAAAACATTTACTCATTGCTTGTTTGTATAAAACTTAACATGTGTTTTTACTTTAAGTTTTTAATACTAAACTTTACTACAGTTACTAATTAACAAAAAACATGCCAAGGGGTCTACGACACAAAACAGATTGGGAACCACTGAGTTAGACCATCCAAACCAAACCATTCAAGGTTTATAAAATATGTTAGGACACCCAAAAGAAGGAGAGATGGGGAACTTGAATTTTTATAAATATTCGGAAAGTTGATCAAAACATTGTAAAAAAGTGGCGTGCTTTTAACCTGTCTCTCCAAATGTACTCCACATGGTTTAGTTACCTTCAACATTACCGTCTCTTCCTTGTAATTCGTCGATCCGATGGAAGCGCCATCCCCGGCGCCGCTTTGACTCTTAACTTCCCCCTCTCTGAACTCTTGGAGACGCTTCTCCATCGAGGACACCTGCATCTGTTTCTCTTCGATTTGCCGCTCCAGAGAGGCTCTGGACAAGTCCCGATCCGCGATGCTCCTATTCAACTGAGATATAATCATTTCCTTTTGCGCGCATCCCGACTGTAGATTCGCGATTTGTGCTCTGAGATCGTTCACCAGGAGCATCTGATCGGCTTCGCTACGTGGCGCCACGTCGAAGCTCGCTTGGCTTTCCACGTTCCTCATTATCTTCACCGCGCAAGGCGTTGGGTTGACCGATTCTTGACAAACGATGCTCCTTGTGAGCTTGACCGACCTGGGGCGTTTAGCGCTGGTGAAGGCAATGTCAGAGTTTTTGTACGACACCAGCAGTTCCTCTTCCAGTTTGGCGATTTGGCGATCTTGGATGCCGATCCTTTCCGTCAGGTAACCGATCTGTTCGTCCTTGAATTCGCATTGGCGGCTCAGCTGGAACTCCTACGATCAAAGGTATCTTTATTTTGTCTCCTTTAACGTAGCCGCTCTTATACCACTCTTACCATATTCTCGTCAGTAATTTTCTCCGTCGTTTTTCCTTCAAGTCGAGTTTCGAATTTGTGCTTCAGGATGGCATTTTCCGACTCTAGTTCTTTGACTTTCAGTAAGCGCAAGAATGTTTCGTGTTTCTGGGCGTTGACGGTTCGTAGCGTTTCTAGAAACGCTTCGTCTACGCACAGAGGAGTGCTACCGAAATATTGAGCTTTCTTTTTGAGCAGCAGATCTTGTAGTATCCTTAAAGAAACACCAAATGGCGTCCTATTACCAGTAGTAAAATGTTTTAGTATATTATAATATATTTGAAAATAAGTTATGGTAAGTTGCCTAGCTAAATTTCCAGTTGAATGAACCTAAAGTGCTTAACTGCGTTTTGTGAAAACTACACATGTAAAATATTGGTAAGGTAATATTATCTATTTATTAGACCATGAAGGTGAGGATGGAGAAGAAAAAAGAAAATCATTGTGACACGAATTATCCTAAATAACCCACCAACTTAATTAACACAATTAACCAAACTAATAATTCTAAATCTACCTGTTTTTTTTGTCTGCATTGAGTTTTTGCACCAAAAACTCAGATGTTTCGGTTTCTGTACGCTGTACCAAACGCTCGTACTTGTCTTTCCACTCGTTAGTCTCCACAAAAGCGGCCTCTATCTTCATCTCCTTCTCTTCCCTTTCTCTTCGTTCCTTAGCAAGATCGGCGTGAAGCTGACCCACCAGAATCCTCTCCTCCGATACAGCAACCAAATCCACGATCTGGTGCCTCAAATTGAGGAGTTCCTGTTCCTTCGAGTCGTTCCACGTCATTTCCAGAGCATATTCTTGTCGTTTAGTGTGCAATTCCTCGTTCAGGCGCATAACTTCGACGCTGAGCTCATCCTTCTCTTTAAGCAACTCGTTCGACATATCTTGAAGCTTTTTATACGCTTGACGATCCACACACGACAACAGTTTGTTTTCAGCGTCTTTCAGTTGTTCCTGTAGAGTTAGATTTTTCAGCAAAAGATTTTCACCGTATCTAGAGAACTCCTTGAACTTGTCCTCCGATTTGTTTAGCTGCTCCTTGACTAACTCGTACAAGTTGTTGGTGTGTTCGGCCCTCTGGCTTTCGGAAATCTCTTTCACTTGACTTTCGGCCAGTTTTTCCGCCAAGTTTTTCGTATCTTCGCCGGCTCCAGCGTAGGCTTGCGCCAGGGCTTCCTTTAATCGCGCCTTAAGCTCCGCCTTTTCGCCCTCCAAATTACTCTGAGACGCTCTCAGCAGCTGCATTTCGAGCGACTCTTGCTTGCTTTGCTCCTTAATTTCCGCGATCAGTTTCCTGTGCTTCCCCAAAGTCTCTTCTAAAATACTTTCGAGTTTTTTGTGATCCTCGAAAGGTACCAGATTCGTATTTTCCTCGCGCAGTATCTTGATGCGCGTTTGCAATCGTAGAATTTTACTAGCCAGCTCAGTAATTTTCTTCGAGAGGGCAAGGCGCGTACGAGAGCATTCTTTTATAAAATGCTCCCTCTCTGATACGACTTGATCTGCATGTTTTTGAAGATAAGTGGCTTTCCTCTGCAACACCACCACTTTCTCTTTCAAGTCTGCATCGTCTGTTGAATTGCAGCTTCCTTGTGCGGTCTCTTCGACAAGAGTCTGTATTTTTCGGTGGGCCTCTTCGAGCTCTCCTTCCAGTGTTCTCCTTTGGGAATTACATTCGTTATGCAAAGAGTCTAGTGATTTCTTCAATGTCGCAAATTCTTCGCCCAGTTTCGATTCGACGTTATCTTCATTCAATAGCTGAAAAAGCACACTTTACCGAATACAATTATCGATTATTTTTTAATACGAACTTCATGCCTGAATGTTATTTAAAAGCCGTTTCAGTAATAAGCATTTTTAAAGCAAAAAGTTTAACAAATTTATATATATTTTTTTGTTTCCATTTCTTTTATTTTTATAATTTCTTTAATTTTGTAATAGTTAAGTAATACTTTTTATGAAACTTCTGGATTCTTCCTGCGTCGGTTTTTGTTAAGTCGAACTAGCTAACGTTTCGCCAGTCATCCTGTTGACTTCTTCAGAGCTTGACTGAAACAAGCTCGCATTTTGCTCTGTGCCTGCTTTTGTATTGTTTCAGGAGGCGGAGCTAAATGAGGGGCATAAACACCGCCTCGGATAACTGATTCCCATATTGATGACATGGTAAAGACCTGAGTCGCGGTTAAGATTGTTAGGTTGCTTATAAGTTTGTATAGACTCTCGGATTTTTCGTTAGTAGAAGAATTGATTGCTTGATGTGTATTTTGTGATGGAACGCTTAATATCTTTAATGTGGAAATTATTAGAGAAAAGAGCAAAGGTAAGATGTTTTAATTCTGGGTTCAATGACTCAGGCTGAGATAGTTTTACGGCTCTGTACATTTGCGAAACGTTAGCTAGTTCGACTCAACAAAAACCGACGCAGGAGGAATCCAGCAGTTTTATAAAAAGTAGTTGGGATATTCTTTATACCGGGTGTTTCAAAAAACATGTCGGAGATTTGTCCACAAAAAAAAACAGGAATAAGGTTTATATAAACGCAGATCCAGAAAATATTTAAAATCCTGGGATAGCTGACAAGAAACTGATGATGGCCATTTTTATTTTGTTTAGTACTAATTTTTTAGAACTAACCACTTTTCATAATTTTTATTTGTTCTCTCGAAAACAAAGCAACCAAAAACTACTTCTAGTGGGTCAAAAATTGTATCTTTTTGACAATACTCTACATGCCAGATTACATTGGATTTCACGATTTTAATTTATTGCGTTTCCAAATTTCAAAAAAAAATCGGTCAAACAGTAAAGGGGGGCATAAGTTTTTATCGCGAATATGGAGCTATTGAAAAGGATTTTAGGGAAAGGTGGTTTGATACATATTTCCCAAACCGCAAGATGACTTCTGATGATATTTAACATATAGCAAAAAAGTCGTTTTTAAAAAAATTGTCGTAGAAACTAGATTTTTTTTCTTTTTTGGATAACGAACTTCAAGCCGATCGTTGCTATGTTATTACCACGAGTATTTGCAGAACGTGTAGCTTCAAACTATCGATATCGGGATGACTTTGGCCGATGACTGAAGCAAAAATGGAAGTTTTCCTGGGCGAATCGACTTTTTCCACATCATCGATGTTCTGCACATCAACTTCCAAGTTCCGACCAACTGATATTTCTTCGTTAACTTTGTTAGCCGCGAGCTCCATCCTAACTTGTTGAAGCTGATCTCGAAGCTCCCTATTTGCGCCTTCCACCGAACGTAGCTCCGCTTGAAGCCGCATAGCAGGGTGGTACCAACCTGAGATGTGCTTAACATCCAGTGCTTTTAAGAGACGTTCCAAAACCTCCGACTTGATTTCCTTAGCGGAAGATTCTGACACAAAAACGGATAGCGTAAACTGCTGCACTCTCGAATCAACTTCTAGATCATTTGATATTTTTCTTACCTTTTTTGACGTTAACGCTGTTCAAAATTTCATGAAGGCCTTTCCTAAGCGCCTCGTTCTCCTCGCTCAAAGCTCTGATCTGATCTCCGAGTTCTTTACTGTTACGTGCTGTAGATTTTGGTTGATCGTTCTCTTTTCCGATCGGTTTGTGACCCAACTCGATTAACTGATCTGACAGTTCTGAGTTTCTCCTCTTCAGATCTTTCACGATCATTTTAAGTTGGACTTTCTCCTCTTGCATGCTGCTTAGTTTGCGATTGAGTTTTTCGATATCGTTTCTGTGCTTGGTTCGTTTTGTATTGTACTTGCAAGGGGACGGTGAAATGTCATCGAGGTCGTCGATACCGAGCTCGTTTCTACAAGGAAGAAAATATTAATCCACGCGCCTTAAGCAAGTTCGCATCCACCTTAATATCGCATTTTCTTTTTCCAACTCGTCTATTGATTGTCGGAGATCATTGACGGCAGCGACCAGGCCGGCGATCTGTTGCTCTTGCAAAATGTTTTGGGTCTTCAGCGCGTGAATTTCGGTTAATTTTTGAGCTAAATCCTCTTGGCCGTTGTCTTTTAGCTCTTTTAAAATTCTTTTTAACTGAAAAGTGAATTGAAAAATGGTAGAACTTGTTCTCTCAAAGTCAGATAATCGAAAATCAATCTTTTGAATAATATTGAAGCTTCCAATTAATTTGAATTTGAAAATTAAAATCATTAAAACTTTAAACGATGCCAAATCGAAGATATTGCGTGCTAATAATTAAATTTTGCGGGTGGTGGGCTTTAATGTCATATCACTATGTATGTCGTCTCGACAAAATAATGTAATTCGTAAGCTATTTTTGATTGCCGATCAAGTACATAACCTACCTATAAATGGAGATGAAATACCTGACAAGTACTTAATTTTTTGGGCATGAGTTTTTCTTAAAAATATAAACACATTTTTTACATGAACGGAAAATCTTTGAACGGTATTGATTACTACCATTAAGCATTTACGCCGATGAGAAGGTGATTCTCGCTTTATTAGATCGATATAACTTATTTTTATCTCAAATTTTCATAAACCCATTTTCGTTTTTGCTTTTTAGAAACCGTGTTTTAAAACTATTTAAACTATAGCCTTGCGTTCTTTCGTTTTTATGGTACCATTTCATGCGAATAATCTGCTTTGTTATCAATTTGCCAGCGATGAGACATAAATAGAGATATTGTAGATAACTTACTAAAATATTTGAAATTGAAATGGTAACATTTAAAATTATGAAGTGATTTTCCAAAAAAAACCTTTTTTTTTTCAATAACGTTGATAATGTAAACAACAATTACTATCTAATCTGTGTATCTATAAAAAAATCCCTCGAATGGAGTTTAGCTTTAAAATCATGTTTTTTTTAGGTACATTTTCCAGTTGGATTTCAGGCAAAAATTATAGTTTAAATAATTGTGACCCCCATCCCCTCGGGCGACCGTCTTGGAATTCTGAAAATATTTTCGACGGTCTTCATTTGGCCGCGTTAGTGATATTTTTTACCGCCATTATTTAGGACACCCTTATAAAATATCAACACTTAATTTTATGTAGTGATTTTCCAAAAAAAATCTGTTATATTTTTAAAATAGAAAATATCACATTTCAGAACTGCATGTAGGCTATTAGGTAAAATATTCTTTTTTAACGTACGATTCAAGTTGAACAGTCACACTCACAATTGAAGATCTCCCATCAACGCGGTTAGAAGCGTGAATGCCGCCAACAGAGTTAACCAGCCCAAGATTGCCTTACCATTGTTCATCGCACGAAAACAATTCTTTCAACACTTTTTGCATTCAAAATTAAAGAAAAAACTATATGTCGCTAACCTCGTTACTTTTAAAGTTCGCCATATCCTCCGCGTTTTTCACCCTCTCCTGCAAATTGCTGCACCTTTCGTGCGCTTTTTTGCACTGCATTTTTAATTCAGTCGCCGTTTTGTTCAGTTCTTCCAACTTGGCGCTTTTAAGCTCGTTTTGCTGCCTTAGGTCTTTTAACATCTCTGCGTTTTCCGTCATATCTTTCGTGGACCTCGCCATCTGACATTTCAACTCCATCAGTTGCGCGTCTCGATGCGAGATGACATTTTGGAGGTCCCTGAGGTAGGGGATTTCACCTTCCGAACCGGAACTTTCAGCGCTGTCGACTACTATTTTGTTCCGAAATCTCTTAAGCTGTTCGATCTCGGCGTTTTTGCTGGCGATTACTTCCTGCAAGGCGCTGTTTCAATTTTTTCAAGAGTTTAAAAATATGGTGGCTACTTTTACCTTCCATTTATCGACTTTTGATTCGACCTCCGTCGAAAATTCGGCTATTTCGCGTTCCAGCTTCAATTTTTCCTTTTTCACGTCATCTAATTCACACTCTAAGGTCTCCACCAGTGCCGACGCCTTGACTAGTGCAGCTTTAAGGTCATGTCATCATTAATAATAATATTTCTCGAGTGTCATACAAGATTTTTTAAAACCATGGTAGGTAGATATAAAACAAGAAGTGAAGGTAAAATGAAAAATAGTATAAATCATTTTTAGGAACGGACTTACTGAAATCCGGCCCTTCAAACGGTTTCTGTCACTTGGATATTCTGTGAAATAACTTTTTTTTTCGAATAGGATAATGCAACAAAAATTGTGGACAATAATGACGCGATAGTTATCTGTAATTATCAGAGATCAACCTATATCTATTTTTGTTTAGTAATTTGTAATTTTTGTTTCCCATTCGATTTAATTTTATCAGAATTAAAACAACCAACGATTTTTATATCCACAAAAAACAATTTATTATGCTTTGGCGAGTCAGAAGCGATCTTTACTTGCTATCCACGCCTTACCCGCATTTTCTTCAGCTATTAAATCCTTAGCTTTCAAAGACTCAGTCAATGACACTATTTCATTGGTCGCATTGAACAGTTCTTCTTTGAGGGTTGATAATTTTTCCCTAAGTACGGTGTTTTCATTTTCGACGTCCTAAAATAATTTAAAATCGATACCATACTGTTAGTATACGGAGTCATTCATTAATAATTGTTTGCTCAAAATGTTAAAACTCTAATTATTAATTAACCGCCACGCGTTTTAACTTAAAAGTAGTCCAAGATAAAAATATGTTTGTCTTACGTAGAGAACTTACTTCAATATCTCGCAAAATTTCCGAAAGCTGTTGGTTTTTACTCTGAACTAGACTAGTCAGCTCGCGCTGCTGTTGCTTATATGATTCTGATATATCCGAATCGCTTTCATCATGTATTCGGGCCTGTACTTCTTTCTCCAGTCGCTCGTTTTCTTTTTCTAGTCTTTTAATTTTTTTGTTCAGCTAAAATTATTTTTGCTACATCAATATTAGCTAATTAATATTTCATCCTTGTGGTGACTTTTGGGAACACCAGGTTTATCTTTTAACTTCATAGTTAAGATGCAAGAAGGGCAATATCAACATTTCATTTTGCTAATGATACCACTGAACACCTCACTTCATTTTCCTGTTTCCTATTTTTTTAAATCCGTACAAGTTATTAAACCACCGTCTATTTATATTTTTCTTTATAATGTACTTGTGCATACAAAATTTTTGTAAGGAGCAGCTCAAACATTGGTTATTAGGGGCAATTAATACTTTACATTGTATTTTTTGTGAAGTGTTATATCACCTTCACTTTCATTTATTAAGTTAGTTAGCGTAATATCGATTTTAAAAATTAAAAAGTGAGAATCACAGTAAGGGGAAAGAGAGCGAAGTGATATTAGCTATTTATTTATCAGCCGTTTGATATTACTGGTCATACGAATTCAATTCAATACATTTTAGGCACCAGCAAGTTATGTAACAACTTACGAGATTGAATTCTGCCACGTATTTTTCGTTTTCCTGTGTAACTTTCTTGAACTTTGCTCGGAGCTCTGAATGTTCTTGTTCTAAATCTAAAAATGATTAACATGTTGCGCGGCCAAACGAAAACCATGGAAAATATTTTCTCCTTCAATTGCAATTGATCATTAAACTGCTGCACGTTTTTTTTTTTAAATTATTCATACCAAGAGTACTTTTATTGTAAATTTATTAGTATTATTATAAAGTTATAAATATATGAAATTTTACCATAAAACAAATATATCAGAATAAATAAGAGTATTAATATAATATTAACATATGTTTAAATGCTAAAAAAATTTAAGCTATTAGACTATTTAGGTGTCGTTTCACTATATTTTTTGCTCTAGCCCGATGGCTACATCAAACGCAGGTAAATTGCGTTTGATGTAGCAATATTAATTTAAAAAAAAAACAATGTCCCACCACTTTATTTTAATAGATAGACCAAAAAGTGATAAACACAAATCACTCGAATTGAGCTTTAAAATCATATATTTCCTGGTACTTTCAACCAGGTGGATTTCCGAGAAAAATCTTAAAATTTAAGTGGGCGGTGACGCCCCCTGGCGACCATTTTAGAAATTTGAAAATATTGTCATGGTTTTCTTTTGGCCACTTTAGTAATAATTTTTTTTACCGCTCTCGACGAGGAATAGTTTGTTTAGTATTGACTTTGCACTTTTATTTATTTACTACCATGTGCAAACCATATAGTAAAATAGAATTAGTATAATCATTGCAACACATTTCTTTTACCATTATTTTTATCCTTGACCGCCAAAAGTCAAGTGGATGTTCAAACTAATATACTAATATAGTATTTTTTTCCTTTTGCTTTGTGTTAGTTTTACGTTAAATTCTTATGAAAAATACCTAACCCACTCACTTTCGTACTCAATACCTCCACCCATAAAGGACTTGGCAGTAGTTAGGACACCCTCATCTTCAGCTTTTTTTACAGCCAGTTCGTCCAATTCATGTAAAAGAGTCTCGACTTGCTGTTCTTTTTCCCGAAGCAGATGTTGGGCAGCCTTAAACGCCGCTTTCACTTGATTAAGGTCTATTTCCGCATCATCTATTTCCCACCAAGCTAAAGTTTTGTAAAAATCGTCTTTTTCTTCTTGAGAGAGATTGCCTATTTTGTTCAAGAGCGAATCCATCATTGAAAACACGTTCTTATTCAATTATTTGGCGATGATTAAAGCACACACTGAATATGTCGCTTGTCATCGACCTATGAAATGGTCGTTGCCTGGCGACGACTTTTACTACAATTTTAAGGGGAAATTAATTGTAATTTCTTAATTTATTTTTTAAAAGTTAATTTCATATATTTATAACTTTTTATACTTTCTCTTAAGCATATTTTGTTTATTCTACAAAAATAGGAGAGATATAATCATTATAATGAAATTTGTAAATGAATATAATGAAATAAAGTAAATAACAAAGAATTCACACGAAAAACTGAGCTCTCTTCGGCTATCATATCATATCCAAACCAAGAAACCAGTATGGAACAGTGAATTGCTTTTCGGATACCAGTAAATGGAACATATTCACACATTTTTAAAGTTTCATAAGTAAATATTAAGAGAACATGCCAAGATAGTATAAACAAAACAAGTCCTTAAATTAGGATAAACATTTGTCTCATAATAAGTTTTTAAATTCAACTTATGCATACCAAATTATAATTTTCCTATTGAATCATGAAAATGTGTTCATAGGAAATTTTGGTGAACTTGCAACCTATTTTAAAATCGTAATCCATCTGAAGAAAAGTGTAACTCAAAAGGCCAGCAGTATTTCCCGAAGTACACTTATCGGTCACCGGTTTTTCAAAATACGCAACTTTACACTGTTTCTGAAATTACAGACTCGAAGATAAAACACCTTCGAACATCTCATCATAAAAGAAATTTGACACAACCAACACATTTCATTTATAAAAAGGGTATTACTGAATCAAAGTTTTCAACTAAATAATTATCTTTTTAAAACATATACTTTTTTAATTTATAACACTTAACACTGTACTTAATGTAAACGAGTAAAAATTCCTTTATAAATATTATTAAAGTGAAAACAGTTTTTGTTGAACAAACTTAGAACAAAACGAGAACGGATATTTATGAAACACAGTACCTATATCTCCTTTTTTTTCTTAAATTCAACATTTATTTTCATTTTCATTCTTAATAGAACTAGCTAGCTTGCTTAAATAATCATTCATTCGAGTTATAACGGGTTAAAATCATTTAAACACAACACATTACTGAGATATTACTTTATTTTTAAACTATAAGTAATAAATTATACACTGAAATACAACCACTTTTATCCAAAATCCAAGTAAGGTGACCTTAAAAAAGTTCTAAAAAAAAATAAAAAAAAGAAACACATTCACCCTCTCGCACTTACAAAATACATACATCATGAATAGTATGTAAAATCAACACGACATACTCCTTGTAGTGGACATAATATTTATATTATGTATGTTATATGTTTTAAAGTTTTTATTTTCACTATACAAAATTGATCCTAAGACGTAGGTGCCAGCGTTGACAGATACTGTGACACCCAATTACAAAATTTTTAGGGGGAACATTTTGGAAAAATGTGTTATTTGTTAATGATACAATAAAACCCAAGGATATATATCACCTGTGTATAAAATTTTTGTTGCCATAGCATAGCTACGTGTGTGCGAAAGTTTTGACACCCACATAATTATACTGAACATTATTAGTTTGGACTTAAATTATTGTTTCCCCAAAACGTTCCATACAAACAGAAAATTTTCCGAGATTCCCCAATCTCTGGACGCATCGGGACTGTAATTTTGACAGGAAATTGCAACTGAACAAAATTATTTTCCAAAAAAAAAATCCTATCAACCCTAATACATGATGCAATGTAATATTAAGTAAACTATGAACATAGTAACATTTAAACCAAGATAAAAAATAAAAAATACAAGTATCAACCATTCTGTTACCTCATTTGTCAAAATTTTGATTAACTAATTAGTAGCAAAAGTCAAGCGAGTCTAATTGCAGGTTGTGGGATTATCTCAAAAATGTTCTTCATGGGACTGATTGTGTATTGTATTGTGCGTCAATTGACTGCAGGAAGGAAGGAAGTGATAGAATTATGAGACGAAACAGGTCAGATGCAATTTTTAATGTCTATAATTCATTTTTACCCATTAAAACAATTTATATGTAATATTGCACTATCAACTATACCGGTTGTAAATGATTAGATATTTGTAGTCATAGTTACAGTCCCAATACGAGTTACCGGGGAGGATCGACGTTCCAAAAACCTGACGACAACGACGACAAAAATTGTGATGCTTTGTTTTCATTTTACGCTACTATACAAAAAATCGAGCTGCCATCATCCGTTTATAAAATAATATTTAATCCACTCGTTTTCTAAGCAAACGTCCTATTATCATCGAATAAATAAAAGTCGGATTGCACTGTTCCGGTGCAAGTTATGGTCCAGAAGACGACATAATGACGGTTTCGTTATATTTTTGGTAAAAATAAACACCCGATAGGCATAAAAATGGAGTACCATAATATATCACGGATTCAAAAATATTAAATGGCTGGTTAACTTTTCTGAAGTAGAATTGTTGATTAGATCCCCAAACAAATAACACATTGCAACAAAATTACTATAAAAATAAAATAATATGAAGTCAGTAAAGCAATTAATATACTATTAATTAATAATTAATTAATAATTATTAATGTTTCTCTTCTTCATTGACCTACAGTTATAGTTTTCACGAGAATTTATTGAAACCTAGGTGACTTTTAGCACCAACATACTGAGTTATTATTAAATAATAATAATAATAATAATAATAATAACCTCAAGTTGGTGAATTTTTCTTATGAAATAGTTTCATAATTATTTTAAACAATTATTATGTACAATGTGTAAAATATACATGTTCAATTTTTATTTACCCCCCCTTAACTGTTCAAAAATGATAACCAGCACATTTTAAACAATACATTTGATAGATATGTTACGCAACATCGCCATTTACATAACGCATAATTCAGCCATAAAAATTAATAAATAATTTGCCCATTTTATCGGAGAGACTGACAAATGCCAGTGAAAATTAACTTTATTAATTACCAAAATGTAATGAACACATATTTTGTTTGAGAATTACAGGCAAAATTTAATATTTTTCAAATAAAACCCATGAATAGGAGCCATCTTCTGAACCCGCAAATAAACCATCTATCATTTTATCACTGACTGCACTGAAGCACTGCGAAACTGTAAAAAAAACACTCTCTCTTCGTTTCACCTAATTTCCAACTAATTTAACATCACCAACATCGTCACTCTCGTTACTCTTGCACTTGGTTTATCGAATGTTTATTTGTAAGTACCGGTATTTAAAAAACAATAGAGATTTTTATACTTTTTAGTTAAAAAGTCCACTGGCTTGAAATACTGACTGGGGAGATTCCTTCAAACAAAAAAAAAACAAACAAAAAACTTTCACGTTTCATTCTACCTAGTAGAAAAGAAGAAAAAGTTGAGACTATGGCTGGTCCTTTGTCATCACTGACTCACTGCCGGAGATTTTTTATCAGAGTCCTGATTAGAAGGGGTCGAGCCCTGAGGCGGGCCAGCCACGCCGCCTCTGTCGTTCGCGGCGGGGGTGGGCGCGCCCCACGAGTTGGAACCCGCCATGGGCGAGTCGGCAGTGTGGAACCCCCCGTGGTTCTCATGATCTAATGAGTTGGCCGCGTCGTACTGTGTGTTCTCCAATCGGGTGATCAGCCGTTCATCCTCGTCGCCGAACTCGCCGCCCATCAGAGAGGGTTCACCCACTACCATCACGTCCTGGAAATTAATATACACGTAGTCTCAGCAAACTAAAATTAAACAAACGAAACCGCATTCCATCCAACAATGAGCGAGGTCTGAGTTGTGTAATTATAATATCTAAATCTGTAGTTAAATCTATATTTATATTTAAACGGTGTTAAAAAAAAACACGATGAAACTCTAGACAGTGTCAAATCACAGATCACTACCCCAAGTTATTTATGGTTTAAAATTTAAAACACTGTCTGGAGGGACGGTTTTCAATTTTTTTTTATTTATCCTTTAACGGAACAATTTCCAAAAATGAAAAAATTTAGGAGACATTATTTTCATTAATGCGACTTTATTATCAAACTACTAATTCATGGATTTTGATTTTGTAAACAGTTATTGTCAATTTAGCACGATGGCAATCCCTTAATGCTGTCATGATTTCACAAAGAAAAATGCAGTTTCAAGCCAGATCCATGAACCTGTTTTTCTCCAGGACATCAAAAACCGCAGAGCATTTGTTTTCATAAACTTATAGGTTTTATGAAACTGAAAAATGTAAAGTCGAAATCACGAAGATGACTATTAAATGTGGAAATAATGTATTTAGTTTAAATATTAAATTTTAAACTTTAAACACAAGGCTCACTCCTTCATCGCAAGTCTAGTGATTCCAGATTTTTTAAAAAATCTATAAGTTTAGCTATTTAAAAAATGAAAATTGAATAGTATTATAAAACAATAAACAACACAACTTTCGAAAACAAAATAATCAAGCATCAAGCACCAAACATTTTTGTGATAAAAGTACCGCGCATAAGATTTAATTATTAAAGTATATAATGCAATTTCAACTTGCATGTATTCACATATTGCTCAATCAATATTATTATTTTTGTCTTAGATACCCCACGATATTGGTCTACTGTTTACCTTTTTTTTTTGAAATACCACATTCTAATTTTTTTTTAACTCTCCCACGTTTTTCATGTTGAGCTGCGTGATTTGAATTATTTAAAAACTTCTTTTTTTGTGCCTGTTGACTTTTGAAATATTTAAAAAACACTGGAAATTTAAAAAGGGCAAATTACCTGCGACGCCAGGGAAAAATTCGGACCTGGAGACCGTTTTTTGTTGGGCGCTGGGGTCGCGTTGTTGGCAGCCCCGCCAGAATTCGAGCCTTTGCGTTTTCTCCGCTTATTCGCCGGCCTCTGGGATTCTACTTAACAAAAAATATAAACATAAACAATATACCGATAAGTAGGCTAGTAGGCATGCCAAATGCTTAACCTAAAGGGTAGGGCGAGAAAGAGGGAACAGTGCGATTGGAAATGAGCGTGGATTATTTCATTTTTGTTGAGATGTTTGCCAATGTGAACAACAAATTTGGCCAACACCGAAACAAACTGCCCATGAGCAAAAATGAACGAATCCGACGTGCGATATAAAAGAGATACCTCTCGTACCAGGCGGGGCGATGATCCTCTGCCACTTCTGAAATAGGGTGGTTTTTAGACAATCGCGGGGACTAAGCGCGTACGCTTTGTTCCTCGACATTAGTTCCTGCATCGGCTCTAGGATCACACATAGCTGCAAAAAAAAAACATCTCAATAGCAAAATTTTAGTTTCTGCATAAACTATAAATGGAAAATCACCAATTGAACCAATGAACCCAATCTGAATGAAGTCAATATTACTAATGAACAAAAATAGGATTTTTTTTTGCATTAACGCATTAATTAACAGTGAATTCTTATTTATTCTTATTATTATTAATTTACAGACTTTTTTTAAAAGCAACAGTCAATATAACCAATGGCTTATGTTTAGTTTCCGCATAAACTATAAATGGAAAACCACCAACCAATGAACTCAATCTGAATAAAGTCAATATTACTAATGAACGAATGTTAACAAAAATAGGAAATTTTAATGCATTAACGCAGGGGTTCCCAAAGTGTGCGCCGCGGCGCCCTGGTGCGCCGTAGAATGTAAAGAGGGGCGCCGTAAGTCCATCATCATTCATTATCCGAAACATGTCCGAAACAAATATACGCGGGTACCTTATTTGAGCCCTCGCATCTATAAAAACATAGTTACCTACTAACCATCGCGTCGCGGCGTTTCTCACTCGCCAAAAAACCTACGCCCGCGCCGCCCTGATACCCTACCCCCCCTCCTAAGTCTTTAGTAGCATCGGGCGAGCTGCGACGGACGGACGTGTCATAGTGTTTTCTTTCGCTTTGTTTTTCGTCAAATATCTCACGCAAAATGGACAGATTTTTATTAAATAAACAAGTTGGCAGTCCAAATGACAGTGATAATGCATCAACTAGTAATGGCAAGGAAGCAAAGAAGCGGAAATATCGTAAATACGATGATAGCTATTTGGACTTTGGTTTTACTTCAATAGAAGTTAATAATGAAGAAAGACCGCAGTGTGTGCTTTGTTTAAAAATATTGTCATCCGAAAGTATGCTTCCAAGTAAGTTAAAGCGACATCTTGAGACAATTCATCCAACTATGGTTGAAAAATCGCGTGATTTTTTTCACCGAAAATTACAAAATTTAAATAAAACAAAAAACGTATTCACTCAGCAAGCCTCAGTACCTAACAACGCACTGTTAGCATCATTCAAGGTAGCATACAGGGTGGCAAAATGCAAAAAACCTCATACTATTGCAGAAGAGCTTATTCTACCGGCTGCTCTCGACATGGTAAACATTATGGTTGGAGAATCGGCAGGAAAATTAATTTCCAAGGTACCCTTATCTAACAACACGATCGGTCGAAGAATCCATGACATAGCTGAGGATCTCAATTACCAATTAATAGAAAAAATCAAAAACAATTATTTTGGTTTGCAACTTGATGAGGCTACTGACAGTAATAATGATGCGCATCTTATTTGCTACGTACGCTTTCTGACTGACAATATTATTGTCGAAGATCTGTTATTCTGCAAAACCATTACCGAAAGTGCGAAGGCCCAAGACTTATTTGAAATTATTGACAATTTTTTTGTAGAAAATGGTTTGAATTGGGAAAAGTGTATTGGTATTTGTACTGATGGCGCTCGATCCATGTCTGGCAGGTATGGAGGAGTACAAGCGCTTATTCGTAAAAAAGCACCGAATGCTTTGTGGACCCATTGCATCATCCATAGAGAAGCTCTTGCATCAAAATCTATGAGCTCCGAACTTAACCAAGTACTGGAATCTGTAATTAACGTAGTAAACTACATAAAAACTAGGCCTCTTAAGGCCAGACTTTTTAAAAAACTATGCTTGGATATGGGGGCTGAGCATACGGCCCTGCTGTATTATTGCAATTCACGGTGGCTATCACGTGGAAATGTTTTATTTCGTGTGTTCGAATTACACGAAGAAATTCGAACTTTTTTACAGCAAGAACGTCATGAAAGCGCCAAATATTTTACTGAACCAGACTTTTTGTTAAAACTAGCATATTTGTGCGATATATTTGAGAAACTAAATAATTTGAATCTGTCTTTGCAAGGTAATAACACGCACATTCTGAAACTATCGGAGAGAATTGCGGCATTTAAAAAGAAACTACAGTTGTGGATAAATAAAATGAATGAAGGCGGCGGTCAAGATTGCTTCCCGCAGCTGTATAAATATGCGGCATCTAATGAATTGGTTGTCTCACCAGACCTGATTGCCCTCTTCACGGAACACCTATTGAAGCTCAGCGAATGGTTTTCGGCGTACTTTAAAGATGATGATGTTGAAAAATTTGCATGGATCAAAGATCCTTTCCACGCACAAGCTCCACCAGGGTTCACATCACAAGATGAAGAGAGTCTCATTGAGCTCTCTTGCGACAGCAGTCTTAAAACTAGATTCATCACTTCCGACTTGTTGGAGTTTTGGTTATCAATTCAAAATGAATATCCAAATTTAGCTTCAAAAGCTTTAAGAATTTTCATTCCGTTTGCAACGTCATATTTATGCGAGTCTGGTTTTTCAGCTGTAGCTGTAATTAAGAACAAATATCGCTCGAGAATCAATGTGGAGAAAGAAATGAGAGTAGCAGTGTCAAGTCTTATTCCCCGCTTTGAAAAACTGTGTGCATATCACCAAGCTCACCCATCACATTGATTTGACTGACAATCGTACATATTTTATTTTTGTTTTTCATAAGACTTAAGAAATACACAAGTTATTTCCAGTTTTAATTATTTTATAATATTAAAAAGTCTGTTTGATTGTAAGTGTTTTAATTTATAATCCTATCTAACCTAACTACTATCATAAACAATTATTATAGGTGCCTATTTCTTCTTTTTTAAAGAGCAGGGCGCCGTGATAAAGTACTAAATTTGTAACTGCGCCGCGGGATAAAAAAGATTGGGAACCCCTGCATTAACGCATTAATTAACCGTCAATTCTTATTTATTCTTATTATTATTAATTTACAGATTTTTTTTTTAAAGCAACAGTAAATATAACCAATGGCTTGCTTTTAGTTTCTGCATAAACTACAAATGGAAAAACCACCAATTGAACCAATGAATCCAATCTGAATCAAGTCAATATTACTATTGAACGAATGTTAACAAAAATAGGAAATTTTAGTGCATTAATGCATTAATTAACCGTCAATTCTTATTTTTTCTTATTATTATTCGTTTACAATTTTTTTAACAAGCAACAGTTAATATAACCAATGGCCTACTTTCAGTTTCCGCAAAAACTATAAATAGAAAAAAACCAATTGAACCAATGAACTGAATCTGAATGAAATTAATATTACTAATAAACGAATGTTAAAAAAAATAGAAAATTTTAGTACATTAATGCATTAATTAACTGTCAATTCTAATTTATTTATATTATCATTAATTCAGATTTTTTTTTAAAGCAACCGTCAATATAACCAATGGCTTACTTTTAGTTTCCTCATAAACTATAAATGGAAAACCACCAATTGAACCAATGAAGTTAATCTGAATAAAGTCAATATTACTAATAAACCAATATTAACAATAGGAAATTTTAGCGCAATAATGCATTAACTAACCGTCAATTCTTATTTATTCTTATTATTATTACTTTACAGATTTTTGTTTCCATTTTGCAAAAATGATAATATATATGGCGGAGTGGCGTAACTGAGAAAACATATTTTGTTTGTGAAAACCAATTTTCTAGGTGGATTCTCAAACCTAAAGACTATTTAAATAGCAGTTTTTCAAAAAGTGTTAGATTATGTTTTGTACGAATTGAGAAAAGTGAGAAAAACTAAACAATATATTTTGATCAAAACGTTTGGAAAAGAGTAGCTCAAATTAAAATAAAAAGGTGTTATTTCAAAAAATAATTTGGAAGAAACATGATAGGGAGTGCACTATCCAAAGTGGCGCCATTTACAGTAGGATTACAATCATAACGCACCTGCCCAAACAAAACAATTTACTTAGTTTATTTAACGCCGGTGTACAAACAAAAAACATTTATGTGCTAGCGAGTGAAACAAAGTCCAATAGTTAAAGAAATTAATACTCTTTGATAATCTTGATGTATTTACGGGTAATATATTGACAACTCAAAACGGTTTTTAAATATCTAAGAAGCAGTTAATAAACGCCATCATTTGCTTACTTTTGCAAAAATAACGCAATTTGAAAATATATTTCTCCATTTAGAAAGGATATGAGGGCGACAAAACGAATTGCAAATATGTATTGTAATTATCGTCTTTTAACGATTATCCCAATATACAAAATTAAATCATTAATTTGCCGGCCGTTAAAGATTTGAATATAAAATTGAGACAAACCTACCCTTAAATAATTTAACGTAGAATTGGTGATGCCCTGTCGTGTGATGTTTTTCGAAAGCTGGTCCAGCATGCTGGGATCTTGCTGGGCGTGCATGCCGACTACCGACCGAGGTATCAGCTCCCGATGCGTCCGTACCGCGAAATGCCACGACTTTATCCTCATCAGATCGTCGAACGTGAACTCTAGGATTAGGCGGCCTTCTGTACATACCTAGGGCGAACCAAAAACATATAGAGTGTCCATAGTTGTAGCGGCAATTAGCTTTTACCTTGGTAAATAGCGGTTTACCATGATGCGTAATCATAGTGCACTGATCACAGTCTAGCGTAATACTAGTGTTGTGGAAGGACTCTTTTGGATGCTTCATATTATAATACAGTTCGGTCACTCCACCTTCGAATATACTCCTAAAGTATCGCGGAATTAGCGTCCTGCCGATAGCTGAATAAAAACACGATTTGAGCGTCTTATATCAACGTTTACACAATGGTGAGGGACTTACTATATCGTTTCGGGCCGTCCTCTAAGCAAAACGCTAACGTCAGGGAGGCGTCGTCTTCGAAAAACTCCGTGGCGAAAGCATCCCACCATAGATTATCACTGTCCTAAATATAAGAAACCGAAAAAGAAATGAAAAAGATAGATTCTGCTGAAAACCATTGCCTACGCACCTCTGTCCGCTGTTGGAGCCTCTTATTGAGTTCGTACATCCTGTAATCAGGTTGCCCGAAATATGGTGTGTGCCGCCTAGGAACGGGAAGAGATCTGGAACAAAACATTTGACCTTAAGGAAAAAGGAACAGGAAGTTTTTGTTGTTTCTTTTCTGAAGTTTTTGACAAAACAAGTTATGGGCACCTTAGGATACTGTGCAGGATACTTTTAAAGGGAAAGTCCTATTTTTAAAAGTGATGATCCTTAAAACTCTGAGTTTCCTGATAATTTTGGTCTAGACCGATGGATGACGTAGTACAACTTCTAGTGTGGATAGGCAGAGCACGAAAAACCGAGAGAAAAACGGTAAAATCAGGAAACTTTTGGTTAGCAACTTAATGTCGTCTTTAACATTTCTGCTTTTAAAATAACCCACCAATTTTGAGATCACGAAATCCAGTCCAAATTGGAATTCGTTAATTCACAAACGGCTACTATTCTGGTTATACAGGAATTTTCTTCAAGGCCACCGTAAAAAAATGTTTCAAAGATAAATTCAGTATGCGCATACGCGGTAATTTCATAAATCGGTTTCAACCAACCAGACCTAGCGGCTTTCAATAACCAACATGGCTGCTGACAGTTCATCAATTCGACAGTTTTCAATTTGAAAGTGGAATTTTTTTCGGCAGTATTTTCTCAAAATATCTTACATGTTCAAGGAAAAAAAACTGAATGTAGCTTAATACGTTCACTATATCCTCTAATAGTTATATGGATCTTCATCTGGATTCACTATGACGTTCATGTATTGTTTTATTTTGAAAAGCTACCAAATTTTAAACACAATAATGTTTTTAAACCTTTTTAGTCCTAAATTGATTTTCTTTTTACCAAGTGAAAGTAAAAACGGGTATCCTTAAAAATCCATAACAACCAATAGGAACCATATGCAAAAACAAAGTATTATTCGTAAAATGTTGCGCTAACAATTTTTGTAACACATTATACACAAAATGCTGATAAATTTGTCTTTAAAACCCACATCACTGACAGAGTCATCATTCATTTTGGATACTAATAACATTTATCTCAAACGCTAATTGAATTAAAACATATTTAAAAAATGGATACTGATGCACATATTACTTGTACCCAGAAATTACCGATCTTTTGCGTAATTACCTGTAATAAGGGTTGCCGAAGGGCGAACAATAAAACGGATCGTTGTAGACGTGGGGCACCGAAGTCGAACAAGGCCCGACGAGCCGGGGGTGATGAAGGTGGGGGCCACCTTGGGCCGGCGCCCCCACCAGAGGCTGCGCGCCGTTACAAATCGTGACTTTAATTTTACTGGTGGGTTTAATATTTCATCGATTTTTCGGTCGCACCCTGTAGGTGGTTCGAGCTCTCGATTTTATTTGGTTGGTACATTGCGCAGGCCTTCCGCTAGTTTTCAATGGGAGTTTATTTTGAGTATCCAAATAATTACGGCGAACAGTATCGTTACCGGCACACGATGCGCTATCGGCTATCAATTTTCATATATGTAAAAATATAAACTATACATATTCGAATTTATCAGGAGACAAATTTGCGGGGTTATCGCCGGATTTCTTTTAAAAGTGAAGCTGTGGAATCTGTCGGATTGGTTAACAAATTCGTTAAATGAATAATATAATCGTAGAGAAAAATAACACAAAAGTGACGGATAAAAAGAGAATAACGGCGTACTGTGCGCGTCTGGGCGTGCCAAATTTGAACAAATTATAATGTATGCGTTCCCGTCTTTATTTGTATCAGATAGTTGAGAGGAGACATAGAACGTTAGGTATTTATCGGATCAGAATGAATTCGTGATTCATACAGAAACCAGAAAACCATCATATTTTATAACAAAATACCAATTTCATTTATTATAATTTTGTTTTATAATGTGCGCATCTGTTTCACTTGTTTACAGCTTATATGCTTAAATATACTTCAATGAAATTTTACTATTTATTTAGTTTATATCGTAATTTATATTGAAATAACTTAGATAAATGCATCAATATTTATTTTTTAGGTTTGATCAAATTCCGTCCTGTAAATATTTAAAAAAAAAACCCTAACCAAGCACAAATAGAGGTTCAACTATTTCGTGATTTATAAAACATTATGTATATAGGTATATAGTTCCACTTTTATATTTTTGTTTGACACTTTTATTTTTCTTTTTGTTGGGTTTTATATTTTGGAATAAAGAGATATTAATTAGGAGGGGTCTTTGTTCAAACTTCCAGCCACCGATTTAAAAAAAAATACACTTGCAGGAATAAAACATTATATTATTCTATGTGAAATGTATAATTGGGTATTTTACAGAAGGGAGTAGAAAAATATATTTTTAAGTTCGAAATCATATGGGATTTTTTTAAATCATAAACTTAAATTTTTGAGTTTGGAAACGTGTCAGAAAGTTACCGGCTTAGACATTCTTTGCAATTAATCGAAGGAGTATGTAAACAGCTAAATTTTCAAAAGTAATTATCCATTTAGACCGCTAAAGTTAGTGGCAAATCCAATACTGAACCCTCGGTTACTGCCCAAAAGCTTGTTTTTTCACACGCTTTTTCAAAATACTAAATTAGTACTTAAAGGCGCCACATTTCGAAGATCTGTGAAACACACTATACAACCCCACTTAAAGATTTTTGAAACGGGAAGGGACCTCTGCCTCGGTATTAAATACAAAGCATGGAAAATGCCAGTCAGTATCCTAGATGATTTTACAAAAATGGTGAAGATTTTGAAATTTATTTTTATTTATTTCATCAGTATTCCTTTTTTTATTGACATAGCGATGCTAAAAAATGAATATTTCGAATTCCTTAGAAATATTTTGCTCACCCGGGATACGACGTGTTAGGAAATAACGGTACGCTACTTATTAGGATCGGGTTTATTGATGGGTGCTAAAATGGTCGCCACAGTACTCATCTGTTTACCCAGAAAATAACTGCAGTAAACATTAAACGATATTTGAAAATAACTTATTAACGCCAAGCGCGAGACTATAAAGTTGCAAACTGTAAGTATGCGAGAAAGTTTGAAATGTATGTCCTAGTCTACAGAGCCTGCCCCATAAATAAAAACTTCTGACGAAAATAACTGTTAAAAAGTAAAAAATACCTGAATATGTTATTTTTTGCTATACGGAAACCGTTCGAAAACCGACATTCACTGACCAAACGCAATTATTATTTATTTTTTATTTAATCTATTTACTTTATTTTATTTCTTTATCTTTTCAGATTAGACGTCGCGGTAACACCCACTATTATTCGAATCAACCAAAAGGAACATCAACATTTCAACATTTTGATATTAAGCTGACACCACGAAATTGATTCGACTCACCCAACTATGGCACATTAATATTGTTTTCTGACGAAAATATGTTGTTAAAAAATGCTTCAGTATACTTTAATATGTAATTTTTTTATACGGAAATTTAATTTCACTGATTTCAAAGGTCTATTTCATGCGTATCGGACGGCCAAATTTAACAAAATAATTTTTGAAATTATTATAATATAACGTGAATAAGACATCTACGTGGTTAACCGTTCGAATACCCACAGTGTGTTTATAAAGAGAGAAAAGGTAAAAATAAAGAAAAAATCTTAAAAGGCATTACAAAATGCATTTTTTTTAATTATTATACCATCCGGGATATTCCAACAATGAGGGCACTTCAAAAGTGACCGCCGCGTACAAATAACTGACAATTTATTTAATTTGTTTTATTTCCTTAACTTTTCGGATCAGACGTCATAGTAACACCCACGATTATTCGAATCAACACAATACCAAAAGACCATCAACATTTCTCATGTGCCCCATTAAATCGACACCACGATATGGAATCGACCCACCCATAACTGTGGCATCTACACGAATAAAGTTATGAACATTATTACAGTCGCTACCCGTTATGATACTCCCGTCGCGATGAAAAATACCTTATTTACATGATATTATTTAAGCAGGTAGTTTTATTTGCCGTCAATATGTCGGACCACATACTCCAGCGCATTTAATTCTCAAAGCAAAAACCTCCCGATGAAAACCTGCTTTTTCAATGGGCCAAAATCAAAAAAACGTTTGCTTTTGAACGATCCCGCCTAAACGCACGCACGGCGTCGTCGTTGGCGTCGTCATCGTCGCTTTTAAGAACCGACCGCCACCGTCGTGGAACACGACTGCCGTATTAAATCGCGTGTCAGATCCACGTGAACCTGTGGACAACCGGCGAACGCGGGGCCGATGCCGGTGCGCGTGTACGGCGGGAGGGGGCCCACCGGGATTCCGTCCGGTTGATGGACCGACCGAACGTTATGCACCGAGGTTGCTGCGCTACCGCCGAAGATTTAAAGGAGTCCGCTGCACTAGCGCGAGTTGATATTCTCAGAAAACAAACATAAACAATAAATAATGTTAAATAATAAATGCAACTAACGTCAAACCATGTATCTCAAGTGTTCCGATCGGAAAAACGAACGGTAGGAAGATACAGGAAAGCCGCGGTCATGACACGATGATTAGGCCGTGCCAGGGGAGGAAAAGGCCATGGTACGCAAGAAGGCCGTGGAACACAATGAACGGTTCGAGCCACAGTTAGAGAAGGCCGTGGAATGGGATGACAATAGATGCCTCAACCAGGTCGCGGCACGTGATTAGAAGGCTATGGAACGCAATGAGCGGTTCGTGCCACAATTCGAGAAGGGTGTGGAATGGGATTACAAGGGATGCCTCAAGCAAGTCGCGGCACGTGAATGGAAAGAACAGATCGTGCCAAGGGTGAGGAGACCGATTCTTGCAATAAGAAGATGGTGGAATCGGTTAGGATCAGGTTTTTCGCTTCCACCTGATGATCTATTGGTGCACACTTCCAAGTGTTCACTTCCCCCATTGGACTGAGCCTTCGTACACGGTCCGTTATTTTATGAGGGGTAACTTAACTTAAGTATGAAGTTTTCGGCCCATGATATTTTCCATGCACATGTCATTAGTGGCGAGGCCGATCTGGCTGATATGTCGGGTTCGCATCCCCCAAAGGAATTTTCAAATTTATTCTGTTCATTGCTACCCTATCGGTCGTTCGGTTCTTGGTAGGATGACTATCACTGTCTTCGATTGGACCAAGCCCGGTAATCACACCCAATATGCACGAGTTTCCTCTGCAATCCAGGCTTTGATAGCATTCGGCTGTGAACCTATTGGTCCGCCCCTTTCCTGCCAAGGAGGATGGCTTATTCGTTTCCTTTCGTTACCTTACTGCGCCAGCCTAATATGATTACTCTCCATAAACGCTAAACCCAATGCATTCATAGGACAAGGGTTAATCTTGTCATGCGATAAAAAGAAATAAACGTGGAATGATTATAATAAATAAAAATAAGAGTTTACTCAGCAGCTTGAATAGGAACTCTTCAAAACAGTCAGGAGTTTGTGCATATTGTAGTTAAATTTTTCTTGGTTATCGAAACAGAAAATTATTTTTGAATCACACGTTTGTCCAGTATCGAAAGAAAATGGGGACGTCGATGATTACAAATTTCGAACAATTTTAATCCAGAAAACCACGAAACACAAAAATTATAAAAATTAAATTTAATATTGGAACTCGATGGTAGTTCCTAGCAAATAGACTATTTGCTGGAAATGCAAAATCTTATTTGGTTTTTATATTATTATGGCAAGTAGCACCCTAGTAATGTATTTACATTATTGTGTA
Organism: Cylas formicarius; assembly: GCF_029955315.1. Taxonomy (NCBI): domain Eukaryota; kingdom Metazoa; phylum Arthropoda; class Insecta; order Coleoptera; family Brentidae; genus Cylas; species Cylas formicarius. The sequence continues at coordinate 14,858,685 of NW_026844334.1, forward strand.
GTTTGCCAAGTGTTATTTATCTGTAAATCCCAGCAAAAATATATGAGTAGAAGTACCGAAACGCCTGGGGTGGTGTGACGCCCCTAGATTGGATATAATTCCACCCTTTCTTAACCCACACTTGAATCAAACACATTACAGCTGGAAGAACATTGTAACTTCACGGTCGACCCGTATTTCGTCTACATTACTCTCGATGTACAAGCATACATAAGTATAATACGAGCCATATATATGAATTATGCATATTTGCTGACCGAGAGGAATAAAAGGATAATTAACTTTTGACCACCCGCCAATAATAGTACGGCGGTACGCCCGAACCGAACCGATGAATGGGAATTTCGTTCATTGATGCTTGCTGGATAACTAATGCGTCTGGGACCAGTTAATAAAACTAATAAGGCAAGAAACGATGTAAAACGTGCGCCAAAAAAGGTATCCACGGGTAACGAGCGTCCACCAGAATAATAAAGTCATTCATACCGAAGCCGTTCGAATTGTATAGTTTTTAAGGTCGCCATTTTCGCGACAACCCTGACGTTCGCGCTGCGTCGCCGGAATAGTTGATATTTTATTTTCGGCAACTATTTCTGTAACGCCTCGTAAATTATTCAACGTAGACCAGGACTTCCGGGACTCATACATAATAACAAAGGACAACGATTCCGGCACTGTACACCAAAGTTTTGTACTCGCTGCTCGATTCCGTTTCGATATACTGGTGATCCATTGATGAATCAATAACACCTTATTATATTCAAAGGAAACAGAACAACTGGATAATTTAACCCAATTGCTGATAGGGTAGAAAAATGCCAGCTCGAAGGCATGCCAAGGAATCGTTCAGAAGTCCATGAGCCAAATTTAAAAAGAAAGATCGTCAGAATTATGGCGAGTCTACTGACCTGATTACAGTCGGCTTAAGATGCATCTTAGCCTAATGGGGGCGGAAGAAAACAATAAATACGGATTCTGCCCAGAAGAAGAGGAAATGCTTTCACAGGTAATATGCCAATGTGAAGGCCTATCGAGAGTGAGTCTTTTATCTATTGTACGTAACCAAACCAGAGACAACGAACTACACCAAGGAGCTACTATCAAAGCTGTCGAGTCTAATCAGAGTTGTTGAACACATTTTAATCTTGTCAAAAAAGTAAGGTTTAAGAATAAAATTATAGGAATATTATTAAAATTCCCCCTTTTCCATATTTGTTGAAAACAATTTTGCATAAGAAAAGTGAGGCTCTACTTTGAATCTAAATCTAAAACCCATGCGTGAACGAAGCTGACATCTTAGAATGACGCTTTACGCAAGCTTAATCAGTGCACAATTGGACAGTGCATAGTATAGTATAGCTTAGCGTAAAAAACACAAAATCGTTAACAACTTTAAAATACGTAATTCAAATCTCAAATTTCAACGAGTAACATTTAAAAAGGAGAACCCGAAGGCTCTTTTGGAGATTTCTAGAGGTACATTTCAAATTTAAAATGGCTGCTCGTAGGGCGCCCTAAAGTAACCGCGGTAGTTCCACGTACCGTTTATACAAATGACATTATTTTGTTCGTCGAAAGAAACAACTGTTTTTTTTTTGCTCCAGCCCTAGATTTCGTAGAACGTTACGCTTGTGGACTCGTGGCCAGTGTTGTGGATCGTTCTCGAAACAAAACGGCATTTTAACGAACTCGAAGTTGCAATTATAAGCAGTGTTGCTTGTGAACAGCTTATGAGTCGTATTTTAAGTTCTTCCTTTCATCGCACCCATGACAATGACATTTATGCGACTATAAAACGCGGGCGCCTCAATTTCGAGATCTTACTGAAAAACAAACCCTATCGCTATCAATACTAATGCTTATTTATATAAAATAATTATTCCCTGGTGACAAGTGAGTAAGTAGCTTGATCCCAAATCGTAGAATGTTTTTTTACTTGACATCGGTTAGTTCTTATACCACCAATTGTAAAAAATACGCATTTTTATTTTATTTCGTATTTATTTATTTTTTACATTGCTGTAGCGATTTGGCAATAACCATGAATAGCAACATACATACTAATTCGACTCAACAAAAACCGACGCTGGTAACCTGTGGAAGTTCTTTTGAAAAATTAGCAAAATACATAACCCAACTTTTGCAAATTTTTTAGACTGACTTTGATAAACGAAGCAAAATGAATAGACCTCTCCTGAATGACTTACGCACATTATGGTGAATATGAGCATCTATATGATAGGTAGACAGGCATCAGCCTATTTTTCATAAACGTTAATCAATTAGGAGCTTTACTACCGTAATTAATTTAAGTCGTGAACTGACGTATATAAGCTGTGACAAAAAAGACGTCTAATTAACGGAATAACCGGATTCCAAAGTATGTAGCTATTTATGTATTTAAGCTTGAAAAGCAATCCAGTTTTACATACGTGGAAAGTTTCGCGTTGACATCAATTAAACGATTACATAACAATTTCCTGATCGGTCGTCCGATATTTTGAAAAATAATACTATACGTATTACAAGCTAAAATATTGGTTCGGTGCGATCGTTTTCGATAATGATGACACGCGTTCTTAGATACGTGATAAAGATGTTCAAGAACGTACGCTCTTTTAAGTATGTGATTCCTTTAATGAGCTTTGCGTTGCGGATTTTCAATTATTATTGATTCTACTAAAATGCTTAAAAGGGAGAACAATATGCTAATACTTCCGTTGAAATTTTGCAGATTGCCTCTTCAGACAATATGTTAACATTTTTTGCATTTATTAATAAAAATCCGTAAAACATAAAAAATGTACGCTTTGCAAGTAAAAAAGTTATTTTCTCAGATTTTGAAACCTATTTGACACACGAACATTGGAATATTCGGAACAACAAAAAATGACAAAAAAAAACAAATTTCAACATTTGCATCGGTTATTTGAATCGATTATCATTATTGGATCCGTTGCATTCCCCACAGAATTACAAATCAGTTTCAACATTTATTCGACATTTATTTAGTTGCATCTCATCCATTGTTGTCAAAAGAGAATCCATATTGTTCGCATTTTATTTTCTTGACGAATTGAGTGTTTGCTCCGATGCAACCATCGGTAAGAATTATTCATTCTATTGGTTTTTGCCTCAAAGGTACTTATCCCAAAGATATCACAGAATCGTACGCGATACATTGGTGAAGTATCTGAAGTATAAAGTGAAGTGGTTTGCGGCTCCGTTTGAAGGTAGATATTTGTATAACAAGTTCGAAAGTCAGATGGAGAAGTATTTTTACTTCCGTCAAGAAATTATTTATTGAACTAAACCTTCATTGAAATGCACTTATCGCAACATTTATTTATTTGTATTTGTATGCCTTTGAGGTAAGCTATTACATGTAAGTTTAAAAAGATGCCCATTTGGGTCAGTATTTTTTGTTAGCTTAGATCAAGATAATGAATCTTTTGCGTTGCTTTTCAAAATAGGGACATGCATCCTTATAATTGGAAAATATTAATAGAATTAAACAAGGCATTGGTAAATTTTTTTTAAGATAATATTTGTTTGGCCACGCTGGCGGCCTTGCAAACTTTAGGTCATGATATTCTTTTTATCCGCGCAGTTGACATGTATCCCATCGTATATAGATCGTTTCTACAACACAACTTTACGCAACGGTTATAACGATCAAAACGTAAAGGCGATTTCTAAAAATATTAGCTCGACTTACGTAAATACAATCTCCAGTTTCTCATCGCTTGCTCCGCCGTCGCTTTAAAAAGTTTAAAATTTTGGAATTAATCTTTCTTCTACAATTGCGAACGTAACAGAAACATTTCCTCGATGCCGGTCTTAATTTTTCCAAAAAAAAAAGTTAAATTATAGCAGCGCAATATAAACGCAATCGGTTAAAAATATTCCCGACAATACGTTCGTATCGGCAACGTCGCGCGCTAACCTGTTCTCCGCGAAAGAACTTTTTTTTTTAATCCGCGGCCAGGTGGACCGGCGAAGGTTGATCTCTTGACGCGAATACATCAAAATCGCTTCGTTCGCGGGAAATTAAACGCGCACTTGAAACAAACCAAGAAATTTTATTACAGCCGCGTATCTAATTGAAAAACATTAGCAGAAAGCGATGTCGCCAGTCTTGTCCACCGATCGATCATTTAAATGAATTTCTCGTACTTTTCTTTGTTTATTGCGATACGCTTAATTCTCTGCAAGGCAATGGTGCTCGTTTGACAATTTTAATAATACATTCGCATAGACAAATTAAATTAAACGAATTGCGTTGAGCAGGTTGCTTTAGATAATTCGTGGCAAGTTTGGTTTGGTCGCTTAACCATACGTTTATCTATATAAAAATAAATAATAATGACTATCAGATCAAATCAGTTCCAGTTCCAGCACCCAACGCTAACTAAAAAATTTATTCAAATGCTGAAGTGATATATTATTTTATATAAATTAATGTAGAGATCTGCCCTGTAGGTAGATACATGTACATATCAGTCAATAATTATTACTTTCGAAACGCCGTTTAACTGTTTATTTAAGTACGGTACTTTGGCCATGGGTTAGAATCTATCGATCTATCGGGTGTTTTCGGTTTTCAGTATTATGACGTTTGTCATTTAGCAAATGAATTCGTGCTTTTTTTTTAATGAATCTAAAGACCAGTGGCCGTACAAAAAGTTTATAGTATGCAACGCGTTGATAAAGTTCTTCAGATACTTGTTTATTCAACATTCGCTCCGCTAATACCTAAACAAAGTCGTGGCTAAAGTGTTGTTGCATGAATTATATAGAATATTCTAGACGCGTCAATAATGTGGAAAAAACAAATATTATAATGGCAAATTTTAATTTTAAATATAGTTTACTATACATATAATACTTTCCGAGTATCTTATACTTAGTGCTAAGGCTGGTCAATTGACCGACAATCGACCATTTCTTCACTGACTAGTCAAATTCGATCAAAATGTTTTAAATAACAATCGTAGAGTGTTATCTATCATTATTTAATAATATTTGTTTTATAATAAATTATTATGCGTTTGTGATGTCCAATTTACCTATAACCGTCTTCAAGCAATACCCGAATACGCGAATACGATACTTCGCGCTTCGAGGAATCCCAATAAAAATATCCATTTAGTCCACAGAATGACGCGATGGCGACGTAACGCAACATATAAATAAATAAATATAAATTTCATCGCATTTTATTTGACCGGTCACACTTATACCCGAACTTCTCTCTTTTCTTGCGTTTTTGCGTTCCATAAGAAAAAATTTACAGATCGGTCTTTCGAAATTGTTAGGAATGGCCATCTAAATTGGGATTGTTTCGTCAGTAACTAACCACATCAAAAATATTTATTTAAACAAACACAGACAGGCAGAAAAAAGGAAAAAAGAAAAATTACAGGTTGGGAAATTGAATTTTCTGAGTTGGGGATAATTTACGTTTGTTCACTGACTTTTCTAAGCGGATTTATAAATTACCTGTCTTATTCAGGTTTTTCAAGTTTTCCGTAATCTTTTGTTTTTACAATACACTATGCGGTTACATTAAATCCTTTTATGTATTACTAACCATTGGGTGGTTCAAATCAACCTAACGGAGAAAAGTTAAAATACATAGCACATTTGTTTTGTTATTGTTTTGATCTTAGTTGTGATTTAGATTTCGTGAAGAATATGACAGACCTTCAATTGGAGAAACAAAAAGCATTAACTTTGAAAGAAAAATACGATGTTATACAAAAAATGAAGTGGTATGAAACAAAGTGATATTTTTCGTGAAATGAATTTGCCTAAAGCAAATGTCTCCATTACCTGGAAAAAAAGATAGGATTTTCTCCTATGGCCAAGTGAATGCAAGTTGCAAAAGGCTCAGAAGATCAGCTCATGAAGGCGTCAATAAGGAACTTTTACAGTGGTTTACCCCAAAAAGAAAAGAAAATATTCCCATAAGTGGTCCAGTTCTTCAGCAAAAAGCAAGTGAAATGGGAACTAGAATAGAAGGAAGAGATTTTGTGTTTCAGAAGTTGGATTGAACGTTTTAAAAAGAGAAATTGTATCTCCGGAGGAAAAATTGTTGGTGAGTCTGCATCAGTTGATATAAATGTTGTTAATAAATGGCTCACAACGGTTTGGCCTGATCTTTTCAAAAATTATAACAGTGACAATATTAAAAATTATAACAGTGACAATATTTTTAACGCCGCTGAGACAGGCCTTTTCTACAAACTAACCCCTGCTGAGACATTGAAATTCCAAGGAAAAAGTTGTGCAGGTGGAAAATTGTCCAAGGTTCGGATAACAGTTCTGGTTGCTGCAAACATGTCTGGGAAGAGAAAAGAGAAAGCTCTTTGTTATCGAGAAATCAGTAAACCCGAGATGTTTTAAAAACAAGACCCTACCAGTCAAGTACAGGTCAAACAGCAAAACGTTCATGACATCTGACTTATTTACAGAGGAGCTGCTCCAATGGGAGATAGAATTGAAGAAGAAGAACAGAAAAAGTATTCTTTTAGTAGATAATTGTCCAGCACCTCTCAATGTTGCGTTGAACCAAATCAAAATGGTTTTTTAGGCCACCTGATACCAGTTCAAAACTGCAGCCCATGGATCAAGACATAATCCATTTCTTGAAGTGTCACTATAGGAAGATTTTGCTGATAAAGATGATAGAAGCAATTGATGATGACAAGAGTTTTCAGTGAGCTTATTGGACGCTCTAAATTTTATTCACCGTGCTTGGCAGCAAGTTAGCAAAAACACTATGGCTAAAAACACATTCAGGAGATCTCGAAAATACCGAAGAAAATATCGACACGCAGAAAACCATTGAACCAGATATTATCAATAGGATTGAACATTTCGACTTCGAAAGTTACGTTTTAATAGACGATCAAGTTATTCCGACCGATTCTTTGACAAAAGACGAAATTATCCAGTTAGCTTCAACATGAAGTGTAACATTAAAATAATTTCTGATTTACGTTATTTTTTTCAGAAACAAATGCAGAATTGAGTGTTCCTTCAGTAAAAGACATGACGGAAAAAATAATAGATTCGCACGTTTTTGGAGTCACGCGATGTTCCTGAGAAAGTTTGGAATTTATTTTGTAACCTTGAAAGCTACATAACTAATATTAACTTTTCTAACAGACTCGTACAAACCAAAATATCCGATTTGTTCATCCAAGAGTAGGTGGATATATGTATTTTTTTAGTTCATTTTTTTTAGATATTGTTTACTTGTTCTTGTTCACTTCTTACTTGTTTTGTACGGAATGATATTTAATTTTCAGTTTTCCAACATTACGTAATATATATACATATCTAAAAAAATGCTAGTATATCGTGGCATTTTTTTACAAAAAAAAGGTATATAATTTTATATATCATATAGCATTAAGTGTGTACAAAAGTTCATTTATTGCTTATAGTAAAAACCTCGGATACAGCGAACCAATTTTGATGCAACTTTCGAGTTCACTATATCTGGACTTCACTATATTCTCACTGAAACTTTAAAGAAAGCTATCTTATTATTGTGTGCTATTTAAATGCCCAAAATAAATGAAAATGACGTTGGGGGAATCGCATTTTTTCAACGATTGACCTAAATCGGTAAACGACCACAAGTTGTCGTTTTTTTCGCAGTCTGACTTCGATAAATCGCGAACCCGCCTGTATTACTCCTGCATTCGGGTCCGTATTTCCAAGTTGCCGGGGCTGCTACCGCCGCTTACCTAGCGAAAGAGCCGAGCCAGCAGAGCAAAAGCCCAGCACAGCACAGCACACATAGGCGAAGCGGCGTTGATACCGGCTCGACGTGTCTATACCGACATCGGTACGTCGCGGGTCTGTTTACCCGAAAACGAGGCGGCAAACCGTGGCAGGACCTCGACAGCAGGAACGAGTCCGACGCCGGGAGAGATCGCACTTTAAGTTGCGTGCGTTCATTGTAGACCGGTCGTCGTCGACGCAAAAACGAGGCGATGGAAACGACGGAACTTTCCGACATCCGATACAAGAAATTCAAAACGTCGGTGTGACGATCGACTAACCAAAAACCCTTACAAAATAGATTTGATTTGTGAAAAAAAAAAATTGTTAACATAACTCGTTTTCTTGGATCGCATTTCTGGGTTTCCGGATAAGGGCCATGAGCTTTTACAATATCACAGTTTATTTTCAACAAAAAAAAAAACGACTAACAACCACCCTTTTTCAGATATACCGAAAAAACAAAACCTCATCTGCACACGCATAAATCTTGTTGAATACGAAGTGATAATCGTTTAAATTCAAAATGTAAAGACCAGAAACAAGCGGAGAGTGACTATTGCTTTTTAAGAAAAATTAGGGGTAATAAAAGGGGTTAAAATATAAAAATTGCACAAAACTGCATTGAAAAACAAAAGTAAAATATCATAATAAAAATAATATATAATCGCTACTACGAATAAGTAATTTCGGCCAGTCACATTCTCGACAGGACACGCCATTTCCTGCTAATAGCTGAGAGTTAAGAAGGGATGAAAAGCAGAGGAAGAATTGGCCAACATTAACCATCGATGATGACCGGTAACGATGATTTGGAAAATTTTCAACAGTTTTTCGAAATAATAATAATAATGCGACGAATGCGACGGTTCACTAAACCGTATCGAATCGAGTTTACCCGAAACTCAAGCCTATCCCCGGCTATTGTGAGGTGCTCTTTAGCTGACTCCCGACGCGCCGACCAGAGTGTAGATCGCAGGGGGATGGTTATAGCCCGGCAGGGCGCCAGCGGCTCGGACGGCGGCGGGGAGCGGAAAACACGGGCCCGCGGCGACGTTGCCGATTCCAGTTGAATTTCCGCGAATAACGCGAAATCACTTTAACCGATTGGTACAGGCAAAGTACGAGCAACGCGAATCCGATTTCGAAAACTCGACAGTTTATGTGCACTAAATAAATATTTCAAACAATAATAATCAATTAGTTGATATACCGGAACGAAATGTTTGTGACGAGGAAAAAATTAATTGGCGTCACGTCACCAACTCGATGATTATTAAAACTTAAACACGCCAATGCGATAAATTGATTTCATTATTAGGCGCCAAAAAACAGTAAAACGCAGATTTTTCAGTGGCCTAAATCCGGCAACGGCGCGATTAAGGTATGACCCAAAGAGGGGTTTCCACCTAAAAATTATACAATGCGACTTAGATTATTGAGTACAAGAATTTTCGCGTTGTTAGAGAAAAATCGAGTGCATTTTAGTTTGCAAGCCCAGTTGCTTAATTATTACTGAATAATTTTTCGATTTTTTTAAAAATAATTTTCAAAAATCCGTTCCGACCACAGTTCCTTCGAATTATTTTGAAACTTATCTGCGATACGATTCTCGATTCCCCAAAATACAACTCAAAATTATCTATCCGACGTGCAAAATAAGCGGGAAAAAATTCTTCATGCCCTTTATATATGATACCTAGAGTTAGGTTAGTTAGGAAAACATTTATCGACAAATTGAAGTATTATTTCATATTTAAAAGATCGTGGAAATAATTCTCAACCCACCATTGGAAATTTAATATCAAAATTATTTCTCACAATAGTTCGCCGGAAAATCCAAAAATGTATTTGCCGTATTGTCGTTTCTTTCAAAATCTGTAAAAAAGTAAAAACATAATTCTAAAATAAAAAAATATTAAGTTACGACAAAACGACAAAAACAAGTTTTTTTTCTTACTTTCCAAATACATAATTTATTAAATGTATGTTTTTCAAAACTATTCTGTTAAGCGAAAATGAAAGTAATGCCATCACAGTTCGAAGTTTCGTGATTTCCAGACGAAAGCAGAAACACACCAAAGCAAAGAATCACAACTCACCCTTGTTCGACGGGGATGGGCCCGCCCATGCCCCGGGTCATCATTCCGTGTCCGGGCTCCATGGGACCGGACATGGGATGACCAGGACCGGGCCCGAAGGGTGAGCCGGGGTGCATGCCGAACCCGCCCGGTCCGGGTCCGAAATTGTGAAAATGGGGATTGCCGCCAGGTCCCACGAACGGAGGACCCGACGAGCCGGGTCGCCCAAAGGGCGGTCCCCCACCTGATGGCGACCCGAAGGGACCCGGGCCGGGTCCATTGTAGGGAGGTCCGACATTGTTCGGCGGAGGCGGAAACCCTGCAAATTAAATAAAAAATTTATATCGATACCAAAAACTTGGGTTCATAATTTTAACTGACAATAAAAAATATCTAATAGCTTTTTTCTGGATTTGACATGGTATCCCATTCTATGCTACAGGAGGTTCTGCCCCAGGACCAATCGAATTTTATCAAGTACGAGAAATATTTCCAAAATTCTCGAAGGACGCAGATTTTTTGCAGACAAGTTTATACAATTATATCGTTCAGTCCGATTTAGATGTTCGACTGCTACAGACGCGTTTTCATAGCAAAATCGGCAAGAGTAATAATCTTCTATTTGTGGAAAGAAGAAGAATCAGCGTCTCTGCAAGAAGTATTTGGTAAGTCTGCAGAATCCAAAAGTACTGTTTATCGATGAATCGATGGTTATAAAACCGGTAGAACATAACATGAAGGCGATCCATGCAGAACATACAACAGTTTGCACCTAGGGGATCGCCACACGACAAACTCAAAACATCTTGCTTAATTGGACGTTAGACCAGAACAGACACCTAATAGGTCTAATATTTGTTGTCCTGTTCAAAAGCTCATTGTGGTATTGAATTTTGGCAACGAATAATAACCACTAATGAAACCTTCATTCCTTAGACGTGAGACCAAAAGTCAATTCAAAAAATGGCGCAAACTTGAAAAAGGGCCCCCAATTAAGGCAGTTTTGTCTGTTTATTGTTTGTATGCAAAGGGATTATTTTCTGTCCTGTTATTGCAATATGACCACATATCGCACGAAAAATGAAGGATGTTTTGCATCATTTACGATGCTTCCCCGCGAGTAAATTTTACCGAACATTGGAAACATCCTTCTTGGCACTGTGAAAAAATTAAAAAAATTGTTTGTAAATTCATCCACACCAGGCAGACTTTTGAATATGACACTTCCAAATAACAGTTTGTATCAACATTTTGCCACATATTTCAGGATTAGATTAATGCAAAATAAAGTGGTTTAAATCGAAACTTATTTATTTACGTTTTTTACACTACTTTACTTGGGGCATAGCACATTTCTTGCTTCCTCCTAGTTCTATTTTCTTCAAGTATTTTTGTTATATAAGTTCATATGCATCTTTTCTTCCTTTTTAATGTTTGTTTCATTGTAAAAGGTGTCAAAAAGGCATAGAAACCCAAAATCATATTGTTAAAGTTAATAATTATTTTTATTTCATTACCGGCGTTTTGTGGTGGGACCGGTCCAGGGGTGGATGAGCCGCTGGGTGCCGGGGACGCGGTGTACTGCGGAGTGGTCGAACCGGGCGGAGGTCCGCCGCCCTGGTACGGCGGACCTGCAGCCGCCGCTGGAGACCCCGCGCCCCCCGGTGGACCCTGCTGGAACGGCGATGGTCCCTGAAAACCCGCCGGAGGCCCGGAAAAGGAATTGGCGCCGGCGTTCCCGAAGCTCTGAGGCTCCGACCCGGGCGGTGGACCCTTCCAGGTCGTGCCGGGGTCCTCCAGGGTGACTGGCAGCGTGGTGGGGGTCGTTACGCGCCGGCTATGGCCTAGAACGGATTGGACGACTACAGGTTTTTTCTCACGGATCGACAAAATCGTCATAAACTTCAAACTAACTGTTATGCGCATGCGAAAAATATTTTCGAGTTTTCAATTCAGCTGTGACAACATCAGACGATGATTAACCTAATCCAATGAAAAACCACTCTCTTCTAACAACAGTTTAAATAAAAAAAATACAATTTTGAGGATAATTCCTGGTAGTTTGTATTTTTGGGCCTGGTTCGTTCCTCCTAAAAAAATGCGTTTTCTCTAAATTCTCATACGGATATAAGTAATTCATAGGAAACAAAAAATATCTATAAAAAGAAACAGGAGCGAAAGATGGTACATTTTTGGTTATCAAACCTTATTTTGAGGGTGAGATTAGTAAAAACATTTGGATTACAGCTTTGTTCTATTCTTTGCTTGCAAGAGCGCATGTTCTACATATTTTACTTCAAAAGGCATATACACAAGCGTAAGGCACTGGGTTCTTGCAGTTGTGAGATTCAAATCTTCAAAAAAAAACCTACGTGCAATTCAATGTAACTTTTTAAAGCATGAGTGTTAAACCAGTTTTAAAGTATAAGGAAACCAAACCTGTTCGGATCATTGCTATATTTTAAGTTTCAATTAACTGAGTATTGTTTAAAAGCTTGAATGAGTTTAAGGACTCCAAAATTAACTCCGAAAAACTAATCATACATAATCGTCTAGAAAATTATTGTATTCTATAGTCAATTTGGTAAAACATTTTAATACGTCTGCGTCGCCAACTTTAAAAAAATACATAATCAAATGAACTCACTAACCATAGAAAATAATGGGCTAGGAGTTTGTCCTCCCGGTCAATTACAAATGTCAGAATATTTTTGTAGTATTTTTAATATGTCTAAAAAAATGTCTTGACTATCACCCACTGTTGAGTCAAATTTTTAGAACTTCTTCTGAAAGCCAATAACATATTATGCAAGTAATTATAATATCATATTATGATTTTTTAAATAAAACATTTCTACTAAAAAAATTAGATCAACATCAACACAAGCGTGATCGCATGGAAATAAAAAAGATCGTCATTTTTTATTTTATGGAATAAAAATGTTAGCCTTATGAAATTGTTAGTGAATTTGTTTGTGGATTTATTATTTCAAAGTTGAATTCTTTTATATTATCCCATTTTTTAACTACGGTTGGCAGTTTAACCAGTTTATATTACCCAAACTTCGCCATGAAACGACTTCGTGAAAAATTGCAAAAGTGTTTCGAAAAAGGTATAACAAGCTAAAGATTAAAAAAAAAAAACATTATTTAAGATACAACCAAGATTAGAGATATATATTTTGAAAAGAGTTAATTGGAATATTTTATAAATTTGGTATGCGTAAATTAGGCATATCTTGATGTCTTAAATTAACTGCTTGAATAAGTAGTACCAGACCAGAAGTCAATGTTTTTATACAATTCACTATAAAAAATATTAAATTTATATATTTGTATGTATTTTAAATTCTTCATAAAGGTCCTTCTGGTGATCGATACATTGAATAAGACAAATATACATAAATTAAATAAAATTATAAAGTTATCCTAATTCAAAATTTCTAATTTACAACTCTTTTAAACCCTTTTCTTTCAAATTGTGGATCCACAATTTTTAAACTTTATGCTCTTATTGGAATTGGAAGCAGTGGTTTTACCTAATTTTTTATATTCCTTCATTATATCTCATTGGCAAATTTTTGAAATTATCTAGAATCAAAAGAACTATTAAATTTATATTAACACTCAAAACAATTTTTAAATATATTTTTCACAACATAACAGTAAGAAATTTTTACTTTGAAGCCCCAAAGTTGAAGCGGAAGATTTGATTGAAAAATACAAGAATAATTACAATTCCTTACCACACAAAAGGAACCATCAAATAAATTAAGACAACATAGCCTTTTTAAGATATACACGCATTGTAATCCATTTTTTTAGGCTCGTCTATTTAAAACAGGCGAATTGCAAAGGTTATGACATGCAATCATGCAAAGCTAACCTAACTTCTGAAATCAGTTCAAAAACAATTACATTTAGACTTCCTCGAGTTCGCACGGCCTTGTCTCATAACTTCGCTCCTATCGTATCACATTTTCGATCTTTTGCAACCCCGTTTTCAAAATTAGCGTCCCAAAACGAAGCACCGCAGTGTTTGGGAACCGGGTCCCCAGGCGGACATTTATTATCAAACGATATTATCACAGCGAAACAAACTCACAAACACTTAAGTCACGTTTTTTTCAAATTTTTGTGTTTCTTGTTTTTCCAAAGACGTAATTAAAACTAACCACAGTAAACACAAAGTGGAATTAAATCATGGCGCATGTTTTGTATTCCGCCATTGTTGTAATGTCAGAGAGGCAACTGTTTTGCCGGTGAACGCTCGAAAATATAAATGAATTTTCGGCTGATTTCATTAATTCATTAAAAATGTTTTTTGCTTAAATAGTTACAAAAGTTTTTGACGAATCTCAATACGTTTAAATATAAATATAAATAGTTGTGCGATTTGGCATGTATTGTTTTTGGTTATGTGACATAACTTTGTTTTGATTTCACTGAGGGAATAAATTAGGGAATTATTTATTTTCCCTGGCCCACCTTGGTCGGCTTTGCCGCTGGCTTTTTCTAGTAGAGGAGCAATGGCAGCAGTATTGCGAGTCAACTAGTTTTCTTCTTGGGCCTCCTACAAAAGTGCTCCTGTGAAAAGCATCCCAGTAGTGCTGCCATTTTTATTGCGTCGGCCCGTTATTTCTCGCCGCGATAGAGGCATGAACGTTCCGCGGCACCGTCCTATTTGACCGACACATTCCACTGCTCAAAACTAAAACAAACCACAAAAAACGCACTGGAATAACTTCCCGAAAAACCCGAAAATCAACAGCGTATTCCCGCGACAATCACGAACTAGGCCACTTGATTTGATATGTCTTCAATTTTTTTCACATTGACGTTTTTTGTTTTTTTTTTTCGTTCCCAAGTCTTCCATCGCGCGATAGTTGACAGTGTCACCCCTAAAAATCAATAAAGTTAACCACCCCTCAGCCCTTCCTCACCCCCTATTCATTCAACATCGCGACTATCGTTTACTACACCGGTTGGCGTCAAATGAAGCCCCGTTTTTACTCACTTTGTGCCAACTCTCTTCTAACCAACTTTTACCGCTCGCTCACGCTTGGCTTGCACGTCACTGTCATAGGCCAAACGTGCCACGTAGAATATACTCAAGTTTGTAGTAGTAGACCAACTATAGGAACTTTTTAACTTTGTGATGTTTACAATTATTGACAGCGTGCCACTTGAAATTATCGTTCAATATAACTTTGGACGGTACGGTGTTATCAAAGTTTTCAATAATACACAGGAATAATTATAATGTTTGCAAGTAATAAATCCGTCTTGGTTCGAAATTGCTATAAGGTATTAGATTTGAGGTTCAAGAGTTGGTTTGATTGAAGTCGAAAATTATACAGCACATTCGTTTTCGCTATTTTTAATTTCAGAAATTAAGGATAAATTTAACGACGATCTTGCCCTGCGCGTTCACCATTTCATTAAATTATTAGTGTAAGTCTTTAAATATAAGATAAATTAATGAACTTTATACAGTTTGTTCACAGTTGATTTTGGAGCTAGTCATTTATAAAATGTGTATATTAAAATTGTTAGACTTTAGGTGTAATGAATTGGTCAATTGGTCAAAGTCCAAAAAATTTTCTCAAAAACTTTCTGGCTTCATGTTACCATTTCATGCTTCTTGACCTTCCTATTGAATTAAATAAATTAACATTATGTTACTGCTTTAAATACATTTATTTACACTCAAATAATTAGAATTTATGTAAGGTAGCTACGATAGACTGCACGACGTGATAGGTTGCTGCTTGCAGGGACTCCTTACTGGCTTTCCATGGGAAGCATCATTTACAATTTGAGCCAAATCATCGAAATCTGGATATGCCAATGTTTGTAGCTTTGAGTGGACTAGGGCTCCATTCACCTTTACTTCGAAGGAAGCTACAAAGTGCATTTTACTAACACAATTACTATATAACTATATATTTTCATACCTCTCCTTCCCTCACGTCCGCAAATTGTTACCTCCGGATGTTTGCTTTTAATATGTTTTTCTAGCTCTTCATATTTTGCGTAATAACCGCACTTATTACTGTGAAAGATAAAAAAAAAACAAAATATAAATGCTTATTATTTTTGATGTGTACTTCTTACCAGTATTCCACTTCAACAACAGTATCATCCATTGTAATTTACCACAAAGAGTTGTAGGGTCTTGTTAAGGAAAGGGGAAAAGTGTTTTCATTTAGAAACTGTTTAGAAATAATGAAAAAATATATCATAAAGGACTACATAATATTCTTCTGTGACAAAACATCGATTGAGGTTATATACAAACTCCACTTTCTAAGCCGAGTTGTTGCTCGGGTTTGATTTGCTTTTAAAATTGCAAAAATATAAGATAAAAGGAGAATTATATGTTATTTTCATCTAGTTCTATTGTTGTGTTTGTCCGACTAATTTTTAAATAAGGCGAAAAAAGACATTTTTTGTATTTAGATGATTTCATAAATAAGGATAAGTTTAAACGTACACAACAGTGGAAATAATTTTGCAAACTGTATTTTACAGAATTTTGGATCAATTTAAAGCTCCATTTTACTTGAAACAAATAATTTCCGGCAGCCACCGTGTTGGTGATTAAATAATGTTCTGTGATTCAAACGTAAATTTAAGTATTTAAGTGCACGGAAAGAGGAAGAGATATATGTTCCATGATATAACCTCACTTTTATTATTAGTAAATAGTGCGCGTTTATTTTCAAAACTAAAGTGCTTACAGATTAATTAATTGCTAATTAGATATTTATTTTTTATGAATTGATACTTATATATGCTTTGTAAATTCTACAGATGTAAGTATATATGTTTAGAAAACCAGTTCCATTATTTTTAATATTCTTATATTTATCTGTCAATTACAACATTGTTGTTAGGCAATTAATCGTTTATAATCCAAAATTACTACCTATGCATTTGTTCTGAAGTAAATATGTATTTGTAAATAATATGTAGTCCATTATTGTTTGATAATACAATTTACATTTTCAGATCCCCAATTTTCCTATTTTGTCAAAAGTATTCCAGGAAATTTTAAATTAGCTATTGCTTTATGCATATTTAATAATATTTGTATTTTCCCTTTAGGTCAAGGATACGACTGATAACGGTTAATAACGTTTCCGTGATATCTTGAATTTCGGCAAATAGTTTTCTAACTTTTATTTTTTGTCTTCCTTAATCCCAAATATTTATCAAAATGTCTGTTTTTGGTGTCGTTGTATTTCGTGATCCAAAGAGATCAATTATTTATAAAAGTAATTTTTTGCTCGCGTTGATTGATTTAATCAGGCAGTACTGTACTGTAGAATGATATGAAATTTTTCCGAATTTACACCAAACCTCATTTGTTGCAGAGTTTGTCGTTTTCGTTAAATAAAAATCTATGCATCAGTTTACCGCGTGATCGAGTTTACCCAAGCGGGAAAGAAACTGATAAAATTCGCGATAAAACGCAAAACTAAGTTTAATAAATTAAATTAATTTATTAACTACGTAGATATGTGTTTTTTTTTAGCATTTTTTTTATATAATCATCGGCATTAATTAATCGACGCCGACGTGACGGTTCGAACAAATTTCACGATTTTTTGAGGCCATCAAAATTGACAAAGTTTAACCTTTCGCATAATCGGCGGCTGCTAAAATTTTGGCTATGGAATTTGTTAGTTTTGGTTAACTTCTTTCTTCAACTTTTGTACCTCCAACGGTTTTATCGTTTAAAGTGGACATTAATACCCCCCTTTTCCAGAATATCTACTGTCCCTACTGCGCCGTAGAAAGCTCTTTTTTTAGTTCCTGCTATCGCTAACGAAGCGCTATAAAATCGATCGGTAGGATAAATCGTGACGTCATTTTATATTATGATGTTCCCGAAGCAAGAATTGGTGTATTTGACAATGCATAAAAATCTGTACAAATTATTTTGTCGGCCTTCCTATTCGACTTTTTCGAATGAAATCAACCAAGACCCGATTTCACCTAGATATTCTAGGTATGAGGCAGCAGGTACAGTCAGATATTGGTTAGGAATATAGATGATTTAAAAAATGCCTTGATGAAAGTTGAATTGTTTCGATATTTAAGTTCACGTAATATTTTCTATGGATGATTCTAACGGTTCAATTTTAAGCTTCTTTAGTGCGATTTTACATCAACATATTTCCAGAAACATGGTTATTGTGGAACAACTTACGAAAATAACCATAAATTTTCCGACATTCCGTTTTTGTCAAAACTTTGTATTTTTGTATTATCAAATATTAAATATTATTTTTTTACTAACACGGGGTCTTATTTGAAAATATTATCTGTACTTATTTTGTATATTTATTTTTTCAACAAACATATATTTAAAAAATCATTGATTTTGTTAAATATTTAAGGATTATACTAATTATAACTAACTATTAACTATGTAGGTAATGTTAATTTATGTGTAACTGAGCATATTGCTTATTTTAGAACAATTTTAAATGCTTACATATTTTTACGTTTGTAGAAGAGAAATTGCAACTCGTGCGGGTGATCTCCACTAAAATCAGTCCTTACTTTGCTTTAAAAGGGTATAAATGATTTTTGGTGCATAATTTAATAGCGTAACAAATTTTCTTTTTTTTTTGTTTTCGTCAATTTGGATAGTTTATGATGCCACTTTTAAAAAACATTGTTTTCCTGTCTTTATTTGCGATATAATAATTGTTTTTTCTCCATTTAATAATGTGAAAATTTAAATAACCTGACTTTCGTCTCTGAGTGATACTTTCTAATTTTCTAAACACGATGTCTTTTTGATTCTCAAATGGCATTACATTCCTTTCGCGTTGAGCTTTTTTATTTTTTTTCCCCGCAGCAAACACTGTGACGAAATTAAATGCGTAATAATAATCCCGTGATTGCGTATTCCAGTAAATAAATATTTGTAATCTTCACAGGTTTCGAAGGCCGTCTCGTTTCCCGAATATGTTATCGCTCTCCCGCAAGCTTTACATCGGACCTCCAGTAGTATTCAGCAGGCGCTTATCTACAAAAAATAGCGAAACTGTTGGTGAGTATGTGTATGTGTCGTGAGGAAAACCGACCGATAACCGGGGCAGGTTGTGGACCCGCGATTATCTCCCGTTTCATATAAAAACCGCTCGACACAATGAAAATATTCTTTTTCATTCGTATGGTCTGCAACTTAACATGGAAGAAATAGCGACAGCACATCAGTTTGGCAAGGAAGACGATTTGCTTTATGTCGAGTACTTTCTATTGATAAAAGGTCTGAGGCTCCCTTTCGATCAGCAGATTGTGGTAGATGCAATTTTGAAAGCAATTTCGGTCAGTGTGCTTTAGTGCTTTTTCGCGAAGCAAACCTGTCCCCCGAAGCGAACGTGAGTTTTTCTTTGTGCTCAAATGCGATTTTCTATTAATAATTGGATCTCATTATTAGAGTATAAATATTAAAACCCTATTTGCTCCTCTTGAATCGAAAATATGTTTTATTCGTTTATTTTGTTTTAGTTTCGAGAAAATATCACTTATCAATTGTCACGGTAAGCATTAATTAAATATTATTGCGGTTGAAATCGGCATAAAACATTTTTGAAAAGAAAAGCAGAAAAACAACATGAAAAGCTCAAAAAAAAAATGCAAACCATTAGTCTCACTTAACTTTTCCAATAATTTAAAAATTTTGAATAAACTATAAAATTTGATAACACATTCACACTTCAAATAATTTAAAAATTGCCTTCATACCAACAATTCTTAGAATTTACTTACATCGAGACAAAATGATATTTGAAAAAAACTTAATAACAAATTAAATAAAGCAACCTTTTGATTTTTATAGTAGTTTTTAATTTGTTCCGCACTTGTGACAAGTGCCCTTTTTTAAAAAACTAAATAATAAGTATATTATGTAAATGTAAATGTAAAAATGTTGCGAAAATCTGTCGAATTTTAATAAAGAAAAAAATAGAAAGGTCATCATCAATCAGTTTCATTTGAAAAAAAAAACAGCTTTCACCAGGGTTGTGCGCATTTGGACACTGACTGGACTTGTTACCTAAAATCTGCCGCAATCTGTTCCGAGTATTGACTGTCATAATCGTTTTGTTTTAGATCCTCTCGGTTATTTAGTTTAGCACCAAGGTTAAATTAAAACCCTTACTAATACATGAATGTGTTTTTTGTCCATGTACGCAGGTTGGGCGGAATGGGAAGGAGTTCTGAAGAGATTCGTACCCATCGGGGTGTGCCTTATTGCAGTTATGCAATGGCGGGCGCTGAGGAGGAGAGTGAAAGAGGGGGCGATCGCAAAACAGTGGGAGATAAACTTCTATTGCTTTCTGCCTCTGAGGACAGTTAGCAGATGTTGGGGTGCGATTGCAGGTAAGCAAATTGTTGAAAAGAAACTGCCGAACTACGGTCTACTCTACTATATGTATGGGCGTTTCGGTCGTTAATATTTTTATTTCGCTATATGCGATTAGAAAAAGTTTTCTTCTTTTGGATGTTTTCTAACACTTTTCACTTAGCGTCATTTTGTAGTATGATTAGGAAAACTTTTATCTGCTCTGCTCTTGAAATGACTGTCGAGGCATACTTCTAGTCCAACTATTTTTTAATTCATTTAATTAATTCATTCTCCAAATTATAAGAATATAAGGCTTGGGCTTCAATAAGTTTTTGGGACTTGGTATATTACTTTTTATGTTTTATGGCCATAAAATATAAATTACGAGTATCATAAAGTAAACAAATACACAGATTATTTAAATTCTAAAGTTAGATAAATTCCGAAATATTTTCGTGTATATCTTACCAATTTTTATTAACCACCGGCCAATCATTGGGCTGTATGGTCAGTATTCTTAAAATTGACGGACCTTCATCTGGTTGTTTGTTGCACATCCAAAGAACAATATCACTTATCTTGGCATTAGGTATTGAAATGTCAAGGTCTTCAAGATAAGAATTTTCTTTTATCTCTGTTTATCACTGTTTCACAGAAACTCTGTAGTGAATATGATTTTTTAAGGTAATTTAGAAAATATAATTACATGTGCATCAACCTAGTAAGAGTTATTGATTAACTTAGGAAATTGTAAAAAATAAACTGAAAAGTATTAACGAGGATATCCATAAATTGGTATATAGTGATTGTTAAATGCATTTCTGTTGTGATTATAGAGGATCACTTAGATGTGATACTTCGTTTGTTGCACACTGATGTGCGGAGGTATCAAAATACCTTTATTATAAATTTTGTCTCACTTAAGCTCATGTATTGCTTACATCAACATTAAAAACATATATCTCAGTAAAAGAATATGACGTAGGTTGACTAAGAAATTCATACATGTATCCAATATTCGACAAGCGTTATTGTAGATGTCCTATTGGTCATCGTTCATTACAGATAAACAAGTGCCAGAGAAGTTAAGACCTCTCGTTTATAAGACATACGCTAATGCCTTTGGCGTAAACATATCTGAAGCTGAGACTCAGGATTTAAAATCATATCCGAGTCTCTCAGACTTCTTCGTCCGGCCCCTCCGAAAGGGTGCCCGGACCATAGACGAAAAGAGTTGCCTCGTGTCACCATGTGATGGAACAGTATTAACCGTCGGTATGGTGAATAACGGGCAAATTGAACAAGTAAGACTTATGTTCCCTTTATGGTAAAGGTTTCTTTTTTATTTGTCTCTCTGGTTCAGGTAAAAGGGGTCACCTATTACGTGCAGGACTTCCTGGGTGAAAAGGTAGAAAATGTAAATAATATTAATCATAGATTCTTGCATCAACCGCATCAGGGCAATACGCTGTACCAGTGCGTCATCTATTTGGCACCCGGCGATTATCACAGGTGGGTTTGCGTTTGTAAAACTATGTTTATAATTTCCTAAAGTGCTTACGTGAACTGGGTTCTGTTTAACGTACTATCGACCGATATTCAGTCTGAGAAATAAGACAAGCGGTGATGGTGTTCATCTCGTACTGCTGTCTTCTTTCTCACCAGATGCCTAAACTGGCACCTACGGGTCTTTACAGACCGCCGAGGTAACATTTACCGCTTTCAGATGTCCAGAAGCAAATAAATTCGGATTGCCGAGTTATCTTAATACCCCATTACTCCACACGAACCGAGAGTGGGCGAATAGGGTGGTACGACATTAAGAAATCCTTAGAAATAAGTATATTGACACATTTGATTGTATAATACTGTTTCGCTTATCTTGGGGTGGTGTAATCGACCAATGGGACTTTTGCAGATTTCATTCGCCCACTGATTGGAGACCGACGCACCGGAGGCATTTTTCCGGCGAACTTTTATCTGTCAACCCACGCATCGCCAAATGGCTGCCTGGCTTGTTCGTTCTAAACGAACGGGCTGTCTACCTTGGTCAATGGGAACACGGATTCTTTTCATACACAGCCGTTGGTAAGTTCCGGTTTTCTAAACTTTGACCTACCCATTTAATCAATTTTTTTCCCTTTTCACTGTTTGCTAAATTATCTTCTCCCAAAATTTTCAAAAAAAATCTTTTAATGGGGAAAACTATGTTATAAGCGGAGAAAGTGACTATATAAATTTGTTTTCAAATAACAACGGCATATTCCTTTTTTTTCTATATATTGTATATTTAATTTTGCTAGGTAAACCAAAACATATTGCGACATGTCTGAAATTGCGCCCAAATTACCGATTGTGTGCAAAACAGGAATGATAAATTTTCGGTGTTGCATAAAACAATTAAATAAACATGGCAGATTAATGTGGTGGCCGATTTGTTTGGTTTTACAGGTGCCACCAACGTAGGGTCAATCAGGGTCGTCTTTGACAAAACCCTTCACACGAATCAAAAGCGAAAGACTCACAAATTCAAGGAAGTGTGTCTAGGAAGCTGGGTAAATCTCAAAAAGGGAGACTTAATCGGCGAATTCCGCATGGGTTCGACCGTCGTAGTTATATTCGAAGCCCCGAAGAAATTCAAATTCGATATTTCTCCCGGGAGTCGAGTGAAGCTGGGCCAGAGCCTTGGTTGCCTTAACGAAGAAAAAATCTTAGGTAGATTAGAAAACAAACACACCCTTAGACACGGTCATTGAACAATTGTTAAGTATTATAATCCAATTGTGATATATTTTTAATAAATATTTATACAGTTTGCAAAGTCGTATTTCATTTACTTCAGTGACAAGAATTATTAAAGCCAAATAAATAAAAGCATTCCCTAACTTTGAACGATAGAATGGATTTTATAATGTGGAAGGGGTAAAATTGGTTTCAGCAACAATATCTATTCATTCTAAAAACTAAACAGTGTAAATTGTGTTTTACACAACCGCGTAATGAGTTAAAACAGAAATCACTTCACCAGTAATCCCAGTAAGAGATCAAAGTCAAATTAACAAAACAGGATTTTCAAAATTTGAAACAATTAACTAAAATTGTACCATTCAGAATAAATAAACTAATCCCTCATGTCGACGCCTCAAGGTGGTTATGTATGTATAGGTTAGTGGAATTAACCGGTCATTTTTTTTGTGTCAATTGACCGAAATGATTTTTTAAATACTATGAAATTTATATTTATTTATTTACATTGTGCGTTACGTCGCCGTCGCTTCCTTCTGGAAACATATATACATATTATAATTATAGATAACACTACAATTTCAAGATGTTATTTAATACATTTTTCAACTAGTTAATTAATAAGTGGTCAATTGACCGGTCAATTAACCACACCACGTATATATGTATGCCAAAAGTATTTTTTAACAATTAAATAAAGGAGATTTTGATGTGAGGAACAATAGAACTAAATATTGATTATCTTTGGTGTCCCACTAGTTTTTCTGAAACTTATTGCGTGCCATAATATCATGAGAGTCAATTGTCCGCAGTTTCGACGCTAATAAAACTTTAGATAATGAAGCTTCCGTTCGACCCAATTGTGTCCTAGAACAAACAGTTTCTATAGCACCTAGCTTTATTTAAATTAAATAGCGACCCACGTGTTTTTTTTTTTGGGTAAAATTTCGATGAACCGAAACCATTTATACCGGATGACCCAGTCACGAACTTCGCCTATTTGTTATGAAAAATACGTGGGATGTATCTCTCAAAAATGTTTTACAAAATTGATAGAAAGTGGCAGCGGAGAGAAAAATGGAAAAATCTACAGGTTGTCCCGTTTTATAAAAAAAGTTATCGCTACGTTTCGATACAAGCGACAACACGGTGACACAGAAGATATCTAGCGAGAAAAGTCAAAAACCTATATGACCAAATTTTCAGGAAATTGTCAGAGCATCTAATTTTCCATCAACCATGAGACGCCCGGTGTGTTATGCGTATGCTTGTCGAATATACCTTAAATTATCAATTGTAAACTTAACTAAGCATGTTTGTTTGTATCATAAAATGTCTATTATTTGTATTGTAGATATTTAAAACATTATGTAGTCTGTAAAGTTTCAATAATCCCATTATTTATTTATTGTACTCTATTATATTTTGTTCTATTATTCATAGTTAAGAAATAAAGACTATAAATTTGCATATGGATGTATATCGAGTACGCAAAACAAAAGGGTCGACCGTATGTATAGCACCCGAAATAAATAAATTTGCGTGACTCGAAGACCTCGTTTACAACAAACAGGTGTCGGGATCGACGGGATCCTGCGTTTGAATAAATATCGTTTCGTGCGATTCTCGAAGTAACACTTTTGTGGCGCGTCGCGGAAAGGAGTTGTCTGTCAAGAAGTGTCTAATTGCGCTTATCAATTCGCCCGTCAAACGGTTGATTGCTTTATTAATCGAGGTGAGTAACGTAAGACCCAAAAACTGTTTAAAGAAAAAAAATCCCTACTTGCCAGGTACTGTTATCGTTCAATTCAAAAATACTTATACAATATACAATACAATATTTTAAAGTGTGACGTCAAATTTCAACATTTTTTTAATTGCGCTCAGTGTCCAGTGTCACTGGAACTTAAATTTATTTAAAAAAGGCCACAAACAGTACCAAATACATTTTTATAAAAATATATATTTATTTATTGTTTCCTCTCCGATCTTATCTACTTATTTTAGTTTATTGATGAAAAATACAGGCTTAAGTATTATTTGTATAAATATAGGTTGTCCGAAAATTAGAAGCTAAATTTTAAGGACTCGTGAAGTTAATATAAAAGTTAGAGGCTGATCAGAAAATAGATCGAGATATTTTATTTAAATAAAAATATGAAAAAAGTGTTTATAAAAATAGGCCCGAAAATGCAGTTTTCAAGACTCAGGGTGATAAATTAAAATAATATATTCTTTTATTAATATTTAAACAAATATTCTCCAAAATGTTATTTGGCGTACTACTAACTAACTTAGCCCTAAAAGACACATTAGCAAACTTGAATATTTTTTTGTTTGATTAAGCATAAAAAATTGCTTCTTTGCATCTTGCATCTCCTATATCACTTCATTATGGAACAAAAACCCATTAAACCAGTTTCTTTGCATGTCACGTCATATCATGTTCTTATGAGGTTAGACATTTTCTTTTTTCTTTGCGAATTTTTTTTAAGCAGTTTTATTTTATTTTTCTTTATGGAGACACCTTAAGACGATGATTTAAACTACTCCAGTAGAAACAAATATATATGAAATAGACCTCGAATTTTAGCTCGATTTCGTCGTTGGTGGGCCGTTCTAAAATTTTTTATAGTGTGCTTTGTATTATGGAAGTCACTGGACTTAATAATTTTTACCTATTAGGGCTAAATTAGCCTCTTACTACACGAATAACATTGCCTTGAATCGAGTAAATATTTATTTTTTCAGATTTTTTTAACAAAAAAACTCCGTTTATTTTTGGAACACCCTATGTAAGAATTCATATAGTATTTTTTTAATAACTCAAAAATAACGGAATTACACGGTGTCAAATAAAATTTAAATGATATTTTGGTTAGATTTTTCTAGCTTGCAAATTATTTTTAAATTTAGCGCACTTACTACTAAAGTTCCTTGTATAATCTATGTGCATAGGTAAACCTTAATCTCAAAGAACCTTAACTGCCCATGAACTTAAGAAAATGTACTCAACATCATTTAATCATTTCCGGACATCCAGGATATGGCACTAGTAACAGAACAAATCATTTTACTAATATATATTTTTTATTTTATTTTTTCATATTGTTCACAGTTGGTATTATTGTATTATGAATAACTCATGACATACAATAATATACTTCCATTTCCATTTATTAACTTAAAAAAACTTAATTTGTAAAAAAATTCCAACCAGATGTAATTAGCGTTGATCAATCCATTTTATTATTTTTTTAATAATTTCTATATAGGATTTTTTTAAGACCAATTCTCGACTGTATAAGTGTTTTTTTTCTCAAAATTCGACAAAAATTGTATCTCGTTTCACCTATCACACTATGTTGCTATTTTCATAAATAAATTACATTCTTTTCATTTATTTGTATATTCATTCTGCTCGTGCATCTTGAATGTTTACACTGGATTACTCTCTTATCTTTGACACCGGTCAAAGTTCAAACCACAAATATTCCCGTTAACAGAAACTCTTAAGTTTTTGAATATTTATAGGACAAAAATCATACATCGTGGATATCAGCATGCAAAACTTCCATTATATCGGCAACGTTTGCTGCGGCAAATTCTCTGGCTTAAACTTGCATCGTATCTATTAGTACGAACATTGGGTTGACATAATGTGCTTACTTCCAACAACAATAAAAATAACTGCAAAGTACATTTAAGGTGCCTCACTGGAAAGGACATCTTCAAGCCGAATCAAATACTTCAACCCATTATATCTGCCAAATCTCAAAGATCTAGATAGGATTCCACTCCTAAGGGGTTGTATTGACTGAACACATTTTCCAATTCTGAATTCTTAAAAGTGAAGCTAAACCAAACATTTGATGCATCTCTAAGCTTTATTAAATCCGATTTTAGTAAAAACAGAAATGAAAGATCAATCTTACCCATTTGTGTGCATTTGCATTTGATTTTTTTGTAAATAGAATGTTATAGAAAAAAACAACGACTATCGATTATAAAACAGATGGTGTCCTACCTTGTTTTATGCACTGCGGGATTGTAAACAAAATAAAATATCTCCATTCCTAAATGATGAACAATCGGTTTCCTAAAATTGTAATATCGATAGAGCTTATTTTTATCTGTTGAACTGCATAAAGTTGTCAAGGTTTATAATCCCCGAAAGATTTTATCTCTGCACGCGATTTGATCCTTTCCGTCGTCGTCCTTATTTACAGACTTTCTACATCAACATTTCGTTACGGTTTTGTGATTATAAGTCGTTTAAATTATCAAAGCTAGAAGAAATTAATGCTCGAACTCAAACACATGAAAGTTATGACGCAGAAAAGAGCAAATAAATGAGGCGAGCTTTCGATTTCATTGTCCTATTAAACGTTTTAAAAATAGCGAACGAATTCGTATAAAAATTCTGCGCTGTTCATTTTTTATGGCGAACCTTTTGACACGTTTCGTGACTCTAGTTCGCGAGTTTTGCGATTTCCAGGCTTTAATAATACGCTACGTTTTCGCACGGAAATTGTTTAAATAGACTAAAATCGAATTTTAATTATTACCTACCTGGAAATTCGAATTAAATTTCGTTTTCCCGGCAAAAGTTAGTTGGTACGTAACGCTTAAAGCGGACAATGAACAGAATTATTTTAATAGCGGTGTTTATTGGAACTAGTTTTCACTGCACGATGCCGCTTTCAGGGGGGTCGATTGTATTGCAATAATAACTTAAAAATATTGTTTAAAAAAAACTCAGCCGTGCTCTAAGTGCGTTGTAAAAATCTTAATTGTAATTTCATCAGACAATCGGCTTCGTCGATACAGCTCTAATATTTCAAATTTAATGAGCTATTAACAAATAAATTACTTCAGAGTTCATATACACGTGTTTTGGACAAAAGATCAAATCACGGTTTTTGTTGTCAAAATCCTATTTTTGCAACAGACAATGTTGGAACCACGGCATCAATATGACATTTCTTTAAATAGTCTAAAATAAAAAAAATAATATTCACCACAAATATACGTAATCACGAGCGACGAGAAAAATTCCACTATTGTTTCATATTAGGACAGACAAAGACAAAACTTCATAATATGTACTCGGAAATGCTTGTGTTTAACCTTTACAGGTTGTTATAGTTTTATATTTGATTTTTTTCTATAAATACCTTTTATTAACACGTAAAGCAAATGTGGTATTTGTGGATTTTTTGGAATGCGAATTGATTTTAACATATCCGAGCTCTTTTTCTTAGGAACACGAGTCATTAGGTCTATTTGAATTTTAATATTAATAATAAATATTGCATTAGACAAAGATCGTTCGAAAAATTAATAACCATAATAACATTAACATTAATTGAAAATGCAAGTCCTAAAACTTGTTTACACAAAATATATTTGCAGAAGAGTAAAAAGTAAAAAAAATGTAACCAAAATATTATACTGATAAAAGTTTTATGTCCAGCTTCCTTTGTCCATTTTTAAAATTTCCGATATTTTTAAAAATGCTTTCTGCATAATAAACAAATTGCCAATGTATTCTCGACTGATGTCTACCCAATATTTTACATCTTAACATAACCTTAGTTCTAAACAACTTTTTCCAATAATTTTTTTCCCTAACTATTTAAATAAAGGTACGTTGCGGACAATCAAAACTCACAAACAAAGCAAATAAAATATTTTCAGCGCCATTTTAAAGTGCTCACGCATATTCTTCAGGTTATAAAACACGAGAGAATTTTTAGATTGTTTTTAATTTTATTGAAAATAAACAAATAAATGAAAAAAAAAAGTGGTTTCCGGTTAGTAAGTGGTATAGAACAAAAAAACACATTTGTAAACGCAAATTTGCGCACACGTTGCATGTATTCAAAAGGCACCGCTAAAATTACAACAGTGGCCGTTTCTTAATTTTCTCAAATTTCCTACTGGTATGGTATAAACTCAATTCTTTAGCTGATCTCAAAGATGAAATGGAATAGGAATACGCTCCACAAAACCGTCGTGGAAAACATGTATTGATTGTTTTCTTCTGATCGAAACGAATTTGGCATTTTCTATATATTTTTATTAGCGTTGCGTGATCGCACAAATAATATATTTTTTTTTATACAAAAACGATTTTAATAATGTTTAGACTCAATTGTGTTGAGTTGTATTTATATTGATAAAACTGAAACTCCTTAAGGGACCCCGCGCTTTTTATCTAGAAATTTAAATTTTAAGATTTTAAAACTAGACTTTCTTTTATGTATAAAATTCATCTATTTTACTGTGAAAATAAATGCTGAAAAGATTTTACTACAACTTCGAAGTGTCAAAAACGAGTATCAAATTTCAAATTTTCCGTTCCACGGTACTGCCTCACTTATCTACGCTACTGACAAAATAAATTTGAGTTTTGAAATCATATAAATTCTCTGTACTATTTCATTAACTCCATATTTGTAAACTCGTACGTACGTTCAATATGAGTCACTAGACGTTTCATAAAGGAAGATGGCCCTCGAGTCATATAAATTCAAATTCAAAAATTCGTTAAATTTTAAAGCCCAAAGTTATTGAACCGGGATTCATTGTTAACCAAAAACATTAACAAAAAAAATCATTTTTTTTAAGTGTCATCATAGAAATAAGAATTGATGAGGTAATTAGTTTAAATCAATTATTGCGACAAAAAAAAGTATTAATAGATGAATTTTAGTAAGAAACATGACATATATGGGAAATATCAAATATTTGCTTGATTTTGTTCGGTTCGATATAAATTTTTGTCTTAGTTTACTTTAATGACGAAATAATATTCATGCTTTCATATCACGACTATTTGGACTATTCGGTGGCCGACTCCCTTAAATCGTTTTCCAGCCGGTAAGGATAATAATATGGATATGGAAAACAGCGACGAAAAATCACATTGCGACTACATCTCCGCGGTATCTCCACCCGAGCACCAGTTGTGGGTGAATCTGACTTCAACAGGGGCTATCAACGTGTTCTCCCAGCTTCCATCGGTAAATTGTTGCCTCGTTGATATAATAGTTTACCTATGAAATCTCTCATCTCCGTCTTAACAGTTGCTACAAACTTACTTGCTGGAAGTGGTAGACGAAATGGAAAACGAATTTTTCGACCTCATTTTGCCTAGCGACAACGCTTGGCAAACGAAAATTTACTACAAGCTGGTCGAGAAACAGCGGCTAGCGGATTCAGCTCAAAATGGGTATTATTATTGTTATTGTTATTTAGGTTTTCTATACTTTTTAATTTATTAGTTTGGCTTCATTTTTAAAAGTTTCGACAAGACCCATTTCTCCCCTTTTCTATAGTGTCATATTCGCATTTTTATTAACCTTTAGCCTAGCTACTATAATCTTTGATAATTATAATTAAACATAAAGAAGTTGAAATGGAAAGCAAGATTGGAAACCAGAATGACTACTATACATTTTCATTGTTTATTTAATTTGTTCGCTGTTATATAATTTTACAAATAACTAGCTTTGTCTGTAACAAAAAAATAATTTTATAATCAAATGTTTCAACATATTTATATGCCAATTAAATTAATTAAATACTAAGTTAACTTAGTTTAGTCAGTCAAAGTTTGTTATCAGTTTTTGGTAGTCTGAAATTGAGTATTATAGGCATGTTAACTTCTCTGAAGGAGAGACTCTAGGACAATTTATGTCCATATAAAACTTTTAGATATTTTTACCGTTTACCGTTTTATTTAGTTAAGTTACTCCTTCTTTGCAATTAATTTAATTTTTGTTAATTTGTAGACCATCAGCAAAAAGGTCTTTAATCAAACGAACGACATTCCGTTGATAGCTTTCCAAAATAAATTCTAGTCAATGTCAAAATAGACTTTAATTCTGTTCTTTTTTCGAACAATTTTATTTAAGAATGATAGCCGGCTCAATGGTGCAAGAACACCAAGGCAAGACGTTCCTAGAGTGGAGTCTCCTTCAAAAACGCAAAACTTCTTGCACTGCTGAGGTTGAAATTCGAGAGAAAAGAGTGAGGCCTTGCAACTATTTGGCGCCTATTACTTGGACCGTCAGAGACATAGCGAAGGCAGGGGGTTTGTTGAGCTCACCGCCTCAGGCAGTAACTTTCGAAGACGAACAGGAAATGAGGAGGGTGTATACTCTCATTTATGACGTGTTTCGCTGTAAGTTCGATTTATATTTAAATGTTAGATTGATTAAGTTTCAGTCAAATGCAGAAATGGTTTAAAAATGCATATTACCTACTAAGATTTTTGTTGTTTTATTGAGCTTCTTGTTTTTAGATAAAAACATTCTGATCCAAGCCCTCAATGACGTTTGTTTTTTCCAAATCTTCCGCGAGGTAAGTAGATATGTAAATATTGAAAATATTACATTCTAACACATTGATACATTTTATAATGAAACACTGTATTTTGTTGCGAATATTTACTTACTGTTTCCATAATATTTCAAAAAAATTATATTAAAGTTCTTTAATATGGCAAGCACAATACATTATTTGGCACAATGTAAAAAGTCATATAATTAAGGGAAGTTGCCAGATTGGCATATCGTAATACATACTGTTAATTTGTTATTTTTGAGATATACAACGTCAATATTTTAAGAAAAAAATAACTTCTTTATCATATTTTTTTCTATCCATTCTTAACTTTCACGACACTTAAGTCATATCACAAATCCACAAGTGAACCAGAAACACCTTTTCTTGGCTTGCACTAAGCATAAATTTAATAATTATGAAAACTTACTTAACATTATTTAAGACCCACCTAAAATTATGCTGCGAAATTGTCAAAAAATAAATAAAGATAAACATTAGGATGTCCCTTTTCAATATCCAAAATTGCCCTTGATTTCGAGTATAGATATTGTCATATATTTCAGCCCCCTTATTCAATATTTTCCCATATTTCGTTTTGGGTGTTTGGATTGTTTATTTTTGATTCGTATTATTTATCGATCTAGACTAAACAGTTATAATTCTGTCATTCTAAATATTATAAACCCCTAGCAACCCACTTAGGTATCTTTCCGAGGTGAGCGGAACGCGGCCCGGGGCAAGACAGTCTTGAATTATCGAAATCCGGGATAAATCGAGTCGAGTGTAGCTCCGATAGCCGACGAGCGGTTGACGATTTTCCCTAGTTTCTCTAGCGGGCCGCGGACCGTTGGATTCCCTTTAATAATCAATCCATTAGATTATTCGTTTGTTTTAAGCATTGTATTATGTGCAATCTTTTAATATGTCTGAGAAGTCTAACCCTATGTCGCCTCGCTCGCCATCATAACCCGCCACTCCGGGTTTCTATTTCAATTTTATTATTTCTATTTTATTATTATTTCGATTATTTTCTTACGATCTCCGGCATATATTTGAGCAAATATTTTCTAAAACGTTGATGGATGCATACCAAATTTGGAAAAGTGTTGTATTAACGACGTCTAGTTTTAAGTGTGCGAATATTGTAAACAATTTAGTTGGACTGCACGGCTCCGCACGTGTGGCTTCTTTTCTACGACCTGTACCATCGCAGCTTTAGGAAACGGGAAACCTCCATCGCGCCACTGGCGACGGAGCTTTTCGAGGCCGCTGGATTATCGCACGCAGAAAACGCATTATGGTCGCAAAAAGTTAAATTAGCCGCCGCTGTCTCACGTCTAAGGTAACCTTTCCAAGATAACCAGGCGAGCGATACCATATAAGTCAAATTTCTGAGTAACTTTTGTTGTCTATAATCTGGTACGATTTTTGAAAATCAATATGTAATTTTAACAAAATGTAAACATTTCGGCTTGGGTTAGACAATACGCCTGTGTAAAATTTCATTTTTAACGAAATTTGAAACCACAAAATTCAATTACTGTATTTTATTATACCTTCGAATAGATCACAAATAAGTACATGTACATGTACAGTATTGGTTCATAGAAAAATCTGAAGTAAGACAAATCTTTGATTAATAGGACAATAGCATATAATTTCTGGTCTTTATTTGACTGGAGTGTCTTTTAGTCACTGAACGTTTGACCTATACAATCCAGTTTTCCATACATATACATGTCCGTATACTATAATATGAACACCTAGCTTAAGATGACTATGGTAAATTGTCTGTTAGAGTCAAATAATTGCTATAGGGTATTTTGAAAAACAACTTTCTCTGCCATCCGGTGTAATTCAATGTTTGGAAATCTTTAGACCTTATCAAAAGATACACATTTCGACGATTCCAATATTTTGTCACAATGACAACAGCTTTATAGATGTCCCGCTAAATACAGAAGGCTTCCTTTGCATATGTCATTGATTCGCCTTCACCACATAAGACTTAGGTATGTCGACCTCCATCAGGATTAAACACAACGCTCTGTCGCTGAGCGATCTTCTTCCCGATCATCTCAGAGACGAAAAAGTGACAGAGCTCGCGAATTCAAAGCCAGTCAGTTGTTGGGTGAACTGCTTAAAAGTTGGGTAATGATATGAATGTGAAACGTTTCAAATATCTCTGTAGGTTCAACAAGGCGTTTCAGGGACAGGAAAACGCTCTGCGAAAATATCGCACAGACGCTCAACTTGACCATGGTCGACAGCGTGGAACATTTGAACGCCAACAACTTTAAATGGGACAAACATTGCCCGCAGATAATCACCTTTCACGCTACAATGAGAGGAGAATTGGCCAGAAGTCGATTCATACGGGATCATTTGTTGATCGTTCAAGTATAACAGCGATAAGCTTTTCGCTTTTTCCATTGTGTAGATTTGGTCACTTGCAACTGAACTGACAAATTATTTAATTTCTCGAAGCGGCAGCATCACAAAAAACATTACAGAAAAGCATTTTTTTTCTTGCTTAATATAAAAAAAACCCTGCAAAATGGCACTAAATTTTTGTTAACAACATTGAATAAGGTGACTCTCGAAACGCCAATGGATTTATACATTATTTTTATTTTAATAAACAAAAAAAAACAATGAAAAAGAAAAATATAAAAGCTTGACACCATTGAAAAAACTAAGCAGAAGTTGAAGTTTGTTTAAAATAACACTCTGTATAATGACGTCAAAAAACAATTTGTATATTGTGAAGAGTGTTTGAAGGTTTGTATACACTGCGTACATTATTTTTGTTTAAATATGATTAGCTTAGCTTCGACTTTCAAGTGGGACTTGAGAACACTATTATATCACTTAGATTCGCATTTTACTTCGTTCGGTCTTGTTACTCCGATTACTTTCACAATGCTAACTCCTGTTCTCTATACAGGGCGATTCATTAATAATGTGAAATATTTTAACTCTAGAATCCTGAGCTAAAAAGCAGCTATATAAATCTTTTTTGATGTATCTCAGTTTGAAGAATTGCTCGTTCATTTAACAAATTATTACAAAATGGTCTTTACAATTGTTCTAAAATGTTGAACGGATTCTTTGTACACAAATAAATATTGCGCCAGTAGCGTAGAAATTGGCGTAGGGTGTACAATACCTAGACTTCCGCGCGGTGTGACAAGGAGACGTCAAATAGTTTTAATGTACTGGACTGTAATCATATTTTATCTAAATCATATAAAGTCAGTAAAGTATTTATTTTCAATTATTAATAGGTCACTCTGTATAGGCGAAATGATGACGTCTAGAAGAGTCCAGAAATGTCAATATCGAAATTTCTCGATCGAGAATGACGTATACGAGGGCCGATCAAAAAACATTTATAGTCAAGAATAGGATCGAATAATATAGAATATAGAATAGGATCGAAACTTATTTTTCATTGGATTATTTTAAGACCTAGAGCATTTTGCCATGTCTCACGCAAATTTAACAGCATAATAAACTTTGTTGTATTTACTACTGGAAATGAAATGAATGCGAATGCGAGAGCTGTATCCACAGGTGGTTCTTGCTTCAGGACAGGTCGTTTTGCCGTGGGGCTGCAACGTTCGGTAAAATTTTGCTGGATCTGGGATTGACGGGCAGTGTTATTCAAACTCACGTCAATTCGCCAAGAACTACCGCTTACCTCGCAACGTTACTGATACAAAACCAGAGAATTAACAGGCTCATTGCTTTTAGCGCGGGTAAGAGGTACTACAAGTCCTACCGCCCGGGATTGTCAACACCAAAGTGACGGATCGTTTTCAGAAAAAACGAGTACGAGGCTTACTTTATGGACTTGGGAGTGAACAATATTACGATCTTCGCTGACCGTCTAATAGATTTGCCTCAAGACGCGAATTACATGGAAGAAGTGATAGCAGTATTCGCGACTCCTCCGAATAGTTACTCTGCAGTGACTGACCCCATAGATTTGGTAAATGCGGTCTACAAAAAAAGTTTCCTATACCTTATCTTGAAACCTACCGGAGTTACAAAAAAAAAAATAAATACAAAAGTTGTTCCTATTAAAATGACCTTTATTTTTTTTTTCCTAATCGTCACGTTTTTATATACAGGGTGGTAAAACAAAGTTACATTTTTTTAAATATGTAAAATTTATGAGTATGGTTCTGTAATGCATCGTTTCGAACTTATTAGACATCATCTTCAGAATTCGGGTTATGTTTAAACAATCATGGTTGGGTTGCTTATTAACTTCTTAAACTTTTTTCCATCTAATATTTTTACGAAAATAATGCTTTTCTTTAGGCAATGATCAAATTTGAAAAAATTCTGAAGATGATCGCTAATAAGTCCGAAACAGTGCATCACAGACCCATACTCATATATATCGTTGAATTTGTCTTTGAAAGGACTATCCAAAAATGCAATAAAATGTAGGGTGTTCTATTTAAAAAAATGAAACTGTTTTCCCTGTATATAAAAAAGTGACGATTAGGAAAATAAAAAAAAAGGTAATTTTATTAGAAACAACTTTTTTATTTCATTTTTTTTGTAACCCCCGTAGGTTTAGAGATAAGGCCTCTTTTAAACGGGACACCCTGTAAATTGCAAACCAGTTGCAGTTAAGCTTTGAAGAAGCCAACATGATGGCGAAACGTTAGTTTTATTCGACATTAACGGACGAAGGGAAAATCTAGCAGATTTATAAATAGTATTGCAGTAGCTTGTAGAAGTTTCTTTGAAAAACTAGAATTTCACGATTTCTTTCACTTTTAAGAAAATTCGTTACGCAAACAACGATTTAAATTAAAATGACGAATGGAGATTTTCATTTGTTTTGTAAAAATGGTTGACAGGGAAAATAAGCCTACCTACTAATAAACCACTAAATGTGACACTATTAAAATAATGATATAGAGACTTTTTTTAATATAATTTTCTTCAATTATTAACTAATATGTTGTTGTAAGTTGGAGATGCTGCATATTTACTTAATATAGAATAAGTTATTGAATATAAATATTATTTATTATTATTATTAATTTTTAATTAATACTCACTAAAATTGACTGCTATCAAACAACATTTAGTGTACGAGGTGCGTTGAAAAAGTAAGGTGACTTTTGTAATTGTTGTTATTATGTTGGTACATATGTCCTTAACAGTTTGTACGTTTCTTTTTTTTGTGAGACAGAAGCGTTAGGAGTGTTTTATGCGCTCGTCGATTTTCTACTGTCAAAAAAAATGGAACAAACAATTTGCATAAAATTTTGTGTAAACAATGGAATACAGTCCTGCAAAACACTTGAAATATTGACAATGGCGTATGGTGAATCTACTTTGAGCAAGAAAAATGTTTATAAGCGGTACAAAGAGGGCCGAGAAGAAGCCGATGACGAATGTCGCTGTGGATGCCCGACCACGACGTCAATAATGATCAAATATCAAAGTTTTGCTTACTGTTTTCTTTGGAGTTGTACGTCAAGAGTTCTTACCACGGTTACGTACCTTAAAGAAATAGTGAATTTATACACCGTTCGCGGGAAGCAATACGAAGAAAACGTGCGGAATTGTGGGAACAGAATTCATGGATTTTGCATCACGATAATGCACCTGCTCACTCATCGTTGCTTGTGTCTAACTTTTTGGCCAAAAACAAAACGACAATCATGCTTCAGCCGACATATTAACCGGATTAACCTATTCCCAAAACTCAAGAAACACATGAGAGGAAGGAGCTTTGGAATGATTGCAAAAAATCGCTGGTAGAACTCAAAGCTATACCAGAAAATAACTTACCTGAAGTGCTTCGAGGATTGGAAAAAACGTTGGCACAAGTGTATTATATTTGGGGGAATACTTTGAAGGGAACAACATTAATTTTAATAAATAAACAAGTACTTTTTGATGAAACTTAAGAGTCTTTTTACTTTGTGAACACACCTCGTATAGATATTTTGTTCGACTGTCAATCGAAAAAACAATATGTCCACTAGACCCCACTGCAAAAGATAAGTTCGATTTTAATTGTTTTGTATTATTTTAAAAAATTCATTTTTGCCATTATCGTGGAGCGACGCAAGTTATTTCCGTATCTTTCAATTTGAATAACCCGAAATTGCGTTTTACGAAGTTTAGCAGTACACAGGTGTTCGTTACCAATCATTTCAGCGAATACCAATGACTAATTCATTTTCCTTTTCATTTTTGTCAGGTTTGCAGTAGGGGTGGAGATCTTTCGATGCTAGAAATTCTAACAGAATACGAGGAAACGAAAGAAGCCAAAGAGCGGGTCATTAATATACTAGAGGAGCAAAGAAAAACTCTACGATTTGCGATGTCCAGACCGCAGGTATTTACGTTAATATTGAAAACTCGCCACATAGCGACGAAAAAATTATCAGAATGTTGGTCGCTTTTAGATACAGTTTGTGCTCTACGAAACCCACTCAGAGATCGACGCAGAAAATGGCGAAATGGTCAACAGAGCAATTCGAGAGGTCAATAGGCTGGCAAGAGTTCAGCACGCGACTTTACAGGGCACTGCGATAAGTTGCGAGACGACAATCGATGAACCTACGGTAATAATAATAGTAATTTTTGTTGGCGTGAAAGACACCATCCATTTTTAGGGTAAGGAAATTAACAATAACGACAAGGCAAATAAGAACGGGGCGGACAGAGACGATGAAACAATTAAACATGTTAATCCAGAATCGCAATTAACTCAGGACACAAAGCAAAAGTTGTTAGACAGCCTCAAAATGCCGGATTCCGATCTATTTGAACAACCTGAAGTTCCAAGTTTATGCTCGGGCGAGAATTCGTGCATCAACTTCAAAAAGGAAGGCTGCTACTTGGCTCTGCTCCAGAGAAAGGTCTGTGAATTATATATTTTAAAATTTTAACATATTCCTCTGTAGACTTTGAAAATTGATTAAAAAAAACGATAAAACCCTATATGCGGTTTCAGGAAGTCATCCGCTTGGATAATAAATACATGATAAAAATGGCGGAAAACAGGGGACTTTTCGGTAGCAACACGACGACAAGCACATCGAAATCAAAAACACGTCGGGTTTCGAGAAAGAAACTAGAAAAGGAGAGCAAATCCAAACCGTCAAAGAAACGTACCGAAATCGAGGTAACTATGGTCTTATTTATTAAGTGTTTAAGTGACTTCTTTTACGTGCATGATATTAGCTTGTTTTGTTTATGTGATGTATCGGAGCATATCAAACGTAAGTATATAAATTTGTATTTATAAATTCGTATTTTATGCATTTATTGAATTAATTATCAGATTTCTTTGCAGCAAGATAATGTCAGGTTTATTAAGTGGAAATATCCAAATATTGCTATATTAAAATAAACAATATATAATTAAAATATTAAAGGCAACAGACAAATTTCAATTACACAACACAGTTTATAGTTGGTAATCCGCCTTTAACATTAGAAAACCATATAGTTAAAAAATCTGAAAAATTTAAAACAAAAATAATTAACCAAATAATCCATACTCACCTTGTATAAAATCAACTTAAGCAATATTCTGAAAACATTAAATTTCATCATCGAACCTCTTAAATTATTCAGCCACAATGTTCTCCTCTCTTCCCTAACCCTTTCGCTTGTTAAAGCAATTCTCTATTTCAACATCCATAAAGTTAATTTTTTCAGTGTCAAATGTAAGACCGTTTTGTTCGCGTCACTGTACACATAATTCCACATCTCACATTACTTAAACATTGACGACCATGAACAGAAATCTATTGAATAAAAGTTAATAGAATAATACATCTTGGTAGATACATCCTAATTGTTCCTTTTAGATCGATCGAATCACTGCACCCACGCACACGTTCCTGTGTCACACCAAGCGAACACACGAGATTAACGAATGTCGCAGATGTAACTTGGAAGAAGAAACCAAGTTGCGATCATCGAGGTACAAACGGTGGTGGTTGGAGACCACCCGTCACATCTTGGACCTCAAAAAGTGCCTCGTTAAACAGAAGATTATGTCGTCGGAGAAAATCAGACAAGTGACCCAAAAGAATATTCTGAACAGCTTCGTGGTGCCCACGAATAATGTAGACGAAATAGCTCTAGAAATGAATAACGCTTCTCGGTTTCCGGTCTTTCCAAAGCTGAGACTGAACAGAGAAAACAACTGTGTGAAAATTCGTGTGCCGGTGACTGTTGTCGATCTCGATTTTCCACACTACGTTTTGTTTTAAGTAAAATAGATTACTTCGCCAAAAATGTTGTTTTATTTTTTAGTAACTTGAACATGCAATTATGAAATATGTGTCTAAGGTGAAATGCACTGGACCACAGAGTGTCTTTTTTTTATATTGTTATATCCGCCAATAATTACGTTTTTATAATTCTGGGGCCACCTTGTATAAGACATTTCTATCCAATGGGGAGAGAAATGGTTTTCATTCATTTTTGCGGCGGCGGAGTAGTATAGGCTTGTTTTCGGATTTTTTCATTGAATAAAACAAGTAAACAATTTCGGCCGTTTTCATATGTTCAAGGTCAACATGGCGGAAGATTGATTCAGTTCGAGGTCATGCGTACTCAGGGCTTGGCCTGGTGTGACATCCTTCCAAATTAAACGCATCGTTATATATTCATATAAAAAGAAGTATATTGATTCAAGTCTTCGCTCAACACTTCAAAAAACTGGCATCATCTTTGACTGTTTTAAATGCTCGTCAAAACTGAAATAATGCATTTTCATATAAAAAATTTATAAAATATAAAAAATTTAAAAACGTTTCTGTTTGTTTTAAATGTATTTAATAACTCTTTGATAATTTCGCCGCAAGTAATACGAGGGGTTTTAAACATATAATAGAGAACTTGAACAAAATTTGAAAAATGTTGCTTGTAAAAGTAAGTTTATACAATTAAAAGAACCACAGTTCACAAAAAAATAATTTTGTAGTTCCATATAACAAATATAAGCAATTAAAAATTATAAAATTTAAATCCTCTTTGAAAAGCGCTGTGATTGGTTGTGACGTCAATTCGCTCGTAAGATTCGCGCCAGCTGGACGCTAGCATAGAGAAGGTATTAAAAAATGATAACGCGTTCGTCTTGGTGGTTTCAATTTGAATTTTAGTCTTGATTCTGTCGCTTGCTTTTGTTATCTTCTTGTTATCTAGTCTTTAGTATTAGTTTATGGTGACATATTACATACAAAACACCGAAAGTTTTTCTTTTGCTGAGGCTCGCGGTATTAAAGCTAAAAGGTATGTTCACTAGTTGTAAGCCGATATAATATTGAAATCACCTTAAAGTTTTCTAGTTTTTAAAATTCAAATGGTACATGAAAGAAAATGTAAATCATTAAACAAAGAAAAAACAAAAAGGATTTTTTTAAACTAGTGGAAACCTAAATACTGATAACTTAAAGAATTCTACCCACAGAGTTGAGTCTCAAGAATAACATTTTAGTTGCGGTATAAATAATAGCAGAAATGTTGGCTTGGACAACAAAAAATACTCTAGCAACCATATAGGGTATAAATTTATAGAAGCCCTTTACAGGAACTTTTGAAGCCACCATGCAACAAAATATGTTGAAAAGTGCCATTCAATATACGCATGCGCGGCCACTTCAAATCTGGTTTTCATTGAATAAGATTTGTCGTTCCGAATGAACCTGTCACAATCTCCCGAGGCGCATCAATTTTTACCGTCCTTTTCGATTAATATATTAGTTAATACGATTTAGACATTCAACAAAAGATCAAAAAAGAAAACACATTTCGTTTTATATAGATCAGGATGCCATTCCTATGGAGGCTGCAATAGGATGGGTGTAAGGTCGAAGAGTTAACAATGTTTGCACGGTTAAGGCTAAAGCTACACCTGAGCATAATGTTAACATAAAATAACGGCTTTTATTTTCTGGTAAACGAATAAAAAAAGTTTATCCATCTGGTATTTTACGGGTTGTACTCAAACACGATGGCACGATTTGTTATATTGTTTTATGTTGCTTTCATTATGATCATGTAAAGCACACTAAGCACAAATACAAACTGGGGTAGATTAAATCCAAACACACCTTTACACGACCGTCGTTTAAAGGGAATAGCCGGGTGTCACAACTTGAATTATTTATAGCAACTTAAATATTGGATTTTGAGTTTTGATATTTGGTATGCGTTATTTCTATACATAAAAAATGTTCCCTATTCAGTTACTTATTCTTGAAGATTTTTAAGTTCCTTATTAATTCTTTGGTGTCACCGGTTAGTAGCATATTCTCGTAACATAGGAAAGAATTTTTTATCTGCCTCGCGGGGTAGTGGATAAAATAAAGGTTTCCAGTTTTGAAAAGTATTTGTCATTTTTGTATCAATGGATAAAATTATAACTTTTAAACCCATGACCTGCCTCTGTACAAATTCAAACACGCAATAATAAAAATTTCACTGGTGGAAGTTTATTCAACAAATCAGTGGAGGCAACACCTAAACATAATCGAAATTCAAAGATGAAAAGACGATTTAAAATATCGACGTTGCCACTTCTTTCTGAATATATTTTCATTGTCTCTTTAGATTTGGGACCATGGAATATGTGGAACTTTTTAATGTTAAAATAAATTAAACGTTCTAGACGGCAGATAGTAGTGCCCAAACGTTGTCAGATGGTGTCACCAGCGGCGACGAAAGTACAGAAAGCTCGGATGATTCAATTAAGGAAATTGAATTATTCCTACACGATCCGTCCGAGTCAACGTCCGAAAATATGTCGAACAAATTGACGACGGACCAAATTGCACAACTGGCGTCAGTATATACCGAAAATGTACCACCGCGTGTAAAGAAAATAGGAAAGGTCGTGGGAAAAGTGAAGATGAAGTCGAAAAAATTGGGTAACAAAATTGTTACAACCATAACGAAAACCAGCACCGGCAAGGATATTAATCGAAAAATATAGCCGTTTTAAAATAACTTTATTGGAACTATAAAATAAAATATTGATCCAAAATGCCAACAATTTCTTCTTCTAAAAAAATATCAAATTCAACTCGCCATAAAATTAAAACGTTGTCGAATAGTAACGGGAAAAAAACATTCGCCAAACTTTTGAAAAGTTCGATATGTTTTTAATAAATTTTGAAGTTCACGCCGAATATTTAGTAAGCCTTATATATTTTCTGCATTTAATTAACATACTTTACTTTTCCCTTGTACACTTCAAGGAGAAGATAAAAAAATTAAAAATATTTGTTGAAAGCTTGCCGCTTAACTGCTTAAAAACCACATTTCAGATAAATCTGCTCAACAGAAGCAAATATTTGAGCATCCGCACTTTTCTTCTAAAGTTTTAAGGTGTATTCATTATTGGTGCGTGTTCTCAAAAAGAATACAAGAACAAAATAAAACTTATCGACTGAATCGCGGAATCGTGTACTTTTTAGAGCCCCTTCAAAATTATTCGATTTTAAAAACATTTGAAAAATTATTGTCTATTTGTTTCTAATAAAATTAAAGTAGTATTCGATTTTTATCATGTCGCAATCAGATGCTCCTTCCTGCTAAAGTACTCGTCAAACCTTGTCTTAGCGTACCTGAAAACAAAATTAAAAATTGCCTTTTTTTCGTTTTCTAACCATAAAAACTTCGCAGCCTACCAGAATGAATGGTACATATTTCTGGGACAGGTTAATACTTACTTAATGAAATCAAAATCGATGTAGGAATGTTCAGCTTGGATGAGACCCCATATGCCCCAGAACAAGTGGGTCAGAAGCACGAATTTATTTACTATGACATAAAGCGAATCAAGCTCCGCCTTCGTCGGGATGTTGCCTGTAAATTCCACGAGATATGTGCTGAGCCAGTCCATTTGAAGAGTTTTACTCGGATATCTGGAATAATCGACCTCGTCGACTCCTGCCGTTACGAAATACAGGAAACGATGAGAACTAAAGTTTGCAGTGAAAAATATTAGAGCGATATTCTCTAAGTTCTTTTGTGCGCTGAGCGTTTTATTGAAAGAAAATTATGCTAGAAATATCAAAGTGCTTTTTTTATTCGTCCGTTTATTCAATACGTTTTATTTGTCCTCTTCCAAATGAACAAAAATTTAGAGCAAAATTGAAAAAAATCAATGCAACCATAAACCAGAAAATTATTTTAGAAAAGTTTCAATCAAATATGTTTCTTTGTATTAATTCTAAAATAATTTCAGATATTTTAAATGTTCCTAATTTTGTTTTTAAGTTCTCTTAAAGGAATGACAGCGTTTCTCGTAATTTCTAATTTAAAATTTTCATTCACGGTTCAAGGTCTTTCACTTCTTTTATTATTACATAGTAAAATTCAATTTTGTTGACAAATGCAACATTACATATTTAATAAACGAATTTCTCAAATTCTCTAAAAAATCTAAAACCGTGAAAAATAAAACAAAGATGAAAGCTTTTGACCGTTCACGTGCGTTCAGAGGTGCCGCTATTTAAAAAACTGGGAATATAAACTAAACAACCTTGTCTTAATCGAATGAAGCTTGTAGTGTATGATTTTTTAAATTTTAAATGAGAACAAAAATTTGTGTATACTGCGATTTTTTTTTATATTTATTAGCAGTTAGCAATCTGCAAACCCCCGATCTGCAAAAATTTGATCCAAAAACCATAGGATTCTGCATGAGGTGATGTGCAATAGCCGAAATCTAGAAAGTTTTTTAAAATAATTTATTATTATATATTTATGGTTTGGATATGGTGTGGTTGTAAAGGCTTTTGATTAGAATTTAAATTTTTAAAATAAAAATTTTACGGGTTAAAAATATTATGATCTATTCGCAGAAAAGAACAAACGAAAAGCCTGTGTTTTATGAGCGGCGTAAATTTGACGCTGCGATCAGAAGTATATATTTTAGCGCTGTCAAATTACTCACCCGCAAATTCGGCAAAGTGATTTGCGATGTCAAAAGCCTGGTAATTGAAACCAGCGTATTCGTAATCAATAAACGTCACGTGGTTCGAACTTTCATTCCAAATTATGTTACCCAACAGCAAATCATTATGGCAAAATACGACGTCATTGTTAAACCGGTCCAATTCCCTTCTGAGCAGC
This sequence comes from Cylas formicarius, assembly GCF_029955315.1. NCBI lineage: Eukaryota > Metazoa > Arthropoda > Insecta > Coleoptera > Brentidae > Cylas > Cylas formicarius. The sequence continues at coordinate 14,903,172 of NW_026844334.1, forward strand.
TCGAGTTCTTGGTTAATTCGAGACTTTGAAGGCAACTCCAAAAATCTGCAATGGGATCACAGCATTCTACAAGTTTGATAGTTATACAGTTTTATATCTGATCAAAAAAAGCAAGGTGTCCCTTTTACGAGTTAAATTAGAAAAAAGTTACCTTTTTTGACGACTATTCAATCCTTATTTATACATTGTTGCCAAATTCCTTTTTAATTTTTAAAATACAGGTTGATTTGTGAAAAGTCTAAATCTAATTAGTCCATTATTTCTAAAATTGGAAATGTTCATGACGCAAATCATTTATTTATAACAGTTTCCAGGATTAGGGTGCTATAAAATTTTTAAAAAAATTCGTAACTTTCCAGAACTTTCTTAAAAATCATTTCTTTCATTTGGTGGGCATTCATAGTACAATTCTGGTCCAGTAGTCGTGGAAAAAAATTAATGTTCTAAATATTAACTTTTTGCTTTGCACCAAGTTTTTCTTTAATAAAATTTGGCAAATATAATTATAGATTTTTAAATATTTATATAAATATTTTTTTAATCCATTAAAATTTTATCCGATATTCTGAAAAAATCAATCTTTTCAAAATTGCAAGAAAAGGTATCTGGCAACCAGTCACGTTATTATTTTTGTTTTAACTAATTTCTATTAAATAAAAAGCTAGGAATTTAATTTTATATCCGCTATAAATAGTTAATCTTATTTATTTAATCGAAAAGCAAGTAATAAAGTTATAAAATTTTCCACCAAAATTGACGGCACAAATCATAAGAAACTGGATATATCCGGAATTAATCAAATTAAATATTTTATATGTGGAAGTTATTTTTTTACTCAGAAATGGTTCGATGCAAAACGAAAAATTCGAACGAAAGTGGTAACAACCATGCATTTTAGTCTTAATTGGAACTCCTAATTTTTGTTAAATTAATCTTATTTCAAATGATTTTTACCGTTTTCGAGTTTCTTCTTTAGAAAATGCGTCCGGCACAGTATCCAGAAACTTTCGGGCTTTTTTCCATATATTGGCCTTGGGATGTTCTACACCGTCCACCTTGACCTTGTGCAATTTCGCCATATTCGTAGCCACCAAGTGATAGATTTCTGGCCTCCTCACGTTTTCCGTATTGAGAGTACAACCAGGCACGAATTGATAAGCCAACCCGTTGACGAATGTCGCATACAGACTCGGCGCCAACCCATATTTGTTGAGCAACAATATGTTCCTTAAATTTGATATAATCCTTTCGTTCAATACTACTGCGAATGGAGTTATACTACCTATTCTCAGCCTGCCGATCTATCAATAGGTCAGTCTTGTTCCCGTAAATTCTGATTAACACAGTATCGTCTTCTTCATAGAGCTCGGGAAGACATGCCACCAGGTTGTTCGTAATTCCATCTGTCAACAGCTACACACATTCATCCCTTCTACATTAAACACGTTTAATCAAGATATATTACTCCTCAAGAGAAATCCGTTTTAGAACCGTTTTCTCTCTTGGAGATTTTAGCAAAGACGAAAAATTGCACGTGCATCCCGTTTATTTTTGTTGTAGCCATCTTCAACAACCCCTCTTGACAAGAAGCCCCTATTTATTATTACCCTGAACAGAGTTTTTAATTCCGAATCCAAAAATGTAACCCTTTGAGAGCTTGAGAACTTTGGACAAATATATTTTGACAACCGCTTTAACAGAACAAATTCTTTTCTGCCGAACGTAATATAGTGGGCCTACAGTATTTTTGACACCATTACCTGTATCTTGCAAACTTAGATTTATTTATTTAATAAAATTTTCCTAGCCAATAATAATGACAGTAAATACTGGCAATTTTAAATGATTTCTAAGAGTTTTCAATTTATTGTATTAATTTGCTTTGTTCTCTTATATTAGATCATATTTAAAAATTGCAAATTCTGAACGTTTGAAATAAAAGATTAAAATTAAGGCTTCAATTATCCATTCATCCAATTATCAATTCGAAATTTGTATCCATCAAAAAGTTTATTTTCTTCTTACAATTTAATCATTCATATGAAAGTTCAAAATTCATTATGAAAGTGAACAAATAAGGGATGTATGAAAGATGCAGTAAGGTGGGTAAGAAACCAGAAGGGAATATAGAGACCACGTAGCCGTGCCATATGATTGGTTAGTTAAAATTAGAAGAGGAAAAACCCTTTATCCCTCGACTACCTGGACGACTAGGTGGTCGTCCAGGTGGTAAGCTGGTTTTCTGCATCCCAACTCCTCCTGAAAAAATATTAATGGAAACGCAGGCCTTAGCCCTAACGTAACAAGAAGAAGAAGGAGAAGTAATATTTTCAAATTAACAATGACGGGTAAATTGGGCGTAACTATTATTTCTATTTTCACACATTGTTAAAGCCTTCTTTGCAGTTTACAAGTAGGCTACTACATGTTTTTTTTAAATCAAATATTATTACGAATTAATTTTAACTGTAAAATTAAGCACGAAAGCTGGTAAAAATAGGTCTACTGATTAATTTATATTTGCTTATAGATTTAGAATTTACTCTGCGGCGATAATGAAATTGCGTTAACATCAATAACAATAAAAATCTTATTTTTTAAAAAACTTCATTAAATAGGTTACAATTTATTAATTATCGTTTATTGAGTTAATTTATTTAATAAAGTTGCAAAAAACAAAAAATGTTTAAAAAATGGGTATGTATCTTTGAAACTGTAAAATCTTGTGTCTACTCATTCGTTTGTGCGGGTCTTATGAACGGAAAAAATTTAAAAAATTATTCTCATAGGGTATTGACGCACTCATGGAAAGCTCGTCCACCACGGATACATAAATGTATAAGAAGTTTCTGCGTCGCTCTTTTGTAATAATTGCATCACATTGTAAACCATGTCATTATACTCTTATAAAATAAAATTTATATTGCAACAATCAAAAGGATTTTAAAACAATTTATACCCCAAATGTTAATAACTTACCTTAAATTTTATAGCCTCAGGCTTCCATTGTGGACGTATCACTTTCAGTACTTTTAATGAGTCGCTGTAAACGTCAGTTTGTTTGACCGTTACACCGATGTGAGGCACTCGCGAAGCGTTTTGTTCCATACCCTTCGACTCTGTTTATAGGTAAATATTTAAGAACACAATCACAATAATCCAACGTAGATGATATCGAGACGATGGTCGGTACGCGATGCAGCACTCAATACACCATTCATATGAATGACCACAGGGGAATTGAAATAATCATATTATATTAGAATAAAGCATCGCTAACAAGACTGTTTACAAATGGATATCTTCAAACGGAGATAAACGAAGCGGAATTTAATGGAATTTAATTCGAAATATTCACGACCTTTACAGTTCCGTTTGTGTGTTCTGGCAATTTACGTCGATTATTATCAAGAATACATGAATTATTTACTAAAGCGTTACGCGAAGCACCATTACGTGACTGATTATTATTAGTTATTTTCTTTTTTAATTCATAATATTTATTTATGCTTCAGTACTTTAATACACGATGTAATATTTTGCTTAAACGTCTAATGAGCTCGAGCATCTAATATATAATAACAAACTATCTACAGTGTGAAGTAAATTCGGTAAATCGAAGAATTTTTTCCAGAAATTTGCTCGTTGATTAATATTTTGAACTGCACCCTCTTTTGGTAAAAAAATATACAGCGTGTCCCGAATTTCCTCAAATGCTCAAAATGTCCATTTTCTCATAGACAATATCCTTAACTGAAAATCTTCTCTCTGAATAAATGAATAACTTCACACTGCACTACACTGAATTATATATTTGATTAAAATCATTTAAACGAAAAGAAACAAAAAATTTTATTTTCGCACGCTTACGTAACTTAATATATTATTCAAAAATATATAGTTATAAAAAAAAATTGGGTTGCTTTTTAAAAAAATAGTAGATGAGGTTGTCATATATGAATTTTCGGACACCCTATATAAGATTTTCTTACATCAAAGAGCTCAGTTTAAAATACGATGCATATTTACCAAAAAAACATTTTCTTTAATTTACTGATTTTTTTTCCAAATGAAGAAATTCCCACTGTTATGTAGTCAGCGTCAAGAGTTGCAAGCGTGTAACTGAAACGAAATATCAAAGTAGATTTTTGCATTATAGTGCAAATATTAAAACCTATGGCATGGCAAACAATGCGACTCGTCTGAGGGATCGGAGCACTGTGTATATATTTTATTTGGTAACGAATTGGTGCAGGTTTTTGGTTACAAATTTACTTATTTAATTGACACAATACTAAGGCGCACAGAGCAACCTTGAAATTGCCTTTTTGACCAACTTTGATATCGTATTAGTATTGATACTTTTTAATCGAAGTTTGCAAATGTGTGAGATTATAATATTATGACAGACTCTCGAGTGCCAGATTTTTCTCGTGTTGAAACTTGAAGCCATATATAAGTACGTGTCCCCCCAATGATAACGTATTCCGAGAACTTACACTTTTTGCAAAAATTTATATTATTATTTATTTAGATTCCAATTCCAAGCACACCTTTTGGAGATTTTGAAAGGTGAAGGTGAGGGATATAAAAAAAATGCATCTTAAGATGTAACTTAAAAAAAACTTAACTTATAAAAGTAGACACCCTGTATGTATGATTAGCAACACAGCAATTCTTGAACAGGTTTGAGATAAAACTTCATTCGCTCTGATAGATAATACTAAATATCCTCTAGTAAATAAACAGTCATTTAGTGTATGGATAACCACACTAACACCATTCCATTTGCAGCTAAGTTAGAATTTAAGGTTAATCAATAATGTATACGTCATTAACAACAATAGGTATAACCTCTATTTCACAATTGTGGCGTTAAGAATTCGCTGAATTGGCGATAAAGATATGTGTACCTGTTCGACTTGACCCAATAATCAGAAACTGAGTCATCAGTAATTCCCAGTGGCTTATTGTTTAAAGTCAATTTTAACTAACATTCTTGCCATGGCTAAGTTATTTTTTAAAAGTTAGTGAAAGCTTTAAAATGAATATGTTTTTACTTACCTGACGCATACTCAAGCGGGAAACAACCAGTAACCACTCATAGCTCTAAAAAAAATCGTAAAAAAATAACAATTTTTTATTGCTTTTGGCATACGCTTATTAACAAGTTTTACCTACATTTTTGTAAAATATGGTTTACCGGTAGTTCAATATCTGAAACCCGAGACAGCGGCGGGTAAATGCATGTCATGTTAGCGCATGTCACTTGGGTATTGATTTTCATCCTACACCCACATATTAGATCAAAATATAGCTTAACAATTACAGATTAAATTCATGTAAATAATTCCTCTCAGGAATGATATAAAAAAGATATTTTTCCTCATAAAGGTAAGCGTTGTCTTTTTGACAAAAAAGTGTGGGAACAGAGTTTTTCAAGCATTGCCAGTTCTTGATAGTTTTAAATTTTTCGGTTGATACACAAAAAAGTCAAGTTAAAAGTCTGCTGACGGATTAGGTATTGATAACAAAAAATTGATTTAAGTATTTGTAAAAATATGGAAATATAAAATAAAATTTGGCTTATTACTCGAAGAATCACTAAGTACACTCATAACCTTCAAACCATATTGAGACTTTTGATTAAAGAGGGCAATTCGCGAATCATTCTCTTAAACAATTTCCATGTTCTAATGAAATACCTGAAAATGAAGACTAAAATAAAAAAAAATCATTAATGATGAAGCATCATATCAAACATTTATACTTCCTACGCGCTTTTATTATACAGTAAAAAACGATGTCCATGCTACTTTTCATGAAAAAAAAGTAATGAGACAAAGTTGCTAGTCAGCTATGTGACTCTGTCCTTATCTTTGTTCTGTTGAAACTATAGACCTTGGCGCACCTTGGTTGCTCAATATTATATTTTATTGGTATATTAGTCTACAATTAGGCTTTTTGCTGGTTAGAGAAAGCATTTACACAGAGTTAATAACACCGTTGCTGTATAAATTTGTTGATATCCTATAGCGACATCTCTATTCTTGAGCCCAAACTACCGTTCTGTGCCAATTAAACTTAAATAAGAGAATTATTCATTCGCTTAGCACTATTTTTATTATTTATATGATATTGGCTAGTAGTATTTCGCACGCTTTTCATAACTCTAAAAACATTTTAGCGTTTTTGCCGTTACTTTGAATCAAGAGAATTCACAGCACAGCATAACAGTATTTAAAAAAAATAAAGCAACAAAATAACGAACGATCCATTCGGAAGCATCCTTCAGCTTTCACAAGTGAGGCTTTTCAAAATTTTGGCTTAAAAGCATACAATAGGCTCTCCATATATTGCGTTGAATATTAATATCATCCTATAATTACCTATTTATCCAGGAACTCAACAAAAATTTATTTTTTCTTTAGCTGCAGCTACTTCTTCCAATCTTAAGTAAGTTCACTCGGTATTACTAGGACTTTTACCATGAATATTAACATAAAGAGTTTTAAGTAACCCTATACCTTTTCAAACAGCTAATTAAAAAGATGTAAACGTACATTTTTAGAAGAAATCAATTATTCATCATACATTAAGATATCAAGGAACTATTTTCCTCAAATTTAAATGTCACATGACACTTTTTCAATACCTAAAAGAATTAGAAGTTCCTATCACTTCCAGAAACTTGTCAAGTAGCCTATTTGTTCAATCTGTAGTCCCTAAAGGCAGTCAAATGTAACAAAAAACAAAACTTTGGTTAAACTATGTGATTAAAATAATTCTGGAAAGAACAGTTAAGCAAAATGACTATGACATCAAATACGGGGAAATCCTATAGTCAAATCAAGGTTGTAGATTAAAACACACGGTGAGTAACATTAACAAAATATGTTGTATTGATTAAAAACAAAAATACGAAGTAATACTAGGCTAGCGGGTAATATTAGCGATAGAATATTACTTCGGTTACATCACAACTGTTGTTTCTCTTCTTAACTGTGTTTGGAAAAATTACAACATCCTTATATGGCGGGAAATCAAGCTCATAATTTTTTTTCAGCTAAAACCTTTCAACAAAAACAACAAAGCCTCTCTCATACTTACTACAATGTATTATATCGTATGTACATAATCGAAACGCACGAAAGCGAGACAAAATGAAAAACAAAAATCGATAAAACAAAAATTGTAATGGAATGTACAAATTATTTATTTTCAACACAATAATTTTGCTGTTCCCTTCATTACAGAAACCGTTTTATGTTATAATAATACTCTACAATGGTTCAAATGCCCCTGTCGTCTATGACCACTCAAGAAACATGACACACTTCTATCGATCTCAAATAATATACTATTGTATGACAAGAGACATTGCCAAAGCTATTTTAACCGTTGAATTTTACAATGACTGCGGATGATCGAAAACAAACCAAGAATATACCATCATGGTTTACTGATAGGGACAACAAGATTGCGACTTGCACGTAACTGATCGACAATGCGGCAACCCTGTTTTCCGCAAAAGACGGGCTAACACAGACACAAAACCACTGATACATCGATACGCTGTTATTTACATGATTTTAGTATATTGTGGATGCTTTATAGGCTGGATACAATAAGAAATTAAAGAGCCCCATCTAAAGCAATATAGTTTAGGGTCGCGCGGGGCACGAATCTTGAAAAAGAAAAAAGGAGAAGATGGTATACTACACTGTCAAAGTCTAAATTTATTTCTACTCGTGTTTGTGTGTAAAACATAGCACAATCTGAAAACAAAAAAATTGAGATTGATGTGTGAAATCAAAGAAAAAATTAAAATAATTGAACCTTACAGTCACCTAGGTATTCAACTTATCTTATGAACAAGATGTCTTTGATATGAAATTAAAAATAAATTGTGCTACTCTTTTCAAATCTAATCAACATGTGACTCAATAGAGCCACCTTAAATATATTTTATAGTGAAATAAAGTAACCTAACGACTACAACTATACAGTAATTTAAGAAGTAGACCTTCGCGAGCTGACAAAACTTTACTTGGTGGTTACACGTATTTACACGGAGATAGAATGGATACCGTTGGTTTCGGTACCGGCCACCATGTTCGCTACGGTTTGTGGTTTATTTTTACATAATTTTTTTACACATGGAAACATTAATAACTAAAATGACCAAGGGCGGTTGCACGACAACGGTCCAACGACAAGGAGAGATACAGGACGAGGACTGAGGAATTTCGAAAAAACTTTTAATATAACCACAAATGACGATTTTAATTTTTGGTGTAGAGGAAAATGGCGACGATGAGACCATAAAGACCTAGTACTTCGGCAAAAATGAGGATAAGGATCATTCCTACGAAGAGTCTGGGCTGTTGCGCAGTGCCCCGTACCCCTGCATCTCCCACAATACCGATGGCGAAACCGGCCGCTAAACCGGAGAAACCTACCGACAGACCTGCGCCTAAGTGCACAAAACCTCTGAAAAAAGAAAAACAATTGATAAACAGAATCCGCATTTCAATAAAAACCGAAAAAAACAGATTTTTAAGATTTTTTTAATACTATTTAGGATCGGCATGAGTTGATTTTTCCATGTTCTTTTGCTTTACACAATGCTATTGGCAAATTAACAATGATTATTATTTTTGCTATATATAATTATTTACACAGTTTATTAGACACCCAATATGGTGGTACCATGGGAAGAGTGTAAAGTTAGAGTATTCACACAACCCTGGTTAGTCAGATGATGGGCAGTCTGTTGTGTAAGTGAACATATATGTTAACCAACTGAGGGTAATAACATTAGTTCACTATCTTCCTTTAAAAACCAAGGTGTGGGTGCTAGTATACGTTCCATTTTTTTAATTTAAACGTTTTTCTCAAAACCATAACACATTTAGTTTGTAGGTAAAATTTAACTGTGTCGTTAAAGCCCACAAATAAGAAATCTCCCTCTCTGTAGTATATTCTGCTGTGTATTTTATTTTCATTTTACTTACTTGAATAAACTGTAGTTGGTCGGATTTTCGATGTTACCGGCGATAAGTACAGCTATGACCAGGCCGTAAATGGCAATAATACCCGCCATGACGACGGGAATGATGCATTTCATAATCAGCTCTGGTCGCATTACCGACATGGCGGCAATACCGGTCCCCGACTTGGCAGTTCCATAAGCGGCTCCCAACGCTTGAAAAATAAAGGATGAGTTTTACCCAACTCGATATTCCATTTAAAAGTTCCCCAATTGAACATTGATTATGAAAAAAATAGTGCGAAATCAACAGCAGTGCGTGTATATAGATAGTCGAGTAATTCAGAAACTCTGGCCAAATTAATTGGTCCTGGAAACTGTAAGTTATCTGTTTCATATATAAACAAACAGTTGTTACAAGTTAAAAATAAAGTTCTCCTCGCCGTCAAATGTTGCTTTGAAGTAAATATCTACCTGAAAATATTAAAAGGTAAACGAATGTTGTATGGTTTAATTTTACCGTTTAAACTTAGGTTAACATCTAAAGCTACGACTCTTTTTGGAACGTTTTTACCAATGACAAGTTATTTCAAAAGCTAGACGATTTACAAAACATTACTATCTTAAATTAAAAATTAAAGAAATTTGATAAATATATAGTTGCAAAAAATACCATAAATAATAAATAAAGACAACTTTTAAAATTTACAACAATTTAATATAATAAAATTTAAAACCGAGTTAAATTATCAGTTTTTTCCGGACATATCTGGAATTTACGAGAAACGTTTTTTTTGCAGTTTTTATTCAAAAACGATTATAATTTTGTATAATTGTAACTTTTTGGGCCTGTAAGCAATAGTGGCAAATTATTGCAATCTGACATTTCCTCTAAGTGACTACCTTGAACTTCAACTTTTAAAATTGTTTTATTAACTAAGAAGCCATTGACTTGATTTTTTACTACTTTTCGCACTTTTACTTTATTTTCATTATAAATACGGATTCATTATTATTATAGGAAATGTAGTGCATATTTTGATGTACATTCTTCTGATAAGTATATATATTCTTCATTATTTTTTTCTTACTTATTTTGAGGTGTGTAAATTCTAATAAGATTTGAGTGCACCTCCACCACATTTAATCTCAAAGAGAAGTGCTGCAAAGACTTGATAAGTACTTTTTTAAGAAAGTTTCCTATGAAAAATTACACCCTTTATTTTCAACGCCCTAAATAGTTTCACCTCATCGAGATATTACCAGTGGCGGAACGACTGGCGTGGAATGTGTGCGAAGTATATTTCTGCAAGTATACTTTACTATTTTAAGAATTAGAATTATTTATTTACGTGTTTAACTTGGGACAAATAAAATTTCTCGCGTAGCACATGATAAATTCAACAAATCACATGCTTGGCCTTATCAGTTATAATCTTGAAATTCATTAAAATGAGATAAAATAGTTCCAGCAATTTCTCCATTTATACTAATTACGTTGAGATTTGCTAAAAATTCTTAATAATTAAACCGCAAAGCTTGTAATGCTAAAAACTGACAAATTCACAGATTAGCGTTCGGCACTTATGCAATGTTTAACAAGCGAAAATGTTATAACCGGCAACAATAATTCATGTGACTGGCGAAGGATTCTTGGTCACATGATTCGGCACAGGTACTCAACAGAGGAAAACACCCACCTGTTTCTCGGTATAAGTATTTCCGGAATATCTTTGGAAAAAAATGTATACAAAAGCCATACTAAATTGCATTTTGGACATTTGCCATACAATTAAAAATACTAATAGTAAACGCACTTGAATTGAACATCGCCTAAGTTTTAGACAAAGAAAACTGCATTATATCCAATCGTAGTACTTATAATTGGTTTTTTTAATAAATAGGCAGTAATCATCAGATCGAAATACGAAAAACAAAATGCGGGTGGGTCAAACAAAAAGCATGTGACCGACCACATAACTAATTAAAAATGATAATTCTGTTAATCAACAAAACGCCAGGAACATAATTCATGAAATGGGAGTCATCAAAATCATGAGAGACAACATTGATTTTGCTCCCGTCAAAGGAACTCGTGAATGTGAACTCTTAGCATATGACTCCGCGCTACGCCCATGAAAGATACAAATAATAACCCTATAACGACCGTAAACCCCCAAAATTCCACATCCAGGGATTAACCTATATTATTAAAATGCGTAATTAAGCAGTTAGATTGAAATAGAAGTGAGAAAACGTAAATCAAAAATTTCGAAAGCAAGGAGTCCTCGACTAATCGATACCGCCAGTAGCACGGAATTTTTACTTACAACTAAATATGATTGCCGACGCTGCTCCCATGACTCCAAAGAAGGGTCCATATACAGGGTTAGTTTCTGGAAGCTCAGCCATTGTTGCAGGTATTTAGAGAGTATTTACAGGTCAGGACAATCTGTAAAGCGCACAACACTCGACGGAACCAGCGAACTCACTGACAAATATGGCCTACACGACTGCCACCAGCAAGAATGGGTCATATGACGGTATGAAAATTTCAGGTGGAGTGCGGGCAATCGCTTGATTGCTATTGGCCGGTTTCGAGATTAGCAACGGCAGCGGGCCAATGGTATCGGTGATGAGCGTGAGTTCGTGACGTTTCAGAGCTGGGGACGTCTACGTAATTGTCAAAAACGGGATTAAACAAACAATTTTTAGGTCAAAATGCGGTAATAAAACTTCTTACATAATGCGATTCTGACGTATTTGCTCAAGCGGGCGGTTTTCGTTAATTATTCTACATCTTTTAAATCACATGACAAGCAAATTTCTTCACATCCGGGCACCCTTTTTGAGCGGGAATTTTAAATATTGATATAAAGTTTTGGAGCCGGTTTCAACTTATGTACTTGTACCGAACGTGTGACAATACCACTTGATTGAAACCGATCACTTTATCAGTTATTGGGAAGAAGCCATTTTAAATTTTAATGTTATTCAAAAATATTAAAATAGATCACTGGAAAATAAGTGGAAGGAATTTACTATTGGACAACTTATATGATATGATTTATGAAAATAGAGAAATATTTATTTATAGTGCACTTATAATCAAAAAACAGTGGTTTTATATTAAATTTTATTATTCGTAAAAGTGCGCCTTTTTAAGAATCCCCTCACATTCATGTAGGCACATACATTGTCTATCTGAATAAAGAAATCAAACTTACACGACAATAATTTTTAATTACATTTATTAAAAATTTAATTAAATCTTTTAAAATATTTCCTTTCAAAATCTATGGTTGCCATTAACTTCGGGTTGATCTGACATATAGTTAGTTTATCATGTTATATGACCCTTTGGCAAAGTTCCCTTCTTTTAGTTCTGCAAAACATAGGAGGTGCAGTAAACTATTTACTGCCAAAGAAACAATACACCAAGAAAAATTTTAATATAAATGTAGTCTTAAACTTACACTTGGAATTATTTACATAAAACTAATATAAAACAATATAATTTTTAATACAATTTAATGTTTATCCAATGCCTTTACAAGCAAATCGTTCATACTAGTCAACAACACCCTGGGATCTTCAACTAAACCTGCACTTACCATGGAATTGGCAAACAGCTGTAAAAAAGAAACATCACCTGTGAACGTAGTAGTAATTTGATGATTACAAAATTAAAAAAAAAGTTTAATTGAATTAAATTAAAATTAAGTTTAATTATATCCGAATTTGTTAGTCTTTCGTTTGAATTTAAATAAATACCATGGAGCTTACCTGATTTGCAAGCAGCTCAGCCAACTGTGGATCGCTGTTTTTCAATTTATGTAACTTTTTTATTATTGGGTGCCTACCAAACAAAACAACGAATAAATACAGGGTAGACCGAATTATAATCGAGAAACAGCATATTCAGCAAATGAAGCAAGTGAAAAAGTTCATAAAAAACCTATGTCCTGGAACGCTTCGTTTCAGAGATACGGATTTGCCTTTCAAACTTAGCATAGATAAATTTGTTTTTGTTTAACCAGTGGCATTCATGAGACCGATTTAAATAATTAAAAAAGTGGTGCCACAATGGTTTATCGCGATTTTATTAATTATTTTAGATACTCTGATCCAATAAAAATGATCTCATCAGTTATTTAGCTAAAAAAAAACCTTTTTGAGAAAAAATATTTATTTTTGTTTGCATGTCTAATTAAGTAGACATACCTACCTACTTTTTTTATTATTTCAATTAATTAAACGAGTCTCACGAAGCAAAAAACTTTTTTTTCCAATATTTCCACACATCTTTTGTATCTTCAAAATGGAGCAGCTTAGGATATTTGAAGTTTTTTACTGATTTGTATGTGCTCAATATGCAGTTAAAGCTTCTTCATTATAATGCGGACCACTCTGTAAATATAAATATTACCTTGGGTTTATTTCGAGTTGCGGCTGCAAAATAGCATAACGTCTGTCTTCGGACAAACTATGACTTTGGGTCTTGATAAAATGTCTGGCGGCCGCCATTTCTTCAACTGTAATCACACAAGGGTGATTTTCTAATCTGGTCGTCGCGTTTACAGTCACTACTTTTCCACTCAACTTGCTCTTTAACCAGTCGGACAACTCATTAATTTCGCTACGTTTCAAACTGTCATCGCCTGCTCAAAAACAAGGTGAATTGGAAACATCTCCAAAATTCTTACCACATTACTCAAATTTGTTAAATCACTGGCAGCTTTATCGTCCCTCATGTCTTTTTCTACAGATATCAACTTATGGCCTTGAAACTGTTGAAGTTGCATTAACACTAGCTCGTCGTAAGGCTCATAGCAGAACAAAACTTCTTGCGATCTCTTTTTCAGTGACTCATAATAAGGAGAAGCTTCTGCTAAAGTCCGACTAAGAAGAAAATTGAAAACTTAACACCACCACACTTATATATTTTTATTACTGCTCACCTCGGTGCCGCCAAATAAAATATGTCCCTAGAATCTTTAGCACGTGAAATATAGTCTGTTAAAGTAATCTTTTTATCAGATTCTAAGTGGGATGACTCAAAAAGCAACAATTTCGCTGCATTTTCCTACAAAATAACTTTTACATAAATATATTAATAAAGAATAACAGCCACCTTTTCCGCTTGTATTGGGGTAGTGATTATGCCTTCCTTAATAAATAATCCATAATCCTGATAAAATTTTTCATATTGCTCTTGGTTTTTCTTTAACTGATCATGAAGAAATTTAATGACTCTTGAAGTTAACACATCTCTTAGCTTTCTATAAACAAATTATAATACTATATAACTTAATAAACTTTTAAAGAAAAATCAATGAAAACCAAAAAATTTCGAAAATATTATAAACATCAATTGGGCAAAAAATTTATAATGAGCCCTTTACCTAATCAGATTACTATCCTGCAATAATTCCCTGCTGAGATTTAAAGGAATATCTTCAGAATCCACAACACCTTTAACAAATCTAAGCCATTTGGGTAGAATATTGTCTGTATGACTTTTTATAAGTACTCTTTTTGTATATAAGGCAACCCCTGAGCCTGTTTCTCTGGACATTTCAAATAAACCTTAAAAAAAATCCAGAAAATTCTACTTTAGTTGAATACACAAAATCACACCTGGTTTTCCCTCAGGAAAATATAACAGTGCGGCTATGGACATTGGAACATCAGTTTTGTAATGCAAGGTGTACCTTGGTACATCATAACTTCCGGAGATAAACTTGTAAAAGTCTATATGCTGCTGGGTTGTAACACTTTTGGGATCAGCTAGCCACACAGGCTGTATTATATTCGCCTTTTTTCCATTTAAATAAATGGAGCTTCCAATAAAATTACTATATTTTGTGATGATTTGCTTGATGGTGTCTTCATCAGAAAATTCGCGACAATCCGCTTTCAAGTGCAGGACTATTTTTGTTCCAGGTTGTACTCCTTCGGCATTTTGAATTTCATAATTTCCCATCCTAAAATACACACATTAGAATGTTTGAGTTAATCAACATGTTGCCATATAAAAAAAAATTGAAAATAAGATACCCATCTGATGTCCATTTCCAACCATTTGGTTCATTAGGTGACCTAGTGTAAACCTCAACCTTATCAGCAACCATAAAGGAACTATAAAAACCAACTCCAAATTGCCCAATTATACTTTCTTCAGCAGTTTGTTTGGCTTTAAGCTGCTCCAAAAATGCCTGAGAAAGAAAGGCTATAAATCTGTTGATTCATTTGTAGATATTGCATACCTTAGAACCAGATTTAGCTATCACTCCCAAATTTGAGATAAGCTCATCTTTAGTCATACCAATACCTGTGTCCTGAATTGTAAATGTTCTATTATTTTTGTCAGTTGATATGTGAATTTCTAAAGCTCTATCTTTATCTTTTATGTTTCCACTCTCTGTATCTGACAATGATATATATCTAAATTTCTCTAATGCATCACTTGCATTAGAAATTAACTCCCTAATAAAAACTTCTTTTTCTGAATACAAAGACCTCGCTACAATATCTAGGAGCATTCGAGTTTCCGCTTGAAACTCGTGCTTTGTGCTTTCACCTAAAAATATTTAGGAATGCAACAAATTAACCAATGTCAAAAGTATCCCTATCTACCTATCGGCTTTTCTGTATCTTTAATTATTGAATGATAATCTTCTTCTTTGGTGGCTTCAGAATGCTGAAACCGTACGGGAAATGTTTTACCTACAAAAATATCTGCAGATTTCAGTAAAGACAAAGGAACAGTTAATTAACCTGCTTGAATTATTTTAAGATTATTTCTGACCATACAATCTCGTCCACTTTTAAAAAGAACACTTTGGGCGGAAAGTTTTAGAATTCTACCGAGTCTAGACATTGTGAATTAACAGTGTAAAAATTTTTCAGCCGCGTATTTTTGAATAACTTAAAACTTTTTCTTTTTGTTCTGTTTGGCTATTTGCATGTGGTAAGGTTAGGAGCAGAGTTGTGTCAAACGCGATTGATTCGGTAACTTTGATTCAATGACTTCAGAGCATCGAGCGACGAATCCTGCTTTTTCGTAACGATTCGATCACCTTGTTCGCTCTCGCTGCCGCCCTGACCGATCTAAAGTTTGAAGTGACGGATTACAGAATAACCGATCGACCGACCGTACCAAAACAAATCGAATTCGCCTTGTGGAATACGATTATTTGACTAGTTTAAGATTTAAATGCATGAATGAGTCAGGCCACGGAAAAGGAGTAAGGAATGGGAGTATTGTTATAATTATTCGGTAGATTTGCTTATGTGTTGACTTGAATATTGAATGAAATATGTATTTCCACAAAGGTATTTAATTCAAACAAATTAATGTATTACTCGTACAACCCAATACGTAGCACCTATTTTAATAAAATCATGATGAAATAAAAAGCAGAACAATAAACATTATACTAACTAAAACAGCAAACAGAGCATCTAGACACAACAATAATTGAAATTCAAATGAATCTGAATCGGTCGTTCGGACTATTCGAATTTAGTGACTATTGCCGCTTATGTTGGCAACAAAATGTATTGAAATGAACGATTGATTGAAATGTTCGGTCCTTTTCGAAATCATTCACTGTTTGTTTGGGTTCTCGTAAAATGAACGATTGACACAACACTAGTTAGGTGCAGAGGAGGTTTATATCAACGTCGTAAAAGTAAGGATGAATAACGAACTCGACAAAAGGTTGTGGGTTCGATTCCCACCGGGTGCCTTGGTTATAAGGTGGACGAATTGCCTCATGAAACAGTAGCCAAAAAAAGCGTAAAGAAAAAAAAAGACCTTCAAAATATGGCATGGAGTTTGACCATTTCCTGAAACGAAATAAAGAAGATTAAAATAGTTCCTGCTTTCATAGCACAGAATACTAGAGAGCATAATGAAGATGCTTGCAGACTCAATACGAAACGTGAAAAATGAAAATTATTTTTTTACTGAATAATATTTTGTTTCAAGGTGTTCTACTATTTAATTTTCCTAATTTTTGTCAGTTATATATCTTTTGCGTCTTTGATTTGCAGGGAGCTATGGAAGATACGTCAAAGCATACCTTACCAATAAAAAATCTACCCTCGTAAAATGTATTAAAAAATGTATTTAATTTAATGTTCAAGACAATGTAAACAAATTTTTAAAAAAGCTTAGCGCGAAACCATACAGAATAAACACAATATAAAAACAAAAAATATAAACATAGCAAGTGTTGGTCCATCGAATTTTGCGGTTGTTTAGCGTCTGCAACAGCCACCGGATTTAACATTCCTTTTAGGAGGGCAACAATCGTCGCTAGAATCGGTGTAGCTAGTACTGTCTGTGTACGAATCGCAACAGTCGCTGCAGTCGCTCGAATAGTCAGAACTGTAACTGGAATAGTCGCAACCTCCACTTTTACACACATTTTTTTTTGTTGAAACCTATAATAAAATAATTTTCGATAGTTCGCAAAAGAAAAACATAATTATTGAAAAACATTTACCTTTCCTCTTGTACTTTTTGCAGTTTTGGACGTTCCTTTAACGGCCTTCTTGTCGGAGGTTTTTTTAGCAGTTTTCTTTTTGGGCGGGACGGACTTTCTTGAAGGCCGACATGGCCCGCAAGAGCCAGAAGGTCCACATCCACGGGGCATGTTGGTGTTGAATAAATTTAATCGATAATATCTATAAAAATTTGTCTGATTTACTATCTACATAAAAAAAAAGAATTACATATCGTTTGAACAATGCAAAATATCAAAACAATTAAAGTAACAGAGAAAATTAAATAATTCTCAATTGCCAATTTTTCCGGCTACCTACTTACCCAAATCGGCAACAACTTAACGCGTGACTTCCAAATTTCTTAATGTTCTCGAAAGGAGTCGGCACCAGTTTTTAACAGCAGTGGTGACGTTTTTTTTTAATTTTTTGTTCATAAAAACTCAAATAACATGAAATTTATTTCGACAGTGTAAATTTAAACTAATAATTCAATAAAAACATACACACGAGGTTTAAAATGAAAATCAATTTATATTTTTGCTTTTAGAGAGAAATATTACTAGGTGTGACTTATTTTTTTATTGCATTGAATAATAATTATTGTTTTGGAGTAAATTTTTCTAGCAGTCCTCTATTTAGGAAAACGTATCTGATTGGAAAATGTCTTTAAGACTTTAGTGAAGGAGAAAAATTTTAAGAAAATACTTCAAATAAATCTACTTGATGAATAGTGGGTGTTTCACCACATGGCTATACTAAATAAATATTTTAAAAAATTATAATAGAATTTCTAATTTATGGTGAACGTGCAAGGCCATATAGTTTTTCATTTTTGTTTTTCCTTTTCAAAACTGATGCACGAAGGTTATTTAAAAGTGCAAATCTATTTCAGGTTTAACCTACATGTTTACAAATAGTTGGTACTTATATTATTATAAAGTAAATAATCAACATAAATATTTTTGGGTGTTGCACCCAACTGTAAAGAAACGCAACACTAACTAGGTAACAATCAACTAAAATAACTAAAAAATTGCGTTCTATAGTACAGTACAGAATTTTATGAACGACTAATGTCTTGTATATTATATACAATGTGTCCCAGATTCGTTTCTCTATACAGAGATCTCCGTTCTTATTATCCCTACAGCAAATGTTAAATGATTTTTTTTTACGGAAACTTAGTGCATTTGATAGGCTGCTTCAGATTTACGATCGGTCAAATGGTTTGGGAAATATCGACGAAAAACCGCTACCAAAATGTGACATTGTTAAGACACTTTGTTTAAGACGAGGGAGATAGCGTGTATGACATGTCTCAATCATTTTTTGTTATCTCACAACCCGCTCTAACTTTCATTTTTCTTATATTCACCATTTTTTGATTTTTGGAAAGAGCGTAAAATTTCCAATCCTGTGAAGTCTCACACGTGCACAATAGTATGTTATACTATATACTATTAATTATTAAATTATAGCATATTATGCAACAAATGCGGTAAACGGCATTAGACACGCAAATTTATTTGGCACGAGCGGAGCGAGTGCTTAATAAACGAGTGGGATAAAGAGTTTACCAAACGTGTTGCATAGTATACTTTTTCTACCACCATCACGAAAAAATCACAATTTAATAGATTAAAAATAATAACCGATTATGGGATTAATAAATTTCGTGCCATTCAAACAAAATATTTACTAGTTGCCATTAAACCTATTCGTTAACTTTCTGGTCGGTTTTGCTATTGTTCTCTTTTTTTAACTGTGTACGTTAGACAGAGAGAGAGAGAGAGAGAGAGAGAGAGAGAGAGAGAGAGATGTATTCATTGGATATGCCATGTAAACAACAGAATAAACGCAATTATAAAACCTTATGTTAATTATTCATTAATTATCCCAAACCCATGCGGTAAAATCCCGGAATTGTCGGAAGTGGCTCGGATTTTTGTATTTATGGCATTCACATTTATACCGGATTAGTGAGTGTTTTTTTAAACCGGTTGGAAATTTTCATTTAAATATAAAACATAATACCCTGGTAAACGAAGCAATTTCATTCCAATAGTGGTGTACGTCGTAGTTGGTGTTATAATTTTGATATTCACTAGGTTCGCCCCAGCAGTGCCTAAAACTAATTTTGAATTGTCGCGGTATAGTGGTCATATTAGATGCTCCATTTGACATTTAACAATGCTGGTTACATTGGCTTTTATGTACAGGGTGCGTGAGACTTTCAATGAAATTTTAGATCAAATTAGATTTCCTATTTGAAATTCACTTTACAGAGTTTGCAAACTCGTAGCATAGTCGTTAAGTTAGGTTAAGTGTGATGTGCGACAGAAACAGCAAAAGCCGCTTTAGTCGAAAAAAGTCTGAAATCTGCGTAGCAGGTTCCGAATTTGAATTTTTTTTATTTAATACCTCATAATTCATAATTGAATTAAGCAATTAAGCGTTTCTGTGCGGTATCTTACCTTATTTCTTGATATAAAAACTTTATTTTATTTTCTCTGCAGTAAATAAGCATTATAATTATATTGTATTAATATATAATTTTTTATTTCTATAGAATGACCTACTTTTGAACTATCTTAAGCATTACTAATCATTATATTAGATTTTTAATATTTTAGATTTCAATTAAACCGCAACAATTTGATTTCAATAACAGTATATTACGTAACAAGTTTTATAAAAATACACTTTAGTCACCAGTGTCTGAAGAACTTTATAAATTTTTTCTACGACTATTCGTTTTTGGGTACATTTTTACAACACATAATAATATTTAAAATTTTTAAAATATACCGAAAAACACCAATACCAAGATTTCCTGTCGATTATTTCATAACTTCAATACTTAGGATGTTGGCTCCATGCAGGATGGAACTCGGAAAAAGAGATTAGGTGCAGAACAGAGATGGCACGTGCGGCATTCATGAGATATGAAAAAATTCTTAGAAATCGAGACCTGCACCTGTCTCTTCGAGTCCGATATGCAAAATGCTATGTTTGGTCGGTACTTTTGTACGGAGTGGAGGCATGGACTGTGAATGCAAAAATGATCAACAGAGTGGAAGCCTTCGAAATGTGGACCTACCGACGTCTTCTGAGAGTCCCGTGGACGGACAGAGTAACTAACGACGAAGTACTAAGAAGAGTTCATAAGAACAGAGAACTACTTACAGCCGTAAAACGCAGGAAAACGGCCTACCTCGGACACATTTTTAGACATGATAGGTATCAGGTGTTACAACTCATATTAGAGGGTAAAATAGATGGCAAGAGAGGAATAGGAAGGAAACAGATGTCATGGGCAAGGAACATTAGACAATGGACAGGTCTAAAAACAATTGGGGAACTTGTCAACGCGCCAAGAGATAGAGACCAATTTCAGCGTGTGGTCGCCAACATCCATTAAGTGGATAGGCAGCGTGATGATGATGATTTCATAACCAAATTAAGCTATAGAGGAATAACGATTTCATTTTCAACTACTGAATTTTAACATCCTCTTTTTCATTTTATTCACAAGCTTGAGTTAGGTTGCTTTTTAGCCCATTTATTACGAGCCACTCTGTATAGCGTTCCTGGTGTAAACAGTTTATTAAAAATTTAGACTTAGGCACAATTGTAAATTCTTAAAGATATTCTCTTACTTCTAGATTACCTTTTAATCCCATAAGTTACAATAAAATTGAGTTTGAAAGGAGTATTCCATTATCTCTCATGAATTGAAAAAAAGAAATCGTCACAAATAAAAAGATTCGCATCGCATGCGATAATGTTTAATGAAGCTGATATTTTACAGTGATACTTGCCCTCGCCTGGCCAGTGCATAATTGAATATTTTCGCTAATTAATCAGTAGGAAAAGAGTTAAAATCATTAAAAGTCGAAATAGTGAAATTAATGTTCCAAATCTCTTTTCGATGGTTTGGAATAGGGGGCATCAAAATTGCTTTGCTTTGCTTTGCTTAAAACAAATAAAAATTAGGTATTTTAATTTTATAATATTAAAATTTGGCAAACCAAAAAAAAAAAATTGACAAGTGCGACGTGAGATTCGTGATTGTCAAAAATTTGGCATTTTCTAGAATACCCAATAAATCATTGGTCTTTTTTGAACGGAGGGTTAAATTAATTACTTAGATATCTTTTTATAATATTCAAGTTTTCCAATTTTATGGCATTTGTTTTACTGTTAAATACAAACATGTATTTAAAAAAAACTAATGTGCGAGATGTTATTTTTTTACCTTGACTCGTTTACTTTGCAATAAGTAGAAAAGATACGGCAGGTGTACTAAAATGTACTTATTATTTTTCATAAACAACAGGGAAGGGGAATTTTCGTTTAAGCCATCTTTCCTAAAAGTATACCACTGGTTTGTGAAAACAGTATCTCCCTTTAGTTAAAATAAGTAAAATGCACTAACAAAGTTTCGAAAAATGAATACCCTGTATATGAACCTATTGTACGTAACACCCTTTTAAGGGATTAGTAAACTGGTTTAATAAAATAGAACATACGTAAATTAATATTACTTTAAATACTAAATAAGACGAACTCTCTAGCCTTAAACCGGTTTTTGTTGCTTCCTTACATCCATCCACATCAAAAGATGTGTTAAAAAGTATTTATCTTTATCGGCCTCACGGATCGGGTTGCACATATTTACACACCGGATTACAACAGAGTCCGCCACAATGAAAAAATTATTGATGTTCGGCCTGTACACCATTATCAAAGGCTGGAATAATCCTTTGAATACAACGCAGGGCCACATCGTCCTTTCGTCGCAAGTCAAGCGGCTAAATATCAGTCACAACCCTGTCAAAAATCCTTTTCCATTGTGTGTCGGTTCCTCTACGTGTCACTTATTCGTACGCTGGTTTAGTTTTGTGCAAAACTATCTACGTTTTGATGTCAATAGAATACCTGGCAAGATTTTGTCACACGTGTGTATTCGAGCTGCGTCTTTCAAAATGGCAGTGCTTTGATCTTGGGGAATTTTAATAACGAAATATTGTAACACCGTTTAATAATAAGAAGCAGTTCTTGAAATTGTTATTTGTCTAATATCAATACGACATGAAATATCGACGTTATAGTGTAAGTAGCGCCCCCTAGGTCTTCCCCATATCCAAAAAGCACCATTCCGAAGTCGTCTTGTCGATTATTTCAAAACAGATTTGCGCTATAGAGGAATAACGATTTCATTTTCAACTAGTTTTAACATCCTGTTTTTCATTATTAACCAGAATTTTATTTACTCACAGGCTCGAGTTAGAGTTAGTTTTTAGCACATTTATTATGGACCACTCTGTATAGGTTTCTTATGTAAACTGTTAATTAAAAATTTAGACTTAGACGAATGTTAACTATTAAAAATATTTTCAACCTCTCACTTTTAGGTTAACCGCAAATACATCAACTGCCTTATAGATTTTGTAATTTTTATTCCCATCAGTTAATTTACAATCAAATTAAGTTTAAAACTAGTATACCATTTTCTCTCATGAATTGAAAAAAAAAATCTTAACAAATAAAAAAATTCTGCACTTTTCAGTTCAATTGCGATATATTTGCCTCTGCCCACCTTTTTTGGGCCTTGGCTTGTGGAATTTAGAATTGCAATCCTTTAATACGAGACTCCCCTTACAGAACTGTGTGAAACATTTTTTTTAAGTACCGAAAAAAAAATTATACTAAAACCAAAGGAATATGAATTACCTTGGTTAGCTAAGTAATGGCAAATGTTTTTCTCAAAGCCGCGAGATGAAATGACTGTTTTAACAAATAACATTTTTAATCAAATTGGATTGAGATATTTATAGAAAAAGCTAATATGGAGGAGTAAATTTTCCGTTTGGTTATCATTTCCCAATTATCACTGTATGACAACTTTGTTGAGAAACTCCGTATAAGCGCCCGCGTTATGTGGGATTGGCAAATATGAAAATGAAATATTGGGGAACTTCAGTTCTGCAATACTGCACTCCAGGTACTAAAACATAGTCTTAACTCACATAGTCATGAACATTTAATGAACATTTTGGGAGAATAACGCTGCCAATTAAAAATTCCAAACAAATGGAGAGAACCGTCTCTAGGGACTTCAAATACCCATATAAATCACCGCGTTAGCTTTACCCTTTAGACCTCAAACTTTCTGTTCTAGGCAATAACTCACATACGGGGTAAGGGATGCGAAAAAAAGAAGAATTACACCAACCGGAATATAAATCTATTGCCTACAAAATCGAAAGACATGTGCACGAAATTCCTTTAACTGGACTGCGCATTACAAAAGGTTAAATAATACTAGACATTTATTACCGACCATTGTCCAGCAAAACGCTTTCGCTACTGTCATCTTTTGCCTTTTACCTACCAGTAAAAATTTATGTCTTCTTGATCCAGCGGCGTAGCTGTTATCTTTGGTAATAGCGAGCTTAAAAAAATTTTTGGAAGCACTAGAACCAAGAGGTCGAATAAGCAAAGTTTTTAAGAGAAAATAAATAGCAGATACATTACATTAAATCAGTCAAATTGTTCAAAATCGATATTTTTGAATACGGTTTTGGCCATCAGTCTACATCAGGACCACGCTTTATCAGGTATATGTCTCATTCTCTGCCATAAAATGAAGAATCTAGAACTCCAACATTAACTAAAACGAAAGTCACAGTGCACAACAACAGATAGTATAAAGTAAGATTAAACTGATTAGATGGAAGTCCGAAGTTAATATAGTTTCATATAATTGTATAAGTGAAGCTCTCCAACCTAAGCTTGAATCTGCAATATTTTCAAGCATTGGAGGACCTCGACAAGGGCTTCCATATTAAGAAATGCAGGTGATACTATTGTTTTTGCTTACAGCTTGGAAGGCCTCCAATATTTGGTTTCACGAATAATAGAGACCAGACCAGAGCACGGTTTAAACCTTAACTCAAAGAAAACAAAGTATGTGGTGATCAATAAGCACTTCCGGTCAATTGATGGTGAGAGATAAACCAGAAGTCGGCAATTACGTGTACCTGGAACTCAACCTTAATAACCAATGAGACAGCTCAATCGAGGTAAAGCGTATAATAGAGAAATCCAATATCGGTCTTCATCAGAATGTCGACCATATTGAATAAGAACGATCTAAAACTGATGACTAATATTCGTGTACACAATACTTTACGAAATCTGTCTGAAGCATCCGTGAGGTAACTAACGGTTTTCGAAATGTGTGACGAGAAGCCCATGGAAAGCAGGATCCTGGATGAATGAGCCGCTCGTGGCTTCAGAAACTGAGAAAATTCTCCTCCTAAACAACTACTGGGCTGTTTCGAGTAGCAGGAAATAAAAATACAATACAATCGCTAATATTTGAAACGGACCATAAGAAAATGCATGTTCCAAACATTACTATTTTAAATAATTAGTTCAAAAACTATTAAAAATGTTTATTTGTTATATCTTGGGTACAATCTCACCTGATCGATAGAGACTAAGCAACAAATACGTCTTTTTAGGTAAATATTGTAATTGACACATTTTAAATTTGTCTTACATAATTCCAATTCGCATACATCAACAGAAAAACATGTGTCATTGGCACGGCACTGGTACGAACTTCTGTACCAACGGACACTATTAATAACGTTCCTAGTGACACTCTCTTTACCCGTTCTCTATGTTGGTTTTGCACCGATTTAAAGATCCCTTGGTTAAATCTGCATGGATTTTCTTGAATAGATGCAATTTTAGATCTCGTTAATGATGTTCGCTGTGTTTCCAGACTGACGCGAATTGATGGTCTTAGAGTTAAGAGATGTAAACGTCAAAAGAACGTGTACAATGAAGGACGTCGCACAAATAGAACAAGCCTCCTAAATGACTGCGGTTATTAATGATTTTTGGAGGGCTATTAAAAGTACTGTGGTGCAAATGAAAAGGAAATTTTAATAAAGTAAAGACTTAAAAATCGTTCTAGTTTGTGCTTTTCACTCCACAAAGTCACATAAAAATAGAACGATCATATGTGCGCACGTATCTTTAATCGGTTAAAACATACATTTTTGAACTGTTTTGGGACTATCCGCAGATGCGCCTTGGGAATTTATTGCTTTGAAATGGATACTGCGCATGTGGAAATCATCAAAGTGCAAGGCTATAGAAAAAAACGTATAAGTCCATACAGCTTAGGATTTTGTTTTAATATAGGTATTTTCGCTCACAGATCTTCTAACATACGCTATATGCTGCGCAAAGTGTCACTTTAGGACATTACCTACTTAGAGCCACTCTGGTATTTTGACGTTTGTCAGTACAAAATGTACTCAAAAACTAATGGTTGTAGAAAAAGTATATTATGCAACATGTTTATAAACTTCGATAAACATTGCTTTGCTTATGGCTATGATCAAAGTGTAGTAACTTCGCGTGTTACTTGTATATTAAACAGTCGCTCCACTCGTGCCATTTTGTATTGTATCGAACGACGCTTCACTTCACTCTCATATTTTTCTGTGCAGTTAATATGGCTAAATTGGTAACAGTGGAAAACGAAAACTGTGATAGTGGATTTGTGTAATAGGTACCTCGAAATAAGACATGATCTTATAATTTAATAAAAATATAGAAAAAATGATAACTTGCTCCACAAATTCTAATTACCCCGGGTGTAGCAACAAGTCTCAATAAGTCTCATATTTTTGAAGAAGTCTACATAAAGGTCACTTCGCACCAACTGACCAATAATTTTTGAAAATACAAATTTAATGTTCTTCACCTGCAGGAACCACCTTTCTGAACTTATTTCTTTTGTACTCCCTACTCTAAAATACCTATGTACCGATCAGGCGAGTGTTTCCGGTACTGTACTCCGGTACATGGCTGAATGAATGGATTCGTTCTGTTTTGCAAAAATATACCCAAAAAAAAGTAGAACCTAAAAAAATATAACATGCAACACAATAAACTTTCTCAAATATTCTTTAAAACTCGCGACCAAAGGGGCGTTTATCAATTTTTTTAGATGATTCACTATTTTCAGCATGCATTTATGCTGAGCCAAAAAGTCAGTTTTTTTTAGTATATAATGGGTGTTTTTTTTCGATGTATGGAAATTTAAGTTGGCATTACTGTTCAAGATGGAGACCGATTTAACAGCTGTCAAGTGATTTATTTTCAGTTTTATTTGGCCATTCATCATGAATAGACTCACGCCTTAACAACGCTTGCAAATAGTGCAATTTTATTTCGAAAATAATGGTTCTGTGCGGAATACGTATCGCGCACTCCGTCCATTTTATCTTCGACAAAATCGTCCATCAGAGCAATTAATTCGATTAACCATGAAACGTTTTCGCACCACGTTTAGTCTTATTGATAACTCGCATCCCCAGAGACGCCGTACGGTGCGTACAGAAGAAGCTATTGCTGCTGTAGAGCGTAGCATTGAGGAAGACCCGAATGAGTCCATCCGCCATCGAGCACAGGAATTGGATCTGTGTCCATCCACTTTATGGAAGATTTTGCGGAAGGATCTTGGTTTACGTGCTTACAAAATCCAACTCGTGCAAGAACTGAAGCCAAACGATCATCAAGTAAGGCGTAGCTACGTCGAATGGGCCCAAAACGAGATTGCCGTTGTTCCCGATTTTCATAAGCGAATTTTGTTTAGCGATGAAGCGCACTTCTGGTTGAATGGCTACGTCATTCCTGAATTGAATAACCATGATGTCCAGGAGATGTGGTTTCAACAAACATGTCACACAGCTCGTGCCACAATCGATTTATTGAAAGAAACGTTCGGTGACCGCTTAATTTCACGTTTTGGACCTGTGAATTGGCCTCCAAAATCTTGTGATTTAACACCGCTAGACTACTTTCTGTGGGGCTATGTAAAGTCATTGGTCTATGCGAATAAGTCACAAGCGCTTGACCATTTGGAAGACAACATTCGCCGTGTTATTGTCTATATACTGCCAACAAATGTTGGAAAAAGTCATCGAAAATGGGACGTCCTGATTGGACTACATCTGCGCCAGCCGTGGCGGTCATATGCCAGAAATCATATTATAAATAAATAAAATTCCTGTCAATCGAATAATCTATCGTTGTTTTATTGCAACTTAAAGTTCTATACATCGAAAAAAAACAGCCCTTAATATGAATTCCTTAAAACCTAAACCGCAAACACGCCGACCCATTTCTTTGACAAAAAAAGGCTTTCACCCAATATGATTTGTACATGCGTTAAGGGTTTCTTTGCTAACTGGTCATCGCTTGTATTACTTCGAACAAAAGCTTAGTGATTATGCACGAGGGTAGTTTTACCCAGAAAATGGCGATCGTTGCGCGGCGCAAGGGACGATTTTTTATGGGGCCGGCTGCACGCATCAGTCACCCTTTATGCATGGACCTGGTCCAGCCGATAGCAATAAATTACGAACGAGTGGACAACCCCGAGAGAAGAGGGTGCGTTGCTCTGATGCAACTGCTGTCCAGAGGGTTGCCGAGGGTTAAAATCGCAATGATATTTTTTTGCAGATAATGGATTTTCGAATTTTATGGGGTCCACTACTATGCGTGCCTTTCGAACTTTGTGAATGTTTTTGGGGTTGCGATTAATATGCGGGATGTAAGTCTTAAACAGGGTGGCCTAGTAAGTTTGCAAAGTACTATATCTCGGAAATTATTAGTCCGAGGCTTGTAGTAACAATTTTTATTACTAAAGTGGTCAAAAGGAGACTGTAGAAAATATTTTCAGATTTCCAAGATGGTCACCATGGGGCGTAACGTCCATCTTAACTGTTTTAGGTGATTTTTTTCTGAAATCCATCTAGTATACCAAGAAAATATATGGTTTTATAGCTAAGCTTTATTCGAGTGAGTTTTATTTAACAATTATTTATTAAAATAAAGTGGAGGGTAATTTTAAATAACAGTTGTTGATCCTAAAAGAATGTGCTGACTTGAACAAAGTTGGTCTCGTTGGATAATGCATTTATTGTTCCATCAAACTCATCTTTTCTGTACAAAATTTGGTAAACAATTAAATGCAACAAGTTTTCTTTTTTTCATCAAATGTAGTCTAGTGATATCTTATCCCTAGCCTAAAAAAATGAAGAAAGATTTTATTACATCGGTATTTGTTGCAATTTATTTTTCATTTTTAAGGTTTAATGATATCACTTCAAATTAATCAATTAAAAGTATGATTGAACTAAAATATGATAAAAAAAAATTACTTTGGCCCTCCTATATCTTAAGAGCCTTAGGAAAACTTTATCTTCAAATAACGCAAAAGTGTCATTATTACTTATAAGGAGTTTCTTTAACTAATTCAATACGTCATCAGCGACAAAGCTTGAGCGTCATCTCCGTCACATGCCCCTTTAAAAATGACGACACCGAACGTTAAAATAGGAAGACGGCTCAAAAAGCCAATTGAATGCGGAACACATGTGTGCGGGTGTTTTAAAAGCTATACGGATAGGAACCGATATGTGATGCGGTGCGAAGGGAGACTTGTTGGCCCAGGTCACGAAGGGAAGTGACGTAGTTGCGAGCGTGCCTGTAGTAGAAAAAAAATATCCCGTCACCTCGGCCACCACTTTCACCGAAGAAGACCTTTTTGACATAACGGTAATATTTAATTGGATTTCATTAGGGTTTAAGTATTATTTCTGGCCTAAAGTTTGCAGAATCTAATAAAAAATCAAAGAAAACAAGCCTGCTAATCTTCAATTTCATTACGTTATTTAATTGGTTAGTTTTGGTTAGGTTTCCTAATTCATAAAACATCATATTATATTATACCTTATATCCTAAGGTAATTTAAATTGCAAATTTATATCCTATCTAAATGCATATCGTTTTCATTGAAAACATATTTTAGGTTTGCTCCAACCATGCTTATAACAGTTTCGGAAGGGTGCTACTCTGATATGAGTGGTTAGCAGTTTAATTTTCAATTAAATTTAAATTTAAAATTAATTATATTCTTGACGTATGTTGTACAAATTGTTTTGAATTTAAAGCGAGTCAGTAAGTAATCAATCATCTTTGGTAGTAGTTGATATTTTTTATCATGAGTAGATCGAGTTTTGCAAGAGGATTGCTAAATTGTCTATGAAATAATCGAAAGAATCTGGTCAAAATTGGCGTCTGTGCATAAAACTAATTCAATGAGGAGTTTAATCCTCAGGAACAAGCGAACTCGATCTAAATTGAAATAGCACCGGCGTGATACAAAAGTGAGGCAAATTTTGCAAAAGAAAAATACAGCTTGCAGTGTGGAGTCCTGTTCTTTGTCTTGTCTACTTATATATAGTTCTGATATCGGAAATATTCACATATTGATGATTAAGCGATATATTCTTTACAAATCTGTAAAAAATTATTATTTATTTCTTGGAAAAAGAAACACTAAATCAATAGGAAAAGAATACCAAGATACTGATTTATTTTCTATTTTCTAAATAACGAATATAAGTTATCATATTATACAAATGATATAAATAATAAATAATGATATAATAAATAATCATAATATATTGTACTTATAGAATAATACGGTTTATAACTGCAAACGCCTTACTTGGCCAAAAAAATTTCCTTTGCAGAATGTACCCTCCCCGCAACCAAATGCCAACGAAAAAGCATGAAATCATTAATCAAATCAAATCAAAAATAGTTCAAATATGTCACTATCATTTAGTTCAAAAAATACCCATAACTCTCTCTAAACAAAATTTGTCTCACAAAATCCATATGGACTGGATTCCCGTACTTTGAGTGAGTTAGAAACGCACAGAAGCATTAACTTCAGCAGTATTCAACAATGATCCGGATTGGTTAGTTTGTCAAATTTTTTATTATTTAATGTCAGATTGTTAAAGTTCGTTTTATGAGGATTGGGGCGTATATTTTTCTTACATATCAAATAATTGTCCTTTTGCTAAAACAGCTCTTTAACTGCAGTCATTTTAGTCTATTTGTGAATTTGGATTTATTAAATTGGTAAGGCAATTAATGACGCAAGTTTGAAGCAACGTGAAATGAACATCAATGGCATTTTTGCAAATGTGTTTTTTTTTCGTTAAGTTGCGATCATAGCAACTCTCCATAAAATGTGAAGTTTACTTACAAAAATAAATTTAAAAAAATATTGTATACAAAAGGAGATAAAATAATTAATCAGATGCAAAAATGTACAGAGACGGATTAAAAAAAAACTCTGAAAATAATCGAATAAATCGTCATTGTTATAGAGAATTTGCCGTCATTCATTTTAACAAGCACGAAATGTTCATTATTGTAGGGACAAGTGGTGGTCTCCATTCAAACGCGCCTAAATATTTTTCCGCCTATTAAACTTTACAAATAATGGCGTATGAACCCTTTGCTCTCAGCCCTTTCCCTCGTCTGATAATTACGGTCATCCGTAGGGTCGCAATTTGCGGCTTCTACCCCTTTTTCTATTATTCCGCATTACATGGTTAAAATTGCGGCAAAACGCAACGCCATTGTCCGTAAACACGAGGTTGCTTTTGGGTACTATGAAATTTTTGACCGCTATCCTATCGACATTGAATTGAAAATCTTCGCTTCTCCGATTTTTTATTTTTGGCTTTTACAGGCAGGCCCGGTGTCTGGCTGTAGGTGTGTATTTTTTTTTTATTTCAGCCCAATAAATTTATCATAAAATGGTATAGACGATATGTGTTCTGGCGAAGATTAACATCTACGATTGGCACTTTCCGTTAGGATTGAAAGCAAAGTCTGACATCACCTATTTTACCTTATTGGTGGCACCTGTAAGTGGAATTGATAGCGGAATGTATTTTGGGCAGAAAACGGTTTCTTTTTGCGGCAGGTGACTTGCCAACATCTTATAGGTGGCGGTTTATTGATGGCCGTCCCAATTAGGTGATTGAGAACTGTGTTCAAGCTAATACCAGCCAAAAATTTGCATTTAAATTATAATTGCAGTAATATTTAGGGAAAACCTAACTTGCGATGTTTGCATTTGACAAGGAATAAATAAGTAAGTAACCAATTGATCTCAATTTTTGATTAATGCAAATGTAAATATTGAATTTTGATTTTGAATGTACTGAATTACCCATTTCTAATTTTGGGAGTAAGGTAGATAAATGAAATGCAAAATGACATTCTTAATTTGCTTCTCTCTGTATTAAAAATATTGTTTTCTCCTGTTTAAAAACTATAAAAAAGTTAAATATATATTATCTGCAAATTCTTATCTATATCAATTTTGGGTAATGCTCGTTGTAGTTATAATTTTCACTTTTTGCTGCGTTTTATTTGTAACGCAAATGTATTTAAATTACCATTAAAAGGGCCACCGATATTCAAAAACATCAGAGGCAACTTTCTCAAATCGATTAAAGTGGCTTCGAATAAACGAGGAAATTTTTAATTTCAAACTTCGTTTGCCCCTCAGATAGCTCCGAAAGATAAGAAACTTATTTTCCCCCGGGGTAATGTTGATCAATGTTTCCAAGATGGCTGCCGCGGCACATTAATTATTTATCCTTTACATAGCTTTCCCCCTTTTAGTTACTTTGTCTTTCACTGGTTGTTTCGTGTATATCTCGTGCACCCTCAACGCAATTTTGCCGTTCAGAAATTGGGTATTATTGCAATTTTCTGCTTGGTTATACTTTCCGCAGAGAGTTTTAATGTTGATGAGCCAGCTATTTATCTTACGTGATATTTGTTGGGGAGGTTGAAAAATATTTTGTCATATTCACAGCCAATGATACACTCAAAGGAAAACCGATATGAACAAATGGTCAACTCCGCCATAAAAAACAAATAATGGATGAAATCTACTTCAATGAATTATATTATTATTTATTATTTTGTTATGTATAATTATATCGTTGGTTCTATTTAATACGTTTAAATAATGATTAGTTTTCATGTATGGCAAAATGATAAATAAGACGTAAAAAAAGGAAATTTGAATACACTATTTCGCTAAGGAGTAGGTACTTTTGATATATACGTACCAACAACAAATTCTAAATATGGCTAGCATACTACCATCAAAAGATAGAATAATTTTTTATATTTATATTTGCAACTAGCGTTCACTAGGAATCACCACCCCACAAGAAATGTTCGAAATATTTCGACATATTCTTAGGCTAATATAAAAACCAATAATAAAATTCTGCTAAATTTGACAAGTCTTTAAAACTGAAATTAATAATATTTTAATTGATAAGAAATATTATTCTTTTGACTCGATGTTTGACTCATATACAATTCTGGTACCGGGTTAATTTTACTTCTACAAGTCTTTTTGTTTTTATTTCTGTGGGTATGCATAATTCGTAGGTTTATACATTCTATACTGAATACCGAACAATTTTCCTCACAGTCTTCGTTATTTCAATATTTGTTCTACTTTCTGTGAGAACCGAAATTTAGTGAAAATTGTTTCTAAAACACTTACATCAAGTGTTAAACCAAACAAAAGTTTAGCCTTAAGCTTAAGCTTTTTTTAGACGTATTTTCTTCATAATATTCTATTCTATTCTAAGTCAAATACAATAGTTTTAGTCATCTTATTAGGCCTTGTCTTTCAGATAAAAATTCATTGACTCTATCTGAATGAACTGAAGAGCATCAGCCAGCCGCCTAGTGACATTTGACCTTGCGCGAGAAATGTGGCACATGTTATCTTTTTAACTTTGGCGAAGTAGGTAAAAAGGGAAAAGGTTAGGCTACTTAAAGGACACCCCTTCGACAGGAAATGCACATGTGTGTGTGACATCGATATATTTGCGTCACCAGGAAATGGAACCCATAATTTAGTGTGGAGGTTCCCATTTTTCTGACAAGCAAATATGAACCGATAAATTTGGCAATGTTTTCTAAACATTTTAATGTGTTCCTTCCTATCTGGCGACAAGTGGAGGGGCTATTTATTTGTTTATTGGATGTTAGTGCGGTGCCAAAAATTACTAAATACTTGGTTGAAGTTATTGTAAATTTCGGTCTGCGACGACGCCAACATTACATTCTCAGGTAAAACCGGGAAAAACAATTTTGGGGGCGGTCTATTTACGTTTATTTCGCCAAATGGTTCCAGTAACAAAAGGTCGAATATCTGTACCCCGAAAACTCCGCCGGGTAAATGTAAATAGACTTGTGTCAATATTTTAAAACGGCAAACAATACAAACTGACTGTAAACGAATGACTGACAAATTTACAACGGTTGTAAAAAGAAATTGTGCAACAATTGCGCAAAAGAGGATTTGCATATCTAAGATTTTTTATTGCACGCACTTTTACTTTTTACGGCATATTTCCAATTTGCGTTGCCTACAAACATTTGTTGTCCATAAACGGTTTAAGTAGACTCCGATAGGCTTTAAAGAAAATTAAAGTCAATCTTGCCCATATTATTACAGTTTTGAATCACGTTTTAGAATTTGGCACTTGAAGCCTGTTATAAATTTCTTCCTATCTAGATTGCACCGCGAATATGCAGAAACAATATGGTATGATATTATATCATTATAACAAATATTGAAGGAAGAAAATATTAATATCAAAATACTTTGAGAACATATTTTATTTATTAAATATTGCGTTTAGAAGCAGATGATAGTGTTAAGTACGGTATTTAATCTACCTTCGAAGTTCGGAGTTCCACTCTCCGAATTGAAACTTTTACTTTCATCTTCCTCAGCAATGGTGGATTTATTCAAACCACCATTAGTAACATTTAATACCAAATCTTCTTTTGTACTCTCACCTATCGAATTTTTGTTTTTGCAAATATTAGTAGATTTAGATTAAACAATTTAGAAGTAGTAAAGGATATAAAAACAAAAAAACGATTTAAAAAAGATTTACCACTTTCATCAAAATTTTAGTTAGTCTGACAAGGATTTGCGAATAATGTAGTAGGGAAGAGTAGTCCTTTAGACAATATTCCGGGTTGTGATATACTAATTTATTTTGCCGATTTCAACTTTGAATAAGTTCCCTCCCGGTTCTATTCGAAAATTCACATTTGAGGGAACAGTTTTGGTTAATTAGGATATTACGGCATTAAGGTTTAATTAATCGAACAAAAAGTTTCTACAATAAGTAAGATTTATTGCAGCTTCGTACAGTGTTTTTCTCAAATTTCAAAACAAAACACTTGATTAAGTTTAAACCTTTAAAGAGATAAGTAAGAGCGTTGAGAAATAATTTCAATCACGAATTATTGTTTTGGGAAGGTGTAACCGAAGCTACAGTGGTAAAGAAATA
The DNA here is from genome assembly GCF_029955315.1 of Cylas formicarius. Classification (NCBI taxonomy): domain Eukaryota; kingdom Metazoa; phylum Arthropoda; class Insecta; order Coleoptera; family Brentidae; genus Cylas; species Cylas formicarius. The sequence continues at coordinate 14,937,990 of NW_026844334.1, forward strand.
TCAATTTTCAATTTTAGTCAACGCAACGAATTTTATTTTTTCAACACCCTGCATTTCGAAAGCAAAGCGACTTTCCAAATATTTTATTACACATTTTCGCCTTAAAAATAGGTAAGAATTCTCCTTCTTTTTGTTAGTTTTGGTTAGTTTTAGGTAACATCCTGTATAGCACTCTTATTTTACGTTTACATGGGCGTAAAAATTTTTACTTATAGTCGAAAAAGCGCAGTAATTTAGTAAAATACACGCAGAGTGGCGATTTTCGAACGACTCGAAATAAAGGGCAAATCCTTTCAATTTTCCAAAATTGATCCGACAATATAAATGACTGTAATTATCAACGGTCAGACCGGTAACTTTCAAAGGCCCGGTTGCGGAAGGTCGCCCTCTACCCAATATAATTTAGTTCACCCTCTTTCAGGAACCATCATTTTGCCAAATTGAACCGATTCCAAGAAGCCGATCCATTTCGCAATAAATTTTAAATTTTGCATATCCCAGTTGTTTATAGGAACCCTAAAAACCCGAAAAACTTATTTCAGCGTCAATAAAGTTGCACAAAGTTGTTTCCTGGTCGGCAACCGTTGTGTAAGGACATTATTTTTATTTTCATGGTCTGGCAGTTGGGCCCGTTGGGGCCAACTAGTAGTAAACCTCCAAAATTTTGAAAAAAATTGGAATATTGGAAATTCAATTTCAATAACTCACACTGGATTCATAAAATATCAATTAGTAAATAGAATGTGCCTATATCATTCGAACTGTAGATGTTAATATATTAAAACTTGCTAGTAAAACTTATCCTGAAGGGATACGCCAGAAGCTCTCTATTAGAGTAAAAAATTAAACAGTAGAGGAAAAAGTTGCAACTAAAACCACACGGAAAAAACAAAGAAAAGTTTTTTTCCCCAATTTTTAATTTATTCAACGAGAGAAACGAGAGAGAAGATTTTTAAACTTGGGGCCTTTATATCATGATTTAATTTTGACTTTATTGGTTATTAAATATTCCTTGTTACACACGGATATCCATACCGAAATATTAACCATACACAAATATTGTAGTTAAAAAATTATACAGGGGTGCCCACTGTCGAGTTATTCTTTTATATTTATTTTGTCCAAAAATTTAAAATACATAAGTTGCAGGTTGCAATATGATCCATGCAACGAAAAGAGTTAATATACATATACAATAAATATTAAATTTTTGGATTTCTGAGAAAATCGTGGGTTACTTACAAAATTTTCTTAGATATCGTGATTAATTTAAAAATTTTATTCGAACATTTTTAACTTGGAAACGTAAGAATCGTCCTTGCCAAGGGAGCGCGCTCCTTTTGCCGAAACAACTCGTTACTAAAATGTTTATAAACCTTGTTTCATAATCTACTACATCCGATCTCAGGACGTACTGACGCTTAACTAAGTCTGCTGCTCTTATTATTTTTTGAGGATTATATCAAGTATGATTGCCCTGGAATCTTCTTATGTGATTTGCACACTAGTTAGAAACCAATGCAAAATTGTGTTAGAACTCTATAATTTGTCATATAGTACACCATTTTAAAACAATTTTTCTTAAATCCCAAAGATTTTTCAGCTACATTCCTGGCAACAGTTGTTTATTTATTTCTGTTTAAGGAAATGGATATAGTAACCATATTTTTTATCCGTTTGTGAAATAAACAAATTCTATACCTATGGCTTCTTCTTCTTTGCTTCAATTGGTTAAGTCATCAATATTCATTATTTAATTAATACTTATTTTGGAAATGGTTTTGGTTAATTATAATTATTTCCATAAATTATATTGCTAAGAAGACTGGTAAAAGTTTCGAAGAAAAATATGAAATTTGATATCCGTCTAGAGATTTCTAGTTCTTGTCGTATTAATGTTAAAACTTTTGGTTAATAATGTAATATGCGGTATTAATACTTTTACTTTCACGACATGAATAGATGACTGTAATGCTTTTACTTTCCACAAACTTATTTTTATACAACGTGGTGCGTTACGTAAGCAGACCGGTGATTTTAAACTAATAAACGTGGCAGAATTATCTGAAAAATCTCGGTTACTGCTTATCCCTCGTTCAAGATCAATCTCGGAAACGCGTTCGCCAACGCCGAAACGCCAATTTTGTGTGACGTGTGCCACTCGAAAATTTATCGATTATTATAAAAAAACCAAACAGATGATAACATTGGCCCCAGGTTTAACAGATCTATTGTAAATCGATTTCGAAAGAAGGGAGCTCTATAGAAGAGGATATTTTGATGACGGCCTCCCGGACTTATTCAAATCACATGGCCCTAAAAAAATTCCTGGCGGTTTTTTTGTATCTATACTTTGCGCCCCCCAGATGAAACGTACGCTTTTTAAATGATTTTTGGGGTATTAATGGCACGAGCCACCCAGAAAATGACAGCTAATACCATCGTACGTGGTTCATTTTTCTACCCTAACTATAGGGGCACCCATTCATAATATTTTTAAAAAGTGAAACATTTCATTCTTTAAGTTCATCAAAATAGTTATGAAATTGCAAGAAAGGACTTGGAAAGATAAAATTTGAAATTATATTTCGAGATTAGTGCGTAGCGTATATTTTTACACTCTACTTTCAGGGAAAGTTTAGTTGTTTTTGTTAAATTTTGTCAGCATGGCAATTTTTTAATTGTATATTACGTTAAACTTTTGAAAAACCATAAGAGAGACGAAGATGTTTAATTTATAAAAAAGTTGCAAAATTTGGTGTTGTTGAGGAAACTAAAAAAAATCCCATCACTTCTGAAGATACGCCGATTTCGTTTTTATTTTTTTTCTGGTGATATTTATATATGTATATATATATATATATATATATATATATATATATATATATATATATATATATATATATATATATATATATATATATATATATATATATATATATATATATATATATATATATATATATATATATATATATATATATATATATATATATATATATTCAATTCAATATTCAATTTTTCAAAGAGACTTCCACAGGCTACTGTGCAACACTATTTACAAAACTTCTGGATACCTCCTGCGTCGGTTTTTATGTCTCTACATATTGAAATTGCTTACATTTTATCACATTCAAAAATTTGAAAAACTAACGTCAACATTAGTAAAACCATCAACTACCAAACAATGTGGTAAATGTATCATCGCACCAACTTTCTGACAAGGAAAAATCAGTTGCAAAAGGCGAAATCATTTCAAATGTCGAGCCTATTCTAAACAAACTGCCATCTCAGGCGTCTAATGAAATTCGATTTGAAACTGCGAAAATCCTTAAAAAATCAAAACTTCCAAAGCTTGAAGGTATTGCTTTAAAATTTCTAATATCTAATCTAATCGTCATCTTTGAACGGTAACCTTAAATCTGTTATTAAGGCTTCTTCTCTATCAGAATCCATATAAAGGTCTGTTATTCCTTTTGACTCTAAAATTTCTCTACTCTACGGACTAACTAAGATTCACAAACCAGGATTACCCCCTCGAGCTATTGTTCTCCAACATATTCTTTAGCAAAATAATTAGCTTTAGGGGGAAAACTGATAGTTTCGTACTTAATTCCTTTCACCAGTCATCGCGAATATATTTATGGAGCCTTTGAGAAGAAAGCCCTCGACCTTCCATCTAAAACCAAAATTATGGAAACGCTGCTTTATTGATATCTTTGTTATTTGACTTCATAGTCATACATTTTACCATTGAATTAGAAACTAATAATAACCTCGCATTCTTAGATATTCTTATCATTAGAAAATCAGACCTAACATTGGGTCATTCTGTTTACAGAAAAGCTACACACACAGACCCATACCTTAATGCATGGTCACATCACCATCCGGTTCAAAAATCATCGGATATCAGCAGTAAAATGGATATGGAGTCGAAAAACTATCTCAGCCTGAGTCACTGAACACAGAATTAAACCATCTTACATCTGCTCTTCTCTCTAATAATTTCCATATTTGAGATATTAAGCGTTCCATCTCAAGAAACACTTGCACACTTCCTTCCAAACACAAAGATTCCGAAAGAAACCCCACACTTGCCACTGTTGTCCTTCCTTACATTCAAAAGTCCTCAAGAAATATAACGTCAAAACTGGATTTACCATTTGTCCAAAAAACTCTTAATATTTTCGACCCGTCAAAGACAAAACTCCACTTGAGATAACAGCAGTTTACAGCATTTCATGCATATGCGGCAAATAATACATCGGAGGGATCGGAAGAAAAATATCAACTAGGCTAAAAGAACATACGTGTTTATGTTCACGAAACCGGACATAAAATTTTATGGCATAAAACTAAAATTTTTGCTTGTAATCAATTCTTCTACCAACGAAAAATCTGAGAATCTATAGAAATCTATAAGCAACCAAACAATCTTACCTTTACCCGTCACCAATATGGGAATCTGTGATATGGAACAACATGCTTCTCGTCTAGCGCCGCCCCGATAAACCTCAGCAAGTTCGATTTAACAACAATCGACACAGGAGGCATTCAGAAGTTTTGAAAATGGTAAATAAAGTCACTTTCTCGTTGCCAATTTTTGAGGTCTACAAGATAGAGTTGAGAGATTATAAATACGACGTTTCGTTATGGTGGAATGCTCATTATTGAGCAAAGTATACCGGATATCAGGCATCAACATCATTTTGGGTTTAATATGTGGGTTGAGAGGAGATACTTCAATTGAAATATATTCTACATGTCACGATTTTTGCACAATAACATTTAGTTATTGTCTTTATATTGAAAACAGATGGTTAATTCTTATTTTGGAGTTAATAATAAAAAAAAATTGTTCTGAGATTTTTGAAAAACATTCAATATAATCTTTTTCCTACTCCCGTCTGTAAAATACCTAATTGCCCACCGATCTAGCAACTTTATCACGTCAGTTTCGTTTCCCATGAATCCGAGCCACTTCGGACATTTCCGAGATTTTACCGCACGGATTTGGGAGCAATCGGATATTTTCGGAGATATTTCCCACGCTTTGAATTTTGACGTTTGTCAATTCTGACAGTGAATGTATTCGCGTTGTTTTGCGAAAATGTACCCAAAAACTAACGGTCGTACAGAAAGTATAGAATGCAACACGTTCGGTAAACTTTTTAGCTCACTCGTTTATTAAAAACTCGCTCCGCTCGTGTCAAATAAACTCGTGAGTCAAATGCCGTTTACTGCACTTGTTGCATAGTATAATATTTCTTATAACGGTTCTCTTAACTCTGAGCGTTGCCTCAGCCTCCTGGAGTAACAAGTTGAAGAAACTTTGGACAACTTACTGCTTGGAAATGTTAGAAACTGTGCATCAGAACAGTGCACCCGCGCACCATACCCTAATCGTGCGCGAGTACTTATCAGGCAGATTTCCGGAAAAATGGATTTGTTTCTGGGCCCCTCGTTCGCCGGACTTCATTCCACTCAATTTTTTTGTATGGGAATTTTGCAAAAATTTATATTTTCCAGTAAGTTTTTGAGATTTGGGGTCAACTGAGAAGATTAGTTTTTGGAGTCTTTCAAATAATTTCAACTGATATATTAAGAAATGTTTTAATTTCGACAGTTCGAAGGTGTTATCTGTCATTGGAAAATAACTCTCACTTGTTTTTTTTTGTAGTCTAGTAGTTCTTTTTAAGTAATTGCTTAATAATTAACATTTGATCTGATCTACCTATTTGCCTATCATTTTATCTTTTTTTGTATTATTTTTGATTTTATATTTATTTTATTATATTTATATTTATTATTTTATTTATCATATCAGCAAAATATAAAGCATTTAATAAAGACCATTTTTTCTAATTAAAACAATAGTGTCGTACATCGTTCAAATTGTAATAAAAAATTCTTTTTTTAATTTTTTATTTTTTTAAATATTTTTAAATAACAGCAAGAAAAAATAAAAACAAAATCGGCAAATTTCTTTTTTATTTGCGTGTCGTCAGAACTAAATTTGGCAACTTTATAATAATATTATTTTATAGTATAATTATTCGTATGCACATCTAGGCCTCTGCGATTTTTTTTTATATATAAAATATGACAACGCTTCAAATTTAACCAAAAACCTTCACAACCTCCATATGCAAAATCTCAGTAAAAAGCAAATGGTAAAATATTTTAGGTAAATTTAAGTTTTGAATTTACATATTTGAATTATGACGTTTTTTCATATTATTAAAAAAAACGCTAGGATGGTATATTAAAAATCAATTTGTCTAAGTACGTGCTGGTTCTGGCTTTTTAGAAGGGAAAAAGGGTATCATAATAAGCAATTTTTCATGTTCTTTAGTAAAACAAAATGGACGCATAATTATATAAGAATGTGTTTTGTTCCCAATCGTGAGTGAAATTGATTAAAATTTAGTTCAAAGTAGTGAGCAAAAATACAAAAAATTCGTAAGCGTATAATGGGTTGCATACTTCTAGTGGGATATTTAAGGTGCATATGATTCAAACAATGAAATTTAAATCACTTTAGACTTTAGAAATTTTATCCACAAAAACAAAGGCGCTTAATTTTTTTATAATGCAACGGAGTTTCAACCCCCGTGCCAGGTGACTCAATTTTCCATTTAAGGTTAATTCCGCGAGGCAGGTGATCGATTCATCGCGCCCGGTATGACACTTCCAAAAAAGGGGTAAACGAAGGGGTGTCCCATACTAAAGTAGACCGTAAATAAGTTTTTTATACGTCGGACACCCTCGATGATGCCTTAATCGACTCCCGATGTATTCAGTGGTGGTTAAGGGTTGAAAGTAATACGTTATGGCTTAGTTCAAACGCCAACAGCTTGGTTAATAGGGGGTGGCAACTCATGTTAATTAGGTCCAATCTTTTTAATCGAGTTTGAATTTGTAATTGGACGACTAGATTAAGTGGCTGATGTCGATCACTGGACTTATTTACATTAGATTTTTTAAGTGGGAACAAAAAGTTTTTTTTTTATCTTTTGAACACCACTTCAGCGTGTTTTGATTGTTAGTTATACTACCAATTCGTTAATACAAAATGAAATAAGTTTTATAAATACCATTAGTAGTTACTAGTTTGACTCAGAAAAGTAGTGATTGGGTATTTTAGGATAGGGAGTAAAAAAATATTTTTTGTGGCCACGATTCGTTATTAACTGCTCCAGGTTATAAATGTGAAGACTGTATTTGATATTGTCATCTCGATCCAGCATATTAGACCTATATGATATGAATATTCATAACGCTTGTGCAAAATACTGAAAACGGTTACCAAAAATTACTCTTGAAGCTATAGTCAATCAATTAAAACTCCGAAGTCGATGCCTCAAGATGCCGGAGTCTTAATTTAGCAACCCCATATAATGTTTGTGTTCTTTTAGGGACAGGCCAGTATACCTAATGAGCGTCTGGAAGTCGCTAATGTGTAATATTTTTAAAAAATGTCGGTACATGCGTATTCTCACCCTACCTAGTTCCTAAAAGTGCATAATCTGTATCTTGAACTTACGCAGTGGTTAGAGCAAACTTTTAAAGGTAGTAACATTTTTATGACAACTAACAGTTTGAGCCAACAAAAATAAATTTATTGTGAACAATAAATATAAAAAAGCCTTCCAAAAACATAAAATAAACATATGTTGTCTTATAAGTCAAGAAATGAATGGTGTTTTATAGTAATCTGAAACTATAGACACTGAGCATTGATGACACGTAAACAAGTGAAGATAATTGGAACAGTCTTCCTGCCACCAGTCACCACAAATTTCACACCCAATCAATTCTGTCTTCCTTGTCCACTTTTTTACATTGTGGAACGTGAGTGGCTTTAGGCATAGGCAAGATCATCTGTGGTGTGACATTCTAAGTATCACACAGGTCTTCAGTGCTGGCTGCCAATGGTTCTTCTCCAGCAAGCATTACACTAGAGGACTGACCTGGAATAGAATCATAGATGAAAACGAATACTGTAAGAGTATACGCACAAGTTCATAAGAGTACGCGTGCGTACCCTTGGGATCCGTACTTTTTGGCATTACACAGCGCACGCGAACCTCCTTTTGCAGTAAGTTGAACAGGCCTATGTAATCTCACTTTTGAGACACATTCATCAGATCAAAATGTTGAAAACATTGATTTTTCCGTTATTCGTAAGCGAGTCTCCATATTGTCTAAATTTATGTACTCATCTGAACGTATCATAGACAAACACATGCAGCAGCCGCATGTTAAGGGTTTCCAACTATGAACATTTTGTGCACTTTTAGATTCTTTATATAGAACTAAGATAATTTTATAATTAGTACATCAAGTTTATTTATTTATAATTTATTATTATAGACAATCACTCTGGAAAAAGTTTTAGATGCGGTATATACTTTTCATTGCTTTTTATGGACTATTAAACACATACATGCAGCAGCGATATCACATTGTGGCAATATTTAATTCGGTGTGGGTTTCCTTGAGACATTTAGTTATTATGTCAATCCCGAAGACTCTCATTTTGAACTCTACAACTTTCATAAAACTTTAGTAGCTTTTTGCGCATCTAAATGGAAAACTTTTAATGGTTTAGAAGTGGGTACTAGGTAAATATAGCAAGAAAATAATAATAATACTAATTATTATTATTATTGCAAAAAAAAACAATTAACGTCCTTCGGTAAAAAGTCATTATCGACCGAGGTATAAGAAAAGGTGTGAAATTTGTCGGTTCTTCTTCCGCGCTATAGGAGGTGGCGCCTCATTTCGGATTCTCTTTTCGGCAAAATGAGGGGGCATTCCGACGGTTCTCACTTAAGGACTGGACAAAGGCCAGTGCGAGATATATTAAATAATTTGAAAAATATTTAATAAGAGCTACGTCAACGGGATGATTTATTAACACCGACCATTGGTGCCGAACACGAAAGGATCGAACATTGCATCTTTGTTCCTGCCAAAACACAATATTCTGTGCCTTTTAAAAAAATAGGTAGGAACGGTACTAAGGAGAATTGAAATCAAAAAAGTTGTGTCACAGTTATATATTATTATTGTTAAGGTTATACATAAAACTAAAAGAAACAAATCCAAACTATTTTCGAATGTACAGGGCGGTTCAAAAATATGTGGGAAACCAAACATATATATTTTTAAATGGAACACCCTGTATATTATTGAATTGGTAGATACTCCCTTTTGGTAGATACTCAATCGCCCAATGTAGGGTATGGTTTTCGGATTTATGGCTATTTCTTCAGCAATAATGCCAATCAAAATGTGTTTAATGCCCAATATTTTTAACGCCGTTTCCGACTGCTCTAATTTTATTATGTCAACAATTTTATTGTGGTAGCCATTTATGAAGTTAGTTCGAATCATTTATACAGGGTCACTAAAAATGAAAAATATTAATTACTAATATTAATGCTCTTTTAATTTATCAGCATTGCCTAAACTCACTTTTTTTTTGAGGTATACACATTTTTACGACCAAAAACTCTGAAGATTTGTCAATGAGCCAAATTATTCATTTGATCAAAAAAAAAATCCATTCGTTCCATTAATTTAGAACATCTGCCTTTCTTAGTGCAAATGTTAAGTTGGCTATGTAAATATAAGTTTGCCATGCAAGTGTTTATTATTATTAACAAATTTTTTGTCCCTAGCGTAAAATACTATTTAAATTGATTTGGCAAAGTTGGGCAGTTCATGATTTTTGTATTCATTTTTTTATGTAATCTGCTGTTATCTGAAAGAATTTTCACGTTGAGGTAATATTTGTTTTGTCCTCAATCTTTTATTTTTCGCACTTTTTGAAAATTTTCAGCTTTTTGTTCGTAAAAATGTGTATAGCTCAAATGATAGTAAGTTTAATTATAGGGAACGCTTAATAAAATTAGCATTAATAGGAGTAATTAATAGAAGCATAATATAATATACAATTATCTACATTTAATTCTTTCAGGAAAATTAATATTTTTCATTTTGACTCACCCTATATAAACGATTCGAATTAAGTCGAATTAAGTATGGGATAAATGACTGCAGCCCTTTTTACGAAAAAATGGCCATAAATTCACTGAGTATTGGCCATAACAACTCTACATTGGGCGATTTAGAATAAAAGAGAGTATCTATTAATGTTATAATAGACACTCCGTATATTTGAGAATAATTTATATATGATAATAACATAGCAAACGAGATATAACTTTGACACGCTATTTGGACACCTTGCGTGTTCAATGTTTTAAGGGAATTGAATAAACATTTTTCCTAAAATATCAGGGAAAAAATTGTAATTTATTTTTTCGAAAATGTGCTCAAGCAATTAATTCACAAAGTTGTCTTCTAGATAGCTTTTGCCGACATTTTGCAGTTGCTTTTTAGTATTGCTGACGAGTAGGCAATAAATCTTTATAAAAATGATTTGGGTAAAATAAGAGAGAGGTAAATAACAACCAACTTGTTGTAGTAGATTAGAGGGGACCGCCATTTTCAATTATGTCCGTAACAACTTTTAATATCCGCATGTGATCGATATTCCGTGTTTTAATTTAAAAATGTTTCTTCTGTTGTAAAATTAAAAAAACAGTACGTTCATTTATTTATAAGTTCATAAAAATTTGCATTATTTTTGAATCTGAGTTCTCTAGGTCTGGTTACCAATAAGTTAGCAAAGTTTTTTCTCTTGGGGAAGCTTGAAATTTAATTTGTATATCCTTTTAAATTTAAGAATAAATTTGTTTCCTTTTGAATGCATGCTGTTCAAAAAAAAAAATGAAACAAGCGAATTATTTATTTGTTATATTTCAGTTGATACAAACATATATACATATTTTTAATTCTATAAAAAAATGTAAGATATTTTGTAGTCTCAGATAAAGAAATTAGTTTTTCGTTTGTATTGGTTCCCAAAATTATCACTAGAATTTTAAAATTTCCAAAATGTACGGTTACAGGTAAATTTTTTCGACAACTTGAACATATTGAATGGAGTAAGTAAATATAGGATAAAGTGACTTCGGGCAGGCAGAAAAAACGATTTTCTTCGGCTATTAAAAATTTGCGAGTAAATTGATATTATTTGAACCGAAAGCGTCTTCATCTACTATCGTTCATTTATGATGTCACGCTGAAAACCCCTGCAAGAGACAAGCGGCGCAGTCAAGAAAACACAAGACGCTTCCGCAAATTCTGTAATCGAATACCTATCAATAGAAGCGCAGCTTGTGAATAACAGCGCGGAGCGTTTTTGTTTGGAACTATTTTTACCAAACACGACGTATAGGGAGGGGTATGAAGTTACTCGTTTCAACAGTCGGGAGAATTTTTCGCTTAGTTTTCAATCTAAAAAACATCTTTAAGAAGCGATGTCGGTAACGGACACAGAAAGTTCGGAATTAGTCAAACATCGACAATGAAATAGCAAATAGCCTCAATTTGTCAAGGATTTTATTCGGCAATATACATTTTATGTGTTAGAAAATAATAATGCAAATTTTCAAGCTTTTCTTTGCGGTAGTAGGACAAAACCAAAATTTTAACTAGAAGAAATTAAAACCCCAAGCGTTTACGAAGTAGTCATTCGTCAATTTTCCGAAATGCATAAACTCACAGCCAGTCTACTTGTGCAAGAACGTTTGAGCAAAATTCCCAAAAAAAATGGAACGGTGAGTAACACGATTGCAACCCCTATATTCGGGGGAAAAACATTAACGCAGATGGCGGCTCAATTCTCAAAGGACACTGGACATTCGCAGGCCACTCCCACCCCTGACGAAATCGCATGGGGTGCATAAAACTAAATGGTCCGGATTTGGAATGCTTATTCTCAATATCGTGTTGGAGAGAATCAAAATGCAATATGAAATAAAGTACCTTGAATTATTCAAGTTGAAATAAAAATGGCGACAATGCATTATCACTTACCGGGATAATGCCTATGGACTAAAAGTACTGAATTTACTTGGGATTTGGTTTTATAAATTTTACATTTACTTTTTAAACTTTAACCAAATGTTCTCTTTTTTATCTTAAACCTCGACGGGAGAGCTGTGATATTTTTCACAAATGACAGCTAATTTTTAACCACTTAGCATCAATTGAAAACAATCTGCTTAACTATTTAAATTTAAAATAGTATATTATAGATACGACACTTTCGTCAGGAATTTATTTAGGCACGAGTGGAGCGCAGGGGAACGACAAAAGTTTATCAACGAGTCGGGCATACTATACTTTTTCTACGATAATTAGTTTTTGGGTACAATTTTGGAACTGTCGGAAGTGGAAAATGTCAAAATACCATCAGTGGTTCAAATATACCACTTCCGCGACAAAATGTACCGGAAATCCCCGAAGTGATTCGCAACAGTGTTTAATGAAGCTGACATCTTGAAGTGACACGTTGCAGAAACCTAATCAATGCTTAATTTAGTGTAGAGGATAATAAACAAATTGCCATTTAGTTGAAATTTACAAAGAAATTGTTTGTATAATAAACATCTAGCAAATAATTAATAATAATAATAAACTATATAAACTTGCGTGCATAAAAATCGGCCCACTGTATTAGTATATTGCTTTTCTGGAAACTGTTCATCTGACGGAAAAAATAAATATGCTATCTGGAAGACAATTTAATATGCTTTAGTATGACTTTAAATTTGACGAGAGTGCTGATCTTTTATATGCGTAGCTACCGTTAAACAAATGAAACGTGTTCATTCAGTAGTTATAGTAACGAACTTGTTATAGACTTAAATTAATCGCCTTTGCAACTGGAATTTTCACATTATTCGTTTTTAATCATTCGGATAGCGTTTAATTGTGTTAGCTTGATGCATACTACATTGCAAAAAGGCGGTCAAGTTAGCGCTTTAATCGAAAGTTGATTTCGCCAGCGAGCTTCATGCAGTTCAAGTGCAACAACAGCTCCACGAAGTTCGAAGAGTGGCTATTAGTCAGTGGACAGTGAGAAGAAGACCGGAACAAAATAATCTGACCCCAAAAACAACTGCAATTGGTCCAAAACTTACTCCAGCTCATCGACAAGCACACCTACGCTTTGCACGGGATCATCTGAATATCTGAAATGGACATTGGACCAATGAGGGTCTGTGCTGTTATCAGATGCAATCAGAATATGCCTTTTTGTTAGTGACCAACAAAAGAAAGGGTACCGAAGACCAGGAGAGCGATTTGCAGAATGCTGCAATGAAGAGCTGAGCCCTTATGGAGGGGGTTTTCATCCGTACGGCCGTGGTCAAGGGTCATGAGGTTTAACAGGTGATAGGTACATCGAGCATATTTTATCAGATCTCGTAGTCGACTACATTGCAGAAGAATTCGTTTTTATGCACCTCAAGGATCGTGCAAGATTATATCACAGAAGTCGGTTTTCGAGTTATGGAGTGGTCAGCATGCAGTCCCGACCTCAATCCGATCAAACATTTATGGGATGAGCTAAAGCGGAGAATTCGGGCTAGACTTTGTACCCCAACCTTGATCCCAGAGCTTATTGTTGCAGTAGAGGAACAGTGGCTTAACATTCGACACATTAGATTATGCCTAATCGAGTAAGATACGTTATTAGGGCAAGAGGGCGTCATACCCATTATTAAAAAATTAGTGTTGCGTTGCTAATTGTTAATAACCCTATTTGTTTTTAATAATCGAAAAATGTTAATTTCACTCGTTCTGTTATTTTACTATGCTAAACCCAAAAAGCAGATATAAATTTTAATCAATTTAAACTCGTATTAAGGCATATTGTCTTTCAAACAGCACATTTTTTTAATCTGATCAGTAGCTTCTAAAAAAAATGAAATTGAAGTCAAAAGTTCATAGGTTTATATATAACAAAAAAACTCCTGTAAAAACCCATCAATAACAAATAAAACGAGCCTCAATACATCGAAATCGCTAGCCACATATCTTTTTTAATTGCAGATCTGAGTTTTTTATTCATCTACCCGTTTCGATTGTCCATTCGATTAGTTGCCTGACAGATGATTATAGGACCATTTATTTAATACATTCGTCATTAGAAACTCGGAAAATCTATTTTGTAAATCTCAAAATCTCTTCTCTTTGGGGAGTTTTCTATTTCAACGAAGTTGGGAACTTACTAAACTAGTTTATCAAAAAACACAAAAACTCACTGGTGACATTTTTCTTTATTTTCCGAAAACCCATTCAAAATTTGACTACTTATTAAAACTAAAGGATCACTCATTGCGAAACCGGCCATCATCGAGACGGCAGAAAGCCAAAAATCGAGGTAGTAGCATCTGTCGATTGGCTCCGTAATCAATAGGTAAAAGAAACTAGATACCCATAAGCATAACGAAAATCGAATATTTTTAGTTAATAGCTTACGTAAATGTCTATTATTTGCTTTTCTTCGGGAGAAGGTAAAATAAAACCGGCAATTTTTTTTACCGGAACTGGGCGTGGTCGGTGCAATTTAAGCGAATTCTGAACGCGGCTGGGGATAAAGGACACTCTGATGTCTTCCTAGGAGGTATGCAATTTTGTGGTCGGTATTTTTCGCTGATTTGGGTGACGGCGGTAAACCGAACAAGAAAAAACACGGCCATTGGAAAACACCAAGACATAGCAATGGTTATTTGTGGTCACTTTATACTATATACTAATATCAACCAGATCAGTTTCTGACACCCATTAATAGGCTTTATTATTGTCATTATTCCAATGTAAATCGTTCTTAAAATAAATATCGTTCCAATTTTGTGGAATTGAATGCACAAACGCAAATGCGTAACCATATAGAAAAAGAATTATATCGAAGTTTCAGTGACTGAAATTAGACAAGGGAGAGAAATGTCAACTTCGTGTGAATGCGATAATGTAATTAGGTATGTCCATATAGATATGATAATTTCATAGAGAAAAGAATGATTTTCCGTGCATTTCACCCCACTAACCCAGCACTTTACTTGATTTTATTTCTAAACAGCGATTTCCACACATCTAACTCGTCTTCCAAGAACATTTAACGAGATCCAGGCATATTTTGAGAAAACACTGCCGCAAAAACGCCGCATCTAAACCTATTGACGATCTGCCAGCGACCATGTTGGTCGTTGAATGATGAAAAGCGAGATGCGCATGCGCATGTTGAATAGACTTCTTAAAAAAAATTCATAGTTGCTTCATAAGTTACTGTATTATCGGCATAAGCAGGGCCTCTAGATCTCTGGTATCTATCTATGTATATCCGATAACACCATCACATCCCAAACGCATATGAATACCATTTCCACAGTGAAAATATATTAATATAAGAGTTTTGCAAAACATTTCTTTTAACTCCCTAATCAAAATACTGATGGGATTTGGACATTTGTCAGTTCTGATGCTTAGTTCACACGTCGTCGCGTAAAAAAGTATAGCATGGAACATGTTTATAAACTTCTTCAGTCACTCCGCTCCGCTCGTGTCAAATCAAACTGGTGACAAATTTTTTTTAGCAAACTTGTTGGATATAACATATTGTTGTTTATTTTACCGAACAAAAGTGGCATTAGTCAACTTGTTGCATAAAATACAATTATTGCTTTGCCGGATAAAAAGAAGTACATACACTCATACATCCTCCTCAAATTATATCTAAAGACGAGTCGATAACAACTCAATATTTTATAGGCCAAAATTATTCTAAATCCATATTATATGAGGCTTGGAGAAATGTGTTAATATTCTATGTTGATTTGGAATTATGATATGAAGCAGCGTTGGATCGACTATGAATTTTTGGTTTTGTGAAGTGATTTGCCTGTAAATTATTGAATAGATAGTTATTTAAAACATGGTTTATTCAGTGGTAGGTACTGTAGGAAATTTTTTTTCGCCAATGTTTGTTTATTTTCGCTATACCTGTATTCTCTAAAGAAAAGGGTGAATAGGTTGGAGGATTATCGAGTCCGAAATTTTGGTTTATTTTGTTTTGGAGATTTTAGTCAAATTGCGAATGGAATAATTAAGTTTTTTTTTTATTTTATGTGGACGCGTTCGACAAACGACACACGATTCTTTGATTTTTAAATACGTTTCGCGTAAATAATATATGGCATCGAAAATCGGGTGAAGTAAAGTAAAAGTAAAAATCTCTAAATTATTTACCAAACAAGATGCACGGGCTAAATTACGTTCCCTGGTTCGCGAAAAAGCGTCGAACCCTCGTTTCGAAGTTCCCGAATTATTCATGATCCCTTTTGAGAACATTTTTTAAAGTGATCTTAAAAGTGTTCGTTAATATCTCTTAAGAGGCGCGTACTTTGCTCGATCCGTTCATTAAACGGCAACCGATCTATAGTGTTTTCTCTTCCCGTCTGTAAACATAAAAAACTGGTAAAATATGTAAAGTTTTCTGTTATAGGCACTTTTGCCGAAATATTTTTTTACCTGAAAAATAATTTAACGATCCGTATCCCATTATGTAACCTGCTGTTAATCTGCGAATAGCTGCAGTTTTTTTCGTTGGACGTGCGGGAAGGATACGACTACCTGAAAGGGTTATTGTTAACCCTAAATGTTCCCCGACAAAAATGATCGATGCATTTAATGCCGTTTTATGGTATTGCAGCTAAATGATTTTGTGGTATAAACATAATGATGTGTGAAGTCGGGATTATGTCACCCCTTTATTGTGCAAAAAATGTCAGAGTTTGTCTTTAGCGGCACCCAGGGTGTATCAGAAATATGATTTATCTAGTCCATCCTCGTCAGCAGCGTTTACACGATTGTGTCGTATTTAGCAAATTGTTTCTGCAATATGGACCTATCGGATGACGCATAACTTCAATCGGTAATTTTAGAGAGACTCATCAAATCATTTCAGAAATCTACAACCATCATAAACGCTGATGAATGTGATGAAATATGTCATTAAGTAGTTCTATCCCATCTTGGTAGATTTTTTGACATGTGAAATTCTTTTCGATTTGTCTACTATGTTAATTTTGGTTTTGGTGGAACATATCTCTAAAAAAATGAAAATTCCAAGATATTGTGTCTCACATATAATCAATCAAAGATTTAATTAAAATAAATAAATATGTTTGGTTTGGCATTTTTTAAAATCATCATTACCAGGGGCGGCGTGGGCTTTTGAAATGTGGAACCTACGCCGAATGCTTAAAATAAACTGGGTCGATGATGTAACACACGAAGAAGTTCTTTGAAGAGCTGAACTAGCAGATCAATGTGATCAAAGATACAATTCAAAAAAAGAAAAATTGGGAATTACTTTCTCTTCTTCTTCGTTGTTTAACGAAATGACAGAATCTTAGATAACGAAAGCTCCACTGACCTTATCTTTTAATATAAATGCCAGAATTGGGACACTGTTTCTTAGATACTTGTTTCTCTAATGATAGTTGGGGTGGGAAACTGGGGGGGGGGGGGTAAACAAATTCTTTTAATTTTAAAATTTTTGCAGTTTTTTTACATAAGGTTTTCTCATATCATATTATTATAAGATTAAATCTTAGAGCATGTTGGTCTAAGAGTATTATTCAAAATTCAATTACTATTAGATCTTTTGAATAAATACCTCTTTGCTTTTTTGGTATAAGAGATTTTTTGAAAACCCAATTTTTTTATTTAAACATTAAAATAGATTTATAAAAGGGGGCCCATATCATATTTTTAAAGAACGAAAGTACATTCTAGCCAAAAAACAATTAAATGCAGGTCGATAGCAACCGAAGTTTGTTTGTTTTTCTGCTTTTTATAATTCTCTCTAGTAACAAAAAAAAAATAAGCAAGGAAAGTAAACCGGGTGTTATTTATTGATGGGTGTTCTGCAAAACATGTCCGAAGAGCACCCAAACAAATTTCCACAAATAACAAACACTCGAAACCGCACCGTTATAGGGTTAACCCCTAAACGGCGTTTACCCTTTATTTACAGTGCTGGTTATAAATCCCCGGGCCGCGAGGAAGAAGTAGCGCGTGGCCAGGTAGGTAAAAAAGTCCCAAAAAACGGCCGCAAGGGTTGGCTGGTGTAACAGTCGGGCATGAAGATATGTCGAAGGTAGTCTTTTTTATTAAGTTATTAGAGGTGAACCGCTTATTATGACTGTTTAATGGCGGGCACGCGACCAGGTATAAAAAGAGGTACGGTTTTTTATGCCCGTGCGCCTGGTGCTTTTTTTTATAGTCGTCTCGTAATGAATGGGTGGAATTAATTGGTAGCGATCATTGGGAGGTAATCGTTTCGTTGTGATGTTAACAACCCGTGCCGCTTTTTTTTTATCGGCGAGTGGAAATAGTATATTATGCAACAAGTGCGGTAAACGTCATTTGACTCACGAGTTTATTTGACACGAGCGGAGCGCAGCGGAGCGAATTTTTAATAAACGAGTGAGTTAAGAAATTTACTGCACCCATGAGTGCGTAAAGTGATTTCCCTCCTTTATTTCTTGAACTGTTTGTGTGTTTGTGAGTCACTGAGAATTGATAAAAGTCTAAATACCATCTGCGACTAAAATCGAAATATCCCACCGCTCAAAAACCCGTGACCAAAGTATCAGAAATGTCCCGAAATGCCATTTACCAAGCTTGTTGCATAATATACTATTAATTATTAAAATATAGTATATTATGCCACAAGTGCGGTAAACGGCATTTGACTCACAAGTTTATTTGGCACGAGCGGAGCTAATAAACGAGTGACTTAAAAAGTTTACCGAACGCGTTGCATACTATACTTTTTCTACGACCGTTCGTTTTTGGGTACGTTTTCGCAAAACACGAATACATTCACTGACATGACCGTCAGAATTGACAAACGTCAAAATTCACAGCGTAGGAAATATCTCCGAAAACATTCGATTGCTGCCAAATCCGTGCTATAAAATTCCGGAAATATCCGAAGTGGCTCGGCTTCATGGGAAACGAAATTGACGTGGTAAAGTGACGCTTAGGTATTAGGTATTTTATAGACGGGAGTAGAAAAACTTGTTTATCGACAACGTTACAAATGGCGACCTAAAATGTTTGTCACAACGATATGAATGTGTTACATTAGTTTGAAAACGCTGTTGAGCTAGAACAATGATATCAGTCGGCTTCTGCAGTGTGTCTACTTTCATCTCAGTAAAAATCCGCCTTTTATATTTTTAAGAATAATCGTTTTATTTTTTTTCTAATGTAGTTATATTTTTTTTCCTTTATGGAAAGGTTCAGAGTTCATAGTTACCTTCTGAAGTTATAGCAATAGTTGAAATGTTCATTGTTGTTTCCAGTTGGTATATTAGGAATATGATATTGGAGTTTAGATTTTTTATCGCGAATCCTCATTATCCTTTTATTTTGCAATTTTTAATAATAAAGTCAATTATTGTTGTTATTATTAATAGTATATATCTATTATATTATTTTTATATTATTTTTTTTGTTTAAAAAGGCATCGAACAATTTTGCTTTTATATTAAATTGCTTGTTTGAAATTATTACCTAATTAGGTTTTTTTCTTTTGCTGAATGATCCATATTTGTTTCTTGAAGTTGTTATTAGTAATGATTGTAATGTTAATTGTTGTTTCCAGTTGGCATATAGGATGCATGAATTTGGTGTTTAGATTTTTTATAGCCAACTGAGACCAAATATTATTTACCTCAAGTTCGCCTTTGGAATCTTAAATAGTAATTTATTGTTTTTATTATTAGATATATATTATATTATTATTGTTTGTGTGTAGGTCTTGACGGATAGAAGTATGTGTACCGGTGGTGATCAGGGTATTATCCGTTAGTTGTTTAATCCCAGAGTAGAATCGGTTGCTAGTATTTTATTTGGCATCTTCAGAGGCTGCGCGTCCATGTTACTCGTACGTGTCTCTACAAGTGATATTTTATATTGTTTTTAATATATCATATTGGCGATTTTTTATGTAAAATTTGGCAATGCAGAGAGAGAAAGTGTTACATCAGGTTAAAAAAATTTGATTTCATTTTTAAAGGTAATGAATTCTTTTTTTTTTGCTTAAAAAGATGTCGAATGTTTATTGTTCTTATATAAATTTTCATTTTTAAAAGTTATCATCTTTTTTGTTCTATTAAGAAGACATCAAACGTTTCTTGTTCTTATACAGTGTGTCCAAGATAAGGATGCACAGCATGGGGATCTCGGAAACTATAAGAGATACAGTGTCGGTTAAACTAGACAAAAGTTGCGCATTTTGATACCGAACAAGATCCCGTTTTACAAATTTGAAAATTCCAAGCCGTTCCGGAAATATCCGAGAAAAACCGAAATATTGCGATTTCGTTTTTATTATTTTTTAAAGCTATTTGAAAAGATATGAAAAAACGGAAAACACTTTTCCATTGGCACTTTTTAATCTCTCCAAATTGACGTTAACAAATTTTCATTACAGCGTTTCGATTCCATGGAACCACCATCAACTTTGATTTTTCTTATGGGACGGAAAAAAAGTACACACAGTATTAGGTTGTACTTTTCATTGCGAATTCAACGATGTACGATACAATATGGTTACTTATGTTTTTATCCAGAAAAATGGATTTTTAATACATTTCAGCATTTAAATGGAGTAGGCCATGACAAAATGACATCCAGTCAATTTCAATGACACATTAATGTTATTTGTCTTTGTTATCAGTCGATCATAAGTTTATTCCTTTAGTTATTGTTTTTGTATTTTTATTGTTGTTGTCTTTTTCTAATTTATTTTGTTCTACAATGGAGGGAGGTAATTTTACAAACGAAGAAAAATGTGATATGCTGTCTTGCTACATCTGATGCCAAAGAAATTGTGTGGAAGCCGAGCGTATGTATTCTAACAAATACCCAGAGCGGAGACAACCTGACAAGAGTATTTTTCGGCGTTTGTTATTTAATCTGAAAGAATATGGATCATTTAAGAAGCCTGCATTATCCCGACAAAAACCTTGCAATGAAGAAAACCAATACATTGTTCTACAATCTGTTATCGAAAATCCACAAACTTCTACCAGAGAAATTGAAGACCAGAATGGGGTAGCTAAATCTACAGCTCAGTTTATTTTAAGGAAAAATGAATTTAAGCCTTACAAATTCAGAATATGTCAAGGATTAAAACCGGGTGACGACGAACGACGTAGACATTTTTGTGAGTGGTATACCAGGATGTGTGATGAGAGTTTTAATTTTCCATATAAAGTGATTTGGTCTGATGAAAGTATGGTGACCAATAACGGTATTTATAACAGGCGCAATACACACTATTGGTCGCAACAAAATCCACGTGTTAATAGACTATCCAGACATCAAGTTCGCTTTGGGTTTAATATTTGGTGTGGGATTTTTGGTAGCAAGATTATAGGCCCTATTTTCTATAATAATTCCTTAACTTCCGAGCGGTACCTTGACATCTTGAGGCACGATTTAGAAGATGCCTTAGATGATTTACCGCTAGGCGCTGTGCAAGGCTGCTGGTTCCAACAAGATGGTGCCCCAGCCCATAACTCCAGAGAAGTTCGCCAATATTTAACTGAACGGTTTGATGGAAAATACATTGGGACTTACAGTGAAACACCTTGGCCTCCAAGGTCCCCGGACTTAACTCCCTTGGACTTTTTCTTATGGGGCTACATAAAAAATGAGGTATTCAAAGAATGTTTTGACAACGAGGAACAATTACGTCAATCAGTACGAGCAGCGTTTAATAAAATTACTCCTGAAACGTTAAGTCGTGTTTTGGAGTCTACCGTGAGACGGGCGTACTTATGCCTAGAAAATGGAGGTCATTTATTCGAACATTTGTTATAGAATTTGTTTTTCATTAACTTGTTGGATTTAGTTGTCATGTTAAATGAACAGTTAGAGTTAGTAAATAAATAAACACATTAACTCGAACTTGTCAACCATTTTCTTTTGCCTTTCATCGTTCGGATCTCATGGCCTACTACAATAAAATACTAGAAATGTATTAAAAAGCCATTTTTCTGGATAAAAACATAAGTAACCGTATTGTATCGTACATCGTTGAATTCGCAATGAAAAGCACAACCTAATACCGTGTGTACTTTTTTTCCGTCCCATAGGAAAAATCAAAGTTGATGGTGGTTCCATGGAATCGAAACGCTGTAATGAAAATTTGTTAACGTCAATTTGGAGAGATTAAAAAGTGCCAATGGAAAAGTGTTTTCCGTTTTTTCATATCTTTTCAAATAGCTTTAAAAAATAATAAAAACGAAATCGCAATATTTCGGTTTTTCTCGGATATTTCCGAAACGGCTTGGAATTTTCAAATTTGTAAAACGGGATCTTGTTCGGTATCAAAATGCGCAACTTTTGTCTAATTTAACCGACACTGTATCTCTTATAGTTTCCGAGATCCCCATGCTGTGCATCCTTATCTTGGACACACTGTATTATACGGCTAGTTTGTAAGTGTTATATAGTTTAAGTTTTTCTCTTACCTAAAGGTCATACATCTCTCCAGAAGTTGTTATATTAATAGGTGAACTGTTAATTGTTGTTTCTAGTTGGTATATAGGGTGTATGACATATATTCACAATGAAGTGTCTTTTCAATTTCAGGGTTAGGGTCTTGCTTAAATGAATTTACAACTTTGTTGACAGAAAGTTTGATTAAGTATGATGTTCGATTTCTCTGTAGATTGTTTAAACTGTATTTAAATAATATCTTAAAATATCTACTACTTGCAGCTCCAGTGGAGCAAAATCAAATGCTCTCCACAAGTTTAAATAATTACCTCTTCTTCTGGTTTTTTCTTGATAGGTGTCGCAATGCTGCTTATTAACTAAATGTCATCAAAACTTTGCAGGCAATTAATTAAACATTTTTTTAATACTCAGTAGAATAAAAGGCGAGTGTTAAAAAGTCATTCACAGTTGCGTCATAATCAAAGTCGACTTTAAACACAGAACGTGCGACATTTCCCACTGCTTCCTCAACAAACGAATCGTTATTAATATAAATACGTCAAGTCTAGGGGTCCATTTTTGTTACAGCCTCCGAACAAAAGAAACGCAATCGCATTCGATAAAGCGTAATAGTGAACCAATTCTAGTATTTTGTAACTGACCATTATGTGCATATGGTACTTTTCGGAATACCGCGTGTGGGTCCATTCTTTCACATAATATATGCCGAGTTACCCTTGATCACCCCATCTTTTTTAACCATATTTATTTACGGCCATTCTTCCGCCTGGGCCTGTTTTACATAAAAGGTTTTCCGTCCTGTTCTATTCTCGCGCTAAGAAAAACAGCGACAACGGCGTAATAGAGAGTAGAAACCGTCGCGCCGAACATGGAAGGGTCAGTCCCCATGGACAATGGGGTTGAATTCTCCCCTAAAAGTTTGCGAAAAACTGACCAATAATGTTGGAGTCGCTGCAATGAGGGATCCGGTTGCAATCGATAGTTACTAGTCTCGTTTGATTAATGGGAGTTTTTTTTTGGGAAAATATCCAGCCTCGTGATCGGCTGGCGGTGATGTGTGACGCGACAACGATAACGCGGTGATAAATCTTTAAGCAATTTTTCTCATACTAGACGATGGCATTTGATCTGACACTATTTTACTATACATTAAAAACCGTATATTATAAGGTATTCAGTGTTACTGTTTTATTAGTGTTGTTGCTAATGGAATAAAAATTGTAGTGTTAGCGGAATATTGCTAGGGGAATTTATAGGCAAATTTTGCGTAAATAAATAGATAAACGAATTCGAATATGTACGAAAATAGTGCGTCATTTGCATGGCTAAGAATGTTTAAAATTCTCCTTATTTTATGATAGTTTATATTATGAAAAAAAAATAGCAATTAAAAAAAACATCCAAAGTCATCTCCAAGCCTTGTATGAGATTCCTATAATATTCTATAACACCATTATATTAAATAAAAGCATATGTATTTTGTTCAGAAGTGTATGTGCGAAAAAAATCAGGAGATGAGCTCTTATTAATAGTTGTTCTAATTCTTGTTCTCTTATAATCTCAGACGTCACTAACTTCAAGGTGTTATACAAATTTGTGGCAGAATTGTCGTAACAGTTTGAAATCCGTTTGTTTTTAAAATTCCACTAGTAATTTCAATTCAGTTTCGAAAACATTTAGACATTATATTATGCTTTTTACCTATAAGTTTGGTATTTACTGTGAAATAACTCTAGACTCTAGACTCTCAAATTTAAGGATTTTCATTTAAAAGTTGACGATATCTTCGAACATGGAATAAAAAGTTAATATTGTTAAACAATTAGGGAATGTTGTCTTCGACATTCAACAGAAGGAACCAATATGAAAGGAATGGATTCTGATATAAGTCTGTTCCATTTGGGTACTAATACAATGGAAGATTTTTATGCAGTGTTGTGGGTATACCATTTTTAGTAATACCAATACATTACATAACAACTAACATTATCCAGAGGTCAAATGCAAAAACTATTTTTATTTAATACCTAAAATTCTTCAATAAAATTCTTACGGAACAAAATAAAACTGCTGCCTTGATATTTTGCGGAGCAAGATAAATATTTACGACCACCGTTTCGTTGTCGATGTTGGAGTAAAAGCTGAAAATACTGTTAAAAACATAGAGCACCGAATCGAAAATTTACAAAATATTGTTGGTTTATTTAGGAAAAATTACCTTAACGTTTGATATTATTAAATTTGAAACTAGCTACTGAAGAAGTTTATTAAAAAGTGTACTTTTTGTACTACCATTCGTTTTTCGGTAACTGAGTGACGTGTGACTTGAACATCAGAACTGACAGGTGACAAAATACCATCCTAAGTAGCTCGCCACAATGGTTAAGCTTGATAATTGGGTATTTTAGAGTGCAAAAATTAAACTAAATTACTGTTTTACTCTTATCTTCTCTACGCAAAGACCTTAGATTACAACTATTAGTACATTACTATAGAGATACCTGTTTAATTTATTTAATAACGCAGGTCCGATATAGGATTCGTCGTATTTAACGCCACGGTCCGTTTTAATTGGCCGCGATTGGATGGAGGTCGGCGCCCCAACTCTAATAACCCTTCCACAGCGCTTTTCCCCTTCACTTTACCCCTTTTCACGCCATTTATCCACTCAATACAACCTGCTGTCGTTCCCAAATTACGCCAACCCTTTCTCTTTCAAAATGGAATTTCTACCTGCGCAGTTTCATTGGTCGTTCAACCCTGCGGTACTTTTTAGCGGAAAAGGGGTTACGGCTCTGTAATGCTTGCGTGGTTACAGGTTTGCCCCCCTTGGGCAATGGTGTGTGTTAACTTTAATGGTCCAAGTGGTTCACTTTTCATTATTTTCCGTCTGTCTCTGTTTAGTATATTTTTGGTTATTGTAATTCAAAAATTAGATAAAATATGTTTTAATTTTTAAAACATTAAAACAAAATAATTGTGATTTATATAAAAACTTTTCTTTACTCCCGTCTGTAAAATGCCTTATTACACACCAATCTAGCGTGCGAAAAGCGTCACTTTACCACGTCAGTTTCGTTTCCCACGGATCCGAGCTGCTTCGGACATTACCACACTTGTCTGGGAGCAATCGGATGTTTTCCGAGATATTTCTCACTCCTTGAATTGTGACGTTTGTCAATTCTGACAGTCATGTCAGTGAATGTATTCGTGTTGTTTTGCGAAAATGTACTCAAAAACTAACGGTCGTCGAAAAAGTATAGTATGCATCACGTTCGGTAAACTTTTTAAGTGACTCGTTTATTAAACACTCGCTCCGCTCGTGTCAAATAAACTCGTGAGTCAAATGCCGCTTACCGCACCTGTTGCATACTATACTATATTTTAATAATTAATAGTATATTATGCAACAATCTTGGTAAACGGCAATTGAGAATGTTTCTGATACTTTGGTCACGGGTTTTTGAGCGATGGGATATTTCGATTCACACAGTTCAAGAAATAAAGGAGGGAAATCACTTTACGCACTCATGGGTTCGGTAAACTTCTTAAGTTACTCGTTTATTAAAAATTCGCTCCGCTGCGCTCCGCTCGTGTCAAATAAACTCGTGAGTCAAATGACGTTTACCGCACTTGTTGCATAATATACTATTTCCATTAGCCGATAAAAAAAAGCGGCACGGGTTGTTAACATCACAACGAAACGATTACCTCCCAATGATCGCTACCAATTAATTCCACCCATTCATTACGAGACGACTATAAAAAAAAGCACGAGACGTTGATCAGTTCTCAGTCACTCACAAAATTTCAACTTGATGTCTCCAACAGTTCAAGAAATAAAGGAGGGAAATCACTTTATGCACTCATGAGATAATTAATGATAATATACAAAGTGTATAATAATTGGAGAAAACCCGATTTCTGATTAAACAATTGAAAATGCTGTAGTTTGAATTGCTTTCATTCATAGTTCTTTTTGTTAAAAATAAAATAATAAATAATATTTTTTTTCTTAGTTACTTCCATTTGATGGCAAAAATGGCTTTTTTAGTTTAATAATATCGTGGTAAACTAAGAAAGCTAAATATTTTTCAAGATTATTATTTTTATTTAATTTTATGAAAACTGTCCAAGAAAGACGTCAGTTATGGACACATGTTTTTGTAAAAATCTGAATGTTTACATTTTCCGTATTATATAGCAATTAAATAATTGGCGTTCATGTAAGTTATGAAGCTAATACTTTTGATAGTGACAAAATGAGTGTGAAATTTTGCAAAAATTTCGTAACCGAACCTTAGATAACGAGATAAACATCTGCGACTGACCGTGGACCGTATACGAACCCTTTTCGCCCCCTCGAGGGCCGTCGAAAGTAAATATAATGTATGGGAATTTTCGGTCTCTCGAGGGATGTTGTTTTCCAAATTTGTGTAACGCTAATGCGTGGGAAGAAATCTGCGTAGGTAACTTTACGTCAGGTTGATGCAGATGATCCTTTAACCTTTTGTCAAGGGGACGGTATTTTCGGACGAACCCTTCGAAAATCAGTTCCGTGAGAATTCGAGTTATTACATCGAATGTGTTATGTAAAGTTTACGCGTCGCCTTTTGTACGGGTTTCGATAAAAGTGGCTAACCGTTCGTGGGAAACTTTATAAACCTGTAAAATGAAAATCTGCTTGGAAAAGAAACATAAGATACCGTTAATTCCTATATGAATTTGAGAGAAAAAAAAAATAAAAAAGCTTTATTTGAAAATGACGTAAAACCGTTATCTTTCTTTAGTGAAGTCAGAAATAGGCACCTAAATAACAAGATTTGGCCATTCAACCAAAGACTGGAGAAGAAGTCAATCCACTAGTGCTAGCGAAACGTTAGGAAGCAATTCCAACCGACTACGGCTTTTAGACCCCAATCAGGACAACATTTCATCAACTAGCCACAACTGGATAAATAAAAAATGGTTAGGTAGGTACTATTCGCTCTTGACGTGAAGATCAATCACCCATCGATATGAGGTTAAGTAGTTTCTCTTAATAATTGAACCAATTTACCAATCAGTTAAACAGACGAACGCTACTCGATTGAGGCTAAGTACATGTCGGAATATGTATTTGCCTATAATATGTTCAAACTTTTGCCTGAAATACTTATTTATTTTCGATTTTATTATTACTGTCTTGTTTTTTTGACGATTTCTAAATTGACTGCTATATTATCGCCAAGAAGCACTGGCCAAAGATTAATCAATGGTAGGTCATGTGATGATAGCTAAACAAAAGTTTAATTTTCTAAAAGTTTCTCTGCGAATTAGTGGCAAGGCCCCGTAATCCATGAGGAAGAATGAGAAAATAGCCTATTAATTGATTTAAAAAGGTATCCGCGTTCGGTATCGATCAATAGCATTTCGTATATTCAAAAAAATCCAATAATTGTAAATGGAGGTTCGAAAATCCTCTAAAAAAGCTAACCCTCACGCTCAGCACATTAACACGTAATTCGTGGGAGTGTTGCACATTTTCGTGCAATCGGATTTGTATACGCAGACGAAATCTTTGAAATTGTGTTTTCAGCTCTCTATTCAGTTTCGCGGGTCTTATTTTCATTATAGAATAGGATAAAAGGTTAACGTTAAAAGTCAATGCGAGTCGCATATAAATCGCATTTTGATCCTTACTGACGAAATTTTATGTTGTAAGGTTTTCTCGTCCTTCTAAGTAAACTTTTTGGAAAATTCACGTCAAAACACTAAAGCAGTAAAGAAATGTATTAACTCAAAAATGTTGTTATCCACTTAATAACTAATCAAAATATTACGAGCACTAATGTTTACTTATTAAATAGAAAAAAAGGAATAATATAACGATAACAGTTAATTAGATAGAAAAATGAAGTACACATTACACATTACGAATTCTAATTGTCTCTCTGAATCTCGCAAGATTTGAAAGATGCAGCTGTATTGACTGTTATAATAATTAATGAGCCCACGAGAGTCACTGCAACCACAGTGAATCTTCTGGATCCTATTTCCATAAGTGATATATTGTATGTGAAAGATCATGGCGTGTTGAATATGGATTTAATTTCTGATCACAAGGTGGTGTTTTGTGAGCTCTCACTTACAGTTAAAAGCCGAAAACCAAAAATGATGTATACTTGCAGATGCTACAATCATTTCGACAACCCAGCTTTCTATTATGACATGAACAAAATTAAACGAGACGAACTCTATTATATGAACGATATTGATCGCAAAATTGAGTTTCTTACTACGAATTTGGTTCAAATATTCGATAACCATGCCCTTGTACGTGAGACTGAGTAAGCTTCATGCCCCTTGGCTTACAGATACTCTTAGGGAAATATTTTAGAGTGGGATAGAGCATTTCAAAAGCATAAACTGATTAAATCAGTGTCCAATTGGAATACCTATAAGCACGTTGAGGTGTGAAAAAGCGGCGTATCTGCAGGATGCGTCAGCCAATCGCTTTCAGACTACGCGACATATCTCGTCTGAGTTTCATTTTCGCTTCCCTACAGCTAACGAAACAAAGTGAATTTTCACTTTTAATGTTAAAACACCTAGTAAATTCATGCCTCGAGAATGGTTACTTTCCAGCCTGCTGGAAGATAGCTATTGTGTGTCCCATTCCTAAAATAAGTTCTCCTGAATCGTTGAATAATCTAAGGCCGATTAGCTTACTACCTGTGTTGAGCAAGGTTCTCTACGGTTATTTACTTACAGCTCTATGAATTGGTTAAAAATAATGACAACCTATCTGTTTATCAATCGGGTTTCCGTCCGGGACACAATACTGCAATAGTTTTGTTAAATGCGACAGATCAAATTTTTCAGAGTTTAGATAACAAACTGGCGACCATACAAATTCTACTCGACTTTTCTTGAGCTTTGGATTGTGTGGATCATTCATTTTTATGCGCTAAATTGCAATACTTTGGACTATCTCACGGTCCACTGGCCTTCTTTGGCAACTACTTGCAAGTTGTCAGGACGACGGTGTGTGTCGAAAGTTCGTGAAGTGGTATCAGGGGTGCTATTATTTTTGCTGTATATATTTGGGTACCGCGCCGCAGTTTTGCCAATCTCAATCATATGCTGACGATACCCAGCTTGCTTACTTTTTTTGACCCGTTTCATTACGATGAGGTCGAAGCAGATATTAATTTTGATCAGGTTTTTACTTATAGTGAGAGACATGTTTTAAGGTAAAATACGGCTAAAACTCCAAGGCCAAAAATTTGGGAGTAACGATGGACGTATCATTCCGATTTAGTGAGCACATTTCAAATTAAAGTAAATTGTTTAACACCACTTGATCGTCGACCCCTTCAAAACATACTAAACAACTGTTGTAAGTTTGTATATGGCTTAAGGAAATATGACTACGTGTCCCCTAAAATTAAACTGCTGCAGTGTACATATTCGCTGTGTCAATATACAAGATCTTAAAGTCTTCTAGCTAAGCTAGTTAAGCTAGATAAGCTAGTTTTTCGCTGTGAAACCCATAAAGTAAATATTAGGTGGAATACGTCAACTGTGCCTCAATACTGATCTGCTCTTTACGAGCGGGGGTTTACCTATAAATCGGCATAGACACTTCTTTGGCTTATCATCTTTAAAACTATTTCGGAAGAACATTAAAGGCTTGTTCAAAGAAACTTCCACAGGTTACTTAATGCTTTTTACAAAACTTCTGGATTCCTCCTGCGTCGGCTTTTGCTTAGTCGAAATTGCTGACGTTTCGCCAATCATCCTGTCGGTTTCTTCAGAACTTGACTGAAACTGTTTCATAACCAATTCATAGAGCTGTAAGTAGACAACCCTCTCCAGAACCTTGCTCAACACAGGTAGTAAGCTAATCGGCCTTAGATTATTAAACGATTCAGGAGAACTTATTTTAGGAATGGGACACACAACAGCCATCTTCCAGCAGGCTGGAAAGTAACCATTCTCGAGGCATGAATTTACTAGGTGTTTTAACATTAAAAGTGAAAATTCACTTTGTTTCGTTAGCTGTAGGGAAGCGAAAATGAAACTCAGACGAGTTATGTCGCGTAGTCTGAAAGCGATTGACTGACGCATCCTGCAGATACGCCGCTTTTTCACACCTCAACGTGCTTATAGGTATTCCAATTGGACACTGATTTAATCAGTTTATGCTTTTGAAGTGCTCTATCCCACTCTAAAATATTTCCCTAAGAGTATCTGTAAGCCAAGGGGCATGAAGCTTACTCAGTCTCACGTACAGGGGCATGACTATGGAATATTTGAACCAAATTCATAGTAAGAAACTCAATTTTCATTCAAATTCACATTCATATTCACTCATTCATATAATTAGAGTTCATCTCGTTTAATTTTGTTCATGTCATAATAGAAAGCTGGGTTGTCGAAATGCTTGTAGCATCTGTAAGTATACATCATTTTTGGTTTTTTAACTGTAAGTGAGAGCTCACAAAACACCAAATTGTGATCAGAAATTAAATCCATATTCAACACGCCATGATCTTTCACATACAATATATCACTTATGGAAATAGGATCCAGAAGATTCACTGTGGTTGCAGTAACTTTTGTGGGCTCATTAATTATTATAACAGTCAATATAGCTGCATCTTTCAAATCTCGCGAGATTCAGAGAGACAATTAGAATTCGTAATGTGTAATGTGTACTTCATTTTTCAATCTAATTAACTGTTTTCGTTATATTATTCCTTTCCTTCTATTTAATAAGTAAACATTAGTGCTTGTAATATTTTGATTTATTTATTTAGTTATTAAGTAGATAACAACATTTTTGAGTTAATACATTTCTTTACTGCTTTAGTGTTTTGACGTGAATTTACCAAAAAGTTTATTTAGAAGGGCGAGAAAACCTTGCAACGTAAAATTTCGTCCGTAGGGATCAAAATGCGATTTATACGCGACTCGCATTGACTTTTAACGTTAACCTTTTATCCTATTCAACAGTATGATTGGCGAAACGTCAGCAATTTCGACTCAGCAAAAACCGACGCAGGAGGAATCCAGAAGTTTTGTAAAAAGCAACATTAAAGGCGTGTTATTAGATAAATAAAGTGGTGATTTGGTTTTTGGTCTTTTAATAAATCACAAAATTATTTCTATAATTACTTAATTTTTTTTTCTTTTGTTTATATTTTTCTTTGCTACGGGTTCTTTTGTTACAAATTGTATTGTCATAATTGTGTATCATATATAGATTAATATTGTTGGGTTAATGTTGACTAGCTGACTTGGTCAGACGCCATTTGGGAATTTAGTATTATATATCATGTATCTCAATTTTTAATAAAGACTATTATTATTCTTATTAGATGCGGTTCTCGCTTTCAGTAAGTCGCAACCTATTGAACCCTACTTTGTATTTTTTATAAAAATATTTGTTAAAATAGGTAAAATTAAAAGTAATATTTTAAATCCACAAACAATTTTCTGCAGGCTTTTGTTTCTGGTATACATTCAAAATGTGGCAGTTAGAGGAGGGAATATAATATTTATTTATATATTAATATATGATTAATGAAATTGTTGAACAAGCTCGAATAAAAAATTCGGGTTTTTTATAATTTATATATTTATAATATTTAGTTTCTCCTAGAACTACTCCGCTGGTTTTTGCTTTTCCTCGAATTCTTTATAAAATAACAACATGGATATGTATCTTCATTGAAAAGAAAAACAAACGTTCTTCAATGTTGTTCCATTTAGTTTTTTTTTATTTCCCGCCTTAATTGCACAAATTACCTTTCTAGACGTAAACATTTCTTGGGCCACCACCAATCCGTTTCCTGGAGTGTTATGTTCCCACGTATTATTGCGTACCCAAATCTTATACAAATCTGGAGCTTTCAATGCAGGTCCCAATATGACCATTATTCGCCCTTTTCTTGCGTCCCTTGAACCCCCACACCAGAAAGAGACAGCTAGAAGCAAAAATTCGCTTTTCACGTATTTACCTGACGGTCAAAGGAGATATTTTACCTGAGAACGGCCGACGATTTGCAAGTCTAACGTTCGAAAGGATCCACGAATAATATTTCAAAAACACTTTTGTTGTTCGGGTTACACAATTATTCCTTTTTCGTGTAGGATTTAATCCGTTGTTAAAGAAAAATTCGATCCATCTTAAATCGACTGATAGTTGGATGGACACACGTGCACTACGTTTTGTCCTTAAAAAAAATCACTTACTGATTAATCATAATATTACTGGAGATCAAACCAGCCAATGGCCTTTTTCTCCTCCCGTTCGAATACTTTCAGTGCATGAGCGACTTTCGCTTCTGCGAGTGCATAAATGTTACCCTAAATACCGGAAACAATTTTTATGTATGATGCTACATATAGAGCTTCGTTTCGTTCATTAGTTGCTGCTTTTTACACGGTGCCTTTATTTTGCGCTATATTTTTGTTTTATATTTATTTTCTATTGTGCTGCTTTTTAATACTGGTTTAATTGATGCCGCAGATGGCGATTTACTGCATCCTCGTAATAATTCCAATTTGTAATGTGCCATATAGAGAACAAACACCAACCCCATTCCGGGACTGCTTAAACGGTTAATGATTGCACGGTATATTTCTCTTTGATGCTTCTTTATCAAATAATTAAAAATAATAACTCCAAATAATCTGCTTAAAAGCATCATAGCGTGTAATATTTTTAAGTACTTTTGAAATACCTCGACATTTAACTTAAGGTATCATTATCTTACTTAGCGCCTTCTCTATTGAATAAAATATTACCTTATCTGTCTTTTTTATTTGTAGATTTAAAAAATGTTTAAGGGATCAAGTCAACTAACCACCAACAATTGTGAAACTATATGGAAGATGTAAGATAGTCTAATCTTTTTCTTTTGTGTACTATGTACTATTTTCGAACAATAAATCATTTGTTTTGTATTGTATATTGTATTCACAGTTTTTATGACCCATAGAAAAATGCGTTCTAGCCTCACTAGAAGTCGATATGATTGATTGAATTGATTAAATTAATAATTAGACCTATAGGCTGTTCATGATGTTATTAAATTTTTTCACATAATAAGTAGAGGGCGCTAATTATACCCTATAATCTCTTTATTTGATTCCATAACTTTGTTTCTACCGTTCCGTTACTTTTTTTTGAAGATTATGATTTTGATATTATGTTTATGAGATAATTGGATTTTTATACATATTCAACATCACAAAAAATTGGTGCCAATTTCCTCGCAAACCGTCTTCTTGATTTTGGTGATCTTTTTTTGATTAATTCGTCGGCAACAATGCTGTCACAAACTTTTATTCAGAATTTGATTTGAGCATTGCAAGATTGATTCTTTGAATGTTCATTATGCCTAACCTATTTAGTACTTGAAGTTATTTTTAAAATAACATTGAAAAATATTTTATTTAGATTAATAATATCAACGCTAAAGTCAATGTGAATGTGTTCATTTCTAATCCATAGCCTACCCATTCTTAATGAACTATTTTTAAGCCAGAGATTAGAGTTTGAATAAAATATGCAACAATGGAAATCGAAAAAAATCTGGTATACTTTTTTCATCTTTTTTTTTTCATCACTCGTAATCTTAATCCCCACCTCGAAATGAACCCAAATCCAAGTTTCCACGTTGATATTTTAGCTGGAGCTACAGAAAATAACAATTTCAAAAACTAAATTTTTATACACTCTATCTCATTAATGAATGACATTTTACTAAAGCATATAGTCAGAGATCATTCTAAAATATACGATGAAGAAAAACATTTTACGTATTAAACATCTATTGGTTTTGTCAAATTAGTTTCATTTTTTAATATTTTCCATACATATTCAATTTTTAAATATTTCAGTGTTAACTTAATTATTATTAGTAGATTTCATAAAAGCCAGGCTTATATAAGTGAAATTTAAATACTGTATATAGCGTAAGCAAAATTGGTTACAGTAATTGTGAATTCAATTTTCTAATTATAAATTTACAAGTAAACTGAAATATGAACAGAGCCATCCCATATTCGTTGTCGCGCTGAGAATCATTAAAATTACACATGTGTAACTTTGGTACTATTGAATTAGTTTTTTATGAGAAATTAAAGCTAGTTACAATTTTTTTACCGAAAATATTTGCAATTCGTGGTTTCAGGGATACAGTCGATTATTTCACTTTTGCCCACAATTTACTGAAAATTTTCACATTAATGGTTCTTGCCTGTAAGTGATTTTCACACACTGCAGTTTGAAAAAAATACACTTGATATCAATTAGCACTTTGTCTTTAGTTCGCTAACATAAAAAGGTTTTTTGAAACATTTTTTATTGGCCAAACGTATTTATCAGAGGGAATATTAAATTAAGGAAAACTTTATGTTAAGTTAAGCGAATGCGCTCCGCCACTGACGATGATACAACATTAGATCAGACTGTACGACTTCCCTTTCCGGCTACGGCAGCACCCTTCATTTTTGCGAGATTTTGGGGAATATCGAGTTTTACATCCCCCTGTATTGCAGGCAGTCCGTAGGTCCAGTTCGACAACAATTTGGAATCGAAGGGTTCGTCTCTCTGTTCGCTTTTAATACGTCTTTATTGGAAACCTGAATGGAGGGCTTTTATCGGGCCGCCGCCGCCGCCGTAGCCGCTCCAAAAATGGGGTGGATTGTGTAATTTCTGAACTCGTTTTTGCACATTGTTTTAATGCCCCGCCTGGGGTGGATTTCGGAAGGGTGTCTCTCTCGCTCGGTTCGATTCTGTTGCCGCTGCTGCTTCAACCCCTTGCGATCGTCAATAATTGATTTGTTAGATTTGCTGACGTCATTCCTAATGGACGGTTATCCGCTTTGGCGAAACTTTAATTCCTGCGAGATAAACGCGCAAATAGATTGAACTTTAATAGGTAATTTGAATGTCGCAATGGGAGAGGATTCGTAGGTTTGTTACCGTTCATATTCAGTCCAGAGAGAAAACTTTAACAGGCAATTTTACATCATCTGCTTATAATGCCTAACTTGGCGGTTATAAATTCAATGTTTTTTAAAGAATACAGAAATTGTCCACTTCTAATTTAATTAGTACAACTTCGCAAGAACAATGCAATAATACTGCAACTTAAAATCGACAGTGTTTTTTTAAATAACTCTTATATTTTGGAATTGTGTTAGGAATAGTATGTGTTACATGAATCCGTACCAGCACATACAGATGTCCATAAGGACCTTCATGAATGCGAACATTTGAACGGACGTTCAGCGGACATCAGATTGTGTACACTGGATGTAATATAGATGCCTACAATGCCTACATATTGTGTTTAATTTACAAACTTACTTACTTAACTTAAATGAATGAATAAATAAAAATCAATTAAAAATAAACAGAATGCAACATCAATGAGATCGTTTTCTGTAATTTCTTTTTACACCTTTTTCCACTTACACAAACGAAGCAAAAGTCAATATAAAGATGTACTCTCGAGTCAAATAAACGAAACTGACACATAATAGAAATATATTAAAAATCTCCACAAAAACAACAAAACTATAATTTGATTTAATTTATTAAAATATCAAAATAAATATATAAAATATTCAATCAATATTTGTTAATAATTTCTACACACTGATTGATTATATTAAGAAATTGCTAATCTTCTGATATATGCCAAAAGTACGGATAATGAACGATAGCTATTGACATATGCACTTAAAATGAATCAGAAACGGACGGCCTGATGTTTTATGCTGTAAAATAAAGGGCCAGCCAGCCAGCATTTAAAAAATCAGACAATTACTTTAAAAATTTGCCAAGACTTTAGAAGATTGGGTGTAAGATTAGGCATTTCACCAAACCCTGTCTATTTATTTTTAGGAGTGTGGACTGGAAGATTATCACACCATTAGAAAAGATGCTTATTTAAAAAATATTTTTCATCTTTTCGCAAGAAGTTCACAATTCAAATTAAAATACGTTGGCACATAAACATCCTGTATTAATGAAACTATTTTTTAAACGTATGTAAAAACTAGACACGTTCAAATTTTAATTCATCTAGATAAATTGTTTCTATGAAATTTTGCCATGAGGCTGTTGTTTAATTGTTATTCTTATATATATTCTAAAATACCCAATTATGCTCTGATTTAAGACGTCAGCGTCCAACCAAAAGTAACCATTTCAGGGTTTTCTTGTACTTTGGGCACGGATTTAGGTGCGATCGGATGTTTTCGGATGGTAATAAGACATTTGTACATTCTGACGTTCATGTCACACGTCACTTAGAAAATATATGTGCTGTTTTACAAAAATATAGCCAAAAACTTCTACAGTGACTCGCTCTGTAGTACTCTGTTAGTGTCAAAACTAACTTGTGACTAATAGTCGCTTATCAAGTATTTACAAAATTTTGTATTCATAATCAAATGTTTTTATTCGCTTACTTATAATAACATTCTCAATTCTCAGTTTCATCGGCATATTTTGAAATTATATTGTATTTTAACATAGCAAATTAATAATTCAAAATTAAACATCTCCGTTTCTTAGAGCCGATTAATTAAAGTCATTTACGTAAATATAATGTATTCTCTATTTTTGCAAAACTCACGATATATTTTTTTTACCTAATTCCCTTCGGGTGCATACCTCATTCCGAGAATTTCTAAATTAAAGGGATTCATTTTTCACTTTCGGTTACAGCGTGTAGTGGGTGACCAACAAAAGGGCATTTCCAGACCCTTATTTCGCATAATGAATCGGATTTTGAAAAAGTATCGTATCCTCTCGCATGAAATTCGGCCATTGTGAGAAAAAAGGAACAAAGATGCCGATATCAAATTATGTTTTTTTTTTCCTTCGAAGTAGGTACGTACGTTGACCTTCCTAGTTTTGTGCAAATACGAGCCTTTTCGATTTTTTCGGTTATTGATGGATTGCACATGTTCGGTCGGGTCCTTATGCTGATGGTTTCTTTTTTCGTCCCGGCGAGGGTGGGATTTTCAAGAGCTTCCGCATTTTTTGCGGTCACCTGGGGGGCGCGCAAAACCATACAATTCGAATTTTCGCTTTAAAAACCGCAAATTCGACGAGTTTGTTGTCTTCAGATTGGTTCCAGAAGCGGCGATTTTAATTCAACGCGGGAGGTGGCGAAATGAAAGAAATTGGGTGTTGGCGCCTCTTCTTGGGTGCCGATATGACGCTGACCATCAATTTTTTTTTCTTTCGATAAGTGTGAATATGCGTTGTGATAAGTTTATAGGTAAGATAGAATAGGATTTCTAGTAATCCAAAGACCTCTCATGGAATTTAGGGGTTGACATGAAAAAATCGAGGAAGAGGATCATCATCACCACCTGGAATTACTATTTTTAATTATTCCTCAATTTTAATTATTTCCCTTTTTATTACATTAGAATTGATACTCCTTATTAAAATCTGTAACTTGAAAAAGAGCTAAGCGAAAGACAGAAGCATTAGCCAAAATCAAATAATCATTTGAGTGTGAATTTGAGCATGAATGGTTTTGCCTATCCCACAGTTTTAGATTTTTCAATTTTTTGCTTTTTAGTTATGATAAATTAACACGATTTTTTATTATTTTTATTTTAAAGATATTTTTGTACCCCCTACTCTAAAATATCCAAAAATACCGTATTTCGACGATTGACAATTGTACTGAAAAAGTTGCGGTCGTATCAAAAATATAGTATAACTTAACAAAACGCATAACTTTTCGTTTATCAAACTTATGGAATCCGTTTTTTATCCTTGGTTAAATATCTCCTTTTCATGCTCAAATTTTCTATTAAGGGAGGATTATATTCCTTTTTCTAGTCAGCAAGAAACTTTTTTCAAGGATTTTGCGAATATAAAATTAGTAAGAAGAAGCCGGGTTCTTACTAAAAATTTTTATTTTGTTGTACCGGAAAAAAGTGCCAAAATATGAATAATGGAAGAACCTCATCAACGTCAAAAGTCTCTGAATTTAGAACCCTAAAAATGAGAATTTTGTCATAAAAAAACAAGAGGCAAAGCAAGTTAATGAAAATAAAATTTAAAATTGCGAATTTCAGGATAAAATATAAATTCAACGAAATAATAAAACTTTTTGTATAATAATAATAATTAATAATAATAAATCGCATAATGTTAATAATACTTAAATAATAATACTAATACGAAATATACATATTTAGAACAAACCAAATAACATGGGTTGTTGTTAAGAACTCTCTCCACTGCGTAACATTACTTTGGCGCTTTTTTTCCAACGGGCCACTAGGGTCGCTTTGCCGCCATTCAGGTAAAAGTATACGAAAGACCATTTCGTCATAATCGACATATCAAACGCATAGGAATTATTGACAAGAGACCAATGGTCTCTGACAGCTTTCGATTCGCCACCCCACACGCGGGCATATTTTTTCAATTGACAATGAATAAAACCCCGGTCGCTTTTCGATGTTTTTTCAATTTCGGTATCCGATTAACTTGTTTATTCACCATA
The DNA here is from genome assembly GCF_029955315.1 of Cylas formicarius. NCBI lineage: Eukaryota > Metazoa > Arthropoda > Insecta > Coleoptera > Brentidae > Cylas > Cylas formicarius. The sequence goes on from NW_026844334.1 coordinate 14,977,007, forward strand.
TGTCCGGCGCAGAATGGACCACTCGTATTTTTCTTCAAAGATCCCAAGCCCAGAATTTAAGTGCAATGTTATTTGTGCAATCGATGTTTTAATAATGAACAAATCTGGATGTGGAACTGAACGATCAATTTTTTCCAAGTGTGTTGCCAAACTTTGTCTTAGTTCCAGGATGTTTAAGTCAAAAACACTTTTGCACAAAAGAAATGTACAGCTCCGAGTTTTCTTTCCTTTTTTTATTATTACATTTGAGATTCTAGGTTTGCTTTTCAAATAAAACCTAAAAACCCGTTTGGGTTTTATCAAAAAGTATTCATTTATTCATCAAAAGTAATGTTATGCCCTTCAAAGTAATCCCCCACTTGCCCAGTTGCGTCAACGTTTTTTCCAATCCTCGAAGCACTTCTGGTAAATACTTTCTGATATAGCCTTGAGTTCTTCCAGCGATTTTTTCTTTAGCTCCTCAATCGTTCCAAACCTTTCATGGGTTTCTTGAGTTTTGGGAACAGGGAAGAGTCGCAGGGGGCCATATCCGAGGAATATGGTGGCTGAGGCTGATTGTGGTTTTGTTTTTGGCCAAAAAGTTAGACACAAGCAACGATGAGTGAGCAGGTGCATTATCATGATGCAAAATCCATGAATTGTTTTCCTACAATTCCGGACGTATTGCAAACGGCGGATAATTTCAAGGTAATATTCTTAATAATCAAAATAAAACAGTATGATTTATGATATTTTTTTGTTCCATTTATTCCAAACTGGCTGAAACTGTGAACACATGTTAAAAAATATGTATGGAAGACGGATGTACGTAACCCACCCAATTACAAAAATCACCTTACGTTTTGAACACACCTCGTATACTAGAGCCTAACGGAAGCAGACAATTTTTGAAAAATTTTAATTTCTAACCAGGCAATATTCGCATTGGAAATAGTAATATATTAAAATTTGAATTTCAGTAAGTGAACATAATGTCTAAGTACAATTTAAAAAAAAAAAATAAGTTTAATGTTATGTGATTTCATTATATGCTCGTATGATCCATTTGAACTGGGAGAGAGTTTAGATTTTATATAATTGATCCTCGAAATTTATGAAATATTGAACTTTTTTTAGCGAATTTATAATATTTTTTTATTTTCTTCACACTGGATGTTTAATCTGAAGTTTCTGTAGGGCAAACTTATTTTTTTCGACAAGTTTAGTGTGAAACCAAAACGAGTAATGTCCGCTCTAGTCTTAAGCACAATGTGTACTGAACTAGGAAAAAAGATTTGTTTAGTTTTTCCTTTCGATCATGACATGAAATTAAAAAAAATCGAATTTTCAGTTTTTGACCGTTATATTTTCGTTTTAAATAAATGTCAATTTTATAACTCAATAAGTATCGTACGGCGGTCTGCCATATCTGTCGTAAAGTGAGGTCCAGAATGGTATGCTGTAATTGTTGAAATTGCTCGATATTTGAAAATTCGCCCCGATGTCGAAATAACTAACGTTATTCGATAACGCCACGGGCCATATTGCGTTGTCTAGAAGGCTGTCGGCTTCTGGTGTCGGATTACTGAAAATAATAATTAATGTTTTCACAATAACGGTTTTACCCGAATCTGCTTTCTTACGAGAATTTCGCGAAATTGATCCACAATCTGACTAGCTTATTTCTAATCACTATGTCCTCCTCTGGAGGTGACTGCAAGGAGTCTTCTCGACGCCATAAATAGTTTAACTCTTCCGCGTGAGACACCCCTAAAAGAATAATAGAGATTGATTTCGTTATTTCAGTACTTTTTGAAATTTGAGACTCTAAAAGCTACGTATCTATTTGCCCAGTAATTATTTACATACTTTGCTTCTAACATAGACTAAATTTAATCTTCGAATAATTGCACTGGTATGAAGGTGGTCCAAGATATATAAGTTCAAAATAATGACTGGCGTTAACAAAAGATGGAAAAAAATTGTATTTTTCAATATTGTTTAACCCAAACCTTAGAGTGCCACAATCGTTACTCAAACTAAAATAGTAAATAATGAAATATATTCTTAAAAAAGAATAAAAACGAACAAAATTAACATTTTCATTGAGAAAGACACATGACACAATAACGCGTTTTACCATAAACCGAAACTCAATTTGGCATCTTCAGGAGAAGATTAAAACTGAAGATGCCAACTTGGTTGGCGAAAAGCGCGTCGACTACGTAAAATTGAGTGTCGGTTTGTGGTAAAACGCGTTAATGTGTGTTAGTGCAGTGCTGAAGGTTCCAGTCAAGAGTTTGAGACACATGAAATAAGTATTTAACTTATTTAATATGTTAAGTAAGTTGCAAATCGCAAAACCAATCATGTCCATAAGTTTCTTAGTTGTCTTAATTGACATCTGTGGTTTATGCATATGTATATGATGTTAATAAAAGTTAGTTAGCAAATAATATACTATTTGTACCTGGTCCATTTCTGGATGGGTTACCCAATAACCCTTCGTAAGAGAACCTGTATAGATATACGGGAACCCTTGCAGACATGAGGCGTGCCATTTCGTAAATTCCTCGCACAAATTGATCGTCAGTGACGTACTAAGACAAACTATATTGCAATTTATTTTTGAATCCAAACATACTTACTTGGGTTATTTGAGTAGTGGATAGAACGGCTGGAATAAAACCCAAATAGTGATCTTTTACCGATGTGGCAACTATGGCTAGAGTTACGACGTCGACAGGAATAATATTCATATCGATGGGTATGAGCCGCCTGGGAAATGCGTCATACGTCAACAGATAAATTCTAAGTTGGTTGATGACTGGAAACCCATTAACATAGATAGAGCAACTTAGAAAATTTCTTACGTACACGTCTCCAGAGCTATGGCCTCTTGTGAAGTAAAGCCCATCATGTAAGGGATTTGAAGAAAAGAGCCTTCAGAAAGCTTTTCGTGACTCTTGCCCACTACTACAGCTTCGTCCACATCAGGTTCCGTAGAAGGAGCGAAAACCAAACCATCTCTGGGGTTAGTAAAAAGTGTTTGCTGCAAAAAAAATGTTGCAATAAGAATTCAAATTGCCTGCGTAATACATACACCTAAGTTTTGAGTAATGGATTTTGTCAATAACGTCACCGCATCTACTTGTCTGAGTCGGGATATTAAATCAGAAGTTCTAAATGCCGTCAACCCTAACAAAGAGCCTACGGCAAATGCCGTTTCCTTGGGTTTTCTGGCCAGAGACCACAAATCTAGTGATGACCCGCTTTCTAAAATAGCCCTGTGAAAAAGTCCTGAAAGGTTGAAAAACTATATGAGTAAAAGTCACTATAGATATTCGGGATATACCTGTGGCTTTCGATGTCTGACAGAGATAGGAAACTGAAGCTGACCCAGCACTTTGTCCAAAGAGGGTTATCGACCCAGGGTCGCCTCCGAATAATTTTATATTGGTTTGAACCCATTGTAAGGCCATGATTTGGTCCTTCAATGCCCAGTTGCCTAAAGCTGCGTCATCTTCGGTACTCAAAAATCCTAAACATGAACATGAATATGTGTGAAGTAAAGTTATTCAGATTTTATTACCGAATATTCCTAATCTGTAATTAAAAGTAACTATAACGACGTCGTCTTGCTCTATGAAATAATCTGGACCATAGGTTTCGTAATTCGAGTCACCGAACATGAAGTAGCCTCCGTGGATCCAGGCCATTACGGGTAAATTTGCAGTCGAGTCCAGCTATTGAAAAATAGGTGGTATAGGGTATAGAAAAAATCTTATTAGGTAGGTTAAATGCAAACAAACAAATACTCTCAAAAGAAAGATAATTTAAATAACTAAAAACCATTGCTAATCAACAGTAAATATAATTTACCAACTTATAAAACATTTGGTGGATTAATTAATAATTGAGGTAGGTACTAAGTCATTCAAAAAAAAACCAACTCTCAGACAAATTAAATCTGTTTTGAAAAAAATATATATCTACAGGTCAATGGCAGTATTTGTCTTGATTAAAAATCGTTTAATTTAGAATAAAAAGGGATTTAAAAATCTCTTATCTCTTACGGTCGTATTAATGGTGGAATGATGGAATTGTTTGGGGATCGGCAAAATGCAACGCCGCAGTAAAAAGACATCAACGGCCTATAAGAGGCATGATCCGTTTCTGTAGAGAAGTGACGGGGTTAGTTTGGGAGCAAAATTAACAATACAACTAATACGTAAAATTCAAAAATTCAGTATTATCAAATTGCATTAAAAAATATTATCGTGCCAATGGTCACGCACATTTCCAATCATTTAAACAAATTTGCATTTTAATCTACGATGTCAATTTATTTTTGAAAAATGTTTTTACTTTAACCGAAAACCGTATATCACAATAATGGTCCTTCTAACCTTGGATTCATTGTATTTGTCTTTAGAATAAATTCAAATGGATGAATAAATAGATCTTTACATTTTAACAAATAGAATGAAATACGTTCAATTGGGTTTTATGCTGCTAAAAAAGTACTGGGGATGAGCTGAATACTCTTTGAAATACAATTCCAATTTTGGGCTTCATATATTGTTTGGAACAGTAGAAATTTAGTTAACATTATAGATATTTTTTGAGTGCTAACATCATTTTTAATGAGCCTTATTACAATTCCGAAATTGGTATCCAACAAAAAGATGATTGTCGATTTTATTTAGTATAGCAATTACAATATTTTCATATTCGTGAATATCACTCCCGTTTTTTTTTAAATCCAATTTAATTTTTAATAGTGTATTTGATAACCTACCAAATAGGACACAGCACATTTTTAATTTGTCAATTAGGCAATAGCAAGACATACTAAGATTCATGCATGCGGACGACCGGAAGGAGGGAAATTAAGTTCTCAAAATAACACTTATTTATATTTAAGTTTGACAAATATGTAAAAATTGAAAAATCTAACTAAAAAAAAAGAATATTAATGCTTTTCCTCAATTCCTCAAATTCAGTATGCATTTGAGAAAATTAAAAATATTTAAACGATATACACCTATGAAATAACTCTATCTTTGTTGTTTTGGTTAATTTTTTGTTTCTTTGTAGAAGCATTTTGTCATCGATTGTTTTAAAGTTTAACTTTGTACAGATAAAGCAATGAGGGGTTGAATGTAATACATACCTTTGGCGTATATACGTTAATAAATAAGCAATCTTCACTGCCTTGGACTTCATTATTTTGTAATTGTAAACATATGCTTCCGTTCGTTGTTGCGTTTCTGGGCTCCGTCCAATCCTGGGGTGGAACGGGTGCCTGAAATTCGACAACTGACTTACTTCAGCGGTCATTATTCGATATATTTATAGGACTTACCGCAAATCTCAAAGAACCCACGGGTGCAGAAGCATAAGGAATCCCTTGAAATGCATAGAAAGTTTTGTTTTGGTTGACAGTAACGGCCTCTCGTCCAATGATTGGGCCGTTGCTGATGGTAACTTGTACGGCGAGCTAAAAAGAGGTATCGTTAACTATAATGAAGAGGTATTAAACTATACCGACAGCCAGTTGTAGACTCGATAGAATAGTAAACGCTGTTAAAATGTTACTTGGGTAAGGTAGCAGCATTGTACGTTGTCAATTTGCTGGTTTTAGATAAAATTATTTTCCAAACGCCGCCGCAAACGAAACTTTTATTGTCGCAAAACGGCGGGGTTTTTGGGATTTATATATATCAGAACAAAACGATATGGTAATGCGTCACGCGTCAGCAATTTTCATCGCAAAACGTGCTCTTCAAGTGTTACCAAAATTTACCGCAATTTGGTCGCTATACGCTAGTTGACTTACTGTAACGCCAACGTATCCGAGAATCGGCCAAATGGCTTCGCAACCCATTTCTTAAAAAATCACTCTGAAGACTACGCCAAGTCCTTCCATAACACTGGTTAAATAATGTAATGCAAATATGGCGATAAGGGTTGTTTTGCATACGTATATTGTTTATAAAATTACGTTTATGGCGAATATGGGCGATTGCACCCAAATCGCAACCGAATCTTATCCGACCAGCTATTTAACATTAATTAAAAATCGACCTGGTTAATTATTCGCGCCCTATCTGTCGCTGTTTCCCGCCAAATTTGTTGGAGCGCAACGTTGTCCATACCAGAGCCATAAATCGTAGTTTATCAATAAACTAAAAGAAAAGTTGATAAGATACGAAACACATGGATGATGGAAATTGCAGAATATGATATTAAGTGAGTGCAAAGATCTATAGAAATATCAGAATGAAGTTTCACGGTCGATCACGTGTTGAACTTTAAAAGCCTCTTTGATATGTAATCCAATCAAAATCATTTAGATGCTTTTGGTTACCGTTCTAGGCGAGTTTTTCTGGCTTGTTCTATATTTTTAAATTTAATATGTATATTGCACAATTAAATGAAAAAAAAAAAACAAATCGCAAGGGAGTCTAAAATCTTAAAATCAAGAACCAAATATGAAAAAACTAACGAACCTATATTCTGGCCAGTTGTCACCAGAATTACAAAATATTGAGACTCTAGCTCTTTGTTAAAATTAAACTACTAAATAGGTTAACAAATGAGATTTAAGGAATAATTCTCAAGATACAATATTTTAATTTAAAATCACCATTAAATTAAAATGTTGTATTATTGCAATTATTATTTATTATTAATAATTACAATTTAATATTTATTTTTCTAACCCCCTAGCCTCTTGATGGTGCGCATCGAGAAGAAAAAAATCTCAGAACAGAAAGAACTGAAAAATGTGCCAGAAGAAAAAACAGTGGAATTAATTAATTAATTTTTGAAAATTAACGTTAGAGTTAAGTACGAGAATGAACAACAAAAATTTAAACAATTTTTCTAAGATATCGAATTTTATTATTATTTTATTTGAGCTCCTTAATGTAGAATTTACAGACTAATCCTGTCTCACGACTACTGACTACCACCACACATGATTTTCTATAGAAATTATGCGAAAAAAAAAATATTCTAAAAGAATCCCAAGCGAGGATAACAATATAACTAGGAAAATTTAACAGACATAACTAAGGGTATGTAATGTAATTTATACGTTCAACATATCGTCAGATCATCGCAAATATGAGGCAAGCGTGAAATTCAAGTTCCGAAAAAATCTAATTTAAAAATATTTAAATAATTCATGTATGAATACGTTGTTCATTAGGTTGTCAATATTAACTAATTTTGGTAAATATTTTATCTTTTACTATATTTTTGAATGTATGATATTACAAATGAATAAGACAACATTTATTCTGTTTATGACGCACTGTCAAGCAAATAGTATATTATGCAACAAGTGTTTAATAAACGAGTGACTTAAAGAGTTTACCAAACGTATTGCATACTATACTTTTTCTACGACCGTTAATTTTTGGGTACATTTTCGCAAAAGACGAATACATTCACTGACATGACCGTCAGAATTGACAAATGTCAAAATTCAAAGCGTGGGAAATATCTCCGAAAAAATCCGATTGCTTCGAAATCCGTGCGGTAAAATCCCGGAAATGTCCGAAGTGGCTCGGGTTCATGGGAAATGAAACTGACGTGATAAACTGACGCTTCCCGCACTCTAGATCAGTGTGTAATCAGGTATTTTACAGACGGGAGTAGAAAAATAAGTTTATATGACTCTCAATATACGAAGCGTGTTTTATTTAAAACTGAAATTATTTTTTTATTTAAAAAAATAAACATAACTAGTAGGTAACCACAAATGTTTTAATTAATACACTAAATTATAAATAAATATTTTTATTAATATCTGCTGCAAGATACTTGGCAGTAATTTCAAGGTAATATAACAATTATTATTGTTAATATTTACTAAATTATTTTGCAACCGCGCTGCAGGACATTTTTGAATTAGAAATAGCGATTACAAATACCAAGTATAATCTGGCGGAACAAAAGTTTCAAACTCTTCAGAGGATTTTGACATGCATTCCAGTGGACCGACAAGACATACATGTCACGTGCTGCGTGCAAGAGCATCTGTCATTTTTTTTCGCAGTTGTTGCCGAAAGGGAACGTGCCCTTCAAACCGTGAAAAATATTTTTGTATGTTTTTTAATAATGGTGCCTACATACTCGGATTGATTGTTGGCAGCTTGCGCGCCACCGGTCATCTACGACGGTCACAAAAAATCGAGGAGATTAAAAATAGGTCCGAAACTGTTGCCGAAAGATTGTATAGATTATATATATTATTCAAAAAGAGGAGCGATCGGGGAAACGGTCAGTGTTTTTATTGAAAAACGGCCCGCTTTTGTACAACCTTAGAGGCTTATTTGTTCGGTTCCTTTTATTGGGACCTAAGGGCATTCTCCTTTATAGCTGATGGTCGTCGATGTAGCCGATTTTTTGAACTGATTTCGCATTTCCTAGGATTGCGTGTTTTGTGGGCCGTTGAAGGCAATTTGCTACAACCATTCCAACCGATATGCTTTACAGGGTGTTTATTAAGTTGTTATGGGAGCACTCGATTTTTTAGGATAGAAAAATTTATTAGAAATAATTATAGTTATAAAATTCATTATTTATTAAAAATATTTTATATTTTAATTAGAATTATTTTAATTAAAAGTTTTAATAAATAAAACAAACTTTTTTGGACCGTATACTAAGCATTTCAAAAAAAGTTGCACTGATTTCCAGGGTAAATAGTATAAACAAAACAGTTTCGTTCAGAAGATGCTGGTCCCCAAAAAATTGCTTTTTTTTATTATTTCTGAATATCAATTTCAACAATACATTTAACCAACCCCTTTTATTTCATGTTTCATGACATGTTTGTGACAACAGAAGAAAGAAATTATTTATTGTTTTCTTTCTAAGTAATATGCACAAAGTTATTCTTTATATTGAATTTCTCTAGAAACGCGAAGTTTACATGCGAGTTATAGTTTTGCTCTTTCAAAATTGAGTTTTGGAATTAATCAAAGGACACTGAATATATACTTTATATTCCATTTCCACTAACTAATTATGGTTTTAACAGGTCATTAGTTCGTTTGAAAATAGCAATAAATAAATAAATAAATATATATATATATATATATATATATATATATATATATATATATATATATATATATATATATATATATATATATATATATATATATATATATATATATATATATATATATATATATATATATATATATATATATATATATATATATATATATATATATATATATATATATATATATATATGTATATATATATATATATATATATATAAACACTTCGAACACAATTTTCGGAGCGCGAGCATTGAAGATGCCAAGTGAGATTTTGATATATATATATATATATATATATATATATATATATATATATATATATATATATATATATATATATATATATATATATATATATATATATATATAAATCAAATCAACACTTTAGATTAATATGCATTAATGCAATATTTTATTTTACTTACATAACAATTTATATAACTCAATGGGTTATTATACAGTTTAGGTGGTGAAAATTAACTATCACTGAGTCAGTTTCAGTCAAGTTCTGAAGAAGCCAAGAAGCCAACCGGATAATTGGTTTGTTAAAAGTGTATTATTATATATTAATACGTATTCTATACACAAAATACATAAAACCACATACATATCACAAGAAAATCCATTACCGGTCTTCCTCTAAATGAAATGTGCCTCACAAAATTGAGATCGGTGCATTATCGGCCCCATTGGAGTATAGTTCACTGTTTTATGGCCAAATCAAATATAATCGTGGTCTAAAATCACACTTAAGCACCTGAAATCGTTTACGAAATAAAAAAGTGGATTTTTAGACTCTTTCAGAGTCGTATATTCTGAAGTCAGTACATCTAATTCCTGTGACACAAAATGAAATACTGGAAATTTCAGTAAAATTAAAAAACAAATATAGCAGCGGCTATGACCAAATTCCGGCTAGTATAGTGAAAGTTTCGATTCCAGTAATACCACAAGTTTTGTGGTACTTAATAAATAACTCAAGGAAGCAATCGGTCTTTCCAGTGCAACTAAAATTAGCTCTAATTAAACCAGTATACAAAAAAGGAGACTTAAAAGATCTAGATAACTATCGACCAATTTTCTAAACTGTTTGAAATGGTAATATGCGCCAGATTAGTTGAATTTATGAATGAATGACAATTGTTTTCTAGCTCTCAACATGCCTACTTAAAAAACAGATCAACCAGTTCCGCCATTTTTCAATTCACAAAAACCATCTTGGTGCAGTTTGAGGAAAAAAACTTAGCCAGAGTTTTATTCTTAGATCTCAGTAAGGCATTCGATTGCCTAGACCATAACATTTTATTGGACAAAATGGAGAGATGGTAAAACACTCAATTGGATAGAATTATACCTTTCAAACAGAAAACAGCACGGCGTCGTCCAAAGTAAAAACAATATTACAAAATCTGAAATCTTACAAAATAGTACAGGTATACCATAGGGTAGCATTCTAGGACCAATTCTTTTTATTTTTTATATAAACGAGTTTTGATAACCAATTATGCGGACGATATAAATATTTTAGCACCAGGAGAAAATCTATTGGCTGTAACAAATAAAACGAAAAATGCATTCAATTCATGGTTCATACAAAACAAACTAATAGTCAATCCTATTAGAACAAAACAAAATCAAATAGCCCAGATTCCTGACTATCTAGAAATTAATAACATAAATGTAGAGTTCACGGAGAATACAAAGTTTTTAGGTGTTCACATAAACGAACATTTAGAATGGGAAACGCATATACGGACAATATGTACAAAATTAAATAGGTTTCGCAATTAGAGTTATCGGAAGGTATATGAGAACAGACATCTTAAGAACTGTTTATTGTGTTTATTTTGAATCTATTGTAAGGTATGGTATAATATTCTGGGGTTGTTAGCTCTGAACTAAAAAAAGTGTTTATTATTAAAAAGAGATCCATAAGATCGATGAGAAAAATGCAGTACACTGACTCTTGCAGAGGATGTTTTAAGCACCTACAAATAATGACCGTGTGTGGAATCTATATTTACGAATGTCTAATATTTATATTTAAAAATGGAAATGAATTTGAGGCAAACATAATACACAATTATAACACTCGAACCCAGAATATTATGGTACCTAATCATAGACTGTCAATAACAGAAAGATGACCTTATTATATGTGCATGAAGATATTTGACCATCTACCGAACTCGGTGAAATGTATAAGCACTATTAGAAATTTTAAGAAAAGTATTAGGGAAATGTTTATAAGCTTAGAACCATATACACTTGACGAATATTTTGGTTAATTATATTAATTAATCGTGGTCTGTTTTTGACGTCATTTCATTTGTACTTTTTTTGAAAAAGCAAATTGAAATTAAGAAGTATTAGGACACCTATTTATTAACAAAACTAACGTTATTTTTTATTTATTTACCCTCGAAATGAACGGAACAATTACACTTCATTTCAGCCCTCATAGTTCTAAAATTTAACTAGTTTCTTCGTTGGTTTGGTAATACGGCCAATAATAAATAGCCAACCGAAATTATCAAAACTGAACTAAATCATTTATACAGTCCAGTCCAGTAAAGCGTATCAAAGCAATAAATTATTGCGATAGTATCGCAAGCGCCATCAACATATACCACACGCCATTGTGACGGGGGGTCAAAAAAGGCATTGTTAGAGTTTTTTATGAACTTTTATTGTGTTACATCGTAGGGAGTGACTCTCTCGATGAAGTTTTGAGTGCACGGGGAGGAACATCTACATGGCTAACCTACGGCGTTTTATTGCTGTAATGATGTAATCTGTATTTTGCGGTTAAATGTCGAAAAAATGTTTGTAACACATGCGTGCAAAAATAGGAACACAAAGTTATTAAATATTTAGCATATCTAATTTTAGAAACAATAAAAAATACTAGCGTAGCTATCGAAGCTCTCTAAACACTTCGACACTTGAGACGGCTTGTTGTCGCTAGTTCAGGAGTACGCAGGTAGTCGGGCCAGTTTTAATCAGTTTAATTCAACTCTTTTTAAATAAGTTTTACTTCACAAAACGTACAAAGTGCAAAACACAATATTTCAGGCTTCGTGAAAAACCCAAAACTTTACGTAATTTTACTTAATGCAGTAATGGAAATAGCAATTCACAATTTAGTAAGATTTAAAACAAGGAACAAATCACACACCAACAAATGCGTCAGTCGACGGGATTGCCATTTGTGAATATTTTTAAGTACTTAATTAATGTTTATTTACAATTAAAATATTTGAAGGGGTTTTCCCAACATCCATTCAAAATTAAATTTCATTAAAATTATTTTTTTTTACAAAGAAGGGAGCCTATTCATAATGTAACTATACGTTTGGCAATATGATCATAAATATATTAAAGGAAAGCTTTTCGTTAAATATTTTATTAGATATTTAAATTTGCCACTACAAAATAAAACTTTTATGTTGTTGACAACCCGAACATTACATTTGGTAATGGAAATCACTGTCAATTGATGTTTAGATCTCTCCCAAGTAACTTGCTTAAACTGGCATTCCATTTCATCAGTAACATACTCTTTGAATTCTCTTCGGAATAGTTTTGGCGGCCTCCTTGACGTCTCAGAAAGGTTTTGTTGGTATCTACAAAACATTTTTTACATGTAGTTAAAAAGCATGGCAAAGTTGGTTTAAAGTAGCTTTCGAGGCTGATGCAAGCATGAAAAAAACGCACTCTAGTTACAGAGTGTAGACGCTAATTTATTAATAATTTGTTATCGCCTTGACATTTGCTAGCGGTTATTTAAAAATTTTCAAACGGCTGACATTACATTTTAATTTCGGGCCGGTTTTTCCGAAAGAAAAAAACGGTATTTAACGCGATATTACTATTGGCAAACGAGTCCAAATTATCGGTGCTTAATCTACATGTTTCATCATGCCAAAGACGTTTCGGTTTGTTTTGGGGGCCCGCGATAACAAGGCAGAGGCCTGTACTTTATCTGAATCTAAAGGAAGTTTGCCCCAGTTGAGTTAACAAGGGGAGAAAGACAAGATTTGTATAACGAACCGTGCAAATACAAAAAAACTATTTATTTAAATAATAAAGTTATTCAGGGAATCAAATTAAACTAAAAATCCCCCCTTTTTTTCTGTTTTAAATAAAAGTAATATTAATATTACCCTGGGAGATTACGCAAACTGAAACTAAAATTAAAAAGTTGTCACTTTGAAATCAAGTTTTGGTTAGTTAGTTAGATAGTCGGGATTTTCACCAAATATTTAATCAGCAAAACAAGGTGATTAAACATAAAAATTATCATATCAGTTTTATTTTCTATGCTTTAATTAAAGGTAATTTATTAGTTTTCTTAAAAATCAAATATCTGACGTATTATATAAAAGCGTCACAGTATAAGATTCGTATCAATTAGATCCTAAGACTAACAAATTCACAAAACGTGAAAACAATCCGTCTGGATGAAACTGCCTAGAATGTGTGCCGTCTACTCAAAACTTAATCTATGCCACAGTTACTGTTCTTTTCATGTAAATTCTTTCTTCCATTGTTAAAATTTCGTTGTAATCTTTTGGGTACAGAATAATTCCGGGCGAATTATTTTAAACCGTCGGAAACAACGGCAAACAAGGACCCCTTGATAAATATGAATTCGTGATCTATGAATCCGTGTTCTCCGACTATCTACAGATAAATATGGTACCTAAATTATTTTTGGTGCAGCTTTTGCACTATCGGTGTTTGTTTTTGACCTGGTACCAAGTGTTGATCTCCGTAAACGCAACGGGCCAAGCTATACGTCTATATTTTTGGACTCAGAATGATTACATGAAAACGTGAAAACTCGCTTTGAAAAGAATAAGCATTAGAAGTTATTTTTACTGGTTCCTAAGTTAAACAAAACCGCAACTACTTTACTACGACAATCCTTCGGTAAAAAGTTTCTTACCGCGTTTGATAATTAATATTCTCAAAAGCCGATTCCCCCTGCCATCCACGCATCCCCCGATACTGTTTTAAACGTCGCAACAAGGCCCACCGAATCTATTCTTCCTTAAGTGTCCTCCAGATAAATGATGTCCCCCGATTTATCATTTCTGCTGAATTGACGCCGACGCATCGAGTGTACACCGCACGTCAATGACAACTGTTCGGTCGAGCGGCGTGTAAAAAAGACCGTATTATCAGAAAACTGCGTCCATCCATACTATCGCAAAACATATTTCGGGCATAATAAACGTGGATGAATAACGAGATATCTGACAATCGGGCAATTGCCTATTGTCAAATTGTGATGGTTCACGCTACGTCATCAATAGGAACAAGTAAGAATAATGGTTACCAACTTAGCCATACTACAGTTAAGAAAACATTATGGATATTTGCTCAAAAGTTGTGCATTTAGATATACCTAGAAACACAATATAAACTCCACGGGTTGTTTCATTAAGAATGCGACGAACATAAACTTAAATACTAGCAAATTTCATGAAATACAGTGACTCACAGCTTAATCTAACTAATTCCTTTTTGTCTTACACGTTTTCCTTCAGCAAAATGAATTTTTTTTTAAATGGGTCGTCAAACTACAATTTCTTAGCGAAATTTAATTATTACTCAGCACAGAAATAGATACAGACAAAGAGACATAGCCAAAATATTAAATAAGTGTACTATAACTGTTCAGCACATCATTGAGGGTTACTGTAACGAAAATACGGTGGAGAATAACTCAAGGTTAGCTCCCAATAAGATGTTCAATGAACGTGAGAGAAGATGGATTGTAAGAGAGGTATCGAATAATTCAAAAAATGTGCTCCAAAGATGTGTGTCGAAGTGGAAAGACAGTTTGGAAAAAGGTGTAACCCCGAAACAATTCTACGAATCCTTCGAAAAAATAATTTACATGGACGAACTGCCAGAACTAAGCCATTCATTAGCCGAAGCGTGAAATTGGCATTCGCTAGAAAGCATATCAAAAAAGATTTGATCTTCTAAAATTCAGTAATATTTGCTGATGAGACGAAAATAAACTTATTTCGATCCGATGGAAAAAGATCAGCACGGAGAAAGCCTACGAAAGAAATAAAATTGAAAAATTTAAAAGCTACGGTAAAGCCCGGTGGAGGTGGAGTGATGTTATGGGGCTGTATGTCATCTGTAGGAGTAGGTAATATGCATTTCATTGAAATAAATATGAACGAATATGTGTATTTAGATATATTAAGACAGCATCTGGTTGCTAGGGCCCAAAAATTAAATATGGGTAACAATTATTGGTTCCATCAGGACAATGATCCAAAGCACACGTGATTTCGAGTCCGCAGTTAGTTGCTGCCCAAATGTTATTAAGACACCAGCCCAGTCACCAGACTTAAACGTAATTGAAAATTTCTGGTTAACATTAAAAAAAAAGTAAATAGTGCAACAGGAATGAATTAAAAGTAAAAATTACTGAAGTATGGAGCACAATTTCCCCGGAGTATACCAGAAAATTAGTTGTGTCGAATGTAACTAAGTAAAACATATTTAAGACAAAAAGTACTTCACACTTTTTTAGAAGCCTCTTTACTAACTTAATTTCAATAAGTTGTTTTTTTTTTTCAAATAAATAGACATTAAGACCGGTTAGTTTTTATTACAGCGACTGCATCATCTAAGCTGTGAGTCACTGTAACATTTCATTGACCCCTGTTGATATTTTCTTTGAACATGAAAATTTTGAAATGTGTCAATATTTTTACACTAATCTTATAACAAATATTTTCATAATTTTTCATCCGCCTTTCAAAAACGGAAATATAGTGTATTTAGTAAACAGGCTGCGATAAATACAAACGTTGTCAATGAAATCAATAGTAATCACGTATTTTTTACAAATTTTAGAAAACGTGTATACATGTATCGAAGCAAATCGTGTATAACTTTGAACAACTATCTACTTTAATAGTGCTATTTATTATTAATATGATAAACAATTGTGCAAATGTAAATTTTCGCATTTTTTTCTTAGTATTTGTCTCGGTTAGTGCGGAAAAATTGAAAGTCTTCATAATTCAGCTTTCAAACTATACCTATATTAATTGAAATAAATCAGCAAAATTAACCTAGCGCGAATATCCAAATTAATTGGACAAGGTTCCATAACACCGCAGACAATATATTGGTCCTCATTCTCGTGGAACCAGGGCTGTTTTAGGAACTCGCAGCAGCAGCTGCGATTCTGTTTTGAAATTAACCATCGTCGGCTAGACGCGTGCATAGTAACTGCGAATTTTATCCCGTAGCAAGGAGAAATCATTCAATGAATCAATCAGTCAAATAGCGACAACATCGATTTATCCCGGGAAGTAAGGTTTAGTCTAAAGAATTTCTTTTGATAAGATCGGAATTGGAATTGTTGTCCTTGAAACAATTTAAAGTTTTTTAAATATACGTGATTTAATTTCCTAAACGTGAACTACAGGAAAAATGATGTATTGATATGAATATTTCCATTGTTATTGATATAGGCATTAACGAACATTGATTATATTGATTGATAAAAAAGATATAAGCAAATTAATGCAGAATTTATGGTGTTTTGAAAATATTGAATAATCGTCAAAAAACTTCAAATTTGATATCATTCATTTAAAATCATAATAATACTAGTTTAAAACTGTCATTAAAGACAATAATTACGTCTATCAAAACAGCAGAAATATTTAACATTTGTAGGACTTGTAGAATTTGAAAAGGAAAGTTTCAAGGTCTTGTTGATTTCTGATATTTAGAGGATTTTGAAAATTTCATGCTTGTGGGCGTCCATTCAAACCCAAATAAAAATACAGAAAAATCTTATGACTAATTTAAATGGATTTTGGTACTTGGTACTTCAAATCTGTTTGATTCACATTTGCTGTAAAAAGTAGAGATGTCTGGATTTGAATGAATGCACGAACAACTCTGCACACTTCACAAATATTAAAAAAAAGGAATATAATTGTTCTACAAGGACGTCGGTTGATAACGATGATTTTGTAAATTCAAATATTTGTTGCAAATAATATTTTTGTGAAAAATGGGACCAACTGGCACGAGAAAAAGGATACTTCTTGTGAGAGATTTAATTATTTGACACAAATTACAAATTAATATCGTTATCAGTAATTAATATTGCCAGACCGCATTCGCAACTGACGCGAAATAGTAAAAGTAAACTGATATTATGTTTCATCGCTTTCGATATCACGCGTGTTTTGAATTTTGTACGGAAGTACCGACACATTCAAACTTCAGACCTCCTTTACAATACGTGACACACACGTGTAAACGTTCCAGACAATACTGTTGCCGCACGACGACAAAAAACACCCCCTCGGATTTTGTGTTTTAGCGTAAAAAACGGCATTTTCCCGTTTTAGAGCACCTGGCTGCCCGGAATAAGTCTGAACGCGTGCTTTTTCTGCACCGCACCCTGGCGTCGAATGATATGGCGTGTGCGTAAAAAAACGCTGCAATTAATAACATATTATATCTCTGAAGCATTTCGGGGGTTTGATATACACCGTGATTCATTAATAATTGGAAATATTTGAACTGTTGCATCACGAGTACAAAATGTTATGATTGTGTGGATCATTACAGGGTGTTTGATATAAAAAGTTATGTTTTAGGTAGGTACCACTTCCAACCACAAATCCTCTACAAATTTTGAGGTGTAGCATAGAGCATATCGTGCCATACGGCAGCTTCAAAAGATACCTCGCAAATTCGGGAATACGCGATAGCTTTTAGTCGTCGGAAATTATTAAAAAGTATTCAGGAAAGTACGTGCAATCAAAGTTATGCAGCTACGTGAGACGGGAGGGATGTAATAAAGCACATCAAAGGGAAAGCCTGTCGCGCAAATCCTGCTTTATAACTTTGCCGGGATGTGCTTTAGATTTTTACTCTTCGGAGAAAGGAAATTGATTTTATTAATTTCGTATTAGCTATTCCTCCAGATTTCAGTTTTCGTTTCTTTCTTCCTTTCGGGTTCGGGACAAGGCTGGATAAATGACTGCCTGAAAATATACAGATATAGGAAAATAGCGCAGATTCGTTTGTTTTGATGGTTGTTATGCAACAATAAACCATAAAATTCCAATACGAAAAGGTCGTGTGGGGTTATGTTTATTAGATAAGATGTTTTCTTCTTGTATATTGATAGGTAGTGGGAGCACTATCCACTGCTGTAACTAGCTGTATTTATTTTAAATACTACACGTACGACAACATGACGATATAACGATAAAGCTAAACCAAAATTGAAAAATTCCTGTAGTTTTAATAAATTTGGCAATAGTAACATTAAAATTGATATCTGTGAGTTCCTCTAGGTGACAAATCGAAATGTGTGACTCATTTTAATAGAGGGTACTAGGTGTAGCTAACTGCATAGAGAAACCATGTCATACTTTTTTAGCTGTAAAAATAAAACAGAGTTAAATACAAAACATTTAAGCTATAAAATATCTTTTTGCTCAATATAATAATTCTTAATCATTTAAGTAACTAAAATAATTTAATATAACCGTACTATACTTCTTTACATACATTCTTCATTACATTTTCAAAATTTTCAAAACTTGTTTAGAAACTACACAAGAAATTACCAATTTAAATGCCTAAAGATCAATAACACATCTTAACCAAATGATAAGAATATTGTGCAGTGAATTTTCAAAATGATCGCCATTTAACTCTACCACTCTGATATATTGTTTCCAAAGATCTTAGAACGTTGAGTAAGAGTCGCAAATAGTTTTTAATTTCAGTAATTGAATTGAATTTTTCACCATAGATCTTCAATCTTTAATCGATTGTAGACTGCATTTTATTATTGACTATATTGAAAAATCAGTTGGTTTCGATCTGGACTCTCGAAAACAGTTAAAAATTATGATATTGAGCAAAAATACATTTTCTAACAAAAAAATTGTTCTTTAAGTATTTCAATTTAACTTTGTCCTATTTAGGTAAATAAAAAAAAAGTCGACGCTTTCTTCACGAGCTAAATTAAATATTCTGATCTCTAACTTAAAATTATTAAAATTATAGCAATTTTTTAATTTTTTTATCAAAACTTCATCCCCTGCATCTCGTAAACTATAGCAGCATTTGTGTATTGCAAGTTTGACTTAATTGTTTTCAGATTTCCTTTTCGTTTTGAATCACTCTGTCTAGTAGCAACAAGATTTGTAATAAAATTAATTGGATATCGTCTTGTCAAATAGCTAACATGTGACGGAATACAAATTTTATGGGTTCTCTATTTCTATTTCTAAGGTCTATAAAAAAAGATATATGCCATATAAATATAAAAAAAACAATACAATGTGAATTAAATATAACGAATCATAATATAACATTTTTCCAATGTAGATATAATATCGGAGTATTGTATATTCTGGTATGGTCTGTTCATAGATATAAGAAAGTGACCAATTGCTTTTGAATGGCATTATCCAAGGGTGGTCATTAACATACAATGCTATAAGATTATTACCTAAAGATTCGGAATTTAAATTCAGGTAAAATTGTGGTCCGTAATAGAAAATAATTTTAAACCTACCTGTGTTTAATATTCTTTGGTTTAGTATACTACTTAGTTTAAGTTTATTAGTAATCATTCTTATTTCGTGTGTAATACAGCGTGTGTTGAATCGTGTGCGAATTATGCAAAATATGTGCGAGTCTAGTGTATCTCAGGAGATGCTCCCGCCCAAATGTAGAAAACACTATTCTATTGAGACTAGGGAAGTTATAAACAAAATTGTGAATAATCCCATTTCAACGAAAAAAAGAAGCGATGCTGACATTGCTGACATGCTGAAAGTGATCAAGATATAATACGGCGTAAAATTTACCAGTTATACGAGGAACAAAGCGTGCCTACAGTAGATATCTTAATTAGGAGGCTTTAAAAAGATGAAACCGGTGTTAAATGTGGCAGAACTACCTTATGGAAGTGTATTCAACACATGGGTTTTAGATTTAAAAAAACTGACAAAAGGCAAGTTTTAATGGAATCTTTTAGAATTCGGAAATGGCTACCGGAATATCTAGAAAAAATTATTATTTACAGAGAACAACAAAGGCTAATTATTTACTTGGATGAAACCTGGCTCGACACTTATGATACTCCGGAAAAGGGTTGGGTTGACTCAACTGATAAGTGTAAAACAAACGCCCCATCAAAAAGAGGTAATAGAATAACTATTTTGCATGCCGGCTCTAAAGATGGTTGGATACCAAATGGACTTTCTCTGTCTGCGAAAAATATTAAAGATTCTTTTCTGGATTACCATGAAAACACCACCGCTGATTTATTTGAAAGTTGGTTTAAAAACTAACTAGTTCCAAACATTTCTCCTAATAACGTCATTGTAATGAACAATGCAAATTATCACAGTAGACAGTTGAATAAAATCCCTTCCTCGTGTGACACAAAAGCAACAATCCAAAACTACATGTATAATAACGACATTTATTTTCACGAAGTTTATACCAAAAAGCAATTAATTGAGGTTCTACAAAGCTTGAACCTACAAAAGGAATACGTCTGTGATAATTATGCAAAAAATATAGGGCATACAGTTTTAGGGCTTCCACCTTACCACTGTATGTTTAATCCCATTGAAAATTTTTGGCACCAACTGAAATCTGCCATTCGTCGTAACACTGTTTTTCCCCGCGTTAACTCCAATGTCATCAAACTTATAGAAACCGAAGTTTTTAACGAAAAAGCAGAACAATCGTATATCCATATTGCAAATAATATAGAACAAATAATAATTAGAACAGGCGATGATAGCGATAATGATACTGATATATTATGTGAATAATTTTAAGTAATTTAAGTAGGTAATAAAAATAAATTTTAATTTTATTTTAGATTTAAACATAAATACATACATACGTAAATGAATATTGTTTAGTGTATTTCCTAACAAAACCCTAAATAATTAAATTCTAAGAAAAGTACGGACCTGTTCTGCCATATTTCATTCTTACAGTTTGCCCGGGTCTTTCCTTAATTCGTATCAGTTAGTCACTTTCTTATATCTATGAACAGACTTTATCTAGGTTTCTAACCTGGGCATCGCTTTCAAAAACGTGGCGGATACAAGAGATATTTTATTCTAATAATAGAAAAGGTACAGAACTGATTCTGGCCCAAAAAAAATTGTGGAAATTAAAGATACGAGGTGACTGTCGTTTCGGACTATTCGATTTATGAAGGTGTGTATGATTTGCAGCACAAAATGTGAACCATTCTCCTTGTCTTTCAGGTTATTAAAATTTTCGTAATTCCAATCGAAACAAGAACTTATAGAAAAATATTCATTAAATTTATATACTGAAGGCTGGCGAACAATGCAGTGCCCTTTGCAGATTTTATTATATAAAACGCAATGTCCGATTTTTATGTCGAAACAAAAATGATTACCGCTGGATTGATTAAAACATTAATAGCGCTAGTGCACATCGAGCGAATTACCCGGACCCACCCCCACAGCACCTTCCTGCCGCTCGCCAACCCTATTAATGAAACAGGCAGCTTCTTAATACTTCCTATTACCCTGTGCGTAACGCGTCCAGGGGGTGCCGTTCGCTCTAATTCTCCCCACCGCGCGCCGCTTCACCCCCACCAGAGCTGGTGGGGGTTGGAGTTAGTGTAGGTCATCCCTTGAATGTGTAAAAATTTCAGTAAGCGCTCATGTGCCAAATCAAACAGTTGTGCAACACTTTCTCTTAACTGGAGCACATTGACGTTCGTATACGGGCGATTTTTTTGTAAACAAAACTGACACTTTTGGTTTACGGTGATCGTTTGGCGATGACTGTTTTGTGATAACGTTGTGGTGACTGGTTTCCGTCGGGACATGCCTTTGCTACAAGAGAGCACACCGAAGAGAGGTAAGAATCAAAATCAGCACCCATCTTTGTTGACTTTATTATTATTTCATTAAATATATTTTTGGCGACCAATTCCTCGGATAATTTCCTTGTTTTGTTTGTTACCACGGCTTATTAATTTTAAATTTCCTTAATGAACTGTCTGCTGACGGATGATAACATCCATTGGTTCATTTTAGGTTACCGTCCGAAATAAAAAAAATAAACTCTGGCTCTAAAAATTCACGTCCTGGTTTAAAAACCCAGTTGAGAGGTAGGGTGGGTGCTAATTATTTTTAAGCGATATGTTATTAATTTTTTTTTCTTATTGTAAGGTAGGGAGGTTATAAATGACCATGCCAATATATGGTGGGTTAAATTATTGGAGATTATTTTACACGTAAGTTCTCTTCAGTTTCTGAATCCTTTATTCCAATAATTGTTGTGCAATTTAGAAGTTTCATATTTTTTCCGTTTTATATATCTCCAAATTTTATTTTTGACAATTTTATATACTTGCCATTAAAGAATCAATTTAAAAAAAACACACGATTTTGCAATAAAATTTAATTAATTAATATTATTAAATTAAGTTTACAAACGTAATAAAATTTAAGTGGACTGGTACCAGCGCGATTGATATAACGCCCATAACAGTTGCATTTACCGTAAATATCATTCTATTTTTAGGTTTATTAAAGTTTGTGTTAAAACGTATAAATAATTGCAATATTTTAGAAATTATAAGTAGTAAATTAAACCTATTATAAGTTTTATGTTCATCTGAATACTAAATTTTTAGTCTTAGTAACGTGTAATATTTTAATTTATAAACGGTGTGCTAAACGCACAGGACCGTACCAAGACTATATTTTCTAAATAAATGAAATAGCAATTCCAGTGCCGTATTTAAAACTGCCACCAGACAAAATTTTGTCTATTAAATAGTATGTATGTACTCAAATACATACAAAATAGTAATTTAGAACAACCCAGTATAGTTAGTCGATTTCATTTAAACAATAACACATCTGGGGTTATATTTGAATTTATAACTTTGTCAGAGAATGGAGATTTATCTTTCATTTACTGAAAGTTTTTTGTTTAATGACAATGTGATGGTGGATCCGCTCTATTCGAATATTTACTTTGTAGATGGGCGCTAGACTTCGGTAATACACAAAAATTACTATCAAAACCAAAATATCTGAGGCATTGACGTTGTTTGACTCATACTTATAGGGACACTTCTGTCGAAATTCGGTAAAGGGTTGGTAAAACTCATCATATAAAGCAAGCGAAAACTGCCTTGTATTTGATTTTTAGAGTTTTTCGTAGCAGAATTGCGAGTGACCAGTTTTTTTTTGGTACCTAAAACGATTAGACGGTCATTATTTAAAACGCTTCCTGTACGCCAAATTAATATTAAATTGGATCCATTATCGCAGCGGAGTACTTTCAAATTTTTTCTGCCTTTCTGTTAAATTAAGGTACCCGGCGAACGAAGGTATGTACCGCGCGAAAACGAGTTTGCAATCGCCTAGCACATTATCTCGATCTG
Organism: Cylas formicarius; assembly: GCF_029955315.1. Lineage (NCBI taxonomy): Eukaryota > Metazoa > Arthropoda > Insecta > Coleoptera > Brentidae > Cylas > Cylas formicarius. The sequence continues at coordinate 15,000,563 of NW_026844334.1, forward strand.
GGTTTAATTAGAATTTGTAACACCTCAAGCCAATTCGGTTCACCTACTCGTACCTATTTCGGGACAAAAAAAAACCAGAGAATGGCTTAATAAGAAGTATATAATAATATACGATGCTTTCAATTTTCGGTTGATAATATAGCGGATAGCTCCGCATAATTGGATATCGTTTATTTATATATCAGACAGGAAATCCGAACCGAGAGAACAAGATAAGGAAAAAAATGCCTCGGTAGAATTTTATTCAAATTGTAGTGAATTCAGAAGTCGCTGCGGTTGCCGACTTTTTGACGAAAGGAATGTCAAACCGTGTCTCCTACAGTATGTGTGGTACTACCTCATCCACACAGGACGTTTCGAAAGATGCTCCGCTAATTTGTAGAGTAAATAAAATATTAAAACATAACGTTAGTTGCATTAAAAAATACGCGTTACTTCTAAAACTTCAAATAACTCAAAAACCAATATCCTCTTAACCCATTTTTATATTGTATTTTTTTGAGGCCCCACATGTGTAAACTAACCTAATTTTTTATTATTTTATTTACCCTAGAAATTAGCGGACGTTTTTTTGAATAAATCTTTTTTCAAGAAAGTTTTTGAAAGTCGACGTTCATTTGAAAAATTCCAAAAATCTTTTAACTAATACAATATATATGGAATATTTTATTTATTGCTTATTAACGCAGGGTAAAAATATAAAAATTTCACAAAAATGAAGTGAAAATGAAAAAAATCAGCAAAACGCTATTAAGAATAGTTGTTTAGAATTTAAAATTATGTATGCCCATATCTATCTAAGTATCTAAGTTCTTTACTTAAAAAACATTAAGAATTTGGAAAAGCATTGTTTTTTGTATATCTGCCCTAAACTTGTTTTTCTACCCCTTTTGTGAACTACTTAATTATACATCGATCTAGCGTGCAGAAAGTATTATTACATCAGTTTCGTTTCCTACGGATCCGAGCCACTTCGGACACTTCCGGAATATTACCGCACGCGTTTGGGACCAATCACATGTTTTCGGAGATTTTACCGCACCGCTTGAATGTTGAGGTTTTTCAATTCTGACGCTTATGTCCGTGAATGTATTCGTGGTTTTTATAGTATGCAACACGTTGGTAAACTGTTTAGGTCACTCATTTATTAAACACTCACTCCTCTCGCGCCAAATAAAATGCCGTTTACCACACTTGCTGCATAATATACTATTATAAATTAGTAAATACCAAATATATATGGCACAAAAATAACTTCAATGTTTTTAAATATTTTAAGCTCAATTTCAATAGGAATAGAAACAAAATATAAAATACAAATAAAAACAAGAATTAAAATATCAGTAATTATAATAGGCCTCATGAAAAAATTTAATTCAAAGTGCAAAATCTTTCTTGTTTATTAATAACCGCCATATGTTGCAGACTAAGTGACCAGATTGTATTGGGTTGTTCGGAAAGTCATTTCGTTTTTTTTGGGGAACATGAAAGACAGTTTTCGTATAATGAATAAATATTTTACTAAATTATATATTGGCCATTCTGGTCCAACACCTTTTGCCATCTTTCTGGCAGTAACATAATTCCCATCCCATAAAAGTTTTGGTCCTTGCTGGCAAAAAACTGGTTCAGGTGGTTTTTGACATCTTCATTTGAGGTAAAGGTTTTGCCATCCAAAAAATTTTGCAGGGACCGGAACAAATAGTAGTCGGAAGGCGCCAGATCTGGAGAATATGGTGGATGTTGCAGTACGTCCCATTCAAGCTGTAAAAGTTTTTGGCGAGTGACCAAACTTGTGTGAGGTCTCGCATTATCCTGGTGGAACACTACACCCTTCCTGTTGATTAATTCGGGCCTCTTCTCTTTAAGTGAATCATTCAATTTGTCCAGTTGATGACAATAGACTTCTGAATTAATCGTTGTATTGTCCGGCAAAAGCTAAAAAAAAACGATTCCTTTGACATCCCACCAAACGGAGAGCATCAGCTTTTTTTGGTGAATGTTGGCTTTTGACACGCTTTGAGCCGGTTCATCTTTTCTGCTCCATGACCTCTTGCGTTTAACATTGTTGTGTACAACCCATTTTTCGTCCCCAGTAATAATCCGCTTCAAAAATGGATCATTTTCTTGACGTTTGAGGAGCGAATCACACACGTCAACGCGACGACACAAATTTCGCTCCGTAAGGACATGGGGCACCCACACATCGAGCTTCGAGGTTAAGCCCATGCCTTTAAAATGGCCATAAACAGTCGAATTCGACAAATTTAATCTCTCACCGATCTCTCGTGTGGTTATTTGCCGATTTGCATCAACTAATGCCTTTATCGCATCTTTGTCAGCTTCGACCGGCCTTCCAGACCGTGGTGCATCTTCGACATCAAAATTGCCGGATCGAAATTTTGCAAACCAGTTCTGGCACTGGCGTACTGTTAACACGCCTTCTCCATACACATCCGTCAATTTTTTTTCTCGCTTAGACAGCATTTTTACCTTTTCTGAAGTAAAAAAGTAAAATATGACGAAAATGCTGCTTTATGCTCTCCATATTTAAAAGGGCACCAACCAAAAACTACTGCGTAGAATTAATAGAACTTTTTCACACACAAGCCTTGCAATATCAGGTCTCAAGACATATAATGGTTATGAGGCTTAAGTGTGAAGTTGGTTTTGAAAAAACGTAATTAAGTCCTCTGACGGGAAAAAACGAAATGACTTTCCGAACAACCTTATATATTTTAATTTGTTTTATTTTTTCGTTTACCCACGAATTTATCGAACAATATAATGGATGACTATAGTATATTATTCATAAAGTGCGCTAAACGGCACTTAAGTCTCATGTTTATTTGGCACGAGCAGAGTTCAGCGATGTTTAATAAACGAGTGACTTAAAAAGTTTACCAAATGGGTTGCATGCTATACTTTTTCTACGATGGTTAGTTTTTGGATACATTTTTGCAAAATAAGACGAATACATTCACTGATATGGGCGCCAGAATTGACAAACGTCCAAATTCAAGAAATGCGATAAAATCTCCGAAAACATCCGATTGCTCTCAAGCCCGTGCGGTAATATCCCGAAAATGTCCGAAGTGGCTCGGATCCGTAGGAAACGAAACTGATGTAATAAAATGACACTTTCCGTAGGCTAGATCGGTGTATAATTGGGTATTTTACAGAAGAGAGTAAAACAAAATATTAACCTTACATGTACCTGGTGTTTAAAAATATATGTCAAATTCCACCTCTGTTGAACAACTCATTTTTCTTGCAATTATAATTGTTTGAAACATCTAGTTCTCTTGATTTCAAAAAATGTATATGTACTACATGTAATTCAGTAATATTTCTTTGAATTCATTTTGAATTTCTGATAGTTTTAAAATTACGGACGCCAGTACAATAAAATTACAGAAATTTGAAATTAGAGAAACCCCGCCAAAAAGTTAAGATCTATGAAAACTCGCATCTCAAAACAATGTCGCTTGTTGCTCTGAAGTAGGTGGTCACTACTTTTTTGCTTTAGGGATTTATCATAAAAATTAAAAATGTTTGCGAGACTATCGGCATTCATCGCATCTCAGTGGGGCGTTACGTATTGCGCAGTATCGTTTGGGCAATTCTAACATATTCGCCGTTTATCATATATTACGTCCATTCCCCGAATAACCAAATGATGATGAATTACCTCACACGTCAGAGTTATTGAAAAATGGCAACGATTCCGCGTTGATATATGAAACGCGAGACACTATTCAGTGTCGAACGTGATGCCACAATGAAAACGGAATTCGGACTGTCGGAATATTGAATGGGAAAGCGTCGAGTCAGTCCTGCCTGCCATAAATGCGGGAATTTTATTCGGTATAACCGCGACAAAAGGCATCAAAAAGGAACTTTGTATCTCTCGCAACGATTCACCCGTATTTCGTATTACACGCTTGCACTTATAAATATGTCTGTTGTTGGTTCTTTGGACTGCCGTTTCTTCCTTTTTTTACTATCTCCTTTTGCGAAGTTGCCATTACTGTGTGTTAAATTTAGGCTATCAATAAATTAATAATTTACTCGGGTTTTCTGAAACGAACTAGACGAGTCCACACGGTTCAAGGTACGTGGAGATTTTGTAGCCATCCTTTATCTCAGACTTACGCAACGCACCACCACTTGAACTTGTTTATTTTAACATAGCGACATTACAATATTGTTCATATATTAATAATTACTCGTCAGCTCGCCATATCCTGACTACTATGAGATAGGAAAATTGTAGATTATATCTCTAAATCTGCAGGGTTCTAAAGAAAGCAAAGAAACAAAGCTACATGAGCCCAAACTAAAAGTTTACGTACGCAGAAAGCATCATATGAGCCCAACCTTAAACTTTACTTTTACTACTACTTTCACATTGGATTGCTATAATATTCCAGAAAAACCCAAAAAGGGCAGTTCTAAAAACGGTAATTATATAGGAAGGTAATTACATTTTTTCCTTTACACACGGTGACTCGCGTGTGCAAAACTAACAAAGAGAGCTTTTCCAAATTTGGTATAAGGCCATAATAGGAGATAATTTATATTTGGCAAGTATTTTGGGGCGACTCAAAACCAGTAACAACTGTATAAAATTTCGTATAGAACACCCTAAATTCTGTAGACTTCGGAACCTTTCTAAAATCCTGACTGACCAGTGAACTCGTTCTAAACTGAAATGAGCCCAACGTAGAAGAAGTCAAATGGGATCCTTTTCCTCTCTTATTTGTATAAATAGGAGAATGGGGAGCTCTCGTTGTTTAATGACTTTATTTGTGATTATTATTCCATTATCAATCATTGATCTGTTGATAATTAAACAATATTTTCTTTAATTATTATTAATATTATATTAATTAAAATTTTCAACAAATTTGTTTGTTAGAAAAGAGCTATTTTTTCAGAAGAATTTTAATTTAATATGTAAATCTTTTTGTTCTTGAAAAGGGAAGATTTTTGAATCTTCTTTCTCAGTTTTTTAAGTAGATAAAGAACCAAAATACCAATTTATTTTTATTTATGAATTAAACGCACAAATATAATAATTCGTTATTATTATTATATAACTAACTAACGATATTCATATATTTTGTTTAGTTTGTTTGTCATGTTTAACGCTCCGAATTAGTATTTATTTATAAAATAAGCCATGTAATATTTTGGTAATATGCAATAGCTCTGCTTACCAATAAAAATCTTTTGACACATTTATACATTACAGCAACTATTAGGCAACACAACATTTTTCCATTGAAAAACAGTATTAAATAGTCAAAATATATGGCAAAATCTGCAGTTCAAAGAAGGATAAACAATTTATATGATTTCTCCAAAAAAAAACAAACATGTAGAAAAACTGCAGTTATCTGCCATTGGTTTTAACCTGTATGGCAGACAAAGGAATACCGATTTACCGTTTAACGTATGATGACAAAAGCTAGTTTTATGTCAACAGCTATCTATCTTTACCTATCGAGTTTGTGCAAGAAAAATTTAATGATACTATGTATGAGTACCTGTGGTTTTTCTATTCTATTATACTTCTGAATAGATTACTACAATTTTTCGATAGGTCACTCCGTCGGTTTTTTTAATACCCACGATTTATAAATATTTTCCTTTCCACCAGACAATGTGCTTAACAAATCCCTTAAGCTCTGTGGCGAGATTGTCTGTCAATATCAAATAACAGTCAGATTAGCCAACACAAAACTTTCCATAATCTGTTTTCAGATTTTCTGTTTATACACCGTACACTTACCTTCAATGGTCCTAATGCAAAATATTTCCATTGTTATCACTAAACATACTTCGGCTTTATATTCGGCCTCGAATTTATTCACAAAAAAAATAGTAAAGCATATAACCATTACATGTAATATGGAAATTAATATTTAAAAAACAAAAAAATTACGAATTTGCCGATTTATTGGATTTAGATAATGTGGTATATAATAAATAAAATATTCGAGAATGTCAAATCGGATTCCCATCTAGATAAGAAAACCCAGACAGATTTTTAGTTTATTTAAGTTTATATATGCTTAATCTAAAATATAACGAATAAAATGGGAACTCAATTTTAATATATACCCTAATTAACTAATATTGTTTGCAATTTGTACTAGAATAATAGTCCAAAATAATGACAATGAAGATTCGGGATTTGCAGTTTTGCCTATCTAATTACTCCTTCGCATAATAATTTTGAGGTCTAATTTTCAGGTCGACTTGTTTTCTTTCGATTTCGGAGAATTAATTTGTCATTAAATAAACAGTTCTCTGAAATATCCATGTTGTAGGCTGTTCCATCTATCCTACCCACATTTTATATTTTAAACCTTCTTATTCACAACTCTACTAATACTAATAATACTAATAAATTTAGTGGAATTGTCGCGATGGGATAAATATGAACAAATATAGACCAAGATATCGAGTTATTAATCGTTGATTTCGACAGGTTAGATATTTGGGGTTATAAATTACAAAAATGTGTTTTTTACCCAAAGATATTTTCGACATAGCGATCAAAAAACAAATTTTCTTTTATGATGATCCGATCTGCTGCTTATTAAAGACGAAGTCATAAAATCTTTAGGAAACTCCACCAATAGAAAAACATAGCCATAGTTCGCACCGATTATTTTAATTTCATCGGGATAATTTCATGTTTTTCGAGCACCTTTAACAAAGAAAGCTCTGGGTAAATGTATACTTTCCCATTTTGAAAGTTGTTCCTCCGCTTAACTTTCGAGCGATCTTTTCGTGAGCTGCTCTTCCGGTAATGAGCCTGGCTAACTTTCCAGGCCCCACCCAACGACGCAGTTTACGGGAAGAAGGACGCAGCCGCGGGATCCATTATCCTTTCTAATTTATCTCCTCCCTTCATTAGTCCCCTTGCGAACGATAACCCTTTCGCGGTTGGACGAGATGCGCTTTTATTTTTTAATTTTTGGTCGTAAACGTTTTGAGACCACGTTTAGCTTACGGGTGTTTATGTCGATTTTTGCCGAGTGTCACCAAGAACTCTGCCTCGAGGGGTGGAAAGGGGCGGGTGTTTTATGAATCCGGCGAAGCGAGGGTTAAAGCGAGGTCGGACGTCTGCACTATTGTGCACGGAAAACGTCTTGAAGTTCATTGTCAAACGCCTTTAAGCAATAGTGTTTGGACACATTACGAGAGAGTGGAGTTCAATGGAATTAGAAGAGCGTGTGTATAACCGGCTGCGACAGCCATATATTTATATCGCGTTATTTTCTTCAAAAAATATGTTCGAGTGGGTATTTGCTGTTGAACCATGTTGCGTTTGTTTAGAGATAAAGTAGGATTTGCCATTGCCCGGATTTTTGATAGGCAAGGAAAGACACATGCGCGGGCATTGTTGACGTTATTTTTTAATTTAAAAACTTAAGGGATAATGTGTCAAGGATGGCTTTGAAATAAAAAAAGTCAGGTCCGTGCCTAGAAAAGTCGAAACATGCGCCAAATGGTGTTTGAAAACGCATTAAAGAATTTTCTAAAGTATATAGAAAAGAATTTTTCATGACAATATATTCCGTTCGTTTGTTAACTCCGACTGGAATCCTGCAGATGTTTCCTTAAGATCTCACTTGGCACACTTCGAACAGTGCAGTGCAGTGCGAAAAGTACAGTTAGTTGCTAGGTAGAGATCACTTTTAATTTGGAGAATTCAGTGTAAACGGCACAAGTCTCGAACCCCTGCTCCACGTTGTCCCTCACTGACTGAACAAACGGCACCAAAATATCAAAATAAATAAGAACTAATAGTTCACATTTTCACGAAATTATATGTTTTGAGATGACAATTGTTTCGACAACACCGTGTCTTTATCAAATAGTTAAGATTTACAACAAAATCCGTGCCGTGTGTGACAGACACAATTTTATTGTCTATAATTAAGAGCTCTTCATATGAGGAAATCCAAATTGGGTAGCAAGTTTCCTTTCTTACGTGTATGGATGTAGAGGCATTAATCATCAGACACAAATTGGGTTTTGTGGGATAAGTCCACGAAATGAATGTGATGTATTTTATAAGTATGGATTTTTATCTCGAAAGTGAAAAGCTGTTTGGATCAGGAATCATTTTATCACGATTTTGGCAACTCATACACCTTAGGAATAAAGTGAATTGCCAGAAAATAGGGTGAATAAAAATAGAAAGAACAAAAGAACAAGTTGAAGTTGCCTGAATTTTGGACAATTTAATTCTGTTTCAACGGCTTTTACAGTACGGGCTCTAAAACCCATGCCTGGTTCAGAATTTGCAGTTTAGTAAGAACGCTGGTGTTACTTATTAATTTAATAATTAATTATTAATTATAGTTTTTATTATTGTCTTTATATTTTCATTTATTTTTCTAGTTTACTGCATCGGTAGCGATATTAAAACTCGAGCTAACATTTCAACACTTAGAAATAATCATTATCCGCCAATCTTAAGATATTATCCTGTTTTCAGATATCCTCAACGGCAAGGAAATGAAAGTGGAACCGGAAGAAAACCCCCTCAACTCTCCGTTTCCACCGGTGGGTTACCCAGCCTTTCCCGGCGCATCGATGTTTACCCCCTCGCAGCTCCTGATGGCCAGCCAACTGATGGCAGCTTCGGGACTGTCAATTTCGAATCCCGCTTTCTTCCATCCCGGTCTCTTGCCGCTTGCCTGGCCTCCCAACTCACCACCGTCTCCTCCCACCAGTACCGAGCAACTCTCTCCCGCTCAGAAAGTGAGAAAACTAAATAACAACAACAACGTCGTGAGCAGTAGCACGCAGATCGACGTAAAAATTCGGAAATGGAAGACGGAAGAGCCGTTACCTTCTCCTACGAGTAGCGTATCACCTCCCTCGGGAGGGGACGGGAAGGAGGCGAATAAAGATAAACAATTCACTTGCGGCGTGTGCAATAGGTCGTTCGGTTACAAACACGTTTTACAGAACCACGAGCGAACTCACACCGGCGAAAAGCCTTTCGAATGTCCCGAATGTCATAAAAGATTCACCAGAGATCACCATCTGAAGACCCATATGCGTTTGCATACGGGCGAGCGTCCGTATCATTGCGATCACTGTGATAGACAATTTGTCCAGGTTGCCAACCTTAGGAGGCACTTGAGGGTTCATACTGGTGAACGGCCTTACTCTTGCGATCACTGCTCCGCGAAATTTTCTGATTCTAATCAACTCAAAGCGCACGTATTGATCCACACCAACGAAAAACCATTTTCATGTGATAGGTGTCACAGTAGATTCCGTCGAAGGCATCATTTGATGCACCACAAGTGCGGAATGGCTTCCGAAACTGACACAACACTGGATATGGAGGAACCGGAAGAGGAGACGAGACCAAGACGTGTCCTCCACCCTCCAAATACTCCCTTGATGAGTCTCCCTCTACAGGTGGCGTTACCTGAACAGACCGAGCCAGAGGACCTCAGTATGAGCACCGGCATGAACTCGAACAGTAGCGGGGTAGGTTCTCCCATGTCCAGGAGCCATAGTTCTCGGGAGGACCTTGAAGAAGAGGAGCTGGACCCTCACGAATCGGCGTCGTTTTTTTTACAAAAGAGGCCGCTGAGTCACTAGTCTGCCAAGTTTAATAGAACGTAATCTAGCTGTTAGTCGAATTAATCAGGGATACCTACCTAAATATTTTTTCTCTTCAATTCGGTGTGATACGGGATGTTTTGTATAGTCAGGTATGCGAGTTCCTAGGTATTAGTTTGTTATTGAGTGTTTGCCTTCTCAGTTTGTTGGACCCCAAATTGCGTTTAAACAACCAAATAATTTATTATATTTTCAATCGTATGACATTTGATTTTCAAATCCTGTTTGTTTCGAGAGTTTTCATTTAGCAAATATTTTTTGGACTTATTCGTCGCGCCTCGCGTGTCAATATTGTAAAGTTATTTTGTGAATATCTTGAACGAGCCTGCAAGGACGGCGATAACGATCTGTTGTTCTCATTCCCCTGTTTGAAATATTAATACCAAAAATTAATTTGATTTCCGTACTGTAAAAGGTTGGTGCCAAATATAAAAAAAGGTCCAATGCTAGTTGCAGTTGTTTTTTTCTACAATAATCTCTTGTGTTGCAATTGCAATTGCAATAAATAATACAGAATTCATTTACTTCTTTGTTTTTATGTGTCGCAATGATGATTAAATATAAACAACAACGATTATGATACAAATACACAAATACGTTTTGTGGTCGTTTTCTCTAGTTTTTTTTTCAAATTATTGGGTGTGCCGTTAATGAATGCTTTTTCTTTCTCTCCGACTAAAGATGCTGTCGTCTGACCTAGTTGGTACAATTCTTGTATCGAACTTGGGAGACAGAGATTGAAAAAGCAAAAAATGTCATTTGATAATGACTACGAATTGTTAGTGGAAGGCGAAATTTCTCACGTTGCAGTAGCTGTTGGATTTATGTTGCAGCTTAACTTAAGATAGTTTTTTAAGTCACCCTTTGTGACTCAAAATTATACAGTCCCACTTCTAGACCTTCTAGGTTTCATAAAATGCAAATCCCTCTTGAAAAGTCGCAACAAAAATGTACTGTTAGGTCAATACCTGCAAATTTTACGCTCTCAATTTGCAAATAACAAATTTGCATGCTGGGTTTCTATGAACCGCTGCTGTTGTAAAACCGTGTTCTTTTGTATTGCGTGCCCTAGATAGCTGTAACCTTTTGTTAGCGTTTAGCTAAAGGACCGTCGGAGTTCCCGCAGCTACCTTGCGGTCACTCGGTTATAAATTCTTTCTGCCAAATGTTCAGACGTTTTAAAAAAATAAGTTGGCCGTAAACGGTAAGCGCACGCCTCTGCATCGACAACTGTTAGATTCGCAGTCCGAAAATGACTGCGGCATATTTTTCGAATGACAAGGGTTCAATCCTTTAATTGCCCGTTAGGTGCCATTAACTTTAAAAAGGTTTCAAAATGTTCTCGTTATTCTCAGACCATTTCCGAGGGCCTCTATTAAAATCCATTATTTTACGGCAGGCAGGCAGCGCCAAAAAGTTGACTAGGAGTCGTCGTTCACCACGCTGAATAAATTAAATTAATATCAAAGTAGGGCGACAAAAATGCACCATCACCGCCTTTCACTAAGTCGCACTCATCACATTCGCTTCTAGTATTTTTTTATACACGAAATCTGTTTATTCTAATTTAACCTTAATTACCTGTGGTAATAATTTCACCCGACTGTAAAGTCGATCAAGTTTTCGTCAAATCTGATTCGATTAGTTGGACATAAACAAACAGATTTGTCGTCCGATTTGATCTATTAATTTTTGGATTTGCAGAATTGTTCAGACAAATCTTTTCGTTTAGATCGGAAGAAAAAGCAACCAGGTGCATTAAAATATAGCGGACAACGCAAATAAATAAAAATTTCACTTTGAAAATTTCGTTTTCCCCGTTATTGTTGAGGCAAATTAATGTTTTATCTACAGAAAAAACACCTCCTCCAATGAGTTCTTTATTTGGAACTTTCTGAATTCGCCAAGAATACAAGACAGTGTGTAGGTTTTTTATTTTCCTATGAGAACCTATTAATCAAGTTTCTCGCACTTGGAATCTTCAGAAAAGTGGAATTTTAAAATTTAATTTTAAAATTAATTTTAAAACCGCGAGCGAAGAGATGACTTAAATACCATAGATCCATAAAAAAATCAAAACCTTTAACAGTAGAAAAACTCACAAAGTTGTTAAATGAACTCATAAACGAGTTTCCGTTAATGAAAGTGCGTGAAGTAACGATTCTGAGGAAGCTTATGTAGTCCATTACTGCACAAAATTTTGGAAAAAATTTTCATTGTTCAAAACAATTTCTTACTGCCAATTATTGATCTGTTACTATGTATGTCCAACTATTCCCTACCGATCTTAAACACGTCCTTAACTGACACAGAAGTGGCTTTCAGCGGAAAAGTAGCCACAAGAAACGGTTACACATTTGAATGAACTATGTAATTTCATCTGAGTTGTAGTAACGGCAATACCGTGGGCATTTGAATTCGATGTAAAACTTCTCTATTCCCTTTTCTATTATTTTTTTACCCGCAACCCGTTTTTGGACCGGTTTTTATTGTATTCCTAGACGCATATTGTCGTTGTGTAATAGCGACTTTTGACGACGAATTTTGCAATTAACCTTCCTAGCGTCCCCCTCAACAGGATCGTTTTCATTTCGGGAGTTTGAACGCAATTTGCAAAACAAATTGCGGTAGGCGAATGTATTATATACGTTTTTCCGCTCAAAATTTTCTTTTGAAACTCCCACGTGTCGAATAAAAGTTTTGAGTCCATTGTAAATTTTCCTGTAAATATTTTCGTCGCATATCTTTTAACTGTAGAAGTATTTACCTGTATATGTGTGTTTTATTGTTTTTCTTTTCTCTCGCTAGGTTATAATTATAAGTGTAAAATGGTGGCTGTTCACGTACTTGTTATGGATATTTTGTTTGTTGTTCGTAAGTTTTAGGGCACACACTGTAAGTACCAAATGACGGTCCAAATAATATCGAAACATTCTCAGTGTATATTTTTCTACGTGCTGCTCCGTATTTTCGATTTCCTCATTTGAGTTTACCATATTGCAACAGGGTTGCCAGAATCATTAATTTTATTACGCTTTTCCAACCATGAATATTACTGGTAGTGAAATATTGTTTGAGGTATTTGACAATCGCTCTGTACCTACTTAGGTAGATTCGAACTTGATTGCCCACTAGATTTAACTGTCACTACTGGCAAACTTGTGTTGTTTACTGATAGCACATAACAGATATCTTTTTACCTTCATTTTGCATGATTTTACCCATAATATTGTATTTTTAAGGCGAACCTTGATCGCCGTCTTAAAAAATTGTAAAAGAATAAAGTTCAATTTTATGGTTAAATTCATGGCTCCGAGCTTTTGCGAGCTCGCGATCGTCAATTCGTGTTGATTTAGTAAGAAAACTAAAGACTGATTTTATCATAGATCCATTATATTATACTATATAAAAAATTAGAACGCTATTGTAAATATTTTTAATCGACTAATACCGAACATTCTGTTCCAATGAAGCTACCTCATTCAAGTACAATTATACACTTATGATAGAGTTCTTTGTTACCCGAAGCTGTCGAGGCAATTTTTAAGGATTCTCTGATCCATAAATATAAGATTTCGTTCCTGACCCTCTACCACCCCCCCCCCCCCCCCCAAAAAAAAACGAAAGATAAGTCAAATTGGATCAAGAGTATTGAGTTTCATTATAATTGTATCCGATGTTGTATACTGCTAAGTGTATTAAGATACGAATCCCTACGAACCAATGTGATCTGTTTGGATCTATATAGTTGTGAAAATATAATATTATGTGTTATTAAAAATTCCACGTAATTTCCTGATGTGAATAATGACTATTTTATTATTAAATATTGTTCGTTACAAACCGATTGCGTTTCATTTCTTGCCCAAATCGTTCAACACCAGCAAGGTGTTATATTTAATTTATTATTATTATTTATTATTATTATAATTAGAGAAAAGCAGATTTTGTTTACAAAATATAGGAGAACCTTATAAAAAAATAAATCAAATCAATTTGCTCAAAGAATGGAAATGTATTAAATAGCAACAATATTTTATTTAAAAAGAGCTGCTGAATTAAAATTATTGAAACAAAAAACCATTTTCTGTTTCCAAGATTTTACTTTGGTATCTTGACGATGAGTAAATTTTAAATATGACGTCTTCCTTTAAATGAATAATATAAGAACAAATTTACTAAAAGTTCAACAAATATATTTTGATCTGTGTTATGCTAATAACAAGTTTGGGTATTTCTTTATAACGTATCTCAAGCATTTTGTCAGATATGTGTAAAACGCTTATTCCTTATTTTCAAAAAAAATTCTATTTACCAGTTCAATGATAATTAGCATATCCAAGAATCTTCAGCAAAACATCTCATCACCATTCGGAACTTGTTCGAGTTAATTGCACCCTTATTTTTTCTGTGGGGGTTTTTTTTGTGAATTTCGTCTTTTAATCAGGGACGGGAAAAGTGGGAAAGAAAAACAACTGGATTTTTCTTGAATAAAAAATGAATGACATGAAATATTCATGGGAACTTGCGCGGCATGGAACAGAACCCGAAAAGGTAATTGGTAGTTTGCTTTTACAAGATATGGTAATTATTTTAAATCATATTTGTCTTGTTATGAGGGGGCCTTTGGATGCACCGTGGGTTGAATTTTTGTATAAAATTAAAGAAGATTTCGTCAGTTTTTTTTACTTAGATTTGTGAGATATAGATAGAGGTATCGCGAACATAATTCTGTTTTAACAAAGCATTTAAAATGATCTTTCTGTAAATATTTAAGAAAACTGCCGAAAATGTCCAATTGTACTTTCCTAATATGCTGATTATTCTGCAAACATTAAAATTGTGGTGTAAGTTGTTATTCGAAAATCTTACCTAATATTTGTCGATTTTAGAATAAGAAAATGTGTTTAAAGGTATTTTAGGATTTAGATTTCATTACCGAGTGTGTCGTTTTTTTATTGTTCCTAATTTTTTATTGTTCGCATGTAAAATGGCGATTATTGTAAGATACATAATTTGCCACGTGTTTAGATAATGTGCATATCAACCCACATGTGGTAAACAGAAAAATAAGAAAAGGCCACGTGCGTGTGCCCGTGTATGTGTGTGTGTAGTTCCACTTCATCCCCATTATTCGTTTGCTCTTTTTCGTTGCTCCCAGTGTCAACAAACGAAAAACGCGTAATTGCCCGCTTAAGGAGCACCTAAGAAACCAAAAGTGACATGATATCCTTGTTGCGTGTTCGCTGGCACCTGCTGTACAGTTGCTATAGTAACACTCATCCGGGGATGAAAAAAAGCGAGGGTGAAAAAAACGTGGGGGTGACTCAAATAAAAAAACGGATCAATATTAACTCTTTCCCGTCGTTATACTGCCGGCTCGCTCACAACTGCATAAATTTCTTTCCGAACCCTTTTGTGTTCTGCCCAGGTTTCACTCGCGAATTGCTTCGCATCACTTTATTTCATTTTTTTAACGCGGTAGATGTAACTTTTAACGATAGTACTTTATTAAATCCAGCGAATGTAAGTCACAATTCTAGGCAGCTTTCCATGATAGTTTTCACATATGAGTGCAGGTTAAAGCCGATCCCCAACATGCAACTTGTACGCCGTCTTTCTCTAGTAGCGTTTCAAGATTCCCGATACCAGCGGGACCCAACTAGCTGGAGCCTACAGAGCATTCCAAAAAAACAACATTTTTTTCAACAACACATATACATATAGGACGAACAGAATAACAAACATGGCGATTTTGGTATTATAGAAGCCAGGATTTCTCTTGGTCTATGGGAGCACTAAAAAGGGTTTCTATATATTTTATGACCACCAAATCTATGTGTTCTGTTAATAATCTACTTTTAGGGTTTTTGCAATTGAAAGTATAGCACGACCAAACAGCAAACGATGAGAAAATCAAGACAATTTTTAGATTATGTGTTTATTGTACTGACGAGTACTTGGTTTCCTTATTTCATTTAACAGTTTTGACGTGTTTGAGATTCTGGGGAAAACAAATTGTAATTTTAATAATATAAAGTCCAAATTGAAAACCAATCAGGAGTTTATTACATTAAGAGTGTTTTACTAGTAAATTAGATGATAAATATAATTAACAACAGAACCAATAAAGTAACTATATTATTTATGAAGCTTTTTAGTAAATCTACACTATGCTTAGTTTCTTAATGCGAGAGATTTATAAATTATTATTGAACTGTAAAAATTAGTGACCATATCATATAGTAGTTGTATTGTACTTATGATGATTGTCAAAGGCCCCGAGAGTGACAGGCACGCAAACAGATAGTTGACCTAGCTATTCCTTAGTAATTAAAATTAAAATTTTAGTTACTCTCAGGGAGTTGTTGGCAGAATTCGTTATTGAAAATGGCTAATGTTCTGAATTTGTTGACTAATAACATGGTAGAAAGCACTACACGGCCCCTTTATTATTTCTCGGGACTCCAATTACTATATAGTTAATCTCACTACTCGGAACATATAGACAAAATTTACATAGTTGCATAGTAAATAGCAGATTTTTGAAAAAATAATATTTTTCTACTCCCGTCTATAAAATACCTAATTAGGCACCGATCTAGCGTGCGAGGAGCGGCACTTTACCACGTCAGTTTAGTTTGTCACGAATCCCAGCCACTTCGGACATTTCCAGGATTTTACCGCACGGGTTTGGGAGCAATCGGGTGTTTTCGTAGATATTTCCCACGCTTTAAATTTTGACGTTTGTCAATTCTGACAGTCATGTCAGTGAATGTATTCGTGTTGTTTTGCGAAAATGTACCCAAAAATTAACGGTCGTAGAAAAAGTATAGTATGCAACACGTTCGGTAAACTTTTTAACTCACTCGTTTATTAAACTCGTGAATCAAGTGCCGTTTACCGCACTTGTTACATAATATACTATTATTGCAATTTACCTATTTTTATTTGCTTATTGTTAGAATAATTATATGCCCAGCCCTGTAATTATAATCATATTTAATTATATTATATATAATTTATCTAAACTTTGCCACGAATGCATGCGTTCAGATCATTTTTGCAATACGAATATAATAATATAATACTTAATATATCTATTTTCGTAATCATTATGGATTGTACTAGCGTTATTTATATGTATTTATTCTATTTATTTATTTAGCAGTTTAGGTTAGAACGCTAAAAACAATAAAATAAGTACGCCGACGCAGCCAATGAACCATATACATTATAAAAACGGCCGCTGAAACCCTGCAAGGGATATAATTTATTTACGAGAGACACAAAGAAGTTTTTTTTTTCACGCAAAGCTCCGAAATTATATACCTGAGGAGCGCGCGTGCAACCAGTGACCTATTTTGTGTTTTACAGTAAAAGAGGTAAAAAAAAAACGCGTGCGGATACAAAGAACGGCACACTCACCCCCTTTGCTTACGAGTCATCTGACACACGCTCAATTTTCAACCGATTCGCTTTCACAACGTTATGAGGTGAAGGAGGTAAAAAGAATGTGCATCGGCGAATAGCAGACAGGAACCGGCAACGCAGGGACCTTTAAGTCGACCGCACCAACAACGGTGTGACGGCACAAATGTCAAATTTTGGTCGTCGACCTCTTATTTATACTCGATTTGTCTTTATAGATACCTACCAATGCAAAATAAAACAAATTTAATGTAACCGAAGAAGGACAACTAATTTAAATAAATTCAGAAATTATTTGAAACAAATGGCATTTTGTAATACTGTTGTCCCGAAACTAGACCGATTAAAGAAACCAAATTTTATTCTGAAAGATACCAATTATTACAAAATTACCAGAAAATCGCTCTTACCTGTACCAATACATAGTGTAAATCACAACAGATGACGTCACATCTCGGGTTAGTAGGTAAGGTTAGGTTAAGGTCAATATTTATTTTAATTATTTTAGTCTAATATATATTACCTAAAAACGAATAGTATAGTAAGATCTGTGTAGCATTACTTCTTATAATTGGGTAATAATTCTAAACTATTATGTTTATATTATGCAAAAAGTGCGGTAAACGGCATTTGACTCACGAGTTTAATAAACGAGTGACTTAAAAAGTTATCGAACGTGATGCATACTATATTTTTCTACGACCGTTAGTTTTTGGCAACATTTTCGCAAAAAAAAAACACGAATACATTCACTGACATGACCCTCAGAATTAACAAACGTCAAAATTCAAAGCGTGGGAAATATCTCCGAAAACATCCGATTGCTCCCAAATCCGTGCGGCAAAATCCCGGAAATAACTGAAGTGGCTCGGATTCATGGGAAACGAAACTGACGTGGTCAAGTGACGCTTCCCGCACGCTAGCCGTGGGAGATTAGGTATTTTACAGATGGGAGTAGAAAAAAATATTTTAATGAATTTAAATTTCTTTTAGGACTTGAGCTCTGAAGAAGCAATCAAAGTGATTGGCGAAACGTTAGCTAGTTCGAGTGAACAAAAACCGACGCAGGAGGAATCCAGAAGTTTTATAAAAAGCTTTTATTGTTATTATCCAAGATTTTTAAGATACTTGTTGCTGATTGATAAGTATAATAGAATATTTTTCGATAATTTTAGTTAATAAAAATAGCATAAGAACAAGCAAGTATTATATTCAAAAACAATTTGATTTTAACGGGAATCTCAAATAGGTGAATATAAACACAAATATATTAAATAAAACCCAAAATATATTATGAGTTAATTTTCCCCATTTTACATACGAATATCACTACATGGCTTTTAAATTACATTTAATTATAAACAATACATAGCTGTTAGAGTCTTCCAACTTTTTCACTTAAAGCTCCGTAACTAAGTTTAGGTTCAATATCACATTCTGAATTCAGTGAAATTATTATGGGCTCTATTTCATTAAAAATGGTTTTGTTATTCCACTCTAAAATAATTGGTATGTTCCACATAGTTTTTCCAAACATAGGATGTAACTTGTAATAGAGCTTTATTCCACATAGCTATAACATTTTCATGACTGTCCGATATGTCTATCATAATATTGTTAAATTAATGTTAATTAAATTCACTCTGGTGTGGAGGTGTCAATCAATCACATATTTCTTTGCGATTCCTTTTCATTACATCTTATAAATCTAGTTTTGTTAATGTTGGCTGAAATTCAATTTGGTTTTTAGCCAACCAGCCGCTGATCTTTTAAAAGAACTTGCACATTGTGGCATATTTTTCTAAACAAAAAGCAATGAACAATGATAAAACATCATACACTCTCTCGCATGGTCATAAATGATTACTTTCACTATACATTTCATACACCGTGTCTCGTATAGTACATTTCACTACATCAGTAAAATCAGTCGTCTTGGAAACCTCGTGGATAGTGAACAGTGGTATCCTTCTCTTGTTGAAAATAATTTAGCAAAGATACCCTACACCTTTCATAGCAAAAACTAGAAATTAAAAATAACGGGCTGTCTAAAACCAGGCTTTTACATGCATATCTTTTAAGGCGCAACATAGGCTTTTATATGGTAAATATTCAAACCTTTATGACACATTAAAACAGATTAAAATGGTGTCCCAAAATGTCACCGAAAGACAAGTAAGGTGGACTAAACTTTATATTTTAGCAATAAAAGAGCTTCCTAAGGTATTTTTGTTGCTTGTTTTGACCATATTTATTGATATTTGAGATCTTATTTTTTTTACGGATTCACAGACGAAATATGCTTAAAAGGTGTTTAAATATCTGCGCGTATACTACGTTAATTATATGGAGACAATTTTTATGTTGGAAAAAACAGATTTAAATGATAAGCAACAAACAATTTATAAGACAAGATTCATTAAAAACGGGAGTACCGAAATATAAGCACAAGCTAAACAAAAACCACAAACTTTCAAATTTTCTAGCTTTCGTCGTGATTTTAGTTGTGATGCAATTTATTAAGAGCATAAAAAAATAATATGTAAGAAAGTATTTTAAAAAATACCCCATAAAAGCAATATTGATCGCCTGTTGTTCTACTATTTTATAAGAATTATTAAAACGCAGGTTTAGTCTGTTAACAAATCAGTTGAAACTCTATTTCCAAGACACTAATCCAAAAAGGCCTCGATGATCTGTTGGTGCGGATTTCACATAAATATTGCAAACTCCATCCCCATTCGAGTTTGGTAACGCATCGCCTCATATTAAGGGTTTTTGTTCAAATTCCGTCAAGATATAATGACTCCCATATGTTGCCTGTTTCTTGGAAACTGTTGAGGCTGGCCTATATATTTCAGAATACGCTGCTTTCGATCTGCCAATTTTTAAAATTTACTACGGAGAAACATTAGCGAAACGACTTATTGAATCTCCACGATGATAACAGTTTCTCAAAATCATTTGCATCACAAAAGTATATTCGCAAAACGCAAAGGGTTGGACGCTCGTGCCCTGCGCAGCTTTTTTATAATGCGTTTATCGATTTTTTTTCCGTTTCAAAAGACAAGTGAAGCGTTTTTTTTTCCTGCGGGGAGAGAATTCTTCGACGAAGTCATCAGGCGTAGCAGCGTGGGGTAACCCTATCGTTGCCCGGAGTATAAGACAAGGGATCGATATAACTCTTCCGTGGGGTGAAATAAAGAAGCGCGTGGGGTGAGTTTCGCTACCCAGAGAAATTTAGCTGACTACCCGGAACGTGCCACTGAACCGCAAATAGATGGACGGCTTCGTTTTTACGACCCAAATTACCATTAAGACAAATGCGCCTCGCGACTCGTTTTATTTTAGTTTTCACGAGTATAACTAAGTAAAGATCTCCTTAACGGATATAGAACAATGATATTATATCCAATGGAAACCGGAAAAGCTATTAATAGATTTAATACCAACAAAAATTCACATTCTGCAGTCATACCTTGCCGTATTGATTTAGCTTTAGAGACAATCAAAAGCATCTACTCCAGGTATTTATTAATTTATTAAGTTAATACAAAGGTGAATTTTGCATTTTATGTTAGGTTATGTTAGATGCGACAGTTTTTAGTAGTCTGTGTGTGCGGTATTATTAACAACTCCTTAATACCTGTAGATCATATTCTAAACGCACATGACTACCATTGGCGCGTTTTACTAGGAAGAGTAAAATGTTGACTATAAAATTATAGATTTTATTCGCTTATTCATGTTCACAAAATTTGTCTTAGGAGATTCGTCCATAAACTTACGGAATACATAAAATTATTTATTTTATTAATTTTATAACATTTTACTTTATTTATTTATAGTCTGTTTTTGTTTAGTTTGACCCGACATTGTCAATCGCTGTTTTAGTTATTTTCTTGAGCACAGAGACAATTATTATTGACCACTTGAAAAATATGAATAGATCACCTAATACAGTAGTAAAATAGGATAAATGGTACATTATGCAACAAGTTTCATAGACACCGCTTTAGTCACGAGTTTCATTTATCATGGGAAGAACACAACGCTACGAATATTTAATGAAAGATTGACTGAAAAAATTTATCACTGTATTGTATGCTTAACTTTTTCTCTGACCGTTAAATGTTTTTGGGTACTATTTACATTTACAGTTAAGCTCCGAAGAAGCCTAGAGGATGATTGGCGAAACATCAGCAAGCTCGAATAATCGACGCAGAAGGAATCCAGATGTTTTGTAAGTAGTAAGTAACCATATTTTCCAAATTTTTATTTATTTGAATATTTTAAGAGCGGGGAGTTGAAACATATTCCTGCCGTTATTTTGCGTTGTTTTAAAACATTGCCGTCATACAAAAATAGTAAAAAATATCCTTACAATTGAACTCCGACTGGAATCCTGCATCCGACTGGAATCCTGCAGACGTTTCGCCAAAATCTCACTTGGCATCTTCAATGCTCGCGCTCCGAAAACACTTCGAACACTGCGTGAGCATTGAAGATGCCAAGTGAGATTTTGGCGAAACGTCTGCAGGATTCCAGTCGGATGCAGGGTTCCAGTCGGAGTTCAACAAGCGAACGGATATCCTTACAATTGAACTCCGACTGGAATCCTGCATCCGACTGGAATCCTGCAGACGTTTCGCCAAAATCTCACTTGGCATCTTCAATGCTCGCGCTCCGAAAACACTTCGAACACTGCGCTAGCATTGAAGATGCCAAGTGAGATTTTGGCGAAACGTCTGCAGGATTCCAGTCGGATGCAGGATTCCAGTCGGAGTTCAACAAGCGAACGGATGATATCCCGGAATATAGTGTCATCACATTTTTCCATCCTTGAATCAATACGTGAATATATATATATATATATATATATATATATATATATATATATATATATATATATATATATATATATATATATATATATATATATATATATATATATATATATATATATATATATATATATATATATATATATATATATATATATATATATATATATATATATATATTTATTTATTTATTTATTTATTTATTTATTTATTTATAAATATGTTTATAAAAACACAGAACAACTTAGCTGAACTACTATTCTTCAAATATAAAATAAAGTGTCTAGGTCTCTAACTATGCGAAATAACCAATTGTTCGAAAGACCTTTGTCGTTTCTTCCTCGTCGAGTTTCAAATCGAAGGTTATATTAAAGTCTCCGAAGCGAAGTCTGCGAGGAATTTTAATCAAAATGCCCCTTATTTCTTTTATAGCGCACAAAATAACAAGCCGATTTTAAATTCGTTTTCGAGGAAATTTCAATGCTCTTATTCCTAATTATCTCCAATATACTTTTACAAATGGTTTATTTTCCTCTAAGCGCTCGTCAAAAAAGTTAGAGCAGTATAAGGTAAAATTTCAAATTTTACTTTTACCGACTGCAAAACTTATAAAAAAAAAACACTTTCAAAATCGATCTACTAAAACGAACGCAGCTAAAGGAAGAACGCACTTCTCTGAAATATAGTTATTATTATTTTTTAACATTTATTCTTTAATTTATTTTATTATTGACTTATACTATGGAACACATAACATGTGGGTTAATTTGAAATGTCTCATATCACTCTCACTCACCTCTGGTGGCTGTCAAGTTTCTAGATTTCAGTCTTGATCACTCACACCACTATAATTATAATAATATAGTATAATTTACTGTATCTAGAAGAACCTCCATTCCAGAAGTAAAGTCAATTAAAAATTAAAAAAAAGTAACACTATACAGAAAAAGTTAATTTACATATAATGTAGGTATAGGTATTACATTTCAAAGAATCAATCAAGATATCTTTTAATTATAAGAAAAACATAAAACAACTAATTGAAACAAATTTTTCCCTTCGTTAAAGATAAGAGGTACAGATATGAATTAGAAAATATTTAGAACTAAGTTGAAATTTGATAACTTTGAAAATAGTTTTTAGGTTTTCCGATTGCATGAAAAAAGCTATCAAAATAATGACGATGTAGTGATGAATTGTGGTAAGACAAAAAGATTATTTAGTGTGATCCTATTAACCAAAGACATTAAACCAATTTAATGTCTTTAGTAGCAACCCTTTTTTTAAACAAATGCGTTGCACATTTGTACCAATTTTGATGTCAATCCGACAAAGTCATTTAGAGATGATACCTGTATAACCAGCTTCTTAGTGTTTAAGTGGGCAAACCCGGATATAAACCTTTCCCTAATAATTATATTTACAAAGTTTCTTAGGTAAAGAATTTAGTAACAATAGGATTTATATTAGACCTGCACAAAGGGTACACCACTGGACAAAGTCTGAAAGAGTTTTATTAAAATGGGTAACATTTGCATTTTCGCCGGACAGGTAAGAATAAAGTTTTGCAATGTCATTACAACTGTCATAAAAGGGGTTATATACGTTATATTACCATATGCGTAAACGTCACCTAAAGCGAAAACCTAAGATTTTGTTAAAGAATTCGGTAGGGACATTAACAAGTGTTGTGGGATATTTTGTCATTGCTATACTCCCAAGATAAATTTTGTTGATTTGATAAAATTGGCATTTCACTTTATTGATGTCTCCGTCAGGGATCGTAAAGCTATTGGAATGAAAATGGAATATTTGCCCTTTCATTATTGCCGTAGACAAAATTTATAAGTTGGGTTTGCACATTTTACGGGCTGAATAACTTCAGGTATGAACTTTCTCGTTCAATTTTTAATAAAATTCCTCGAACTAATTTCACCAACAATAATAATATACAAACCTCTTCCTAGCAACAATGTGATTTTTTGAGAATTTTAAATGAACCGATTAAACGATTTAAAATAGTATATTATGCAACACGTGCGATAAACGTCATTTAAATCACGAGTTTATTAGACACGAGCGGAGCGAGTCTTTAATAAACGAGTGACTTAAAAAGTTTACCGAACGTGTTGCATACTATACTTTTTCTATGACCGTTAGTTTCTGGGTACATTTTTGTAAAACAACGCGAATACATTCACTGACATGACTGTCAGAATTGACAAACGTCCAAATTCAAAGCGTGGGAAATATCTCCGAAAATATCCGATTGCTCCCAAATCCGTCCTGTAAAATGCCGGAAATGTCCGAAGTGGGTCGGATTCATTCGAAACGAAACTGACGTAGTAAAGTGACGCTTCCCACACGCTAGATCGGTGGGTAATTAGGTATTTTACAGACGGGAGTAGAAAAATATATTTGAAAAAGGATGTAGAAAAAAAAACAGGAACAAGCATTTGTTCTTTGTCACCTAGTTTCCATGTGGTGTTGTTTGTTGATCGCTTTTTTGACCAGCGCAAACAAATATTTCTTCTCTTATTCGAGCAGTCCTAATAGACAATAACTATTTTTTGGGACAAGTGAATTCCATACTACGGGGCTAAATTTATCACTGTCTACCAGTTTTAACACGTTTCCGTTATTTGTTCATTCCATACAAAGCCTTAAATGTTTTAATGTTAAGCTACAAAGATTTACCTGGACCTGATATGTTGCTATCATGATACGATTGGAAATCAGTACTAAATAATTTCTGGTTGTGTTGAATTCCTAAATTAATTTTTTGTTCATTTAAGAAGACATAGTATATTAAATTACAGTCCCTATTTTTTAAATTATTTAATATGTAATATAAAAGTATGAAGTATAAGTTATTACCGTATAAGTTAATTATTGAATTAATTTTACTATTACTGTTACTGTTACTATTTCTAATCATCATGCCAAGTAATTTTACTGCTTTATTTCTGATATGACAAAAATGTTTCATATTGAACTGAAAAAACACCCAAAGCTCCCACCTCAGAATGACGAATTAACGCAGAATCACCATTTTTGCATGGTTTTACCATTGGCTATAACAACTGAACATTTTTTAACATTCAGAAATATTTTATTATTTTTAAAGCAGTGATTAAATACTGTCATGTCCGCTTGAAGCGTCTCATAGTCCTGCTGCCTGAGAATCGTGGAGAGGTTATGGTCATCATAAATACCATGTATAATTACATATGTGTTTACCTTTGCAGGAAACTACGCATTTAGTTTGAATTAAAAACCGATTGGCGTCCATCTAAATCGAGAACTTGAAACTGTCATAGTTGCTATAACTTATTACTGCAATGTTTCTTTTTTCTGATCCGTCATAGTTCGTTTAAAATTTCGTTTCATACACTTTCAGCACTTAGCTCAATGTTTTTATTTAATGGGGTGGCAAATATTTCTCTTGACATCCGCCACTGCCGCCGGTGTTTTTCCTACAGCAGGAGGACAACTGAGGTAAGCACTGCCGGGGGTGTCAGAGACTCCGCTTCCGTAATTACATTTTTTAATTTATCTTCTTTAACGTTCGCTTTTTTCGTCTCGGCAGTCGCCGGAGGACGAAGGGCCCTATAGATAAGACTGGCACAATACATTTCCTCGATGAATTTTTGTCGCTTTGTAATTTTTTTAAAATACGAACGATGAAAATAAACAGCACCTGATACCGCGAGATTGCCTTTCGCGATTCAGATTTTAATTGAGTGTAAACAGCTTTTCAAGATCCGCGGGACGATCTACTAGTCACTGAAGGAGTTCTTTCTCAAGCCGGAATTTCCAAATTTCCATGAAAAAATCACCACAAGCACTTTCTTATCTACGTTGGGGATTGGAACATTGGTACAAGGAGACATTATCGACTACCACTTAAGATGTGAGGGAATAATTATTAAAACTAGGCAAAAATGGAGCAAATTTGACAAATATTGGTTTGTTCTGAATCTATTGAATGAGGCAGTTTTTTGTTAAATCCAGTTACTGTTATATCTTCACTTTGCCGACTGACGTGAAACTTGAGCATACGCGCTTCACCATGACACCGTGAATGACATCCATGAAAGATTTTTATTTAAACTATAAACAAGAATATACAAGACGATTTAATTGTTATTGGTAAAACAGGACTAATGGACATTATAGAAACCACTATGATATTTAAAAATTACTTGCTTCCGATTTTTCAACTTTTAAAATATTGATAAGTAAAACTGCTGAATATCTTCAGTCTCAAATTTCCAAGTATCCCCGGTGACAACAGGAAAAATGCTAATATTTGACAAATCTTTCTGCATTGCCAGTTCTATCGACAATGTTTTTGAATACAGACATAATTTTTTATACTAGGTGTTTTGAGTTTTACTTATGCGTTAAATGCTATACTGTACTATTTTTAATGCCACAGTCTTCATTTTATTTTTTTTATTCTTATATTTTGTTGAATTTAAAATAAAATTCGCTAAAATTTGCATTCTTTGCAACGTCAGAAGTTCTAAAAATTATACCAAAACAAAGTTTAAAACAAAAACAAAGAGGAAAAAGCAGATTTGCAATTAAAGTGCCAAAAGCTTTACTAGCGAAACAAAAACTAAACCAATTTTTCAAATTTTCATGAATAAGGGTAGATAAAGCCTTCACTATAATTTTCGATCATGAAATTTGCCGAGAACCCTTTTATTTATAACAAAATTGTGGTTATTAATGATTCTTGAAATATATACATAGTATTTGCGAGTATTCAAAAATATTAATTAAATATTCATATTAATTTTTCAAAGAAACTTCGACAGGCTACTGTAATGCTTTTTACAAAACTTCTGGATTCTTCCTGCGTCGGTTTTTGCTTAGTCGAAATTGCTGACGTTTCGCCAATCATCCTGTTGGTTTCTTCAGTTTCACAAAACCCCAAATAATTAAATTTTGAGCAAAGTACGGACCTGTCCGGCCATATTTCATTCTTACAGCTTGCCAAATATAACATAATTTTTTATACTAGGTGTTTTGAGTTTTATTTATAAGTTAAATGCTATACTGTACTATTTTTAATGCAATAGTCTTCATTTTATTTTTTTTATTCTCATATTTTGTTCAATTTAAAATAAAATTCGCAAAAATTTGCATTCTTTGCAACTTCAGAAGTTCTAAAAATAATACCAAAACAAAGTTTAAAACAAAAACAAAGGAAAAAAGCAGATTTGCAATTAAAAGCTTTACTAGTGAAACAAAAACTAAACCAATTTTTAAAATTTTCATGAATAAGGGTAGATAAAGCCTTCACTATAATTTTCGATCATGAAATTTGCCGAGAACCTTTTTATTTATAACAAAATTGTGGTTATTAATGCTTCTTGAAATATATACATAGTATTTGCGAGTATTCAAAAATAGTAAAATTAAATATTCATATTAATTTTTCAAAGAAACTTCCACAGGCTACTGTAATGCTTTTTACAAAACTTCTGGATTCTTCCTGCGTCGGTTTTTGCTTAGTCGAAATTGCTGACGTTTCGCCAATCTTCCTGTTGGTTTCTTCAGTTTCAGTCAAGCTCTGAAGAAGCCAACAGGATGATTGGCGAAACATAAGCAATTTCGACTAAGCAAAAACCGAAACAGGAGGAATCCAGAAGTTTTGTAAAAAGCAAATATTGATATTATTTAAATTAAAATATTAAATAGACCATTGCCAAATATACTCCAAGACACGTAAGTCGATTTTGTATCTGGTTTGGAAAAATGTTTTTCTTGTTGAAACCCTAAAACGAGTAAGATTTGTCTTAATTTAAACATAAGCGACTAGCATATAATTTGAACAAGCCGATCGTACACACTGTTCCCAACTTTAATACCAAATTTCCGCCCGCTAAATATTTTATCGTCACCCCCCACGAAAAACGACCGAACAACTCTTTAGCGCGTCGTGAATATTTGAAGAAAGAAATCGATAAAAAACTCTACCCACATTTTTTTTCACCCCTTTCTTATTCAGATACCCCAGCGAGGATTTAATTCTGTGTGCCGCCGCCGCCGAGTCAAGCGAGCAGAGCGAACGAATTTTCAACCCTTATTTTTTTTCCGACCCCATCTAATTACTCAGACTTTCTTAGAGGGAATCGCGCTCGGCTGTCAAATAAAGAGCCGGGTCGTCTAATCAAATCTTGTTATGCGTTACGGCCATGTTGGGGAATGATTTCGATGTAAAGCAAACTATATTTGCACCCTAATTGACCAAGATATTTTTAAAGGTGCCAATTGGGTTAATATTTGATTGATGGCCTACAATTCGTAAGAATGTAAGGTATGGTCTGTTCATAGATATAAGAAAGTGATCAATTTTTTTTTGAATGGGATTATCCAAGGGGTCATTAACATACAATGCAACAAGATTATTACCTAAAGTTTCAGAATTTAAATTTTAATAATTTTATACCTACCTGTGTTTAATATTCTTTGGTTCGGTGTACTACTTAGTTTAAGTTTATTAGTAATCATTCTTATTTCGTTGTGTAATACAGCGTGTGTTGAATCGTGTGCGAATTATGCAAAATATGTGCGAGTCTAGTGTATCTGAGGAGATGCTCTCGTCCAAATGTAGAAAACACTATTCTATTGAGACTAAGGAAGTAATAAAAAATGTTTATTTGACTCTCATTGAACGTGGTGCCAACAAGCCAACATCAACTGTATGGAAAATTGTGAATAATCCCATTTCATAGAGGAAAAAAAGAAGCGATGCTGACATTTTCTCGAGTGTAGATGAAAGTGATTAAGATATAATTCGGCGTAAAATTTACCAGTTACACGAGGAACAAAGCCGGCCTACATTAGATATCGTAATTAGGAGGCTTGAAAAAGATGAAACCGGTGTTATATGTGGCAGAACTACCTTATGGAAGTGTATTCAACACATGGGTTTTAAATTTAAAAAATTGACAAAAGGCAAGTTATAATGGAATCTTTTAGAATTCGGAAATGGCGACTGGAATATCTCGAAAAAGTTAGGATTTACAGAGAACAACAAAGGCCAATTTTCTTGGATGAAACCTGGTTCGGAAATGGGTTGGGTTGACTCAACTGATTAGTGTAAAACAAATGCGCCATCAAAAAGAAATAAAAGAATAACTATTTTGCATTCGCCGTAACAATGTTTTTCCCCGTGTTAAGTCTAATGTCCTCAAACTTATAGGAACCGAAGTTTTTAACATCCCTCCACAAAGTTGGGCAAATTCTGTTAAACATATAGAAAAAGCAGAACAATCGTATATCCATATTGCAAATAATATAGAACAAATAATAATTAGAACAGGCGATGATAACGATAGTGATACTGATATATTATGTGAATAATGTTAAGCAATTTAAGTAGGTAATAAAAATAATTTGTAATTTTGTTTTAGATTTAAACATAAATACATACATAATAAATAAATATTGTTTAGTATCTTTCCTCACAAAACCCCAAATAATTAAATTCTGAGCAAAGTACGGACCTGTCCGGCCATATTTCATTCTTACAGTCTTTCCTTAATTCGTATCAGTTAGTAACTTTTTTATATCTATGAACAGACTTTAACTGTCTGCCTTCAATTTCAAACATATTTTATAGTATAGCATTAAGCATTGCCATTTTGCAAGAAATATTTCATTGTATTGGTCTTTTGACAAATGTGCAGAATGAAATTTACGGAAACTCTATACAGAGTGTCTATGTCAGAAGATGAAGAAATTCCAAAACATCACAGTTCATTTTTTTTATTCAATTAATTTAAATAGCAATATAACTTAATAAGCATATCCTTTTTTACGCAATTCTGTGCATGTGCTCATTTTTATTATTCTTTCTATAGCTCGCATTTTTCAAGATACTAACCGCCGACACATTTTTGAAATACCTCGGTGACACAATAAGAGTTGTTCTAGGATTATGTTTGTTTGTGAGTGTGTGATTTGATTAATTTTTATGACAATTTTTTTAGTACCGGTTGGACTCTATGTTGAATGAAAAAACAGCGATACGCTAACAAAAAAAGCGGTTTAATCGAAAAGAGAAAGAAGCAATTTCCATTATCTTAAAAGGATTTAAATCAAGATACATGGAATGAAGTAGGGGTGGGGTTAAAAAGCTGGGTGCACGTTTTTTTTATAAGGTCTGGCGTGGGGTAGACGAGCCTCGGGGTGAGTGCTGTTTGTGACTGCAGAAGAAGCGCGATGCAACAGGGCCGGATTTAATTCAATGCTATTTGGTATATTTAGAAAAATCAACTGCCGAAATTAAAAAAATTGTATTATGTAATTTAGACTAGACAGCAAAAATCCAGACACTTGAACATTATTAAGGTTGCACCATACGAGAAACTTTTGTATTCTTTGTTTTCTGGAAAACTTTTTTTTAATTAATATACCACACTACACAGGAAGGTTGTGACGGTAAATTAAACGAGGGGCTCTCTTTTTTTCGTTATCCATTAGATGAGGCCGGGAAATACCATTTTAATAGCTTTTTTCTCTTTCTTTTCAAGGAAAGACCAGTAGCCCCACTTTCTCATCCTTGTTTGCAGGTGTCACGCTTGGAAAAATGTATTTGGATTTATAGGCACTCAGAGATACGCTAATATAACATTAGAACAAAGTCACATTTCAGTGATGACAGTATTGCAAATGAAGCTCGAAATCGCCTTCATAAATTTGCAATTCCTTCTTTGAAATTAGGTGCCAGGTTCACTTCCCAGATTGTCCTGGGAAATTAACAAACGGCCGAATTTATTTATCGACTGGTACATTTTTGTAATAAATATGTGTAAGTTTTAGAAGAAAACAAAAATAAATGTATATTAAGAAAGATTAACACTGCATGCCAGTCAGTATGCATTTACATTTAGATAGCTAGAGTTGTTCATTTGTTTAGGGTTCAATTCAAAAGTCGAAAATATCATAACGTACTTGCGAATTAAAATGGGCTTTCCTTTAGGGGCACTGATTATGTCAATTACGATTTTAACTGGCACTTATTTGATAAGACGGATGTCTGTTAATAAATTTATTTAAAAATAATATCAAACAAATATAATTACAAAAACAAAATTTTAATCTTTTCCTTTGTATTTTGACAATTTAACTAATTATTGTAATAAAAAGTATCGAATATTTAAATTTATTTACATAAGACTTAATGTAATGATGCTCTACTACAAAGCTTAATAACTCCTTTGAAAACGAAGTTATCAAGCCGGACGAAAAATTAAATCATAGAAAAAACAAGGCTTGAAAAGTTTGACAATAGAAATTTTCTATTCTTAACACTAAATGCCAGAGGGTCTTTTATATTTTCAAATCAAAAGTGTTCCTATACTACACATGGAAAAAAATACGAATTTAATGAGGTTAATATTTGAAACACTCTGTAGAATTTACTGATAAGAATAGAAATTTGTCTTTTGTCAAACCGTTCAAGCCTTGTTCTTTTTTAATGGTTCAATTTTTCTTTCAGCTTGATACCTTCTTATTGAACTTTGCGGTAGAGCATGATTACATTAAGTCTTATGAAAATATATTTAAATATTCAATATTTTCTGCCCAACAAGCGTATACTCGTATATTCCTTTAAAAATTTTCATTTTGCGTCAAATTATTTATTTATAAATATATCATACGGTACCACCGCGTATATAGATATGCTACACACGGAAAAAACATACAGTCAGAGATCATTCGTAATAAGTTAGATTAACGAACGACGGTATGCTTAAATTGCTTAAATTTTAACACATCAAAGACGCATCGACCTATATTTTAATTCTGTAAACTATTCTGTTGAGCCGTAAACAAGGTTTGCCGAATTGAATTGAAATTATCCACGCGGCAATTTTATAAAATTGTATTAAAGTTGATAATTTACCTTTAGCGATAAACACGAATAAACATCATATCATGACATTTTTGACAATTTTTGAATATCTAGAATGCATTGACAGCAACCGTAGGGAAAAAATAAGATTTGTTAATTGATTAGTATATATTGATTTATTTGATTCATTATTATTTCATAGCGGATCGATTAATATGGACAATAATATAAGAAAAATAAGTAAAATATTCCATCAAGATCTGATAATTTAGGAACACCTGTTTGTCTATGTTTCCCTCAACTCAAACTGGCTTTACCCCCACGAGCCTTATGTCTAGCATCATTCAATACCTTAAAAAAACTGCCCAATTCATTTTACCGTCTTACTTAGCTGTGCCATTTCGAAGATGGGTCTGATCTCCTAGACCGGTCCTGGAAAAGGACGCAACATAATGCCTAAAAAATGCCGCGTCCACGCGCCCTACGCGTTATACCACAATAAAAATTCATTCTTGGATAACGCGACGTCGCACGCACCCCGTTACAGATTCGCTGTAACTTTTTTTTTCACGGACACCCGGATGACTCACCCGACGTCGGAGCTAATTTTTTCCGGGCACGGCTTCGCCTAAACTTTTTAATCGTCTTCGGTATTACAACGGGAGGATCTACTTGGGCGAATTTAATTTCATTATGAAGATTGGTTTCATAAAAACAAGAAAACTTCGCGCATCTACAAGATTAATGACTTTTTAATTATTAGTCGATTTAATCGTCTAATGGAGTATCGGTTTACCGCCGACTTTGAGATGTTCGTTTTTTTTCAAGCGCAAAAGAAATAGTTGCGGTAAAGGAAACAAATATAATTTCTTACACAACTAACAAAATCTATGAAAGTGGAGTAGGACCAAAAATAGTATAAAAAAATAGTTCTGCCTGCCATTTGAATATCTCTTCAAATAAATCTTTTCTACGCCCTACTCTAAAATATCTAATTATGTACCGATTAGCGAACCAGAGAAACCAACTTTTGAGACGCTTTTTTAATTAGTAAGTGATGTGTTTCAACGGTCCAACGCTTTGTGGATGTCAGCGTATATAACGTCAACTTGACCTTGCTTGTTCAGCGAGTCACAGACGTAAGAAGATAGGAGAAAAAAGTATCGAAATAATTTTAAGTCACAAAGGGGTCACGTCAGGGATGCTGGATCTCGCCCAGATTGTTTAAAATATATGTAGCAGAGGCTTTATGATCTTGGAAAAGAAAATGTAAGGCTATGGGAGTAGAACTAGCCAACACCATTTTATACACACTTCAGTTCGCGGATGATCAGGTGTAAATAGTCAATGATACGGACGATATGTCATATATGACTAGAAAACTGCGAGCCGAGTACCAAAAATGGTGACACGTTCTAAATGCAGATAAAACCGAATACCTACAGATAGGCGCAGAACCATCTGACATCGAACTAGAAGATAAAAGTGTCATAAGCTCTTGTCAAGAATATACTTATCTGCAAGACAGAATTGAACTTCAAAGAAATCAGAACACGAGTAAGCCAGGCAAGGAAGAAGAAAATACAATATCTAGAAGTCACTGGTGAAGAGGCCTCTTATATGAGTCAGAAGCATGGTGATTGACGAAAGATAAATGCACAGAGACAGACGAGTAAATGCAGTTGTACGTGTTTAGTAGATGGTTAAGAACATCTCGATTAGAAAGAAAAACAAACGAAGAAGTAAGAGAAAGAATGGAGATACACGAACCTCTGACAGATAAAATTAACATCAAACACCTGATTTGGTATGGACACGTCACGGATGGACCATACAAGACTTCCAAAGATGGCTATGAAATGGACGCCACCATACAGACGAAAGAAAGGAAGACTTTAAGGAAGCTAGTGCCACTTTAAGACTTTAGCTTCGTTTCGGGGGTTTAAAAGCGATGGGATATTTTCACACATTTCAAACAGTATTCATCATGATGAGATAGTCAAGAATCGTAATTGTAAAATATAAATTGTAAACCACAATAAATACAAAACGAGGGGGGCAAATAATGTATTCTAATAAAACTAACAAAACTTATCTCTCTTCTCTTACAAGAACTCCTCATTTAAGGATTTAATTAATAATATTTTTTTAGCAGTTCTTGAAATTGATAATAATAACCAAAAT
The DNA here is from genome assembly GCF_029955315.1 of Cylas formicarius. Taxonomy (NCBI): domain Eukaryota; kingdom Metazoa; phylum Arthropoda; class Insecta; order Coleoptera; family Brentidae; genus Cylas; species Cylas formicarius. The sequence goes on from NW_026844334.1 coordinate 15,034,565, forward strand.
TATATTTTTGAAGGCCCTTTTGGTATTTTATTCGCATGCCCGAATTCTTGTATTCCATTGAAAAAACTTTATTACATTTAATGGAAGAAATTTGTGGTTAACCTGTGTGTCTTACAGATCTACAGATGTATGAGGTGGAGAGCGAGAAAGAGAAACTGCCTCTAGAATTTTGAGTTTTGTGAAAACTTTAAGTTAATATATAATGTTTTTTATTATTAAACCGAAATTTTCGTTCGTTTTATCTGCATGTGTCTATTCTTTGCATACTCGAAAATATGATCTGAGTCATTTAAAGCAGCAGGAGATAATGAAATTGTTTGCGCTTACAAATTATAGTTTTACAATTTTTAATCTTCGTGGAACTGCCAGAACTGTACCAAAGTCAAAATAATTATGGATCAAAAGCTTTGCTTAAATAAAAGAATAGTAAAAAAAACGCGGGCGCAAAATGCAATATTCTTTTGAAGAAAAGTTTCAACGGTAAGACATTACCATATGCGACTTATAAAAAAATCTAAATGACAACAAAGACCTATATAAAAGGACGTATTAACAGATCGTGCCACAAATTAACGCGCACCGCACAAATTTCTCATCGACAAACCTAAAAAAGATTATTTATTACCCTTTTCCCCTAGTCCTAATAAATTCGAAACCGCACGCACCGTGCCCCACCACGAGCCTTCCCTTTAACTAAAACTGCTGCACAAAAATATAACAGCTCCCTACTAGCAAACGATATCTTTTAACTGGAGCTGTCGCCAAGCCCGTGTCAGCTATTGTTTTCCGCGTTGTCTTTGCCGAGACCTACATTCCCGTACCACTCGAACCCTGAAACCTAAATGTGAAACGATGAAAAACATCTAAAAAGTGGAAAAAACACGGACCAGCCCTCCGCAATCATTTTTTGAGGGTTTTGGGTATAAAAAATAGCATGTGCCGAGTGCGAGCATTGTACCCCGCACAAAGCTGCGTGTCACCTGCCTTAAGGGTGCGCGTTCTGTGTTTCAGTTTTAACGAACGGTATTTTTCGAGATCGCGGCAAATATGTATGTTACTCCATTTGTAGAATCGCTTACTTACTGGATTGAAGTTTTTAAAACAGTTTGAAGAGTGAAGAACATTTATAAAGTGTGGAATACGATTCCAAATTAAGCTTTAAAAAATTCAATTTAAATTACTTTAATAGGGAGGTATCTTTAAAGTTTTTTATTATTTTTATGTATCGTATTTACTGATATGTTAAATTTAAGTTCTAGCGGCTTTTCCCTTTCAAACCAATAAGAAGACAATAAAATAAAATTAATTTGGAACATTGAAGAGTTTAAACACTTTGTTGTGTGATTTTTCGCAACTACAATTATTGATAGTTATAGTTTACAATTAACTTCCCTTTCCAAATTTTCTGATACGATTTTTTTATGGTCTACATCCACGCTAGTTACTTTTCGGTTAACGAAGAATTGTGGATTAGTTTTGATACACTTTGTAACAAGATTTTGCAAATTAACGCTCCGACTTGCCGCCTTCCTAGTACTCGCCGAAATTCTAAACAAAAAAGAAGGTTGTTGTGACCATCCTCTAAAAAATAACTTCTCAAGTTTATAAAATACGAAGAGATTAACTTACATTTATATAATTCAGAAAAATAGTATTTTTAAGTACAATTTCAAATACGTCCAAATACTGCCAACATAAATTTTCAGTTGGCAACAAAAAATCTATTACAAAAATTCGGTACAACTTCTCTCAAGTTCTCACTTTCCATTTCCAGTAATAGCAAATAAAATTAATTCACTGAGTGACGTGTGACGTAATCATTAAAATTGACAACTGTCAAAATACTATCTGGCTAAACCACTAACGCAGCAATGCAAGCTGACGTCGAAAGTGCTTTTGCGCAATGCACAATTGGTATGAGACACAGGTCTATAGTGATTTTGATGTTTGAAAGCAGGTTGCTTATTTGTATATTTTCCTGTTCCGTTTTCCAAAAAACGCCCTATCTTTGCTCTCTCTATGGCGTCATTGTGTGAACCATCCCAATAACTTTTGTTATATCTGTGGTAGTTATGCCGTAGTAAAGCAAAGGCGAACTATAATTTATTTGGAAAAAAATTTATACCACGCTTATTTTGGTGTAAAAATTGGCGACTGATACTGGGCTCCTCATTCTGTTTGTTCCGTTTGCGTTGAAACATTAAAAAACTGGCAAAAAGTAGGTGTTCCTGTAGTATAGCATAGCATGGTAACAAACTGGCTTAGGTTCCCGTTGCACATCCGGTACATTTAAAACAAACGTATGAAAATTTTGGAATTCTTTTGAAGAAAATAAACTCCCAAGAACATCAGCGGATGCTTTGTGGTGCATTAAAGTACTGTGCATGCACCTAGGACAACAGGGGTTATACAAAATTTCCATGTTTTATTTAAGTGGGATAGTCGGGCAAGAGATAGACATTGGACTCAAACAGGATTGCCCTCTAGAATAAGCCTGGTAGCAAAAATGTATTAAGAGATAGCTTGACCTCAAAAAAAGTTTTACTGCCTCCTCTTCATATCAAACTTGGCTCGTGGAAGCAGTTAAAGCCTTAGACAAAAATGGACAGTGTTTCAAATATTTGTGCCCCGAAAAAAGTATAAGTAAAGTTTTTTTAAACTGGGATTACACGTTTTTACTGAATAAAAAAAATAAATTATTTTAGAAATATCGTTTTTTTTTTTCCTTTAATATTTTGCATAAAACCTTAAGTAATACAAATAAATGGATATAATTTTTGAAATCAGCTTACCAAAATTATATAAAATCAGTTTTCGAAATAAAAAAATCTGCCAAAAAGATTAATTTTGTAAACCTGTGTAATTGTTCACTTTTTTATGTATTGTTTCAAAGTATGTATATTGTATATTTTATAATTATCTTATTTTTGACAGGATTCAAACTTTCAGCGATATGAGTAGAAGTATGTGTTTATTATTTCATTATAAAATATGTATCTTGTATATAACTAAATAAAATGGAAATATGTATACTCTGTCATGTCATGCATCAATAAAAGAAAATAGTATATTATGCAACAAGTGTGGTAAACGGCATTTGACTCACGAGTTTATTTGACACGAGCGGAGCAACTGTTTAATAAACGAGTGACTTAAAAAAATTAGCGGAACGTGTTGCATACTATACTTTTTCTACGACCGTTAGTTTTTGGGTACATTTTGGCAAAACAACACGATTACATTCACTGACATGACCGTCAGAATTGACAAACGTCAAAATTCCAACATCTGCCAAAAAAAAATTGCTTAATAATAATAACAACTTATTTTTTTGTGAAAAGATTCAGTCTGTCGCTAAAAGAAACATTTAATTAATTTTTATTTAAAAACTGAAAACTAGCAGCAAAAAATTTAATCGCGCCACTGGATTCTCCTTAAAATAAACTTTTTTAGATTTGCAATATGTTGAAAGTTAACTCAGTATATCTATGAACTATGTACGTCAAAATTGCAGTGGAGAATGCAATGTTTTTTGTTGTTTTTCTTGATTTTGTGTGACGACATTCAGCAATGATAAAACATCCGCGTTTGAAACTCGCACAATAAATTACTATTTTATTAAAAAATAAGCAACAAAAACAAAAAAAGGTTTAATGAAAGAAAGAAATGAATATTAAATTGGCCGTTAATGCCCTCCGTGCCCGGAGCAACGTAATTGCTTCCCGGACCCGCCGAAGTAAGCACCGCGACGCCGTGGGGGCGGGTAGAGAAGCGAAGAAAAGCGTTGCGCGGTAAAAAAAGGGCTGCGCCTATCCCGAGTAGCGTCTTACGCGCAATTTAGCATTTTTAATTAGTGCGGTTGCGAGGGCGAAGATTTATATTTGAAGTCGGCCGCCCCGACGATAGGGGGAAACAATGAAAACGTGTCACGGAGCGGCGCGGGACATAAATTATGTTTGCGATTCCGATTAACAATGGGGCGCCGTTTCTACCCCGCAAACGATTCCATTCCCCCACCCCGACTTAAAGTCATTGCATCCCAGGAAGTTGTTTCGTAATTTGTTGCTTTAATCTCTTCTTGCAGTAAGGAGTATTGGGGGCGATTAAATATTTGATCCACCGAAGTTTTGTTTTACAGTTTGTTGGGTTTGTCATTGATGCATTTTGCATTGCATTTCGAATTTTTTTTGTTGGATAGACCTCCCAAAAACGCACTAAAATCTTATGTTTCTCACTGCATCAACCTGAAGTCATTGCCAACTGGGACTCATTTTTGATGTGAAATATCGAGTAGGGTTATTAGGGATTTCTTTAAAAATAAAGTGTAAACGAATTCTTATTCAGTACTACATAAAACCTAACTATACTAATTTCCGTAAAGCTCGAATACAGGGTGCTCGAAATATCGCGATATCGCGGGTGCCTGGCTTAAGCATTACCCCCGTAGAATGTTTGTTTATGACTCAATTTTAATAATTATTTAATCAAAGATTGTACTACGATGTACAACTTTAAGCTGACCGCAAATTGATATAGTTGAGTTCTAAGTACTGATGAATCAGAATTCGTTGCCAATTTATTTTTTCATAAATCCTTAGTAGTACTTCCTTCTTCTCTCTCTTTTGTTAAATAGTCTCAGTGGGCCATGACTTTAAGTTGAAGCAATAAGCAAAACAATGTTTCAGTGTATTTTTCCATTTTAAAAAAATATCTTCTAGATTTTGCTTTCAAACTTAAAGCATCCATGAGAGTGTTTTAATTAATTTATAGAATATAAAAGTCGTAAGGCAACGGTTAAACGAGATTTTGGTAATAAATTAAGATAATCTGATTAATATTAGACGAAAATGGTATGTTTATTTTCTTTTGTTAAAAAGGACCCTTTTCGAAAAAAAAATAGTTGTTTGCATGTGCAACTAATTGACGTGCCACTTTTTTAATTTTTTAAATTAATTAAAGCGTACGCCACTGGTTAAACAAAAATAAGTTGATCTATATGCTATAAATTTCTTTTTCAATAATGCCTCCCAAGTTTGAATGAAAATCTAGAAGAGATTTTTTTTTAATTTTTTAGAAATGAAACATTTTAGGACATAAATGTATATGTATATGTACTTTTACTACTATAATATACTATATATAACTAAGTACTATAAAGTATCGCAGTACCTCAAAATTTCGACTTTTTAAAGATAATTTTAAATATAACTAAGGAAACTAACATAAGTTTCCTTAATTGGTCCTAATATGTATTTTTGAAAAGTTAGGACGATTTTTCCTAGTTATAGAACAAGTTTTATATTTATTTTGTCTTATTTTTATTAAAGGATAACTTAAAAGTTAAACCATTTTCCATTTTCAGTTGCACTTTCCAAGACGAATCACGAAAACCACTATTGTGTTGTCCGCATTGAAAATGACCCTGCTTCCCACGTCTAAGTTTTCTTATTCATGTATCCTAGCACAGTCTCTTGTTGTATACCCAACATGACAAAGCTTTCAGTTAGGTAATTTCGAAACTCATTGGCAACATCGCAACGGATTCCATACGTTACTAGTATATAAGCCAGTTGTGCGCGTGACACTGTAAGGAAGAGCTTTTATAGTTTCGGTTAGTTAGTGAAAGACAACAGCACACTTATTGTCTCCGTGGGAATGGTGAGCGCGACCGTTGTTTCATTAGTACTCATACACTGCGCAAAATCAAATTGGTGACTATACAATAAATCATTACTACGAAGTGAAGCAAAGAGACCGAGAGAAGAAAATGGTCTTCTGAGTTTCACGCCCTAACCTGCACTATGCGCCATTTTATTTTTAAACAGCAGCTAATTTGTTTCACTAAATAATTAAGAGATTTAGAAATATCTTGAGAAAATACTCCACTAAAAAGGCCACATATGAATTGAAAACTGTCAGCGGCCATATTGGTAGTTGAACGCCGCATGCGCGTATTGAATGGCCTTCCAAACATATTTTTCATTTTAGCGTAGTACCTCGACTATATATCTTGTAGTCATATGGTTTGGTGTAATGTTTTTCAATCTAATTTTAAAAAGAAGAAATAGTTTTGTTGGAAAAGAGACATGAAAGAGTTTTTGATGGATTATGTTTTTTTTTTAAACTAGCTACATGCTTACCAACATTTCTCTTTAAAATTATGTATAAATTCGCAATTGACAATTAAACCTTCGAAAAAAATGTTATACTTATCCGATCCGAACTTGATAGACAACGCAATCTTTGTTGTTATACTTCTGGGATGGTCATTATTTTTTCTATGACGCCATTATTTTTGAATTATTTCTTGGAATCTACATCTTCTTCTAAACACTTATCTGTTTTTCCTTCTGACCATTGAAAACGAAGACAATGCAATGTGTCAGAAATTACTTTCAAATTACGTATAAACGGATTGTTATGTTGCCCAGTGAACTGGGTTCCAACTGGAATGGGATCGGTAATGGATTTTGTCAGACAAATTCTATTTAAACGGAAGAGAGTCGTAACAAGCATTATTTTTTTTGTCGTACACGTTAATACTAATGGCAGATAAGTGTAATAAGAGATTATGATTTCTCTACGTGTTTTCAATAATAGTTGTATTATATTTTGACTAATTTTGACGGTGAAAATTTTCTGGATGTAGAATACCTAGTGTTGTGGAATTGACCGGTATTTTTTTTGTGTCAATTGACCAGTCGAAATAATTTAAAATATACAATGAAATTTATATTTACTTATTTATGTTGTGCTTTACGTCGCCATCGCGTCGTTCTAGGAACCTAATGGAGTTGATATTACTATTGGGATTCCCCGAATCGTATCGTATCGTGTCGTATTCGGGTATTCCTTGAAGAGGGCTATTGGTAAATTGGACATCACAAACGCATAATAATTTAATTTCAAATACATATTATTATTAAATAATGATATATAACACATTTTTTAACTACTCAATTAAGAAGTGGTCATTTGACTGGTCTCAACACTAAGAATACCAATTGATAATTTTATTGTGGTTTTAATTAAAAAATGTCTAAAAGGGGTATAAAACTCAGAGAGTTATTATATAAATAAAGTATGTAGTTATCACATAAATTTATAAAGACAATGTTTTTCATTTTCATTTTCATTTCATGTATATAAACGTTTATGCGCTTGTTTGATAACCAAATAATATTGTGTAAGTGACTTCGGTAAGAAATGTATCGATAACTAAGCTAATAATCAAACAACATTCTCCTATTTATATAAATGAGCAATAGAAATATAGACTTCTTTTTCTATAGCAAAACTTGCCTCAGTTTTCTATCAAGTTTATTGAGATCAAATCGTGATATTCCACTCACCTATTTAAAGCGTCATACGGTCATTTCTTAAACTCGGACACCCTGTATATAGGTTGATATATTTGCTCCGATATCGCTTTGCTATCAATTTTCAAGGTATTAATGAACTTCCTTATCACCAATTTAAATTCTTAATGCTGTTATTTTAGCTCCAATTTATCAGTATCCTGAGTACTAGCTTTGTGCAAGAACGGACTACTTCAAAAATCATGATTTTATGAAATAGAATTAGTATATTATGCAACAAGTGCGGTAAACGGCATTTGACTCGCTAGTTTATTTGGCACGAGCGGAGCGCAACGGAGCGAGTGCTTAATGAACGAGTGAGAAAAAGATTTTTCTACTACCGTCACGAAAAAATCACAATTTAACAAAATGAAAATAATAACAGATTGTCGGATTACTAAATTTCGTACCATTGAAACAAAATATTTGCTAGTTGCCATTAAACCTATTCGTTTATCGTTTCGATCGGTTCGGCTATTGTCTCTTTTTAACTGTGTACGTTAGACAGAGAAAAAGATATATTATTGGATATATCATATGAACAACGGAATAAACACAAGTTTAAAACGTTATGTTGTTTATTTAAATTTTAAAATTGATTATTAAGTAGTTTATTTAAAGAAAGAGACCGTAATTGGAAGAAAAATCATCCAAGGATAGAGCTTTTAAGATAGAATAAGCAAGAAAAAGCAGGTCCTAATCTTAAATTTTGTTTTGTTTGTACTGATGAGACATAGATATTTGAAAATGGTACAATTAGTCCTGGCATGTGAGCGGTATGCAAAATGTCTGTGGGAAACTTAAATTATAAATGTCACTTTACTTACCGTCTAGTCCGCTAGATTTTAATTGTAGCTCTAAAGCAGGTAGTATTTAAATTGTCTGATATATTGCATAACATTTTTCTGTGTTAGTTTTTGGGTACATTTTTACAAAACAACAACAATACATGCACTGACGTGAAAGTCAGAATTGATAAAGGTGAAAATTCAAATTGTGAGGTAATATCTCCGAAAACATCCGATGGCTCCCAAACCCGTGCTGTAAAATCCCGGAAATGTCCGAAGTGGCTCGGATCCGTGGGAAACGAAAGTGACGCGTCCCGCACGCTAGATCGGTGTGTAATTAAGCATTTTACAGAAGCAGCAACAAGTGCGGTAAACACAATTTTACCCACGAATGACTTATAGTATATTATGCAACAAGTCCAGTAAACGGCATTTGACTCATGAGTTTATTTGACACTAGCGGAGCGAATGTTTAATAAACGAGTGACTTAAAAAGTTTACCGAACGTGTTGCATACTATACTTTTTCTACGACCGTTAGTTTGTAGATACATTTTCGCAAGACAACACAAATACATTCACTGACATGGCCGTCAGAATTGACAAACTTCAAATTCAAGGCATGGGAAATATCTTCGAAATCATCCGATTGCTCCCAAAGCCGTGCGGTAAAATCCCGGAAATGTCCGAAGTGGCTCGGATCCGTGGGAAATAAAACTGAAGTGGTAAAGTGACGCTTCACGTACGCTAGATCGGTGTGTAATTAGGTATGTTACAGACGGGAGTAGAAAAATTTATATTTCAGATAAGATTCAACTGACAACAAACGTCATGCAAGACAATAATTAATAAACATTTATTTTTCTCACTTACTGATTTACGATTGGTTGTTTGTATCATTTGTGTTTAAAATAGAAAAAATATTGAAACGTTTTTCATCGTGAGCTAGCAAGGGTTGGAGGTCGCTTTACAAATTACGTAATGTATCCACTTTTCAATAAGTATTTTTTTTAGATTTTCGGCCTGACAGATCAATAGCTCCCGAAAAATCTGTTCCTGCGACGTTCATTTAAAACCTTTTTAAGCAATTTTAAGACTTTCAAAGAGCGTAGACGTGGAAAGCAATTAATTAGAGGGACATTAAGCAATCCATCAGGGTCTTTAATTCATTCGGTAGCCCTGAAAGCTTTCTGCTTTTAAAATTAATTCCGGGGCATTACAAAAATGGAGTAACGCCATGGCGCGGGGCTTGACGACGTAATCCCGTACATTTTTTCCCTCTTAAGTTTCGCGCTTATTTGGTTCTTTTATTTTTTTTAGTGCAAAAACGACCAAGAATTTGAAATATTAAATTTAAATATATTTTAATCTTCATTATCTTGTTTTTTCTTGATTATATATATATATATATATATATATATATATATATATATATATATATATATATATATATATATATATATATATACATATACTAACACTTGGAATTTCTTCTTATATCGACCGTACTAAACTTATTTGAATTCAAAGGATATCGGGTAGCGGTCCGTGGTTAAAATAGAAAGCTCCTTTTTTCTTTAACACTCAATATTTCGTCAATTTATTTGTTGACTTCTTCAGGAGTGAAAAAATTAGAGTCTACCACATAGTTCCTCAAAAACCATACTTTACAGTTAAGAAGCGACATAATGAAACAAACGGATAAACACTTAGTATACAATTCTTCTTAGAATCTTGACTAACAATACTAAAAAGTTTTCAAAAACTGTAACCTTATACATATTATATACTTGCGTTTTGTCAAGAGAAAGCTCTATGCTATAATCTGCTAAAAAGTGGCCCACGCTTATGATGATCAACCAAATAGTAGGGTATACTCAGAAACTTGTTGATTTCTGACAGAATGCTTTTTTTGGGAATCGATCTTTAACGAAGAATTTGCCTAAACAAAATTCAGTAAACAAACTCCAGTTAATGGACAAGCTACCAAATTTTTCGGCCAATTGAACGCCAGTTACACCAGTATATACCTTGTCCAGATTAAAATACCTCTATTTCTACTCCCGTCTGTAAAATGCCTAATTAGACACCGATCTAAAGTGCGGGAAGTGCCACTTTACTACTTCGGACTTTTACCGCACACGTTCGGGAGCAATCGGATATTTTCGGAGATATTTCCCACGCCTTGAATTGTGCCGTCTGTCAATTCTAGCGGTCATGTCAGTGAATGTATTCGTGCTGTTTTGCGAAAATGTACCGAGAATCTAACGGTCGTAGAAAAAGTATACCATGCAATACGTTTGGCAACTTTTAAGTCACTGCTTTATTAAATACTCGCTCCGCTCTTGTCAAATTTACTAGTGAGTCAAATGCCGTTTGCCGCATTTGTCGCATAATATACTATTTTCAGTCTTATATAGAATATACATACTTTACTCACATACTTACTAACTAATCAAATGATATGCTTCTAACAATAATTCCCACCAAATTAAATAATTACTTAGTGTTTCATTAAAAGCAAAAAACATTAAATCTGAAGGTTCAGTTTTATAACAACGCATCAATTTTGATGATTTCTAATCATTAGTAGATTAGAAGACCTTCTGTCTGAAATTAAAGACGATTAAAATGTGAACAATTTTACTTATTAATCGCAAGCAGTGTGATATGTTTTTTATTGTTTATGTTATGTTTTGTTCAAATAACATTAACAACAAAATAAAAAACTGGAAATACGGCAGATACGAATAAGCACATCAACACAATCACGAAATGTCTAATCGATCAATCGATGACTTAATGTAACTTGTTATTGACAAAATACCATCAACGAAATCTTGCGTAGTATCTTCGTCAGAACTTCCAAATTTTGGAGGTGTCTTAGTGTGTAGAGTGCAATAAGTAAATTTAGATACTGATAAATCTTAGACAATCTTTAAGCTAATTGATAAATTAAATAATATTGAACTGAGGTGGCTTTTACTTGATGAAAATCCATTTATCAAAATAAATAAGACCTAAAAGTTCAGATTTTCACGAAATTATATATTTTGATATGACAATTATTTCATTGATAAAAGGCACGGTGTTGTCGAAACAATTGTCATGTCAAAATATATAATTTCGTGAAAATCTGAACTTTTAGCTCTTCTTTATTTTAATCAAATAATAGGAAACTGATTTTCTTTTTATGGAATGCCTTCAGAATGCCTACTTTCGCCCAGATTATTAATAAAACAGTGATTTTGGTTTGCCTTTTCTCTATGCGCTAATGGTAAGTAAATGAGGATTACTGCTACTGCAAAAGTATCGTCGCAAATTAAAGAACACGTCAGCAAAATACAAGTCAGTGACAAAGAAACACAAAAGGCTCCAAACGTAATCCAGTGATATATTTTACCTTTTTTTTATACCGCAGGTAGAAATGTGAGCACGAGTACACATCCGCGAAATACCAGCGCAGCAACAGGTGGAGGTAATTGGTTTCCGCGCAATAAATTAGATGTACGTGCCCTAATCCCGTGCCGATGACACAGTTTCTCGGTTTTGATAATGCCTGCTCGGTTCTCTTATTGGCAGGTAGTTTTTTTTATACTTTTTTATTGTCGCCGGATTAGTAGACTGAATATCAAAATGTGCCCTGTGTGTCAATTTGTTTGCTGAAGGCATTTGTCAACGTAAATTAAAAAATAAAATAAAACTTTCAACCACTTTCAACAAAAATAATTTTCAATCATTTCTAGTTGCTGACAAAAATTTTATCACTCTTTTGACAAAAGCGATCAAAAAAATTAACATGTGACCCCAGTAAAGTAGCGTTTATTAACTGTTTCTGAACTGTCCGCGTTTCCATAACGTTGTATGTTGTCGGATGCAAATAAAATTATTCAAATTCGTCCTCTTTTTCTTCTTTGAGTACCTTGACTCAAAGAAGCTATCATATAAGCGACTACTACTTTATACAGAGCAAAACAAAAAAATAAATTGGCTGCTTCCAGATCCTCTCTTATTGTTTATCTTGGCCTGTATTATAACCTTATAATATTATAATAATTTTCTTATTCTCGTCCTAAGTGATCTTCCATAAACCTACATTTCAGACGCTTGTATGCATCTAAGAACCCATTGAGTTTTGAAGTAATGAGAAGCTATTTGCGCTAATTATTCGCATTGGTGAGCCCATTTTTTTAATAGTGGCCACACAAGGTCTTCTACCGTTGACATAAATTAATAAAATAAATTAAATCGTTACTGAGCATGATCACCATTTTATTTTGAATGTATTGGGTGCCAAACCGAATTCTTCACTAGTTTTAGCAATACCGTTATTATAACTAGTACCATCTTGACATCTGGGCAACCTACCTTTATTATTTACACTCCTTTCATTTATCACAACTCTATCGCATCAGTTATACAGAAGCGAGGTTAGGAAACATCCACTACATGTGTCAGTTTTGTCCTATTCCAACTAACTGTCTTTGTTTGATGGCAGTATAACTTAGTTACGATATTTTTATAGACTAATCCATTTTAGAAGTCAGGTAAGGACAATCAATGGCAAAGTTGATGAATTTGTGGATAACTTCAAGGTCCTTTTGCATTATTTTACAGGAGAGGATTGATCAGGCGAGCGTCTCACAAAGTGGTTCATAGTTCAGATATCTGCGAAATTTACCCTCTAGGTACTTTTTGCAGGCGACGAATACGACGGGCATAACGTGAAATGCATGTTGATACCTCATACTCAAAATGTGTGTGGACATTTGAAAAATACTAAGTTTTAATTCAGTTGAGGCTAGCAAATTGTGTTACTTTCTACAAATCCGCTTTTGCTAATTATAGAATCAGTATGGGGCAAAAATCACAGAAGCAACCTGTCAAAGTTCTCCGGCAGTCCGAGACAATCGACAGATGAAATATAAAATAGAATGAAGAAATAAAATGTAAGAAGCATACCTTTAACTGATATTTCTCCCACAGTGAATATAGTTCTTTAATGTGGCGACTTGTATTTGCACTGAAAATATATACTAAGTAAATAAGTTACTTACTCACTATATTTAAGGTTCGCTAAAAAATATTTAATCTCATCAGGTGGAGACTCCCTAATTAATTCATTAAAACCAATTTTAAAAAGGCCAAATTGTCACTGTCTACAGCGAATGTTAAGTTCGACTTTCTATGTAGGAATTTGTATCGTTTTGGTTAGTGCGTAGTCCAATGGAAATTTTGCGACAAAAGCTTCGTTTGCGACCCGCTGTTTTATTTGTTCTTTACGTTCCCAGCAAACGGATCAAAACGAGTTTGATAAAAAAAAATTGTTTTCGGAACCCATACACAAAACCATTAAAGGTAAAAAATGAAAATTCCGTTACACGCATGCTTTCAAAAGCAATCATTGTTAACCGCAATTAGCCGCGTGACGCGTTAAGAAGTTATGACAGCTTGACAGGTCCCGTGTAACCGATACTCCAATTAAGCATTTCGCGATTCTCTTCCCGTTTTCCCTAATTTTATATAAAATTGTGTGCCTTCATTGCTCGTTATTGTCAACGTTGTGTTCCTGTTCGCTTCCATTCTTCTTAATTTTATAGAATTCCCGTTGTTGAGTGTGTATCGCAGAACGAGGGCTTCTAGTTTCCAACTACAAAACAATGTTTTCGATTCGGAAATGGATTGACAAGTCTTTTGGGTATTCACAATTGTATAGGTTAACGAATTTGTGTCCCATTTTTTAAAACTAAATAGATGCGAATAAAGTCGAAAATAGGTACAATAGAGATTTTTTTGAGCCCTTTTATAGACAAATAATAATAAACGTATAGAAAACCTCTGTAGCTTCAAAATAAAGTTTTTAATTGAATTTCACTGATTTCGAATATACAACACATATTTTTTTAGAGTGTGTTTGTTTTGAGTCCAGAAAAATATTTTTATGTACACAGTATTTCTTTGTTATTTCTTGATATAGATATTATCAATTTATTACTTTCTTCGACGTCTTCTGATTTTTATTCTCCATGTGTCTCGGCCCTCCCATTCTCCCATAAATCTTCATGGAACCCTCTTTCTCTGATGTTTCTTCCTATAACTTCTCTCCAGCTCAGTCTGAGTCTTCCTCTTTTTAACCAGTTTTCCTTCATTCTCTGGCTTCATATCCTCCGTTAATTACTGGTCTGCTCTGATATTTCTTTCATTTCTCCAGTATTGATTCTATTCAAAAGCAGAGCAAGTTAAATTAAAGCGATATATATTTTAGAAGTCAAAATTTACTGCCCAGCAGATTTAAATTCCAGCAGTAAAAAAAAATGCCACTTTGGCACTTATATCATAAATAACTGTTATTAAATAAACGATAAATACAAACAGATACATGAAATATATTATCTTATTATCCCCTATCATCGTTATTTGATCCCAGAGTGTAAGAGATTTACAAGTTAGAAAGTTACAAGAAGAAAGGAAGATACCGAAGTACACAACCAAACAGTGCCTAGCATCAAGAATCGGGTAATCAGGTAAAAGATATTATCTTCTGTTGGTATTCCTCTACAATGCTCCAGAATAAAGATTTTATTTTGATTTAAAATTTTTAAATAGCAATTTTGTGACTTGATTTGGAATTAAGTTGTATAAACTTAGCTCAAGAGAATTTTTCATGGTTTTAGTGTATTTAAACTTCCTAGTTCGTAGCAAATTTGAGGAGGATCCATAATGGAACTCTTTGGAACTCCGTGTATTACATTTCGTAAACTTGACATTTTATTACTGCAAATAACTGCTTGCTTTCTATTAGGGAGATAAGAGGATAATACTTCCAGCGCAATGGGTTCCAAACCCTAAAATTCCAGTTTTTCCATTAAAATTGAATGACTGACTTGGAGAGGTCACACGGCGTAAAAGCTTCTATGCTCACCCCCCTCAAAACCCTCAACTATGCCAGTGCTTTGGTGATGCAACGCGCATTTCTAAATCTAAACCAGTTTGGAAGATAATTGAGAATTCATATTTTTATTCTATCCAATTATTCAGGGTTTAGATGCAGTGAAAATGATGATTATTAGTTATTGTTCTATCTATTTTTTTTATTAAATGAATGCAGTACATCGATTCTCTTCAGTATTCTATACATTAAAGAAGATCCACCAATAAAAGTGAATTGTTCGCTTTTGTTAGTTATTATTACTTTGTAGTAAATGCACGCAGCACGCTTTTTTTTCCAGCTTTTTATACATTACGGAAAATCTAACAATTAAACAAAATTTAGATAGAATTTGACAATCTCGTTTTCGAAAATTCTTCGATAAATCCTCTGTTGTCATCTCTTCCAATGACGGGAGGTATTGTACATTGTTGTGAAGACGTTTTTCAACATATTTTTAAATAATCATTTTTTTTATCAATTTTCATACAATCTATTCATAAAAATATCAAAAATATAATTCAATTATTTCAAATCATCGAAAAACTTTAGTATTCCGTGATACAAAAAAAGCGACCTCTCTTGGATTTTTTTAATCAGCAACGGACGTTGATACCCAACATCTAGAACTTCTCTTGTTCCGATTGAAAAAAAAAAACGTTTATGTAACGCCATTGTCGTATATTTTCGCCGTTGCATTTACAACTGTTTATACATTCAGGCGCCAAAAAAAAACTGACTGAATGAAATTTAGTTTAACGGTCGTCATTTTCCCCGATTATTCCGCAAAAAAAAATTACATATCTCGACTTGAAATCGTTTTAGACATGCAAATCCGGGTAAAAGCTCTCGATCGGCATAATGAGGCGAGAATGTCAATCTTTGTCAAATTTCCGCCAATTGACTTCCCGTTAAATTCCGAACATAATAGGAAACGGAATATTATAATGGGCACTTTCGAGTTTACCTATTTTTACTAAAACGTCACAATATGCCCATGTCAATGTGGCTGCATGCGTCCTCGAGAGCACCGCTAACAATCGCAGCTTCCCTTTGCATTCATGTGCCGGATATTTCCGTTTTATTTGATTTCTATCGCGCAAAAACCGCATCAAGCCGCTGCTCACATCCAATGCATATCAAGTGGTTCGGTGTATATTTTTTTATGACTTCGTGTAATTGTTACAGTTGTTCAGGGTTCCCAACGGCAATGCTTGGAGCCAGGACGATCTTGGCTAAGCGGTTTTGGACTTTTAATTTACATTTTGGGTACATATATATATATATATATATATATATATATATATATATATATATATATATATATATATATATATATATATATATATATATATATATATATATATATATATAGCTAGCGACAAAAAACGTCTATTCAGTTTTACGACACGCCAGCATGTCAATAGTTTCGGTTAATTTGGATTCGATTTGCAATTCGTTGGCAAAGAGTGTGCAGAAAAGTTTAAAAAAGCGCCGTATATGGGCGCATTTATTCACACAAAAAGCTACAGGGGTAGAAAATTTCACTAATAACGATTCTTTTTTATATATAATCCGATAACATAACCTATCCATTTTCTTGCTGGACATCCTCTTCTTCTACTTGTTGGCTCATATTCCATCACTATCTTTCGCCAACTTTCAGGGTAATCCTCCTTTCGTGGTCAAACCACAATAGTTGTTATGTATCTACTGTATCTATAAACATTTTTTTGGTTTAAAGGACTTCTTTTGACTGTTCAAAACGTTGATTCGATGCCAGATGTGCATACACACATGCGTTTTCTAGGCGTATCTCTATTTTTTAGGCCACTGAATTCAAACAAGACGACACCGGCTGCTATAGCGCCGCAAAAGCAGCTTGTGTATGAACTGCATTGGACTGAAAATCTATTTCAAAAATAGCCCGAAAATTTAAAAAATGCCTATGGAGTCTCATGTTTTCTTATTATTCAATTATTGCTCGATTGATTTTCACTATAAAAAGGCGTGACCATATTTATCATAAGATTTAACTCTCAGATATGTATATATACACATGAAACCCAGTCTAAACTTGTAGACTTGTCTGCGTTATTTCTAAATTCTAGAAAACTATTTGTAAACTTCATACTACTATTTCCATATAACTACTAGTTGGTAGCTGATTTCCAATGCGTCAAAATCTTGACGATTCTTTTTAATGAAAACGTGAAAATTTGATGATGAGGTTGATTCATTAATCTTTGACAGCTGCCATCGAAAAATTCAATTGAAACGTTTTTGAATTCGTGCGTTATATTACACCCTCTCTGTAGTGAACTCGTACCTATCCTGATAAGAGGTAGACAGGTTTGAAACGAAGAGCAAAACATACGCGTATGCGTATACAAACCTTTAAACCAATAAGATTTTGCGACGTTCAACATGGCCGCTGACAGTTACAAAACAGAAAAATGAACATCGCTTTCAGGCATATAAGAATACACAAGCCGATTCACCCACAAAGAAAGAGAGACACGATATCCACGTGTGAAAGAAACTCTGGGGTTAAGAGATTAAGAGATTGCACAAACAGACTTACCTATTTGAATCGAATTTATAGTCATACAAGAAGCAGTGTTTAATGGAAGGTATTTTCACAAATATCGCTCAAATTTAAAATAGCTAAAAGAAACCCAAACACAAAAGAAAACAAAACAAAAATGGCCATGGCGCATAACTTCCGGCTGACAGTAATGTTAACAACAGTTACAACATAAAAATATAAAAACTTCACGTCAAAACTGTTATCCCAAATAATAAACAATAAAACACATAAAACACAAAAAACATAAAACTGTGATTTCTGATGTGAACGGTTGCTCAAATAAGTCTGTTTTGCCTTGCTCTTATGTATTTAACATTTACATAAAATGGAATATTTTCCTTCATTTTTCACAGTGAACTATATAGCTATCTGAAAATATACAATTCCGCCCAGACCCATATCGACCAAACCCACATTGCTTTCTCCCTTTCTTCGTGATGCTATGCTTTCAGGTATGATTTTATAGTAAAAATTTTGTCTTAAGTACAATTTCAACCCAGTAGTTCATTTAGTTCCTACCATATAGCTATTAGAGATGTAGAGGCCCTGTCTATGCGGATAATATAGGAACTTAGGAAGGAATTATGCAAAAAAAAAGTCCATTCAACATGATTTAAAATCTCATTTTTAATCAATGATCTTGAGGCATTTAACAACCAACATGACCGCTGACAGATCGTCAATAAGTTTGGATGCGGCATTTTTCCGGAAGTATTTTCTCAAAATATGTCTAGATCTCATTAAATGTTTAAGGAAAACGCGAGAATTTTATAATGTTTTGCACAAATATTTACCATTTACAAATTTAAAATATAACTGAAAGTAAGATAGTAAAGTGTTCTAAATAAAAATCAACTTTTCTATGACACACCTCGCTTCGCCTTAATTAAAATATTGAATTTGAGACCATGTGAACATGGATGCTTTGAAATAACCATCAAGTGAGATATTATTCGGACTATGTTGTTAACGAATGACAAAGTGACCAGATGGAAATTTGTAAGACGTAAACTTAAAATGAGAATAAATTTTACGTGAATTAGGTCGGTGTGTGCTAAAATTAAATTTGAATTTTGTGCCATACTAAGCTAATGGTTATGAAATTCTATTAAAGCCTAAACATAATTATCTCCGAGCGGTGTACAAAGGTTATTATATCGACATCTAATATGCGCGCCACGAATATTAAACCAATAATTTTAATTAAATTCAACTGATACTTTGTCCACCCCAATTTTTTAAACAAAAATATCACCCCGGCCTACTCCGAACTCCCACGATGCCGCCTTTTAATATAAGGCATTGCCTCGGGGAAATTAAAGGAAGCGAAATTAGCATTTTTTTTTGCAAGAATACTCGTTACGAACTTTGGCTCATCTGATGGAAAATATAGCACTTTTGTAGCAGATTTCCGTTTATTAATTGCATGTTTTGCTTGGTATTAAGTCGGAAACGCTAAATAAAAAGGTAGCAAATTAAAATATATAATTAGCATACTTTCACTGAAAGTACTTGCGTCTTTAACTCATATTAGTTTTTCAAAGTTTAAATTTCAATTTCACTATTCACATTTGCAAAAAATTAAGTATCCGTACTTTTTAGGATCGTTTTCTTAAATTCTATATTTTTTACGCACTGAGCATTGGATTGTTAAATTTGCCTACCTACCCTTCACCAAAACCCTATAATACCGAACATGCTGTTGGCATTTGAAACAAAATAAGAAAAATAACTATTAAGATGGTGGATTTGTAATTTGGTTAAGTCTATGTCTAAAGTGGGTAATTAAAAAGTTATGGTGATGAATAAAAATGGCGGAGACCTATTAGAGATGCAGGAAGTTATGAAGCAACTATGAAATAAATTCAGGCAAAAAAGAGTTAAGTGTGCGGATATCGATGTATAGAAACAAAATGGCGAACAGTGCAGATTGGTTGGTGAAAATTAGAGGCCACTAGATTATCTAATTGCTATTCGGAAAAATATATATACCTCGATCCAGTTATTTCAAAACAAATATCATCATTTTGATGTTTTGATAATTTATTTAATTCAAAATATTTTTGTTTTTATTCAAACCATTATATGAACCTAATTACCTACAAGACATGATACACATTTAAAGCAGATTGAGAATAATGTGGGCTTCACAAAAATATATATGCTGCTTGGCAGGTAAAACAACAAAATTTAAAGATTATTTTCAAAATACCATATTATAGTAGAAAAACTTCAAAATTTAAGGATTACATTCAAAATTACTTTTAAATGCACATTGACATATTTTCGCGTGCAGATAAAGGAAACACTTTCAATATTTTCCACGTGGGCATTATTTAATAGATATTGTATTAACAAAGTATAAATAAATAACTTAATAAAGTACAAATTAATGCTCAATACAAAACATTGTTTATTTTAATTATTATTTCATTGGTAATAATTAATATGATTCAATTATATTATATATAATTGAAAATGGGATATCAAAAGCTTGTGATTCCCTTTGAAGCATAATAAAACCCAATACTTGAATTATATATGAAATTGCTTTACAGAAATGGATGGTGCTTAAGTTTAGAATCAACAAATATATTAATTAATTAATTAATTAATTAAACTAATTAATTTAGAGATGCTAAATATTCAGAATATTTCTTTTCCTGAGCCTGGTACAATTTTTGAAGCTTTTTCAACTGACCTTTGCTGATTTCCTTGCCTTCAATGTCATGCGTGGGAAAGCCCTGAAAAGTGTATTAAATGATTATAATAACTCATAAATCATACAAATTACGCCGTACTTTATCATCAAACTTAGAATATTTATCTATCTCAGACTTAAATATTTCACTGGGTGGAATTTTCTTTTGAGCCTCTTTAAGTGCTTGAGCAACAGCTAATTCTGCCTTTTTTCGCTCCCTCTCAAGCGCTTTGTTCAATTCCATTTGCTTCTTTGCCTCTTTTTCTTTTAACAATGATTCTTTATCAACCAATTTTACTGCACATCCTCCACCTAGTATTACTCAGCATTACAAAACTGTCTATTGCATTTGTTTTCACTTACCATCTTTATCTTCCAGCCTTACACCAATATTAGGCAAAATCTCATCACGAATTAGATCACATTCTTTAAGTATTTCTTCTGCTTTCAAACTTCTCGCCTGATTGCGCACATTGCCTCTAAAATCGGCTAAAATACTCAAATAGGGCATTATAATACTCTCAGTATCACTAAAAGATTCTGTTGCACTTGGAAAACCTAATTTGGGAGTCTCAAACATTGTACCAAATATGCGCAAAATTTTCATTACATATAAGGCAACATCTTGCAGCAAAACTTTATCTAATGATTTCTGATCTTTCTGGTATACATTGCAAGCAGTGATTAACTCTTTCAAAGCTTCCAATGCCGTTTTTGTATCTATATTGTCACAAAGTGCAGCATGAACATTCTCTTTAGCCTTTATATACTTTGTGTTTAAATTCAACTCTTGATTTGACCATTTAAAGAAGCTTTTAGAGGTTGTTTGCGATATATTTACATTTCTAGTAGCATCTTTTACATTTAGAAAGAATTCCTGAAAAGAAATATTTTGAAAAACTTAACCAATTCACTGTGGCACTTACATTAAACATTTTCTCATACTGAATTGCACATTCCATTGTATTTGGGCTATAGTCAAGTGTGTCACGCCAAGAATGTAGCAAAAAGGCAAATCTTAGCTGCCTTGCAGTGTACTTTGACAAGGCATCTTGAATACTGACAAAGTTCTTCAACGATTTTGACATTTTGCATCCTGCAATAGTCAAATGACCTGAATGCAGAAAGTATTTCACCCATTCTGGATTCCCAAAATGTGCCTGAAATAAATAATTTAGTATTAATTTCCGCACCTGGACAATTGGACATATAACAGATTTCAAATAAATTATACAAAAATATCAACTGACCTCACTTTGAGCAATTTCATTGTCATGGTGTGGGAATTTAAGGTCAACACCACCAGTGTGGATGTCCAAATAAGGACCACAAATAGCTGAAGCCATTGTAGAGCATTCAATATGCCACCCAGGCCTACCGAGGCTCCAAGGAGATTGCCAAGAAGGTTCACCGGGCTTGCTTTTTTTCCAAAGTGCAAAATCATTGGGGCATCGCTTTTCAATCCTTTGGTCAATGGTTGTAAGGTCACCTTCACCCTCTTGTAAGCTATTTGTGTCCCCATAGGCCTCAGGAACCAGTTTGGCATAATAATGCTTTTCATTTTTGTCAAATGCAGTTACATCAAAGTAAACAGAACCATTGGCTTCATATCCAAAGCCATTGTCTATAATTCCCTTAATATAGGTGATAATTTCTGGAATATATTCACTAACACGGGTAAGAACATTAGGTCGAAGAACCTGGAAGCATTCTGTGTAATATTTTCAGACTCTGTTACTATAAGTTAAATTTACATTCAAAGCATCCATATCCCTATGAAATTCTTCTTCCCAATGCCGTGGCAGTGAAGAAAATATAGCATTATCAGTAACAGTTGGACCATACTTTACATCTAACCATTCTGATAAAGGATCTTTATTAACGTTAATAAAATTTATGGAAGCCTCATCTACCTTTACACAATCATTGCTCCGTATTGCCTTTTCCAACTCCCCAACAGAATGTTTTAATCTAAAAGCAAGTAATATTAAAATAAAATTAAAATGCAATATTGAATTTTACCTGGAAAGTGATTTTTCATACATTTCACACTTATCTGAATCAATAGTCTCTTTAAGTTTAGTAGACAAATTTTTAACTACTTCTCCTGCTTCACTTACAAGTGTTTCCAGATTTCTCTTTTCTGATACATATTTTTCAAATAAATAATTTTGCCTAGCCCTTCTAATTATTTTGTCATCAATATCTGTAATATTCATGATATAAAATATATCATAGCCAAAATAATCAGACAAAACTCTTCTCAATATGTCAAATGTAATATAGGATCTGAAAAATATATAAACAATTTTTTGTAACTTAAAAAATAGTTTAAAAAAAATTTATAATATACCTTGCGTGCCCCATATGCGAGGCATCGTAAACGGTCGGCCCGCAGCTGTACCAATTTACAGTTTTTCCGCATATAGGGACAAAAACTTCTTTTTGCCTAGTTAAACTGTTATACAATTTTAAGACAGGCTGGTTTTTGATGGATGGTACAGTCCATGGTGGTTGTACACGTCTAGACATAATCGCGCTATATAAACTCTAAGTTAAATCTGTAAAGAAAAACGTTTGATTGCATCAGCAACTATCAACTAAAACCCATAAGTTCAAAATGTTTAGGTTATATTGTACCAGTGATAAAAAACTCCTGGTTTTTAGTTAATTGGTTGTATGACCTTGATGTAATTAAAATGATCTGCATGCTATATAACTCCAAAAACCCGTAATTTACCGTGCTTTTTAGCGTGGATCTTTTCACAATTTTAACACCAAATTTTTTTTGAAAAGTTGCTGGTGTCATTTTCATCAGTCGAAAATTACCAGTTAAAAATACATACATTTTTAACATCAATTTTTATCCGATAAAAAGAGGTGGCGAGTGCATTATTCTTTCTTTTTTATTTGAATCTTATAATTTTTTCTCCTTTCAAAACTTAATAGTGGCCTTTTGATTCTAGGTCAGTGGCAGTAATATGAAAAGAAGAAACGGATGGTTTCGGAAAATGTCAAACGAAACTGTCGAGTTACGACAGAAGCAGATAGAAGCAATAAAAAAAAGTCAACAATAATTTTATAAACAGCAAATTCTATTGAAAAATTTTGCTTTGATTTTTAATCTCATGAGATGCCTCTTAGATGCTAATCTCGAGAACTTTAGGTGTTATTAATGTTTTGTAAAAGTGAATTTGCATCATTGATTTTTTTAAATTTCTTGCTAAAGTTATTCTATGAACACTGCAAAAAATAATAGAGGTCCAGGAGAAGCTTCGAGGTATGTTTGTAGTGGATAACTAAATTATAACTGCGTTTTGTTAAGGGTTGTTATTGTGGCACGTTGAGGTTAGGTTTGAAAGTCATTTGTTGGTCACGATTTTTGCAATGCCATTTAGGTTTTCTTAATTCTTTAGTCGCTATGTTTTAATCCTTAGCGACTTAGTGGCCTCGACCAGTAACAACAACGAACATAAGATTGACAATATTGAAAACGATATGAAACGGGCAGCTGCTAGAAAACTGATTGAAAGGTATTTTTACCAGTTAACTGAAGGATGCGGTAATCCAACTTGCAGTAATAAAAACTGTGCATCAAGTGGAGAAGTACATCTGTTCTAAAATTTTGTCAATTTGGAATTAAAAGATAATATTGTAGCTTAAACCTATGACACCCAATGATGCTGCAGGCCATGCATTGCAATTGTTTAAAGAGGACGCCCGTTTGTGTGAGAGGCATCCCAGTAAAATTGCAAGGACTCAATCCAATAAATTGGATAATGATTTAATTAAGAATACAAATGGAACTATTAACACTGTGCCTTTGAGTAATTCTGTTTCAGAGGACAGTGAACAACTGAATAAAAGTGTTAAGCCTAACCATGGTATGTATGTTTTTAGACTTCTATTATTTGATTTGGTATAGCTTTAATTATTGTAAAAGATGATATACCACCCATCTCTTCCTCTAATAAATTTAAGATTTGATTAGCTTCAACTTCTTATTTCAAAAGTTCTTAGAGTTAATTAAGCTTTTAATTGTTTTGTTTTTGTTCTAGACATTTAGGGTGCTTTAGTTCTTTATTAACAAAAATCAGTTATTTACCTGAAGCTATATTCTAAGATCAATTACAGGGTTGATGTGTTTTTCTTGCAGTTTGTTAATAATTTCATAAAATATAACAATATCCAACAAAAACATACTTTTTAAACAATTTGCTACAGTAAGATGTAAGTCCTTTACATGAAATTCTCACATTCCTCGGTATAATATTAAAATTACTAATAGGCAAAGAGAATTAAACCACTAACTAATAGAAAGGCATAATTGATGCTTGGGAGAAAAAATTGGCAGTGTGCCATTCTGTAAATACAAATATAACCTTTAAGGTGTCGGCAATGACTGTTGTTATCCTTTGTAACAACAAAGTGATATTATGTCTAGGCCCAGATTTATTTATTTGGGAGGTATAATCATGTTATTTGTTGATTGTAGTGAGTGAAATTTGTCTTTTTAGCATCTGTCCCATCATTTTTAACAGAACAAACACTATATGAAATTATTGATGAGTGTGAAGCTAACGATAGTTATTCGCCACTTATTAGGACTTTAGGCGAAATTTTCAGCAGTATTGAGAACTTATCCAAAAGTTTTTTGGAAGAATCATCAACCGCCTCGAATACTCCAAATCTTGAAAGTACAGGTAAATTATTTGTGCATATTTGCTGTTACTTCAATTTCATTGTTATGTATGTAAATGAAATTTTAAACATTAAATAAGTATATGAGTATTTATTGATATTCTAGAGAGCTTTAAAGGATTAAAAAAAGAGGAAGTAAGATATTTAGAAGGTGAAAAAGATAAAGATGAAGATTCCTCCGCAGATTCAAGTAAAAACAAACTACTTCCTGTAGATTTATCTTCCCTTCGTCGGGCTTATGCAGCTCTTTTTAAATTAAAAGCGACGATTTTTGAAAATGCATTGGTTAACGCCCTCGTTACACTTGCTGGAAATTTGCAGATGGAATTGCCCATGAGAAGAGAAAAGGATAGTTACGATGATATATTAAATGTTTTGCTAATTGTCTTTGAAATACCATCATTGGGCTCAGGTGATTTTCTTGAGACAGCCTTGCCGGCAATATGTCGCGCTTCCCAATCTTTGCCCGTCGAAGTACAAGCAAGTTTAGCAACAGCATGGTCTGGGAGAGGCAGAGGTGCCATAAGAAACATTTTAGAAAATTTGCAACAATTAATTACATTAAGAGTTATAGTCACGCCTTTCCATAGGGATTTTTGTGTCCAAGATGAGAATGTGGTTACATCAGCAACTAAGTTAATGAAAGTGGGTGTTACCTTATTTTATTGTATGTTCAATTGTATTGGTTTTTAACTTATAGATTTTATATTATGCGAATATGTTAGCTGGCGTACTCGAGTCTCCTACTTTAAGGAACATTGATGATATGAATGACTCTATAGATGAGTCTTTTCTAATGGTTAAACTGAATAAAGCCATTACACCTCAAGATCCCCTGGCCACCCATTTAGGGGTTCATATACTAGACTGCAGAAAACCATTTTTGCCTTTTTCAGACTTTTATAATGAGTTACTTAGCGACACTGTGGAGATGGATAGGGATTTTGCGAATTTTAAAAGTGAATTAGGTAAGTACCGCAATTGCTGAATTTGACAACCGTTACCACAAAAATAAACAATTGTGGCTGTGCCACTCTGTTTAAGAAAGTCCTTAATATATATATTTTTAATTATTTTTCACATTCATTCATTAATATTATTTGCCTGATTTTAACCCAAAATTAATTCAATAAATTAGTCATAGTTTTGATTTAACTTTTAAGATCCATTACAAATATTAAAGTGGGGTTTTAAAGGACATTTTGGTTGTGTTTTAGTAACTACTACATTACATCAGGATTATTTCATTAGATTGGCACAGTTTCTTACTAGAATTTTTGTGTAAAAAATATCGTGGTTTATTTAGCTGGAATATGAAAAAATGGTGTGACTTAAATTAATTTTCAACAGGTATATTTTCGGGTAAATTTAGTTTCATGAATTACCCTTTTATTTTAACACCCGCCACAAAAACTATGGGCCTGTATTTCGACAACAGAATACGGATGTATTCAGAACGAAGGATTAGTATCCTGCAAGCAGTTACCGGTCAACCATCCAACCCATATTTGCGATTAAAAGTTCGCAGAGATAATATCATAGATGATGCACTGGTCGAGGTATGTCTAAATGAAGGAATTTTATATTTAATTACTTTCCATTCTTGGTAGCTGGAAATGATATCAATGGAAAATCCTAACGACCTAAAGAAACAGCTGGTAGTGGAATTTGAAGGGGAACAAGGTATCGACGAGGGTGGCGTGTCTAAAGAGTTTTTTCAGCTTGTAGTTGAAGAAATTTTTAACCCCGACTATGCAATGTTTACCCTGCAAAGTGAGACTCAAACCGTTTGGTTTAACCCCACAAGTTTCGAAAGTACCGCCCAGTTTACCTTGATTGGCATAGTTTTAGGACTAGCAATTTACAATAACATTATACTGGCTGTTAATTTTCCCATGGTATTGTACCGGAAATTAATGGGTAGAAGGGGATCCTTTGAAGATTTGCAGGACTGGAATCCGGTACATAATTTTTTTTATTATTTATAAATTAATTCTTGTAAGGTAGGAAACAATCCTTAAAATTTATGAACAGAAACTATACTGCTACATAATTTACAAAAAGGACATTTTCCCTGAAATATTTGGGTGCATTGGTACATTGGAACTACTATTAGAAATAAGCTTATAAAAGGATGACAACTTGGTTTTACAAGGGTTTGTCAATTTTAGGTACTTTATAATAGTTTAAAGCAAATGTTAGAGTACAATGACCCAGACATAGATGATGTATTTACGCAAACATTTAGAATAAGTTACCAAGATGTGTTCGGTAGCGTAATTCATTACGATCTCAAAGAAAGAGGTGATAAAATCATCGTTACTCAAGAGAATAAATACGTAAGTGGTTGCAGAAAATCGGAGTTGGTATTGCTCATGTACGAAATTATTTTAGGAATTTGTGGATTTGTACGCGGATTTTCTGCTAAACAAATCTGTTGAAAAGCAATTTAAAGCTTTTTACAAAGGTTTTCAGATGGTCGTGGACGAGTCGCCTCTAGAACAATTATTCCGTCCAGAAGAAATAGAGCTACTGATATGCGGAAGCAAAGTAAAACAATTTGAATCTCGTTTATTTTTAATTTAATTACAAAACGTCGTTTCTAGAACTTTGATTTCGACGAATTAGAAAATTCCACAGAGTATGATGGTGGTTATACGAGCGAAAGTCAAATAATTAAAGACTTTTGGTCGGTTGTTCATAGTTTTTCGATGGAGGACAAGCAGAAATTGCTCCAATTTACGACAGGGTCAGATAGGGTACCCATCGGTGGAT
The DNA here is from genome assembly GCF_029955315.1 of Cylas formicarius. Taxonomy (NCBI): domain Eukaryota; kingdom Metazoa; phylum Arthropoda; class Insecta; order Coleoptera; family Brentidae; genus Cylas; species Cylas formicarius. The sequence goes on from NW_026844334.1 coordinate 15,062,405, forward strand.
TAAGTCGTCTAAAATTGGTAATAGCGAAAAACGGCCCAGATTCTGACAGATTACCCACAGCGCATACATGTTTTAATGTTCTGCTGTTACCGGAATATTCGTCCAAAGAGAAACTAAAAGATCGACTGATTAAAGCCATCAATTACTCCAAGGGGTTTGGCATGTTGTAATATAAACTGTGTTGCTTTGTGATTTCCTTTAGTTTAGTATTTAAACACAAAAGCTACTAACTGTAATATTGGTTGTTTATTGATTGAATACATTTTGTCAAATAAATGTAATTTTTATGTTTCTGGTTTTGATTTTATACTGCAAGAAAATAGGCCTGAGCAAAACTTTATTTTACATAAAAATTGACTACATGCTAAGGTTGTACATTTAGTTCATTTGTGAGAATATTTGTCTATATTAGCTGTTGGAAATAACAGATTATATCTGAAATTATGGCATCCCTTACCGAATAAACTTAATGTCTCTGACTGAGCCGTTTTAGCCTAACACATAAACATAATCTTGTATTATTTGTACCTGGAAGAAGGATAACATGGATTGTAATCACGTTGAAATAGAAAATTGCTAGTTAGTGCTAAAGTATAAATTTAAAAATCTTGCAGAAGTCCAACCCTCTCTTCCCACAAAAAAGATGTATTCTTTATGAGTTCGACAGCCCCAAAACTAAACTATGGCACATAGAACTAACTTATTTTTTTAAAACCAAATTGCAGTTTAATGTTCCTGAATTGCACCAACCTAAACCAGTTAGAAGTTTTATACAGAATGCTCAATAACAATTTTAATAAGCGATTGCAAAAATAATGGTTACAGGCTTCCAATTCAGTGTTATTTATAGTCATCAATCATGGTATTGGAAGCTTGTTTCTCCTTACAGTCAATATAATAAAATTAACGCAATTCATTTGATGCATTTATTTTTAATAAATTAGTCTCTACAAATCGAGCACCCTGTATCAATATAATTCCTGAGATTTCCAACTTTAATTTTGAAAAGACAAACCAAATTAAACAAATCAAAATTTTGTATATGAAAATATTACTCTGGAAACCACCAGATATCGTTTAAAACAACAAATCATTAATTTTCTGCAAAAAAAAAACTAGTAATATCCCCTTTGAAACATAACTTCTGCTTACACATAACAAAAAGACACTGTAGCTGCTGTGATCACCTCATGGCCTCAAAATTATCAGATCTGCGTACTGAATCTGGGTCTGGGTAGCTCTCCAAAAATACTGTCACCATGAACACTGTTTGCTAGAGCCTTGATGCTAGCTGCTATGTCAATTTGCTGTTCACCAGGGGACTAGACATAGTAAACTTTAATCCTCTACTCAACAAAACTTAGTTAACTTACAAAATCTGAATCTTCTGACGCCTCATATTGCGTTTTGATTCTAGTGTTTAGACCAAAATTTGGTATGTCCACAGGACATGACTTTGCAATTGTCTGCCCTGGCTGTTTCTGTTGGCGAATGCTAATACCTTGTAGGTCACTCCCTTCTACAGTGTTTATGTTACCATCTAAAGACATTATGAATTATAAATGATTTTTCACAAAATCAGCTCACCTTCATCCTCAGATTCATCACTATTTGCTCCATCAAACGACATTCCAGATTTTGAATAATTTGTAAATTCATCAGCTTCAAATTCAAAAATCAAATCATCTTCTGGTCCTTTGGGTTTAATAGCTGGATTGTTCTTTTGTCTCTTAGGCGACAAAGGAGCCACCTTTAACAAAACAATACTAGTAAAAGCCTTTCCAAAAATTGCCATACAATAATTATGGGAGCACCAACTGAAAAAATATAATGTTAAGGTTTGTCCTAAGGCAATTTAGTTGGTGTTATTTTGTGAAAGTTTCATAAGAAAAATAATCAACATCTGCTTTTATAGTTATCTTAAACAATGTAAAATAATGTAAAAAAATAACCTACCGCGGGGCTTGCTGGTCCAGAAAATTTATTACTGGTGGAAGTTTTACTGGAAGATCTCATAATACTTTTGGGAGACATGATTGGTTGCTCATTTTCATTGCCATTTGTGCCTCGAACCGCAGTGACTAAGATGCTGAAAAGAAAAATTGAGTTTCTTTCTGCATTGCAAAATGGTTCTTACTTTACTAAAGCTTCCCGTTCCTTCTCAACTCTCTCCTTAGCAATGTTTAGAGCTTGATACTGTTCACTAGCAAACTTCCTTATTCTCTCTTCCACTGCGCTTTCTTCATTTTTTACATAATTTGTTACCAACTCATTAAGGCTTTTTACAATGTTATCGAGATCTCTATTGCGATCTAAGAAATAGAATATAGGTGAATCAAAGCAAAAAATTCTGAACTAAATCTGTTGCATAGTAGTTTCGGAACAGCACAAAGAATTGTATTAAATACACTAATAACCTTTAATTAGAATCACTCACATGCTTCAAATGGTGGGTTATCTGGTCCTAGCTCTATGGGATTAACAACTATTTGAAAAACTGTTGAGAATGAATCTCCAAGTCTGATATTCTTGACAGCTTCAGCATCCTGGAAAGGACAAATTTATAAAGTAAATTTTGTTAAGTATCTCCAAGAAATTAATTACCTATGAATAATTAGTTTAATAGAATGACTTACCAAAAGTTTGGGATACATCAAAACAAGGCCTGCACCTTTTTCTAGGTGAACAGCGTGAGTGTGAATATCACAATTGAGACAATGGTTTATAATCCAGAATCCAATTTTTCTTGTGTTAACTAATCCTGAATATTTTTTATCCACACTTATTAATCTGCTTTTATAAAAAACATTCTGAAACATTGTTTATTATCCATATATTGATTCTTCAAATTACTCGGTAATAAAAGAAAATGATTAGAAAGCTTATAAACTAGTAATTATTAACTCACTTGCTTAAAAAAAATGTCACCTTTTTCCTCTTCTGAAAGAGCAAGCGATTCTTTTGTGACCTTTTCAATATCGCTACCTAGTTGGATAGATATATTTAAACAGTTACAGGCCAACATTTTTAAAAATTTTCTCCTACTTTATTAATGAACCAAATTATTCATGAATTTTTTGGATCTAAAGTTATTGGCAAACAATTCCAAATAATGCTATTAAAATGTCTAATTACTGTCTTTTCAATTTATCGACGACTAATAGCTCAAAAAGTTTAATTTTAGAGAAGCAATGGTATAATAATTAAGATTTTTTTATTATTGATAACAAAAACACAAAACGAGATAAAACACTGAACTAAACTTTTATGGAGGAGTGGGAGATTATAGCAAGACATAAACTTTAACAGCTGGGACCACAGAAATAAAAGATGATGCTCACCATGGAAAACTTTTTTTAATCTGTTATTTCCATGTTCATGCGCAAAACCAAGGTTAGGTTAGGTTTCACATATCAGACAAAAACTTTGATCTTACTCTAGCTGACGTCATAAATTGTAAACATTGAATACACAATAAAACCTGAAAATAATTCGCTGCTCAGTTAAAACTAATATATTATTAGATCGACAGAAAAAAAAAATGTGTTCATCCGTTCGTTGGTTGACCCTGGAATTAAACTTAATTGCGGACACGTATGAGTGATATGATGATGCCAAGTGATATTTTGGCGAAACGTCAGGCGCATGATCCTACTCCAGGGTCAAACAACGAACTGATGAACACCCGGATTACCACCACATATATATATATATATATATATATATATATATATATATATATATATATATATATATATATATATATATATACTAGCCACAATCACGTTGTAGTTTATAGTTTTGGTTAGCAGTTATTTTATAATTGTTAGCTAATTAGGAAGAAATATTGCAAAATAAGCTTAAATGACTTTATTTAAACAATATTAAGACATTTGACTTAAATATTCCATTTGCGCAGCAGTTACACTTTTCATTCCATCCTGTATGGAAGTTAGGTTGATTTTCCAGGAATGCAGCAAGTCACGAAGTTGCTGCCATTGGGCTCGACCAAAAGTTCGATGCATGGTACTTGAAACAAATACTTTGCGGGCCGATTGGTCCATACGTGCGCTTACCAATTTTGTTTTGAGAACTGAAAAAAATATATGACTGCAATATACAATAATTATGATTGCAAAATACCTTCAATAATAAAGGATTCCACTTCTTCAGGTTTTATTTGAAGTTCCTTTTCAATTATATCAAAAGAAATTTCGGGTGTACTTTCGGCCAACTGCATAAAACTTAGCAGCCTCATTTTTCTCATGTTTTGCTCATGATTCAAACCCTGAGATGTCACAAATTCCTTGTGTTCTTTGTAAAATTTCAAATAAGCAGCCAAATTTTCACTGACAAATATGTTTAGCAAATCGTGAATTAATTCACCCTTGAGAAAGCTCACAGGTTTTAAAGATAACAAAGGATCAAGAAGGAATGTGTTTGGATCAGCTATGGCTGAAGTAATACAACGTATTGCATCTTCTCTAGCGTGAGAAGCATTTTTATCAGTGTAGGTACCCAGCAGCTCTATCATGACTTTTGCAGCTTGCTCACTGTAAAAAAATTACACATATTTCCACAATGAGATAAAACTAGTCTTTGGTAGGCTCTACCTTTGATTGCTCTTCAATAACACTTCGTGCAAAAGTCTATATAACTTCTGAAGTTCTTCCCCTGATAAAGGGCACTGGTTAAACTGTTGCTTTAAATGTTCTATGTCTTGGAAAATAGATCTAACCTGGTCTGTTTGCTTTGCAATCAGAAGCAGGTGGTAATAAACAGGATATCTCATTGGAGATTTCTCATCTAGAGACTGGTATAGCAACCATAAGCTAAAGATACAAATGAAAAAATACAGTTACCAATATTTTAGCCTTACCGATAGACTTACGCTCTTAAACAAACCTCCCCCAATTTTTGACCTGGGGCTTTTGTTAGCTTTTCACAAAATGCAAGAATAATATTTTCTGCGCGGTCAGTTGGAATCTAAATAAAAATGAATTAGATCTTGGAGCACCCAAAACTTGGTTTACATTATACCAAAACCATGATAGAAACAATATCATTCAGAACAATTTCAACTTCTGATTCTTGACCCTCCTTGAAGCACGCCTCGCACACACCGATAATTTTATGTAAATCATCTTCTATTCCCTTGGGAGACTTTTCTTCCGAAATTTCAGCTCCCAAACCTTTTAAATAGGCCCGCAATTCTTGCGCCTGAAAATAGTTGCCATGTTTGGTCAAAATACCTCTTACAACAAATATAAGTATATAGAGTACCTGATCCTCCAAAGATATGTCGATGAAAACCGGCGGCACCTGCATGCTTCAAAAACTGAAAATACAATACAAAATAAATGTGACAAGCACACTCTTCCTAAATAAAAAGTGTGGTTCCTACGAGCGTCATCTTCTTTTATCCATAACTCGAAAGTGAACAAAGTATATGATCATGCTGCGAGTCTTCGTTAATGGATGTAAACAAGAAAAACAGTTTACGTATTGGGAACATTTACTGCCGTGGCTACGAGAAATTAAGGAAAACGAGAATATTTTGGACTGATAATGTTCGTTTAATCAAAAAAATAGACAACAAATATTTATTTTATTTTTCCTAAACTACAATCATTGGCTAATTTCCCAAATTAATGTACAACCACGCAAAACAATTGAAATAATTATATTAACACTCTTAAAATGGGACAATGGTACCCATATATTCCTGTTTTTCCTTATTTGGGTGTATAAACCTACCTAGTATCTACTTAATGTCGTTCAGTTATAACATTTATTAATCGCCAGGCGTTAAACTTGATTGAACTTAATAATTATTTATCAATTAAATCGCTTATATTGCCTATATGTATACTTACCATGTAGGTATATGAGCGAAGGTCAACCCTTCATATCCTGTTTTACATGCAATTTTGATAAGAAATGGGTGCAGGCGTAGATGTATACGCCATTGGTATAAATGGCGCGTTAAAACTTATCACATATTTGTTAACCGGAATATGAAGAATATACATAACGGAGTATGAGACTATTTCAAGATAGTCATCTCGAACAAGCATTGGTATTATATACAGGGTGTTACCATTGCACAAAAATTAAAACTGTTTAAAAGGTTTAAAGGTAGTTTGTTATATAAAAGTTAGGGAGATATCGTGCTACAAATATGGAGGAAAATATTGTTTTTATTTCCTATCGAAAATATTAAGGAAGAATTACTATTATAAAAAAATATATTTCAATTTTTTCAAAATGAGTGAAGGGGATGGAGTTAGGCTATCCATGTCATTCCTTTTAACGAAATTTACACAAAAACTTATGCAATGACAAGGAAAATTAGTAAGCATTTAGTAAAAACTTACAGTTTACAAATAGCTAACAATGCGTAAATCAAATAAAAACACAAGACATCTAAGACAAAACAAAAATACAATTTTTATAGTCAGTGTTGAAAATTTAATTTTTTTTATTTAATATTTTTTATCTTGTTATGCATTGCTATAGATTTATTATTTTTATTTGGAAAAGGTAAATATTATGAAAAAATTGCAAGCAACCCCTCAATCGAAATTTATTTCCCTTCCCCTTCATTCAAGTATAAAAAATAAAAAATATGCAGAAAGTGTATTTTTATAATAGTAATATTTTATCTATGTTCGTTTTCAGGATAAAAATAAAGTCCTTATTTTTCTGCATATCTGTAGGGCGATATCTCCCTCATGGTTGACCGTCGACCTCCCGTTTATATTTAACAAACCATCCTTTATTTTAAATGACGAATCATCCCCTTAAGTTTTCCGCATTTGTTTTGAAACACCCTGTATATAGTTATTATATTATACGTGAATATATATATTGGCCTCATCATACGCAATAATAAGAAGTGTAAGAGTTTCACATTTTTGAAACGCGCTGAATGAAATATTGTTAACAAGTTACATGAAGGTTTTATATGCGCGCATTTTAAACAAAGGTGTTTTTACGTTTTTCCGGCTCACTTACGGATGTAAATATAGAAGTTTAGTTAAGTTTTGCGATTTTCTAAAAGAAAACATTTTTTCCCATATTTTATATGTAAATCATTTCAGTACGAATTATCTCGATAAATGAAGTAATAAAATAACGAGAATAATTCATTTATTTAAATGAGCAAGAGAACAACCAATCTATAAAAATTATTTAATTTAAATTTCATCAAAAAATTTAACGTGGTATTAAACTTTCCAAATCCCTTGACATCACTGTCGCCCTTTGACGTATTAATAAAAGCAACCGTACTGATCAGTCTGTCTCACTGCACCATGGCCTGTTCACAGGCGCCCTCCAAATAATTAGTAGCGATAATAGTCATTTATACCAACGCCTGCCTACCAGTGCACGTTCTTCCATGATAATTGTTAGAGACAATCCGTCTCCCTTAACTACGAACGTTTATCTTTTCACAATAGACCAGACGACGGCCTCAATTATCCGTAAATTTAAAGGCAATCACGCTTTCTTGCCGAGACAAATTAACGGCGATCGGCGCTGTCCTATCAGAGCTTTCTCGGCGAACGTGTCCGCTTCGAATTTCACTGCGCATCTTTATCGCGACCAACGTGCAATAGCGGTTTAACTTGCCCCGTGTTGTTTCTTGTGGCTATGAGATTTACATTCACCATTCACGCTTTGGTTACGCCGCGTTTAGTCTGTGTGTTGTCGTTCGTATCGTATCGTGGCCGCTCACCTGTCTGGTAGCAGCAACAGGTTAACGCGAATACCGGCTCTATCAACGAAACCAGGACGGATGGACTCGCCTCTATAGTAGTTAAATTACGCGGCCCATGACGTGCGTTTAGAATGTTCCGCGCGTGTGGATTTTTTCCATATGGAAAGTCTTCCAGTAGTGTAAAACGCACTTGATAGGAAGACGGTGGTTGTTTTATTGTTTGGGTAGTGGAACAAAGTAAATTTTGATAAACTGAAACTGTACCGGAAGTTCTGTTATTAACTCCGCATCATGGAAACTTGTTTCGAAGTGGACAAGTCGTTATACGACATCGGATCCGCCGACGAACTTAAGGAACTGTGGGAGTCCGATTTGGATCCGGTAAGATCCTCGGAAATAAATCCGTTTTTTCGATTTTTCGGCGAAAATGGTAGCGAAAACTGGTTTCGGATAAAGGTTATTCGGTTAAACCTGTTCGGCATATATAAAGGGCAAAGAAAAATGGAATTATAAATTCATAGGATTAATAATGTCGAGATTATGCGTAAGCCTCGCGATTGATTTAAAAATGATTCGAGTATTTTATGGGCCAAGGCCTGTTATGGCCTTTACCGCTTTTTGCGGCGATTGCAAAAAAAAAATATAGTTTTAGGCCTTTAGAAAAATTTTCCACACAAAAATGGTTCAATACACTAAAACCAAGTTTGGAGAAGAAAATCATCAGGATCCTGCCAATGCAGAAACTTATCTGACTCCCGTAATACTCGTTTTAGAAACGGATTTGACCATACCAGAGTATGGTACCAGAGTATGGAAGATCAACAGAACCGCGAAAAAACAAATTCAACCTAAAATCCATCCCCATGTTTACTGAGGTATTTTAATGCATACAACTTCCTACTACATATTTAGTTGTATTTTTTCCTTAATATTTCCCAAATACTTCTCTGTTCTCTGTTGGTCTCTTTGAGCAGGACCGCTATTAAATTATTCGTTCTTGAAATGCGTTCAAGTGTTTTGTCGTTTTCCAAGCTCTCAGACAGTATGGCACAAGAAAGTGGATATACCCTATAACTATTAAACAGTTTCAAATCGCGACCTTCAATCAATGAACTTCCGGTTTGACCGGAAATGACAGTAACTTTTGAGTTCTAATCTGCACACTCGGTAAAGTAATTTAGGACATTATTTTACTATTTTTGGATTTTATTTGATTTTTAAAATTAAATATGTTGGGTGTTTTTCACTTAACTCCAATGATGACAATCTAGTAAAAAAAATGTACGGGAGTTTCATAAAAATGCTTTATTTTAAAGCTTATTTACACGTATTTTAAATCCAAAATTGAAAAAAAGTACTGGCTGTGTGACTAAATATTGAATCTTCCAAATTTCAAATCGCGAACTTGTACAGTTTTAAGGTTTTCCCATTTCTTATTACTTTGTTTTTTGAAATAGTAAATAAAATAACTGTACATTCAAAAAAGTGCATGGCAAACTTGGATAATAGTCCTACATTTAGTTCTAACTTAAGGTAAGTTGTGGCATAGAAATTGACAATTAAGCTAAACACGCGCTAACAGTAAGCAACATTTGGTTTTATCTCAAGGTAGTCCTGCAGCAGCATCAAATTTTGGAGTACAATTTAAGAAAAATTGATTGAAAATTGTCCGGCGACGCTACGTTTTATGAAGCACGAATTTCTTCAAAATTAAACGAATTAAAAGTAAGATTAGATAGACGAAGGACTTCTCGAGAAAACTTAAAATTTGTGATAATAAATACGAATCACAGGGATTATGTTTTATAGAATGTATCCGCAGGTTGTGCCGTTATCAGTACTTTTATCATATTTTGTAATAACGAAAGTAATCTCGAAGGTTACAATCTGCACCATTGAAATATATCTTTGATATAAGTACTTATTTTCATTATCGATATCTCAGTCATAAAAAGTTCTAGCTTCCTTGTTTTTAAGTCAATTTTCTTCAAGGTTTACACATTTTTATTTTAAAGTATTTGAAAGGTAAATGCAAAATACACAGCAAGCTCTAAAACCAAAGCAGTATATTAGCTTTACAAAATCGTAGTTTTTTTTACTTGCTTTTTACAAACTTGCACTTTCTCTGTTCTTGAAAACGTTCGTTGGATATTCGTCTGTTGGATTGGATTAATTTAAAAAATATTTTAATTTTAAAAGTTTCTAATTGTAATCTTCATATGAAATGAAAAACTCCTGCATTAAAAAACACTTTTTATTGCCCGGTTTTGTTATGTAGAATGATCAATTTTTATATTTTTTATGGCACAATCGACCCGCGAATGGTTTATAGATCCGGAAAATTACTTAAAGCAACTATGCTTAGTTGTAGTATTAATTAATTGAAATTGCATCTGACCGCATTCGAAAGAAACGTCTAAAGCATTTCTACAGAAATGAGGTCGTGCCATGAATAAAAGCGGTTGAACTTTAAAACAGCTCGCGCTATTTACTGTTAATTGTTACAATAGAAGCTATAGCGAATTTGCCGAATGTGGTTGTGCCGTATCGACAAAAAATAACGACCATATGCAATATCAGCTGCAACCAATAAATCAATTGCATGAATATTACCGGGTCAAGGACCCTCATACTGTATAGTATAAAGTATTCTTAGAAAAGAGTACAGTGACGTCATCTGTTGTTGTGTAAAATATTGTCCATCTATCTTAAACCCCGTTAGGGTGATTTGCATTAAACTTGTGAATTCGTTTGTGTTCCAGGATATTAATAAGATTTCAGTTTTGATCAATTTTTAGTTAATATATGAATATATACATTAAAAAATATATTTTTATTAGCTACCTGAATCAATATTATAACAATAAAAATTCAACTCAATTCGCAAGTCTAGTGAGAGGTCAAATCACGCACTCCTTTAATATGTTAATTTGTACTGTACGCTAGATCTACAAAGCAAAAATAGAGGGATGATTTTCGCGCAGGAAGCAATTACTTCCTTGCTTTTTGACTACAATAAAATTGCTCTGATAGATTGAGCCTCAAAACATTATAAGCTGTAAAATGTTTTTTCTTTTTAATGTGGGAAAATGTTTATTGCCATGTATGTACAGGATCTCGAACATATTGTATGTTTACATCACATTTACGTCTGTTTTGAAGAACTTTACCCCTCTAGCAAATTTCCCGTAATTTTGACTAAAAAAGCAACTAAATTTGGCATTTATTTCGAAAACGTTTTATTGGTTTTATGGTCAATTTACAAAAAATCATTTTCGGTATTCGAATCTTTATCATTACAAATAAAATTATTTTGCAAATAGCACCCAGCTTAGCCTTAAATTTAATGTCTTGCGACTTTGGAAATCTCATATAAGTAAAAAATCGAAATTTCACTTAAAATTTAAGGATGCCGTATTCAAACAAGCAACCATTGGCTCTCTACATTTCCTGGTTAACATTTTAGGATGGGGGTCTGGTCTGACCTGGCTGCGGGCTTGTCCTAGGATTCCTTTCTTTTAAAGCTGGCTTCGTGCTCTCAGTCGTTTGGTTTCCGGGTCGCCCTTGTCCTGTGGACCCTCGACTATCCCTTTTTTAAAATGTCAGTCATATCGGTCGAGTGTATAGTATGACCAGCGATGTATCGAACTGGGTTCTTTCGCCAAAAAGTATGAGTTTGATAGGTATCGTCTGTTCATAGATATAAGAAAGTGACCAATTGCTTTTGAATGAGATTAGGCAAGGGTGGTCAATAACATACAATGCAACAAGATTATTACCTAAAGTTTCGGAATTTAAATACAGGTAAAATTGTGGTCCGTAATAGAAAATAATTTTATACCTACCTGTGTTTGATATTCTTTGGTTTGGTATACTACTTAGTTTAAGTTTATTAGTAAGTTTTGAGTTTAAGTTTATTAGTAATCAGCGTGTGTTGAATCGTGTGCGAATTATGCAAAATATGTGCGAGTCTAGTGTATCTCAGGAGATGCTCCCGCCCAAATGTATTGAGACTAAGGAAGTGATAAACAATGTTTATTTGACTCTCATTGAACGTGGTGCCAGCAAGCAAGCATCTTTAGAAGAAACGGCCACATTGACGAAAATTCCAATATCAACTGTATGGAAAATTGTGAATAATCCTATTTCAGCGAAGAAGAAAAGAAGCGATGCTGACATTTTTTCGAGTGTAGATGAAAGTGATCAATATACGGCGTAAAATTTACCAGTTATACGAGGATCAAAGCGTGCCTACATTAGATATCTTAATTAGGAGGCTTAAAAAGATGAAACCTGTGTTAAATATGTCAATATGACCTTATGGGTTTTAGATTTTATAAAATTGACAAAAGGCAAGTTTTAATGGAATCTATTAGAATTCGGAAATGGCGACTGGAATATCTAGAAAAAATTAGGATTTACAGAGAACAACAAAGGCCAATTATTTACTTGGATGAAACCTGGTTCGACACTTATGTTACCCCGGAAAAGGATTGGGTTGACTCAACTGATAAGTGTAAAACAAATAAGTGTAAAAGAATAACTATTTTGCTTGCTGGCTCTAAAGGGTGGTTGGATTCCAAATGGACTTTCTCTGTCTGCGAAAAATATTAAAGATTCTTCTCTGGATTACCATGAAGACACCACCGCTGATTTATTTGAAAGTTGGTTTAAAAACAATCTAGTTCAAAACATTCCTCCTAATAGCGTAATTGTAATGGACAATGCCAGTTATCACAGTAGACAGTTGACTAAAACCCCTTCCTCATGTAACACAAACAATCCAAAACTACATGTATAATAACGACATTTATTTTCACGAAGATTATACCAAAAAGCAATTAATTGAGGTTCTACAAAGCCTGAACCTACAAAAGGAATACGTCTGTGATAATTAAGGCTTTAAGGCTTCCACCTTACCACTGTATATTTAATCCCATTGAACATGTTTGGCACCAACTGCAATCTGCCATTCGTCGTAATAATGTTTTTCGCCGTGTTAACTCCAATGTCCTCAAACTTATAGAAAGCGACGTTTTTAACATCCCTCCACAAAGTTGGGCAAATTCTGTTAAACATATAGAAAAAGCAGAACAATCGTATATCCATATTGCAAATAACATAGAACAAATAATAATTAGAACATGCGATGATAGCGATAGTGATAGTGATATTATGTGAATAATTTTAAGTAATTTAAGAGGTAATAAAAATAATTTGTAATTTTATTTTAGATTTAAACATAAATGCATACATATATAAATAAATATTGTTTAGTATCTTTCCTAACAAAACCCCAAATAATTAAATTATAAGCAAAGTACGGACCTGTTCGGCCATATTTCATTCTTACAGCTTGCCCGGGTCTTTCCTTAATTCGTATCAGTTAGTCACTTTCTTATATCTATGAACAGACTTTATATTATCTTACTTTATATCTACGAGTATGAGTAAGTCGAGTAACCAATAAAGTTCGTTTTTCGTAAAAGCAAATGTTTTTATTGAGAGCTCTAACTCTGAAAGCTACGCACCCCGTTGTTGCCAATAGGCCGTGAAAATCTTGTCAAATTGTCAAATGTAAGATCTCTACTTGTAGCATTTTAGGCTGGAACCTGAAGAACTTCATTCTTCTTCTTATGCCAACGTATCATTTAAATGTTATTGCATATACAAATTTTTGCAACGGGCTTTATTTAAAACATGCCGCGAATTGGAAAGATACGAACCCGGAAGTAAGCAGCGAGTTAAAAAGCGGCCGCAAAATAGGTTCTAATTTAAGTCATCCGACGAGAGAAAGTACGGCGGTAAACAAAAACAGCGTTAAATTTGAATTAAATGTAAAGCACGAAACTATATGGTTTAGACTCGGTTTGGATAATTATTTTTATCAATTCACTGGCCGTTTATTGCCAGTAAAAAACAACCGTAACGACTTTATGACTCGATAAAGTGCATGCGCAATTAAGTGGTGGTACAAAATTCGTCGGTCTCATGAATAAATTGCGATAGTGGAGCTATTTTGGGAACTCCGATAAAGGGCCCTTTGCACGGGCGTCGTAAATACCAAAAACCGCACTTTAATAATATTTAATTTTATAATTACTTTAATAATTCATTTCGAATGAACAGCTTTTACTGTCATGACTTGATAAATTATCATGTTTCACTGCGCTTTGCTGTAGAGCAGTGCAGAGGTCATATTATTTCCAAAAACGCAAACGAACTTGCATCAACTTTTTTCGGAACAAATGAAGGCGTTTGGAGTAATAGTATATGTTGTGTTTTTGTTACGCCCCTGAGTGGTGATAAGTTATATTGATTAACCCGTAATTGTGGGAGTTGTCGTCGCTCGTATATACATATTTATCTATACTTCCATCGTCGGTGACACGAAATCGTATCGTACTATTTGACGCAATGTAGTACATTCTAAACTGTTGCCACATTTATAATATTTTACTCGAAATTTTACACATATAAAAGCTTCAGATATCTTTTTACTTACTAAAAATGGTTTGAGAGTTTATCGTTAACGTAACTTTTCATTTATCTAACCCGTAAAGAATATAAAAAAACCTAACCTGTTTTTTGTCCAAGTAATAACTTTCTGACATATTTGGAATTTTATGACAAAGTATTAAGGGATGATTTCTTTATAGAAGGTCTGTAGTGATATTTAAGGTAAATAAATACAGGAACAAAACTAACGCTACAAATTTAAATGAAAATTTCACACCAGTACTATTTAACCAGTCAAAATTGATTTTTTTTGACAAATATCTCTGGCAACGCATATATTTTCTCCCTACCCTTCCTTCAAATTTGTTGTAATAAAAGTAGTCGTGTTTCTATTTGAAACCGCCGAATTTTCATTGTGCCTAAATTAATTTCCGAAAATTTTTCTTACTCCGCGATTTTTCGTAGAAAATTACGAGTACTCGAAAAAATTTTCAGAAATGATATAAGTGAAAAAATCCTTAAAAATCCCAAGTTTATCGAACGCGTTGCATACTATACCTTTTCTACGACCGTTAGCTTTTGGCTACATTTTTCAAAACAACACAAATACATTTATTGACATTCACATTTTTTCAATATAATGATGATTTTTATATACAAATTGAAGGCTGTGCTATGGGAATGCCAATTTCAAGTGTTGTTGCACCGCTAGTTATGGGGTTTTTGGAGGAAACCGTTATAAAAAGCTTAAGTTTTGACCTACCGTTTTATTACCGTTATGTTGACGACTGTATAACTGCAGTACCAAAAAAAAAATTAAATTACTACAAGAGGCCTTCAATAACTTTAATCAAAAATATATGTTGGTACACCAAAGAAAGTAAGTCTTCAAGATACCTACATTTCGAATCCAACCAACCCATTTCCCAAAAAAAAAATCAGTTATAATGGGACTGCCGGATAGGGCGATAATGCTTTCCGATCCAGAGTACAGAGCAGAAGCATTACAAAAAGTCAGGCTCACATTGCAACAAAACAATTACCCTAAAGGCCTAATAAACAAAATTGTTAAAAAACGTATCCATAAATACTACAATAACCACCAAAACAAAAATCAAAATCAGAACAATAAAACCAAATATATACCACTACCATACATTCCTTTCATATCTGAAAAAATTCGAAGCATTTTAAAAGAAGATGATATTAAAATAGGCCCCAAAGGTAACAATTTACAAAAACAATTTTTAAGTAAAATTAAACATTAACATTAATTCGCCGCTCTGCTTTGCTTGCCAATCTCAGCCCGTACGATAAATTCATGGATGTAGTACTGTAACGTCGAAGTATCTGTTTTAATTAACTAAATGTTTCTTATTTGTGACAACTTTTTCTAACTTAGGGTAAGTTTTAATATTTTTGTGCTTATGTATTCTACAGAAATCCGTTGCTTTTAGATTTTTTGAGAAAGACCGAGTTTACGTTCGAAACGTCAATATATTTCAATGAATGAATGAATTAATACCGGTGCATTTATTTCTTGCTGATATGGACCTAATACCCAAGAAAAAACTTTTCTTAAAATAAATAGATAAATAAATAAACGAATGAATGAATGAATAAATAAATATATAAATACATATATAAATAAATATATAAATATATAAATAAATAAATGTATAAATAATAGTTGTGTCTCAGTGGTATATGTACATAAGCCTCGCCTTAAGCTTCGTACATAGGAGATCAGCGAACTTAACGCGTAATATTCAAGTCTGTACGACGCTTTAGGCTTAAACATAAAAAAAAGGTGAGAATCCAATTTCTACAGTACCTCGTGTAATTTGTATACAATTGGTCCAATAATACGATATCTGTTTTTATTTTGCAATGGCGATATAATTAAAAAATAATCTCTTACGATAAGACACGTGTCGTAACATTGGGCTGACGAATCGAGTTTGCTTCGTTATTTTTTTCATCGGTTTAATCTCGACTTTGTGTAGCTAATAGCTGGTTAAACCAATGTACTTGATCCTGATGAAACCCCAGCTAAGCGAGTTATTAAAACCATGTGCACTTAGACTTTAACCGCGAGAATTTAGAATTTAGAAATAAAATTTCGGTCCCTTTTTGGTCACAAGGAAACCCACATAATAAAACGACTGGAGTGCATAATAACAGTAATTGATGTGTTTTATCCCGCATGTACAAGATCTCTGTTAATTTGTCAATTGAACACATTTCGCGTCCACTTAGTCTGTGGTCCTTCGTTTCATATTACATATATATTCAATTCTTGACTTTGATTGATTGGCTTTATTTTATGTAATTTAAATAATACAAAAGGATTTACGTTGAAAGCGAATGATTTTTATAGAAAATCAACACCGAAACCGGCTAAACAAAAATCACGGAATGTTTTAATAGATACAAAAGCAGGGCATTTCAGGGTGTTCCTTAAGGGTGAGAATCTCTAGGCGGCTTTATGAAGAATATATAAGATAATAACATTAGCTGCTGTTTTCTACTTCTTCTGAGTCTACTTCATGGTAATGTATGATAATCCAACAAGTTTTTGTTGGGTGCTACATCGGAAACAATCCTAATAAAAAAAAGTACTTATAGTATGGATCACACCAGCGGAAAATTAAAGTGGTTGTCAATTTCAACAAAGTTTTATTTGGACTAAACGTATTGAGAATAGCAAAATATACCTTACCTTTTTTGATGCATAGCTCTATAATCCAAACCATAATTTTTTTGTTGTTGTTTATAATTTAATTTTTTTACCAATTTCTAATTTTAAGTAGTCTTTTAATATTACGAAATATCTTTATTTAAATGTTATACTCACTTCTGGCTTATAGTTTACTAATTAATAATTAAAATGAATAAAAAAAAGTAATGCAATGATTAAAGGTACCGTAAGTAAAATTGGCGTGCCTAGAGTAACACTGTTTCCCCAGCTTTTGCTACTATTAATGGTTTATTTATTAATCAAAGTTGCAGGCGTAAACGAAACAGTAGCTTAAATTATGAAAAATTATACCGACTGTCAACGAGATTATTGGCCATTTTATTTTGTCAAAAGATACATTTCGAGTGATGAATTCAGGACGACCCCCCTCCCGTTACCTCTTATAAAAATAAGAACTTAATATCTTTGTGCATCAAAAACTTTTATCTTATAATTGAAAATATATACGAACTAAATTTTAATGCCTAATGATTTTTTAAAACCACCTGTTGTTTAAAAGAATACTTATTTTGACCACCTATTGCTCTTTTTTGAAAAGGAATTTGTAAAACTTCAAACAACAAACAATCATGGCTGATTTCAAAGTGCTCACATGTGAAGTTGACTTTTATCGCTACTTCAAAAGTTGTTTATGATTGAAAACTCTTTCTTTCTCTGCATTAGTACCGGGTAGGCATAGTGTAAACTCAACTATCAAAGATATGTTTTTAAACTCCAGTTGCTTTTCTGTACAATTATTTAAAACTTGAACCCATCGGACACGAACATTGATAGCAACTTTTCTTTGGTTACAAAGTCTTTTATTAAAAATATTTCATCAAATATTCACTTCCGATGAGACCGGAAGTGATATTCGATTTATTTTTCACGAAAATCAGTTTTGGCATATGTAGTCCAAATTACAAAAATATATATTGATGTAAAGAACTGAACTTGACCCATAATTCCATAAAGGTTTTAAAAAGTGTCGATACATTTTTTATTTCTTTGTTTCTACCGATATCAAATGTCATTCAATGTTGTCGCAAAATACCAAAATATAGTTTTGTTTGTTTTGGGCGAGACAAATGTCAAATTCCGTTGAAAATAAAACAATACCGGCCAAACTGATTATTGTTAATGACCAAATTTTCGATGCTTTATATTTCTAGCATTTAGTCGCAGTCCCTTCCCTATCTGTATACAGACTTGATCAGCTTTTTCGTGACAAAATTTAAGAGTTGTGGGAAAACCTTTTTTAAGTAATTTACTGGTGCGAAGTTAGATGTTTTAAAGAATCAGAAAAATCATCGGCATACAGTGAAAACAATATATTGCTCTGCGTAATGTTACAAACATAAAACTGAATCGTATAAAGACACTTTCTGATATCTTCAGTACCAAATAAATATTGTAACGACAATTAGGTAGACGTTGTGCTATAGCAGCATATATAATATGTTTTAAATGTAAGAGGTACTTGTTATGTCAAAAACGATGTAACTTTCACGACAATAACACCCTCATGTAGCGTAATATTATTATATTATCGAAGCGATCGATAGGAAAACTGTCCGCGGAATGTTTGAAGTAAAAAGAAGAGCAAAACTTTTTTACACAAATGGATATATAGAAAGCGATCAAACAAACCAAATTTAACTCAAGCTGGAATTATGCAAGCGAGCGCGATCAGATAATGATTTCTAATAATTTTATACTTATTCGGAACCACGGGTCTCCGGGAAATTCCCAATAGCGTTTTAAAGTAATGTTTATCTTCGTATTTATACTTCTCATTATTATTCTAACATACCAAGTCGCTCGAAAAAAAAAAATTATGCAGAAATGGAAAATTTACGTCGTTTGGAGTTATTTGTGAAACACGGGTATGCCTATTTGGAATAATTTAGGTAGCTACTTGTTTTCGTTTAAATTTACCATTTCACTAGCCGTTTCTAACAATTAAGAAAGTCTTGAAATTGGTCATATAGCACGAATACATGAACAGCAAATTATTTTCTCGAAATTTACGGCGTGTGTGAATTGTCGAAGATAAGATAAGACAGATTGTATCAAATTCAATCGTTGCAGGGCGTTCTATTTTCTTGCCTCCTATTAACATGCTGCTGTAGACACGAAGATGTTTCAAACACAGGGAAAGAATTCTTACACGAAGACTAAAAGGTCACTTTCTTAAGAAATTCCTATTCGAATTTTGCATAGTTTAAGCAGAGGTTATGTGTTTTCTTTATATTTTGATTGCCCATATAAAATTGTGTTATGATGCTACTGATCCAGATATTGCAACGAAAATTTATCCACGGACAAAGGAAATGATGTACTACTCAATCCGTTTGACAGATGCGCATCAGCTTATACAGGGTGTCCCAAATCTCAAGATGTTGTAATGGAGTTTGTAATTTATCTTATATTTAAATTTTACTTACTTTTTGAAATATTCGAGCTTTAAGATAACACCCCTATAAATTCTTGTTGAACTTAAAGCTGCCCACATTAGGGCAGTTGTTGGCAATATTAGATATTTTTTAAGTAGCAAAGAGATAACAATACTCCAGATATACTAATAAAACCTATTACTTACAATACAGGGTGTGTGGAAATTTTGAAAAAAATTCACTCTAGTCTTTTAAAAAATTTAAAAAATACCTAATATTGCCATCAAGTGACCTAATGTCGCCCACATTAGGTCGATAAATTCAACAAGAATTTATCGACGAAAATGTTATCTGAAACCTCGAATTTCTCAACAAATAAGTAAATTTTAAATATAACATCAAAGAAACAAACTTTCCTTATTTTTTGTCCTAGAATTGATATCTGAATAAAAATATAGTGTGTTCCATTTGAAAATCTTGAAATTTTGTTAATTGAATGTGCCAAAACGGCACCACCTTGCATAAGCTGATCTGTCAAACTGATTGAGAAGATGTTGCACTATCTTCTTAGTCTGTGGTTAAATTTTCGTTTGCAATACTTCGATCAGCAGCGGCACAGCATAATTTTATATGGGGCAATCAAAATATGAAAAAAAAACAGAAAGTTGATGTCGGGGGGACACTTTTGGGACACCCTATATCAACAAAATTATAATATTTTAAATCTTCAGGAGAGTGCAAGAACCTTTTGTAAGAAACTTTTTTTTGTATCTCCTATGGGTTTCCAGATCGTATAGTTAATTGTTTTATTTGGCACACAGTGCACTTTGCATTTTAAAAAATCCAAATATCAAAAACAGACAAAAGAAGAGAACACTAAAAACTACTGATTTTTTTAAAGTGACAAATTAGGATAGATATAGATATATCTTAATTTATCAATGTTTTGACTGCCATGTTGATCTCTCATCCGAGACTTCCTCAAGTCTGTTACTTTATCACTGTTAATGTTTCTTTTCCTAGAAAATGCAGAAAAAGCATCAGCGATATTATTAGACCCAAATATAGCAAATTTTTACAGGTTCTGAAAATACTGTTTGTCAATTAATACCAATATATAGTTCTAAATTTAATCGGTTTTAGTGAGGATTTGCGGAATATTCCGTACCCGTTTAATGCCGTTGATGGAGATTGTTCGAGAGTGTCCGCTCATAAAGTTCACAGCAGAATTGTATATATTTCATCTGCACATGCCTTATAGTAATAACAGAAGCCTATAGGTCAATTCAAACGTTAATATAAACGCATGTTCAAGGCTTTCGATGTCGCCAGTAGCAGTGAGTCTGGTCGCGTTACGTAATCTCGGCACGACAAGTTTTCAGGGTGTCTGTCATTTCCGCAGTTTTCTTTCCTTATCTCGACGAACTTTTACTAAATCGTTTTGGCACGAATGTTTTGATAATTATGATCGATACTGGTTTTTCGTTTTGATGTTCTACATTACAGCAGGATTAAATCTGACGCACTTGCAAATTTGTCAATTTTCAGAACCTGTGATATGCAATAATTTCTGAACAATTTCAAAAGTTTGTTTGGTTGCTTTTCCTTTGTATATATATATTGTAATTATCAAAACAAGTCGGCGAAGAAACAAGTTTTCTACATAATCTAGACCGGCCAACAAGGGCAGAAAGGCAACAGGCAATAAAAACATATTTGCTTAGTTCATGTCAAGTATCCTTATACGAACAACTGAAAAACTTATAAATTTCCCGCCTTTTTGGGAAACCGCGTATTCGCGAATACTGTGGACTAGAAAAAATGAAAAATCGCAATGTTGACAAAATGCATCGGAAATTAATCTTGTAATTTAGCTTTTGTGTTCCGAGTCGCCTTATATAATCGATGTAAGTGAGTACTAACTAAACGTATATGCTTTCCTTATGATGGTGAATCTAAGTAGATTATAAACTAATAATTAATTTTGATTCTAGTATAGGTTGGGTATACCAAATACGTTTTCAAAAAGAATACTCTATGAATGTTCTTGCTAAGGGACTTTTTTATCATGCAACCAAGCAAAAAAAAAACAATATTTTAAATATTAGCGACCAATATTCACTATATATGTTTATCGAAACTTGTCAGATTTGCTCCATCTAGATCGAAAGCTTAAAGTAGGGACAGAAATTTTCACACGCGACCTTATGGATGTATTTCCATTGTATCCCCCCCCCCATATCTAAGCATGTTTATTCTATTGACGAAAACATAAATTCCGATTCGCAAAAGCGACATACTCAAGAAAACTTAATATTAAGCATTATATTTTTATTTTTTACATACTAATTTATTAATAAAAAAAGACAGCGACAAAGAAATTAAAATATTGTGAGCATACTACTTACAGTCAAATATTATTTTGATAAAAAGTAAAAAAAAATTATCCAACATTGAACCAATAAATTTTGTCTATGTTTTGGGTCACACAAACGTTAACTAGCTATAGATATAATTATCCGTCAGCAGCAGTGGATAAACCGGTAAATTTTGGAAAACGCCAAACTGAGCTACCCAAGTCAAAGATCGAATTCGCAGCCCATCTTTTGGAAATTCCGATACCGTGCGAACAAAAAATCAGTACGCGACCAGCGTGTCAAGCATTGACGAAACGATGGTCCGACATTAAAAAGGCCATAACCATACGGTTAACAGTAACTTAGTGTAAACGACCTGAGTGTTATTTCAGTGCCTTTCACGAGACGCGGATGAGCTAACCACGCGGGCAAGCGGCCATTCTAATGCCGATTATTCTACGGACAAGCGTATGCGCGATTTTTTACTGTCATGACCATCCTTGTATATTTCCTTGCTGCTGTTTTCCGTTTCCGTTTTGAAAAATATTTGAACTGTAAAAGAAAATATGTACTTGTTCGTTCCCAACTCGGAACCTGACTCGGTAGAAAGAAAATTCGTGCCTACCTTTTCTTAAACTGTATACATTCATATGGGAAACTTTAAAGCGTTTGTCGAACAATATCATCTTTAGGCAATAGTATTTTTGAAAATATCGAGAAGTGTTTTCATAAACTTCTCTGTATAGTATTTATTGATAATTTACGTCTAGCGATAACCCTTTAAGATAGGGTGGCCAAAGAAATTCCCGTATAGTATCAATTTAGGGAATCGAACCATTTTTAATATAGAATGCACTGACGATAAATATCAAATATCAAAGTACATTTAACAAGGTGGCGCAAAAGATACGCAAGTTTTACAAATAACCATTACATATTTTTATATTCAAGATGTTGTTTCAATTATATTGTTACAATTACATCTAAATTAAGCAACAGAATGTGAAAAAGAGATCGGTTAGCAATGTGCGACCACGACGAAGAGCCACACTTGGCTGATATTAAAATCCAACATTGAAAAGTGCAAGGTTATTGCTTCATTTAGATGTAATTCAAACAAAATTATCTTGAAAATAAAAAATGTTATGCTTATTTGAAAAACATGCTCTTGTTCTGCGCGCCACCTTGTATAAGGCAGCCCTAGTACTTTTCATTAATAAAATTTCCATTTTTACACGTTTTCTAAATTACACCAATATCAATCTAGTAATCTGTTAAATATATATGTCTTATTCGTCATTTTCTTTCGATAAAACCCAGCCACTTCCTAGCCACTAATTTTAACGAAGAAGAAGAAGTTTCTTCTTTAAATTTCAAATTTGAAACGATTTTTTTGCGACTGTATTGAAAAGTGTGCGAAAACAGAATTGATTTGTAATTATTATGTATTGTTAAATTTTTACACACTTCAGAGATGACAGATTAAAAATATTCAAAATCGAATTTTTATTTTTATTTTTTGGAGTCATAGAAAAATTATCGTGTGCAACAAGGTTTCTTTGCACACGATTGTGCTTGTTTCAACCATATACTATTACAATCCGAGCTCATGCACTAAAGTTTTTGCACAACTTACTTATTCTTCTATTAACCAAAGTTAGAGTCATTATTCATTTTGTTTCTGTTGGCTTATTGCGGCATGAATACGAACCCTCGTGATGAACCGAGAACCATTATGACCAAGAAAAAAGCTACTTAAAGCTTGTTCCCGCCTTACAAGCACTTGTAATTTTACAATTGGTTTGGTTGGTATTTACATTTTACATATCATACGTACAGACAAGGAATTTAAGTCACAACGAAACGGAAAAGACCTCCACAACGTAATTTAAATAGTTGCAGACGCAAGTTTTTATTTGTTATTAATACATGAACGGAATTTCAATATATTCCCGACGCGGTAGCGTATTAGCGTCAGACGGTGGTGGTTTAGATCGTTGACCAACGGCTCGACATTTCTAAATATGGTTAGTTTCTTTCGATTCATTCATCCAACTAGAAAAACTTACATAATTAGTAGGCTTTAAATTGTTTTATATGGATTGCGACTATCGCGGCATAGTATCCGATAGAAATCGAAATTATGGAAAAAATTTTGGCCGAGTACATTAAATTGAAATAAAACACATTAAAATATTTTTAATCTTCATAATCTGGAACTCTTTCACAAAATTTCTTAAGTACAGCAAGTTCGGTGTCATCAATCACACGCAGATTATTGGCTTTCAATTGCTTAATTTTTTATCGGTGACACGCGCCTTTACTAAGCTTCAAAGAAAATAATTTAATTGCGTCAAAAAGAAATAACGAATTAACACGTTAATAAACCCATTTAGTGAAATTTGCGAAATTAAATAATTTTGAACGATTCTGACCTCAAAACGACGAAAAACTATCACATCGCAACATAAAGAAAATGCTGTAGCCGGGTTTAGTTCACCCCCTCTAAAAAACATCCCTTATATTGATGAATGGTAACTTTGCTATATCATAATGTATGATATGCTGATCGTCATATTATATATAGGGTATAATGTCCTGTGGAGGGTAACAAAGATAGTCATGGAACCACACTGTTTCCTAACCTTTTCTAACAATTTTTTTAAATTACGATATTAGATATTTCAACCTTGCGGTAATAAATAAACATGAAAACGTAAGTTTCATTTGAAACTGATAAAAATGTAATGCGAGAAACCAGAACGTTTCTGAAGTGTTAATTTTTTATTTTGTGATGGTTCAAAGTGTCTCTGTTACGCGACAATCGTTTGAACAATTTATAGAAAGCGTTTAAAAACACGATTCATTTGGAAGCATGTTCTTGTGGTTCATTAATTTTATGCTTCATTGAAATTTATAGTGGGACAAATAATGATTAATTTCTCCATATTTTAAGTATACAGGAAGCGCATAAAAATGTCCCCCACCTTTACCCCCAGCTAACTTCAGAACGAAACAAAATATGACGACGTTCTTTATACTCGAGTCAGATATTTGGGAACGGTATTTTGACGTTTGTCAGTTGTGATGGTCACGTGATACGTCATTCGGTGAATGTATCGTGCTGTTTCGAAAAAATGTACCCAAAAGCTAACGGTCGTAGAAAAAATTATAGTATGTCACACGTTGATAAATCTTTTCCATTTCTTCACATTCGTGCTGGAATAGCATTTATAAAACTATAAACATAAGTGGCGAAAAAGCAGCATCTATTCAATGCCATTTTAAATTTGAATCACTGTTACTTAATTGATGTGTTTTGTGGAAGATATTATGCAACAAGTTTTAAACGTGTTGTACACTACGGTTTTTACGATTACGAATTACGATTCAGTAAGTGATGAATGCAGAACCGTTAGAACAGCATTAAAATGTGTTTTAAAGTGTACGCACAATATCTAACCCGTGCCTAAAGTACGGGAAACGTCGTAGTGACTCGGAACAGTGTCTAACAAAGCTTTTTAAGTAGTAAAGTAGGGAGTAAAAAATATGCTATTATATTTTCATCAGAAATAAACATTAACAACATTAACTAATAATAACCAAAACCACAAATTAAAGATTTAAATAAAAACAATAATAAATTAAACTACATATATAGGGCAATGTTATCAATACCCGCACAATGAAGATATATTAGATAATTTTAGAGTTAGAGTTTTGGTTAGTTTGGCAGTGTGGTTAAATGCCAGTCACAGTGACGTTCTCCATGGGACATTATATCAAATATACTAAATAATTAGAAATGTAAACAAATCTGACATCCGGATGTGTATCAAAAAGACGATCTCTGATCCTGTCTCCTGTAAACATTTAGGTCTTTTGGCGTTTACCTTTTTTGCGTCAAGCTGCCATCGGAATAGCAAAAAATTCAAATAAATGCATGCTCGGTGTTCGTGCTGTTATCAATTCCCGGTAAAACACGTAGTGGGGGAATTGTTTTACGATAGGTATGCCGCCATAAGGTATTTTTATTTAAAATAACTTTGGCTATATAGCGACGATAAAACTGGTTAATTTTTCTCTTTAAATTTTCGAATCAAGATCTCTGTTTCTATTTAAAAATAAAAACCATTGATATCGCTGATAAAAAAAAGTACAGATAAAACCGTGTACCTATTATGAATCACTAGTCGATTAAAAGTAAAGATAAAATAGGAATGAAGTGACGTTATTTCTTGTTCTCTATCGAAACTAGTTCCTGTCTCCGATAAATAACGTATACGTTACGTTATCGATAGCCGACATACTTAATTACTTATGCATATACTGAATTTTGTTGCACTCTAAATGTTCACTATTTGTTTCTCTTTGTCCGAAGTGGGGCGTTAAAAGTGATCGATCACTATCGAAATTTTTGAATTGGATTTTCGGAAACTAACATTATTACGTAACTGTAATTTCTTATGTTATCCTGCGGGGTTACGATAACGATGTTTTGTGAGTGGTTTGTTTGCTCACGCATGTCGCAATTGGGTGGAACGGTAAAATGCCACTTGACACACTTGTTTTGCGGTATGCGGTCCATTTTGCAAATGTGGACGATTTAACTTTCGGCGACAAATTCACCTTAAAAACTCGTAACTTCGGTCAATATTTTTGTACAAGAAATCTTTATTGTGTCGATGGTCCATTGTCTCCCTTTAAAAATGTATAATTTAAGATTACCATGTAATACGTTTTTTCCAGGTAAAGGTTTTTAATTGTCGTTTATTCAAGTGTCTTATTGTTTTTTATGTTGGCAAATAACAGCAGCAGTTTTTTTATTATGCGGTTGATATAAATAACTGATACAAATAATTAAATTTAGAAAAATATCTAACTTGTGTTAGTGTTTTTTTTGAAGTGTAATTGAAATTTTATGATTTGCCAATTAGCAACTAATTAAAATTTACCTCGAAATTTTATAATGACCTTTTCTTCGAGTTATCAATATGTTGCTTTATAATTATATAAGACGTATGAAATAGAAAAAAGTATAAATATCAAAATTTCGCGTTTTTTTAAAGAAATATTACATTTTTTGCCGAGCGGATTAGTTAGTTTAGTATAATCAAAATTTTACATTTACTTTTTTAATATTAAACTTTCGGAATATAAAATTGTAATAATCCAGGCTTTTAGACATATTTAATATCGAGCAAATTATGACATCTGCTATATAGAAAAATAAAAAGTAACACAAAGTAATTTTCACGAAACGAATAAACTCAGTTAATTGTTCCAAAATATGATACTGTCTAACAAATATTGACACTATTTAGTCGGTGTCTAAAATGGAGGATTTTTGGATTTTGTATATGCACCTACTTTATTTATTCGTTATCACATAAGTCAAACAAACAATTTTTTTAAAACTTTATTAGGCGAGGTGCAAAGCAACGTGTGTAAAGCCTGTATTAAGCAAAAATATCAATTTTGGGTTTAGATGGCTCGAACACAGCACATTTAGTTTTAATTTTTTAAATCCTAGAAAAGTTCCGGCCTATTGTGTCAACTTTTTGTTCTCTGTATCCGAAACACAACCATCAAGAGAAATAAACATTTTTTGGCGAAACGTCATCCCTTATGTAAGGCGATGGTGGAAAAAGTAGGTAAGGAATTATCTACTTGATCATTATTATCGTTGCTAGCTCGGTAAATTTAAGAAATTCAGCAATTGGAACATTTAATCTAGCCCTTAATTGCTAAATCTTTTCTTGAAATTTTTTAAAGAGAATGGAAATGAAATGATGGTTTTAAAGGATATGTCAGTTACGACTTTTCCAAGCCTTCAAATTAAAATTTTTTGTACAAATATGAATAGCACAGGACCTTTTTTAAGATATGCCAAAGTATGTTACACCTAGAGTTGTGGAATTGACCGGTCAATTTTTTTTGTGTCAATTGACCGAAATAATTTTAAAGATACCATTAAATTTATATTTATTTATTGATATTTATTTATATTGTGCATCGGATCACTGTCACGTCGTTCTGGAAACCAAATAGAGTTGATATTCTAATTGGGGTTCTGACTAGTCATTTAAGAAGTGGTCAATTGACCGGTGCATTGACCACGGCCAATTGACCAGTCCCAGCGCTAGTTGCAGTTGTCGTCCATTTTCATCTCTATTTGTGTATTCACTTACCATAGACGATTGATATTAATTACCACGTAATTTAAAAAAAAACTATAAAATCACGCTCCAGCTTTGTAACAGAAAATATTTACGAATGTCTCCAATGTTTATTTCAATGGTGATGTGCAATTTTGTCTTCAGCCTGCCTACATATGCATAATTTTAAACTATTTCGATACTTGGTCGTATTTATAGGTATAGTGGCCTCGAAGAGGTCTTCGAGGCCATTATACTTCAGGCAGCTTCACGACACGTACACAATATTTATCCTTTTATTCGTTTGTTATGGAACCTTAAGCAAAATTTTCTAACCTTAGCAAACAATCCTAACCTTTCTGCCGGTTAAAGGCTAAATTTTAAATAGGCATGTTGAAGGAGGGCTGAGGGTTTCTGGGTCTTTAGGTACTTCTCATCGGGCAATATGTGGGGCAACAGAAGGGCCGGCGGGCAGGATAGCAATAACAGCCAGACTATACAATATATGGTAGGTATATCGATAATGCTCTGCTTTGTTTTGACTTTTGTCGTTAGTTTGAATACTTCGGAGGTTATATTAATAATAACCAATACTTGGTCAAATGAGCAGGTTATTGATGTAATTAATCTCCAGAATATGAAAGCTAAAATTAATGTAGAAATGTTAGACAAGTTTTTTTCATCAAGACTTATTCCTAAAAATATTCTAGCTAAAGTTACATGCTTCTTAAAGTAAGGTCGAATTCACAACCTTGTTTTATTTTTTTTATTTTCTTTTCAAAACTGTATTTAGCCCCTGCAACCCGTACGTATGTAGCATCTAGAAATGGTACTGGTCAATTAACCCTCAATTGACCATGTCTTAATTGTATTCTCTACCATTATTTAATAATAATATATATTTTATAATAAATTATTATGGATTCGTAATGTCGAAATACCCATAACCCTCTTCGAGGAATACCCGAATACGATACTTACCCATTCGGGGAATCCCCAATTTAACGTGTCAGTTGCATAACCATAGTAGCATGTCCACGAAACAATATTATTGGCATTGGTAGGAAACATATTGCTAAAATGTATAGCGTCGAGCTATATGTTGTATTAAATGATTCATTAAAAATATGACCCGTTTGGAAACACCTTAAGAAACGACTATAAAATGGACCCTTTGTGACGTGCTAATAAGATACTTTAGTTTGCTTTTGTACTACGTCCAAAAGCGAAATAAAAAAAAAACTTTTTACGATTAAGATATCGCGGAGAGAATTTATTCCGATGAATGTGTTTAAAACCAGGGTTTAAACCTCTT
Organism: Cylas formicarius; assembly: GCF_029955315.1. Taxonomy (NCBI): domain Eukaryota; kingdom Metazoa; phylum Arthropoda; class Insecta; order Coleoptera; family Brentidae; genus Cylas; species Cylas formicarius. The sequence goes on from NW_026844334.1 coordinate 15,091,553, forward strand.
TTGATAGTTCCGTATGTTCATATATACTTAATTACGTTTTAAGGAATATTTCCCGCTTATGACTATAAATAAGACGTCAAACGTCTTTGTTGGTACCGGTCAATTGTAAAATGTCAGCCATAAAACCGACTGTTTTAATCATTTCCTCATTGCTAAAAGTTTAATAGGCACGCGGTCTCAGTTATAGCAAAGTTTACGGGTTACGGTTACTCATCTCTGATGCGAAATGGCCTTACCGGGAGGCAAACTGCCGATGCCGTTCCTTCCCGCCCCACATCCTATGAAAGTCGTCGCGAATCGAGCAGCCTTGTAAAGGTAGGAAAGGAAATTGTGTATGAAACTGCATACCGCAATAGGTTGTATATAGTGTTTTCGCGCCGCTTTTGTTCTACGAGAACAATAGGCTAACCAATCTGCTATTGTGAATTGCAAAAAGTGAAATTTCGATACGGCGTTCTACAAGTAAGTGTTATATATTCTATGTCAGGGTACGATATGTCGTTAGCACAATCGGCAAACTTGCAAAACACTTTTTCACCGCACTACTAGAGTTATTGTCTGGAAATTCCGCCTATTAGATCTAATACGTTTGATTGTCTATTCCATTAAAACATCAGCCTATGATGTCCTTCTCGATGTATACGAAAGCTCATTTGGTCAATTAATTTTCTCTTGTCAATGGGAATTAACCGAATCAATAATTCATATTAATCAATAATCAAGTATTAATTTCTAACCAAAATTATATCTGGTTTTTCTTCGTCTGATAACGCCATCTGCTTTAAGACGTGCGTGGACTGATTAGTCGAGATGCCTGATTAGTAGAGATTTCATTGTCACTTAATGTTTAAAAAATAGAAATTTTTAATAAATTCAAGGCGAACCAACCGATTATTGTTTAGAAAATAGTAACGGTGTCAAGAATAATACCAAAATCCCCTATGTTTAGATTTAAAAATTCAAAATGTGTCATTAGAAGAAATTGATGATGGTTTCCGAATCACAAACCGCCGCCGCATAGCAAATTTGAAAGCGTCATCATGCAGCTGTTAGCCTACAATTAAAAAAATGGTTTGCTTAAAAGATGGTTGCATCAACGGTGGTCAAACAGAATTTGTTCATTCTGTATCCTTTACTAATAGTGACAGGTGATACTATAAATCAGAATATGATTTGTACAATGGTATGAATTGTTTTACTAGACTTAGCCTGTCAATAAAGTGCTGTTGTTAAAAAGAAAAAAAAAACTATTGGAATTTTTGGTGAAGATAATATTAGAATGGATAAAAGTAACAAATTTAAAATTTTCTACGCAGAAAGAATCACTCTTCAAATATGATGTGAATACTGTCTCCGCTTTTCTCACCCTCTAAAACGCTAGCACCTTGATTTTGAATTGCAAGTCTATCTGTTATAAAATAATTGAAAATTAAAGTTTATTTTCAGTCCCGATACTTTCTAAAAATCAAAATGTCATTTGCATGTGGCCTACTATATTGCTACTAGTACCAATAGTGCCGATAAGAAAAATTAAAGGTGATGATGGTCGAATAAAAGCAATACGCTGTAAGGAATTCTTGACTTCAACAAAAGATGAAGCTTAAAAAGTTCCACGAGAATGTATTTGTAGATGTTTTTGCAATTTTAAAATACACAAAATCGTAAAAGATAACTGCAATTTTTTAAACGGAATATTATCAGTGATGCGGAACTTTACACTAATTTGAGCTACCCTGTCCAAGATCCCGATGGTGATAATGGAATTTGAACCATATGTTTTTTATAAATAAAATAATATTTTTACCACAATACTATTAGGTAAGTTATGTTACGCATTAGTCACGCAGAAAAAGTTTAGCACCGAGCCCACAAGGCGAGTGAGGTAATTTTCCTAGTTACTTCTATGTAATAACTCACGTGCCCCATACAACGTTTTATCCAATTACGTTTATATAATACGGTATTAATAATAAATAATAATATCCAAAAAGTTTCATAAACGCCATTTTAGCCACGACTTTAAATTGGCACGAGCGGAGCGAGTGTTTGAATAAACGAATTTCTGAAGAAGTTTATTAACGTGTTCAGGACTTGGATTGAAAATATTCATTATCATCGCTGTGACAATAATTTGTAGATTTTATATTTTGTAGAGTTGGCACCGCGGCTTACGCTATAAAATAACTAGCAAGCCACAACCCTTTAATGCTGTTTTGGTACACAACAATGATTGTATCGCCCATGCCAAAGTCCAAATAAAGCCGCGAGTTTGCAATATAAAAAGTTTTTGTGGTCCAGAGAAAAAAATTACCGTCCACTTACATTATAATAACGTGTTTAGGATAAGGAATAGAAAAAATAATTAAAATTTGAAATTTGTAATGACCTAACTAACCATAACGTTCAATAACTCACCAAATGGAGATTTTGCGATATTCATTTCAAACATGTTTTTGTATTGGTATTTATACATGATGTTAAATTCTAAACTATATGCTTAATGTCTAGAAAAAAGGAACTTAGGAGGCAAATTTAAAAAAAATATGTGAGAAGGTCCATTCAACGCGAGATTTAAAAACTCGTTTTTAACCAATGACCTTTCTGCATTCAACAATCAACAGATGGCCAATAGGTTTGGATGCGGCATTTTTATGGCATTGTTAAGTGTATGGAAATAGCTGTTTATAATGAAAATGGCACAAAGTGCAGGTTAGCATATAGAGGCAAACGGCATGGAAAATTACTACCTTCTCTGCCAAAATATCAATGCCGCGGAGCATCAATTTTTACCGTAGTAAATTGTATAAACTATATTATCTAATAGCTATATGGAACTATCCAAAGCGGTCCCTGTTTCAGAGCAAGTGCTGTTCTGGGATTATTTTTGACGCCCATTTTTAATTATCCTGTTTATGCCTTGAAATTTTTGGACTACATCTTTTGTGCTGTTGTTTCTTGGATTCTGTTGTTTGTTTAATTGCGTCATCAAGGTTCTTCGTCATCATCAGAAAAGAAAGATTTCGTAGAGGCGGTTTTAGTTGTTATTTGAACAGATTTGAACAGTATACTATGCAAAAAGTGCGGTAAACGGAATTTGAGTCACGAGTTGATTTGGCACGATCGTAGCTAGTGTTTAATGGACGAGTGACTTAAAGAGTTTACCAAAACGTGTTGCTTGCTATACTTTTTCTACTGCCATTAGTTTTTGGGTAAATTTTTGCAAAACAATACTAATACAGGCACTGGTAATGTGACTTTTTCCGCACGCTAGATCGGTGGGTATTTGGGTATTATATAGAGGGGAGTAGAAAATAGTATATTATGCAACAAGTGCGGTAAACGGCATTTGAGTCACCAGTTTATTTGGCACAAGCGGAGCGCAGCGGAGCGAGCGTTTAACAAACGAGTGACTAAAAAAGTTTACCAAACCTGTTGCATACTATACTTTTTCTACGAGCTTTAGTTTTTAGATACATTTTGGCAAAACAACCGAATACATTCACTAACATAACCGTTAGAATGGACAAACGTCAAAATTCAAGCCGTACGGTAAAATCTCCGAAAACATCCGACTGCTCCCAAACACGTGCTCAGCTGGTAAAGTGATACTTTCATTTATAATTAGGTATTTTACAGAAGGAAGTAGAAAGAACAGATTTATGAACAACATTTTTTGTCATTATCACTGTCACACAAACTAACTGAAATTCGAAACAAACAGTTATTTTACAAGTTCACGAAATGATTCGTGGGGTTTGGGTTTTTACCCTGACGGTTCGCTGACAGTTCGAAAACAATTCTAGGATCAAACCAAGGTGGGTCTAGTTCTGCACAGTCAGAGGGCGATCCGAGAACTGTTCAAAGATAGTTCAATTTTATACACCCTAATACGCTTGGTAGTATTGTCAGGAGGTGACTTGATTCCAGTCGGTAACGAAAATGAAAATGAGTAAGCTCAAAATATTTGTTTGACTATGGCGTTTTCGGATACATTCACTGTCTCTTTTCATAACGTGGCCGCTATCTACCTGACTTGAATTTTAATTTGCGCTGCGTCCACGCGGTCCACACCTTTATTTGGAATGACCGTGGGGACATCGACTCTCGTATCTTTACAATGCTAATGAGAATATATTTATTTTTTAAGAAATACCGTTACCGCGGTTACTAATCGGTCGGAAATCCACGTGGTCGAGGAAATGTAAGTAATGGTTCGTTAATTCGCCACCTATCGCACGACTTTCGCTGGGTTTAAGCCTTATAATGAAGCTATAATAACGATGACCAATTGAATGTTTACCCAACAAAAACCGCATCCCTTAGCTTCAACAAAAAATCAACCGTCCAATGCAACCTCGTTTGTTTTCCCGCGCCATTAATTATCCAGTGTGAGTCATACGTCTTCGCGTTTTCTTGCCTTACGTCATCCGTGATTGAAATGCGGTAATTGGTTTCAGATAGGGAATCCGTAGAAGTGAGGATTTTTTAGGTTCATCCCGCAAGCAAATAAATTCGCAATTGCATTTGATAGAGAAAGAAAAGAAAAAATAAAGAAAGATAATAGTTGATAACCCAAGCTTTTTCACTAAGTATATTATGCAACAAGTTTGATAAACAACATTTTAGACATAAATTTGTTCAGGCACGAGAGAGTGTTTAATAAACGAGTGTTCGAAAAAGTTTATCATCAACCTGTTTACATACTATACTATTTCTACGACTACTTTGCAAAGCAGCACGGAATACATTCACTGAGTGACGTGGGTCGTAACTAACAGAATTGGCAAACGTCAAATTAACATCAGTGTTTAAAATCTACCCGCTCCCGAGATTCCGCCTAATCATGCCAATTGGGTATTTTAGACTAAGAGATAGAAAAAGTTTCTTTTGGGATACTTTAGATGATTTGACAGGTTTTGAAAAATAACCTCCGATCCTTATAAACATCCAAAATTCGAACAAATTGCTGGTAGAAATCTTGATAATATAATGAATAATTCATGTCCTTTCTTCCGTGAAGACTACATTTTTTTCAATTTTATTCAAAATTCAGAATTTTATTAACGGAATTTACATCTTAACGCATGTACAATAGTAATAAGTTACTAATATAAAAGGACAAAACAATATTTAAAAGGGCCATTGTATTTAAAATGCAAACACAAAATAAAATATAAATTAGAAGAAGCTGTGCAAAAATAATGAAATTATAGTTATTAACTTGTTAATTGTACTAATTTGTTTATTTTACAGAAATGGGAATTCTTACGAAATGATTTAGAAATGACTAGAGAAGACAAGGCAAATTTATATTTCCATTGACTTTTAACAAAGTGTGCTATAATGTCATATACAATGTTAAAATTAAATAGATAATTTATAGCATAAACAGAATTTTTTGTTAAATTATTTTAAGTACACTTAAAGGCACTATTTCACTACTAAAATCATATTGAGCATTTCAGTACTCGCAGTAATCTGATATATTATTTTTTATATGCATAATCGAAGCTAAAACATATAGAGACGGGAACGTTAATACATTTGGTTTAGGAAATAATGTTTTGCAAGAGTATGAATATAGCTTAAATAAAATAGTTCTCAGTATTCCCTGTTGTGCTCTGAATACATCACCGCCCTTGACACAGTTACACCAACACACGATGGCATATGACAAGCAGGATTGTACGTAGCCATAATAGTAAAGTAAGAAAAGCTGAACATCAACCCTATATATCAATTGCCAAAGTACATACGCAGAAACTGACAGTTTCTTCTTAAGTACTGCATCAACCTGATTAGTCCACATAAAGTAAATTCCTAGTTATTTCGCAACTCTGGTTTGCTGAACCGTTTTATTATTTAATTTAATAAGAATACTCTTATTTAAATATGTCAAGCTAAAAACCATCATTTCTGTTTTCGATTCATTTAAAACTAGTCCATTTTCATTGCAAAAAGTTATCATTTTATTTTGGATAAATTATCTAAAGTAGCATTTGAGGTTGTGACGACTGCATCATCCGCATTTGCAGTCATTAGACTAGGAAATTCCTGCATAATGTTATCAAAGAAAATTATGAATAAAAGCGGTCCCAGTATGCTTCCTTGACATACTCCACTGATAACTGGAGCATAAGATGAACTAAACGAGATATCATTTTTTAAATTGGTTTTTGTTCTCTACCAGTGACTATATCCAACAATAACTAATTCTACGCATCCCGCACTTATAGAATTTATCGAGCATTAATTCTATACCTATCACATCAAAAGCTCCCCTTCGAAACGAGATAAAACAAATTTATATAAAGACATTATAGTTTCCTCTGTCGAATGGCCTTTGCGAAAATTAAATTGGTAATCACTTAAAAAAAATTCTTCATTCAAAAATGATTCTAATCTTTTATAAAAGCATTTTTTCAAGATTTTTGAGAAAATCGACAAGATACCCCCGTAATTAGACATCAAATACCCTCTTATGAATTGGGACTATAACTGTCTTTTTTGATGTATTGGGGAATCTGGACTCTCTAAAAGATAAAGTAACTAGATACGTCATGGGTGCTACCCGACTGTTAGTAACAAACTTGCCAGCTGAATGCTTTTTACTAATAAACAAAATAACCTCGAATTGTTAATGCGTTTTTCAATAACCCATTTGCGTTCTCTCATTCGGAAATAGAAGTAAACCCAGGTAGTGATTTGATAGGAGAGTATTTTATTCGATTAAATAAAGCGACACAAAGGGTCAACAATATAAGAACAAGTAAGTAGATACATGTAACTGGCAACAGGAAAGTAGAATGGGAGACATTGTACGTAATCATTATTCATAAAAACGAAAATTGACCGACTTCGCAGAGAAAGACAACTTAAAAATGCTCGCTCTAACAAAAATATATTCTCTGAGAAAATACTTTTCTTTGTATGGAGATGCTTGCGAAACTAATTTGTTTGATGTGTACAAAGTATTAATTAAAATCCAAAACTTGCAATTAGGCTATTTCAGAGATACTGCTATTGCCAGCGGTTGTTCGTTCGTACTCCCTACTTTAAATTACCCAGTAGCGTTTGGGTATGGTTTGTTCATAGATATAAGAAAGTGACCAATTGCTTTTGAATGGGATTATCCAAGGGTGGTCATTAACATACAATGCAACAAGATTATTACCTAAAGTTTCGGAATTTAAATTCAGGTAAAATTGTGGTCCGTAATAGAAAATAATTTTATACCTACCTGTGTTTAATATTCTTTGGTTTAGTATACTACTTAGTTTAGGTTTATTACTAATCATTATAATTTCGTGTGTAATACAGCGTGTGTTAAGTAGTGTGCGAATTATGCAAAATATGTGCGAGTCTAGTGTATCTCAAGAGATGCTCCAGCCCAAATGTAGAAAACACTATTCTATTGAGACTCAGGAAGTTATAAACAATGTTTATTTGACTCTCATGGGGCGTGGTCCCAGCAACCAAGCATCTTTAGATGAAACGGCCACATTGACGAAAATTCCAACATCAACTGTATGGAAAATTGTGAATAATCCCATTTCAGCAAGGAAAAAAAGAAGCGATGCTGACATTTTCTCGAGTGTGATGAAAGTGATCAAGATATAATACGACGTAAAATTTACCAGTTATACGAGGAGCAAAACGTGCCTTAATTAGGAGGCTTGAAAAAGATGAAACCGATGTTAAATGTGGCAGAACTACCTTATGGAAGAGTATTCAACACATGGGTTTTAGATTTAAAAAAATTGATAAAAATTAAGTTTTAATGGAATCTTTTAGAATTCGGAAATGGCGACTGGAATATCTAGAAAAAATTAAGATTTACAGAGAACAACAAAGGCCAATTATTTACTTGGATGAAACCTGGATGGACACTTATGATACCCCGGAAAAGGTTTGGGTTGACTCAACTGATAAGTGTAAAACAAACGCGGCATCAAAAAGAGGTAAAAGAATAACTATTTTGCATGCTGGCTCTAAAGATGGTCGGATTCCAAATGGAGTTTCTCTGTCTGCGAAAAATATTAAAGATTCTTCTCTGGATTACCATGAAGATACCACCGCTGATTTATTTGAAAGTTGGTTTAAAAACAAACTAGTTTCAAACATTCCTCCTAATAGCGTCATTGTAATCGACAATGGAAGTTATCACAGTAGACAGTTGACTAAAACTCCTTCCTCATGTGACACAAAAGCAAAAATCCAAAACGACATTTATTTTCACCAAGATTATACCAAAAAACAATTAATTGAGGTTATACAAAGCTTGAACCTACAAAAGGAATACGTCTGGAATAATTATGCAAAAAATCTAGGGCATACAGTTTAAGGCTTCCACCTTACCACTGTATATTTAATCCCATTGAACATGTTTGCCACCAACTGAAATCTGCCATTCGTCGTAACAATGTTTTCCCCTTGTTAACTCCAATATCCTCAAACTTATAGAAACCGAAGTTATTAACATCCCTCCACAAAGTTGAGCAAATTCTGTTAAACATATAGAAAAAATAGAACAATCGTATATCCATATTGCAAATAATATAGAACAAATAATAACTAAAACAGGCGATGATAGCGATAGTGATACTGATATATTATGTGAATAATTTTAAGTAATTTAAGTAGGTAATAAAAATAATTTGTAATTTTATTTTAGATTTAAACATAAATACATACATAAATAAATAGTGTTTAGTATCTTTCCTAACAAAACCCCAAATAATTAAATTCTAAGCAAAGTACGGACCTGTTCGGCCATATTTCATTCTTACAGCTTGCCCGGGTCTTTCCTTAATTCGTATCAGTTAGTCACTTTCTTATATCTATGAACATACTTTACCTTTTTGCTAAACACCACAGTTGACGTATGGCGCGACCGTTCGAATTACAGACTAAAGTGATAAGTGAGAAAAAAAAAGAATCACTTTGATAAACTTATTCTTCAGTCACAAACTTATTGGACATTATTATTATTATTATTATTATTATTATTATTATTATTATTATTATTCCAATACTGTGCAAATGGTAAATCTATTATGCACATTGATAGCGTGAGAATATATTAATTTTGTAGAAAATATTTTTTTCGGACTCATATTTATGAGTTAAGATAAACAGAATACAATTCTTTTGGCTTTTAAACACGGTCCCTGCGCAACCTTCAAAGCATATATTTTCCAAAAGCAAATAATTGATTTATTCATAATTCGTGTTTAATTAATTAACCTACTTGGGATTGAATCAACAATCAACAAGTAATTTCATCACCATTTTATAATGTGGCGACCTTGGAAAGTGACGATTTGACGTTCTTCACCCGTTGAATTAGGAGATTTTTTTCTTTAATAACCAAGTCGCAAAGTGTCGATAAGGCTAATAATAAAACAAATAGTTTTGTTGATAGTAGCTTTAAGATTAATGATATTACTCATATTTCATGTGACGATGTTTTTATACATTTAAATCCAAACCATTTAACACACTATACCACAAAACATATTAAGCTTTTTCTGCTAACTAATTACATAATAGATGTATGTGTCTTTAATAAATAGTCTTTTGGGTTTTCGTTAGATTTCGAAATTCATAGAACATTGAAAGTGAAATATGGAGAGTGCAACGTAATATATAATATATATATATATATATATATATATATATATATATATATATATATATATATATATATATATATATATATATATATATATATATATATATATATATATATATATATATATATATATATATATATATATATATATATATATATATATATATATATATATATAATATATATAATATATATACTACTACTATTGTCAAACATCTTCTTATATTCTGTATTTATATGAAATTATTGTAATTAAAATAATTAAGGAAAAAGCAAAAAGTTTGTGGAAAACCATACTTATATCAGAACTAATGATACCTGGAATTATGTTTTAATATGAAAATGGATCATAAATTAGCAATCTAATTCAATATTGCCATTCGATTGAACATCCTACGAGTATATAACCAAAACAAAGCTTTTTGGGGGAAAAACAATTTATACCTGTGTAAGTCCGCTGAGTTTCACGGTTATGATTTTATCCAATTAATATTCTAGTGCGGATTCCTTTCGCAAATAAAATGCAGAGATAGTTCACTGACATTCGTAATCTTGAAAGTGCTGAAAGTTTATTGACCCTCAAGATCGGAGTTTTAGGCAAATTGCTTAAAATAAATTAAACAGGTATGTTTCCTGTCAATTTAAAGATTCTTTAATCTAAAAGCAAATGTTTATCAATATCATTCTCCATTTCAATCAAATTTAATTAAACAAATAATTAAACTGAAATTATAAACCACAAAAACACATTATAAAGTGCTCAGACCCAAAAATAAATCAAGAACACTTTGGTTTTGGCGAGTTGCTTGGTGAGGTGTGGAATAATAGGTTAACATTGTTATATTGCTGTATTTCATTTTTAAATTGTCGAAAAATCGTGAGCTCTATTAAGGCATCATTTGTAAAATGCTCATAGTTTTAGGAGACTGTAAAAGTTAAGTAAGTAATTTAAAAGAATAAGTAACCTGTCTAATGTTGCTTCGAAATGTCAAAAATACCAAGAACATAAACATGTGCGTCTAAAACGTGATCCATAAATACAACCAACACGTTATATTAATTAGATGATCCTCTAAGAACTGTTAAGGTTATGATACCTCGGACACCTCGCTAACTAGGCGTCTAACCCTTTCAAACTGTGTTGATTTAATACAGGTGGGATAAAGAAGTTCATTTTTTAGAAGTTAGAGGAAAAACCTGCCCAAATTTAAATATGAGTAGAGTTCTATCTACATGTAAATTTTACAATGAAAATAATGTTACGAAATATCTCATCGCAGTAATAATATTGGGGCCGGAAATGATTACAAGCTTCCGCGTATGTACATCCATTCGGCTTATAATAATATAAAAATCAGTAGTATAATTCATTCTCTAATAAAAGTCGGTGTATTAAAAAACGACCGGTTTGTACAGAATACATTAATTTTCTGAGTAAGAAAATGCCCGCATTATTTTACAAATATATTTATTTGAAACAAAAACATTTGTTGTTAAAATTTTTATTATAATTCGGGATACCAAAATCATAGATGTTTTAATATCACTACTAAATGATTTAAAATTTAAGATCTCCATTGTGAAAGAATTTGGAAGAATAAAATAACAATGTCCGATTTTGAATTCTGAACTGTTATCTTAAGGGAGTAAAAAAAACCAAAAGGTGATTCACATCAAATCAAATATGTAATCAATATTTATTTTTGCTTTGGTTTTCTCTTACGTTTGGAGATTGCAGGATTGGAAACATTTTGACACAAAGACTTTTTTATCACAACTATAAGAAGTGGGAAAGACGTTCTTAACTAGAAATTATGATTTTTTATATAATTTATTTTTTGTTCTTTTATTTTAAAACTTTACATTATTCACACCAATTTAATAACACCCTGTATAAACGATGTTTTTAATTTAATATAGTTTTCTCTAAAGCTGCTTCACTGAGGTGTCATTTTGGAGCGTGTTAGCCAGAATTCAACACCTATTAATATGTTTTTGGTGAACACGATAAACTCTAAATTCTTGTTCCAAAGTATAATATGTATACAGGGTGTTCGGAAATTTAGTTCGGACATTTGAAGGAAAGATTCAACGTGGTAAAATGATGGCAGTAAGTCATGTAACAAAAATTTTCCGAGTCATAGCTTTTCAAAATTCATTTTTTTTTGTATTTTATTTTTATTTAACGGAATAGGCTGATCTTTTCCCCACAGCCCTGATTTAGTAAAAGTCATCGTTAGAAAATAAAAGTGTTTCAGAAATCTGTCACTAGAGGGCACTTTACCTACAACATTTTTTTTTATTCTCCCTGTATTTTATTTATTTAGGCTGATAGGCAGAATCACAAATCATCAAAAATTGTTACTCTTGTTTTAAGTCGATAACAACCACAAATCGATTTTTTTATTCGCTGCCAGAATACGCCCCATTTCTAATTTATAGAGAGGTGATATTGGATATCGCGATATGCATTTCGGTTACGGAAAGGCAAGTGGAAATGCAGGCCAGCATTATTAATCTGCAGGCGACGTGTACTAAAATTTTCAACTACAAGTTAGAAAACTGAAAAAATGCATGTTTAATTTAAGTAACATAAATACATTGAACATTAAATAAAACATTATTAATAATAATCGAGAATGATTTACTACCATTATTTTACCACGTTGAATCTTTCCTCCAAGTTCCCGAACTCAATTTCCGAACACCCTGTATATATATTTGGTATCGCTTTTATACTATTATTCGTTACCATGAGTTTTAAACCACCAGTGTTGTTCAGGAAGCGTGCAAAAATAATTACGTTTGTATGTAATAAGCCGTCGGAGAAATTCGTTGAAGCTTTATGTTTTCGTTGCAGCAAAGTTCCGCTAATAACGATATTAAGGATGTTTCCATGTTCGAAAATTTCATCCTGAGTGTTGCGCTCCGGTTTTACATTTTAAAATAGATTTTATAACAACCTAAACATTTTAAAATAGATTTTATTAGAGGGTATAGTATATACAATTTGCTTGTGGACTCGCATTTCAATGGTTTCTCATATGACTTTAAGGGTACAAATGAATAGCTTCGTAAGGTAAGTGACGTTTAAGTTAATGCGTATTTAATTGGTAGATGAGAGGCGGAAAAAATTTACAGGATTCCTAATGAAAATGAATTAATACAAATCGACAAGTATAAGTAGGTCGATGGATCTGGTATATGCTTGTACCCAGTTTCCATTAGAAAGTAGAAGCACAAGTCGACTGGCCCATTTTTATCTCCAATCATTGTAACTTACGAAATGATGTATTTTCATCAATCAAGATTGGGTTTTAAGATTAAACCGTAACATTTCATTGTAACCGGCTAAGGTGTGTGCCCGTCTGTATTTCAAGCTAATTACGTAGGCTTCAAAAATACACCCATGTACGAATCCAAGCCATTTGCTAATGCGACGTAAAATACCGATATATTCTGATGACTACACAAATTAGACAGACAGGTCGTTAGATTTCGCATTTTTTTTACGCAACGATATTGAGGAGGCATCGACCTTACGCGCTACTTTTTTTTGAAGACATTTGCCTTTAAACTGCTGGACACTCCAATCCTCCATATATTTTTTAGTTAGGACACATTATTTTTTGTTTACATGTTTCGAGTGTCCAGAGTTTAGTTCTAGTATGAGCCGATATGTATATAAAGTGAAATCCTGATATTGCATATTGCAAAACCTAGTGTGTCTCTATTTGACAGATTAAATGGAATTTTGGAAAACACGAGTTACTAAATCATCCTCAGAAACTACCACCGACTTTCCATAAAAAACTCTACCATTTGAAATTGTAATTATAATTTCATTTCATGTAAATGTTATAAATTTGTGTTAAGATATTTTAGTACACCCTCCGCCAAAAACCAATTACAAGAAAAAGTTGTAATTTTTGAATTAAAATAGTTTTTCGCAGCTTAATTCACCTCAATAGCTTTTTAAAAACTAAAGGGGATTTCACGAATTTTCTTGAAAAGCTCTGACAAACGGAGCTACCAGGATTTTGTAGTGATGAAACATATATGCACCGTAGACGATCATCTATCTGTAGATTTCCACAAAATATTATTCTATAATTTTAGATTGAGCATGAAGTTTTCGAAGAAAAAATTATACCCAAATTTACTCATACATGTGAGCGTTATTATTTTTGAAAAAAAAAATTTTATTTTGTATAACGAGAAGTTTTGTTCCTAAGATAGAGATACTTTACTTAAAAAATACATATTTCAAAAATTATGTAAAACTCAACTCTCAATCTCACAGATTATTGTGTGCTGCAGTGAAGATAATTTTTTTTAATGACCAATAATTTTTGCTGGCTTTGCAAGGACTTTGAACTCATCGGTAAATCAGTATAAAGGCTGCACTTTATTAAATCCGTTTTTGCCCGGGTAGCTAGCAAGGTTATTAAACCTGAAGTTTGGCAAAACTATTTTGCGCTTCGTCTACCAATAGATCGAAGTAGCGGTTGGCTTGGTTCAAGGTTAAAGCAAGTAAATGAAAGAAGAAATATTTGCCTTTCACATCAAGCAAAATGTCATGCAGTTATAAGCTTCGTGGCAAGTCTCTTCATATTGGCTTAAACAGGATAAATGGAAATGTTGTCGTTTTAATTCGTTTTTTGTTACGTTTTTAATATGTTTTGAATCGTATGTCCTGCGGGTGATAGCAATAATGAGAAAATGGTTGGGGTTTTGAAAAAATAATACTTTTGAGGTTGTCGAATATGTTCGAAAGATATTTTTTTGTTTCAATGTAATTATGTAAATTTAGTGGTTTACCGAATATAATAAACAAATCGAAATAAACAATGGAGTAGCAAATCATCAATAGTTCTAAAGAAATACTAATACTGCAAACGGATATATTAGATTCTGCCAAGGTTTACTTGTTATTATCAAAATGCTAATCGCATTTGCATGCGTGAAACGTACTTAATCCGCCTCAAAAAAGGCTTTTTGTTTAAAAGCAATCATAGAAATTCTTATCTGACTTAATACATATATTTAATTTTAACCAAGAGTTCGCGCCGTTTCGAATGTTTTATATTTAATATATATTTACAAAAACAAAATAGCCAGATTTAAGAAACTGACCACAAACAAGCACGTAGGTATAGCTGAAGTTGAAACCACGAACAAATTGGTAACAAACTTTATTCTAGCAGAATTCTAACTAATTCCAGAGGAACTCTGAATTCCATAATAATCCCATCGAATTTCGCGGAACAATTCGAAGGAACTATAATGCGATAGAGCGGCGCAAGACCAGATTTTGACCCCAAATTAATTTAAGTTTGTCAAGCGCAAGTTTGTGAAGAAAATCATGAATGAGCAATGTTTAGTTAATCTCATATAGCTATTAGATAAAATAGTGGCCCTACTACCGCAAAAATTGATGCACTAACCTACCATTTGCCCCATTTTCTTTCTGAACAGCGATTTCCACACACTTAACTGGTTTTCCTAGAGCATCTAATGAAATCTAAGCATATTTTGACAAAATACTGCCGCAAAAATGCCACGTCCAAACTTATTGGCGATCTGTCAGTGGCCATGTTTGTTGACAAATACCGCAAGGTCATTGGTTGAAAACGAAATTTTAAATCTTGCGCATGGGTATGTGTTGTCAATTTTTTTTTACATAGTTTCTTCATGAGCTCCTATACTATCAGCACAGGCATGGCTTCTATATATCTAATAATAATATGGTAAAACTCAAATAGAATATTTTATTGTACCACTGTATTAGTAAAAAGTGCATTAAAGTCAAGAACTATATCAACTAGATTTTTTTCTCGTTCCACATATAGCTACTTACCCCCGTTTAATGACTAACATGGCCGTTCGTTAATTAGACAGGCTTTACTTTAAATGTATCATGTATAAATGTATCATCAGTATGCCCAGATCTCGTTAAACGTTAATTAACTAAATTCGAATTATATAATAGATGCATTATTCAGCAAAAAAATTAGCACTGAATAGAATCAAAGTCATACTGAAAGTGATAATAAAAGTTTTTTGACAATTAACGCCGCGTAATTATTGGGAATTTCAACGCCTCACGTTATTGGGTATTTGAAATGTGACTTGGAAATGTCCTTTTTCGACTACAACACATATCACGTTTTATATGATTTTTGCCACCTATTCGATACGTTCACCTAGTTTGAAAGTTATTTAACGAATCCCTCACTTAATTAATTTATAGCAGTTTCTTGCCCTCAGTGAACGCGACCAATTAACATTAAAAACAGAGCGTTTACCGCAATTCTCACGGTACCTGCAAGTTTAAATCGGAATACTTGTTCAGTATGCTTCAATGCTACCAATGTACTTTTTGCACAGTGTGGTAAATTTTCATTGGAGCGATGTACTGATTGCTTATTACAATTTGAGTAGAAAACGACTCGTCTAGACGTCCATCGTAGTGGTAGCGCTTGACCATGTTCTGTTTCCTCTTGTCGCTAAAGCAACATTGGAATATATACATAGAACCATTTACAAGGTGAAGGATTCCGAAATCATAAGACCGTAACGAATGCACAGGGTCATTAACTTTTCAGTACCACAGCGTTTCGCTGTGAATTTTTTACTTATTTTGAACTTTGTGCCATTTACAAGTCGTTTATATCTGCAGTTATTAAATTATTGTGTCACTAAAAACCAGCACGTTGATTTCACCAAGGTAGATATAGATAAGAGTATTGTCGTAAGTAAACAGTAATTTTCCGCCATTTCGTCAGAAATAAAAAACTCAAGTAAAAACAGCCGTAAGTAAATAGTTGTTTGACGCGTTTCTATAAAAATACTTCCTTTACATTTTTTTTTCGGAAGCTTTGTGTCAAATTTTACAGGTCAACCCAAAAGTTTTCAAACGGCCATTGAACAGAACCGAAAACCTAAGATATTTTAAATGTACCTATGACAAGAAATGTTTTAATCTGCAACTCGTCCAAACAATGGGTGATATCATTAATTGAATATGCAATATGTATAGCACCTAGTGTTGGGACTGGTTAATTGACTAGTCAAAAAATCTTGCAATTGTAGCATGTTATCTATTATCATAATATGTATTTTATATTAAATTATTATAGGATTTACCTATCAAGGAATATCCGGGTACGATACTTAGCGATTCGATGAATCCCAAAAATAATATCTACTCCATTTGGTTCCCAGAACGACGCGACGGCGACGTAACGCACAATATAAATAAATAAATATAAATGTCTTGGTGTATTTATTATATAAATTATGTTGGTCAATTGACAGAAAAAAATTTGGCCGGTCAATTCCACAACCCCAATAGTACCGTTGACAATCGAAGACAATAATAGACATAAAACAAGAAGTTTCTGCGCTGCCGGTGAACCTGGCTCCCGTAGACATGTAAATGTAGGTTATTTAAAATTTTTATTCACAAACTTTTTTGGTTAGTGTTGGTAACTTTTGGTTTTGATGTGCCCACTAAAGACAGATGTCGGTAGTTAAAGTTCTCCAAAATATATACCGTTTTTACAACCTTTTATGGTTTTGACTTCGGAATGAGTTTAAGACCTGCGTGTTGTAAAGCGGAAGGGACCATTCTTT
This sequence comes from Cylas formicarius, assembly GCF_029955315.1. Lineage (NCBI taxonomy): Eukaryota > Metazoa > Arthropoda > Insecta > Coleoptera > Brentidae > Cylas > Cylas formicarius. The sequence goes on from NW_026844334.1 coordinate 15,108,825, forward strand.
GCAGCAAGTGTACCACAGGCCAGGGCCGTATTAAAGATGTTAGCCGACAAGAACTGTGCTGTGGGGACTGTGGTATTTTAGGAATAGGATTGAAAATTAAGAATTGATTTTTAACTTCATGGACTAATAATAATCGAGGAATCCCACCGATGAAACTCCAAACGTCAGCTTTCAGCATTTGTATGCACGAAGTACCGAAGTACGGTTCTGGAACATTGTGAAATTGCGAATCTATTTATTGAGGGTTACAAGTAGACGTAAGTTAATCTTACAGCAGCACCAGTTGTGGTCTGTCCCTGTGTTTAATATTCTTAGTTTAGTTTAAGTTTATTAGTAGTCATTCTTATTTCGTGTGTAATACAGCGTGTGTTGAATCGTGTGCGAATTATGCAAAATATCTGAGGAGATGCTCCCTCCCAAATGTAGAAAACACTATTCTATTGAGACTAAGGAAGTTATAAACAATGTTTATTTGTCTCTCATTGAACGTGGTGCCAGCAAGCAAGCTTCTTTAGTAGAAACGGCCACATTGACGAAAATTGTAACATCAACTGCATGGAAAATTGTGATTAATCCCATTTATTTTTTAAAATATTGGCGCCTCTCAGAAAACGCGGAAATGTCAGTAATGACGATTATCGCATTCATTTAAATTAAATAATTTGGTATGAAATATGACTTGAATCAATGCTTCCCTGTGTTTGAAATGCGTTGGTATATTGCGTCAACTTTAAGTATCTGTGCCATACGTGAAACCAGTGAAATACAATTCAATTTCTATCCAAACTTTTGTAAACATTGTACATACCAAAACTGTTTTCCACCGAAACGCTATAATGTTAACAATTTACAATAAAGTCGTTTTTTAAACTTAACTAACAAAAATTATTCTTGACTAGCGCCTAAATTTGTTTTTTGACTTATTTATGGCATTAAAATTGACTCGCCACGTGGCCTATAAAACTTTTGATAATTAAAAAGAAAGTTTTCGGTCAAAAATGACATGATATTTTTTTAATTATATTAAAAATCTTGTGTGAAATTTGCGAAAAAAAAATCAGTGTCTGGTTTACAACCCTCTATAAAGAAACTTATACCATTTGGAAACCCTCTGCAAAAACGTAGCCGTAGCGAATAGAATATCTTAAGCTTTACAGATATGTATACTTTTGGGAAAAGTTTTGTTCACTTGTTTCGATTTCCCCGCTGTTATTTTGTTTTATTAATTTTTTCAGAATATGAACGACGTTTTGCGACTTCATTCGGGGGATGGCACCATCGAATGGGCCTATAATTTGGACACGAAAGACATACCCGCCGTAATACTTCACGACAGGTTAATGACAGACGCTGCTCTGGGATCTAGACCGATAAAGACGGAACACAGTTACAGCCTCACTTCGGACGGAGATTCTACACCCGATTCGCCCCATTCCCGCCAGCATGTTGACGGTAACAATACTAAACAGAATTAGCCAACAACCACGCTACACATGATTATACCGCCCCATGCGCAAGAAGTGACACCTTGTTTTAGCACGTGTAAAAATATAAAAAACAACTTAAAGATAATAAGTGCAGAATGTTTTTATTCACATTTACCTTAAATAGAACACCCTGTATATGTACAACGTAAATAGGTATGTCTATAATTTTCCGAGGACTTTAACATCTTTTTGAAACAGATAACTTTATACTTTTATTGTAATGCTAAATGCGATGAAATCGTCTATATCTAACAACGTAATATTTTAAAGATATAAGTGAATCCAAGCAACTTATGTTTTTAAGTTTTGTTGACATTTTGACTGCCTGAAACCCGCGGATGGTGTTCTTTATATTAAAAAATATAAAATACTGTCCTGTCTCCATAAATTGGCTGACTGAAGGCGTATAATTTGTTAAATAATTATTAATTTCTCCAAAAATTAATCGGACACAGGTAAAATACACTTTCCAATTAAAATATCAAAGATGTTGCTTCTTTTTGGAAGGAAACGCAACGGCAACGTTCTTGCCTCGTTTTAGATCCTTATTGAACTCTTAACAGATATTTTCGTACAATTTTAATATTTATTAATGTTTCTAAAAAAATATAATTAAATAAAATATCCTCGCGCCCAAAGTTACTATTTTTACACTAAAAGTTTTACGTTTCACTATGGTTGCTTTCACATAATCAATGATTACCAGTTTGATCTAAGTAAGAATTGCAAATAATACTTTGACATTTCATAGCTAACCACTAGCTTTTGTTTAGAATTGTGTTTAATTTATCTTATTGAAAATTATAGTAACTTTAATGAAGTGACAATTTACGTATTTTATAGTTTTTGACATATTACCATTAAAACATCTTGCAAATAATGCTGTACCCAAGTAAAAAATTAAAAAATGTTTTTATTTGAAAATTATAATGACAATTATATCATGTCGATTAATTGATGTCAAAGCTGATGGTGTTCCTATTGGCAATCGTAACGTGCTTAATTGGCAATATTTCGAAAGCATACGCAACGAAAACATTCCGAATAAATAACCTTTACACAAACACGTATTTTAAATGTTACGTAGGATTCTCAAAATTCTAAAAATCATCTAATAAAAACCAAACCTTTTTGAGTAACATTTTTCTTTACAATTCTACAATATTAACCCAAAAAGAAACGTCAGTTCTTATATATCATATTGTTAGAAAAAGTTTGCGAGGTACAGTAATTATATCAATATTTTAGTAAAAAAAATTTACATAGAAAACCCAATAAGGAAGTCATTTTTTTTCTACCTAAGTACCTAAATACAGTAAAAATTTATAGATATTCTTCAGCACTAGCACTAGCATTAAGGGATTGTGCCAGCCAGTTAAATGTAGTGGTAATGTAATCGTAAAGAAAGTTAAGTGTTAACTATTCATCTGTTTCTCTTAAGACATGGAAGAAGAGTATTATCCAGCGATTAAAATGAACACGGCTTGCACGCGACTAACAGATACGCACGATACACTGGATATAAAAGAAGAAGCAGACTTTAAAGAAGAAATGAGTGAAACTGAAAGTGTGGAGTCCTCTTGCCCGTCTTCGCCACAAGGACATTTTATCGGAACTAACGATGTCATAGATGTTAATATGGTAATTTCTCTACCTAACGGACAACGTGCACAACAACAGCATTTGTTTTTTCCAGGCAACCTTACCTCAGGCTTTATTAAATGCGGCAACGTCTAACTTATTGCTCACATCCCCTCACAGCGTCATTCCCCAAAGGATACACATTCCAAAGTATAGCATAAAAATAGGTAGGTCATTATGTAATGCACACTTTTTTTTTTAATGACCAATAACAAAAGCACTTACCCTGTTTTTCAATATACTCTTGTTCTCATTATTAAATAAGAAACACAACTTTCTACCCCAAAACTTATATTCCATCTGAATTGGATCAATTTTGTTTTTAAAATTCTAGAAAATGGAAATGCATTTCATTTACCTCCAACGCCGCCATCGTGCAGCAGTAGCGATGATTCCGAAGATAACGCAACTATTTCGCAACCACCATCGCCGGCATCAAAAAAATCTTCAAACAGACTCATCTTAAACCACGCCACCTCTACACGACAACCTATTCACACGCCTTTGATTAGTAGTCAGCCGGTAAGCTTGAAGTTTATACTATAAACAAACAAAATTTTAATACTCCAATTTTTTTTGTAGAAAGGGTCCATTGGAACTCTAAATCTTACCGAAGAGGAGAAGAGGACACTTATCGCAGAGGGTTACCCAGTTCCTACCCGCTTACCTTTGACGAAAGCCGAGGAGAAGTCTCTGAAGAAAGTCAGACGGAAAATAAAAAATAAGGTAAGAATGTTAACAACATCATTATATAAAATTATATGTATGTTTTAAATATTATAGATATCGGCCCAGGAGAGCCGTAGAAAAAAGAAAGAATACATGGATCAGCTTGAAAGAAAAGTTGAAACCATGGCGAATCAAAATAGTGAATATAGGTTGAAAATTGAGGCACTTGAAGACTCAAACAACAACCTGATGGGTCAGCTGCAAAAATTGCAGGCGATAGTTGCCAGGACGCATCCTGAAATACTTAGGCAATTAACCAAATAGTATACATTTAAGTATTTTCAGTTCCAACAGATGTCTTCCACATAAAGCGTTAAGAGTATGAATTTTGATGGATGCACATTCCACTAAAATAAAGCAAGTGTGTGATGTGTTTCATTAGGAATTTGTGAAGGCATATTATTGTTATATTAACTAATAAGTGTTTTTCAACTTGGAATGAGTTATACCGAAATTGGGGTTCCCAAATGCTTAACTCAATATGTTTCTGAATGTTAAACCATCTGAAAATGTGATATCCTAATCTTATTCCTTCTGTAAATTCTATAATTATTTAAAAAAAAATCAAATTCTCACCTTCAAAGTATATATGGCGTGACTGTTTAATAATTTGTAACATCCTGGAGATTACTTCACAAACGCCACAACATTAAAGGCAAGCATTAAAAATACTTCATCTGATGTTGAGTTTTCATAATAAATTAAGTAGTAACTTTAAAGTCTCAAACATAAGTTCATGCAGAAAATGAAGTTTCACGCAGGGCAAGAATACTTCTTGTTGTTATATTTTAACACTAAAAAGGGACCAATTGCTAAAGACAAGATTGAAAGAATTCAGAAAAAGTGAAGGTTTGGCAACAGACATAACTTGGAACTCTGGAAGTTTTCTCATTTGAGGGACCCGTCAAGAAAACACATTTTCAACAATGGTATTAATATTTGAAAATTAATTTATAAATTAAGGTGTAAAAATATTTGCGTTCAATACAGTAAGAATCATGTACATAGTAATATGAATTTTGAAATAAAGTTATTGTACTTAATCATTAAATATTTTATAAAAAATTTATTAAAGTGATAAAAAATATAGTTTTTATACAAATATTTTACTAAAGACAAAAATTTATTGTCCAATAACACTAAGGGCTCCCAGACTGATATTTACATATTTGAATAAATTTAAATATTGTTGCTAGTAACAAGATTTTATTGAAAATTATGTTATATTATTACGTTATAGGATTATAACATATTAACGTTGCAATGTATTCAAAGTTTAAATTTACAAAGAGGTCGCTTTAGAGTGATTTAGTATTTACGATACTATTGCGCCAATCAAATTATTGAGGAGTCAATAAGTCAATAGTGATGGTGAAGGTTACGTTGTTTGACAAATGACACGTCATAAACGGACCAATTACCTAGACTACTTTATTTTTATGATTTTGTCGCCATTTTGATTTAAATTAAATTGCGAAGGTGTTATAAATTTGTTAAAGTGTATTAAAATTAAACAAATAATATAGATAACTAAGACCATAATGTGCCTAAAAGTGGTTTTAATATTTAAATAAAGTTGGACTTGGTCTTACTCTTTGGGAATACAATTATTTTAAGTAACTACCAATAATCCTTAAAACTTTCCAAAGCGAAACTTAGAATTGTCCAAAATGTTATTATATAATTTGTTATTTGTTTTCATACAATTGTGTGGATTTTATTTATTACCTGTATAGTGTGGAAATAACTCCATTTATGAAGGGGTTTTATAAGGAAATATCGATGGTGAACAAAGCTTTTGACTTCCAAGTTCCCGAAATTTTTCCATTTAAGTTTTTAGTTTAAGTAACGAGATATCTCTTGCTTATCGCACTCTGGGTACTATATGTGTTTAATCTTGTGCAACACGATAAACGTATAATTAAAGATTATTAAATCACAGACCCTTGTTTTATTTATTTTGTAAACAAATTATTAAATCTTGCCGGGTTTACTGCTCTATAAAATTCCGATTTTGGGTCAGTAGTGCTACTCAGATATTATGAACAATCAGTTCATCTCTTTGCTAATGAAAAATCAACCTTTGCAAACCTTCAAATTCTGCATTAAGATGAAGATGGTAAAAATACAACCGATTTGCAGACATGATCGCAAAATCTTACCCTTACGTTTGAACACCTTTCAATACTGCACTGTTTATTCTGAATAAAATATGTTCTACTCATCCTACGGCAAATTTTCGGAATCTTCCTTTGCAAAAACACCTTCAAATACTGCCATTTTAAAACTAATTTGTTACATTCTAAGTCTGCTTTATATATAGTTTTACAAGGGGAGCTAAATTTGTAACTAGTATATCTCTGGTAATTAGTATATTCTAAATCTAATGTTTTCAGACTACCTTTAATTTGATAGGGTTGTGAGTCAGAGGGTTTCAAACTTCAACTTCAATTTTGTACTAATAATTCGTTTAATTACACCTTCAGCTTTACGATAATTTACTAACATATATTAAAAAAGATCAGTGAATACACTGAAAAACCATTCTAAAAATACAACAACCAGATATAAATGCATCAAAGTTATCTACGTTATTCCGGCTTGGTAAAACGCTACAGCACCACTCATTCCATTCAGTCGGGTATCTTAGCTTAATCTGTTCACTGGCCACATTAAGATTACCCCAGAAATCAATTTAACAAAACAATAGGTTTATTTGGGAATTGAGTTTATATACTGTTAGCACGTAACCTCACAACTTGCGACATCAAAATTCAACTTCCACAAACCCAAAAAGTAAACAAAAATATCGACCACACATAAAAAAAACAAACAAGTAAATTACCATAATTCCTTAACCTGCTGCAGAATTAACATGGTAGGATACTCTAGCAGTTGTTTATGTGCTTTTGTTGTCATATGTCAAAATTACGTTTTTTTTTTTTTTGGAGAATTGCGAATTCAAACATAATTTATTAAATTTCATACTCAGTGAAAGAAAAATTAGTTTCGATTTTCTGGGGTGAATTTTTTTTTTTGGTGACAATGCAATTTTATGAATTGTTCTGCTAGTGACAGGGGAATGTAAAAATTTAGCTTTGGCTAACGGTTGCCACGAAAATCTATACTTATGCAGAAAATATATGCATATCTTTGTGCAATTGACGTCTACGTCGATTAACGAATAATACGCGTACTATCGACTCAAATTGACTAACGGATACCATTCCGTAATCTCTGTGGTTAAGTCCAAAGATGCCAGTTCAAGCTCTACTCCTCCCATAAACTCATTTTCTTGAAGCGGATCATAGTTCCACACCGTCGCCTTTATCGTCCTAGATTTAACGATATCCAACGCCATTCGATACTCCAGCTAGAAATACAAATTCCCTCGAGAATAATGATAATAATAAATAATAATAAAACCATTTACTTACCATTTCCATAAAGCAAGGATGGCAGTTCTTTTTGACAACTTTTGTCTTTCTCTTGGTAGATTTTTGAATGTCTGGTTGTAAATAGACCTTAACATAGGTTGACGGTTCCTGCCCGTTCAATCTGGGCAAACCGCGAGCGTGGTGTACCATAACAGAAAACACACCCTTGCTATACTGTAACGACAATTTTAATTGACCTTTAAGCCTTCCGGACTCGGACCCGCTAGCTTTTTTATCTGCAACACAATTCAAAAAAGTTTAAAAAGTTAATCTAAAGTGGACGAAAGTTACCTTCGAGTTGTTGGGTATACTCGTCCTCTTGCTGGTCCCTTAATAAGGGGTGGAAAAAAGTGTAGACAAGGTCCGAATGGGCAATCTCTGTTGCACAAAGAAACAGGGATTTTATAAATAAACTAATCTCGTGGAAGCGCTTTTGTGCCACCTGTTTTATATTTTGCCTGCCCATGTGGAGACCCGTCGACAAGCTGAAAACACATTGCGTTACCTTTACACACATTTTGAAGAAAGAACGCTTTACGGCTATTCGAGAACGATCAAATTGTTTGCTTTAATTTTTAAGAGTAAGTATATTTTTCAAGATAACCGATTTTTAAAAAGTTCGGCTTAATTCTTTAAAAAAGAAACTTATTAGGCGTCTTCCACCAACCATGCATTTTAAAAAACATAGAACAGAAGTGTTCTTAATCTGTGCGCAAAGTTATATTTTCCCGATTTTTGATAGTTCGGTCACTCCTATCTATTCTTGAATTTTAGGAAATAGAAATTTTGTGGGCAAATGGGCAAAAGTGTTAAAATGCAGTATTCTTGAAAAAAACTGTATCAAAAACCGTGAAATTTTTACTCCGAAAATCTATTCTATTGGTCATAAATGGAATAAGGAAACTGAGAATGGGTTTATTCGCGATATTTTTACTACTAGCCAAAAATCGTTATAATAACAGAAGTCCTTAACCAACTCACATACTAACATGTTATTATCATTGCCGATGTTGAGGAGGCTCTGGAGGAGATTAACTTTGAAAGAGATGTGTTAATTCAGCTATTTAGACTAACAAAACCCCTTGTTCAACAACTTGTAGGTGCCGCCAAGTTTTTAAGCAGTTTGGTGATTTGTGGTTTTTCGCAATAATCATATAAAATAAAAGTAACAAATAAAATTACTAGAATTTTTCTTCTCACTGTCTTTTAAGTGATATTTTTTAAAGAAAATAATCCCTCCATTAGACATATTGATCAATCTGTGGTAATCCATTTAAGGATTACTAATAAAATTGTAAGAATACTGTCTGCATAATCCACACTTACTGATAAAAACATTGCGCGAGATTTTTAATGCTGTTTGGTATATATCTTCTTTTGCTCTCCTACAAAGAAGAAATTCGCGCTTCTTATATAGAAGTCGGTAATTAAAATGTGCAAAACAATTAACAATCAATACAAATTAAATAATAGATTATCATAGGCCACCGACAAAGCAAATATGCTAATGAGTAATGGAAAATGCGAGATAACAAAGATAAGGCCGTCAAGTGATTACCGGCACTATCAGGGGCAGATTACAATGTAGAATAACAAATATTCGCAGTTCACGTTTGCGAGCTTTAGACATGGGCCTGTTTGGAGGTTTCAGGGCCAAATTTAGTAAGGATAGCAACGCCAAGAAAATAGATAAAAACGAAGTTGTATGCCTTGGATACCGCGTTTACTCGGAATTTGATAACGTGCAGTGTAAGTAATTATTGGATTTATGGATCCGTCCATCAAAATGAATTACTAGTAGGTCACTGATATATTTCAATGTTCTAAATTTGTATAGTTCCCGTTGCTATAATTGCCAAAATCCAATTTTCTGATATAACAATATTCAAACACTGCGTTAAAAATACCATACTATACAACTCCACATACGGGACATATGTCTCAGCACTTATTTGCTGTTAAATTGAAAAATATGATATTTACAGAACTGCAAATAACTACCTGCTTGTTGGGCCTTTGAAAATTAAGTGATTCAAACCAAACTTTTGATTTTTATACAATATCCCTTTAAAAATAAACGCTAGTAAAGCAACCGTCATAACTTTTTTCGTAAAGGGTCTTCTTAAACTTTGAAATCACAAATAGCTCATTGAAAATATATAGGCGAACAGACTGTTTATGTAGGGGGTCCAGTTTCCAACACTTATAGTTTTAAAATAAAAATAACGCGCGTTCAGAACATTGTATAAGTTGTGGCGTACTGGTGGCTATAAATTCATTCTATTATTTTTAGATGTTCCGCCCACCGCGCCAGTGAAAAAATCTCAACCTCAACTTCATTCAGCACAACTCGACAATAGGAGAGCCTTGCCTGATTCATCCAAACAGAGTCAAAACTCGCAAACGAGAGAAAACCTCAACCGGCCTCCCACGTCAAACGTCCAGCCCCAACCAAAGAAGCCCTTGGTTGCAAAAAATAATATCAAAAAAACAACCGCGATTGTGACTACAAACAACAATGACGAGTATTCCAATACCAATGGAAGCAATGAAAAACACACAAAATCTATTCTAAAAGCCAGCAAATACACTGACGACGCCACCCAGTCGGTAACAGTAGCTAACGAACAATTTAACAATTCCGACACTAGAATAGAAAACAATTACTTATCTGTATCAAATGTAGATGGCAATAACTCTACCTATATTCAGATAACAAACAAAAGCACAAGCACCGAAACCAAAATCAAGGAAGAGGGGTCGCATTCAGATATATACTACAACCAACAATTGACCACCTTCGGATACACAACTAGTCAAGCAGCTAATATTTTCTTTGGCGAAGACGAGCCCGAAGTTGTAAGGCCGCGAAGAGTTGAACTTCACGAAGTGACAGACGATGAAGATGAGAGGGCTAACGCAGCGGATTGCTAAAGTTTTACTCAAAAATGTCAATTTCAATTTATAATTATCATTTTGCCCGGTTTATAAACATTAGTGTATGGAATTGACACAGTTGAGGGAGTGCTGATGCTGTCAGATCATGTTTCATCATGTCGATAAATTTAAGTCTTATTTATATTACGAATTATATTATATTTCATTAATTCTGTTTTGTTTCTCTTAATTTTTTTACCTTAATAATAACAATACTTTCAAATAATTAATGCAAAATATCTCCCCATTTTTTCTTACGTTGCAACTACCTATACAATATACAGCGAGCATTTTTATTTGTTGTTTAATTTAGAATGTGTGAAGAATTTGTAACATTAATTCAATTATTTTTGAAAATTTGGATATTTGCTGTGGTAAAGTATTTATAGTCAAAACTTTCTATTGAAACGGAAAAAATAATTTGAAATTCTACCTGTGAAGTTTAGCTAGAGGAAAATAAATGCACAGTTTTTGATGCAACTCGCAAAATTCCTTGTAAGTTCGCTGTATTTCCATCGGTTCCAATTGATTTTCTCTGTAAATGCGCAATGTATACACATAATACTTGTCTGGATCGTATCTCTTTCGGTAGCCGACCACTTCAACCTGGGTCAACCTACCATCCATAGCCATACTAAAATAGAGTTACCCGCAAATTTTCTAGAATAGATAAAATATTTTTATATTGTTACCTGTAAGTCTTAGGCACAAAAGACAACAATGACCCGCAACTGTTTTCTGCGCTGAACTTGAGCTGCGACAAGTTCTGTGCCAAATTGTGCAAAAAGAAGTTAAATTGTGTGAATTTTGTTTTTAAAGATTCTTCGATAAGTCTGGTAAAATGAGCAGCCGCTTCCGGATTAGACAATTCTGGCAACAACGCTTTGTGCATGTAACCAATCGACTCGGGAGTCACACTGCAAATCCCGGAACACGTCATTAGGAACAAGAATATGTTTCGATTATTTCTTATAATGTTAAATGCCTGGCAACAGAGATCGACAAACTGGTGGAATTTTTCGGTGGGTCTGTCGCCTCCGTTAATGACGTAAGCCATGTCAGAAGTTAAAACAAAAGGCGCCCGATCCCTGAAAATCAAAAAAACGTAACGTTTATAAAATAAATAAGTCGGTTGAATAGTATCAAAACCTTTTAAAGTTCCCAAACATTTGAGCGTCGCCGAGGAATTTACCAAAATCGATATGGAAAAGGTGGCCCGAAGTTTTCAGCATAATGTTGTCATTGTGCCTGTCGCATATTCCCATGACATAGGTAACTACGCAATATCCAGCACAAGACGCTTACATGTAAAAAAAAATACTTTTAAGCGTTAACAAAGGAGGATCTAAACACACTGACAGTATAAAAGCGATCCTACTATTTAAGAAAACATTGAAAAAAAAAAATGGACCCCTGCTGATGCGCCAAATAAACATTAAGCAATACCAAATCCGAGCACTATAAGTCAGATACTCAGTTGCATAACGCTCTGCAATCAAGCGAAACAACTTCCACAGTTATAGCAACTTGTATGGAATTACAAAAGAGAAAAAGGTTCAATTCAAGCTCCGCCCTTAATATTGTTACTTCTGCATTTTATAAGTTAATATGCAAATTTACTAAAATAACTTTACAAGTTTAAGATAAAATTCTCTAAACGAAAAAAAAATTTCAAAGAGAAGTTTCTCACATTTAAGAGATACATACTTAAAAATTTTGACATTGTGAGACGGTTATACTATCTTAGAAAGTTCATATTCTTTGGTCCTTTGGTCACCTGCAAGATTGTGGTGTCCTTCAACACTTACTTTTCATAATAGCGGTATTGTATAATTATGAAGAAAAAACATTATCTATTTTGCGAAAACAGAAAGCAGGAGCAACATGAAATAAAGAGTAATGCAATTGGTAGGTACCAGTAAAATTTTGTACTGCTCTCCCGTACTCCAATTCTGATGGATTGTGTTTGGCGAGCCATTCGGCTATAGGTTTGTCTTTAAAAGAGCCGGTCAGCCCATGCTCAGTTTGGATTTTCCTTAGTGTTTCAGCTTTGGTTACCATCTCAATCATACCTAAAAACGGTTACACAACCCAAAAAATCGTATATAACGAAAATCATATTGTGTTAAATACCTTTCCTTTTAGAAGTCGGAATGCAATTAAACGCGACCATTTTTAAATCTAATCCCTCTTGCAGCCACAATTTATCCATGAGCTCAATCATTTGCAGAGTAAGGACATCTTGCTGAAGATCATCTCCCACTTTATAAATGGCGGGATAAACAGAACTGTCTTCCATTATGAAATTAATTTTCAACGGTAATGTGTTGGAAGCAAAATAGGCACAACTTTTTACGTCGATGCCGTTTACTTTTAAAGTGAGGGAAAGGGGTAGACTAGTCGGAGTTTCATTTAGGTAAACATTAAGTTGATCTAAATCGCGGTGCAGTTGTGTAAGCTTTTGCGAGTCTTTTGCTTTCTTTACGTTATCTGCGGAGTCATCTAATTGCTGAAACAAGCAATTCAGACAGTGTATGCTTCTCTATAGTTATTCAAAATACATGTTCGGTAAACAGTAATGCATGTTACCTTCACAAGTAGCTGTTGCGAGATGAAACATTTCCTTAAAGACTCTCCACACACAGCCAACAATGCTCTTAACAGTAATTTCATTCTTCTATGATGCCTTACTTCACATATGCTTTCGATATTGTCTTTATTTTCGGCATAACCGTTCTAAAAGGTGTAAAACAAAAAACAATCTTTGTAAAAAAAAAACAAAAAAACAGCATTTGGTTTCACATAAATTTGCTTTACAACTCGACGATTGGCGTTTACCTGCGGAAGTGATCCAGGCAGACTGTGACTGAGTAACCAGAATAAATAATGCGAAAATCGCGGCGACCTAAGAGCCCTATGCAAAAGAAACTGCGCAAGCGCAGAGTTCTCATATGTCTCATACCTTAGCGCAACTGTTAACTGAGGTAGGTAATCAATCAAATCATCATTTGTGATTATCCAATTGACAGCCATCTTCCTCACTTCAATATCTGGATACCTTAAATGTAAAAATTGAAGTTTTCTTAGGTTTCAAGTCAAATAAGGGAGTAGATAAATTGAATAGGTTGGAAGGACGGTTTAATTGTCTCATTTCATTGGCTTGAGATTTCGTTTTTTTTTTTTTTTGCTAACATGAAACTGGTTGAACCCATGAACTGATAGTGAATGCTGTCAGCGGCTATGTTGAATGAGACGATTGATCCGCACACTTGCCCACAATGAATATTGATCCTGTGCCTGTATTCAATTCATCTGCTTCAATTAGAAATACTTACACTGGTAATAGTAACTCTAGCGCCTCTGTAGGATCTAACCTCTTCCATGCATGCAACATACCGTGCAGGTCCACTAAATTAACATAAGCCCAACTGTGAGCCGCCAATAAAACTTTAGGTAGCGCTTTTGGCATATGGTACATGTGATGACGTTTCTCCCATAAAATTTCTCTAATTTCGGAAGGAAATTTGTAAAGCATATCTTGATCACATGCGTCACTAAGCAGTTGCTGCGTTTCATTATCCAAACCATAAAAATCGCCTTTGATGACGTTTTTTAATAAGTGAGAATCGACTTTGGGGAAGTGTACTTTAGGCGGTGCAACTAACTCTATACCCAACATAGGGTGGTCAGGCATCGGGTGACACCCTATTGCGGGCGCTGGGCCATAGATATGTTCATTAATGTGATCAGACTCCACGGGCCATATGGACAACAAGAGGTTTCCCTGAATCATTACTCTAAAACAACAGCTTGAGTAATAGCGTTTTAATGACCAAGATGGTACTTTACCCCCCATAATTAAAGAATTGTATGGCTGTCCAACCAATTTCTTCTTCTTTGTATATGGGCATACTGGAATTTTTGGAATCTTCGTTTTCGGAAGTATCTAAAGTTTTACCAAATAGCTGTAAGACCAGTCGAGATTCTCTGGCTAGATTACTTATGGGAACATCTTCAAATTCTAACCTAAATCAAGTGCAATTTAAACATGTCAGAAAACGTGTCTAGGAAAATGTAGGTAGTTTCTTGGATTTTTGCTATATGGTTTTTCTACGAAAATGCCATTGCAAATCACTACTTTAAATAATTTTTAAAGTACCGGTTAAATTAAATTCTATAAAGTACTTCCCGGACCCACAGTGTAAGTAAAGTGAAGTCAAACTTAGTTTCGGGCTTTTGTCTAAACCCGAGAGATTTCCCACATTTCCCTGGACATGAACACTAGTATTTAAAAATAGAATAACCAGCCAGATGAAAAGTTTTGTTACCAATTATCAAAAACTATTCTGGAAGGCCACAAATTGTCTCGTTCAATTTTTGGACAAGCTTGAGTCAATAAAGGACGACCAATTTTACGGGTACCATGATACACTTGACCCGATACATAATACAATTCGTGCTCCCATTTGCCACTTGGCCGGTTGATCGCACATATCCTGACAATTACCGAATCCATAACGTCATTTACATATCTTATGGCTGAAATTTTACTTGCGTTCACTAAAAAGGCCGTGCTAAGTAACTTTAAAGCGTACGTTCTCCGTGGGTTGAAGCTTTAACTTCAAAATTGACCATAAATGCTTGGCAATACATTTCAATGAGGCTCTGGACAGCAAGTCTTATCTTGTTGCAGTTATTAGTAACAATTTCCGCAAATCTGGAGTTCTAGAAGTTGACAACACATTGGTTATTATTACATATATATTATTTACTGGAAAAACTTACACTAGAAGGGACGAAATTTTTGCAGGTTTCCATCAGTACCTCAACTGACTGCATAATGTCCAAAGTACTCAAATCCCCCATAAGATTTATAATACATTTAATTGATTGAATTACTTTCAATGGTTGCAATGGTGGAGGCAGAGAAATATTGCTGCTCCTTTCTAATATTGCGGCAGCTTCTTCAAGTTTGACTATTTCACTTTCCACAGTTTCTGGGAATATCCTTTTTTATTTATATGAAAAAACTAAATAATATTTAAAAGCACCTACCAATCAGAATTTTGAGACTGTCATATGTAATATTTGAAGACAATTCGGTGGACACGATTTTTTCGAAAGTAACTTCTTTGTCATTGTAATCATCTTGCAACTGAAATTGAAGCCATATTGAAAGCGGAAAGTTGAGGTTCAGTTTTTAAATGCGTTCTCAAAAAATACTAATTTATATTTATATGTCACGATTATGTGTTGTAAACAAGTTTCAAAAACAGCTTTTGGTGCAAACTTTCAAAAACACATTCTTCTTAGAGAATTATAGAATGAAAAAAAAAATTGTTTATTTATAGTATTTAAAAATCTTCTTTATATGATTCAAAAACAATTTTAGATAAATTTAACTTGTGTGTTGTTGAATTGTTATAATCTATTAAGATTTATTTCTGATGTCAATAGTTTTTTATATAAGTTGAGAGAGAGGTAAGGAAATCTGAACAAAATGGATTTTATTTTTTTTATAACTCAAGCTAACCACTTTCCTAATTCCTAATTATGTACTCACAGTCCTAGCAAAGGACTTGTCTTTCATGGAGTCCGGTATTAGTATCAATACGACATCCTCGTCCAACTTGATGCAATTATGAACATACTCATAATCAGACAAAAGTGTAGTTGGCACAAGATATTCATTAAAACCCCAAACTTTGAGCGTGTAATTCTGATGTGCGGGTGCTTCTAGATCATACACTAATTGCATTGTTATATGTTCTACGCTCGAGGTCACTACAACAGGTCAAGTAGACAAAAAGCCATTCAACTTAGGTACGCCAGCTACCGTCACAAGTGAAGCTTATCGGCTTGTTGAATTCAGCCCCTTCGAAATCTGGATGAACGCGCAGCTTTATACTGAGCCCATCATTATATTTAAAATTTACCATTGGACTTATGACTAGACCCATGTTTGTATCAGGATCATTATACTTGTAGTTGTCTATAAACATGCACGACGAATAAAGAAACGCAATTTCGACATTAAGGCAAGATAAGATTCTTTAATTATAATTGATTTTTTAATTAACAGGCGTCTTTTCAACATCATGGCTCATTTTTAACAAATATTCAAGGCCACATCATTCGCACAAAGGTGTCAAAGGCTGATACAATTAATTAAATTTGTAGTGTTCGTAGCTCAAGCTAGAAGTTTAGAAAATCTCACTTTATTCTGATGATAATTAAAATTTTTATGTCCCACAAGGGGAGGACATAACTACTATTCTTGCTTATTATGTGAATTAATAATGCATCAGAGAAACATTAAAATAATGAATAGCAAACTTACTCCTAACTTTATATACCATATCGTGGAATGCTTTTAAATCTGGATCTGATGTGAAGGCTTTGTTATCGTTTTTAACAATTCCATCGAGCAAATTTTTCTAGAAAAGCACAAAATACTTTAATAACTAATATTTACATTTAAAAACAAACATACCCGCAAACTCTTCGAAAATCTCCTGTCGAGAGTTGACATACGGGACCTAGGTGGAAGAGGAGGAACTGGAGAAGAACTATTTTCAACCTTGCTGACAGTAGCGTATATCGGTTCTGATATACTGGTATTACCATAAATACTGTTATAAATACTATTACTACCGGATCCTGAGTATATAAAATCGAAGTCGTAATACTCATCATATACGCTACCACACATAGAATGACTGTCATCACCTATGAACATAATTAAAAAATAGCCTTTTTTTATTCAATTATACTTACATCGACTATTGATAAGAGAGAAAAATTGACCGGTCAATTGACCACTACTTAATTCACTAGTCAAAAAAATTTTTTCAATAACATCTTGCAATTGTAGAGTGTTATCTATCATTATTTAATAATATGTATTTTATTATAAATTATTATGCATTTGTGATGTCCAATTTACCTATAACCCTCTTCAAGGAATATCCGAATACGATACTTAACGAGTCGGGGAATCCCAATAGAAATATTGACCCCATTTGGTTCCCGGAACGACGGGACTGCGAATTAACGCACAATATAAATAAATATGAACTTGATGGCATTTTAGAAATTATTTCAGTCAATTGACACAATCCTAGTTGCTAACAAATGTTTCCTTCTGAAGAGACCATCCTTGTTGCTTTGCCTTGCTTTTTCTTATAGTATACTTTCCATTGTAAATTCAAGGATGTACCCTATTTTATAATACATTTATATATAGTGTACCTGATAGTACTTTAAATATTTTATGTATTTTACATCGTAATTATGATAATTAAATAGAAAGGAACAAAAGAACCTCTTCAGATAACTTACATTAAAAAATAAAAAGAAAGCAGAAAGTTTTTTTTTATTTTGTTTATTATTTAACCATCAATTTATATAATTGTATCCTTAATGTATTTAAGTACTTTCTCGGATTTCAGCGAAAAAGAAAAATGTTCTGAAAAATACAAATTTATTTGTGACGTACAGTTCAGTATGACACCTTTTTCCGCGAAAGTGAAACATTAGGCATTACATAGTTTATCGAAAACTTAGATGGTGATGGTGTCTCATATATTAATGAAAACAATGTTGGTAATATACTAATTAGTGTCATTTTTATATTTATTTACTACTCCATTTTTAAGATTTTGTGGTTCAATTTATAAATCAAATTTAGACAAACAAGTTCATATTTTAAATTTTAATTTATTTAACAATTTCACAAATCTTAACTAAAAATTTTTCCGCTATTTTGTAGATGAATTATTACTTAAAATGAATGAAAATCTCCAAACCATAATTAAAAGGTGCCACAAATGAGATTGTATTGCGTTTTTGAGTTATCACAAAGTAGTAGTATCAAAAAATTATATTACAACACAAAACACACAAAACAAGCAGCCCTCAAACCTGACATAGTTCACCAAAAAACTTACCAGTGCATACTGGGCTCATTGTTCGACCATAACTCTGTGAATCAGACAAAATTGGATCAAATTCCTGCAATATGCTCACTCTTACACTATTCCTATCATCTACTTGTGCTAAGTCAATTAAATTATGTGATTTAGAATCGGTCTTTAGAAAATTCTTCGACGTGTCTGAACTAATAGACACTTTAGAATATGTCGCGGACAATTTCGGAGGTAAGGAGGTAGCGGGCGGAGGCAGTCTTTGCTGATTTTTTGGTGGCAAAGCGGGAGGTGGTGGCTAAAATAGAAGAAAGAACGCAAACTTGAACATCGCAGATACCATCCCATTAAAACACAGAATCAGAATTGAGATTCAGAATACCAAATGTTTTTTTGCTCAGAATGTTAGTTACAAAAATCTTTTAAATGGTAAAATGAATAGATTTGAGTCACAGTCATGGTCAACTACTTCAATAATTAGAATAATAAATCACAGTACTTTTTTTTTCCAAAAATAACAATATTTACACCCCAATGCAACCATATTTATATTTTTCATACATTTAGACTCCCAATATGGTAACACTTTAAGCGTAACATAATAGCAAAGGTAAGCGCAAAGACTGGACAATTACAATTAATCTGGGAGTAGCATTTGCTTTATTTCATCGGCCAAATATTATAAATTTATATATCTTTATGAAAACTCAATCCCAAAAAACAATAATAATCATACCTCTGATGGGAAAATATGGTTTCCAGGTATATGAGCAAGACCAGATTGGTACAAGCTAGGTCTAAACCCAATTTGTGAGACATTGATCATCTGTGATTGACGTTTTTCTGGAAAATTTATCACCCCTGGCATATTAACTTGAGTTTGGTACATTGTTGGAGTGTGCTGATACCCTGAACGCATTTGGGGTACAATTTGTGGAATCTGTGGCCAATACTGCTGCATATTAAGTTGTGGATAAACTGAGGATGGATTCGCAATTACTCTCACTTGAGTATTACTTGCAAAACTGGAATAAACATCATGAGGTATACATTTTTATCTCAGGGTTATAACAAACAAAATAGGATAAATCACTCTTATCACTTATGGTTCTATTTTGATGCAATTATATCACTGATATTGCTTGAGATAATTTTATTTTATACATTATTAAAAATATTATGAAGAAACTAACCTCTCTTGACTACAAACATCTGTCGTACTAGAATTATTTGTTGGAGGTGGACTAGCAAAGGAAATTAAGTCTTCTGTATCACTCATTGAGCTATTTTTACGAAGCGAAGATGGTGGAGGGGCTATGAGAGCGTTAGATGTGTTACTCAGAGTCGAACCAGGTCTAGGGCGTGATTTACTAACTTGCCAATCGTTTTTCGCATATGTGGAATCAGATTCATTCATAGACGCAGCTCGTGTAACTAAAATTTTAAAATTGTATAGGGGCAACTTACTCATAACACTTTAGAAGATTCTGAGCTGAGCTGTTAAAGTTAATGTTTTTAAGTAAAGTTAACCGATATTTTTCATACCTGATGGGACCTTCTTACTTTGTTCGTGATTTACGTGCTTATTTAGTTCTTGCAGTCTTTTATTTTTGAATTGCTCCAAAGCTAAAGATTCTAAACTTAATGCTTGGGCCCTTTCCAAATCTTGCTCGAATTTCTTATCGTAATCAGTCATTTCTGAATTAGATTTCAAATACAGTTAATTAGTACAACCATCTGCTTAAAAATTGTGAAAATAAGTGAAAAATTGTAAACGTCAGCTTGATTATGGTCACTTATACCTGTTAATGCGACAGTCCTAAATATAATATTCAATTATATATCTCCAATAATTATATGATATTACGGAAAGCTACAAATAAAAATATACTTCCGAAAAAGATAAAAAATTAATGAAGCCTAAATTAAATAGCTTAACCTAAATCCCCACCTGTCATCTGTCAGAACCACCAACGACAATCGACTTTTGCTGTGCAGACCGTAGAACACCTATTTCTTTCCATGGTTATTCAACACTTTTTCCACGAGCGTGATTGGAGAATAACGTACACATAAATGATTTGCAGCGCACCATTAACCCGCGGTTTTACGCGGACCAGAATTTCGCGTCTTCAATTTATATTATTATTTATCTTGTCGAGAGGATAATCAGAAAAAGAAAAATAAAAGAAGCATTGTTCTGTTGGCTGAATATTTCTTCCTTCAGAGTATAATAACTGTGAGAATTTTTTTGATTGTCAAAAAATCGAACCATAAAATTGAAGAAAAAGATAAAAATACCAATATATCATTTTATTTTTTGCACAATGGCTTATGACTTTCTTCGATTTCTCGTCGAAGTTGTTGCACTACTTTGCTCTCGAATATTCGTATGCGATTCTTTTCGCTCACGCTTTTTCCATAGTTCTGTCTCTTGCGTAACAGCTCCAACTGTAGTGAAAGGTATACGATAAATAATGTTAAAAGATAGCGAGCGTATTGACAACATCGGAATGTTGATGGTGAAGCTTGAATTACCTTATCTTGTACGTTATGTATGTTAGGTCCCAAACCTCCCATTTCGCAAATTTTAACAGGTTTTGACACAAAATTTAATTTATTGCGAACATTTCCGCTGATTTGTGTAAGTGTACTAGGTTCTTCATCCTTGTGACTCGATCCAACAGATTCTTGGTCCAGTTTTCTTAATCTTTCGCCATGCTGTTCGCCATCGAAGTAACAAGACTTCTCAAAATCGTTAACGCATAAACTGTTAGTTGGTGATCTCTCTTCTCTTGCAGAAAATTCTTTGCCTCGATTTCTGGAGTAAAAAATGTTTAAATATGAATTGTTTTTCCTTCTAACCGGTGGCAAAATGGGTTTTTGGGCATTGCTGTGTTTTTTAATTTCCGTACAACTACCATTCTTGGAAAGCGCTTTAAGAGAATTTACTTCGTTTTTTTCTACGGCACCAGCGAAAAACGGCACCAGGTTTGACTCGCAAGCTTCAGCTGTGACTTCTAAAAAATCCGCTTCTTCATCCAACGAGTCGTAAAAAGTGTCATCATCCATGATTTATTAAGAATATACAATAAAAATATTCAACTGACATGACTGACAACTATCTAATATGTTAATGACACGTTAAGTACCGAAATCTATTTATAAAAGCCATTAGGACAATAACTTCAAAATAAATGAGAAAGAAAAGCACTTAGACTAACTGCAATAAAATTGTCGTATTAAACGATAAGATTATTGAGAGAAGCAATACACTTCGTAGCTTAGATAGGTACTATATATGCGTGTAGAATTTCCAATGAATCAAGTGTGGGAAGATTTAATTCCTGTAAAAATATTGCATACATTGACTCTCATATGCGGATGTGCCGTTCCAAAGAGCAACGCAATTTCCAGAATCTATGTCTGTTTCATTTTACTCTGGTGCGTGGTGTTAACAATTAGTGGATCGGTAATAGCATACGTAACCACCATCCAAGATAAAGATAAAGGGAAAATCACCATGGTGGTGTCCGTTGTGTATAATATATTACTAGCAATCGTCAGTGTTTTTATTATCATGGAGGCGATATTTTGGAAGCGTACAAATACCCGGAATTTTTCGCAGGTGGTACGAGATCTAACCGATGGTTTGCAGAACTTCTGCGAGGAACCGATCAATTTTAATGGTAGAAAATTACTGCGTTTTGCCATTTTATTCGAACTCGCTGTCGTGTTGTGCTTAATAAGGATTCTTCCGTTTTATAACAAGCTAAAATTTGACACTGCTTACAACATTGCGATTACTATATTAGAAAACATCAAAGTGCTTCGAATATCCATCACCCTGGGGCAATATTATTTCGATTTATGGCTAATTCAAAAAATTTTTGAGTATATCAATGAGAGAATCGCGAAAAGCAAAGTTATCGCTAGAGACCGCCGCGGCATTTGCGAAGAACTGCGATATCTGGGGGAGAGACACCGGGAATGCTGCCGTCTCATACATGCGGTGAATGAAATCTACAGCTGCAGAATATTAATGTTTGTAGCTTTGTCGATACTGCACTCCATTAAAGCGTTCAATGACGTCAATAGAAGATGGTTCGATCCAAATCTTAGGTTAACGATGTTAGACCACATACATATGTGGTTTCCGATAGTAAGTTATAACCACAAACCCAAAAATTATAGGAAAAATTTTAAGTGACGCGTAAAAAAAATCCGAAAATTTACAGAAATTACATAGTCATAGACATAACAAATTTAAGTGCTTTAAGTAACTTAAATCTTAAGGAAAAAAAAAGGCTAAAAATATTTTTTTAAGGTATATGTCCTGCTATTGGCGTGTAAATGTGACAAAGTCATTGAACAAGGCCGAAAGCTGTGTACTAATAGCTACGCGCTGTACATGAACTGTCCCCTGCATCCAAGATCGGTTGACGAACAGTTGGTCAAAGCAGAGCTTTTATGGCTCTCTAAGGGGACTATTGCCAATGATATTTCGTTTAACGTTATGCACTTCTTCACAATAAACTCAAGCATGTTGTTCCCGCTTTTAGGATTAATCCTCAGTTACGTTATTATTCTTCTACAGTTCGATTAGGAATACCTAATTTTCTATAATTCAAAACATATATATGTAGAAAAAATGTAATCCCTAGTTGAATTATTTATTTAAGCGGCATATCTATATCCAATGACAGTGCTTTTTGGTCAAACATTTTTCTTTCTGTAATATTGTGAAAACGTTCCCAAAACGCTAGATATGCGTGTACCACAAATGTGAAGGGGTAATAAAAACTATATAATTTATAACTAAAAACTAGTTGATCTTTAAAAAGCTTGCGATCCAAACTTTTTGATTTTAATATGTTTGTGTATGGCTAGTTTACCACAAATTTGTTGACTGCTACCATAATATTTATATAAGTTTCGAAAACCGGAGCGCTTTCAGTATGAAATATATATAAAGCGTTCCACTTAATTAAGTGCCGAATTTAGCTATCATTATTATTATTATTATAAAAATTCCACTTTTATTATCCCGACTTACTATTTATTTACTTCATGCTTGGTCAACCCGGTAGATTGGATGGATTATCTTTTCTCCATTAGTAATGTACTGGATCTACCACAGCATCTCAAAAAGCTTCGTGGATAATACACGATGTTAAAGTTAGGCAACGGAAAAGATTATTTTATTGACGAAGAATTTACAAAATATGAGGAATCTTTTTCTTTAAAACATATTAATTTATTAACAAGGCTTATTTGATTGTCCTTTAGAACTGAATAACTGCCTAATTTCATAAACTCTCGTTTGCACGCCTCTGGATTTTGTCACCTTCTTTATCAGTTATTATTCGATATAGTTTAGACGACATTTGTTATTATTAAAGGACTTTAAACTTTAAACTTCCCATCTTTTCCAAATTCTTCTACAAAAAGCGGAAATTTTTTTGTTGCTTTCCATTCATTAAGAAAAATTTTCAACATCACTGACGCGTAGAGAAAATATGACTCGGTGCACCACTGGCTGAACATCCAATATCGGCAAAGAAATGTAAAAGTTAAAACAAGTCAAAATTATACAACTTCTTATTCTCATTATCTGCCATTCGGTTTAGACCAAAATTAACTCCAACTTCTGAACCAGTATTTGTGCTTTAAATTTAAATCAGCGGAATTTTTAAAAATCTTTTAAGTTAACTTTGGTTTAGCAAAAACCGCAAAATTTCAATGTGGATGCCGTGTACTCCAAGTCGTTCTCTGCATCAAACCCAGAATATTCGAAATTCTCCTATTCCCCATTCTGGATAGGATTCGATGTTTCAGGACGAGGCGTGCGGCAGTGAAGGGGAGTGGTTGCGCAGGGAAGGACGCAGGGTAGAATGGACTCTTTGTTTAGTTAGGTTAGACATAATTAAAACGAATACAATACCCGATCCAAGGCCTATTTTGATTTTAAATTGTACAAAACTGTCGTTTTTCGTCTGTTCGCTATTCGTTATAGCAAAAACTGTAGTAGAGAGCTGCCCGACCTTTGACCTTTCGAAGCTATGTTGCTTTTTGCGTTCCGCAGTGACTAGATATATCGATTTGAAATTAATGCGAAGGTAAGCCAAGTTATGCTATCTTGAAAACTTGCATGCGCTATAACCATCAACAACAAACCCTTAGATAAAAGGACCGGAAGCGTTTTAATTTTGTAATTATATTGAGGCGGGTTCTGATCACACCCTTGATTAATAAATTTATTAATAACCTCGTTTTTAGTGTGCGTCCTTTCTGATATTTTTTTCAATAATGTATATTTATTTAAAAAATGTAAATTAAGGTTGGAAAATGCATAGTCATACGGCGAAGAAAAATCACAGTAAAAACGGAACGGAAAAGCATTTTTAAATAGCTATAGAATATTTTATCGAAGTACACCCTAGTTACAGTTCACATTAATAAAATAATATGTAAATTTTATCTGTGTTGTAGATAAGTTTCTTAATACGAAAAAAAAAACAAAACCTAAAGAAAGTCGCAATTCTCATCTCATTCTCATAATTCAAGTTTAAATTAAACTTAACTTATTAAACAATCGTGGCAAATTTGGGTGAAAAATGGGTGAAAGGATCTTTGAGAAATATATAAAAAATATATTTTTTCTTTAACTTTGACTCTGCAAAAGCTGGACTATCTTGGGCCACACATATTTATGTAAACTTTTATGCTTGAATTTGGAATTTATAGTTTTATTTCGTTAGAGGCATATATAGTTAGATTATTAATTAGTGCCTTAAATTTTCACACACAACATACTGTGCATCCTTATATTTCTTTGTTAGTGTCTTGCTAAATTTACGTTTTATACCGAGAGAATTCTTTCTACTTTATGATTCATTCACTTTTTGTCATCATACCTAGCACTGAAAAGAAATAGGAATTTCAAAGCTACCAGGAATGGAGTTTTTCGTTTTAAAAAAACTCTCTTCAAACATTTTATCCATATTACGAAAACCATTAAATTATTATTAAAATTCCACTTTCCCTGCGACGCGACGGAGGAGGCCCTATCCCCCTCATGGCAAAGCATTAAAATGTAATTTTCGAAAGCCTAACGCTACTCAAAATGTTATTGCACGGAACTCATTTACGAGCCGCCAATTTTTGATTAACAATTTCGTTCGAAGTTCTGGTTTTGGTTTCGCTTGAAGTTCTGGTATTAGAAATTCGTTATCACTCCGTGGGGTAAGTTTTTAAATTTGTACCGATTTTTTTATCGAAACTTTACAAAATTCTTGCTTCTCGGACATTGCAAATCATGTAATACTAACGTTAAAATAATTGCGTTGTTCGTGTTTCCAAATTAGCTTTCTTCGCGATTGACATTTTTATTTGGTTATCATTTTTACTGAATTTGAGCGTGTAAAATGAGGCTTGGAAATAGTAAACAGGGGATTATTTGGCGTTTGTTGAAAAATTATGTTATTAGGAGCGATTTCAATATTTTGCGGTTTTAAAAATTTGCGCTGATGTTCGTTTGACCTTAAACGTATATCGACTTTCTCTCTGCGGTCAGGAGCAACGGCGACATCGTTTTCACTGTCAGGGCCAAAATATCAATACAATACCGTTGCGGTATTTTATTATTTATAGAGAGCTTTTATATGTCTCATTAATTGAAATTAAAATGTTTCTTATCTTATAATGTATTATGCTAATCCCTATATAACAATGTTCTAAAGCTTTTTCAATTTTAGTTACTTTAATTAGAGTTTTAAAATTTTGTTTAGCAAATTTTGGATTTTTTTTGTGTTACATGACATGGCCGACTTATAATAATTAATAAGTCGCTGATTAAACGAGCCTAGAAGGTTATGCCATGCAGGATGTGTTACCCTATTTAACGAACGCAAAATATTGTGGTGATTTTAATGATTTTTTTTAAGAACTAAAATCAAATCGAGCTGCTAACCTCTGTATCTTTTGGATAGAGGTATGTCAAACTTTGTAGTTTTTGTGGAATCAGTTTTTCTTGTGGATTTTTTATATTCTCATTTCCATTCTTCATCATTCAAACTACTACAAACGGTCTATATTTTCGACATGCAGTTTTATTTGGAGTGACGCTCTGTAAAAGTTAAATATACAAACAGCTCTGCGCAGATACATATATATTGACATCAAAATTTAGGTACACATCAAACTGTTAATAGGAGTTGCTAACTAATTACACACCGAAATAAAAAAATTATTGACGTTGTATAAATTATAATAAATTATTATAAATTGAAAAACAGTGTGTTCTTAAGAAATATTTTATTCCTTTAAGGGTGATTCTCTTATATTAAAGTATTGGTAATGCAACGAAGACTTATTATTTCGTTACTTCTAGTTTTGAGAAAAATAAGTTTAACGATTTTGATTTATTATTATTATTATTATTACCTATTACATTTGCGTTAATATTTTTTCTATTAGACAACATATCGTTTTTCTGATTCTTCTAGGCGTATTATATTTTTCGTCGTAAAAGTTTGTTTTATAAAAATTTTCTAGCATATTTACTACATTATACTGTCGCACCAATAATTTTGTATTATTTTTTAGAAGTCATTTTAATTAAAACATTCTAAAATATGGTAAACTCCACTTTAGTAACTAGTGGGTTTTGGCACGAACGGAGCGAGTGTTTAGTAAACAAGTGTCTGACCAAGACCATCATAACTGACAAATATCAGTGGCTAAAGTTTACTGAAAACATCCGATTGCTCCCAAGCCAGTTGCCAAAATAATTTGAAATTTATTAAAAAATGTTATAAAACACACATGATATTTTTTTAGTGTTTTAATTATTTTTTTAACGCGCTTCTGAGTCTGAGCAATGAGCTCTTAATGCAAAGACCTGAATATGTATGAATGTTAAAGTTGAACAAATCTAGGAAATTTGGAGTAATTGACTGAGAAATAAACATAGTACAACAAAATTGGGGAAATTCATAACGTTTTGTATTTCTTTCGGCAAAGGTAGCAATTTGCAGCAGTTCATTTCTCTTATTGGGGTAATTAAATTTTGTTTTTGCAACCGGGGCACAACCATTAAGGAAATGACTAATTTGCGGTTTGCAGTTCCATATTATTTTACCGACGAGGCTCAAGTTCATTAATTCAACCTAGAAAAAGACAGTGAAATTGAAAATGACTTTCATATCGAGTACTGGCGGTTCGCTGGGTGGTACTTTCGCTCGTATTGTCTGCCTCGATTCGCTGCATAATTGCGGCATTCGTACGCTAAAAGTTAGATACGTGCTATTTTTTGATAAAGTCTCAATTAAGTTTCTATTTCGTTTGCTAAAAGCTGCTGTATGAAAATTTATGTCTTCGATTTTCTACATGGGCGTTCCATGAGATCCGATCACATCACACACAAAAGTGAAATTAAAATCATTGATAATATTTCAGTACATTTCTTTAATTTCTGTAATACCGGAGTAGAAAAATTCTGTTGTTTTTCTGCTCAGTACTCTACATTAAAATCTAATTGGTCACACGCAGGCATATAATATATAAAAAAAAATTATAAAAACACATACCTAATCGAAAATACTAGTGTATTCAAATCTTTATTCCTATATTACGAAAAACTTTTAAGGTATACTTACTTTATCATACTGCGAAAATTAAGTGAAGTGAATTAAAGTTAGATTGGTACAATGTAACCCTCATGAGTTGTGTTACTGGTCGTAAACTCTACTGGATACGTATTTACGAGCTTTACAGAATATTATTCAACAGATTCGTGGTCTACGCCAAATTCTGATGTCCTAAGACATTGTGCTTTGGGGTATTCAGGGGTATTCTGAGAAAGCTTTTCGATTTGAAAAGAAGGCGATTCGGAGTGCTGAGTAATGCAGGAGTCTATCGACTGTCCTTTGTTAACCTAGACATAATGATACTCCCTTCTACTCGCTTCCTGAGAACATTTTACACATCCATAAAAATTTACATGAATATGTCAAGAATGCTTATCTGCACGACTACAATACCAGGCCAGGCAGGAGCTATCGCCCTTTTCCAAGGTGAATGTTAACTATATCATAACATAATAGCATAATATTTAGAGCTGTTTGGGCAAACCACCACCTGCAATATAAAATATAACTTACAAAAATTTATTTGCGTTAGAATCATAATTTGCGTATTTCATTATTGTCAAAACTTACTTCTTCTTTCCTTTTCCTTCTTTCTTTCCTATAAAATAGCGACCGTTTATTTTTAAAATAATTATCGGAAATCTCTCACGTATCACTCAAAAAAATATAATAGAATAAAGAACAGACAGAAAGACAAATTTTATATCCGATAATTTAGTAAGCTACGAGGGGTTAGTTAGCCGGCCATTTTTTTTAATTGCTTTTATTTCCGTATCACTCTGTATATAGGGGAAGGGCATCAAATTATAGTTGCTTCATATACGTTTTGTGTTATTTCTCTCGCAAGAGATTCAAAGCAAATATCCATAACCAACAAACTTTATTTATGAGAAATAAAGTTACTCAATTTTTCATCTTCACAAAATGGTTCACCATTGATAATATATTTTTGTTAGAAACAAGTTCCAATGCTAACCTTAATACTCATAGGCAGAAAATCATTAATACACACAGTCACGATAAAATGCATAAGAGAAGAAAAAATGGGAATTGTGGACTTGATATTTGGCAGGGAATAATATTGGCAATTTTAATAAACTGGCTTCATAACAAATGCTTCAATACAAGCAATCAACATACATAAACCAAGGGTTAACTGCTTCCATCTCCATAAAAACTTTAAACTCAACGCCGCTCTCATTCTTGGTGTTAGCGATAGCGATAGCGATTTGGCTGCGTTTTTAAATTATGTAACTTATAACGGGTGATTCATTAAGAGTTTCCACATTACAATCTGAAATATTTTTGAAACGCCACTGTATTTGTTTATTATCATATGAGATTTCTAACCTCAAAACATGGAGCAATATACGAATGAACAACGTGTTAAAATTGTGCAAGCCTATTATGAAAATGATCGATCAAGAAAAAATGCATTTCGGGCTCTACGTGAATTTTTCAGCGCGCAAAATCGACCTTCTGAGAGGACAATTTGGAATGTGGTTAAAAAATTTCAGCAAACTGGATCTATAACTAACCTCAAAGTCCCGCAACGTGCTCGTGCAGGTCGGTCAGATCAAAATATTGCCATTCTTCGCGGAAGTGTAGCCGATCACCGATTCGTCATCGATCGCGGCAAGTGGGCCTTACGTATTCAACCACACAGCGAATTTTAACAAAAGACTTGCACCTACACCCATATAAAGTCCAAATAACACAGAAGTTGAAACCTCGAGATCATCAACAGCGCCGCGTGTTTGCAGAATGGATACGAGAACAAGGGGTTTATTTTTCATCGAAAATCATCTTTAGCGATGAGGCACAGTTTCACGTTGGTGGCTTTGTAAACAAACACAATGCTCGTATTTGGGGTTTAGAAAATATAAGAGAGATTGTTCAAAAAGCAATGCATCCTCAAAAAGTGACTGTTTGGTGCGGAGGAATAATTGGGCCTTTTTTTTCGAGGATAATGCGGAGAACGCTGTTACGGTTAATGGTGTTCGCTATCGAAACATGATATCTGATTTTTTCTGGGAGCAATTGGAAGGTATGGACATTGAAGATTTGTGGTTCCAACAGGAAGGACCAACTTGTCACACATCTAGAGAAACGATACAATTGCTGCGGGGCAAGTTTGCTGATCGGATTATCTCACGTAACGGCGATATCAATTGGCCGCCGTGATCATGTGATCTTATTCCCCTAGATTTTTATTTTTGGGGGTATCTAAAAAGCAGAGTGTATAGAAATAAACCAAACATTATTCCAGAGCTGAAACAGGAGATTAGACGCGAAATAGCCGGCATAGAACCTGAATTGTGTCAAAAAGTGATAGGAAATTTCAATAAACGAATTACGTCATGCCACATGAGTCGAGGGGGTCATTTGAATATCATCTTTCATACCTAATTGTAATACACTAATCTAAAGCGGCAAATACAAATGTTTGTATATTTTTATATTCTTCTGAGTTTTTTTTTATTATTTTAATGTGGAAACCCTTATTGAATCACCCTTTATATTCGGTTGATCGCGAATTATGACAACGACACTATTTCCAACAAATAAGATGAAAATTAATAGTAAATTTCATTTCAGATATATAGTAACAGATTTTTTAATTTTTTGATTTCTGATGGGTATTAAAGCCATTCCGCAAGCGACTAACACAAAAAAAATGCTTTTGTTTCCTGGTCACTTCGTATTAGTTCACTTAAACAATAGAATTACTACAAATTTGCCAATTAAAATTTAGCTTTATGAAGTACTTTGACAACCATTCGAATACACAGAAGCAATTTTTATAACGCTTCGTTTGCAGATTTCGCCAATTATTCTTTAATGGTGTTAAAAGTAAGCAAAATCGACACTGTCGCATTGTTAACATTAGTGCAAAACAGCAAGCAGCACCAGCGAACGACACATTTTTTTTTCAAGTAACGCGAAGTAATCGCGAAGTAATTTTGTAAGTACATAGCACGCAATTACCTTATTTAATTAATAGATAGTTAGTTCTCCCGATTCTAAGTAGTTTTATAGACCTGTAATAGCAAAAATCGTTTAGCTCGATTTAAAGAAACGTTAAAGTAGTTCTTGTTCTTTTTTCGCGTGAATGGACGTTACTTTATTTGCGAGAAATTATTTCCCAGTGCGGAACTTTCCTTCCGATCGTTTTATTTATACGCGTCAACTTTCGATCGGAAAATATTTTCACATAGTGTTTGCAAACATGGTACAGAAAGCGAGAATGTTATCTCAGTTTCTAGTTTTATTGCTACTTCGCGGAATGAATACTTCTGCAGATGACACAACCTGATTGCACGCGAGAGATTTAAATAATATAATATTTATATAGAGTGTCCGCTAAGAATTTCCTAACCTGTCGGGAACAAACAATTCAAGTAATATGGAATTTTTTCAGTAAATTAAATTTAATGAAAAGGCAAAGGGTACCACCACTACACATTTATTTGAATGATAAAAATTTCCTATAAGGGTCAAAAATTGCGCATTAAACGCCAGACCAAATGCATTTCGTAGACAGGACACAAAAAAATCTGCAAAGCGTTGTATATTTATATATAGAACCATGCAAAGGAGGAATTTAAGTGCTCATAATTTAAACTGTGAACATCTATTTCAAAAACTATTTTTTTCTAAAGATATGTAAGATAAGGTAATAAGACTGTAAAATATACATCTGATATAAATTTTGCCTCGTTTAGCTTATTAGTAGTTGCTCCATCAATCCATTTACAGAGCAATATATAGTAACAAAAAAAAGAAACAATATGTAATATAATGTAACCTAACCTATTCTAGTGAGTGGTTCGAGCAGGTTGACAAAGTGAGCTTCAAAGAAATTAGAATAACCATAGATCTTGATTCTAGCTAGCGACGACTAGACATCAAACATATATTTCTCCATTCCCTCAGTCCACAGTTAAATATGTAAATATGTCACACACGTCCGAAACACAATTACATTTTTAACATGCTATATTTATAGGCGATTTTTTTAATAGGTTATTCTTGCCCGAACACAGTGAAAGGTGTCTTTGGTGCGCGAATTGAGCCGTGGTACTCGAATATCTAAATACTCTAGTAGATTCGGACTATCTATAATGTTGTGTAGCAATTTATAAACAAAGATAACTGACACACACTTCCGCCTACATTCCAGGCTATTCATATTAAATTTGTCCAAGTAAAATTCGTAGTTTATGCCTCTCGGTGGATACGCGCCTTCTATCTTGAACAGATACTTCAAAAAAAAATTCTGTAGCCAACTATGAGAAGAGTAAATCGGGTTCCACACAGCCGAGGCGTATTCAAGCTTAGATCGAACATAGCTAAAATGTGTTCTGGATTAAAGATAATATAGTAACCATAAGGACGTTAAAATTGATGCGCCTTAGGCAGCTAAATTTTTGTACGTGACCATAAATTTCACATACCAACCTTCAATTCGCGCCATTTTCTTTCCAAACAACGATCTTCACACACTCAACACGTTGCCCCCGGAACATTTAACAGCATACGGACATATTTTAAGCAAATACTGTCGTTAAAATGGCACATCAAAACTAAAAACTATCTAATTGCCTAATAACTGTCAGCAGCCATGCTGTTGAACGCCGCTAAATCTTACTGGTCAAAAGCAAAATTCGAGATGATAGGTCTTATTGGTTGGCAAACCATATCTGGATTGACTGCGCATGTGCATGCGCAACAAGTGCGGTAAACGGCATTTGACTTACGAGATTATTTGGTACGAGTGCTTGTTAAACGAGTGACTTAAAAAGTTTACCAAACGTGTTGGATACTACACTTTTTTTACGACCGTCAGTTTTTGGGTACATTTTGGAAAACAACGCGAATATATTCACTCCGTCAGAACTGACAAACGGCAAAGACCAAACCGTGCGGTAAAATCTCCGAAAACATCCGATTACTCTTAAACCCGTGCAATAATATCCCGGAAATGTCCGAAGCGGCTCGGATCCGTGGCACAAGAAACTCACGCGGTAAAGTGACACTTCGGACACGCTACATCGGTGTATAATTGGGCACTTTACAAAAGGAAGTAGAAAATAGTGTATTATGCAACAAGTGCGGTAAATGGCATTTGAGTTACGAGTTTATTCGGCACGAGTGTTTGTTTAATCGAGTTACTTAAAAAGTTTACCAAACGTGTTGCATTCTATACTTTTTTTACGACCGTTTTAGGTATTTTACAGACGGGAATAGAAAAAATTATTTTTTTACGGTTATTTCAAAAGTTGTCTTTTATGTCTAGCAGCTATATGTCCTTTTCATATCAATATTAATCAATAAAGAAATTGGTTTAAATTAACACCTAAGGCCGGTACGGAAATCTCTATTTATTCTGGTAGATTAATCTGTTTTTCTTGATTTTCTGTAATTAAAATTAACTTACTTTAATCGTATTCAAAATGTACTATCAAAAAATTATATTAACTTGAAGTAAATGTACTCACATTTGAATACCATTAGCTACTAGAAACTACTAGAAACTTCAATAGCAGGCCTAAAAATATTTTAGGTAAAGTTGAGTTGCTTAAAAATTAAACATGTGATTAAATTTATCTATTGAATTAAGGAAGTTTCTACTAATCAGTGTATTTAGTGATAGCTGAATTATTTTCTTCGGTACTGTACGGTATGTACGCAGTGTGTGAATTAATGAATTTAATTCAAACAATTTATTTTCTATCTAATCTAACTATAATATAATATATAATAACTAAATAAGTAATGAAAACAAATTCTGTCATAAATTATAAAAGCTAAATATTTTCTGAAAATAATAATTGTATTTTTATTTAAAATTATTTTCTAAAGTTTCTGGCGAAGCTTTAAATATGTGCATCAATTTCCTCCTCTTCTAACCGGACCATCACATTTTTTTTTACGAGCGGTGATCAATTAACTTTGTGGGAGAAACAAGAAATCAGTGTCACGGAATTTTTGGAGCTGGTACCGTTTACATCCTTCCGCCGAAGTGGTACATCACTTTCTTCCTTTATTTCTCGTTTCGGTCGTACAACGAAACTTGTTATTCGAACCCAAGTTCGACGGTTTAATTCGAAAGTTCGTCGTCACCCATCAACGGACCATGCACCACCACACTCCTTCCAACCAACCTTACGGCCTACATTTTGCATTTTCACTGATAAACGACGTCTTCTTGCAACGTGACTTGCTTCTCGTCTAATCATTTAGTTCTTGAATACCGGCAAGCTTCATTCGCGTGCATTTTTTTTTCAAATTCCTATTGTATCGGCGAGATCGGAATTTTCGCGTCAAATCGGGTCTATTTTCATTTCTTTGGTATAAACGCTTATCGCGATGGAGCAAAGGGAGATAGTCGAGTTCGTTTTGAAATTTTTGCTCTGCTGCTGAAAATTTTTTTTTATTTTACGCGAAATGGTTTTGCGGAAGGCGTTTTAAAACTCTGGTATCTAACTCGGTGGAAAAAGAATATTTAAAGTAAGTTTTCGGTTTGTTTTGTATACATTTGCATTGCACATAAATTTGCCGACAATATCAACAATTAATACGATTTTGACCAATATGCGTGAATAAACTGTCCATTGGAATTAAACGATTTCAAAAATATGTCCAATAAGTATGTTTTCTTCATTTTAAAATAGTTGCTTATTTTCGTCTTAATCTATTGCCATGTTTTAACCGCTTTACCAAATATCGGATAATATAAATTTAAGCTCCATTTTATCTTTAAGACTTTTTTTTTCATTTAAATTACGCTTTGCTTAACTGAAACGAAAACAAATATTGTAAATCATTGCTCGATTGCCATATTTCATAATAAGCAAACTTTTGGAACTACCAAATCAGCAAAAAGTGGCGCTTAATTAAAATTGGGGATGGGTGGGTAAGTGTCTATTTAGTAAATTATTTTTTTCTTTTATTCCGTCACAGAGCAGACCTAAGATGGAGAAGTGTCTCAAAGAATAATTTTTGTTAGTTGTAGAAGGTTGGAGATTCCTTCTTTACATAGTACAAAATGTCTTTATAAAATAATGTGAAAGTTCTTTACGCCACCAAACTGTAACTACTAAAAACAACGGATTTTTTTTTATCATGTCTAAATAGATCTATGAAAACACTATGTATTTCTAAAACCAACGGATGAAATATTACAACAGAAACAACAAAATAATATACAAGGTCTTCAAAAAAATATATCAACCAACATTTCATATTTTTATTATTAAACTTTAGTGACCTTCGACTATTGTTAACCCTGTAGTTGTAGGGTTTAAAAATATGCGGAAAATCCCTGTATATGTTGTAAATTTTTATATGCCCTTAAAAATTCATACTTCCCGTCTGATATGAAGGTCCGGCTCCTTTTTGTTCCGTCTTTGGATGTTTTGCTGGCGGCCATTAATATAATTGCCATTTAAATACAGTTTTATAGCAAATGAGCACGTTGTTAATTACATTAAAGTAAACACAGCTTTAATAATTTGCATTTCATTTTCGTGAGTGCACTTATTTCTTTAACTAGTTGAAAGTTTTG
The DNA here is from genome assembly GCF_029955315.1 of Cylas formicarius. NCBI lineage: Eukaryota > Metazoa > Arthropoda > Insecta > Coleoptera > Brentidae > Cylas > Cylas formicarius. The sequence continues at coordinate 15,144,201 of NW_026844334.1, forward strand.
TAGATAATGTATATCTAAAATATTATTGCTATTTTAAGAATCAACAGAATATTTGGAAAAGAAATAGAGGTAAAAATAGTGACAAAAATAGTATAAAATCCTAAAATGTAAAAATGTACGTCCTGCAAAGCACATAGATGCGCTCGTTGAATTAACATTCTTCCTGATCAAGACATTTTCACGATATTCATCATATTCACTTTGAATAGTTAGAGTAAATGTATAAAGCTATTTCGAGCATATAATCATTTGCCTAGGCAATTAATTGAACAAGCAGCAAGCAGGTGGAAACTAACCTAACCAAACTAACCAAAACTTCCCAAAATTACTTTATGCCTACTGCATATATATTACATATAAACCAGATACTGTTGACGTTATTATTGTTATTCTTAATATCATTATTAGTGTGAGAATAGTATATCATGCAACAAGGGCGGTAAACGGCATTTGACTCACGAGTTTATTTGACACGAGCGGAGGGAGTGTTTTATAAACGAGTGACTTAAAAAGTTTACCGAACTTGTTGCATACTAAACTTTTTCTACGGCCGTTAGTTTTGGGTACATTTTCGCAAAACTACACAAATACATTCACTGACATGACCGCGAGAATTGACAACGTCAAAATTCAAGGCGTCGGAAATATCTCCGAAAACATCCGATTGCTCCCAAATCCGTGCGGTAAAATCCCGGAAATGTCCGAAGTGGCTCGAATTCGTGGGAAACGAAACTGACGTGGTAAAGTCACGTTTCCCGCACACTAGATCAGTGTGTAATTAGGCATTTTACACACGGGAATAGAAAAATGAAATTACAAGCAAGAAACGTTAACTTTGAACACCTAACATTGGGAGAGGAAAATCCGCTCAGAAGTGGGAAGGATCCCTTGTTGTAAATATAAGTAGAGCAAAACTTTCCAAAAGTGGTATTCTTTTTAATCGTCTTTTTTCAACTTCCGAATTATATAATTACATCTTTCTGTTTTGGAGCGTTTACTTAGAGAAATTCCAAAGTGCAGTGAAAGTGAAAATCTTAAAAGCTGAACATTATCTCTTGTTGTTAAGCTGAGTCAGTAACGAATTTAATTTTGATATTTTAGGAAACTTGGCATTATATAGCATTCCCATGTTGCTAGTATATGGTAGCAAAAAAACACATCCTTGTAAAATTTATCGTGATATCTATGGGTATTGGGTATTAGAATTTAATAGAGTGAAGTTAATTATTATATTCGAAACATTAGAGATAGCCAACAAAAGTGCAAATCAAATTTTTAAATTTTTTTTTTTTAATTTTTTAAAATTAGTAATCTGTATTTCTGAAATGATTTAGCATACTAAATTACACTTCACCATCAAATCTGTTATAAAAGGACGTCTTTTTCATTAAAGTATTTGTTTTATTTGAATATTTACTTGCTTTTGCTAGTTTAAATGGATTATATTTTCAATCAAATTGGTTAAAGCTTTCATATGAATATCACAGTCAAATCAAATGTCCGGTCAGTAATTCGCAAGTTGCGGAAACGCTTTCTCCCCGCAATTTCTCTGAACTTCATTTTTCCTCGCAACAAACCGGTACCTGCAGATTTTCCTTACACTAAAGCGAGGACATAATAACGCTTACGGTATCAATCAGGCTTTTACTTTCAAACTATTTATTATGCGTTACCTTGGTTGCGTCCGTATCGCCGCAATGGCAGCTAATTACCAATTTTCGTTTTGTTTTAGGTAATCTTGCAATTACCTCAAGATCATAGATCCATTATGGCTCAGTTCGTCAACTCGACACAATCCGTCGTACATCAAGTTTACGACTACTACTTATGGACCCTGTCTTTGTCAGGTAAATATGGTTGCTTTCGCAAACTATGTTAAGCTACCCACAAATGGGAAATATTTTCATGCTTTATTTCAGACGAAAGGACAAAAGGATGGGCCCTCGTAGACTCGCCGACACCCACCATAATCTTCACACTAATTTACTTGTTCATAGTATGGGCCGGACCAAAACTGATGGCCAACAGAAAGCCCTTCAAGCTCACTTGGCTGCTTTTACCTTATAACCTATCCATGGCCGTATTGAATGGATATATTGCGATACAAGTAAGTATGATTTAAAACCATAACATTCACATTCTATGCAACGGACGTTATTATTTAGGACACTTTTAATACGAGAATGTTGGGAAACGAATTTATCAATAAATCTTCCTTTCACGAAATTATCTAATCAGTTCCAGTTTATAATTACCAAATGATTGTTGAAAATTTATTAGGGCTTGTACCACGCCCATCGTTGAGACGTACCTGATATATTGGTAAATTGCTGTTGGACAAGTAAATAATATGAAATGGCGACTCCGTAATTTTTATTAGTAATAAATACATGTTCGGAACTACATTTATTTACATAAATAAATATTAATAAAATTAAAAAAAAATAATTAAAATTTATGTCCTCTCACCCTCTTTTCGGTTAAAATATTCGATGCCTTTCAGATCTGCCTAGGTCATTTCGTGTCATTTTTTATCCTTTCTCTGGTTGTTTCTATGTTTTAATTTTAATTTAAATACCTGATCATTTTTTACTTTTAGTTTTATTTACTTTTATGTTATCGAATTAAATAATAAATAGACAATACCAATTTGAAACTGTTTATATTTGAGTGGAATATAATTTATCAAAATCATTTATACAAAATCAAATCCGAGAATTTTTTTTATAGGCACCCAAGTTTTCTGGTCTAAATTTTTAGATAATTTTGGAGAAACTGAACATCTTTCTGTTAGTTATTAGTCAAATGGATGGGAACCAACCAATAAGTGAAATAATTCAAACAAATCCTACTAAACGACAACAGGAACTTTTCGTGCCTTGACCGCCACGAAAAATGCACACTGCCCAAAAGAAAAAGCAAACGTTATTGCCAAATTTAGTTTGTTCTTCGCCCTGCCTTGAAAAAAATATTATATAGAGATTTTTAATATTACCCTATAATTTCAGCTTCTCACAGCCTCCACAAGATTAAGATACAGCTATATTTGCGAGCCTTGCAGGCCAAGATTCCACCCAGATGAATTGCAGGTAACAAATTCTTTATACTTTATTGCAATTGGCATGGATCATATTTCCTTTCCTGTCGTTTCAGATTGCAAACGCTGTATGGTGGTACTACTTCTCGAAGCTGCTAGAGTTTTGCGATACGTTTTTCTTCATTTTACGCAAGAAGACCACCCAACTATCCTTCCTTCATGTGTATCATCACTCTACCATGTTCTCGCTATGGTGGATCGGAATCAAATGGGTTCCCAGCGGCTCAAGTAAGTTTTTCTTCTGAAACACCCAAAAACCAATTCTCTTTTGACCCATAAGAACCCAAAAATACGATGAAAATATTTTTACAGCGTTCTTACCCGCGATGGTGAATTCATTCATCCACGTTTTGATGTACACGTACTACGGCCTTTCCGTGCTAGGGCCGAGAGTAACGCAGTACTTGTGGTGGAAAAAATACCTGACACTACTTCAAATGGCAAGTATCAACTACGGCATTCTCTTAGTTAACAATTTTTTTAAATCATTGCTTTTTTGCAGATCCAGTTTACCACTGCTCTGATTTTGGGTGCTAACGGTATCCGAACTGGCTGTGAATTTCCTCTATGGATGCATTATACTCTCATTTTGTACATGATGTCTTTTATTGTCTTGTTTGGAAATTTTTATGTCAAAGCATACATGGAAAAGGTAGGTGCAATATTAATTAATTAATATGCAAGTCATTGTCCTTATAATGGGAGAAGATACTCTAAACAGCCAAAGTCAAAATTTATTCCTGTATGTTTGCAAAAATAATTGTTTTATACTACAAGAACTCACTTTTGAATACTCAATTTTTGGAAAAAAAAATTCACGTAATTCATGTAATAAATAATAGATTTTAATTGTAATACCGTCAAAATATTAATTATATTTTTTGTCAGAATAATACATATTAATTTCAAATTTAAAATCGACTAAAATCTTTTTCTCCCAATTAAATCTATAAAATCAGAGAAACTAGTTTAGAGTATTGACTCTTTTAGGGTAACCAAGTATTCTTTGGAATGGACGTGGGGTGCGGCCAAGGCAATACGTATTTGGCAGCAAAGAACCATCCATTCTTGCAACCCCATCAAAACGGCCAGCAAAAGAAAATGGATTAAATCGGGTGGAGTATTGATTTTTTGTAGGTTTTTTAACCCGCGGCTAGGTAAAATAAATAATTTTTTAGTCAGGCGTTGTAATAAAATGTATTATAGTTACCTTTAAGTTTTTACCTTAAAATGTTTATTTATTTTACAAACATTTGTTTTAAATACACTCACATGTACGCTGGATAGCTGACCTGTTCACCGACTCCTTTCCTTCTATCTACATCAAATTACCCGTGCTTTTGAAAAATCGTTTGTTCTGATTTCTCACTAATCACGTAATGTCTGTCTAAAATAAACGGATGAAAACCAACTTAACGTAAAAATCTATTATTCCAAAATTTGAATCATATTAAACCCTTCAAGGTTTACTATGTACACGTAAAGTTTAATCAAAAATTAACTTACAATTATGGAATTTGTTTAGCGCAGCGTTATAATTTTATTATTTGTTGTTGTTGTTGCACTTTGATATACAGTTGCCAAAATGGCGAGTCAAAGTACTTCGATCTATTAAGGAAACTATAATTTGACCTTTTTTTAGTTATTTACATTTTTACGATGAAACTGTCATTCTGCTGGTCCTAGACATGTAAAGATTTTTTTTATACATTTTTTTTTTATAATTTAAATGAGTAAGTTCTTTTAGTAGTAGTAGAATTTTTTGTTTTTAAAATATTTCAACATTTTCGTGTCTAATTTAATGGTTCCGGCATAGTTTTCTCAAATAGATCGAAATACTTGACTGCACACCCATATAATTATTTATGCTTCCCAGAATTTATATGGCTAAGAAATTTGTATTTTATAAAACGCATTTCGCAAGGTGCAATCGTTGAAACCTACTAAAATATGTCTTCCTCGACTCAACTGTGCGGTAATACAATAATAACCAACATCCTTCGCAAACAAAAATACTTGGAGCCCGACTGGCTGGTCCGTATATAAACATTTTAGATAAATTACAAGATGGTGCTGTTACAGGCGGGCTTGTCGGCATTCAAATTTCATGTCAAACGTCACAAGTTTACTGCAGCAAAAAAACGATAAACCTACGCAAGACGTCAACTAAGCCCGTATGACACCCTAACAAGTCTGATATAATTTTGCTTTAAAAAAATGTGATCAAATCAAGTTTGCTTTTGGGACAGTTTTTTTTTTGAATTGGCTCTATCATGACTTTTAAGCTCATTTTTATCAGAACTTATAATACCAAAACACATACATGCAATCGACGGCACAAAGATTAAAAATCTAAAAATGTATCGGACTGCCAAACTTTCTCATACAAAGTCATACGTCAAAACTGTGTAAAAATATATTTGGCCATGTAAAAACCAAATGGCGTCATACAGGCTTAATGTTCAATCAAAAATTAAGTCAATTATAATTAGTTAGATGGCGAAATAGGCAACGCGGAATAGGTTTTAAAAATCACTGCCACTACGTGCACCTATACACGATATTAGACTTTAAGAATATGTCATGTGACTCTTGGTTTAGCGCATTCGTATCTATTTAACGTTTAAAGCTATATAGCGAATAGTAATTTACTAGGGTATTGAAATATTGTAAATGATTTCGCTCAACAATGAATCGTTTTAATTGACAATACGTTATGTGAATGTTCCAATGTCCATAATAAAGTTTTTCTACCTATTAACTACCCCACGTTGATTATATTCCCGTCTTTTAGTATTGCGCGAAATGCTGGCTCGAATTTTGGATACGGCTTAACCTCTTTGTCCGGCGCAGTCATTTATTGCCCATATTTCACACTCGAAATCCAGACAATAGGGTTTTAAGCCCACCCCAAAGATTTAATTTCAACGCGCCGCAGTGAGCCTGCAACTGACGTAATTTCCATTAAAACATTTTTCGTCATAAAGACTGATTTTTCCAAGTTTCATTTATAGTTGTTTTTACTAGGGCTTTAGTGAATGCCGTTTCTTTTATTGTTCAACTAAAAATCCTATAGTCTGGCCAGCCATTTATTGACAGAGATTAATTCGCTCGATACATTTGTTCGGATTTAATTGAAATGAAGTCATGTGCAAAAAACTCGGCCAGTTTTATACAATATGTTTGCTACTTAAAAAAAAATTCACCCGTGTGCGTTGTATATCGTCATGTGTATATCGGTAACTCGCAAATCGCCCTTAATTATTTAATAATTCACTAATGACAGTAAAACTAAACTAAACCCAAAGACCACAGTTTTGGGTGTTTAAGTATAAGGACAACTTCTACTACTTCTTAAAAGACGGTCGGGTTTTTCCAGTGTATAGATTTTCCCTTTTATCTCTTTAATACGAGCCCTAACAACTAATTGTTCGGACGATGTACGAAATAATAAGAAAACATATTTATACTTATTTTAAATTGATTTTTTTTGCGTTTTCGATTGAAAAATGAAATCACGCACTTATTTTTATACCAAAAAGTGCTATCGTAATAAATTATTTTTTTATTTCACATAAATTACATGACAAAATATCAAAAATATACCGAATTTGCTGACAAATAAATATTCGGACGCATTTAAATCTTTTACTTTAAATCGAACATTAAGAAGAAGTAACATCACCCTTCGCGGCAATAACAGCTTTTATGCGTTTTGGCATGGAATCTACCAAAGTCTTGCAATATTCGGTGGTGAAAGTGTTCCAAATTTCGGTGATTTTTGCTTTTAATGCTGGAACTGTACGCTGAGGATTGTTACGCAGTCTTTTTCATCCGATGCGCTAAAGTTTCAATAATATTCAAGTCGGGGCTGCTTGATGGCTACGATAAAACTTTCATATTATCGTCCCCAAACCACTTTTTTGTTGATTTCGCAGTATGGCAGGACGCACCGTCTTGTTGAAATATAAAATTTTCATTTTCAAAAGTTCGTTCTATTGATGGAATCAAACTTCTTGATAAAATTTGTTGGTATTTTTCTGCATTTCGGTACCATCAATGAACTCGTAGTTGCCAACCCCTTTACCACTCATACACCCCCATATTATAACACCCTGGAGAAATTTTACCGTGCGCTGTAGACAATCTTTGTGAAAGGCTTCTGATTTTGGACGAATCAGCCTTTTTCGAAAATCGCCTACACACACATCAAATTTGGATTCGTCGCTGAAGATAACGTTACTCCACATTTCCGTTGCTCAGGATATTTTAGATTTTGCCCAATCCAAACGTTTTTTCTTCTGAATAGACGTTTTTCCTTTGCCTTTAACAAAAGTAGGGCTTGAATTTGTCGTAAGACGCTTCTAGTTTTACAAATCTTGACCTGAATACAACGATCTCTTTCACTGATTTTACGGGCCGGTCTGAACTTTTACCACGAACGCTATGAAGAGACAGCTAGCTTTATACTTTTTTATAATATCCCCGACTGTTGATTTTGCAATACTCAAGTCATTTGAAATTTTTTGCATTGATTTACCTCTGTAGTACTGAAATATGATAATTTCTCGCACTTTTTTGTTTGTTGCAACACCACGCGTCATTTTCGTATCAACTATTATACAAACTTGAAAGATACAACCCGAACTGACATCTCATTTATCTAAACACACTACATTTTACCATCAATGCATGGATAGCATTGATTTCTTGGTCAATAAACATTCGCGTTCGAATATTTATTTGTCAGCAAATTTGGTATGTTTCCGTTATTTTGCTATGTAATTCATGCGAAATAAAAAATAATTCATTACGATAGCACTTTCTGTGCTATCGCAATGTGCGTAAATTGATTATTCAATCGACAAAGCAAAAAAAATATTGAAATAGATATAAAAATGTCTTATTTATCATTTTTTGCATCGTCTAAACATTTAGTTGTCAGGGCTCATATATGCAATAATCTTTTGATTCGAAATTTCTTGTTTCGTTGTTCTTAAATTTCCTCGAGACTCATCTCAATGTCATTCACACAGATTTCTCCATTAACTGTTATTTGAGATTGCGTTCTTGATAATTGAACTGGATTGGATTGGGTTCGGGTGTAAACTATTGAGCAGAACAAAATATTTTCATTAATTTATGTCGTGTCTATATATTCCCTGGATGTTCTAGACTCTAGACAACTAGACATTGTGTATTTCATTAATAAAAGTTGATTATTTTTATCTTTTATTTCCAGGAGACCCATAACAAATAATAAGATAGGCATGGACTTTGAAAGAGATATTTTTCTCTAGATACAAGTCCGCTTTTGCTCGAGTGGTGCAATATTTAATAAACGCATGTCTAAGGAAGTTTATCAACGAGATGCATTTTCTAAGAGCATTAGTTTTTGGTTTCATTTTTGCAAAACACCACGAATACATTTACTGAATGGTTTGTGAAGTGACCGTAGCAGCTGACCAATGTCAAAAGTGTCTAAAATTTGCAGAAAACTGATCAATGCAAAATTAAAAATGTTATAGATTACAGTTTGCTTGGATGCTGTATACCTACTTCATTTCTTCAAGTTTTAAAAACGACACAGGAGTTGTTATAAATCGAGTATCAGAAGAAGTTTATATACTATATATAACTTTTAGTTTTTGGGTACATTTTTGCAAAACAGCACGCAGCAACAGAAACGCTTGGAATGCTTTGGGAGTTTGTTGAATGAAGTTGACGTTTCAAAGTGTCACTTTACTCAGGTCCGATCAGTGCATAATATATCGGAGATATTGTAGCAGATTTTTTGAATTCTCATATTTTTGCTTCAATTTATTGAGCTAGAGATTTGATATCTTCTTCAACGTTTGTTAGAACTTATTTAAAATTACAAAGTTTAGACTGACGCATTTGTGAAGCAAATGACCGCTATTGGTTTGTGTCATTTACCATATCGATTGTCCGCTCATTGCGCCGGTGGCGCTCCGTGTCAAACAGGGCTCCCTAAAAGGCGTCGCGACGCAAATATCAAATAGTACGAAACCTGTTGTCCGCGCGGTAACAATAACAACCCGCAACATATGGCCTAAGTTCGTGTTTTGCTGACTTCACTTTGACGCCAACGTTCACCGGGGTAAGTACTACCACCTTCCCATCAATTATTTTCCGCTGTACAAACGTGACCTCCTACAGATTCATGACCATGGACCGTCGACAGAGTTAACCTAGATACGCGAACTTGACCTTTAAATTGTAATTTTAAGCTGAGCAATTAGGATGCTCTGGCGATGAATTTAAGCAAAATTTTACCGTAACATTGCAAAAGTAACGAGATACTAATGAGATCGGGGGACCTTAGTTTGTTGATTATTATACACTTTTGATATATCACGACACGACACCACGATTCCAAGCACAATTTAAAAAATAAACTGGGTATAGAAAAAATGCATCAAATAAATGATATTGCACTCGAATTTCAGCATCCAGGGTGGCGAAACGGAATGGTTATGGGTGACCATTAAACAATCAAATTTGTTAAAAATTAAATTTTTAATTTTACAAGGGTTAAAAATTATTTTCTTCGGAATTCGCTTATTGTGTCTATTTAAAACTTTAAAAGTGAACGTCAATGTACAACTTTTATAACTTTTTTTTTCTAAAATTGCTAGAAGTTGAATTTGATTTTCCTAAAATATTTGTTGTTCGACTCTGATAATTTAATTTTGGTAGGTTTAAGACATAATACAAATAAAATCGAACCTGTATCTTTAATGGTCTAACAGTAACTCACATAATCCCATTGAAATCTAACCATGTATATAGCCTCTTGTTCTGCTGTTCATTTTTCTAAACACGATATTCGTGGTATTCATTTTTGTTTTAGTTTAAACAGTAAATCGAGAAACCCATTTTTCACTAATTATACCGAATTTTGACCTATCTTATTATCAGTATGAATACGTCAGATTACATGAAATGAAGAGGTTTAAAAAGTCAAATTTGTGAATAAGTAAAGATATCAAAATGACTCAAATATGCGTATTACTTTTACTATACAGGATATTTTATAATTGAATTTCAATAATCAAGGAGGCGATTTATGGGTCCATTTTAAAAGTAAAACTTCATATTAACATATGTCCTAATCGTCTTAACTTTAGAGATACAGGGTGGTAAAAAAAAAATATTTTTTTAATATCTGTAATACAACGTTAGAAATTTCGCACACAGGGACTATGCATCACTAGGCATTATTTAGTGCCCACATTTTTTTTAATTACACCAGTGGCGAGCGTACGTTATGTCACCTGTCTATTTTGGCAGACATTGATCTCTCTTAAAATAAAAATTATTCTTACAATCTCCAATCCAATAAAAAAATAAAAACCTCTTCTCTGTCTTCTCTGCATAGTCATAATATTGTTATCACTATTATTTCTTTTGCGCATTATCCCCTTTTTGACCAAGAAATATTATTTACAGATGAAACTAACTTTTCCAGAAATACAATCAGAAATTTCCACAATAATCATATTTGGGCCGATGAAAACCCCCATGGCATTGTAGAATATAAATATCAAGAACAGTTTCCGGTAATTGTTTGGGCTGAACCTGTTAGAAATTACTTAATTGGACTCTTTTTCTGTCAGAAAGGCAAATGGCCATAGTTATCGCCTGTTTTTAGAAGAGGATTTGCCAATATTTCTAGAAGAAGTACCGTGGTTAATTAGTGCCTGCTCACTTTAGTGATGCAGTAAGAGAATATTTAAATCACACATTTAATAACCGATGGGTAGGTCGCTGCGGAACTCAACCGTGGCCCCCTAGGTCCCCAGATTTAAAAAGTTTGGACTTTTTCTTATGGGGGCATCTGAAAAGTCTGGTTTATCACCCCCCAGTTAACTCTGTAGAATAGCTGAAGGATAAGAAACACTGGAGGTATACTTCAAAGAGTGAGGGGCAATATGAGGAAAAGAGCTGTAGCGTGTATCCTTCAACGTGAAGGACACTTCCAACAACTTTTTAGATTCTATGTTCTCCTTTTTTTCAAAAAGGTTGTTTTTAAAATAAGAATCGTTTATGTTTATCTTGTTGTTAGGATGTTATGTTATTTCATTAAAACTATAAAAGTAAAAAGAACAGTCTGAAGGACACTAGTTGGTAGCTAAAAATTAGATATTTTGTTTTAGATAGATATTTAATTTTTCACACAAAAAGTGTAGCGGCGACCTAATTAACCAAACCATTTTATTGGTTCATAGACAGTCAGTGGCACGGCACTGATTTCCTTATGTATTTGTATTGATTTATGAGCAGATTTAATATCTGATTTTTTTTTATTTCATTATACTGTTTTCACTTAAAAATAAAAACTAATTTCTCTGCATGTTGTCATATTAACAATATTGTTATGATTATGCAGAGAAGAGGTTTTTATTTTCCTAAGGGAAAACCGTACGTCAGATTGAAATAAATCAAGAAATTATTGGAAATGGTTAGAATAATTTTTATTTCAAGAGAAATTTATGGTGTACCATTGGTGTAAATTTTATTAGAAATAATTGGAGATTGTAAGAATAATTTTTATTTTGCGTACGCTCGCCACTGGTGTAATTAAAAAAAATTGGGGTACACTGAATAATGTCTCTGGATACATAGCAAAATTTCATTAGAATACTTATAGTAGTATTACAAATATGAAAAAAATATATTATATTTCTGAGAACTTTACCACCCTGTATGTCAAAAGTTAAGAAGTTTAGGACATATGTTAATATGAAGTTTTCTTTTTAAAATAAATAAAATAAAAATAAATCAATTAATTAATTAATTAATTATTGATATTAGATTAGAAAATACCCTGTATAGAAGCTGTCCTCAAATACGAACAGAAAGAATATTTTTTAAAAATGGTTGGGATTTATGACCCTGTATAAAACAAACGCTGCAAAAACGTAGCGATAGTGCATAAAATAAAAGATAATCTTTAATACACTGAAATCTATGTCAAATATCTTTGGTAGCTTTACACGTCATTTCTAAAACAGTTCACAATTTTTGTACATGTTGCGTTCTATTAGAATAGAAAAATATTAACGCGAACAACATGTAGAAATATTTTATGTGAGTACAACAAAGATAAAAGATAATCGCTTGGTCTTAGATAAAGTCTCAGCAAACTGAAAAGTTTAACCAACTTCCACCTAATGTCTATATTTTTCCGAACAAAATGACGATTACAGAAAGTCTTAAATTAGAATCAAATATAATTCCAAAGTGTGCCAGTTGAGTCTTTTTAATTCTAAAGTATTTTCTCGGTAATTAAAAAAGTTTGAGAGATTTCAATCCGGAATTCACTAGGATGAAGAGTAATTATTTGAACCAGAAATAGCTTTAATAAGGGCGGAGAAAAATTTGTTCTATTATTCTATAAATTTAATTATGCATAGTATCCAGAGAAACTAATTTTATTTACACAAGCAATAATTCAGCAACAGTATCAATATCACATCATGACGGTTATACTGAATTTGTCTCAATATGCCTCCATCATCTCGTCTCCTTCTAATCAGTTATAAATTGATCGTTTCAGGCTGTTCAGAAAAGATGTCTATAAAGCTACTAAGCTTGGAAGGGCGTACCCACACACAGACATACCAAACTCAGAACTTTGATAGCAGCATAATTATTTTTCTCTAAAAACAAAACGTAACATACCAGGTGACGCAATACAAGATTTAATTCTTCTTCTTCTTTAAGTGAGTAGTTGGTACTTTTCTCCTCTCATGACGTGTCCAAGGTACTGAAGTTTACGCTTTTTTACCGTACTTTATCGGTCCATTTTACCTTAAGTATTCTACGGTACAACCACATTTTAAACGCCTCCAGTTTCCTTATGTCCAGTTTCTTCATAGTCCAAGCCTCTACACCATAGTACAGTACCGACAAGACATAGCATCGCCCCATTCTGATTTTTAAATCCAAGCTGAGATCGCCGCCACAGAGCACTCTTTTCATTTTCACAAACGTTGTTCTCGCCTGTCCTATTCTAGTTTTGATTTCTTCAGAGCAGTCGTTATTTTTATTTACAATTGTACCTAAGTATTTATAACTGTCAACTATGGAGTGGTTATTTATATGAATTTGTGAATTGTTTGTGCTGTTTTTGATATTATCATAAATTTTGTATTTTTTACGTTTAGTGATAGTCCGAATTCTTCACTCGATGTATTAACTTTGTCTACTGCAATCTGTAATTCGTTTAGGTTGGTAGCTATCAGGATCGTATCATCCGCATGTCTTATATTGTTGATAGGCACTCCGTTAATTTTTAGTCCTTTCGTTTCATCGTCCAATACTCGTTTCATTATTTCCTCTGAGTAAAGGTTAAATAACATCGGTGATAACACGCACCCCTGCCTAACGCCTCGACGGATTTCTATTTCTTCGGTGTTATTCCCTTCTATTTTTACCACTGCTTTTTGATTAAAATAAAGATTCGTAATAATTTTTATATCTCTGGTGTCTAAGTTCTTCTCTTTCAGAAGCTGGATAAGTTGTTCGTGTCGGATCGAAGGCTTTGTTGTAATCAATGAAACATATATAAAGATCCTGATTCATATCCATACATCGTTGGGCGAGAACGTTCAAGGCAAATATTGCTTCTTTTGGGCCTAAGCCACCTCGGAAACCGAATTGACTCTCGCTGATATTTTGTTCTAATGTTTTGTATATCCTGTGATGTATCACTTTCAGAAATATTTTTAGCGTATGACTCATTAGACTGATTGTTCGAAAGTCTGTGCATTGCCTTGCATTATGTTTTTTTGGGATAGTGACGAACGCTGATAGCAACCATTCCCTGGGTATAATACCTGTTTTGTATATGGTGTTGAACAGATCTGTTAGACTGTGTATGTTTTCCTCTTCTATCAATTTGAGAATTTCAGAGTGTAACTCATCAGGCCCTGCAGCTTTTCCATCTTTTTTGATTTTTATAGCATGGATGACCTCTTCTTTAGTTATTTCCGGTCCACTGTTTTCTTGTTCTGTTACTATTCTGTTTATATCTCTCTCATCATCGAATAATTCTGTTATGTAATTTTTCCATGTTCTTAGTTTTCCTTCCATTTCCATAATAATTTTGCCATTCTGGTCAGTGAGTATTGACGGTTGTCTTTTTTTCTGTAACCCTGCCAGTTCTTTTACTTTCTTGTGGACATTGAAGCTGTCGTTTTCTTGAAGGGCTTCTATTTCGTCGCATTTTCTTTTGTAGAATACCTCTTTTGCTTCTCTTATCTGTGATCGGATTTCTTTCTGACTATTCTTAAATGCTTCGTTGTTGTCTTTTACACCACGTCGTTCGTTCATCAAATTCAAAATTTCTGGAGTCATTCATTCCTGTTTTTTCCCTATTTTCTGTTTTGTCAGAATGGTCTTGCTCGGCTCAATTAATGCATTTTTTAAATCTTTCCATTGTTTGTCCGTGTCTTCTTCCGCTGTTATTTGATTGTTTTTGAGGGTTCTGAGGTTGTCATTGATCTTATTTTGTAGCCTTTGTCTTGTTTCTTGGATTTTTAGACCCGATAGGTCTATACAATTTGTTGTTGGTATTACTCGTTGTTTTTTAAGTGTTATTAAAAACCGGGCTATTAGTGGATTATAGTCCGATGAGACATCTGCCCCTGGGTAGGTTTTAACTGATTTGATTACATTCCTATATCTGTGATCTATCAAGATGTAGTCAATTTGGTTCCTGACTATATTTTGTTTGTTGTCTTGCGGAGATTTCCAGGTGTACAAACGGCGGTTTGGAAGTTTGAAGAACGTATTCGATATAATAAAATCGTTTTCTTGGCAAAATTGCAGCAGTCTATCACCTCTTTCGTTTCTCCTACCAAGTCCATATTCTCCCACATATTTGTCAAATCTACCTCTGCCAATCTTGGCATTGAAGTCTCCTAATACTAGTGTTATGTCACTTGATTTTAGAGATTGTATGATGTTATTAATCTCGTTGTAGAATTCCTCAATGTCTTCGTCACATTTATCTGCTGTCGGGGCGTATGTTCGAATTATGTTTAATTTACAATGATACGTTTGAAGTTGGAGTAACATGGCTCGGTCTGATATAGGGGTAAGGTTTATTACTGATTTATTGATTTCTCTGGATACCACGATCGCAACTCCATATCTATGGTGGGTGTCATCACTTCCTGAGTAATAAATGGTGCCGTTGGCTATTGATTGTTGTCCAGAATTCGGCCATCTAGTGTCACTGATTCCTAGGATGCTTAGATCTAACCTTTGCATCTCCTGGATAACATTATGTATTTTTCCAGGTTCATATAAACTGCGTACATTCCATGTACCAATTCTCATAGCTGACTCGGGGATTCTTCGCACCCTCTGATCATTTAAGATCTGCCGGGGACTGAGGGCCGTTTGTTTTTTGTTTTCAGCCATGATGATTTGTACTAGGGAGAATCGATATGATCTTTAATGCAGTGGGTTCCCCTTGCCTTCAGCATTCTCGTGCCGTTGACCGTGTTGGTTCATCCGCCTTTTGGACCGATTTCTCAATCCATGGACCAGAGATGGCCCTACCTCTTGATAGCTCCTCCACCCGAAGCTGTTGACCATCAAAAAGGGGGACTGCTTATACCGGCAGTCACTCGGTTGGTCTGACCTTGTTTCCCACCGGGATTGGTTACCACGATCTTCCACAAGGTTGGTCAGGTTTCCAGGGAATACCACTTGGCGGTGAGAGTCGGAATTGAGTAGGAGAGGCTGACTGACGTTCGCTGGAAACAACGTCATATATTCGCTTCACTACCCCCTTAACCCCCTTAAAAGATTTAATTGATATGTAACAATTTATTAAAATGTTATTCAGATGACACCTTACTTTGTAATTGGATTATACTTGTAGAGTATTGTATTGGATAAATAAATAAATGTTCCGTTCACTTCAGAAAAAATACCAAACGAATGAACCGTGTAGATGTCTATTTTATAGTAATCCAAATAAACTTTTCTCGCAACGAACCATGAGCGTAGATAAGGGCACTGACATTCATTCTTGGATCTAATGAAAAAAACCTTCAACTTCGGACATTAGACGGAACTAACCATAACTTTCACATGTCAACAATATGGACGCACGCCAATTGAGATACGGTATCTCGATTTCAGAAGATAAATAACCACACTTTTAATATCAAACGAGTGATTTCGATTATTGTCCAGCGTACCACGTATGTTGTTCCTCTCCAAGAAATTAAATTCCCAAAATCAATCGGGACACAGTTGGACGTCGAAATGAATTAATTTGTATCGGAAACCATTTTATTTGGCGGAGATATAGGAACGAAACGACTTGGCAACCCATTCGACGATATTTACAACGCCAAACCCGAGTCGGGAACTTTAACTATTATCTCAGATTCGGAGTCGGTTCTGCTAAAGTTTGAACCATTTAGAGCCGCAGTAGATCGCCAAAGTTCGCCCAACTTTTATAGTTTAATTTGGTAACTCGCGATAAAATATTTTGGCTCTTTTTTTTTTTTCGTTAAATAACTCTATGTATAAGCGTCAGGATTTACTCAAAAACTGTGTTCCGAGAGTTCAGCAGGGGTGAATAAATAATCACCAGACACTAAAGATAAATGCCGCAATTTAAACTATATTACATACGGCAAGAGCATAATGGTTAGATATTTCACTCGGGTCCGTCGCGTCTTATCAACCTGAAAGGCAGAACAATATATAGCCACCCATATTGTCATTAAGGTAATTACGCAGTCCTGCAAGAAACGCTTCAAGTTTTTGTCACTCTAGTATACCTAATAAGAATGCTTGTCTTGTGAAGAAATTTTGTACCTAATGGCCAGAGTAATTAAGCTTCCCCGTCAGCGCAATACATTTAAAAAAAAGGCTGAGTTAGCAAAAGACAAATTCTCATCAGCAAAAAATATTTTATGTGAGAATTATCAACTCATCTCCAGTACTAGAAATATTAGAAATGCTGATACCACATGATAAATTAAGTTTTAAGAATGGTAAGGACCTTTTATCCATTCAAGACAAAAGATCGTTGAAGAGCACAGCGAGACGAACGACGCGTAACGAAGCGAAAAGGAGTTTTATCAAGCAGTAAAGTTTAAAGGAAGACTTGTTTTTTTTAGCACAAGGAAAATACATTAAAATACAGGGTGTTTCGAAATTAGACGTCAATATTTTAACCATGTGTTCTGTGGCCCAAAATAAGTATAAAAGTGCATATAAACTAAGTTCCAAAACGTCTCAGTTTTTAACATACAGTAACTAGATTTTTTAGACTCTATTTAACGAACTAAAACGTAATATGGGATTGTCTTCAGAAAAGGCGTGGGAAAAATTTGCCCCAAATTTTTTGTTTGTCGACTGCAGAATTTGAAAATCTTCTCCCGTCTGTAAAATATCTAATTACATACCAATCTAGCGTGCGGGAAGCGTCACTTTTCCCCGTCAGTTTCGTTTCCCACGGATCAGAGCCACTTCGGACATTTCCGGGATTTTACCGCATGGGTTTGGGAGCAATCGGATGTTTTCGGAGATATTTCCCACGCTTTGAATTTTGACGTTCGTCAATTCTGACGGTCACGTCAGTGAATGTATTCTTGTTGTTTTGCGAAAATGTACCCAAAAACTAACGGTCGTAGAAAAAGTATAGTATGCAACACGTTCGGTAAACTTTTTAACTCATTTGTTTATTAAAAACTCGCTCCGCTAGTGTCAAATGCAGTTTACCGCACTTGTTGCATAATATACTATTATTAACGAAAGAAGAATGAAACTATCAACTGTAAAGCTAATTATTCTAATAAAAATTATAAAGTTTACATTTTAAAGAAAGTTGATTGTTGATGAAAAATAAGATATTTAAATCTGATCGGAGCTGTTTTCAAATAGAGAATTGTGCAACGTGGAAATTTTGAAAATAGATTTTCAATTAATATGTGGGCGGGGATATTAAACGGCACACTGCACGGTAAAAGTTTAGTAACTGTATGTTAAAAACTAAGACGTTTTGGACCCTAGTTTATATAAACGTCTATATGAACTTGTTAAATAGAGAGTTTTATTCTCTCTCTTTTTAAAGATACATTTTTCAAAATTAACTGATTTCATCACAATTACTTTAACTATTTTTGTAGCATGCGAAAGGGCATGCGAAACAGTCTGCCAAAGGCAATTAACTAACATTTTTAAGTGGGATTATTGGGTTCATGCTGTTTTTCATAAACATGCTGCTCGAATCCCAATTTATGCTATTCTCACAGTGATTTTAGCTAATATTCAAATAGCGACAAATCCCTAAAATTTGAATTTAACAGATCCGAAACTCTTCTAGCTTCTAATAGTGGTGCGCTGTCTTGTCAAAATAGTAATGAACATCAGTTTAAGCACTTTAATTAGAAATAAAAAAATGTAATAGTTCTATTTATTTATTATTATCTACGTGTATTGTTGGGTATCGGCCTCTCTCTGAATATCAGCTAAGATCACTATCAAAATTGTTAATATTTTGCATAAAGTACAACGAAAAACTGAAATATTCCATTGTTCACTTTCTAACTCGAAAAATTTTGGTTAACTGGCTTTGATAGGTTTTCGCACACTAGCCAAAAAGAATCAAAACAAAAAAGAAAGGTCTCGGCAACAATGATTAGATCTGTTCATTATCAAAAAGTTCATTCAATTAGTTGCATATAAAAAATATAACAAAAACCAAAAGAAAATATTAGAAATTTGTCTAGAGAATTTAATTGAAAAAGTGCCTGGAAGAATGTGAAGTATCGTTTTTGAAATCTGAAAAATAAACATAATAACAATTATATCGCTGTCCATAAATCATATAGCTACGAGCATCTCCTCTAAAATCATCCACATTTGCTCACTATGAACAAAGAACATCGTCCTCATCAATCATTAGTTAATTAATTTTCCACGATGTCAACAGATCTTGGACCGCCATTTTTCACTGGTTTTGTTGATCAATACATTTATTATCAAAAATATTGCTCTAACGAAGGGAGAATTTATACATCCCATTATGACGCCAAAATTTATCTTTAGAAATTAAAAATAGCCTTTCTAACGGAAAACTCATTTAATTTTCAGTTTGCCGCTAGAATTTGCTGGCGTTCGGATACGAGTTTCCATTGTTGCTCTAATTTAAATTCCAACACTTCGAAACGGGTCCTTAATGAAATTCTTCCGTTTGTTTGGCAATTAGCTTTTGTCTATCAATGAAATGGAATAGCGTCCTGCTTTATTAGCGACACAATTTAATAGACACACGCCTACTGGTGCCACCCAACATAAACAGGACAAGAAGCACAAAGGAGACTTGTTCCCTTTGTATGCAACGTCAAGTAATTGATAAAATCGCTAGAAACTTGCAACCAACACAAAAAATTATAATTGCCTTCCCATTCTTTTGGCAATATAAATATTTTGTGCGTATACAAGGTGAGAGACATGTTATTTTAAAAAAATTTCAGGCGTAGTCTTACGCGATGCTTAATGTTCGAGATACTGGATGTCGAAATTTTACTTATATTTTCGATTTTTGTCAATTATTTTTCAATAAAAAGACACAGCGATCGGAAATTATGTTTCGAGGGTTTGCGAATGTTAATATGTATTCTCCAACTTTTTTACGTAAAAGTGGTCCCTAGGAATAACCGTTTTTAAGAAAACCTTAAGGGAGAAAATTTTACGGGAATAATTATCGGTGGTCCCGCGCGAATATCAGAATCAAAATATAATAAGTTTTTACATACCCAATCTTCCAAATATTAGGTGTTCAAGTTTAATACCAGTTCGTAATTGTTCATGAAAATTGTCTCGAAACTGATAAGCACATTGTCTTTTCCTTAAAATTTTTATAGTAATTTCCATTCCGTTTATATGTCAATTTTTATGAAATTCACAGCGTTGCGCACTTCATATTTTTGGTTATTTCTCTGTAAAATAAATAAAAATTTAAATCACTGCCCTGAGAAGCGTAAAAATCACAAAATTATAGTCAAATATAATGTGTCAGTAATACTCAGAGTATTATTTTCTTTGGAATTATGTGATCAAAAATGAAAATATCTTAGGTAAAAAAGGCTACAATTGAAAAAATTATGTATTTTACTTCAGTTGTTGCTATTTCATCACTATCTACAGTGGTGGCCAATGAAATATAAATATAATATATTTTGTGGCGAATAAACCTTTAGAATATCATTGCAACTGCATCTTTTGGGCATAAAGTTTATAAGCATCTGAAAAAATTCTACCTGCATTCTGCTTTAGTTATTTCCTTAAGTTCTTGCTTATTTCTTATTTTCTGCTTGATAACTGTATTTTTAAGGTAAGTCCAAAAATCCTCAATGGGTCGATATCTGTCACAGAAAACTCTTTCCACATTAATGCGGCTCTCTGGAAATACCATAGCAAGAAAAATCTCCACTCAACTTTAGACTACCCCCTTCATATTTAACGGCTTTGATGGTGTGTTTTGATAATAGTTCGTGGTTGGGCGTTCTTCTAACATATCGCCATATTACACAATTTCTTTAACTTTAACTTTAAACGATGTGTAATGCTCTTTGAAGAAAATAGAGCGACTTTTATTGCTTCTCCACCATTCAGGTGACTTGCCTTAAGCCTTCTCGGAATTGTCTTTGAACGTATTTCTAACCGCAGTTCAGTTTTAATAGCGGTAGATGACTTAAATGGATCGTTTTTAGAAGTCCGAAAAATCTGTCTGTCTTCATAACAGGTTGTATTCTTCTTGTTTGACGGTTTTCACGTACCGATTGCCGATTTAATGCATTTTTCATCTTCTTTTTAGAATGACAGTATACAGTGGATAGCACATCTTGAAAAGAATTATTTAGAAAAATTTCCTAACTCAAAAGCAGTTATTCCGCCACTCTATTTTAATGGCCAAACAAATATCATTTTATTTGTGCAGCAAAACTACGGGTAGTGTAAGCTCTAATGTGACAAAAAAATGTCAGGTCATCACTAATCCCAAATTTATAACAAATTCTAACATACTTCCAGCGCACTAAGGCTTTACCAATATACTGTTTGCCCCAGTCATCTAAAGGAGAGTTTTGTTCTGTTAGTTCGAGCTATAGACAGCGTACACCACATAGCAAATTTATTATTTTCTGGAGCGCTTGTAAATTGACCTCTGAGCAGATTTTGGCAGAAGAAGAAGTCAAATCTATCGTCCACAGCTTGTAGAAATTTCTTAGAAAAATCTTGAGTAGGCTAATCACTACATAAAACGTTTTTCAAATACACATATATTTTGCTTTTTTTTTAATATTTCATATCATTCATACATAATTAATATGCATTCGAGCTTATTTAAATGTTACGATTTAACCTTAGTATACTGCCCAGCGACGTTGTCTAGCTTTTCCATGAATCGAAGCAAAATGATACGCGCAGTGAAATAAATAAAATATACTGTGTGGTAGGGTAGGTTGTGCACTAAATTGCCTCCGATTCTTTATACTTTTCATTCAGTGGACCAATTTACTTCCCTCTGTGTTGCTATATTTAATTTATTCAAGAGACAAATGGAAAGCATAGTGTTTTAATATATTATATATTTAATAAATTATTATTAAAAAAACAATTAAGAAACAATAAAAAGAAAATTGAAATCCTCTATCGCGCCTGATATCAACTTTAGAAATTAATAAGTCTGTTTAAATTGCTGCTTTCCCTTTGTCCCTTGAATAAATTAAATATAGCAACACAGAAGGAAGTAAATTGGTCCACTGAATTAAAAGTATAAAGAACCGGAACACTTCGAAGTGTTTTCGGAGCGCGAGCATTGAAGATGCCAAGTGAGATTTTGGCGAAACGTCTGCAGGATTCCAGGATTATGTCTGCATTGTAATATTGCCTCGTATTGTTTTACCCATGTTTTACGCTCCTTGATCGTCAACGCCTTATAAAAATACAAAACAACTGTTGTAGGTTTGTGTATGGCTTAAGGAATATGACCACGTGTCCCCTCAAATTAAACTGTTTCAGTGGTGAAAAATAGGCAATTTATTTGAATACCTATTCGTTGTTTTGATATACAGCATCTTAAAGGCTTCTTTTTAAAACATAAGCTAGTTTTTCGCTGCGAAACCCACAATGTAAATATTAGGGAGAATATGATAACTGATCTGCTCTACGCGGGGGTTTACTGATAATGCGCCAAATACATTTAATCAGTATAGACATTTCTTTGCCTTATCATCATTAATCACCTTAAGCCTTAAAACGTTTTCGCAAGAACATTAAAGGCGTGTTATTAGACAAAGAAAGTGCTGATTGGGTTTTTCGTCTTTTAATTAATCATAGAATTATTTCTATAATTATTTACTTTCTTCTTCTTTGGTTTATATTTTATTTTTATTTACCACGGGTTGTTACAAATTGTATTCTCAAAAAGGCGTATAATATAGAGACTAATTTTGTTGCGTTAATGTTGAGTAGTTGACTCAATCAACTTGACTTCGCCCTTTAATATTTTAGTATTATATAATGTGTATTATGTATTTTATGTATCTCAATTTTTAATAAAGACTATTTTTATTATTATTGTTATTATTATTATTATTATTATTATCCCTGTCGGTTTGAAAACATAGCAGTATATATAAAATGCATTGGAATAATTAACCAAACCAGAGTAACTAACTTTTAACAAAAAAAATGTATATTAATTCTAAGAAGTTAATTCCACCGTACATGAAACCGTAACACTTGATTAGGTTGTACCTAATACCTGAAAATAACTTGTGTAATGTAAAATATGTAAGTGTAATATGAAATAAGTTTGATTAACGCCACTTTAGTCATGAGTTTCATTTGGAACGAGCGGAGGGCAGCAACTATTAATGGCTCGCGACCATGGTAACGAAGCTGATGTCTGAAAGTGACACTTTGCGCCCGCTTAGCCGCGCATAATTGGATATTTTAGAGTAGGGAGTAGAAAAAACAAATTCTGCAGGTCACAGACTACACTACTTTTGTGTGAGCCACGTGACTTTACCCACTATGCGCCAAATAAAAGTAATTTCGCGGGACAAAAGGCGGCAAATACCGCAGTCGGCCGTATAACGAGGATATTGCATTTCGATTCGATTTGCTTCCTATAAAATAAGACACCGGCAAAATATATAAAAGGGCGATTTTATTTTTAGAACCGCTCTCACGTGAATGTAACAAGTTTAAGATTAAATTTTCACAAAGGTTTCCGTATAACCTAGAGAACGTAAAGGCGGTAATCTTACGTAAGCAGCGACGCGAACTGCTTTTACCGATATATGTTTCCAAATCACCTGAAATATGGTTGTGGTTTTGACATTGTCCAACTTCCTTACAACATTGAAAATAATCGCAATTGTTTTGATGAAATACAATAAATAAACTAGCAAATTCCTAGTTTAGCGGATTTACTACAGCCGCGATAATACGGAACTTGTACATTATTTTTATTTCTTTAATAGATTTGTTTATGTATAGACATAACGCAAACCAAATATGAAAATTCAAAACCCAATATTTAAGTTGCAATAAATAATTCAAGTTGTGACACCCGGCTGTTCCTTTTAAACGACACCAACCGCGTGGGAATGATCGTGACGTCATACCGCTGCTTTTCGATCGATAGTGTTATTCTCAGGTTGTAAGGCGAGAATTATATTATTGACGAGTATTTTTGTCTAGTGTAAACGTGTGTTTGTATTTATTCTACGCCAATTTGTATTTGTGCTTAGCGTGATTTACATGATAATAATGGAAGCGACACAAAAACAATATTAGTACAACCCGTAAACCTCCGGATAAACTTTTTCTTCGTCTGCCAGAAAATAACAACTGTAGTTTTTTGTTAACATTATTATCAAGGGTCACTTTAGAATTAACCGTGCAAACATTTTTAACTCTTCGAACTTGCCCCCATCCTATTGCAAGTCTCCACAGAAATGGCTTCATAATTTACATTTTATTTAATATACTGTTTAAATTTTAAAAACTTAATAACTTTAAGCTGATTACAATTCTGTATTGGTTTAAAACTAGTGGATACATTTTCTACGAACATACCTTTTAATTTGAACACCGCGAAACTCAGCAAAAACATATGCACTAAAGGTAAATTATCAGATTGACCGTTTAAAAAATCGGCTTCAGTCATTTCCAAAACTTTCTGTTTGAAACTAAACACAAGATAATAAAAACAAGGACAGGATTAAAACTAAAATCAAAAATTAAAACCATTAAGACGAACGTGTTGTCGCTTTCTAATGGGTTCTCTATGCTGCCATCCGGCTGGCACGTAGTCTTACAAGCTAACTGACGTCACAACGGGTCACAGCCAATGACAGCGCGTTTCAAATGGGATTTTAAAGTTTACAATTTTTAATTGCTTATTGTTATTACATAGAACTACGAAATTATTTTTTTTTATGAACTGTGTGTGGTTCGTTTAATAGCATAAACTTATTTTTATAAATAACATTTTTCAAATTAAAGTTTTGTTAAAGGTCCCTACTGATTTAACCTGCTTTCCTTTGGCAAACATTTGCAACTCTACGGAAATGGACAATTAGTGTGAACATAACAATGAACCCATATTAATGATCTCTGAAAATAATCAATAATTGTTAAAATAATTCAATAGGCTATACAGATCCCTGAATAATTAATAATAATAATAATAATAATGTACAGCAATGGCTTACAACCCTGGATGGGTCTTTGCTGACTTCACAATAACCTCCCATTTCTGTCGGTCGGCCATCAGATCAAACGGTTTATCTATATGCAATGCTCTTAGGTCTTTGACAATATTGTCTTTCCACTGAAGCCGTCGACGTCCCAGTGGTCTCTTCAGAACCGGTGCTTCTTGGGACGCGGGTTGGACTCTGGGACTACATGGTAGTCTCCTTACATGTCCCGCCCACTGCAGTCGCTTAGATTTTATTTCTCGTACAATATTATTACCTCCGTATACTTCTTCCAATTCTTTATTGGTACGCATTTTGTATCGTCCTGTGGTTGGATTAATTATAGGGCCATATATCATTCTAAGTACTCGCCTTTCAAACACTCGCAGGCGTTCTTCATCTGCTACAGTTAACGTCCAGGCTTCGCAACCATACATCACTACAGGTCTTATTATTGTCTTATATATTATGATTTTGGTACGCCTCGATGTTCGCTTGGATTTTATCAGGTCTTCTACTGCACAGAGGCACCTATTACCGGCCTGGATTCTGCAATTAATTTCTGCTGTTCCGTCAGTGTTTGCTATTAACATCCTTCCCAGATATTTGAATTTTTTTGTGATGTTTTGGCATACTCCGTCTTCGTGTTGGTTATTTCTAGCGCAATACATAATTATGTATAATTATTTTTTCTCCGTTAATTTCAAGCGCAATGCTCCTCGCGTATTTTTCGAAACCATTACACACACAAAATAAATGTGGGACTATTATAATGTTCTATTGCCCTTCGGGATTGGAATTTCGGCGTATACTTTACTCGAGACCTTCAATTGTGTGAACATTTCTGGAAAGTCGATTCCAATTTTCTCTTTACTCTTGGAAAAAGATAACGAAGGTAAACGAATTATGACACCACATTCACTAGATTCACTGCCCCAGAACCATCATCAGAAACTCTTCCGACACTTTTGATGTTGATATTTACAAAATGTTATTAAAAATATTAAAATATCTAATCGCTAAGTTTTGTTATACTTTTTGCGACAATATATAACGACAAGCGACTCTATGAATCGGATTTCTGAGATTGCTTGTTCGCGTATCGGCAAGCAACCCCTTTTAGCGTGACAAGAAATTTTAAATATTTACAGTTCAGAAACCGCGCACATGCACGTGCACAAAGCACCGTTTATGCATTACTTATATGCGTGCGAAATGTGTTTGATAAAAACATACTATCCACTAGATAGGGCTTCTTAAACTTTTTAATATAGCGACCCCCTTCAAACTTAGGAAATTTTAAACGACCCCCTCCTCCATATAATGAAATATATATTAACCATAGATGTAGATGTAATATCGCACTATTTTACAATGTAAATAAAATAAAGATTAAAGAATACGTACCCATTCATTTCACATATATATAATTGGAAACGTTGACGGGATATCGGTCGTAATAAAACACAATAAATAGAATGACATAAAACTATATACATATATAGTTATTCAATAGAAAAAATAAACTTTTGTAACAATTTTTTATAAGAAAACATAAAACTATATATATCCAATAGAAAAAATAAACTTTTGTAACAATTTTTGTAATAAAAACATATTATTAACATCAAACAATATTAATGTGACGGATGTGATTGTTTATTTTTACACAAATAATTAAATCTAGGCTCAATTTGAGTTAGTGCAGATCGTAATAAATTTTCAACGTTTATTAAAGTTGAACGGTATTTTGATTTTATGTAAATTAATGTGGAAAAGGCTGATTCACATAAATATGTTGTACAAAATGGCAGTAATTTGTTCATTGCCATTTCCGATAGTAGGGGATATTCTGATTTGATTTCTATCCAAAATTCATGCACAGGCACTTGAGAAAATCTGAGTCGCAAGGTAGTATCACTTGTTAATTCGGCAAATTCTTCTTGTGCTTTTAAGTTTAAAAAATTAATTTCTTCCATGTCAATTGAAAATGGATTGCAAATCCATTGTTGTGTATCGATATCATTGGGAAAATACCTATGCATGTAAACTTCCATATCCTTCAAATGATTTTATTTTATTATAATTTTATAATTTTTGTTATAGGAGTATCTTTTTTTGAAATATTGTTACTAATTATATACTCGTCAGTAAATGGAAACATTTCGAGCGATCCACTTTCCACTCTGTTCTTCCATATAAGAATTTTTTTAACAAAGGCCTCAAGTTTATTTTTTAACATAAACATATTAACGCAGACTCCCTGCATTGATAAATTCATATCATTGATTTTATCAAAAATATCTGCCAAATAGCATAGCTTGAGAAGCCATAAATTATCGTGAAAATAATCGGCCAAATTAGAATTTTGCTCTGTTAGAAATATGACAACTTCATCTTTTAAAGTTAATAATCGTTTCAAACTTCGACCTCTTGATAACTTCAGCATGTAGCAATAAACTTGTATAATCCGAATCCATATCGATGCACAAATTTTTAAACAATCGACTATTAAGTGCTCGACTTTTGATAAAGTTAATGATTTTGACTGCATCAAAAAACACAGTGTTTAATTCTGGTGCAATTTTTTTAACAACAAGTGCCTCTCGGTGAATCATACAATGCGTAAATGTAATATGATCATTTCCAGCTTTAACAAATGCTGTAAAACCAAGATCTTGTCCGGTCATTGCTACAGCACCGTCCGTGCACACACCAACACAATTTTTCAAATTTAATCCTTCTTTTTCAAAAAACTCATTTACTTTTTTATATATATCTTTTCCACGAGTATGACCTTCCAGAGGACGACAAAACAGTATATCTTCATGAATGCTTCCCTCATAAATATATCTTACAAAAAGTAACAACTGTGCCATTTTTGAAATGTCTGTCGACTCGTCCAGTTGTATTGCAAACTTTGAGCTGTCTTTAAGCCTCATAAGAAGCTGTTGAAATTGATCATTGCTAATTTCTGAAATTCTTTTGGACACAGTGTCATTTGATAATGGAATTTTACCAATTTCAGCAGCATACTGTTTTCCGTGAACAATTTCAGACATTCTTATAGCTGCAGGTAGTAAAAGTTGCTCTCCAATAGTAAATGGCTTTTTCGTTTTTGCTATCAAATACGAAACTTCATACGATGCCAATAGATATTTATCATTCAAAGTAACATACTTCTCCAAAGTGTTCTTTTCTTTATTTGATGTTTGCAAAAGACGCTCAAAATATTCTATTGGCTTTTTTGATAACGTTACATGTTTAATATTCAAATGTCGTTGCAGTTTTGACGGTTTCGTGCTTTCTGCAGCCAAAACTTCTTTGCAAATTAAGCACACTGGTTGTTCTTCATTGTTGTGAGAAGAGCATGTGAAGCCATACTGCAAATATGATTCGTCATATTTTCTTTTTTTTTGTTTTTCTAGAAGTCGGATTTGAAGCACTGCAACTTGGTTTGTGACGGCGTGGCAGACTTATTAGTTGGAATTTTAATTAGCCATTTATCCATGATGGTTAAATAATAATAAATAATTAAACAAAATGTAGTTGAACTTTAACGTAATAATTAAAAACACCAACTGAAAATTACACAGTAAATACACACATGTTACTACGAAGACAAAGCCGAGTCCAAACTAAAGTACAAACAGAAAAATAACTACACTCGAAACTTTACCCCCCTGGGGGTCGCGACCCACAGTTTAAGAAGCCCTGCGACTAGAAGATTTGAAACTCAGGGTGTTTGCTGAATAACCTTCGTCATGGACGTTACTATATAATTATAGTTATTATTTTAGAATACATAGCTGCGGACAATATAGTGTCCGTAAGGATGATGCGATGCTAAACTCAACGCGAAATGATCCGTTACTAAAAATATTCTGCATCTGGTCAAACGACTAATAGTTTATAAGATATTGTTAATTGGGTTACCCTGTAAATTTTTGTGTCATTAAAAAGACCTTAAAATAAAAGATTTGAGTTTTCGACAACCATTGCAGGAACCACTGGCAAAAGTCTTTTGGTACTATGCGGTTTGCATTTTTTTTAAAGTTCTTCCAATATTAGTTTTTACTAGTCCTCTCGGTGTATTTTACCTTTCGTTTTGAGGTTGTAGGATTATTTCGAAAGGATTCTAAAACTACCTTTTTTTGTAACACTCTGTGTGATGTACAGTTTTATGTCCTTTTCTTTTCGAAACGTCTACTGTTATTAATTGCCTTTAAAAAAAAATTATCCCATTTATTTAATATTTGACAATTATCAGTACACGCCTATTTTCTTGGGGTCGCGCCGTCCAAAACTTACTCATTCAAACTAATAAAAACACTGTAGTTCAAATAGCAAAATAACAAGCATGCTGAAAGAATAATTGATTCAAATAAGTTTTTTACAATACAATTTTTCTGTTGATAATTATTAAACTGTTAGTTTTAAAAACATTACACTTACGCCAATAAATTCTACGTAAACAGGTGCCGCGTAATTTTTTTTATAGAAACCGAAAATTATGCATAGTAGAAAAAATACATCACATTGTGTTAAGGTCTAAAAGTATGCACGCATAAAAATAACTTACTAATACGCAACCAACATTACGCAATTCTGATATGATATACCAGTCCACAAAATGATCTAGAAATACTTTCATCTTTGATTTCCTATTCACTTAAGCACCTTTTTTGGAAAGAAAGGTAGGCCGTCCAATTCAATTATTGAAACTTCGGTTTCTCTGGGGACAGCTCAACAATGGCTGACGGGTGACGAATTGCAAGCACGTGGACTGATCCCACGGATAAGAAATGACCGAAGAAACATTTATTTTATTTGCACTTATATGGGACAAGACAGTGACAAACGGACGTCAATTGTCGCATATAATAAAAATATAAATTTGATTGAACGGTCAATATTTGTTAAAAATTGAGCAGCATCCATTTTTTCTTTTGCAGCTCACGCCCAAACATGACAACAGAAGATAACGGCAATATTGGAGCAATTCTGAAACCTACTTCCAGCAGCAATGAGGACCTGAGTGAATACACTGACGCCGACGAAAGTATTTCCGCGCCGACCGAATTTTTAGCTGAAGTAGGGCAATCTACAAACTAATTATTTTAAATATTCGATCTAGAGCGCTTGTGAACTCTGTGTATCACAATAAACTCGATCTATATTGAAATGGCACTGGCATCATAGAAATGTGCGACAACTTTTACAATGGAAAAAGATTGTTAGTAAGGGGGATTCTTGTCTTTGTCTTGCTAATTTATATTTATTTATTTATATGGATATTTCTTACTGAAATCATTTACATATTTGATCATCTGTAAATTTTTGTAAAAAATAAAATTTATAGTAATCGAACTGAAAGTAACCAAAACTCCGAAAAGGCGGATACAAATTACTATACTTCATTCCAATTCAAAATTTTAAGTCTTTTCTACAGTTTCAAAAAATGTGTAGTATCCATTTTTTAGGAGTAACATTCCGACTTAAAATATTAATACACATTTAACTAAATACATACACTTAAAAAAAATAATGCTTGACATTCCAAATCACAATCGAATTAACAATTTTTTTGTATAAGTTAATGAATGATTACTAACTTAAAAACCACAATCATAACATGCAATACTTCGAAAATAAAATAAACCTTCTTTTGTCGGATATATACACTTTTGCAACTACATCCAAGACAAGAATTTACCATTTGCAATTTGCATACACAGACAGATTGGTGGAGTACAGCTGAAAGGAGAATAATAAAAAATAATCTCTTATTACATTTATCTCTAGTATAAGTTTTAGTAATAAGTAGTAAATAAGTATTAGTATAACCGTATTACAAAGAAAAGGGTAAACATTATTTACCGACTTGGCGTTTAATCTGTAAAATGTTATTCCGTTTTTCTAAAGAGATAACTAAATCTATTTAGTATATAATGGAAATAACATTCTAATTGTGGATATTTTCAGTTTCTATCGGCAGTTATGTTAAAGGACTACGTGACAGCACTGAAGTATTGCAAATTAAGTGAGTAACTTTGCCTGATTAGTGATTCAAGCACGAGTTTTGCATTACCAACCAGCAAGTTGTGATAAACTAAATAATAATATAACAATAAATAACAGAACACTATTACAAGAGAACAACAGTGAAAAATCTGGCGTTTTTTTTTGTTTATATACTTAATAAACCCAAATTTCTTAACTTAGATATGTAAACAACAAATAAACGTTATCCAAATTAATAATTTACCATTTCCAAGTTAAAAGATTATGGCGCCAATTTTAAATCTGGCACTTTTATTCGTTCAAATTAATAACATTCAAATAAACGTTCGTATCTACAATTGGCATTTGTGTATGGCACCATAAATATGTGTTGAATGACATTAACCCCGACCGTTGAATAGAAACGCCTCTCGGCTCAGCCCCAATAAAATTCAGCGGCAGCAAACGAATATAAAAGGAAATGCAAATTATTACTCACCTTTATTGTCGACCACTGCAGCAGTCGCTCGAATGAAAGTCTTTATTCGCCGAATATATTTTTATCCGGCATTTGACAGCTAAAGAGCACCCATTTCCATTTTAAAATGTACGATTCGATCCTACAGGGAAGAATATTTATTTTCTTTCTTTATTAGTGGAAGATTATATTCCGCAAACGCAATCATTTTTTGATGTCTAATAAAATTTTTAGTTTTGCAGTACGAGCCAAACAATGCTACCGCCAAGGAATTTTATCCACTTATTTTGGAGAAACTTAAACATCGTAAGTATCGCTGGTTGATATAGATGCAATTTTCAAGAAAAAGCGTTACTGGGGTAGCGTAAATCTGGTGTTAGATTTGGGGGTTTGTATCAGATCAAGGTTAGAATATTTGCTAAATATATTATTAATTATATAAGGATATAAAAAATTTGGAAATGCAACCTAAGATAATATATAATAAAATATAAAAAATTCTCTTTTCACACAGACGATTTTTTTTATTAAATAATTATGAGGTATTGCTACCTTTCCTTTCCTTTGCTTATTAATTTGTAGGTAAGGACTTTGTTGTAAATATGAACAATACTTATTAACCGTTTATGTATGTATGCTAATTAATATTTCACATTATGACTTTTTTAGAATATTTTTAATTTTTGTCTCCACTTATGATT
Organism: Cylas formicarius; assembly: GCF_029955315.1. NCBI lineage: Eukaryota > Metazoa > Arthropoda > Insecta > Coleoptera > Brentidae > Cylas > Cylas formicarius. The sequence goes on from NW_026844334.1 coordinate 15,176,256, forward strand.
TTACTGGCGTAAATTTCAAGAAAATAGATAACCCTATACAGGGTGTCCCGAAATTAGACGTCAATATTTTAACCACGTATTCTGTGACCCAAAATAAGGATAAAAGTTCATATAAACTAGGGTCCAAAACGTCTTAGTTTTTAACGTACATCGTGTTAAATTTGAAGAGATGATGGCAATTTTTTGTAAATATTTTCGAAACACGTCAATATTTTAAAATAAAATTTAGTAAAGTTACTAAGCTTTTTAGGCCCTATTTAAAGAACTAAAACTTAGTATTGGATTATCTTCAGGGTTGTGTAACACATTGGAGGCGTGGGAAAAATTTGCTCCAAATTTTTTGTTAGTAGAATTTTCGTAATTTGGACTGCAGAATTTGAAAATCTGAAGTTTTCTAAATAAGGTACCCTTGTGGCACCTCGCTAGACCATTTTCCTCAAAAATGCTTTTGAAAATTTAATTACAATTTTTTTTTTTAATTTTAATGTCTACAATCGAGGTGCAGATAATTAGTAAGCCTTGGAACTTAATGACGCGTTTCATTTTTTTGTGTTGCTGGGTAAATAAAAATTAAATGTCATTTATTTGACAGCTTTCAATTTTGTTCATTGTTTGTAAAAAACAGTTGTTAATTGGATTGTTCTCTTGTCATCTTCATTAAATTAAGTGCGTCTTCCAAATTATAGTTTCCTTGCGGTCTTCCCTGTCCACGATTACTTTCAAGTGATTCACGCTCAACAAAATGCCTATGTGTATTAATAAAAACGATTAGGAAATCTTCTACGAAACTCTTGTACCGCCTCCTCAGCTTTGTCATTGCACCCCTGAAGACAATCCAATACTAAATTTTAGTTCGTTAAATAGAGCTAAAAAAGTTTAGTAACTGTACCAAATTTTATTAAAAAAAATATTTTCTTGTTTCGAAAATATTTGCAAAAAATCGGCATCACCTCTTCAAATTTAATTGTTTGTTAAAAACTAAAACGTTTTGGACCCTAGTTTATATGAACTTTTATCCTTATTTTGGGTCGCAGAATACGTGGTTAAAATATTGACGTCTAATTTCGGGACACCCTGTATATGTAACACATTGTTTTTTCAATATTGATAATTGTTGTTCGTTTAAAAAAATGTTTTTAATAATTGTTTTTTACGTCGTCATAGTTAACTTAAATTAATAATGCTGCTAATGAATATAGTTTTATTACATAGTCTTGGAGCTTGATTTTTTTTAAGAAAATCTGTGTCTAAAAAATAAAGATGATGAAAACCAATTCAATTCAATTCAAATGCTCGTAAAGCGAAAATAACAAGTTTTTGTGCATTTGTCATAATTTTCAGAAATAAATTCGAATACGGAGGAAGCGAGTAGCAACGATAGCGAAGACGAGGAGAGTGAAGTAAAATCCAGCGCGTCGTCCGCCTCGGAAAGCAGCGTCCAAGACGAAAGCAGCGAAGGTCAGGAGGCAAGTAGCTACTTAATTATTAGAAATTACGTTTTTACAATTACACCAATGTCTAAAAAGAGGAACGTACAGACGGACACTGTTAATAATATCCAAAAACATATACAAAAAAAGCAACGAATCAATGTAATAAAAACAATAACAACATAAATTGTTTTATTTTCTACTCTCTTCTCTAATCTTTTTTATTTTTAATTTGGGCAGATCCTATTTTAATATTATTCCCAGAATTTATAAAATAGGTGCTGTTTTGTTTATTTGTTTCTGAACCGCTGATTTTAATTTGAGAAAATATTTAATAATAATAATAATCATTTATTGTCTAACAGATTCTACATCCATTTACAACACAATCTGACAAGCATATAATACATCATTTAAATACAATATTAGACAAAATGCATAAGCAAATTAAAGAGCTCACACTTGTACTCGTACCTTAGTGCCTATGTGCCTATGCGTGATACAATATCAATTGCCTAAACAAAATATTTTGTTTTGAGAATGTTTGATAACGATTATAGGAGAGGTTGAAAATATCAATATCACTACAACGGTCAGTGAAAAGATACATAGCATTGTATAAGGGGGTTTTTATAAGGAAATTTGTAGATGGGGTAGGTGGAAAATCGGCGAACTGCGGACAGATCTTTGAGGAACATAGAGAGGTAATTGCATTAAGAGCCCCGAGCAGTCAATCCTGGATAGAACAATTTTGCAGAGAAAGATAACTGCTAGATAGTTTCTTCGCCATTTTAAAAACGGGAGTTCAAATCTTTCCAAAAGTAATGACTGTTCAGTACCCCGCGCCGGAAACACTCCGTCAGTTTTAAATGCCAATTGGTCTATATATTTAGCGTGAATGGGGAACCAGATTGTCGCACAGTACTCAAGCTGGGATCTGACATAGCTAAAAAACAATTCTTTGAGAGCCTGAACATTCCGAAACTCTTTAGCGTTACGAAATATAAAGCCCATCGATCTTGTTGCATCTTTGCAAATGGTTTCAATATGAGAGGTAAAGGACAGTTTAGTGTCGTACAAAATTCCAAGGTCTTTGAAAGAGGTGCATCTGGTAATTGGAGTAGTTTCCAGGCTGTAGTTAAAACTATTGGGCGCTGTCTGTTAGAAAACGTCATCACAGAACACTTATCCGGATTGAGATGAAGATTGTTTGCCACACACCAGTTATTCAACGACTCCAGGTCCCTCAGCAATGCTGTACAGTCGGCAATGTGCACCACAATCCTAAACAGCTTCAGGTCATCGGCAAACAATAGGGCGCAGCTAGTTATGCAGTCGGCTATGTCGTTAACGAATAATAGGAAGATCGGTGGCGCCAGATTACTGCCCTGAGGTGCCCAGCTTGTGGCTATAAACCTCGAAGAGCGGTATCCATGAATCTCTACATACTGATATCTATCCTGTACATATGAAGCAAAAAAGTCTACCAGTTTATTGCTGATTCCCATTGCCTCAATCTTCTTCAGGAAGATAGCGTGGTCAACTCGGTCGAATGCTTTAGAAAAATCTGTGTATAGTACATCAACTTGAGATTTATTCTCTAGGGCCTTTCCAATATACTGAGTAAGACATGTTAGATTGCTGGCAGTGCAGTACTTCTATTGGTAAAGAATCCGTGTTGTTTTTGGGTAATGACATGCTTTGCTTCACTTGTCCATAGATGCACTCGTACACAGAAGACTCAAAAATCTTAGCGAAGACCGATAGGATGTAAATGGGTCTGTAATTAGTAATATCGTTTACACAGTCCCTCTTGAATACAGGAGTCATTCTCGCCTCTTTCCATACTCTAGGGAAGGTGCTTGACTTGAGACAGAGGTTATATATCTAAGCGATAGGTCTAAGGAAAGCATTAATACAATCTTTGGCAACCAAGGATGGTCCCCCATCTGGGTAGCCTTATTTTTTAACTTCTTTGCTGCTCTTAAAATAGCTTCATCCGAGAGATAGCTTATGCTAATACAGGAATTGAGGTTTGTTTTGTTCACAGAGATGTTCTCAGTGGTTGGTGCCATATAGACATCTCCAAAAAATGTGGCAAATGCATTAACAATATCCTGTGGGTCCGAGTTATTGCACACCCTCATTGGACATAACCTCAGGCAACGGCGTCGAGGAGCGCTTTGCATTAAATAGCTTTCTCCATTTTACTTTTAAAGCTTGACTTCACTTTAAAGCTTGAAAGACTTGCATAAAATGCGGTTCGAAAATCAATAATCAAAGACATCCTCTTAAATTCCAAAGTCTTTTTTGTGAATAAACGTAGTACAATCGTGCAAAAATTACAAAAATAAAATTTTATTTCAAAGCACTTTCTTAAGCAGAACCTCAAATTAGAGCGATATATAGAAGGTTCCATTTAAATGTAGCAGAAACAGCAGCACTGGTCTGTTTTCCTATACTTCTAGCAAGCCATTAGCTATGACCCACCCGATATTTGTGTTAAAATATTAAAACATGGTAACTCGCTTCAGTGGTGCTTACAAATGTATTGACGCAAAATAAAATACAGCTTTCCTTTATATTAAATTTGTTCAGGAAGCCGAAGAGGAAGAGGACGAGGAAGAAGTGGAACAGGGTAAACGATCGAAGGGTTCTTCGGACGGCGACGCGACCACGGGAAGTTATTCGAGTTTGGAAGACGACGAGGCCGAAACTATCGATCAATTAGCCGCCCTGGCTGCGAAGTATCAAAACGACAACATCAATCTAGGCAACGGCAACAAAATTTGTAAGTAACGTTTATAAATTGTCGAAAAGGGACCCTTTCTTACGATATATTTTTGTTTGCTTCTTTTAGATTTACGGTCGTTTCAATAGCATTTATTTGAAATGCAAAACTACACCAGTCGCGCGTTTCAAAAACAATTGCTCGTAAACGAACTGGGCTGTCTGCAAAAAAACTAAACGAAATGTTCTATGCAGAACAAAAATAAATATAAATAAAAAAATCAATGGACTCGCTCAATTAGGAGCATCGATCACCGAATTAAAGAATTTAAAAATGAGCTTCAGTTGCCTTCTGCGAGAACAATACCATATCGTCATAACTCAATTCAAAAATATTCATTCGAAATAAATTTTTCCCGCATTTTTTGGTACTCCTATGATGAACTGCATAGTTGGACAACTGTACCTCAATACTTCTCTTATTTATGAATTTTAAAATTTAAAATTAGAATAAAAAACTGTTTTCAAAATGTGGGTGTGAATATGTGGTTCCAAAATTTCAGTTATGAGTATGATGTAAAAAGAGGTCTTAATCTTCCGCAAAAAGGTAGCAAGGTCGCATTAAGATACAAAAACAATCCTGGTCCCATATAAACATTTTTTTGTAATTTTTTGTATTTCTCCCCTTTTCATCGTTTCAATTCGACTATTAATAAACAGTTTGCCTGCAATTATATGCATATTTTCACGCTACATTCCGCTAATTCATATCCAAATAGTTTATAGTTCTGACAGGGCCTTTCATATAATGTTACCAGAGATTCCGAGATTATCCGTTCAAATTTCTTGTGCGAAATCGCGTAATACCGGATTAACAACAGAAACGCTTTCTGTTTAAGAGTTAAACGACCGTAACGGTTAGATAAGTATATGACATGGCAATGCCTGGCACTAATGTCTGGCGGTTCAGTGGTGCGGCACAAACACGACCGCAAAAATTAAATCGCACCAAAGCGAGGGTGATATACGATGGCGCAATTTTCGGGATGCGTTCCAATCGACAAATAAAAAAAATTCAAACCGCACCGATCAATGTTTAAATGGCAAATTTTACAATAAAAAAAGACGACTAGTATTGTTACTGATATAATACTGTAATCATTTACATATAATGTATGATGATCATATTTCCTTTAAATATTTAAAAATGCAAATACTTATAAATTCAGAATATTTAGTTCTTTGGTAAAATTTTAAAAAATAGATTGGTCAGAAAATAGCAGTATGTACTTTGTCACAAGCATTAATTTTATTTATTTATTTTTTGATGCAAAAAAAGGGAAAAAAATATCTTTCATATATTTTTGTGAGTAAATTACTGCATACTGATTTATTTTTTATTTCTAAATAATTCGCACAAATATATATCAAAATCCAATTAACCAGTTTTGTTATTATATGAAAACACTTGATTTTTATGATTTATTTATAAAATAAAACGATTTATTTATAAAATAAAATTAGATCATGCAATATTTTAGTAATGCGCAATGTGCTTTATTTATCCAAGAACTTAAACTTTCGTTTGCTCGAGGAACACATTACTCCAGCTAGTGCAACACTAGAAATTACAATTTTTAAAAATGTTTATTAATTAACCGTCGCTATCAAAATATATCCCGACCACATACAAGATTAAAAGATTTAAACTATTTCACAAAGTACCTGTTAACAAATATATTATTTACCCCTAAAAGACCCAAATAGGTAAAACATGTATGACAAAGAAAAGAATTCGTTCATCCGGGGACTATTCAGCGTCTCATGAATTCCACGAAAGGGTTTTCCCAGTTTGGGGAAATACATAGCATATAGTCACTAGGTGCTAAGTCTATACAATGGGGCAAACATTTTGAGGCGTCGATTATGATTGTAATAAGGGTGCGACTACATAGTAAAAAGAATAACTCCTTCGGCATCCCACTGAAGCCTATCGGGAGTAGAAGATAATCAAAGGTAATGAGCTACGCCAAGTAACCAGTATCGAAGTTATGGAGTCTCGTCAGGACAGGCGGATTCCCAAGGAACTATGAGCATGAGCCTCCCGCAAATATCATCACACAAGACTTTCAAAAGAGTGATGAACTATTCTACATCCATCCCATGCTCTGCCCATTTAACTCAGAATGGTGCTGATGAACCTAGGTTTCATGACGGCCAAACTCATGTTCTGTTCAACTCAACTCAACCGATTGACACAAGTGATTTTGATTTGATATGATCCGTCTGTCTGGCTATTTCAGCGACTAGATCATCGTTTTCTCTACAAACAACAGTTATCGGCTGTCCAGCACTACCAGCTTGTTCTCGGGTGTCTCTGTCAAGTAAAAAAAAAAGAAAAACCTGGTATAAAATGCAGATTCGCACAGTACATGTACCATTCCGTGTGAATTTTTTGCACAATAACACCTTAGAGGAACTAATCGGCTTTGTAACTGAATAACGCTAGATAACATATACCAAACATAATTCGTGGATTTATGACAAAGAATTGAGTACTGACTTACATTAATTACAATCAACATCTTGTAAAGCATACTTCTTCTACTTACTGATAATTCTAGCAAACAAACCAAGACCTAACCAAATCAATACTGCTGCAATCAAAAAATATTTGAAATTTATGTTGTGGTAAATTCGGCATAACCTTTTTTTTATAATGACCATACACTGAGAAAATTTCTACATTTCTACAAACTTTTTTTGTAAAGAAACTACATTATAACTTTTATTTTGTATTAACTTAGTTACCTGACTACTTTTAAAAAAGCTAATAAACCATATGGAAAAGACTAGTTTGCAAATAATGAAAAAATATACGTAATCAAAATCAGAATTTGTTTTGTGTTTTGCTTGCAGACTCGACAAGCAACCTTCTAGTCCCGACGGTTGTGAACAAACAAAAAGTTGACAACCACCCCGTTTGTAAACAAAACGACAATTTCCAAGCGAACAACATACAGTTTGTGGCCAGCTCGGATTCTGAATCGCCCACCGAACCCATAAGTCAACAAACCATTGCCTTGCTCAGGGCTAAGGTCGTGCCAAACAAAATCTAATCTAAATGTACGTCGAATGCGTAAAAATTCATTTTTGATAAATGAAACGCTGCGGGTGAAATGTGTACGCAGAAAGGCGTCAAATTAAAAGACAAATAAAGGCAATTTAATATTTAATTAATGTTTTATGAAATGCAGCTTTGGTTTATTTAAAAAACCGTGCGCTTTAAAAATTTACTGAAATATAAGTGTCCTACTTTTTGTGTGAGGAATTTCAAAGCTACAATTTAATTAAAAAGCTGCCGAATGCAGAAGTTAACCAAAAACGAAGTATTTGTCATATGGTAAAGAATTTTTTCCTAAACGTGAAGGTGTTGTGTGTCATTTTTTATTCTACCATTGCAACCTCGTAGCTGATATATTTGGTAGCTGGATTCGCCAAGACGCAAATAATCCTACCATTTTCCTTAATTCAATCTCCATTTTATAGTTTAAATTCCGTTCCATAAAGGTTACAATTGTGTTTGGCAGAAACGTTGGAAAGTTGTGCTTAAGGCTCACGTACAAGGATTAAAACATTAATTATTTAGAAAACGCCACTCAAGCATTTTCAGGCATATTAGGTAATACTTTCACCGCGATTATTAAACTTCAGTTCAATATCACTTATAGGGATTCCTGTCCTACATGACGTTTAAGACTGCGTTGATCAGAAATCTATAAAAATATAGAATAGTGAAAATGTTTTAGGAAAATATTAAACCTTTATCATGAAAAATGTATCGTTACCTATTGTATTTGAAGAACAAATTTTTGTCTTCTCCCTTATAAATGCCTAATTGTATTACTACTTCTACTAATGTAACTACTTAGTACGTGTTAGGCTCTAATTCAAGAAATTACAGAATATCTAAAATGTTTCAAGTATTGAAAGTGTCTTAGCGTTCAACAGAGAGAAATATTTTATATCCATTACCGTTGTGCAAAAAGAAAACGTATCTTTTGATGGACGTGTCGGTGAATATATTTTTGTATTTTTTGTAAGTAGTTTAGAACAGCTTCTGGACGTAGATGTCATCGACCAAAAAGTAGCAGCTACCTACACTTTATTGTATTTAATTTAAAGGTCCTACAGAAGTAGAATCAATTTTAAGTATCTTTTTTGTGGTATGAAGGGTGTGCACTTTTTATTCCGGCAAAAAATGCTGGACGACTGTAATATGGTTTTCTCTCCAAAACCTTCCAATTTAGTGTTAAAAGACTGAATGTTTTATAGAACAGATGATTTTTTCCACCAACATATCTCGCGAGTCGTTGTCGAATTTAAATGTGTTTCCAAATGGACTTTTAGAGACCACCAATTATTGTCGTATATTCCTTATTCACGACCTTTTGACGATTTCGGAGAGTATCCAGGTGCTAACAGTATAAATCATTGAAAACCCCTTTCCTTTTTAAGTTTAAAGTTTGTACTTTAGACATGCCAAATTCTTATCTACTACTGCTACTACTACTACTGCTATTGATTGTTTACGAAGGTGCACAAATGTATTTGTCGCGTATAATAATTACCTATTAAACCCAAACATTTGTTGTTATGTAAAGCACCTGCCAATATGATCCTACATTTAATATTTTTGCCAAAGAACTTCAATAATGTATACAATTTTCATATAATTGAATTCACTAAAAAAATTTTTGGGCATATTGTAAAAAACAATACGCCCAAAAATTTTAATATACCACAACGTCACTGGCAAACTGAATTCTCTGCATTGAAATTTCGTCAAAAGTGAGCGAACAGTTTACCGCTATGTCAACTTTATCCTTATGATGTATACTGTTAGTGTTGTAGAACATGGTATGTAAGTAATTTGAGCGAGTGCAACATTATTAGTTCTACGGTGTAACTAGCTGTCTCAATACTGGATTTTACTAAACTTTTGCATGTGTAGATAATGTAGTGTAAAATAAAATAATCAAAATATTTATTGATAGAGGCCTTAAGACGTGGATTAAGAATGTAAATCTGCGATTTATACATTTTTAAATGTCATGCCAGTTTGAAAATAAAATAAAATACTCACAATAATAGGAGGATTGACTTCTCTTGTTGACAGCAATTGAAAGGTTTTATTTCAGAGCTCAAAGGTTGGTACTTATTGCTTTAACCCACTATATTACACGCAAATAAATAATGTAAATACGAAAAGCAAAACGAATGAATAGAGAAACGCGGCCTTGATCATTGTAAATATTGACGAGATTATAACAATAAAGCATATCATTAATATCGCTGTAATCATTTCTGCAAAGCTCAAATGAAGGAAATAAAACTCCCACTCACAGTAAGTATAACAATCTGTTTTATTTAATATTAAAAATATTAATATAAATACTTTCCACGTAAAATTCAATTGTGTTGGTGTCGATAATTGCAAAAAAAAATTACAGATAACTCGACTTCTATACAAAACCGGTCTTAACACCACTTTTGCAAAAAAATGCAAGCAGTTTATATTAGTGTTAAAATCGGCAAACAAGTCCGCTAAAACTGTCGTCAGCATTTACAAACTAAAATCTTAGTCAAATATTTAACAATAAAAATAATGTGCGAACCACGCAATTGCACTGCATCTATTAGCTGCCATTTTGAACATGTAAGGATAACAAATAAGCTTTTTCATCAAGAAATGAGGGAATGGTGCAGTTATGGTATTTTGTACTGTGTTTTGAACTGTTGATTTATGGTTTGTAGAAGTAGTCTAGGTATACAAATAAAAGTTTTCTTTTTAAACAAATTCCTTTTGTTATTTTCCATTCCGAAGATTAAGAAAATATATCATTTTATTAAAATATTGCTTTAAATATTATCTAAGATGGTTTTCATATTTGAGATTGCCAAAGTTTTTAGTCCCCAACATTTAGAATTTGAACCACATACTAAGTTGGTATAATATAAAAATCAATAGAAAATTTAGTAGTGTCAGTCGAAAAATGTCTTCTATCTAAAATGTGAAATATAATATTTCTTTTGCATTGATTTAATTAATACTCCCATTTATGCACAATATACATCATTTGTGAGGCAAATATGATAAAGTCCAAAATCGAGTTTTGTTTAAAATGATGCAGCAATAATAACAATACAAAATCATCTGGCTAAAATTTCAAACGAAATTAGATAGACACTCTTTATAATAGTAAAGTTAGGGCCGAAAAAACTTTGTAAACTTCAACACGGAGTTTTACGAAAATATAATGTTTCAAACAACAAAAACGTTCAGATAGTAGACAAAGCTGGCAAGTTTGAGTAATAAAGACTTGCCCACAATAAATAAAGTATATCTTTTCATAAATTTTATGGTGAAAATTGGCAGCATAAAAAAGAAAAAATATATTTTCATGACAAATTCAAGTTGCTAAACATTTAATTTTTTTTGTACAAACTTCTAAACAGTTCTCACAACAATTTTAAAAAATTAAATACACTATGCCTACAATAATTTTACTATACCAACGATTTTAAATACGACTATGGAAAATTATTGATTTGTTACGATATGTATATAGGAAAAATTGTAAGGTTACTTTAACTAGCAAATCTGTGACAAACGACATTAATAAATTATTAGTAGGTATTTTTTTTAACGAAACAAAGAAAGGAAGACTAGGTTATTAAGGAATTTTTCAAAGGGAGCTCGGAAAATTCGGATTAAAAGATTTAATTATGAACTTCAAAGGTAAAAGGAAATTTGTTTAAATTTTTAATTAGAACTTAGAATTGTTGTTTTTGCAAAAAGTAATTGAAAATGTCGTTTTCTAAAAATTACATTTTGATTACTTCTCATAAAAACATTACCTCTTTACCCTTGATCATATAATATGAAATTATTATTACAATTATTTGGAGGTGTCTGAAAAACAATATTTAAAAATGGAGACTAACTCAGATAAACAACATCTGAATAAATTCCAAAAAGTGAAATTTAATTCATCTTTGGTATGTATCTATACAGAAATTGATAAAGAAAAAAAACATTTGGAAAATACAGTTCAAATATATAACCCGGTTGTTCCCCTTTTAATCAAAGAAATTCAAAAACTGCTGGTCTTTGACTGGGACTTCGTAATGGTAACAGAAAAAAAAGTATGTAGGAGGTAGAGAAAAGCAAACTACATATATCAAAATATACAGGATTTCGACGATGGCAAAGAATTTATTTTTATTTAACAGAAAAAGCTGTAAGAGGAATGGAAAGCTGTGTATTGTTCATTTAACCTGAGGGGTTTATATTTATTCACTTCTTATTTGCCAAGGTAAAGGTAAACATCTATGTTCACGAATGTAAATTTTAATTGTAACCTACATACTCTAACAAGATATATAAATATTGTCGAAAAAATAATAATTCAAAACGCGAGCACTAAATTAAATTGCATAACATAGTTGACAAAGAAAACTCACTTAGAAGCAAATTTGACGAGCAACTCAAATGCAGTTGTAGCTGTAGCTGTTATTTTTCTAAACTGACATAAAAATATTCCACAGTTATTTCTTTCCAAATAACTTGAAATAATTAATGCCATCATTTTATTTTCTAACATTCACTTGTACATTTTCTATGCCATCGGCGTAACAATTTATTTTTCGCAATAGTTTCATTTAATTGAATCAAATCAAAACGCTTAAAATTTACTTCACACCTGCATTTCAAAATTGAATAAAGTTATATATAAATTTCTTACTTTTTATTTCAATATTCTAACAGTCTATATATTGAATAGTTTTATAACGTAATGTCTGACAAAAATAAATAGGTCTAACATTCCAAAATACTTTAGTATAAAAACACTTTTTAAAAACCTATATTAAAAAGTGAAATTATGTAAAATCTAGAAAAAGTTTACTACTTCTTAGATTCTCCTTACCAATAAGAACTATTTTCAATTCTGTAAAACAGATAAACTCCCCAAATTCATTTAAGAAAATTTTCAAACAATAATTTTCTTTCAGAACCTCTCTATTCATTTAGATAAGCAACCACAAAAGGTAAAAATAAAAACTATTTTTTTTTACAAAAAATGTTTATCGGAACGCTTCAAATTATAATTTTTTCATATAGTCCATGACAATAGCCTCAAAATACGGGATGGGAAAGTGAGCAATTTTATCGGTTAAATCGTTACTTTATCCGTCCGTTTTTAGCTAAACCATTAAAAAGCCACAAAGTAGCTGGAATATATATATATATATATATATATATATATATATATATATATATATATATATATATATATATATATAAACACTGTCAAGGCTTAACTCCATTTCATAGTATCCTAATGTGTTAAACTTTATTTTTCGCATAAACTCTTTCCACAAATTACAAAATCACTGCTGCACGTACCACCATTGATATTAAGGACTGAACCCCGCTCGCGAAGTGTAGTCAAAAGTCCCGCTACAAGCTAATCTTACAATATATAATAATAATAGTAATATAAAACATTGTTACAAAATAGTAGTTATTAAAATATATTATAGTCTCTTGGCACATTGAGAAGTGTGTCTGATCTGGAAGAATAATTTTGGTGGTTCCCTACTACACCGATGTTATTATTAGAATTATTTCACTTGCACGCAGGTGCTACAATTTAGCGTGCACTATGACCTTGTTGTGACGTCGTTAAAATTTGGCTACGTTGGTAATCTAATACACACAGACTACATTTTGACAGGTACTCTATATTCTTGCAGTGTCAGTTTCAAGTAACCAGATTACCAATATTTACCTGTATTCACAAACAAAAATGACCGATGAGCTCTGCACTACTGAATTGTACAAATGCCTTACCTTACCTTCAAAAGTATTCCTAGATGCAGCTATCTTTTAATGGTGTAAGAGGTGATTCGTTCTCTATTCTCCACCCCGTCATGTTAGACTGTAGGAATCTCGTCTGTACCATAACTCTTTCCATTACACACGATGCTGAGAGCCTAGCTTCAGCATCATGATCCCAACAGTCGATCATTGTGTCACAAATGGCGGCCAAACCCTAATTTAGGAATACAAAATAAATAAATACTCTATCTGAGCATTTCGTCTCAGGTGGATAGAGTGGTTTGTAAATGACTTTCACTAAACATTTGAAGTAACCACTATTACAGAATCTAATTAATAATTCACCCTCTTCTTAGATCTTCAAAATTAAAATTACTTACCGAGTGATTCCTCCAATGGGGTTGTATGGCTGGTCGAACTTTGTTTTGCACAACTGACTCTTGCATATCTTCAAGAGTGGGATGCGGGCCAACTTCTTCCTCAAATGGTAGTCTGTACTCAGGAATAGGTCCATCTTGGGCTTTGCATCTTGATACTAATTCCCATAGCACCAAGCCACAGGCATACATATCAATCCTAAGAAATGCTTCAGGGGTGAAATTAATTGCACCTTCTAGTACCTCTGGGGCCATATATCTTCTTGTCCCTACTTGCCCATGAGTGTCACCACAAGACTTTTTTGGTTCAAACACTATAGCTAAACCAAAGTCAGCAATGCAAGCAGTCATATCATGCCTAAGCAAGACATTCTTGCTCTTAAAGTCTCTGTGAGCAATAGAGGGTTTCGAAGCCTCATTTGATGATTTTCCTGGGATAGCTTCATGTAAATGCATCAAACCTCTAGCCATTGTTTCGGCAATTCTACACAATTCTATCCAGGAAAGGGTATGAGCTTTTAAATAATCACATAGAGATCCCTTTTCATGATAAGCTGATATTAGCCAAAACTCTGCTTGCAAATTATCTCCCCGTTTTTCAACTCCTATATACTGAAGTATGTTGGGATGAGCCATATAGGGAAGCTTAAATATCTCTTGCTCAGTTTGCCATGACTGCTTATCCTTTGAACATAAATATAATAAACATTAATAACATCAAACATAAAATGAGAGTGCCTGCAAGTTAAATCTATACTCAACAACATTTTATTAGTTTAAAAAAAAAAATTCAACAACTACAGCAACTATTTAAAGTCAAAACTCACTTGAACTGGAAATATCTTTACAGCTACTTCTTCCGACTTAAACTGAGCTTTCCATACCGCACCAAAACGTCCTCTGGCCTTAATTTCAATAAGCTGAATTGGCCGAGTATCTAACATGGGAGATGGTGGAGGCAGTGGGTGAGGATCGTTAGTTGGCAACTAAAAAATTTTCAATTTGCATTGTTAATATCTGCATGAGACCAAACTTTACCCCATTAAAATAATGTTTGCTTCTACGCTTCCAAAATATCCCAAATCCAATTGCCAGTAATAAAATCACAAGCAATGTTACTGAGCCCAATATATAATATATCATGCTAGGTTCTTCTACAGTGGGAATGGCAGCTAAAAAGAATACATAACAACATATGAACAAAATTGAAAATGAAAACAGCTTACTACTCGGAGGTGGAGCCTCTGTAGCCACGGGCTCCCAAAAAAATTCTTTGTTACATAAATCGCCTTCACAGCAACAAAACATCAGGTTATTTTTGGGAGTTGGTGATTTTTCAGTACATCTTTTTTGGCCATAACAGTCTTCAGTGTTTAGAAAACAACCCTAAAATAAATTTAAGCCAACAATAGACCCTTTGATTTAAGTGAGTAAATAATACCTTAAGTGAGACATTTTTTGATCCATCCTGATTTTTTGACCACAAAACAAAACAGTGATTGCGTTTTCCTTCACCAGGAGTATCACAGTCAATTACTTCATTACATTCTCCTGGAGAACAAGTACCATTATTATACTCACATTTTGTTGTCACAGGTATTGCAATTGCAGACTCTGCTTGCCCTAAATCTAAAAAGAGTACAATTTAGTACATGAAAAAATGTATGCAGCGCTGATTTAATACCCTGTGCAGCAAGCAATGCAACAATTACCACCTGAATGCGCTGCAATCTTAATGATGAAAACATCTTGCGAACATAATTAACCCACGGATGTAAGAATTTTTTCTTTCGCTAAAGCCCAATTTGTATATATTAACCTAGGTCAAAAGCATAAACACTGGAGGCGTCACACTCAAATCCTTCAACACAGCAGTAAATTCCTTTTAACACTATTGCTTTAGTATTCTGCAGGCAATTTAATATTGGGGGGCGTCGAAAATTCAAAAATATTCACCAAAATTCTTTTTTTATGCAGCATAACGTCCATGAAAATCACAGGCGAAAATGGAAGCTCCTACAAAATCTAACATGAATACAACACGTATTCTAAACTGTGGTATTGACTAATCTCGATGGAGTTCACCGATCACAGATCACAGATGTCTTCTTTCTTATTTTTGTATGTTTTCCAACATTTCCCAAATTATCGACACTCGCCCATTGCGGATATTCATAATTATTTTTCTTTGTTAGTTACTAATCGGTCATTGTTTAGGGTTGGATGGTGTGAAGTGAAAAATTCCACAGGAGACCCTAAACGATGATTTCAATTCAACAATCCATTTCATAACACTGTGATCATACGTCCAGAACGAGGACTTGATTTTACTTTGTAGCACTACTTAGTAGAAAATATTGAGAGGAGGAAGAGAATCTTTGACAGCACCCTATAAATAAAATCTGTGAAATAATGAAGGTATTTTGAAAATGTGAAGTAGGGTGTAATATTTGTTGAATTTTTTCAATAAGTGTTTGGTGAACTTTATCGAATTATAATATCGCGTACTACCCTGAAACGTAATAAATATCTATGGTATATTTCGGCTGCGTGTCGTGATAGCGATTGACTAGAAGACAAATTTATGATCAGCTGAACAACTAAGTATTTTTTTATATAATGACGCTGATTGACGGCATTGGCGACGAAGTAACCTACTTTTTCGTAGCCATATTTTCCTTAATTGTTGGTAAGTGTCGATATAAACCCTTCTACTATAATTGTACTCTTAGGTTTTCTAGTGAGCATTGCCTGGTGGTCTACGAATATCAGGCAGTTTAGAACTGTTGTACTATTAGACCGAAGGAGACGCACACCTATTACTCATCGGCTTGTTAGACATTTATCAAATCATATAGAAACCACATCCATATCAGCAGGTCTAGACAAGCCTTTTGAGGAGAATGCGTTTATCATTATTCATGATTATAGGTACATCATCAATAAGTGTTGAAGCGGAGAGTAATATAACAGCAAATAATGAAAACTCTAGTATTACATCGGTATCTACATCATCTGCGACACAAGCAATGGCTAAACCAAATGAGGAAGATACAATTACAACCAATACACAGGAATCTGAAGAGCAAAATATAATTGAGACTATGGATGCTGGACAAAATGGAATTCGGTTTAGGTTCAGAACAAATTGTGCTGGTCAAAATCAGGAACAAGGTTTTTAGTTTGTTTTTTGTTTGCTAGGTTTATATACTTTTATAATTTAGGGGATCAAAATTATGAGGAAACTGCGGAAATACCTAGCGCATCCTCTTCGGATAATGATACAAACAAAAGTTATGAAAACCAGGCACAAGTTACTATTAAACTAATGTTCATAAATGATGATGTAAAGACTGTCAAGGGAAATTTAAGTGAGTCTCTAGGTGATTTTAGAAGGTTAGTTTTTTTTAGAAATCTCATAGTATTATTACAAATTTTATGTTAAAATTTATTTCAGGAAACACTTTCGAGTTGAATTAGAATCAAATAAAATTGTTAGGTTGATTTTTAATGGCCAAATATTGAAACATGATACTCAGACTCTACAAAGTTATGGGTTTTTTGAGAATTGTGTTGTTCATTGTCTAATTCACCAAAAACGATCACAAGAAAATCAAGACACATCCCGGAGTAGTTCAAATATACAAAATACTGAATATTTTGGGGAGAGAACCTTTGAAGTGCTCACAAATAGCAACAACAACAATCAAGGTATTGATTGGGATCTTGGCAATTTTCTTTTCGCTGTTATAAGTTTCATATTACTGGCTGCATGGTATTTCAGGTAAGTCCATATTTTTCTGTGAATATTTCAAAATTAACTAATCTTTTAGATATGTTTATGCCCACCTTTATACAGTAACAGCAACAGTAGGATTAATCCTTATAACTGGAATTTTTACCGTTGTATTGGTAGGAATGTATTTTCCCGACACTGAGCATGTTTCTCTACCAACAATTCGGATAGCTCGTTCTGAGAGGATTGAGCTGCAACATGCAAATTGAATCTAAAAGCAAGCCTTAAACTTGCATAAATCTTTTGGAAATTATCTAAATACACTATGATCAACATTTAAAAGTTGTATTTATTTTAATTATTGTATATTATTTACATTATTAAAATTTACTTTTCGGTGTTAGGTGTTCTAGCCATATCATCAAAGATTAATGACACAATATTTTAAATTAGTATATAAAACTTTTAATTCCTTTCCAGTAAAGCAAGGGAAATAGGTTAAGATTAGTAAACATTAATTTCATTTATAATAAGAACTTATTTTAAGGAAATAGATGTTTTAAAATACAGTAAAAAAGTTGAACATAGAAAAAATATATTTTACTTCCCACAATATGTCCCAACAGTACCATAGATGACAGAATTTGGTTAGTTTTGGTTAAGTAGGATTCGATTTCAATTTGATCCTCATAGATTATAACAGTGGTTGGTTACACGCTATGCACTTTGATCACCAATAATTGTCATCCAATAGATCAAGAGGCAAGAGTCGAATTTCAACACTCTCACATCCGAAATACTGCCATAATTTTACTAAATTTATTGAAAAAGTATTCCGAAATGGAATTTTTTATGTGCTTCTCTTACAATAATTTATTTATACTATTTTGTCTTCTGCATTTATAGATTTACCAGAAAATTACAAATGGGAATAAAGATTTTTAGTAAATATAGTATCCACGCAAATTTAGCACATTTCCGAACACTGCCTAATTGTTGTTCATAGAGGTTCATTGATTATTACAATGTCTGAAACAGAAAGAAGGCGTTAAATCTTTAGCCATGACTAATGTTAGTGTTGATCTTCTGCTTTATAATCGTTTAGAAATCGGCAAGTATTTGGTTAGTTACTGTTATTCTGTTGGGACAAAAAACAAAGAATGTAACTTGGTACTACTGCATTCGAGTCAATCATTTAATGCCTTCGAAAAAAATCCTTGGCACAGACAATCTATAAAAGTTCTCGTGTGGCTGGGGCTTAAGGATTCTATATCTTCTTTGCTAACCTTATTTTACTTTTACAATTATCGTTTTGATTGAAATTTGTTACGGTATTTTTTAACATCTTGTAATTTGTTCTTAAAGGTTATAGAAACAGTTGATATGGAACCGTTTCATACATCCAAATGGGGGATTACTGGGACAGGACAGACATTGTGCGAACAATTTTTGCAGGTAATATTAAGTTATTTAAAAGGCTTGTTAGAATATACCTCATTTTCTTTTGTTTTTCCAACCTGTCATTTGTACGGCAAATTCATGTCCTAATAATTTCATTCTCATTTGCGAAATTGCCATCAATTCGTGAAACTAAAACTTAAGCACCATGCTACCAAGAATAGTGATTTTAAAAAATGTGTTTTTGGGGACACACACTCTATTTAGACGAATCGCGAAATCAAAGAGTTTCATAATAAGAAAAAGTTTTTTGAATAACGAATCTGCCATGAACAACAATGTAATCAGGAGCCTAAAGATTAAGCTATTATTGCTTGGAGTATCTTTCACGGCCCTCGGGTCATTTGTGGTTATTCAATTTGGTGGCCCAGAACAAGGAGAAAATGGACAAATACTTTCAGATGAACTGTCTGTGCTTCCAGTTTGGAAACAATATTTACTAAGAACACTCCGGCACATAGAAAATTTTGCTCTCTCCATCCAGGAACCATCAAGAGAGAAACTACTACCAGATCCAGTTGGTTATCCGTATTATCAGCCTCCATACACTCTAGTGTTGGAATTTACAGATGTATTAGCACATGCAGAATGGACTTACCAAACTGGCTGGAGATTTAAAAAGCGACCAGGTGTTGACTATTTGCTGGAAAGTTTAGCAGGGCTCTATGAGATTATTGTGTTCACAGCTGAGCAAGGGATTACCATTTTCCCAGTAATAGATGCTTTAGATCAAAAGAATTTAATCTCATATAAACTTGTTAGAGACTCAACCCATTTTATTGAAGGGCATCATGTGAAAAATTTGGATAAACTTAACAGAGACCTAAAAAAGGTTATTGTCATTGATTGGAATGAGAAATCACTGAAGTTTCATCCTGATAACCATTTTGCTTTAACTAGATGGAAAGGAAATGATGATGACCAAACTTTGATAGATTTAACCTCATTTTTGAAAACTGTTGCAAACACAAATATTGAAGATGTAAGAGAAGTTTTAAGGTTTTACAAACAGTTTGATGATCCTTTGTCTACTTTTAAAAGGAAGCAAATTGAATTTTTTGAGAACCAAAACAAAACTACTAAGCAGTCCAGACCTCAGCCTTACTTTAAGAAAGTTTTTGATCGTCTGTTGTAAAGACCATGTTATTGTTAAGGGACAATAGATATATTCTCTTAGTATGATGTAATTCCAAATTTCAATTTACAAAATACAAACTTTTTTTATTGTCAAAATAGAATTTGAGAATTTTATATTTTGTTTTCCTGTTTTTTTTATCAGCATTTTGGATGTTGTGAGTGTTGAAATAGTTATCTCCTTTTAATGTTATTAAACTTATTCATTTTAGGATGCAAAAAGTAAAAAAAAAATTGAACAAAAGCAGCTTAAAATGAGAAGGAAAAGATTGAAATTAAAATCTGGTTTTGCAATAAAAAATGAGACGAAAGAAACACAGAAGCTGATATCTCCACAAAAGTCAAAAACACTGAAGAAAGCATTTCCTGACATACAAAAACTGAATGATAACATAACATCCTTGTTGAAAACTAAAGTGAAAATGCCAAAAAATGCTAAAAAAATAAAAGATAAGAAAGGGGCCTGTAATGTAAATCCTGGACTTATAGCCAAGCGTAAACGCCAATTAGCTGAACTACAAGCACATATAACAAATGATTCTAATAAAAAAAATAATCCTGATTTGTCTTTAAGGCAAAAAATGATAGAAAGGCTGGAATCTGCAAGATTTCGATTTTTAAATGAACAAATTTATACAGTTAGTGGTAAAGAAGCTGAAAAAATATTCAAAACTGACCCAGAAGCATTCCATGCCTACCACAAAGGTTACCAACAACAGGTCAGTAGGTGGCCTATGAATCCGTTGGATAGAATCATCAAGAGCATCAGTAAACTGTAAGTTATACACTTTTTGATTTTTAATACAGGAGTAGAGTATAACATGCTAGGGTATCATATACACGATTTGTTTATTTTCAAAGAATAACAAATTTTATAATACATGAATCTATTGTCCCGTGCAGAAAAGTAAGTGTACTTTTATGTGCGTACCAAATGCATGTCTTGAAAACGAAAAATTTTATCCCTTCCTAGGTTAAACCTCCAGTGTAATGCAAGAAGCAAGCATTCTTTGCCGAGGCGCCCTAATAATCTGGCAGTACCGTAACATTTCCATCTCACTTCTTCCTTAAAATGTCAGGGTAAATTGTCGCCCTTGATGTTTAACCTAGGATGCAATAAAAGTTTTGTTGTCTGCGCCAATAAATCATACACTTTAGTACCTACCATAAGAAGAAATCTTATAATGGTGTGAACTGTTAAAATTTTACTGTATTTAATCTGTATATTCAATATATTTAGTAAATATATGGTACATGCATATGCATTTTTACATTATTATTGTCATATTTTATTTGAAAAATTATATTTATAATTAGGTATACTTAAGGGATAGGCAATTACGTATTGCCATAAGAATTCCTTAAGGGAATAAAAAATTCTGTTTTTACAGGCCAAAAGGCTACAAAGTCAGTGATTTTGGTTGTGGTGAAGCAAAACTAAGTCAGTCACTAGAACATACAGTGCATTCCTTTGATTTAGTAGCAGTAAATAAATTTGTCACACCCTGTAATATGGCCCACGTACCTCTGGAAAATTATAGCATGGACGTTGCAGTCTTTTGCTTATCTCTTATGGGCATCAATCTGTCAGACTATTTGATAGAAGCCAACAGGGTTCTCAAAGTGGGGTAAAACCTGATTATTTATTTGAGTGTCAAATTAATTTTAATGCTGTGCCTTTCAGAGGCATGCTGAAAATTGCAGAGGTGGCAAGCCGTTTTGATGATGTTAACCAGTTCATCGCTAACTGCAAGTATTATGGGTTCAAAAAAACCTGGATGGATCTATCCCACAACCTATTTTATTTCATAGACTTTAGAAAGGAATCTGATGTGAAGAACATAAAAAAACTTCCAAAGTTGAGCTTGAAACCCTGTATTTACAAAAGAAGATAATAAAGTACAAACATTAATACCACATTATATTTTAGTCATCCATGTTACCAAAAATCTATTTCACAGGTTGCTCCACTCCATCTAACACATCTTCAGCTTCTTCCCGAAGATTTTCAACCCTCTCAAGCAACAACATCTAAAAACTCAATCGAGAGAACATGCTGAATTTGTAATAAGGAAATTTGTAGTACCTTTGATGCTGCCACCAACTGGCAGGCAACATTGTATGACATAAATTCTATCTTCTCCGTTAAATCTGACACTTTTGCCTTTGCTATAGACTGAAGAGTCTTATATCCTGCATTGAATAATTGCATAGCTCTGCTCTGAAAATGATAAATATGAGTTGAGGACAAAGTATAACTTATCCCAGTTTACTTGTTTCACAGCAGGTAATTCCATAAGTGGCAAGAGCTCCTTTACACAGCAATGTGACAATCTATTACTCATACCTTTTAGTAAATATGAAAAGGCCCAAAATTCTTCCAGTTGCTCACAGAAGTTGACAACATTTGATGCAAATGTGGCTGCTGCAGTCATTAAAGTTTGAATTAAGCCTCTGTCGACCTAAATATATAAAATAAAACATAATCCTGTTTCGAGATTTATATTACCTGATATTTTTCAGACACTTCAAACACAGGTGTTTCATTCCACAAATCATAAAGCATTAATGTCAGGTAAAATCTATTCAACACCTGATCTGGTATATTCTAAAAATGACCAAATAAGATGTTATTCTTTTCTGCTGCATAATTACCTTAAGTGGAATGCCTGACAACATTTTTACAATTGTAGCTTCATCAAATCCTAAAACCCTCGCGGTATACATTTCTTTTTGTCCTAAACCCATGAGCTTAAATAAAAAAAGTTAAATAAATTATATCTTAATGACTTTTAATTTTACCTGCTCATAATAAACTTGCATATTTGGTTTGATTTGCTCAGATGTGTCATACGGTGTGATAAGGTACAATAAATGAAGACAATCTAATAATACCAAACTCTTTTGAGCTCTGTAAAGGTCATCATAGAGTTGATGAGCACGAGAAATTTCCAGCCCCCCTATTGAATACTCAAAATAACATAATAAAGTGTAACATATATTTGATATTTAGCACCTTTGATAGCTGCTGCACCCAAACTACTGACCAATAATTTTGAGTTACTGGTTAATACTACCATCTTCTTTTTTGGACTATTTTCACTTTGCAGCTAAAACAAAATATCACTATCTAGTCTATACTTTGATTACAAGATTTCTAAGGTCAGCCAGTATTAAAGATGACCAAAGATTTGATAAGTTTTAATGGAATAGTATAGATTGTTAATTGATGGTAAACCAGCAACACAACTTAAAAAATTGCTTCAGAGATGTGTCACAGGTTTTAGTTTTGGTTCAACATTAATACAAGAAAAAATTACTAGAAAACTACTGTAAATTCCAATTAAGGTGAAAGTGAGTTTCTTTTTTTATTTTATTCAAATGGACAGATTTTTTAAAAATAATTTTATTATCAAATTTGTATCTTAACGACATCTGATGGCTAACAAAATAAAGTAAAATTTTAAGGATTACTTACACTTAAATTGTTCAGTGTCATATCTAGTTTTACAGTAAAGTCACATATATTAGATGTGGGTTTTTTGTTTCTTGAACAAGATTCCTCTATGGCTCCCATTTTAAAAAGACACTTAATTGCATTGTCAGTCATTGCTTTTATATCCACCTCCAACTTGTCCCTCTGAACCGCCATGAGTGTTGATCTTATAACAGCCTGCAATTGGCTTCTTGTATTGGCTAATCCTAAGCTTATACAACTCAAAAGCAAATGTCTGAAAAATGAAGTGTCACTTTGATCAAATTCTCACATCTTTTTGATCAAACCTTAAACCCTTGCCATCCAAAGAATGTAAACTTGATAAAGCTTGGTTCATTGGACTCATCAATAACTCTTTAAGTTTGGGTAAATCCGCGATCTGAGTGATGACAATACTTTCCCCTTTCTCTCCAAAACATGCTCTGCCAGCTCTGCCTACCATTTGTTTGTATCTTGCTAGACTTATAAAATCTCGTCCAATATATGGTGACCGCAAAATAACCTATAATAACATATTGGAGTTTTAGCAAAACAAGAATTCCAACACATGCCCTTTTTGCTGGTAAATTGACTCCTGCGGCCAATGTTGAAGTGCAACAGATAACACAAATTGTTCCCGATCGGAAACCATCCTCAATTAGTCGGCGTTCATCGCTTGTTAATCCTGAATGGTGGTAAGCAATTCCAAATGGAACAGATACTTTCAAAATGTTACATAATTCGCCAGATTCGCTCTTCAGAGCATTTAATAGCTGCTCCTTCTCAGTTTTTTTAATATTTTTCAAGTCTCTAGAGGGATAATCTAATTGAAATGTGTTTTAAAATTCATCCATTACTTACGGCTTTGCCAATTTGCACAACAAAAATGTAACATTTTCGCAGTTTTTCTTTGATGGACAAAAAATCAAACAGGACCCTGTAGATACTACTTCTAGAGCCAATCCACCAATCATATCTGGGTCAACCTTTGACACTGGTTCTGAATACTGTTAGACAAATAAATTAAGATTTATTGATAACAATCATTTCACCCAAATCATCTTTTAAAGTAGTTTACTTAAAATACTTTCATATGCTGATATACCTTGTAATCAACTTTTCTGGCATCTACTAGCAAATCACTGTCGTCGCTATAATTCCAATTAATTCTGGCAATTTCATTGCCACACTTTACATATTCAGTCAGTTCTACAGGTCTGAAGGTATTTGTGTAGACATTTGCATTTAAAAACTTACATATATCCCCAATATTGCCTATTGTGGCGCTCATACCAATTATTTGAATATTTGCTAAAAGAATCAAATAGATTCTACCTCCGCACATAAACACCTAAAATTACCATTAAGGAACAAAACTTTTGTCAAACACGACTCCAGGGTTGCACCCCTTCCTTCTTCACCAATTAAGTGAAGTTCATCAATAACAATAAGTCCGATTTCATTTAGTCTGCCCGTTTCTATAAGACTATTAATTAAACCTAAAGCTTTCTCAATTGTTGCTATATATACTGAGCGTTTCCTGCGTCGTTTTCGCGGGGGATATGTTCCTTTGTTTGAAGCATATTCCTCTACCAGAAAATCGAAAGATACTCCAAATGGTGAAAATTCCCAGACCTATAAAGATTATTTCAATCCCTTTCCTATCAAAACAACAAAAATCGAACCTTTTCTTGAACAATGGAAACGTAGGGCAAAATAAAAATGGCGTTACATTGGTAACAAAGCACCTCTCTTAACATTAAAATTTCTGCAACCAATGTTTTTCCACCACTTGTTGGCAACGCATATACCAAGTTTTTCCTACTATTAATTGCCAATTTTAAACAATCATCTTGCCAGCCTTAAATTATTTTTTTAATCTTACAAATATTAGAACCTAGGTACTTAAAATATATGCTTATATTTAAAAAGTGAATTACTTAAACAAAAAAAAATTGTTAACTCTACAGAATGTAAATGAATCTGCTTTCACTCAGTAAACATGTGTAATAAAACTTTGCTACAGAACAAAAGTGAATGTGCATTTCATCTTCAATTTCCTAGAGAGATCTTCAACTTACATTTATTTTTAAAAATTTGTCTGGAAAGGTACTCGACTTTTCTAAATTTGGAATACCTACCATATAACTCTTCAATCCCTTTATATTGCTTAATTAAGTCTTGCACTTTCTTAGGTAATCCATAAAATGTTCCTAAAGGACGGAACTCAGCTCTCTTTTCACCTAGGGTCAAATTCAAAGGGCTTTTTGTAATTTTCTGAAGTGAAATGTTTTTGGTTGCATTGTTAATTAACGCCTGCTTAATAATAGTGCCAAAACTGCAATTGCGAGTCTGGTCCCAATCAATATCAGCAAACTTTTGACTTAAATCAGCTTTCAATCTTTTACTATCCTGCTCATCAATGATTTTCGTTGATGAAGTAATGTCATCATCGAAAATAACATCTAAAACACTGTCAGGAATGGTTCTTTCAAAGTTACTAGTTCCCATTGCACAAACTGAATACTCAATTTCCTGAAACAGTCTATCAATTTCATTTTTATATTGAGTAGTCACAGATTCATCATTAAACAACAAAGACTTATCGCTACTTTGTCTATTTGTATACTCATTCAAAGTAGTTGATCTGTCTAAAAATGATTTTAACAGTGGCAACTTGAAAATTTCTTGATCATTATTATTTTGACTGGAATTACTATTTCTTCTTTGGGAAGTGTTCGAGTTTTTTTGCATTTCCTCATCAATCTGTTTAATTGTTTGGGTGTCAAATGCTTGAGAAAATATATACTCTTCATCCACTTTTAGTCGTTTCACACATTTTTTTTCAGCACTGGTTGATTTGTTTGAACCATTAAAAAATTGTGCAAAAGCATCAAACTCAGACTGATCCAAATTTGCATGAGCCGACGTTTCGGAAAATCCTTCCGACGTTTTACAGTCTTTTCGACATGTAAAGTGATCATTTATTTTTAATTTCTGTTTGACTTTCTCTTGCTCATCAGATAAATTAGACTTACTATTTTGAAGACCAGAATTTTTAATGCTACAATTGTCGGAAGATCCAAATCCACTGGAATTATCTATCCTATTCAACATCAATTTGGAACATTTGCCCTTTATTTCTGTCTCTCTTATATCTGTTCTTGATGCTATGAATAAAGTTATATTTGGAAATAAAAAATAGTTATTAGTTAAAAATAAATAGCTACCTCTAGATGAATTCCTTCTTACAAAATCCATACCCTCACACTTTCATTTATTAGACCAAACAGAATTGAGTTAATTTAAAGGACATCTTACAGTTTAGAATATGTAGTTGAAGATTATTTCATTCGAGGTTATGTGGCTAATAATTTCTTCTTTTATTCTTGCAAAAGAATAACGCTCTAGTCTTGGCCGATTGATCCTAGCAGTCTTGGCTAACAAGAAGAATAATACTTTGAATCTAAAGCAAAATGTGATAGACACAATTGCCGTGGCCTATTTAATCAAAGACTTAAGCACAGAATCAAAATATGAGAACATAAAAATTTATGACAAATTATTTTTCAGATTTTTCGCTAGCTTGACAAGTCTAAAAAAAGTTTCCCGCTTTTATCCTAAATAGTTTTCTGTTTCTAGCTACCATAATATATAGTTGGCCACGTTTCACTGCAAGACTTTTGTGAGTTTGTCAAACTCTTTAAAACACAAATACCGCTATGAGTGCAAATCCGTCTTACAAGGTGAGTATAAAATTGTTTTAAGGACCTCATTTTTTTTTTACGCGATTTATTTTAGCCGTCCGAAGGGAAGCGAGAGGAATTTCGAAAATATTTAGAAAAAAATGGTGTCATGGATGCACTTACCAAAGTATTAGTTAATCTGTATGAGGAGGTTGATAAACCCGAAGATGCATTAGAGTATCCTTTTTTAACATATGATGTATTTGTTCATTATAGTTAATGTAAGAACCTCATCATTTTTATTAATAACGTCAAGATTTATCTTTAACTAAACAGATTTATTCGTGACAAATTGGCAACTATAGCAGGACTGGAGCCTCAGAAACAAGTGCAGAAAAAACTCGATGAAGCTAATGACCGAATAAAAGATTTGGAAGATCAATTAAAATCTCTAAGTGATAAACTTCAAGGCGACACAAAAATCTTTGAGTCTGATATCAAGGAAGAATCCTTTGAGGATCCCATAACAGAACCTGAAAAAGTTGAGGAAAAGCCGCCTGAGAATCTAACTGATCAGGAACAGTAATGTTTTCGGTTGTTATAATTCTGTTGGATATTTTTCAACCAACTGTTAAAATGATAAGTGCTTTGGAATAATACTGCTTTCATATTCATGTTTGGTCCACTGGCACAAATCATTTTAAAAATTTGGTTGAATTATGAAGTGTCTTAGTTATATAGAGTGCCTACTACTCTAATTTAGCTCTGTACTTATTGCTTTAAAAAGCACTTTATGTACTTAGTAAGAGATTTTGTTGACTTTATTTACTTTTCCCCCTGTATTTCTGCATTAGTTGGTTGGAGGAACATTAAACAAGAACCTATGCAAATTTGTTTTTGTCAACATATTCTTTTTAATTTGTTATTTTCATTTGGAAATGTTGCCTCATTTTACATTCCCTAGTTGGTCTGTATTAAGCCAACCAGATTTATAAATACGGCATTTAAAATTCTTTTGCAATGCAATCAATGAATTGACACAATAAAAACTAAAGTAAACAAAAAACATATATACTAGTTTAGTTGTTTTGAATTATGTTATGAATTTTACATTTATTTAGTTGAAGTTGAAGAAATTTTGTTTTGTATTATTACTTCCGAGAAAATAAATGCTTTGGTCTTTATTGAAACTTATTTCAGTGTTTAAACAAGGTTTCTCTACTCCCTACTTTAAAATACCCAATTATGCAGGAATCAAGCCTGTGAAAAGTGTCACGATAAAAACCTCAGCTTCACTATGGTCACAAGCCACTTCAGAGGATTCAGGCATTTTAGTTATGGTACTTTGAAATTGGTCAAATCTGTTTTGCAAAAATGTACCCAAAAATTAATTGTAATGTTTTTTCTAGAATAAATTTTTAGGTACATTTTTGTGAATAATTAACAAATTTCTAACGACATAGTTACATAATCTATTAAACTATTATTTGTATGTACCTATATTTCCCAAGACCTTATCCTATTGTGATAACTTATTAATAGAACATGGCACAATTTGAGCAGTCCAATAATCAATTACAATACTTTGAAATTTATTGATTCACAAAATTTAATAACAAAATAGCCGTTGATTACATTAAAATAATGAATAAATAAATCTTTTATTCAGAAAACCAAAGGTTGATTGTTAGGCAAGTGTTAAAATTCAAATGAAAAGCACATACTTCAAGATGCCTTAAATGAAATTGATGTACTTTAGAAGTTCATAATCATTTTGCAGTTGTAACTTGAGCTGACTGACGTCTCTTAACATCCCAGTTATATACCCTTGCCATGTTGACTTCAGTGGTGGTAAATTGATCCCTGAAATTTAAAATCATTAACATTAAATTATAGAAATGACAGTCCACTGTAACTGAGAATAAAATAAATACTATTAACATAATAACATTTGTTTTCCAAGGGCCATTTGGTTTGGAAATTATTGTTTTTTGTTTGTTGCTTTCCTTTTTTCAAGTTCAGTAAAGCCTCACCTTAGAAAATCCAAATCATGATCCGCATAACCTAAGTTTCTTTCAGCTGCTGCAATATTCTGTGTTAGAAGTTTTTTCGCATCATCTAAACTATATTCCAACATAACATTTGCTCCTAACCAAAGACACACTTTGTCAGTAGGCATAACCTGTGCTTTGGCAAAAACTTGTTCACTTAGAAGAAACTGAGTTTTGAATTCCTCTTTTTGTTTCTTCAGTTTTTCAATCATTGTTAATGACCGTTTTAATTCAGGAATCTGGTTTTGCAGGCGCTTCTTTTTTGACAGCAAATTGTACTCCATAAATTTATATTTTGCATGCTGATTATCTAATCTCTTTAACACTTCTTCAATATTTCCGTTGTTTTCGGATCTTGCCATATAAGAATCAACATCTTCCTAAGGCCAATGTAACTTTCAGTGTCATACAATCATAAAATGTACAGAACCAAAAAAGGATATAAGCAATAATAAGCACAATAACGTTAACTTACAACAAATTCAGCTTCTGGAATACCCGCGTAAGATTTTTTGTCACCTAATTCAATTTTATCAGCTTCAAAATCCATTTTAAAACAAAAATGCAACCTTTCCTTCCCCAAAGCTTCTTTTTGTGTCAAGGTTAAGAATAAACTATTCTTTAAGACTCTTTTTTTAAATTAATCACTTACAATTGTTACCAAGATCATTCGGCCAGTGTTTGCATAGATTGGTATTATAACCTAAAAATACTCGGCTATTGAAGAGTGTTATCCAGGATGATTTCTATTTCTTTACAGTAGACTTGTGAATAAGGTTGAATTTTTGATTTATGAAAATTGCTTCATTGACAGTTGAGATTTCTGTTTTGTTAACTGGACTAGCGATTGCGGTAATATATCTTTGAATGCTTTCAAACGAACGAGTAGAGATAGCTGCTGCTATTGAACCAAGCTATTGATTGCGTTTTAATTAACGACCAAGTTGAAATTAAACGTAATGTGAATTCAATTTACGTCGCTCTGTAAAATTATGAACACATGCCAATTTAAAAAAAAATTCTAGCCTAGACCATTTTAGAAAAAAAGAAA
The DNA here is from genome assembly GCF_029955315.1 of Cylas formicarius. Classification (NCBI taxonomy): domain Eukaryota; kingdom Metazoa; phylum Arthropoda; class Insecta; order Coleoptera; family Brentidae; genus Cylas; species Cylas formicarius. Next base: position 15,206,289 of record NW_026844334.1, read on the forward strand.
AATCATTTTTAGGATATTTTTGTAACAAATGCATCCAAAACAAAATACTGAAGATCAATGTTTTTATGGTTATGTTATTATAAGATTTTGTTTTTTTTTCAATTTTTCTATTTTGAGTAGGTTCGATTCAAAAAGATAAAATATGGATATTTTAAAGGCTGAAATTGAAAAAAAACGGAAGGATCTGGAAGAAAAAGATATTTTGGTTAGTAGTTTTCACTTCTTTGGTGTATTGCATTGAAAATATAACTTTTATTAAAGGCTTCTAATAAAAAGTACTTTAAAAGAGGTGATTTGACAGCTAAGGAACAAGAAGAATTTAGGAAAAAGTATCTTGTTACAAAAGAAAAAGCCAAAAGTACCACGGAAATTTTACAAGGTATTTTATTTCTGTCATTAAGTGAACATCAAGGTAATTTAAGTTAAATTAATTAATTATTAGGTGATAAAACTGAATCAGATATTAAGCACAACATTTTACCTAGACAAGAAGTTATTTCAAGATTAAGAGATCGAGGTGAACCTGTTCTTCTTTATGGCGAATCTGAGTTAGATGCTTTTAAAAGATTGAGAAAATGTGAACTACTTGAACCTGAGAAAAACAGAGTGAGTAGCGGTACATACATCACCTAAACTGTATGTTTAATTTTATGTATTTGAAACATGTCCAAACATTGACTCTTAACATGACACATTCTTGAACTGAGGTGGCTTTTACTTGATGAAAATCCATTTATCAAAATAAATAAGAACTAAAAGTTCAGATTTTCACGAAATTATATATTATGACATGACAATTGTTTCGACAACACCGTGTCTTTATGATAAAGACACTGTGTTGTCAAAACAATTGTCATAATATATAATTTCATGAAAATCTGAACTTTTAGTTCTTATTTATTTTGATGACACATTCTATATAGGGGTTTAGAAATGACCTGCAGGAAGCAATGGAACAGGTAGATCAAGCATATCTTGATGAACTGTTAAAATCAAAGGCTTCTGGAAATGAATGCAAAGAAGAAACCACAACTCAAGAACCTGCTCTCTCCTATGAAGAAATTAGGGAAATGGCGAAAAAAATGGGGAGAGGAAATAGGGAACATGATATGACAGTTATTGTTCATTTTGTACAGGTGAGTAATAGACATTTTCATTCACATTGTAGATTGTGGGTGAGCCAAAAAGAATTAACAATAATTAACTGTTAATTAAATCTGAATTAAATTATTTACAAAATTTAATAAACTTGTAGCTTTGAGGCAAACATATCAACAAAATATATTTCATTTATTAAAATTAATTTAAATTAAAAATTGCCAGTTATTTTTTTAATTTTATTAATTTTCCTGGGATTGAAGTTTACCCTGGCTATCTTATGGTGAATTCAAAAGAAATTAAATTGTTTCCTCAATAAATTTGTTCCTTATTGTTCTCGTGGAGATAACTCTAAAACTAATGAAGATTTTGCAAAGTTTCCACATAGTGATAAATCTGAAATTATGTTATTCACTTTAAAATTTGGAAAAGAGGTTGATTTTAAAGTAATACTACTTAACAAGGATAGTGGGAGGGCATAACTTGAATATTTTTAAATTTAATTTTTAGTCAATCTGTTACATAAAATATCTTGAAATAAAATCTTCATCTAATAGTCTTAGATTAGTTGCTGCACTTCATCACCACTATGAATCATTTGATTTAATTTTTATTATCAATGTGCAAATGTTTTAAACTTTTATATGGTTTCGAGTTCTTAAAAACCAATGTCTGTTAATTTCTAGAAATGTTCATTTATTTTTTTTTCTGCAAATCATGATATGAACACTGTATTTGATAAACTTGAATCAGTATGTAACATTTTCAGTGCCAATTGTTGTCTTATGGAGCATATGGCGGTGGATGTTCTTTTCTTATTTGTTGTCCAGCCGAATTATCTAAAATACCAAAAAATTAGGTAACAATAGTAATAATTTGTTGCTTTTAATCACATCCTAATTGACTGCTTTGGGGCTGTTCGACGTGATATTGTTGATGCACAGTGGGAATTGTTGCAACTCCAATAATTGGAATCGCTTGAATGAGTCGCCCTAGGAGAAGAAAACGAATAAAAAAATATTCTCTCTCGCATTTCATTTGTTTTTAGATGATTTTTTATTTTTTACAAAGATTCGATTTCATATATACAATTGAAATGTTTTCTGAGAGTACCCTGTATAGTTGCCAGTTTGACAAAACTCTCCATTATAATAGTTTTAGGTTGTACTCACCAGATTGTAATATTTTGTTTCTTAAGTTTTGATATGCAAACTTAGTATAAATGACAATGCCAATTTGTCCCATCATGTAGAATCCCATTAAAAAAAATCCGAAGACCATTAGAGGACCAAAAGAATCGAAAGCCATGGTACACTGTTAATTGTTAGCGAGACCAATAAATTTATTATCAGTTCGAAAAAAAATGTGCGCTTATCCGCTTGTTTTGATAAAGTTTCATTTTATCAAGATCGAATTGATAATTATTGTGGTTCGAATGGGTATTATATATATTATTACTCCACAGTCTATTTAATTGGGCAAGAATTTTTAGCCTGAAAAAAGTAAAATAAGCGTAGCTTTTTTTACTCGATATATTTTTTTATCAGTGGTATATAATAAAAATAGGACTAGAACTATTTATGTTGTTATATTACTTCAAATTGACATGTTTTTCTCAATCAAATACTAATGCCGGATTTATGATATTGGGAACTCCATATCCTAAAAACGAAAAAAAATGCATAATACAATATTTGGTATAAAAATTGAACCAAGCTGTCCAAATCTTACATACTCATATCAATATTATTGGGATGGATGGGTCGTAAATTTGCTCTTCTAAATCTTAGATTATCTTCCACAAAATAATATCCTAAAAATAATTGGATTAGGTTTCAGCTAAGCACTAAGCAAAATAATCAAATTTAAAAAGAAATTAGTTTTTAATACCTTCATTTAGAAGCCTAAGAAATTTTCTCCTTCTGTATTCAAAAATCACGATCTGGATGACAACCAAAAGTGAAAATATTGAAAAAATCACTATTAATATAACTCCCGCCGTTGGATCGTCACGAGGATCCATATCGGAAATCAACTATTATGCGTATAATAAACATTCACTTTTCATTTAATCGTTAATGATACAACACGCGACAAATATGTTCAGTTATTTATGTTTGGTAGTTGATGTATTTGTGGATTAGATAAGATAAAAATTTGTTGTTCAGATCAGTCTCTGTGATCACTGACGCAGAAGAGCTGGTGCAAAATTGTAATGCAACTGGTCTTTTATCAATTTTCAATTTTTATTCCAAGTGATAAGAGGTAACTTTAATATCTGGCAGACACTGAGTAATCGATCTAAAGTTAACCTATAACGTGGTAAAATACCTACACCCTTCGATGAACCACATAATATATATGTTTTGTTTTAGGCTTCCGCGGGTCTTATATGTGTGTTGTAAATTCTTCCGCGCGCGCGCCACACACACACACACACACACACACACACACACACACACACACACACACACACACACACACACACACACACACACACACGCACACGCACGCGCACCCGCACGCGCACCCGCACCCGCACCCGCACCCGCACACGCACCCGCACACGCACACGCACACGCACACGCACACCCAACCCACACCCACACACACACACACACACACACACACACACACACACACACACACACACACACACACACACACACACACACAACAAACAAACAAAAATACATACATACATACATAAATATATATATATATATATATATATATATATATATATATATATATATATATATATATATATATATATATATATATATATATATATATATATATATATATATATATATATATATATATATATATATATATATATATATATATATATATATAAATTTGAAAAATTGTAATGCAATGAAAGTTAAACATTTGCCCATTAAACAAATACCTATAAATAAATATATCCATATCTTGCATTTGAATGCGGAACTAGCGCAAAGTTCTTTTTGTTTGCTTTTTTGACGAAATATTTGTAGAGCAGTAATTTCCTTTAAAAAAAAGTGTTTGATTTAATTTTGGACAGAGCCTTAATAAATCCTTTATTAAATTAGAACTGCATGACTTCAAAACACTATATCTCAAAAAATATGGTTTTGCTGACCAATATTTATGTTCTTTTGTTATGTCGAACCTTATCAGTACAGTTTGCCAAAGTATTGAATTAACACCCCGTATACTTTTATTTGAGTAGACTTCCTATTTCAAACGAATATGTGGTTTCTTATAACATGTAACTTATTACAGCTACTGTTGACTAAATGGAGTGAGCAACTCCAAAACCGATCTGCGGAAGAGAAAACCTCAACCAAGGGAAAATTAGCTGGCGCGACTTATACGCAAACTCAAGTTTATCTGAAACCACTATTGAGAAAGCTAAAAACGTTTACTCTACCGGAAGACATATCCGACAGCCTGACAGAAATTATAGTACATCTCCTTAATAGAAACTACTTAAAGGTAAATAATTCAATAAGTTTGCTCATCATAGTTTAAAAGGTGACCATAATTTTTTGATAAATAATAAAATTTAATCATAAGGTGAAAGTTAAAACTTTCGTAATTCAAAAATAACTGGTTTATTTTATCTATTTCATTACTAGGCAAGTGATGCTTACCTTCAGATGGCAATAGGCAATGCGCCGTGGCCTATTGGAGTGACTATGGTTGGTATCCATGCTCGCACGGGAAGAGAAAAGATCTTTTCGAAAAATGTCGCCCACGTGATGAATGATGAAACCCAAAGAAAATATATTCAGGCATTGAAACGACTTATGACAAAATGTCAAGAGTATTATCCCACTGATCCTTCAAGATGTGTCGAGTATCAGATATTTCATGATACAAACAAAAACTAAAAAAGGTCTTATTTGCATAGAATTTATTAATGCATTGTATATAATTTATCCATATACATTTTTTATTATAACCTAAAATAAATTCATATACGGAAGTAACTTATAGTAGTGTTATGCAATTGTATATTGCTTCCTCAATATTAAATTTAGTTGTGATACATCTATTTTTTTTGGTTGCCCAACTCTGCAGCTTTTAATGCCGTTGCTTCAATTGCATCCATAACAGCTCCTCTAAAATATTGTTGGTGAAATATTAACTATTATAAGCGGTGTAACCAGTGTGACTAGGTGTAACTTTTAAACTAAAAAACAATAACTTATCTTTGTTTAAACAACACAGGCAGGCAAATTTTTTAGTTGGATCTATAACTTACTTGATTAATATAAAAAAAAAATAAAATTCCGTCTCATTTTTTTTACCGAATTAATTCATTTTCAATGCTCTTTGAAAAAATATTCTTGATAAGTTTGATCTTAGAAAACAAGGAAAAATTATTTTAAGCATCTTCGCTATTTTTACTTTTAATTTTCCGCAATTGTAATTGCTTTTAACCATTTTTCATGTAGTGTTGCTTAAATTTTACAGAAATAAACTTGATTTTTATGAAATATGTAATAATAATAATATAATCTGTGGTATCAGTTATTAAATTCTTTTATTATTATCTGATATAGCGTAAAACTTCTAATTTTATAAATGGTAAGAAAAAGTTTGTAGTCACCAATAAAATTAAAATTGCAAAAAAAAAATAAATATTTTACTTTTTTCTTTTAATTCTTAAAAGAAATGGTTAGCAGCATACACATAGGCAAAATATAATATACAATATTTATGACTTTATATAAGTAAATACAGAGTGGGTGTGAGTTGTATATTGGGTGATCCAAAAAATATGCACCAATGCTCGAGATTCGTCACAAAAAAAAGAAAAAAGTGCATATAAAGAGTGTGTTAAAATAAATGCGTCAAACTTAAGGGGGCGGTTCCTTGTTTAAAATAAAGACAACCAGTCATTAGGGAAAATATTGCGCTACAAATATGGCTGCAAAATAATGTTTTTATTTTTTATGTTAAAAATGTTGTGGACGTATTAATATAAAAACACACTTTCTGCATTATTCTTTTTTTTTTTAAATGAGTGGAGGCGATTAAATTAAACTACCTCTATCATTCTGCTTAACTGAATTTCAAGAAAAACATGCAATAATCACATCAAAAATATGTTTTATTTAGAAATTTTGGTATCCTGCAATTTGTTCATAATAGTAATCGTTTCCAAATAAAAAAATAAAATCTAAAGTAATGCATAACGAAATAAAAAAATATTAGATAACAAAAATCTAATGGGCTGTTGGTAGTTTGATTACAAAATACGACTAATTTAAATAAAAAATTATCATCTAATTCTTAAATAATAAGAGTTAAAAAAGTTTCTAATAAACCTGAATATCGAAATTTATTTTTTTCATGTCATTGCGTAAGTTTTTATTTTAATTCTGCTGTGGTTCGTTTTGCTAGTATTAATGAGTATTGACATACCTCACTCCACCTCGTTCCAGAGCATGAATCCCGGCTATTGTTTGACCTCCGGCTGAACACACTTCATCTTTTAATGTTCCCATGTGTTTGTGAGTTTCGAGTACCATTTTGGCGGCTCCCATTACTGTCTGCGCAGCGTATCTTGTTGCCATTTCCCTATGCAAGCCCATACGGACTCCGCCATCGGAAAGCGCTTCAACAAATAGATAAACCTAGAAATTTGGTTTGTTTGAAATCGCATTTAAATTATCTGGGAATAAATACAAAAGCCGGTCCACTTGAAGATACAGCTCCTACTGCGTTAATCATGCGTTCTGGTAACATTTCGCACATGCCAGTTACTTCTAACATCGTTTGAACTACTTTCAAATCTTTCTCTGTTACTGTCGTCCCAGGACAATAAACCGTACACCCCTGCCCGATCATCATTGGCGTGTTTGGCATTACTCTAATTACCCTGCTGCCTTCAAATTGAAACAGCATCTGGAAAAGTATTCCTTTTCAGTTGTTTCAAGGTACAGTTAAAGTTTCGATATCGTTATGATTCTAGTTTTTAAGTAGCTTGTTCAACAATCAGAAGAAATAAGAGATCGGTTTAATTATTTAAAAAAAAATTGTAAAAAAAATTAAAACCGAAAATTTTCCTTTTAAAATTTCTATATTTATTGCAATTTAATGAAACTAGTCATTTACATATTTAAATATGCACATATTATATAGATTTTATTGGAACAAAATCAAAATTTAAATTAAGGTGGGTTTGGCTAATAAAAACAATGGTGGAGCGCAGTAGTAGTTTTTTGTTGCGTGAGTTTGGACTTAATATAGTATACTAAAACGCCCCTGGACTTTTGGAGCAGAACGTCAAACATAAATGTCAAACAGTATTTGGTACCTTATGTTGTTACCATAACAACAAGCAATAAACAATAAAACAAAGCGGAAATTCGACAGTTTCACTCTTTTGCGCATGCGTGCTCTTAAAGTCCTGCATTGGGATGTAGAACCTTTAGAGTGTGTACGTATACTATAACGTGTTTCCAAAATGTGCGGTGGTTCTTATCGTGTTTGACTATTAAAGTCTCCAATGACTCGAGTTTCAACTGCTTCTCCGTAACAGAAAAAAAAATTGCGAGGTTGTCAAAAAAAGGGCGGATCTTATACAAGATAAGGATGTCTATCATGGGGATATTAGAAACCATAAGAGGTACGAAGATGGTTAAATTTGATAAAAGTTGAAAAAATTGAAAGTATTTGCCGATTTCGTTTTTATTTTATTTTTTTGGCGTTATTTAAAGAGAAATTAAAAAATAGAGGGCACTTTCTCGTTGCTACTTTTTGAGCTCTGCAAGATAAGGTTGAGAGATTTTAAGTAGTACGTTATGTTTCGGCGAAATTATTTACTTTATTTTTTTATATGATCCGTGAAAAAATTTCACCATGTATTAAATAGCATTTTTTATTACAAATACGGATGACGCAATATGATTCTACATTGTTTAAATAAAAAAAAGTTTCTTTTTAATTTAAAAAGATGAAATGATGGCTAAGTAAATCATGTCACATGTTAATTCATTAAACAAATTAGTTAAAACTAACTTGCTACAAAAAATATTAAATTATAAAGAATGTTCAAACAAGGGACCATTTTTTGACATTCACAGGTAACACCTTGTAACTGTCGATCTTAAAACATTTCTTGTTATGTTTTGAAAGGGTTCAAGAACTAATCTTCTCAGTTGACCCTCAGTCTCAAAAACTCGCTGATAAACATAATTTTTGAAATATAAAAAAATAGAGTGGAGTGGGGTCCGGCAATCGAGGGGGGGTCACGAAACTACGTAATTTTTCTGGAAATTTGTCCGGTAAGTACTTGCGCACGTACGCCGTCCGGTTGAAACTAACAGTTTCTAACTTTTGCAAGTGGTAAGTTATCCAAAGCTTCTTGAATTTGTGCTTCAAGAGATTGTGAAAAAAAGGGCCAATTAAATGTGTTCCAAAAATCAAAACCCATATAATAAACCCAAAGCGATGTTGATGTCTAGATATTCGATGTACTCATCTTTGGCCCAACAATTTCGCTAAAAAATTCCATTATTTGTTACCATACTTTCGTCCGACCAAAGAATCTTATGGGAAAAATTCTAAATTGAACGGGTGAAATTTTTTTCGTACGTTTTGTACGTTCTTTTTTTCTTACAGATGTTTCCGGATTTTCGGTTACAGCCTATATTATTTACTTTTTCTTTCCTAATTTAACCATCTTCATATCTCCTATGGTTAGTTTATGTCCCCATATTATATTTAATATTCCCATGATAGACATCCTTATCTTGGATGCACTGTATACGGTGTTGTATATCAAAAATTATAAGTACCGGATATCTCGCTTACTAGTAAACGTACAGGGATGCTACTTTTCCTGGAAACAAAAGATGCTGCTGGAAGCTTTGCATTTTGGGTTAGTCTAAAGCCTATTAGAAAAGGAAAATGTGGATTCGTTGTCATTTTTAGGCGGAATTCCGTTTGATACTTAGTTTTTTTCTGTCTTGAATTACTTTCGAGAAATCAGAATTTTTTAAAAGTTAAAATCAAATTTAATCTAAGATGGATCATTTTGTAAACCCCGTTCCAATATTTACAACAAAGAAAACAAGAATATTCAATATTCAATCGGGATAAATTCAAGTAGTAAAGTTCAAAGTAAAGTAAAAGATTCTGTTGGAATTAATTCACGGGTTCGAACAATCTCATATAATCTCTATAAGTTTCATGTGGTTCAAAACTAACAACCTGTTATATGGTCTGACCAAGTGCATTTCACTATTACTGGTACATTGAATCGACAAAATTCAAGATTTTGGTATCAAGAATATCAGCGTGTAATATTTCTAGGGGAACGGCAGTAGCCGTAGCACACACGTAGCGTAGCACAGTGTCGCGAAAAAACGCATCCCTTTATCTTTACTAATAAGTGTAAAAACATTGAAAAAAAGTTTAAATTAAATATTACCTCATATATGGTGTAACAAATATTTTATACAGTAATAATCTCCTTTAATAAAAATGTTTTTTGTTTTAAGTCAGCTTACTTTATTTATAAATGCTACAGGAAATGTCTAAAATTGTTAATAACTTTTATGGGCTACTAGGTATACTGAAATATTTGTGCCAAATCAAAAATTGTGGGATTGTAAAAGTTGAAAGTATCTTTTGATGTATTGAAGAAAGGCAGTTACTGACATTCATTCGCTTTTACTAGGCATTAAATTAAACATGCAACAAGTTAAGTAAAATGTTTTTCATAGTAAGTACCTCCTCCAAATCTTTGATCGTAATACCGGCCAGTATCGATATAAACAATTTATGTTTTATCCGGAGGGCCAGTTCGCTGTTAGCAACTTGGGCAATGGCGTCTTTAAGGATATGGGGTTTTACCGCCAAGAATATTATGTCACTTTCATTAACTACCACGGCATTATCCGTAGTCACGTTGGCACCAAGCTCCTTCCATGAATCCAAATTTCTTATGTACGGACTGGATACATAAACCTGGGAGTAATTTATTAGACCTGCAATGTGTAGTGTTCATTTGGTACTAAATAAAATTTAATTAAGAAAAAAATCTTGTATCTCAATCTGGCCTACACAATTTTAAACTGTAATATTTCTTTTATTTGGGTTTTGTGTCCAAGAAAAATCATCAACGTTCTAGTTCAACTTGAACTTTGAATTTTACTTAAAATTCAAATTAAATAGATTATTTTCGAACTGCGAAATCTGATAAATTAAAAAGACAAGACTTTTTTGAATGAATTTATCAAACCAGACATTGCAAATTTACACCAAATGAGTTTAAAAAGAAAAATTTAATCTAAACGTCCCAATGTGGATTGTTATAAATTAACCCATAATTTTTTTTTACTATAATCTTCCGAAATAGCTTTCATATTTTTGTAAAATCGCAAGAGATTTCAGCTGCAAATTTTATTAATGATCAATTATAATATGAACGAGTCACACTAATTGAAAGTAGCCAGTATGACAGTATGGAACACGGTGATAAACTTCTTCAGTGTGTCAGTTAATGATTTTTAAGCTTTATCTAAAAATATAGTATATTTTCAGTGTAGAACAATATCGTTTACTTGAACTGGACTACTGCCAATTTGTAACTTTAACATTCGTCACCTATTCACTTTGCAAATTATATTACCTTTCCCTTTAATGCTTTTGCAGATTGCTTTAGCCATTGCTCCATCACCAATAAAGCCTATTTTTTGCTTTATTTTTATGGAACTAGAGGTTGTTCCAAATTGGGAGTTGTAAATTATTATTTTAATCCCATTTTCAACAATTCTGAAACAATACGAATGGCTGTTTTGGTAAACAATATGAAATCAATTCATATGCCATTACAAAGGAGTACAAACAAATGATTGAATATTTTTTATTTTCAATCCTATCGTTTTGGTAAAAAAACTACTACAAAGAGGAACTACAAAATAGTACCACATATATCACTTAACACAAAATAAAAGTGTTGTTGCTAAAATATACTTATGTCCATATTAAAATACAGTACATTCGATGCGCCTCTCTTAATAAAATACATTCACACAAACTTTAAAAAAGATACATACATACAAAGTTGACATCACAATAATGGGTATGTGCAATACTAAAACATTAACAAAGAGGCCATTGAGCAGAATAATTATAATGAAACGAAATTTTACAACTTTTGTCAATGTTATTGAATGCTCAAACAGCACATTAGAGTACTGCAAAAAAAATGTGTAAGTAAATACATAAAATGATTTCATTATTTTTGTATGTATTCAAATGCATCAGGAAAACAAATGTAAATTTTTCTATAGTTTTGGCAATATTCCACAGCCTAAATACACTTTCGACAGTGAACCAGTGGAATTTATGTTAAACGATAAATATTTGTATTGTTTAAATTGAAACAACTTTTTTTGTGAGAATAAATTAATAAAAATTAAAAATTAGGAAACTGAAACAAATTCTTATAGCAATTTCAGTAACAATTAGTTATACAATTCTCAAACATATTGAAAATGTTCCTTTTAGAACTTTACCCCCAGCATCTGGAATAACAAATGCCTGACAAGTGTTGTTGGATTCTCTTTTTAGTATTTTAAAATAAATAAAAATGAAGAAAATAGCCCACTTAAAATGTCTTTTTTTGGGTGCTTCTTTTCTGCTTAATTTAGTAGGTTCATTGTATAATGTGTAAATGTTAACTAATACCTAGAATGACCCTTCATTGGCAGATAAGTTAAATTCGCGAATTCCATAGAAAATAATACTCAAGACAAAGCATTTTATAAAATCCTGGACCTACTTTCAGTATAAAAATGTTATATCATCATTCACAGTGGTCGATTTTTTAGATTTATATTATGTAAGTTGTAGAATTTTATTGCACTAATGGCATGGACATCATATTCATGTGAATTTCTGACAGATCTTGATAAATCGTACGAAAACTAGGTCTATCTGAAGGTTTCTGTGCCCAACACTGTCTCATGATATCATACACACTTGGAGGAGTGTTCTCCGGACATGGCAAGACATTTCCTTCTTTAAGAAAGCAAATTACCTCCTCATGAGTTTGCCCATAATAAGGTTGTAGAGCGAAGGAAAATATTTCCCACAAACAAACACCAAAAGCCCACACATCAGATTCTGGAGTATATTTATTGTATAAAACGCTTTCTAAAGGCATCCATCTCACTGGAATTGCATCTCTATCACTACCTTTGTAATAATCTTGCAGATAAATCTTTTGGGATAAACCAAAATCAGCAATTTTAACTACCATTTCATCATTGATGAGGCAATTGCGTGTTGCCAAATCTCTGTGAACAAATTTTCTGTCAGATAGGTAAACCATACCCGATGCAATTTGCAAAGCAATTTTAATCTGTTCCGAATGGGCTAAGTGGTTATCTCTATAAATATCTCTATTGGGATATTCACCAGTTATGGCATTTCTCACAACATAATTTGTTGGCGAACATTGCCTCAAGAACTCATTGAGATCACCTTTACCCATGTACTCGAACAATAAACACATGGGCCGTCCCACAGCACAAACACCCAATAATTTAACAATGTTGGGATGGTCAAACTCAGCTAACAAGCAGGCTTCTTTTTCAAAATCTTCTTGCATATCTTCAGAAGCATCATCTTTAAGCATTTTGACTGCTACAACTGTGAACTCTTCCCCAGGTATCAAGCCTGGAGCTTTAGCTTGAAACACACTGCCAAATGCACCCTGCCCTAAGTCACGAATGTAAATTATATCATTACGAGGATATTCCAATTTTTCCAATTTTGGATTTAGTGGCACCCCATGTCGATGGTATTGAACATTGCTAGGAAGTTTATCCAAATCAATATTAATTTCTGATGTTTCTGGAGCATTATAGCCCAGAAGACGCTTCTTGTGAAACCTGTGGCATAATAGTATAAGCAGAAGGCAAAATACCAACAGTAGCAGACCTAAACCTGACACTGCAATTAAAAATGTAGGTGTTAAATACTTCTCCATTGTTATCCCAGGAGATTCAGTTTCATCAGATGTGGAATTTAAACATTTTGGAATATCACAATATTGCCATCTAATTGCTGGATTTGTAGTAAAGCACCATGGTTTCTTCTCTTCTCCTCCTGCATTTCGGCAAAAATTTTCAGAAAAAGTTAGTTCTGGAAACACATCAGGTGGCGAATTGTGTGCTTGAGGCTCCTGTGAATCCCATCTTTGGCAAGGAATCCCCTCTTTGGTAACATTAACTCTCCCTTGGTAATATCGGCCTCTTCCTTTCACGCAATCATAAGTAATTTCACTTTGTTTCATCTCAGTGAGCCCAGCATAGGAACATACAGATCCCTTAGCTTCCTCTTTGTATTTAGGTAAAACATCACAGTCTGGCAAACGAAAATGTCCCCTTGATTTTATATAAATTCCATTAGCCTTCTTATCTTCTATAACTGCCCATTCTTTGTAGCAAAATAATTCTTTTACAGCTATGCAGTCTTGATAACACAGTGGCAAGGGCATTGTAACATTACATTCAGGAAAAGCATAAACACATAAAATTTTTTCTGCTGCACTTCTGCAAGGCTCTTCAAAAGTTGAAATCATTTCATCCCACAATGCCGTTGTTATTTGTTCATTTTCGTATCCGCCTGAATTGTTGTACCAAACATGTTTTGTGTGATCAACATAATTTTTACAGATATTTCCATGATAAGGGCCACAAAACCCTTGCAAGCTTGCTCTCTGTATTTTAAATAAATAAAAAAGGATGAAAATAGTTTTCATATTTGAACGGTTTGTTTTAAGATAGCATTTTTGTATTTTTAGAAAAAAGTGAAGACATTAAAATTTAAAAAATATTTTGGGACACTCAGACTTTTTACAACTCAACGCCATATTTATTATAAATATCATAGTATAGACAAGAGAAATATTGGTTAGCAAGACTTAGTAGAGAGACAGCGAGAGAGACAATCCTCTTCGCTCTCAAAGCATGCATAACAATAAAGGAATAAAATTCTGTGCTCAGTGCATACAAATCACGGATAAATGGGTTTTATCCATGGTTGATAGAGAAAGGTTAATTAAAAGTTAAACATGTTAACGATCTTGCTAGGTCAATAATAGAATTTAATACAAAATTTCTTTCAACTTGTGGAGTATTACGTACTGGACAAACGAACAAACGGTCAATATATAAAATGTTTATACATTATAAAAGAGTAAAGGAGACAAACCTTGACGATCCCGTCAGCTTTCTTAAGAAAAACATTTTGAATTATTATTTTGAACACCTCAGGCCTAGACAAAACAAATTAAAAATACTTTCGGCAAAAGGTTAAACTACGAAAATAGTTCATTAACGGGCTCCACTGCAAAAACGTCAAATGTCGCTTGTGTGCTGTACCTTAAGTCGTCTTCACAATAAATGAAGATCAAGGTTAACTCGGATGGAGCAATAACAGATTGGGATGGATTAATTCGCGCGCGTTTGAAAATTAATTCCACCGAATTATCTTAAACCCGCCTTTCTTTTCCGGATCGGGAACAATATTTCTCCAAATCATTTTTTTCTTTCAAGTCCTTCCAAATAAACTCGAACTTAATTAACTAAAAGAACCATGGTCAATCTCTCTCGATACTATTATGAAATCGATTCTAATCTGCTAGGCGCAAGGTAGATGCGAGACAACCTTCCGTACCAAAAACCAATATGGTGCCAAAGGTCAGATTTATACAAGTTTCAAGCCTTATTTTTATATGACAATTAAACTGTTTCACGCTTTCATTTTTTTCTTTTATTGCAATAAATTTGGACAAATTTTGTAACAAACTAATAGCAAGTTTTGCTTGATTATTAACAGTCAGTTTAACAAACATGTTCTATTAATAATACACTGATAAATTATTTTCTTAATGGAATTTATCCGTGTTTCTCCTGAGCTAGTTCCTGTGATCGTTTTGTTGCAGCTTCAATTGCATCCATCAAGGCCCCTCTAAAATAAAATTCAATTACATTTTTTAAATAGAAAATTGTTATACCTGTACCTTACTCCACCAGATTCAAGTTTATGGATGCCAGCTATGGTGGTTCCACCAGCGGAACATACTTCATCCTTCAATTGTCCTGTGTGTTTTCCTGATTCCAAAGACATTTTAGCTGCGCCTAATACAGTTTGCGCAGCAAATTCAACTGCAAGATTTCTAGGAACACCTTGCTTGACTCCACCATCAGCAAGGGCTTCTAGTATTAAATAAACCTGTAAAAAAAGAGCAGACAAATCCCTAATCGGCCTTCAAAATTTGTAGATATACATACAAATGCCGGACCACTACCAGCTAAAGCACCAATGGCATTAATAAGGGATTCCGGAACTTGCTGGCAAACACCAGAAACTTCAAACATTTTTTTGACCAGACTAATATCAGATGGAGAAGCCTTAGGACCTGCAGAAAATACTGTGCAACCCTCACCAACCATTATTGGAGTGTTTGGCATTACCCGAATTATTCGCGCACACTCCTCTAAAGGGCACAGAACCTGAAAATGTTTGTAGCATACATACATTCATTTATAAATTTCTACAGTATTATTGTAGAATTATAACAACTTTTTTGATTATAAAGTTTCTGTGGTGCAAATCTTAATTTCAGAAAGAGACCCATCAATATTTATCTAATTACTTGGAATTTATTTCTTATACAGTGTGTCCAAGATAAGGATGCACAGCATGGGGATCTCGGAAACTATAAGAGATACAGTGTCGGTTAAATTAGACAAAAGTTGCGCATTTTGATACCGAACAAGATCCCGTTTTACAAATTTGAAAATTCCAAGCCGTTCCGGAAATATCCGAGAAAAACCGAAATATTGCGATTTCGTTTTTATTATTTTTTAAAGCTATTTGAAAAGATATGAAAAAACGGAAAACACTTTTCCATTGGCACTTTTTAATCTCTCCAAATTGACGTTAACAAATTTTCATTACAGCGTTTCGATTCCATGGAACCACCATCAACTTTGATTTTTCTTATGGGACGGAAAAAAAGTACACACAGTATTAGGTTGTGCTTTTCATTGCGAATTCAACGATGTACGATACAATACGGTTACTTATGTATTTATCCAGAAAAATGGCTTTTTAATACATTTCTAGTATTTTATTATAGTAGGCCATGAGATCCGAACGATGAAAGGCAAAAGAAAATGGTTGACAAGTTCGAGTTAATGTATTTATTTATTTACTAACTCTAACTGTTCATTTAACATAACAACTAAATCCAACAAGTTAATGAAAAACAAATTCTATAACAAATGTTCGAATAAATGACCTCCATTTTCTAGGCATAAGTACGCCCGTCTCACGGTAGACTCCAAAACACGACTTAACATTTCAGGAGTAATTTTATTAAACGCTGCTCGTACTGATTGACGTAATTGTTCCTCGTTGTCAAAACATTCTTTGAATACCTCATTTTTTATGTAGCCCCATAAGAAAAAGTCAAAGGGAGTTAAGTCCGGGGACCTTGGAGGCCAAGGTGTTTCACTGTAAGTCCCAATGTATTTTCCATCGAACCGTTCATTTAAATATTGGCGAACTTCTCTGGAGTTATGGGCTGGGGCACCATCTTGTTGGAACCGGCAGCCTTGCACAGCGCCTAGCGGTAAATCATCTAAGGCATCTTCTACATCGTGCCTCAAGATGTCAAGGTACCGCTCGGAAGTTAAGGAATTATTATAGAAAATAGGGCCTATAATCTTGCTACCAAAAATCCCACACCAAATATTAAACCCAAAGCGAACTTGATGTCTGGATAGTCTATTAACACGTCGATTTTGATGCGACCAATAGTGTGTATTGCGCCTGTTATAAATACCGTTATTGGTCACCATACTTTCATCAGACCAAATCACTTTATATGGAAAATTAAAACTCTCATCACACATCCTGGTATGCCACTCACAAAAATGTCTACATCGTTCGTCGTCACCCGGTTTTAATCCTTGACATATTCTGAATTTGTAAGGCTTAAATTCATTTTTCCTTAAAATAAACTGAGCTGTAGATTTAGCTACCCCATTCTGGTCTTCAATTTCTCTGGTAGAAGTTTGTGGATTTTCGATAACAGATTGTAGAACAATGTATTGGTTTTCTTCATTGGAAGGTTTTTGTCGGGATAATGCAGGCTTCTTAAATGATCCATATTCTTTCAGATTAAATAACAAACGCCGAAAAATACTCTTGTCAGGTTGTCTCCGCTCTGGGTATTTGTTAGAATACGTACGCTCGGCTTCCACACAATTTCTTTGGCATCAGATGTAGCAAGACAGCATATCACATTTTTCTTCGTTTGTAAAATTACCTCCCTCCATTGTAGAACAAAATAAATTAGAAAAAGACAACAACAATAAAAATACAAAAACAATAACTAAAGGAATAAACTTATGATCGACTGATAACAAAGACAAATAACATTAATGTGTCATTGAAATTGACTGGATGTCATTTTGTCATGGCCTACTCCATTTAAATGCTGAAATGTATTAAAAATCCATTTTTCTGGATAAAAACATAAGTAACCGTATTGTATCGTACATCGTTGAATTCGCAATGAAAAGCACAACCTAATACTGTGTGTACTTTTTTTCCGTCCCATAAGAAAAATCAAAGTTGATGGTGGTTCCATGGAATCGAAACGCTGTAATGAAAATTTGTTAACGTCAATTTGGAGAGATTAAAAAGTGCCAATGGAAAAGTGTTTTCCGTTTTTTCATATCTTTTCAAATAGCTTTAAAAAATAATAAAAACGAAATCGCAATATTTCGGTTTTTCTCGGATATTTCCGGAACGGCTTGGAATTTTCAAATTTGTAAAACGGGATCTTGTTCGGTATCAAAATGCGCAACTTTTGTCTAATTTAACCGACACTGTATCTCTTATAGTTTCCGAGATCCCCATGCTGTGCATCCTTATCTTGGACACACTGTATATCCCTTATATATTTCTAATATTGCATACATTGCAAAGCTGCCCCTAATACAACACCAAACCTCCAATTTTTAACTTGAAATGATGAACAATGATTACAAAATCTGAAAATGATGTATATACTAACCAAACCTTTTGATATTTGTATACATGATTAATCCCAAACCTTCAAACACAACAAAAAATATGGGGACACTGGTTAGTTAGTGGGACAAATTTATTACCACATATCAACAGAGCAGTTATCAAAAAAATATGATGAATTTTAATATTACCGTTTAATGGCTTTGGAAATTTAAACATAATTATTTTATTAAAACAAAGTAATAGTTTAAATTCATCATAGTGTAACTATAATACTGTGTTAATTCCACTTGCATTTTCAAGCTGTTTCATCGGAATACCCGCCAAAATAGAAACAAAGAGCTTTGATTTAACAGGATGTTTAAGGGTGTCATATACACCAGCAATTGCAGTAGGCAATATGTGTGGCTTAAAGGCCAAAAATATTATATCTGCCTCTTGAACTACTCTACCATTTTCTGTATACACATGTGCACCTTTCTCTTTCCAGTATAACAGATTTTGAATATTCGGACCAGATACGTAAACTTGGGAATATCGTATTAAACCTAAAAAAATCGCTGATAACAAAATCTAATGTTAAAAGCAATACCCAACCTTTTCTGACAACACCTTCACAAATTGCCTTCGCCATATTACCTCCTCCAATAAACCCGATTTTTTCTTGAAATCCTAATTCTTCCATTTTATCGTCTGAGCACTCAATTCAAAACCTAATAATTTTTATTTATTACGGACTCCTTTGCCCTCTATTTAAAACAAAGATAATCATAGAATACAACAACATTAGTTTATGTGAGATAAAACATTGCTGCGAACCATCCATGGATAAGTCTATTTTCTTCCTTTTTATTATTGCCTCTGTTAAAAATCCTAGGATCATTCGCGCGTAGTACCGAGTAAGCAAAAATAAACAATGACGTTTCGACGACAACACAATACACTATAGACAAAATCGAACTGAAACTAAAAGATTTCTCCGAAAACTGCAGTTTCTGCAGTGAGCCTCGAGGAACGACCTGCGACGTGCAATACCACCCAGAATCCCATTATACCTCTGCCATTTATACTTGCCAGGTATAGCGCGAGGGCGTTGGACCTGCCCATTCGACGTGCCCGAGGTTATCGGTTCGATTCCCACCGGCAGCCTTGGGTGTTGTGTTTGTCGGGCATTAATATATACGAAACGTGCTTGGGCGGCCGTTAAAAAAAAGACGAGAGCGCATAATCACAACAAAAAAGTTTTGGGCGAGAATTGATTTACCTTTTTTTTATGTAGTTTTCTGTGGGCGATTGTAACTGACGGTTGAAGGCTTGAGAGGAAGAAGAGACGGGATGGAGAATAAAAGTTGCCCGACTGTATTACTGAAACGCATTATTGAATTGAATTGAATTGAGAGTAAAAGTGCACATGTTTGATAAGTGTTGTATTGATCAAAGACCGGTTGATAACAAAACAAAAACCACGGTTACTAGAATATTAAAATTTGTATTGGTGTATAAAATGTATTAGCATTTTGATGGTGTTATTATGACTTTTAAATGAAATGAATTTCCACTCCTGACTATTCTTTTCTATTGTATAATTTATCCAAAAGAAATAAATATATAATTTTTTTTAAATATCACCTAAATAATTGCAAAGAAAAGAAGAAGAAGAGGAAGGAGAGAACCTGCGAAATAAAAATAACTCAATGGAGAATATTAACGCCTATATATTATTTGGAGGTATATACTTGGTCTTGCTCTTTTTTGATGGGCTTTTAAAGGTAAAGCGCTTCCTATTCACATAAGAAACTTTTTACAATGCGTTCTTTTCAGTCGTGTCTGCACTATCCTTACATTAAGTTTTTAGAAGAGTTTAATATAAAGATAAATTATTTATCAGTTAAATGGAAGACTAAAGCTTTCAACCGAACTCTGATAAAATGGGGAAATAGTCGTCCAAAACTACTGAAGTGTTGGTTTTCTTTTGGTTCATACTGCTCAGTCTTTTTATTACCTATTTCTGTGTTCATATTGTTTTATAGTATATATCAAGCATTGTTTGGGGCTACCGAAACCACTGATGGTGGCAAAAGTGCTGTCATTGGAATAATTATACCTGGTCTCAATTTACCATTTTCAGAAGTGGGATATTACAGTGTAACTTTATTTATATGCAGTGCTATACATGAATTAGGTCACAGCTTAGCAGCTGTTCTAGAAGATGTTGCAGTTATTGATATTGGCTGTAACTTATATTTTTTACTACCGATTGCATATGTCAATATTGCCACTGAGAATTTTTTTTCACTTAGCTATAAGAGAAAATTAAATATTTTGTGTGCAGGAGTATGGCACAATATTTGTTTAACTTTTATTTTCTTGGGTGTATATTATTCGCTCCCCATGGTTTTTTCACCACTGTATAGTACAGGTCAAGGTGTTAGTGTTTCATATGTTGGCAATGATTCACCACTTAAATCTGAATTTATAGGTATAAATGTAAATGATGTGGTTTTAAGGATAAATGATTGTGAAATCAAAGATGAAAATACTTGGTACAACTGTCTGCAAAGAGAGCAGCTTTCAAAAACATCAATTTGCATTGAATCTGACACAATACACTCCTTAGATGAGAGTATACCATTGAGACACAATGCTATTGGCAGTATAGAGTGCTGTGATCCTAATAATAACAGAAATTTATGTTTTGAATATTTAGATAGAGGAAATGGAGTTTTGGAGTTGCCTAGTTACGCTTGCCTACCGGCCAGAAGTGTCTTAGAAACAACAAAACAATTTTGTACTATAGAACCACATTCATGCCCTAAAAATTTGTATTGTTTTAGACCCTTACTAGGTAATAACACTCACCTATTTAATATTGTGTGCACTAACAAACAAATTATTTATCTTGGTTCAGTTAATGATATTTGGGCAACTGTTGATGTTTCACCCTATATAAGTAAATCAAATATTTTTTCTGTACTAATTCCAGACACAGTAACGAAGTTATCTAGATACATTGTTGTTATCTCATTGGGATTGGCTTTTGTGAATATATTACCGATCACCTTTATGGATGGTGATTACATAATAACGACATTGTGTCTTTATATACTTAAGAAAAAGTTAGGTAGAAAGGCCTCACTGCTTTTAAGTTCTTTGCTAAAATGGTTTTTTACAATTATTTTAATAGTATTTCTGATATATTCTGTTATAAAGTTGTATTGATTATTAAATGACTTCAGGCACTTTTAAACTCCTTATCATACAGCCCTTGGAAAGAAAACAGTTTTTATCAGGAAATGAGTGTTTTATTCTAATGTCAAAAAATCTTTAAAAAATAAATTTTCTTGTCTAGATAAAGCATATTTATTTAATAAATTTTCTACGTAAGACATTTGTATTATCTATTTTAACATTTGAGTACCTAGTGCACTTTTGTTTTCTTTTATTAATATTTACAATAATTTCTCTTGGCACACATTATTTTGACAAGCTTATATTATTTTCTAATTCTCTTAAACATCTTTGACCATATTGCAAGTACATTTTAATAACAACTTCATCCCTATGATGAGAATTTGTTCTGAAATCTCGTCTGGCCCACTGCTTTAATTCTTCTTGATAATGTTTATCAGCAACATTTTTTATTGCTCTAAAGATATTCCTATAAAGTTTTTTTACCTCTTGTTTTAATATAAACTGTAATGGAAAACTAGTAACTTAAAAGGCATACATTTATTTGTCTACATTTACATACCTGCTGGAGACTTAAAACAGGCTTATTCATTGGTTTACATGTATCATTAAATGATAAGCTATTTTATACTTATGTGATTAGATGAGGTTCTTCTTCTTTCTTGATAAACGGCCAAAACCGTGATTATATTTTTTTCGTGTTTAACGGTAAGCAATTGATTGATCTAAGGAGAATTGTACGGAAAATATAAATTCCTATGGTTTTATTAAACTTTTATATATAAATATTTTATTTCAGTTCTAAATCAGTTGCTTGGAAGCTCAGGATACTCGCAGAAGAGGTTTGAGTTTGGAGGTTATCTTCTAAATTCAAATAATTTTAAATATGCACAAATGCCTACGAAGTGTTTTTAAAGCATATATGGATATGGATTATCACAATGGGCATATCCTAACTCTCGCCAACAGTATTATTGGAGTAAGCATCTTAGCGATGCCTTATTGCTTTAAGCAATGTGGCATTATTTTAGCTCTAGTATTGCTATTTTTAAGCAATCTGTTAGCGAGGTTGGCATGTCATTTTTTAATCAAATCTGCCATAATAACGCGACGAAAAACGTTCGAGTATCTTGCGTTTAATATATTCGGCAAATTTGGAAAATTTGCTATCGAAGTTGGAATGATTGGCTTTTTACTAGGGACCTGTATAGCCTTTTTTGTTGTCATGGGTGACTTGGCACCCGCAATTATATCAGAGATCGCCGGTACCGAAACCAGCAGCGCTATGAGAACGAGTATATTAATGGCGTTAGCTTTGTTTTGTGTCTTACCCCTGGGACTGCTTAGAAATATTGACAGTCTAAGTGGTGTATCCAGTGCAACAATAGGATTCTACTTTTTTTTGGTGTTAATGATAATAGTTGAAGCCTTACCTCATTTTTTCTTGGGAGACTGGGTATATAAAGTTGAATTATGGCGGCCCGCTGGTATACTGCAATGTTTACCTATTTTTTCCATGGCGTTGTCTTGCCAGACGCAATTATTTGAAATATATCAGATTATGTATAATCCAACCCTAGAAAAAATGAATTATGTAGTCAAGATAGCCGTGCATATTTGCACACTTGTTTATTTTTTTGTTGGATCATTTGGGTATATTGCCTTTGTGCATAAGCCATTTACAGGAAATATATTATTGAGTTTTGCTCCATCCTATATTACCCATGTTATGAAAATAGGCTTTATAATGTCAATAGCTTTTAGCTTTCCTTTAGTAATATTTCCATGCAGAGGAAGTTTGTATTCATTACTTTATAGGGAAGGTTACTCCGTGCATGAAAGTATGAGTAACTACATTCCTGAAGGTAAATTCAAAGGACTAACACTGTTTATAGTATTTACATCTTTACTGCTGGGCATATTGATGCCAAATATTGAATTAGTTCTTGGATTAGTTGGTTCAACTATAGGTATAATAATCTGCTTATTGTTTCCTGTAATATGTTTCATATGTGTTTCACAGAAAAATACAAATGAGAGACTTGTGGCAAAATTTGTTGTTGTCATAGGGATTTTTCTGATGATTTTAGGAACATACAAAAATCTACAAGATTTTGACAAAGTTGATTCTCCTACTGTTGAGAATGTATTATCAGAAAGAAAACCTCTTTTATCATTTAGTATGATTGAACCCATTAACAATGCGGTGACAGATATTCAAAGAAAATACAATTTAACAAAAGTTACTGAAAGCCCTGAAGTAAGACATGAACCGCCACAGCCAATCGAATCATTTGAACATAAATCACATGATAATAAAAACCTAAATAAAAAGTTACCTACTGAAAATATGCTGAAGGTTGAAAAGATTGTAAAAGGGAAAAATAATCTTATTAAAAGTGAAAAAGGTTTACACAAAAATGAAAATTCTAATATAACAATAGAAGCCAAAAATGAAGAAGTTGATATAGAAGCTATAAAAAAGGATGACAATGAAATGAAACTGCAGAATAAAGAGGATTCTCACAGAATTCTAATAGATACTTTGCAGAAACAAAATAGAGTGCAGGAGCAAATAATGAAACAGCAGAAAAAATTGATAGAAGTGATAGAAAAACAACAGAAAAGTGTAAACGATGAGGTAAAAGTGAATGAAGAAAAGTTAAAAGCTGTAAAAGAAATTGAAAGTATTGCATTACAGGCAATAGAAAGGATAAGTGGCAATGATGATGTGAGCAAAAAATTATCTGAAGTACTAGAAAACAGAGTTAACATTGTTATGAATCGTACTATCAGTGAATCAGACACTAAAATTCAGAAGAAGATAAAACCTTTCTCAAAAGATTATGTTAATACATCAAGTGATTCACTACTAAAGAAAAAAGTCAGTAATTCCAGTTTATTTGTGAAGTCGGGTAAAAGAGAAGTCAGGAAAGAAATGGCGCCTCTATTTATAAATTTAGGAGCAAAAAGTAATAGCAGCAATCTAATAAAGGAAATACCTGTAACTGGAAAATTAATGCATAACATTTCATTGTTAAATTCTAAGGACTCTGTAAATGTGACAAAAATTAGTGTTACAGTTGATGATCCCTTAGTGGTTAGGAGAGATATTCTGTCCTATTCAGATAAAAGAAAATAAAGTTGGTTGAGGGCGAAATGTTTCTGTGATTTTATAATTTGTATATAGAATGTATAAAATGACAGGTTAATGTATATTTCTATTTTAAATAAGATAGACCCTATTGCTATACTAAAGTTGCCTATTATTAATTCCTTGTATTGAACATTTACTTTTTGTCTTAGTTTTTATATCATTCCGAATTATTGTGATTAATAAAATGTAAAATTAAAATAATTCATGTTACTAAAAACACTTCACAGAACCCAATAAATTTTGAATACAATAAAGTGACTTTGAATTTACTTTTAACTTTGTTCGAATTTTTTCTATTACAAACTAAATCATCTATGATATAAATATTTCCTGAATTTAGTGATTCATAGTTGGCGCTCAAGCCACGTGATCTGACCTTGATTTTTGACGTAGGAGAAGAGAATTCCACCCCTCCTTTGGGTCCATTTTTCCACGCATGTCAGCTGTGGAAGTTAAGTTTTAACAAAAACCAAAAAATGGTGGTTGGAATTAATCAAAAGTAGCCCGTTAACCGCAGAACGTTAAAAAGAAATTAAATAATACCGGTTGTTAATTCAAAAGTACGCTCATATTATGCGTAGTGGCACCGTAAACGGTTATTGTGACTTGTTGAACAATTTGCACTTCCATGGGCGGGTTCTGAACCAGTTGATAGTGAATGATGTCAATAGTCACTTGTTTATTTCGGTATTATTTTGTTATGTGTCGCACGCTGGATGTAAAATCATCGTCACGTCACTGAGAAACTGACTAATTTACTCCAATTAAAATTTGTCGGTAATAATTGAAATGCCTCTGGCAGAGTTGTTAACTCTTCAGCAAAAGAAGCAACATGTGACCCAAATCTAAAGTTTTGGTGTTTTGCAAATTAACTCTCCACGTTGCTTGAGTGGTGTCATTTTGCAAGGAGAGTAATAATAGAACTTAAGATGGAATTATTGTGACTCAAGTTTGGGTGATATGTTTTTTCACTAAAAAAAAGGTTCTTCCAGTAAAGGTAAGCATTTTTACAAAGTTTAATATTCTACAAAATAATATTTTAGGTCTATTTTCATAGCTTTTCATTAATTATTTAATTTTTAAAATTGAAAGAAACAGATATTATTATTAAATATTCGCTGCTAATATTGGCTATTATAACAGGCAAATTTTGACGCATTATATCAAAACAACTTCACAAGTTTCACAAGACGTCTTTTATGTTGTATTAAATAGATTATTATTTGATTGTTTCCGCAATAATTTGTTGAAG
Source organism: Cylas formicarius (assembly GCF_029955315.1). NCBI lineage: Eukaryota > Metazoa > Arthropoda > Insecta > Coleoptera > Brentidae > Cylas > Cylas formicarius. The sequence goes on from NW_026844334.1 coordinate 15,232,052, forward strand.
TTTTTTATTAGTTTCATTGATTAAGTGAATTTGGAAATAGACATATTTGGCAGAATAGTGTATTATAATACTGAAATAAGACTATTGTCATAATACCCTAAAACACTTTTTCATTTTTATTGTTAACTAAGAAACACCACTTGATTCCAGGTTACAAACAATGAAGCTTTAAAAATGTGTAATTTTTATATTAAACCCAACAAATGTAGATATAAGCCATTGTTCACATCTAAACTTAGAATTGTGTAGTTCATAACAATAAGGATCATGATGCCACCTTCAGAAAATAATCGTTATATTATCCAAGTATATGTGGGCTCACTAAGTAATCTTTATGAAGCCCTTTCAGTTGAAGCCAGTAAACAAACCACTGCCGAGGAAATAATATCATGTATTGTAGAAAGGTTGTCACTTAGCGAAAATGGTTCTTATGAACTTGCGGAGGTAAGTTATATAAATATACAATCTGTTTTAAAATATAATCCTTAAATTTCCTCTTCCTCAAGTACAAAATTGTGCTTGCAGTCATTTTCAAAAATTAAGATTATCCTATCACATTTTGCTATCACACTAATCTTCATAATCTTTGGGGATTTTGAGAGCAATAAAAATTCACTTATTTTAGAATTACCATTACTTTAATTAAACATTTAGAATATTGCCAACAAAAAAAATGTGTTCAATATAACCTTTATCCTCCTTTCCTGTTTGAAGCCCTTAAGTAAGGTTTAGGTTGTGACCAAATTTTAATACATTCTAATTAAAACTTAGGTAGGGCTTTAAGGCTTGCCTATCGCCTTATTAATTCTTTGTTTTTTTTTTTACTATAATAGGTTTAAGTTCTTTTTTTGTGTTCTCTTAATCACAAAAGTTACAATACATATTCTGTTATTTAGGTGATTGGAACTGATTTTGATAGAGAATGCAAGGAAAGAAGCCTTGCCAGTAATGAAAGTCCTGTTCAATTAATGATGTTATGGCCCAAAACGAGACCCGATAACGCTTCTTATCGGTTCTATTTGCGCGAGCGCGATGTCGACTATGCATGGCGCCATCAATTTGTCATGGACCCACAGCTTATTAAAGATTATTTTAACAGGTAAGCACTGGCTGTATTAGAAAGGCTAACAGCACATCATAAGCGTCCAATTCATTAAAAAATATATTCTTGCAGATTTCTATGCCAGCCCAAGGATCGTGAGTATCCTGATCTCTGCCAACTTCCAGATTTAAATGAACAAACTCTCTTAGAAAATCTAAGGGCGCGCTTTATCGCCGGTCACATCTACACTTATGTTCGTTCAATACTCATAGCTCTCAATCCATTTAGATTTTATCCAATTTATAACCCAAAATATGTTAAGTTATATCAAAATCGTCGTTTGGGACCCAATTTGCCACCACACATTTTTGCTGTTGCTGATTCAGCATATCATTGTATGCTTAAGGATCGAAAAAATCAGTGTATAGTGATCAGTGGGGAAAGTGGGTCAGGGAAAACGGAAAGCACGAACTTTTTATTACATCACTTGACAGCTCTAAGCCAAAAAGGTTCCCATGGCAGCGGAGTGGAGCAAACAATTTTAAGTGCTGGTCCAGTGTTGGAGGCTTTTGGAAACGCGAAAACGGCCCATAATAATAACTCCAGGTATTTGTTTTGCTTAATATGTCAGTAATATTATTAACAACATTTTTAGCTGAAGAATTACTCTTATATCAGGAAAGGTTTTATTCAAACCTACTTTGAAATTTTACTTTACCTTTAAGTTTCCCATTCACAGAAATATGCTAGATCTCACCCTTGAATCCATAAAAATAACAAAACCTGTGTTAAGATTTCAAACTGTTTTTTTCATTTTTCACCTCTTAAATGTTTTCCAAATACCAAAACTTTGTAGTAAAGCTCAGTTTCAGGAATGTTTAATTGGTTTAAAAAGTTGCAATTTGTCAATAGATATTTAATTTTAATATTATGAATATCTAGAATAACTAAACTATGTGCACACTATTGGACAAAAGTGAAGCAAGCTAGTGTTATATGTATAATGAAAGTGTCTTGAAATATCAGATAACAACATAACACATTTTCTTACAACCAATAGGATATAAATCGTTGGCTATAACTTTTTTATAACGCCACGCGTTGATGAAATTACGTTTTGGATAGTAATAATTATATACAGACCTATTTGATATTTTTAAACAATATCATTTCTCCCATTACAGCAACCTACGATGATCCTTCAAACTATGTAAGTTTTGATTTCAACGCTTCCGAGTTTAATTTTAAATATGTCAATATTTGACTTTTCCATAAAAGTTGCTTTACTTTTGTCCTATAGTGTATAAACTGGAAAGGAGATTTTCACTCTTAATTTAATTAATGTAATTTAATATTTTGTTATAATTTTTGACTTTTAACTGTTTTTTCTTAAAATACAAATTTTTTTCAAAATCCCCATTAATTTTACGACAAATTTGATCGTTTGCATCGTTCGTTTTATGCTGTTTCATTTTTAAAAATCTTTACTTTAAAAAGTGGCTGTTGATGCGTAGAGCGTCTGTGCCAAACTTGACTGGGAAACTATTGAAGTCATGATAAAATGAATATATTTTTCTAATTTTTAATGTTCTTTTAGTTGTGATTGCCTTATAAACTGCAGAATAGAAAAAAAAACGAAAAAGCAAATTGCCATTCAAAACTCAACTCTGTAAATTTCTAATGTTTTAGCCGTTTTGGGAAATTCATACAAGTAAATTACAAAGAAAATGGTATGGTCCATGGCGCGGTGGTGCAAAAGTATCTGCTGGAAAAGTCCAGAATATGTTGCCAAGGAAGATATGAACGCAACTACCATGTATTTTACTATCTACTTGAAGGGGCTAATGAACAAGAACGCCAACAGCTTCACCTTTTGAAACCAGAAAAATACTGTTACCTGAATAGGTCTTGTACCTCTTTAGACAATGTTGATGAGAGTTACGAGTTTTCCCGGTCAGTTTTCTTTTAAAGTTAAATAATTTAGGTGGTACATTTTCTTCATTTAGATTAAAGCAATCGATGGAGATGGTTGGGTTTACTCATGAAAAACAAAGACGACTGTTTTCTGTATTGTCGGCGGTGCTGCTCCTAGGCAATGTTGAATTCCAACCAAAAAAATCCGCGTATCATCACGACGAGGCTGTTTCGGTTAAAAATCCCGAAGTGGTATCTTTGATTTCTGAACTGTTGAGAGTCAAACAGGAAACGCTTATGCAAGCTCTAACTGCAAAACGAGCTAGAGCGTCAGGCGAAACGTTGGTGATTAATTATAAACTTCCGGAAGCTGTAGCTAGTAGGGATGCTATGGCGAAGTGCCTCTATGGCGCGTTATTCGACTGGATAGTGCTGCAAGTAAATCACGCTCTACTTTCCAAAAAGGACACATTTAGGGAGCACCAGGGCAACTCCATTGGCGTACTGGACATATTTGGTTTTGAAGATTTCGGACTGAACAATAGTTTTGAACAGCTGTGTATTAATTACGCCAATGAGCATTTGCAGTACTATTTTAACCAACACGTTTTCAAATATGAACAGGAAGAATACAGAAAGGAAGGTATTAGGTGGACCAATATAGACTTTATGGACAACACAGGATGTTTGCAATTAATTGAAGGAAAACCAAATGGACTTCTTTGTTTATTGGATGATCAATGCAAGTAAGCAAGTTAAAAAGGCTTCAACAGGATCGGTACTATAGTTTTTCATTTTGGGTTATAGTTTTCCAGGGGCGACAAATGAAACCTTACTTCAGAAATTTAATATGGTACATAAAGATAACAAATTTTACAAAAAACCGCAGAAAAGGGAAGCTGCCTTTATAGTTGAACATTATGCAGGCAAAGTTAAATATCAAGTGAGTGGAGTTGTTAATTGCGCCAATTTTTATTTGATTTGTTGATTTGAATATTTAAAGTTCCGCGGTTTTAAAAAATGGATTCCGCCATTTTGACCAAGTAGTAAGTTCGAATATAATACTTCTGCTTAATGAGAAATGGCGAAAATAGACATTACTCTCAATTTTTCATACAATGAGAATGGATTTTTTTTTTGTTAACTGCCATGTTCTAAGTGAGGGTAGTGATCTAATTGAATACCACATATTTTCGACTTACAAAGATTAGGTCACACAAAACATACATCAGTTTTTAGTTCGGTTAGTTACAGGCAGCAGTATACACTGCGCTTGCGCCAAAAATAAGTGTTTGTTCGAGTCTTTATGTACAGTTGTTTAATAGCACAAACCTTTTTAGTTTTTATAAGAAAGCAATGAAGTTATTATTTCATTTCATATCTTCTGCCATAAAAGTTTATATAGGGATGATTCTTTTGCGCTTAGGTAACGGACATGAGAGAAAAGAATTTGGATTTGATGCGTCAGGATATTGTTGGTGTATTAAAAAACAGTTCAATGGCGTTCGTAAGGGAACTGGTCGGTGTGGACCCAGTTGCAGTTTTTCGATGGGCAATTGTGAGGGCTTTCTTCAGAGCGCAGTTTGCATTTAGGGAGGCCGGAAAGAGACACAGACAGGGTAGAGTGGATGGCAATAGAAACAATATCCAGCAACGCTACAGGGGGTACCACACACCCAACGATAATATCATAAGGTAATTTTATCAAGAAACAAATAATTAGTGTGTAGCGAATAAAACTGGCTTTGTATTTCGTGAAAATGTTACAATGTTGCAACAAAAAGTAACGGCAAGTGGTATGCTTCAAGTTAAAAAAAAAAGGGTTTAGGATGTTTCCGTCTTTCCTTTAGCTTTTCTTTGGCGTTGACTAAGGGGCTTTCATTTTTTTTTTGTGGTCAGTTTTTTTTACCCGATATTTATTAAAACTATTCATTTTTGTTGTATCATTTATTTAGATGTGCAAAATTCAAGATACGCCAAATATTTATGGCATTTAACTTCTATAATAATATAACATTTTCTTTTAAGCGGCATTATTACCGAACTTTGCATTTGAGCCTGATTGCAGCATGGAATCATAAACAACTTAAATTTATATAACTGTAATTAATTATAGGTTGATGATAATTTTGAATAACATAGTTAGTGTCGGGACTCGTCAATTGGCTACCGTTAATTTACTGGTCGATTGACCGTCAATTCTTAATTGACTGGTTAATTGATCACTTCTTAATTGTCTAGTCAAAAATGTTTTAAATAACATCTTGCAATTGTAGAGTGATATCTATCATTATTTATAATAAATTATTATGCGCTTGTGATGTCCAATTTACATATAACGACTCCATATATTTACTTACATATATCGACTCTACAATATAAATAAATAAATTTAAATTTCACGGTATTTTAAAAATTATTTCGATGAATTGACCAGCCAATTGACACAAAAAAAAATTGACCGGTCAATTCCACAGCTCTATGCATAATATTTATTCATTAGCTACGAATTTCAACTTTTTCAACTTCTTTCAAACTGGACCATTGTTATAATGGCAGATTAAGCCCATATTAATCGCACCAAGTGTGGTCTTAATACATGCTTTGTAAATTTTAATTATTTTAAAATCTAGATTGTCTAGGATATGACTGGTTGAAAGCTAGACAGGCGTAGAACTTGACATTTGCTCGTCTTAAAATAACAGAGTGAATGATGTGTGAATGACAACCCAAGCTTCACCTTCCAGCGTGCTCGTTATTTTTATTTGCCTTTGTGGTAACTGCTCCAACTCGGCCACACTTCTCAACGCCATGAAAAATAAAATATGTGATGGACTTTAATTGGTTGATATAACAAGCATGTTCAAAATAAATTAATAGTCTCTACTGATCAATATTGACAAGTCTTGTACATATACTTGGTTTATTTTTTGTTGCTATATTGTTTTAAAATAAGGTAAAAAGCCAAGTACAGAATAATTCACGTTTTTTACACAATTTCCAATTGTGTAGCCATCTGGTGACAGTTTCGGCTGTGAACCTCACAGTAAACAGAATTGCGTAAGTTTAAATCAAGCAATATGTACTGTTTTTTCTCTCGTTTCACATTTCCCCATTGTTGTAATACAAACGAACGATTTTTGTTTCCTAAAGCGTTTGATGTTAAAATCATGCGTGCGTCGATGGTTTTACAATATTCATCAATGAAATTTGGATTACTGTTTTCATTACATTCGAATTTAGCATGAATGTGAAACGCATGCTCGCTTTGTGTTTGTTATAATGCTCCCTGCAACGTTAAATTGTTGACAAATGTTTCACCCATGAAAAAAAAACTTATTTCTTGCGAAAGTAAAACCCAAAGATTACCTATGATCTACTGAGTCTCTCTTCGCCATGGTTAACTTTTAAAATTACATATCAGCAAACAGCGAAACTCCACATCTGGTTCTTATCGTTCGTCGGACGAACCGTCTAATCGACTTTCTTGGCCTCAATTTTACCAACGTAATCGAACGTCGAGTGGCTCTGCCATTGGGAAAATAGCGGCAGATGAGAGAAGACGACACGAAACACATACTAACTCAGGAACCGCAGCGTTAGAAAAAGTTTTATGTCCTGACGAGGCTAGGGCCATTCAAAGAGCGAACCAGATTGTGATGTATGTGAATAAATATTCTTTGCAAATGGTGGCGGTTTAACAAATTTTGGTATACCCTCTAATATATTTATTGATATTTATTCGACACAAAACCGGACTAGTGAATGACTTCAACTTTAGGAGTTGATTTTGTCAACAATTTTCTTAAATACTGTGATTATGCTTGTGCATGTGTTATGCGGTGTAATAACAATTATCTTAATAAGTTTTGTACTTCATTTAAAAAAATGTCTTTCCACTATTATTTTTAATCTGTCTGTGTTAAATTTCTTAACTTTTTAACTGTTTAACTTGAAACGCAAGAAGTTAACTCTTTCTCTACTACTCGCGTTTTCATACTAATCACTTATTTTTTATGAAAGAAAAAAGCAATGCTATTTGTATTTCACTTTTATCTGTTGCTATTTGTTGGCGGTGCTTTAGTTAGTTTACTGCATCTGCGCTCTTTATCTTATCAAAACGCGCTTAATAATAAGTGATTGAATAAGCATGTGATTATGTTCATCAAGTACAATGCATCCCAAATTGGCTTGCCTCTATAAGGTTTGTCCAAGTGAGTCCAACCCGAGTCACTGAACCTAGAATTAAAACACCTAATATCTGCCTCTTTCTCTCTAATAATTTCCACATTAGAGATATTAAACGTTTCATCACAACCTCCCAAGTAAAATGAGGCAACTTGGCACTATGATCCTTACATTCAAAATATCCCGACTACATATTAAAAGTTCTTAAGAAATAGAATGTTAAAATCCAATTTACCAATTGCTCAAAAATCTCTCAACATCTTCGTTCCATCCAAAATTCCATTTGAGACACCAGAAAACAAATAAACTCATTATCAAAATTCCTGGATGTAATCAATTCTTCTACCAAAGAAATCTCTTAAACAACCAAGCAATCTTAACCGCGACTCAGTTCTTTACTTTTCACCAATACTGGAATCAGTCATCCCAGACAAGAAGCAGGTACCGAATAGCAATTTAGATTTATCAAAAACCGATTCAGAAGGTACTCCAGAAGTAAGTAGTAAAGATTGACATTTCTAATTTTGTTAGTTTACCGTTTTTCAGTTATAACAACATACATTTTCCTAAATGGATCCACTGTATTATGCCATTAAATAGTGCTAATTTTTCTTTTTTCAATGATGTTTTCGTTTGTTTGTATGTTTGTCTGTTTTATTTTTTTTGCTTAATGTAAATACAATTATAAAATGCTACCTAAAAATTTAATGTATTTTATTGTATGCGGACCACGATGGTCACGAAACGTCCCCGTGCGTTTCTATATATTGCTGACTGAATGTTCCTTAAAACTCTCACAATTATGCAGCATTATGTGCAGAAATGTGCTGTTTCCAAGTACTCTTTTCTAACGATTTCACAACTGTAGCCCTATGATTTTCAAATATTTATGTGCAGTTACACCTGCCTTTTATATGGCTTTACCACTAAAAACTAAAGAAGATACACTAACTCTAAGTCTTACCTTGTGTTGTCATTCTTACCTACCATTTTATTGATATAGTTCTTAATTTTTCAAAATTTTGTATATTCATGTTAGTAGTATCTCTCTGGTCCGCAAGATGCCGTATAGGGAACAACGAATTTGGGTGCATTTTCCTTAAAATTAGAATAATCTACTAGGTGTTGGTTTAGCATGGATACGTACGAACGTCCGTTGTTAAGTGGGTGACAAATGAACGCGTTTTTTTCTATCAGGAAGAACAAGTCGTTTCGGCCGAGGGAACGTAGCAAAAAAGGTCTGAAAAATTTGCAGTCAGTGAAAACTCTTGCCGGAAGGACTGGTCTAACTAATCAGGCTCAAATCGGCAAAGCGAGAAAGCAGCCCTTGACCGTGGCCGCGCAGTTTCAACAGTCTTTACATTCTTTGATGGACACATTAAATCAGGCGAATCCGTTTTTTATCAGATGTATTAAATCAAATGCCAATAAAATACCAAACACGTTTGACGCCGAAACAGTTCAAAGACAGTTGAGGTAGGTATCCTAAGGAGGAACTGGCTCTCGTAATTAAGTACGAGACTTTCTTACAGGTATACTGGCATGTTGGAAACTGTACGCATCAGACAAGCTGGTTTTAATGTGAGATTGACTTATGATGAATTCATTCAACTCTACAGAATTCTGCTTCCAAAACGTTTATTGAGTTCTCAAAGCGATGTCAGGGATTTTCTGGCCACTTTGAATCTAAATAGAGACAATTATCAATTAGGTAATTTATTTGACAATATAAAACGTCGTATTCGTCAACTTGAAAACTTTGCGTTTTAGGAAGTACTAAAGTTTTTATGAGAGAATCGGAAAAGCATAAGCTCGATTGTAAGTTACACCAACAAATTATGTCGGCAATAGTAACATTACAAAGGTGGTTTCGAGCGTGCCTGGAACGAAGGCGATATCAAAGAATGCGGGTAATTGTTTTTCTTCTTTTTTACTTTTGAAATTAGATATTCTTCGAAGATGTGTAGAACGAAATCACATGGATCGTGTTTGGGCTAATGTATGGAAATGGTGTCTTGCTTTTCATAGTGGAAATTGTATGTTCATTGGGATTCAAACTTATTCTATTATATGATATTCTAAACAAATGTTATAATCGAGCGCATATTCACCATCAATTACCTTGTGCACACTAGAGATATACTGTCTTAGCGCTTTGTTTTGGATATGATAATTTGAGAATTTAATAGGTGAGAACAAAATTTAAGTTTCTTTCTTCTCTGTTAACGAGATTCAAATTCATTTGTTCAGTACTTTACTAATGTTCTAGATTACTGGCGTCATCCCTGTACACTTCTACTCTCATTAAGGTAACGGTGATTTGCTTCATAGGATTTGTGTTGTTCATATTTTTGTGGTATCTAACTAAAATAGTTGCAGTAAAATGTTTTAAGTTAGCGGCAAATAGATTTAGTTGTGGAAATAACTACACAACTAACAATAAAACATATATGGTGGTATTATTCAGTCTTAATTCTTTCAGTCATTGTACTTCAAGATATAAAATCCGTGATCTTTGTGTTGTTTGATTTGCTTGTTAATTTTTGGTGTTGATAGTTGTGTACCACTAACTTGGGTTCCCCCTGGAAGGATAAATATTACACACTTAAAAAATTATGGCTATATAGACTGATTCTCAATTCAGCTGATTCAGATTACGTTCTTTTAGTTTTTGTCTTTTTAGCAATTGAATTTGTCCCAACTTGGTTTGTTAGTTTTTACTATATCCAAGTATTCTTGTGTTTTTGTCCTTTAATGTGAAACATAAAGTAATATTTTTGTTAATATCCATTGTTTTTTGTGTTCCCTTTGCAACCAGAAGTAGAAATAACTGGATATTTTTGAAAAGCCCATCCTGAGTAATATTCATATTTTATTTGTTAGAAATAAAAACTCTAAAGGGTAACTATAATTAAAAATGCCAAAAATAACAATCGTTTGTTTACAGCTACCAATCTACTGTGACATTCACAAATTCTTACAATGTGTAACTGATCTGTAAAATGTACCTAATATATCCCAATTTGGTTTCATTAGCGGATTTCGCTTTTAGATGGCGGCTGTAATTATCCAATCATACTGTCGTATGTTTCTGATACAGAAACAGTTTAGAAGGCTTATGGCGGCTATAAAAATTCAGAAACTCTGGAGAGGTTACAGGATTCGTAGTCGCCTGCACAAATTAAGAATGGGAATTATTAAATTCCAAGCCCATTGCAGGGGGTTTAAAGTTAGGCAGATCATTGCCGAACATAAAGCTCGGGGATATGTTTCTCATAGAAAGGTACAGGTTAGTTAAATAGTATTGAAATGAGGCTTAAATAATTTTGCATAATTCATATATACAGAGCGCCAGGGCTTTACCTATTCACATACAGGTGAAGCAACTTAGTTCTGATGAGGCTTTTGTAAGCAAGGAATCCAGCCAAGAGGAATTAAGAATCGAAAGTGCTGAAAAGAAATTTTTGGACTCTGATGAGTATGTTCATATAACAATTTAAATGAATTGTGTAAGTTGCATTAGTGACTAACCAAATTTTTGAACTTCAAGGAGCAGTGGTATTCAAGACGATTTAGACAATGCCAACCACAACAAAGCAGTTTTAAGGACCACTTTGTCTTTGCCAATGGTGTCACCTACTCATCCATTTAATTATCAGTCCTACATGAATAATCCAGGGAATAGCAATAGGTATAAGTTTATAATTGCTTATCATCTATTTAAATTTTTCGGTAGCATCATTTTCGCGATTTCTTCTCTATTCCGGCAGTCTAGCTGGTCAGGTTACGCTAGTCTGTACTAGAGTAAAGTTTCGATAAAATTTCTTAAATCGCATGTTACTTTAATTACTTCTTTGTGAAAAATGTTTTGTTTCGGTTTTTATTTAACCATATCCCCTTACTATCTCTTATTACCTTAAAAAAATTCTAGTTCAAGATATTGAGTTAAGAATAATATACGTATACCAATATGATTAAATCTGGCGAGCAATAGCGATGACAAAAATGATTTTTATTCCGTAATGTGAAAATGCATTTTATTTTTTTCCCTGTAGGTTGGAATCGGAAAAGTCGGTAGAATCTTTGCGAAAAAGAATTACCAAACATCAGCAAACTATTGACTATTCCGACCTTGATTACATACCACAGAGAAAAGACAGCGGCGAATCTCTCGAGTCTCAACATAGCTATGAATCCCAACAAAGTGTTGATTCGTCCCACTTTAGTCAACCGATTCCAGAATCGATTCCATCAGAGGGGGCCCATCTTGGAAAGCAATGGTCTTCTACTAGCACCACTAGCGACCCATTTTCAGAAAGTGTACCTGTACAATCGGCTCCGTCGAATATTACGGAACAGTTTGACGAATTCAATGTTAAACCTCAATTGACCCGAACGTCTGCCGTTAACTGGGCGGCGCCGGCGGTTCGAAGGGAGAAACTTAGGAACTTCCCTATTAGAAGACCACACAGGTTTGTGTTTGCTGATTTTAAGCCGTGCCGATACTTTCGTTTTAATAGATGACTCGATGCATAGAACAATATCGTTGTTACAGGTATTCAGACGATAGACCGGACGTATATCCATACGACTCGGCGCCAAACAAGTTAGAAGAGATATTGGGTAGGCCGGAAGCTCCAGTTAGGAGCACGCGCAAATCAAAACGTGGCCACGTAAAGAGTTTGGGTGAAGAAGTGACGGATTCGGGGAGTTTAGATAAAAACTCCATTCTGGGAACGATCAGCGAAAACAAGGCGCATTCGGAGTTGAGCAGGATTCCGGCGCCTCATCAGGAAAACGTGAATAAAGCGACGTCAACCCCCAAAAGACAAAGACAGAATCTGTCTCAAATCGATTTAAGGCGCAGAAATAGCGATCCCGCAACCAAGGTTTTAATCAACGAACATCCTAGCGGTTTGGATATTAGTCCCGTGATGAAGTCAATGGACAAATGGAGCGATATCAATACACTCTCCCTGGCGGGCCACACGTTTAGGAAAATTTCGCGTATATCTAAAGATGACACGTGCTCTTTTTGCAAGCAAAAACTGGACATGTTCATAACGCAAGGCTACAAATGCACCATATGTAAAAAATTGTTCCACACAAAGTGTATTCAAAATAAAGGCGTGTTTGAAATGCCCTGCGAAAGCCACCGTTCCGCCACGGATAGGCGGAAACACAGGAAACATTCACGCACGGCGTACGATATGCACAAATCGGAAGAAAACAAGTTTAGCCTTACTGGCACATCGGAGTTTACAGATAGGACGGACCAAATAATTACCGGAGCGGAGGAGCTTACTCTCATGCAGGAGTTCATAACCGAAAAGATTATGAAGATAGAAGACGACGGCGGAAAATCGAGCGAAGTGGACAAAGTTTTCAAACAGGCATTAAGGGAGTTTAAAGATAATTTGGTGCAGATGTACAGCGCGGTCGCCAAGCATCACGGAATAGAAGCGTGCAATATACGTTACAAGGATTTAATCAGCGTGTTTAATCAGTCGATGGAAACCGTTTGCCAGAGGGAACTGAGGCAAGGGGAAACCAAAGATTTCCCAATAACCTTGGGCGTAAACGCTTTCCGAGGTTTTATGAACGAATTTATGTCGACGAAAGCAGAGGAGAAACCGAGCAAGGCGAAGCGCAAAAAAGAAAAGAAGCGCAAAGTGGAAACGTACAAGTTTAACGGGCATACATTCTTGCAGACAATCATTAATATTCAGACCGCGTGCGAAATTTGCAATTCGTTTTTCATGTGGCCGATCGAACGGGGATTGGTTTGCCAAAGTTGCAAGCTCACATGTCACAAAAAGTGTTACACCAACTCTAGTCATTGCCAAAAGGAGCCCGGCATCCCGGGCGACAGTAAAAGAGTATTCGGTGTGGCCTTAGTGACCCTCGTTACGGAAGAACACAAAATACCTTTTGTCGTAGAGAGACTCATGTATACCATAGAACTTCGCGGTTTGTACATAGAAGGTATTTATAGGAAATCGGGAGTTAGCTCCAAGATAAAAGAGTTAAAGACTGAGATGGATGAAAATCCTGAAAACTGTGACTTTGAGAAATATCAGGTACACGTCTTAGCGTCTGTATTGAAAAGTTTTCTCAGGGAAATGCCCGAACCGCTTTTAACATTTGAATATTATGATAATTTTATTACCGCAGCGAACCTTGATAACGAGACTGACAGAATAACGACTTTGTACGATATACTAAAGAAATTACCCTCCCCAAACTATGATCTGATGGAGAGGCTTATCTTTCATTTGGCCAGAGTGGCTCTTCACGAAGAAACCAATCGAATGAGCTCATCTTCCCTTGCTATTGTTTTCGCGCCGTGTGTGCTCAGGACCAATAAGCGAATGGCAGCCCAAGAGAGTCTGCATGATATTAGTAGTCAAACGCAGTGCATCGAGACCATTGTTAGGTATGTCGCGTTTTTTGTTTTTAGCAGTTTAGTTAGCGAATCTGCATGGCCTCCTTCCTGAAGTTCTCTATCGATTCCCTCTCTCCAGCTCTTGCGTGGTCTGCGTGGTTTCCTTCGTCCTTAAGGGTTTCAATTTAAAAAATTTTTGGGATTCGATATTGTGGCATTCTCTGTACGTGTCCATACCATATCAGCTGCTGAGTTCTAATTTCATCGATAATATCGTGTTTTATTTCCATGCTCCGTCCATGCTATCTCTTCTAGATTTTCCAGCCGCCCTTCTCCAGTAGTCCATCTCCGTGGCTCTTAGTGTTTTGTGTTTAAACGATTGAATTGTAAATTATTTGTTTGTTATTTAAATTTATATTTTTGTCCCATCGTGCAGAGTTGCGTCTTTGTCGATTTTCATTCCCAGGTAATTGTATTCACTGCGGTGTTTAATGGTTACTTGTCATAATCGTCGATCAATTTGATCGCTATGTATTCGATGTCATCCATATCTTGTGCAACGACAACTTGGTCATCCGCGAACGATAGAGTGTAAACTGTATACTGGTATTCCTATATTCTTGCACTTTCGCTTCCAAATCTTTAATGCATTTTCCAAATAAATTTTAAATAGCGTTGGAGACATGCAACAACCTTGTTTAAGGCCTTTGGTAACCCCAAATCCTGTTGTTAAACCATAACTTGTTTGCATTGTAAAGTCTCCCACAGGTTTATTAGGGGTACGCTGTCATACGCTTTTTTTATATCAACAAATAAGAGATGAACTTCTTGATTAAACGCTGTATTTTATGAGTCGTTTAAGTAAGAAAAAATGATCAATTGTGGATTTTCCTGCTCTAAAGCCTGCTGGTTTTTCTTGCTTTATATCAGCATATTTCCTTTCCATTCTATATTTTAGTATTTTTCCATATACAGTAGAGCTTCGGAAATCTGGAGTAATAAAAAGCGAGGCAATCCGGATTAGTGAAATATCCGGATTATTGGAATCTTTTTTAAAGCTATAAAAATTCACGAAATACACATTTTTGTAGCATTTATTTACACAAAAAATGTAAACAACTACTAAGACCTAAAAAATAAAAGAAAAAGAACACCCACACGCAGTTCTTACATCTACCGACATAGAACGACAATGAAAATAATGCAAATAAATGGTTTGCATTATTGTAAAATGTAACGCGTCGATACGGATATCGGTAATTGTTATAAGACTAACAATTAGGACTCATGAAACTAAGATAAAAAAAAAGATTTGTTTGTTCTATACTGCATTGTCTTGCTTGTATTGCGCGTTCTCTCATGACTCGTTACATGGATAAAACTTTCAGTTCAGCACCATTTTCTTGTGCAAACTGTATACATGTAGCAAAGCTACGAATAGCTTCCTCATTTTTAGTCACCCTCTTCACTGCCACTCTCACTGTGTAAGTGGTCATCATCGCCATCTATCTACTCCCTGATCTCTGTTTCTCGCAAAGGATTACTTTCAGTAGCAACAGTCTGTAGCATATTTCTAATTTCGGACAATTCTCTTTGCTCATTACTGGCATTTTCAAATCTTTAAATAGGTAAAGACAATGGAATCAAATCTTCAGGCTCTCAACCAGAGTTTGACTCACCAAGGTCTGGGTGAAAAAATATTTTGTTCCAACAAATCTGAATTACATTAGGACTTACTTTATCCCATGAACTAGCCAGCAGAAATACGCCATCTCTTAAATTAATGTTTTTTAGAGTGCTGAAAATGTCAGTTTCTTCAAAAGACAAAACATGAATTAATAAGGTTTTGCGGTAAAACATCTTAATGAGCCGGATTGCATTTTGATCCATCAGTTGGATTAAGGGCGTGGTATTAGTGATTTCAAGCATTATCAATCAATGAAAATGCTTTGCCGCTCATATTATTATCTTTCTGAAACGGTTTTACTTGTTGAAGAAAAGATTCATGAAACCATTTGACAAATACAGCTAAAGCCATCCACACTTTATTGCTAGCATGATATTCAACTGGAATGATACAATTCTTAAATGACCTCGGATTTTTTGATTTGCCAATAAGCATCATCTTTAGCTTATGCGATCCATCGCCATTTGCACAACAAACAAAAGTTATTCTTTCCTTAGACACTTTACGCCCAGCTGCCGAATTCTGTTTATGATGCATCAAAGTACGATCTGGCAACATTTTCCAGAACAGTGCTGATTCGTCTGCGTTGTAAAGCTGATTTGGTTCCACCTCCATCTCCCTAATTTTGTTGGTTAATTTTTTTTAAAATTTGGTTACACAACCACTACTTGCGTTAAAGTTGTTATCACCATAACATTTTGCATAAAGTTGTGTCGCCTTTTCTCTTAAAATATGGGATGTAATAGTTGCAGGTCTTTTCCGCTGCGTAATAAACCACCCGTGTAACTCAGTTTCCATTTGAGGATATTCTCCATTTCGCAGAGTTCTCTTACGGCCCGGTGCAGAAATACAATTTTCAATGTAGCTGAAACAAGACATAACATTAGTATAGAGGAATTCACTCACCTAAGGGTTTGTACAGTTTGTACCCAAAATGTCAAATAAGAAAACAAAAAAAATCTTTATTTTCTGATATTCACATACATTACGCTACATACTTAAAAATTCATGCTAGCTATACAATATACACACCTCTTTATTTGGCCAGATATCTGTTTTATGTCCGAAATAGTCGACGTACCAACTCCATATTTTATAGCCAATAGCTTGCCACTAACACAGTTTTTTAATTTTTCTAAAATATTTTATTTTTCCGCTAGCGTTAAAGTTTTGTGTGTTCTCTTTGGTGCCATAATGCTTTTTAATCTCTATGGAAATGTCGACTCGTCATTTGCGGCTTTTTAATAATTAGGGGATTCACCTAGACAACACCATAAAAGCTACACAGTTGCTTTTGTCTCCTTTTCTGTGAATGTTTCCAGCTGGTTTTATTGTTTCAACCAAAGAGTATAAGATAGTGGGGAAGGTCGCGGATACTGTTATGAATGTCATCTAATATTTGTCTCCAAGTATTAAAGATGCGTCACACTAAAAACACTACAGTGGCTTTTAACGGATAACAGCACTTTATTCATATTTTAATAAAAAATTCTCTAGGGTTAGCTTTGGCACTAGGCAGTTTGAGTGAAATATTACAGCTCCTTTATTTGCCTTTATTGTAACATAAAAAAATAATTTCAATAACAAAACGTGAGAACTTAAAGGATATAATTT
This sequence comes from Cylas formicarius, assembly GCF_029955315.1. Classification (NCBI taxonomy): domain Eukaryota; kingdom Metazoa; phylum Arthropoda; class Insecta; order Coleoptera; family Brentidae; genus Cylas; species Cylas formicarius. The sequence goes on from NW_026844334.1 coordinate 15,248,882, forward strand.
TCGTCTTTAGGGTGCAGTTAAGAAAGCTCCGCCTCACGTTAGATGACATAGACACATTGGACACGGCTTGTCAAGCTGCTACGAATCGTTTGTCGTCTTTACGAAGTTCTAAAGTATTTAGTCCAGACGAATTGCTGCCTGCCAATCAACCATCTCAGCAGCAAGCAGAAGACGAAGAACATCTTTTAGTGGATCACATTCAAGAAATTCAAAAGGAGAAGGAGCATCTGACATCCACTTTGCCCACATTAACTCACGCTACATCTGACGACGATATGCTCTCAACAGATGGCGACGGTAGTCTGGACGATTTGTCTTGTATAGGCGAGCGAAACAGACCGCGACCTATTATTAGGTCCATATCTTCCGGAGAATCCAGATCTAACCTGCCGAGACTGAAAAGACAATCTTCGTCTGATACGAGCGCGAAAGTGTTAGAAGATTGTGATGATCCCATTATGGTGTAGATAGTGTATGTAAACGTTTGAACATTTACACGGTTTTGTATTTTTAAAATTGTCGTGACATATAAACTCTGAGAATATTGAGAGCTACATATACCAAAAGAAAATCCATGACAGTTGTTGTGTAAATTTTTAAAGCAAACATAAAAATGTATGTACAGAATAATGTATTGATTTTTCTAAAAAAATGTATTTTTATGTTGTTTTTGTTTTTAATTATTAAATATTTTAATTATGACAAATTGACTGATAAATTATTCATTACTCAATTTGATGTAGAGTTAACCTTATGGTTGTGTTTGTCTCGATTTCAGAGAGACATTGATATATTTTGAAACCATGAATGGTCGCGAAGTGTACATACATTTGCATTATTCACTGTGATTTAACGTCTATTATTTGTTATCTATTAATACTGGGCGGGGTAGAAAGTGACGTAAGTAATGAAGGTTCTAGTTAAAAGCCGAATTAAAAAATTATTTTGTATAATGCACAGAGAGTATTTTTTGACTCAAAGGCAAAAAAGGAGGCATGGTCCAGGTGTAGTGGTAGTAACTACAACAAATTAGCAAATTACTAAGTTGATCTTGAAAATGTAAGAATATAAACTTAATTTGATTTTTTTTTATTTTTCTTTTACATTGATGCAGTACTGAAATATTTGATTTGTATTTGTTACACCATTGTAATGGTAAATTCCAAGGTATTAACTAAGGCTGCATGATTCCTTAATTGGCTGTGGTAAATCGTTTATAAACTTCACTTTCACTTCATCTCAAATTTGTCCTAAACTGGGAGATTAGCTAACGGCTCAAGAGAACAAAAATGTGTTTTAGTTAAAATTCGGCTTTTAAGTTGGGCAGAAATGAGTTGCGCTGACTTAGGCCAGCCTTGTGTAAGAAAAAAATTTAGTTCAACTCTAATTTTCATTTCAGATTGATCTGTCATTTAGGGCTGTGACTTGTATAATCTTGATTAATTCTATTTAATTTTTGACAAAAAGTAACGGTGGTAAATATGTCAAAAATGTATTGCAAGATTACATTCTGTAAATAAGGTATTAAGAATATGAATATGTTTCTGTTTTGGTTCCAACCTGTTAAATAAAATGTATTAATCAAAATTCACATTAGCAGGAGTATGCAATCAAAGAATATTTTTTATTTAGTTTTCAAGTTTACCCCAGGTTATATGAGGGAAAAATCTCAATAACTCCCGTTTGGCTTAGTGAGTATCAACGACCGGAACTTGGGTAGGTCTATAGTTCAGTAAAATTGTTTTTCTGTTTAACTAAACTTCTCGAGACTCCAACGTTATTTTTTCCTTGTCAATTCTAATTTTACTGTTTGCTCCATGGTTCGGTGGTCCATGATTATCTTGTGACATGTTTATTTTTGTCCTGCGTCGGATATAGTTGTAAAGACTTATTTTCTTGCTAACAAATCATTAGCCACAAGAAATAAATTTGACGTTTTTATTAGAGGCGCAACAGAAAATGTTAAATTATTAAATTTTCCATATGCGTAAGTGTATCTCATATCTTCTTCTCAATAATGAACTCATTCCATTATTTCTATTCTAATAATTAAAACAATACTAGATAAAATTGAAACAAAAACAAACTTTCTCCCCAAGTAAATATGTAAGAAAAGGTATTGAAAATATTTTTAACTATTGTAGTATTTTCTAGTATATTTACTCAATCTATGTACATAATAATATTTCTTGTTCTTGTATAAATACTGTTACAGGGGACATCACCCCTACTTATGCCCAAAAATATTTGTAAATAAAAATGTTTAATATCGGATTGGCTGAAGTTTTTTTTTTAAATAATAGAAAAAACGTCATCTGATAAGTCAGGTCACTTACATTCCTATAATTGTAGCAAGGTGTTTCTATATTAGTTGCAAATTTATCTGTCCCCAGACAAGTATTATGCACCAAATTTGAAAAAAACTAATATAGTCAGAGCGGCTGTTAATAAACAAGTGACCGAAGAGGTTTATCAACCTGTTGCATACTATACATTTTATAGGAATATTACATTTTGGGTATATTTTTCCAAAACAGCATTGCGGGACATGACCATCAGAACGTGGCCAAACACTGACGAAGTTTGTGATTCTGCGCACGCTTGATTAGTGGGTATTTTAGACTAAGAAAGTAGAAAAAATAAATAAGAACTAAAAGTTCAGATTTTCACGAAACTATATATTTTTACATGACGATTATTTCCACAACACCGTGTCTTTATCAAATGTAATATTTACAAACTACCTGCTACTATATATACTAAAAAATAACCATAAAACCTTAATTAATTTTGTTGTGGGAATTTAAGTTCAATAAAGGAGAGGTATTTAAATCTAATTGATCGGTAAGCAATACATTTGAATGTCTCATTTTGTTAGTCATGAAAATTAACAAAATGAGACATTCAAATGTGTTGCTGAACGTTCAATTAGATTTAAATACCTCTCCTTTATTGAACTTAAATTTTGACAACATTAATTAAGGTTTTATATTTATCTTTCGGTATATATAGTAGCAGGTAGCTTGTAAATATTACATTTGATAAAGACACGGTGTTGTCGAAACAATTGTCATGTAAATCTACATATATAATTTCGTGAAAATCTGAACTATTAGTTCTTATTTATTTTGATAATTGGATTTTCATCAAGTAAAAGCCACCTCAGTTCAATTTAAGAGAGTAGAAAAAAAATATTACACAACATTTAATTACCAAGTTCTCCTTTTAAAGGTTCTCGCAGAGAAGTTTCAAATGAAATCAAGTTGCAAAATTTGTGGTATGTGATTTGAAGCGCAAAATTAATGTCAAACTCAAATTATATTTAAATTTATTAAAAAAAAAATTATAATGTATATTCGGCCTATACAAAATCTCGAGATGCGAGTACTGTGATTCTCTCAAGAGGACTTCGCTTTTTAAAGTTATATATTTAATATATTTTATTATAAGAGGATACTTTGTTATTGACAATAACAAACTGTGAATATGTATACTACCTTTCGAATAAAATAGTAACCTACAACACATTATCTTTTAATTTGCAAAAATGGTACGTTATTTTAATATATAGTAAGCCATGACAATGCAGCAATAAGGACAACAAGCCGTATTATGATTCTCTCTTACCAAATGTGAATTTGCATTGTTGTGCTTCAGATTATAAATATATAATATGAAAAAAGAAAGTAAATTTATTCATTCTACGCAGGATTTTAAAAGAAATGCAAAGGAGCTTTTTGTTTCTGTTCATATTTCCTCCCTGTTATCCTGAACACTTGTTTGAAAACGGAAAAGTGATTTTAATCAAAGAATTTTTGTTCACTATTAAAATTTGTTGACTTAACACTGCGACGTCCATATTTAGTTGGCATACTTCACATGCAGCTACGTCCCGAGAGATCTAATAGATGGCGCAGCAAATGCTATTCAGCGACGTTAAGCGTCGCGACGTCGTTTTGCCGCACTGGTGTCGAACTGGTCCACCCTATCGTAACACGGTTGTTTGACACAGTCGCTGGCAAAAATATCAATCGAAATTCTTATATTTTGGAAGTAAGGCGTTGCGTTTATTAATTTATATATCTAAATTGCGCCATTTGTGTCATCGATGACGGGATAAGAACGGCACTCCTACCGCACAAAATAATCGAACTGTGTGTATTGAAAAAAGTGATCGTATTAGTGACAGTTCAGTGTACAATTGTCAGGCTGCTGCTATTACGGCGTCGAACGCTCGCAGATATGCCTGTGAGAAAACAAGGTAAAAAAGCGCTAAATGGGAACACTTCAAACTAAATACCACAACTTGAAATGGTCATGGAAATTTATTTTTGCGTTCGCCTCCAGCGTAGAGGTTGTCGATACCGCGTGCCACTGTCACGGTGCACGTGTTCGTTTTTGGTGGTGGGGATGTAGATTGCTGGGCAAGGGTGTCACAACATTTGGGACCTTGTGCTTTACACGTACTCACCAGGGAGCGATAAATTGGAATTGGAAATGTTGACAGAACCAATCAGAGGGCTCGTTTTGCCGTTTCTAGTGGTAAAACGAAACAGAGTTTAATAATAACAATACAATATTAATAATAAAAGACAATTGATTTTTAGAAAAAGCAAACTAATCTGGATTGTTATCGACTGGCACAGTCTAGCACTACAGAACCAAGACTTTCAAATGATGCTACTTTCTAACTTTGAATTTTCGTGAATATCAAAAACGCCTTAGATAATAGGTTAGAGAAAAAATATTTATAAAAAACATATAATTCTTTTCTATATTTAATTCTCCAAGCGTTTATTTTTTAAGTTTTTAACACATATGTAATGAATTATAATATTTTATTTATCCAAGCTCCAACATTCCTTTTAGCCATTTATAGTTTTTATTTAAAATGTAGAAAATTGTAGAATTTCTCAGCAAATCGAGTTCGTTCATAACAATTTGAAGTGCAGTTTTTAAGTTCTACATTATATAAGCAAAACATTGAGTCATTCGCGCTCCAAAATAAGAAAATTTGTATTTCTTAACAAGTCCTAACTCGGGTGTCTTATGTTAAATTTTCGGCACGTAAGATATCTGTAATAATAAGCCATTTATTACAATCCAAAAATATCAAAGGTTGGCTGAATCGCCAGGCTTGAAGTTATTAATATCCGAGTAGTGGTAGAATCAATTTTCTATTTTAATTTGAAAGTTTTTATATGTTATGGCGCATATTATATTTGGATACGATTTCGCATGCAGAGTATGTTGCGGCAGATAATTTTCGCAATTCTAATAAAAATATTAAACATTATGGCTCGTTCTTAAATATTGTGACGATCCTACTAAATGTTATCGAGTTAAACTGCATTAAACAATCTCCAGAAAAGTCTTAATGACGCATTTCCCCATATTCCCACCAGAATTTCAGGAAATGATAAAATTTTAGAGTAGTAGTTTTTATCTCCAATAAATATTAATGCGAAACTGTCAAAAAATATTGTTTTTAATAATGTAACATTTTTTTGACAAATTATGTTTATATTTATTTAGTTTTGGCTGAATTTGGTTTTGGTTTGCTAGAGTTCTCTGGTAGAAATTTATGTTAATTCTATAGTATTCGCTACTAAAATGATTTTTACTGTTTTAGGATACTTTTGTTTGTCAATGCTGAAAACTAACCAAAAGTAACACTTCTCTAATAAAGAAAATGTTCAAAGTTTCCTTGATTTCTTTAAATCAGAATTCACTTACCTAACCAACAAAGATTTTTGTTTCTTGCACAGGTAACAAAATTATTACTGCCGCAATAAATATTTGTTTACCCATTTTAACACACTGCAGTAAATAAAATACAAGAAAAGACAAGATATGTAAACTTGTAGCAACTGGACAAATTAAAAAAATTAACTATATGTATATTAAGTCTAACACAAAGGTGTTGTGTATAGCATAATAATATATAATAGAACATAATTCAAATCTGCCGTTGTTAATATCTAATGTAAAAATATTTTAAACAAAAAATACTGTCTGTACATTGTTTCTTTTTTTTTTAGCTTCATTTTACCAATCAGTATTCTGGAATATTTAATTGTAAACTCCTCAACTCTTTTTAAGGACCAGTTTAAATTACAAGCGAAGGGTTTGTCATGAGATGAAAAGCTAATTCGAAAAATTAAAGTACGCAAATGAAATCTTTTGGGTTTACGGTTTAGAATAAAGAGAAACATATGGTTGACTGTCGAATGTCATTTGTAACAAATTCTTGAGGGGTGACATGTTAAAATTTCTTGGTGTTAATTCGATGGACGTTCAACAATTTTTTGAAAAGCGTTTTTAGAACATCCTTACAATAAAACAAGCAAACTGCATTTCCGAGAATGCCTTTAGAGGTCAAATTCGTGCTATAATAAACTGGATGAATGGACCAGAAAAGTAGGGCATACTATGTGTTGTCTCCGTAGTTGACTTCCAACTGATAAGAGCTTCCTATTGTTACGGCCGCTTATCTCAAATTAAAAGCAAAACTCGCGGTTGTACGGGGCCTTTGAGTTTCCCTTCGTAAATAGGGTAAATTTCGGAATGGCAATAGTTTTGATTGAATTGTCCTTTGCCGCAATTCCATTCGAGACGCTTGCTTTTGTCATGCCATGTGTTGCGTTTCTCTTCGGTCTTCCTTCGGTTTTATTATCGCGAAAAATGTCGAAGCAAACTCCGTTTCAGAAAATTTCATTGACAACTATACTATAGATCAGTGTGTAGGCAGTAAATGTATAGGTGTAATGATAATGAAGTTTTGTATTTGATTTGAACCAGTAGATACTTATGCAGAATTTAAAAACTATATTTTTGTTGTTAACTGTCCTAAATTTAAAATTAATTGTCCGTCGTAAAATTTGCATACATTTTAGTCACGGCTTTGATTTATTGCCTGAAGAAGTTCAATAAAAGTGTTGCATACTATACTTTTTCTACGAGCTTTAACTTTTGGGTACATTTTTGCAAAACAGCAAGAATACATTCACTCAGTGACATGAGGGTCAGAATTGAATTCGATTCATTACTCTAAAATATCCAATTATGCAACGATCAAGTGTACGGAAACTGTCAGTTTAAGTCGTTAGCTTCGTTAGCCGCCTCGGACTTTGCCGGTACTTTAGTCGTGGGTTTGGGAGCGACGTTGGCTACGTTACGGTACGTAAAAATATTCTTCAATTATATTTTTTATTTTTTCACGCCATTATGAACATTTAATTTTTTATCCAGATTTTGCCGCATTTACTTCAAAAATTTTCAAGACCGCATTTAAAATTAAGTCAGCATAATTTATACCCACTCATTCCATTAAAAAATGGTTTGAGTTGGCGTCATCTAGAATGTCAACATGTCGACGTGTTGTAGATATAGACAAAATTATGAAATTCATACCATATATAAGAATATACACAGCGGAATAGTAAAATGAAAAAATATTTTATTCAAGAATATTTTAAATTAAAAATATCGCCAAGAAAAATGCGAACTAAACTAACTGTATCAATAAATCAAAACTTTGCGTAATAACGCGACGGGTCATAAATTTACAACCCTGGTGCACATAAAGGATCTTTCGGATTTCAATCAATTTCAACGTAACAACAAAAAAATCTAATTAAGACGACAATCTCGTTAAAATTCGCAACGAACTAATAAAAACTTAATCAATTTTTAACGAGGAGCTCAGTTCCTTCAGCTTCTGAAAATCTAACAAAGCATTCCGGATCGATATGAAATTTCCCCCGAATGGTAAAACAAAAGTTCGGAGAGTTTAGTCAAAACAATTAACATCTAAAGTTCCTTCTCTAACAGATCTTGTTCCAGTTCATAAATACGTTATTGACACAGGATCCGAATTATATCCCGACCCATTCGGATACCCCTAGTCCCTTGTTCCGATATTAGATTTTCCTCTCATATTACTAGACCATGCTCGAAGCTTACGTATTTGGACCTTAAAGGAATGAGCCGAATCTATTAATAATACTGCAATTAAATGGAACATAACCTTAGATAATCATTAATCTGAATAATTTATGTTTCTTGCAGTAAAATAGGTCGGGAGTGGACAAGCTAATTTATTCTTTGACGAAAATTTAGGTGTTTAAGTTAAAAAAAACATTTTCTTTCAAACTTGCGTTACAAACCATAGATTGAATTAGCTGAATCATGCACTTACAGTGTTCGCTGATTTTGCATTCCCAATTTAGTTAAAAAAAAAACGCAAAAAATAGGTCTGGAAGTCATTTAAAGGAGTGTAAACTGAAACAGCTCTATTGATGTTGGTGTTATTATCATTATTACCTTATCACCTTTAAAACAACTTTGTATTTTGCATTAGTTTCTGTTCTGGTGAATGGTGTAGTTAAAGGAATTAACGGGATTGCAAATAAAAGATTCAGAAGCCGCACAAGCGGTGCACAAAACGAAGGGCTCAGCACAGACTATATTTTTTATATGTAATCGACATAACCTTAGATTAAGTAAACCAAAGAACAAGTAAAGGTTACATACGCTTCAACAGTTTCTTATGCAATTAACGCTGTAGCAGTTTCGAAAAATGTGTGGACAAGGGGGTTTTCTCTGTACTTAACCCAAAGATTATTTCATAATCCCACCGAACATAAAGTTGTATAGTCATTTTGATTGTTTCAAGGAAAACGTAGTGGAGTAGTTTTTAAAAGTTTGTTCTGGCAAGGAAATTAATGTTTTGTGATTTACATCAAGAACAAGTGGAAATAAGTTAAAATATAGCGAAGCCATAAGAAAAACTACCACACCGTTTTGTGCAACGCGCAACGAATTTATGAGTTCTTATATTTTCATTTCTTTATTAAATTTTGCAGGATCTACATTCATAATTTCAGAAGGACCAAATTTCCACATGTTAAACTTAGTAATATAATATTATTTTACTAAGAACTAATATAGCAAAAATAAAATCTAAATATTTTAAATAATGGAATGAAAAAAGATATATCAACCGACAATATCCGTTTTACATTAAGAAAATGTATATGCAACATTTAGCACGTACACATCTTTAGTATTTTAACTGGAACGCCCTGTATATTTATTACGTTTTCCTATAAGACACTAATATCCTTTCGCCGTGAATCACGCTGTGTATATAAAATGAACGTCTAAAATGAAGTTTTTTGTACAAAATTCAAATTTACAGCAAAACATCAGGTTGCAGTAAGTTTATTTGTTTCATAATAAATTTGTGAAATTTTAAGCAATAATTTCACGATATCACCACGCTGCACTAAAAATATCCCTATTATTTTAAAACTCCCCCGGAGTGGTAATTAAACGCACGCTCTACTAAGTTCACGTTTCACGCTTTTAATTAACCAGAAGCATTATTAAAGTGGACAGTAACTGAGCGGGACGAAACACAGCGAGGAACAAGTGAGCTGATAGTAGACTTCAACAAGTTGGCGAAACAATTTGATAAGTAGGGCAACGGATAGAAATATTTTTTTTTATACTCCGTCCTCTAAAATAGTCAATTATGCACGGATCAAGTGTCACTTTAAGACGTCAGTTTTATTAGTTACCGTCGCCAGATACTTCAAAAGTATTTTAATCACGGCTTTAAGACAGATCGGAAAGCGAGAGATAAAGCGTTTCGATAATTTTTTTAGTTTTTTTTTATAAATTCTCAAAATATTATTAGGACAATTTTTTAAGTCAAATGCCTAAGCATCGAAGTTTTAAAAAAAGCTAAAGCTAATTTAAAATAACTTATATTGAAAATACTAAAAGATTTATTTAATATTTTGATTTTATTATTATTAACATTAAATTTTAATATTTTAGATTACTCAAGAAACCTTGCAGTTATTTAAATTTTATAAACAAAATAATAACAATTTGAATACAAAATAATAAAATTTAACCTAAACACTAGGTCGTCCACTTTTCGTAAAATAATTATTTTAACGTAAATGTTTTTTCTACTACCTTCTGTAAAACACCTAATTATGCATCGATCTAGAGTGCGGGAAGCGTCACTTTCCACGTCAGTTTCGTTTCCCACGGATCGGAGCCAGGATATTACCGCACGGATCTGGGAGAATCGGATGTTTTCGGAAATTTTACCGCACGTCTTGAATTTTGACGTTTGTCAATTCTGACGGTCAAAATGTACCCAAAAACTAACGGTCTTAGAAAAAGTATATATATGAAACACGTTTGGTAAAACTTTTAAGTCACTAGTTCATTAAATACTCAAACGCCGTTTACTATACTTGTTGGATAATATATTATCAAAACAAAATAAACATACATGTATGAAAAGGGTTCAAGACACTATGATTGCTTTATAAAATTTAAAAAAAAGCTCGGCAAATACTCGGCAATTTTAATTTTTTTTTGATTACATCTTAAAATTTACCTCAATATCAACTGTTACTTTTGTGCATGACATTGAGGAAAAAGTTCTATTACAGCGCGATCGAATATAATTACAGCCGAGGTAATAGGAAAAGTTCGTATGCACACAAGAGGCTGAGAGGTGAACAAAATTGATTAACATCCACACCAAAAGGTTTGTTAGTTTTCAAATACCTAGTTCGATTTTGCTCGTTGTGACTTTTGATGATGATGATGATGAGTTTTTATTTTAATATTACGTGGACGCATATGGGTCCAGAATTATTGAAAAAATAGAAATTGAAACATTAAGAGTATTAGGACTGAAATGTCAACAATATATTAAAATTAAAGTGAACGAACGCTTTGGAAAATGCAATGAAAATTTACAATTGTCAATTCCATGTACCATGTATGCGAATCAGAAACGTTTCAATTTTCCTGCCCCTTTCTGTAGGACGGGCATATTAAGAATATTTTGAGTATTGAGTTTTGCTTTTTTTTTCGTTACGGATATAACTCAGTCGCAAATAAGTCAAAGAGCGCTAATTGCTCGGCGTTGAATTCAGCGCTGGCGATCCCCACCTACGCCAATATTTTTTTATGTAAACTCTGAGACATTCAAAGGGCGCAAAATCGATACAGATGGTTATTTTCGGTCTCTCTCATTGTCTGTGTTAATTTCATTCGAAAAAGGAGATGAATGGCTTTAGCCGGTTTTATTCCTTTAATACAGCGAGGGAACGTGTTTTGGCGGTTTTGGTTTGTTCGTTTTTTTTTGTGAACCTCATTGGACGGGTATACCATGTAGTATACAAAGTGGTTTTCTTTTTACGAAATGTTTCAGAATCTAAATCATTTTGCTATTTGATCATGTTTAACACAAGGTCTAAGTTAACGTCAATATTGTTTGAACATCGTATCACCTGAACAAAATACAGACGTATGTTACCTTTATATCCCCGTATTGAATGGAAAAATTGTACCTTCCAATTGCAACATCCAAATAGTTATTAGCGTCAGTATGGTAAAACTTGATGCACCCAAAGAGGGTATGATATTTTTATAGAGAAGGGAATAATCTTTGGAGCATGACTCTAGATTTCATACATTAACCTGAGTAAATTATGGATCTGTTGTCTTATTTCTCTTTTAATTTCTTGAAGGGAATCAAATCTGCAAGTGCGTAATCTGTGTGATTCCATTATTACTTGCCTTTTGTCTATTTTGCGGTACTTAAACACCATTTTTCAAACAACTCTATGATATATGACGACGATATTGGCGTTTTTGTGGCTCATTCAAGTAAGAATTTTTTGTTAATGACTTTATCCAATAAAAATAGGTAACAACATCGTTAAAGTTTTATTGGGGAGGATCGGTCAAAACAGAGACAGATTATATAAAACTAATCAAAATTATTCCATCTGAGTAACCATCCCAAATTGCTTGCTTAAAGATGTCGGTAATTTTTCACTCACCTATAACACATTACACCATAAACAATCTAAAACGAATTTTTTTAGTTTAAAAATAAATTATAGCAAAACTAACCAAATATCAAAAGTCATATATCCTAGGGCTTCAATCAAACAAAGAAAGCCATCAGTAAATTGAATTCTTTATTGGGATTAAATAATGTACATCATAAACAAAGAAAACTAAGAATACGTAAAAGTATTGTGCAAAATATGTTAATATGGGGCGTAGACATGACTGAAAGTGATAGAGATGGATTTTCTTAGAAAAAGTTATAGAGTATCATGGATGCAAAGGACAACAATGAAATAAAACGAGAAATTGAATTGCCAGTCGCCGTATAGGAGAAAAAGGGGAAGATCTCCAGAGAAATGGATAAAGCAAGTTCAGGAAGATTTGGAGAGAAGAGGAATCGAAGAACAAATTTTTTTGAATAGGGTGGTCTGGAAAAAATGTTGTAAGAGATGGCTCACAGAGCAGGAACAAACTCGCCTATAGTATAAAAACTATCAAAAACGCTCTATTACAAAAATAGGAAATAGTAACCAAATACACTGACCAACACTTGACCTAATTACGTAGCTCTCAGAAGGGTCGGGATTTTTGGTCAAAGGCTGTCTAACGAATAATTAAATTAGAAAATAAAGGTGTTTATTTGGGATTATCCACGACACTGTACTTGATAGAAATTACGTAATGTAAGAAATGTAGTCCATTCTGTGGTAAAGAAAATCACAAGCAATCGTTAAATTGCAAGTAGAAGTTATTCAGTACGTCTGTGAAGTGACTTTAATTAATTAATAAACCTGTAACTTATTGAACAATGAATGTGGAACATGCATCTTTTTTTGAAAACAAAGAACATTTTGCGGTGCTAAAAGAAAAACAAGTTGCACATTCTTATGTAATTTGGATTGTTTAACCTATTGTTTGTAACGAACACTATCGGAAACCTTTTGCGTTCTAGCAGACAAAGTAATAAGAGCGCTTAATCAGTTTGTTTCATATTTGAACTAACCAAAACTAACTATGGTCAAATATAACACAAGTGATGTGATTAGCAATGTTTCTATTAAACCTATTCAGAAATCTTTTGCAGTGTAGTAGACAAAATAATCAGACAGTTTTTTTCATTTTAAAGTTTATCGCTAAACTTTAAGGTTAGAGCATGTTTTTGTATGTATGTATTTGTTTATTTGCGACATATTTGAATGGAAAATAACCAAATGAACTCCCTGTACACACGCGGGTATTGTAGGAGAAACAACTAATACAATTGTACTACTATAGGGCTAGTAAATAATATACTGACCTAAAGACGATATAAATTCATGCGTCTCAGACAGCCATAATATTTTCGTAGAGAAGAAAATTTTACACACTTAACCTGCACTTGTCGCAGAACATTTAACGAGATCTGAGCATATTTTCTAAAAATGCAACATCGAAACTGAAACCTATCAACGGTCATGTTGGTTGTTTAACGCGACACGGTTTTGGAACGACAAATGTTATTGGTTGAAAACGTTGAAAAAAACGTATTATAAGCATAGTGCATAGTGAACTCAAAAACTGGCCTCCGGGAACTTTGGTCCATTTGGCAACTTGATCTTTTGTTCGAGTTACACTACCAAACCAAGCCAATGAAGGTGGAACGAAACGAATAAGTTCTAATAACAAAAGCTTTTTATACTGGCTACTACATTTTGTGCGATCCAAACACAATCCGTATTATCAAAGCTCTACGGATGAAGAGGACAATAAGGGAATGAATCGAGAATCTGCGAAATACGGTTATATAATACACAAACGTTTAAAAAGGCACATGTTATTTGTGCTTCACCGCTTTCAATCCTTGTGTTCGTGTCTGGCACTAATACGAGGTGTTCCATCTTCCGACTTGTTAGAATAATATAAGTTACACAAAAAAAAAGGTTTCATAGTTAAGTGTCGTCGCTTCTCGGATATTTATATACACATTTGCATCACACGCAATATCTAGGTTTTTCTTAATACCATAAGGGCGCAAACGAAACGTCAAAGGGTTCACTGTAGCGTATAACACTTTGGCATCTTGAAAAGCAATGTTTGTTATTTTAGTAATAGGATAGTCTAATTAAGATCGCTCAAGGTGCATTCTCAAATCTACTTCGTACAACCTTAGACACAATATCTCCTTAATCTTGCGCATGCCAAAGTATTGAACCCGTTTGAAACTTCACCATTGTTGTGGCATTTTTCAAATTTTAGTCGGCCAAAAAATTTGCAGAGAATGCAGAGAATTTAGTTTGTATAGCAGTTACTTAATTTTTCAAAGAAACTTCCACAGGCTACTGTAACACTTGTTATACGCAGAAGTTTTGTAAAAAGTATTTACTTCTTCCTTAGGATTGATTTGTTTTGGTTAAAACTTATTTTTAACTTCTTCCTTAGGTTTGATTTGTTTGGGTTAAAACTTATTTTTACTTAGAACGATCGATTTACGATACGTTCACATTCACAATGAGAATTTAGAGCGATTTTTGTCTCACTGATATATTTTGCAATATATTTTTATCAATTTTAACTACTACTATTAGATTAATCTTTTTTAAAAACAGTTAACGAATTTTAAAATGACCACTGAATACAATTTACGATTAATTAAGAATTCAAATTCATTTTGGTCGCTCTAGGTTGCCATTGTATATCCAAATCATCAATAAATAATAAACAATCATAGAAATGTTATAATATGATTTAAGTATGCGTTTCATATTTTATATTTCTATAAATAAAAAAAATCGTCTAGTATAAATGGGTTTAGAGTAATCTATGGTTCCAAATTGAAATGGATTTAGTTGATTTTGAACGAATCGTTAAAAAGTAAAAAAAAAAAAACTCTGAATCTGTTCTAATGTGAAAAGTGGACATTTCTGGATTTAAATAAACATAGTAGCGAGAATCAGGAAAAGTGCATATTTGTACTTATTAAGAAAGTTGAATACTAACAGTTTGTTTGCCAGTATAATATATTTTTGAATTGTCAGCTCGACTTGAAACTCAAAAAGTATTTGAGTTCTTTGACGGTCATTTTTAAATAATAAATAAAAGCAAACCGTCAAAACCATTGTAGTATTCATATAACTATTATCAAGAAACACTCTATATATTTAACATAACATAATTTGCGAGTTAAAAATGTAAGATTATGGATACCAAGACTTCTGGAAAATGAGTTCAAGGCAAATCGATTTTTGTCGATATACGTTTCGTTTTTTTTTGTGGTTTACTGGATACAAAGCAAAATAGATTCTAGTCTGTAGCACTGGAGCACACCACGCTACATGTTTTTCGATATTTGAGAACATGACTATGAAGAAGACTGCTAAAAATGATGAATATCACTGCAAATATCAGAAAGCCATTTTTCTTTATAGTGCAGCAGAATTAAATACTGATGCATCAACTGTATGGAGGATATTCAAAAGAACAGTTTTATCGATATCACATAGAGAGGGTTCGAGTTCTTTTGAAAAAAGATATCAAAAATTTTTTTTGATGTTTATTTGGAAACTGTGAGTTTTATGAAAAAAATGCCGGAGACCACAAAAAATTTAATTAATAAACGAAACCGAAATTTATTTTTTTTCCATGTCATTGCGTAATTTTTTCTTTAAATTTAGTTAAGAAGAATGATAGAGAATTAGACTGATTCAATCCCGTCCACTCATAATTATATATGGAGATAATGTGTTTTGTATTATTTTATTGTTTATATAAAAAACTGTCCTTTATTTTATATAAGGAATCACCCCCTTCAAGTGTCAATAATAAATATTTAATAGACAATATAATGTACATTGGAAATGTGATTAACATTAGCTGCCATGTGGGTTACATAACCACCATTACTGCATCGCCTGTATATGCGTTCTGCCACCGTCTGCTAAGGAAGAGTAGCATCAGAGAGCAAGCGAGAAAGGTAACGTTGGAGTTGGAATTTGGTCCGTATGTTTTCGTTCTGCAATAATACTGAAATCGAAAATTATGGCCAAAACGTATATACAAATTCTAATATGTTCATAGTTTCCAATTTGGCTGACCGCTCGATAGCGGATTAAATTTGTCCTGCGGGTTGTATCGCTGCAATGACATTATTGCTGGGTCTGGGTAAAGTGTTGACAAAACGGCAACGGCGTGATGGCGTTTCTACCCGAACGCAAGGTTCGCCTTTGGCCGATCAATGTCGATTTCCCTAGCAGAGAACGTGGTCGGATCCGGAGTTCTCCGGAGTCACGGCGCGGCATCCCGCCGATTCGGAATTTACGTATAAACATGTACCACGACTATACGCCGGCACCCACGAAGGGGTTGCATCGCACCAGCCCTTACATGATGCGAACTCGTCTTTATCGAGTCACAGGTTAGGGATCGTTCTGATTCGGTTTGCATAGCGCGTTTGTGTTGTCGGACAATTAAATGTGCGTATCGAATAACCACAAAAAGGGGGCGATTGTTTCTAATTAGAATCGAAAACTTTGCTCCGTTAATTTTAATTACTCCTGGAAGATTCGTCTTAATTTGACGGAATTAAGTGAATGGTGTTATGCTATCGGGGATTTAGTTCGGTTTACAATGCGCGAAGTGTGAATGTTTATAATACTTACAGCGTAGGTTAAATGAGACATTTTTAAATGGATCTCTCCTTTTTCTGGGATGCAGAGTGTTTTTCTAAAATGCGCATTTTAAAAAAATATTTCCAAAAAAATCACCCATAATATTTTTAAAACAAATAGTTTTATTAACAGAAAAATAGTTTTTTTATATGGAACACCATGCATATTTTTAAATCCTTAACATCAACTTTAAAATTTATTTTCCAGTAATATAGTATAATTTTGCTCGAGTCTTTCTTGTTAACTTTGAACAAGTTGGCTTTGGATGGTCCGGCGTCGGTAATACAGAAAACAAATTCGTACTGCCAGCAGTCCCTTTGCAAAAATCTATTTGACATGCAATATTATGCCCTTTTCTGTTGCGATGTTGTTTGCATTCGTGTTTTTTGTCTAATGTTAGCTCTTTTCGGTCAGGTTGCTGTCTTTAACATTCGCGTTGACTTGGTAAGATTATGTTGAACGGCTCGTAAAACCACTACTTTTGTAAGTCGCTATGCCTATTTGGTCTGGACTGATTAGTTTTGGTGATAATTTTAGTATTTTGAGTCTCAATATTCCAAAAATGTCTTGAAGAGGTTGTTTTTTTCTCAGAATCTGTGCATTCTTCACAGCTTTTATTTAAAAAAAATATCATGCCTCAGGACCAACGCACTAAAATTCAACGCACTAGCAGCCAAAATCTCAATTTAAATACTACCAGTACGTATTTGTTTCCTCTATTATGACTGCGCCATCCAAAGTAAGTTTGGTCAAAGTGTATTCAGAATAGGATTCGAAAGCAATATCACGCATGTTATACTATTGGAAAGGTACCTTTAAGTTATTTTCAATGGTTCCCCACATAACATAACAATTTTTCTGTTGACATCTATTTAACTATTAGCCTAAGTATTTTACTTATACCAGTAAATTCTACATAAAAAGGTGCTTCCGAAATGTTTTCCCTGATAAAATTCTTAAAATTTAAGGCGATTTTTAAAAAATACTAATTTCCGAAAAACTCCGGCATATCTAGGTGCCGCTTTTACGCTTATGATTTTTATTAATATTTAGCTCCAGACTTCGACATCAGTTTTCATCTGATCTCTTTTAGACACGGCCTTTGTACCCAGAATATAATAGTAAATAACTATAATATTTTTTAAAAACAAATTGTTATCCACAAAAATAAAATACTACTTTATTATTACACTTGATGGTTTGCTTGAGTCGAAAAAATAAAAGTTGTTAATTTTGAACAAGTTGGCATTGGACGGGTCCAGCTGAAAGTTTCAAACGTTAGCAAGTTCGACGAGGGAGTTTCTTGTTGTCCTGTTAAAATTATTTTCAACAGCTCGTAAAATCAAGGTTGTTTTTCTCAAGAGGTTGTTTTTCTCAAGATATTGATCGTGGTACAAATTTCTTACTATCTCTGCATTCTTCCCAGCTTTCATGAAAAAAAAAAACTATTACATCTTTAAGGACCTAACTAAAACTAAGCTCAGTCACAGCCAAAATGCTAATTTAACAACTACCAGTACGTACTTGATTCCTGTATTATGGCAGCGCCGTCTAAAGTCTATTTGTTCAAATAACGCTGTATTCAGAAGAAGACTCTAGAAAAATATTCAGTTGGAAAGATAGTTTTTTTCAATAATTCAAAAACATACAGGCTATATGACAAAACACTTTTTCTGTTGATGACTATTAAAATATAACCTTTAAAAATATTATGCTTATATCAGTAAATTTTACCTAAAAAGGTGCTTTGGAAGTGTTTTCATAGAAATATGAACTTTCTTATTGCAAAAAAATTGAATCGATTTTTTTAAAATTCCAAAAAATAATTCCGAAACGGTGACGAATATATGTGCGGATTTTACCATTAGCCTGTAATTAATATACAAAAATCAACTGAATACATATATTTTTAGATTTTTTGATCATTGACGTTGAGTTTATTTTCTTCGATTTCAAAAATTGGTTTCAAGTAACGATAATCAAGTCTTTTTGTTCTGAATGTTTTCATATGAATATTTATTGTCAACAGAAATACTAGCTCGAAAGTGACTTTGAATTAACTTCGAATCAAGTCAAGTTTCAGTTTCCGTTACCCAAGCTATGGAATAAGGTGATAGATATCAGCAGCCAAAATTCCTTTTGTTTTGTTCAAACTGCCCATTGTTTTGTTCAACATATATTTTATATCTACGACAGACGTCGGAAATAGCATTTTCTAAATTTAAGTACAATCACGGAAGACCAGAACTATTAAATAAACTTGCACATATAAACACTTTCATTGTCGGTCATTGTGAGGAATAAGGCACACTCGAAATACTGAATTCGAAAGGTTCGCATTTGATTTTTGTCACAATTTCGCGTTTCACATTTACTTTAACAAAGTTTTTTATATCACATTTCGCTGTTTTCTTTTGCATCAATTTAAGTGAATTGCGATATTTTTACAAGAAAATTAGATATATATATGTAGGTTCTGGCCAGGTTGTAATGGTCTTACATTTCATGTTTTTTAGTATTTTTGTTATTGGATACCAAAAATTAAGTGTAAGAATTAAATTTATTATAAACAAGGCTTCTAAAGGTTTTTCACTGGTTATTGGCAATCTTGTTGTTCGTACGATGCATTGAGTCCTAGTTGTTGTAGACTTTAAACATAACCTCATTTAAAATAAACTCAAATATACACATATGTATTATGAAAAGTAGCTTTGCCAATGCACCACCTTGAAGTATATCATTTTATTGACTTTTCACCAGAATCAATATTATTTTCCTGTTCTCCAATATGTCATCCCAGCTTCGAAGACTCAGATCAATTTGGCTGACTTAAGTGAATCTGTTTATTTGGCGTCTGCTATTTCGTTATCGGGATTTAATTTTGGATTCCATTAGTCTAAAATGCGATTACATTACTGCAAGTAAGCCATATTTTCTGGGCTTATAATTAATTTGGTTTCCTATAAAACATTACGATTTCAGTCAATTTATCTGTTTTTCTAATATTCTGCTAGTATTTTTAATATAGGTATTGCAACTGAACTCCATAATCGATTTACTAAATATAAATATATGTACTACACTTCCATAACCAAGTAGTTTAAAACGACATAAATTTTTGCTTCCCACCATACAACATTTATTTTGCTAGAGGCAAATTATTCACTGGCTGGCAAATAAATTAGTTTATTGTTTTACCGGAAATTGTTTTACAGTTGAAGTTCAATGATTACCTTATATTTATTTTATGAAGGGAATTATTTATCAAAGTTGGAGCGATTCCCGAAATAATGTTATGATTGCAGCGCTTGAAGTAAGATTAAAAATATTTTGTGAATGAAAATTTCAATCGGGAACCCATAACAAAATAATTGGTCCGTTTGAATTTTCCGAACTACACGATTTTATGGGTTTGCTAGATTTTTACAAACACTGATATTTTATAGCGCTCTTTTGCTACAAAAAAAAAGCACATTTAGTACGCTTTACACATTAGAGCTCAAAAAACATGTGAAGCAAATCAATGTCGTTCAAGCCGTATTATTTTAGGTAATCGAGTGAAATGTTGATTTGACTGGCCATCTTGCGACGCTCTGGTAGTTAGCGTTCTCATTCAAGCGTGAATTTTCTTCGTATTTTTCCAGTTTTCGGAATTCGATAGTTCATTTTATGTTTATTTTCAGTAAACGCAGGAGAAATTGTCATTTCATCTATGTTATTTTGTTTCTACATGTTACTTATAGCTCGCTACCGACAAAGTACAATTGTCGAGTGGGAAACAAGAAAACAGCATTACAAATGAAAAGAAAACAGACATCCTAACACGTGTAAATGTTTCACAAAATTCCGAAAAGGAAAAGAGCATATTTAAGGAATATGTAAAGTATGTCTCATTTTAATTTCAATTCGGCGGTATCTCGGTTATTCACAAAAATAGAAACTTTCAGTTTTCGCGAATCTGCGCTACTTTTTGTAAACAAGATTGTCATGACACTTTTAGATTCAGATCTTCAGGGCGCGATTGAAAATTGGAATATTTTCATGTACCCCTTCTATCGCACTTGCCTGGCAACCTATCAAATAGGGAAAAACGAAAATAATTTTATAAATAGGGAAAAGCTCCGGAATATAATCCAGACAATCAGGAAATGGTGTGTCTAAAATTGTAGGTATAATTGACTGTGAAATTTCCGGAAGAAGGCCTCTCTTGAAAAAGTTGAATTAAAAAAAATTCAAATACTACAGTCAAATATTTTTTTCTACTCCCGTCTGTAAAATACCTAATTACCCACCGATCTAGCGTGCGGGAAGCATCACTTTACCACGTGAGTTTCGTTTCCCATGAATCTGATCCACTTCGGACATTTCCGGGATTTTACCGCACGGATTTGGGAGCAATCGAGTGTTTTCGAAGATATTTCCACGCTTTGAATTTTGACGTTTGTCAATTCTGACGGTCATGTCAGTGAATGTATTCGTGTTGTTTTGCGAAAATGTACCCAAAAACTAACGGTCGTAGAAAAAGTATAGTATGCAACACGTACGGTAAACTTTTTAACTCACTCGCTTATTGAAAACTCGTTCCGCTGCGCTCCGCTCGTGTCAAATAAACTCGTGAGTCAAATGACGTTTACTGCACTTGTTGCATAATATACTATTTTTGCTAATAGCTATACCTCACACGCGACAGGGATTCAGATAGTTGTTAATAGCCTTGAAGATTTGCCTTCTATAAGCTTCAAAAAGGCTGCGGTAACTAACGTAGCTGATATATAGTAGTAGTATAATAGTAGGAGCATATTTTGTAATTTCTATTTTTTCTTTTGTATTTATTTTTATGTGTATATTTTATTGTACTGACTTAACTGTTAACTGTTCTAAACAAATTCTTTCTTATTATATGAATAATTAATATATAGGTAGTAATTGGAGGTTGACTGAGACTTCGCCTTTGATAATAGATTCTTATTAATTTTGTTATTATTATTATTATTATTATTATTATTATTATTATTATTATTAATTTGTTCCATAACATTTAGGATATCCTGTATATTACCAAGTATTTTTCACCGATATTAAAAATATGAATCCAAAGAAAGTTCCTATTTTTTCAACTTTTCGTTACGAATTGTATAAAAATACAGAAGTTAGGATTACTAATAAAATTCCTAATACGTTGTGCCTAAAGAGCGATACTACAAAATCTCGATTTTATTGCATCTCGCTGTTATTTTTTCCGCAAAATTGGATTTACAATAAATAAGATTTCCTTCTCGATAAATATTAAATTATCTGTCTTTTATCCCATCATTTTTGGTTTCCTGCTTTTAAGAAACGGCTTTTGATGGAGAAAGTCGTGACGAGTTTCTAGAAAAGTCACTTTTCCTCGCCATTTTTCGTATAATACCTTTAAATGCAGACTCCTCTTGAAAAAGTTGATACTGCAAAGCGACAGTCGACAAAGTGAATTTTCTCCGTTTTGAACGCACTCAGCATGTCATGCAAAATAAAATATTTGTATATGTTTGCCGTCATTTCCTGAAAAAACATAGTTCATTAATTTTGCGACATCAAAAAATTCCCATATTGTACATGCGTTTTTTTTTGGAAAAGATAGTACAAATCCATGTGTATTTAAACGGTGGTTCATATTGACACAAATCAGGGCGGTTTAATGCCAGGAATACCGATAATAAAAATGTCACAAAATCACATGGGCAATAAAACAATTCGTCGATCGATAAAACACTGTACTCGTTTTTCCAATTTATAATAAATTACATGCGGTTCTCGTTACGACTGTAGCCTAGATTTACAAGTGGTGTGTGTAATTAAAATACGTTATGTTGTAGATAGTATTTGTATAGATTTTCTAAATTGTAATATATCAAATGACTGGATTATACTCACTTTAATCAAGAGAATATTTATTCCTTAAAATCACTGAAATATTTAAATATTAAAATATTAAATGTTTAAATCATACTTTCAACTCTTATATTTTCGATACAGCTAATATAATAAATGGCCCGTCAAACATAATTTCATTTTTAGAAAAAAGTCGATAAAATTTCACCCAAACGAGCATGTAATAGATGTAACAACAATTTGTTGAGACTCAGTGACATATGGAAAAATTGATAGCTTTAATCTTTGGCATAAACAATCGAAAAGCATATTGAAAGAACAATAAAATAAATTCTGATCTTTGGTGACCTTGTGAGTTGAGACCTCTATGACATCTAAGGAAAAGAACTATCAAGAGGATCAAGACTGTCAAAAAGTTGGGTACAATGGACAATACATTTGGAACATAAAAACCAACATTCATGGAATTAACTTTTTTATTGTGGGTGACCAAAAATAACGCCCGTTTTATATGTTATATTCTATATCTTCTATTTTTCCTGCACCCCACTTTTTGAGCAGTAATAAATATTATTCAGACAAAAATTTATAGAATTCAACTGCAGAGGCTTTTACTTGATGACAACCCATTTATCAAAATAAATAAGAACTAAAAGTTCAGATTTTCACGAAATTATATATTTTGACATGACAATTGTTTCGACAACACACATTTGATAAAGACACGGTGTTGTTGAAACAATTGTAATGTCAAAATATATAATTTCGTGAAAATCTGAACTTTTAATTCTTATTTATTTTGAAAAATTTATAATCTGCTTTCTTGGATCATCGACGACAAAATAGACATGCAAAAAGCAATAGGGTGACCTACCTGTTATTGTTTCCATTTTCGTAATATAACTACAATATTTGCAATTGCGTCTGGTTTATGTTTCTAAAATTTATCATATTTATCTAACATATACTCTATGCTAATCACAAATATTTTCCAACTCTAATTTAAGAACACAAAATGATCAAAAAACCGCCTTTGTTATCTGATGAACATTTTTTTCTGTCATTGTTATTTATGTATGACTAAAGGTAGTCAGCAAAGGAATGTGGAGCAAGTTTGATCATTTCACTTGCATTTATTTTTGAAGCTAAATATGTATAAGAATACGTAATAAGAAATGAAAAGCAGACTCTAAAAATTATGATATACAATGTGTTTCAGATTAGCTTCTTTATACAGGGATCTCTGCTCCTCAGTGTTAAGTGGGGAACATTTTAGAGGAAATTTAGCATGTGGTAATCGGCTTCAGATTTAAGATTGATCAATTGGTTTGGAAAATATTTAGGATAATTGGATTTTGCGAAATCTGGAAAAAGCGTAAAATTTTTCCAGTTTTGTTCCATCTAAGGAGAGCTATGATTTTGAAGTAAAACAATTCGAAGTATCAAAGTTGTATTTTAATAAGTAGTTTCAAGTTAAAAACTTGTTAAGCGAGCACTTTGCCGAAAGAGTTATTTTATTAAGCTAGCTCCCTGACCTTTCGCCCTTGGGTTTCTTCCTCTGAAGTCACACAAAAAATGAGGTCTTTGATTTTTTTATTCTTACAGAGATTATAGAACTTTCGAGACAAAGAGTTTTGAACACATTTAGAAACTGGAAATAACAGGAGATGCACTTGCCTCGGATTGTACGAAAAACAGTGCGTGACTGAAACTGTTTCAGTGAAGCTCTGAAGAAGCCAACAGGATGATTGGCGAACTATACCACAAATGTTGAACTCAACCAAAACCGACGTAGGAGGAATCCAGAAGCTTTGTAAAAAGTATTACAGTAGCCTGTGGAAGTTTCTTTGATAAAGTGTATTTCATAACCGGCTTCAGATTTACTATGGGTCAGTTGATTTGGGAAATATCGGCGAAAAACCGCAAATGGCGGATTTCGTTTTTCATCAGTAAATCGACTTTCTAACTTTTATTTTTCTTATGGTTGATTTTTCGATTTTTGGTTAGTTTGTAGATGTTTCACAAGTGTACAATAGTATATTGTGCAACAACTGCGGTAAACGGCATTTGACTCATAAGTTTATTTGACACGAGCGGAGCGTAGCGGAGCTAGTGTTTAATTAAATTAATTAAATTAAAATTTCAAACTATTTAAGATATCATTTGTTGATAATTATGAAATCATATAATAGCAATCACAAAACCTATCAAAAGATTCATTATAAAATATTTTGTTTTGCATTTTATATTCAGCTCGACATGAAGTGATTAGCCCTACCAAAATGAAAACTTTATCGTCACAAAAAGCATTATTTTCGCACAAAAAGCACCAAACGAATAAATAAGTTTCAATTTGTCCAGGAATTTGTTTATAAAGGGACGACCTCTATGGCTCCGGTTTTATAGCATCAATGGCGTTAATCAATCATCTGAGACGTGACGCCACAAATATCCTTCAAAGTGAAGGCGTTTCATAAAGGTTGAGTAATTGATTCGGCCTTTTTAGACACATTGTCTGAAAAGATGGCAAGCTTTAAAATGTTTTCTAAGAAAAAAATTGTGTCAGTATATTTCTACACAATAGCAGATTAAACTGGATTTAGAAAGGACCTATAAACCCATAATGTTAAGTACATATGGTTGACATTTAAGTACCTATAAAATTTTATTTCCAGAAGCCCACCGTGCCTTGGAACTACTAGAAGATTATCATTCTAAATTAATACGACCGCAGGACCAAACTTTGCGACAAGCCATAGAACGAGTGATCAGGATCTTCAAATCACGACTCTTCCAGGCGTTGTTAGGTAAGTTCAGTTTTTATAATCTTAATATGGTAGAAATTTATTAGAAAAGTTAGGTAACCAGAGCCTACAGAATAGAATATAAATAAATATATTTTCGTTCCGACGTTTGACCATTTGGCATATTCATTGCTCACACTTGGAAGTTAAACGCTTAACAAAATGCCTTGGAGAAATTACCCAATTTCTCCTCCGGCTTTCTCTCACCCTCTTCCACTCAAGAGCAACAAGCGTAAGTTGTGCTTATCGCACACTTAAAAATGGCTTCATGACTCTTGATCTCTTGTGCTTGGTCTTTTCGAAAAGTCGATGAAATCAAATTTTTCAAAAGTATACGCGTTTCGTTGCCAAGCGCGTATACCGCGTTGGTACCGATGGAATCAGTGTCGAAAAATAAACGTTTTAATTTTTTGGCTGTTCTCCGTTCTCTATTCTTTGTTCTCTGTCGACGCTCCATAACATCGCTAATAACTTCTGAATGGTTTGAGTGAGGGAGCTGAAGTTTTGCTCCTTTTAAACTGGCCATGAGACACATAAGCCTATAGGAAATGGCCGCGATCAGAAATTGACATCTATCTTTTTTTCGCGATTTTCCACTGCTTTTCGTACATCGTACACTATAAGTGTCCGAAATTGAAGCTATCGACTTCATATTTGGCAAGCAAATAGTGTGTCGTCCCTAACGGAACCTACTGAAATTGGGGGAGCTGGCAGATCGGGAAGTATTTAAAAAAAAAATAAAAACGGCGTTTGCATGGATCTAAAAAAAAATCATTTCTCGGAAAAACTTTTATTCTTGACAATTTTTAAAAATGTACAAGATGTGGCCAATGTTGGCAAAAAACTGAAAATGGGGTTTCTCTTTTAATGAAAATTTACCATAACTAGGAGGCTGCGATTCAGAAGTCAATTTGTTTTACACCAAAATATAGGTCGTATAGCGAGCTAAGGCCTTTGCATTTAAGGTTTTACCTATTGTACAGGGTGTTCGCGATATACCGTGCAATATTATAAACCGTAATAGGTGCCCTAAATTTGCAGCTACCGACTTCAGATTTAGCAGAGAAGCAGAAGTCAGGACAAACATTTAAACCATTAAAGCTGGCTGCGATCACGTAGCTCAAAGTATTTTTTGGAGTTATTTTGGTTTCCAGAAAAAAAAAATTTCTGGAAAAACATTATTCCGATAGTTGAAATCCTTTAACCAGCAGATGCGGAAGATCCAGTACTATAACTTTTATTTCTAACATTTTTTTGATTATATCCAGGGTTTGTTAGTTATGGACAAAAATGTAAATGACCCTGAAAATTGTTGTTTTCAGAGTAAATTATTGGCCGTAAGTCAAAGTTTGTAAAAAATATGACTAACTGGTTTAAACAGTTTTATAGACCGCATCAAGAGCTACAATTTTTGTATTTACGGTTTTGGTCTGTCACACACGCTGCTGGAGATATTTCAAAAAATGCATTGCAGTGTAGACGCGATGACGTCATTGACTACTCGGCGTACTGCGTAGTTTCAGAAAAAAAATATTTTCTCGAAAACCATTGGAAAAATTCTCGGACCAGGAAACGCGTGAGATTCAGGACTATACCCTCTATTTCCGGCATTTTTCCAATTACGTATAGAGTGTATCGATTATGGGCAAAAAATTAAAAAGACCCTTAAATTACAGTTTTCGTGGGACAATTATTAGCTGTAAATGAAAAAGTATAAAACGTGGGATAATTTGGTTTAAACGTAAACTGGATCGAGAGGGTTTCAGGTTTTGTCTGTCATACAGTGTGCGCAAGTTACTTGAAAAAATATCATTGGCAATCGTTATTACTTGTACAAAGTTCCATAGTGGTCCGCAGGAGCAACGATAGAAAAACAATGTGTCCTTCTAAAACAAGAAACCCCGAATCGTCGTCTTTTGGAAATAAAAAGCTGATTCGCACTACTCGCGACGAACTTGCCCCGCCTATCAACAATTTTTCGAAAGCAATCTTGTTACTTTCCAAAATGGATGAAATAGATTTTTTTGAAAGTATCTACGCTCCTATAAAAATGTTATATCTCGGTAACGCTAGGTGGCCGTCGTTTTTTTGTCTGTTCCACGTTCTCCGTTCTCCGTTCTCGTCTTTTGGTTTTTCCGGAATAACTTTGTAACCTTTTGGACTACGAAATTGAGATTTACCTCCTTTTTAACCTTCCACGAGATACATAACCCTATAAGAAATTGCATATAAGAATAACAGCCATCTTTTTTTCGCGATTTTCGACTGTTTTTTAGACATTGCTATGAAACACGATAAGTGTTTGAAGCAATCGATTTAATATTTGACACATCTATGCAACTTTGCCCCGTGACGGAACCTATTGAAAATGGGGGTGCTGAGGGGTTGGAAAGGATTTTATAAAAATTAAAAATCGCGATAATTTTTCAAAAACCATTTACGAGATCGAAAAAATTCTTGTTTGTTCTTGACAATTTTTCAAAAATGTACGGGGTGCGCCGTAAATATAAAAAAACTGAAAAATGGGTCCCCCTATTAGTGAAAATTGGCTATAATAATAATATGAAATAAATAAATAAGAATAATATGAAATGAATATGATTTGCAGATATCAAGTTCAAATTTAGCAGAGAAGTCCGTGCGCATATTTAAATAGTAGAAACTGGGTACGATCAAATTTCAACAAGTATTTAAAAAAAATTGTTTTTTTTTTTTGGTTATTTTGGCTTTCAGAAAAATATGTTTTTCTCCATAACCATTCACTTGATCGGCAAAATTTTGGAACCGTGAGACGCCGGCGATCCGGGGCTATAACTTTCATTTTATGTATTTTTTTATTATATATAGTTATGAACAAAAATCTAAAAGAATTTAAAAATCGTCGATCAAAATTCGTAACCGGTTCAAACAGTGTGATAGGTCGCATGAAGAGCTACAATTTCTGTATTTGCAGTTTTCGTCTATCACACACGCTGCTCGAAATATTTGAAAAAATCCATATAAAAAGTACTATTCCTCTGCCTCAGTCTATACGCGATGACGTCATTTACTATTACGACGTACTGCATAGTTTCAGAAAAGAATTTTCTCGAAAACGAGTTACTCTATTGGAAAAATTCTTGGATCGGGAAACGTGGGGGATCGAGGACTATAATCTTTACTTCTGGCGGTTTTTCAATTATATACAGGGTGTGTCAGTAATGGGCAAAAAATATAAAGGATCTTGAAAACTGCCATTTTCGTGGGTAAAGTATGAGCCGTAACAGAAAAACTATAAATTGTGTCGAGAAATAGTTTCAGGTTTCGTCTATCATATAAGGTACCCGAGATATTTGAAGAAATATCACTGGAAATCGCTATTATTTGCACAAATTTTGTACACTTCGAAGTTCGACGAGATGCATATGAAAGACACTTTATACAGGGTGCATGCACAATTAAATTACATCAAATTTGCGAAAGTTTCGTAGTGGCACCCAGGAGCACGATAGAAAAACAACGCGTCCCTCTAGGACAAGAAACCGCGAAGCGCATCATTCTTTTTAAAATAAAAAGCTGTTTCGCGCTACGCGCTGCGAATTTACCCCGCCCACCGACGATTTTTCGAAAGCCATCTTGTTAATGATCGTGCGAGTATGTAGAAGAAATATTTAGTACAGTAGCGGTTGTTGTGGTTCCAGTAACTATTTGAAACAATGAGACAAATTTTGCGCGCTTCAACTGGCCACTCTAACTATTCTGCAGATTAGCTCGATATGAACTTGCAGAATAAAACAACCTCATTAGGGATCTTATAAAGTCGGGTCAAACGGCAGATATCAAGATTTAAAATTGCTGCTCCAGCTCTTCAACGATAATCACAAATTATCTTTGGGATCTCTATATAGAATGAGAGCCTACCGCTTTGTACTTCTTTGATTAAAGATTTAGTCGCTTATTTACCGATTCTCTTACGTTTCGATATCGTTTCAGTTTGATCGATGCGTCGGCCTTGACCTAAATATTTCGCGCTTTCTTTTTAAAATGCACATAAAATCGTCGAAAGCAATAGTAACAAAAATTTAAATAAAATTCGGGGAAAGCGGTTTTTATACGAGATTTTGTCCAAAACGCTGATCAAACTACCTTTCAGTATCTAATTTTTTAAGTATAGTAAATACCGCCACTTAAGAGCAAACGAAAGGAAACTTTAGTGCCCTGTTTTATACTATTTTATGCACTTTGGGAAGATAACTTAAGAACAACAAAAAGATGTTCTGCGATGTCAAATCGTATCTGTCCCTCGCACCGGTTTTTTCTATTTCTTAATTTGTTTGTACTTGTGCGGGATGGTCAGATAAGAAACTACTGTATTTCCGAAACTATTCGTCGTTGAGACTTGCGGTAAAATATTTTATTACGGGTGCGTAAATAAAGACCG
Source organism: Cylas formicarius (assembly GCF_029955315.1). NCBI lineage: Eukaryota > Metazoa > Arthropoda > Insecta > Coleoptera > Brentidae > Cylas > Cylas formicarius. The sequence continues at coordinate 15,278,515 of NW_026844334.1, forward strand.
AGAACAATATTTTAGGATTTTCAAGATGATCGCCAGGGGACTTTTTAACGCTATTTGAGTAAAATTCACACTTTTTGATATACAGTGTGTCCCACTGAGGACTGTGCCTTCTAAAATCTTTGTTTCGGGTTTCATTTCGATTTTTTTGTTGAGACTATTTAACAAAAGAGAGAGAAGAGAGAAGTGCTATTAGGGATTTATAAAAACCATTAATTGAAAATAAATACAGGGTGTTTGAAATATCGTTTGCGCCCCGCTTAAGTCTGTACATCGTTGTAAAATCTTTAATTACTAATTTCCATGAACTTCGAATACAGGATACTCGAAATATCTCCTGTAGCATATTTGTTTATGGCTCAATTTTAATAATTATTTTTTGCCGGATAGATCTGACTAAGAGAAATGAAACGGTTTTTTTGTATAGCATCGACTAAAGTCATGGCTAACTAACACAGTTTTTTGGAGTGGAAAACCAAAAAAATATTTTAGAGATTTTTTCAAATTAAAAATGGCAACAGATTCGTGTTTAGGACTACCTGAAAGTAACTAGACCAATGACCAAGTTTTTAATGTTTTATAAAAATAAATATTGTAAATTTTAATTATACAAATTTCAAAAATAATGATAAAAAAGGCTTTTCAAGGGACATTTATTTTTTACGATCATCTTAAAACAACAGCATGAATAAATCTTAGTATTCGAAAGATGTAAACAAAATTAAAATATAAATTAGTGAGTGAATTTGAAATTCGAATATTTGTTTCTCCATGGCAAACTTGGTTTTACAAAGGAAACAGTATGTCAACGCCAATCGATTTTGATATTTATGAGAATTAAAAATCCTTTTTAATTAAAAAAATACAGCGTTGTAAAGTCTGTTTAGTTCATATCTAATTCTCTCTAATCATATTTAAATTTAAGAAAATCGTTAGTGTCTTTCAGGGAAATCTGTCCAATAAAAAAGAATTATCAAAATTCAGCAATAATCAAACATTCTACGACTTCATGGATACTAGTATAGTTAGGTTTTACGCAGCCCTGAATAATAATTCGTTTTTATTCTTAAAAAAATCCCTAACAGCCCTTCTCAATATTTGACATTAACAGTTAGTCCCAGTCAGCCATGACTTCAGGTTGTTGTAATAAGAAACATAAGGTTTTAGTGCGTTTTTGAGAGATCAATAAACAAAAAACAATTGAATTGAAACATTATAAAAATTGGTGTAGTTGGGTTCTAAGCGCACCTTAATAAGAATTCGTTGCCAATTGATCCTAATAGTACTTCTCTCTTCTCTCTCTTGTGTTAAATAGTCTCCGTCGGTCATGACATTGAAGCAATAAGCAAAACAAGATTTTAGAGTATTTTTCAGAGACCTGTCCCACAAAAAAATTATCAAAATCGAACCATAAACAAAGATTTTATAAGGGTGTGCATTTCTTAAGTGGGACACACTGTATATATTAAAATAAAGTGATGGGGTTTATTCAATCTCCATTTATGAATAAAGAGCTGGAATTCCCTAAACCACTGAACGAATTTTAATAAACTTCATCTATCAGACCCATGTTAGCCGTGATATGTTTATTTCTTAGGCACGATTTTTGATATAACAAAAAATTGCAAAATGTTTTAAAAGATTAAATGATTCATAATGAAATTTTTCTTAAAATATAATAAATAATCTAGTGTAAAGCCTATCTCGATATCTTATCCTATCGCCTAAAATATCAAGGAAAAAAATTTGGTTAATATAATATTTTGAAAAGGCGCTATTGGTCGCGGTATGTATGATTATTTATTTGTTTTTTTTTAAGGCTTAATCTTTAAAATTATTAACTCATAAAAGTGTTTTTGATTCAAAAAAAATTAAAGGGGACATAACACTCATTGCATATGTAATATTGTAATGTTGCCTCGCATTTGCAGCATTTTTATAGATTTTATATCTTACTTGTGTGGGCCACAAATTGAATTGATCATAGAGCATTTTTATTTCCCCTATGTCTTCATATTCTTCGTGTCCTTGTACTTGCATATTAATTATTACACTCTTACTTTTTAAAAAATTATTTGAACCGAGAATGCTTTTATGGTTAAATTATTTAAATAGTTGATTGATGATTGATGATACGTACTTAATTTATCGGGAATTTAAGGCTAATTTTAGTGCGCCGTAAATCATCATTTCTGAAATGGATTTACAAGTAAATTTAATGAATTTTGGAATAAAAACGAACGTAACCCACAAAAGCACCAAGTTTGGTACCTTGAGAAATATATTTCTTATTTCTAGCAAAAATAAAAATTCTTTGTATTCCCCTACTGCCGGTTATTTTTCCGAGTGTTTTATAAGGCATTTTCACACCTAAATGCACTTCCAGTATATACGTATAAGTTTTTTCAATTATGGCAACACGAAACAACGTCCATTCACGTCGAAGTTGGAAAGTCGAAAATTTACAGCCGCAAAGAAAAGTTTTACCGAGGCAATGTATGTTTTTCCTCTTTTCTCCGTTGCCGATGAATTATTAAAACTACCTCACGTTTTTAATAGCGTTAAAATTGGCGGGTTATTCCGCTTCATTAAAACGCGGCAGCAATATTTGCATTTCTCATTCAATTAGGTATACAGTGCGGTTCACGGTGGAGGGCAGGTTAAGCAGAACGAGCCGTCGAATAAAATATTTTGGGCCGTTTCTTCGAAAAAGTATTTTTGGTATAAACAAAACGGCAGTTGAAGTATACCCGAATATTTGCCTAATTTTGATCAGTGGTGCCACCCTTGGTTTATGCATGACTGCAGAGACATAGGCGTTTGTGTAAAGTTTTTCTCCTATTCCTTTCTGTAAAATACCTAATTATACATCGATCTAGCGTGCGAGAAGCGCCACTTTACCATGTCAGTTTCGTTTCCCGCGGATCCGAGGAACTTCGGACATTTTCCTGGATTTTACCGCACGAGTTTGGGAGCAATTGGTTGTTTTCGGGGATTTTACCGCACTAATACACAGAAAAATATTTGCAATATATCAGACAATTTAAATACTACATGCTACAAGCTACAATAAAAATCTAGTGGACTGGTTGGTAAGTAAAATGACATTTATAATTTAAGTTTCCCACAGAAATTTTACATACCGTTCGCATGAACTTAGTTTTTTTTGCAGTTTTTTAATATCTTGCCAAGACCAATTGTACCATTTTCAAATATCCATGTCTACCAACAAAACAAAATTGAAGGTTAGGACTTGCATTTTCTTCTTATACGATCTTAAAAATTTAATCCTCTTAATCTATCCTCTATTTACAAAAAATTACTTAATGATCAATTGTGAAAGTTAAATAAACAAGATAACGTTTTAAAATTGTGTTTTTCTACTCCCGTCTGTAAAATGCCTAATTACACATCGATCTAGCGTACGAGAAGCGTCACTTTACCACTTCAGTTTCGTTTCCCACGGATCTGAGCCACTTCGGACATTTCCGGGATTTTACCGCACAGGTTTTCGGGGATATTTCCCATACTCCCATACCTTGAATTGTGACGTTTCGCAATTATGTCAGTGAATGTATTGTGAATGTATTCGTGTCGTTCTGCGAAAATGTACCCAAAAACTAACGGCCGTATGCAACACGTTCGGTAAGCTTTTTAACTCACTCGTTTATTAAACACTCGCTCCGCTGCGCTCTGCTCGCATCAAATAAACTCGTGAGTCAAATGCCGTTTACCGCACTTGTTGCATAATATACTATTATTCCGTGGTTTCTATGACATATCCAGAATACATTTCTCTCTGTCTACGATACACAGTTAAAAAGAGACAACAATAGCAGAACTGATCGGATAAACGAGTAGGTTTAATGGCAACTGGTGAATATGTTGTTTGGATGGTACGGAAGTTAGTAATCTGATAATCTGTTATTATTTTTAATTTGTTAAATTGTGATTTTTTCGTGACGGTCGTCGAAAAAGTATAGTATGCACAAACGTTTGGCAAACTTTTTAAGTAATTCGTTTATTAAACACGTGCTCCGCTCGTGTCAAATAGACTCGTGACTCAAATGCCCTTTACTGCCCTGGTTGCATAATATTCTGCTATCAACTATGAGCTTATTACGTAATCCATGCGTAATGAACAATAACAGCTACCGTCTAGATCATCAAGGAATAACTTGCAAAGAGAGTTTTCAAAGCCAACCATCAAATTTGAAGAAAAAAGTTTTGTCTGGAGTTACGAGAACTTGATATAGTTATGATTTTATTCCATAGAGTTTAAGTTTGAGTTTGACCGTCAGGGATATTCAGTAAAAAAGAAAACAGTTTCTTTATTTTTTTGTTTTTCATTTATTGTTTTCACGTAAAAGGCTCCGGCGTTCCCTTAGCCTGAATAAGTGCCGCATGTCATAAACTTATTTTATTTTATTATTAACTGCCCCATTTCATAAACTCCTTTGTGCACTCCGCTTTCTGGCTGGGCTTCAAGTCGAGTTATGACTGAGTTAGACAACGCGGAACCTGGTCCCAACAGAACTGATTAATACATGGCGCATCTATGTTTTGCATAAAAATAAGCAAATGTTAGTTCTTCTCAAAAAATAAGGTTGAATTATTATACAACGGCAGTCACAAGTCAATAGCACTGTTGAAAATCACATTGCATTTAAAGTGGTATACTAACGAAGCGGCAAATCCGCCACGCTGAAAAAGCTTCAGCCGATGCAACTTCATTCACCGTCAGTACGCAATTTTTAAATTTAAAAAATATTTTTTAAATTTAAATGGTGTTGCTGAGAAAAAATTGTCACCACCCGAGCAGAACATGTAAGAAATAGAAAATGCCATGATAGGGGGAGTCAAAAAATTTATATTCGCTCGGCATTATTAATCATAAGGTAGACACAGATATATATCGTACGCGAAATAAACAAAACGCCTACAAAGGGGAACCTTATGAGAAAATCTTATTTTGGCATTTCTTTTCGTATTCTTTCTATACGCGCAGGTTTGTTCGACCTGAATAGAGGGAACAAAGGTGGAAAATGATTTATTAGTTATGATCCCCGTGATCGGTTCAGGGGTGACATTTGATAAGTAAAGTCACGATCATCCAACTGCTTATTTTTAATTCATGGCAAATGGTCAGCAAAATCAATTTTTTAGACCTCCTTAACTTATATAAATATGACACTGTATTGCAGCTTTTCTTTGGAATTACAGTTTATGGTCCGTGTTAATACTTAAAAGACGAAATACTAGAAATTTGCATCAGATTGTTTCATTCGTATTCGCGAAGGTTTTCAGTTGCGAAATTCGGGACCAATAGAATGTTTTTAAATTCGGTCTGAAAATTTTCAATAAATCTTGACAACGAAACTCTTTTCACTCGTAAAACAATAATGGTTCAAGCCCCTGGGCTGTTTCGATTTGTTTCTATTTTTTTCTGCAATTTTGTCTTTTTTAATAAAAGTTGAAAGTTCTAAACTTAAGTAAATTGTAAGTAGTTATCTTAATTAAACTACGACTTTTTGCAATTTAAAATTTTGACTAGATATTTTGTAAATATATCTGTATTATTTGTCTGATATTGTGACATTTCATTCATTTGTTTTATACATATTCCTTTGATAATTAAAGTTTTTTGAGGTCGCCCAAAGATATGGAAAAACGTAATTTAAATCGATAATTATTTCTGGGAGGTTAAGCGACGAAAATTTTTTGTTGTATTTTTTCAAGAAACTTCAACAACTTTTGTAATTACTGTACCAAATTGTCTGTTTTTTTGGAAAGTTTATTTTATTTATTAAAAATCACTTTATTTATGTTGCTCGCAAAAAATATTTCCGAATGTCCCATCAACATTTATAAAAGTGGAAAAATAGGGTTTATTCTAGTCAATATAAAAATAATTGTAAAATTTATACAAATCTTTTAAATTATGAGTCTTTAAATTCAGCATAAGTAGATTAATAACTCTAGACGAAAAATTTTATTTTGTTGTAAGTGTTCGTAGAAGTACAATTATTGCCGTCCTTTTTTGTTACTTTCTTTTAGCGTATTTTGACATAGCTCGTTTCATAATTTGATAAGGATATTCGAAAAGTGTTTTACTTCCAAGCAGACTTCAAACTGACGCACTACGTATTTTAAATGCACATTTGACAATACTTATATTTCTACAACACAGGCCATCAGTTCGGTGTAACTGAGTTTCTATTTACAACCATCATTTTTTTCTTATAGCAAATTGGGCAGCCAAACAAAACTGATTATGACTATCCTAAATAGATGGATTTCATATCAAACTTGAAATGAAATGGCATTATAAAATCGATAACGAAGTCTAGCGTCTGATTTCTAATGCGCACTAACGACATCATTCTAGCAATTTCATATATCTATATATCGTATTGTGCAAGAAGTGGAGTAACAAAAATATTAAGAAATAAAAAGCTCGTAAACGTATTACAAACAGTTAACAAAACTAGTATAGAATTTAGCTCGAAATTTTCGTAAGCGCGTTTTACTGTCTTGATGGCTCGAAGTTAATAAAGTTTCTCATTACGTCATAGTAAAACAGGAACAAAAAAAATAAAATCTGTATTTCGATGAGTTGTAGATAAAAAAATAACAACAATCTAGGACTAGAATATGCGTTGGCGAAGTACTGAAAAGTGGTAGGCTTTTTTTCTACCATCCGTTCCACCCGCCATGTCCACCGTGGTCGTGGAAAGTGACATGATGACTGGGTCCATGGACGCCTACGTGCGCGTCAGTATGATGAGCCACTGGCACTGGTACCTTAACAGCAACTTTGACCGGAACACTGACGGGGAATGGTTTGGTGACCACAACGGGATAAGGCCTCGGCACTTTAACGTGAATGGGTTGAGGGACTTTTACGTATACCGGAGTTTTTACGGGTACCGGTACTGGCCGTGGTACGTGCACAGGGTATGGTCTATTGACTTCAACCCTTACGGGAGTCGGTACTTCCACCCTAACTGCGCGGGGTACTTCTACGGGTCTCGGTACAGGCACGGGAACGTGAACGGGACGGTCGACCGGGACCGGTATCGGTTGGGGTACCGGAACTGGAACTCTTTCAAATCTGTGATCGTAAGTGGTTCCCGCGTCAGTGATAGGGCCATGATTATCGTTGCCCAAGTAAACTCCTAAGCCTCCCGCGCCGCCATCGATTGCTCCACCTCCGATACCGCCTCCGCCAATGGCTCCACCTCCGAAGCCTGCTCCACCTACGAAGCCTGCTCCACCAATTGCTCTACCTCCGATGCCTGCTCCTCCAAATCCACCTGAACTAAATCCACCTGCAGCAAAAGCAGCGCCCGATGAACTGTATGCTCCCAAGCCTAGACCACCGGCGTGTCCACCTCCAAACCCATGACCACCATCAATTATTGCGCCTCCCGCGTGTCCACCTTCGACAATGGAACCAGCGTCCCCGAATCCGTGACCGCCACCTATAATTGCGCCTCCGCTGTATCCACCGCCTCCGATAGCTGCACCAGTTTCGTATCCGTGTCCGCCACCTACGGTAAAACTCTCGGCGTGACCTGCAGATTCATAATGTCCTCCACCTCCAAAACTCGTACTGAACGGTAAAGATGCGGCAGGTGGAGTGAGGTCGGCGTGATGACCGGATTGGAATCCGCAATTTGCAACAGTTGCGAACACTGCCAGGACAATGAGGCCCTGAAATTAACGAAACGTATTTTAAGTAACCTGCAATAAATTAGCAGTAATTGCACTTACGCTCAGCATCTTGAAGCTGTGGCACGTTAAATGTGAGGCGACGAAATGGTGCAGAAAAAAAAGGACCGTTAATTTTTATACGTTGCCGCTCCTAATCTGAAGAAAAATTTCACTTTCTCGAGATGGACGATATATTATTGAATTTAACAATCTTTATCTTGTTTGTTGTCCATTAATTAGCATAATTTCAGTATTAGTCGTCGCATCTAAATATGAATGAATTTTCACTTCGAGTTGAGAAATAGCAGCTGTATTAATTTGGATTGCTTCTAATAAGCTTTTTTCCTTTAAATAACGTATTGTGCAGCCGAAAATGTTTTAGTGCCTACACATACACTATTTTTTAGAAAACAATGTGCGATAAAGTTCAACGCTACCGAACGGGAAATAGGGTTGACGTTAATTAAATGTTAAATGTAGGCAGGGTTGTCAGTTTCGAAAACTTTCACAATAAGATAAGTGAATATTCAGAACTGATAATTAAATTATGGCTTTAAGAAAATGAAGATTTAGAGTCCATTGTTTTTTTAATTAAAAGCAGCATTGCCCTGTGTGTGGTTTTCCATTAACAATATCTAGCAAAATAACATTTTCTATACGGTTTGTGGTTGACTCGAGGCCTAAAACTGTATGAATTACCATTACCAATGGGATAAACACCTTTTTTTTGATGTATAACTTTGACAATAAAAAGCAATAAAGTATAGAAAAATTGAAAATGTTGGGTTCAAAAAACATCACAAATATTACGTATTACGTTTCGCATACCGAGTATCAAATAGTGTATCACTCTAGCAACTGCATCAAATTGTTAGAGTCGAGAGTGTTTGCGGCATTTAAAATAGTAAATCATTATGGTGGTAGTCACTGTCAGTTAACTTTCCAAATATACGGCTTACCATGACGGACGTGAATTTTGAGCTTGGCTCAACGCGTTATTTATAGGCTCTTATGTTTGCGACATGCAATTAACTTAACCTTAGAGAAGTGGTTTTGGATTTTTTCGTTTGAGTGTTTTATATCAATACCATTTCAATGTGGACATGGTTTGTGGTTAACAAATATTTATCCGACCTGTATTGGTGGAATAATCATCATGAATTGTCATTATTTTGTGTTGCTGAAATATTTCTTTGCAAGACTGTCTCGGGGAAAGTTTAAAAATAAGCCTAAGTATTCTTTTCGGCTGTACAAACACCCCTTCTGCATCACTAGCTTGCTGCCAGTTCACAATGTTGTAAGAAATTGAGGAGTATACCGAAGCATAATAAAAGACTAATAGTGAACTCTCAAGAAATGAGTCTCTAATTGTTAATATGGCACAGAATGTTTTATTTAGTTTGCTAAAAACACTATTTATGTCTTGATCCCACCTCAATGATGTATCAAAGTGGAAGAAAAGAAATCTTCTCCGAGGCGTTGGAAAGAAGGGATCTCTGCAGAATGGCCCCAAACAGAGAAGCAGAAAATATTGTCAGCCATCTGAAGAAAACGGTACCACTAATAAAGTTCGAATGTGTACCTCACAATTGTACAGAAAGGCTCCTTGGTGCAAATTTCCTAGGCGTAAAAATTTTACCACAATGGGAACAACAGAATCGACCAAGTAACAGAAACCGATCTCTCATTAATACACCTAAATGTACAATCGTACAATGTACATTATTAGGTTAGACAAAATTCAAATTAGGCTTTAATTTGGCATTTCATTGTCAGACCGCTAGGTAACAAGTTAATAATAGTAATAGGTAACAGTTAATAATCATTTAATTATTCTTGTCCGTATATTTCTTCTTCTTGATTAAACTTGGAGAGTGCCAAAAAAGTTTGGCATATGATTTTTAGCTACGCCACTGACAAGGCACGTAACGTTTACTGGCGGGGACTTGAGTGGGAAATGGACATTCACTCAACTTTAAAAAGGTGGCTGTGTCCACCGTTATCTGACGCCTACATAACACGCTGCAGCGATAGCGCAAAACGTCGGGCAGCAGCTTAAAAGAAGTTGCACGATTGATATTCGAATCACATACAGTCAAAAATAATCGCGCTACATTTTTCTGCAGCAGTATTAAAATGCGGCTTTATCTGGCAACGTCACCATCCTGTCAATCACATTACGTTGGACATAACCGATCTGATTACGAGAATGCTGAATTGCTAATTGGTGGATCATTAGAAAAAGAAACTCTTTGGAATCTTTCAGTACAATTTTGCTTTGGAATGGTATGTACACACCGTCAAGTAGGAAAAATGTATAGCAAGTTCGAGTTGTACAGGGCGTTTAGTTTTCGTGTTTTTTTGGGATATCTCACTTACTCGAGGAGGCAGAAGAATGCTAATTACAGTCGACATTTCTACTATCTCTTGCTTTCAATTTTAGTTACCGTTCTGAAAATTCAACTCTTTTTTTTAAGCAATGTATTGTTTTATTCGCATTTTCGCCATGTTTTAAGATATCACGCTTATAATATGTAAGCAGGTATCTAATATTTTCTATATTTAGTTACTTTTTTATAGTTGGGAATGGGCTACAGGTAAAATATAAGTATATATTAATAGGTCCGAAGTAAATAGCCTTTGAACATTAAAAAAAATCACAATATTTTAAAAAAGATTTGAAACTCTGAGTAGTAATATAATATTATATTATATTTTTACATGTATCTTTAGATAACCCAGGAAAATTTTACAAATATTATTTTATACTTATATTTATTTCACTTCCGCAATATCTTGAGTCTAATTTTGTAATTTGTTACTCTCGAGTCTAATTGTAGCTTTGTTCAATTTTTTTAACGAACTGTAAGTTTCTTAATAATAATCGGGGCATAGAAATAATTATTTTTTTTAGCATTTAAATAGGAAAATGAAAAATCATAAGTTATTTCTTTAGCGCAAATCTTGGTTTTCGGGTTTTCCCCACAAATTAGAATGCTTAGGAGCTGCTGGCGTAATCGAGAGAACCTAAACATTTAAATTTTAAATGAAAAGAAAGCAAAAGTTGAAAATTTACATAATTCACTGATTCGGATCTTTTAATTATATAATCAAGCTTCGGATGTAACTGGTTTAATAGGATATTAATTTGCTAATACATATTTTCTATAAATATAAAACCGCTATAAATTCTTCAGGCAAAAGACCATTATTTTTAATGTAACGACTAGAATATTCAAATGTTTTGAATGTCCGGGTTGGAATTCGTAAATTTGTCGCCACAAATTCGTAAAGGAAATTAGGTGCCTCTGAGTAACATCACACTTTAGTAGAGAAACGCGTGCTGCCATTTGAAACCCTATTATTAAGTTGGTAGAATGAAAACAAACCGAGTTAATAAATTAGATGTGTGCCTAATAAATCACATGGTAAGGATTTGTGTTACTGCGACGGAACAAGTTCGCGTGAAAGAGAGTTTTTTTGCCAATGAAAAGCTATCGAGATAACTAAAAGGAGAACTCGCAAAATAACAAAAACCTGCCATTAAAGTCTTTTCCACTCGGATAATTCTCATTTCCTCCGGTTCACTCGCGGAAAAGTATTTTAGAGAGACACTAATCTTTTATTTGTTCGTAAGAGTATCAAGGCTTGGAAGACCATTTGTGCGACTCTAGTGTGTGTGGATTAGAATTAGGTAGTGTGCATTGGCGTTACGGTGCGGTTCCACAAAGTCACGCTAGGCTTGTACGAAAGCTTTAAAAAGTCAAAAATAATGATATAAGCTTTAGTTTAATTAGTTAAATTTTTGAAGAATAACTCAAACTAAAACCTATATAACCGTAAACCGACGTGATACAGGTTGTGGGGGCTCTAAGAACACCAGGAAGTTCAAAACGGTGTGCTTCAGGATTGTTTCAGATTAATTAGATTTATATCGCTTCTCCCTCATTTTTTTTTATCCATTTGGTTTCTCAGGGTTTTCTAAAAGCTATTAGATGTCACTCAGCATTTATGTAATTTGCTTACACTTGGATAACTTATTCCTTATTCATGTTGATATTTGTTTATAAAAATGCTCTTTAAGTAATCCTTTGACATATGGTTTGAGCAATTATATTAAACTGACTTAAAATTGGACCCTTGATTTTATCACTTTCAAGCCCCATACTCTTTTTGATTTGTTCCTTTTTACTTCTCTTAAATGAATGACTACATGAGGCGATCATTTAAATCAAACATTTTCTTCAAAATAACAACTTCTAAAGTTAAAATCTTTTTGTGGTTCATTGTGCTGCGTTTTTTTTATAAGATTATAAAATTGAAATTTCCAATTCCAAGGAAGAAACTCGGTTGTATAACTTATATTAAATGTAAAACAGCTATTTCAGAAGGACATTGACAATCAAACCGTTTTATGCGTTTCACGTTTACACAATTATAAGCATTTAAAAATCACATTAAAATTAATGTCTCTAATGCTGTCTGCTAACACTGATTTCGACTTCCTTATGAAATTAAAGAAATAGAATAATATTTTAAAATTTTCCGTTAAGAAGGTGGTTCCCGTCGAAATCTTAAAAAAAATGTGTCGAAAAGTCGCAAACCAGTGATATTTATTTATTTATTTATAAATATACATCTCTTTGTTCACCACTGTGAATTCGAAATACCACCTTGTGAACTCGGTACGTACGAATCTAAAAGACCGCCAGATCCTGTAGAGTATCCGTTTCCGTAGGCGGATCCATATCCACCGTACGACTTGGCATAACCCGAGCCGAAGCCACTTCCATATCCGGAAGAATAAACGTTGTCTGTATTTCTATAACCAGAATATCCGTTGCCGTAAGAAGATCCGAAGCCACTTCCATATGCAGAAGAATATACGTTATCCCCATTTCCATAACTAGAATATCCGTTTCCGTAAGAAGATCCGTAACCGCTTCCTGATAATTTATAATTTCCTCCCAAGGAAAGGCCCGAATAACCAGAACCAGAGGAAACGCCTAAGTCGTCGTTGCTTCCAATGTGGATTATCTTCTTTTGTACTATTACGGGATGGTGTACGGCTACAGGCTTTGCTACTTCGACAGGGTACGGTTGAGGTACTCGAACTTCTACGGGATGTGGTACCTTGAAACGAGAGTAAACATATTTATTGTGAAGGTTAAACGAAGCATCTTAGACGTTTTAACCTTTTAACCTAAAATATCAGAACGAATACCAGTTTACTAATATTCCTGCTCAAGCGTAAGAAACGATCTCTTAAAGGTAAGTAAAATGAAGGAAATTAACCGCAGATATTAAATAAATGCAGAACTGGAAGCAGAAAGAACCAAAAAATATAGTTCTATTTTCTTAAAACTATTTTTGATGGTAATTAAACTGTGAACTGAACTTTGAAATGCGATAGGCAGAGGCCTCTTTATCCATGAGTAATTTTTTTAATTTTAGAAATAAGTTAGTCTGGAGTAAAACATTCCCACTCTAATTTCTGCAGGAAGCAGTTAGCAATTATTATTTTCTTTTGCAAAGATCAGCGAGGTGGGCTTCTATCACTACTCTTGCCTTTCATATTTTATCCCTTTATCCGGAGTATCCGGAAACTAACTCATATTTGTGTAAGGTGATCATTATGAGATTTGAAGATTTTGTTGTAGATAAGGTGTTTAATACTAAAAAAAACGCACACATACGTTTATAATTGTCATAAAAATGTACAATTCACAAGGGAAGTTGGTAAGATGCGTGTTTCTCGGACTGTTTAAAAATATCTTCATAAAACTACATCCCTACTACAAGCTTACCTTAACGTAGACGGGTTTTTCCACGGGTACTGGTACAGTTTTCTCAATTGTGACGGGGTAAGGTTTTGGGACTTCTACGGGAACTTTAACTTCGTACGGCACAGGCACTGGCTTAGGAACTTCCACAGGGTACGGTTTGGGCACTTCTACCGGCACTTTAACGTGGACAGGAACAGCGTACGGTTTGGGAACTTCTACTCGATAAGGTACACGCACTTGTTTTTCGACAGTAACTGGGTAGGGCTGGGGTACCGGTACGGCCACTGGCTGAGCGACCGTCTTAACTTCGTGGGTGTGCGTGTGCGTATGGGAGTTTCCTGAATATACTAGTCCTGAACCATAGCCAGCGCTATTATATCCTGATGATCCATAACTGCCGGAGTTGTAGTCGGACCCATATCCAGATCCATATCCGGATCCATATCCAGCTCCATGGCCAGATCCATAACCGGATCCATACCCAGATCCATACCCAGATCCATATCCAGATCCATACCCAGATCCGTATGTAGAACTATATCCGGATCCATATCCAGACCCATAACCGGATCCGTATCCATAGTTATCTGTAAATTTGGCAACGGGCGCATTTTTGATTTGAAGCATAAAATAAATTGATGTTAACATGTTTATGGAGAAAATTATAGGAGCTTAGAATTTTTAGGTAAACTGCAATTTTTTTAATCTCTATTCAAATCCACGTCGCCCAATGGCATCCTAATTGGAAATAATATGGCAGTTAAATTTTTAATGGATAAGGAGCGAAGATTTTAAGGCTTTTACTGGCGAATTCTGGCTTGAAAAATGCCAGACCCATTTCCGCGTATAATTCGAAACGGGAAAACTTCTCATGTAGTTTTTATTGGAAGGCGAGTCCAGTCAGTTAAAAAGTTGGATATTTTTACTTCTCGCACCTGCCTGTAGTCTTATGCATATCACGTGAAATGGACGTGTTATATTATTGAATTAATTACAGTAAGTACCTGGAACGCAAACGAATATAAATACATAAATTTTTAATCCGTGCGGCTAATTTAAAAACCCGTAGCCCATTTGTTGTGGTCAATTGCCGGTACTTTTTTTTTTCGCCATGTTTCGTCGTTATAGCCGACTAATAGCAAAACACAAAAACCATATAACATTTTTACAATGGAAAACCGTTTGGTTGCCAATACTTCGAAATCTATAACTTGTTGAACTATGCAAATGTTAATGTTAATGAAAAATTATGTGTTTTTGTTTGAAAAAAAAGGCTTCTTTAATTTCAATTTTTAATGTTGGTTTTTAATCAATTTCGATTTATTTATTTTTAAAATGTCAACACATACCACAATAAAGTAAATCCCCTGCTATAAGAACCTCAACCTCAAATATAACCAAAGTCAAGGCCAAGGATATATTTGTAATAATACAAAGTTGTTACTAGCCCAGGAAGCCACAAATATCCTGTATATATAATGATATAATATTTTAAAAGAATAAGCGAATTTAACATCACCTATCTGTTGATTTGCTCGCGGAATTGTGAAAAATATAAATAAATAGCTGCCAACGAAATAAAACACAATCAAAAAGTAGTGTTTAAAAATGGAAAATGCATCCAAGTTGACATGATAAATCCATTTTTGTGAATAATTTTGAGGCAAATTGTAGCGGGCGCTACTCACGGTACTTTTCGTGCATTTGATACTTCTTAACTTTTTTGCGCCTTATGTATGCAGATTTTTACTAAAGATATTATTTCTTACACTTTTTTTATACAAAAAAGTATACCTATTAAATTTCGTCCGGGTCCCTGTTTTCGAGAAATTTAGGTTTGAAATTTTCAGTGCATCATTACGTCATATTTCAATTTTAAAATAACCCAGATAATGAATATAACCAAGCTAATATGGTAGGACAGACCTTAACAGCGTGGTTAATACTATTTATTTTGAGGATATTACAACAAGAGACTCAACAAAACTTCAACGTCATTGAAAACAATACAAAGTAACTTTAAATTAAAATAAAATACAAAAAAAATTCTTAAAAAAAGTTTTTGATTCGGCCATAAATGTTCAAAATGATTTATCCTACTTTTTATGAGAATAAAAACCTGAAATTTAATTTTGAAACGAAAAGGTAAGTGGCTTGTATTAGTAAAGTTCTTAAATTGTCACAATTAAATTTCTGTCAGTAAAGTGAGTACGCTGAATCTAAGTGAAACTAACCAAAACTATCCAGAAAGACCGACACTGAGTAAAATTGAGCAAAAAATTATAAAAACATGGCATGTAAAAGATCGTCTACGGTGGGGTCGTCCAAAAACTAATGAGGATAATCCCCATCCTGCATCTTCTGAAGTAGCTTTAAATAAAGATGTTTGCCAACGAACTGCTTTGTGTGTATTAAGAGAAGAAAAGTTTCATCCGTACAAGATTACATTACTACAGGAGCTGAACCAAGATAATCCCGACTGCATCCTGTAGTTTTTTGAAACTATGATTGAGATATGCAACTTAGGCCAATTTTTTCATTGTCAGACCTGTTTAGTGATAAAGCCACGTTTTGTTTAAATGGTACGGTAAATAAACAAAATTGCGGGTATTGGATACAAATAATCCCCAATGGATGAGAGACAATCATATAAAACATCCGCAAAAAATGTTTGTGCAGGGATTTTGAATAACAAAATAATTGGACCTTATTTCTTATGACTTAATTCCTACTTGCGCAGATTTTAACAAGATGGTGTGCCACCCCATTTTGCTTGACAAGTGCGTGAATATGACAGTAAATTGGTATTAGAAGGGGGTCAATAGAATCGCATGTATGATTTCTAGATATTACTCTACAATCTTGTGGAAGAGTTTTCAAACGGATTAGTGTATTTTCAAGAAGTTAATGACCGGCATTTTCAATACCGAATAAAAAAAATTCTTTGATATGCCTTGTTTTTATAAATCTCCTCCCGGTTTTTATTATGATCAGTCTTTCTTTCCAAGTTTCCCTAAGTTTCATTTAGATGTTAGAAGAAACTATGATGGACGTGTGCGAGTGTTTTTCTTGAAATCAAATACCTAATTTTTAAATGAATTTGTTCCATATTTTACCCCTTCACTGTATATGGTATATTACTTAAGTGTGTTCAATCTCAATGATATTCCTTCTCTAAATTGTAATGATGATGGATATATAGCCACTATACACTGAGCTACAACATATTTTGTTGCTCCGATTATGTACTTCATCAACTAAGTGATTATGTTGTGTGATAGATTTATCAGTAGAATAGTTACTGATTTCTAAATCAGCATATTCATTTCCTTGTATGAAACGTACAATTTCAATTCAAGAAATTAAATTTAAAGCGCCGACATTGGAAAAATACATTTCGGTATATGATAACGCATGTCGCATTGTTAATAAAACACCTTGTATATTTTTAAAATCACTGGAAAGAAGGAGATTTTTTTATCTCGGTTGAATGAGACATTGATAAATGGCGTAACTGTTCTACACGCTATTTTTGTTGCAATGGACATTGAAAATAATTTGTCGAAAATCGTTTAATCCAGGATTTCCCTTGGTTAAGCTACGTGTTCATTAGTTATGAAAATACATAACATAAAAGGGGAAAATGTCTGGCCTAATTCCCACGTTACGGGATTATTTTAGCGTAAATAATATCTAGCCGGACGCATTCTTCTATCTTTTCCGATGAGGTGCAAAAATTCGATGATCAGCGGGAACAAAAATCCCCATACAGGTAACAAATGCCGATATAAAAATTGCCAGCTCTTGATACGATGCGAGTTTAGACTCGGCACAGTGTAATTCACGAGAAACTGTACAGGAAACTCCGAGGACTGACCAGGGGCTTGTTAATTAAATAGAATGTTATTTTTATTGATATTACTTATGTTTATTTACTTACCTTGCGGATTTATCAGACAAATTAGTTTTGCCTTTGACTGGAGACATATTTTTGATCGTATTAAGAATATACATTAGATGCACCTATTTTGTGGTTCATTTAAGTGCTTTTTGGATTGGGTTTTTGGATTTTTCCTTCAAAAACTTGAAGAAACTCCAACTAGGCCCCTTTAGAGACGTATAGGATGCAAAGAAACGAATACAGAATCATTTCAATTTTTGTGACAATTTCGTAGATTCGTAACCGATAATTATATATTTCAGACAGTTTCCAGCGTGGGACTTGGAAATTTTTATTTTGTTCCCCATGATGACAGGATAGGTACGCTATCCACTTCAGTATCTGCCATCCTTGAAACTATCAATTGCCGAATAAAGAGAAATTTCCCGAGTCCTATTTTTTGTACATGAATTACCCGTTAAAGTATAAACCACCAGATTAATATTCTTAATTATTTTCGAAAAGATAGGAAATTCGTTTGAATCGTTGATTTAGAATTTCGTTTTTTTTTTCGAAAGGTTTTATTTTAGTTGTTCCGGCAAATTATGTTTGTACCTGAATATAAACCACTTCCAGACGAGTATAAGTCATAATGTCCAACGCTACGTTTCAGTTTTGGATTGTTGTCGGCCTCAGTACCAACCACGATCAATAGCGTCACAGTAAACTGAAAAAAAGGACATAATAACGAGGACGTGACGTTATGAAAATCAACTAAAAATTTATGTTTAAATATTCGGTTTATAGGTAATACGAAATATTCGTCAGTGCGTATGTGTGGAACATATATTTTTAATCGTATAATGCGTATTGTCAAAATGAACCCATATACGAACATTTCAAACTTTACCGACTAAATTAAAACTGGAAATTAATTTTTAAATTGCGGTATGCAAATGTTCAGCTAAAATGTTGATTTTGAAATATTTATATATTCAATGATACCTATCGAGAACGATAATCAACTGATTTTGACATATATTCTAGCGAGTTATACGATATTTTTGGGAGTACCATTTGGGATAAATCTCCATAATGAAATGAACGGCGGGAAATTGTTGGAAATATTTTTAAGTTCTCTTTTCTGAAGTGGAATTGTGTAAAAGAACGTCCAAGACATCAGTATTGTAAAATCTAACATTTTATACGTACACCAATTTTAGTTCACACTTAAACACTTAACATAAAGCCGGCGAAATGGGTGAAATTAATTAAGGTGCACATAAATAATTTAGCAAACTGGGCTGTTCGATGATATTAATTAAAAAAACAATAAAATAGCTAGACATTCTTATTTAAAAAGGAAAATTTCCACAAAAAAAAGTTAAAATTGATTGAAGAAACTATTTTGACTGGTTGGTTATTGCAAAAAAAAACAGTTTTTTTAAATAATGTATTTTTAATAAATACCGGAGAAATTTCAAACCATTTCAAGACGACCCTTTTTGAGGTGGTTTTTTAAAAAACAGTTATATTGTGGGTAACTTACTTATAGGTTGCTGATAGGCTGTACACGTTTATATTTAACGTTGGTACATATGTTTTTTGGTGATTTGTTTATAACCAAGAATTTATTTTTCTTTAAATAGCGGCGGTAGAATTAATAATCCGTTTGTATTTCAGCCCTTTTTTATACTATGGGTACTGTAGGTATACTCTATACCGGAGTAAAAAAGTAATCCAATACACAATAAATTATCTATGTAACTATTATTTTCGACTTGGTAATTGTGTTACCCATTTTTTCAACTTCATGATGACGCCAGCCACTTACCCAAAGAAAATTCATTTTTGCAGCTCTAGACACGGTACCCTGTTACTTAAAAAAGGCAAAAAGTTTAACAGTTATTTGGATTTTATATAAATTTTATGAATATTTTGCGTGAAGGACAGGTGACTGGTCCTACTGGTTATTTTTGAAATTAGTTTACGGGTATTTCCATCTCTGTAGCTCATATATTAATGTAAGTCTTAGTATTTTATTCTGCTAATACTATTTTTTATTTGATAATATCACTTGGAACACAAAATCAGAAATATTAAGTGAATAATTTATTTTTACACAAAATAAACTTACATATTGGAACATCCTTTGCGCGCTAATGATCGCGTTTTTTAAAAACAATCGAATCTGCAATTTGTCAAATAAATATCACTTACATTAGATGAGAATGTTGAATATTTGAATATATTATTTAAATCATATGTTATATAGGAATACTTACTGAGATTTTACACTTCACTCTTCTCGGGTTGTTGATGCTCTGGTAGGTAACCTTTTCGTAAATGTTAGAATTGGATCCCTTGAATAATTCCTTAAAATAAGCAAAATAGTGCATCTATAAAGAAACTAAATTTTGTTTAATTATTAATTGTTTAATATAAATCTTTTTTAGTCACCCAATACTGAATAAATTTGGTCAATGAATCCAAGTATATAAAGATAATGTATAGGTCACTTTTGAAAATAATTGAAAAAAGATTTTCTTTCTATATTACTTAAAACTCAATAATACGAGATTGGTTGTGAGCAATAATAATCAAAATAAAAATTCTGCTTCGTTTAAATATTTATTTAAAATTCCAGTATAGTATAGATATTATAAATCCAATTATTTTAAAATGCTTTGTTTTTTGCAGGTACGTGAAGTGAATGTTTGAAACCACATTTCCGCACCCTGATCTTAATATGTCTTAATCAGAGTAAGTATCTTCTTACTAAAGGTCTCCTAACTGATAATTAAAACGAATTTTTGCAAGTTATTTGTGGCGCCATCTATCTCTGAGTGTTCAAAATGTCTGATCGGATCCACACTTATAAATTTGCAGAACACATTTATATAAAATGTCAGTGCTGAAACCTTCTTTCTCCCAATCTAGATTTTGTTTGGAAGGGTGACTTATGCCCAATAGATGGCAATGAAGTTGCTTTGGTACATTTTAGTTAGAAATTATGGATTTTTCGCAAAGGTTACTACGCGTCCTTGTCGCTTGTAGCGCTGTATCCACAGTACAAAACTGTGGTATAAATTAGGATCTTCGGTCTTTTCTGCTTACAGACGAGCATTCTGTGGTGTTGTTTATGTTTTTAAATAAGTGGTTTAATAACAAAATTCTGTTACGTTAATTCGGTTGTTAAATAGATATTTGACTTGTTGGATTGTACATTTTCTTGAATGTGAGTGAAAATTAGCTTTTTGTTACGAGCTTTAAAAGTTAATGGAATGCTTATGTTTTAGGTTAAAATGACTTTTATGAACTTGGCTAGCTATCTACAGATTGTGGATCGTGCGTGGAGATCCTGCGACGGCTTCAAATTAGCCGCCTTTCTGTCAGTACGGCACGACCATGCAAAATACAAAAATTATCATATTGAAAATCCACAAACCATAGTGGAAAAGTTTTTGTCACCTCCCATGGATGAACTTGTTATCTACCATTTGAAATGTCTTTACGCCATAAGTAAAGAAGATTACTTATCGGCGTACCAGCAACAGAGCTCTCTAACGCAATCCTTCACCAGAATTTTGCAGTCTCAAAAAGAAGAAAATTGGTCATTACCTCTTATGTCTGCCATTTGTTCTGATTTAAGACTGATTGCCCAACAAGCTGAAAAACAAAGATTTGGAGTTACAGAGAAACCTGGAGAATATTTGGAGAAAGCTGCTGAATGCCTTATGGGTTGTTTTAGAATTTGTGCGGCTGATAATCGTACAGATGAAAGAGACACTAAAAGAAAGGGTATGATGGCGCTTGTGAATCAATTATTTAAAGTGTATTTTAGAATTAATAAACTCCATTTGTGTAAACCGCTGATTAGAGCTATCGAGTCTAACCCTTTTAAGGAATCTTTTTCATTAAGTCAGCAAATTACTTACAAATACTTTGTAGGAAGAAAGGCAATGTTTGATAGTGATTATAAAACAGCTGACCAATATTTGACTTATGCATTTGAGAATTGCCATAAAGCGTCCCAAAAAAATAAAAGATTAGTTTTGATATATTTAGTACCAGTCAAAATGTTATTAGGGTACATTCCCAGCAAGAAGGTCCTTGAAAAATATAATGTTACCGAATTTTGGGATTTGGTTCAAGCTGTATGCCAGGGTAATTTGAAATGGTTTGATGAAATTATGGAAATCCATGAAACCTTTTTTATCCGTTGCGGCATTTATCTGATTGTTGACAAACTTAAAATAATAGCATATAGGAATCTTTTCAAAAAGGTTTATCTAATTTTGAACACTCATCAAATTCCAGTTGAAGCCTTAAAAACTGCCCTTGAATGGTTGGGCCAAGATGTAGATTTAGACGAAACACAGTGTATTGTAGCCAATTTGATAAATGAGGGTAAAATTAAAGGGTACATCTCTCACCAGCATAGAAAAGTTGTAGTTAGTAAACAGAACCCATTTCCCCCATTAACAACCACATAAATAATTGTATTCAAATAAATTATTGTTTTTCTATTTTTTAACTTGTTTTATTGACCATTCTATACATGTTTTCAATGAAAGTGTATTTTTTAAATTTCCAAAAACAATGAATTGTTGATATATTACAGAAAAAATAAGACTCCTCACAAAAAATTAAGAAAAAACATATTTCAGTTTTCGAAGTTCAAATTACAAAAAATTTAAATTGAATTGACGATTTTTTTTTGTTTTTGTTAGATTCAATTTTGTAAAGTTTTTTTATATTTATTGGAACAAACCAATTATATCCGAACAGCCATTGGCGCCCCGACGAGGAAGCAAATCCTTGCCTTAAATCTTTTACTTTGATTTTAATTAATTCAACGACATAGTGGAGGCACGTGCTTAGATTAAGTCAGCGAACTTTGCGTAATTTTGGAGTTCGCGAACAATTCACCGTTGGGAGTCGTCGTCGTCGGGAAACCAATTCCTTTAAACTTGCATTGAAGTGTTAAGCAAGCGTCTCTGTATCGAACATAATATATCAAGAAGTAATTTTCGACGTTTTGGGAACCGAAACTTTAAATGCGAAGATCCGCATAAAGCATTTACGAGCAAGTTTCTATTAGGTAACTTGGATAATATTCGTCTGTCCCAAAAGTTTCCATTCTCAAAGGCATTTATTCAACTAATATAGAGTTCAAAAGTTTTCTGTTAAAATTTAAATTTTTGATGGGGAGACAATCGCAGAAACTTTCCAGAGCCTTTTCAAAGTTATATTAACATTCATTCTAGTTTTATTTGTGTAGTTCCTTAATTTTTAGGACATTTAAAACGTTTTAACTGTTAATTTTAGTCATTAAAGCATCTTTCGTCTTGTTTCACTAATTTGGTGGAATTTTAAATATATTCTCTGCCTTTCAGAATTTGGGCACTACTTAGTTTTTAAACGAGTTTTAGTAATCGGATCTTTTGAGAGAATTACAGTGACGAGATACACATTCGTACACATCTACCGCAAATATTTCATTCCTTCATTACCAACAATAAATAACAAGTGGGGGTAACCACATCAGTTCGTCAAAATGTTAGAGTGAGGGAGGCAATAGCAATAAAGTTTTATGACATGAAACAAAGTTTTACGATTATAATATAAACTACATTTACCAACCAATTTTTAGACAATTTTACATTTAGGGCTAATTTAGAATACATTGAAATACAGTTTTTTTCTACTTCCTTCACTTACAAAATAATATTTAAATTTTATAATAAACCATTCCATTTTTCTGGCGGTATTGGGATTTTCTTGATGAGCTTCTTGACTTTTGAATGTTTACAACAAAAAGTGGTACTAAATGGTTTTCTTTATAAATGTATGTTTCGTAATTTCGACTATATTTCTATTTTATTCTTAAATTTTCACTAAAAATAGAAGCAAATTTTATCTGCTAGATTTTTTGCAATTTGGTGGCATACACTTTGCAATATTTTGATGAAAAAAAATTGAAATACATGTAGAAATTGGATTCTATATATCGCGCTTTATATAAAGTTTTAAAACATATGAATGTTTTTATTGAACATGTGAATTAAAATAGCTAGGTATATGACCTAAAAAATAGAAACAAAAATTTACTCTTGTCCTAAATAAAGATCATCGTGTCTGCAACCTATTTCTCCTTGTTCCCACTACTGAACGCTTTTAAATTTAACAATTATCTCAAATAGCTAGTCTGACGCATATTACGGAGAGGCATCAAAAACCAAGTTTATTTGGTGATTTGTCCCGTCCTGGCAAGTTACCGAAAGTTTGTGTTTATTTTAATAAAACAATCTATAGAAGTCAGACCGATTTCTGATGGAATGTATCAGTTTAGGATAAGTGATTAATTCTAGAGAAAACTATTAAATATTTATGCTCCAAGCAATAGAGATTCAAATGTCTGGATATATACAGGTCATGAAAAATGAGCGACTATCTAAAAGACTGGGGTATAGGGTAGGCAAAAAAGGAAAACACCTAGACTAAAGACCAGATGAATGGATAAGGTGCAGAACTATATAGTAATGGTTTCAGTTTAGCTCTGAAGAAGACCATCACATGAGGAATTTTGAAGGTTTCATAAGTATGCAGGTGCACAATTTTATACCAATTATATAGTACGTACTATAAGGATTTCGTTATACTATTTTAATACGATGTAATAATATACGACAAAACATAGAATTTGATTATAGATTAATTTAATAAATATGTATTTGTTTCCATTTCTGGTGCGTTTTCTAACTAAAGCACATTTTTTCCTGACATAAACAATTTTTTAAAGTTAACTTATTAAAATATAAAAAAGTTGGTTCAATTTAAGTTTGCGCGAGCATAGATAATAAAGCAACATTCAATTTCCGGCCAATACAATGCTGATCGATATTCAATTTTTCTAGTAGAGATCCAAAAGATTTATGTTTTTATGCACTCTTCGAAGACAGGAAGCATCGCTATTCTGTCCGTTGTCATTTGTTCCTGTAATATAAGTTTGAATTGAATTTTGACGATCAAATTTATTTCCTATTTCCTGTCGATATGTAGAATATGTAGGAAGTTCCGATATTTATTAAACCTGCCCATTCCCACAAATTTCTAAACCATCTTTTTCCCGCACAAAGTTTGCCCTCTATTTGTCTATTAACTGGTAAAATAAATCTGAATTCTTATTATACTATTGTTTTTTATTGGTCCCCTTTGTGTTCAACATTTGTTCCATTTGTAATTCTGTTCAACTCCCATTCCACGACCTATATCCGAATATACTTTTACAACTTTGTAACAAGCATCTGTAACAAAAATAAAGCTTTTGCTAACTTTCCCTGCCCTTGTTAACGTTAGTAGGACATATTTGTACTCGATATGAGCCCAAAGCTAAGAAGTATTCCAATTCCAACTTTTAAATTGTACCTGATTTTTCCAATCGACGCAAATTGTAGTCGCTATAAACTTGTCCGAAACGTGTTACAACCGGCAACTGTCCGCCCCAAATGTGCTACTACCCTTTGACAGTAAAAAATAAATAAAAGTTGAATCGACATTTTTTTTAGAACGCAACTTCCGACCCAACCCATATCTCAAACGGAGTCGTGCTTGGGGGAAACGTAAACAACATTGTTTTGTACAAAGGCTTCAGCGCTCCACCCGTTATAAAACTTTAGAACGGTCTTTGAAACGGATAACTCGGAAAGGAAGATTAATATCTTAGATGTCATTCCGAAATAGATTTATACATACTCCTTTAAGGAGCCGAAGGAACGTTAATAGGAAACTGTGAGACTTTTATAGATTTTTATGTGCTTTTTTGCGAGGCGGATTAAAAGGTGTTAACTCGCTTCTATAGAAAATTATACGATGTTTTTGAGGGATCGAGTTAGGTCTCTGTCATCGATATTCCCGGAGGTGAATAACAAGTTTATATCGGATAACAGCGCTGGTGTCATTTTATTCTCAATTTTAAACACAGTTTTTCAAAGAAAACTTTTAACATTTCAGGGGATTTACTAAGAGTTTGTCATTTGTTAAGCATAAAAAACATTACAACCACTTCCGCTGTATGCACAAGTGATATATATTTTATACTGCATCCTGAATCAGTATGATTTTGTTATATTTAAATATCGTTATGGTTTTAGTTGCAAATAAGTGAAATTACCATAACAAATATATTCAAGGTCTTTTTTAAAGTGAATTTTGGAAAATATGTCGTTGAAATGTGAAATCCAAGCAGTCATGCTGAATATTATTTATTATTTGGCCAAAACATTATGCAGAAATTTCAAATAAAAAACTCTCGACATCCAAAGCTCGCGATTTACATTCATAATCCTTAATAAGTTTCTTGGGTAGCTACTTTTTGACGAAATGAGAGATACTTTTTGATAGGATTTTTGAAAAGAGTATAAAATTTCCAGTTCAGTGATGTCTCATAAGTGCACAATAGTATATTATGCACAAGTGCGGTAAACGGCATTTGACTCACGAGTTTATTTGACACGAGCGGAGCGAGTGTTTAATAAATCAGTGCCTAACGTGTTGCATACTATACTTTTTCTACTACCGCTAGTTTTTGGGTACGTTATCTCCGAAAACATCCGATTGCTCCCAAACCCGTGCGCTAAAATCCCGGAAATGTCCGAAGTGGCTCGGATTCGTGTTAAATGAAACTGACGTGGTAAAGCGATGCTTCCCGCACAATAGAGCGGTGCGTAATTAGGTATTTTACAGACGGGAGTACAAAGATTTTATCATACTTTGCAAAATTAGTTCTTAATTATGCCATTATTTATTTGTCACCTTTTTTCCATCCATGGAGGTCCCTTGATGACATGGACGTTAAATAATTCAAAGTGTCAAAATTGTATTTTAATAAGTAGTATGTTTTCCCTCATTAAATTCATAAATGTAACCAACAAATTGTTAAAACCTGTATTCTCTATTGAAATGAAGAAAAATTTGACATTTTAGCGTTGTACTTGCAGTAACAGAGATCCGCCGTCATTACCTATATTTACCGGTATTAGGAGATGTATCCTCATTAACCATGGGGCCTTTGAACAAGCTAGAACCGGATATACCAAAAATGAAAATCACGACAAAAACATTTTACTAGCTATCAACGAAAATCCTACTGCATCTGTCTGAACTATAGAACAGAAAATTGGTATGCCAAAATAAACACTACAGAAAGCGTTAAATGAGACAAGTACCCTAACCGAAGATGGGTTTAGTCGTTTTGGTACACTATTCGTCAGGAACTGACACAAAGAATGAGTTCTTTGAATTTGATCTTCCCGAGATTATAGAAACCCTGAGACAAAGAGTTTTGGACAGATTTAGAAAATTAACGAAAATACTCTTGCTAAGGTTGTACACCAATTGCCAAAAATCTCTTGAGCCAAATTTAAATAATTTTGAAAATCTGTAATTAATAACCAGTACATTACATTACATCATTACTTTCCTTTTCTTTTTAAAAAACAAAGTTGGTAATTTGCCCAAAATATCTGACTTGTTGAGAAGTCTTTCTTTACGTTCAAGTTTTATTGAAAATTCGTTTATTTTTTTTATGTTTTACTTATTAATGTTAATGTTAAATAAATTATGGCCTACTTATAAAATAATTAGGCACTAACCTTATAAAGTGGGTTAATAAGATATTATGCAACAAGTGCGGTAAACGGCATTTGACCCACGAGTTTATTTGACACGAGCGGAGCGAGTGTTTAATAAACGAGTGAGTTAAAAAGTTTACCGAACGTGTTGCATACTATACTTTTTCTACGACCGTTAGTTTTTGGGTACATTTTCGCCAAACAACACGAATACATTCACTGACATGACTGTCAGAATTGACAAACTTCAAAATTCAAATCGTGGGAAATATCTTCGAAAACATCCGATTGCTTCCAAATCCGTGCGGTAAAATCCCGGAAATGTCCGAAGTGGCTCGGATTCATGGGAAACGAAACTGACGTGGTAAAGTGACGATCCCCGCACGCTAGGTATTTTACAAACGGGAGTAGAAAAAATCTTTTGTGCACTTGTGAGGTATCACTGAACTGGAAATTATACGCTTTTTCCAAAAATCGAAAAATCCAATATGCCTTCCATAAGAAAAATAAAAGTTAAGGTAAGTTGCGAGAAAACAAAAGACTATTGAGACATACACGCTATCTTACTCTCCTTAAAAAACTGTCTGAATAATGTTACATTTTGACAACTGCCAATTTAACCGTTTTGGATTTACTGGCGAACAAAGAAATATGCCATTTTAATTTTTCGCCAATATTTCCCATACCAATTGACCTATCGTAAATCTGAAGCCACTCATAAAAGGCACTAAGTTTGCTCCAAAACTTTCACCACTTAACCTTTGCTCTAGGTATAATAAGAGCGGAGATCTTTGTATATAGAAGCGAATCTGGGGCTCATTGTATACGAGCCTAGCAATAAAATTGTTATGCTTTATCTTATTATGTGAAAATTACTCCTTTCTTTGTCACATAGATTTACTCACATGGCATTTTGTTTTATTTAAGTTAACATAAACTTATAATTTGTTTACAAAATTGGTTAGTTAGTTTAGTCATTTAATTTTCTAGCAATGATCTGTTTTGAATCTTCATTTTTTCAATTTTAGTCTTCGACAATTTTGTAAGCACTTATCATCTTAGATATGTTTATTTGCCAATTACCATGAATAATGAACAAATTGTATTTTTGCATAAAATTAGAAACATTTTGAAAAAATCATAGTAATTTGTTTCGAATAGCATAAACACCGTAAATCAGAAATATTTATTATATTATATTATTGTGACATGAATTTATTTATAACTTTATTCGTATTACATACCATATTTTATTTTGTGATGTAAGAGGATACCTAAATATTAATGGAGGACATCAAAACTCATTTAGCGTATTGGTTTACCGCAGCCCAGCTCGTTTCCACATTCTAATTTCCGGTCTGTCAAACGTGGTAATTGGAGTTGGTTTTATTTTTTCGCCCATTGCAACACAATAACATCGCGGTTAATGGGGCACACAACGTCGGCCATGATTTTTGACTTAGCAAAAATTTTTATAATATAGTTATGTGATATTGATCAATATGACATGGTAGCAAATAAAACAATTATAGGAACATAATAGATAAACCCATTTCGCAGATATTTTATCTGGACCTATGCCCTTATATAATGTCCCCAATATTTTATATAATTGCTTTTTCAATATTTTCAGCAATTTGGTCATCAGCTCACGACTTATTTGGGTAGTATTTGTTTCTAATTATGACTTAATTAGAACAAGTATGCTTTACATACTTCTCCTCAGAGTTTCATCTTCTATCGAAGGTTGGAAATCATCATGGCAGTGCGGACCTTGTTGACAGCCGCTGTAAATAGCTCAGTGCTGCTGCAGCCGAACCAGTGTTTCAAATTTCTCAGCCAGGATATTCTTCGTCTTCCGACACTTCGTCTACCTCGGATCTTCCCCTTCTCTTTTTGATTGTTATAAGAATTTTTGGGTCGCATCTCAACGTTTGAGATCTTTTCTGTCCACAATATCTTCAAAATCCTTCTGTAACACCAGAGCTCAAACGCGACCAGCTTATTGAGTTGCATCTGCTTTAGCGTCCATGCCTCCATACCATATAAAAGGGTGGATAATACGTAGCACCCAAGCAAAGAACTTTTTAAGCCTGACAAACGTTGATCGTGTATTTTCAATTCGTGCTTTTATTTCTTTGGCCTGATCCATGTTTGAAGTTATCTACGTTCCGAAATACGAGTCCACTCTTTCGATGTTCGTCTTGTTTACCACTAAATTGAAATTTATGGAGATTAGTTTGTAATATTTATTACACTGTTTTCCTATATCACTTGGATATGGATACCTGATTGCTGGAACGTAAAAGCTATTACGGTTATTAATTAAGTATAACTATTGCAAGAAACATGTTTAAATCTTAATATTTCCAAAACTAGCTATATATAAAGGCTATTAAAAGTTTTTAATTTTAAATAAAATACGCCCGTTTTTAAAAATGGATGATTAAGAAAATAATTTTGTTCGCCAGTTTATTGAAGATAATTATCCAAATTACTAATTTGTTATTAGGACCATTTACAAAGAAAGTCATTTAGTTGAAGTTATAAAGGATTGCGTGTAAGAAAAATTTTCAGATATTCTTCGGTGAGAGAAAATACTATTTCTGTAATCATAATTTTTGACAGGAAATATTGGATATTTCACAAACGCCGAAATTTGGCTATAGCTTAGGTTAGCTTAGAATTGCAAAATGAAATCATAGTTCGGGCTTTTATTTTAAATAAGTTAGGTGATACCAATATAACCGAAATTATCAATGCAATCATTTGATTCCCTTATTGGATGTATTTGAAAATGTAGGAACAATAACAACAATATATTATTATTTTAAGATAAGATAAGACGAAACCGTGCAAGGCGCACCAAAAATAACATTTAGTTTTTAAGAATATAATAATATTTTGGAAAAAAAGAATATTTTGAAAAAGATGGAAATTATGATCGAAACGTGAATAGATATTTATATATAAATATAAATATGTATATATATATATATATATATATATATATATATATATATATATATATATATATATATATATATATATATATATATATATATATATATATATATATATATATATATATATATATATATATATATATATATATATATATATGTATATATGCTGCTGCGTATCGCTCTGCTGTTTGATTATCGTTCTCCACGTATTGGATAAATGCAGAGCGTCGTCTTTCGTATTCAGGTATCCGGACTTTTCTATCTCGATGGCCTCTCGTATAATCCTAGTCTTAAAATCAGGAATATTAGCTATTTGTTTGCAAGTACCGAAATCAATTTTATGGCCTGTCTGATGTTGGTGCTGAAACAAAGCAGATGTTGTTTGTTTGTTTCTTATGGCTAAACGATGTTCCTCGAGCCTGGCTGAAATCCTTCTGTTGGTCTGTCCCACATACGTCAGGCTGCACGATCCGCATGCTACACTGTATACCCCTTGGTTTTCCAGAGTAATTTTTGGCTAAACGATGTTCCTCGAGCGTGGCTGAAATTCTTCTATTGATCTATCCCACGTACGCAAGGCTGCACCATCTGCATGCTACACTATATACTCCCTGGTTTTCCAGTGTAATTTTTTGTTTTGGGTTTCTTAGTATTGCTCCGATGGTATGATCAGGTTTGTATGCCGTTGATATGTCGTGTTTCCGTAATATTCGGCCGATTTTGTCAGTAACCCCTTTGATGTATGGCAGGACAGCGATCGATGTTCGTTGGGTCTCGTCCTGCACTCTCTGCTGCGGCTGTTGTTGTTTACCGATTGCATTGCTGATGATGTGCCTTTGGTATCCGTTTTGTCGAAGACAGGTACTAATTTTTTTCAGTTCTTCATCTCTGTTCCTCTCGTTTGTGAGCCTGAAGGACCGAGCAATTAATGTATTTGCCATTGCCTGTATCTGTGATGGGTGGTGATTAGCTTTAGCGTTCAGATATCTATTAGTGTGTGTTGGTTTTCTATAGACAGTGTGTTCCAAATGTCCATTTTCGGTCCTTGTGATGTGCACATCTAAAAAGGGCAGACTGTTATCCTTTTCAAGTTCTATTGTAAATTGAATCCTTGGGTGAATGGAATTCAGTTGATCTAGGAATTTCAAAAGCTCCTCCTTGCCAAAAGGCCATACAACAAATACGTCATCAACGTATCTTGTCCATAGTTTTGGCTTCAGAGTTGCCTTCTCTATTGCTTTCTTTTCGAAGTAAATCATGAAGAGGTTGGCAATCACAGGTGAGAGAGATGATCCCATTGCTGCTCCATCTATTTGTCGGTAAATTTTCCCGTTGTACATAAAGTAAGCGTTTTTCAGGCAATGTCTACAGATTTATTATGTACGGCGGAAGATCTTCGTTTTCTTCTATAAGCAATAGTGCCTCTTCTACTGGAATGCTCGGGTAGAGGGATTTGACATCGAAACTTGCCATAATGTCGTCCTTGTCCATCCTGAGAGAACCTAAAATCTGAGAACAGAACATCTCACTCAGATTTTAGGTTCTTTCAGGACAAGGACGACATTATAAGAAATAATTGTATTGTAGAGTTGCATCGGTAAAAAGAATTTACCAAATGGTGTATAATTCACTTAATTATAACTATCTAAGAAGTGTCGATCATCGGTCAATGTCGGTCATCCCTTGGCGTTGCATATCTTTTAATACGTACTTGTGCAGGACGCCTTTTGTATTCTCCAGTCTCATTTGATTGTTTTACTATAAGAGATGCAGTCGATTGTTAAATCTCCATGTTAAATTTTCGCATGATATCTTCTTTTCTGTTTTATTGGCTAATGCAACTATTTTAATAAAAACTAACTTGTTTAAACCTAAGCCAAAACTAAAAGTTTAATAAATAAATTAAATGCCAAAACTCACCAAAACTATTGCTTATTCGGTTGTAATATTTAAATGTTATATTGGCTACTAATAAATTAAAACAAAACGTCAAGCCTTCTGGTCGAAGGGATAGCAATAATAAATATTTTTGTTAAAGCAAAAAATAAATACCTGCCTTAAAATATGCAGTATTTTTGCTTAAGCTTAAGCTGTGGATGGTCGTTTTCATCAGTTTTTAACTGTTAATTTTTTAGAAGTAAGCTTATTGTGGTCAAAAGGTTCATAAAAGATATGATAATGAAACTACCTACCACTACTACTACAACTCAAGAGTAAAAAAACTTGTACTTTTAGCGACTTATTCAAAGTAAATAAAGTTTTTTTAAACATCATATATTTAACACCAAAGCATTTTAGGACGTACCTAAGTTTATATGAATTTTTTTTTCTTTTTGGACGACGAATTTCCAGTCGAGCGTTGGTGCTTGTTTTTTTTTGACACCCTATATATTGCACATTCTTTAGCATTTTCAATGCTGAAAAATTTTATTTCAACCAGCATTTTATTCCCTTCTGTTTGATAAAAGCCGCGTCCGTTTAAGGGAAGACGCACGCAGCCATCCCGTCCGGGGCGCCAAAACCACGATCGGCGGGATGACTGGTACGGATGCTGGTGTATCCAGTTGCCGTCGACGCTCTGCGGGAGATTTCGACGCGAAACTGAACGTCGCGAACCTGTTGAGACGCAAATGACGCGGAAAAATGACGATACCGTTTAAAAGCCGAAAGTTTAAAACTTTCCGTGGCGGTGACTTTTTTTATAATCATGACCCGCACCGAGTGGAAATCGATCTTTATTGGTGAACAGACAAAGTTCGCAGGATCGTGCGATGTCAATGTTTAAGTGCGTGGGGTACAATAATTTAATTGAGCCTTTTGGTGGAAAATGCTATTCCGAGGAACTTTCGGTTTCGTTTGCATAGGAAAAGAGGCATTTTTTGTTCTGTTTATTGCTAAAAATCATGCAAACCTTAGTCCGAGAAAACCTCTTTCGCGTTTTCATTTTAAAAAAGCAGAATTATTTGTTTCGTTTATTGCAAAAAATGGCATATTATTTTTTTCTATTTTGTGCTCAAACTACATATTTAATAACATTTAACAAAGCTTGTGGGAAGTGCTGATTACGGTAAAATGTATGACACTTGCTGGCCGTTACCTTCAATAAAAAAGTGCCACATTCTTTAGTTTCTGGTTCCGCTGAATTCTAAAACTGATTTCCAATTGCTATGCGTATCTATGTTGTCAAGAAAGCACAACTTGGAACTTAATGTTTCTAAGGCGTCTAAGGTGCTATTTACCTAGAACAGGGCCCACATTCAAAAATTTGTTTAACGTTAAAATTCAGAATATTAATGTGTGAAATTTAGCTATAGAACTGGATAATATATTAAGGTTTAAATCCCTAATAAATCCTTATCTGTGCTTCTAAAACTTAGACTTGCAGACTCCTTGGTTTTAAGTCATTTTTATTATGGTGATGTGATGCGTCATATTTCGTATTTTAGACCAGTGTTGATATTAATATAATAGAGATGGTACAAAAGTGGTATTTAAGGCTTATTTTCGGCACTCATAAATATGAAAGAGTCTCCTGCAAATTGAACTAAACCAAACTGTTAAGCATCTAAAATAGAGGGAAATTACATTTACATTTCGCCTCCTCTTCATCAAATTATTCGAACTGATTTTAAGCTTCTAAACATTCACTCTTTCAAATTTACTGTTATAAATTACTCCTCGGCGTTGTAATGATCTAGCATTAGCATATCTTAATGATAATTAAAATTACAAAAGTAGTTCATCTCTCAAACAATAATAGTAAAGTGAAGAGAAACTTAGGCTTCTCTTACTCAACACTAATTTAATTTAATAGTGTATTATGCAACAAGTGCGGTAAACGGCGAGGTTATTTGACACGAGCGGAGCGAGTGTTTAGTAAACGAGTGACTTAAAAGGTTTACCGAACGTGTTGCATACTATACTTTTTCTACGACCGTTAATTTTTTGGGTACATTTTCGCAAAACAAGACGAATACATTCACTGACATGACCGTCAAAAGTGTTAAACGTCAAAATTCAAGCCGTGCGGTAATATCTAAGCAAATATCCGATTCCTTCCAAACCCGCGCGGTAAAGTCCCGGAAATGTCCGAAGTGGCTGGGATCTGTGGAAAACGAAACTAACGTGGTAAAGTGACGGTTCCCGCACGCTAGATCGGTGTGTAATTAGGCATTTTACAGACGGGAGTAGATAAAAACTTTTTTTTAATAAAAAAGTATTATAAGTATATATTTGGAGCACTCCGCTAGCGCCTAAAATGACATATTTGGAGTATCAATTATTTTCCATATTGTAACTAAGTTTAATCTTTAGGACTGCTCTTTACCGTTTGACACTCCAAATATGTTCTTTTAGGTGTTAGGTGAAACATGTAATGCTGTATTAAATTAGTGTAGAAGAGGACAAGGTTGTTTCTTTTCTCTTTAACAGTAATTATTTGTTCATGCTAGTAAATGATACCGTGCTTACGTTAATACTACCACATAAATAAATGTTTTAACGACTACCCGGGTAAAACATCATTCTCTCTACTAACAGAAACAATTGTCATGATATTCTACACGCTTATGTCATTCTACAGCGATATAATAATAATAATAATTAATGGCAAACGTTTTAATTAAATAATTTCATCCAAAACAATAAAAAAGTTAAGTGAATCCAAATAATTAGAAGCAATCGGGTAACGCATGTTCGAATTGAAAGTTGTCTGCCTACCTATTAACTCAATCAACTTGGTAAACTGGCCTTTGGATCCGGAACGACTTGTCAGTTATTTGTCGAGCGGTAAAATACGTCGCAAAAACAAAAAAAAATGATTTCTTTTCCGTCATAATTGTCCTAGAAAATTGTTTTTGCAGAAGAAGGCACGGCTAAAAACCAAACTCTATTAAATTTAGATAGAATATAATGCGTCTTAGAAAATTTCAAGAACATTTTGCCCTTTTGGATGGGTTCCAATCGCGCCTGTCGAATAGTGGCATTTTTGTCGGCCCGGTTTAATTCTCTATCGACTGCATTGGAATAACAGCATTCAGCACGGGAATTCAATTTCTGGCTTGACGGAAATGCCGTTTTCGTCCATAATCTTCCAATTACTCTTTCTCTCTTAAAAATTCTTTTTGCTGTCGGAAAGCTCTTCGGAGGTTCCGTTTCATAAAATGGGTGAAGTATATGCATGTCGATCACATCAAACAGAAAATGCTTTACTGTTTTTTTAGTTTTTGCTGAAATAAACCTATTTTAATTTCAAGGTGAAGAGACTATTTATAATTGCGATGCCCTGGGAGACAAGCAAATGTAAGGGAATTGTAAAGAACGGTTTTGGTAGAGATTAATTACTTTTTGGAAAAAAAAACATATGAACTAGAGAAGTATTTAGTAATATCGTTAGATATATCGCTTTGTTAATTAGCTGTCCTTTAAATATTTAAGCATTTTATTTATACCTCGTACTAGCTTTTGGTTCAATTGTTTCACTTGATGAGAAAGAAAGAAAAATGAAACAACAAATAAAACTCGAAAAAGCTACGAAAATATTTATAACTTGAAAATGGTAAGGATTTGGGTGTGTATAGGGCTTAATTTTATTTAAAATTACGGCGTCTCCTATTTTAATCGAACCATTACGTCCGGGATATTTTTATAAGACTGGAAACATGTAAATACAATGCTTTCGTATTCCAAGTGTTTGTTATTTCTTTAATCTCTGGAGTCAAGTTCCCGTGACAATTACATCTGCAAAAACCGAAAGAAGTGCCACTTCCCAGTTACAACAATAATGCCATTCCGTAAATTGCCCTTCATTTGACAATTCCTGAAAGGGGAAAGCGTTTCCGTCGCAAATTAAAACGGGGTCACTTATCCCGAATTGTAAATTTCCGAAATTCGTTCGCAAGTAACATTATCCTATAAAGTGACGTCGTTCCCATTCCTCCCCTTAATGTTTTCTTGTCCTTAAAATGCGAAAATGCCTACTTAGTTTGATTGCCGACCCAAATAATCCCACTATTCTCACACAAGATGGTTGATGAGGTCGCCGTTAGAATTCTTTTCACGCTATTATTTGTTCGGAACTTACGAAATTTATTTTCGCTATAGCGAATTTTAATATATGAATAATTGCACATGTATGATTTAATTCCTGTAAAATATAGGTATAAAGTTTAAATTTGCTTAGTTTCTTAGCTTTCTTGTTACTAAGATATCAGTTTTATACCCCGACATTAATTAGTTTTCATTAGTAGTGGCCTTGTGCCTCGCAAGTGAAGCAAACATTTTGTGGTGTGTGACGAACACAAATTCTTTGAATCATACTCTGTATAATAGACCGCCCCATCTTTAAAACATCTCTATAATAAAAAATTTGAAAGATCAACGAAAAAAATCTGCTTGCTCATTGTTTTTATTCAGTTCAGCAATAGCTCAATCATAATTATTTTTTTGGTAAAAAAAAAATATTAAACCAAATTTCAAGAATTGCGTACCAGTTGTTAGTTTTATTTTTATTAATAATTTTAATATTTTTTTATTCGTCTCTTACACAACGCTTAAACTGGTTTATAGGATCAAAATAATATGGTATAGAAAGTAAAGCCTTTTCCTTATATCATTAAATAAAAACTAATTTGTTTTTGTTTTTTTTGAGAAAAACCTAAAAATTCAATATTATATTTCTAGTATCCCGTGTATAGTTTGCTCATTTGTACTAATAAAATTTTAACCGCCGTTTTTAAACATTAGCGATGCATCATATTCATGTTTAGTGAATCTTGTCAGGTCTGCGTATGATTTGTCGTACTTGAGGCCAAAGCCAAAACCTCCACCCAATTCGTGATTTGGAACCACTTTATACACAGGCGTCCAAAAGAGGCCGCATGTTATATCGCGCTAAAAAGAAACTATTTATTATTTTGTGGGTTATGTTTAATAAAGTATTGTCAGTATGTCTATAAATTAAATTTCTAATTTACTATGGATGGTTTGTGGATCAAATAATTAAATGTTTAGCCCTCTGTTGTTATCACATATTATATGCGCAATTTCTGAAAAATAATAGAACAATTTACTGCGCGATTCATATCATAAAATAATATATTTGCGGTTCATCATTGTGTTTTGATTTCGTCGATCTCGTCAAGTTGCGGTTTTATGACACTTAATTATTCAATGATTGATGGCAGTATATTTTAAGCCACGTTTCTTTCAATATCACCCTCGACGAGTTTCGCGCGCCAGAAATATATTGTCGAAAAGTTCAATTCGCTCTCGCCACACAGCCGGAGGCAAAGTAAACATAAAAAATTACCAATTTATTTTCGATCCTACAGCTAGCGTAGGTCGTCAAATGAAGATCGGGCTTTGAACGACATTTCGATGCGTAACTTATAAACGACTAAATTTGCAAATTTATTTAGCAATGATATTTTTCGTTTGTGGAACTAAAAATAAAAAAAAAAGGAAATGCAATTCTGTTTTTTTTAATCGTTTTTTTACTTTATGTTCTTTGTGAGTGGTTAGAGGGTATTAAATAAGGTTGTGGAATGGACTAGTTATTTTTTTTTAAATACTATGAAATTTATATTCATTTATTTATATTTATTTACATTGTGCGTTACATTGCCGTCGCGTCTTTCCGAGAACCAAATGGAGTCGATATTATTATTGGGATTCCCCAAATCGCTAAGTATCGTATTCGGATATTCCTTGAGTAGGGTTATAGATAAATTGGACATCACAAACGCATAACAATTTATTATGAAACACATATTTAAATAATGATAGATACCATTGCATAATGTTATTTTCAACAATTGTTGGCTAGTTAGTTAAGAAGCGGTCAATTGAACGATCAATTAGGAAGTGGTCAATTCAACGGTCAACACTAATATTAACTAAACGCTTAAACACCCCGTGTATCGATCAACATTTGTAAACGTATTATATTTCTTATTTCAGACCAATTTGTCCAATGTTGTAGTGGAAATGAAAAGGAGCATCTTTCCTGTTAAATTAATTTCCATCCATATTCAAGCCATTCTAATGCGACAATATAGTGTAGGAGCGACTTTAAAAGTAACTCATTATTTACCGCTTCCTGCAGCACGAATATCTCAACGTCTTGGGACACGAAAACCCTTTTCAGGGTAAAAAGGGTGAAAATATTATCAGTACAAATGCGAAAGCGCACGTAAAGCAGATGCATTGTTTCCTACAATGCTGTCCAGTAGCCAAACGAAGCTGGATCTCGTAAAAATACAGAAATTTTAAGCTTAATTAAGGAAAAAGTAATTAAATATCTTATTTTTACTCTCATCTTCGCTATATTTTTGTCTCTTGTGTTATTCTTCCCATATTTGGTTCCCATATGTCAATAATTTTGCGAATTACATTTTTTAGCAAAATCACCAAGGCAATCTGTTGGTTTAACTGCCCTGGCAAGTGTTTCTGAGGGCAGTGTTTATGAACAATGGCTAAACTGCATAGCTGTCATTGTGTACAGAAAACAATAGGAGCAAACACGGTGAATTAGAGCTCTTATAGAAAACGGCATAAACAACCGTCATACTATACATACATACTTATTAGTACGGGTTGATTAACGTATTTAAACGTTGTAGAATGGATCTTTCTGGTCAATATTTTCCTGCTCTAATCGTTTTTATTAAGGAAATATTTTCTTGAATAAAATTGTAATATATAAACTAGAATATTCATATTGTTGCAATTTCGATAAACTATCTGTTCAATCATTCAATATTTTGCCTAAATATATACACAGATACAACTATCTGGTAGTCAAATATTAATTTTAATATAAATAAGAGCTGTGTCACTTGATCAAAATTAATTTTATACAACATGATTTCTGATCATTTTTTGCACTCGGTGGCACTGATATTTTGTACGGTTACTTTTGATTTTGTCGTTCTGCGCCCCAAGGAAACAGAGCTAATAACATATATTAGATTTTTGACAGTTTGTATATCTCCCTTCCTTCTCTTCTACGACAGTTAATGATTGTGAAGATCTCTTTTTAAGAATACGTTTTGAGGAACTCTAGCGAAAGCAGCGTTTCTGTCGTTAAAATACCATATGCTTACCTCGTAGACTTACGGCATCGTTAGCGAAACTCACGTCGAGTTGTAAGTGTTTTAGCTCAGAAAAATAGTTAGATATGTAGGCGCTTAACTGATTGGGATGGCCAATTGTCTTTTCTTTGGCAAACCAAAAAACTAACCAAATGTGAAATTGACTTTTTAAAATTATAGTGAATAATTTTCTGTGGTTAAACTCCCAACACGCATAAAATTAACCGGAGACGGCAAAATTGAAAAATATGTTGCGCTAATTTGCGACTAAACCAAGTGGAAATTTGCATTTCACCGGCACATTAATTGAGTTAGCGAGTAAATCAGGCTTGCCTAAATTAAGCTGCAGGTAGGATTTATTTGCCACTCGCCGAGAAACTCGGGTTTTCTTAATGCCAAGCGAACACATTTTTCAAAATTCCATATGCTTAACTCCATAAAGGACGTGTGTGATGTAGCGCTCAGATTTTATAAGCTCATGCTGTCTATTATATGCATATGGCTGGGACTGCGTGTTAGGTTTTGCTGTCGCGTCGGGCTTGGAAAAATTGCCTCAAGTTATATATATATATATATATATATATATATATATATATATATATATATATATATATATATATATATATATATATATATATATATATATATATATATATATATATATATATATATATATATATATATATATATATATATATATATATATATATATATATATATATATATATAATTTTTTGCGAGAGAATAATAATAATTAAACATTGAGAAAATAATCATAGGAAATGCGGATTTTGTTAGGTTGTTTTCCATTATAATTTTATATTTTTAATTTTATTTCTTTGCCGTATAATTATGATCAAAGTGGTCACTGATTTGATTTGACTTAATAGAATCTGGAGTTCGTTGATTAGTGTAAAATAAGTATAATGGTTTCACTGATCTGCATAAAAAAATTGTTTTTCTTCTTATTTTTTTTTGTGCATGATTTCATCATATTTTGTGCTCTGAACACTTTGAAGTTTTTTTTCTTTCATCGTTTACGTCGGAGTTTCTCGGCGAATCGACCAACAGAAATCAACAAGTATTGCTGCTGACCGTTTCCCATTGTAGCGTCTTTCATAATATCCTATGAAACCTATCACGTCCTCCTATCCTCATCTGATACGACACCAAGATTTTCAGGAAATAAATCTACATGGGAGTTCAAAACATGAATTTTAAGTGACGTATTGCATCCTAAAACTTTATAAGCAGAAAGAAGCTCTGGAATGATTTGCCGGTAGTTGTCAGCGTTAGTATTTCCAAGAAAATTATGACATACATTTTCAACTTGTTCAACTTCGAATTCAAAGCTCCATCCGACATAAGCTCGACTATTTGCGGACCTACAAAAATTACTTCTTTCAATTTTGCTTCACCGATTCAAGGAAATTTTGTTTTGAGATATTGAAAGCCTGCACCATCCTTGTTCATAGCTTTCACCAAGTTTTTCATGAATTCCAACTTTATGTGAAGTTGTGGCAAAAAAATTTTGTCACTTGGCACTAAAGGTTTATGAGTCTAGGAGCTAAGCTTTTTCTTTGTGGGCAAGTTTTGACTTTGTATTTTTTTTCTCTTGTCCGGCTGTCCCACTCTCATAGAAAACAACAGAACTTGGTGTATCCTCTTTAGAATCCACTATAGCGACAACTTTTCCAATCAGTACAAATATTCAATACTTATTGAGCATTTTGCATAATTTTCTTTCATGTTTGCTGCATGTGCAACTGGCCCTGATGAGTATTTATTACCATTATGGAGTAAAACGGCTTTCAAACTTATCTTTGAGGCAACATGAAAAAGTCTCCATTCATCAAAATTTTCTACAAAACTAGGTTCTTGAAGAAGCCCACAGCATCATTACAATATACTAAATCATCTTCTTTCGAAAAGCAACTCGTGAAATCTTCTTGTCTTGTGCGAAAATATGCGATTCTTGTATTTTTATCCAACAAATTCCACTGTTTTAATCTTGATCTGAGAAATTGTGCTTTACATTTTGATAGCCCCAAGTCTCTAACAAGATCATTTAACTTACATTGTTTAAGCAAATTAAGTTCTTTTGATGGGTTTGAAAATCCAGATAAAGTATATGAAGGTGAAGATGTACAGGCAGAAATAAAACTCGATTGAGGCGGTAGATAGGAATTATTCTTATTGTCGATCTTTTCGTCATTTTTTGGAGGAATAAGCCTCTTTGTCGATGCGATGTTCGTATATATTTTTATTTTTTTTTCGAGAATCCTCATTTTGATTTCATGAAGAAATAACGATCATTTTCATGATTCTGAGGTTCACTCCAAAGCATTGGCATTGTAAATGGCATAGATTTGTGATTATCTTCAAGCCAACCTCTCAACATTCTTGAGCAACTGTTACAGTATATTCTTCGCAGCCAACTATAAGCTGTTTTAACAAAGCCGGTTATAAGATTTCGCTGCATTTTTAAAGTAAACTCTCCACAGTTGTAGCAAAAAAGGTAGAAGTTTTACAAGTTCACGGCATTCTATAACCTAAAATTTAATAACATTTATTTTAGAAAAAATTTCAAATTATATTTTATATTATATTTTCAAATTATATTGACTCTGTTCATGAAAAAATACACTAACTACACATAAAATACTTAACAAAAATATAGAGAATATCAAAATATTTGATACAGAACGTAAATAATTAAAATACAAGTAATCAACTAAAGTCACAGCGAATATTGCGCAAGCGCATATGTACTACCATAAAAATCACATTCGGCACTTTACCATCTTACTTTACCTACCTTACAACCCGCTCAAACCTATTTTGTATGTATATACTTTGTTTATGATGTTAACGCATAAAAAAAACAAAATTTATGATATTTAAAAAAATATATATCGAAAAATCTAGATATGATTTTTTGAAGGACAATTTCATTGCAGACCAGTGTTTTCAAGAGACAACATTAAACCATATGCCAGTATCTTGCAATCCTATCTGCGGTGCATTCGGATTTAGACATTCCGAAGCTTCTCCCCTAGAAAGTACAGTAGTTCTTGCATGGGGTGTTTGTAGTTTAACGAATTAAGCTTTAAGTAATCTCAATTGGCTGCCGAAGTTGGGTAGAAGATGCATTGGAGTTTCTTTCTCTTGTGAACTCAGGCGCCCTTAAAAAACCTTTGACCAGTCTTGGTAAACTGTCCCAATGCAGAGGGAACTGCGTTCCGAGCCATTTATTCAGCTTGAGTGGGTATCCAGATCAGATTGACAGAATTACATTCTGCCATCCCCTGTAAATATTTCTCGGCAGCCAAATAGTAATCCCAAGCTCACTCTCATATTATTATTGTGTTTTCCGTAATCGTAAGATAAAGCTAACTATTTGACCAAACTATCAGCGTTAATAATATTGTTGTTAGTACTCAGTATTGTCAGTGCTTTGACTGCGATGACAAAGTGCTGGAAAGGCCTTCTATTTTTAAAACTAAACAGTAAATAAATAATTACATATCTCTATTTGTCTTTTGAAACTGTTATTTTGTTATTTAGTTTCCAGTACTTTAGTTAAATATCTTTATTGTTTATTTTTCTAAAATTATTTAATTTTTTAAAGTAAGTTTTCAATAAAGAAAATGGAATACAATAATTTCTATCTTTTCTTTAGTGGCAAACATTTTTTTTAAATATAAAACAAATAATGTATCCCAATGTGGTTTCGTAGTGTCTCTAGATGGTACTCTAAATATATATTTATTCATCATGATGTAAATTAGGTTAAGGAAACCTGGATTCTCGGTTAGTTTCAAAACTTTAAGCTACAAAATTATTTTCTTTCTAAAAGTTACTCTTTAATTCGCAATGAATATTTATGAAAGGTATACCGAGAAGGATAACCCGAGTAACTGTTTCGCGAAGAGATGCGATGTTCCTTGAGGGTGCTTTGAAGACACAAAATAATTATATTATTCTCTATATTTTGTGTTACTTCCCTAAAAAACGGATTTGCCTTGAACGTTTTGGTGAACATCCCGAAAGGGTTGGGAAGGTCTAGACCACTAGCGACAACTGCTTAGTAAACAAAGTTTCGATGGTCTAAACAACGATACTAATCTGTAATGCAAGTAAAGTCTATGCTATGGATGCTATATAAATCGCATGGCATCTGATGCAATAGCATATCCAATAATATGTCCAATAATATGTTTTGCGGCCCTACAGAAATTCGATCCGTTTAAATTTTAAATAGTCGTAGCCTCTTTTCGACGTGAGAAGTATTGTATTTGTGTTTCCATTTATGAAAAGCACCTTAAGTATAAATAAAAAATAAAAATCCTATTTTAAATGTTATTATTTATAATATGAAAATACGGATTTTATTGTTATCTGTTAAACTTACAGTGGGATAAATATTTGCATCCCTGCTCCTGTTACAAAAACTAAATTTACCATAAATGGTTTTATTTGAGAAAAAAATGGTGACATTCCATATAATTTAAGGAAGAGTTTATTTAATTACCATATGTTTTGAGATTTCACAAATTTGTGATTAGTTTTTGCTCATATCTCCTTTTCTCAAACTGATTTGCCCTACAATGAACTAGGTAGGCCTGAAGTTCAAGAGACATATGTATTGAAAACTACATAGTAGCCAGTTTATCTGGAAAATTTTTGTAAATAAAGATAATGATTCGAAGTTCGAAGTTGTTTTACTTTCTCGATAGTAAGTTGTTTCTGCTTTCTGACACACTGCACCAATCAATATAAATTATATAGCTACTAGATATATAGAGGCACTGCCTATGTGGACAATACAGGAACTTATGAAGACACTATGAAAAAAACTTAGGGACGGTCGATTCAATACATGCGAATGCGCTTTTAACCAATGATTTTGTGGCATTCAGCAACCAACATGGCCACTGACAGATTGTCAATAAGTTTGGATGCTACGTTCTCAACATGTGCCTAGATCTCCTTAAATGTTCTGGGAAAAAGAGCTATATGTGTGGAAACCGCCGTTTAGAAAGAAAATGACGCAAAGTTTATTTATAATAATATATGTAAAAAATTGTATAATAATACCGCTGCAGTTGCAGTCTGAGACGCAACGGCAATCAGAATTTGATTTGTTTTTGGCATTAAAACTTCTCATTGCGCCCATTGTTAAGCATGCTTAGATGCACGTTTGGTTTTCGTTGGAAGTTCAAATATTTCAAACAGACTCGGCTACTAAACACAATAGCGGCAGCATCTTTATGTTTTCGTATTGTGCCACATAATTACCGCAAACTACGTAGCGATTTGCGTTCAATCGTTTCTTTTGTTCGGAAGTGCTGTGAAAACAATACTGTCTTCTTATTTTATTAATCATTCTGAATTCAAAGTTTCTCATATTATTCCACCAAAAGGCTCTGATGTAATATCTAGGAATGTCGTCGTAATATATTATCTTCCTCATTTTCAGGGTGCTGTTACACATTCATATTCCGGTGTCTAGAGCGTAAAAATTTTAAAACGTTTTGACTTCGTAAGTGGTGTACATAAAAATGTGAAACTTGAGATCAGTTCTCGGTGACTGTCGTCGGTATTACTGGGGTATCGCTC
This sequence comes from Cylas formicarius, assembly GCF_029955315.1. Classification (NCBI taxonomy): domain Eukaryota; kingdom Metazoa; phylum Arthropoda; class Insecta; order Coleoptera; family Brentidae; genus Cylas; species Cylas formicarius. Next base: position 15,323,209 of record NW_026844334.1, read on the forward strand.
TATACAAGTTCGTCAGTGTTAGTAAACTTTTAAAATTGTGTTTGTGTTAGCAAGTTTTGTGTCTCGTAACATGCACTTGGAAGCAACGTGAGTATTATTGTCCTGTTCTAGGAAGTTTCTTAACTACTTTGGTGCTGGTTTAAATGCGAATCCCATTGAAAATGGTTTTATTAGTTTGGGAATTAAATTCCTTATGCGACTAGCGATCAATAAACTTTTTTGTTTCATTCCAAATTTTTATCCTTTTCATATGATTTGCTTTTAAACCCGAGAATATATTTACCGAAACTATGACAAACCATACTTTCTAAATAAATTATTGTATTTTTTAATATATTGGGTAAGAATAACTGCCTACCAGGCGTTTTTAAGTAAATATCGAGTTTTTCTGCTAGGGTACTATTCAAGGATTAAAATTTACAATCAAGGCTTTGAGAATGCTCTTTTAGTTCAACCTTATCGAAATATTAAAATTAAGTTCAACTTTAAACCGTGACGCTTGGATAAGCCACATTGCAATCAGTGTTTTAAAAAAGATTAAGTTTTTGTCTAAATATTGAATTAAACAATTGCATATTTTGATGGGCATAATTTAGTGATTTGAACATTTTAAAATTATTTTAACCTTAAGCGATAAATAGTAGCCAAATTTAATTTTTAATTAAATAATATACGTGTATCCATACTTTTTTAAATGCTGGTACTCATAACTTCACGGTGTATTATAGAACCTGTAAAAATTTAATTAAAAATTAAAGTTTTAAATACAGTATAGACCATTTAGGGTGCGGCGGAATTTCATATCACAGTTGGAATTCAAGTTATTTCAACCCATAGCCTCCAGCAGTTAATTTAATTTCACGGTTTATGCGTGAGATGAAGAAGTTACAATTATCATTTACTTTATTATTATTTATTTGAAAGACAATCTGCGGTATATGTTTATAGACTCCCATCTACAAGGGCAAGGTGATCATTAATTTGTGGTATGCAGTCATAAAGTGTTCTGTTTTTTTTATATTATTTGCTTATTCCTCCATTTAATCACCACTGCTACATATAGAGCAATACGCGCCCGGGACTGCCACTACAGATTCTCAACAAAAACCAGCTCGAGAACGTTTCTACAAAATCTCATTTTCGATCGTCTATTATTCAACTGAAATCACCAACAACATACAAATATGAAAATGTGCTGTAAAGTCTGAATTCCGAATAATTTGAAATTAATATTTTTGTGTGTTTTAAATTTTGCTATTGGCTAAGTAAACAGACATGTCTTATCTTATTTAAATTCCGGGTCAAATTATCAAATGTCCATCGCAAATCGCAAAGTGCCTTGCCGTGATTAAATTACTATTTTGAAGTTTGTTTCAAGTTAAATGTCAACAGTTATCATCTTTCACAACCTAAATCTTACATAATCCCTTTTATAACAAAAGTTTTGCCGTTAAAAAAAAATCAAGCTTATTTCTGGTCCTAAATATTTTATAGATAAGTCTCGCCCCGCTTCCGAGCAGAAACGCGTAAACTGAAATGATCAACGAACTCATACATTATGCATCATTGGGAATCTTTTACAGGATCTTTTTCTCTATAACGTTTTCGTCTTTGATCGCGTTTCTAGGAACTGCAGATTTTTGTTTTGAAGTTTTGAAGCACGACTAATATTTTATCAGATCAAAAAGTTTTTGGAGATTTTACGCGAGTAATAAGCGAATTGTTTTTTTTTATTTACAATTGAGTGTTACAGTAGACATCTCCATCTCATATTTATTGGTGCTAGTATTTACACGTGTCATCAAAAAATGAACATAAAATTTGTTAATATTTAATTTATGAATTTATATCATATACATTTACAGCAGAGCGTAAAAAAATAGGCTTAAATGATGCCATCATCCTTTCAGACTTCATCCTGTCAAGCATGGATTGACTGTATTCAATCAAGAAGATGTAAGCCTTATAAAAAGAATCAAAATCAGTAAAACAGCTTTAATTTTCTAAAAATTCTACTGCTTCCATGGCCGTATATTTTCAAAGATCTTTCAAAAATTGAAAAAGTTTGCAATATTAGTAAGAAGAATTATAATTAAATTTTGTTGATTTAATTTCATAAGTACTGCATAAGTACACGTAATTGTGTGGGAGCGTTGGTCCCTTTGTAAGCGTCCCGAAAAAAGTTTCACAGGATCTTAGATGTATTGTAATCAATGATTTCTGTAGAACGATTGAATTTAATGGGTTTTTAACACATATCAATTTTGATTCGGTCGGAAACATCTTTCCTTGCATTCAATTAGTGCGGATTGCGACTTTAATGGATCTGGAGGTTTACTTATACATTTCAATAGTGAATTTGGTATTCAGGTTCCCCAATGATTGAACTTTGAAGGTTTAAGCTTAAATCGTTTTTCAAAGGAAACAAATCCAATATTATTGTAATGCAATTTTTATCTGCCACATTAATTAAAGTTGGCCAGGATGTTTTCATTAAACGTCAGATTTAAGGGGTAAATTAAACCCGCAGCAAAAATAATTAAAACTGTCGACGATGAGTTCATATTCTCGGATGGCGAGGTGGTGATTGTTTTCATCAAAGAAAATTGCCCTAGAAATTAATTATGGCAAAACCGTGGAGAGTCGGGAATTATTTTTGTCGTAGTCTTTGTGGAAAATGAAGTCTTATTTGCCTTCACTTCGGTGTCGAGTATTTACTCGAGACCTTTTTTTTGGACAAAGCCAATAACGACCGTCATTTTCTGAAGTTTTTCCCGGTATTTTTCTTTGCGTGCCTGACGATGGTTCCACTCCCCACTTGTAATTTTATACCTGAGAATATTATTTCAACACGTTTCATGTTCTGTAACAGCTCAATTTAAAATATCGCAACAACTCAACTAGATCGGTTTCAATTTTATCTGAACTAGTTGAGATATCGTACACGTACAGATCTCCGAATATCGGTTCGTTCAGTGTTGACCAAAACTCTTAACCTATTTTCAGAAATCGAAAATATGTTATATATTGGCAAGAAAGTATCTAAATTTCTAAAATAATATTTAATCATCATCTGGGCAGGAATAATTAATTTCAAAGTTTTTATATAACTCACATGTATCATCAGCAGAAATTTGGTATTCGATGGAGGTCATCTAACAGTTTCTGGTACTTAATTCATATTTTGACGTTTTTCAATTTTGATGGTCACGTCACATAGTGATTCTTGTGCCTAAACACACTCATGACTATAATTTTTTTCTTCTATCTTTTTACCGGTAAAAATAAAAAATTGATAAGCACTAGCACTGCGACAACTCGCAGTGCTAGTGCTTCTGGATTTCTAAAAGGACATATGACACTATATCTTAAGAACTATTTGTCTTATCTTGGGCTACTACGGGTTTACAATGGACACTCTTAATATTGCGAAATCATACTTCAGCAGACAATTTTAAAATTAATAAGTTGTTCTCAGAACTCTCTGTGGTCATGTAATATGGCAATATTTTTCCTCATTACAATTTTTTTTATAACTTAGTTGTGGTTTAGTTTAGTAAGTTCCCTCGGGTTAAGTGCGAGAATAGCACTTCATCACCTTGATGAACTTCGCCATTGGTCAATTTGGCCTTTGTTGGTGTTATTTTTTTCTTCTAGCATTATTAGTAATTATACGTTTCTATATTTCATTTTGTATTTTTTTATTTTTGGTCTATAAAGCCGATTTATTATTATTATTAGTTTCGTTTATAAAACTTTTATAATGTACTGTTATATATAGAACTAACTCATTTATCTTTCATCGCAGTTTTTGAAATATTTGATAATATTGTCCAAAAATAACTTTGCAGATTTTTTTAAAATTTCCACTTAATTTTACCTTAGTAAATTTGTTCATTTATTATTTTATTTTTATAACGAAAATATCTTAGAAACTACAATTGCTATCAAAAATTAATCAAGATAAAAAAATAAGCAAAATATTATTTATATGCATGAATTGTATTACTGAACGAAATAAATTTTAAAACCTTAAGCGTCCATCGAGTACACGAAAGCCTTTTTTTCTGCTAGAATGTCGTTTTTATGTATGAACTTTACATGAAAAATGAAACATAACAGGACAATTATACATACCAAGTTTGAACACAATATGCAAGAATCTGAGATTTTTATAAATAAAACTTAAGACGAACGCTTTTAGAAACCGTGCGCGAAATTGAAAAATGGCATAATGCTCTCCATATTTTCACCCAAGGAATCTGTTGGGCTCATCTTTCGATAGTATATAAACAAAAGTTTCAAATCTGAAGAATGGGAATAGAAATGTTGTTCTAATAACAAGCCGTTAAAACAATTTGCGCCATATTTTCCTAAAAGCCTTTTTAGTTGATGTAGTGTTAATACAGTTTTCGTGTCGTTGTCAATATTCTAGCTGCATCGAAATGTTTTTAGTGCAGCACCTGCGCCAACAGTAAACCTACGATAGGCACGTTCCTCACTCAGACAACGTCTATTTCCTAATTAACGACAGACTGAAACGTAAAACGGGAGAATTAAAAATCCCGTTCGCAATTTGAAATTTATTTTCCTCTTTAGAAATTGAATTCCGCTCCGAACGCCAGATTCTTCGAGACATACGTGAAACTGTGCCTTTTAACACGGTCTGTCGACAAGAGGTGTTATTTCGTTAAGTAAAAATTGCTGAAGAGGAAGCAAACGTGACAACGCTGGATGCTGTGAGGAGAGAAAAGTTAAAAACACCTCACTATTTTATCAAATTATCGCGAAATTGAATTCTTTTTTTCTCTCCTTTATATATTTTTAAAAATTTATTTTCACTTCAAGTATTTTGAACAATATTATAGCATCCCTCAAATAAAAGCCGCTTTTTTCTTTAACACCATTATATTTAACCAAAACGTATCTTCGAAACTTTCTGGATTTGGGCTTACATGAACTTATTTTTGTTTGCATGAGGATTTTCCAGCCGAGCCTTGGCGTATGCTTTTTGAAAAACACCCCATTTTTCAAATCAAGTTTGCGTGAATACCACGTGTGGTATTTCATATTTTTGCGATAGAAAAAGGCACAAAAAAACGCGCGTTTCTCTAATTTAACAGAGGTTGAATTCAAATTAAAAATAGCAACCCGAAAAGAACTAATAATAGTGTTTATAAATGCATAGCATTGTTTTTTACCTTTTAATTTTAACTCCCTCTTATTTTCTCAGTAAATTGGTAAACGTTTTCGTGAGCAAGAATTAAAGTTCAAAGCAAATAAATGTTCGGAACAGCATCTGGAAAAAGGAGACGATTTAAATGCAGCGTATCAACTCAAAGATCTTCAAAACGAAAATTTACAAAACCTCGGGTTTGACATACAACTCTCTTTCAAGCGGCAACTAGCATCCTACTGAACTTCGGAAAACCTTGCGAGAGAGTTTCCGAGTAGTTTAATTTATCTAATGGTAAACGCGATTAAGAATGGTGGTGCCAGGCGTATTTCCTGGCGAGGTTTATGCCAATTAGTTTTTTATTTAAGATATTAGTGTAAATCAGGTTCAGGTTTGTCACCGATATTTAAAGCGTTCATTATCTTTATTTTAGGCATTTTTTTACGCTACATTCATTTTTAAAGTTGCATTTGAGTAAGATCACGTCAAGTGGACCCCCATTTACCACTTGATCATAAAAATTTAATCTATATATATTTTTTATAAGTACTTATGATGGAAAATTGATCCCCAAACGATTTTTTAAAATTTTGATTTTAACATTTTTTTTATAATGAAAACTTTAAGCACTTTTAATTAAAAAAATGGAATAAAAATCAACCGTAAGAGATAAATTTATGAAATTTTCAGCATCCATGGTCAAGAATATAATAACGACTTAAAATTATTTGTTTATTTTCGTATTTTTAAATAAATTTTAAATTAAGAAATGAAAATTTAACTGATTTCTGGTAAAAAAAAACATGTTTTTTTTATCGGTCACATGCTTTATTCATTTAAGTTTAAGAATATTTCACTGCTCGTCATTAGTTTAAACAAAATGAATTCATTTATGACAGCGCGACGTTCGTCGAGCGCTGTGGAAGGGCCGTTTATCAGTGATAATTTAAAAAAATAATACAAAATATTATTATAAATCAAATTTTATTATTATTTGTTATTTTATTCTAATTATTATTAATAATTTTTTTTTAACAATGCTATAAAGAATACTTTTTTTTATTATTTTTACCAAACAGCGTAAATTTAGAAAAAAATAATCAACTTTTAATTTTTAAAATTGTTATGGTCTAGATTTATTTTTTGTTAGGTAATTTAGTAAATTATTATTTTTAAATTTACTAGTTAACACTCCATCTTTAGTTAACAAAAGAAAAACCGCTCCGTTACGATTTTCATTTGTTTTTCGCGTATCCTAGTAAATAAGAAAATCATTTTAGAAGTCATTCCTGTCTATTCGTGGCATAAGTTTATACGCAAAGCATGAAATAATTATTAAAAAAAATAAATAATAAAAAAAGTGTTGTTGAGTTGTGTTTTTTTAGTTAATATTTTAATATTATGATTTTTAATTGTAATAATAATTTTTTCTGTGATTTAAAATGGGCCTAGTGAATAAATGTTGCGATCCGTTAAATAAAAAAATCACAATTATATGATTAAAAAATTAGTTTTAATTATTATTTAAATATAATTTTGCCAATTTAGTTATTCATAAAAATGATTTTGGTGTTGATGCTGATTGAACTTTTTTCGCTACATCTCATGGCAAAGAAGCGTGTAATGGTTTAGCTGGTAGTGTAAGAAGACAAGTTTATCGTGCTAGTCTCCAACATGATAGAAACAACCACATAACAACCCCATTTTTTTTTCTTTAAAAAAAAATGCCAACCACGATTCGAACGCTTAAATACAATAAAAAATACTCGCCAATTTCATTATTACAAACCATTGGAAAATTTTTTACTAGAATGCAGGCTCGTTTCAGAGGATGAAAAAGTATTTATTAAAAAAAAAAGTTTAAACAAATAAAAAGAAAAATAACTGACGACAAATTTACAATTTAATTATTTAAGCTTGTTTGTTCTATTCAGTATGTTATGACTGTTAATATTATTAATAGTAATTATATAATAATAATAATTATTAATAATAATTAATAAAATAACATACATAATAATAAAATTTGTTTTGTGATAATATTTTGTATTATTATTTTAAATTATCACTGATAAAACCTTCAATGCAGTTCGAGACGCTCCACAGCGCTCGACGCCCGGCGCGCTGTCATAAATAAATTCATTTTGTTTAAACTAATACAGAGCAGTGAAATTTTCTTCCTGAATCTTAAACTTAAATGTGTGACCGATAAAAAAACATGATTTATTTTACCAAGAAATCAGTTAAATTTTCATTTGTTAATTTAACAGTGAGTTAACAATACGAACATAAACAAATAATTTTAAGTCGTTAATATATTCTTAAAGTATAGACATTTGACGATGGATGCTGAAAATTTCACAAATTTATCTCTTACGGTTGATTATTAATCCATTTTATAATTAAAAGTGCTTAAAATTTTCATTATAAAAAAATGTTAAAATCAAAATTGACAAAAATGGTTTGAGGGATCAATTTTCCGTCATAAGTACTTATAATAAATATATATAGGTTAATTTTTTATGATCAAGTTGTAAATGGGGGGTCCCCTTCACGTGATGTTACTCATTTCCATTTTTTTTAACAATTAAATAACACGAATTTTTTGATTTTTATGATTTACAAACAACGTACATTAAAGCCATGAATATGGTCCAGATCCAGTGCCGAAACGTTGGCATAGTTGATGTGACCATTTAACTAAATATGCTACAATACAAATTTCGTATCACTTAATCGTTGAAGTGGGCGAACCTTTTTTCAATCAAAATTACACAATTGAAAAATTGTAAAAAAGGCAGCAAAAATGAGCAAAAAAAAAATGACCCCATATCCATAACCGTATTCTGAAACAGAGTGGAAGCAATGAGTTAAATCTAGCATTAACGAAATCTTGTTGGTCGTGTGAGTTTTCGGTTGAAATTATCCTGGGATTTCGAATTTATCGTGTATCTAATGCGGGGGCAATTAATATTGATGCGAAAATATTCATTTTGCTTAAGCCTTCAAAATCCCTCAGGGTTTGTGTCGAAGGGTGTTCTGAAACTATTTGCTAAGGAACAAAAAATAAAATTGGTTCACTGTATACGAGGTTTACTATAAGCAATAAATTAATTTTTGTACACATCTGATGTTTACCCGATGAATGGAGGTTATTACATAATGTATAATATTATGTACATTGGTTTTGTAAACAAATGCCAAGATATACTATTATTTTTTATTGATATAGATATGTATTACGTAATGTTGGAAAAGTAAAAATTAAATATCGTTCCGTACAAAACAACTAACAAGTGAACAAGCATCGGAAAAAAATACTTGTATCCACCTACTTTTGGATAAACAAGTCGGATATTTTGTTTTGTACGAGTCTGTTAGAAAAGTTAATATTACTTATATAGCTTTAAAGGTTACAAAAAGAATTCCCAGGAACGTCGTGTGACTCCAAAACGAGCGAATCTCCATTATTTTTTCGTTCTTTTACTCAATAGCCTCCTCGTTCAGCTCATTTTCACTCATTTCGGCATTTGTTTCTGAAAAAAATAACGTAAATCAGTCATTATTTTAATTTTACATTTCACGTTATAGATACCTATTGAGGCTAACTGGATAATTTCGTCTTCTGTCGAAGATTCAGTTGGAATAACTTGATCGTCTATGAAATGTAACTTCCGAAGTCGAAATGTTCAATCCTATTCCTAATCTGTGCTTCAAGGGCTTTCTGGATGTTGGTATTTTCGGGATCTCCTGATTGTTTTTTTAGCTATTTCGTTAGAGGCAATTCATCATCAGAGTTAAAGTCATCTTCTGCTTCAAGGGATGCTGCATGTTTATAACAGTTTGTAATAGTATTTTTGCTAACTTCCTGCCAAGCACGGTGAATCAAATTTACAGCATCCAATAAGCTCACTGAAAAGTTTTGTCTATCATCTATTGCTTTTATCATCTTTATCAGCAAAATCTTCTTATAGTGACACTTCAGGGGATGGATTATGCCTTGATCCATGGGCTGCAGTTTTGAACTGGTATTGGGTGGCACAAAAACCAGTCTGATTTGGTTCAGCAGAACATTGTAATGTGCTGGACAGTTATCTACTAGAAAAAGAATTTTTCTGTTCTTCTTCTTCAATTCTGTATCCCACTGGAGCAGCTCTTCGGTAAATAAGTCAGATGTCATCCACGCTCTGCTGTTTGACCTGTACTTGACTGGTATTGTTTTTAAAACATCTTGTGTTTACTGATTTGCCGATAAGAAACCGTTTTCTCTTTTTTGTCCCAGACAAGTTTGTGGTAACCAGAACTGTTATTTGAACCTTGGACAATTTTCCACCTGCAGACCTTTCTCCTTTGAATTTCAATGTCTCATCAGGGGTTAGTTTGTAGAAATGCACATTTTTTTTATTGCTTACATCTTCTTTTTTGCAATTTTTGGAGATGGTGATCCTCTCAAATGAAGTAATATAAAAGTTCCTTGAAAAGAGTAACACTGAAGCATCTTGTATCGGACGCCATTGTGCAAATCAAAAATAAATATTATTATACTATTAAAAATGCAGCATTTATTTTTATTTAATTTCTTATTGCGTTTCTAAGCAACAATGTACTTTATTCTTTTCAATAAAGGCCTTATTAAATAATTCATGTATTTATTCATTTATATTTTTACATTGTGTCCATTCTCCAACTATATCTTCTGTGAACTTCAAAACGAGTTAAAAAAACACAATATAAAATGCTATTTAAGTTAAAGGTAAGTTGTAGTTGTGGCATAAACCACAATCTTGTCTACAAAACAGAACCGGAAAAAAATATTTCTTAATAAGGCAATTTTCCTTTTAGAATATTTCATGTGAGCTTACACTTTTAAAAAATTCCGAGCAGGGAAAAGTAATTTTTGGTTGTTTACATTTGAATCCACTTGGCAACAAAATATAAGTAAATTATTGTGTGAATTTAAAGCCCGGTAGACACAATGCCATTTCCATATGTACTTTTAGCATTTAAAAAGGTTTTTCAAAATTTTGAGACAATAAACGACACTCTTTAGCGTTTGGTAATATTAATTCTGTTACATTTAGAACTAATTGTTTCTTGATTTGTTTTATACTAGTTTTTAAATTTCTTGGTTACATTTTACAGTTTTTTAACGAAATTGTCCATTGGTACTTTTCATAATAATATATTTGGGAGGCGATCTGCAATTACTAGACTTGCGACAAAAGAATGACCGTCTGTCTTTACATTTTTTACATTTAGGTGTTTCCAGTGCGTTATCTAGTACCTCAAATAGTCTAAGATCCGGTTTAAGAACAACACCCCTCATTCATTTCCGTGATAAAATGATTTTTTTTAATAATAAAACTTATTGATTAATCAAATGAGAAATGATTGACAGTCTATATCTTAGCAAGACTATTTTTAATTAAAAATTAATTCATTTCATCTTTTTTCTTGGTTACCGTCAGTATTTTTCTTTATAAATTTAGTCTCAATCAAAGAAAAAAAGTATATAGAAAATGCCATACAATGTTTGTCTACCTTTTTTTAGGCAATACGTGTCAACCAGGTGTAAACAGGTAATCGGATGTAGTGATTTACCCTCATTCTTTTTCTTTAAAAATTAAATATGTAAATATACAGAATTTTATTACGAACCCAACGATATATGATTGATTTTCCAAATCGTGGCAAAGCTAATGATTGACACGATCTAAAGTTTCAATAATTTCATGTAAAAATAAAGTGTGACTGCGAGCGCTATATCTTTTTTCATGTACGGCAGAGAAGGATGTACAATAACAGCTGCGCATAAGACTCTTGCCAGAAAGAGAAAGGCGTGTGTTCAGTTCTCTGTGTATAAGTCAAAGATAAATATATTCCCCCACTTAAAATTATTTTGGAGCCTTACCATGTTATAGCATTATTAACTTTAAAAATTTGTAAATTGATTTAAAATTTATTGCAATTAAGGAATATATTTTTTTTAACGTGTATTTACAAGTTTTACTTTATATTACATTACTTTTTAAAATTTCCTCAAATCATTATTTTATTTTTGATTTTTTATACTTACTTAAATTATTTTTGTTAAAGAAAATACATAAACTATAAAAATTTTTACTTACTTCATAATTTTGAACATATTTGGAGTACTTTTCACTGTATTTTGCCCATAATGCTGTCACCTTTTGTTTGTTTGTTTGTCTGTGATAACCTAAATTACCCATAGATTCTTCGGTTAAAACAACATCACCGTACTTAAATCCACGTCCTTTTCGAAATAGTATTTTTAAATAACAATTTCTAAAAACCTTGTTGTCAAAATCAATAATTTGGGATGTTTCACCACACACAAAACACTTCTTCATTTTTGTTTATTGAAAATTATCAAACAATAATATACTAATAAATACTAGACGGAGCAGACCACGTTGCTAAACAGAACCGTATTTATAAATATATATAGGTATATACTATATACATTGTAAACGCGGTAAGGCTCCAAAATAATTTTAAGTGGGGGAATATATTTATCTTTTTCTTATACACAGAGAACTGAACACACGCCTTTCTCTTTCTGCAAGAGTCTTATGCGCAGCTGTTATTGTACTTCCTTCTCTGCAGTACATGAAAAAAGATATAGCGCTCGCAGTCACACTTTATTTTTACATGAAATTATTGAAACTTTAGATCGTGTCAATCATTAGCTTTGCCACGAATTGGAAAGTCAATCATATATCGTTGGGTTCGTAATAAAATTCTGTATATTTACATATTTAATATAATAACATCCGATTACGTATTGTTGCCTAAAGAAAAGGTAGACAAACATTGTATGGCATTTTCTATATACTTTTTTTCTTTGATTTAGACTATATTTATAAAGAAAAATACTGACGGTAACCAAGAAAAAAAATGAAATTAATTAATTTTTAATTAAAAATAGTCCTGCTAAGATATAGACTGTCAATCATTTCTCATTTGATTAATCAATAAGTCTTATTATTAAAAAAAAATTATCATGGAAAAGAATGAAGGGTGTTGTTCTTAAAGCGGATGCTCTACTAAAAGTTATATTTACACTTTCAGAGTCACATTTCGTGAATTTGACTTTATTTACATTTTCAATAGAGGTTAAACCAATAATTTTAATAAAAACAAATTGTGCAAATAGCGCTTAAAGAACCAAAACGCTAAAATACTGACAGAATTATACTAAGGACGCCGATTCGTCTGCTGTAATTTAGTGTAATATTAACTCTGCACTTGTCGCTAATTTTTTTAACAACACTTTCTACACCTTAATTCCTTTTTTGCCTGAAAATTTTATGGGATTTCGACATATTTTGAGAATATACTGGCGTAAAAATGCCGCATCCAGACATTTACGACCTGGCAGCGGCCATGTTGGTACTTGGGAGCCGCAAGGCCTTTTGGGTCGAACATCAGAATTTGCAATTAGAGCTGCCATTGGTTAAAAACAAAATTTCAAATCTCGAGCAGGCGCATATTTAACGGACCTTCTCAAAATTTTGTTAGATACTTGGTTCACGAGTTCCTGTACAATTAACATAGCCCTGCCTGTATGTCTAATAGCTATATGGGAGGAAGTAAATTACCGACCATTAAAAAAGCCAAACAAAGCAAATAACAAAATCTAAAATAGCTATTTAAGGTTTGCGTTGGTTAACAGAGATGGGGGCTATAACGGAAACACGTATATTCTAACCGATGCTAATGATTATTACGTCTGGCGTTAGTTTAGAAATGCGAATGCATTATAAAGACGTAGGCCCCAGTTTCCTTCGCCGTGCAGATAGTATTTGCATAGTTTTCTGAAAGCAATTCAGTAGGGCAAATAAATTTCCGTCGGTGCTAACATTTTTCATTTATGATTTGTAACTGTAACATCGCTATAAAAACATGAGGATTAAACTGACAACGCGGATCTATAAAAAGGGTTAAATTTCCGTGTTTGTTGCGATCCCGAAACGTCAAGTTTGATTTAGATTTATACTGCGTTGTTTATCACATCGAAAACGGAAAAAATCATTTCGTTTCGTACGTGACTGTTTCGCGTATCGCCTATCGATCGATTTTGTCAAAAGTCAAACTCTATATTCAATCAGTCAATTAAGTTTTTGATTGCAATAAAATAATTGATAAAAATAAATCCGAATATTTTTAGTTCGTTACTTAAGCTTAGTTAATACGTTATTTTAGTCACGAACTTGATTTGAAACGACAAAATTTGCTAATTAAATTAATATAGGAAAAGTTTTGGTATAAGAAAAATACCACAAAAGCACAAAATTGACAAAATTAAAAGGTTTTCTATATTAAAAACAAAGTGGGTATTGGTGATTTATAATAAAATTATTATAAAATATATAATAAATGTATATAATATAATAAACATATATAATAATTATAGTAAAAAACATTTTCGTTTTATGAAATTATTCACAAAATTGTATGAAAAAGCAATAGATAATATCAATAATGATAGAAGATATTTTTAGTTTACTTCAGTTAAGAGAATACCATTAATAGACATTTGGAAAAAAAATCCAATCAACTATTTGTAAATACAATAGGGAGTTTTGTTGATTATTATCATTTTCTATTGTAAATTTATATGTAAATATAAATATTATAAGGTCGTGAATTTCTTAGCTTGATGCAAAATCTTGAGCGACACAAACCCACAATAATAGCAGCTGTTATTATGATGGCCTCCGTCGCCTGGCTATAAATTAAGCCCTAAATTATCCACACCCGTCATTTAAAGTCACTTTGTGAACCGTTAAGCCATCGCCGACATTGTCTGTTTTAAGCCCTTCTTGGCTTTTGTGTGATTTTAATAACACTTCACCTCTGCGATCTGTTTCAATTCAAGTTTGTGTTGGATAATGTTTTTTATTACAGTTGCTACCCTTTCTCGTGTTTTGAAAGAACATAAAAACCTTCTGTGTTGAACGGTTTTATAACTATAGAAAGATCTTGAGACTATGGGATAGTGTTTTTTCCTAATTTTATAGTAAATGCTGCATGTATTTTCTTGTATTCAGGTTAGCGATTAAATTAACTATCCGATCCGAATAACCCTATCCTGCATTCCAATGGGATTGGAGTTGGACTGTCAACAATATTGTGTTCGAGGATAGACGCGGCTCCATCAGGTCACCAAAGAAAAAAACAGGAAACAATTTAAGTATAAGAAATAGTAATATTTTTTTTTACCTAATAAAGGAAAAGATAATGTCTGAAATGAAAAATGGTTTTTATTTCACCCATGGTTAAAAGAAATTGCTTAAAACTGTGAAGGAAGTAAATTCTCGATAGATTAAATTATTTGCTGACAACGATATTTGAAAGCAATTAGACAGTTTCGCAGGGAAAAAGGGAATATCTATTATCCGGACGAACTTTGGATAAATGAAGTATATCGTTGGTAAAACATGACACAATAAAAATTAAAAAATCACGAGGCAAGCTGCCATGGAAGGAATAAAAGCACCCTCGAGTAAGGTAAAATATTAATAATTGCTCACATTGGTAGCAAAAATAGATTTTTCGGTGGTGGTTTACTAGCATTTCAATCAAAATGAACTTGAACCCTACTTGAATGAAATTGAATAAACTTTTTTGCACGAAATTAGCTGTCAATGAAATTGCTTCAAACCGAAATATAACAAAGCAAAGGCTTTGTAGTAAGGCACGTTGAAATCCAGAGTGATAAAGACAGTGTAAAGAAGTTGTATTGTTAATTGTACAATTTTTTTTAATATTAATATTTATTATAATTTATTTATTTTCATATTACCCTATTTTAAGTTAAGTTGTTATTTACTTGATCTTAGAATAATTATTATCTCAATTATCTGTCCATCTCGATAATTATAATAATTTTATTTTTGATTATTGATTTTTTATTATTTTATTATTCTACTTAACAACAGGTAGCTCTTTCACTCACCAAACTCCTCTTTATATTGTATACAAATGAGTGTGACCCTAATTTAGGAATGATTCGGAAAATTACCATTGGAAATTATCAGAACTTTATGACATAACCTTTAAGTTGTCCCCCTGTTTAACGATTCGTTGCCAATTATATAACTCTCTCGCATTAAGAAACGGAGCTTATATAAACTTCCGTTTCGATTACTTATTTGTTAGGTTACAGTGTAGAAAAAAATAATACTCAAAATGAAAAGATTTATTTCAAGACGATAAAGCTAAATTATTACTTCTAAAGGCTGTATGTTACATTGTGAATTAAAATGCTAAATAAATCCTGGCCCGTAAGGTTTTAATATAAAGTTTAAAACAGAGGACATAAACGTTTGATCCCCAGTTTGCGTTAAAACAACTGCCGTCTCTGCACTGCATAAATTTACATTAATTTAAAAGTTTCGCTTTTGTCCACTTGGCGTTGTAACTATTTGTACCACATTAGCTGACCTTCAGTACGTTAAGTAAGAAAATTGGAAACCTCAGAACGATACTTTTTAAGAACGTTCGTTTCATTGTCTTTCGGGCCGCATAAGAAAAAATAGAAAGATGTTAAAATAAATAAAAAAAACGCCACAGTGCCCACATTTCTCAACCAAATTTTTCTCAATATGTTGGTGTCAGGTGTGGGGCATAGGAATTTTTACTTAGGTTTAAACTCACAGCATAAAATTCAAATTGATAGACAGCGCATATGGAGTAGCGATAATTGCATATCATGCTGAACTGCATTTACTAACTTCATGTTAAATATTTGAAGAGAATTCTCGTGCCGCGTGCAAAACATAATGAGAGCCTTTATCTTAAGCCTACTTCCATTTTAATTAGTGCGTCGATTTTATTGAAGGTTTTCTTTTCAACAATAGAATAGTCAATTTTGCTGGGAAATTTCTCAATAATTTGCTCTTTGTTTGAATATTTTCTTATTACGTTTTTTTTTTCAAACCAAACACACTTTTATGTGTAACATATATTTTTAACTGATCAAAATGTTTATGGATTTTACATTACAAATGGTATTTTATTTTATTGGGTAGGGATGTTTATTACACCAAACAAAGCAAAATTGGAGTAAAAATATGGCTGAAAATTTCGTTGACAGTCGTTCTGGTTGCGTAGGGATGCGACATGTAATCGATATGCGATTATATGCAATCTCGATATGTAAATATTATTTACTTTTCCGCGAGACTCAGACATCCAAAAATATACCCGTAGCGACAGTTAAACCTTATTTTACATATAAATTGATTTCGCTACATTTTTCTGAGTTTATGATCTGCGGTATATAACGGGAATTTCGAATAAGATCTGCCGTGTCAAGCGATAGAGCTAAATGGAAAATTTTTGATTTTTAAAAGTTTTTTAAAAGTTATTGGATTTGTATGACACCCAAGCGAATATTCTGTGTTGTTTTTTTTTTATAACTTTAACGAATAAGCGACACAATAAGTATACTTTAAGTATTATTACTGCCAGTATTACAAATTACGGACATTTTTTGTAACAAAATAACATTTTAATCTTCTATTAACTTGTTCGAATAGGAACTCCAAAGTTACAGTTTCATAATTACGAACAATTTTTCTTTAAAGTCTTTTCCTTAAACACCGTAAAACTTTTAAGCAAAATAAAGTCAGGAACATAATAAATGAACAAAGGTTTTTTTCCTGCCTTCGTTCATTAGCGGAATTTGGATTTTTTGCCGGTCGATTCACCAAAGTTTTGTTGCAATATTTCGTAAATTTTAGTCAGTCGTAGCTTAATTAAACGTCAACTTTGTATTTGAAGGCGTTTGTTTTGTGCAGCTTTGACTTTATTTATGAGACACTCTTTGTGTGCCAGAGCAAACCAAAGAGAATATTGGCAATACTGATTTCCAAGTTGGTATAAATTTCAATTTTAATTAATAAATTAAATTATAATTTAATTAAGAAATTAATTTAATTGTAATTAACTAATAAACTGTCGGTGATTTAAAATAAAAGTTCGAAGCTTCGTATTGAAGATATATGTCGTAATTAACTCGGGCGGCCTGCGTCAGAAAATAGGGCCAAGGACGTTATTTTTCGTCATTTGCGAAATAAGGGTGCTATCTCTTTCTCGCAACACTAGTTTCATTTATTTTAAGGCTACTGTTTGCATTTCGTAATATTCCTATTCAGTGCGTATGCTCGCTGGTTCTTCCCTATAACGCTGGGCGTTTGATATGTTTTGTGGCGAATGTGACAGGCAATGAATAAGAGAAAGAGTTTCTAGAACTAGACATCTTTATTTCTTTACTTTGATATATCAGCTAATTATATTTGAAAGAACGATCATCTTATTAGTTTTTCTTCTCCCTCCTCTATAATGCCCAATTATATTTAGACTTTTGCGGTACATGAGTCAGAGGTTTGGGGTCTATCGGATGTTTTCGGTAGATTTAATGTTTTTCAGTAAATGTACCCAAAAATTAATAAACATCTTGAGTTCCTGATGTATTATGCACTCCTTTCGCATGTGTTAAATCAAACTCTTGATTAACATGATGTTTATCAAACTTACTGAATAAAGTAATAATAACAAATTATTATTTACTTAATAGTTGTATACTCAACTCGACATCCTTTCTTTAAGCAATGCGGGATTTCTGGAACAAAGACTAATCACACTAACAACTATTAGTTTACACTTCAAAACTATCAGATATACAGCCTGATCGATAATAAGTTATAGTTCTAGATATAACGGGTGATTCAATAAGGGTTTCCACATTACAATCTGAAATATTTTTGAAACGCCACTGTATTTGTTTATTATCGTAAGATTTCTAACCTCAAAACATAAACAAAATTAGTCATAGAGCAATATACGACTGAACAACGTGTAAAAATTGTGCAAGCCTATTATGAAAATGGTCGATCAAGAAAAAAATGCATTTCGGGCCCTACGTGAATTTTTCGGCTCGCAAAATCGACCTTCTGAGAGGAATGTGGTTCAAAAATTTGAGCAAACTGGATCTATAACTAACCTCAAAGTCCCTCAACGTGCTCGTGCAGGTCAGTAAGATCAAAATACTGCCATTGTTCGCGCAAGTGTAGTCGAAGATCCAAACACATCGATTCGTCATCGATCGCAGCAAGTGGGCCTTACGTATTCAACCACAGAGCGAATTTTAACAAAAGACTTGCATCTGCACCCATATAAAGTCCAAATAACTGTTGAAACCTCGAGATTATCAACAGCGCCGCGTGTTTGCGGAATGGATACGAGAAGAAGGGGTTCTATTTTCAAGGAAAATCATCTTTAGCGATGAGGCACATTCTCACGTTGGTGACTTTGTAAACAAACACAATGCTCGTATTTGGGGATTAGAAAATCCAAGAGAGATTGTTCAAAAAGCAATGCATCCTCAAAAAGTAACTGTTTGGTGCGCATTTTGGTGCGGAGGAATAATTGGCCCTTTTTTTTTTCGAGGATAATGCTGTTACGGTTAATGGTGTTCACTATTGAAACATGATATCTTATTTTTTCTGGGAGCAATTGGAAGGTATGGACATTGAAGATTTGTGGTTCCAACAGGAGGGAGCCACTTGTCACACATCCAGAGAAACGATGCAATTGCGGCGGGGCAAGTTTTCTGGTCGGATTATCTCACGTAACGGCGATATCAATTGGTCGCCGCGATCATGTGATCTTACTCCCCTATATATATATATATATATATATATATATTTTGGGGTATCTAAAAAGCAGAGTGTATAGAAATAAACCAAACACTATTCCAGAGCTGAAACAGGAGATTAGACGCGAAATAGCCGGCATAGAACCTGAATTGTGTCCAATAGTGATAGGAAATGTCAATAAACGAATTACGTCATGCCACATGAGTCGCGGGGGTCATTTCAATGACATCATCTTTCATACCTAATTGTAATACACTAATCTAAAATGTGGAAACCCTTACTGAATCACCCTTTAC
The DNA here is from genome assembly GCF_029955315.1 of Cylas formicarius. Taxonomy (NCBI): domain Eukaryota; kingdom Metazoa; phylum Arthropoda; class Insecta; order Coleoptera; family Brentidae; genus Cylas; species Cylas formicarius. The sequence goes on from NW_026844334.1 coordinate 15,342,369, forward strand.
AAGTCGACAGTTGATCTGATAAGGATGTCCATTGATAATTTGATTGTTTTGTATTTTTTATCCATTTCCGCGAATTCCGAATATATTTTGGCCAGTATAGGGTCAAAATAGGGTTAACATTGCAAATATTCACGTTGAGAATAAAAATAAAAGGTGGTTTGACACATGGTTTACCGCATACAATAAGCGCAACGACCATATTTCGTACTTCGAAGCGTCAGATTTTAATTCAACAATGCCGTTCTGGATTATTGCGTTATAAAACGAAAAATGAAATCTCGTAGATAAATTTAATATTATTTCGTATTTGAATATGCGGAACATGTTAAAACGGGGTAATTAAATCCGCATGCATATGAAATTTAATATTTATTGGACAGGCGGGAGACAAAATTAATAATGTAATGATTAAATAATTCTCGCGTCCTTAAAACTTCATTAATTTACTAGTGGACGCGAATTTTAATTTAACAAAGGCAATGACATGACGTTTAGAATGCGACGGAGCTTAGGTCTATTTAATTAATCTACGTTGAAAGTAAACGGCACAACGTAGTGGACATTTCAAAGTAAAAACTCACGCGTAATTTAATATTAAAGTTATTTTGTATATACTTTATTTGGCGTGACGGTGACGCTCCGGTATTTGGAACTGCTGTGGCCAGTATAAAGCTTTTCGTACAAACAAATATTTATAACATGCCCTGGTCTGAAACCGCAACTGATATGGATTTCAACTCTTTCTGCTTTAGTTATACTGAAAATCAAAGTTTATTTGTAAAAGCATGGCCCGGGTGCCCTTCCACGGCACCTGAAGGTATTGGGCTTTCATTTTTAAAGCAACTTGTATATTGTAATAAACTTTTCCTGTGACGCGTTAGAAATAAAACTCTATGATTTACTAATTTATCACCTCTTCAAAAAGAAAGGAACTCTCTTTATTATCCATGATATCATATTGTCTGGTATTTAGCTTTAGTCACGAGTTTATTTTGCACGAGACGTATTAGTGCTTACTAAACGAGCTAAAGTGGTGGAAATGTCAGAAGTAACTCGCGACCATGGCTAACGAAGCTGACCTATTAAAGTGACGTTCTTGGCAAGCTTGACAAGTGTAGTTGGGTATTTTAGAGTAGGAAATATAAAAAACGATAATCATTTAGTTGGCATGGCAGGACATGAATGACGTAGGAACTCGATTCTTAACAGATGCGAAATAAAATGAAGTTTTCGCAACCAGATATTCTTTTCAATTTTTATCTCAACTTTTTATATAATTAACTCAAGTTTCTTTCCTTTCGTATTTGTCTGATGTCGGTGTCATATTTCTCCGTCGCAGGTAACGTTGGCTTTTTTATGATAATCAAGTTCCAAACTTGTTGGAATATTTCTTCGGAAAATGAATTTAAACTTTATAATCGGAGCAATCCCTGAAATGAAAGCGAGATTTTTATGACTATGGGCGAATTCAGATTGTTCGTAGCCAACCGTGATTACGCTGGAGAATTGCATTTGTTTTTGTACTGTAGTGAAAACATAGAGTATATAAAGCGACCCCTGTTAGGTATATTTTTAATATAGCATTTATTTATTTATTTTTTGTTATTAAGGAATACATGTCAGGGATTTGAAGTTTCAATATTTCAAATTCATATACGCACTGATTTCCGAGCCGATATTGGAAAATCAAATTTGGCATGCATTGGACAATCATATAAAATAATTGGTCCTAGAATTTCTTAAAAATTATTCTAATATTTTGAAATTTAAGCTCTATTTAGTTTTAGTACCTAAAAACTATAGCAAATAAATTCCATGCCCTATAATATGATAAGACCCAAGATTCATTATACCCTACAAAAGCCCAAAGTTTGATGTATACTATGCTAACATAAGCAACACGTTTTTAGTAGTTTTCTAAGTGATCGAATTTTTTTTAATTGTATTTTTCCCTTCCTTCTATTTGAACGTTTGAATACGATTTTATACGTCTATTCCAGTAAAGTAATTTTTTCGCATTCCCTTCTTTCTCCAATTATGCTCTATTTATTAAAATAGACATATCTTTGCTTTGTTTTTATTTTACAGTGCCTTAACATATCTGTGGAATATGGTAAATAAAAGTTATCGTTTTATTTTATTATCTATTCCATAAATTAAGCAAACCGTTAGTGATAATATTTCACTTTTTTTCGTTTTTTTACCCGTTCTTTAATCCAGTCGTATATATGTTCCAAAAGTTGACGGTCGCTAACTAAAATAAATCATTCATTACAAACGGATGCATTATTATAACAGAAAAAATATCTTGGCATATTATTTATGTTGGTTCGAGGTTATTTTTTGGGTCACGTTTCAAGAGGGTTGTTAAATTAGTGCGAGATGAGAGAATAGAATGAATTGTGTGTATTTTTTTCAAGGTTTTGTTTTTATAAATATTTTTGTAAATTGCAAAAAAAACGGTGACGATGTTTGTCGCAGGCCATTTTATTTTTATTAAAGGCTTTCCTACGGCATGTCTAAGAAAAATGAAAGTATGCAGGGAAGGTAAACTTTTATGGAACATTTTTGTCTTCGTCTCGTATCAATTATAAAAATTAATAAATAACGTTTCAAGATTCCATATTGCCAAATTCCGAATAATTTTGCCAAATTTTAGGTTTTGTTTTATTCGATTAATTATTTATATTATTTCAGAAAACCTTTATTTGTAGCTACTTTTAACATTGAAAATATTCCTTAATAAAATCCGCCGCCTTTTCTGCCACCATAATCGTTGGCGCATAGGTGTGACCCGAGATCTCCTCCGGGATAACCCCAGCATCAACTACCCTCAAATTTTGAATCCCATGGACCTGCAGTCGAGAATTTACCACCGATGTTCTGGTATCGTTTCCCATGGAAGTTGTTGCGACTTGATGCGCAAACTGTAACATACATTTACTTATTTCTAATGAAGCTGTTCAGAAAGCGTTTTTAATATCTTTAGCTTGGAAATTAACATTTTTTAACAAAGTTTTACGCTTTTACAACTCCATTCCAAATTTTGAACAGTGTGTATTCTTTACCCAGTCCTATTAATGAACATACAGCTAAACACAGTTTATAGAAGGCATAATAATGTTAGTTTGGAGTATGGGAAGATTGTTTACTATTCACAAATCTCCACTCGAACTTGCGGACGTTTTGGCAATGATCCTGTTGGTTTTTTCAAAGCTTAACATAAGGCGGAATCCAGAAGAATTTGTAAATAGTATTGCAGTAGCCTTTGGGAGTTTCTTTGAAAAATAAAAGAAAGGTAAGATTGTTATTTTTATTTTTTATTGTTATATCTTTGCTGCTAGTTTCATCTTGTTTACTTTTTACTTGTTCATTACATATTGCTTGTAAACTAGTTTATCCGTAAAATAAATATAAAAATAAAAAAAATATTAACACGAACTGTAACTAACTAATATATATATATATATATATATATATATATATATATATATATATATATATATATATATATATATATATATATATATACAGTGTGTCCAAGATAAGGATGCACAGCATGGGGATCTCGGAAACTATAAGAGATACAGTGTCGGTTAAATTAGACGAAAGTTGCGCATTTTGATACCGAACAAGATCCCGTTTTACAAATTTGAAAATTCCAAGCCGTTCCGGAAATATCCGAGAAAAACCGAAATATTGCGATTTCGTTTTTATTATTTTTTAAAGCTATTTGAAAAGATATGAAAAAACGGAAAACACTTTTCCATTGGCACTTTTTAATCTCTCCAAATTGACGTTAACAAATTTTCATTACAGCGTTTCGATTCCATGGAACCACCATCAACTTTGATTTTTCTTATGGGACGGAAAAAAAGTACACACAGTATTAGGTTGTGCTTTTCATTGCGAATTCAACGATGTACGATACAATACGGTTACTTATGTTTTTATCCAGAAAAATGGCTTTTTAATACATTTCTAGTATTTTATTGTAGTAGGCCATGAGATCCGAACGATGAAAGGCAAAAGAAAATGGTTGACAAGTTCGAGTTAATGTGTTTATTTATTTACTAACTCTAACTGTTCATTTAACATAACAACTAAATCCAACAAGTTAATGAAAAACAAATTCTATAACAAATGTTCGAATAAATGACCTCCATTTTCTAGGCATAAGTACGCCCGTCTCACGGTAGACTCCAAAACACGACTTAACATTTCAGGAGTAATTTTATTAAACGCTGCTCGTACTAATTGACGTAATTGTTCCTCGTTGTCAAAACATTCTTTGAATACCTCATTTTTTATGTAGCCCCATAAGAAAAAGTCCAAGGGAGTTAAGTCCGGGGACCTTGGAGGCCAAGGTGTTTCACTGTAAGTCCCAATGTATTTTCCATCAAACCGTTCAGTTAAATATTGGCGAACTTTTCTGGAGTTATGGGCTGGGGCACCATCTTGTTGGAACCAGCAGCCTTGCACAGCGCCTAGCGGTAAATCATCTAAGGCATCTTCTAAATCGTGCCTCAAGATGTCAAGGTACCGCTCGGAAGTTAAGGAATTATTATAGAAAATAGGGCCTATAATCTTGCTACCAAAAATCCCACACCAAATATTAAACCCAAAGCGAACTTGATGTCTGGATAGTCTATTAACACGTGGATTTTGTTGCGACCAATAGTGTGTATTGCGCCTGTTATAAATACCGTTATTGGTCACCATACTTTCATCAGACCAAATCACTTTATATGGAAAATTAAAACTCTCATCACACATCCTGGTATACCACTCACAAAAATGTCTACGTCGTTCGTCGTCACCCGGTTTTAATCCTTGACATATTCTGAATTTGTAAGGCTTAAATTCATTTTTCCTTAAAATAAACTGAGCTGTAGATTTAGCTACCCCATTCTGGTCTTCAATTTCTCTGGTAGAAGTTTGTGGATTTTCGATAACAGATTGTAGAACAATGTATTGGTTTTCTTCATTGGAAGGTTTTTGTCGGGATAATGCAGGCTTCTTAAATGATCCATATTCTTTCAGATTAAATAACAAACGCCGAAAAAACTCTTGTCAGGTTGTCTCCGCTCTGGGTATTTGTTAGAATACATACGCTCGGCTTCCACACAATTTCTTTGGCATCAGATGTAGCAAGACAGCATATCACATTTTTCTTCGTTTGTAAAATTACCTCCCTCCATTGTAGAACAAAATAAATTAGAAAAAGACAACAACAATAAAAATACAAAAACAATAACTAAAGGAATAAACTTATGATCGACTGATAACAAAGACAAATAACATTAATGTGTCATTGAAATTGACTGGATGTCATTTTGTCATGGCCTACTCCATTTAAATGCTGAAATGTATTAAAAATCCATTTTTCTGGATAAAAACATAAGTAACCGTATTGTATCGTACATCGTTGAATTCGCAATGAAAAGCACAACCTAATACTGTGTGTACTTTTTTTCCGTCCCATAAGAAAAATCAAAGTTGATGGTGGTTCCATGGAATCGAAACGCTGTAATGAAAATTTGTTAACGTCAATTTGGAGAGATTAAAAAGTGCCAATGGAAAAATGTTTTCCGTTTTTTCATATCTTTTCAAATAGCTTTAAAAAATAATAAAAACGAAATCGCAATATTTCGGTTTTTCTCGGATATTTCCGGAACGGCTTGGAATTTTCAAATTTGTAAAACGGGATCTTGTTCGGTATCAAAATGCGCAACTTTTGTCTAATTTAACCGACACTGTATCTCTTATAGTTTCCGAGATCCCCATGCTGTGCATCCTTATCTTGGACACACTGTATATATATATATATATATATATATATATATATATATATATATATATATATATATATAATATATATATATATATATATATATATATATATATATATGGATGGAAAAATGTGATGTGACGAGTGTTCGAAGTGTTTTCGGAGCGCGAGCATTGAAGATGCCAAGTGAGATTTTGGCGAAACGTCTGCAGGATTCCAGTCGGATGCAGGATTTGCAGGATTCCAGTCGGAGTTCAACGAGCGAACGGATGATATCCCGGAATATAGTGTCATCATATATGTATATATATATATATATATATATATATATATATATATATATATATATATATATATATATATATATATATATATATATATATATATATATATATATATATATATATATATATATATATATATATATATATATATATATATATATATATATATATATATATATATATATATATATATATATATATATATATATATATATTTTCACGTATTGATTCACGGATGGAAAAATGTGATGACACTCCGACTGGAATCCTGCTGACGTTTCGCCAAAATCTCACTTGGCATCTTCAATGCTCGCGCTCCGAGTGGCGAAACGTCTGCAGGATTCCAGTCGGAGTTCAACAAGCGAATGGATGATATCCCGGAATATAATGTCATCATATATATATATATATATATATATATATATATATATATATATATATATATATATATATATATATATATATATATATATATATAATTTTGATATTCATTGTAGATATGTAGATCAAAACACGTTTACCAACAGTTCGTTTCCTAGTAATAGCTACACATACTGTACACATATTGTTCGTTTTTCTTAAATATGCAAATGACAGAATATATCAATTTTAAAAAATTGTACAACCCTTTTGTTCTAAGTTGACGATTGTCTTTTATAAAACGGAAAGGATTTTTTTGGTTCTTGAAATTGACTATGTTTATTTTTTCTAAACTCGCTGATGTCAAATTGGTAATATTACGTGCGAAAAATCTGAAAATCTATCGAAAAGATCGCACATTTACCCAGTTGAATTGTCTCAAAACGCAATGCCACCATTGTTTTGACTTCCTCTCATGTAGATTGTCACATGGTGGCACTTTTGGATATACAAGCCTGACATCATTATTTTGAAATGTTTCGGTTTCACTTAGTCTTTCTAATATTTGTATTGCACCATACATCGTCTCTATATCGTACCCATCTTCATCTGAGAAAAAATTTGGATTTATTAAGGGCATATCCCTCGGATCAGTTGATTTTAATGTTACAGATCCTCTGGATTTCGGATGTAGTTGGGATATGAAGCCAATAAAGTCAGTTTGAGGTCTGATGTCGAGTAGTTCGTTGTAGAATGTGTCTAATCTGGAATAAATACGAAAGCTGGAAAATTTACATTTAGGCATTTAATGTCGAACTTAATATTGAATAGTTTCAAGATCCAGGTTCCGGTATTTTTTTCAATAAATTTCTATGTTTCACAACATATGCCTTTAGCAACATAAAAATTTACCATGGGATAGCGGTAGGCGATATTTTATGAGGGATGAACACGACACATCGGAACGATAATGTACGGGACTGGCCAATTTCGTTCGGAGCTCAATTTTGCGAGCTACAGGGTAAATTTGTAAAAAATTCTCATACATTTTATATTTCTGAAAATTGTGAATTTTTGAAGGGGATTGATTTTAATTTTTCAAAGAAACTTCCACGGGCTACTGTAATATTTTTTATAAAATTTTTGGATTCCTCCTGACTCCTGCGTCGATTTTTGTTGAGTCCGGTAGAGATCTGAGTCGCGGTTAAGATTCTTAGGTCGCTTATAGATTTCTATAGACTCTTGGATTTTTCGTTGGTAGAAGAATTGATTACATGCAAGAATTTTAGTTTTACCGAATAAATTTTTTTTCCGGTTTCGTGGTTGTGTTCGGTAACTGCTCATGAGTTTATTTGTCTTAGTCTTAAGACTCTTTCATGTTCTTTGAGCCTAGTTGATATTTTTCGTCCGGTCTCTAAAATGTATTCTTTGCCGCATATGCATATGCTGTAAACTCCTGGCATCTCAAATGGAATTTTGTCTTTGACGGATCGAAGATGTTGAGAGATTTTTGGACGAGTGGTAAATCTGGTTTTGACGTTATATTTCTTTAGAACCTTTGATATGTGGTCAGTGATATTCTGAATATAAGGAAGGATAGCAGTGGCAAGTGTGGGTTTGCTTTCGGTTTCATTGCTATTGGAAGGTTGTGGTGAAGTGTATTTTGTGATAGAACGCTTAATATCTTTAATGTGAAAATTATTACAGAGAAGAGCAGAGGCACGGTGTTTTAATTCTGGGTTTAATGACTCGGGTTGAAATAGTTGTGCGGCTCTGTAAACAAGAGAGTTGATAACCGATGATTTGTGGGACCGGTGGTGATGTGACAATGCATGAAGGTATCGATCTGTGTGCGTAGGTTTTCTGTACACACAATGACTCAATGTTAGGTCTGATTTTCTATTGATAAGAATATCTAAGAATTGGAGGTCGTTATTAGTTCCTATTTCAATGGGTTGATTTTTTAATATTTCTCAGGATGAATTCGCTAGTTGAAATGCAAATGTCAAATTTCAATTATGTTTTAAGTTTAAACATAGCTTATACTATAATTTGTTAAAACATAAAATATACTAAAAATGAAAACATGACTAACAAATTTAACGGAAATAAGATTAAAATTAAAAAACAAAACAACATAAAATTTTTGGAAAAAAAGAAAACAAGAAGTTTTTTTCAATATGTATTCATTTCAGTTAAAAAAAATAAACGACTCAGAATGATACTTGAAGTTTTCTCAAAAATCGAGTAGGGAATATTTTGATATATATGCAATTAATTAAAACTTAACTAAATTGACTCGTATATTCGCATTGAGATGGTTTGTTTGGCGTGTGACATAATATTGATTTTCTGGGAATTATTATTACATGTAATCTTGATATTGTTTGAAAGTGTGTGGTGTATATATGTATGTAGCTTTATACTTACTGCCAGATGGATGTCAATTGCTCTTCTGTTGGGGCTTGGAAGCCAAGTACGATTTCGACGTCTGGTCTATGCGTAGAATTTTGTAAATTAATAAAAATAACAGTTTCATGAGGGCCGGTAATTAGCGGCCTCTGATTTTTCTGGTATAATATTAGTTTTTCTCTTAGAGTAATATTGTAAAATGTAGTGTTCGTTCTACAAAATATCAATCCAATCTGTTCTGACAATGCCTAAAATATATTTTACCTAAAATAAAGCATCGTATACAAGGGATGGTCTTGTGAATTTTGTCCAACTGGCAAATCCTGGATCACGGGAACTTTTAAATCTTGCAGGTGCTTACGCGGTCCTATTCCCGAAAGCATTAAAATTTGTGGGGAGTTTGCGGCGCCTGCTGATGATATCACTTCTTTTCTTGCTTTCGCAGTATACAGCCTGCCATTTTTAACAAACTCCACTCCATGTGCCGTTTTGTTGATGATTGATATTTTGGTAACGAAACTGTTGAGACTCACATTAAGATTTTTTCTGTGCTGGATTGGATCTAGAAATGCTCTAGAGGTGCTACACCTTTTATTTTTCTTGAGTGTGAATTGCGTTTTACTGACACCGTTCACATGCTCACCATTGTAATCATTTATTTTGGGTAGACCTAGCTCTTCGAACGCTCCAAAAATGAGCGGATCCTAAAATGTAAGCGTAATTAACTGATATTTTTTTATATTGGAGAGCGAAACAAAAAATAAAGAAATTTGTCAGAAATTCTACGGAGTTAAAGAAAAACTTCAAAGAGATATATTAAGAATAATTTGTTACACAAATTTCTTTCCCGGAATGGTTCAAATGCTTTGGTAAAAATCTACATTTTAGTTAATGAACAAATACATGCATAGGACGCAAGAAAAGGTTGATTAAAGTGATTGTTTGGTTGCCCACTGGGTGCGATTATAAAAATTCTTTGTAAGTATTTGTGTATATTGTGTTTCATCCTGTGTTTAAAATTTCTTTGGTTAATATTACTCCCGAATACACTTTAGCCAAATGTAACGACTAACGCAGTAACCAACAACAAATTTTAACAATCGTTTAAGTTATATTTTAATGACCACTTACAAATCCCGGCGTTGGAGGCGGGATATCGACAAAAAGATACCCGTTATCGCCATGGGAATCCTGTACTCTGGGAGTGAAAACGGCTTTTTCGGACTTTTTGAAATAAGGAAGAACATCTTTGTAAGACCATCCCGCATTTCCTAACTCTTCCCATCTATCGTAATCTTCGGGATGCCCTCGAACATACATCGCTGCGTTGATGGTAGACGAACCTCCACGTACTTTCCCTCTGTGATATCTGCATTGCTGATTGATGCCGCCTTTGGAATGTCCCTTTTTATTACTCGATAAAAACAAATTCGAACGATTTAATTTTTACCTAAACAACACGTTTTTTGTGTAGTACTATTGTAGCGCCAGTTCATGTCCGAGTTATATAGATAACTCTGAAAACCTAAAACGTCACTAAACGCGTTATCGCTCCCACCAGCCTCCAGTAGCAAAACCGTCCATTGTTCCACTTCCGTCAGTCTGTTCGCCAGAACAGATCCGGCTGCTCCCGCCCCTATTATGATAAAATCGAATGTTCCAAATTCTGAAATAGATAAAGGCTCGCGATATTATGCAAACTCCCCCAATAAAAGTTACAATGAATACGCATTACACGAAATTGTCTTTAATTTTTTATCTGTATAGTTAGGAATTTTATCTAGAAATCAGAAATGCGCCGAATATTGCGAAGCATTGCACGCCCAGCTTTCCTGTCGAAGATTATATCCATAGGATAGAATATCGTAGTAGTATTTAACTAAAGGTATTTACTTTAAAATTAGCATTTGTATCAAAACTCAATTTAGTACTACTATAGTACCGACATATCTACATAGCTGGAAGATCAATTTCTGGATTGCATCGAATAATATATTATTTATAGACTGTGTGTATGTAGACCGAGAAATAGCAGATGATTTGCAATTTAATAACAATAGTAGAATAGAATTAGCATTTTCTGGAAAACCATCAATGAACTTGTGGCAGCTTGAGTATGTAAACGGGGAAGAGTAGATGATTTGTACCGTCAAGAAATAGCTAATATAATTATAGAACCACTGAAGGGAAATAGCCAAGGTGGAGCAGTGGAGTGGATTGAAATATCTTCAAGGATGATAGGAGACACCCTGTTAAAAAAAATCAAGAACTTAATATCTACAAGTCTGCCATTTGATTCAATTAAATAACAATAAAAGGTCAATTTGTGCATATTAAAATTGAATATAGAACTTACCATATATGTTGGAGTCAGTGACATGAATCAGTTTGCTGTTATCTGTAGGACGAATATATTTCTCTGAAGCTGAAATATTTCTTTCTACTGATTCAACGAATTCATTAAAGTCGGTATAGTGAGTAAATCCGTTGGTTATTGAAATAAGCAATATTAACAACAAATCTTCTCGCATTATTATGAAACACCTCACGTTCATCTATTTCAAAGGAATGAAGAGTAATTATTTTGGAATGGCAGTACTCTTGCAGCACTTTACCAACAACTTTTACAATAACGATAAGTTAGTCATATCGTAAATAAGTCTAACAGAAAGAAACGCAAGCGTAGAACGTAATGCTGGTTCGAGAAATGGACAGCAAGCTTGAAGCTTTAAAAAAATCCAGCATTATAAATCCTCGCTTATCATGAATTCTAAAGTTTTTACCTTATGCTTGTATGTTATCTTTGCTATAGGTAAATTTTGTTATTTCGTTTGTTTTGCTTTTGTTCTTGCCAAAAAAAGAACCATTCCGTTCGAGTGAAGCCGTTTGAACCGTTGACCGTGACGCATTAGGTGAACGATTGCCGCTGCCATTGTCGAATTTTTTTATCGTCACCTTACTTTAAGTAACAAAATTATTACCATTAACTGATAATTGAAAGATATTATTTTCAGTGCCGCAATTAATGGTTCCCTGAATTTTTTCTTCCGTCTGTCTAAATTTATTTATTGTTGTTATTGAGGAGGCAAACCTCATGATTAGTGAATGCTTTTTTTTTAGTCAGAGTTGTTGGTTTTGGTATTTATTTATTACTGACATAATATCTCAAAGTAATAAAGATATATATGTGTATATTACTAAATAAAAATATATTTCCTTAAGATCTTCTACTTAATTTGCAGTTCGGTCAGCAAACTTAATAATTTAATGTTTCTTCCTACCACAATCAATTAAAATAAACTCAGCTAAGCAGGCATGTTTCTGCTTTCTGTTGATTTTGCGATTTGCGGAATTTGTCTATTTAAAGGAATAATATGTGTAGATGCTGATGTTGTTTTTTTATTAAATTCAGTATTACATCAAACAAGAATTCTCCGACGATTAATATACAGTATAGTGAGAAGTTTAACCACCGATTTGACACTGAAATTGCCAAAATTGATCGGTGGAAATTGGTACATCATTTTTGGTAACAATTTATGAATCATTTGTAAATTCGGGGTGACTTTTTTATTCAAAATTGGCCCACCCTTCCGCGAGTGAAATTAGATTTGTAAAGGCAAAAGTGTTAAATTTTTTCGTTGGAAGTTAAAAAACAGATGGTATGGTTGTCGTGGCCGCTTTTTCTTTAAATTATAAACAAAAGTTAATTAATAATATATTGGTTTTGACGAACTTGTTATTTATTATCCTTGGCAATTTCAAGGTTCCGTTCTTTGTTTCTTTTTTTTCAGTGATAAATGCTCCTTCGATCGAACCAAAAGCCGAATTCAAACTTATTTGATAAATTATTAATAGAGACTTAAAATTAAATTGTATATCAATTTATTAGTTTAGAAATGTAGCTATTTATTTAATTTTGAAAATCTTCCTTAATAAAATGTGCAGCCCTTTCTGCCACCATCACCGTTGGCGCGTAAGTGTGACCGGAGATTTCTTCGGGTATAACTCCGGCATCAACTACCCTCAATTTTCGAATCCCATGGACCTGCAGTCGAGAATTTACCACCGATGTTCTCGTATCGTTTCCCATGTAGGTTGTTGTTGCGATTTGATGTCCAACCTGTTACATAAACCTCAAAAAATGTCATAGTAACTTGCAGATATTTAATATGAATAGAGCAATGCGAAACCTTGTTTTTATGATGCGTAACAGTAACCAATTCACTTAAGTTTGCTTAAAACAGGTTTACGTTTTTTAAGCATTAAATTTAGTATGCATTATGTCCCCTTGTCGTATAAATAACATTGATGTAGTTCAGAGGGCATTTTTTTAACACATTGATTACAATGTGATTAGGATCGGATTTTCAAATAACAATAGAAAATTTTGATTGGTTTGTATTATTTCGCAGCCCTTTTAAATAACATAGAGCTAAACACATTACTTATTGCTTTTAAACTGGTTAATCCGTTAAATAAATATATAAATACATAAATTATTAATACAAACTACATTATTATTGTATGTGTGTGTGTGTGTGTGTGTGTGTTTTAATATCTCTTTTTGTTTATTTTCTTACGTCACTTTAGTAAACAAGACACTGTTCGTTTTCTAGAATTAAGTACACCAAAAACTCGACCTAGAATTTACAGATTGTTCGTTGTTGTAATTGCGAAACATTAGTCAATTTATATTTACCTAAATGTTGAGAAAGAGACACCTGTTTGAATTTTTTCCTGTAGTATAAGAGCTATAAAATAATCGTGGTGTTTGATTTGTAAATTTTTGAAACCCCTTTGTAATACCCTTAAAGTTCGAATTTGAAGGTAATATAACTTTTGCGTAGGCTTTTCCTTTTAAATAAATCGCGAATAAAGTCTTAAAATCTATGCATGTCAAGTTGGAAATATTACGTGAGAAAAATCTGAAAATCTGTCGAAAAGATCACACATTTACCCAGTTGAATTGTCTCAACACGCAATGCCACCATTCTCTTGACTTCTTTTTATGTAGATTGTCACATGGTGGCACTTTTTGATATATTAGAGTCACGCCATTCTTTTGAAATGTTTCGGTTTCACTTAGTCTTTCTAATATTTGTATTGCACCATACATCGTCTCTATATCGTACCCTTCTTCATCTGAGAAAAAAATTGGATTTATTGAGGGCATATCTCTAGGATCGTTTGATTTTAATGTTACAGAACCCCTGGATTTCGGATGAAATTGAGATATGACGCTAGTGAAGTCAGTTGCAGGTCGTCGGATATCGAGTAGTTCATTGTAAATTTTCTCTAGTCTGAAATGAAACAAAAAAAGTTGATCGCTTATTGCAAAAATTCACATTTACCCAGTATAGCACGTACTGCCAAACTTAATGCAGAATAAGTTTCAAGATCCAGACTCTTAATTTTTGTCATTAAATTTCCGTTTATTATTTTTCGTAAATCTTTTTATTTTTTTTTTAAATTTTTAGGCTCGATCAGAATGAGGGATTTTAGCAAAATGAAAATAAAAATTTGCTATGAGACAACGGCAATGCATTCTATTATTAGGGACACACCCATAATCTAATGAATAAAGCGGGCCAATTTCGTTAGGATTTGATGGTTTGGAATATTTCCCAGCATATATCGGTAGACGAGTAGAGATTTTCCGGGGTTCATTTTTGAGTTTGAATATGACAAACTTCTCGTGATACATCACCTTGTTTTCCAGCTACCGGGCGATTCTGAATTAGGAGAAAATCGTCACATATTTTGTATTTTTAAAAATTCCAAAATTTTGAAAGGGATCTTTACTACTTACAATTGTGAAATCGCATTTTTTTCAAGAGGTAACATAGCTTATGTTGTAATTTTTAAAATCGTTTAGTATGCTATAAATCGAAATATTACTAGTTACATGGCATGTCCCACAAAGAAAATACGTTATGTTATCGAAAATTGCCGTTTGAAGTTTGAATTTTCAGATGTGGAATTAACCTAAACAATATTAAAAAATTCCGGAATTTCTTAAAATTTAGTAGGATTTTTTCAATATGTATTCGCTTGAGCTCGAAAAACACAGAAAAGACGAATCAAGATGAGGTTATTATAGTGGTAATACGCAAAGCCATAAATAGTCACCGTAAAATGTGGGTTTTGATTAGATCAAGAACTGAAAAAAGTGCATTCTGAGATTTTGTACCAATCTTATGAACATTTTAACATAATACTGACATTTTCTTGAAAGTTTGCAGGGTATATATGTAGGTATTAGCTTTATACTTGCTGCCAGATGGATGTAAATTCCTGTTTCGTTGAGGCTGGAAGACCAAATGACATTTCCACGTCTGGTCTACGCTTAGAATTTTGAAAATTAATGAAAGCAACGGTCTCCTGAGGACCGGTAATTAAGGGTCTCTCATTTTTCGGGTACAGTTTTAGTTGTTCTCTAAGAGTAAGATTGTAAAAAGTAATGTTGGTTCTACAAAATACTAATCCAATCTGTTCCGACAATGTCGAAGCCTAAATAAAATTTTACCTAAAACCTGGATTGAATCTAGAAACGCTCTAGAGGCGCTACACCTTTTATTTTCGTTGAGTGTGAATTGCGTTTTACTGACACCGTTCACATGTTCACCATTGTAGTCATTTATTTTGTGTAGACCTAGCTCTTCAAAGGCTCCAAAAATTAGGGAGTCCTAAAATTTATTTTATATTATAATACAAAACCAAAAATAAATAGAAATTTATCTGATTTAGGGCAGTATTAGCTAAATAGTATTAGGAGTTTAAGAAAAAAATGCTAATTTTAAGAAATATGTTAGAAATAATTAGAAAGTCTTAAATTGTTTGGCCAATTGCTGTGGTCATATAATAAATGCTTTTTTCTATAAAAAATATTTAGTTAGGCAAAAATACCTTCATTTTAATATTCCTTTAGCTTATCACATATAGGATGCAAAAAAGGCAGGAAATCAAAGTTTTTGAGTTGGCTAAAGGATGGGATTTAAAAAAAATTGTAGGAATTTTTGTATATTGTCTTATCTCTGCGCTTGAAAAGCTTTAGATTTTTTTATTGACTAGATAAAACCAAAACAACAATTTTGGCCTAGTGATTAATAGTAGATTCACAAGAAATTGTATAATTTATATTTTAATGACTACTGACAAATCCTGGACTTGAAGGCGGGATATCGACAAAAAGATTCCCATTATCACCATGGGAATCCCGTATTCTGGGCTCGAAAACGGCTTTCTCGGACTTTTTGAAATAAGGAAAAACATCTTTGCAAGATCATCCCGCATTTCCTAACTCTTCCCATCTATCGTGGTCTTCGGGATGCCCTCGAACATACATCGCTGCATTGATCGTAGACGAACCTCCACGTACCTTTCCTCTATTATATCTGCATTGCTGATTAATGCCGGCTTTATTACTAAATTCGAACGATTAAATTTTTACTTAAACAACACGTTTTTTGTGTAGTACTATTATAGCCCCAGTCCATATCTAAGTTATAAAGATAACTCTGAAAACCTAAAACGTCACTAAACGTGTTATTGCTCCCACCAGCCTCTAGTAGCAAAACCGTCCATTGTTCCACTTCCGTCAGTCTGTTCGCCGGAACAGATCTGGCTGGTCCCGCCCCTATTATGATAAAATCGAATATTCCGAATTCTGAAATAGATAAAAAGTCGCGATATTATGCGATCTCTCCAAAAAAAAATTTAAATGGATACATATTGGACGAAATTGTATTGCATTTTGTACTTGTACATAAAATTGGAAAGTTTATCTATATATTAATTAAGCTAAGTAATGCTCGCTTAGCTTTTGCATTGAAGTTGAGTTTATTTGAGTTACCCTTTAAAATAAAATTACCATTAACATTATAATTCATTGGTATTTTATTCTAAGATCGATCTACGTACATAGCATGAGGATTAATTTCTGCACTGCGTAGAATATCTTATATCAGAATTATGATTTGGCAAATACCTAACGATCGCGTGTATGTAAATGGGAAACTAGCACTTGATTTGGAAATTTAAGGAATAGCTTACATATAAATTTAATACAAATAGAAGCAATTGATTAATATAACTCCAAGGACGATGGAAGATGGTCTGATTGAAACTGATTGTCACTAATTTTAACAGTGAAAAGAAAATCAAGAACTAAGTTATTTACAAATTTAGTATTCGATTCATTGGGGAATGAAATATTTTTCCTACTAGCGGATGAAAAATCGCAAATTCAATTATAATAATAATAAAAGGTATTTGTGCACAATAAATTTAAATATAGAACTTACCATATGTATTGAAGTCAGTTACGTGAACTAGTTTGCTGTTATCTGTAGGTTTAATATATTTCTCTGAAGCTGAAATATTTTTTTCTAAAGAGTCAACGAATTGATTAAAATTGGTTTACTGAGTAAATCCGTTGGTTATTAAAATAGCCAATATTAACAACAATCTCTCCGACATTACTCTGGAATGAGGAAAGAAGTCGCAAACAAATTCTTTTGCAATAAAAATAAGAAACTCCTATTCAAATAAGTGTAGAATAAAACACGCGTTCAATGTAATGTCTGTTCGAAAATCGACAGCAAGCTTGACATTTTAAAAAAATTCGATCCTCGCTTATCATTTATTCTAATAATTACGTTTCCTGTTTTCCTGTTCCTGTTTGTTTGCTATTTGCGACATCTCCATATTTACGGGATTAATATGTTTAAATGTTTTTGTTTTTTTTTATTAAATACTACATAATACTTCTTGGACGATAACATACAATACGGTTAGGTTTACCAACAAAGGCTGACAACAGTATATGACACATCGGTTTTGATTTGACACTAAAATTCTCAGAATTGATTTGTGGGAGGGAATTGTCAACCCGTTTTTGGTAACAATTTTTTCCGTTTTATTTAAATTCAGGGAGAGTCGATTGAATTTTGTTCAAGATTTTCGTTGTCAAATAAATAGTAAAAAAATATCCGCCATCATTTTAATTTAGGTACCCCTTCAACAATCCTTCGCGTCAGGAATATATAAGTAAGGAGATAAGCTTCTTATAGGACATTTTTAAAGTAGCTATTTGCTCAAAGCGCTTTTTCGTGTTCCTGAATTATTACCCCAAGAACGGAGTTTTATATTATATAAATTAATTAATAATATATTGTTTTTAACGACTTTATTGTTAGTAGCCTTGGAACTTTAAAGTTTTTGGTCTTTGTTGCGTTTTCTTTATTCCTGTTTTAAACGCACCTTCGATCGAATTTAGATTTATTTGATGAATTTTCTTGTATATCAATTTATTAGTTTTGGAATGTAGCTATTTATAACGGATTTGAAAATCTTCCTTAATTAAATCCGCAGCCTTTTCTGCCACCATAACCGTTGGCGCATAGGTGTGACCCGAAATTTCTTCGGGTATGACGCCAGCATCTACCACCCTCAGTTTTCGAATCCCATGGACCAGCAGCCTAGCATTTACTACAGAGGTTCTTGTATCGTTTCCCATCGAGGTTGTTGCGATTTGATGTCCAAACTGTAACAATTACATAATCATTTAACATAACGTAACATAGTCTTTAGAAACAACTAAAAATAATAACAAAAAATTTTGGATTCAGGAAGACATTTAAAAAATTAATTTAACAAAAAGTGCAATTAAAATTTAGTTATTAAATTTTCGGACAAACACCTGCTTGAAGTTTGAAAAAAGATTCACAATTTGTAAATTTTTGGGAATACTTTTGTAAATATTTATTTGCCATTTTATATGGTGTAGCCAGGATCACATTTACCCAGTTGAATTGTCTTAAAACGCAATGCCACCATTCTCTTGACTTCCTCTCATGTAGATTGTCACATGGTGGCACTTTTGGATATACAAGTGTGGCACCATTATTTTTAAAGGTTTCGGTTTCGCTTAATCTTTCCGATATTCGTATTGCTCTGTACATCATCTCTATGTCGTACCCATCTTCGTCTGAGAAAAAATTTGGGTTTACTAATGGCATATCCCTCGGATCGTTGGATTTTAACGTTACAGAACCTCTGGATTTCGGATGCAGTTGGGATATGATGCCGATGAAGTCAGTTTGAGGTCTGATGTCGAGTAGTTCGTTGTAGATTGGGTCAAATCTGAAATAGGGGATTTAAAACTAAATTAATTAAAATTAAGACCTTCCACAGGAACTTCAATATCATGTCTATCATGAATGAATGATCGGCACTCGGCTAAATACGGATATTTAGTATTGTTAGTTTTGGTCAGATTGTAATCATTGTTATCTAATGTTCGACGTTGGAAGTAAATGTGATGAATAAACTGGATAAAGATCCCATGGACGGCTAGGATGGCAAATAAGGAGGTTTCTAACCATCTCGACAAGAACCGCGAGCTCCTCAATTCTACAAAGAAGAGAAAGACTATCTTCGTCACGTCAGAGGTACCTGCAACTTAATCATACAAGGCATGATAGATGGCAGAAGAGGATTGGGACCGAAAAAGATGTCGTGGCTGCGGAAAATGAGGAAATGGAAGGGCATAAGCGAGATGCAATCGATAATTCATGCTGCCAGAGATGGGAAATGGTTGTTTAATTAATATGAAGAAGAAGAAGAACGTTTCTTGAGTGATATCCGTCAACAGAGCAATTTGTTTTGTGTTTAGATTTGAAACCGGTAAGCTTTTCCCTTAATATTGAACTTTCGGATGAACCCATAAAACGAAACCAAACGAACAACGCAAACATGAAACTTATTTGAAAACAATGCCCATTCTAAATTTTACTTGTGTTGTGTAACTGCTCATACATACTGAAAAATGGATGTCAATGTCGGTCCCGTTGGATCCGGGAACCCCAGCGCCATTTCTACATCGGCTCGACGCGAAGAGTTTTGAAAATTAATTAAAATAACAGTCTCATGAGGGCCGGTAATTAGAGGCCTCTGATTTTGCAAGTAGAGCTTTAATTCTTCTTTTAGGGTGAGATTGTAAAATGTAGTGTTGGTTCTAAAAAACACTCATGTAAACGTGCTTTCTTAAAGCATCATATTTGCCTATAATGAAGCATCATAAACAGCGGATGATCCTGTGAATTTTGCCCAACTGGCAAATCCTGGATCACGGGAATTTTTAAATCTTCCAGATGTTTCCGCGGCCCTACCCCCGACAGCATTAAAATTTGTGGGGAGTTTACAGAACCAGCTGATGAGATCACTTCTTTTCTTGCTTTGGCTGTATAAACTTTGCCATCTTTCACAAACTCCACTCCATGTGCCGTTTTGTTGACGATCGATATTTTCGTAACAAAGCTGTTTAGACTTACTTCGAGATTTTTTCTGTTTCGAATTGTATCTAGAAATGCTCTAGACGTGCTACACCTTTTATTTTTCTTGAGTGCGAATTGCGTTTTACTGATACCGTTCACATATTCACCATTGTAATCGTTTATTTTGTGTAGACCCAGCTCTTCAAACGCTCCAAAAATAAGGGGATCCTAAAATGTAAATCTCGCAAATCATATTAGAAGTTTGAGAAAGAAACCTTTTAACACCAATAGTCTGTAAAAAAATAAATAAATTTTGCGTTAGCATCTTTTAAGTGGTTTGGTTTGATTGGCTCTCGGTTATGTTCCTCATTTAAAAATTACAGATTTTAAAAGTTCTTGAAGGTTATTTTTGAACAGTTCATGTTTGAAAGGATACCGTTAAAATTGCTTGTCTCCCCTTGGGACGTAATTATTATTTGGATTAGCGAGTTGGACGTTCACAGGAAATTGGTGAAAATCTATTTTAATGACTACTCACAAATCCCGGCGTTGAATGCGGGATATCGACATAAAGATACCCGTTATCACCATGGGAATTCTGTATTCTGGGGGCAAAAACTGCTTTTTCGGACTTTTTGAAATAAGGAAGAACATCTTTGTAAGACCATCCCGCATTTCCTAACTCTTCCCATCTACCGTAGTCTTCGGGATGCCCTCGAACATACATCGCTGCGTTGATCGTAGACGAACCTCCACGTACTTTTCCTCTGTGATATCTGCATTGCTGATTGATGCCGCCTTTGGAATGTCCCTTTTTATTACTCGATAAAAGCAAATTCGAACGATTTAATTTTTACCTAAACAACACGTTTTTTGTGTAGTACTATTGTAGCCCCAGTCCATGTCCGAGTTATAAACATAAGCCTGAAAACCTAAAATGTCACTAAACTCGTTGTCGCTTCCACCAGCTTCCAGAAGCAAAACCGTCCATTGCTTGACTTCCGTCAGTCTGTTAGCTAAAACAGATCCTGCTGCTCCCGCCCCTATTATTATAAAATCGAATGTTCCAAACTCTGCAATAGATAAAGTATCGCAGTTGAATGCAAATTCGTTCAAGAAAATTTAAAATGAATATGAAATAATGAAATAAAAATTGTCGTTCATTTTGAACTGAAATTAATGAATAAATTAATAAGTTCACCCAGAAATTAGAAACGGTCACATATCGGGCCTGCTTATAAACAGCGCTACTTATAGCCATGATGTAGTGAACTTAGATTTGTTGGGTAAGTACTATCTTTCTGATGATATCTTTTGGGCATATTTTTTTGGGAAACCAAGCTTTTAAATGTCTAATTAGTTGCGTAAATAATATGGCCATCAAAATATTACTGGGGCTGTGTTTAAAATTAAAATAATTTTAAATTATAATTACTACAAAAAATGCTAACGATAATTTGAAGATTCTGGAGAGGAAAGCTTCAATGGAAACGTTTTCCTTTTTCAGAAAGTTGCAGAATATCACTACATTATTATGACAATCCAAAATTGAACGATTTGAAATGGTCAAAGTATTCATAAAAAATAACTTATATCCAGTAAAGTTTTACAACGAACTAAAATATTTTGGAATGTAATATAAATTATAGAGGAACCGATTTTTGAACGTTGTATGTATAAGATATAGTGAAAAAAAAAGGATTTCTGCTTGATTGTATTTGGTTTGGATCTAGGGGCACAACCATCTACATAAGAGATGTGCTTAACAAATTATACCATCAAATATGCTGAAGAATTCCAAATTTTATGCACAGAGGATGTAAAAGAAAGAAGTGTGAACGAGAAACTTGTAACAAATAACTTATGATTAAAAATTTAAAAACAACAAAGCACGACAAGGTAATAAGTAAAGAAACAACATCCTAAAGAGGTCTGGTTTAAAAATAGTGTGTATGTTTCCTAGTTGGAATATCGCCACATAAAAAACACTGATGCGAATGCTCTATCCACTTTAGCTTCTTTATTTGTACAAGCCCGCTAAGTAACAGCCACAAATTGACAGTAGCAGTGTTCGAATAATATTTTTACTATCTCGTTTTGCTCATTTAAAATTAATTCATAGAACGTTTTGAGATTTTCAACATAATGTTAATATAAAACTTACCATATGAAGTGGAGCTTGTGACGTTGACCAGTTTGCTGTTATCTGTAGGTCCAACATACTTTTTTGAAGCTGAAATATTCCTTTCTACCATTTTCACGAATTCTTCAAAATTCGTATGGTCGGCAAATCCCTTACAAAGTAAAATGTCCGGTATAAACAAAAAAAATCCCCACATTATTTTTAAATGTCCCATGTTTACAAATATTATTATAAATTATACCAACAGTAACCGCGAATGTTTTAAAAATGCCCAGCTTATAAGCGTTCGCTTATCATAAAACGTCCCCATTAGTACCTCCATTCCAATTTTGACTTTTAACATTTTTTGTTTTCTGTTTATATGTTGCCTTTGCTACAGGAAAATTTTAACTTTTTTCCTTTTTTTTTTATAAGAATGAATTGACCTCTTGATTAGTACCAACACATTGCTGAACTGACCAAAACTTTTGGATTTGAAATTTTGCGTAAAAAATTTCTTATCATGTATTGCTTCGTTAGTTCTTACATGATTTATTTCGTGGAAAAAAAGTAAAAGGTGGTACATCCAATGTATGTTTTATGTACTAGCATTTAGCAAATGATGAATGAGCGTTCTTTCTATTTTTTGTTCTCGACAGGTTATCTAGACGTTATCGCTAATTGTTGGGTCGTAAATAACTATAATACTTTAGCAATAGTAGCCTGCTGGATCATAAATAACTATGCTACTTTACTAACGGCGTAAGCAAGTTCTGGCAAAAAAAATCTACTTATACCAATTAATTGGGATAGAGGATCAATTTCTTCGGAAAATAGTAAAATGGATAGGTAAACGTGTGGAGAGTAAACAAGGAGCATTTTGAGCAATTCTTAAATTTGTTATTTTCAAGTTTAGTTTCAGTTACTGACGAGTTAGTTTCACAGAACTTTTAAATAACTTAGTTTGTCCCTCCAGACAATTTATTTTCATAATTATTAGAAAAATGAATTTTTATTATGCAGCAGAGTTGCAATTACACTCAAATTCCAAATATTTTTTCCCAAGGTTTCTTTGTGGTTTGTTTGATAAAAAATCTTTCGAATGAACCGCCGTTGCAGACACAAGCAAAAAGAAAATCTTTTAAAACATCAATTGTGTTAAATTTTATTTGCCGCTTTTTCTGCCACCATCACCGTTGGTGCGCAAATGTGCCCCGAGGTTTCTTCGGGTATGACTCCGACATCAACTACTCTCAATTTTCGACTTCCATGGACCTGCAGCCTGGAATTTACCACCGATGTCCTGGTATCATTTTCCATGGAGGTTATTGCGATCTGATATCCGAACTGAAATTATAAACTATAAACTAATTCTCTTACTTATTTGTTAGTTCATTGCTGATTGAACATTTTGTCTTGTTGAAGTTTCTAATGAATCATTTAAAAAAATATATCTAACATACATGTAATAATGTACTGTTTCAAAACACAATGCCACCATTTTCTTTTTTCCGCCGATGGTCGCATGGCGGGACTTTTGGATATTCTAGTCTGACGACATTCTTTCTAAAAGTTTCGGTTTCACTTAGCTTTTTCAATTTTCGTATGACGCGTTACAGTGTCCCTATGCCGTATCAGTCTTTATCTGAGAAAAAGTTTGGGTTTACCAAAGCCACATCCCTCGGATCTTTTTTATTTTAATGTTACAAAACCTCCGGATTTAGGATGCGATTGAGATATAGTGTAGGCGATGTCGGTTAGGGGCCTAGTGTCAAATAGCTCGCTATAGATTTTTTTCAATCTGGAATAAATACTAAAACTGTCCTTAGCAGAATAATAATTTCAGTTCCTGAGCGGATTTTTTAGTACGAATAGAGACCTCAAGATATTTTGCTCTACGACATTTGCACAGTTTTAAATCTAATAATAATAATAAAATAATAACAATAAAATTAGTTGTAGGGTAGAGTTTTGGATTAAACGTTGTCTTTAAATATTGGAAGAAAATTAATAAGGTGAAAAATTAAAAACCTCAAAATTATTAGTTCAATTAATTAACTCAGTTTTAAAACTCAAGTTTCTAGGGGATGAAGAGAAGCTAGGTCGGTTCCGGAGTGTAGTGGGTAGGCGCCATGTTATTCAAAAAGCCTTCTCGACACAAGGAGCCGGCCAAAAGAAATAAACAATGCGAATCACGAACAATTTATTTCTTTCTTTATTTCTTCCAATTTCTGTTTGGGTGAGGGCCAATCCAATATAAATTATTAAAATCATTGAATAGATGATGGATAAATAAATTAAAATTAGTAATAATAATAATAACACATTGTCCAACATCCATATATATATTTGGTATACAATTAAGAGAGTTCGCAATCGAAATTGAGGTTGATAAAGCTAACATGGACTAGACCTCGAACATATGTTTCTCAGATTTAAAATTACGCACAATAAAACCATAATCAACATAAACTATAACAATTCTCGCTATGTGATTCACGAACGTAAGTTTTTGATCTAAATGCACGCCTAGATCTTTAGTTTCTATAAGAAGATCGAAAATTACATTTGAGGTTTGATATGGAAAAATTAGTAATTTCTTTTAATCCGCTATAGTGAGTGTCTAAAATATTAACGGGGCAAACAAAAATATCAGCCCCAATCGAAGAACACAAACTGGTGGTAAGAAACAAACAACATTGGCGATCTACCAGCAATATCTGAAGTTGAAACTAGCCAAAACCACCTCGATATAAAATAATTTTTCTCGTCCTATTGCGGTATGTACCGTGTAAATACCGTATAATATTTTGCCCTTAAAATTTTTTGAGGAATATCTTAAGCTGTAGCGATTTAAGATTTATATGACCATTATCAAACAGAAAGAATATTTTTGCGCTTTGAAAGCACGCAGAACCAGCGTCAGTAATTAAAACTAAGATGCTAATTTGTATATTATAGTATATTATGCAACAAGTGCGGTGAACGGCATTTTATAATTTATTTAATGATTAATAATTAAATAATATTAATAATTTAATGTGAATTTATGAATTAATTGTGAATTTAAGTGAAAAGTTTACCAAACGTAGTTTTTGGGTACATTTTCGCCAGACCACACATTCACTGACATGGCCGTCAGAATTGACAAACGTCAAATTCAAGGCGTGGGAAATATCTCCGAAATCATCCGAGTGCTCCCAAACCCATGCGGAAATGTCAGAAGTCGTTCGGGCGGGAGTAGAAAATTGTATATTATGCAACAAGTGCGGTAAACGGCATTTGACTCACGAGTTTATTTGACACGAGCGGAGCGAGTTTTTAATAAACGAGTGAGTTAAAAAGTTTACCGAACCTGTTACATACTATACTTTTTCTACGACCTTTAGCTTTTAGGTACATTTTCGCAAAACAACACGAATAAATTCACTGACATGACCGTCAGAATTGACAAACCAAAACTTTATTAATATATACAGTAACTCGTTCACTCGTTCACTAACCTCCAGGTAGAGGTCAGTTCGTTTCCTGTTGCGGTGGAAAATCCGAACACGATGCCACGTATGCTCTCGCGAATAATTTTCAAAATAAATGAAGACCACAGTGTCTAGAGGGCCGGTAAACCGGTCTCTAATTTTTCAAATAAAATTTTTATTTTTCTTTTAGGGTAAGCTTGTAAAATGTATTGTTCGATCTACAAAACACCCATCCAATCATGTCATGGCAATCGCAATGCCAAATTTACCTAAAATAAAAACATTGTATACAAGGGGTCCTGCGAATTTTGTTCAATTGGCAAATCCTGGATCATAGGAATTTTTAAATCGTCCAGGTGTTGCCTCGATCCTATGCTGGACAACATTAAAATTTGAGGAAAGTTTACTGCGCCACCTGATGCGATCTTTTCTTTTTTTGCTTTCGCGGTGTAGAGTTTGGCATTTTGAACGAACTCCACCCCATGTGCCGTTTTATTGACGATCGATAGTTTCGTAACGAAGCTGTTGAGACTCAGTTCGAGATTTTTCCTGTGCTGAATGTTATCTAGAAATGCTCTAGAGGCGCTACACCTTTTATTTTTTTGTATGAACGTAAACTGAGTTTTACTGACTCCCGAAATATATTCCGCACTATAGTCGTTTATAATGTAATATTCCGTTTCATTCCGTATAGTAATTTCATATACCCGCCTTTTTTTTCTTCTCAGCTAAGCCAGTAAAATTGAAATGGTCATTAGGAAGTAAGGATTCAAAAAATAAGCCAATTCACTGCTTTTTTTTTCAAAAACTATAATTTGTTGAGTTCTCTATTAGAATTCGTATTATTTTATAGAATTTTATATTAGTTTACAATTGTTCTAGCATCGAAAACGAAAACAATGTGCCTAGGTTATTTTCAATAGCTGTTTTCCTATAATTTGTAGGAAAAGCCTGTCGTAACTTTAAAAAATGTGAAACCGTTCACTTTTGGGAAGAGCATTATAATTTTTGTTTGTTTGGACAAAGTGTGCAGTAGACAGCTTTGATGATAGAAAAGCTATATTGCTTTTATAATTTCTTTTTGTTTCTCCTAGACCGTCACATCACAGAAATTTATAGTAAATATGGATAAAACAAGGCGATAATAACATATTTACAACATTTTTAAAATACCATGAGGTTATCTAATGTGTTATCTACTTAGTAATATAATAATTGCATCCTACGAAAATAAAATATAAATCAAACTAATAATTTGATTAAAAAAAATCACTCATAAGAAAGCATTCATTACGTATTGTAATGAATACTTACAAACCCTGGAGTTGAAGGTGGAATATCGACATAAAGGTACCCGTTATCGCCACGAGAATCTTTTTTTCTAGGAGTAAAAAGGGCCTTCTCGGACTTTTTGAAATAAGGAAGCGTATCGTTGTGAGACCACCCTGGATTTCGTAACTCTTCCCAGAGTTAAAAACTGAACGCGTTATCGTTCCCACCAGCTTCTAATAGTAAAACAGTTCATTGTTAGTCTGTTAGCCAAAACAGATCCTGCTGCTCCCGCCCCTATTATGATAAACTCCAATGTTCCGTATTCTGAAATTTATAAAGTGTCACTCAATCGAATCGAGAAAAAAAATCGTCGATTAAATTTGTGTACGATTCTCGAAATCAAATTTAAAATTCGGTTTGTGTGAAACCGTTGATGCTGTAACTCTGCCGTCCTGGTCGTAGAAAACGTATAGTGTGCAACAAGTTGATACATTTTTCACAAGCTCGTTTATTAAACACTCTAGTTGTTAAAATCTGCGCTAACATGAATTAAGTGTCAAATAAATAACTTATTGCCAACCACACAAAACATAACATTTTTTAATAGAATTAAGCACTAAATTCTCAATTTTTCTTAGAAATATGTAAAAAAAGTCAGATATTAAGTACGCTGCAATATTAACCCATTGATAGAATATTCTTTAACAAGAAATTAACCATATGGAATAGAATGAGCGACGTTAACTAATTTCAAGGAATTCGTTAAAATTTGCACGGTGTGTAAATCCGTTGAGTAATAAAGTTGTCAACGTTAACAAAAAAACTTCCATTAGTCGGAAATGTCACCGTGCATATAAAATAAAACGCCCCGAAACGTAGTAAAGCTAATTAGATCGCTAAAAACATTTTTAAGCACACACGTGTAAAACGAAATATCTAAGGGAGAGACCACAAATTAAACGGCAAAATTGTCGCTGACTAAGCCTCTATGATCGAAGAACGCTTGATCTATTATTCCGGTGATCCGCAAATCAGGAATTACTTATACTGGAAATGTACTCCGCGTTGTAATGAACCATCCGACATTTAAAAATTTTTGGATTATTCCAGACAATACTTGTTGTTGCTATATACTAAACCGAGGGATTCAACATGATGGAAGCAATTTTCACCGTGATGGTTCCGTTTTCTACCTTGCTTGCCTAGCTCATCTTGTTGCGTGACACACGTCGTTGCTTGTCGCACCTCCTCTCACTTTTCTTCTGTGCTATCAACACAACTAAGCTTAAAGCTTAAGTACCCATTACATCTTTTTTTATCATTTGTACTATAAATCCGATAAATGATGATTATTGTAGCGATTTCAAAAAATACTCGACAAAGTGCCCACTATTATTATAATAAACAAGATGATATATTTTCAACGTACTTAAAGTTTATAAAAACAATTTTCCGTACAAACAAAATGATTAAAATAAACGTATTTCATTATGAATTCCAATAAAATTATATATTAATTAACTTAAAATAATTCAATTAGAAAAAAAAATGAAATACAATTTTGGAATATTGAGGGGAATATCCGTGTTTATAAAATAGTGTGTACTATTTGAAACTTAGCAATATTTTGCACACTATGATAGAAAAGTATAGCAATCTTACCTTTTTTCTGCAGGAATCATAGTGCAAACTGCATGGCGTGCTAAAATGATTTCATTCTTCTGTGACGTCGCTCGCCCGCAACATTTGACTTGTTATAGCTAAGATATAGGGTATGTCCGCATGTGTCAATCTGCAATGACTCAATCAACGTTTGTAGATCAGAGAAAAATATCAGTTCATCATACTGCGATGACAGATACGTCATATCAAATAGAAAAACTAAATGACTTACCTATCCCATAATATAACGGTCTTCATTCGAGAGATGAATCCGATGGAGTGATATATTTAGGCGTGTGCCACAATAGACCAACAGGTCGCAGCGGACTGATATTCACACATAATAAATCCTAAATCTTAATTATACCTTCGTTGATCTTGTATAGTGCAATATCAATAAAGTTTACCCTGTTTTGAATGTTTACCTTCATATGACGGAATCTGGATTCATGGATTTTACAAAAAATTACATTGTATTTGCATGCTGGTGCGTCGTCGTATCATTAAACGGACCGTTTTGCTTTTTAAAGTTTGGTAATAAAAATTATGTTGTGCTGGGACAGTTTACCAGGTAGGTATAATATTCGTTTATTGACTTTCGCGGGAAAAATATCATACGACCAACGGTTATTAAAAAAGTACAATTACGAGTTATGCGAAATAAAATTTCTGACATTACACTTTAATAAGTTCTGTTTGAAGCTAATTTTTTCGTTTCTCTTCATGTTACCGTGTGATGAAGTATGAACACATATGTGGTTTAGGCACCTTCATGTTTTCCATTTGCGAGACCCTTTTCCATGCTGCAATTTGTTTTTCGGTTGATTTACGGTTAATAAGCTCGTGAGTCATATTTCACATCCGCGATAAAGGTTTTTTAACTCGACGTGCAGATCGCATTAACTCTCTAGGATGAGTTTAGCAACAAAAATCAAAAACTGAACTGAAATCTATAATTTATTTGAAATTAAAATTACTGAATTGGTTTTCAGATTAATTAAAATTTAGTTTGAGTCCCGAAACAAACATCGTCAGCAATTTTCTTACATTACATTATAGTGTTGCGATTTCCTCCTAATCTTGGAGCTTTCAATTCGTATTCGAATTTGTTATGTTTGATTTATGAATGTTCTCAATATTCCAACGGATTTTAACATGTTATTGACCCACGTATTTTCTTCCGCTTAGAAGTTATGTCAAAGCAGTTTTTTAAGTGGAGATATGACGTATAAACACTACGCGCCATGTGAATAATGATTGATCGAATATTGTAAAAAATATTTGAAGAAACAAATGGGAGAGCGTTTTTATTTAATCTAATAAAAAATAAGTTTTTTTAAGGTCTAAGACTACTTATTATTTAAGAACTGGCCCAGGCTGTAGATAAACAGTCGAGTAAAATAGTATATTTGTTGGTCAGGAGTAGAGAGATTGTTTACTAAACGAGCGTCTGACGTCTACGACCATTAGTTTTTGGGTGCATTTCTGTGATGTGAGCATCAATACTGACAAATGTCAAAATACCATCCGTGGCTAAATTCACCGACGAAAACGTAATCAAACCGAAGTATCGAAAACGTGATCAAACGGCAATCTACTCTTTTATTTAAAAGTTAAGATACAGTTGACATCAATACTAATACACCACTCAAATTTGTGTCAATTTCAAAGTTAACTTTTTCGCGAACTGCTGAAATATATTGTTTAAACATTCAGAAACGATGTTCCATAAAACATTTTCAGTGAAATTGGAATTTTAGGCATGTGCAGAGTGTTGAAAACAAAAACCGATTTTTTACTCAAAGTGTGAATTCCCGTCGACACAATCAGGTGTTTGTCTAAGTTCCATCTTTTCTCAGTATTCTGTTTCTTATTGACGAAAATTTCACAGAACGTGGCAAACACTGAGTTTAAAATGGGGTTTTCTTTAAATATTCCTAAAACTTAAATTTATGCAAGAAAATTTATTCAATTCGAGCAAGCAGTTCGCGAGAAAGTTAACGTTAAGTTTATTTATTTTTGATCTTTGTAAATATCATTTTATAATGTATCCAATTAATTTAGTATACTGATGTCTACAATACATATTCTACATGAACAAAAAATGATTTCTAACCAAACAACCAATATCCACTGTCGGCAATTGAAATTTTAGATGAATTAATTTCCCGTGACCGTGTATATTTTCACAGTGAGCCAGGTAGGTTATAAATTTACGTACCACATGGAAGTTTCTGTTATTGGTATCCAGCGGCCGAATCGAAAAACTCCGCTGACCTCACTTTTTTCTGGTCAGTTGGCGTTTAAAAACTTACAAATCAAATATGCTCGAGCGCATTAAATATTTTATCCGGCTTTCTTTTCCGGCAACATCAGATTTGTAGGATAAATCTTTCCGTATATATATTTTATGGCCTTCGTCTTTTTCGTATTTTGGGATAAAGTGTCCGAACGGTTAAATTTACTTGACATTTTACGCTTATCTAAATCTGATTAGACCTGCCCGAGGGATTTTCTGGACTTATTTATTATTTCCGGATATTTTCTTTTTGGAAAAACATTACTTGAAAATATTATTGCATAACCCTAAGTCATTTCCAACAAATTTGTTGTTTAATATTAAAATCTTATTTAGTTAAATTATTTAGGGCAACTTACTTCCGGTAAACTAAGTTAAAATCTTGCTTGCTTAAACTTAGATTCAGTTTTCTACACGTGAGAAGCTGTTTCATTTTGATAAATGCACTTCTGGCTCTTTCAACGCGTACCCGTATTTGTTGTCTAATTCTTTCTATTATTTCTTGACCCATTGACAGTTGTACATTTCCAATATTTTGCTTGTCGACAATCATGAATTTGGTGTTCTATAAATTTAATGTTAGACCATTGGTATTACCAGCTTGATTAATTTTTGTTAGTAA
Source organism: Cylas formicarius (assembly GCF_029955315.1). Taxonomy (NCBI): domain Eukaryota; kingdom Metazoa; phylum Arthropoda; class Insecta; order Coleoptera; family Brentidae; genus Cylas; species Cylas formicarius. The sequence goes on from NW_026844334.1 coordinate 15,373,948, forward strand.
TTAATGCAGATATTCAGAGAAACTGATCAATATATACATATCAGCTTTTCGATAGACCATTTAGGCCCGGACCTGTATAATTTCCATCTATTCGATTCTATCTTTTGCTATATTTTTCCAATTAATAATCCTGCTCTCTTTTAAATCTTCCTTCACGGCTTCTCTCCATCTTCTCCTTGGTCGACCACGCTTCCTAGCCATTGTAGTCTCCTTGCTTCAACAAATTTTTGAATTGGCTTATCTCCAAATCGTTCGTAGAGTTCACTATTCATCCTTCTCTCCCAACCATGCTCTGTATTCTTCCCGCCAAAGATTCGTCTTAATTCTTTCCTTTCCCGTATACCTAGTTTCTGTTGTTTATTTCGATTGAGGGCTGATGTCTCACTACAGTAAATTAAAGGTGGAACCACTGTCTTGTAAAGTCTGATTTTTGTTGCCCTCGAGACCTCTTTTGATATTAAAATTTTGTGGAGTCCCACATGTAATTGTTACATTTCGCTATTCTTAGATCCACTTCATTGTCCCCTTCACATTTGTTCGTTATTGGTACTCCCAAATACATATAATCATTTACCTCTTTAATTTCATATATCTTGTTAGACTCCACTTGTACTTATAAGTTTCGTTACTCTTGTTCTCCATAAATATGGTTTTATCAAGGTTAAATTGGCCCAAAAGTTTCTGCCGTTCTTAGTTGTTTGGAGATATTTTCGAGCCGCGTTCTATATCTTGCCAGGAGTACCACATCGACCGCGTATGCTAGACAATATTGTCTATTGATCCCACCTTTTTTTTATTATTTCCTCCAACGTCAAATTAAACAAGGTTGTTGATAGTGGGTCCCTTGTCTTAATTCTTTGCCTTAATTACTTTACCTTCCATTATACTTTCCTGCAGTATCTGCTTTTTGGAGTGTTATTGTGTGTTATTATTTTCAATAGTTTTGGTGGTATCTTAAGGTTGTTTAGTTTATTGGTATACTATTTACATAAATTCCTTTATCGTTTTCATACAGGGCGTCGGACAAAATAGATCCAGAGTGTATATGAAACCTGCCCTCCCCTCCGAATTTCTATCTCACCCGATATATGATTCTCCATCTGAACCTAGGCTCGATTCCAGTATAAATTAACTATAATTATTATGTCACGCTGATCCAGCCTGATGTTTTGAATGTTTTGTATCATTTTAAAAATGTTGTACCTTATCAAAAGCTTTCTCATAGTCTATTAAACACTTCTATGTGTGTTAATATCTAAGTATCTTCGAACTAGTAAATAGAGCATCTTTTATTCTAAGGCCATTTCTGAAGCCAAACTGTGTGTCCGAGACAGCTATTTCCCACTTTTTGTATATTCTGTTGTGAGTTAGGGATAGTGGCTCATAGGCGTTTGGCATTAGCTTTTCTTGGTAGCTTTGACAAAAATGGTCTTCAACCAATCCTGTGGTATTCTTTCCGAGGTGTATATGGTGTTGAGTGAATCAGTGAGCACCCTGGAAACCTTATCCTCTTCTAGTTTGAAAATATCAAGATAGCTTTACCGTGCTTTCACTGACATATGGCTTGTATGACTTCCTGTTTTAACATATTTGGACCATTACTCTCCTCTTCAAAGCCATGTTGTCCATGTCTGTTATCCTTAAGTAGATGCTGGGTGTAACGTTTCCAGGTTTGTAGTTTCTCCTTAATATCTGTTATTGTCTCTGATTTAATTGCCGTTTGGACGTTTTCTGTTCGTTCCCAGTGTTTTATTTTTTGGTGAGGATCGAAAAAGTCATGCTTTCTTTGTAATTCCCTAACCAACCATTCTTTCTCTGCGATTCTGCACTTATTTTGAATATCAAGGTGGATGGCTCTATATCGGTCACGATTTAGAATTTTATATTCTCTGCGTTGATCGATTAGTCATCCATTCTTGCTTCGTTTGTCTGTGTTAGGCATTGTAAGGGTCGTGATTCGTAATATGCATGACAGTCTGCTTAAAGTGCAGCTCCACGATCAGGTAAAAGCAGTGAACTCGATCTAAACGGAATAGTTCTGGTAATGCATCCAATATTGATTTTTGTTAGGCAAATTTTATTTAGAGAGAGTCGAATAGTAATAGGATGTTGATTAGTTTAATAACTCATTGTTTTATATTATTTCTCAATTTTTCGAGTTAGGTTTTTTCAGCGCATCGTTTTTGCAATAATTTTATTCGTTTATCGCTCCCCTAAGTAAGTATTTTTGACTCATTTTTTTTATCACGTGTTTACCATTAAAGTGTGGTTGTAGTTCCCTGGAAAAAACTGGAATAAAAATAATTAAACAGATGAACATGACGAAACATAACTAAATAAGCCATAATGCGAGTAATTGCTAGAATTTACATAGAGTTTACAGAATACCATATTCCTCTATAAACTAATGCTAAAACTAATTAACTAATTAATTAATCAATCAACTAAAGTTGATATATCGTGTTTTGTCTCTCTAAAAAAAAAGTATTTTAAATGTGAATTTAAGCTATTGTTCCTCCTCGCGTGGAATATTTTTTATCGTAGCATTAGAAATTTAAATGTCTCGTTTTTTCAAACGCCTAGAGGTTTTAGCAGAATCGTGTCGTATAGGCGTAATCACATTTTGGATTAAGCTCTTGCGTTGCTGCGGTATGTCTCGCCGGCGCAAAATGTGAAGAATTTGCATATGAATAATGTTACACTGAATAAGTCAGCGATTGTGCTAAAAGGAATATGTGTGATGGATAATGCATATTCAAATTCATTCAACATAATTTTAGTCAGTCGATTTTCCCAGATTTAGTTTTGTTTTCTTAAATTGTTGAATTGCAAAATGTTTTTGTAGGAGGATTGAACCATAGCGAATTAATTATTAGTCGAAATATAATCAATTCCATTTCCGTACGTCATTTTATAGTGATTAGATTAGTTATTTTCTTTCACTATAAATTAAATAAATTTCTCCAGAGTCTTATTGCCAAAATAAAATTCTTAAGGAGTAATATAATATAATTACACTACTTTTCTGCACTATGGTATATACCAATGCAATCCAGTCTTTTACTTTTATGAACAACTTGCCATTGGCTTAAGAGTGGAAAGGAGCAAGTCATAAAAAAGAGACAATTTTCACAAATTCATTGCCTCATACGACAATAATCCAAATATGTTTTTATTTTTTAGTATTTTTATTTATTTGTTATTTTTATGATTAGTATTTTAGTACTTTCGGACAGAGAAGAGGGAGTTAGGATTGGAGGAGAAATTATCAACAATATACGATTTGCGGACGATACGGTAGTCCTGGCTGAGTCTCTCGAAGACCTACAATTGCTGGTGGATAGAGTTTACAACGAAAGTCGTGCAATGGAGCTCACAATTAACATAGAAAAAACTAAATTTATGGTTGTCTCAAAGAACCCGGCCAGGCAACATCAGTTATACATAGAAGAACGAGCTGTTGAACAAGTCGAATTATACAAATATTTGGGAGCGTACATCACCTCTGGCCTAGATCAAGATCGAGAAATAAAGGTCATAATCGAAATAGCAAGACAATCATTTCTTGGTTACAGGAAGATACTCTGTAATAAAAACTTGTGTCTCAGTTTGCGATTGAGGTTCGTCGAATGCTATATATGGTCACAATTATTATATGGGGTAGAAACCTGGACACTAAAAGCACAGATCATCAAAAAACTGGAAGCCTTCGAGATGTGGCTGTATAGAAGGATACTAAAAATTCCCTGGACGGATAGATTCTCAAACGAAGAGGTCTTACGAAGAACTGGCCGCGGTAGAAAATTAACAACTTTAATAAAAAGACGCAAAACCGCATATCTGGGGCACATCTTAAGAAATGATAAATACCGTCTACTACAAACTATTATGCAGGGAAGACTAGATGGAAGAAGGGGTATCGGAAGAAAAAAGAAATCCTGGCTAAGAAATGTCAGGGACTGGACAGGGTTGAATGTGGGGGAATTGTTTTATGTTGCGAGGGATAGAGAAGCGTTTGGAGTAGTGGTCGCCAACCTCCAATGAAAGGGAGAAGGCACTGGAAGAAGAAGATTTTAGTACTTATTTTTAGGGAAAAATAACTTAAGGCGGGTTTGGGACTTTTTAATAGGCAGAAGTATTAACTCCTCTGGAAGAGCACTGTAGAGACGTAAATCAGCAAGAAATAGTGATTGAAAAAGATATAAATGATTATGTCGCTGAATACAGAAATTGTTTCTAATTGTTGTGGTATTTTTATGAAAGGCTCCATTAATTGAAAACTTTGATATGTTTTTACGAACGTTTATCATAATAGCATATAAAAAGATAGCTCCAATTACCATTATAAGCTATTACGAAGCACAGGATTTTCTCATGAAAGTGTGCTATCAATTGTCACCCATCGAAATATGGCAGTCATCCCGATTTTAACAATATGACCTCTAAAGTCAAAAAGCCAGTTTAACGGAGTCTGCTTTATCGTTAAAATTTGGTGACACGCTTTCTAGCTTACAGCCCATAATGACGTTATGGTTTTTGCACCATTATTTTGCATTTTGCGAAATGAAGGTGTAATTATCGAAACGTATAATTATCTCAAATTATACTCTAATATTGAATGTGAATGAATGAACTATGTTGAATCTTGATAATCTTTGGCTAAATTTGGTTGAGCCTGGTCACTAACCAAAACTAAAATTGGTATCACTGATCACTATCGATTCAACAGGAGTTACTCTCTGATTTATTTAGTTTTGGATTTCATGTAATCAAGATTGAGCTGCATAGATTACAATCTTCGGAAAATGTTTTCGCCTTTCTCAAAAATGGACACATATTTTTAATTTTTAAACTATTGCTACTGTTTTGATTAGTTTCTTTCTAAATTCTTAAATATTTTTTAAAATTTTGTTCTTATTATCTTCTAAATATATGTATTACATTCGATAGAATCTTTCATTTTAGTGGCCCTAGCAGTAGCCTTGTTAAGATTTAAGAATCTCTCTTATTTCCCGTTTATACTTTTTGTTTGCTTTTTGAAATCCTCTGTATAAACTTTCGCATTTTCACGTGATCATTCAACTCAATTACGTATTTAAAACGAATATGTACATCTAGGAATTTTAGTGTGTATAATTTATGCGCTACCAACATACAAGAAAGGGATTCACTTAAAATGTATGTAACTTTTACGAGTGGGCCATAATTCAAACGAAACTCTTTTAAAAACAATTCGTACATTAATTCGCAAGAGTAGCTTTTTTCGCGTGATGTTTTTTAAAATTTATATGCAAATTTACACATTTTGTTAATCGAACCATAACGAAAAATGTATGCCGCGAGGAATACATTACTTTTTCACGTGATAAAAACCGTTGCAAAGTTATCTCACGTCAGTTCCACCAGCCTAAAGTAACTGCCAAATTTCAGGGCAATTTGCATATATTTGCTTTAAATCTCCCGATAAGCGGTGAGGCGCGAAAAAAAATCGATTTATTGTTTTTTTAGGTTTGAAACATTTTACCGGTTTCAAACCTAATTTGCATACTATGGAAGTTTCGTTGCCTTTGAAGCTTTACTAGAGCGCACCGATTATATTTAGCATTTTCAAAGTTTGCCGCGGGTTGTTTAAAATTATTCAGAGGACCTCTTTTGTCTTGTACATTACCGTTCTACAGGCTTGTTGCAATTCTTCCAAAATATTTTTGAATGGTTTCAATTAATTTTTTTGTTCAAAACCCTTTTGCCTCAATCAGATTTCTAAAGGTTTATGGCCATTTTATTCTTTGTTATCGATTCAACAGAGAAAACCTTTTATATTTATTAGGTCGTTTTACCTTTTAAATTGAAGATATAACCGCAATAGAAACTTCTGAAACAAAATAGTAGAACTACCACCTTAACACAACAATACAATCTAAAAAAATTGATATAACCTGTCATTTCCCAATCAAATTTTGTTCTTTCAAATTATTTGCATATTTATTGAATCTTTAAAATATTTATCATTAATTTAGAATACTCAATTATTTTTTTTTCCTTAGTCATTAAGTCTTTTTCTGGTCTATTACTAGTTTGGAATTTTAATGTTTGTACTACGCATAGTTAGTATATCTTGTAGAAGTTAATAACTAGAAGAAAACATTAGTTCAGTTCAACAGAGAAAACCTTTTATATTGATTCGGTCGTTTTACCTTTTAAATCGAAGATGTAACCGCAATAGAAACTGCTGAAACAAAATAGTACAACTATCATCTTAACACAACAATACAATCTTCAAAAAATTGATATAACCTGTCATACCTCAATCAAATTTTGTTCTTTTAAATTATTTGCATATTGAATTTTGAATCTTTAAAATATTTAGCATTAATTTAGAATACTCAATTTATTTTTTCTCCTTCGTCATTAAGTCTTTTTCTGGTCTATTACTAGTTTGGAATTTTAATGTTTGGACTACGCATAGTTAGTATATCTTTTAGAAGTTAATGACTAGAAGAAAACATTAGTTCAGTTCAACAGATAAAACCTTTTATATTGATTCGGTCGTTTTACCTTTTAAATTGAAGGTATAACCGCAATAGAAACTTCTGAAACAAAATAGTACAACTATCATCTTAACACAACAATACAATCTTCAAAAAATTGATATAACCTGTCATACCTCAATCAAATTTTGTTCTTTTAAATTATTTGCATATTGAATATTGAATCTTTAAAATATTTAGCATTAATTTAGAATACTCAATTTATTTTTTCTCCTTCGTCATTAAGTCTTTTTCTGGTCTATTACTAGTTTGAAATTTTAATGTTTGGACTACGCATAGTTAGTATATCTTTTAGAAGTTAATGACTAGAAGAAAACATTAGTTCAGTTCAACAGATAAAACCTTTTATATTGATTCGGTTGTTTTACCTTTTAAATTGAAGGTATAACCGAAATAGAAACTTCTGAAACAAAATAGTAGAACTATCATCTTAACACAACAATAGAATCTTCAAAAAATTGATATAACCTGTCATTTCCAAATCAAATTTTGTTTTTTCAAATTATTTGCGTACTGAATATTGAATCTTTAAAATATTTATCATTAATTAAGAATACTCAATTATTTTTCTCCTTAGTCGTCTTTTTGTGGTCTATTACTAGTTTGGAATTTTAATGTTTGGACTACATATAGTTAGTATATCTTTTAGAAGTTAATAACTAGAAGAAAACATTAGTTCAGTTCAACAGAGAAAACCTTTTATATTGATCCGGTTGTTTTACCTTTTAAATTAAAGATGTAACCGCAATAGAAACTTCAGAAACAAAATAGTAGAACTACCATCTTAACACAACAATACAATCTTCAAAAAATTGATATAACCTGTCATACCTCAATCAAATTTTGTTCTTTCAAATTATTTGCATATTGAATAATGAATCCCTAAAATATTTAGCATTAATTTAGAATACTCAATTATTTTTTCTCCTTAGTCATTAAGTCTTTTTCTGGACTATTAATAGTTTGGTATTTTAATCATTTGACTAAGCATAGTTAGTATATCTTTTAGAAGTTAATAACTAGAAGAAAACATTAGTTCAGTTCGTAATAATATTGTATCATAACATGACTCGTATTGCAAAATCATAAAAGTGAGTTAACCGCACCAGTAACAGTAAATTTATACAATGCTCATTAAAACTTGTTGACTTATTCAACCTTAAAAAATGAGATTATGCGGGAAAAAGAATCAATTGAAAAAAAAATTGTAGCAATTGAAATCGAAGGCAACTATTTCGACAATTTCTACGAGGTAGCTTTTTTTTTCATTTCTTATTTTATCAGTGCTGTCAAATAAGTTATCATTGAGATCATTAACAGATAACCACCCAAAAAGTGTCAAAAAACGCAGATCAAACAAAATCTGAAAAAGGCAGGTGATGTGAGAAAACATATTTGAATCGTATTTCTTATAAGACAATAAAAAAACGTCTCCAGAATTTGACATAGGCATGTGAAAAGTTTTTCAGATTGTTACTGTCCACACTGTCTCCACGGACAACAAGGCTAATATTTTCGATATAAGTTGAGGTCAATAAGTTTAGAGATAAAATTGAATAAATTGTAGAAATTGATATTGATTTAGATCTTCTTAAAAAATCAATGTTGGTGATGGATTTACTTGCATTATCAATTTTTTTTTGCACAAAGTTGATTATTAAAATTAGTGTTCGGAAGGAATTAGGTACTCGGTAGGTTGAACCTGGTAAGGGGAAATTGTGCGAAAATATCTGAACAGGATGTTCATTTGCGAGAGGAAATTGAACGTTTATTTTTAAAGGGTCATTCGATTTCTAAACGACCCCTTTTTTATTTTGTTAGCAATATGGAAAGCGTCTTGTACGAGTAAGGAGACGTTCGTTTTGTCCCTTTTTATCATATTATGCCGTCACAAGAATTGCATTAAACTTATTTCCCTCAGCATTTTTTCCCTTTCATGTGATTTTAGGATCCTTCTGGAACTCGTCTTCGGCCGCACGTACAAGTTCACTTAAATTGCGTAGGGAATTTGGTGGAGAATCGTAAAATTTAACGACATATCGTCATAAAGTGTTTTTTAAGGCCAATCGACCGTGTCCAATTTTCGATTAACAATAATTTTTGGAAATGTTTGGAGAATACCTCTTCTTGCCTATAGAAATAGTATTTTATAATACAAGTTTTATAAAGATACTTTGGTCACGTGTTGCATACTATACTTTTTCTGGGACTATTAATATCTGATACTTGCGCGCGCCGGTGCATAATTGGTTATTTTAGAGTAGGGAGTAGAAAAAATAAATTATTTTGTTGTAGCCTGTTATTTTTTATTTCACAAATCCTATAAATTTTAGAGAAAATCTACGTTTTCTTAATATATTTTTGTTTCTACAAAAAATTAACCTCTAATTTTAAGCTTGTTTGATTGACTGGACTGGAAACAATGTCCACATTTATTATACAATAATAATACGAGTAATACAATAACAGAAAAGTTCATATAAAATTGCCAAAAAATGCGCAATTAAAGGGAATATAGGCTGTTACCATCAATTTGGAAAAAGTGCAGAATAAAATTACTAGTGAACATTCAGCGCGTACACTAAATCTGTTTTATTATTGCGTCTCAATAAATTAAATTTTATGGCAAATGGCCTGAGCTGGGTGTATTTTTTTGTTAGAAATTTGTGAGATTCAGTAGTTCGTTCTCAAAAATTTAAAGAGAAAAGACTGCAGTATTTATCCTATAAGACACTAATAAATGTTATCTTCAGTTGTTAAATCAAAAGAATGTTTTTCTACTCCCTTCTCTGAAATACCTACATCAATCTAGCGTGTGCAGTGTCATTTCACAACGTCACTTTCGTTTCCTATTGATGCGAGTCAGTTGGGATAATTTAGGCATACTCCTGCAAGGATTTGGGGCAATAGGACTTTTTCGGAGATATTTCGCATGGTTTGAATTCTAACGGTCATGTCAGTGAATGTATTCGAGTTGATTTGCAAAAATGTGTCTAAAAACTAATTTTCGTAGAAATAATATAGTATGCAACCCGTTTGGTAAAATTTTTAAGTCACTCGTTTTTAAGTACGAGCACAAGTTTTGCAACGACCGTGATAAACGGCATTTGAGTTACGACCTTATTTGCCACGAGCTGAGCATACCGGAGTGAAAATGTCCAAAGTGGTTCTAGCACCCTTAGAAAATATTTCAGGAGGCATATCCACAGAAACCTATTTGCTTATTTTAGTCTCCAAAACCACCTCTCAAAATATTTCGATATTATAGCGGTTCGGAATAATAATAAATTTTTAATCTGCTTCAATTTTGCAAGTGTTTAAGGACTATATTTTTATAATAATAATTATGATCGCACTTTCTGTTTTCGGTGCTATAAAACTCAAAATTGACTATATTGCCCAATTATTGACAACACAATTCTTATTATTTTGTGGCTATTTGGTCTAATTTTTAGTTGTTCAAAGTGATTCGAAGTTGAACAAAAGTGTACATTTCTTAAAAGTGAAGAGGGAAAACATACTTGCTCTCCAAATGTATTTTTTACTGGAAACTTATTACTCTGTAACTGTGTCTTTAACTGTATGAGATATTTAAAAAAATATAACATTATCGACATGCTCAAGACAGAAACCTAAATATTAGTGTAAGAAGATCCCCAATAAGATTAACACTAGCACAGATTAAGGAAGTATGTAAAACTTTAAGGAATGGCAGAGCTTCGGGATCAGGAAATATCCCTGGAGAACTTGTAAAATACAGAAGCGAAAATCGTATCATGACCTAAGAAGTTTATTCCAAAGGTGCGTAAATCCATCGGAAGTGCCAGAAGCATGGAAAATGTCTTACTTGCCAACCATACACAAAAGGGAAACAGGAGCAATTGTGACAATTATCGGAGTATAGCGTGACTAGTATATATCTAGAATATATGGAAAATTTTCAAAAACAGAATAGAAAGCAGATATGGTGGAAGAGGAAGCGGGTTTTAGAGAAGAAAAATGACCTCTTTCCAGACATCCTACAATAGAAAAGAGCATTAGCCAAGAAGCACAAGTCAATCTAAAATAATCATACCGTAACAAAGGTGTTAATCAAGGTTGCTGCATATCTCCGACGCTATTTTAAATTTATTTAAAAAATACACTAACAACCTGGAGACGAAAATGTAGTAATATGGGCATACCAGTGGATAACGATTGTACATTCTATACCATATAATTCTCAGATCAAGTTGTTATTTCACAAGACATGGATGGCATCGAATACATGACACGCAAGCTTATTGAGCAGTATGGCAAATGGGGTTTAGAACTCAACATCGATAAGAGCCTGTAAATGTTCATTGGAGGCAACAACGAAAGCTATGACTAACAACGGAACAAATCATTAAGTATTGCGTTACAAATATCTAGGACTGAAAATCTCGCAAGAGGGAACACTGGAGTAAGAGATATTTGAGAGAAACATTCAAGGAAGAAGAACATTTTCCATGCTTAACAGTATATTATGGGACAAAAACTTACATGTAAATAACAAGATAGGAATCTACAACTCAATCGTGAAAAGCATAATAACTTAGAGTGCTGAAGTGGGGCCTCTGAACGAAAAAACATAAAGAACATTAAGAGCCAAGGTGATAGACTTCTGGAACTTTATAACCTGATATAATATTATCGAAAATGAAAGAATTTCGTGTAAAAATCGATTCTTAGTTGAACAATCTTCAAATCTTCAAATATGAATACTTAGTCATAGCGGAAGGCGAGCATTGGAAAAAAATTAATGCTCCTCTTTCTCATTTATTCACAATTCAACTTTCTATTGAGTATTTCGTAATAATACTCGGCTTCTATTTTCCAACATATTCGTGGTTCTCATTAGTAACATTTCGTTGTAAAATAAAGTCAGAAGATTTTCAAATGAAATTTTAATATCCGCTTCAAGTGCTACAAACTATTCGCAATTTTGAGTGTTCGCGTTCGCTACTAACTTCCCCGCGATTATTAGCGCCCTCGCGAACCTAGAAAGTTGCCCTGATATACATAAATACATTCGTAATTTCCAGAAACACAAATTAAAAGCTCCCCTTAAAGGCGGATACTTAATTAGCTGCATCTCGACTGCTTTCTTAATAAATTTAATTTCAAAGTGTCCCGGGTGAAATTCGAATTGATTATGCAGTGTAATAATTTTCGTTCCTTGAAAACTTCCAAAGTCGCCGTTAAATATTAATTCAAATCACGATGCTTTACAATGACACAAATATAATCGAGAATTGTGTGAGTGTTAGCCTTTTAGAGCTAGAGTTTACGGATGGGTTTCTGGAATATAAATAAATATTACTATTTACAATACGATGCGTTTCATTTGTTTTTATTCTCAATTAAACAAAGTATGTCTTTTTCTCATCAGTCCAGTAACCGAAATTTGTCCATTCATCCAAACATTTTTTTTCTCAAAAAATTAAATACTTCGATACTTCGATAACTCGAATTTTTGATAAGTCAAACCAAATTGGTTGGCAATAGCGTCAAAAGTAGAATATGCGTGTTAGTTTGTCTTGATTACTCGAACTTCAATTACTCGAGTATCTTGATAACTCGAACCAAACATTTGGTGCCAACTTCGATAAGTCGAATTTTCTCGGGGAACCCCTTAATCGCGAACGATCTTAACCTGTCTTTTTAACATATCTATGCAAGCAGTTCAGTTTCTGTACTTGCTAAGTTCAATTGTATGACTTACTAGTTAATACTAAGTGAAAAATACTGTCCCTATTCCATTTACACATTATATTAAAGACATTTTTGGATTTTTGCATTTGTTGATATGTCATCAAAACGTACTTTAAAAGCTTTGTCTGTTGATCGAAAATTCAAGGTTATAAAAGAAGTGGAAAGTGGCTCAAAAAATAAAGATGTTGCTGTGAAGTATGGGATTTCGGCAAGTACAGTATTTACAATTTTGAAAAATAAACATTCAGTCATCACCGCAATGGAACGTTTCGAAGAAAACAAAAACAATAACGTTACACTAATGGATTGTGTTGACGACGTAACTACGACGTAATTTCCAATTGTTTTAAAAAAGCCGGTTTTGGTCAGTATTCTGAATCGGAAGAAGAAGATGAGATTCTCTTGATTTTCCTAAGTGAACGCCTGAAACAAAAGAGTGAAGACGAAATCCAAATAGAAATCGAGTTTAAAGCTTGGACAAACATTAGCGGTATAGCAGAAGGTAGCACCATCAACGATTTTATACATATGGATGAGGATATTGTTACTTCAGAGTTTCCGAAGATATTATCGAGTCCTGCAGATCCGAACCGGTACAGTTAAACATTGAAGATGACTGCGAAAGTGACACGATGGAGGAGGAATTGGAAGATGATTCTCAGCAACCACCTTCAAATGAATTGGTTAAAAATTCGTTGAGTTTCTTGCGTTCCTATTTGTAAACCAGTGAAGACACAACCGATTCACTCTATGATTGTTTAAATAAAATTGAAGCTTTTGTTGAAAACCAAAATAAGAAATCCGGTCGTCAGTCACAAATAACTGACCTTTTTCCAGTGAAAGAGTAAACTTTAATATGTACATACATGTATATACATACATGTGCATACATACATACATGTACATACAAGTATATATGCATACATACTATGTTTATATATACTGGGTACATATACAATACATTTGTATGTACATATATTATGTAAATACATATGAACTACTATTTCATAATTTTCGTTTTTGTTCAAAAATCATAGATGTCATGGCATTTATGTAAGGTATAACCCATTTTTAAAAATGAATGAATAAATGTTCATGCACAAAAAAGTACATGCATTTGTAGTTTTTATTGATAACTCAAAGTCTAGATAACTCAAAATTTTCATGTGTCAAATCGCAGTTCGACTTATCGAAGCTCGACTGTATTTTATTCAGGTAAATGGTATAAGGAAACAGCTATACTTTCTTTACATATTATTGGGTCCTATAAATCGATTCACACATTGTGCTCTGGCGTATTTTAAGTGGGTTTTTAATCAGGTGTGTGCAGTTATATTTTTACAGCAATATATTTTAGAGTAATACATTAAATCTCTTCTAAATATTATCAAACCAACCTAAAAATGGTTTTACAATATTTTTAGAAGTAGCGGCCTTTATACGATCTTCCTAAGTCGGTCCTTTATTCGGTCTTTGTGGTGATAGCCACCGAAGTAGTTTTTTTTTTGGGCATTTGATATGATCCGAGCGGTTAACATGAACACACCATTTCAAGTTTTTTGTTTCAATGGCGTCAATTATGCCTATGTTCATGTTAATTCTCTCGCGGATTTCTTCGTTTTTTGCTTTTTCCATTAACTTAAATCTGCAGCTAATAGCATTTTATTATTGCATAGAACTCCATTAAATTTTTTTGTTACAATGTGTACGCCATTTTAAAATATTTTAACAAGGTCCATCAACAGTAAGGATATTTTAACGGTTTATTTACTAAGGCGAAATATATAGGAGAAATAAATGATACTTTTTATTAATGATGACCGATGTACTAGACTCCTTTGTCCGTAACAAGTTTAACGTTTGCCGTTAGATTGAGGACACAAGTTTAATGTTATTTCTCGTTCACTACAATAATGCAACTCGCTCACGTTCCAGTAGACCTTTATTTCAGGAAACGTTTAATGTTCTATTGAAAATCAACCGCGGCTATGCTGCTACGAGAATCGATTTTACATTGCTTACCAATCCGATGTCTATCGCCTTTGACGCTTGTGGAATTCCGAATAACGAACTTGCTAGTTAAGAGGAACGTTGCCGTGTGCTCGTCTCGATTTGTTTGTGCGAAGCAGAATCAGATAAACGTTTAATTACAAAAATGTTTTCTATATTTTTGAAGAGTTTCATTCGGATAACCACGGTTGCAGCTTGATTCTGAATGAGAAAATGACGTTGTAATATTTACGAGATGTCAATGAAATACCCTCCAAACAATTTAAAATATTACTAGCCTTTCGATTTTCCTAAAATTTTCTGTTGGAGCCTATGTAGAGTGTTTTTCATTTTTCGTGGCAGTACTTGTGATGATATAATTTTAATTTTTATTTATTATTAATTTTATTTAATTTAATATAACCTTTATAAGCCAAAATCTGAGTTTTTCTATCTACGTTAATACAGATTCTTCGACAAGCGTTTCCTATAAAAAAGAAAGCCGAACTATAGACGTAACTTACTTATTTTTATTATTTATTTATTATTTTAAGGAAACGCAATTTTTTGCGTGGTGTTGCCAGTAGTACTCCTTTTAAATCACCCATATGATATTTATTCTTCTATCTAATTATAAGTTCACACCACGATGTCTTGGACAAGAGTCACAAACAGATTTCAATGATTTATCTAAATGTTCTCAATCTAGTTGATCCTTTAAATGTTATGTTTGAATATTATCCTGTTGTGCCCTGGGTCTTATTTCTGATTTAAACGCTGACTCGAAAAATGATACTTTAATTCCTCCTCTCGGAAATGTTCTAGCTTTCATAGCTCCGTTTACGTTACATAAAGCTCATAAAGTAGAAAGCCCTCGTTGTGTTTAACAAAATCGAATGCGAGTTAGTTAAGGGTCTGTAACTAAATGAACGGCATACGGATGCATGCATTGCACGTAGATGCATAATTTTCTGTGCTGAAGGTTAACATAAACGCCTCGGGAATTTGGTTAGTGGAACTATTTTATGCATTCAATGTCCCCTTATTGTCGCCGATTGTTTTCATGAAATGTAATAAAGTTATATTTACTTTGAATTTCGAGAAAACTCAGTCCATACCATTACCATTCATATCATATGGTACCAATTTGTCTAAGTTCAACTACGAGATGGGTTTTAAATTTCATGCGCGTGGGTTTGCCCAATGTCATTTAAACAACCTGTAGCTATTACATATGTCGATAATCAAAATAATTTACAAAATATATTTCCGGCACTCTAGTAATGGCTCTCGTGCGACACAGTATTTAGGATATATAGAAGTAGTGGAACTATGCTGCTGCTAGGAAACCAAAGAAAAAGTTTAAGGTAGCAGTTTAAAGTTGAATGCAGAATTGTGGTGGGACAAATGTACTGATTTAAAATACTATAGATAATATAGATAATTTTTTGAATAACAAGTTAAAATATTTTGAAATTTGTGTTTGTGTGCCGTTTAATTACTAATATTTTTAGTAATAATAATTAATATTTACCATTATATTATACGATTAATAATAATAATAATAATAATAATAATAATAATAATAATACTAGAAATAAGTTGAAACATTGAAATCTTAATGTTGAATACTCCATGGCAATATGCGGATTTTGTTTGATGTATTTACTTCGTTGCGTGGTATCTTAGCAACCTTATCTTTGCTTAATTTATTGCAAATGGATCTCCCATCGTTTTTGGTAATTTAACGAAGGTTTAACCCTTCTGACAGCCAGTTTTCCACAAAGTACTTTAAGAGCGAGATAATGTGCGCCACGAAAATTATTACGGCTTATACGGGATTCGAATCGGTGGGCGTTGTTGCAACCAGGTTTCAAAATTTGCTAAAAAAGGAGAAGTTTGATATTTTTTCAAAGAAACTTCCACAGGCTACTGTAATTCTTTTTACAAAACTTCTGGATTCCTCCTGCTTCGGTTTTTGCTGATTCGAACTTGCTGACCTTTCGCCAATCATCCTGTTGGCTTCTTCAGAGCTTGATTGAAACTGGCTCGCATTTTCTCTGTACCTGTTTATGAGGGGCATAAACACCATCTCGGATGACTGATTCTCATATTGGTGACAGGTAAAGACCTAAGTCGCTGTTAAGATTGTTAGGTTGTTTCTAGATTTCTATAGACTCTCGGATTTTTCTTTGATAGAAGAATTGATTACATTCAAGGATTTTAGTTTTATCGAATAAAATTATGTCCGGTTTCGTAATTGTGTTCCGCAAAAGCTGACGAGTTTATTTGTCTTAGTCGTAAGGCTCTTTCGTGTTCTTTGAGTCTAGTTGATATTTTTGTAATCCAGACTTCGTAATTCTAAAAGCAGACAAAGGAAATGCTACGGTGGTCATGGACACAAATATCAGGAAAAGATTCAAGATATTCTTACAGACGGATCGTATCGTCAACTTAAAAAAGATCCTATCTCAACCTTAAATCCGTTGTTAAGGTTTCTTCTCTATCAGACTCCCTGAAAAAATCTGTCACCCCCCATAACTCTAAAATTCCTCGTCTCTACGAACTCCCAAAGATCCACAAACCAGGATTACCCTTTCGACTTATTGTCAGCACCATTGGTTCTCCAACATATTCTCTACCAAAATATCTAGCTTCCTTATTAAAACCCGTTACAGGGAAAACTGACAGTTTCCTACATTATTCTTTTCACTTCATTGAACAATTAAAAAGCATTACATTAGATACACAAGATGTTCTAGTTAGTTTCGACGTAGAATCCCTCTTTACCAAAGTTCCTATTCCTGAAACTCTCAACATCATTTCAGTTATATTAAAATCCGAGAATCTGGAACCAAAGCTTCTCACCTTAATTGAAAAATACTTGTCTGAAACATTTTTTTCTAATAACGGTCAAATTTTTGAACAAACGTCGGGAACAGCTATCACCAGTCATCGTGAATATTTTTATGGAAGCCAAGAAACCCTAGTAGATTTTGTTAAACATTTAAAGTCTATACACCCTAACGTACGCTTTACAATTGAGTTGGAAATTAATAATAACCTTCTATTCTTAGATATTCTTATCAATAGAAAATCAGACCTAACATTGAGTCATTGTATTTACAGAAAACCTGGGTACACAGACCCATACCTTAATGCATGGTCACATCACCATCCGGCCCGAAAATCATCGGTTATCAACTTTCTTGTTTACAGAGTCGTAAAACTATCTCAGCCCGAGTCACTGAACCAAGAATTAAATCACCTTACCTCTGCGCTTCATACCGTCAAAACCAGATTTACCACTTGTCCAAAAATCTCTCAACATCTTCGGTCCGTCAAAGACAAAATTCCATTTGAGCTGCCAGGAGTTTACAGCATTCCATGCATATCTGGCAAAAAATACATTGGAGAAACCGGACAAAAAATGTCAACTAGGCTCAAAGAACACGAAAGAGCCTTACGACTAAGACAAATAACAGCTATTGCCGAATACAATCACGAAACCGGACATACATTTTTATTCGATAAAACTAAAATTCTTGCATGCAATTAATTCTTCTACCAACGAAAAATCCGAGAGTCTATTGAAATCTATAAGCAACCTAACAATCTTAACAGGGACTCAGGTCTTTACCTGTCACCAATATGTGAATCAGTCATCCGAGACGGTGTTTATGCCCCTCATAAACAGGTACAGAGAAAACGCGAGCCAGTTTCAGTCAAGGTCTGAAGAAGTCAACTGGATGATTAGCGAAACGTCATTAAGTTCGACTCAGCAAAAACCGACGCAGGAGGAATCCAGAAGTTTTGTAAAAGTAAGAAGTTTGATATCTAAATAAAAATATAGATTTTTAACTATAAAGTGGTGCCTCAAACTTTTGACGTTTGCGTTCTTATGTTCCTAACGTTGTCGCAAGTATATTTATTTAGTAGTTGCCTGTCCGTCTGACAGTTTTCGTCCGTCAGTTAGTTCCGTTTGATCAGCGCACTTTATTTACTTCCCTGTTTTGTACCCATACAGCTGGAACAGCTTATAACTATTTTAAAAATTTGGATTCGATAACCCTTTTATATCTTACAATTTAGTTTGATAATAAAAAAATTCTTAGATTTATTTCATAAATCCCTATTTTTCTTTTTACTATACGGTCCAGAACCTAATGAAAAAAAAAATTTATCGCTTTCGAATAAATTTTACGTGAATAGAACGAACCTTTGCCTGCATAAAGTTGTAATGTAGGTTATATCAAACTGGGAAAACATGTGTGTGTACAATAAATGTAGCCACGTGGTTCAAAGACCAATTTGTACTGCAAGTTGTTGTCATGTTTCCGTTGACAAATAAGAATTGTTTGTTTTGTTACAAGGGTCCGGCGTGGCAAATTTCATTTCGAACACTTCGCGACAAGCCCGGATCGCGTCTCGAAGATTAAAGCGGATTTTCTCTGCAAGGAACACTGGCGGGAAATGACGCTGCTGCAACGTTATGATTCCGTTGAAGGGTAAAAATTGATTTCGGGTCAGAAATTTAACGCGAGAAATCCGCTGGTAATCCGTCTCTTATAATTGAACTTATTTTTGTTAGATATCCTTATTGTATAAAACAATTTGTAAAATTTTAAATGATATTCAAAACAAACAAAAAATGAGCCGAAAATTAGTTTTAATCGCAACTCTCTTTGGAGACACTTGTTTTCCGATACAGATCCACAATTTCCATTGAAACAAGCAAAACATACTCTTTGGATAGTAATTTATTTCAAAAGAATCAGAGGTCTTCCCCCAATAACAAGACAAAAATAATTGTTTTCTACTCGTTACAGGCTTACGCAAGGTGTCATTTTAAGATTTGAGCTTCGTTAGATACGGTACGACTTTTTCCGTACTTTAGTCACGGGATTGGTGACGACAGATTGTTTGTCAAACTTGCATAATATACTAATTTAAGATGAATATTTGTTAACATATAAACACCGACCTATACCTATAATTTATTTGACCTTTGTTGTTTTTAAACTGGTAGTCAATTTACTCGGCGGTCATGGTTACGCTCGACTTCAAGTACCTCGAGATACCAAAAATGTGCGTCCTAACGAACCGACGTCCATTTTAAAGTAAATTTATAATATCATTTCGTCGCAGGCCGGCTTTTGTAATTCATTGCGAACAGTAGTTCAGTGTTTTCGGTAATTTAGTGGCAGCCCTCTTGAAAGGCCATCGGCCATAAAACAACTTAAGAACGACAGTGGTGTTGCTGGCTAGTAATTATAGCCTATGAAATACCCGTTTCGTTTTGGTGATTTATGTTGCCAAAAGTAAGCGCCCGTGCTGTAGTTTCTTTAGATAATGGCGCTAAACGGTTTACGTTGCAAGATTAATGAGCAATACTTACGAAAAAGTGATACTGCCTCTGTTATCGTAACATAGTTCTTATAAGTATACTGGATTGGTGCAAAAATATGTGTCTCTTCTGTTTTATTGTTTTTCCCACCTCGCATAAAATGCTTTGAATATGAATAGCGAACATAAAGTAACAAGATTGCTTTCGTCACTGGGCGAGGCAAGTTAATAGCGCGTAGCGCGAAGCAGCTTTTTATTATATAAGGAAAGAACTTCGTTGTTTGGTGTGCTAAAGGGACGCATTGTTTTTCTATCGTGCTCCTGCGGACCACTATGGAACTTTCGCAAAATCGATGTAATTTAATTGTGCACGCACCCTGTATAAAATGTCCTTCACATCTCGTTGAACTTCAAAGTTACAGCAAATATTGGTAAATATTAAAATTTGCACAAATAATAGAGTTGTCGAATGATGTTTTTTCAAATATCTCTCGCCCCGTATAATTGACGAAACCTGAAACTCTCCCACGACACGGTTGACGATACTGTTCAAATAAAATTATTCCATATTTAACAGTTTTTCATTTATCGTCAATAATTTAGCCACAAAAACGGAAATGTTTAGGATATTTTAGATTTTTTGCCCTTAAACGACACACCCTGTATATGATACAATCATTGTTTGAAGTAGAGGTTATAGCCCTGGATTTTTTGGAATTTTTTGAAAATAGCAGATGGTTTTCGAGAAAATAAGTTTTTTCTGAAACCATGCAGCGCGCCGTAATAGTCAATGACGTCATAGCGTCTTGACAGTCCCGGAAATAACGATTTCAATATGGACTTTTTCAAATATGCCGACCATGTGATAGATGAAAATTGTAGCTCTATTTTTTACGATTTTTGATTTGCGGCTAATAATTTACTCTGTAGGTCTAGGTATTTTAGATTTTTGTCTATAATTTGAAAACCCTGTATATAATCTAAAAAATGCCTGAAATAAATGTTATTGCACTGGATCCTCTGCGTCTGCCGGTTAAAGAATTTTGCCATCCGGATGAACGATTATGGAGGAAAACATATTTTTCTGGAAGCTAAAATTAACAAATTTTAAAAAAATACATGATAAAATTTGATTGCGCCCAATTTCAACCGTCTAAATGTACACACGGACTTTTACTTCTCTGCTAAATTTGAAGTTGGTATCTGCAAATTTAGGACGCACATCCTGTACAATAGGTGAAAACCTTAAATACAAAAGTTTTTGCTGTCTATGCGGGCTATATCGCAATATAAAAGAAAGTGAGATCTGAATCATAGTCTTTCAGTTATAACCAACTTTCAATAACAGGGAGACCCATTTTGCAGTTTTTTTGAATTTGCGGCGCACCCTGTATATTTCTGAAAAATTGTCAAGAATAAAAGTTTATCTGCTGCTTCTTCTGGTTCAAGAATTTTTTTGTTCACGTAAACAGTTTTTGAAAAACGATGTTTTTTGTTGCACGCCCAATTTTTTATTTTTTTAAAATACTTCCTAACCCCCCCCCCATTTTCATACGGTTCCGTCACCGGACAAAGCTGCATATATATACCAAATATAAAGTCGATTGCTTCAAATTTCGAACACTTATCGTGTTTCATAGCAAGGTTCAAAAAACAGTCGAAAATCGAGGAAAAAAGGATCTTATAGGCTAATGTGCCTCGTGGAGGATTAAAAAGGAGGCAAATTTCAATTTTGTAGCTCCAACGGTTCGAAAGTTATTCAGGAAAAATCAAAAGACGAGAACGGAGAACGGACAACCAGACAAAAAATTTTTTTTTCGACGGTGATCATTTCTGTACCAACGGCGATCCCGTAGGACTTACCATTACCGAGATATAAAATTTTTATACGAGCGCAGATACTTTCGAAAAATTCGATTTCATCGATTTTCGAAAGTAACAAGTTATATTTTTTAATATACCATTACACTTTATTTGACCTCTGAATTTCTTCCCAGCGATAACTGTCATAATTTTAAAACCAACCACTTTGCAAATATTCCAAATCACCATCATGTAAGTAAGTGGCCAGATGTGGATGGCAATGTCAAAATCCCAAACTTAGCTGTTATGTAGGAGAATCGGCTAGCTAAACGAACCTCGAAAGCATATATCAAAAAATGGATGGAGCAAGAATCCCGGAAATGTTGGACATAAACGGCAGGAAGTTGAATTTTCTAAAAACTCGTGTACCAAATTTACAGGAAAGCTGTTCAGTCGTGATAGGAAGGCTGTGGAAAAATACTGGATAGAAATTCAGCCATGCAAACTTTTATCCACATTGCGTTTTCATCTGCATAGTTAACTAACGAAACAGAGTCACAATGCTATAGAATAGCTGCCGTCAGATCGTAGTTAAAGCTCTCTAATTGTGGAATGCGTAACAATAGGTCATGTTCGTAGTTACTAACGGCCCAATCTGAATCTTGAATCTTGAATGTGTTCCTAAATTCCAAAAAATCTCAAATAGGTTCAAATTTTTACACATGGTAGTTTAGCGTAAAACTAAATTAAATAAAATGTTTTAAGCAAATTAAATTTGCTATATTTGCTACAAGGTCTACTTAAATCCAGAGCTGCACTAACTCCAAATCAGGGTGAGCAGATCTACAATATCAGAAACGAAAATAATTTAAAAAATTGAAAAAATTAAGAATGAAAATTTATATCTAATAACTTTTTTACTGATGACTACACACGAAAAAAATGCCCTTCTCCCAAAAGCATCTGTTATCATGGAACAAATTAAGATAATCACTAAGCCTAAGCATAACATATCAATCCACAAGCAACAAAATGAAATCAAAAATTACAAGGCAAAGTCCGTACCATAAACCCATCCCTTAAATTTACAAAACATATCGATGCACAAACCTGACGCGTAATTTTAAAGGAACGTTAATAACGAAATAAGAGTTTTTCTCTTCGAGTCCGCTGTTGTAAATTTATGAAATGCTCACATATGTATCGCCCTGTCAATGTTAAGTGGGTCTTCTTTGGATACAATTTTTTCTATTAAACAAGTCAGACACCAAGGCGTGCAATATAGGGCAAGCAAAATCTGTATGCAACTTTTTTCAATTTTTTTTTCTCCACTATTTCTTTCATTAAGTAATACCTAGATTGAGAGTGCTGCAGTCATATTCGGCAAGTATGCAAAATTACTTTTTAAAACGTACCCTCAAAGAATTCTATTTAACAGAAACAGGTTTTTGTACTTGCCGTTAGACCGAAAAGATAACCGCATCTCATTTTTTATCCTTTTCGTGGATGCGTCCTTCTCATTTACTCTCTGACTTCCTCCGTTGCTTGAATCCGTGAATATTCTTCAAGCGTTTTAATTAGAAAATTATGTAAGGCTTGAAATTTCAACCGCGTCTGGCTATTTATTAGAACAGGACTCGAATTTTTAATTGAGATTCGGGATTTGCATTTCCCGTTTTGCCTTCTTGACCCTAACACGATTAAGTAAAACAAAAGTTTAATTAAAGCGTTAATGAATTTTAACTTCGTTGTATCGTTTGGCAAGTCAAAGGTTTACAAAAATTTCTTTTTCGTTCTGCTTGTTGGAAATTAACGCTTTTGATGTGTTTTAAGTGCAGAACAATAGACTTAGCGCTTGCAGTTCTAGTTGGGATCTATGGAGTCTTCTATAAACACATACGGCTTGCTACATCGGTTTATATACTATTATTGTCTTTAATTCTTTTTGCAGGAAGATAATGTGGTAGTAAAACGATTGAATATTGTCCATGTTCAAAGTTTATTTGTTCTGATACCAGCCACCAGATTATAGATTGTTCTTGCGCTAAAGTTATAAATATTTGGTTAAGTTATTAGATGCTTTATTATTTTTAAGGATTCCTTCATTATTTTTAAGATTTTATAATTTATAGTTATATCGCCTACGTAGTAGCAAAATCTTGCCATTAAAATGTAATAAAATTAGTTTTAGTTTTCTGAATACAAGCAAAAAAATTAAACATTTAATGTGCATACTTGTTTATTGTTGCTTATTAATCCTTCCAGGAAAGTGATTTATCTTTTAGGTGTAGGTTGATCGTCACAAGAGTGTTTTACCAAGAAAAACATATTTTTAAGCTATAAAGAGCAATTTTTTTAGAAACATTTGATGGTAAAAACCGCATGTCAATAGCTTCACTATCAACCCAGACCCCATTACTTTATAATTAATGAAAATATCTGATAAAAATAGTGTCAGGGTACTTTTTTGAGTAAAATGCGGTGGCATACACCTATTTTTCCTATAGTTGTATGGTATCCCACAATTAATTACATTCTTATTTAATATGGCAACCATAGATGTCTATGATAAACATTAATGTTGACTCCTTTTTAATCATGTATAATGGTATCTAGCATAAAAAATGTCGTAGATATAAAGCATTTCTATAGCTTCCAATTAAAGATATCACGGGTAATTTTAGGAATACTACAGGAACCGTCGCAGTTTAAAAAAGCCAAGATCAATTTAAAATAACCTAAATCAAGGAAATATATATTTTGATTTTAATATTATTAATGCAATATTATTAGTATTTCACTTTGATATTTTTAGACTGGTCTACATAGATTTTAATAAGTATTTGCACAGTTACAGTTATTTTATGGTAATAAACAAAACACAGTAATTTGTCCACTTCTAGTCAAATCATCAGTTTGCAGCAACACTTTGTCATTTGGTCATTTCGATACACTTTAAATTGCGAGATGAATGGAAAGGTTAAATTTGGATGAGAAAATCCACTAAAGAATAAAGGTGAAGCCTAAAAATACTATTCACAAAATAGATGTATTTAGAGAGATAAGTGAAAAATTAACTTTTTTTGTATAAAAGTTTTAAACGTTTCACGCTTTTACTTAAGGACTTTAAGTGAAGCCTCTTCATTAACAATGATAATTGGGAAAACGTGGAAATTTTCTGTAGAGAAAAACCAATATAGAAGAATTCATATAAATGATTTACATGAATATTCCCTTTCCAATATCCATTCCAACGACAGTGAGCAGAACACAGGAACATACATACATACATAGCTTAAAAGCGGATTATTGTGTATGTTTTAGTCACGTAAAACATTTAAATGAGGTTTATAAACCGCCAGTGGAGGTTTTTCTCTGCCCTTTTTCAATATTGGCGTTATTTCATTTAATGCCCATCACGTCCTCATGTGAAAATCTATTACGCGGACTTTGTTAATCTTCCACGAAATGTCAGATTTACCGAGGCACGTCGGCGGAACATTATTCGACACTAATTCCATCCCAAGAAACTCAACTCATCCATACCGTAATCCTTTAAATTAGCCTCGTTCAGCTCACAATGTTCTGTTCTCTAAGACTTTCCGTGTACACTCCAGATCCTCTACATTCTTTAATGAAGTAAAGTTTCCTTGGGCTCGGTTTTATTTTATATTCATGTCGGACTGGGAAAATACGATAATTATTATGTGTCACGTTTACACAGACGTAACACAGTCGCAGGACCGTCCTGTAATTTAGCTTAATTTACACCCGAATGCGCTTTCATGCTTTTTGTTTTACTGTGGGCAATTAAAACTTTTTAATATTCCGTTTACGTTCTCTATGGCTGACAGAACGGTCGGTGAGGAATTTCCGAATAATTTATTTTCCAATTTTGCAAACAATGTAAAACACAATTCGCGCGCAAATCGTTGCTACATTTTTTTTTCTTTTCGGGCAGCGTTGGTTACGCTTGGCGACAGAAAACAAACGGTGCTCGCAAAAAATATGACGGTGGTTGGAAGGTTTTTGCGTATATGCATCGTGTAGTAAGTAATTGTAATATGATGCAAGTTCTAGCTATTTTGGCCTCCTGAAGAACTTCTGAGGAGTTCTCCGGTTACGACTGGCGTTCGGGCTTGTTTGTGCTTGTTAAACTTTGTTTGTTACCTTTGTTTTTGGTTACGTATTTCTTAGAAGTGCGAATAGAATATTCGAATAATGTTTCTGATATGAGTTACTTCGGAAAATTTTAATTAATAAATATGAGAACAGGGTTGGAGCCACCTAATGAGAAATGCTGTTATTTCAGGGTTTTATTTCACCGTTAAGGAGGTATACCCAACAAAGTTTAAATTAAAATACAAACATTATTTAATTGTCCCATCCTTTTTTTTCGTCCGTTTTTCATAAATAATGCTACTCCATTTAAGTTAAGCTCTGAAGAAGCCAGGATAATTGGCGAAACATTAGCAAGTTCGATTCAACAACAACCGACGCCGACGCAAGTAAATAGTACTCCGGTGTTTCTTTCCTTTATTCCTCCACATTTACTGTCAA
Organism: Cylas formicarius; assembly: GCF_029955315.1. Lineage (NCBI taxonomy): Eukaryota > Metazoa > Arthropoda > Insecta > Coleoptera > Brentidae > Cylas > Cylas formicarius. The sequence continues at coordinate 15,399,930 of NW_026844334.1, forward strand.
GTGTTCTTCACTCAACAAGTAGTACCAGTAATGTGAGAATTGAAAGTTGTCTACTGTATTCATTTTTTTATCAATTATCTCAAAAATTCTTTCACGATTACACTTTAAATAACAGAATTACGGTTATTTAAAATGTTTTCTGATCATTTTTGCAACATAACTATATTTATTCTATTGTTATATATACATAGACAATTCTTATTTAAACATAACGGCTTAATATGTAAAAACAGGAACACTTGTATTGGCAGACAACAGTTTTTTTTCTTAATATTTGACTGGTTTTTAAATCAATGTGCAAATGTCACAACTTCATGTATACTTTGCTTGTACTTGACTAACGTTTTATTTTTCCTTTTGCTTTACAACCAGTTTTTACATCTTCGCCATGATGTGGTCTTTTAAAACATTAGTCTTGATAAATACGGAATAAGAGGAGCGACTAGATAATGAGAGGCTAACACAAAGCAGCCCATACCTATTTAATATTTTGGAAAAGAGGACTAACATTTTTTAACAAAAATTCTGAAATACGAGCCCTAACAATTAATTGCTCGGACGATGTACGAAATAAAAAGAAAACATATTTATACTTATTTTAGATTTTTTTTTTTGCCTTTTCAATGGAAAAATGAACTCACGCACTTATTTTTATACCAAAAAGTGCTATCGTAATGAATTATTTTTTTATTTCACATAAATTACATAACAAAATATTAAAAACATACCGAATTTGCTGACAAATAATTAATAAGAAGTAACTTCACCTTTCGCGGCAATAACGGCTTTTATGCGTTTTGGCATGGAATCTACCAAAGTCTTGCAATATTCGGGAGTGAAAGTGTTCCAAATTTCGGTGATTTTTGCCTTTAATGCTGGAGCTGTATGCTGAGGATTGTTACGCAAAGTCTTTTTCATCCGATGCTATAAAGTTTCAATAATATTCAAGTCGGGGCTACTTGATGGTCACGATAAAACTTTCATATTATGGTCCCCAAACCACTTTTTGTTGTTTTCGCAGTATGGCAGGACGCACCCCGTCTTGTTGAATTATAAAATTTTCATTTCCAAAAGTTCGTTCTATTGATGATTGATAAAATTTGTTGGTATTTTTCTGCATTTACAGAACCATCAATGAACTCGTAGTTGCATACATCCCTTTAGACAATATTTGTGAAAGGCTTCTTTCTGATTTTGTACGAATCACCCTTTTTCGAAAATCGCCTACACACACATGAAATTCTGATTCGGATATTTTAGATTTCACCCAATCCAAATGTTTTTCTTCTGAACGTTAATAGTGGTTTTTCCTTTGCCTTTAACAAAAATAGATCATAGAATATAAATAATTTTTATATTGAAACAGGAAAAAATGTAAACTTACCTTATAAAAACTCAAACCAGACTTATGGATCCATTGTCTACAACATTCCCTGGAGACATTTAAGTTTGCTTCGTGGTTCCATTGGGCTTGAATTTGTCGTGAGACGCCTTGTCTGCTATTTTTAAAAATCTTGACCAGAATACAACGATCCCTTTCATTGATTTTACGGGGTCGGCCTGAATTTTTACCACGAACGCCAACAATAGCTGTCTCTCCATAATTTTTTGTAATATCCCCGACTGTTGATTTTGCAATACTCAAGTCATTTGAAATTTTTTGCATTGATTTACCTCTGCAGTACTGAGATGTGATAATTTCTCGCACTTTTTTATTTGTTGCAACACCACGCGTCATTTTCTTATCAACTATTATACAAACTTGAAAGATACAACCCGAACTGAGTTCTTATTTATCTAAGCACACTACATTTTACCATCAATGCAAGGGTAGCATTGATTTCTTGGTCAATAAACATTCGCGTCCCAATATTTATTTGTCAGCAAATTTGGTATGTTTCCGTTATTTTGCTATGTAATTCATGCGAAATAAAAAATAATTCATTACGATAGCACTTTCTGTGCTATCGTAATGAAAATTTAAATAGATACAAAAATGTCTTTTTTATCATTTCTTACATCGTCCGAACATTTAGTTGTTAGGGCTCGTATATTACATACATCTACAGCAGCAGTGATAATATTATGCCAAATAAGCAAAAGCCATCTTACTTCCCATCATGATAAAATGCTGCATCCTGATAGACGAATCAACATGAGATTTAAGTATTTCAGGCCGTTAATCTGAGAAGTTAAGATGTGGAATGTTTCTAAAAGGTAATAAACATTATTTGCATTCTAAATACTTGGCGGCTTCCATTTTTTTCGTCAGCTCCTCTCATGTGTGGCCGACTAATAAATCCGTATTAGACTATACACGGAACAGGAGATCCACCAACGACGATATTTTCCTCTTCAATATTAAAATTTGCTGGTTGAGCATTTCCAGTCACTCGCCATTTAACAAATGGTAATAGGCGGACGCAAATCGGGTTGCCTTCGTTACGACAATGTTGGTTAGAACAACGTTAACCAAATATACGGTGAGTTAACTAGCTTAAATTAATCGAGCATATTGAACATTTGCACACTTGTGGCTTTCAATGTTCTCAGAAAATTTTGGTGTTATTAGAACCGTAGAGTTCAAATATGAAAAGGCATTATGATTTGACTGACATACGGTCGGAATCTAGCTGTAGAGGGATGTTAAAAGCAGCAAAATAAATGGAATGCCTCAAAAATAAACGCAACATGCAGTAAGTGGATTATTAATGTTACATTTATAAGCTGTTAAAATAAAATGTAAGCCGATTAGGGTTTTAAGGTTTTTTAGCATTAAACTTTTAATTTTCTTTTGTTATAGTCAATCTCGTTTGGATTTTTTTTTTATAAAATAGTAATAATATAACAATCTATGTAATGAACATTGACAACACTTCAACTGGTTTAGGAATTATTACGATTCAGATGCAGATATCCGTTTCCTGCATCGACAACGCTTCCAAAATACAAAACAACATGGCTACAGATTACACATCAATAAAGATTTGGAGGATCTATATGGGCACTTTAATGTTGTACCGGCAGTAAGGCATATTTAAGGATTGAACTGAGGTGGATTTTACTTGACGAAAATCCATTTATCAAAATAAATAAGAACTAAAAGTTCAGATTTTCACGAAATTATATATTTTGTCATGACAAATTCTTACCTCTCCATCTCAGGGTCGTGAAAAAGAAACGCATTAATTAATTAAATTCGTAATTTAATAGTGAGGTAAGACAATGCCTAGGCTAGCTCATTAACAACCGAGAAAAATTAATAAAGTAGAAAAGGAAAAAAAAAATATATATACTAAACCAAAGCCAGGTTGGAAGGCGGTAAAGGGCACCTCGGTCAGTCCCGGAAGGTGGTAGGTAGGCGCCACGTGATTCGAAAAAGGTAGACTTATCAACCCGAGGTTCCAACCCGTAAAGGAAATAAACAAGTGAATCACGAACAATAATTTATTTCCTTCAACCTGGTGGTAGGTGTGAGTGTCAAATCTCACCTTCAAGTTTTGGCGGTGCAAAAGAATGTAAGACACTATAATTTAAGGCTATAAGTTCCGCAAACCGTTCTTGAAGAGAACAGGCCACTTAAGCTACCCAAACCTCAAGATGTCCCGAACGTTACACAGCTGTCTGTCACTATCCCGGGGACCAAGCCAAGTTGGAATGGTGGCTCAATGAGACAGCCGCAGGTGGGCAGTCTCAGTTAACCCAGCAAAGTCCGTCCGGAAAGCCGGCTGCTCGATAGGGGAAACTCCACAACTAAACATGTACCCAAGAGATAGCATACACTGCAAGACACCAAGCCTGGTCTGGTATTCCGGTGAAAGAAGAAACCACGTGGAAGGTTTGCGGGAAACGGAGCAACAATACGTACAATACTAATTAGAAAAAAAAAAACCCTCGATTCGAGGGTTTTCTGGAAATATGGGGCAATGACAATTCTTTTCAAAATCCCTCGTTGAGGAAGATTCCCATTCCAAACTCCAAATAGATCCAAAAGTATGGGAAATCATAAATTAGTGACCAATTCACATATCCCCCTCTTATTGGGGTAGCACTACCGGCTCAAAAAGAAATCGGTCACACAAAAGAAAATCTGCCACAACCCCAAGCTTCAAAAGCTAGCGTACAAAATGCCGGACGATTCAGACAACCAGTTTTATTAAAAGGCTAAACGGGCACAAAAAATTAGAGGGAAAACGCCACTCTTGCCAACCTAGTCGACGGTACGCCGCCAGTAGAAAGAACAACCGAACTATATCTGTGGTGATGGCCGTATGGCCCGTGCCAAAGAATCGAGGTTGCGTCAACGAGATCGAATTACCCGAACGCTATCCATGGTGGCGACCGGACGGCCAGTCACAGAAAATCGAGGAAGAATAGGTTAAGAAACAAAACAATGTTTACTAGGCTCGCCAAGGAATACCGAAGCAATGAAAAGCAAATGTGGTCCCTAGTCTCATAGGGTGACAGATGGTAATGGTTATGACTTCTTCTAATGCGCAACTAATACTCTGTTTTTTGCATTAGTATCTCTCAGTAAACCGGTGTCACTTAAGAGAAAACCAAGCGAACAAGGGGCCACGCACACAGCCGTTGCAGCATAAAATATTTATGGTTCGGCAACACAATCGGCCGGGGAGTACAAGTCCGAAACTAAAGGAACCGAGTCTACAAAAGAACGTGTGTTCAAATTGCAAAATCGATATGAACCTAATAAACAAGAATTTTAATTGTTAAGAAGCACTCGCCAAACAGCAAAAGGTGAAGGAAATGGACAGTACAATTAATTCTACAAGGTACTAATAAAATAAACCCGTTACTTCGCAAATGTGCCAGCACTCTCACTTTAAAAATGCTAAATTTTACCATTGAAATATGAAACCGTCACACTCCCCCGTTCCTCCGTCAGAGGTGAACACCGATCGACACATGGACTTCCACCAGAACAGCAAAATAGCGTACAACTTGCCGAAACGCCCGAGAAAAAAAAAACTTAAATATTAGTAAAAGAGCAGCAATATCACCCGAAAACTCGGTAAAGCACGAAGGAAAAAAAAACAAGAACTTACAACTAGTGAAACAGCAGTATCGCGCGCACTCTTGTTGCGCTCGACACTACCTAGTGGAGCCTGCGCATCCACTAATACCAACTGAATAATTTTGACAGGTTAATCCCTAACCCACTACTGTCGCACATCAGACACTACCACATCTAAGGCGGGCCACTTGAATACCAGTAGCCGAGACCTCCCATAAATTGATTGGCTCGCCGAAGCTACCATTCGGGCCAATCTCGAGCCCCCCAATACTAAGCTCCACGCCAAAGACATCCATCGCACTCACCAACACATACCTGCGAGACGCAGCAGTGAAACCGCACGACACCCATTGGGCCAGAGAGCCGTATAAGAAGCCGAAAAAAAAAAAAAATTAAAAGAGGTTAGCTATACCCAAGTGATCCCCAACAACAGCGCAACGACGAATCCACCGGAAGCAGAAGGGAAAACCTCCAGACTAGAGTGGTAACACTAGGCCGTCGGTAATCTATATACCGCGATGTTAAGTCGACCTAGTAGGCTAAAATTGCACAGGTTACTACAGCGGTAAACAAGTCTCGTGTATTAGCCCTCACAACAGCCCACAGGATTACACCTCCACCACCAAGCGAAACCGACGCACGCGGCCGCGCAAGATCAACCTGGCATAACAAGACCAAAGACACTAATCGGGAAAGAAAAGGTGAGAGCTCGCAGGAGCTCTACCTTGTTGGTGATAACTCTCCAACACTCTCAATATGATTTAGTATATAAAAAAAGCTTACCAAATCTGTCAAAAGAATAACAGACTGGTGAGGCATCGATGTACGGCCTTCAAACAGCAACTGAAAAGTTTAGAGACAGAAAATTCATAAACTTCAGTGCTTATTAATAAGTAAGTAACCCACCTCTAACCCATGAAAACAACTGTCTGAAGAATAGATTGTAAATCCAAATCAGTTGTTCACCAAAACTAAATCAATCGTCATCAGAAGCAAAATAAGTAGGTTTTAAATCTTTAACATGCCAAACACCCGACGACCTACCCTGACTATTCGTCAACTCATACGTCCAACCTCCTATTCTACGCTTAACCGTGAAGGGGCCTATAAATTTTGGACAAAGTTTAGCATTGAGGTTTTTCGACGCGTCGGAGAGAATTTTATTTTTCCTCCAAACCTGATCTCCGACCTGATAGTGAACTGGTCTCCTACGCAAATTGTATATTTTACGGGATCGGTCCGCCATTCTAGCTATACGGGCTTTGACATCTTCAAAAAGTTTTCTATAACCTATTACGCGTGCTTTCATCTCGGTCTGTACTTCAACTCGATCATCATTACCATTGTTAAACATATAACGATACTCGGTACCATCTCCGACATACTCTCGTCCAAAATTGACAAAGTATGGGGTATAACCTGTGGTTTCACTTCGAGAAGTTCTTATAGCGCATCCAATTGCAGCAAGATTTTTTTCCCATTCTTTGTGATTCTCTCCCAAATAGATGGAAACCATGGTTTTCACAATCTTGTTGTACCGCTCAACAGGGTCCGCCTGCGCGTGGTAATATGCGGTATACAAGATTTTCACATGATATCTGGAACACAAGGCTTTAAATTCCTTGCTTCTCATTTGTTTGCCATTGTCGCAAATGAGGAACTGAGGCACTCCATACACCAGAAATATTTGCTCTTCCACGAAACGACACAGGGCGCTTGAAGTAGCGCTCCGTAATGGACACAGAGCAACGAACTTGCTGAAGTAATCGCATACTGTAAGGAGGTAGGAGTAACCCTTCTTGCTTCTAGGATATGGTCCCATAAAGTCAAGGCTTATCATTTGCCATGGGCGGTTTATCTCAGGTCGTGTACCCATATGACCTGCTGAGGCCTTTTGCTCCGGCTTGTGTTGGGCACAAATGCGACAACTACGAACATACTTCCTTATATCTGCTCTCATCTTCGGCCAAAAATATTTATTATGAATTTTCCAATAAGTCTTATAAGTTCCAACATGACCGGAAACGGGCTCGTCATGATACTTCCTAAGGATTTTATTTCGGTGATCCTTGGGTACTACAATCTTCCAATAGTCAGACTGCGCAGTAAGTTCTGGAATCGGACACTTTACATATTTATATACAATATTATTCTCCACACGCCATTGAGGAAATTGCTCCGGTCGACTCTCAATATTACTTATCATCTTCCTATACCACGCATCAGTACTACTGCCAAAATCAAGGACTTGCTCAGGGCTCGTACTAACAACTTCCACGTTGATCGGGACACTTCTCGAAAGAAAATCCGGAACGACATTATCTTTCCCTTTTCGGTGTACGATGTCAAAATCATAGGGTTGCAAACGAAGAGCCCATCTGGCCAATCTTCCGGTTGGGTCTTTCAGATTATTAAGCCAAATGAGTGAAGCATGGTCCGTGACAATAGTAAAATGGCTCCCTTCAAGATAATTGCGCAGTTTTTCGACAGCCCAAATGACACCTAAACACTCACGCTCAGTAGTGGAATAATTACGCTCCTGTTTTGTCAACGAACGTGACAAGAAGCAGATTACCTTTTCTCCGTCGCCCGATTCTTGGGTCAGAACAGCGCCAAGTCCATAAGCAGAAGCGTCGGTCTGAAGGACAAATGGTTTCGAGAAATCTGGACACGTTAATATAGGAGCTGAGGCAAGTGCATTTTTAATATGATTAAAGGCAGCCTCGCAATTGCTATCCCAGACGAAAGAGGCATTCTTGTGGGTCAATTTGGTTAACGGCGCGATCAGGGTGGAAAAATCTGGCACAAATCTTCGGTACCAACCAGCCATACCTAGAAATCTCCTAATCTCTGTAATGTTCTTGGGCGGAGGAACCGTCATTATGGCTTCAACTTTTCTGACATCTACATGAAGACCTTTAGAGTCAACTACAAATCCTAAATAATTAAGGAAAGGCATACAAAACTTACACTTCTCAGGGCTTAATGTTAAACCTGCTTTCATTAGGCGATCAAATACCTTACCCAAAATGATTAAATGCGTTTCAAAGTCGGGAGAAATTATTATAATATCGTCCAGATACACCAAAACATACTGTTCTAAATCTGAGCCGAGGACGGCATCGATAAGTCTCTGCCAAGTTGCCGGTGCGTTAGTAAGCCCGAACGGCATTCGCTTGAACTGAAAAAGTCCCCGTTGTGGTACTGTAAATGTGGTATACTCTCGACACTCCTTCTTCACTCCCACTTGCCAAAATGCCGACTTAATGTCCATGGAACTTAAATATCTGGCTCCACGCAGCCTGTCCAAAATTGATGAAACGTATGGTAAAGGGTATGCGTCTTTCTTAGTAACCTTATTAAGTGCCCTGTAGTCTACACAAAATCGATAGGCGTTGTCCTCTTTGGGCACAAGAAGTACTGGTGAAGACCAAGCGCTCTTAGAAGGCTCGATGACGTCCATTTCAAGCATTTTCTTAACTTCTTCATCAAGGATCTTCTGCTTGAAGGGTGAAACGGGATAATATCGCTGTTTAATGGGCTTAACGTTCTCCTCTAAGACAATTTCATGAGTCGCCACTGTAGTATACCCCAAACCTTTGCTCATTCTTTCAAATTTTTCATCCACTAAAGAGTTCAATCTTTCTCGTTGGTCCTCAGTCAAAGTGCTCTCGTCCGTAATACCACAAACCTCCGCCATAGGGTATTCTCCAAAACGCCACTCGTTCCTTTTCAAATTCGGTACTACATCCATGGAAATCCAAAAATCGGTTCCCAAAATTAAGTTATTTGATAGCTCCGGTACCACTAAAACATCTATAATAGACACCCTCCCCATCAGGGACATTGGCGTCTTTACGGATCCAATACTCCGACAAGTATTTCCGTTCGCAACAGAGCACAACGTTTTCCGAGAGGTATCCAACTTCAAACCTAAATGCATCAATGTCATATAACCTGACTTCCCAACTAAAGTGGCACTACTCCCAGAGTCTAACAAACCCAGAATGGGATGTCCCAAAACGGTAACCTCTATATGCGGTCTCTGATCCTGATTTGAATGGGATATTACGTAATCAATCAATGCTCGCTTCTGAAGAAAAGCAGAAGTGTGTACATTATCGGTCGTCGAAACATTCACAGGGGACACTAACCGACCACTTAATTCCCCTGAGTCTCGTTTTTTGAGCACTCTGGACAGTTTCTAATAGTATAACCTGGCTGCTTGCATCGAAAACAAAATAAGCGACGTGATTGAGGACAACTGGATCGTCTGTGACCCGTCTGGCCGCAATTCCAACACTCAATTGGTCTCCTTGGGAAATCACAGCGAGGCTGCGCTCTAGGACTTTGGACTGCCGTCTCCACCGCTCTGACCTGAACAGGACGGTTTGCAGTTTGGTGACGATACGCCAAATGAGGTTCCTGCACTAGACGAGGATGCGCAGGTGGGGGACAGTATTGTTGTGCGCGCCAGTGTATCTCCTCGGCAGCTCTTCCCCTTTCCAAAAGACTCTCGATGGTGGCGATTTCTTGAAAGCTCAAGGCTACCTGTAAGTGTGGTAATAGATTTCTTCTAATAATGTTAACTTGCTCGCTCTCGGACGGTTTGCTAGAAGACAATTTCATAAAAAGATTTTGCATCCTTGTAACGTATAATAGCAATCGTTCATCTTGACCCTGAGTACGTCTCTTAATATCGTCCAACAAATCTTCGTCGTAGTTCAGAGGCAGAAATGCATCGCGGAGCTTTTGTCTTAAATCGGGCCAGTCAAGGAACGACCGCCTTCGGGGCGTATACCAATCTCGTGCATCTCCTCTCAAGATTTCGTAAGCTGAATGGAACAACTGATCTTCAGTCACTCCTCTTGACTCCGCCAAATGCTCTATATCTTCAATAAATGAAGTGACACTGCCACTACCATTAAAGAAAACGTTCCATTTGTGTATTGGTACGAATGATCCTGAGGATCGAGGCACATCTCTCTCATTAGACAAGCCTGCATGAGACGGTGCACCAATGTGACTCTCTGGGTTTGTGATTAACGATATGCTGCCATTTGGCCTAGAAGTACTGTTTCCTCCGGATTGAGAGCACGTTTGGATCATTGGTACCGCGCTTGAGTCAGGATTAGTCGCAAATGATACTCGACGAGTACTAGAAGTTGCCTCCTCAGTCATAAAAGGAATCGGACAAATTGTACATGCGGCCAACCGATCGGCCAACTGGGTACAGGCTCGACGGTTGTTTGTTTGAGCTAAATTCTGCAATTCAAATTCCGTTATTCGCCTCCTTGCATCTCCAAACGAGTTCCCTGTAAGGTTGGAATCTACATCATTATTGAGCGATCGTGATAATCCAGAGTCTACCGGCCTCTCCAAAGTAGGATTATGATCAGGTGCTGCACCTCCCAGATCTATCAAATTACCCACAGGAGCATCCATTCTCTCCGGATGAATAAATTCATTTTGTGTGCACGTTGCTCCAACACTAGTCTGGCAAAGGCTGGCGATGTGATTCGCGTCCTGCAAGGCGTCATAACACCCACTCAATAAAAACATCAGGTTTTGTTTCTTTGATTTCAAGTCCTGACCCTCAGCTACCACTCTGTGCAATCTGCTTTTGACATGCATTAGCCTGCTGTAAATTTTCTTGAATTCATTCTCTCTATTCTCCGCATCAAACTCTTGAATAAGGCCCACCAATTCATCCAACTTAGATGCACATATGCCCAATTCAGAAGATGGCTCAAAATGGATGTTAATATCCTCCCGAATGTTCCGCTGAAACGCTTCCCGCAACTGAGCTCTCTTTTCATCCACTGTAGACCCCACATCACAACCTCTAGCAGCTAACTCCCAAGTCAATTCATCACTCCTAAGCCGATTAATCTCCATTTAAAATTTAAATAATTAAATTCCCCACCCCTTCCTGGTATAAGGAAAATAGAAAAAGAAAAACGGGAGAACGATAGCGCAATAGAAGCAACCAAATAATGGACCAACACAATACCACCCGCACACAACTCGCGACGCACTAGGCCACCTGTGGCTGATCAAAGAAGCCGCAAATTGAAAATAATAATAATAGTAATAATCAAATAAGATCCGTGAAAAATAAACTGAAAACGTGGCAAAGTATACAGAACTATCGGTAATTACTTCCAAAAGCTTTTAAATAAATTTCCAAATCACAGAAGAGGTCGGAGGATTGCAATCACACTGTTCCCTCAATTTTGAAGTCACCGTTATAACCACCAGCCAAGTACTAGAATTTTGTGAAATTTGACACCTCCAAAAAAAAATTCTTAACAATAATAGTTTTCCAATGCAAACACAAATACAACTTTACCGATATTGAATATACAAAAATTCCGCAGTGCTTCGATTTGAAAAAAAAATAGCAACAGTTATCCTCCACAAGTAAAGGGATATATACCAAAAAATGTATTCACCTGGTATAGATATCGTCCAAATATCACACAATCAAAAATTAACAAATAACAATATATCGCAACTGTATATGTACAACACTAATTAATTAAACCGCAAAAATGAAATGCATTGCATAGTAAAACGGCAATATATACAAACTTGTTATAAAAGAACCACCGAAACTTGAAGAGAATCAAATATTTTGAACACTCAGAAAAAATATTCAGTTGGGCGCCAGTTTCTTTTATATCACGAACAATAATTTATTTCCTTCAACCTGGTGGTAGGTGTGAGTGTCAAATCTCACCTTCAAGTTTTGGCGGTGCAAAAGAATGTAAGACACTATAATTTAAGGCTATAAGTTCCGCAAACCGTTCTTGAAGAGAACAGGCCACTTAAGCTACCCAAACCTCAAGATGTCCCGAACGTTACACAGCTGTCTGTCACTATCCCGGGGACCAAGCCAAGTTGGAATGGTGGCTCAATGAGACAGCCGCAGGTGGGCAGTCTCAGTTAACCCAGCAAAGTCCGTCCGGAAAGCCGGCTGCTCGATAGGGGAAACTCCACAACTAAACATGTACCCAAGAGATAGCATACACTGCAAGACACCAAGCCTGGTCTGGTATTCCGGTGAAAGAAGAAACCACGTGGAAGGTTTGCGGGAAACGGAGCAACAATACGTACAATACTAATTAGAAAAAAAAAACCCTCGATTCGAGGGTTTTCTGGAAATATGGGGCAATGACAATTCTTTTCAAAATCCCTCGTTGAGGAAGATTCCCATTCCAAACTCCAAATAGATCCAAAAGTATGGGAAATCATAAATTAGTGACCAATTCACATATCCCCCTCTTATTGGGGTAGCACTACCGGCTCAAAAAGAAATCGGTCACACAAAAGAAAATCTGCCACAACCCCAAGCTTCAAAAGCTAGCGTACAAAATGCCGGACGATTCAGACAACCAGTTTTATTAAAAGGCTAAACGGGCACAAAAAATTAGAGGGAAAACGCCACTCTTGCCAACCTAGTCGACGGTACGCCGCCAGTAGAAAGAACAACCGAACTATATCTGTGGTGATGGCCGTATGGCCCGTGCCAAAGAATCGAGGTTGCGTCAACGAGATCGAATTACCCGAACGCTATCCATGGTGGCGACCGGACGGCCAGTCACAGAAAATCGAGGAAGAATAGGTTAAGAAACAAAACAATGTTTACTAGGCTCGCCAAGGAATACCGAAGCAATGAAAAGCAAATGTGGTCCCTAGTCTCATAGGGTGACAGATGGTAATGGTTATGACTCCTTCTAATGCGCAACTAATACTCTGTTTTTTGCATTAGTATCTCTCAGTAAACCGGTGTCACTTAAGAGAAAACCAAGCGAACAAGGGGCCACGCACACAGCCGTTGCAGCATAAAATATTTATGGTTCGGCAACACAATCGGCCGGGGAGTACAAGTCCGAAACTAAAGGAACCGAGTCTACAAAAGAACGTGTGTTCAAATTGCAAAATCGATATGAACCTAATAAACAAGAATTTTAATTGTTAAGAAGCACTCGCCAAACAGCAAAAGGTGAAGGAAATGGACAGTACAATTAATTCTACAAGGTACTAATAAAATAAACCCGTTACTTCGCAAATGTGCCAGCACTTTCACTTTAAAAATGCTAAATTTTACCATTGAAATATGAAACCGTCACAAAATGTTTCGACAACACCGTGTCTTTATCAAATGTAATATTTACAAACTACCTGCTACTATATATACCGAAAAATGACCATAAAACCTTAATTAATTTTGTTGTGAGAATTTAAGTCCAGTAAAGGACAGGTATTTAAATCTAATTGATCGTTAAGCAATACATTTGAATGACTCATTTTGTTAATCTCCATGGCTTCCAATAAATTTAATTTTCCACTTTTTGTGGCTGTATGTAAAATATCAAAATTGTCATTAAAAATGTGTTTTTCTGTGTTTAGAATCTGGACTATTGTTTTTAAACGCTCTTTTATGTTCGTTAATACGTTTTTTGAAGGATCTACCTGTTTGTCCAACATAAATTTTAGGACAAGATCCGCATTTCAACCTGTAGACAACTGATTTTTAGGATTTTGGACATTTCGTTTTATTGTTTTTTAAATATTTTCCTTGTGTGTTGTTAGTTCTGAAAGCTATTTTTAAACCACATTTTGACAAATGTTTTGAAACTTTTTCACTAGGGTCTCCTATGTATGTAATTGTTTTAAATTGTTCGTGTTCTATATTACATTAACTCATTAGATAATCATATAAAATTCTCCATCGAGATTGAACAGGATAACTCTATTAATTTTTTAGACTTTCATAAACCTTCACACACGGACACAGTCATACATAACAGCTCAAATCACCCTTATACCCACAAAATGGCTGCATTTAACTCTTTTATACACAGACTTTTTAATACGCCACTCTCAACAGAAAATTACAACAAAGAACTTAATATCATTAAACAAATTGGCACTGAACAACGGCTACAATCCGTCCATTATAGATAAAATTATAAATAAAAAACAAATACAGACAACAGTAAATTCTATTTATCCGAAACCTAATACAGAACACGAACAATTTAAAACAATTGCATACATAGGAGAATCTAGTGAAAAAGTTTCAAAACATTTGTCAAAATGTGGTTTAAAAATAGCTTTCAGAACTAACAATAGAACAGGAAAATATTTAAAAAACAATAAAACGAAATGTCCAAAATCCCAAAAATCAGGTGTCTTACAGGTTGAAATGAGGATCTTGTCCTAAAATTTATATTGGACAAACAGGTAGATCCTTCAAGAAACGCATTAACGAACATAACAGAGCGTTTAAAAACAATAGTCTAGATTCTAATTATGCTACACACTTAAACACAGAAAAACACATTTTTGACGACAATTTTGATATTTTACGTACAGCCACAAAAAGTAGAAAATTAAATCTATTGGAACCCATGGAGATTAACAAAATGAGATATTCAAATGCATTGCTTAACGATAGATTTAAATACCTCTCCTTTATTGAACTTAAATTCTCACAACAACATTAATTAAGGTTTCATTGTCATTTTTCGGTATATCTAGTAGCAGGTAATTTGTAAATATTACATTTTATAAAGACACGGTGTTGTCGAAACAATTGTCATGTCAAAATATATAATTTCGTGAAAATCTGAACTTATATTTCTTATTTATTTTGATATTTAAGGATACCGATGAGTCGCGCAATCAAAATAACCAATAATAATAACAACCAATAAAGGCAAGGACGCACCCATATGTGTAGTAACAACTTTAATTCTAATAGTAAACTTAACGCAAAAATAGTTTAATTGAAAATAAGTCAGTGTATTAAACCTAAATGTATTCCCAAAGCGAAAATTTTTAACTGCCTTGTAGATATGAACATGAAGATGAAAAATATCCGTTCAAATAATGCTTGGCCGGTGCGCTGAGGGACGATACTAAACAAACGCCAAACTCCGGTAGGTATTTGACGATCGTTAGAGCTCATTTTCGAAATGTTTGATTGCCGGGCCCGCGCTTTCGGACGGTTCGTAATATTCGATCTTCTAATTTAGCGCCTCTTGCGGCCGAATTGATTTGGAAAAGGGCCCCATTCTTCTTTAATTAACGTCTTCGGGATTGCCCGTCGTCACTCTAAATTCAATTTTATGGCCCTGCCCCGCCGCGACTTCTATTCCATTTCGCCTTCCCGATTCTCGATTTGAATAAAACTTGGTTAAGCCGGACTTTAGCAAATGCTAAATAATGTTCAATTATCCTAAGTTAGGTTACAATTAAGCCCTGTACGCTACTGACGTTATTTTAAAGTTTCATGTGAAAATGACTCTACAGTGACAAGCATTACCTTTCCTTCGAAATTTAAAACTTGCTTGGTCCCTATATATGGTTTTTTTTCAGTGTTCTTAAGAATAACAATTAAAAAAGTAACTGAAGGAGATCCTATTGCTAAGCTCCAGCGATGCATATTGCCGCTTAAAACAGCTTCCTAATCCATTTTTAATAATAATTTGAAAAATATGTTTCTCTTTTAAAAATGAAGTGCTGCTATATTAGTGAACGAAAAGATTAATTCAAATAACGAAACATTTGTTGGATTAAAAAAATTATTTGTTCCTCTATTCACGAGAGAAGTACACAGTTCCAATAAAGGAAGAATTTTCTCGACTTTTGTCTGAGTTGACTTGTCTATATTAAGATTGATGTTTATTTTATTTATGTAACCGTGTGAAAACATAATATTATTGGTATGAACAAACGGCAATAATGTAATTCTCATTTTGTAATATAAACAAGAAAGGTTTATTTCAAACCAACTTTTCTAACAAATTTTTTCATTTATTTTATTATCAAATATTTCATTTCCATGTATTACTAAATTTTGATTAATTGTAACTGTATTTTTAAAATAGTTAAAACTGTAATATTTTGTTATTGAAACAATCTCAGTGTATGTGAAATATTGTCTAATCTTCGCCGTTGTAAATTGTTAGTGTTTATAAACCTCATAAATTGAAAAACAGGTAACTCATCCATCAATATAGCGATAGTTTAAAAGCGTTCCATAATCTATTCAAATATTGATCCTCCAATAATAATACAAATTGCTGTCGTGTATGTCGCAAAAATAAATGTTGCCGTCATTCATGTTTACATTGATTGTACGAGTATGATCCGATGCTCGGGCATGCTCTAGAGCACAGGAAATACTGAACTTGATTAAAGTTAATTTGTTAAATCGTAACCCACCAGAAAGTTTGCTTTGAAATTTCAACAACCTCTTGCTTACTATCCGCTCGTCGCTGAAGGAGTTTACTTAAATACCTAATTGGATACGATGGCGATTGAAGTTGTTAACTCGTCCATGTAAACAGGGAACGAAATTGGTTACATGCCTGTCGGATATTTTGTATATTGACATAGTTTTAGGGTCATTATATAGTTATTTTGGAAAAACTTACTTGTATACGTGTACGTTTTATTTTGCAAAGTTGGATAGAGTTTTTAAACATAGCGCGCTTATTTGGAACAGGCATCCAAGCTACTTCATTTTTTTGTATTAAAAAGTATTTAGAAGACACTTCTAACATTGTCTTATTTGTCTTTATTGTTTATTTACATAACGCTTCGACTGGTCAAATATGCCTAAGTTAATGATGCGTGATCAGTGGTCTCCAAACAGACCAGACAGGACGCCTTTTTCCAAAAACATTGTGATGGACCTGGTGGAACGCTGCCTAAATCTTGCTTTCAGTGGAGCAAGTGCAGTAAAGAGTACTTGTCGATTTCAAGTATGCTAATTGGCAACGGCAAGTATGCAGTATGCATTTCCTATACTTAAAGCGTTTTTTTAAAATTATTATGAAAATGCTGACCATATGACTTTAACATAGACGCTGCTCAGTGTTGAAAGTACTATCGTTGAAAATCCGTACAGGATTATCTCTTTCTTTAAGCTTTACATTAAAGCAATTAATAAGCAAGTGACTACCATAATATACGCATGACTAAAGGCTATTGTATTCGAAGTACCATTCTTTTTACAGCTGCCCTCACCAATAATTTAAAGGCATTAACGGCAATTTATAATGAGAAGTTTGTTTTGTTGGCGTACCTAAAATCATAATAAAAGTGTTATGCAAAATAGATGCACATGGCGGTCAAACTGTCAAATACTGTCACAAAGATATTATACTACAACTAGCTGTAATGGAAACTTTAACTCACTACTGTGTGAGTGACTTATGTGTGATTGCGCATTTATATTTCTTAGTCGACCTCGTTACGCTCCCTTCAAGTTTTAGCTATAGTCTAAGATCCGGTTTAAGAACAACACCCCTCATTCTTTTCCGTGATAAAATATTTTTTGTTAATAATAAAACTTATTGATTAATCAAATGAGAAACGATTGACAGTCTATATCTTAGCGAGACTATTTTTAATCAAAAATTAATTAATTTCACATTTTTTCTTGGTTACCGTCAGTATTTTTCTTTATAAATTTAGTCTCAATCATAGAAAAAAAGTATATAGAAAATGCCATACAATGTTTGACTACCTTTTTTTAGGCAACAATACGTGTCAACCAGGTGTAAACAGGTAAATCGGATGTAGTGATTTACCATCATTCTTTTTCTTTAACCCCCAACCATATATGATTGACTTTTAAAATCGTGGCAAAGCTAATGATTGACACGATCTAAAGTTTCAATAATTTCATGTAAAAATAAAGTGTGACTGCGAGCGCTATATCTTTTTTCATGTACGGCAGAGAAGGATCTACAATAACAGCTGCGCATAAGACTCTTGCCAGAAAGAGAAAGGCGTGTGTTCAGTTCTCTGTGTATAAGACAAAGATAAATATATTCCCCCACGTTGACACGTTGACACGTATTGTTGCCTAAAAAAAGGTAGTCAAACATTGTATGGCATTTTCTATATATTTTTTTTCTTTGATTGAGACTAAATTTATAAAGAAAAATACTGACGGTAACCAAGAAAAAAAATGAAATTAATTAATTTTTAATTAAAAATAGTCTTGCTAAGATATAGACTGTCAATCATTTCTCATTTGATTAATCAATAAGTTTTATTATTGAAAAAAAATATTTTATCACGGAAAAGAATGAGGGGTGTTGTTCTTAAACCGGATCCTCCACTACTACTTACGTCAAGATTCGGCTGCGCAATAAACTACCCACGCGTAGGGCGTCGGACTGTAATAATCATAAACCTCTGTCAAAAGACGAAATTGGAAATGTCGGATATGCTTCCTCAATGTCATAAAGACATTATGGCCAGTCGAGGGATGATGTATTGTGTCCAATTCTAGTTAACCAATTCAATTTGTCATCTAATCCGTCTGATCGTTACATTGGGAAAGCCAAAACGGACTTTCGGCGAGTAACTTGTTCCCATTGTTACGAATTCATGCTCGACTCGATAATCGTGTTAAGCAAAAGGGTAGCTGGAAAATAATGACGCTTCAAGTGCCACAGATATCGTTTAAATTAACGTTTAACGTTTACATATAACGTGGTCCAGTTTCAACAATCTATTATGGGTTTAACAGGTAGCCAGAATTTAATTGTTAGGTTAGGTTGTTATACAAATGGTAATCATGATTATGGGATGCCGCAAAATTCGGAGTTTGCGCTATAACTGTACTCATTATATGTTCCGAGGTGCATTGACTGATGATATAACTTGTTTACCAAGGATGATAATGAGTTACTTTTTATAAAACTTCTGAATTCCTCCTGACTTTGTTTTTGTTGAGTTGAGTAGCTAACGTTTCGCCAATCATCCTGTTGGCTTCTTCGGGGCTTGACTGAAACTGGCTCGCATTTTACTCTGTATCTGCTTTTAACAAACCGACACACGAGGAATCCAGAAATGTTATAAAAAGTATTACAGTAGCCTGTGGAAGTTTCTTTGAAAAATGTAATTGAATTGATGGGACATATGTAAATGCAGATATGTATTTAAAAAAAGTGTATTGACATGCATCCTGCATTTTGAAAATAAAGCGACCAAATGGAAGGTGACATATAGAAAGTCATATTATTTTAGCCAAAATAATATGCAAAATTTTGAAAACATTTGATAAATTTTGAACTTTTATAATAGAACATTTCGGATATAAATGTGATATCTTTTGAAGTAAACACGGAATTTTCCATGGTTGGCAAATTATAATTAACTTCGAGAATAGAAAATGAAGTGATTCAACGAATAAAGTATTTTTGTTGCAAATTTGTAATTAATAATATTTTTCATTTTTAAAATCCACTATTGAAATTGTTTTTTGAGCTTTATCTGCCATTCCTGTGATGGAATACACCTCACAAATAAGCTGCATTCCTCGATACAAAGGACAATAGAGGAGAGTCGTGTCAACCGATTACTGTTTCCCGGTCGCCATTTGCAGTGTTGTGAGAAACCATAATTGAATTCTGTTTCCATTCCTGTCACACAAACAATAATGGCGTCAGACGGTGGAAAACGTTGCTCTGGAATATTAAAATTGCCGAGATGCAGATACCAGGACTAAATTTAGGAAATTTTCAATGTTTTCTCACTTCACTGAAAAGGGAATGGAGTTTTCATTGTTTCTGAAAGGAAATTATTGAATATTTCTGTCCGTGCGTCCGAATTTTTTGAATTTGCATTGAGTTTATTGTTAACTTTCATTAAAATTTTTAGAATATGGCAACCAAAAGGAATCTTTCCAAATATAAAAAAGACATTTTTTTGAATTACAAAAATGAATTTGAACTGTAAGTGTTTTTGTTCGGGCTTAATGGCCGTCGTTGAGTGGAATTTCTTCCTGATGTTTCGCTAGCACGAGCAGCTAGCTTCTTCTGAGGTGCTTCCATCCCCGATGTTGGATGCATTATGCCCGAACAAAAACACTTACAGTTAGTTCAAACGTTGGCCGCGAAAGCCTTTATCACTTAAAAATAAATTTGTTTGAAATTAATTTGTTTACTTTAATTGAAACAATAATACTACTAACGTTGATAGCATGATAGGACTAGTTCTTAAAATACATACTAACATTAATCACAAGGTAGCCAAATTTGGTTGATTAGGTAGAACCCCAAATCAAACTTGGGAAATGAATAGATCTCAAAATAAAGAGAGCTTCCAAATCTTTATCGTTATTGTCCTTTGTGGAAAATTTAATCGTGTCCTTCCAACACGCCCTTTTGGCATGATTCCCGGCAAGTTTGAAAAATATGCGCCGTATTTTCTGATTATTTATACCCTGCTCTATAATCTCTGCCAAGTTAGGAAAATGATTACTTAACAAACAAACTTTCTAAAAGTCGTCCTGAAACGCCGCTCTAACGGCGTTCAAGTTTAGATCTCGTGCGCACAAACAAATGTTTAAGAAATTTGAGATTACTAGTTAGTCTTGGATAGTTTCATAATTTGTTTTTAAAATCTCAAATGAGGAGTCGTTCGTATGCATTTTAAAACTTCAAAAGGTTTCGAATTTTTCGGAAACATAAGTGAAAAAGCACCATACTTCCTCGCACCCATCCCAAAATACGCCGAACAATTTTTTGCTCAATTTCATTCCAAGCTTTTTGCTCGAGGGCGTTTTACACTGCCATCAAAATCCTTATTTCTTATTACACAGTCCGGTGGTTTTTTGTTCGCTTGCAGCTATCGCCGTAAATGGATGGAGAATGTATCAAAGAAGTGTTGATTGAAGTTATCGAATTTTTTTTGCACTAATTTTTAGTTCGGTTGCTGTCGTTTAACTTTTTAGTTTAGTTTAGTTTTTAAAGCCTTTTTTCTCAAAACGGCAACGCAAAATCAATGAAAATTTCTGCGGGTAGCTGGAGCTTACTACATCATTGAAAACAAAACGTCCAAAACTCGATAAGATTGACTATTGCGATCAACAATTCAACAGAGTTTTTTTGATTTCACTTCCTGAATTTTCAATCAGTTTCCTCAAATTCCATTTCCAATCTACTTTAAAAAATTCTCATTCTATTGCCGCAAAGAAGGAATCGATCAAAACCGCTGTTATTTCTATATTAAAACAGGGGTTTATTATACCTATTACGAAACTTCGTCGTAAAGTCCTGTTGAATATATTGCATCAATTAATATTACTTTATAGGACACGAATTAAATACGAAAATTTGGACATTATCTTCGTTCCGTTTCGGGGAGTTTTTCGCAAAATCATAAACGCCATTTTGCTTTTACCCGACGTGAAAATTTTATCGAACATTAAATGGCGCTTGTTAGTACGACATAATTTTAAATTTGTATTTTGCGTAAACGTTAAATCGAAATTAAATTTAAGTAGTTAAAAGGAGTTTCGATTTTGTACAAAACAATCTAAAATTAATCGGCGTTAATTGCAATTTTGCAATGCAAATGCACTCATGGTTGCCATAGTTATCAGCAGAAAAGAAAACGTCTTTGGCAAGTTGGATATCTAATTGTAATCCCAGCTTACACTTGGAATATATTATTGACAACACTTTCTCTGAAGTCAACATGTTGAAAAGTCAAAAAGTCAAAACTGGCTTTTAACCAGTAACACTAAAGATCGCAGTTGAGAAAGAAAATAGCTAGAAAGTCCGTTCTATACGTAAATGCTTACTGTAATAACCAATTTTATTGTGTTTCTGGCCTCTATAATATGAAGTAGATAAGCATGGACGTTTTAGTTTTTGTTTGCGAAAGTTGGATACTTGATCCTACCATGCAAACGAAAATGGACGCTTTTGGGACGTAATATTTTCGAATAACGTTGCGCATGTCATGCACAAAATAAAAGAAATGCATTCTCATTGGTATTGGGGTAAGATGGGCCCGTTGTGCCAGATCGCTCCAGAACGGGTCCAGAATGCCGCCCCTCCTATAGAAGGTCAGCAACTCCCTTAGCCCAATACCGTG
This sequence comes from Cylas formicarius, assembly GCF_029955315.1. NCBI lineage: Eukaryota > Metazoa > Arthropoda > Insecta > Coleoptera > Brentidae > Cylas > Cylas formicarius. The sequence goes on from NW_026844334.1 coordinate 15,421,882, forward strand.
CACTAAATCCGGATCGATCAGGGCCGTTCCGAAGACTCCAAATCTTGTCCATGTAAAAGCAGGGAAGTCGTTGAGAAGATGGTACGGGGTCTCCTCCCCTTCCATGCACCGCCTGCACTCCGGGTTGTCTCCAATGCTTAGCAAGCAAAAATGCCTCCTAAGCCTGCAATGTCCTGTGTAGGCCCCTGTTAGTGCTCTACACTCCCTTCTGGTCAGTCTAACCAGCTCCCTGGTCCGAGGGAGGGCGGGCCCATCCATATCCATCATAACCCTCGCCTGCCTCATTTCCGGAGCAACTCTCTAGCCCACCGCGGGCCATTCTCTCACCCAGGCTTCGAGAGCTCCCCGCTTCACACACGGGGCGATCCCCAAGCGGGGCTCTGGTCCGATATGCCTATGCGAGGAGCCCTACGCTGCCTCATTGCCCCGGATCCCGGAGTGACCTGGGACCCAGACCAACGTGACTTTCCTCTCCTCGGCCACTTTCCTCACACATTCCTCAGTACCCCTTGGCACTCCTTTATTAACAAGGAGCCCGTGCGCACTGACTTCAGCGCCATAAGTGCAGCCCTACTATCAGAGCAGAAGAATACCCACTTGCTTCCGTGGTTGAGCCGAAGTACCTCTCTGGCCGCCATCAATATAGCGACAATTTCCGCCTGAAACACAGTGCAGTACTGACCCAGAGGGACCGACAAGCTCGATCTCGTTGTCTCGCAGTACGCTCACAGCTCCGGCCAAATCTCCCATTCTGGACCCGTCCGTGTACCAGACAAGTCCATCCCAGGGGCCAACTCTAACCTCTCTCCACTCTTCCCTTGATGGGAAGAGAAAGGTCCATTTGTCAAAGAAGCTCATCTCGGGGATCATGACGTCACTCGGCATTCCCATGACACTGCGATCCCCGGGCGAGCCCTCTAAAATGCCGTACGGGCCCCGATTAAAGGTTCCCTCTCTCCAGAACCCGCAGCTCGCCAGGCTGACAGTCGTCCTGGCCGCCTCGATCCGCACTCGATCCGCCAGAGAGGGCAAACACACCAGAGCCCCTAGGGCCCTCGTGGGTGAAGAACTAGCCTGCATTCTCATTATAGAGGGAAAAGTTCATGATCAAAGATCTGTGAATATGAAATAAAATTCGTGACTCAAATACCCAAGGTGGTACTGATATCTTGTAAGGAACAGTTTCCACAACTGCATTGGCTAATTGGGTCGCCAATCTTCGACGCTCGGAGACGGCGGATAAGAAAAGATATACCTAATGATCATGTGCGCATGGGCATATTAAATGTGTTTTCTCAACGTATTTTGATCTTGCTTTTAAACGTACCTGCATCGTCTATTTATCTATTAGATAGTGTCATATGTTTAACACAAAATTTAATTTCAGATTTCTTAAATTCTTGGTCAAAAACAAGCTAACGCACTCTAAACTAATAGTAATCCCACTTTTATCTTATTCTGTAATTTTTCAAATTGAAAATCGGGCAAGAAGCGTCAGAATACCGCTATTCAAAAGCGTGGTAACTATAAAACGTTTCAAAATTCTCTCTCGGCAAATCACATATAAAGTTTGATCAAACAGACGTGTCGCAACAATTGAAGTTACTGCCTTAATGTTACTGCTTCGACTGTGCCACCTGACACTCAGCACTCGGTTGTGCAGTTAGAGACTCCCTTCATTTCAAGGGTGCTCTAAGCAGTGCAGTTCCGCAAAATGAGTTTCCCCGCCGACTATGTCGAAACAAATTTTACTAATAAGAGTCTAGGGTCCTTTTCACTAATCGATGTTTGCGTTTGACTTGACTAGGTCGTATATTATTTGAATTTCATTTTAAGGTACGAAATTTGGATGATCGATCAAGTGCTTCAGTAGTTTTTTTTCAAATAATATTATATAAAAAGGAGATCCGTTGATAAAATGAGTTCCGATGATTGAGATGATATTTTTTTTATGTTTTGTATGTTGCCCATTCATTTCAATTAGTGCTGTCGAATTTATTCTAGGTGAAAACTAATGTTAGAATGATAGTTGTGGTTTAATGCATTATGAAAGTATTGTTATGTACTTGTATATTGAATTCAAGGAGTTGCACAAGAACCGGTATTAAATGTAACAATGATATACGCAGGTGCATTGAAGAGCTTCTCTGGCCATTGACGGAGGGTGGGTAAGTTATTGCCATATACACCGATTTTGCCAAGGGCTTTCATCGGGTTGAGCCTGATGTTATTTATTTTTAACACATCTCATTAAGCAGAGATTGCTCCTAAAATTTTATCTTGATGACCGATTGTATTATCTATAAATACAAAAATTTAAATCCAATTCCAATATATATTTAAAATGTGTTAAAAAATATCTGGGAGTATTGCTTGACTAAAAATTGTCCTCACCTTACCAACATCACACTAAAAAGGAACATTGCATAGTACATCTCTAAAAAATCAGAAAAAGTCTGAAATCAAACAAAGGTGTGGCATATTTGGCGAATCGAAGAATAATAAAGAAAAATAAAAAATAATTGAAATTAAAGAACAAACACGAAAATATTAGGTTAGTATCAGGTGAGGCTTATTATTAGTTTATTATACGCAAATTTGTAATTGGATCTAAGGCCTGTAAAGTTGTCTACGTAAATAAATAAATAAATAAATAGAAAAAAGAACTCCACTGGATATAATATCCGAAACCTGGCACCTGTGGTGAAAGATCGATGCAGTACTAATATACAACCACCACCACAACTTATACACACGCTTGTTAACCAAGTTAACATCATTAGCAGATTATATATGTATATCGTGATGATATGTTTGCTGATAATGCTAACTTGCTTAGCGAAACGTATCTCTGTGTAAGTTGTGTTTTAATTATGGCTGTAAGCATTTTTTATTTGAATATATTATTTACGCTTTTTTTAGGTATAGCGTAGTACTGACGTTGTGATAGGTGCGTCTCCTGGAAGATGAAAAGTCGAGTTATAATCCATAACGACATTAATGTACAACTTCGCATTATCAACAGATCACTAGATCAAGCTTTAATCAGACACTTGGGTATTGTGGACTTAACAAAAATTTGCATTTTCCAGAGAAAATTAAGTATTCATGGATCGTGTCAATCTACACATCGATTTAATAACTTTGCAAAATTAGTTGCCTCTGTTCTTCTTTCTTTGTGACTTGACGTACTTTTTCAATTAATTTCTAATTATTCCGCTAACATTGTCAAAGCCCAAAGGAATACGCAAGCACCTAAAATGTGGAAATTTTGGAGCAAAATTTCAATTTAGTCGGGATCTGTCTCCAGAAAACAATTTAAATTAATGACGAGACATTTTTTCAACGACTAGGTTGAGATAACTTCCTATGCATTCACATGCCGCCTCGTCGATAAGATTTTCTTAAGTGGCGCTTAAATTTACAAACGCTATTTTATTCTTTCAAACAAAAGAAAACTTCCAAATTCAAAATGTCATTTTGAATGCTGCAAGATGGCGCTCGCTAGTATAGATAGAGATTAGTAGATTTATCAAAAAAGTTGCGATCGCTGATCAATAATTCCATATAGCTCGTATAACGTAACACGGGCTTTGATGGATTGTCGTTTGATTGATGAGCGAAATCAGCGGACCGGAAATTGAGACGAGAAACTTTTTATCGCCGGGGTTCGGGTTAAAAATTTACATTTTTAGAAAAAAAAACGTTTGTATTATCAGGTGCATTTCAGTACCAGGTCGCGATGCTCCCGGTTTTTTAGGTATGACATATGACATCGCTACACTTCGGTATCTGTTACGTCAAAGAAAATTGTCGCAATCGGTTTAAAATAAAAAGTTACCGAAACTTTTTGTTGAAAAGTGGCACAAATAGAATGCATTACCGTATATCATTCAGGCAGCTTAACCTACTTTTGGAGTCATTTTGGTAGAAAAATGTCGTGTCTGTAATATATCTTCAATTCACACGAAGTTTAAAGGAGTAAATATTTATGGCTTGTCTTTAGAAACGAAAAATATGTTACAGGTTCTTTCAAAGTGTTACGAGTTTTTGCCCTTCTTATGAGAAAATGCACATTTTTATTAAACAATTTTCTCCTTACCAGAAAATAAAGGATTACATAACAACGAAATAATTTTTTATATCTCTTACTAGTTTTTAGCACTCGTGGATTTGATCTCCTCAGGCAGTGCAAATGTCATGCTCCCAATAATTTAAACATTTTAATAAATAACACAGGTCTAGAAACTTTTTGACAGATGTTTTTATTTTGAAAATTGATTTTATTTAATCTTGGTAGGCTGATTTCAAAAATTCTATGCATTTATTTGCATCACGTAAGAATTTTTTTTGCAAATATTTAAGAAAAAAAAGTCCTTCTTAAGTAAAATATTGACATAACTCTTTTTCGCGATCCCGTTAACAATGGAAGATACAAATCTCTAATTCAATTATTTAATTCGCTCTGGTTAAACACTTCGAGCTTTCTGAAATCTGATGTGAAATCTGAGTCATCTGGGTAGGAATTGATGACATTTTCTAGTTCTTTTGAGGCGGAATACATCTGGTCCATGAGGATCTCGTCGAATAGCAGAGTTAAGATTGGTATACACAATTTGTTTCTTATTTTTTCTGTTGAATTCTTCAACATTACACGAACAAAAATAACAATCATTGCTGTGATTCCTAGGCACTCGCCATACCATAGGAACAACAACGCTTAAACATTTTTATCAGGTTCTTAATGCTACAACGCAAACGGATCAAACAGTATGAGAAGCCCAGGTCTTGGTCGCCAATTTTAACACCAAAATAAGTGCGGTATACATTTTTCACAAAAGAAGTTATAGTTTACCTTTGCTTTACTACGACATAACTACTACAGATATATCCAAAGTTATTTGGATTGTTCATACAACGTCTTCCTTCCATATTGATACGTTCTAGAACACTAGAAATATGCAGGAACGAAGACAACAGCCGCGAATACAGTAGCACGACAATCAATACAACCAAACTGCGCATAAACAGGTTGCAACGCTGTATTCACGCATCTGTGCCAACTCTGTTGTTTTGCAAAGAAATCTAATATTATCCAGTGCTGCCAAATTACATTTACTTTTATGAAAATTCAACAAACATATTTATGTCATAGGGATGTGTATTAATAATAACAAATTATCAATAGAGCGCTATAAAAAAAATTACATGATAGAGCAAAAATATGACGTTTTTTGAAAAAAGAGCGCCCAAAAATATACAAATAAGCAAACAGCTTTCAAATATGAACATCACTGTAGACCTGTATATTTGTGTAATTATTATTATATATATATATATATATATATATATATATATATATATATATATATATATATATATATATATATATATATGTATTTGTGGTAAGCCGGGTGTTGATCCGTTCGTTGTTCGACCTTGGAGTAGGATCATTCGCCTGATGTTTCGCCAAAATATCACTTGGCATCTTCAGAGGCTGCGCGTCCATGTCACTCGTACGTGTCCGCACATATATATATATATTTAATTTCCTCTATAGTTTTCCCGTATAATAAAAATTTTCTTCAATAATGTCCTAAATACCTAAATGCCGGCGATGTTAAATAATTCAAATTATTATGAATTTATTTTTTTTTATTTAAAATATTCGTTTGCATTAATTATAAATACACAAATTTATTTCATCATATTAATGCAAATACCAATTACCTTTATTATATTTAAGTACTATTTCAAAGAAACGTTATAGTCCCGTTATGCTACTTTTTTTTTGGAATTTTTAATCAAAAATTTTCTATAAAAAAAGCTATGAAATTTTTTAATTTACATTTCCTTTTCTAACTATCTATCTAGGTAGGGTTGGTAAGAAATATGCGGTGAAAATTTTATGTATATGGTTGAGAGTTATAACATATCTTTTATAATTATTTGCACTCTACCTGAGAATAGCGGAAGCATTATCTTTTAAACGCTATGGCAAATTAGATGCACTCGCTAAGTATTCCATATATAAGTTTCAACGGAGAGGTGGACCATGGAGGAATTCTTGTGTCTAGTAAGAAGCAATTCAAGAGGAATTCAATCAATTTCCAAAGTCCAGAAACCGCACTAGCGACGTTAAAGAACAAATTCATTAAAAATTTTAATCATCTTCAAAACGCTCAATAGTTGTAGAATGCCTTGTAAAGCGCCGTAGATTTTTTTTAATTCAAAAGTCATCTTAATTTACCGCGGCTTCAGTATTCACGCAAAATAAAGTGACAATACTACTCGTTAAGTTGCATTTCACTATTACAAAAGGTGTTATGCGAGGTGTTATGATAAATCACATTCGGAAATATCTTGCTTATTCTTTTGCTATGTACTTACGTCTATCTATGCGAAGAGAGCGACGGTATGTAAATACATTTCGTGTTTGACTACTTTGCATAATTTCTACAAAGAATGCAAAAGTTACTCATCCATGTATGTATGAAGGATGTTTGATAAAAATTGTCAGATCAAAGGCGCTTCTCATCTTGAGGACGATCGCATTCCTTTTCCCGTTTGTTTTGCAGCGTGTTGTTCAGGTATATTTTTAGGTCGCATCGTATTTTACATTTTATTCCAAATATTTTGAAATACCGAGCAAAGCTAAAAAAAATCTGCTTGCATCACTTGCTCAAATGGAAATAACTTGCGTTCATATGGAGGATAAAATAAAAATCATTGGTCTATTAGAATTTTTCAAGCTAGGGTGTTCCCCGTGTTTTTCACTTTCTCCGAGACATTATTTAGGGGCAGTTTTGTTTTAAGTTTTCGGTTTCGTTATTACTGAGTCTTGTCAGAGATGTAGATCATATTTTTTATAGTTATAGTTTATAACTATGAAATAAATTTGAAATGAAGCGTTATATATAAAATCTTGTCTCGTTAGTCTTTAGAGCTAAACTGTAGCAACGCCTTTTGCTTTTATTTAATAATTGACCCTTTCGGCCACAAAGCAGTAGTAAAACTCATTATGGCCCATTTAAAAAAAAATCGAAAAAAATTTTCAGTTTGACAATGTTGCGAGAGATGTTCTTCAACAGTCGACAACTTAAATAAGCACTATAACGGATTTTTTATTCGCTTCTCCGGGGCGGCTTTGAGCCAATTTTCTAACAATAGATTAAACATAAAGCAAAGAAAAATTTCACATGGGTTTTAAATGAACTAACAACCGACTGCAGAATGCACACATTGGTCGTTTTTGGGCTGTAATATTTATCTGTGAGAACTTATTAAAAAACCAATTTGAAGCTATCTCCTTTTTTAAGAAAATGTATTGAATAAAAAATGGTATTGCTATACTTACGGATGTTTACAAAAAATATATATTTCTGTGGAAAATATTAATTTTTTTAAATTAGAGCACAAATTGTATGGACATTAACTTTCAAAGGTCCGAGAAGACTAGCAAAATGGAGAAGTAAAAAAAGAAAAAAAAAGGTATTGGTTCCATACAGAGCGGGTTTATTACTGCTCAATTCATGCAATTGGTGAATTGCTGTACTGAAACTCTCGTTTCCCAACGTCTTGCAAAATATCTCTATTTCCTGTTTCTAAAAAAAGAACTCATTTAAGGAGGTCCGATTTTCAACCAGTTTTGCCAACGTATTTGTTAAGATTTTATGTAGTCAAAGAACTTTTTTCATTGTAAAATAACATTCCTTCTTTTTTTGAACTTATGCAAAGTGCTAATCGCTTAGTTCAGGATGATTTAAATTTTCGAAAACAACGAACCATATTTCACAACTCAAAACCTAGTTATGGTGGGGTTAATAGGAAGAATATTAGGCACTGTTAAAAACCATAGGTTACACTATCTTCTATCGCCACTGAGCAACCCAAAAGACGCTCAAGGTGCAAAATTCTTTAACCAGCTGTGGGCATACATTCAATTATGTCTTTTTTTTAACCAAATTGTGTAATAACATAATATAAGTAAAAGAAAAGTATATATGAAATGCAATTGTTAGTGGCATAGTAGCTGCATTGAACAACTACCTTAAGTCATAATAATTATTATTATTTTTCGCCTCAGTTATTGTCTACGTCAGTGAGTTTTCGGTTAATCCTAGTCGCCTGTGCCCTTATTAGCGGAGGTTTTTCCCGGGAGATTTTCAATTAGTGCCTCACAATCTGTCAGACTCCCATTGCAGGTGCTCATCAATTATTTCCCTTTTGGGAACCCGGCAAAATGTGACGAGTGAATTAATAGTTGTCAAGCGAAACCATTATTCCGTGTGATTTGCATTCTGCGGATTTCTAATTGGGGCTCTGAGCGATTTCGGCATTGTTCACACTTCGATTTTGGGGGTTTAATCGGGGATATAAGTTGATCGATTATATTTTCGTTTTCTATTGGGTATCGAATATAATAAAAATAATACCATTGGCTTTTATTCATATTTGACGTAAGTAATTACTTCATCTGGAAGATGCTTTGTAACCCTATTCACTAGTACGAGTGGAGAAAAAAATATAAGTTACACAAAAAAAGAGAATAAATTAAAACATGACAAATGTTTGTAAGCAAAGTTCATCAAATACCATGACTCAACAGAGGTGGGAACAATTATCTACATACCTATCTATCAAAAAGTATGCACAGTGTGAGATTTTTGATTTATAATAAAAATGAAAATAAAACTTCTCTCGGAAATTCTTAAAATGGTAAACAATTCCAGATTGGCACAAAGAGGTCTTTTGTTGTACGTCAGTAGGAAATTCTAGTCTTCATTTATCGAAACATTTCATTCTCAAATTCTAGACGAAATTTATTCCATTTTTGAATATATTTTCAAAAATAGTAACTCCCGAAATGCTTTTATCAAATCGGAACATTTAAAAGTTCTCAATTAATAGGAAAACCAGACGTAACGAAACGAACAAGGCCAAACTTTAAACGGAATTGGAGAATACTAAAAGTGTAATTGCGCAAGATTAAGATTTAAGACTACGCTTGATTAAAAGTAAAGTCGATTGCTTCCAGAAAGTCAATTCCGGGAATAAGGAAATCGACAAAATTTGGCCATTTAGGTGGATGCTAATCACCCTTCTAGGGAAGCAGGCTTTGCGGTTTCATATTTTAATCGGGTTTTGGTTAAGGTGAAAAAGCTGGGTTTATCGTTTCTAAATTTCAGAAATATGATATCTTGCTTCCTTGCGATATATCAATTTGACACTTATATATTTTTATTGTGATTGCCCTTGTAGTTTTGTTTTAAAAAAAGATTATTAAAAACAACAATTAGAAGAGTTGTTAGATCGTCTCATCGCTTTTGATTTTATCTTTTATCTTAAGATGGGAAGCCAAGCTTCAACTTCGCCTTCGTTGTTATTATTTATATTATTAATCTGAAGTTGGGTTTGTAGAATGAATTATATTGTTACTTTAAATTAGGGTTTTGTGATATATTTATCCGGCACTTTGTTAAGGATCAGAAATAACATAACTAAAAATTAAAACATTAAGAATGAAGAAACATTCATAAATCAAGACAAACTAATTTACAAGTTTACAAAGTAAAAAAGTTTTTTATACCTACTGCTCCATAATTAAGTTATACCAGCAGTGCTCTACTCTAAATTAATATACCACATTACTAAATGTTACTTACTGAAGTTGCATTAAAGTTAGTATCACAAATTTTGTTTCTTGAAGCGAATTCAATTGGCGAAAGGAGCTAGACAGTTCGGGTAGAAGTTACAAGAAGACCCCACAATTCCACTCACCCTGATAACGTAATAAATTTTCAGCAGCGTGGGTTCCAATTTATTATTAATATCTCAAACCATATAGCTATAACCTACTTTGCCCAACTTTCATGAAATCCCTCATGCCTTTCCGAAATCGCTTTTTATAGGTAACTAAGTAGCTTATCTAAGTTACCTACTTTGTGATGACTAATTAGAACGAATTTATACCTCATGATGGAACGAACAAAACCGCTTATATTAACCCTTTGCACAATATATATCATTTCGCGAGTACACTGTACTCGTACTATTATTTTATCTACTTATCTGTCTGTTCGAATTTTTTTATATTGTTTTTTTTTAATTAAAAAAATCGCTTTATAAATCTATGGGACTTATTGAAAAATGTTTTATTATTATTATCATAATCACTAATATTATTATTAAATAAATTCATACCCTTCGAAGCAGTCACCAATGTGTCACAAATATACCTAGTTTCCCGCCTACCACCTTGTACTCTACGGTTAGAACATACCGCACAGTCTTTTTTCTTTCCATGATTTTGTCGTGAAATATGTAATTTACCATTTAGCCGCTCTTGTGTATCTACAGATCATGGTCTGCCAGACATTCTAGACCCCTGCCGAAAGTTTTTTGTCATCTCGTGAACCAATTCCCCAACAAACTTTAGATGTGTCATTGGTATTTTGTTTTGGTCCCGTTGTGTAATTTTATATATTAAATATGCATTGACACTAAACATTTCAAGTTCCCAGAAAAATAACTTTCGCCACCATTTTAAAGACTTCCTCAGGAAACAGTATGCTTTTAATAAGAGTCATACTGTTCTGATCTGTATGCAAATATGTGATCTTCCGTAAATGTTGCTTTTATGATAGAATCAGGTATAAATTTGCGGTGGATTTGAATAGTACCTGTCAAATGAACATTTAGTTTTAACAATTATTCTGCAAGTGGCAAGCTCGTATAGTATCTATTGGTGTAAAAATTATATCCTGTTCATCGTGGGTTATTGTCCAATAATTTTTTAGACAGATGTAACACTATTCTTGTGCTTGCAGGTAAATCAGGCCTAACTAAATCTTCCGATGTCAAGCTTCCTTAGTACGGCAAAATTGAATAAACATATCCGGTGTTGGCATACGCCATTACCTACATAAATTCGTATCCCCCATTTCGTAGGCTTGTTAGGATTGTAAGTTGAAAAACTAATTTTACCCTTAAATCCAACAACAGATTTGTCTACCGATATCTCTCTTGATGGAACAAAATGTTCTTTGAATTGCTTGTCCAAATAATCTAAATGGTGACTGACTTTCTGAGTTCGAGCCCTAAGAGAGATGGTTTTTATGGAAGGGGAGCATCCAACAAATTTGTAAAAATCATTCTTCTCTAAATATGCTACTAATAAAAGGTATTTTGGCGTTACAATGTTGTGACCAAAACTCTTGGAAATTAGATAAGATTATCGTGCCCATATTTAGGACAATCCCAATAAATGCGGTAAACTCTTCTACTGTAGTATCTACCCACGTTTTGACAACCTCTTCTATGCTATTTTATGCCTGGCGTAGTTATTTGTTTGTTCCACTGTTTTTATTATTAGCTCATCGGTAAAAAGAGCTTTAAAAAATTTATGGGTTTTGTATAAGTATCAGGAATTTGTGGTCCTGCCATTTTATCGCCGGAAGTAAATAGAATCCTGCCTGGTACCTGATCGTTGCATGTGACTTCCTGCCATGGACCAAAATTACCTGGTTGTGTTATATTCTTGTTTTCTTCACTGCTGCTAGAACTTGATGGTAAAGGTATGGTTCTCTGACTTTCTGTAACTATAATATCACTACCACGACTAGAGTCACTAATATTATCACTATCCAATCTATCATTTTCAGGCGCGTCAATATAAAATTCATCGTCACGAGTTTGCATTTCATTTTCAATTTCATATTGTAAAAATTTCTTGGGCATTTAATTTTTTTTTTTAAATATACACCGAAAAAGTATCCCGAACTTTACCCAATCGTGTTACTTATAAAACTGAGTAATATTCAAAATGCAAAAATTGTGCACATGTGAACTGAAGTGGTTGAAATATATACATCAACAGCTTACGATGGCATGTATAAAATAAATATCATGTTCATCATCTTTTATTTTTACGTAAACATGTCCTCAACGAAGGTTCAAGAAAGCAATTTAGAAATATTAGAAATAAGCTTAGGGGATGCTAGACCGGCCAACCTGCTATAATGATAAGATGGTGTGCCGCCTATACAACGACATACGAAAATAGTCCCATACAAAACTAAAAAACTCATTCTCAAAACTTCGTTGCTGCTTGTTTTTAAGTTTTACGATTTTCTTAACTCTTGCTATTCCCGTTGAACTATTAGACGCATAAAAAGTGAAAGTCACTTTTTCACTTGTCCAAAACGTCTCTACCAACTGAGCCTTTCTGGCAAAACAATATAGAGAACATCAAATTTTCTCGCTTCATATGTATACCCCGGGAAAAATATTGCATCGCTAAAATACGTCGCGAGCATATTCAAATAAACTCTTTTTGTGCTCGCCGTGAGCATTGCTCCAAAACGTACAACGCGAAACTGGATGGATATATTAGATTTTTGGCGAATTCGTTGCATATTTGTATACGTTTGGCGTTTCCACGCCTGTTTCTCCCTTTTTCCCAAATCCAGTGTGGGATTTTGTGTGCTGATAACACGAGTTTTAGTTTTACTGAAATATCAATTTGAATCCACATTACCTTTGCAAAAATTGGAAAATCGAACTTTCAATTTTTGGTTTGAAATTCTGAATCGATTTAATTTGTAGTGAATTTCTGTTGAAGACAAGAAAATGAGACCAAAGGATTCGTTTTCTAAGTAGAAAAGTTTTTGCTTAAAATTAAATTTTTCCCAAGGATTTAATGGGGAGTTGATAATTAAAAAACATTGGACAGAGCAATTCTGGTGTAGCGTACGAGAGACCAACGGGGGAATTCCGAGGGGATTCCCAAGAATTCCGCCAATAGTTACAAGAAATTATATAAAAAATTACCCTTTGTTGTAAACATTGAATCACACCCATAAGTTTTTCGCATTTGTTTTGAAACACCGTGAATATGAATCGTTGAAAACCGAAAGAATCCATTTAAATTATATAAAAAATTACCCTTGGTTTTAAACAATCAGTCGCCTCACCTTTTCCTTACGTCTAAGGTGAGCAGATTTTTAAATGGGCAAAACGGAACAACTATGAAGGAGAGATAGTGGGGCGGAGGGGGCGGGGCTTACCAACAAAAATTTTCATATAAATAATATCGTATTATTTGTTTATTTTTAACGTAAGTACAATTTAAAAATGTAAAAAAATTGTTTCTTCATCTCCATAAGTTGTTTTTCGAAAGTAATTCAGGATTTTGGAAGATGATGCAGCAGTATTTAAACATCTTGTATGTTTCTGTCGCCAAATGCTTTGAAACATCATTCTTGCCGCCGCGCAAAATACTAAATTCCCCATTACATATCTATGTATCGTTTTGAGATTTTTTAATAAGAGCAAATTCACTTCTTAAATCATCGTTGAATTTATATCCGCTTTTTTTACTCAGTTTGTTAAAAATCAAATTATAAATTAGTATATGTATACACCAAAACACACAAGTAACAATTCGAGTTTTTAAATCTTCAAGTGAATGTTTTGATTCTTAAAGATAAATTCAAATTTTAAATTAATTTGTGATTATCTAACTGTTCCTTAGTAAAGTACAATATTATATGTCTATGAGAATTAAAAAAAATACTAAAATATTTATAAACATATACATAATGGTTTCACATCGGCAAAATTTCGCTGAATTAATTTGCACTAAACATAATTTACATGAACATATTTTATTGGTGTTTATAACGAAGTTAGTTTGATTGACTTAAAATATTTGCAAAATTTTATTCGTGTATTTCTTTTTGAAATTTCTTTTAAGGTTAAAGTCGGTGATATATTTTTTCTAAGGTAAATAGCATATTTGGAATATTTATTTGTTTAGTAGCTTGCTAGCACGCAGTACGAACACGAAGTGTATGATCTCGGAGACAAATACAATGTAACAGGGAAGCAAAAGCAATATGTTAGTCGTTGTAGCCCGTAGGATTCTTAGAACGCAAAACAATGATTTTCATGAATATAAAAAACAACTTTATTCTAAAAGTCGAGACTATTGATTGATTGAAAGGAAACTATTCGAAGGAAAGCTAGAGCAAGAACCTTATAATACCAAAAATTTACCAATCAAATTTCCTGCAGATTTAAAAGCTGTATTTACCACCAATTTTCTGATCATACATTCCTCAAATATTGATATAGACATACAAATAGGCCAACAATTTCAACCAACGTTGAAATATTTTATTTAGTTACTAAACCATGGAGATAAACAATGCTCTTTTGAAATCGATATCCTATTATATAGGCCTTATCATTTTGTTTTGAACTGGGATCAACTAGTTGGCTGGACGATTTAATTTTTATTTAAATTCTACAGTTTTAATACGAATATTATGTGAATTCGGATGTCGCACGGAAATCATTGACAATTTAAACCTTCGCAGTTTCGGACCATCGGGTAATTGTGTTAACCAATCAAACATGTAATTAGAAATTGATTTTTGGCCATTTACCACGAATAGTAATCAGCTTTGTCCAAACAATTAATCAGAGACTGCAAATATGTTAACGTTTTGGAATGGATGGGAACTTGTTAATAGTTGAAGTTGCTAATAATGAAAATTAATTAATGTCTGTCAAAATAAATCAAAAGTCAACACAACGCGGGTTGAATATGGTTTCGATTTTCGCAAAGTGTCGTATTTATTGTTTTATGGGTATTCATGTAGAAATTGGTTTTAAATATTGACATATATATTTAATACAAATATATTTTTTGAATAATGAATAACTCAATAATTGAAGTTTTAAATTTCTGATTTGCGTCAGATCGAACAGAATTTGAAACACAGCGATAAATTAAGAATTGTTGATATCATCGATTCGAATTGACGCCCCAATTTTTCAAAGCTAATCGGCAAAACCGATTTCAGGCGGGCCAAAGAATGAAGAAATACTTGACGCTACGTTGCATGACCGGAAAGGAATGTTATTTTGGTTTTGTTGTCCTCGTATCGTCTTGGATGGATGCTGGTTGGTTTTAAATATAGGCAAAGAAAATTTATGGTGTTTATTTTAATTTAGAGTACTATATTTTGTCAACTAGTTTGAAACTATGAATAACTCAATAATTGAAGTTTTAGATTTCTGATTTGCGTGAGATCGAACAGAATTTGAAACACAGCGATAAATTAAGAATTGTTGAATTGAAATACCTATATCAGATATGAATGATATTTGGCATATATTTTAACATTGCTAAGCAACATATTGAAAGAACTTGGCATAAAAGAAGCAGTCTAATATTAGGGCCTATTATTTTTTGGCTTTGAAGCTCAAATTTTGCTGGTTAAAAAGCAATAATATCTTGATGTTCAGTCACAGATGGTATCGTTACCGATGTGACAAAAACAATTTCTGTCAGGTGGTACAGTACCAATTTCAAAATCTTCATCTAAATGTGTAACATGTATAACAGGTTTAAAGAAACTGTATGCATTAATAAAAAGAAACATAAATATTAGACAATACATATAAGCGTAAATAACAAGAAAAGCTGAGAATTCCAAAAATATAAAGGTTAAAGTTTATGTGTAAGATTTGTTTGTTTTCCATGTCAGATTCAAATTAATATTTGTTTGTTTTAAAATGTTTATATCATCTAGATTAAACTTATGTTGTAGAAATTTCTATAATTATTACTATGAAATATAATCCTACATAACTTAAATCTACTTTTAATGCGATGTATTATTTTTAATTTTTAGTTACCGTTGTCTACTGAATAAACATATATTGTTATTGTTAAGAATGTAGGTGTATATTTTTCAATTTCACCTTCAATAGGTGTTTGAATTTTTGTTGATGCCAATAACAACGGAAAATTAAAAAATGTGTTTGCTAAGATCTGTGGGTGAGGTACAAGTGATAATTTTTTTTTTCTAGGAATGTCGCTAGGGTTTGACCTCAAACTAGGATTTTAAGAAAATGGGCCACCTTAGTTACAACACAGGATGGTTTAGAACTGATGCGATAATAGTGTTGAAAGTTACCTTTATTTTAAAAGATACCGGAAAAAGTTTTTGAAAAAGTATATGGGTACAATTAATGTTAATTATGTTTTTTTTTCTAAAATACTTTAATACCTGAATAATACCTGTGCACATTATTAGCTATTGCAATTAATATTGAACTCTTAAAATGACATTTAAAATATAATTGAAAAAATTATTATAAAGCCATAGATAATAATGCGTATACTTATATAGTGAAAATCACAAAAGACGTCAAATTACAAATTGTATGAACTAAAAAATGAACGTACTTCGGTGATAAAATGGGTAAGCTCTGTCAAACTGACAGAGTCTCCCAAAATTCTTTAACAGTAATAGATCATGTACTATGTAATAATGTATTTAAAGACAGATGTGAAGTTAAAATCCATTGTTATTCGACCATAATCTATCGGTTAAAATAAAGTCTAAAATATCAGTTCATAAAGAAAAAACTTACATTGAAAAATCAGAACTAAAGATTAAAAAATTTATACAAAATTTTGAAAGTCAATTAAGCGGCGACATAAAATCATGTCAACATTTAATTGATAGAATCAGTAAGGCAAAACATGAATCAAAATCTAAAAAAGTTAAGTGTAACCAGAATAACAACTGTATCACGCCAGATCAAATACGATTAATAAAACAAATAAATAATGCATATAAACACTGTAAAAACAATCCAAATAATAGCGATTTAAAAATAAAGTTCAAGAATTTAAAAAATAACATAAATAATCGAATAAAACATTTAAATAACTACACTTTCAAAGGAAATGGCAAAAAGAATGTATAAAAAGTTAGAAACGGACAGTAACATAATAACCATTAATGAAAAGCACATTGCGGATACATTAAATGAATACTTTACAGATATAGGGTTAGGTATTGTTAAAGAAATTGAGAACGAGAAAAATTCTCTACGCACGGTGTTAGCGTTTAACGTAAAGTGTCATGAAAAAATAATATGTTTTTGGAACCAACTAGTGAAACCGAGATTGCCAATTTTATAAAAAACATATCAGGACCTTGTCAACCTAAATCAATACATTGTACCTACCTCAATATTGTTAATAAATAATATATATCAAATAGTTTTGATCAGGGAAGGGTGGTTTTGGTTAGTTTTGGTTAGTTTATTGTTTTTTAGTATTCGTGGACTTAAGAAAACCCTTCGATGTTGTCGATCATGGTTTGTTTATCGATAAGATTGAACAAATGGGTCTTAGAGGGATTATGTCAAATCAAATTACCACATACTTAACCAACTGCAGACAATACGTAACTCTGGAAGACTGCAGTAGCAGAGTTATGGTTACTAATTGTGGGGTCCCTCAGGATTCCGTCCTTGGGCCTGTCTTGTATAAATTGTATGTCTTTGAGTCTGCGGTTGGCTGGATTGGAAGCACAATATTATACATTTGCAGATGATACGGTCTTAATTTATGCATCAAAAACTTTAGAAGCATTGGTAAATGTAGCAAACAATGACTTAATAGGATATTACAACTGGCTATTAAATAATAAATTAAAAATAAACTAAATACATTTTATTTACAAAAAAATAACAAAAGTAATAACTTCAACATAACTATAAATTTTACTTTGGAAGGAGTTGATAAAATAAAATAATTAGGCCTTATGCTTGACGAGCAGCTAAATTGGAATGCTCACATTAGTCATATAAAGAACAGAATAGTTCCCTTAGTTGCAATGTTATACAGATAGAATAACTGTTTTTTAAGTGAAATTGCAAGATGTAAAACTTATAATGCGAGTTTCTTGCCTTTTATTGCAGTCTGCATGTAATAAAACAAACTTTAATAAAATAAAAATATTAGAAAATAAAATCCCTATAAATCTATATAATATAGATTACAAAATGCACACTGAAACGTTGTCTCGTTCACTTCAAATTAATCCGATTGAAATTATATTATAATTTGAACAATCTAACCTTATCTTTAAAATAATACAGAACAAAACTAGAAGCAACACCAAAATAACCCATATCAACGAAATACACTAACACAACTTAAGAAATCACACTGACATACAGTTACGGAATGCCAGAACAAATAAAGAACTGCAAAATCTTATAAGTGCTTCCTTAAATACATACAACCTACTGCCTAACATTGTAAAAAAATAGTCTTCTTATAACATTAAAAAATATTTATTCAAGAAATAATACATTTAATTAAATTTTTGGAAGACTCGAAACTTTATTAGATAATTCAGTTAAAACACTTTCGGTACCAAGTTATCTTAATTCATGTTTAGATAGTACAATAGTTTATTACAATATAATTATAAGATGTATTTTTCTAATATTATTTTCTATACTTTTAAATAGCGATTATATTTCGAAGTTCCGAATTACTTTGTTTTTTACCATCCCAATTTTACTAGCAACTTATTTGATAACAATAAAATAAAGGCTTGGCAAGTTTCACAGGAACATACAAATTACCAAGAAGTTGCATCAACTCGAGCGTTAGGAAAGTTTCTTAACGTTGGTCCCGGAAGTTGACCTTAATTAAGAACCCCTCCGGTTGTTTCGGAATAATGATCTGTTCATCAACAGTTACGTGATTTAGGCCTTGGCTGTTTGGACAACAACCCTTTTTTGCTTGAGATTTAATTAGTCTCGGCCAAATTGGATTTTGCGAATGACGACAACAATGTGGAGAAGACCGCGGGCTATATTAACTACTCAACAAGTTGGTTATTTTTTTTTGTTTTTCTAAATCGTGTAAATTCAATTTGTTGCCTTCTGAGCTTTTTTGATGGACATGATTGTTGCTTAAAAATGTGCAGAAAATAATTTTCTTAACAAAAAAAGGAAGGAAGGATATAAAAGTTACGGTTATTTGAAACCAATTAAGTACCTTCTCCTCTAGAGGTGCATGAAAATGTTTAGCTGAATTTGGTTTAAAGGAAACTTCTTTACTACACATCTTTGCATACATGGTAAAGATTTTTTCCAATTTTGATTAAAGAACAAAAACTTCCTCCCCTGTGATGTAGCCATCCTAAAAATATGAGACATAAATTTTGCTTCTTTTGTGCGCCTTTCTAAAGCTTAAAATTTTATGTGAGTTGTGTCAAAATGAAACCAAAACTGAAAATTTGGAAACAAAAGCAACTAAAGCGTATACGACTTGGACGTCTGGAAATTCTGAGTTTTCTCGGAAAATTCCTTCCGTACATCCCGATGATTTATTGTTAGCATTTCTATGAGAAACAACTTTAGTTCACTGTAAAGTTTCGAACATACAATTTTAAAGGAAAGCTTTTAGATTGAATAACTTTTATTGCTATTTTCTTGATAAGTTTACTTTTGTGCTTCGTATGTCATCCGAGGGGATGAATACAATGGCAGCGACTTTAATTTTCCCCAGATTTTAAAGCCTTTCAACATTTTCCTATTTTGTATCGGGTTATACAAATTACAATTTTTAAAAACCGTAAAAGAAGTTATTTTGTCTTGGTTTAATTCTAAAATTATCAATAATATAAAGCAGAAATATATTGATCATCAAAATTCGATAATTGCTTCCAAAAATTGTGGACCTCTCTCTCTGGCCAATGCCGTCTATATATAATTTAAAGAAAGGCGCGTAACTTGGATTACACTACACTACACTATTTAATAATATATAAATATTAATATAATTTAATAAAAAATAGTTGACGGTTTTACAGTTCTTGTTATATTCAATCCTATTTAAAGGAGCAAAGTTTATCCAGAGATATGGAAAGAAAACAAAAATCTGTCCGATTCAGAAAGCTTCTACTCAATTTTGTTTCACTTCGGAAAACTTTCGGAAATTATTCTTTATAACTCAATATATTGCCATATAAGTAATATCATATTTTTACATCAGCCTATTTCATGGAGAAGAGATGCACCACTACTAATCTCGCCAGATCAGTGTTATAGGCACAGATATCGACATATCTCGAAGCTTTTTATGGAATATAGAGAATATATAGAGGCTATAGGTCTAAAGTTTTTGTTGCTAAGTCTTGTCACCATTCTTTTGCTGTTTTTTATGGGCAGGTATAAGATATAATCAGTGCGCGCCGCTATTTATTGTCTTGTCTCCTGTTGCAAATAAAGCAATATTATTATAACTAATTAATACAAAATATAGAATACTTACAATATTTATAAAGGCGTATATCCAGAAAAACGCCAGATATTCTTACGGTATTCATAATAAAAGTCCATTTTGCCTTATGAAAGTCAATAAAACCGTTACCGAAAGGGTGGACCTATTTTATACGAACTCCCGTTCGAAGTTAATAGATAATATCCTGCATTGAGTCCGCACGAGAAACGAGAATTTCCGTACAAGTGGAAAAATTTATTCGGAATTCCATTAGAACATTCCTGCAAAGCACAATGCCAAATGCTGTGTCGACGGGAAGCCACTGCAGATTTTATTGCTTACTTTTGTTTTCAGAATACTTATCATCTCTTTATTGATTGCACCGTTGAATGCCATTTCGACTTGAATTGAATACCAAAATTTAAAATTTTAATCAAATAGAAGGAAAGTCTGGACCAGGCAGAAAGAAACATTCATGGCTGCGCAATATTGGGCGCCCTGGTAGTCTTATTAAGAGAATGGGGGTATCCGAAGGAGAAAATATGAAAATTTATTAACTTAATTAAATTTTTTTTAACTAGAATGGTTCCGCGTTATAGAAAAGTTACGTAAATTTTGCAATAGGAAATGACGGCTATTATTGGGAATTGTCCTATCAATGTAATGTGGTGTTCTAGTCGTTTGATAATTTTGTAAACCGATGTAATTATTGCAGAAATCACATATTATTATTTCATGATCAATATTTTCTTTAAATGTTTATATAAATCGTGTTTATTAAATTCCTTAAAAAACCTAGATAGTTACTATAATTACTTTTTTATAATTTCAAATGTTTTAAAATATTTATAATTTTTGTGACAACTAAATCATTGATTAATAATTTAGTTATGACATGGATTCCCATGTCATTATTTATATTACTTTGTTTGTTTGGTAACTTGATGAGTTATTAAACAAACTCATATTATAGAATATAGAAATGTTTTGTTTACCCAAAAAAATAACTCTCTTTTTGCTCGTCTCACTCTAAATAAAATTTTACTCACATAATCCGTTTTTACATCATTACAGTTACTTAGATTTTGACAAGTGACATTTGAGCTTTGATGTGTCTTACGAAAACGGAAAAAGAATTTATAATCTCTAACAGATTGGTATTAATAATATTTTTATAATAATTACAATGCAAAAGATGCATTGTCGAAAAGATTATAAGTACGTACGGAACTTTTCGTAAAGTTTATAACCGAAATTCCGTTTTTTCTAATGATTCTCGATCTCAAATGTTGAGTGTCATTTACTTGTTTCAAATTTATTTACGATGTCTGTTGTATACTATATACGACACCTGTAATTACACCGTGAATGAGTCGCTATTAATTTTACGCGATTTATCAATTAAACATTTGCTAGAAAGAAGAAAAGCGATTTAATTAAAGCGAAATCTATACATAATTAAATCTCGAACCCGACGATTTCCAGATCCATTAATAAAATTAAACAGTGGAATAACGCCGTTGGTGGTAAGTGTTTTTCGGTGTAATCGGGTCGATCACTAATACCTGGGCGATTGCTTTTATCCCCAAATGTTTGTTAAATGCCCTTTTAGCTTTTATTTTAATTGTGTTTTCCAATTAAGATTTCTACCACCTGTTTCCGAGACTATTTCCTGATTGGGTCATGAAAATAAGGCATTGATAGGTGGACTTTGTAAATTTGAAGTTTTGGGGTTTACCCCTCGTATCTTGGGTAACCTATGAAATGTCGGAAAGGTGAAAAGCGCATCCGATATAGATTTTTGAAAAGGTTTGATTTTTTTGAATGGAACACCCCATATCTTATAGGCCAATTTGCTTCCGCTTGATATGAGGTATATCAGCATGGGGTTATTTGTATAAATAACCTCACAAAAATGATTTTTTAAAATTTTCATTAAGGTCTTTGGGGTAGGCCTTGGAAAAAGTATTTGTTAAATATGTAAACATTTTATTTGTAATTTTGGAGATAATTGGATAGGTACTAATGGGCCTAAGTGGTGTCCTGCGATGTCCTTTGATTTAAACCTTTTAGATTTTTTTTATGGCCACATTTAAAAAGTAAAATAAATATCAATCGCCACAATAATATCAGCGAGCTCCGAGCGACCACTAAAGCAGTTATTGAAAGTTTGCGAATGCAACTTCTTGTTATTCTGAAAGCTTTGGAGAGCATTGAAACTGTGTGTAGGTTGTGCGCTAGAGAAAATTATGTTCAGTTTTACCAAGAATGCTAATATTTTTTCTGTTCCTCATCATTTAAAATTATTGTTTTAGGTGTAGGTTCTCGTTTCGGTTTATCTTTTTTAATAATATATAGGTCATAAAGCTATGTGAAATGTAACGAATAAAAAGTTAATATTAAATAAAGTTGGCTTCATGCAAATTATAAAAGTTATTGTGTAAGTATTGTCAGGAATAAATAAGGTAACTATTTTAGATATTTAACAAATCCTTTTTTCCAGGCCTACCCCAAATACTTTCATGAAAAAAAAATTGTGAGTTCATTTACACAAATAACCCCATTCTGTTATTCATTTTTGTCAAAACTGACTACACCACCGAATTCACGAAAATCACCATGTATATTAATAACTAAGCAAGTCATGCAACTTGTTAAAAGTCATCTTTCGTTTCACAAAAAAGTACCCAAGGTTTGCGAAAACGCAAGGCTCTATCTTCACCAACAACGCGCATACTCCTAAGACGCGACCAAAATGGGACACAGTGTACACAAGTAAATATGTATCCATTCTAGCATTGATTTAAGATCTTAAATTTTACAGAAAAGAGCACTAAGACATTTTTAAGCTAAAATTTTCTAAGAATATTGTAGGAGCGGCATATTGTAAGCCTTTTTCTTTTAAAAATCATACATTCTTTAATTCCGAAATTTTATGCAATATATTAGGCCGTACAAAGCTTTGAAACACCTAAGCTTCATTTTAATTTTATACTAAAGACAATGCTTCGTTGTTACATACCATTGCTTACACTTTAACATTTCTCCAGTATCTGAATTTATCGCCGCTGGATTGACTTTCCGCAGAAGTTTCCGATTTCTTTTCTAACTTTTTTTTGCTGTAGGTGATCGTATTTTGACGATAAATCCACGAAAGGCAACGTTATCGTAGCCCGGCACCCGATACCCCATTATTTTTTCTACCCTTCCAGGCCGTTTGTCGCCATTTGTATTTGTTCACGTGCGGCATTACTCAATGTTTAATTTCGTTAATGGGTTTTGATGCTTGCCTTTCGATTATTCATTCTGTTTCTGGTTTATCTCGTAACAACACCCACCTAATTGTTTCCGCTAGGGAAAGTTTGTTGCTAACGTTAATTTAGTCCTAATTCGAGTCAAGTTCTTCCACTAATATAATTTTTGCTTTTTTCAATGAGTGTTTGTTGCTTCCTTGGCCTTTTGACTCAAATGTTCTACTAATTGTATAATAATAATCTACGTTAGTTTCGGTTGGTTACAATTAAAATGAAATATTATTGACGGATTAAAAGAAACCCAAGGTTACATAGAGTTTTGGCATTAAGTTTATATATAGGGTGTTTTTTTTCGATGTATAGAACTTTAAGTTGCAATAAAACAACGATGGATTATTCGATTGACATGAATTTTATTTATCCGAAAGATAATCTTGTGGCATTACATTTTAAATATGATTTCTGGCATATGATCGCCACGGCTGGCGCGGATGTAGTCCAATCTGAACGTCCAATTTTCGATGACTTTTTCCAACATTTGTGGCCGTATATCGGCAATAACAGGGCCAATGTTGTCTTCCAAATGGTCAAGCGTTTGTGGTTTATCCGCATAGACCAATGACTTTACATAGCCCCACAGAAAGTAGTCTAGCGGTGTTAAATCACAAGATCTTCAAGGCCAATTCACAGGTCCAAAACGTGAAATTAGGCGGTCACAAAACGTGTCTTTCAATAAATCGATTGTGGCACGAGCTGTGTGACATGTTGCGCCGTCTTGTTGAAACCACATCTCCTGGACATCATGGTTATTCAATTCAGGAATGAAAGAGTTAGTAATCATAGCTCTATACCGATCACCATTGACTGTAACGTTCTGGCCATCATCGTTTTTGAAGAAGTACGGACCAATGATCCCACCAGCCCATAAAGCGCACCAAACAGTCAGTTTTTCTGGATGTAACCGTGTTTCGACATACACTTGAGGATTAGCTTCGCTCCAAATGCGGCAATTTTGTTTGTTGACGTAGCCATTCAACCAGAAGTGCGCTTCATCGCTAAACAAAATTCGCTTATGAAAATCGGAAACAACGGCAATCTCGTTTTGGGCCCATTCGACGAATCTATGCCTTACTTGATAATCAATTCTTGCACGAGTTGGATTTTGTAAGCACGTAAACCAAGATCCTTAGGCAAAATCTTCCATAAAGTGGATGGACACAGATCCAGTTCCTGTGCTCGATGGCGGATGGACTCATTGGGGTCTTCCTCAATGCTACGCTCTACAGCAGCAATAGCTTCTTCTGTACACACCGTACGGCGTCTCTGGGGATGCGAGTTATCAATAAGAGTAAACGTGGTGCGAAAACGTTCCATGGTTAACCGAATTAACTGCTCTAATGGACGATTTTGTCGACGATAAAATGGACGTAGTGCGCGATACGTATTCCGCACAGAACCATTATTTTCGAAATAAAATTGCACTATTTGCAAGCGTTGTTCAGGCGTGAGTCTATTCACGATGAATTACCAAGCCAAAGTGAGAATAAATCACTTGATAGCTGTTAAATCGGTCGCCATCTTGAGCAGTATTGCCACCTTAAAGTTCTATACATCGAAAAAAAACACCCATTAGTTGGATCCTAAGGGATTATAATTTAATATTTGAGAATACGCTGGCTACTTGTGAAATTTTCTTTGGGCGGGTTTTTATTCTTCGTCTCTGACGTTTCGCCATGCTGTTGTCTTCTTCAGAGCGCTAGCTGAAACTAAGAGGTGAATGCTCGATAGACATAGACACATTAATTGCCTGTATGGGCGTGATCAAGGGAGAGGGACTTTAATGATGCGACGGATGACTGAGAGAGATAAAAGTTTGGGTCGCGCTTTATATGGTTTGTATCTTTAACAGTTTCAATGGATTCTCGTATTCAGTACAAGTGCTCTAGTTCTCCCAAGTAGGATCTGATGGTCTCTTTCATGATAATTTTCATAGGAAAATACGAGAATCTTTTGAAATTGAAACAGTATCAACAATCCTTTATCTCTCTCCCATTGAGGTTTCAGTGATTCGTCAAACTATTAAATCCCCCTGGTGCGGCAAAGGGCCACGTTGATTCATTGTTACACACCATTGCTTACACTTTAACATTTCTCCAGTATCTGAATTTATCGCCCCTGGATTGACTTTCCGCAGAAGTTTCCGATTTCTTTTCGAACTTTTTTTTGCTGTAGGCAATCGTATTTTGACCATAAATCCACGACAGGCAACGTTATCGTAGCCGGCTACCCGTTGCTTCATTATGGATAGTCAATACAACCGGCTGTACCTTTCTATCATATAGCTATCACATATTCGTAGAGAGGGGAAAGAGTTTCCGCTCATGCCTCTAAATTTCAACCACTTCACAGAACGTTTAACCAGATCTGGGCATATTTTGAGCAAATACTGCCTTAAAAATGTTACATCTAAACTGAAACCGTTAAATCGATGAACTGTCAGAGTCCAAATTAGTTATTGAAAGGTCTTATTTGTTGGAAACGAGATTTCAAACGACCGCGCATGCGCATCGCTTCAAAAATTCTTGTATATATGTAGTAGTTAGATATATCCTTTCAACAATTGAAGATAGAGGCTTTCCATCGGGCTGTCAAATTTTCATAGCTTAGCCCGATTGAACTCGGGCGTATTCGAAATATACGTTTGGAAATCGGAAGGGAACAGACACCTTCACATAATGGTTGACAAAGCTTTTGGAACCCGATGAATATTTACAACTCCAGTCATTTCAATTGCCGGGAGAACGAATATCTCGTCGAGTAGACGGAACGCCACCATAATAAAGGTAACCAGCGAATGCATTGACTTGTCAGTCATGTTCACCGTCTGTCGGTCCGAATAATTGAATAGTTGGAAAGTTTAAAGTGATCAAAGAATCTCTGGGGAGTAGAAATTTAAATGAGATATGGGAGTTTGGGTTTCGGGAAATAAAATGTAACTTTTATAACATTTGTTGAAAATTCCGTTTTGTCCTACAAATCACTGGTTAAAAACTTTCAAATGCGACTTATGAGGACAGGAAGGTACGGAATATTGTGGTGCTGTACTTGTTTGTGACACGAAAAATGACACAAAGAACCGTAATATTTTTGAAAATATTTTAAATTTATTTTTTAAATACGTTTTTTTATTCTGGTTGAATAGGCAGTTATTTTAAAAGCAATTTAAAAATTTTGCGTATTCGATAGGTTACCTAATTTTTAAGTTAGTATGACTAATTTATTAAAAACAAATCAATATCAAAAACTCATCAGTTTATCAAATATTGCTTCCCAATACTCAAAGCATAATTGTAAGACATTTTATTTAAGCTTCCAAAAATGTTCAAGAAAAAACAACAACTGAGGTAGATTGATAATGACGTTTTAATAATATACCACCGATAGTTATTTTAGAAAACAGTATGAAAATGTCTTATTTTAATATTTTATTTAAAATGGTGGACAGTATAGGTACTACTGAAAGTAGCCCTTTATAAGACGCAGAAAGATGACAAATTTTTTGAATCATTACGATTTGGTACAATATTAATATTTAATTGGATATTATTGGTTAGTAAACCTCATTGTTATAAAAATTTGTTTCTAAAAAGTTATAATTTAGCCAATGATGAAAAAAAAACATGTTATAAAGAACAACAATTTTTTGAATGCATTGATTATTTTACAAGGTTCTTTCGCTATTTATGTTATTTTGCATTTACCTTAACAAAAAGAAAAAGAAAACTTTTTCAACTAATCAGACACTGGCAAGTCCATCAACTTTTTGGCATTTGCCCTAGTGTTTTGAATAAATTAAACCTAGCATACTATCTACTATTTTAAAAATGAATTAAATTATTGAAAATAATAAAATTTGAGATTATCTTTCTAAGTATATTGCATTAAAAAAATAAATTATTGTTATGTGCAGCAAGACCATTTATTGGCCATTCGATAATATATGAAACTACAGACACCCAGATTCCATCGGGTTGAGTCAAGGCTGATCTGTTATCAATTTAGTTTTAAATGGTATGCAAACATCAGACTATGCGTTAAAAGATTGGCACTGCAATCGATTTTGAATATTATGAATTAAAAATGGTTTTAACATTGTAAATGCAGAATAATCCAAGAGATTACTCACTAGTCGCTTTGTGTTTAGTGAAGCAATTTAAATAAATAATGTCGGGTAAAATTTCCAGGGAAACGAGCTTTGGGATCCAACCGTCGGCGTTCAATATATCTTACGGGGATTAACGGGGATTTTCGGTGTTTTTTAAGCGACTAGCTGTCTTGTTCTAGGAAGGTCCTAGTGCATTAAGATAATTAATGATGGCAATTTTTGTAAAAAGTTCTGTTAGGTCGAAGTTCCTATCGCTTTTATCATCGACTTTTATCACGATCTGGATCTCTTAAATCACAAGTTTTTTTTTGGTCTTCTTTCTTAACGATTTTAACTGAAAACACACAAATCGGCCTAGTATATTTTCATTTTGTTCTGTTGTTACATCTTTTTCAGAACTAATATTAACTTACTTGATACAATTACCTCTACAAGCTTCACATTGTTTTTGGTGGGATGCTAATTGGTTCTTTTTGAACTATAACAATGAAATTTACACCTGAGAGTGAGAAAATACAATTGGATAAGTAAAAATCGGAACTAAAAAACTCCACCTTAAGTTTAGCTTAGAAATTAAGGGACGGTTAATGCTATATTATGTTTGGGTAATAATAGTGTCGAATTATTGCACAAAATCATAGTCACTTAAAAAGGATGACCTGAAGAAAATAGAAAATATGAAGCTCTTCACAGAATACTACGTCTGCACCAGTAACCAATATGTTTAAAACACACTCAAAATCAAAATCCATTTTAGGTGAGAGATGATTCCAAATAAACTGAATTATTTGATTATAATAAAATTGGAAAAAACTATAATAATTTCAAATATGAAATATATTTAAAATCGCTCGTTTGGCAAATCCCAAGTCTATTACTTCCTAAACGTTTTTTATTCGACGGAATAAATAGACAGTAAAAACAAAACGATCCCTAAGTATCAACGGATTAAACGAAATCCGGGAACTTTGTGCTTGTAGGCGTTAGCGTTTTGAATAAAACTCAAACTTTTGAAAGTACTAAAACTTCTTAAAGAAAAATTGGATTATTAGGTTATTTGCCGACTACAAGTTATACAACGGCCCGGAAAACTTTTCCAGAATATGTTATTTATGCCATAAAACTCTTAATGGGTTTGTTCCTGTTTTCGGAGTGGTTAAAGCTTATATGAGAATATAATTTAAAATGGTTTGAGCATATCAGAAAAATGTTGATGAAGTTTTTCTTTGAGATGTAAAAAATATTTAAAAAATGAGGCCAACAACAACAATTTTTGTATTGTAAATATACCAGTACGCGTAATTATTCATTCACAATTCATTTTGATTATAGGAAAGGAGTTTTTGATATAAGATTTTTCTATAATTAATTTCTTACAAAGTAGAACAAAAGTGTTGTTATGTACGAAATGGTTTAAAAACTGAAATGTAGTAAATAATTTGCTGACTAATAAAGCGATATTGGTTAGTTTCACATTATTGCAAGTGATACTCATGCGGGAGAACATAATTTTAAATTCAACTAAGTTACGATAAACCACCAACGGTTTCAAACGAAACAAGTAAAATAAAAAAAGTCAACATAACGGAAAAAGCTGTAATAAATGCTTTTGTTCATTCTTCTCACTATTAGCTTTTACAAGTTTTTTGTTGGCATTGTTGCTTTTAATCGCATTGCAACTAAAGATGAAAAGGCAAGTTAAATATAATAATAAAATTCCAAAAAGGCAGCAGTCAAGTTATAAATGCGGCGCATATAGAATATGGTTTTTATATTGACTGCATACTCCATAACGTATTCGTCGTTTTATTTCTATACAGTGAAGTCACAATTTAGTGAATTTATTTTGGCAAAGCAATTTTACTATTTTGGCGGTGTTCACATTTGCGGGGTTTGAGCTTAAGGACACAATCAAAGAAATAATACATACATATTCTGCAAAAAGTAACAAACAACAAAAAGTACTATTATATTTAAATGCATACTAAGGTTTATGGAAAAAATATTAAACAAAAAAATATTTAAAATATATTTATGAAAAATGACATTAGTGTACGCTGTTTAAACTTTTTCTTTAGGTTGATTGTCTTAAATCATGTAACACGATCAAGCTGTCATATTTTACTACATCACCATTTTCTTCAGCCCATTGGATAGCTTGCTTGTTGAAATAAGCTTGTCTTCTGTATGTGACATAGTATTGTCATTGTCATCTTTTTCCGAATTAGAATCAATTGTTATGTCATTCTCCAATTGATTTAAGGTTGCTGATTCATCTTTATTCCATTCGTTAATGTCGTTTATTTCACATTCAACCTGCAATATACAAAATTCAAAATTAACGTGAACAATACAGTCGAACCTGTCTGTATCTCGGCCTATTTTAGGGGTCTTCGTCGAGAAAACTGAAAACATTAACTATAATTGATGAAGAAACGGAGATTTTCAAAAAGTAGAGAATGGTATCCAAGAAAAAATTATTTTTCAACCATATGACAAGACAGGCTGGAAAATGCAAGTACAGCCTGCCTGCCAGAATTTATAAACTCGCTATTTTTTTTGTCTGTACTTTATGTTTAATAATTAGCACTGTTCGGTTGTTTAGAATTTGTTTTTGTTATAAAAAAATATTATATTTAAAGTACGTATGCATTTTTTCTTTGACTCAAACTCTCTATAACTCGAACTTTTTTCACAGGCCCTTCAAGTTCGAGTTATAAAGGTTTGACGTCGTTTTTGTAGTTTTACTTACATTTGGATTTATATTTTGTAAGAGGTCTATAACATTCTGGTTAGCATTGTGTGCTTCATCATTGAGTAATCGTACTCTTAAAACACTTAAGGGGGCATTATCCTCTTCATCATCCAAGTTGATTATTAAAATATTACGCCGACATTTCTCTATAACAATTGGTTTTAACATATTCCACGGCTAAACTAAATTTGAAACTGCATCCCTTAAAGTGCATGTTTGCAACATTGCACTTAGGTCAGAGCCTTTTGACAATAACTGGCTTAGTAGGTTTTTACGTTAAAATAAATTGGTAATTCTGATAACGTTCTGGTCGATTGGCTGTATTAAAGGTGTCACATTTAATACATACACATAAAAATGAAAATTTTATTACATATTATTGTTACATAATTTTTTATACCACCTGAACTTACCTCGGGGATAAACATGTCATCAAACCACTCAGAAGTTTTTCTGCCCGGTGCAGTTTTTTCTTTCTCTGATACATAAGTCTTACTGGGTAACAACTTCCAATAAAGGCCGGCTTCATCGGCATTATAAATCTGTTCTGACGTCAGATCCAGCCTTTCAATAGTGCTTCTCAAAGTTTCTTTAAATGGATCGACTAATTCAGGCTGGGGTGACTTATTTGGGGTAGTCGTATGCCATAACGTTTTTTGAACCTGTTTAGCCAATCATTGCTAGCACTAAATGAAGAATTTACATCAACTGCTTTTTGTAAGACCTTCGCCTTTTCCTGGAGCATCAGCCCACTCACCGGTATATTTCTTTCTCTCAAGTTTAGAAAATATTTGTATAAATCTCTTTCCATGTTAGAATAGCTAGACACATTTAACGTCTTTATTTATTCTGAACCTCTAAATGTTTGTGATAATCTCTTGTATGGGCGCCCTTTTCTTTTTTATTGTACATAAGGTTGACTTGGCTATTCCATATTTTTTAGACAGCAGAGTCACACAAGTACCTTTACTCAGGGATTCTTGCAGTTCACCTTTTTGTTTTAAATTCAAACACTTTCTTTTTTGCGACATATCTGACGTGTGAAACCTCACATTTAAATATACTACTCCACACTGAACCTGATAGCATGTAAAATACACACAAATAATTATCGACAACGTGAAACACGCAAAATCTCCGAGTCGCCGGGGGAATCCCCTAATTATGTATTTCACGAGGTGCGTCGCAATTCATTGTATCGGAGTTTTATCGCTGTTCACTGTATCACGAAGTACAATCATACCATTTGTGTGTTCACTCTACGGGGTAGTTCACTCGGAACGAATTTCACTAAATCGCGACTCTACTGTATTTCTAATTTTCTCTCTAAGCTTCTATCTTCCTTCTTGGTGTCTCTTTTAATCTATTTAAAAACTGGGGAGGGTATTATATCGACGAAGTCTCCTTTGAAAGGATTCTTAGGAACGAAAAACACCAGCACTTACGTCCAAGGTAATTTTCCCAAAGTGCCTTTGCTCCGACGTCCGTACATATTTTCTATCCATGAAATACGATTTAATTTTTATGTTATTCCCCCATCGCCACTGTTTCTACCCTTTAAAGTGCAGTTTCACCGTTCCATCGCGGTGTAAATAAGATATACGATGGCATAAACTACACGGATACTTAGATGATGATATTCTTCCAAAATTTAAATAAATGGTTCGCTAGACGCGATTTTTCGCGGTTACCACAACTACTTTTTTCCGCATTTTCACTGGGAGAGCGTGGTGCAATCATTGAGCGTCGAACGCTTCGGATACCCCAGAGAAATTATCGGCAATTATCCGGTAGAACGGTGAGGGATATTAAAACGGCGACATTTAAAAATCGAATTCCAGGCCCGCGAACGGACTACAAACATTTTTAAAGCGATATGCATACTTTCAATTTGCAGCACTTGATACAACTTCCATTAGGCTTTTAATGAAATTACTGAGCCTGCCAATTTGAAGTGGTACTTTAGCTCGTTCGCCATTAAATTCTAGCAATAGTTGCGTGATGACTTTATGGCTTACATAAACATCGTTCTTCTTTGGTAAAAATAATGACCTTTCTCTCAGTTAATTGAAAAATGTCAGACTAGTTTATGTCTACGTATTTCTTCACATTCCCGTATTCTTCTTGTTCTTACAGTTGGCAATCATGTCGGTTACTGACGATTTATTGACTGATCTCATTGACAGTCCATACCAGTGCCTTAGATTTAGTGTTTAATAAACGAGTCACTTAAAAAGTTTACCGAACGTATTGCATACTATACTATACCGTTAGCTTTTGGGTACATTTTCGCAAAACAAAACGAATACATTCACTGACATGACCGTCAGAATTGACAAACGTTACAATTCAAGGCGTGGGAAATATCTTCGAAAACATCCGATTGCTCCCAAACCCGTGCGGTAAATTCTCGGAAATGTCCGAAGTGGCTTCAATCCGTGGGAAACGAACCTGAAGTGGTAAAGTAACGCTTCCCGCACGCTACATCGGTGTGTAATTAGGCATTTTACAGACGGGAGTAGAAAAAATTAATGTATATATCATACACGTCAGAACTTTGATAGGAACTTACGAATACTTTCTGAAAAAACAAAATTATTATTAATACAGAACGTTATTTAATTGCGGAAAAGCATTTCAATATAATTAATTTACAACCCTGATTTGTTTGTTAAAATGTTTTTAAGATTTTAAGATTTTTTTTTTGGCTTTAAATTTTGAAAAAATTAAAATGATGTATATGGTTTGTCATGGTTTTGACTATTTCCAAGACTTCTTTAAAAACTGAAACGGTATCTCCTTCGCAGATCTTACGCTTATGCAGCGGAGCATTGTGGATAGTGTCCTGTGATGACATAGTGAATGTTGGTGCCAGCAAATATTTCGGTTCTGATATTGGCGAAAGCGTTAAACATGTAAATTAACCCGTACTAGGGGAATGTGTGTCAGAGAGAGGTAAAAGTTCATTTTCTTTTATTTAATTATTTTTTCAGTATATTCAGACCATTTTTCTTTAATTCAGGATCATGGATACATAACCGGTTTTTCTATAGAAGGTAGTTAGTTAATCACGAATTGTAAATGGTGTAATTATAGAGGTACGATATAATTATGATTAATGATATTAATATAAACAAAAAATTTAAGGTTAAACTACATTCTCTTAAGATTGTGTTCCAATTTAACAATCACTTAACGCAAGATTTTAATTTCATTTCGAAGATAAAAAAAGTTTTGAACTTGATAGAGGCTTTTCAGGGTTTGTAACCAAGTTTGATTAAATTAATTCTATGGGAAAATATATCCCATTGCAAATATAAATACAAATTATCTTACGAACAATATCTACTTTACTACATATTTTTGGAGATAAGAGGATTGAGGATCTCATGTTAAACACTCTAGGCAATTCAAGATGAACTTCCCTCTATATCAAAAAATTTTGGCCACTAAATCATCTCAAAGTTTTCGTATTTTCTTCTATTCTTCACCGCGATGATGAAACAGGTCTTGATTTATACTTTTTTATTTATACCTCGTTGACATTTCCCTGGTATCGCAAATCAATCGCAGGATCGATATCGCGCGACAACATGCACGCCACGATGGCGCCATGAGACGGCCGGCGGCCCGCATGGCTTTATTCGGTATGGTTTGGCTTTTGCGCGTGCGCGCGGAAATGAAGAAGTGCGCCAAGTGTCAGCGGAAACAACGGGAAACGAAAGATCGGTCCGCGTCCAGAGCAACGACTTTTTTTACGATCGAAGGCGCCGCCGGTACGCCACTGAGTGCACAGACTTCGAGAACTACCCCTGCCGTAGACGGACCTAGCACGTTTTGCGAGGTGCATGGATTCGTCGTACCCAAAGAAGGTAATTTATTATCTGTGGTAACGCAAGTGATCATATCATTTGAATTAAAAACCAAGATATTCATGAGATTATGATGGTCCTGGATAAACAAAAGAGGGGAGACTCCAAAAAAAGGGAACATGATATATCCCGCCATAGGCTTTCTCTGTGCATTTCTATGGCACGCATTGCATGTGCAAGGTTATTCTTCCGCTCCTACAGTATCAACTGTAAATCTAAAATTTTTGGTATCGAACAGCTTTTGGTCAAGGGCATGGGCACGGTCATCTGTGATCTAATCGATAAATCTGTACGGAATTCGGTAATGGACGAATGGCCATGGTAATCTGCCCAACATGTATGTGTTCATATAAAGGGGCTCTATAAGAACTAGAACCTAGTTATTCCAACAAACTTTTCGCAGGTTCCACATTCAACACAATACCTTAATTATAAGTATATTTATTCTGCTCAATTCATTTCTTTTATTTATTTATTCTAAAACTATTTAAGATAATTTCTGCAGCCTGCAGTGATTTTTCAGTGATCAGCAGGTATTAAATTTTGAATTTCCCCAATCCGCCAATATTTTGCAAGGTAATTGGAAAAAATTTACAAATAAAATATCTGATTTGACATTTTTCAGGACTTGGTTACGATATTCTCAATCGTCCTTCGTCATTTTTGTTACGCGGAAAATTTTATTATCGTCACTTTATGTCTAGGCCATCCCAAGTATAAAACAAACGAAATTGTTCGTAGACAAACACGACCTCTCAGTCCGAGCATAAAGGACCAACGTTGATGACCTTCAAGCTTTATTTATGTAGGTCCTTGTAGGTATAGGAGAATCGCTTTTACGGCCCTCTAAGGACAGAAATTTTAGGGATTACAGAGGTGTTGTTTGGATTTGGTATGAAAATGAATGAAATATTGCGTGTAGATATGTTTATGTATATATACCGAACCCTCTTGAGTATTTTGACTTTGAATATGATGTTTCATGTCTGTTGACTGTCAAACAATCGTAAAATTCGATTTTAATAAGTCAAGTTTAGCATTATCGGCAGACTTTTATAGGCTATTTAAATTTTGTAAATGCCGCTACCACCCACATTTACTAAATAATTTAAAAGCGATGATGCACTTCAGCAAATTCTGATGAGTTTTTTAGTACGGTCGTTCAAAAGATTAATGACCTCGCTGCATTCATGTTAGTACAATAAAAATATAAAAACGCACTGGATATGTCTATTTTATGTTGCTTCAATTTTATATTTGATATATTCTATAACTTTTAAATGACATTAAAATGTTGGCAATCGGCTCAAAATGTTTTCATTTCAAATTCGCCTTGTTTCTTGTTTCGCTATATTTTAAACTTTTCGTGTGTCATTTTTAGCAATTTATTTTCTATAAATTGAGTGCTTTGAATTTATCAGCATGTTTTTTGAACTTTGCTAGTAATTTTTTGAAGATCAAATTGTTCTAGTTGACCAATTTCTAACAATTTGCTAATATAGCACTAATAATAACACTAAATTTCCAGCAACTTTCTTTGACCTGAAGTTAATATACGTTCATTTAACGGCTTTTCTCTGCTTTAAACAATAATTTTAAAGTCAATGGGAAATCGCGGAAACTATGTATGAGTTTCCCAATATTCGGAAAGAACTAGAATGGGAGAATTGGGATTCCTAAGTGCTTTGAAACGTTTAGTAGGTATTAGTAAAGTTCCAATACATACACATATAACATATATCTATCTAAAGATATATTGTTTTTTGTTGACACAATGGTGAAAGCAGCATTCTTTTACTTTTACTGTTTCGGTATTTTTGGTGAACGATATTTTGCAAAATACGTATTAAAAACAAATTTAATCATTTTGATTATATTATAGTATTCATTTATGTATTTTTAATACGCATTCGTTATTGACTGATTGAGTTTCAATATTTTTAGGCAGTGTTGATTTATTAGTTAGATTTATTACTACTTTTATCATTTTATTTTTATTATCATTTAGATTTCAATAACATAACAAAAAAAAATCTACTCTCCCCTTTTGGGGGTGCCTGAGTGTGCCAAAGCAAATGCATTTACTAAATTTATCCAAAACTCAATTTATTCCATTGAGATAAAGTACCCTTTCGACTAGAGTACTCCTAAAAATAATAATAAAAATAAATATGCGTTTTTTCGATGTTCTTCGCCTGTTATAAATCCTTAAATATATTGCAATACATTTAATAAATTAATTAATTTAAAGTAAAGTGGAGTTTCAAATAAAATATGCTGCGCTGGAAAACCCTGTATTTCTTTTAGTTTTTTGTATGTGTCATATGCACTAACTGCTCCCAGTTTTGGTTTTTCCCCAAAACAAAATAGTTTTTTGATTAAAATGCGGTTAATGCCTACCGAATGTGCTAAAAAATGTTTTGTTTTTTGTAGTTTCACACAAATTCCGGTTATTCCTTCCAAACGTATTTAGCTTTAATCCCTAACGACATTGCAATTGTGGCATTATCGGACCCCGGGCCATTAAATGACATATTAAACTGATATTATCGACGTATATCAAAGCAGAATTTCGAACTTCGAGTTCAATGGGACGCGTGGTCAGAATCACATACATACCATTTTCCGATAAAGCGTTTAGCTTGAGCGTTGAATACAGGGGCGTATTACAATTTATACAGTCCCACTAGATGTAATTGAAATCTGATACAGACTGAAAATTGTTCTCACAAACGGCCGTCTTTGTAATTTACTCCGAGAGAGGCTTCAACAAATGATATATTAAACAATTGCTCGAAAAAGTCTATTTACGGAAGTATAAAAAGTTAAAATTAAACATCCTTTTTTTTTCTAATATGGCAACCTAATTTGATAAATTGTCGAATGACTTTTCACCTGGTATATCTTACTCCAAATGGGTTTCAAAGTTTAAAATCTTGTCTACATGAAAAATGTACTTTTCTATTTTTTTTGCAATTTATTTTCGTCAAAAGAAGTATTTACTCGAGAAATTGTGCAGTTTTCCCTGTAAAAGAAATCAGTCATCAGAGACTATCTTTCTTGCCCCTTTCTTAGCTCTGCCCCCTCAAACAGTAAATAAGCAGGTACAGAGTAGAATGGGAGCCAGTTTCAGTTTATCTCCGAAGAAGCCAACAGGATGATTGGCGAAACGTCAGCAATTTTGATTTATAATAATAATAATAATATATTATAATATAGAAATTATTTTGTTTGTCTAATAATTTCCTCGTCGGTGTTGTCAGCAAAAGTATTGAAAGGAAGTCAGAAATACTCTAAGGAAAATAATAATAGTAATAATGTTTAGATTAGTATGACATCAAGTAATCAACAATTAGGACAGCGGTTCTTTTGAATCTCTTATCACATCTATATGCAATGAATCTATTAGAATCTTTCTCACGCCCGAATTTCACAATTAATTCAAGTTAGCCCATTTCAAATGGCTGACATAACCTGAAATTTGTTATATCACCACGGCGCGGCGATCTCCGAATTGGAATGAATTTCTCTTGCCCCTTAGTAATAAATTAACTGGTTATATGGATTTTCTCGTATAACAGATTGACTAATATATTCGAAATCAATAAACTGAATTATTGATTATTAGTTATCGCTAGCGTTGACCTTTGTTTCTAATCAAATCGTGTATGCACTTTTTTGATTCATGAACGTCTTAAATTTCATAAATTCTAAATGAACAAACACGGTTTGTCGGAATGTTTAAGATTTAAAAATGAAAAAGTGACGGAATAAAGCTAAACGGAAACCGTAAAACCGAACCAATGTAAATTTTTTATCATCCAAAACTTCAGTTCAACTTTGGCTTTCAAAAATAAAAACGAGAACCACGTATAAAGAATAATATAACTTTTTGTACGATTAAACTTACTTTGCCCGTTACTGAACTGTCACAATCTCACAAGAAGATTATTCCTGAACTTCTCTGACCAAAAAATTTACTAAACGGGCGTGACGAATGTGTGAAACAACTATATTTTTCCTATAATTCTCCTTTATGCCAAAAATATAGTGGCCCTATACTATAATAAAAATTGACGAGCCGCAGGCGCCATTGACATTTTCGTAAATTTCACCCATTAATCTGCACTTTGCGCCATTTTCTTTTTAAACACAGTGATCTAGGAATATCTTGAGAACATGCTGCCCTAAGAATGCCTCACCCACACTTATTGATGATCTGTCAACGCCCATCTCGCAAGGTCAGGTTAAAAGCAAGATTGTAGTTCTCGTTTATCCACATTTCTGTGATTATGAATAAGTAGGCCTTGCATGGAGTCAATGTAACTTATTCGATGTTATGTTCTGTTAAACATAGTCTTAGTGGGTAAACTTAAAATTTTAAATTCGTTTATCAATTTACAATATATAAAAATTTTTAAAAGTAGGTTATGACACGATGTGACATATTGTGAAACAAAATCGTTTTTAA
This sequence comes from Cylas formicarius, assembly GCF_029955315.1. Lineage (NCBI taxonomy): Eukaryota > Metazoa > Arthropoda > Insecta > Coleoptera > Brentidae > Cylas > Cylas formicarius. Next base: position 15,460,509 of record NW_026844334.1, read on the forward strand.
ATTACGTTAAAATAGCTTAATATAATTAAATCTTACTTTTAAAAAAATATATCGCTACGCAGATAGTAACATTAAACACTCCTATTACGGCCACCCTGTACATCGAAGAGGAAAAAATCATTTTATCTGCAATCTAAAAAACCAATATCCGAATCATCGGGATCTAGCTTCGAAATTGTTTGTTTAAATCAAGCAAATATTTCAATTCCGAGATTGCGGATTAAGGTGGGATCGGCATTTCAAATTATAAGAATGAGTCCCCCCTCACATAAATTGAACAACTTTCACACCAATTAGATATTTCGACGGGAACCAAAGTTTGTCGGGAGAAACTTCAAGGAAACTGTTAGATACAAATCACTTGGAATTATCTTGCGTCACTTGCAGACTGTTTAAACTTTTGTTCCACGCGTCATGTCAAGAGAAGAAATTAATATCGAATATACATTAAACATAATAATATGTTTCTAATTTTCGATTTGCGAGCAAACTTAAAGATGCAGCGGTTGCGCAAGTTGCGGTTGGAACTCTTGGAGTAACATCCAGTTTCCCAACTTTGTTTTCTTGACATATGATACTTCTTGGTCTTCACTTCCCATTTTTGGTGTATTTTCAGATATTTTTCGAGATTTTGGTACATTTGAATACAGTTTATGATTTTTTGCAAAAACCTCAACGAACGTCTATGGATTTGATATAAATGCAGTTTTTTTTTTAATTTTTTATTTAAAACTTTTCCTATCGATTAATTGAATTGAATTTGTATTTAAAACATAGACAAACAAAATAAGTTTCAATTAATTTAATTAATGATTAGTAAATATGCATTTTAGAAAGTTAATTTTGACACCCTGTATAAGTTGATAGTGATAAAGGAAAATCCTATTATTTTAGCCAAAAGAAAATATGGTTAACGGATTGATCTACTTTCTGCAACATCATACAGCATCTATTTAAGATAGCAATAATATAACTAACTAACCTAACCGTCTAATGCCTAATGGTCAAGCGTCGTGACCTACTTTTAACCTTTCGTCGGTACGCATCAAAAACTAGTCCCGAACTCCAGGAACCACCGCAAAGCGGCATTCTTATGGTTTCGTCTCCCGCCCGTTAAAAGAAATAATGTAAACATAGCCTTCTATAATTGCATGCGGAAATAACAAACAAAGAAAAACTGTGCTGGCAAAAACTAAAAGGATTTGATATTTTATCTACATATTAAGAGGATTTTTATAAATAAAAAAATTTATGATCAGAGCGTGGATTCATTTTAAAACTCTGGTTGCAATACTTCGAGTTCATAAGATTAACCAAAGATGTCAGATTTCAAGTGATTTTGGTGTTTCATTGTTTGTAGTTTTAATAAATTATGAAGGTCCCTTGTCCAATCGATATAAACATTGTATTATTGGCAAAATTTTAGCAACGCTCGTAACACAATATTCAAAATGTATTGCCGGTAACGTTAACCAGTTAACAAACTGAACCAGAGAACAAAGTTTGGTTTCCAAGGTAAACAGAATGAAGTACTTACATCCATCCATTGTTGACCTTTGCGCAAGAAAACAGAAACTTTAAAACCACTGCCCGAGCAAGCGGTTATAATAACTTGACCTGGAATATAACACGGTATAACAAATTTGTCATGAATAATTTAGAAATATTTTTTCGAATGAAAATAGCGTGATACCATTATACAATTATAAATTGTCACCCCAGCTAAAAAAGTTGTTTAGGTATTGTCCGAAACAAATGAATATCATGTTTTATTCTTAGTGATTATAAATTTGGCTTAAAAAAGTTAAATATTTCTTTAATAATTGAAAGGTGAGGTGTAACTTTAAACATGTTTATTAAAGCAGGCTCTTGTTTTGATCACAAAATTCAACAATTCTATTAATTTTTTTATACTATATGTTTATATATTTTATGTTTATATGTTATATTTTATGTTATATGTATGTTTAGCATAATCTAATAATTTAACTTCTCCAAAAGCTTTAAATTTCTCCACAGAATGTGGCGCCCCATAACATGAATAGTTTTATGAAATATAATTTCTGGTAAAGCTAGACTTGTGTCAATTAGATTTGTATTTAAAAAAAATATATGAAATCGGAGGAGTTTAAAATTTACTGCTAGAAAAAAATGTATTTATCAATAAACCGAAATTGCAGCCGTACATTTTACCACGGAAAAAGCCGAAATCCCTTTTACGGTCGAGACCTGCAACAAAATAAGGAGCATTAAAAGAAAATTACGCGGAGTTCACGAACTAGAGGAAATATAAATAACCTTTTATTGTTGGGGACGTGAATTTTCATGGCAACGCGAAAATATTGTCGAATAACGCTAAAGCTTATTTATATTGTTATAGTTATTTGAGAGCTATTTTATCAGGATTGTCCATGTTAAAACAACTTACCTCGGGGAATAATTTATTGCAAAAAAAAAAATTAGAATTCCAAACAAAACGGCGGTTTTTGTTGTAGATTTCAATAATATTTATGTATTTTAGGACTTTTATTGCAAATATCATAATTTTTAGTTGTTGTTTCATATACTTTAAGACAAAGAAAAATAGTATAATTAATAAAATTATTCTAGATTTAGCGGACTATCACTATGGTTCTCCAAATGCCATTTAGATATTTCTTGACATAACCTTCATTCCCATTTTTGCCAGCGACTAAAGTCAAATTTAACTTAAAGTATGAGTTTTATCAATATTGGTACATGAAAGTTTGTTGTGTTCTCTGGATTTTTTAACTAATAATATTATTTTCGCTTTATAAAAGACTTTACTTCATTCAATCAATTAACACTAGAGGGAATCCCATATGCTCTACAGTGGGTCATAAATAAACTTTTTTTTTTAATATCGGGATACTAAATCAAAATTAATTAATTGATTAATTAATTAATTATTGTCCACTTATTATTAATTAATTTGATATTTGAATTACATTCTCATAAATGATGCGCGATTTATTGTTTTTTTTTTGATTTTTGAATAATTCATTCATAATGATAGTGACTGATTTCACCCTCCAGTTTCTCGGGTTTTTGTTTTTGGAATAGCCTCATTCACGCTTTGCTTGATAAGTCATTGAAATAAAAGAAAGTGTAAAGAATATGTTAATAGTAGTTCTCATACTAGCCTCATCTTGTCGTCGTTCCTATCACAGCAGGACTGCTTAAAATCGATTACAGTTTTGTATGCTAATTTTGGCTGTGTCATACTAAATGTATTTTATATCAAAGTTAAAAGAAAATGATAAAGAAATATTTGATTTTTTACTGCGCTTTTTCACATGGGTATTGAAGCCAAAAATCTCGATGGCTTTGGTGGTTTCAAATATTATTTTTCGTTCGCCTTCGTAAAAGAGTATCGTCCCAGTGAAAATTTATTGAGCGCGCTACCGGTTGGGTATATAAAAGTTTCAAGAGGAACCGCATTGTTCACAGAAAAACGCTAGGTAAATGAAAGTTTCATATGCCGCCTACTTTAGTTTTCTGGACAACTGAAACCGATCGAGAAAAGAAAGCGATTTTACCAGTCCAGGCACGTGCAGTTTCGAGCATCAATGCCGGAAAATCGTCCAGGGCGAAATGGAATTCGTTAATAACATGTCTACTATTATACTTACACTTTTTTTTTGTTTGAACTATATACCTTTCCCGGTCAGTTATACAGTTAACTACTCTTGATTACGATTTTATTTACTTTCAAACTCCGTGCTTTTATTTTGTGCTGTAATGAGCAATGCAGCTTATATTTTATATTTATATTACATATTTTATTTTCTATAATAAATCAATCAATCAATCCTCCTGTGACTGGCAAATTGACAGCGATATTAAAAATTCCCACAAAACTGCGTTGAGTTGAATACGTTGGATTATAGGGAACAGGTAAAATCACTCATCTTGGGAAATTTATTTTTTTCCTTTCCTTCTTAAGCGATATAGACTAATTATTCTTAGAATTATTTTTTTAAGTGCTTTTTGTTTGGAAAATTAATACTTAAATATTCAAATAGCGTCGGGACCAGCGCCGCGAAAATTTTCTATATTAGGGGATGCCAAAGGACGCCCAAACCCACGCGATTTCGGACAGGTTGACGCTTCACTGAAATTTAATTTGGTTAGTTTGTGCTCCTTTCTTAGTTCCAGACTCGGATTCAGATAAACCAGTTTTATTTGCAATCGGTTTTAGCCGATAATATACAAAATTGAAAAAAAAATAGCTGTAATGGAATCAGCTTGCTTTATTCTTCAACTTATTTTTATAAAATTAACTAACTCTAAACTCTAAAATGAAATATTATACTTTCAATAACATTTAGTTTTAATACCACAGGGATGTTTTTCCTTTTTTGTCTAAAACCAGAAAGTCTCTCAATAGTTAATAAAAAATTAAAATTACTTAATGTATTTCTGAATATTAACATTTTAGTCAAATCTTTTAGGTACTTATCAATTCGTAACTTGAATTTTGTCCCGTCTGTCTGAATTTTATTTGATTTAATATGTTTACTAATATCTAAAACCTTATTAACTGTAAAACATAACTGTCAAAATGGTCTTGCTCGGAGCGGTAATTTTCATTACAAGGTAAGGTATTTTATACGTTTCTATAAAGCTTACACAGCCCTCGTTTGATTGTTTTATTATATAAAATTAACAACACATTTTTTATTATAGTTTATATTTTATTATCACAGCTTTTATTATTAATATTATTGCAATTATTTTTTCGTAATATTTTTTCAAGTAACATGTATAATAATTTTCTCAAATAACTTTTTAACAAAGGGACGTGGAGAGCTAAAATTAGAAAAAATTAGCAAGAATATAACAATAAAAGCAAAACATAATGAAAATTTTACTATACAGAAATTTTTGTTTCTGTCATAAAAGAGCAAAAGTTGCCGATGAAAAGAGAGAGAGAGCTACAGTAATACAAAACCATTCAAAATTTTGTATTAAGGTAATACAATAGCTTGAAACCTTCTAATTTGAACTAGTCACATTATAATCAATTGAATTGAATCAGGTGAATATTTGTAAATTAAAGACAGAAAAATTGTTGATCTTTTTAGAATAATGTACAAAATACTGAAAACGCGAGCTGGAGTTATTAATTATTAAGTATTAATAATAATATTTAATAGTTTACTATTCCAAATGTCGTATATATCGCCAAAAAATGAAAATATAAAAAATTGGATAAATTACTTTAATCGAAGAACTGGCAATTTTCCTAATTTAGTATATATTATCATTGCAGATATACAAGAATTTTACGAACTCACTCTTCTAGACGAGAACAAATCGGTTCAAGAAAAAACCGCCGAAACCATTAGAATAGCAAACAAATGGGAATCGAACGATGGTCCTATCATTCCTTCGTTTGCCAACAATGGGGTAAGTTTATCGGTTTGAGTTAGAAGCGATTTTTTTTGGTTCATACGCGTTTCGAAATTAATACATTTGTATGTGACTGAAGTAAGGCGAAAATTTACGAGGATATCGCAATCGTATATATCGAAACGAATCAACGAAAATTACCAAATGTAGTCACATTCGCTGCCGAGACTCGTATTGGTCCGAACTGGTTTTAAAATCGAAGATTACGATTCAGAACGCTTTTTTTGCAATGCGAATTAGGAATATAAAATTTTTTAGTGGTTTTTATACCATATATTTCGCAAATATAGGAAACTGATTAAGGTGCCGCTCTTGAAATGCTGGTAAATTATTATTAGCTACTAGAACTATAGAGTGAATGTGTCAATAAAACAGAAACTTATGAAGCAACAACAATAAAGCAGAAATGTAGAGGCATTCCCACGAAAATGTCAATGCATCCTGCTGCGCATCAATTTTTACCGTATTATGTTATCTAATAGGGCAAAAAGTCAATCGATCGAAGTAAATTTCGAGAACTTAACTTGATACGTGGAAAGTTTCCCCATATATTTTTGCATTTTAACTATAGGGTTGTTCATAAATGTTTTTTGTGATTTTTAAAAATCTCCAAGGAATATGCCAGTGTAATATTTTGTTCCATGACGTCAAATACGTGCTTTAACATATTTTTTCCAGAATCATACAAGAAATCCTCAAAAGTACTTACCTGACCATGACAAAATTATTGACATTAATTTATGGTTTTTTATTTAATAATGCAGAATTAAGAGAAAGTTGAATCAATTAATGATCCTTTAGTATCATTTTTCAGAATTTTTTTTTGTTTGATGGGCAATTTAATTCAAACTGAGATTACAAATATCAAGTTTCGAAATATTTTCGTCAAATGTTATCTATATACACAGTTCGTTCTTTATTACGCCATTTAATGTTGCTTAGTACTGATAGATATCTTAAAGAGAAACATAATGGCGATTATACAGAAGTGGGCTACTTGCCTCTCGTGTTTCATTGTTCTAGGTGTACAAAAATATTATATTAAGCAAATTAAGGGCAAGTAGTGATCTCTGGGCTTTTTTACTAAGTTACAGTGCACCGATTGATTTTTGTAATTCACTACGTACTCCTTAAAAAATATTTTTTTAATTAGGATAATGGAAAACGAATATTTTACTTGCACCTGTTTCTTTTATTTGCTAAAAATGATTATTAATAGTTTTAGAACCACGTGATAAATCGACTCTGACGATCATGCGAACGAGGATAAAGCACCTATTGCAAACCCTTATTTAATATTTCTTCTTCTTTCTTCTTCGGAGATTCAAGCACACTATTTGCCAAAACAGTGTTTATCTGGTAGAACCTAAGATTTATAATAGTTTACTTATTTCAATTAGATCTAAGCCTTGCTACAAATGCAAAAAACAAAAATAAAAATCAGGTAGAATATTGAGCGTCATGATAAACTCTTTTTTTAACATATTAGTAAAATTTCTGTTTTTATTTTGAATTTATATTCACCCATTTCTTGTTTATCATAACTCTACATAACAGGCGTGAAGCTCAGCTAACAGGTAGCAACGTAGAACAGTAAAAATGAGTAAAATAAGTTAATAAATTGAGGCTAATACTTAATGATAATTATAAAAAATATTACTTAGGGGCAATTAATAATTAGCAGTAAAAAAAGAAATGGAAGAAAAAAGTAAATGAAAATAAAAAATATATCAAAAATTTATTTTTATTAATTTTTCGTCAAGCAACGAGAAAGAAGTTGAAAATAAGAGCTTATCATTTAATTTGTCAGCGTTATAAATACGCACCAGATGAAAAATTTGAAAAAAATTTGAAGTCAAGGTGCATTATTTTTATAAAATTTCCACTAAAAAAAAAGTTTTATTTGTAAGAACAAAATGTAATTTGCTCTAATTGTAACTGTTACTGTATTTTAACGAACTTTGTGTTAAAATGTTTAGTGTGAATCTTTTATATGTCATAATGGCGATACTGGATATAAGTGAGTGGTGATACCTATTAAATCAAATATATTGAAAACAGTGACGAATTTAAATGTCCATGGATTAAATACAAGATCAATTGGGAAGTAGTGTTTTGAATTTTGAATGGTGTTGTGATTTATTAAGACACACGATTATTCTCAGTGCATCTCATTATATTACATAAATTACGTACTATGTACAATCACGGTATAAATCAGTGGTACACTGATGTAGAATAAGCTAACGGAGATGCCAATTTGGCAACTGGGGCGGCTCCATACGAGTACGTTGGCGCAGCATAAGCCAATTGGGCAGGTGCAGAGTATGCTAGAGGTGCTGCTACTTTAGCTACTGGAGCGGCATAGGCAACTGGGGCAGAGTAAGCTACTGGAGCGGCAACTTTAGCTACAGGAGCGGCGTAGGCAAACGGAGCAGAGTAGGCGACAGGGGCAGCTACTTTAGCAACTGGGGCGGCGTAGGCGACGGGGGCAGAATAGGCGACTGGAGCGGCAACTTTAGCTACGGGAGCGGCGTAGGCAACTGGGGCAGAGTAGGCGACTGGAGCAGCGACCTTAGCTACGGCCGGTGCGGCGACTATGGCCTTCGCTAATGGTTCTTTGTGGACTACAGCGTTGAATCCGTGAAGAGGGTCAGCAGTGTATTCAACGGTTCTCTTGGTACCATCGGGATCGACGACTGAATAAGCTCCTTGCACTACATCTCCGTTACGGCTTTCTACCTAAAATAAAGGCAGTTGTCGGTAAAATATAATATATTATTCATTAATAGTTGCAATTATTTGCATTGGGGAACTTTGCGAGTAGGGACTTATCGGTTAGAAGTACCTGGCTTTTGCTGTCTCCAGTTAAACCGTCTTGTACATCATATCCGTACGAGTATTGGGGGTTGTGGTCGTAGTCTTCGGCTACGACGGCTTTGGCTACCGGAGCAGCGTAGGCTACTGGAGCTGCAGCGTATTGTGCGGCGGGCACTAATCCAGCTTGGGTAGCGGCTACGAAAGCAGCGAGAAGAAACAGCTTTGGAAAGAAAAAAATGATTACCTATGTTTGAAATAATATCTTTATGTTTAAAAACAATTTAATATAATTTGACCAGTGTTTTCTTTTTTGGATATTAACGAAAAAGAGTCTGGTTAATTGTTAGCAAAAATTCTGTCTTGTCATTGTCTTGTCATATATGTTTTTGTCCAAGTCCGAATTATAACCAATTTACCTGACAATCTTTTACATGAGTGTTTTAGCTTTTGGATAAAAACAAAAAAGGGTTGGGTTAATAGGGAAAGCCTGTCATATATTTGTTTTTATCAATGTCCAAATTGGAACCAATTTACCAAGTCTCTCGGTTAATGAATCTTTTCCAAAAAATTTTTTTGAAATCATTTTTCCTAATTAGAAATGTTTGTTTAATCATAAAAAATGAAATGTTTCACAAAGGGTTAGCATTCACTTAACAAATTAACTGATTTAACATTTTTAACGGTTAATTCTACCCCTAGCCTAACACAACAGCCTGAAACTTGTGGGAAAAAAAAAATTTAGAAAATAATTGGACAGAAGACTGTGCCAAACTTTTTATAAAAAAATCCTCCTTTTTTTTTTGACAATTTTAAATTTGTTTTGCAAAAAAGTATCGAAAAATAATTTACACAGTTAAAGACTAAGAACGTGCAAGACACTCACCTTGAATGCCATGTTGTTTATCTGCACCGAATGTGTGGACAAGAGTGTGCTTTTTCGACGATTTGGGCGCCTTTTATACAGACCAACACAAAATTAAATCATCCGGTTTTTGCAGATCGATTGACAACTGAATCGGGCTCGAAAATTTCGAAAGGACCGCGGTTGGTGTAGGGTCACGACTAGTGATCTTTCATTGCCAATAACTTTTGCTTTGCTTCTTTGTTCGCTGTGGGTATGGTTTTTATGGCGATAAACTGCGTGGTTAATGGATCTACGGCGATGCATTTTAAGCACACATTTATAGATTTTATTTTTAAATAGAATAAAACTCATTTTGAGGATCTTAAGGATAAGTGTTTTTATAATAAGCAACTTAAGGATGCTAAAATGATTCGAGCTGTTTTCTTTCCCACATAGAAGACAAAATTTAATTAATGTGTCGGCTCCAAAAATTTAGCCTGAAATTTAAATTGATTGTAATTACTTTGTATTTAAAAAAATATATTCGAAATAGGCTATTTTACATTAGTATGTGGATAAAATTAAAGAATTGTTCTCCAAATATGTAAAATGTGAAAAAAAAGCTAAAAAGTGAATTTTATATAAGTTCTATTTTCTTATTATCGTTTTAATGAAGTGTATTTTTTAGAAATAACAAGCTCCATTAGACGCATTAATCGCAAATAATAGAGAGGTTTTAATTTAATACCAAAATTTATCAACTTATCAAACTTTTCTTTGGTAATCAACTTATGCAAAACTTTAGCAATTTCCCATAATTTGGCAAACTTTATTTTAAAGGTTGCCAAAAAGTTTCTAAAGAGGATTATGCGAGTCAACGTTGTCATTGTGGATTATTATTTGAACGGGACTTAATGTTTGTATTTATATAAAATAATGATTTGAGTTGATTTGCCTCTGCAACAAGATTTTAATATAAAAGAAGAATGTGTAAAAAATATCATAGCATCCTCTATCCTTTGTTTTCTTTTAAAGCAAACGCTTCTTGATGGATTCACACAAGTTTCAATTTATTGTCAGTTTTTTCATACCTATAGCAGTTTTTGGAATATTTAAATGTTTAACAAAGCAATGGAAAGGCTGTGCTGTGATTTATATTTTAATTTTGGTTTTTGATTTCAGTAACATTTCGTATCACTTTAAAGTTGTAGGATGATGTATTTGTTCTATTACCTTTTTTATATTTTTCTTTAACACTCAGTGTGGAATGGCCATGCGGAGCCTTATGTAAACTTGAAAAATATGCCCCTAAATTTTTGATAATCTTTTAAATTCTGAAATTATGTTAGCATTAACCAAACAAATGAACAAACTATAAAACGATCTGTGTTATATTTTTGTAGCGTTAAGTGCAGACTATTCACCCTGCAATCAAAAAAATTTATCTCAAGTACATGGGGAAGGTCGTCTGCTGCTCTGAGATTACGTGAACTCGTAAAATGTGCGTTCCAAATTTTGCCAACCGACGCAACTTGCTTGCGTGAATGGTAACGTAATAACTAGACCGCGTTCTTTGGTGAAGGTATTTTGCAATTTAAAAAGTTTCAATGGCTCTATAACATCGAGTGGACTCGACAATTATAATTAGGGAATTTAATTTAAAGAAGAGCAAGCTGGCTTTGTTTATTCCAGTCAGAGCACTTTTTCAATGACGTCACGTATGACGTAATCAAAAATGATCCGTATGTCTTAGATATTTTGCTACGATTTTTAGAAAACTGATGAATTAGATAAAAATATCATGCTATGACGTAACTGCACAATTGCTCTGACTGGACTTTAACATGTTTAAACATTTTCATGTTTGGCGATCCAATACAATTTCAGAATATAGCTGTATTTTTTATATCCTATTATATACATGGAATATGGTTACACAAACGGCGTTGTGCGATAATAATATCGATAAAGTAAGTAATTCTGTTTATATTGTAGTGTACTAGGCCACAAATGAATTTACTATTTATTAACCAACTTTTTAAAATGAGACACGCAGTAGTTTTGCATATATCTGTTATTCTTAGAAGTAACCAAAATTTTGCTTTAAACCGAAAAGAAAACTATTTCACTGACAATGAATACACTAAGAATGATTTTAAGATTGCACGGAAAAATTCGAAAAATATATTTAGAAAATATTTATGCGATTAAAATGTCAATTATTTAAAAAAAAGTTTCCCATTGTCCATTTGTCGTAAATATCTAGTCCTAAAAAATTTTTTTTGGTTTTCAATTTATTTTCCTTTATTTCTTGATGGAAATGTAAAAGGACCGGACTTCTGGGCATAAATAAACAAAATTACACCGCTGTATTAAAAAATATGATTAGCTACAAACGCCCAAAACAGAGACGTGAAACGTAATTTTAGTAATGGCACATTTTCAAAATGATATTTTTCCAGATATCGACATCATTAAAAAAAAACAGTTGGCTGATGCCGCACTGAGTTTAATTAAAATCACCCCGTTGGCAGCTTTGAGGCAGACGTTCTGCTCTGGAGTTTAATTGGTGATCTGTTGGGGTCTATTTCAAAAACGTTGTTAGCCTCTGTCAATTGGCTCAGAGAGTATGACAAAAAAAAGTATTATTGATTATTATTATTATTATTATTATTTGTACCAGTCAATTACCATTTTCTACTAAGCTAATTATACATACTCTATTATTGCAAGAAAATTGTTTTTGAAAATTACCCATTTTTTAACACAATGGAATAAAATAATTTATTGATCTTTGTTGCAACTTAGTCCATATATACAAACCAACACCTATAAACAGGTAGAACAAAACAACAAAAGAATAAATTTTTAACAATACAATTGTGTAAGGCATATTATACGGGATTTGGATAAACTGACAATATTTGACGTGCTATATACACGTTAAGTAAATAAAATTAGTTTTAGATAAAATATTTTTGCAATTTGTTCCTAAACATGCTTCTGTACCATATCGTGCAAATCAAACGGCTTTGATCTATTTTTTTAACATTGCCAATTAGCAATACGCTATACCGGGTGACACAAGAAAGTGGGAACACTCTATAACTTTTAAACTGCTTAAGATAGCGATTTGAAATTTGGTAGGGTTAATACAGGTTGAATGTCCAATTTTTTGACAATATGTAGTCAATGGTTGCACTTCCGGTTTGAGCGGAAACGACAGTAACTTTCGAATTTTAAATGTCACAACTTATATTTTTTGCATTTTTGGATACAAGAGATCATTCTACGTAGGATAGGATTTGTTTCCTCTTTTTTTTGTTTTTTTTTTAATTTTTATTTAATTTTTGAAAATTGTGTCTAACAGGCTGTGAGCATCATAAAAACGATTTACTGAGTCACCTGATCATTTGAAAAATTATTAATGAAACTTTTCTTCACTTGTTTAATGGCAAATAGCATTTAATGTAATGAACTATTTATTTTTTAGGATTTTGAAAATTGTGTTGTCAAAATGTTGCAAAAAAAGTACCGGTTTTATAAAGTTTTTGTTCCCATTAGAATGCTGTTTGAAAAAACTAGGTTGTCCAAAAAAATTAATAGCATATTACATTAAATAATATTACGTTAATAATATAAACAGTGACCTACGTGCTCTCAGTGATATTTCTAGTAAGCACGGTCTGTTACTTAACGAAAATAAGACGCAACTCATAATTTTTGGTAAAGATAAAGGAAAAATAATTAGTCTAGACGCTGCCAAAATTTACTTAAATGACCTTCTCTTACGGCCGATTGCCGAATGCAAAAATCTGGATCTGCATTTGGATAATAATCTGCGTTGTGAAGGTCACGTAGCATCATTGATCCAGAAATCGTTTTACAAGCTTGGGATTCTCTACTGTAATAAAGATATTCTGGACACAGCAATTAAGTTAAAACTTACCGATTCCTTAATTCTCTCCGCACTTTCATACTGTATGGTAGTTTACTGGCCTGCCCTACTTCAAAAGGACAAGGTTAGTCTTCAGCGTCTTCAGAATGTCTGTCTTAGATTCTCATACAATATTCGTAAATTTGATCATATATCTACCAGCCTAGAGGATTCTCGCTGGCTAACATTAGACGAACGTTTTAAGTCGCAGCTTTTAGTCTTAATTAAAAAGTAATATCTCTCCAACGTCCGACGTATCTTTTTGACAAACTTACTCGTGGATCAGATACTCATTCGGTTAATTCTCGCCATAGGAGGCTGTTTAACGTGACCAAACAAATACTTCAGCACAGTTTCAGCGCAGTTTCACGTACAATGCTATCACGGCTTACAACAAACTTCCTCTCCAACTGAGATGAATCACCTCACTAATTTCATTCAAACAAAAACTTAAGCAATACATTTATCATAATAGAGACCTATCATAAAACTAGTAACTATCAAATTGTATATATGTATTTATTTTTTGAATTCACTCAAGCAGTGTCTACCATTTTGAATGAATGTCTATATAATGTATATGCTATATTTTATTTTGTGTCATATACTCGTTTTAGGGGGATGCCTGAGAGCAACTATGTTAGACAAGTAAAGAAAAGTTTCATTTACAATTTTTCTCATGATCAAGTGACCCGGTAAATAGTATTTATGATGGTCATAGCTTCCCAGAAACAATTTTAAAAAATTAAATAAAAATTTACAAAAACAACAAAAAAAAAAGAAAAAACCGTCCTATCCTACGTAGAATGATTTCCTGAATCCAAAAATTCAGAAGAATATAGGTTGTCAAATTTAAAATTCGAAAGTTACTGTCGTTTCCGCTCAAACTGGAAGTGCATCCATTGACTACATATTGTCAAAAAATTGGACATTCCCCCTATATCAACCCTTCCAAATCGCTATCTCAAGCCGCTTAAAACTTCTAAAGTGTTCTCACTTTTCTGTGTCACTGGATATATGGGTATTATGCTTTTAATTTGAAAACTGTTTGCAAAGCTAGATTGATTTATATTTTGTTAATCCCATTATTAGCACCAACATTAAAATTCGATATAATTTTGGGTGGGCGTCGTCGTCAGTGCACCCACGAAAAGTTCAAATCAATTTTATTCAAGGTATTGCTACTTATTGGGTAAGCGGAAGTCTACACAGTAAACTGGATAATCCTGCTAGTAATTTATTTTTTTAGGCAATAACCGCAAGGTATTGTTATTTCACGTACTGCTTACCGACTGCTAATAAAACAATATCAATTTCTTAAATACAAAATATAATAAATAAAAATAAATATAAATTTCTTTTATACCTAGTTGAAAAATATTGTTTTGGGGCTGCTCTCCAAGAAGATGGCGTATGTTAATAAAATATTTTTTAAAATTTGGTTTCGAAATATATCATGTATTTGCAAAAAGTTCGAATTTGCTATTAAAATTCTTGCACCTAATGCCCGCATTCTGCTAATTGTTACACAGCTAACACATTTAATATTGAAAATAGTATAACATAAATAAATAATTTTTTATAAATTGAAAGCTATGCATAAATAAAACTATTAAATCAGTATGTCCTTTCAAGAAGTTTTAAAGTTCTTTTTCATTATGCTATCGAATATGAATTACATCTTCATTAATACTGGCCAGGTATGCCACATGAGAATTTTTCTGATATAGCCATAGATATGGGGAAATGTAAATATTTTCAGCAATTTCTCTTAATTTATTTTCTTAACACGATTTTTTCTCTTTTCTATAATTATTGGTTCCGTCTACTCACACAATATTCATATTGAAAGAAGTTAAATTAAAAGTGAAAAATTTTCTATAACAGTTGGTTCCGAAATATTATTTTATACAGTATTGGTAACTAATATGCATATATTTTTCAGCTCAATTAATTCACGGGTCGAATAGTAAAACTTAAGTAATTAACTACGCTTGTCATTTTCCGCTTTGTAAGCAATGTTCCCTTTTGTTGGGATTTTCAATTTTTGCTAATAAAATTTGTAAGGTACTGCTAAAAATTAGAAAATTTTAAAGACTTTTTGCATATTCCGAAACTTATGTTTTAGGTAAATAGCTCGAAAAACTTTTTTCCATGCAAACTTTTACGAGTTGCGAGTTGGCCATGCCAGTCTCTGAATTTTAAATATTTCTAATGTGCCCAAAACATTTATCGAATATCATCAACAACTTTAATGCACACACTGTGTAATTACATTCTCCGGAAAAATCATATTTGTTTTTTTAGCATCATACTTCATCATCATACTTGGACAAAACTAAATGCTTTTTTTTATTTCACTTTTCTATGTGCGTATCATAGGTTATAATTATTTTCCTCAAGCATATTTTAAAAAAGGGAACTAGATCGAAGTTAACTAACAAAAAGAGCAAAGAAACCGCAAAATTATTGCAGAACTGTATTTTAAAAAAATAAATAACATTACACATTTGTACAAATATAGTCAGTCGGAATTTAATGATATACGTGAGACGCTAGAGGGGCAGAATATGCGTGAACTGCGGGCGCCACTGGAGACGCGTAGGCTACGGGTGCGTGGACCGCATGCGCCACGGGCGCTGCGTACGCCACTGGTGTTGCTAATTTTGCTACGGCCGGGGCTGCTACTACCGCCTTAGCGACGAGAGGTTCCTTGTGTACGACAGCGTTGAAGCCGTTAACAGGGTCCGCGGTATATTCGACGGTTCTTTTGGTGCCATCAGGGTCCACCACAGAGTAGGCTCCCTGAACGCTATCACCGTTGCGACTCTCGAACTAAAAATAAAATAAAATATTGTGTCGTTACAAACATTCAAACAAAAAAATCAAAATTAGGAAATATAACAAAACTAGAAATCGCGCAGAATTTATTCGACGTTTCGGAAAGTGTCAAGTTTTTGGGCGCTTTTGTTGATGCAAATTTGGACTGGACATTTCATATAAATCACTTACTAAACAAACTAAATTCAATATGTTATGGAATTAGAGTTCTTGGCAAGTATTTAGATAATAAAACCTTAAAAATAGTTTATTTTGGAAACTTCGAACCTGTACTTAAATATAATATTCTGGGGGCGTCACATCACAGAAAAAAACAATTAGAGTGTTTATGAAAATGGACAGAATTCAATCGTGTCGAAATGTCTTTAGAGAGATGGACGTAGAAATTTAAACCTTTTTCACCATATAGAGAACCCAGGGCGGATAGTTTTAACTACCCGTTACACCTCCTTCAGATTACTGAAACAGGCTTGGAATATATGTGTGTTAAGCTTTACAATAAGTTACCACTGCATATTAAACGGATTGAGAGTCAACGTTTGTTCAAGACGAAAATTAAACAGTTGTTAATCCAGTTAGAACCTTATTGTCTTAATGACTACCTTAATATGTAATATGTAATAGGATACTTAATTTATTTGTCACAGACTTATGTTTGACGTCATTTCACTTTGTTATAATATGTAACAAATTTGAAATAAATATTATTCAAAGTCTAATTTAATTGAGGGTTAATGAATGATGATAATCAATAATAAAAAATACCTAGTTTCAATGTTAAAAGGTTAAAGAATTGTGCAGTACATAGCACTCGTCATCAGCATATCCATATTACAATACAAGAAAAAGATGTTTCATTATTAGCTTGCACAGAGGAATGAGGAATATCCCTTCAATATATAACAAATTGCTCAAACGATTTTCTGGATCGAATACTTCCGGTTACCAATTTAAATAGAGCCAGGTGACCGTACAAAGGTCTCTTTTATGGATATTACAGACCCTGTTACGACGGTGCACAGCAAACTGACGTTCGATATTCAATCTCCTTTACTTTTAGTATTAACTCTATGAACTAAATTCGGTGTTGTGCTTATGTGAAAAGCTTACAGCTACATCGTGCAACAAAGAGATTAAACTTTTCCTGGACTTTATAGTGGAAAATCTTCATGTTCGAGAACAGAGTCTCTGGCGAGATTAATGGTGTGTTGTCTCAGATTTCCACAGATTATAAGGAAAGGTGTGGTGTATAAAATTGGATACCCAGAACTTGTGAGGTAAACATTAATATACTTAAATGTTTAACTTTATTTAACGAGGTATTATTTATAAAATTATTTAATTTAATTATTTAATATGGATGTAGTTAAAACAGCGGTTTTTAAATTTTATTAAACAGCAATCGGAAGTATTTTCGGGAGCTGATCGTAAATTTAGGTAAATTAATTGGTTTCGATTTGATTTTAACGGTCGAAGTGGTTTCGTCGAACAAAAAACCAACAAACAACCTTGGGCGTGGCAAGGTTGCCAATTACGATTTCTCATCGTACTACATATAAAAAAACGCGGTCCCGGAACCTAGCCGTCCTTTTGGTCAATAACCACATTGGTTTTGCAAGTGAAATATATTTTCGAGTTGAAAAAATCATTAAGCGTCATGATTTCTACCTAAATTAATGGATTACATTTATGTAACTGGAGGCAATATTCTATTATATATACCATATAATTAAACAAAATAAACTTACTTTGAATTTTACCAATTCATCATTTAATTACTGTCAGACCACGCTTCCTGTTTGTATCTTAATAAAATGATTTTAATATAATTCCAATTTTAATCGATTACCTCTCTTTTTAATTTTACACCTGTAAAATTAACTACTGTAATTATTGGAGTTGTTAAGTCTAAGAATGTTAGTAGATAGGGATCAATTATAACTTCAACTACCTGACTCTTGCTGTCTCCGGTTAAGCTGTCTTGAACATCGTATCCATAGGAGTATTGCGGATTGTGGTCGTAGTCTTCAGCTACCGCAGCTTTGGCAACTGGCGCGGCGTATGCGAGCGGAGCTGCCACTTTAGCAACGGGGGCGGTATGGTAAGCAACCGGTGCTGCGCGGTAAGCAAGTGGAGCTGCTTGGTAGGCAACGGGTGCCGCGTGGTACGCCAGTGGAGCTGCCGCCAATGGCGCTACTCCAGCTTTGGCAACCGCTGCTATAGCGGATACTAACAAAAGCTGCAAAGAAATATATGAATAAATAAATAGAACGCATTTAATCCGAAAGTAAGGCAAAAACTAAAAAACCATCTAATTCAAGCCAGAACAATTCAAGAGAAAAGAAATCTGCATCTCAACTCGATACCCTAGAGCAGTAAGTAAAATGTACTTTTACATAATACAGTGCATATTTACATCAGGGGAATGAGAGAAGCAGCATTATGTTGTTTTGTAACGTCTTGTTATTTTTATTTTACGTTATTTTGTTTTATGACCTGCATTTTTGCTTAATTTTTTTCATTTCATGCAAACATTTTGATTCTAAGTGATTAACTTCTTAATTTTTCTATCATGAAAATTATTTTCTCTGTGTATCACTAAAATCAAATCATTGTTAGATAAGTCGCACACACGGAAATAGTAGCTGTTCAATTATTTTCGGACGAGTAATTGCATTTTTAAAATCACGCAAAACGAAAATAATTTCAAAAATACGTCATTTACGGCGGTAGTGTTTGCGTGTGCGAGTGGACTTTTTTTTTTAATTTGCTTATTGACCATTTCATCATTGCGAAACGGGGCAGGTCGACGAGACCCAGCTAAAGTGCATTTGCGCAGGACCCTTTTTTGGAGTGGGTAAACAAGGAATTTTTATATCAAGCCGCTTCATATTCCGTCGGTGGCAAATATTTACCGAAGCATTTTTTACACCGCGAATTTTTCTATTGCGTGTATATGCAATTTAAAATTGCGTCTTTTTCTGTCGCAAGAACTGCGCTGCAGGCGGTTTAAATCAATCTTATATTAATATCAATATTTATCATTTGGCATTAAATTGGCTTTAGAGAAAAGAAAATATTCGCTAAACAAGAAAATGCTCATTTGTTATATCGATTTTGTCTTACGTTCAATGGGGGAATTAATGGAGGAGTTTCCAACTTTTCCTTTAGGCCGTATCATTTTGCTTCTTTTAAAAAATCGCAATTTATATAATTAGTACTGTGTTCTTTTAGGATAAAGTTCACCATTAAATTAGAAAAAAAGTCTGTTGAAAAAGATGTGTCCCAAGTGTACGTGGAAACTAAACAGGTTTACCATTTTTTTTTTAATTGTTAGAAATCAAAAAACCCTAAAATGCCATTAAAAAATGTTCGCCAAAGACACAATGAAAAACATTAATCTAGTTTTTAAGTCTCCTTCGAAGGCCGGTTTAATAAAATAGAGGTTGGCTCTTATATGAATTAATTTTTAACATTATTAATTTAACTATTAATTAATTAATTAATTTTTAAAATTAGTGGTGGTTTCAGCGCGGAAAAATAATAAGTCTCGCACATTTCTTAAGCTTTGTACGAAAACGCCCTAATCTATTGTTATCGGGATAGGTTGCAATTAAATTTTAATAACAGCACTGCCTCTGATGTACTGATGTATATTTCGTATTGAAGGTTGAATTTATTTAAATTACTTCCTTAACAATATTAATTACTACTTCTATTTCTAGATCGTTTAGAAAATGTGCATTTTTTGCGCTTCCAATTAAGGCGACTCTCAATGTATGTACAGGGTGCACGAGGAATACACATTGGAAACCATGGACATATTTTATTTTTCAGAATTCCCACAAAAGACATTTGAATAAAGACACTTTTTGAAAAATATCCTTTTTATAGAGCAGTTTTAATTAAATTTTCGTTCTAAAATTAATAACTCTCAAAATGGCGAAAATTCGTTATTCAGACATTTGGGTGAACATTTAACTACCACTAAATATTCATTTTGCTTACCTTGTACATATTAAATGTTGGTTATGTATTACGTGCAAGTTGAATACTGTGCATGTGTCGAGGTGGCGATCTCTTTTTATATTAAACAGTCTTCCTCCGGTTTTAGGCCACCCATTGTAGTTGGACGAACTTGAAAGAAATTTCGAAAGAACCGGACCTGTAGGATATTGTCATCTCATTAATCTAATAATGTTAACAAGTTTTGTCATTATCTCACGTTTATGGAATAACTCGTCGTTTGCAGTTAATACATTTATAATTATTTGCACGCTAAATAATGATTGATTTTATACAAAATGTATGAATGATGCGCTAGTTTTCCCAGTTGCATTTCAATCACTTTATTACTGTTCCACTATGAAATTTTGCGCGTACTTTTCCTCATTTAATTAAATTATCATATACTTAAATTTTCCCTGGATAAATAAATATACAGGCCATTATTTCATTCTAAGAGAACAACAGCATCGGTGCGTCAACTCAATCTAGCGGAAAACAGTAGATGAACCCCCACAAATATAAATAATCTTGTAAACTATGATTAATATACAGGGTGCTCCTTGATGGTAGTGAAAGCGATAATTTTTAAGCTCATTTTAGAAAGATTGGGGCAGAAAATGTAGAAAGATCTAGAATTACATCTTAAATCATATTAAAAAAAGATTTTTTTACTTAAAATGAATTTAAGAATTACCCTCTTCAATGTTGACACACCGTTAACATCCTGTCAAATAAAATGTTGCAATATATACAATGATTTTCCAATCCTGTGTGTCCCTAAGAGGACATTCTAGAATATCAGTGTAGTTATTTTTCGCGGTATAACCTTTGAAGTTACCTTTTTTCAGGCGGGTTTGGATCCCATTCCATTTTTTCTTTTAATAATTTCCATTTTTAACTATAACCGTTTTTCAAGTATCATAGTTTTCTTTCCGTAAAAGAGTATCACTTATACATCATTTATTTTCTGGCTCTTATGGTTACAACTCGTACGAAAATGTCCTAAATTCTTGACGTTATCTTTTCTTTCAGATTTAAGATTATGTCAGACATTAAAGCAATTAACTGAAATAAGTCGTTCGTATTTTATGCAACGGAGGTAGAGTAAGTGACCTTTCCATACTGGTTATAAAATATTATTACGAATTTGGTCCAAATGAGCAAAGGTTTTGTTGTTATTATTATGATTATGACTCGCGGTAAATAATTATTTACGTATTTGCAGTCTGGGTTAACAAAACAACGGCCGCCACATAATATTGTGAGCTGCAGTTTCGGGTAAACATTGAAGCATAGTTATTTACTTTCGGGGTAAAGCTTGCCCAGTCATATATTAAATATGCGGCTGCTTAACTAAATGCATTATTAAATTTTTCCTCGGTCAAGGTTATATACAAAAAGAAGTTTAATTATGTTTCAAGTAAATGTATTTTTGTTACCAAGCGGAGGCCGCTTTGTTTCTTGATACTGTGAAATTTTTATTTCTCAAAATAATATAAGTTTGAGAAAATACGTTAGAGGTTAGACTCTGGACTCCGCAACACCCCAAAAGGTAATCAGAACTCGGTGGTTACATTAAAAATAGACCTGATCAGCAAGGAATACTCTGAATAGCTATTCGAAAGGTCTCAGCAGATATGGCGAAGTAAAGGATACAACCAACTGAGAAAGAAGATATGAAACAATCAGCATCCTTTATATTGGAAGATTGTCAGAAAAAGTTCAATGCATCGCTATCGGTCGAATATCAAAACGATTGTCAGATATGACGATACACCCCACCGTTCCCTCACTAATACAAGACTTGCTAAGCAAAAAGACACCAAGAACTCAATATATATACCCATATACATACCCATAGGTATATGTATACCCATAGGAACAACGAGGCGAAACAACAATGTCTTAGATGGCGTAACATATATCAGAAAATCAACAAAATGTGGGAGATCCAGGGCTATAACTTCCATTTTCGGCATTTTCAGCTATGTACAGGATGTGTCAATTATGGCCAAAAAATAAAAAATATCCTGAAAATTCGTAGGCAAATGATTAGCAGTAAACAAAACAACAAAAACAACTTCGCTATCACTACTTCACACAGTAGCAATCAGCGGTCGCATCAAAATATTCTCTTGATAAGGTTCGGAGATACATACAGACCAACGGAAACCTTAAGAAATAATTTGATTGAAGAGAATATAAGTCCAAACAAGTAGTTTTAGGAACTCGTTCTCTAGATCTTTGAAACAAATATTGCATAATCAGGTTATCAAGTAATTGAAAATATTGTGTTCAAATCTTCAACATTTTCCTAGATGAAAGAAGAATATTAAAACGCGTCATACCATTTTTGCACAGTCTACACCATACGTATCCACTAGTCGTTACATTTCTTATTAACTTTGCATGCGAATTTTTCCTAAAACGGAAATGAAATTGCTCGCGTCGAGATTTGCCGCCGTTATTTAAGTACATTATTTTCGTATTTCTCATTTTTCATGCATAAACCTCCTCTCTCTCTCCCACCTGAAGGGTTCGCATCGCTTACTTATTTTTATGCTTATTAAGCGGGAAGGTTTTTACGATGAAACGAAAATTACTTTTGTCTAGTCGAAAGCTTACCCAGAGAACGTAACCGCTTTTGCTATAATCATTGCTTGAAAGGTTATTTCTCCAAATAACGTTGATACAATTGTTAAGGAATTGTTTAATTTTTGTCTTTCTCATTGTTTCGTCGAAGTGAATTATTTGCCGGGCAAGTGTTGTACGAGCTGCCACGAGACACAGATTCATAAAAACAATTATTTATACTATTTACAAATCTTCTGAATTCCTCCTGTGTACGTTGTTGATGAATAGCTGCTGACAAATATTAATATTTTAATTAGATTTTTTTCTTGGTTTGGAAAGGAAATTTGCCCCAAACCGAAACTAGAGAAATTCCTTAAAAAACATATGCCATCTAAACTATCACCAATAACAAAAAGGCAATGGCAATCGATAAATATACTGTAATTTCACAATTTACCCACTTCTTATTACCTACGCCAATAAGCAAGGATATGTTAATAAACTTTTTTAACGTAAACATATCTAACAGAACTTGAAGCTTTCGCGAAGACAATAAATCCTTCAGCACTAAAAAAGGCTGCACTGTTGGGAATATTGGTCTCTGACAAATTTTCTAAGTTAACATGTGTATTCTGTGAGTGTGTGCTGATGTCTCTGAGAGCTTGCCTTATTGATATATCAGTTTTAGCACGCAGTACTTACAGCGGTTTATTTCGAAAAATAGGTTTTGACAAACAGTATTGCCAAGAATCTTCGAACTTTTTATTATTGAATACATTACAGCATGAATTACTGTACTATTACTCCGTATGGGAACGTTAGTCTTTCCGGAACCTTTCGATACTGAATAATTATTTTAGCGCCTTCAGCCTATTTCTAAAAGCGGTAGGATTCTATGTCCAGGTCATAGTGCGTTCAGCATTCTGACAGATCATTCTTACCTCTAATGTCTATGGATATAGATAGATGTTGATGCAAAATGTGATAGTAATAAAGATTTTGTTCAAATTCAGAAGTGCCACATCTAAACCACTGAAAAATTATGATGTGTTCAAAAAGTAAAGTGACTTTTGTAATTGGGCTACATAAATTCGATCTTCGATATGTCCCTAATATATGTTCACAGGTACGGCACGTTTACCTTTTTGTGTTAGACTTGTTTTATGTGCTCGGCGATTTTCTGCTGTCAAAAGAAATGGAACAAAGAAACACTTAAAATGTTGAGCAAAAAAAAAGTTTATAAGCGGTACAATCTGTTCCAAGATGGCCGAGAAGACGCCGATTACGAACATCGCTCTGGACGAACCAGCATTTCAATAATTGATGCAAGCGTCGAAGAAGTGAAACGTATGGTGTTGAAAAATCCTCGAATCACTATTAGAGAAGTGGCTGAAGACGTCAGCATCTCTATTGGCCCGTACAATGCATTTTTTCCGAAGTTTTGGGGACGAAATGTGTAACAGCAAAATTTGTTCCGAAACTGCTGTTTAACGACGTCAATGATGATCGTGATATATTCAAAAATGTCATAAGTGGTGACGAATCATGGGTATATAATTATGATACCGAAACCAAAGCCTAGTCGTTTCAGTGGAAGAACCCAGAATCGTCAAGATTTAAAAAAGCTCGCCACCAAAGTTCATTATTGTCATCGCGATTTTGCTACTAAAACCTTAATATAAGAAATGGATAATAACTCTTTTTATATTGCGGTATATGTTTCATATGATGCCACAGCTAAAAAGTATAAACGTAAATGTCGAAGAATTGCATTTAATTCTATCCATTCGGGAAAGCTTTGGGAGTTTTTCAAACCAATGGCAATTACACCTAATGAGCATTTTCGAATGCCAATTAATTAAGTTTCTTTTGATCAGAAGCTTCAATCCAACTCAGCATCGATGTGCGGTAGATGCATACATGTATATAGATTAGTGCGTGATTCGATTTCAATTTCCGATTAAATGAAATGAACCTAAAAGTCATCACAGCGGTTGCTTCAATTATTTTTATTAACAACTTAAATACAAATTCAGTCTCCACGCTGTACAGTAATATACATATTTGATATTAGTGTAAAATGGCGGCAGGTTGGACTTTGGCTACGGGAATGGGCGCCACTTTGGCTATCGCGGGTGCTGCGATGACCGCTTGGGCCGCGATGGGTTCCTTGCGCACCACCGCGTTGAAACCGTTGATTGGATCGGCCGTGTAGTCCACGATGCGCCTAGTGCCGTCAGGGTCGTTCAGGGCGTAACTGCCCTGGACCTGGAAATAAGTTTTTATCAGTCTACAAATATATATTTTAAAGGGAATTAAACCAGTTAGTTTTGATGGAATGGTATTACAGGTCGCTCTATTGAAGAACAAAGTGTTGCTTTTATATTTCAGTGTTCAACTACTGGCGACAACTTGGAGTGAAGTGAAGGAATTATACATTTTTGAATACGGGATGTTGAACCGAATGGGTGCTTTGCGAGTTACGTCAGGCAGATATAAGGTTAAAGATCATTAAAGGAAAACTTAGTTAATGGTCTGCTCAACCCTCAACACAACGTTGCGAGGTGATGTTCTAAAGTAAACTTAAGTTTAAACAAAGAAACTGCCAAATGGTGTTGACTTTACTTGAACATTTTATAGCTAGTTATGAGTCTCGTAATTCGAAGGAACGAAATGTTAAAGTATCATCGTAGTTATAACTTCGAGTGTAAAATGTAAACATTAAATCCTAGCAGAACAGAATCGCTTGATTTAATTATCGACAAAATTTGGCGAAGTTTAGTCTTAGGAACTTTACGCTGCTCGCTAAATGTAGGAAACGGCTCATTATCTAACACCACTCCAAAACGTAAAACGCTTAATTTCGGGTTTAACGTATGATTTGTATAGTAGGACCATATTATAACGGACGTAGTCAAATCATGAAAAGCTAAAAAATAAAAATTAAAGTCTACAAGTTAAACACAATTGTAGACAGGCGGTTTTTTTATTTTTGCTATTTAATAATATGCGTAAAAACTTAATAAACCTACATCTAACATTTATGGGCGACTTAAATGAGTATTTGTTCACGAAAAGAATGTTTAAATGAGTTATTTATCTCGATTAAATTGTAGGATGTATTAACACGGCATTTGAGCATCTAATAGAAAATTGAAGTAATTTTGGTTGTAGTTTACCAAACACAGAGAAGATTTTCCTGCCTTTAAAATATGTCGATTTTCTTGAATGGCTCAACCACTGGGAGATAATTGCAAATCCATACAAATGGTAGTAATTTTATATTTGTATAGCGTGTCCTATTAAATTGGCATCATACCCGAAAAGCGTTGTTATTTAAAGTTCGCACATGGTTTACACTTTTGAATATCACTATAACATATACAATTTGCTGAGATGTATTTAAGGAATATACAAAAAAATGAATTTTACGAATGTAAGGGAAAAATTTCATTTTCGAAAATATTTACAATTGTTTTTGAGAACAGTTTTTCATAATTAATTACTATTGCCAGATATTCAATCTCTCTTTGTTAGCGCCGATAATTTATGCTTTCTTTTGTATTCAGGGAATATGACGAAAGGATAATTAAATGTCTAGCAGTGTAGCAGAAGGAGGCTTTAGTAAACTGAAATAATTAGTGTTCGAGATGGTCAATTGACTATTTCTTAATTGACTAAATTGACTAGTCATATTCTATCAATTTTTTTTAAATAAGATCTTTCAATTGTAGAGCGACAAGCGAACGGATGATATCCCGGAATATAGTGTCATCAAATATATATATATATATATATATATATATATATATATATATATATATATATATATATATATGATGACACTATATTCCGGGATATCATCCGTTCGCTCGTTGAACTCCGACTGGAATCCTGCATCCGACTGGAATCCTGCAAATCTTGCATCCGACTGGAATCCTGCAGACGTTTCGCCAAAATCTCACTTGGCATCTTCAATGCTCGCGCTCCGAAAACACTTCGAACAGTGTTCGAAGTGTTTTCGGAGCGCGAGCATTGAAGATGCCAAGTGAGATTTTGGCGAAACGTCTGCAGGATTCCAGTCGGATGCAAGATTTGCAGGATTCCAGTCGGATGCAGGATTCCAGTCGGAGTTCAACGAGCGAACGGATGATATCCCGGAATATAGTGTCATCACATTTTTCCATCCGTGAATCAATACGTGAGGATATATATATATATATATATATATATATATATATATATATATATATATATATATATATATATATTCAATTATAAACATTTATTTGTTTATAACGATTCTTCATACTTTGCTCTTGCTTTCATACAGAACTTTCTAATAACACATTGACAAAGAATAAGTTTTTTTCCTAGACTAGTTACAAAAAAGGTTCCCATATGGTGGCCACTTAATTAGATACTATATGTTTATTTTGGCGATACATAAGCAACTTTCTAAAGTGATCTACGGTTTTTCTAACAATTTGAAACAAATATACCTACTGTATTTATAAGAATGGAGAATCGTTTTGCGCTACGTTTTCCCAGTGAATGTCTAGTTCCTGCAGGAGTAATAGCTAGGAAACGGCTACACAAATTTCACATTACTGCTTCAGCCACCAGAGAACGCCCTAATTCCAAGCGGTTCGCCTAACGACGAATATTACCGCTAATTATACCCTTCCGGATTTTCGTCGCATTCTGGAGCACACATTTATATCACTCGAGAGTTAAGAGAGAACTTTCCATTTTAAAATTACTAATAAGCTCGGAATTTTGCGAGATAGGTACACAGGCAGATCGAGATCAATATGGCTACATTTTGCAAGTTCGTAATGCTGCGAGTATTAGAGTTGTTTATGATAGTAATAATCATTATTGGAACTAGTTATAGATTTAGTTAAAGAACCGTGCAAAATTGCAAAAAAAAAACAATTTTCGTTTTAAAGTCCTTTGTATTGATTATTTGTTTGTCTCAAAATAAGACAACAATATTTTTCAGTACCTATTGTAATGTTTAGTATTTATGGATAGTATATAGGGTATTATACTATAAAAGTGTGGTGGTTTTCAATATACAGGGTATCGAAGTTTTATTTCTATATTTATTGTTTGTCCATAATTTTGCTCTCTACATACCTTTTCTCGCTCTCAGAGGCTTATAACTTCTTCTACTACCCTGTGTTATATTCGACTAATTCATTTTACTGTTTTCCACTCAAAATTTATTAAAAAAATTATTTTCTAACCAAAAATATAACACAGGCGCATACAAAGTCATGGTCCTTTGAAAGTGAGAAACGACATGAAGGTAGCCCTGCAAGTAAAACCTAATTAAGAAAAAAATCAATTTTTTCATGTGAAAAAAAATCTCCACATTTCGTTCAAAAGTCGGCAAGAAATTATACAGAAAAACAAAAATTAAAATAAAATTTGGCCACCCTGCATCTCGAAATCATAGCATGGTAGACCCCACGTTTATGGTAACTTTTTACCTTAAAAATATTTGAGAAAAAATTATATGATATTATTAAAAAACACTGACATTATATTCAATTTAATTACTGTAGCCATTCCGAGAATTCAAATTTTCTGCAAAGACATTATTTTCTGCCTTCTCCTATTTCTTCGAATTTCTAAATGAAACAAATTAGGATATACGTTTATATGGACTTTTTACAAAAAATTTGGTTTAATGTCCCGAAAAACTTGGTCAATATCAGTCTCGACATTGATGAGCTCTTTTTACCCTTTTTTCTTTTTTAATGATCAGTCCTTAAAATTGTCTAGGTTTTTAGACTCACCGAAGATGACTTTCGCTGTTTTTATATAAAACTATTTACCCCCATTTAACCTCTCTGAGCATTTTTTTTGTTATATATAAGTTTCCACGTACGGTATCTCCATTTCTTGTCTCGCTTTGGCTCTTCACGTCTCCGGTGATGCTGTCGTTGATATCGTATCCGAAAGAGTATTGGGGGTTGGGGTCGAAATCTTCGGTTGCTACAGGGGCCGCTTTAAGTACAGCTGGCGTTGCGTACGTCTTCAGCAAGGCTGGGGTTGCAATGGGTGCTGGTGCGTGGTAAGCGATTTGAGCAGCTGGAGCATGGTAGGCTATTTGAGTCGCAGGGGCGTGGTAGGCGATAGGCGCGGCCCGGAGAATTGGGGCTGGGGCAGGATGAATAATCTGCTGGGGGGCTAAGTGGAGTGATGGGGCGGCATATCTGAAATTAAATATTGCAAGATCATATTACTAAAGCAAACAAAATTGGCATTAACGATATCTTCATTTTGCGTAACGTTATTTTTTGATTATGTTTTTATAGGACATTACATTTTTAGCATCTTGCTTAAAAATTATCATGTTGTATAAGTTGATATAATAAAGAAATAAGTAAAATAACGTGAAGGTAATAAAAAAAACACCAACTAACCAGCTCTCAACTGTGTATTGTGAAAACTTCATTGTCGAAATGGCAATAATGACCTAATATTTTTTCTGGAAAGCACGGACACACAAATTAGCTTTCTTTAAAGAAACCAAATCCAAAAAGGAAATTAAAGCATTTTAAAATTGCTTCGGTTTTGTTTAAACAACTTTTAAAACCGCTAAGGGAATTTAAGACGCCTTAACCGTTCCATTTTATAGAGAATTTACGACGCCATAAAAGCAAAACTTCGGTAGATGCCACAACCGCAAAACGATTAAACCGTTCTTTTCTGTATCTAATTTACAGTGATGGCGTCTAATTCTTTATTTGCGTGTACGGGAAATTCGGCAACAAAACAAACACATGAATCAGACATATAACCAGCAGTTATAAAATTTCTAATGCGTTCCCAAATAACTTCTTTATTTTTATTCAATTTTACATCATATTAGGGTCAGCAAGAGTGGTAATTTGCCACTTTTAATTTACGTGAAAACCGCAAATCGTGTTTGTAACGGTGCAAAGGAAACAATGCCCCATTCTGCCATTTCTATTCCATTATGCCCGCACATCTCTCTTCCCGTATTCGGAAGTTCTCTGAACAAAGACCAGTACAGTAAGTTTGTATTCGAATTAAATGAATGGTTATGCCATTTTAGGTTTCAATTCTGTCATGATTGCTAATAGTTATAGTTGCACCATTTCTTAATCTACAACGACAGAATCTGAGAGCACACTTTCGGTTTTGCTGAATTGAAGGTCGCACGCCTCAGTTTCACCAGATTCTCTGAACAGAACAGAACCGTAGTCCGATCCATATATTTAGCTTAGTTTCGAATCGCAGAAAAAGAATCACAAAAAAAAACTCCTTGGACATATCAAGATACGGTTTTCCCCGTTCAATTTATATTAAAACTCGAGCCTCACAATAGGGTTAATAAAGTTGTACGTATTCTGAAAGTGCATCAACCCATAGAAAACCGAAAACTGACAAAAATCATTTCATTTCGAAACCGACTTTTCGCGTAATTTAACCACAATATCCAAGCGGAAACAAATGTTTTATTCAGCGTCATTTCGCGTGTTAAAATGGAGTATCTGTGGCCGTTTTAATATTCAGCTTCGCCACCATAATATGTTTTCTGTTGTAATGCATAGAAAAGCGCGACGCTGCAGCGTCGGCTGTCGCTGCGTTAATTTGAATTTTCCTTGCAATTTCCAATATCGTAACAACATGTGCGCTGAAAATATTTCTGTATATTGTTAAAAGTTCCATGAAAATAAAGCACCGTCAAGGAAAAATGTGTGCACAATATTCAAGGTCTCTAAGATTTTAATATCCTAAAACACTTAAAAAAAATATTTTGTATTTTTGCACAGTGCAGGTATTTTTACACAGTGCGAAGGAACTGGAAAACAATTTATAAGAGATTAAAAAGTAGTCCCTAATTTCCTTGTTTTAATTGGTATATTTATGGTAGACACTGAAAATACTAAACTCATTAAATGTGTATATATTAGAAGAAAGAGGAACACACTATACAATATCTTATGAAAAGAAATATTCTTGCCGTAATTATATTTTGGATAATAGATTGATTATAAAGTCTCTAAAACACCTTTTTTTGATTTTAAGGGAACAAAATTATACTATTTGCAGATATAATAAGAAACTGATTTTTCCACAAAGCTTTCCGATACGGGGAGGAAAAATGAGGCCTCCGTATCGAAGATTTGATATCGGTTTGATATTTTATTAATTATTTTTTTTAAGGTCTAGAGGACAAGAATTTAAAATTATATT
Organism: Cylas formicarius; assembly: GCF_029955315.1. NCBI lineage: Eukaryota > Metazoa > Arthropoda > Insecta > Coleoptera > Brentidae > Cylas > Cylas formicarius. The sequence continues at coordinate 15,491,207 of NW_026844334.1, forward strand.
ATCGACTCTCGACTTTTTCCATTGATGGTCAAGTTGCCATTTAATTTTTCATTTTGATAAATGAAAATTTATTCTCGAGTTATCATATGATTTAAAATTGTTTTATTAGATTTGTAATAAAAATTAAATTAAATTAAAGGTCTCCTCCGTGATTGATCCGTCAATTTTTTGACTTGTTTTAGATAGTTTTCTTTAGTTCGATCTCCATCCCTAAATAATAATAAAAACAACATCGTTATTACTAGGCATTTATTTCTCTAGTGCGATTCGCAATTTTATGTTTTGTTTTCAAATAGAAGAATCTAAATCCCATAAAGCAACAACTTTTTGGTACCCGAACAAGATTTGTGAAAAATAAAACGCTTAAAAATATTTGCTTCAGAGATATGAAAACTGCCTTGTCACACAGTGTGTATTTGGTTGCATCATTAATGGAGCGCCTGTTTAAAATGAGCCAATACAAAGAGTAGAAAAGGAAGAGTCGACTAGCGCCATGCAGCGATACTTTTTCATTCCCTTTATTTCGAATAGACAACCGGGTTTTGTTTTACACCAAGCTGAATAACTTTTAAAAGCCTGATAAAACGGTATTTTTCCCCAAGGAAATGCATAAAATCGTGACGCGGTAAACTCTTCAATTCGAATGTTTTTATTCCTCGAAATGTATTTATTCGAATGTTCTTGATTTTAAGAAAAGCTGTGCGTTGATTTGAAATGAAAACCAATATTTAAAAAGCGATTAGTGCTAAATTACGGATTCCATACCCGATATTATAGGGCAAATTTTATTTAGAATCAGTTAGATAGAATCGGATAGTAGATTGGGTTCTTTGTCTTACACGTTAATAATAACGTCATACAAATGTCATAAGAGACTGTGTTATATTACTTCTCAATGTTCCTACATGCTTGGATTTTGGGTTTGCTAAGGGTTATATTACATTACATAATATAGATATATTTTAACTATCCTTGACGATGATAATCTTGTATGTAGAATATCTACTGATAATTTCAAGCTGATGTTAATTAATAAATATTTTTTTAAATGGTAAATTCTTGTGATGCATACGGTTGCAGTTATGCCTATATTCAGCTAAAAAAAGTTTTTTTTGGTTGAGTAAAGCATTTACACGCATTGCATTTATCATGATTTCTTATAAATATAAAATAAATTAATATGATTGTAAGTATAAATAATGTTAATTTGATTTTATGATTTATGCGACATGATAATGGGTATATTTGTTCGTATTATTTAGAAATAAATAATAAATCAGTGTTTTCACATTCTATACCTAATACGTGTGTATTTTTGAAATAATAATAATACTGGACAATTTGTATGCGGTTTTTTTAGGTTCTTTAGGAAGTTAAAGTATTATAAATTTGATTTTTTACAAATATTAATATTTGTCGAACAATAACATAAATAATTTCGGCAAGAATGATATCGAAAAATAAAATATAGCATTCAAGAATCAAGAATCCCCAATACTTTTTCTATTATTATTATTTGTTTTTTCAATGGACATACCGGATTTGTGCTGTGGCAATTGGAGCTGCTGAATATGCTTGGGGTTGGGGCAAAAGGTAGCCCGCGTTGGCATAGACGATGAAACAAGCGAAAACCACAACTTTTCCAGCCATTTCTTGGTGTCTTTATTGACAAAATGCACTCAACTGGTACATGCCCCGAATGCAGCTCTTTATATAAGAATTCGGGGGTCATGTGGAATCCAAAATGAACGAGTTTTCGGTGCGTAAAGGTCAGCCCTAAATGACGTATTTTTATTTCGTTTCATATCTTCTCACCCGTAAACAGATCTAACACCAAACGGTTGTTCGCTGGACATTATTGATAGAAAGTGGAGTATTCAAATTGCTTTCCCTATTCAGATGCATTTAAAACGCGTCACCTAAGATTCCGTACTTAATGTGTTGTGGAAACCACAGCAAATATATTTTGAATTTGATAGACACTTGCCCATCATTACTAACAAAAGAGCCATCATGGTTTATATAGCGTTGGTGTAATATTAATAAGTAGTAACTATAATAACATCAAGGAGTTTGGCCACTGAAAAACCTGAAAAGACCGACTGCAAAATTAATGACAAAATCAATTAGAAATGGCATCTATTTAAATTGATAATTAAAATGAAAAAAATCTATAAAAGAGCATCTATCTTAGTTGACCAATCGATAACCCAACTGAAAAAAGGGGTTGTGGGAGATTAGATACGCAATAAAAACTTCAGTTCAAATACTTAACTGATGCTTTTATTGCTTTAATGTTACTTTGGTAAGTACATCGTAAGTTAACATTTTTTAGTACTAAATCCTTATATTAGCTGAGATGAATCAACTGAATTTTTTGACTTAAACTTAGATTTGCATTATTCTTTCTAATAGGCGCACGATTCAATCACAAAAGCATTTGCGCGCCCTTTAAGTTTTGGATTATACATTTCTCATCTATCTCTTTGGCGCTCAAAGTTTCCGTTTGCATAGTTTTCTACACATATGGACACACCGCGAAAAGTAAAATAAAACTTGTTGTAAAACCGACTGATATTAGTAACTCCAGAACATTCGCAATCTGCAATCGCAATCTGCCTTCATATAGGTCTTTAGAAAGGCTTTGGACAAACTTTGATAATTCCCCAACAAAATAGATCCACAGGAACGTGTCATTGTTTTGTGGCAATTCTCTCCTTTAATTTCCCTTTGGCCATTAAAGCACACGAATACATGTCGTATAAATTTCTCTAAGAGGTAAAATATTTGTCATCCAGGTCTTAAGCGCAATTACTTTCTTTATGTTTTAATAACTTCCCCGTATTAAATCTAATGGAGCATAAATAGTTGTAAATTTAATTTAAGAGATGAGCAAATTTTTTTAAATTTTCTATCTGACAGAAAAAGAATTTAATTTAGACAGATAAATAGCAAAGTCAAATTAGAAATTCATTACATATTTCTGCCATTTCTGCAAACGAAATTTTACGTATTTCAATTTTAAGCAACAAAATTTAGGTATACAGTTTTTTTTTTCTTCTGAATATATGATTCATTTTTTGTAGATTTTACCACACTTCCTACTTACTAAAAAAGTTAGTGTTACAACTTTCGTGAAAAAACGCAACTTGATGTTTGCAGGATGATTTTGAAGAAATAGTATTTTTAGACACCTTTTGTGGTTCGGTTCTTCGTTAACTTATCGAAAAGGTAAAAAGTGATGTGGACAGTTTTCTTCTAAAATTCACAAATTTTGATATAAACTACCAAAACGCAATATAATAATTTACAACGAAACGCTACTTACCTGTGTAAACATGTATGTGTACAATGTTCAATGCGTATATCCAATTTCTCATAACAAGGAAGAGCAGACAGAAACCAAAATAGTAATTACGAAATGTGGTGACACTGAGAAAACTAATATAATTTATATTAAGAAGACGGACATGGCCTACTGATTCAAAAATAGAAGTATATTGATCATATAGCCATTAAATAATATAGTACTGCAAAAATTGATACACCGCAGGTGGCATTGATGTTTTCGTAGAGAACGTAACCTGCACTTTGGGAATTTTATTTCTAAACAGCGCTTAACTCGTTTTTGCAAAACATTTAACATTAACATAGAGAAAAAACTGCCATAAAAATTTATTGTTGATCTGTCAGTGGCCGCAGTGGTTGTTGAATGCCTCAAGATTATTAAATAAAAGCGAGATTTCAAATCTCGAGCATAGCTGCTTCATAAGTTCGAATATTATCAGCATTGGCAACGCCTCTATATGTCTAGTAGCTATATGGTTCTTGTAGCTATATGGTATCTTGTTCTTCTTCTTCCTTGAGGCTTTTTCGAGGTCTATAAAACATACATATTTATTAATATTAGAATAATGCTTTATATAAAATATATAAAATTGATAAAAACATAAGTTTAGTTTGCATATGAAAATTTCTGAATTTCCGAGGAAAACTTACTGGATCCTACAAAAAAACTGAATGCAGACCACTTTTCAGCATTTTTACTAAATTTATTCAGCAGATTAGTTAAGCTTGCAAAGCTTAAGTGGTTACGTTTTACATTTTAGTTAATTAGTTTTAGTTGGGAATGAAGTAGTGTTGAGAACGGAAGCCAAAAGACTTTAATTTTGCGCTGTTCACAGTTACTATAAAACTCACTTAATAATGTTCTAATATTGTAACTGAGTCTGACTAGTCAACAAGTAAATAAATAAACATTGTAAAGTGATTGGAAGTGTTTCCAATCAACCAGTGTGTTTAAGAAAAAGGGGCCATATATATTTTTTGATTTTAAATTTTTAAAAAATGATCCGAAAAAGCGATGCAATTTCCAATACCCTTAGTGACACCTAAAGCTGAAGGAAAATATACAAAATAACTTGGTATGTAGGAAAGAATACCCATTAAAATTACATTAAATGGATAACCTTTTCCAAAATAATTTTTCTTCCAAAAAAATCTCACCTTTGCAAACCAAAATCAATACACTTTACCCGAAGAAACATCGGCACCGACTTCGTTATTGCAATTGCTACGAAATAGTTCTTCCACATACCTCGTGTTGGGATTTGCTGTCTCCGGTCAAACTATCTTGAACTTGATAACCGTAGTTGTACTGTGGGTGTGCATCGTACTCTTCCTGTACAATTTGTTTTACTGCCAATGGAGTAGCTACTTTAGCTACAGCGTAGGGTGACTCGTAGGGTCTGGCGAGATAGCCAGCGCTAGCTACTGCCAAGGCTCGCTATTTTAATTATTCTCGTTTTAATATCCAGTCGTTTATGTTATCCACTCTACACATTTCTCTCATGTTCTCGCTTCACTCCCCGTTCCATAACGTTTTTCCAGCAATTTTGCGTAATACTTTCATTTGGGTTGTTTGCATCGTCTGTTTAGTTTTTGTTGTGTTAGGTCATGTTTCTGGTGTGTACGTCATTATTGATCTAATCGTTGTTTTCCATTCCATTCTGATATAATTGTTTTCCCAAATGATTTAAGCATGCTGTTATCTTAGTTGCTTTGTTAGTTTGTTCACTTACTTCTGTTCCCAGATCACCATAACTTGAGATTTCTATACCCAGATAGTTAAATTTCATCTCCTGCTGAATAATTTTTCCGTCGACTACAAGCTTATACCTGATCGGCAATTTTTAAGTGGTCATACATTTTGTTTTAGAGGCATATATAATCATGTTAAGTGATTTAGTTGTTTGGTTAAATAATTGTAATAATGTTTTTAGGTCGTCTTCGTTTTCTGCCACCCTACTCCCTTGATTGTTAAAGAGAAGGGTTCCCTTCTTGGCTTGAACTTTGTTGCTCGAATATATATTTTCGATATATACAGTGTGTCCAAGATAAGGATGCACAGCATGGGGATCTCGGAAACTATAAGAGATACAGTGTCGGTTAAATTAGACAAAAGTTGCGCATTTTGATACCGAACAAGATCCCGTTTTACAAATTTGAAAATTCCAAGCCGTTCCGGAAATATCCGAGAAAAACCGAAATATTGCGATTTCGTTTTTATTATTTTTTAAAGCTATTTGAAAAGATATGGAAAAACGGAAAACACTTTTCCATTGGCACTTTTTAATCTCTCCAAATTGACGTTAACAAATTTTCATTACAGCGTTTCGATTCCATGGAACCACCATCAACTTTGATTTTTCTTATGGGACGGAAAAAAAGTACACACAGTATTAGGTTGTGCTTTTCATTGCGAATTCAATGATGTACGATACAATATGGTTACTTATGTTTTTATCCAGAAAAATGGATTTTTAATACATTTCAGCATTTAAATGGAGTAGGCCATGACAAAATGACATCCAGTCAATTTCAATGACATATTAATGTTATTTGTCTTTGTTATCAGTCGATCATAAGTTTATTCCTTTAGTTATTGTTTTTGTATTTTTATTGTTGTTGTCTTTTTCTAATTTATTTTGTTCTACAATGGAGGGAGGTAATTTTACAAACGAAGAAAAATGTGATATGCTGTCTTGCTACATCTGATGCCAAAGAAATTGTGTGGAAGCCGAGCGTATGTATTCTAACAAATACCCAGAGCGGAGACAACCTGACAAGAGTATTTTTCGGCGTTTGTTATTTAATCTGAAAGAATATGGATCATTTAAGAAGCCTGCATTATCCCGACAAAAACCTTCCAATGAAGAAAACCAATACATTGTTCTACAATCTGTTATGGAAAATCCACAAACTTCTACCAGAGAAATTGAAGACCAGAATGGGGTAGCTAAATCTACAGCTCAGTTTATTTTAAGGAAAAATGAATTTAAGCCTTACAAATTCAGAATATGTCAAGCATTAAAACCGGGTGACGACGAACGACGTAGACATTTTTGTGAGTGGTATACCAGGATGTGTGATGAGAGTTTTAATTTTCCATATAAAGTGATTTGGTCTGATGAAAGTATGGTGACCAATAACGGTATTTATAACAGGCGCAATACACACTATTGGTCGCAACAAAATCCACGTGTTAATAGACTATCCAGACATCAAGTTCGCTTTGGGTTTAATATTTGGTGTGGGATTTTTGGTAGCAAGATTATAGGCCCTATTTTCTATAATAATTCCTTAACTTCCGAGCGGTACCTTGACATCTTGAGGCACGATTTAGAAGATGCCTTAGATGATTTACCGCTAGGCGCTGTGCAAGGCTGCTGGTTCCAACAAGATGGTGCCCCAGCCCATAACTCCAGAGAAGTTCGCCAATATTTAACTGAACGGTTTGATGGAAAATACATTGGGACTTACAGTGAAACACCTTGGCCTCCAAGGTCCCCGGACTTAACTCCCTTGGACTTTTTCTTATGGGGTTACATAAAAAATGAGGTATTCAAAGAATGTTTTGACAACGAGGAACAATTACGTCAATCAGTACGAGCAGCGTTTAATAAAATTACTCCTGAAATGTTAAGTCGTGTTTTGGAGTCTACCGTGAGACGGGCGTACTTATGCCTAGAAAATGGAGGTCATTTATTCGAACATTTGTTATAGAATTTGTTTTTCATTAACTTGTTGGATTTAGTTGTTATGTTAAATGAACAGTTAGAGTTAGTAAATAAATAAACACATTAACTCGAACACTTGTCAACCATTTTCTTTTGCCTTTCATCGTTCGGATCTCACGGCCTACTACAATAAAATACTGGAAATGTATTAAAAAGCCATTTTTCTGGATAAAAACATAAGTAACCGTATTGTATCGTACATCGTTGAATTCGCAATGAAAAGCACAACCTAATACTGTGTGTACTTTTTTTCCGTCCCATAAGAAAAATCAAAGTTGATGGTGGTTCCATGGAATCGAAACGCTGTAATGAAAATTTGTTAACGTCAATTTGGAGAGATTAAAAAGTGCCAATGGAAAAGTGTTTTCCGTTTTTTCATATCTTTTCAAATAGCTTTAAAAAATAATAAAAACGAAATCGCAATATTTCGGTTTTTCTCGGATATTTCCGGAACGGCTTGGAATTTTCAAATTTGTAAAACGGGATCTTGTTCGGTATCAAAATGCGCAACTTTTGTCTAATTTAACCGACACTGTATCTCTTATAGTTTCCGAGATCCCCATGCTGTGCATCCTTATCTTGGACACACTGTATATATATATATATATATATATATATATATATATATATATATATATATATATATATATATATATATATATATATTAATATTAAAATTATGTTTTATATAAAATATATAAAATTGATAAAAACATAAGTTTAGTTTGTATATGCAAATTTCTGAGTTTCCGAGGAAAACTTACTGGATCCTACAAAAAAAAACTCAATCCAGACCACTTTTCAGCTTTTCGATTTGTTAACGCACAGGCGAAACACAGGTGTGTAAAAATGCACAATTTTCAAAATCACCCTGCATCTAAACATCCGAGGCATTTCTGTGTGTGTCACCTGCTCTATTAATAAGGGAGATATGAAACACGTTACGACTTACAATTTTAAAAACATTAGATTTATACTTATTTATACCCTTTTGATTTGATTGATTTGATTTACTTAAAAAGGCATCATGCTCTTGTTGGTTTAAAGTTTCAATAAAACTAAAGAGTTAAAAATCGGCTTCTATACTTTTGCTTAAATATCATCTGTCTTGATTTGAAATAAATGCTTACATTTTTGCAGAAAATACGATTTTTCACGAGATCCGGAACCTTGATTTATCAAGACGTAAATCTGATGGTATTTTTAACTTTTTAATAATACACGAGGAAGAATACGAACGTTATGACTTTGGCCTCGCCACGATGCGATGGTAAGAAATGATTTATTGCCCCCTAAAAGAGTTAATTTTCTTCGGCAATTTCCCACATGAACTCACATCTCGGGCAGATAATGTTAAGAGTCAATGGAAGAAATTACTTTTACTTTCGTCCCAAGCATCAAGGCGTGGCGTTACATTGGCATTGGCCTCGTTTTGATATCTCATAAATAATCTTAAAGGTTATGTAGAGGCTACTGTTACATTTTTTGAATCTGTGTTCTCCTGTCTTTTTTATTCAGCGAGTACACGGACGACAACGCGTCCTTAATCGGAGCGAATGGGCTTATCGAAATGGATTTGGAAATACGATGATATAAGACCTTAATAGCATCGTCCAACGCAAATCCTACTAAATGGTGTGTACACAAAGCTTTTTTTAGTGTAATACTGCTATTACTGTATTTATTTTTTTAGCGACTAAAATTTTGAAATAGTATTGTCGCCTTACAGGTACCATTTTGACTTTCAATAATCACAAATACTAAATAAATAATTAAGCTGTTTACGAATTAGAAAAGCTTTCGTTTGACTGTCTTCTGCTTCAAGTATTTTTTTTATCAGGAGGAATTGTGTCCATACTAGTTGTAGTAGTAGTAGTGGTGGTTAGAGTAATTGATTCAAAATTTGAACATTTATTTTGGAATTGATTAATTGATTGATTTAATATAATAAGATTTTCAATTGACATTCAAAACACAAAAAACGAGACCAATACAAATATATAGCGTTGGGGCTGATCAATTGACTACTTCTGAATTGACTAGTCAAATTCGATTAAAGTGTTTTAAATAACATCTTGCAATTGTAAAGTTTGCGCAAAATGTCACTTTAGGAGGTCAGCACCATTGACAATTTCAAGGAGCTGCTTCAGACACTTCCGATATTTTGGCCACTGGTTTGGGAGCGATCAGATCTTTTCGATAGAATTTAGCCGCTTATGGTATTTTGACGTTTGTCACTAGCGATGGTCACGTCACACGTTGTTCAGGGGTTTCGCGCTGTTATTCGAATATTGCTGTCGAAAAAGTATAGTATGCAACACGCTGATAAATTTCTCCAGTCATATTAAGCACTTACTCCTCTGGCGCCAAATCAAATTTGCAACTAACGCGGCGCTTTACAGACTTGTTGTACGCGGTATAGTTTGGTGAAATTTTTATTTTTTTTTATAATTATTGCAAATCCAGAGGTGTAATTAAATTTGCATTATTTTTTTTTACAAGAAAAACAGACTGGTTGCCCTAAAAATTAAAATTACCTAAATTATGAAAAATGTCTATGTCTACTGTGACCAGAAAGTTAGTTGAAACTGGGTTTTTGAAATCCCAAAGTATTAAAAGAAAATCGAAGTATAGTTTCATTAGTGAGCAGGAAAGTTTTTCCATTCAATATTCTAAAAGTGACCAAAGTTTTATGACGGTAAACACTATTTGTTTTTGTGCTAAGATTTACCTAACATTACAACAACTGGTTTCTGTCCGGATGCCCGTAATCAGATCACCTTTTCTTGCGTTATTTACATACATGTTTGACCGTACGAATGTTAGGAATCTATAGTTTACTACGATTCGATAGGATGATATTAAGATACACAGTCGTTCTATTTCAATAATAACATATATTCGCACACAGTCTATGAATCAATAAATAAATATAACAAATCAGTCTAGAGAATAACATCTTTAGTGGTGGTAAGCGGAGTAGGACACGGGGGATGCATAAGCTACAGGCTTGGCGTATGCCACTGGAGCAGCAACTTTTGCCACTATTGGCGACGAGTACGAAGTAGAATAAGCCACTGGAGCCGACTTCACTAAAGCGGGCGCCGCATAGGATACGGGTGCGGCGTAGGAAACTGGAGCGGCCACAGACTTATAGACAGGGGCGGCATAAGCGGCAGGGGCGGCGTACGACACCGGGGCGGCATACGCTGCCTTTGCTACTACAGGGACGGCAGTTTTGATCGGTTCTCTGTTAACGACGGCGTTGAATCCGTGAACAGGATCGGCGGTGTATTCGACAGTTCTTTTGAAACCATCGGCATCGATTAGGGAGTATGAACCTTGGACCACATCTCCATCACGCGCCTGCAAATAAATTTAGGAGTCACTCTTTGGACAATTCTCTCGAAACCCAAAAGTTATTGACTGTATCCAAATAATTCACATTGACTCTTATTTCATTTTTAGTAGGAAAAACATCTATTAAACATATACTTAAATTTATTAGAATATGATACGGTTAGTTTTTTTTCAATTAACCGTGTTGGAATTAAGGAAGTTTTCGTTTGACTGGATTCTGCTATGAGTAGTAGTAGTAATTCTATTCTGTTTGACAATTTCAAACAATTTATTTTGGTAGTGATTCTTAAAATTGATATAACGACATTTAAAATACCAAATACATGACAAATACACACACAAATATGTCCTTGTGAATCTGACACTTTAAAAAATCACAACTCTTGGATTAGTAGAAGCAACTAGAGTCTATTTTAAAATTAATCTTTACAATAAACGTTCAATACCTTAATATTTTTACTAAATTTATTCAGCAGATTAGTTAACCTTACAAAGCTTAAGCGTTTACGTTTTACATTTTAATTAACTAGTTCTGCCGTAAATGTTTAAGGTATTTTAACGTGTTTTATTGATGCAGTGTAAGTTGGGAATGAAATAGTGTTGAGAATGGAAGCCAAAAGGCTTTAAATTTGCACTGTTCTACTGGCGTGTTAAATAGTTACAAAATAATAGAATACCTACCTGATTGGGCTATTCCGTGATCAACGGTTACCATAAAGCTCACTTAATACTCTTCTAATACTGTAACTGAGTCTGACTAGTCAACAAGTAAATAAATAAACATTGTAAGGTGATTGGAAGTATTTCCAATCAACCTGTGTGTTTTAAAAAAAATGGGGCCAATTATGTTTTTTGATTTTTAAATTAACATCATAAATTTGAAATATATGAATGAACCCAAAAAACGATGCAATTTCCGATGCCCTTAGTGACACAGTAAAATTGAAGGTAGTAGGAAAATATACAAAATAACCTGGTATGTAGGAAGGAATACCCATTAAAATTACATTAAATGGATAACTTGTTCCAAAATGATTTTTCTTCCAAAAAAATCTCATCTTTGCAAACCAAAATCAATACACTTTACCCGAAAAAACATCGGCAACGACTTCGTTATTGCAATTGCTACGAAATAGTTCTTCCACATACCTCGTGTTGGGATTTGCTGTCTCCCGTCAAACTATCTTGAACTTGATAACCGTAGTTGTACTGTGGGTGTGCATCATACTCTTCCTGCACAATCTGTTTTACTGCCAATGGAGCAGCTACTTTAGCTACAGCGTAGGGCGTCTCGTAGGGGTTGGCGAGATAGCCAGCGCTAGCCACTGCCAAGACTCCGGCGAAAGCTAAAAGCTGAATAAAAAAACATATTTATTTTAGATTTGGGCAAGTTCATCCAATGCATTTCGGAAAATATTCCTGTATATATTTTAGATAAAAACAAGATAAAATAACTCGACAGTTCTAAACGCCCTGATGGTATAATATTTCAAACCGACCGGTAAAAAGGAATGTTAATATGAAAAATACCTCCCAATGCAAAATTAGTTTCTCGTCTATGCTGAAAAATATTTCAAATATTTTATAAAATTGGCGATACTTTTTATATGCTTTGAAAATTATACTGCGATATTGCAGCAGGCAAGCAACTTTATTATAGAGGTAAAACAAACCATCCGCGTCGCAATATTTACGTGCAAACAGCGAATTCCTCTAGCTCCACCGACCCTAAATTTCCAATATCGAACAAAAATATTTGCCCACTTGACTTACTTTGAAAACCATTTCGCTAGACGAATCTGTGTAATGCGATGTATGTCTCTTAACTTCAAATGATACAGCTCTCAAAGCGGCCCGGTCTTTTTATAGTCGGTTGCAAAAATTGCAAAACTAGAACGCAGTCCGCAGAGAGACACGCCTTTTTTCTCGAAAACTTATTTGTCACAATTATACACAAATAAAAATGTATTGCTTACGAATTCATTATATCACTTTTCACCTTGGACCATCGGTGTATAGATACCAATGCTCTCTAAAAGTATGTTTGGCCAATACATGGACACAGGCTTCGGGCTATATACGAACCATTTGCATTGGAATTAGGAGAACTATTGTGAACGTAAAACGGAAAAAACGACTTCCTTCCTAAGAGTGCAGTTAACTACATTTTTGTCCTTGTAAAGCTGAAATCAAGGGCTTGACTAAAACAGAATGCAGTCATAAAAAATAGTTTTGAAAATGCGAGACTTGCCGGAATGCCAGGATGAATAATAATATATTAATATGCGCTACACTATAAAGTTGCTAAAGTTGGGTTGCTTCTCATTAAGCTAATGCTAATCACTAATTAAGTTGTTTCTGATATTGTGGAGACTGTGGGAGACATAAACAATATAAAATTGCAATTTTAGCCTTAATATGGGAGAATGTAATCGATATATTTGCTATTAGCAACTTATCTGGGTTTGGTGGAACTTTGGAGGATGTTTTCCTCTTTATCACTCCTGTAAATGATATTGGTTGTCCTAGAAGTATTAGCATTTAGAATTCCAGGCAACAAAAACAATTCAATAATTCAAATATTCTATAAATCCTAATGAGGACATACATTTTAAACAAATAATTTGAAAGAAAAAACCTAGAGGAACAATGACAAACAAGAAAGAGAATAGGAAGCGACACCACGTCAATCACCTTTCGAAAGTTTATTGGCATATATCTCCTTCCAAAAAACTAAAACAACCACAAACAGTAATATAAATTTTCTGGTAAAACTAAAAGGTGGTAATTAGATCTAACCTCAAAATCTTACTGTTATCGTTAGCAAAATATTCATCAGTTAGAATGCGTCTAAAAACAGTTTGGGGCATCGAGAGTAATCTGTCTAATAAGCAGTTTCGACAGATCTTTATCTAGGTGCTCTAAACTCCTGAAACTTCGATCGAGTTTATGTCATAGAAGTGTTTAAATTATGCCACGTCTTGGAGTTTCCGCCCGATCCAATTCCCTAAAATGATTGACGGCATCTTGCGAAACACCTTGACGTGACTTTTATCTATGTGAGATAATTTAAATTTAAACTTTGCTACCTCTTACATCTTTACTGGGTAATAAGCTAATTTTGAATGTTCCAACTGACAAATTAATTTTGTACTTTGTTTTAAGGGAATACTGAATCTAAAAAGATTTGAGTGCAAAATACAAAAAAAAATTATTGCAAAATAGACGGTATTTCGATCACGGAATGCAATGAAATCCTTTGTGATCTTTGTCTAAATTTTCCTCATTCTAAACTTTCATTTTTTTCTCGATTTCCAGCAACATTGTTTAATTTAATTAACGGCGACCACGCTGTTCGTTTGTAGGTGTAGGTGTGACAGATATTCCGCAAGAGACATTACAAATATTTTTAACAGCCGAAGCGTAATTTAACGATTTTCTTAACGTAGTTGCAGTCGAAATCGAACAAACCTTACATTATTTTTCATTGCGAACGGAATAATAAAAAGGCGAACTGGGTCACACACATAGAACGAACAGAGCCATTCAAGACACATTTCATTTCAATTGTCTAGACAAGCTCCATAGAAACAACAAGAAGGATTTAAGCGTTGCAGATATTTTTCGCGCATAATTTAGATATTGTTTGTATGTTAATTGGTCGACTTATTTTGCAGGGTTGGTCGGTATATTGGCGTGAGAAAGAGTGGGCAACTAGTCCGACTGAAAAAATTAAATTTCTCGCTGCGGTATCTACTGGCTCGCTATACAATGCTGGTTAGAGGGAGAGTGACAATCTGCAGTTTTGGTTGACTTACAACATTAACCCTCACGTTTAAAAAAACATCTGATCTTCATATCACAGTGAAAGTTAAAAACCTACAAAACTACTGACGGAGGGTATGAAGCAATGGAAAAGATTTGGGTTGGGTTCTATTCATCGGTGAGCACAGAAAGCTACTTGAGAGCACCTCCCAAATTACTTGATGGGTCCGAGATTGTCACAAATTTAGGAGTGGGTGAATGGATACCCGCTTGCCTTAAGTTGTTTTCTTTTTTTCTGAGCCTGTATAACTATTTGAAGTGCTCTTCACAACATAAATACAAAATCACTAGAGCAACAATTACAACCATATCCTATTAGTGCATATCCAATTCGTTTGAGAAAGCTTGCTCAATTGATCGACAACCTAGAAATTTCGAGTATGCTTTGCCCATCGCAAGTTGATAATGATTATTCTAAGTAAGCTAATTCATAGACGCATGCCGTGTCGCAGATGGAAATCTATCCGAGTTGTGCCTTTCAAAGCAATTAAGCCATAAACCTTAGCCGTGAGCTACGAATATCGAGTGTGTAATTCAGTTTTCAGTTATTAAGTACTGGCAATTACGCAGGATGGCAACGGATGCCGTACACGAAGCTGCATGTCAGCGTAATCCGGAAATTCAGAGTTGAATTCAAATCTCGCGTTAGACAGCATATTGGTACCTTAAATCGCTCGATGCGGTTTCGGCGGTAGATCTTTTCAAATTTAAAATAAATCCCAATCGAACGTAACTTGGTGTATTTCATATTACATGAGGCTTTAACTTTTTCCTGTCTTTTCAAATTTTATACTGTTTGGGGAAATTTTTATCCGCTTAGAAGTAGTTTGTTTTAAATCAATGTCGACGAAATAAATACTTCCAAACTTCCGCAATTAAACGATATACGCACAAGTGAAGCTTTGTTCTTTTTTACACTCCTTCATGATAAGGTAAGACAGCTAAGAGTTATTTAGGTATTCGACTAGATGTTTTCTTAATTGTTTTATAGCTCCTTTTGCAGTCATATTTGTCATCTGAGGAGATATTATCATAGTCGTAGTTTATTCAGCGGAACCAGCAACGAGATTACTACTTAATAATAATAGCATTTGTTTTTGTACCAACAGAGAGCGTTAGCGAATATCATCCTTTATGTCTAAACAAGGCACGTAGACACTACTACATTAATTAATGAAAATTTGGTAAAACTATAACATTGATAGCGACATACGAATAATCTTCTGTGTTAAATATGTACTTTATACCAATTCTCATTTACTGCATATATGAATTACTAAATCTAAGCTTTATCGTAACAAGTCCAAATCGAAGGTTTAAAAGATATGCTACAATATGATATATATCAATATTATGGAAACTGTGACGACGATAAGACCTAAAGATATTTACCGTTAAAACGTATTTAACCATGACGAGCCATACGCTACACCATACTACAATCTTGCTCACTAAACGCAAGGAAATGGAGGATTGACATAAGTACCTTCAGGTTAAAGATATCAAAACTTTGAGTGGTAAAACATGATAAAAAGTTCACCATCGTATTTTTTATGTTTTTTCCAATATAAATAGCCTTCAATGCTAAACTATTACGGACGTTGATTCATTTTGCAATTTTGAGATGGACATTTACTTGGAGCTCGTAGTAACGGTTCGACGAACGAAGGCACTAATCTCCGAAACTTGTAATTACACACCCAAGACGAGTTTATAAATTGGTAACCTTAGCGCAAGTTTGTAACTCGTTGTGCATACACATGTCTAGTTTCAAAGGCAAATTTATGCGGGCCAGAAGTTTAAGGCCGCAAATGTGTCAAAGAGCAGTCACTTTGGTTACGGACAGTAACCGCTTTGAAGTGCAACGATGCCGACGGTCTGGCAAAGTGTGATTTTTTAATTGTTGTTTTCTGGTCAATGCGGGATATCTCAGATAAGGATGTGCGATACTGCAATGCTACTTTTCTGAAAATAAAAATATATATTTCTCCGAATTATGGAGTAAATATGTATTCTATGGACTGAAAGTTCTGTCAATTTGGTACTAAAAAAAACAAATTATGACAAACTTAAAGACTATTTGCAAAATGAAATGGGAAAATTAACCCAGACTAGTAAATAGAAAAAATAAAATCATAGAAACAAGAATAATAATAATACTAATACTAATCGACATAAACAGCTTATAATTTGTGTTTATTTAAAATTTCTGAATTTTTTCATTTTGAAATACAATACCCATAAACGAAATAAAAAGTTTGAAAATTATGTTAAAAAAGTTTCTTGCAAATTGTATTTTGAACACTAATAGAGTCAAACATTTTTGTTCAACAGTACACGATGTGCCGTTTTTGAATCTTGGTCCTTTTAGAATCGCGTAAACTGCTCAACAAAGAGCAGAGGTAGTAAGTAAATTATAGTCCACCTTCTTTACTAATATTGCCAATAAAAAATAAACTTAATCTCTTGGCGATGAAAACGTATAAACAGTTTCAGTTCTATTTTGAATGTCATTGTGTTCTCGGAAGCGGAAACAGATAGGGAGTAATCCAAATTAGGAAGAAGTTCGTCAAGGGATTGCCGCTATGTATTATAGTATTTCATTGTTTAATGATTTGCTTTACAAAAGCACACCTCAAAATAAACAAATTTTCAATTTCTCTGCTTCTCTTTTGAATAGTTCCGAAAAAGTACTGGATAGCCGTTATTTATGACAAAAGTTCGCCAACATCTGCATCACATAGAACCCCAGGAACGTCCGGAATATTGGAGATTTTGTCAAAAGGAATAGAAATTCCTTAACAATAACTTGAAATCAAGGTACCAGTGCAGTTCTTAAATTGACACCTTATCGGAGAGGAGAACCAAAAACCGTACCACGAGGGTCGATGTTAGGTCTATATTTGTTTGGAACCTTTTTTTACGAATTAACGCAACACACGGTCTCAATTAAGACTGTAAGTTTTCCAGATGACACAATTTTCACTGCCTTTCTAATCACCTGCATATCAATGATTTCAAATTATTTTTTTCGATAATTAATTTTCTTTTTTCGTCTAATAGTCCTCACCAAATTTATGTTATTGATAAATTCTGAGTGAATACGGTCATCATCAATATATTTCAGTCAGAATGTTAGCATGAATAGAAAAATGTTCCAGATATGTAGATAAGTTACGTATAGGAAAAAGCATATTAGAAGGCATAAAAGGAGTGTGCATATGAAAATGTAATCTGGACCAGTTACTGTTGAACAATTCTGATTTTGTGAATATTTGGTTACCTATTATATACCTAGTCAGTAGGTCCCAAAGTTATTTGCTAATCGCATTACTAACTTAGTAGATTCCATCAGCGGTCGTATATAGCGACAAAGGTTGTTCCATAAACAATAAAGTCAACGGGCTTATTAAACCTCAGTTATATTGTGCTATAGACAATGTAGTCCAAACAATAACACCGTTGTTGTAAAAATTCAACTTATTATTGTTTGTTATTCCGCGGGCGCGTGTGGATATAAACGTCAATCAGTTTTATTTAAATTCAGGTGTCGCAAGTGCTGTGGTGCGAAAGACGTATCGTCGCTGCGAATGCAAATTATCCTAACGAAATATGAACCCGTTTAATGAAATTTGAATATGTATTTTCCGAAAAATTCAAACCATCTCGGGCGTGAAGCACCAGTCACTCAAATCGAAGAAGAAGTTTAAAAAACATCGTCGGCGTACGATATACAGAGTGCTTTAAAAATTGGATGACGCTATAGGCTTCGCAGCCTAAAATGAGTCATATATTGATTTTTATGGTTAGTTAATTTTTCATTTTGTCAGAAACACCTTTGAAAATTGAGATGAAAAATTTAAAAAAATACTGGAATTACAATAGCATTCTATCGTAGAATAGAAAATCAATTTTAATTTATCAAAGTCTTAACCAAAAATATGCAAGCTGTTTTTAAAAGCATTATTTACATATCCTTTGATTCTTTTGCAAATTTGCATCTATAAATAAAATGGAATATTGATAAATAGCTCAAGCATGAAGAACTAAAAAAAAAATTATTTGCATGCAGATGACCACTACATAAAAAATAAAATATTTAAACATAAACACTATATTTCTTCTTCTTATAGAAAATTATTAACTTAATATTAACGATATAATTTAATCTATAATATTATTCAGTTCAGGTGTATTGTCGCATTGATTATGATACTGTCAAAAATAACTAACCAATGACGTACAATAGACTTAATATCGGGAAAATTAGACCCAGGAATCTTAGTTCAGCAGTATTTAAAAAACTTTCGACAAATGTAAAGATTTCCCTAGTCATTTTTCCTGCAAGACTGTGTGTACCTCAAATGTCTATCTGCCTTTCTGCGTATCACAACAGTTCCCTAAAGTTGGTTCTATTTTTTTTTTGTCTGCTGTATTTCTTTATTTTATAGGAAGTATTGTTTTTATTGGGTGTGATGTTTTTATATGACGTTTTCGATATACAATATTTTGTTTTTTCGTTCTAAATGTTAGTTGAAAAAAAAGTTACAATTTGAATTTTATTTAAAACAATGGAAATGGAAACAGCGACGAGAAAGCAACAATAACAAAAGACCTTGCTTGGTAACTTGCAGAGCTTGATAGTTTTCATTAACGTTGTGCTATTCGCTTAAACATAATTTAAAATGTCTACCACGAAAAGAAAAATACTTTAAACGCGAATCTTTAAAAAACAAGTGTACAACTACCTATTACCAACGATGAATTGTTGAACGCTACAGGTTCAAAATTCACCTACTAATCCAATTACGCCAGGGGACATCCTTTAAAAACATTTCATAAATGCTCCTTGAAAAGAATTTCGTACATTTCTCATTACTATGCAGGTGACGATGTTCTTCGAAAGTAACGTTAAGTTTTAGGACCTATAAAAGTCAGGCCACGAAGAATTATCGTTATCAGTCTATCTTCAACGACACCCGCTTAAATAACTAAACATGGCAGCAAAGGTACGTAACGGCTAAGCAAAAACAGTGTTAGTGCATCACAACAAGTTCCGAAACAGACCATAAAGCGCCTACAGTGTCGAATGGTAGTGTTATATTAAGCCTGGATATTCCGGACCGACCGTACGGTAGTGCTTAGATCGTAACGGATGATTTGTGATTCGCATAATGTTCATTACGATGCGACAAGTAACGAAAAATTTGGAATTCGAGAATTAAATTACGCCGGGTCTGTGTTACGGTTAATAGAAGTAGTATGTGCCCGGTTCATTGGTAGATTACCCATTACGGTATTTAGTTCCGAACACGTCATCAGTTTCGAACACGCGAATTTGAATTAATTTATGTTGTTTTGTCAAAAATCGAACGAAATTAATTACATCAATAGGAAGTGGTTGAGTGTAAATGGGTCAAATTAACGCACGGATTCACTGGGCAAATAAAATCCGAACAGATTTTCAATTTTACTGTTCGGCGTGAAGCTTTGGAGCTTGTTTCAAATTTAGTTTTTTTAATTCAAAAATCAATATTGCACTGACTTCCTTACCACCTTACCACCTTACCTTATTTAGGTTTCCTTTAAAAATGCTCACTTAAATAGTCAATAATATTTTGGATCACAATAACAAGAGCTTATATTTTTTAAATTCAAATGGAGTTTAATTATTTTTTATACAAATTTTGGATTTTTCCTACGTGGGTTTTTGCTGAGTCGAACTTGCTAATGTTTCGCCAATTATTCAGTTGGCTTCTTCAGAGCTTGACTGAATTTCAGCGAAACGCTAGTCCGACTCAGCAAAAACCGACGCAAGAGGACTGTACAATTTTTGTTTAAAGTATTACAGTAGCCTGTGGAAGTTTCTTTCTTTTAAATTTAAAAAGTTTTTAAATTTTTATAAATAGTGGCGTTTTTACATTCGTATTTCTGAAGATTTGAGCCGTTTGTTATCGAAACAAACTCTGATTTTCATTTAAATCACAATCATTAATAATAATGATGATAATAAACGGCGGCATAGCTGCATTTAAAAAAATTAATATCGCTTACTTCCGCAGCTTTTCGTGTTGGCAGCTCTTGTTGCTGTAGCCAGGGGTGGAGTGCTGGCCGGTCAGGCCGTCGTAGCAGCACCCCAGGTATTAGCCAAGATCTCCGATGACACGTTCGACCCTAATCCCCAATATTCTTTCGCGTACGATGTCCAAGACGCTCTAACCGGAGACAGCAAAAGCCAAATCGAGAGTAGAAACGGCAACATCGTTCAAGGCCAGTACAGTGTTGCTGACCCCGACGGTACTCGCAGGATTGTTGACTACACAGCTGACCCAGTTAACGGATTTAACGCTGTGGTTAGGAAAGCTCCGTTAGCCGTTGCTGCTCCTGTCGTTGCGAAAGCTGTCGCTGCTCCCGTAGCAGCTCCGGTAGTCGCTGCAAGAGCCGTTGCGGCCCCAGCACCCTTAGCCGTAGCCGCTCCCGCGCCTCTGGCGCTTCCCGCTCCCGCTCCGGTTGCTTACGCCGCCCCCGCACCAGTTTTATCTGCCAGGGCGGTAGCAGCGCCTTTGGTTGCTCAGCCCTTTGCTAGGGCGGCTCCCTTAGTGGCCGCTCCTCAACCCATTGCCTACGCGTCTGCGCCTTTGGCTTATTCAGCAGGACCTTTCGCGAGGATAGCGTCGCCATATGCCGTGTTATAAAAGATGACTGTGTCATGAGTGTTTGTATCTAAATTTAACTGTTATTTTGTACATAAATGATTAATATCAATTGCAAGTTGGGGTTTGTTATTTGATGAAAATATCCTATCAAATCATAAAGTTGTAAACAGTTCCTGCAATAACCAATAATCAGAGCACAATGGCTGATGCAAAAAAAGATCAGCAAATGAAAGAAGACTAGTGTATCGTGCTTAAAGGACTAGGCTTACACTTATCAATCATCCCATACAATCTTCGAGCACAGCTTGAGAAGCAGCTTTTTATTTTTGCTTGTGAATTTGGCTAAACTACGATCCAATTAACCACGGCAATAATATCATTTTCTCTGAAAGTAGGTGTCCGTCATTACGGCATATGATAGGTAGTAAGCCCGTTTTTTCTTCCTGGCGGGTTTGTAGTATGAAATTTTATCACGCGAATCAAATAACCGAAAATATATGTCTGTGGCAATTCGGCTGCACAGAAATATGCATAAATATATGTTACTAATTTTCATGTGCGGGTGACTCGCCCAGATTATAATCTAAGAAATCTGCATCGCGGAAAATGAAACTTTAGGAGAAGTTAGCCTAAGAACTAAGCGTCGAAAACGTTCAGTCACCTAATTGCGAAAATATATTTCGATTTCTGCCTAATTTTAAACAAAAGGACCATCGAAGGAGCGTCGCTCAAGAGCTGTTAAACGACATCAATAATGAGCCTGATCTGCTCAAAAATATTATAACTGGTGGCAAATCATGGCTATATGATTATGACGTCGAATCCGAAGCCCAGTCAATACCGAAAAAAGCTTGTCAAGTTCTATCAAACGTTAAGGTTTTGTTTACTGTTTTCTTTGATTATCGTGGCGTTGTACATCAAGAGTTCTTACCACAAGGTCGTACAGTTAATAAAGAGTCTTACCTTGAAGTTATGCGCCGTTTGCCAGAAGCAATACGAAGAAAACGTCCTAAATTGTGGGAAAACAATTCATGGATTTTGCTTCTCAATATTCCACCTGCTCACTCATCGTTGCTTGTGTCTAACTTTTTCACATTCACCGGATGTGGCCCCTTGCGACTTTTTCCTGTTCCAAAAACTCAAGAAACCCATGAAAGGTTTGGAACGATTGAAGAGATAAAGAAAAAATCGTTTGAAGAACTCAAGGCTATACCAGAAAGAGGTGATGAAGTGAAGGAGATGATTTTGATGAGTAATTAAATACTTTAAATACTTTTTGATAAACTTAAAAGTCACCTTACTTTTTGCACAGATGGTAGATAATAGTAAACGCGAAAATAATTTACTTCAATTTGTTACTCGTAAATCGGCTTTAAATTTTGTATAAATATTTGACAGTTCCAACAGGCCAAGTATTTTGTTCTTTGATACGCTTCACCTTCATAAAGTATTAATTTAAGTCAAACGACGTATTCGTGCCTTTGTAAATAAGGAAATTTTCGATTCGTAACTTGAAATTCAACAGTCATTTCTCAGAGGGGCCTATCGCCATAAAAAAACCTAAGGTTTCGTTTTCTTTATTTCAACTTTCGCGAGAAGGGTTCGTAGGCACTTGAGAAGACACCGTTTTAAAACTTTTTGTGGTGGAGCTTTTCCGACAAAAAAGAAGTCAACAAGCTTTTACAAAACCTTCACAGAAAGTGTTACCTATACCTTAAAAGACACTTTTTGAAGTGATGTTAAAACATCTTGAGAATTGAAACTGCAAATGAGAGTAGATAGGTTTGTCAGAAGTTTTATTTATCTTAAATTTACATCACGTGCTCGATCGAAAACAACAACAATATCCAACATTTGTATACGGAAATAAAGCCATATTAGCAGAGCCTAAATATAAATTTTTTTGGTTTGACGAGGTGGCATATGTTTTTAAACTAAACTGATAAATCTTAGAAACAATTTCATATTGATTGGACAGAAATCTAAACATGTCTTCTTTTTTTTATGGTGCAAATTATCATCAAAATTTCAAGTAAAAGTTATTCTTTAATAAGGGTAACGAGGTATAGTATTAGAGAAACGAACAGTCAGAAAGAAAAAAAGAAACACAAGAAATAAATCGCCAAGAGCTAATAGTATTTAGTTTTAAAGCAGAGTGAAATTCGAATCTTTTTTGTTTACTCCTTGCTCAACGTCTGAAAGCAAGGCAGTAAGGTGTGTTCCGAATATTTTCGGAAATAAATGTCGATAACTCCGATAACTTAACACATTTTAATAAATTTGGGCTTTGCGACCCCTTAGCTTGCGATCAGTTGGCTCCTTTTTTAACGATAGGCAATCCACCACCATAAGCATAACAATACAGAAGAAGGATGCGTGGCGTTTTGTCAGAGGAAATCTAAATTAGATAATTAGGAATGATTTAAAACTGGGAAATTCTTAGTGGAAAAAAGAAGTGAAATTTGAAAACGCATAACAAGGAGCTTTCGATTTTATTATAAAAACAATTTTTTTTTAAAACAGTAAAAACTAGACAGGGTCTTCAACAAAAATGAGTCTTTTACAATTGCTCCTTACTCAAATATTTTTGTAGAATTGTCGTAATTTTAGTCACTTTTGAAGAAGTGAGTAGGTACTTTTTACAAAACTTCTAACAGGATGATTGACGAAACGTCAGCAATTATGACTCAACAAAAACCGACGCAGGAGGAATCCAGAAATTTTTTAAAAAGTATTACAGTAGCCTGTGGAAGTTTCTTTGAAAAATTAAGCTAGTAGGTATTTCAACATTAAAAAATTGTCACCTCCGACATTTCATAAACAATTAAGATGGTTGACAAATTTAGCTATTAGGCTATTAAAAAATATAGTTTTTAATTTTTTTATTATTATTTTTTTAAGCTAATAATAACATGGGAAGCATTCACAGTCAACTTCTGCGGTAACATCTCAAATAAAATTATATTGATATTTTGTTAATTTTGCGGTGACTAGAATATTTAATGCTTCTTCCCTACTAATACACTGTTATTCGGGCTTCTCTAATCTTTCATAAAAATCCTTTTATACTTTTAGCATGTTCTTGATGTTGTCCTAAAAAGCCTACGACAAACTGGGCATCTTTAGATTTAAATTGTTCCTGCAGCAAAACGTATATGTTCTCCTGGAAAATTTCGGGCATAAATCGTATTTCTCCATTTTTGGCGCTCACTTAGAGAATAAAAACGAATTTTTTTTTGTGGAAATGCACTACATTTTTATTTTAAAATCATTTCAGATGCACAGACAGTTTAACTAATTTTACATTCTAAATACCCGTATAAAAAATAAAATTAATAAAAGATATCCAACCCAACGAAACCTAACCAAACTAATGCAGATGATTAAAAAAGCACTTACACAGAAAAACTTCATTATTTTCTGTGAATCATGGCTTCGAAATACTATAACAGGATAAATCGTAAATATGTACTACTATAAAATAATAATGCTAAACATATATAAATATTTTTTCCATAACTGATCTCAGCTAAACGAAAATTGGGCCTAATTATTCAGGGTGTCCCAATTGCCATGGGCTACTATGATTATCTTGGTAACTATAAGAACTACAAAGTTGGTCAACTTCAAAACTAACCAAATTGAAGACCTTCAAAAATACAAAAAAATGTCCCTTATGAATTTTTTTGTAAAAATTATGCTTTTTGAGATTTCAAAAAACCCCCGTAGCTCGGTACAAAATATTTTTTTCTTAATATGAAACCATATTTTCAATATACCCCACAAACCGTACATCTTATCTCATTTGACCATATGTTATAGTTATCGAGATAGCAATAATGACACATGACAATTGGAACATCCTATGTAATACAGTGCTCGCGGTAAAGTTTGCATCATATGGCAACTATGTCTATCTTAAGATGACTTTGTGAAAAAAAATATGGTAAAATTCCTAAAATAAAAAAAAAATGCTTTGAAGATGAGTAAAAATACCTAGTTAAAAATGGAAAAAAATTACAAAAACTTTTAAAAAATATTTTTCACCATATAATACAAACATTTTGCGTAAGCTCTGTATATACATATCTTATAAATACCTTTAGGATGTGTTTTTAAAAACTCAAAAGAGTTGTCTAACCATTTCTTATTTTCCTCCACGAACCGTGACTCGACACTACAGGATTTGGTTAGTTCTTCTTCCACTTTTTTATCCCCAAGAATGTTCTTTTACTTTTTTAATGGCTCTTGTGTCATTTTTGAATTCTATATTGGCATCGTTTAATATCAGAAATAAGTCCCGATTTGTTTTAATCAAATTCATATTACATCCAGTTTTCTAAATAAAAATTGCCGTTGTTATCTTGGTAGCAGATCGTAACAGATAAGTGTTATATTTTCGTCATCGTAATATTCCTGCAATTATATTGAGATTATTGGTAAAGCGAATCCTGTCGAATATCAAATTTTGTAAATACAAAAAATTAGATGTTGATATATTTTTATCTAATTTGTTCATTTTATTATTACATTTCTGACAAAAAAGACGACTAATTTGTGTAAAAATTTCAAAAAAAACCTTAATCAGTATTAGGCAATCATATAACAAAAATATTTACTAAACTCAACATTTCATACTATACTTTTTTAATATTTACTTTTCAATGGCATTTCATTTAAATAATAGTAAAATTTGTAATTAGACACACTTGTAGTCAAAATTTAACGCATCTATCACCCAAAATTACAATAAAATGATAACAAATGGACTTCTTTCTAAATAATTTTGTGAATTTAATTCTAAAAATATAAACAAAAGTTTTTGGTCTGTCTCTTATATTATACTAACCCGTTCAGCTGTGCGACGATGTAATTTTGGGCTCTTCAAAAACATTGTTAAAAAAATTATAAAAATAAATAACGAAATTTCATTACAATGTTAAATATCATTTCGAATAGCATAGGATAATTGATAACCTATGAAATACGCTCATTAACGACTTCACATTTATTAAAATGCTTTAAGCCCCCACCACTTTCCTTTCCGAATACAATACAAATCGGTTGATCGTATTATTAAGCAATTGAACTTGGAAAGGGTTTGCAAAGCCGTTAAAATAAACTCTATAACAAAATGGAAGAATTATATTAAAAACACAATTAACTGAACATCTGCATCTTCTACCTCCATGAGAAAAATCATCTCTCCAATTTGTTGTCCCGTTATAGATTTAGTTTCCTGATACGAGTTTTCTGTTAAGTTCAACTTGAATCTATTGTTTTCCTATGAAAATGCAATAATAATTTATTCCGTAAAATTTATTTCAACTAGGTAATTGCATAATTTGCAAGTCCTGGGCTGGCATATACAACAGGTGACGATTTAGCAATCAAAGGAGCGGCTACGATTTTGGCCGCTATAGGCTTGGCAACTACGGGTCCCAATGCGGCAATCGGAGCTTTTCTTACAACCGTTTTAAAGCCATTTACGGAATCTGCAGTGTAGTCTACAATTCTACGAGCACCTGTAAAAACAAAACAAAAACTTTGACATAATGGAATGTCGGCAGTGTCCATAACGCAACAACTATGCGAATATAATTTCGAAAACAAAAAATCAAACTCGAATCAACAATGGAAAAAAACATTTTTTCCCTACATCTTCAGAAGCAAAATTTTGGATGCTTAAGCTCTCGAGGCGCTAATCCGTTTACCCGATTGTCAAGCTTGAAAAAGTTTCCTGGCTCGGTACGGTTTTCCATTTATTAGACGTTTCCCCTGTTTAATTAAGTAAGTGACACTTTGGCAAGCCAGTAGATATCCTTTCATGGGGAGTAATGACTTTTCCCAAGAATGAAAATTAAAACATTTTTGTTAATTTGTAAATTTGTTCATAGCGATTTAACCGGGACTTTGTGCACTACCTCTAATTTGCACATTTCAATTTAAAATTAGTTCAATCATATAAATAGAACATTAGATATCCAAGTAGAATATTTTCTCTGTCCTCTCTAGGAAAAATTGAAAATTGTAAGTTAATTAAATTAATTACAATTTCTAAAGTATAAAGTATATTTCAAGCCGATTTTAATTGATCTTATGCTTTTTCCTCAAATTTCGATGCCCTTGAGGATTAACTTATCCTATTTTTGAGAGATGCCGATTTTCAAAAACAAATTGTCATTTCTAATCGGCGTATTTATTGCTCAAAGCAGAACTGAATTCAAATTGTTGAACCGATTCAACACAGTCCCGAATCTATCTACTCATTTCTCTCAAAACTCTCTCAACCATCAGAATCATTCAAGCTGTACTGTCCTTGCACGATGTCACCACTTCTGTTTTGAACTTGGTTTTTGTTGTCTTCAGTGAGGCCGTCTTCGTAATCGTATCTGAGGGAGCACTGCGGCTTCAGATCGGATCAGATGAGTAAATCTTACTCAAAATTTCTCGCTTCTTATATTTTAAATGACTATTACGTCACATCTATCCTTTGCTATTATACAGGAAAATTGAGTTCGGAAGCTCGGAGAAAAAGATTCAACATGGTAAAATAATGGTAATAAGTCATGTACCAAAAATTCGAGATCGTAATACTTTCCGAGTTATAGTTTGTCAAAATTATATTTTTTTTAATTTTATTTTTAACACAGTCATCGTTACGAAATAAAAGTGTTTCAGCAATCTGTCATTAGAACATTTTTTCTTTAATTTTCCCTGTATTTTACTAATTTATACTGGTATTGCAAAATAGAACAGATTGCCTTAAGCAGAATCTCAAATCCTCAAAAATTGTTGCTCTTGTTTTAAGTCGATGAGTGTTATAATATAATATCTTATCCTATTTTTGCCCGAACAAAGTAGTTCTGTTCAAAGTATTAAGTCCATTACGTATGTTCATATATAAAGGTTAAGTTGCCTAACAATACTGTTTACATTTAGGCTTCTGTTTTAGTAACCGAAGTTTGTTGTTAGAAGGGCTTACGATATCTAGGGGAAGATTGCCTGGATTGGGTCAGTTTTTACTTTTTCGATTCTAGGATGTAAGCGGAACAATAATATAAAATTTTATTTGCATATTGATAAACACAGCTACTGTAATTTATATGCTGTTCATTGACTGGGCATTTTGGCTGACATTAAAAATCTAAAACCCTTGCAAGTGGTACAATATAGGGAACCGGAATATATATAAATAACGAAGAAAAATACATCGAGTGGACATTTTAAAAACGCATTTTATTCTAAAAAAATACGACGAGTAAAAAGTATTTAGTTAGGCATACAAAAGTCATACCTAAATTTGTCTTTTGATTGCACATTAGTACATTACTCCAGTGCCCATTCACGACATTTAAGGCACTGTATCATATCTTTCAGAACAAAGCTTGCAATACAACTCACTGGCGTTAACTTTTTTCTTCGATGGTCTTTCCAAATCTAAATTAACTTTGCGCTTAGTCCTTTCCTTTTTTTTAGGTTTTTGTTTAGTTTTTATGGAGTACTTCTTATAACAGCAGCCTTTTGAATACGAGTATGTTTAATTTTGTCCACATCAACTTGTGGGAACCCTGCAGATGACTGGGATCCATATTTTGACGTTAATGTTTCTGTTACTGAAACGGCTTTTTGGGGTGAATGATAAGCTCTAGGGGTTTAAAAACTGCAACATTTAGAGGCGGTCTTTGGGTTGTATGCCCTGGAAGTTGTAACAGGATGACACAATTATTAGGGGCCAGTGTGATCGCCTCAATATTGTTTAATGTGTGGTTTAGCCATCAAGAACTAATAAAACTTTGTTTTCTTTGGTAGGTTTCACAGCTTGAATGAGTGTTTTGTACCACTTCACAAACAACCATAGTCATATTGACACCCCGTTCTCCACTAGCGACGCACCCCACTTGACATTTCCCTTGCTATAATCTTCTAACTTTTTTTTGTCATTGTGGAGAATCTCGATTGGTCTACGTTAAATATTTTTGTTGAGTCGAAATAATTGTCTTCTTTTATTTTTTCAAGAAGATCGAAAAAACTTTCTTCATTTTCCAGATTAATACCTTTTCATCTGGCTAGAGAAGTTGATTCTGGTTGTCTTAATGTAAGGCTTGGATAGCTGAGCATAATAGCGTAAAATCATTTTTACACCAAAAAACACTTTTTCAAGACAAAGAATATGTGGCAGAGAAAACTGTAGCTAGCCCAAAACTTGTCTGATTGCCATTAGTCAGTTTATTTTTATGCTCCAAGTGCTTTTTAAATGTTACCTTCGGTATGCTGTTCATTCCACAAAGTTCGTTTAAGCCATAATTGTTATTGCGTTCATAGGCTAATACTTATCCAGCCAGATTCACTTGTCATTTTACTTTTCTTTTCAATAGAAGGTATTCTGCAAACAAGAAGAGAAGGAATAGAGCGGGTACCCCAAATTGGACCACCAACATTTTCTGCGTAGAAAATTGTACAAAACTTAAATAATTGTTTTGGTTTGATTTAATTTAACAATGCCAAACGATACATAGAAAACTAAAAACATAATCTTCAATGGTCGCCTAATTTTCTGGTTTTCAGGTTCTGGTCCAGTTTAAGAAACCATCACTTTTATACATGTTTTTTATTTTACTTCGTTATCGGTTAATCATCTCTAAATCTAAATCATGTAAATATTAGTGAATTAGTGAAAAATCAGTTAAAAAAAAAAAGAAAAACAAGTAAAAACATGTTTTTCATTTTTCAGAAACTACAATTCACTTCATCTTTCTAGGAAGACAAATAAAGAAAAGAGGATTAGAAAACAATTTTACCTAGTTACTACATTGTTAAATTTAACTTTTAACTTTAAAATTGTTCCCATGTAAGATTTTAAAAACGGTTCTTTAGTCCAAACATATGCCTAAACTGCCTTTGCGCCTAGCTGTCAGGGTTTAACTATAAACGCGTGCATTTAAACGAGTGTGTGGATCGAAATTTCCGGGATTGTAAACTCCGGACGCATTAAACCCGTCACACAATTAAATAGAATATTTAATAATTCGTAGAGAGCGAGTATTCGTTTTAATCATTTTTAGCCGCGGGTGTTCAGCAAATGACCGGTTTGTTTCGTTTGTCACATACGCCGGCGTGAATTACTGGAAAACAAAGCTGATTTATTCGACGGTTGTATATGGGACCGATCCGATCGGTCCCATATACAACAAAAATTTAAATAGTTATTAAAAAAAAATCTGTAGATAGAAACCACACTTGCACACAAACAGTTGCAGCTGCAAGATTTTGTGCCTCACCTAAACTATAGGATTTTACTTTGCTAACATATAATAGTATATTATGCAACAAGTGTGGTAAACGGCATTTGACTCACGAGTTTATTTGACACGAGCGGAGCGCAGCGGAGTGAGTTTTTAATAAACGAGTGAGTTAAAAATTTAACGAACGTGTTACATACTGTACTTTTTCTACGACCGTTAGTTTTTGGGTACATTTTCGCAAAACAACACAAATACATTCACTGACATGACAAACGTCTAAATTCAAAGCGTGGGAAATATCTCCTAAAACATCCGATCGCTCCCAAATCCGTGCGGTAAATTCCCGGAAATGTCCAAACTGGCTCGGTTTCGTGGGAAACGAAACTGACGTGGTAAAGTGATGCTTGCCGCACACTAGATCGGTGGGTAATTAGGTATTTTACAGACGGGAGTAGAAAAAAAAGTTTACCGAACGTGTTGCATACTATACTTCTTTTCTACTCCCGTCTATAAAGTACCTAATTACCCACCGATCTAGCGTGCCGGAGGCGTCGCTTTTCGACGCCAGTTTCGTTTCCCACCGATCCGAGTCACTTCGGACATTTTCGGGATTTCACCGCACCGGTTTGGGAGCAATCGGATGATTTCGGAGATATTTCCCACGCCTTGGATTTGACGTTTATCAATTCTGACGGCCATGTCAGTGAATACATTCGTGTTGTTTTGCGAAAATATACCCAAAAACTAGTGGTCGTAGAAAAAGTATAGTATACAACACGTTCGGTAAACGCTGCGCTCCGCTCGTGTCAAATAAACTCGTTGGTCAAATGCACTTGTTGCATAATATACCGTTCTACTACCGTTAATTTTTGGGTACATTGTCGCAAAACGACACGAATACATTCACTGAATGTCAGAACGTCAGAATTGACAAACGTCAAAATTGAGTTCGTGGAAAATATCTCCGAAAACATCCGATTACTCCCAAACCCGTGCGGTAAAATCCCGGAAATGTACGAAGTGGCTCGCATCCGTGGGAAACGAAGCTGACGTGACGCTTTCCGCACGCTAGATCGGTGTGTAATTAGGTATTTTACATACGGAAATAGAAAAAAATGTAGAATATATATTAGGTTATTTTTTTTAAATATAAATATGGCCTTTCTGGAAAAACAAAATGTAACCAATAGAAGAACTGTAAAAAAGCAAAGCAGATATTTTGAGTGAAGACCTAACTAGCTCGCATAACAGGGCTGTTGTATTGTAATTTACAAAGTTTAATTTTAAAGGGTCAAGTAAAACAAAGTAATTTTGTCTATATGCCGACTTTCGAGGTTTTTTTTTTTCAAATTAATTCATTATTGTATTCTAGTGGTGCTCAGTGGTGGCGTAACTTGAACTTAAACAGTTTCATTATTGGGAATTGTGTTAACAATAGTTCAAGACAACGATTTTATACCATGCTGTACTGAATAAAGAGTATTAATAGGTGAATATTCAATTAAAAACACATATATTTTATACACAGGTAGTTGCTAATGCTGGTTCCAACCTTTCTAAAATTATTTTATATTATGTAGTGATAAACAAATTACATTTATATTTATTTTACATAAACCAGATTTTATAAAATACCATTGGTGTGTCAACCAAATTTATGGAATCCATTAGGAACATAATTTTTTACACACAGAAATTAAGTCTTGAGCCGAGGTAATATAGTTAATAAAACGTACTAATAACAGATTATGAATGTAATTGCGTTTATATAGGTGAAATGAAGTCACGTTAGCCCCTAAGAATACTAATGATGATTTGGCAACGATCCCAATGTTGTAAAACTGGCTATATAACGCTTGTTTGTTTAAATTGCAAGGAGCGAGGAACCAGCATTAAGTGAATAAATATGATACTCTTTATTTAGTGTTCATGCGCTACAAAAACAATACCCTGACAATAAGTGATGGACATAAGATCGAAATTTCTAATTAACTAATAACCATTAGGCATTGGGGCAAAAAAAAACGCATTTATTTTGGCTAGTTTTTGCGGTGTCTGCTGTTACAACTAATAATTCCCCTCTCTAAAATTGTAAAGCTTTGAGTCAGTTCTACTTTAATTGAGGTCACATGTTAAATATATGCTAAATACATTTTAGACGCACAAGCTACAAGAAAAGCTGATAATATTGCTACTCACAAACACTCGATACAAAAAAAATTATAACATGAACTTTGCTATTGTGCTTAATTTTTCGGTTCTCTCTATTCGCTACAAGAACGTTATCAACTAACTTCAAGTTATAAATAGAAATGCATTTCAGAACTTTAGTGTCTCCTTGAAAGCTGTTCGTGTTTATGTTGGAAGCAGTAGCGAAATTATGTTATTTTTAGTCCTAATATATGACAGCTTAAACGAGAAAATCGGAAAAACCTTAAATCTTAATTTGTTGGTATACTTCTCATACATCTATATTTTGTACATCAATAAGATGAAGTGAGACAAATCATGCGAAATATCGATTAAAATATTTAACGTTAATGTTAAACTCCACACTTTCCGTTTTGATCAAATTCAAATCAAAAGCGTTCTTCCTATTGAATTCGACAGTTCAATTTTTTCCCGCTGTCGCATTCGGTTTTGAACTATGACTATGCTATACCGACTCTTATCATTCTTACAAAGTAAAGAATGACAATGGTTTATGTTTAATTTACTGGTGTTATATTTAGCCTCCAGGATTGTTGACAATCCAGCCTTTCTCTGTAACATCTGCGGTTGTTATGGGTTTAATTTCTTTTAACTTGTAGGAAACAACATTACATCAAAGACTATTGAATGTCGCACTGTAATTCTATGTACGAAAATCTCAAAAGCATATATTTATGAATAAAAACCTTTGGCCAATGTTAATCAGACCTTTACCCAATAAATTGCAAGAAAAATTATTTGAATTTAAAAGGTAATAGTTTCTGAATAACAGACAGCTCGTTTTTACAAATTACTTCGCAGCGACGGCAAAAACTTTATTGTAGAGACCTTTTCTATAAATTCCTCTTTCCGATTCAAGCGCTTTATTTCCAATAAGAATGCGGTCAGATCGAACTGTGACGATTTTGAATTAAACGTTCTAATTTCGTTTTCTTTGAAAGCAATTTTTAGTATTTTCAAAAGGGTTATAAAATACCCGATTAAAGTTTGCGAGCATTATTATAAAAACGATCCCCTTCAGCGTCAAGCAAATTTCTAGAAAGTGAAAGGGATTCCACAATGTTATTTTGCAAACATCCACCTTGCCTTGCATCTGCATAACATGAACCAACCGGTCAAGTGCTCTCAATTATTATAATCGAACGAGGCGTTACGTAACAGTGAACCTACGTCGATCAAATTTAGTCCACGCCTGTCCTTTCTTCGAATTTAAGGTTGGTTTTCTCTTAGCCTGATTGATAGCCGACAAAATACCTACCAGAAAAGCACTTTCGAAATCAAACGTCGAAAAATAAACTTTTGACATATCTCTTAACTCTACAAGTTATTCCGAAACAGCACAGGAAAAGGAAACTTTTGAAAATTGTTGGGATATGTTTCAAAAAACTATTTCAGTGTCGAGAAGCGCTGTTGCCGGTTTGCCCGTTTACTTGTTAATATTTCTTTTAGTAGATTCGATTAACTGAGACTTCTCCCAAGAGTATTCAAAACTCTATTTCTGAACCATGCCACATGGACATACAAAAATTGATATAGTGTATTACTTTGGGAAGAGAGTGATAAACTCAAAATAAAAAATTTCATAAATATACGTTCCCATATTCCTTGGGATTAAACTTGGATGACACAATGATAAAAAGTTTGCACTTTGAGCTTCATCAGCTGATTTTTAACGAGAAAAAATATATTTTAGTAATATTAAAACATATTTTTCGTAAAAAATGTTCGCAAATTTATTGTTTTATAAAAAAAAATTATTGCCTACCAGAAACTTTCAATCAGTAACACGTACTGTATAATTTTAATCAAAATAATTCTCTTCGACCACTATTATTTTTAATAGATGCTTAATATCAATATAATGCATCGTAATAACTAATAAGTCTACTAATGTCCTGTGAATTTGTTGATATGCTAGAGTTTTTTACCTTCAAAATAAGGCATGTATAGGGTTGTTTTGTGTTGATAATTTTTTTGTGTATTTGCTCTTTAGAAAAGGGATTAAGTGCTTTTGAAAGATTTTAATAATATATTATGCAACAAGTTTAACAAACGACACTTTAGTTATTAGTTCAGTGTTTCAAATCTACCAAAAATCTTCGAACGCTCCCAATAAAGCTGCGGCTATTTTAGATTTAAAATTTCTAATATATTTCTAAATATTTATAAAAGCTTTTTGTAGCTCGTACCAGTTCACAAATCACACAGTGAGCATGAATTTGGCAAATATTTCTTTTTATACCAATTATCATTAAGCGGAAGGCTAACTCCAAATTTGGAAAAATATGTTGTATTGTAATATATTATAATTACACTGCCTTTAACGCTGATATTAATTTTATACATACTTATTGATCACAAAATATTTGTATAAAGTGTAAATTTATTAGTAAAAACAGGAGATGGACTTTTACCCAATCACGCATTGCTATGCGTCTCAAACGTGCATGCCCCGAAGAATTTTAATAAAGCGGGACACGCCCGCTTTCATTTGTCTTAACCTGACCTTGACATCAATTTCCAGCACACACGCACGCAATCTTCATCCGCCCAATGAAGTTGGCTCTAATTACGGCCTGTTTTGCCCAGTACCGGTTAACATTTAAACAAAGATGTTGATATTTCGACGCCAGTACCACTTCGGTTAACAAAGGGCGTGGGCATTTCGAAAAGTAAAATCGGCAACAAAGCTGTAGACAAAAAAATAATAATAAATCGAAAAACTACTAAAAAAGACGAGCGAATGTTCTTCGAAACTTCTAGTCGATAGAATTCCTTTTGTAATTCTAAGCATTAAATTTTTTTTCGATGTAATTTTTGCTAACCCCATTACAAATTTATATTTCAACACTTAGCAGAACTATAATTGTATCTACTACTAAAATTTTTATATTATTTATTTTCTTCATTAATTGTAACTATAATTGTGTAATGCTTTTTTCTTCTTCTTTTTTCCTGCACTCTAACATCCCTGTAAGTCTGATCACGCGTACGTTTAGGTCATTCTTCGGCAAGTATGGAAATCGGGCCTTTTTGCTATATTCTTTAGAGCGAGGCCATTTATCTCCAATAACTCTTTTCCTACGGGCTCGCAGATATAAAAGAGTTCAGTTCAGAGTTAATTGGCCAACATGAAAAATGTCCTGTTTCTCCCTCGTTCCAAAATAACCTACACTCAGAAATCTTGCCTGTCTGGCAGAATGGGCCTACCGATGCTGATAACGTTGGAGCCTTAAATCTCTATTTCCGTTTTTTAAATGAAGATAAATTTGCCGTTCCCTATCTTTCGCTCTAAATTGAGTAAAGGAAAGAAACCCATAGACAATCCGGGTCCTTCTCCTTTTGACGTTTCATATAAATTAATTAAATGTTCGGTAGAACAGTATGTTTGCAAATGCCAAGTACAGTTCTGTACATTTTAAAAACTGAAAGGGAGTATTTTTTTTTATATTCTGAACCTCCGAACAATATTATGTTGGAATTTTATGCTGTGCAAAGATATTTTCTTTATAAGTCGCGTGTGTTTATACAACTGTTCTTTGCAGAGTGTGTTTTTTAAATAAAACCGTTTTAGTTTCTCTCCGGGTGTGTGTGTGTGTGTGTGTGTGTCTGTGTGTGTACAATTTGCGTGCTTGGAATTGAGCCTCTCACATTTTACAAACCTCTGGCCTCTCACGATCTGTTTTTTACTGTATACTACTGATACTTTTGTATTCCTAATTATTTGCCAGGCATATTTTACGTCACCCATTCCATTAAACAATGAAATACATGTAGTCTGGAATATTATGTTCATTTCACTTCGATTAGGGCAGCCAATTCAGTACACGAAGCTAAAAATAAAGTTCTAAAATAAAAAGCATTTTTCAATGTTGCATGTAGGCGTTTAACGATACTCAAAATTTCCGCCGCTGTGACTATTCTATCCTAAACGACTTACTAAACAAAACCATCTAGAGGAATATATTGCAAGCTATTTGCCTTCACAATTACGAGGAACTGAAAAATGGAAGACAAGCAATTTGGCTTTCGTAATAGAGTTGCCCTAAATATATGTTGTCTTATCTTGATCGGCGTTTTCGAGTATAAAATTTATGTTTCTAGAAAGTCTCTAATATTTTTGCTAAATTAAATGATGCGAACAAAACAAAAACATTAATGCGGTAATATATCTTATTT
Organism: Cylas formicarius; assembly: GCF_029955315.1. Taxonomy (NCBI): domain Eukaryota; kingdom Metazoa; phylum Arthropoda; class Insecta; order Coleoptera; family Brentidae; genus Cylas; species Cylas formicarius. Next base: position 15,527,762 of record NW_026844334.1, read on the forward strand.
AGTTGATTATAAGTGCCGTAAAAGTGTCTTAAATAGATATTTTAATTTTAACTATGATATAAATGAAATAACAGGATACAAAAGTCAAAGCGAAGAACGTGCATACATTTTAACATTATATTAGAAATTTTAGACAATACAAAATTTTCATCTAAAGTAAAATTTGAGTGACCCCGGATTTTTTTACTTAACTTTTAATTTTTGTAGGTCTAGATCCAATGTACCACAACCGCATCGAATATATATTTATTTTTTAAACAGAATGTTGAAAAAAATATTGAAAATTAAAAACATGAAGTAAAAATTAAAATTTTAAATACTTTTTTTGATAGACTGTTATTTAAATAAATATAAATAACAAATTTTTCAATATACTTTTAAAATGCAACTGTCTACTTCTAGTATAAGCAAACGCGGTTACAAACTTGTAGCTAAGTCACATACATATGTGAAAAAAAAGAACATTAGATTGAAAAAACTGTTTTATACTCTTTCTATTTGATAAAACTGCGGTTAATATTTTTAAGCTTTTTATTTGACATGCGGGATCAATTAAAATAAAATAAAAATGTTTTAACAATAGGAATTTCCTTTTTTATTTCTTAAAATTTATGTCACCATTTTAATTAAATCTAACATATGCATTTTCGACCGGAAGATTTTTGATTAAATTATTTGATATAGTCGATTTTCAACGAAAGTTTTTATTAATTTTATTACAAACTTTAAATTCGGAAAAAAATTCCAAATACGTTATTTATTATTATCTAAAATTTTACATTGATAATTCTATATATCCACAATAACGGCGTACATAGGAATACAAATGACCACCAATTTTCTCGCTTCTTTGATTTGTTTATTCTCAGATACAATACTTCCCTTGTATTATTCTGAAACGAAGAACTTGAAATAACAAGTGCCAATTAAAACGACTTTTGTCATCAAAAGTTGTCAAACCATTAAACAGCAAACATTTTATTCACCGAATTCAAAAGCAAAATGTACTATGTAGTTATTTTACCCGGAAAATATGTTGCTGTTATTGTATGAACTACTCTGCAAAAAGTTGCACGTTTTGCTTCAATCTTGTGCGTCCGAAATAAATACGCCATGAACGTGATTCCAAAAAGGAAATTTGTGTTGTTGTCAAACAAAATGTTATTCAATAAACTCCAATAGTTTGTGAGGCATAATTTTATTTGTTGAGAATTGTATGGTGCAGGCGTAATTTGGTTGAATTTAACAATTTGAAAAATGCATATTACGCGACTTTCATGTTGTTCATAGAGCTACAGTAAAAAAACACGACTTAATTACATAACATACTGCGCTGCGTCGTGATTTTTATAAATATTGCTAATTGCTAATGCATTGCAACCGCTTAATTTTTCTATAATAAGGCAAAAAAATCTAAGCACATATTCGACATACCTGACCCGATATAGCGATATACTGTGATCGTCGACATTACCTTCACATAAACTTCATATGCTTGGCTTTATACATTCGTGTATGTAATTTTTTAATGAAGAAATTTAAATTAAATAAATACTCTGTAATTTTAGGAAAGAGGTAAATAAAATTTAATATTAGATTTTTTATTCCGCAAATATGATTTGTATTTACTAATCGGATTTGTCGGCGCATTATTTTTTAGCAAAAAGTTGCAGGTTTTGCGTCATTTATATATCCGAAATGTATATGCCATGTTTGTGATTTCTGCATTGTTGTCAAACAACATGTTATTCAAATAGCAAACTTGGAAATCCAATTTGTCAGCTTTTGAAGCGTAAACTACAAATGTTGATTGGTTGCAAATTATGTATGGTATTGAATTATAGAAATACGATTCCCTGACTAAATAATTTTGTAGCCGAGATACAGTAAATAAAAAAGATTTTATACGTTTCACGCTAAGATGAAAGCGAGACACTTGAATTTGGAATAGTGGTTAAGATGTGTCCCATAAGGAATCTCCAGTTAAAGATCGCGACTTTGATAAAACACGCTAATATTTAAAAAAAATCCCCTGTCAAAGGAATCACATTATGAGTTCAGGAGAATTCGATAAAAAAAAATATTCTCTTACGTGAAATTTTCTTTATGTATTTCAGACCGGCAGCAATATCATCACGACGCTCGGCGGGCTAGAGAGAGCAAGCCGGGAAAATATATCCTACATTCAGGTAAGAAAAGCAAACATTTTCAAGATTTATTACCTGCTGCATTGTTCATCTTGCCGATATGCCGGGACCATTATTTAATACGTAGTGATCGATTTAGACAGTTTAGTTATAGTTATAAAGTTGTTTTTTTTTAAATTTACTGATTTTTATCGTAGTAACTACAGCAGTGTAAGTTTTTACATGCCTACGCCAAAGGTCCCAATAAATAATTAGAAACGAATATGGCATAACATTAAAGAAAAGTTTAAATTAAGCTGTATCATAATCCATTAAAGAAATAGTCAAGGTCATTTCTCAATTTATATTATTTTGGCTGGTTTTGAAAAATATATGTGTCCGCATGATATCACTAAGATGGCGAAAAAATTTTTCAAATTTTTATTTATCAGTTGTTAATACTTTTTAAAAGTATAAACAGCAAATTTTTATTTTCTTTTATAAAATTGTGAGAATTATAATTACTCACAATCGAAACCCGCATAAAATTAATATTAGTAACAGTGAACTCGATCTAAACTGGGATGGGCCCGGCTAGTGATAGGAATAATAAAGTTTGCTTTTTTCATGATGATTTGTATAAACGAGAGAGTGAAGGTGTTCTCTTTGTTTAATTATTGTATTTACCGACATAATTCCTACTCAAATCATTTATATTTGATGATCGAAAAATGTTTAGTTTAAGTATTTGTAGTAATAAAAATTATAATAATCTTCTCAAAAAACCTCCGAGAAGGCTCATACAAATTTTTATGCTTATAGAAATTCAAAATAATTAACACTTTTCTGTTTTAAATAATATTTTTTATTTATAGAAAAAGTAAAAAAAAAATCTGTTTAAATTTCTGTGAGAACTAAATAAATCATCATCAATCATGTAATATGATGCAATAGTTGCAAATTCTTTAGTTATCCAAAACATTTCCAAATATACATATTACTAAAATTATATGCAACGCAATAATTTACGTTTGAAAATCTGTTTACTAATTAGCACCAGCATAAAATTCATTTTCGCTGCAATATCGGGACCTTTCCAGTTTAGATGGAGCAATTTATATAATAAGCTATGGGGCATATGAGTTCGCGGACAATCTGTAGATGTATATTCAAATGTCCACCGTGTGCCAAATAAAACGATCCACTATACGATCTGGAAACCCATGTATGTTTTATTTGGCGCACGGTGTATACCAACTGTCCTAGTAGGACGGCTTAGATGCCGCTGTGTGCCATTATGATTGATAAAAACTGATAAAGAAAGGACGATCAGACTTCGAAGGAAATATAAGTAAAATTATAAACTTATAAGACGACCTTTGACCTCTATTCAGATGTACAGGAAATTTAATAAATAATTACTTCTGACAACAGCCACACTAAGTTAAAGGGAGATTTCTTGATAAATAGCGAATGAAAACAGTCAAATAACCGCTATTTTTTTTAAATCTAACATTTTGTAATATTTTCATAACTTTCAATTAAATTAGTTTATTTAAATATGTACGAACCGGCGCTAGAACAGGCTTTAACGATTTTCGTAATTCCGAAATCAATGCTTAGTTTCTCCAACTTCTACAGAGAGCGCCACGTTTCGACTAAGCGAGATTTTATTCGAGAGATCGCTCTCTCGTTACATTCGCTTTTCAGCCCGAGCTTTCGACGAAAGATGGCGCACCATTATGAAAGCATTTATGTTCAAATAACCATGTAGACAGCTAAAACTATCAACAAACAATATTTTGTGGAGCTTTATTTACAAACTGATCTGGTTCTATCTTAATATTTTTCCTGCAATTAGTTTTTCTCCTCCCTGTTTCAAAATATCCAATTATATAGTGTTACTTTAAGAGATATTTTAGTCACGGCGTTGTGAGCGATTAGGTGTTTTCGGTAGATTCTAGTCAAGTCTAGTCTAGTATTATGACATTTGTCAGTTCAGTCACTCAGTTAATTTATTCTTGTCGTTTTGCAAAAAATGTAACCAAAACTCGTTTGGTAACACTATTAATATGCTATTAAATATTATTTGCTTTCATCGAATTGCTCGGGTAGCTACCCCGTTTCTGATTGCAGTCCGTGTTAAATTTTACTGTGTTCACTTCTTTTGGTAATTAAACGTTAACATTTTTTTTTAATCTGTTTTCAACTTTGTTTGGAAAACCATGGAACAAACGGATCGTATTAAAAAAAAAACTAACATGACATTGTCGTTATCGAAAAAATTTGGAAGTATCAATTTCGAACTGACAGATTAATCTAAACATGCCTGGCGCTCAAATGCTTAAAATCGGACAATGTGTGATATGAAATGTGTTTTCAAAAAATGGGACAATCCTTGGGGATTTAATTAGAACTGGAAGCGATTTATTTGACAGCAAAAACAGAGTTCGAAATATCGAACAAAGGATTCGAAAATAATGCACTTCTTAAAATGTCAATAAATAAATAACCATCGTTAAGTTTTTGGCTCAAATTAAAAATAATATAGAAAATATGGCCATGTCTACTCCAAACCTATTTTAATGAAATTAACCGATTCTGCCTATTCTTTTATTCATAATTAATTCCATTAATATAAAATGCTGGGAGAGATAGTTTTTTGCCACTGTTTGAATACTACCACTTAATTTGTATATATAGCATTTTTCCAAGTATGGTCCTGATTCCATTTAAATGAAGGGAGGTATTCCACAATATCTTAAAATCGTCCTGATACACAATGCATTTACTGCCTTGTCCGAAATGCAGGAATGGCATTCGTTCATTATGTTGGATCCTCATAAACGAGGGATGTTTTCTAAGTTTTTGGAAATTACCCGTAATTTTAATTATTTTGTAAATTTTATATATTTATCCTAACGATAAACATTTTTTTTACTTATTTATGTCACGTTCTACGTCACTGGGTGCAAAATGCGGGGAATAAGCAATCCACAGAACTTTGGAGACATCCCTTGTACGTTAAGATATGGTCGGGTTCCTTTGAATCTAATGCCCAACAAAACAAATCAAATTAACTAACATTATTCAAAAATAAAGTTTATGTCAAATCGGCATACAATTTTTACTTATGGGTCTAGTTTCCCACCACCCTGCACAACTTTAAATGAGAACTTCTATTTCCACATAACTATAAAGGGTTTAGGGCTTTATATCAAATAATTTCTGTCCTTTGGAAAAACGTATTAACTCTGTCTAAACTGTGAGTCACGGAATAAGTCGTACATGAATAGTCAAACACTTAAAATCGTATATAATTTTGAATCGGTCGTATAATCTGCTATAGTCAGTGTTATAATCTTCTGGAGCAGAAGCGTTGAGGTATATACAGCCCAGAAAAAAATAAAAACAGTACCAAGAGTTTAATAATCATTTTTATAACACTAATCTTTTATATCTACAGGATCGATTAAATGTAACTGAAAAAATCCCTTATGCGAGGTGTGTTCAAAAAGTAAGGTGACTTTTTATTTATCAAAAAGTATTTATGTATTTATCAAAATTAATGTTGTCTCCTTGAAAGTAACGTTTTTGCAATCCTCGAAGCACTTTTGGTAAGCACTTTCTGGTATAGCCTTTACTTTTACACATGACTATTTGAACACACTTTGTATGCGTATTAAGTTATGTAAAAAAATCCTAAAACTTCAAATGTATTAGTGATGTAAGTGTTTGGAAATGAACTACTTAATGAAATAGTATAATGGGCAGTGACTGAGTTTTTGGAGCGACACTTATAATTTTTTTAAATTTTCTGGATTCCTCCTGCGTAGGTTGTTTATAAATTCAAACTTATTGAAGTTTCGTCAATCATCCGACTTCTTTAGTTATTTGAGACTCGCTCGCATTCTGCCGAGGCATGTGTGAAGTTGCTTTGTCTTTGGAAGTTTGTGTGTGAAGTGCATTTTGTGATCGAACGCTTAATACCTCTGAGGTGGAAATTATTAAAAAGAAGAGCAGATCTATGGTGTTTTAATTCTGGGTTCAGTGACTCGGGTTGAGATAGTTTTACGGCTCTAGAAACAAAAAACCGATAACCTATGATTTTTAAGCCGGATGGTGATGTGACAATGCAATAAAATATGGGTGTGTGTATTTAGGTTTTCTGGAAACAGAATAACCCAATTCTATATATCTATCTACAGAATCTATTAGTTTCTAATTCAATGGTAAAACCTATGTTAGGCTATACAGAGTTTCAATGGCTAAGTAAATCTTGGAGAAATGAGGACCATGAGGCCAAATAACAAAAGTATATTTACGATGACTGGTGATAATGGACAACGCATAGCTGTTGCCGACCTTTGTTAATAAATTGGACTGTTACAAGAAAAATACATTCCATATACCATATTAGATGATACTTTTGTTATTTGACTTCATGGTCAAGGATCCCTCCCAAATTTTCTTACCCATTTGAACCCTATAGAAAATCAGATCTAACATTGGGTCATTCTGTTTGTAGAAAACTTACGCACAACTAACCTCTTACTCTCTTAACTAACCAACCAACCAGTGTCATTGAGCTCATAATTAAAACACCTAACATCTGATCTTTTCTCTAATAATTTCCAGATTAAAGATATTAAGCGTTTCATCAGAAAGTATACTTCACCACAACCTTCCAAAGACAATGAGTCCAAAAGCAACCCCACACTTACCACTGTTGTCCTTCCTTAGATTCAAAACATCACTGACCCCATATCAAAAGTTCTTAAGAAATTTTACGTTGAAAAAGTACACAATCAATTAATCTTATTCGATAAAACTGGAATGCAGTCTTCTACCAAAGAAAAATCTCTTACCAACCAAACAATCTCAACAGCGACTCAGGTTTTTACCTTTCACCAATATCAGTCTTCCGAGACAATGTTCACGCCCTCCATTAACTCTGCCCCTCTCAAGCAATATATAAGCAGGTACAGAGTAGAATGCGAGCCAGTTTCAGTTGAGCTCTGAAGAAGCCAACAAGATGATTGGCGCAACGTCAGCAAGTTTTATTTATAGAAGGAATCCAGAGGATTTGTAAACAGTATTAGAATAGTTTGTGGAACTTTCTTTAAAAAAATAAAACTGTTATTTTGTTGTGGCTTCATTTCATGTACTGCCTACTTTTGTAACTAGTTGTGATTTAAAATAAAAAAGTATTATTATCATTATAAACAGGATTTCCAATCAGCAACTAACGATTTTGCGGACACGCTACTGCGCGTCTGTGCAATTACTTTGCGGGAACCCCCGGTACGCAACGCAATTTTTAATTTCGCGAACGAACCCACCTGATCCTGCCGGGAGTCACGACGCCACGCTTCAGTCCCAAAGCGGCGTCGCGGCGCCTTCATCGCCTACCGAAAGGCCGCGTCCACGTCTTCGCTCCGGTTTTTTTTTACGTCCGTTGCAAGTGTAAAGCCGTAATTTCGTATCGATCTGATTCGATACCGGGATTAGTTATTCCGTGGTAAATTTGACGGGGTAACCGACCCTCATAATAAAACGATGCGGGTAATGCACGTGCAGATTTTTAAAAACGCGATATCGTTTTTGCACGTGATTCGGTCATTTGCTTGCTAATCCGAATAAGCAAGTATAAACTGTAATTATAATAAACGTACTACAAATTTATTTTCGCAATATATCGTAAAAATGACGTGTCCTTAAATTTAATCATGTAAATAGGCTGATTTAATTTTGCGGCAACTTTGGTTCATAACAAAACGAAATTTTAATGTAGCGTGATACTTCGCGTTTGTAATAGCACATTCTGAATCTCCCGGTGTTGAGAGAACTGGGTCAAAATCGACTTGACAAATTTGACCCAAATAATAACCTGAAGGTAAACAAAACCCTACGAAAACCCGGTTTTGTTAAATTTTCCCTATTCTGCGTCGATTAGTGGCATGGAAAATTATTTTAGTTTTTCGTAATTAAAACAATATATTGGAACAATGCTGCTTAGAAAATATAGGTAGCTTGATGTGTAAATAATTCATTTTTCAAAGTAGTGAAAGAAATCAAAAATATATAGAAAATAGACACACTTACACTTTACATTGATTGGTATTAAAATTTTCAAAAATAATCTGTTTTTCTGCCGATTTTGGTAAAATTTGTGGGTTTCTTTGTTGTGCAGTGAGATGTCTAATTCAGATCTGATTGCATATTTTTAATTTCAATGGCGACCTCGCTGGGAGTACAATTGCCCCCCTGTGGTTTCCTCTATATTTATATTTCTATAAACTTCTTCTGTATATTTTTATTTTATCTATCATCGTGGCAACAAATCGGGTGCTTGGTGAGGTCCAACTAGATCTTTTAGCGTTACATTAAAACTTTAACTTTCAGCTTTGCATGTAATTACTATTTGTTTATTGTTTCTAAAGTTCTTTCAATAAATGACGGTAAAACAACAAATAACAATAACACGTCACCGAGTAAAACTAGTCGGGAACCCCTGTGGAATAAAATAATTTCGGCAACTACTACAACAAGTAAACCTGTCGTCACTCATCTAAGTCGACAAACACTGTTATGATATGGATGGATTATCTTTCCTATCTATAAGAGGTAAAGTGACAATAACATTCATGCCACTTAACTCCGCAGAAAAAAATAAAACAGTTCCATATTTTCCTTTATCCTCGTCAACAATTAACTCATTTCCTGCCTATCTACCATAAGTTGGACATAAAAAAAATTATTCTGTTGTACAATTTTACTACTAAATAGGTAGATAGTTATAACTGTTGAACATTTTATCAATGATTTTTTAGCTACCGCGGCATCGTACACATTTAGTCAAATGCAGTTTCTTTCGAAGTAGGAATATTAATAAGAGCTTTTTCCTACTGCTACTGCAGTTGCAAAAAAATATTTAGCAAATTTCATTTCAGCAAAACTTAGAAGTGTTACAAATCATATCAGCATATTGCAACTGCAACTTAACGTAACTACAAGAAAGGTTATTAGAATTCGAAATCATTGGAATTTCGAATTAAAAAGATGAGTATGTAGCCAACTTACAAGATAACTTCATTCATATGATTTTCGAATGTATATCTCGGAATCCTGAAAATTTAACGAAGAACGGATTTTCCCAAATCGTTCGGAAGAAGGTCCGCTTTGCTTAACTCGCCGTGGTTTTAAAATAGCAGTGCGAATTAATTAAACAAGCATCAGAGTTTAAAATTATCTCATCTCCAAACATTGCGTGCCCCATTATCACAGATGCTCAAAGTTTACTTCGAAAAATGCCATAGCTGAAGAGCAACAACGTCGAACAAGCACTTAATTTCCACAAATAAACGACGTTGAACAAACCGACACGATTGGGGAGAAATCCCAATCCACTCGGCTCCAAAATTGCATAATATATTCAGTTTACAACCGATCGGCTATTAAATCAATGGAAAGTAGATGCAAAATTCATTCCGATAATCAATCTTAGAGTAACGATTATTAACATCTCGTTTTACGTAAATAGTGCTTCGTCGAACATTACTGTGAAATTGTGAAACATTTTATCCATAGAGAGAACGAAAAAAAAATTTTTTTCCAATGCATTAAAATAAATTTTCCGTTTTTGTTAATTACCCCGAGAGCACAACATATAACAATTTGCTGCGGACAGTAATTTTAGGTGGTCCGGGAATAGAGAGCGCAATCAAACGAAATTTACGAAAATTTGCGCGAAATTGCTTCTATAAATAACTTCCCTTAAAACTGCGGAAATATTAATTTAATAGCGCTTTAAAGCGATCGACTTGAAAAGTTAAAAAAAAATTATTTTTAAATCGGTTCATATGGAATAACGTAGATCGTATAACATTTATCATTTTTCTAGTATGTTTAGTGTAAGAGATGATATTTTTTACCTGTATGTATTTCATGTTACAGATATTAAATTGGGCTCATTTTTTGAAAATAGAATTTCGATATTTGTTCAATTAAGGTATATAGGTATATATAAAATTAAATACTGCGCGAAGTTGCCAATTTCACCATGCCAACTTTTCTTTCGACCAATGACATAGCATACATCTTCGTGAGAATTTCCTTGATGTTGCAATATTTATGACAAGTAAAGGTCAAATGCGATAATAAGTTGTCAAATTAGTAAGACAAATTAAAATATAACTGCCAAATTTAAAGTATTACAAATTCGCTGAGTATAAACACTTCATATCAGAAATAGGAAGGTCCATTGTAAGTTCTACAATAAGTGATATTAAAATCTATTTCGGGAATGTGTGCAAACTACAGTTTGGCTTTAATTTCATTGCAAAATTCTTTCTTTTAGTCGAGTGCAGGTCCACCAACACTGAAAATGGTGAGCAAAAAGTAGTCCCGCTAAGATATCTTCTTGCCGTGGACGGTTCGATTGATCAAGTAGTCAGAATCCCACGTTTGATCATCTTCTTTAATGATGTCCTGGACTGCTTTTCGCAAGTTCTCTGGTGTCACTTCTTCAACAGATTGATTAAACAGTAGCTTAAGGTCTGTGTCATTCTAATATCGTGGTGTATCTTGCTGCAAATCCTTTCTTTCTTCTTCTTCTTTAGAAATTAGTACGCAATAATTGACATATTTCATAAAACAATATTTGTGTAAATTTGCTATACTGCTATATTAATTATTCCTTTGCATGAAATTATCTTCAAATTCAATATTTTTCGTCGTTAACCTTCATTAATCCAAGGTTCAGCAGGAAAGATTTTCTTCTGCCCTCTTCGATACTGCTTTATAATACTCAAATATTTCCAGCAAACAATTTCATCGCTTTAGAAATAAAGGTATTTTACGGTTATGCTGTTCCTATGCAAAATCCATATTTTTAAAGTGGTCCATAAAAGTTTCAATGTATTTGCTTTACTTTGGCTTTTTGCAAAATGGCTAAAAGTTTTATCTCGAGAGATATGCGATAAGGTGATTGATAAAATGCCTAGAAACCTGCGGCTGTGACACCATAGAAGGACACATTTTCGCTGGACCAAGTGACTTCCCAGCCTAAGCCTAAAGAATATGTTTTTCGTGTGGAGGCACTAAGATATCTCTAGTCAATCACGTTATATTTAGTATACGTCGCCGTTGTTCATCACAAACAATAGATCAACACCATCAAAAAAACCATCAAAAATCGTCACTTATGAATCTTCGCAGAATACAGTGAAGAGGAAGTTAAAAGGACTTTGGCGAATATTAAAATTTCGCTTGAATTTCCTAATTTCCACACCCTTTAAACCTCTTGGGTTCACGACTAGCGGTGTGCTGTAGAATGTGCTTTTTATGTTGGCATCTATTATGGTTTGTCTGGTGCACTTTAGTATGACGTTCTTGAATTAAGATTAGTAACAATTACGACTGATCTTATTAAGTTAGTGTGTTAAAATGATCGACTGGGTTTCGATAGTGCGCCATTCGAGAAGACGATTTTCGAATTATATGTACAATGTGCCTAACAAAGTGCGACGGCGCAGACAACGAAACCCGAAAAATCCGCCTAATTCGACTATGCAGCCACATGGATGTTCCTCCTGTTGGATTGGCGATAAAGTAGAGGTATCATACGCATAGCAATATACAATAGGTAGTTGTTCATAGTTCCCATACATTCTACACATTTTCCTTTTTAAGATATCCTTAATATGGTTTATGGATGCCTAGTAATGTTCTGGCATATCCAGTTGGATTGCGAGCACAACCGTTCTGATGAGATAGTTTCAGTGTCAAGATAGAATTTATGTTTATATTGTTTGTATTTTTGTAATAATATTTAATAATATTAATTTTGTTTGATTTTTCAATTCTTTGGGGGCAGAGTTTTGATTTTTGTACTTTTGCTAAAGTCAGCAAAACAACAATGGTTTCGGAAAACATCAACCTTCCTGTTGCTATCTACATCATCTCATCCGTCTCCATTTAACGGTTAACCAGTCCAATTGGTTTTTAATTATACCTTATCTGCCATATATAAATAATTCTAAATTTCGAAATAAATACTCGCAACAACAATCTATAGACTCAAAAATAATCAATACCTGTAATCAATAATTAATACTTATAATCAATAACTAATACCTATGACTATAAAACAGATTTGTATAGTTCATGACATTTATTACGGCATAGTAGGAAGTAGACACCACATTAAGCCATAATACGCAGTGACCAGATGATATTATGTCGATGTCTTGCTCCTTGCAGAAAACCAGATACGGAGATGAAGAACTTGCTCCTCCATCAACTCCCGTTCCCAAGGTAAGAGAAGTGACCGCCATATCTAATGCCGACGGTTTGTCCAGACAAGGATCAGTGGAAAGGGGGTCAACTGGACGTCGAAAAAGTGGTTCGATAGATAGGGGTGTCATCGATCACGTCGGCAAGGATCAAGTGCACAAAATGGTGAGCTACGTAAAATATACGATTTGTCTATCTGAAAAATAATGTATTACGTTCACTTGAGTGGTTCGTTCTAGATTTTTTCTTTTCTCGAGGATAGATTCTTAAAAGTTCGAATCCTCCTGATGTGTCGATAGATACCAAAGTCGTGCATGAAGAAATGACCCACAAACATGTTAAACAAATATATGCTTCCGAAATACGATAGCACAAGTAGAGCTGCTTTCATTATTGGTTGCATTTTTGGTAAATTTTACTATGAAATTTTGGCTTGTCACTTGAAGTGACAGTAAAACTGCAGTGAAATGCGGGTTAAAATGATTGTTATAGATATTTTTGGTGAGGGTGTTTCGTATTACGAAGTAAAGGACTACGGCCATGAATATTCTACATTAATCTTGGAATTAATATTATGATATTCATATGAGTCAGATTCGTAATTCGTAATCCGTCGATGTCATATCGAAGTTAATAAAATATGCAAAAGTTATTCATTTTAGTTACTCTAAATGAGGGCTTTTAAGCATTGACTAGAGGACACACACACCCATTAAGGGCGGAATTTTTTTTATTATAGTTGCCTTTCTGTCTTTATAACCTAGAAAGTCTACGGCGGGTTTTAAAATGATGTGTTACCGTTTGATGTTTATAATTTATAATGCTTTTCGAGACTTGGGCTTTGTTTTTATAGAGCAACAAATCTGTATAATTTTTGTTAGCAATGAAAATATTGAAATTTAAATTTAAATTGATGTTTAAAATATATAATAAATGTATAAATGTAATATATAATGTATAAGTGTAAATATATGAAAAATGTTTTAGGTTTTTTAAAACACTTGTTAAATGCAATAATGCTAACTAAATAGGCTGCTAGGTACAATATTAGGGAAACGGACGGAGCTAGAAATTTTCTTAAAAAATTTTGAAATAATTTTTATTTAAAAAATAACTGACATTAAGAACCAATACCTGTGAGTTTTTAGGTCTTGTATTGTGTGTGGTGAATAATTATTTAAAATCTAATAATGAAATTTTTATATTAATCAGATGATGATGAACATATTTTGATATATTTTTTATATAATATAATTTGTCATTCAGAGAGAACCTTCAAAATATCAGCTAAATCTCAGTACCGTGTCATTTCCATTTCTAAAATTTACATATAAATTCTTTTTTTTTGTACCAATTGATTTAGACTAATTAACTCATAAATTCTTGTTTCTATGATCAAACAAAAAAGGAGACCCTTTTTTGGTTAATGCTTTAAGTTAACAGTGAATCTCGGTTCAATAACTTTGATCTTTAAAATTTAATGAATTTTTGAATTTGAATTTATATAACTTGAGCGTCATCTACCTTTGAGATTTATGAAATGTCTGGGAATCATGTTGAGAGAACGTCATCTAAGTACTGTTTACAAACATGGAGTTAATGAAAGAGTGCAAAGATTTTATATGATTTTAGAACTGAAATTTCTTTTATGTCAGTACCGTCGTTCTTAACGCTTTGCAATTGTAGTAAAATCGTTTCAGACTTTTGCAGTAAAATGGATGAATAATATGCATCAACATTTTTAAAAATATAGTTGCATAATCTTAAAAATTTTAAGAAACAAAACGGAATCACCCATAAATATAAATAACGAATATTTGTTTCGATTTTAAATATTGCTTGACGCACTAAATAACAAATTAGCGTTTTATTCCAGGGCCATTAATAACAAAGTAAACTAAGAATGCTTCCCAACATTCAGCTTTTTTCCTGTTTTAGGCTAGAATAAAGATATTGAGATACGGTTTTCACTCAATAGGTTGGTTGAAGAAAAGGTCCTTTTAACTTCTGACTAACTTCTAATTGTGTTTAATATAATCACATTTTCCAGAAACTGGGTTTCAAAAATCAAAATGCCAAGTACACCGCCTGGTGGCCATTTCAATAACTCGAAAATAATTTCCTGCATTTTATTTGCATCAAACCGAAACTCAATTGTACGTACTCGACGCGCGTTTCGCCAACCAAGTTGGCATCTTCAGGAGAAGATTAAAACTAAACTAAAAAAAACTAAACGCGTTATTGTGTGTTAGTGCAGTGCCGAAGGTTCCAGTCAAGAGTTTTATTTGCATTGTTTTTTGTTGCTCTTCGTTACCCTATCTGGGATACCCGTTAAATGCTCCTTTAGGCTACCACGCGACAAATGTAATTTTTTTGTAATTCGCGTTAAACTAAAAAAAAAATAATAATTAACCAGATATAAAATCAACACACAAGTTCTAAAAACACGTAAGTAGCTGAACAGCTTATGATGCATTTTTTTTTCAAACTCCGTTACTCTCGAGGCTAGAAACCCCTTTGTTTCTATTAGAGCAGCGCTTTGGAGATTCTTTGTTCAAAGATAATAAAAGTTGGAGTCGTTTCAAACGAGGTGTCGGCAGGTACTAGAAGACAACGCTGACACATTTGAAAATCGCACTTACGGGTGGGTGCTTGGAGGAAAATGCCGACACGCTTTTACTTTTGGCGGATGATTCAACCCCTATTACGTGTAACTATTGCTTTGATTGAAAGAAGTGCTTTCAACTTTTCACTCATTTCTAACAATAAGGTTATTTATAGAAAACCTTGTCTAACGAGTGTGCAATAAACTCGTCAGTTTAGCAGTTGTGGCCGGAATGTTCATATGAATCATTTTGAAATACATTATAGGTATTGTCCTGACAGTCTGACTATATGAAATATATAAAAATTGAAGATTAACGTTTGGACAACCATTTACTCACATTTATTTATTTACCATGGGTATGCTGTGGTGTCATTTTATTTAAGTCCAAAATTTAGATAGATCCATCAAAAAAACAGACAATCTGCAAAGGTCTTCCTTGCACAGATCAATTTACAGAATGTATTTCCTTCCATAAAATATGGAATAGAAGAAAGAAGAAAGCTTAGGCGAGTTAAAATGAAACTATCAAATTAATATAATAAATACTAAGACAAAACCTTGGTATTGCTCTTTTATATGTTAAAAGTTATTTAGTCACTTAGTAATTTGAGTCACTTTCCTCTGTTTATCAACTTAACAATAATCAACAGGCTACGTCAATACACATTTCCAATTCAGAAAATAACAAACCGTGGAGCCCGCACAAACTAGAGGTTTGGATATTTATTTTACTACAATCCAAGGCAACACACTATAATACATATAATAAACAAAATAATTTTCCATATTTTTGGAAACAATTAAATTATGATTTTTGTAGGGGTCTAATTCACACCATTATATGCCTCTTGTGTTCACAAAAAATTACACTGTAGCAATAGTTTGCAAACCTAATACAACTCTTGGAGAAGCTGGGTATTTTTCTCATATTCTATATATACAAGAAATATATCAGCAGCAAATTTTTGTACTACTATCCTGCTGCGAAATTAAATAATGCAAACAAAAGCTACGATTCATTCTGCATTCTGCGAAAACTGCAGAATTAAGCTCACCCGGAGTTAATCAACACCCGGAACTAATTTTCATTAAAACCTTGCGTCTAATTCAGTTTGATGTGGTAATAGAAAACGGCTGTCTCTGCGAAAGCCTTATCTATGCAGCTTGTAAACGGATATAACACAGAAGAGCTGTACACGGTTTTACCCTATCTATTTGACAATCTCTATTGTGTGCTAAGACTCTTTTAAACTTAAATAAAATTATTTCAAAATTTGGCTGTAAACAATGAAATTCATATTTTATAATATCATAAAGAATTGGATACAAATATGCATAGCCAGTAAACGGTTCGCAATTATATATCAAAAGTATGAATAAATATTAATATATCATAAATATTAATCGCATTGCTAAAATAGGACCGACTAGAAATACGTCTTTTAACTTTACTAAAGATCCGTAAGTTATTATGCTGAAAGCCTTTGTTTCATTGTTCCCTAAACATAATCTTGTCATTCAGGTAGTTCGCATCAGTTCTTGAGAAATTTGTAATTTGTATGAGAAATTATATGTTCAACTGCAATTCGCTAAGTAGATGTAACAAGATTGGGTGCAACTGGATTGGCAATTCAGGAGTCCTTTTACAGTTAAATTTTCACTTATAATTGTAGAACTAAATAGAAACAACTAAGTTAATTAATTGCTTTTTATGTTATTTCATGGTTAATAGCTGTGACGGGAAATATATAATACTCGTTTCGACTGTAGATTTAGTATCTGTGATTCACGAATTTATTGTTTCTTTTTCTATGTCAAACTGTGAGCAAATAACAAATTTGGTCATAAAAATGATATATGTGGCTCCAAAAATGATCTTGCAACCCCCCCCCCCCCCCCACCTTTTTTTTTCACCAGCGGCATCCCTCGTACGCCTGCCACCTAGAAACGACTTTTATAAAAAAAAAAGAAACAGCCAGCTAAATAGTAGAAGACACGGTTTTTATTTGTGAACTTTTATCGTTGATTTTTCACTTGCCTTGTGCAGCCTTGCAATCGATGTGAAAGCTTCCTCTGCGAGCCAATTAATTACTAGCAAACCTCGGAACCTGGAAGTCGGAAACTTTAAATAGATACGCATTTCTAAGCAAAGATTGTTGGATGTAGCTTACTGCTGAGGATTTATTTTGACTTCCTTAACTAATTTCACGCAAACAAAAACCAAACTGTAATCTACGGAGGAAAAAAACTTTATTTAGAATCACCTGAATACGCCTTAGTTATGATTTTTTCTTTATTTTCCAAATTATAATTGCAAAAATAGAGGAACGGCGTGCTTGGAAACAGGAAGGAACTCTTTTGTTAATTGACAATTTTGAACCGTATCCAGCTACTAAATATTTATTTATTTGGTTACTACTTGTAGATGTAGTTATACTCCAGTCAGAGCAGTTGTACACTTACGTTACGTATATATGATCCTTAGGTCTTAGCTATATTGCTACCATAACTATAAATAATGATTCCTAAATTGACAAACCAAATTCCTGTGTCAATTTACGACGACGAACTAGATAAGGATGTGTGTTATGTAAGTAGTTTGGAAATTTCGACATATTTACCTTCTTATCCTTATTAAAAATGTTATTTATACTGATAACAAATTGTTTATTGAATGGATGAAGTCAATGTCAATGAAAATATTCTTTTTGTAAAATATTACATGGCTTTTACCAAAATCGAAGTCTTCCGTAAAAAGATTTTTAACTGCTGCAGTCTTCCATTCTAATTTAAGAGAGCGGATTTTTATACCTAAAGTTTGTGTTCGGTCACTTTCCTTTCTCTGTATTTGTTTTTTTACCTGAATATACGTCGCAACCGCTGTAGCTGAGATGAAAAAGTGCCTGTACTCGTTCCTAAGCAAACAAACTTGCTTAATTTAACGCAATAAATTAAAATACGTTTTAAAGCTATTTAGAACACAGGCACGCACGTAAGTAGTTAGGAAAAAACAATCTCAAGTTACTAGCAAGTGGACACGAAGCTTTAGGGTAGGGAGTCTTTAATAGTATATTATGCAACAAGTGCGGTAAACGGCATTTGACTCACGAGTTTATTTGACCCGAGCGGAGCGAGTGTTTAATAAACGAGTGACTTAAAAAGTTTACCGGACGTGTTGCATACTATACTTTTTCTACGACCGTCAGTTTTTGCGTACATTTTCGCAAAACACGAATACATTCACTGACATGACTGCCAGAATTAAAAAACGTCAAAATTGAAAGCGTGGGAAATATCTCCGAAAACATCCGATTGCTCCCAAACCCGTGCGGTAAAATCCCGGAATGTCCGAAGTGGCTCGCTCGGATTCGTGGGAAACGAAACTGACGTGGTAAAGTGACGCTTCCCGCACACTAGACCGGTGCGTAATTAGGTATTTTACAGACGGGAGTAGAAAAAAAAGTTTACCGAACGTGTTGCATAGTATACTTTTTCGACGACGTTAGTTTTTGGGTACATTTTAGCAAATCACGAATACATTCACTGACATGACTGTCAGAATTGACAAACGTCAAAGTTCACAGCGTGGGAAATATCTCCGAAAACATCCGATTGCTCCTAAACCCGTGCGGTAAAATCGCGGAAACGTCCGAAGTGTCTCGGATTCGTGGGAAACGAAACTGATGTGGTAAAGCGACGCTTCCCGCCGCTAGGTCGGTGCGTAATGCGTAAAAAATATTTTGTGATGCAAAAACGGGCATCCCCAAAATGTAATGAAAATGGTTAGAGGGGATGTTTATATTAGGACCGAGCTCCCTGTATAACACATTCAAACAAAGCAGTCAATAGAATGTGCTTATAGTCTATCAGGTGGTTTATAGCCCTCGTATCAAATTTCCCTTCCGCATTGCACGCAATATAAATCAACCGCGGCAACCAGCAGGTGTTCGAGGAAGGCGGCATCTGGTGGCGTTCGAGGGGCGTCACACGAACCGCCAGTCTGGTTGTCGCGTCGGAGGCGGTCGCGGCTGACGCGGTTGTTTTAATATTCGACTACCGATGCCATGCATGGTAGTGTCCGTTTGATTTGCCGAAATGATTGGTGCGTGGCGCAGGGGGGGCACGCGCGCGAACACGCCAGTGCGTCTGACACCACCCTAACTGCGAGCATCCGTATAACTTTTTTTTTCGAGTTTTTGCAATATTTAGTAAATAGATTAGTAAAAGAATTTATTATTATTTAAATACTGCGGGTAAAAAACCCAAACTAACTTGGATCGGGTGTTCTTCCACTTAACTCAAAACCAGAACTATAACTAGAAAAAGAACTTTCCATGGGAGATAAAAATTTTCAACGAATGCCTTATATAAGTCTCCGGGTGTTCCGAAATTAGGTGCCAATTTTTAACCACTTATTTATATTTAATCTTTGCCCTAAAATAGAAATAAAAAAATTTATAAACTACACAACCACAACCTCTTCGTTTTAGCATACATTACGGTTTTTTGTAAATGTTTTCGAAATCTGCAAAGATATGTAAATAACATTAAGTACATTTGCCAAACTTCATGAGTGAGTAATGTTAGTGAATTTTACCATAAAACCCTAAAATCTATCTTTTTTTACAAAATCAAGACACATTTCTTGTACCGTTTTCGAGAATATAAATCGCAATTACTGCAAAACGTTTATTCTTACTGCCACTGAGGTGCAAATAATTGGCAGCACTGGGAGCGAATGACACTAAATTGTTGGAGTTGTGTAAACAAAATTTAACCACCAATTCTTGAATCAAGTTTGAATTGTGTTGGTGGAAAAAATGTTTTTTTATAATTAACACGTTTTAAAATAAAAAGTTGGAAGAGTTGGTTTGGACTTATTAATACACATCGGAACATAGCTATTTTAAGCTGCTGTAAAATATTTCATTATTGCTAAAATAACTAGATGGTTTCTATCCAATATATAAGAAATTAATTGTCGACCAAATTTGTGGTAATTGCCAGAGCGATAACACCCACGCTAAAACAAAATTAGACAGTTGTCAGTTAGTTAACTGAAGTAGTTTCTTAGCTTAGGAAATACAACCGTTAGTGGGAGCAACACTAATTATAAATTCAACATTGGGAATCGACACCTCGTCAATTAAATTGTGGGGTGGCTACTGACATTTTAATTTTAAAAATATGCGTTCTCTAATGAACGGTCTATCGTAACTTCTTTTTCTTCTTCATTTAAAAGAAATTTTCTTGTTAAGTGAATAAAAATAACTGATATAACCCGCGAAAGTGTTAAACCCTCGGACAGTCCGAAATATTAGTGACAGCTAGAGGCATAAGCTTTAGTAAATTTGTATTTGGTCGGTGCTTAATTCTAAAATGTTGAAAATGTGTTGGCAACTGATTTTAATGTTTGCATAGTTTCTTCCAACTTTTGAACAATGTTTAACATAACCTTGCTTGTGCAAACGGTTATTTGAAGGAGTTGTTAAGACAATTTCTTTAGACCTCCCTTGCCTTTATTTTAAATTATATCTCAACGTTTCGGTTGACATGCATCTCCAACCGATATCAATTTATAAAAAATCGAGTTCTTTTGTACCAAGTAACGTCAAAATTTAATTTTAGATTCGTATTGATTCACTTACAGGTTACTGTATAATTAATAGGTAACGCTATATATACACATACGAATAATCTATATGCTTTAAACACTGTCTGGGGCAATAAGGTAAAGCGTTCCAGTCTGAAAAGTTCGACCACCATTAATGTTGGCTTCAAGGTGAAACTGGAATAGCGATTTCCTAAGGTCCTAAGGCCGAATTTTGCTTAGAGGTATTTAATTAAGCTAAAATAAAACCACCAACATTACTGTAATGAATTTATGAGAAAATTTACAAAATTGGTAGCGGTTAGTGGTTTGATGCTACTTTCGGCGGAATTTTTTGAATTGTCGTTCTATATTCGATTTAAGGAGAAATATTTGTAAATGTCTAATTTACACACCTAAGTATCGGACTTAAATTCTAGAATTTTTATAAAAGTGCTATTTGTTAAAATACTTAATTGAACCAAATATTTTAAATTTAATTATTCGAAAAATCGGGTCTATAACAAAATAATGCGGACATTTTAATTTTGAGATATATTTCTTGATCGCTAATGTCATTATCTTGTGAAAACAGGAATTCAAGCCCAAAGCTTTTATCCCCAAACATTTTATATTTCACCAAAGTTTCATTCAAATATCTGCAAACAATTTTTAATAATAGAAAATTCTCGAAGGCAATTTCACTAAACGATCATTACTATTATTGTAAAACATCCTGTGTATCTAAATTCGTTTTGAAATACGACAATTGACACTTTGGTTACAAACAAAAATGACAAACGGTTTTTGGGTTGAAAGGTAACTACAAAATATTACAGTAAATGGGTTTTTGTTAAATACGTAATGTAAAAATACAACGTTGAAAATTTTATTTTTATTTGTTATTCCGCGATGTTTTGTCCTTTTTAAAATTTAAAGTCAATTTCGAAATTTCAGCATCGACGCAATTACAAAGCATGGCGATTGGGATTTAATAAATATATCAACAAAGCCAGCGAACCTCAAACATACATTTTTTGGATCAATAAAGGACGACCATACATAAATAGGTAGCATTGTTATCCGTATAGTGTAGTAGAATTATTGCGTTTTGTGGATGAACAATAGAGACTTTGTTGGCTTGCCCTATTAGCTTTCACCGATAATATTATTAACTAATTAGATAATATCAACAAAATTATCGCTATAGTTTATCGGAGAAAAATAGTTTGTTGGAGTTATCAAAGAATTACAATTTATTGCAATAAATAAAAACTAAAAGTTCAGATTTTCACGAAATTATATATTTTGACATGACAATTGTTTCGACAACACCGTTTCTTTATCAAAACAATTGTCATGTCAAAATATAATATATAATTTCGTGAGAATCTGAACTTTTAGTTTTTATTTATTTTAATAAATGGATTTTCATCAAGTAAAAGCCACCTCAGTTCAACAATTTATTACCATTAATTTTTTTTTATTATGGGATATTCGAAATCTTCTATACACGCAGAGCGGAAATAATAACATAAGAACAAAAATCAATCGCAATAATTATAGAAAGAAAGGAAATATTATCAAAATGTAGGATAAAATTGAACAAAAAGGATTAAAGCTTTTAATTCCTGTACAATAAGTATTTTGTGTTTTTGGAAACAAGAACTCTAACCTCTGGGATTCTTGTTAACTCGTCGTTTAAATCTAGACGATTTAGGAATTTTTTTTGGCTCCAGTAGACTACAAAATGGCAATTGTAAAATTTACATCACATAATTAATGCAGTTTCCTTGTGTAAAATTATTATTTATAAAAATAATAAAATAATAAAAATTCATTAATTCATTAATGCATTGATCAGTTAATAACGTGCTGGGGCGTCCAGAACGAGGTTCGTCATCGGGGTCTTCTCGACCATCTTGGAAGAGCTTATATCACTTATAAACATTTTTTTTGCTCAAAGTAAATTCACCATATGCTGTTGTAAACATTTCAATTGTTTTGCAGCACTGTATTGCATTGTTTTTTACAAAAAAATTTATGCAAATTCTTTGTTTCATTTTTTTTTACAGCAGAAAATTGCCTAGCACACAAAACACGTCTAATGCTTCTCACAAAAAAAGTAAAGTCGCAAACTGGCTGAAACTGTAAAAATATCTTAGGGACATGTGTACCAAGATAACAAAAAAAAAATCGATGATCGAATGTACACCGCGTGCCAAATAAACGACCCACTGGGTCTGGAAACCCATAGGAGATACGAAAAAAAAATTCGTACAAAAGTTTTTTGAACTCTCCTGAAGATTTAAAATATTATAATTTTTGTTGATACAAGATACCTCAAAAGTGTCCCCTCCGACATCAAATTTGTTGTTTTAAATGGAACACCCTGTATATATCGACATTTTTGGAATGCTTGGTTAAAATAAAGGTCATTTTCTTAAGAAATTCCTATTCGAATTTCCCATAGTTTGGGCAGAAATTGATATAAAATTGTGTTGTTGATTCAGGTATTGCAACGAAAATTTAACCACCGACTTAGGAGATGATGCACTACTCAATCAGTTTGATAGATGCGCCTCAACTTATACAGGGTGTCCCAAATTGGTGTTGCCGTTTTGGCGAATTTAATTCACAAAATGTCAAGATTTTCAAATACAACACCCTATATTTTTATTCAGATATCAATTTTAGGATCAAAAAAGGTAAGTTTGTAATTTATCTTAAATTTAAATTTTACTTATTTTTTGAAATATTCGAGGATTAATATAACACCCGTATAAATTCTTGTTGAATTTAAAACTGCCCACATTACATGATTCTTTTAAAGATATAATACTTCAGATATACGAATAAAGCCTATTGCTAACAATGCAGTGTGTCCATTAAAACATGGAGATTTTGAGAAAAATCGACTGTATACTACACACTTTAACAGATTTAATAAAACTTCAGAATTCATATTTAAAGAAACATTATATATTTTCACATATTGATTTACGGATGGAAAAATGTGATGACACTATATATCATCCGTTCGCTTGTTGAACTCCGACTGGAATCCTGCAGACGTTTCGCCAAAATCTCACTTGCCATCTTCAATGCTCGCGCTCCGAAAACACTTCGAACACTGGGAGGTTATCGGCAGTGCGTGCGGTATTTATACCCTGCGCCGGAGATGGTAACGGTGCTGCTTGTGCGGGAGGGGAGGTGGCTCCGCCCCCCGAATTGTCGCGTTGTTAATTTCGCTCGATCGTAGTTGCGATGTCCCCGTTGGCTGCTTGCGTATCGCTCTGCTGTTTGATTATCGTTCTCCACGTATTGGATAAATGCAGAGCGTCGTCTCTCGTATTCAGGTGTCCGGACTTTTCTATCTCAGGAATTTGTCTGCAAGTACCGAAATCAATTTTATGGCCTGTCTGATGTTGGTGCTGAAACAGAGCAGATGTTATTTGTTTGTTTCTTATGGCTAAACGATGTTCCTCGAGCCTGGCTGGAATCCTTCTGTTGGTCTGTCCCACATACGTCAGGCTGCACGATCCGCATGCTACGCTGTATACTCCTTGGTTTTCCAGAGTAATTTTTTGTTTTGGGTTTCTTAGTATTGCTCCGATGGTATGATCAGGTTTGTATGCCGTTAATATGTCGTGTTTCCGTAATATTCGGCCGATTTTGTCAGTAACCCCCTTGATGTACGGCAGGACAGCGATCTATTTTTGTTGGGTCTCGTCCTGCACTCTCTGCTGCGGCTGCTGCTGTTTACTGATTGCCTTGCTGATGCTGCGCCTTTGGTATCCGTTTTGTCGAAGACAGGTACTAATTTTCTTTAGTTCTTCATCTCTGTTCCTCTCGTTTGTGAGCCTGAAGGACCGAGCAATTAATGTATTTGCCACTGCCTGTATCTGTGATGGGTGGTGATGAGATTTAGCGTTCAGATATCTATTAGTGTGTGTTGGTTTTTTATAGACAGTGTGTTCCAAGTGTCCATTTTCAGTCCTTGTGATGTGCACATCTAAAAAGGGCAGACTGTTATCCTCTTCAAGTTCTATTGTAAATTGAAACCTTGGGTGAATGGAATTCAAATGAACTAGGAATTTCAAAAGCTCCTCCTGGCCAAAAGGCCATACAACAAATACGTCATCTACGTACCTTGTCCCTAGTTTTGGCTTCAGATTTGCCTCTCTATTGCTTTCTTTTCGAAGTAAATCATGAAGAGGTTGGCAATCACAGGTGAGAGAGATGATCTCATTGCTGCTCCATCTACTTGTCGGTAAATTTTCCCGTTGTACATAAAGTAAGCGTTTTCCAGGCAATGTCTTGACAGATCCATTATGTACGGCGGAAGATCTTCGTTTTCCTCTATAAGCAAGAATGTCTCTTCTACTGGAATGCTCGGGTAGAGGGATTTGACATCGAAACTTGTCATAATGTCGTCCTTGTCCATCTTGAGAGAACCTAAAATCTGAGTGAAATGTTCTGAGTTTTTAACATAGGAATCTGCCTTTTCCACTATGGGCTGAAGTGCACTGGCCAGATGTTTTTCCAGCTTGCATAATGGTGAGTTAAAGGCGCTTACGATTGGACGCAGGGGAACCCCGTCCTTACTGATCTTTGGGAGCCCGTAGAATATTGGGCAACGACTCGATTTTTCCCTCGGAATAAGTTTCTTCTTTGTATCCTCGTTTATTGATGAATCGAGAATTTTGGACTTAGTTGTTTTTTCCAAATATGTCGTGGGATCTCTGGTGACTAGTTTGTATATTGGGTCGTACAAAATATCCTCCAATTTTGCATTATAATCCGACGTATTCATGACGACAGTGGCATTTCCTTTGTCTGCTGGCATAATTAGAATATTTTCGTTTTTGTTTAGATTCCTTAAGGCTTGCATTTCTTCTCTGCTTAAGTTTGGCTGCGGTTTCTCAGTGCGCCATAGAATTATTAACATCATGGCACACTGAGAAAGACAAGGACATCACGTCAAAAAAACTGTGGAAGAAATTAGAAATCCTTCAGTCAAATTCCAAAACATCAGGACAAGTGCCAAATACAAACCGAAGCAGTACAGGTCATAATATTTCAGCATACCATCTTTCCGATACAGAAGTCAGCGTACTGAATAAAGGATTTAACTATGCAATAGCTCCAAAAAGATTACCCATCGAAGAGATCGTTTCCAACGTCGAAGCAAGTATTTCCACCACGGACGAACAAGATGCGGAGTTAATTAGGCAAGATGTCGCCAGAGTCTTAAGACAGTCAAAACCACCGCAACCAAGTTTGTTTATACCTTAATGCGTCAAAAAAAAGATTGTGATGTCACAGCCAACTGAATTTTTAAATATTTTGATATTCCTTTAATGTTTTGTTGCCAGAAGAAACGAGCATTTTAAGAGGAACATTTTTAACTAAACTTTATGGACCGAATTAACGAACACTTTTCAGTTAACTTTTTTTTTATAGAATTGTTTATTCAAATTTGTTACCTTGGTTAGTTAACCCATAAACTTTAATTACTTATTTTTGTTATTTGGTATTTTCAATCGTACAAGATAATTTATTGTTTTATTGTTAGCAATAGGTTTTATTCGTATATCTTATCTTTAAAATAAGTAAATACCTAATATTTCCAACAAATGACCTAACGTGGGCAGCTTTAAATTCTACAAGAATTTATACGGGTGCTATCTTAAACCTCGAATATCTCAAAAAGTAAGAATAATTTAAATATAAGATAAATTACAAACTTACCTTATTTTTTGTCTTAGAATTGATATCTGAATAAAAATATAGGATGTTCCATTTCAAAATCTTGAGATTTTGTTAATTGAATTTTCAAACAGATTGAGTAGTGCATCATCTCCATAGTTTGTCGTTAAATGTTCGTTGCAATACCTGGATCAGTAGCGCCACAATACACACAATTTTATATGGGGCAATCAAAATATGAAAAAAAAAACGCATAACCTCAATTTCTGCCTAAACTAAATAACAAAGATTATGTCGGAGGGGACAGTTTTGGGACATCCTGTATCAACAAAATTATAATATTTTAAATCTTCAGGAGAGTCCAAGAAACTTTTGTATTAAACTTTTTTTCTTATCTCCTATCCAGATCGTATAGTGGGCCGTTTTATTTTGCACACTGTGTACATAGCCCGCCCAATTACAAAAGTAACTTTTTAAACATACCTCGTATGTGTGTTAATTGTAAATTTGGAAATATTTTCACAAATAATTTTTTTTTCTAAATATTGATTTTATATGGAAATATACAAATATCTCATTCATTTTGATTGTTCTTAAATCTTGGGGTAATGCTTTTCTAACACAACAAAACAGCAAAACAAATTTGCAAAATCGGAATATAATTAAGATAACTATGATTCTCTAAAATTCCTAAAAGTTACTTTATCCCGCATATATACCTACTCCACTACTGTCCCTTATTTGTTCACTTTAAAGTATTCTTTGTAAGGCTTTGTGATCGGAATCGACTTTCACTATTTTTTTAAATTTGGAAGCACATTTTCGTATTATTATATTTTTTTTGTCATTCTTTTCGACGCACTTTCTTCAAAAATGTCACTTTACTTCCATAATTAGTTTCATTATTAACATAAATGGTATTTAGCGTTTTTTTATTATGCATTTCCATGAAATGTAATGAAAAAGTAATTCAGCACTTGTTATTACATTTACAAAATGTTATTATATTTTGCAAGTACGCACTCTGTTTCAATAGCGAATAAGACAACGAAATCGGCCTTAAATATTGCGGTAAACCCAAAGATGATCTTAAAAAAAATCAAAAAATCAATTTAATACTCGTATATTATTCATTTTCACACTGTACTTAAAAACTTTTTTTTATAAAATACCTCTTGTAGCTCTATTTTAATTGATTCACCAACTAGATTCACATTATCAATCCCAGTACCATCCCCGGAGCTTTCTCTCTTATTTAAACCATCAACTACAATAACGAATTAGTCTCACTAATCTACTCACAAATTTTTATAAAAATCGTTAACGAATTTTCACTGATCATTAACAAACACGCTGTAGATACAAAAGTCTAAAATGAAGATTGTATATTGCTTGCTTTTCGAACAAGCTCGACCAGTTTTGCATTGTCATTGTTGAAGTTTAATACGACCCAACACGGTGATAGTTAATATTTTGAATCTATGCCAAGAGTCAGTTGACCACAAATGAAATATTTACCACCGTTCGTTCAAACTTAATGTGATTTACACCGCATGAGCA
Organism: Cylas formicarius; assembly: GCF_029955315.1. Classification (NCBI taxonomy): domain Eukaryota; kingdom Metazoa; phylum Arthropoda; class Insecta; order Coleoptera; family Brentidae; genus Cylas; species Cylas formicarius. Next base: position 15,555,654 of record NW_026844334.1, read on the forward strand.
GCAGCGCGTACGAAAATCAATTATTTAAATTTGTTCTATGGAGAATAAACCAAATCAATTTTTCATTTTAATAGCCAGTAGGAAAATAAGAAAACACGTAACGGATCTACGGAAATTGTGTTTGAAATTGCGACTCTCATTTTTATTTCGTCCAGCCATAATAACATTCCAAAATGAAAACAGGATGTGAATTGCCCAAACAACTCAACAGGATGTTGTTCTATTTTCTCAACATTTATGGGTTCAAAATTTCGCAAGACTATTTCAACAACAAGATCATATTTTATTGTTCAATAGAGTGAGAAAACATACAGAGAATGGAGAATTTTAGAAATTGCATTTTGGCTTTTGCTTATACAGGGTAAACATTATCTAGGGAAGGCGAAACCTATATACATTTTAAAGAAGTATTTTAGGGGTATATTGAGCCTACCTTCCGAATGAGTTGCATGTCGTCAAGATAATCTAAAATAGTAAAATTTCAAAAATTTAATTATTTCCAAAAGTATCATAGAAAATAAACTATATTCTCACAAAAAGCAGTGAGTAGATTGACAAGTCTTCTGATATATTTTTTTAAAAGCATTGCTTTATTTTTAATTAGGTTGCGGGTATGAGTAGTTAATAATTGATAACTTAGAATTTTACTGCTACCAATAATATACTGCAAATAAGGGAGAAAAATTTTTTTCTTGTAAGACTATATCAGCATACTATTTCCCTTTTAGGACAAGTTTATGTTTATTTTAGCATAGCCATGAGGTTGAATAAGTGATAAAACACTGCTCATGGGCAAAACTGACCTATTATTCAGTAATCCGCCAAACAGGTAATCAATACTGGGAAAAATCTATGCAAGTTCCAAATTCAGAGTGCTTGTGACGACGGCATGAGCGCCATCTCTGCTAAAGTTGTCGAAACTCTCCAACATTGATTAAAACGCTCTGCACATTGATGTCGCCAATACCGTGTTTATCGAACGTCTTCTAGAGGGCGCTTTCTGTAAAAAAGACATCGAATGGCAATATATCAGGAATATATTTTAAATATTACTATAAAATGGCGAACTTCATTTTTTTCGTAAAAACAATTAATTAAATAATCGGCAAATAATTTTAGAAGAATTTAATAACCACTTTAATTTCAATATATTGCAATTCCTAGCCAGCAGCGACGGAAAAGAAGCTGTCAGTTAGCTGTCAATAATTATTAATATTTATCATAAGACCATATTTTTGCTCTCTATTTTTTAAACACTCATACTGAATAGGTAAGCTTTGAATATTTTGTTAGAAAATTTCATTCAAATTTTACAGCATCGCACCCTGAAACGGCAAGAAACACATGGTAATTAAAATAATAAACCCTGTCAATGAATTTTTTAGTTTAGCATAAGAGCAGACAGAAAATCACATTAGGCAAACATTTTTTACAGGTTGAATGTCCAAATTGCTAATAATAATTACCTATATTCCCAACATTTCATTTCGCTACATTCATTAACAAATAACATGTGTAATCTGGTTAAAACATCTGAATACTACAATTGTGTTACATTTATTTATGCAATGTTATCTCCATCGGAGTTTAAGTGAGGACACGTACGAGTGACATGGACGCGCGGCCTCTGAAGATGCCAAGTTATATTTTGGCGAAACGTCATTCGAATGATCCTACTCCAGGGTCAAACAACGAACGGATGAACACCCGGATTACCACCAATACACATAGTTCCATCCGTGAAGGACTAAAACAATACATTTTTTGTTTTTTTTTTTTTTTCATATTTTATAGCAAAAGCAATTTTTCATCGTGTAAACGACCAGAATGCATGTTTAGCTACCTTGCTTCTTTTAACTTATGTGAAACAATATGTATTCGTGTTATAGACCTCAATCAGGCATTCCGAAATTTTTGTCCTAGTTCAAATAGGGTCTGTGTGAGTACAAGGCTTTATGGAGGAATTATTGTCTCTTGTAAGACCAAGGTTTCTTATTGCATTTTTAAATTCCATTTTGTCACTGCCAATTTTAATATTAACTCTATTTTTAACAACTGTTGGGGACTACGTTTTGCAAAAAATGCGAAATGGAGTTCGATAAATACGTTCGTTTTAAAGCTTTAAATACTTCTTCACATCTAGCCCATTGCTGCGATTTTAATAAGCACTATTTGACGTAAGCACATTCGTCTAGCGAAAGCTTCGAGGACTGCTGCTACTATACTTGCGAACCGTTATCCCAATTGGAAATAACGAGAGCAGTAACGAGAGTACAGATACTGAAACTTGTATCTATTGACCCATTTAACGAGTCTATTGTCACCTGTCACTCCCCAGCCGTTCGCTCATTGACTTTCTTGATGTGATATTAAAAAATGGAAATTATTAATGGGTTTTGAATCAGCGCATTTATCTTTATTTGACATCTCCTTTCGCTTGCTCGTATCGATTTTTGTCTCTTAATACGAGTACGGAGATCCATTACAAAAACGTTAACAGCAATGAAGGAGGATGCGGATTTATTGGTGACAAATAAGTACAGATAAAAACAATCGAGAATATCATTTTAGATAAACGATCGAAACTTTTTGCACATCTACTAACTGAAGTCATAAAGATGTGAGAACACGCAAACATGTAGAAAATCTCAAAAAAAAACTAGAGACACCAGTTGTTTGTGTCAGTTAAAATTTTAAAATGTGATAAATATGTATTTTCTTTATGTACAAGGTGTTTGGTTTTTCGAGTACAAGCAATAACTTTCTTATTTTAAATGTAACACCCTGTATATTAAAGCATTTTTGAATTCGTCAGAACTTTCTAGACATATTTTATATTGAATATCATATACCTAACTCTTACCGTTTCTGACATATTTTAAATTTAGACAAGTAAATAAATTCAGGGTGATCAAAAAATAATATTAACATTTTAAATAAAAAATACATAAAAAGTAAGTTTTTTCAAATGGAAATACGTGGCTCCGTATATTAACAATAATAAGTTTTTTCATTATGAAAGTGCCATGACAGCTAATCATGGCAAAAAGAACAGTACAGAAATGCCAATATTTTGGCTTGTTGTATCTTTCGAAATTAATGTTGAGTATAGTTGTATGGCTTAGTAAATTTTATTGTCATTGCAATTTTAATACAAAAATGTATGTATGTTCAACATTTTTCCAACAAAAACTACATATATATTAATGAAGAAAATACTAATAGTAAATAAAACAAATAAAGATAGTTAATTAATTGCAATATAAAAAAAATACATACAGTGAACGGCTAAAATATGAAACAAATTCGTTTAAACATCACGTATTGGATTTCAAGAAAAATGCTCCTTCAGGTTCATCATAATTTTTTTTACAGTAATTATAAAATATACATGGTGGCTCCAAATTTAAATGTCGATACCAAGTTCCATTTTTAAAATGCAAGAACATTTTTTAAAATCCATTTTCGAATTCTGCATCAGATGTCACTAATAATTCATGTAGCCTATACCTATCTCTTACTTTTTATAAGTTGAAGCATAAAATACAAATACAAAATTGTAAAAATTACATTTGTCAGTAAACAAGGTGAATATGGTGCATCAAAATAAAACTCTAAACTCTAAAATAAAAAATTTAAATTTTTATTTTTATGGGATATGGAGACGAAACGAGAACTGAAGAAGAAGTTTGTCATTTGTTTAACATAAAATATCCAGAAAGATCTATTACAAGATCCACAGTGAGTAAAATTTTTGATAATATTCTAATCGGTTTAAAATCCCTTGCAAAGCGTTGCTCAGGCTATTTTCATTGATGTGCCTTATTTCGCATCTAATTCTAAATTTTTAATCATCCAAATTTTGTGGTGTTTCCTTATTACACTTTTGATTTTAAATATCCCTAGAGGAAAACATCCAGTGGGGTAATATCTGGAGATTCTCTGGGTTTCATTTAGATGCGCCATATTTACATTCTTTACTAACAGAAATGTAATTGTGGCGATTTAAGAACTTTAATATTTGCCTGGTTATTTCAAAATGAAATTTCTAGAGAGATAGCAATATGTGTGAAATTTTACCTAGAATTCGATAATGGATGAAAAAAAATCGAAATTTACTTTTTGAACCACCCTGTATATCCCTGTTTACTCCAAAAACTACGCAAGAAAAAATTATAATGGATGCGTGCGCACATTTTTTTTTAAATCCAACACCTGATTTATGAATGAATTTGTTCCGCATATTAAATATGCCCTTTCAATTAAACGGTTCCTTAATTCCTTGAACTAACTCTAAGAGTCCTAAAATTTTTAATTTTTTTTTTGATGATATGCCAAAATATTTTTGATCATTTTTGTTCTATTTTTACCAATTAAACATATTTAAATAACTTTTGTGATAAGAAGTTAATTTAAGGGGCATGATCAATAAGATTTAAAAAAAAGTGTCAAACAACAGTTGTAGCCCTAGTTCTGTAGTGCTCCACTGATTTTTCTTGTCTGCCATGTTTTGCCTTTATCCTTGCCAAAAATTGCTAATATTTTGAAATCTTCACCTTCTTCAAATAGACAACCTTATACAAAGTCAATCCTCTCTAAAATGTTCAATAAGACAATATAGGGTGTTTCCATTAAAAAAGAAGTCTTCTTACGATTTTTTTCATTTAAAATGTTAATGTTACTTTTTGATCACCCTGTATTTATTTATTTTTGATATATCAACACAGACCATTAAAACATATACCCTCCTATAAGCAAATCAACCCCATCACATATCACAAATGCCCTTAGGATACCAATAGATATATTTGTAAATAAATTTCAAAATATTACAAAAACGGTAATGCCCAAGGTAGCTTAGTTTAGATATATAAACAACCGATATATGAAATATGTCTAGAACTTACTTCCACGAAAACCTAAACAAACTAGATAGAATCATAACATTTCAAAAGTATTAATGAACCCAAACAATATTTGTCTTTAAGTTTTTTTCATATTTTTTACTTAAGAGAAAGTGGTCACAAATTAATTTTCACTGCTCTAATAACGTTTGTTAAAAAAAATTACATCCTTGCTCTTTACAAAATTGAAAAAAAATCATCAATATTCTTTCAAATATGCAAAATGTTTCCTCCATTGTTTATCGCTTTAATAAGATTTTCTTTTGCTTTGTGTTATTAAGCATCAATGTTTCAAAGGATGCTCTGCAGGCATTTATATAATTTGTATCAAAACCAATAGTTAAGGACAAACCGTGAGAGAACCCTATAGTGTGATAAATAGGTTATAGCGATTTTTTTAATGCTACTGCTGTGTCAATTTTTTAAAAAAGTTTTTCTACTGTGAACTCGCTTCTACAAAAGTTTTTAAGTCTATTTTATTCTTTTCTTAAGCATATACAATGGTTCTGAAGGTGGTAGGAAAATAATTATTTGCTGAAAATGAAATATAATTATAAACGCCCATTACAACCTTTTAATTTCGTTCGTAACAGCAGTGCTCTTTAGAAATCTATTTAATAGTCTTTTTAGGTATTTTTAAATTTAATTAAATCCGCGCTCAAAAGAATTTTAAAATATTTATCCAATACAAGTATCAATTATTATGCTACGGTAACGTAAATAATATTTTGTTGTTTATTTTAATGCTCATAAACATAATAAAATATATTTAAACTTTTTTTCCTTAACTTTATTGCTTCAAAGTTATAAAATAACGGCGAAAGTGGTATCAAGGGATGTATGTTTTGAACAAATCAATAGAAAGGAGTAATAAAATTGGCAACACATGAAAAACGGTGCTTTCGAAATATGCCCCCTACTCTTAACAACCCCAAGACTATGTGCTCGTTGTGCCCTCGCAGGAAGCCTCCGCCTAAAAAGGCAGTTCGATTCGATTCTTACGTCGATACTTTCTCGATCTCCGATACAACGTCGACACATTACAAGGTGAGTTTTGATATTTATATAGTAATATAAATTATGTAAGCAGGAGTTCATATAACTTTCACATGTTTTCCGATTTTAAATTTGAAGTTTGATTATACCCGTACCTAACTATTTACTGATGAAGAAAGTAATATTATTTACTTAAATATTTATATAATATGAATAATATACTACTAGTACAAAATAACACCCGTATACTATTTTCTTTACATTTGTTAACTTTTTTTTAATTAAATAATTTCATTAATTCATTTTCAAAATAACAGGCTGCTTACAAATATATGTTGTATCCCATTCTAAATAGGTGCAGTACAGACCAAAATGTTTCTAGAAAGCAACTCATTATTATCAAAATCATTGGAGGAACCAATAACAATATTAAAACTTTCACATAATCTATCTCGGAAAGACTTTAACCTAAGAAAATTCTATTCTTTGAGCTGTTAAAGTCCTGCTATAAAAACTGACTCTGAGCTGATAATAATTAGTGTTATACTTTGTTTAGGAAATTAATTTATTATCATCAAACAACAATGTTGACAACAGGTTGCTATTTAAACTCTATTATGCGGTAGATACAAAAAGAGAGAGGTAAAATGCCTACTTTTGTTTAATAACAATTGGCAATTGTGCTGTAATATGTGCATACAGACTTTGTTTATATATGTGTGCATATTTTTGTATGTCAATGTCTGAAACATCTATGTACCTTACCTTACTGTGTACCTTAGTATACTTAAATGAATATTTTTTATTAAATAACTTGTGAAAACAATTGTTAATTGAAATATCACCAAGCAAAATTTTTATTTAAATATGAAATTATTTGAGTTGTATTAATATTAATTGTTATTTTTATTTGTTGCTTGCTTTAAAAACAGAAATTTAACTAGTGCGATTTTCAAAAAACTTTTACACTGCAATACGGTATACAATTTAATAGAACTTTTTGGGGAGCATTCACCATTTTGTCAAGAGTAAATTACATTTCTTTTAAAAAAAGGTTTAATCAACACATATACACTATTTAATATTTTCAGTTATACATATCATGTTCATGTATTAAAACAACAAAAAGAGCTCGTATATCTTTTTTATGATCACATTATGGCAATAATCTATTTTTCCAATTTTCATTTTCTTGTATTCAATGGTATATCAATAAAACACGTTCACGTATATGATGATGAAACTTTGCTACCACGGTGCCAATGGTAATGGCAAGGCAGGTTTTGAAACATGGGATCTCTATCAATAGCCATTGTTATTGGTTTCGTGGATGTTAATTTGATTAATATACGGTCCCGGTAACGTTGAGCCAGAAAGGACAGAGCGAGCCATGACACAGAAAATATTTGATTGCAGTGGACGTATCCCAATTATATTATATCCAGACTAGACTAAAGAGGACATAAAATGACCAAACATATTGTCAAGATAGACAGGTACGTTTGAACTATTTCATATTTTTATTTTATTTTATAAACCCATAAGCTAACCAACAGGCAGGCGAAGCTGCCCAATTATAGGATACAAAAGATACTAAACTAGATATTTCCTGAGCTAATAGACAGTAATTAAAAGAATGTTACAAAATTTTGTATACGTTTCTTTTAAACAGATGTAAGCTTAAGTTGAATAAGTTCGTAATTTCGTTGTTCAGTAAAGCACATAGATTGTACATACGAATACATCTAATAAGCGGAGAGTTTAAGAAGTAGTTAGATCTGATTCTTTCTATAGAAAAAGTTAGCCTAGTGCGCACTCGATGAGGACTAGCATTAAAAGATAAGTGACTTACAAAATGGTGGCTCAATAAGATTTTAGAGAAAATTTGCACTCTCTATCTGATTAACATACTTGCGATAGATCAGATTCCATAGGTGAATGAGCATTCCAAGATGGATTTGATAACGCTATTATAAATTAGAATGACTGATTTGTGGTTGCGAAAGCCTTTGGTGTTACGTAATACAAAACCAATATTTTATATTGTCTATGTTTAAGTCAATATTAATAAATATTAATGGGCTCATGTAAACTGCATTATTTTGCGTTTATTGAGATTTTAAAAAAGTCTGTGATTTTTACGATACATAATAAACCTATCGAGATCATTCTGGAGTTCTAAAATGTCCGATTAGGAATGAACTTCTTTTCTTACTTTTAAGTCATGCGAATGAGGCTGTTACTGAATGTTGAAAACAACTTGCAATATCAAATATGAAAATTTTGAACAGTAAGCGTCCCAAGGGACCTCTGAGGGAATCCATTCGCATTCGCATAAAGCGACTTTTCACCGTTCACAAAAACAAACTGAGTTCTATCAGTTAGGTAACTTTACAACAAACGAAGTAAGTTACCTCACACCCCGAAATTTCCAAGCTTCTTTACCACAGCGGGGTAATGAACCTTGTCAAAGCCTTAGAAAAGTCAGTGTACATGGCACAGGTCTCAAAGTATAGAAAGGTTAATATTATGGATACAAGGAATGAGGTTTGTAAGTACGGAATGTTTCTTGCGAAATCCATATTGACTCATGTCTATGTCATTCTTTATCATCAAAAATAATTGAGTACATATAACGGCTTCAAAGACTTTCGCAAAATGACATAGGAGCGAGATAAGTCTACAATTAGCTACTTCTGTGGCATCACCAGACTTCAGGATTCCAACGTTTGAAAATGTACCCGGTGCTAAACATTTATTAAAAATGATAATGAGAGGTAGTGCCAAAGTTAAAAACTGCGAAGGTATACCATCAGGCCTTTGTCCTTCTCTTGGATCTATAGCAGGCAGTATCTTACTGACAGATCACTCCGAAAAATTAAAGATTACGATACTTCTATCTCAGTAAGTAACTAGATGAAATATAAGACTGAGTATTATTCGACTCATACACGCTAGATTAGTAGTCAGCAAAAATGTGTGATATATCTTGCGAATCTGACCCAGTTACACCATTGGAAATATGTCGTCGAGTTATATTGGCCTCCCCGTCTGACTTCGCATTATACTTTTATTTTTAGTGGCCACATTGGTAGGAATTTTTATAATTATTGTATTAGCTTCATATTTTCTCAGGTCTATTTTATTGTATATAATATAGGGGGTTAAATTCGATTGCCTAAATAAATTATAAAAAGTCAACTTTTTTAGATGCACTTTTTTTTGAAAATGTATCAAAATAATTATATATATTTTAAACTTAGTTACAAAGTTTCGCAGTGTCAACCATAACGAGACTTATTTCGCAGATTCAAATGCTTTCAAGATATTTAAAATAATTGGGATTCAACAACGAAATTAGGGAAACACATCAAAAACAATACAAAAGTCAAATCATTGATGTTAATATATTTTCAACATATTAAGCGATTCCGCTACATTTTTTAATGTTAACCAGTTATTTGTGTCCATATATGTTTGAAAACTGCATTGCTAAATTTTAGAGGTAAGATCTTTATATAAATAAAAATATATTATATAATATACAAAAATAGTTTATATAATCATGCATGCATGCAGATAAATGCAAATTTTTCAAAAACCGGTTGCAATTGCAATGTACAGTATAACCTTCTCATCAAGTATTTTCCCAGTTTACTGAGGTTAGGTGATACATCACATTTAATTTTTGGTTTTAGAAATAAAGGCTGGAAACAGTGCCCGTTTTTCTTAATTAAGTTAAATAAGTTAACACATTTTGAGAAAATTGAAACTGAACTCCGAATTAAAATAATTTTAAATTTTTTTCGACATGTTCATGTTCTTGTCTAGATGTAGTAAACAAGACGTCAAATGGACAAAAAGTTTCGTCTTTGAAGAAAAAGACGTTAGACAATTAGAGCTAATTTTGTAATATCATTTTGCTAAAAACTTTTAAGTAAGGATACTTTAATCTTGTAAAAAAATGATTTGTAAGAATATGAATTAAATGAATGACCTTTTCTCGAAAAAATTTTAAATTATTGTTATAATGTATGGAACTATCCATGAAAAATGAAAATTATGCACCCTCTTTACATTGTTAAATTTTTGTTTTGTAGAGTCCTTCAAGCTCGGATAATAACCAAATAATTTCTGAATATGAATTACCAGAAAGAACCGAAGCAGAAAGTTCGTGGGAATGTGGATGACCAAAATATGTTTTTATTTTTTTTTAACTTATTTTCAGTTTTTAGTAAATAATCGACATAGTCATTGATGTTTGTTATGCAGCAACTTTTTGGTGCGATGAGTGAACCAAATGGGAAACTCAGTCCTGTTTATTACTTTAGTAGGTATGCGCTGTTGGATGTCCGAGATGTTAAAGACAGACACGTTCTGCTCTACTAAATCAGAATTTAGAATATCGTTCCACGCCAAATTAACAATTTTTTCGTTTATTAAGACATAGTTAACTAAAGAAAATTATTTCTTAATATATCTGTTGCAAGGAAATTTCTTGTACACTTTAAAATTGATAGTTATCTCAAGTACAGCAAACATATTATTTGAAATCATTAAATCTAAAATCCTATTATTGTGATTCTGGATGTTGTTAAGCTGCTTAAGATCTAGCAAGAAAAGGCTATCGCAAAAGAGGGGAGTATAGAACTCCGCGGCATCAAAGTGCACAAAAGCAGAAATATTCTGGTTCTATTCCCAATTTAAGTAGGTAAAATTCAAATCTCCAATAAATAGAAATTTGCTATCCGTATATCTATAGCAGATTGTTTCCAATTTTGATAGTAAAGCAACATAATTATTTGATCAGTCGTTTGGATTTAACCAGGATTCAGTAATACACACAGTATCAGAACACACTTAATTTCGTTCGAAGTTCTCTCGTGTTTTGATAATATATTGCAAAAAGATTATCAGGTATCGTTGAAAAAGAGAAAAAAACAAATTATATTGGAACCATATACATATACATATATATATATATATATATATATATATATATATATATATATATATATATATATATATATATATATATATATATATATATATATATATATATATATAAGGAAGAAAGTTATTTTAGCTGGTATAACATACTTTCATTATCAATGAGGATATATCTTGTATCCAGCAAAATTTGTTATTAGCGAAGTCTCTCGCAGATGTGTCTATAGCATGGTTTATAGAAACCAAATGTAGATGTGTAGATGTAGATTTTTTTGTACGATTTTTGTAGATTTCTTTCCTATGATAAGAGTAGATATGTAATGTGCGTTCAACAGCAATTTCGGTCGTTTTTACATGTAAATTCCCATAAGAAAATTTAAGGTTCATATTAGCGAAAATTGGTCCGGTCAAGTTCATTCGATCCACCACCCCTCTTAGCACCAGCCTACTTACCCTCATACCCTCCCTCAACTTTAACCGTCTCACTCAACTCTCACCCCCTTTTGACAGCCTTGGCGACTTCGATTTTTTTTGCAAGTATTCCAAATTTAATTACAATATTTTTCGGCATTGCCGACACTGCTGAGCCAAGGAATTGAGCAACACAATGACAAGCAACAACATCAGTGTGGTTTACAGTGATCCCTTTTTTCCGGAATTCCACATATCTTCAGGTTACCGTCTCGACCTTGCTGTGTCTCGAGATTCGATCTGTGGGAGGTACATTCATTTTTTGAGATAAATTCTTGTTTTAGGCTGCTAACTTCCTGAACTGCCTGACATACGTCCATAATATCCCATTATATCTAAAATATATGGAGGTATAGAAGAAGTACATGGAGTTATACAAGAGGAGGTATGAAGCGAAGATATATGAAGGTATAATGGGTTTTGTGTGAAAGTATATGTCAGGCATATAGAGTAGTCCAAATGTACCGATTATTTTGGACCGAGTCCTATCCCATTTCACTGTTCCTATTTCGGAACCACATCTTCAAAATAATAATTTGATGCGCTGCACCTAGAGGTTGCAGTAGACGTTAAATAAAAAAAAAACGACAAAAATGCCATCCAAAAAAGCTATAGTTTCAACTGTGCTTAAATTTAACTAGAAATTAAATTTGAATAGGAGTAAAATTTGCGTACTAATTTACATTTTGCAGTGCTATTGAAACAAATCGCGAATGTTAGATATGTTAAATTAGTTTACATTTCCTATTGGTAAGTGTGTCAGACGTAGCAGTCTGTAGCAATAAATAGCACTACGGTGATAAATCATCTATGAAACACGGAATTCTTTGTTCAGTCCCGGCTAACCCAGATTTTAAATTTATTAATATACGCTGCTGATTTAGTAAAAGTTAAAATTGCATCCGGTTTCATTATAAGTCGACTTTGGAGTAGTTTTTAATAAGCTCCTTCCTCTCAAACAATACTAATTACTCCGGATGCGGATATATTAAAGGAGGCCGATGAATTTCGGAAATAAGGCGTCCTTCTCATTTTTGAAATAAATCTTGTGGATAAATTTATTATTTGCAAATTGGAAATTACAAGAGCACACACCACGCATACCTTTCGGAAAAGATACCGAAGTAAGAGTATTCTATTATCGCCTGGTAATTTAAAAGGGAATTCCACGAAAACGATGTCATAAAATGTAGATTAAAAACACATTTAAAAAGTATAAATGGCCTCAAGTGGCTCTATGTTCTGTAATCTGACATTTTATATTCACACCGTTAGACCAATTTGCAATTTTATGCTTGCTCCAAGTTGCTCGAGGAATTTGCTAGGAATTTATTTCAACCTTGATACGGGTAAAGGAAATTCCGACGATTTAATCGAAAATTTCAACAAGTAAATTCAATAAACTACTGAATTTTAAAACGCGGGACACGGAACTGCATCAAACCAGGTTGCTGGCTATTCATTAAAAAAAATAATTTCTATCAAAATCAGCTTGCCCATTTTGGCAATAAGTCGATACAAATAGCTGGACGAGACAATAGAATCGCAAAACATGTCCTTTCAACCAACTGCTTTATATTACGGAGACGCCATTGTCTATTGTCACGGCAAAGCACATTACACCCAGATATCCTATTTACTACGAAATAATAAATGTTGAAATAGTGAAAGCGGTATATGCAGCACAACACTAATTGAAATTAACAAAAAAATTTAAAAATCGAAATAACATGTCCACATCGGTACTTGGAGGATTACTTTGCCAAAACCTTATTGCTGGATACCAAAAATAAATGAAAAAGGATAAATTTTGCTCAGTTTTAATAGATTTCGGTATAAATTTTGGTATCTGCAACTAGCTCACTCAATTTTTTTTTTGAATTGCCCAGTAAAACTAGTTCTTAATACCCAGTTCCAAATATATAGATGAATGATGAGTTTTCAACATAATTTTGTCAAGATGATCAAAATTATAAACTAAAAAAACAATATTTTTGAACTCTCCTTATGGAATCTGAAGTTCTTCTTTTTGAAAATCTTGTATATTCTTTTGAATGAAACTATAATTTAGTTAAAAAAAATATGTTTGCCGACGGGAGGATATACACAAAAAGTGTTTTCCGCCACATCTGTCATTAGAAAATTTTTTAAAAAGTGTCTAGACATTAAAAACTTCCGTTTTTTATACTTACGTTTGCCCCGTTATCTCGTCAAGCAATAAGAAACTGATTTTGTTATAGTTCCCCAGTTATTCCAAATTCACAAAACGTGATGGTTTTAATTTGGTAGAACACATTTGCAATGGAATAACGACCACTGGAACGCATCAGACTATGATTGAATTCTGGAAACGAGGTGAGGTTATATTGAATCGTGAAAGTAAGTTGTCTAATCGATACAATTACCTCGACGTGGTCCAGATTCAACAATAAGTCTGACTCGAATAGTTTGACTCCAAACGAATGAAATTGCCCTTCCAAGTGCAGATCCAAAAATTACAATAATCTATATTTAGTATGATTTTTATAGTTCACTCAGAACAGTTTCTGAGATCGCAATGGTTATTAATGATTTCTAAGGTGGATTGTTATTTCTAAAATATGAAAATCCTACAATTTTTGTACTAATTCGGTAATCTTACAAGGATCTTTTGTATATTCTAGAATAAACATTTTATGGCTACATCTACTCTCTTGGAACTAAAAATAGATTCAAGAAGAATAAAATCATATAAAGTTATTCTAAGTCTACAAGTGAATCACAAACATAATTTCTGATACAGGCTCATTCAGATAAAATCTTCGTGAAGACCATAATTCAGATGTGGTAGGATGTGATATTTATTTATTTTTTATATTTATTTATTTTCTCTGAGAACATAACAGTTTCAGGGCATCAATGCATTATATCTAATACATAACAACCCCCGCGTTCCAGCGTTTTGCTATCATATTATAAATAATATAATATAAATATTAACTTTACTTACATCATGAAAATATTCATTCAATTCAAATACAACATCTTATGACAATATTTCATATATTTTATTTAAATGACGCAGCTTTGTATAGGTTTCTGAGATTAAAATAAAGAAATATAAAAAATATGATGTGTCAAAACGGTAATACGGCAGCAAATTTAGCGAAGGATAAAACAGTTAATTTAAGTTATTATCATGTACTGAAAAAATAGTAATCCTTTCCATATTTATGATTTAACGGTTTTTTTTATTTAAAATATACATTATCCTGTATACCTAAATTTCTAAACACTAGTTGTGAAATCATGACCTATATAATAATAATTATCAATTAGAATAAGATTAGACTTTTAAGTAAATTTAATTAACATACAAATTATTGTCATAAATGTAATAAAATAATTGTTTACCAGGAAAATAGATTTCATAATTATCACATCACAATAGAAAAGTATCCATTCACTTTTTTTTTGTTTATTTTTAAAGTTGCAAGAAAATGTTTATGCATTGGAAGAGACTTTATATTACTTAAATGACTATTAAAATATATAACTGCAAAGTAGCATAAGATCCTCTAACATCCAAATTCATTTTTTTCTTATTTGTATTTCGTTTGTGTTTAGTGTTTGACTACCATTCTGGTATAATTTTATGTTTTCATTTACATTGTTCTAACTGCAATATTAAAAATTTTAAGATTTTAATTGACAGTAGACAATTGAAAGACAATATATTTATTGCTTCTAAGATAATCCATTCAGTACACTCATGGCAACGAGTTTCATGTTACGCTACTTAAATAATAAAAAAATTAATAGAAAAGAAATATTTACCTAATTATTATAATATAATAATTATAATATTACCTAAATAAACACCAAATTGCAAAAAATCGCAGCAATAAAATTCAATTAATTTCCATTATTACCCATACGAAAAGCAATGGGTTTGGTATATTACTAAAAAAAAAGAAGCAAAAAAAAGCAATTATTATTCATTCAAAATAAGCAAGAAATTATTCTTGTTGCTTTTTAGATAGTCGCTTGTAAGCGTTGAAATTAATTAGAATTATTGAAAAGCACAATCAGAGGTCTAAATCAAATTTGATGAAACCTTTGTCTTTTCATGGATCGAATCTTAATTAAGCAGTTAATTGTTAGTTTCAAAACAGATTATTTCGAGATACCAAGTTCCAATCGAATAAGGCTGTCTGGGGTGTTTATATGTTTAGCAATAAAAGTATTAAAATATATATTATAACTGATCTATAGAAGAAAGTGTGTTATTGTTATAGTTGAAAAGTATTTTGAGTATGTTAATTTGTGATACTGGAATTTTCTAAACTAAACTATTACCAGATGAATCCATTTGTTCTTTATTTATTAAAAGTTGACTGTTACGTCGTTGTCTTTCGGGAACAACAATATATTAATATATTTCTATAAAAGTGGAGTCAGAGGCTTGTTCTTCAAAATAAAAAAATTGAAAAACTGATTTAGGCAAAACAACTTCGGCCGACCATTTACAGAATTTTTTATTTGACGCCACCAAGCCCGAAGGTTTATCTTCTGGACGTAGAAAAAGCAATGGAGTGTGTAAGTATACGACATAGGGTAGTTCCTTGAGTGTCATACTCGATTTCCCATGCAAACTACCGACATAACTAACGGGGAAACGGCACAACGTGCGCCCAAGACAGACGGGTCGACGCCGAGCTCCAGCAGCATCCCGACGTCGACGTAGAGTATCAGGTTTCAGTGTTATCGGGTCTATCTTCACGGTCGGATTGTGTCGCACCGATCCCTCCAAAACGCGCAAAAGACGAAAATCTCACAAGTGTTTACTACTATCTCGATTTTACGCTCGTCGGATTTTTTCGCAGAGTTTTTGGCGCCGACGTCTGATACCGAAATATTAAGTTAAGAGCGAGAAACTCATTTCGTTTGGTTGGGTTTTATTGCAAAAAAAAAATATTTCTACTCAAATTGCGGCTTTTATTTAATGTCGGTAAGCTAAACTGTTTTAAATTAATTATTTCTAATCGTAATCCTGTTATCGTCTTAAAGTTGTCATAATAAATACGACAGTTCATGTGATGTATATCAGTTTTAGTTTTGATTTTAGATTTAAGAAGTGACAGTGGAAATTGTTATATTTTATTGAAAATTCTTTAATTTATAGTAATAATTTGTAACAACGCACGGCGGCTCCTATAAGAGTAATTATGAATGTAAGAATGAACGTAATCTTATGTAAATATATCATTAACTTTTGAAATTATATATGTTCTAAAATAATTCATCTTATATGTTAATTATAATTAATTAAGCACTATACCTACAGTCTAATCTTGAAAAGTTAGAAAAAAAATTTAAATGCAAAAAATGTAAGGGGTTTTATCTATTATCCATAGATATCACTGATAGTAACTTTCCTGTTAAACTTATTAATAATTTATTCATTGTTATGATGACGTATTATGTGACCAAAATTTTCAAATGAAATAAGGAAGAAAAATTGTTTTCAAGTAAATAAAATATACTATAATTACCAAAAGATAATAGGTAAAAAGCCCTAGATCTTTTATATTTAAAGTTTTTTTTTCTAGCTATTCAAGATTTGGCTGTAGGAATTTTGCAAAATATAAACAAACACCCTGTATTATATTAGAACTTTTCAAAGTAAGCAAAACTGTTTACAAATAAGATGGTTTTCTCATAATTTCGTCTATAAAACAATGTATAAAAATGTTTTGCAAAATTGGTGTCAGATGTGGGGTCACATATATATCGTTGCTTAATTCAGTTCCAGATATTATTTTGTTCTATTCGAGGACCTTCTTGAGTTTCAGATCTTCTTTTTATGACACGTATTATTGCCATTGATCGACTGAATATCTTACTCGAGGCAATAGTGCTTTAAATTATTGTTCATAACTCGAAATGCCGGGTGAAAATATGTTTCAAGTTTGAAAAATGGAAAGCATTGACGATATTTAAAAAACTTAATTAAATTACTTACACATAATTTTTCAGCTGCTATTTCAAAAAAATAGAACATTAACAAGCTAATTCGAAAATAATAAGCACTAACCGATATACATATATACTGTGTCGGGAAGCTAAAATATTATAGGTTCATTATTTCTAAAGCGACGTTTATGCTGTAATAGTAATAAGTAAGCTTGCGATAATAAATATGGCAGCTCCTCCTCCTACGGTTTAACCAATTTACAAAACTTTTACATTCATTAAAGGCAACAGAGAGAAAGACAACAGTATAACAGGTAGAATCAAACAAGAACAAAATATAACAATGACAATAAATACAATTGAGTGGAAGCACTGAACGGAACACATCAGAACCAATCAGAATTGTAGATATAATAAGTGACAGTGGAAATAAAATATTCCAAAATAATTCTAGTGTCTAACTAGCCACGTGCGAGTAAGTGAAATTGCATATCTAAATAACAGCACAATAATACGTGTTATGTACGTGTACATATTAGGACTTTTAAAAATCAGTAAAATTGTAAAAAAATAGTTAGTTTTTTCACAATATTATCAATGTAGCACTTCGCATAAAAATAATGTTCTGTAAATTGGTGTCAAATGTGGGGTACATCAATTTCGGTTATTACATATATTTTGGTATATTCCAGGAAATTATGGCGTCTAGGAAATTCATGTAAAAATATTCCACTGCTTGATTCATAACGCGAAATGCTAATAAAAAATATGTCCCACCTACTTCAATTGTGAAGTACGGAAAGTCTCCTATTTCAAAAACATAAAAAAAGCTTTTTTTCTCAATTTTGGAAAATTAAATACAATTTTTCAGTGTCTGAAAAGACCAGATCGTATACAAGGTAATTCAAAAATCAAAAACAGTAACGAATATTCATTTTGCATTTTTTAAGATAACTGAGATTATATACGAGGTGTGTTCGAAGAGCAACCTGGTATAGCCTTGAGTTCTTCCAGCATTTTTTTCTTTATCCTTTATCCTTATTGCTTTCATGGATTTCTTGAGTTTTGGGAACAGGAAAAAGTCGCGGAGGTCATATCCAGTGAATATGTTGGCTGAGAGAGGATTATGGTTTTGTTTTTTGCTAAAAAGTTAGACACAAGCAACGATGAGTGAGCAGGTGCATTATCGTGATGCAACATCCATGAATTGTTTTCCCACAATTTCGCCCACAAACGGCGCATAACTTCAAGGTATGCTCTTTATTGACCATAGGATCTTGTGGTAAGAACTCTTGATGTACTACGCCACGATAATCAAAGAAAACAGTAAGCAAAACCTTGACATGGGCTTTGGTTTCGACGTCGTAAGCATATACCCATGATTCGTCGCCGATTATAACATTTTTGAGCAAGTCAGGATCATCATTGACGTCGTTTGACAGCTCTTGAGCGATGCAGTTTCTGAACAAATTTTGCTTCTACACGTTTCATGCCCAAAACTTCGGAACAAATTGCATTGCACGAACCAATTGAGGTGCCTACGTCTTCAGCCATTTTTCTAATAATGATTCGATGATTTCTCAACACCATTTCTTTCATTTCTTCAACGCTTTCATCAGTTATTAACGAATTGGGGTGTCCAGAGCGAGGTTCATCATCGTCGCCTTCTCGGCTGTCTTCTTATAAACATTATTTTGCTCAAAGTAGATACACTATATGTCCTTGGCAACATTTCAAACGTTTTTCAGCACTGTATTCCATTTTTTACACAAAATGTTATGCAAATTCTTTATTCCATTTTTTAGCAGAAAACCACCGAGATCCCGTAACACGTGTAACGCTTCTGTCTCACAAAAAAAAGTAAACGTGCAAACTATGAACATATCGATCGATTGTACGTAACGCGCCCAATTACAAGTCACCTTACATTTTGAACACACCTCGTATATTATTTCCCTTGTAATCATCAAATTGCATATTCCTTGCTGTTTGAGATGTTTTTTAAGTTCTTTTCTTGCTTGTATTGCAATAAAGTTAACGTATTAATTCGTTTCCAGAAACCGACACATTTAATCAGATTTTTTTGTATTTAATTGGCCGTATCGCGTGGCTTAACGTAAGCCTTAGTTGAGTGATTTATCTTCCAAATCTTGGGGATTAAATTCGTGTTTGGGTCGAAATACGAAAACGTTTGGGACAATGACGTGCCCCAGCACGTAAATCTGCAGGGGGTGTTCACCAAAGAAAACGGTTTATTTAACATTTTGACATTATATTTGCATATTTTTTCTCCGCCGTGGAGTTTCTTTGTTTCTTTTAACGTTAAAGATAACGTTGTTTTAATTAAGTACGACGTGCAATTCGTTTCCTGAGACCGCATTTCAATGGTGTAAATAATATTGTACATTAGAAAGAAGTGACTTTTATTTTGTTTGTTCTTTAACGATTTTCTAATACTGCATTTCAAATTCTTCACAATAATCAACTTTGCGTACTGAAAAAGAGCAGATTTACAAATTTATGGTGAAATCTAAATTGAAACTGTTCAGTAGACCCAAAAAAGCTCGACAACTGGTGTTAAATTGCAACTAAAAGCTTTTTGAAGTACATTTCGTTGATCGTGGCTAGTTGTAAATTTCACAGATGTACAACAGGTTTAACGGGTAACCATGGAAATGCACTTTATTTTTCAAATTACTTAAAATAGGTTTGTTCAAATTACATTACTACAATAATATGCACGCAAAAATAACAAAGTAAGCAGATTCATGATACCTACAATTACTTTAGAAATATTTATATTTGATTTTCAAAAGTAGCCAGCAAGCAGATAAGAACTACTAATTTTTTTTGTGATCCCAACATTATGATAAAATCTTTGACAACAGTTTCACCAATACATATTACTCAATTATTATGGCAAAATTAATTTTATATCTATATTTTATTTTTTAGTATTAGCTTAAAAATAAAATTATGTAACTGAAAAATAACCAAGTTACGAAAATTCCGTAGCAATTTTTTAATTATATATCTACATACAATACTAGGGGAAAATCTCTTTTATTTGCACAGAACATAAAAATATAATACGACCTATACATTTTTTTACTAAGCATTTACATTTGTGATTAAATTTTAAAGTATACGTATATAAATGTTCTAATCTAATGAAAATCTAGTGATCAAGTGACTTACATATTTTTTAATCTCGAAAGTAAACTAAAATATGAAAGTCCTCAAAACCACCGAAAAGTTTAATTTGACGAAATACTTATACGTGGCGTACAAGGTGGATTTAAATTATTTTAAAAAAAGCGGATTGTTATTTACTGTTTTTAAATATCGTTAATCTGAAACACAGAAAGAGCGTAAAGAGCGATGTCGAAAGAGATGGATCGATTGAGAAAAAATGCTGATTATACCCGACTAAATATACTGAATTAATTTCCAAGTAAATTTATTTCCGTATTGTCGATGTTTATTTGTCTGCAACAAAATAATTATCATATGGCGTGTTTGTGTAAATCGTACCTGGCACAAATTCGATTTCGCTTGGGGTCTCGAGAAATTCGTTAGGACATTTTCTACGAGCGGAGCCTACAATTATCGGTCTGAATGTCGAACATTTGCGTCGCTAACTGTCGTCTCGTTATGCAAATCTGCGTCAAAAGGATAATTTCGATTGTGAAGTGCGGAGGAAACATCCAAACATGCAATGCAAATAACGGAATTTTGCGTTGCTAAAATGTGACCTGTGAAATTGTAGCCGTAATCCACTTTCTGGTTTCGTCGGAGGACGTGAAGTAACGGAAACTATTAGTGTCGTATTATGTTCATGAAACCGTCAAAGGAGTACAACGAAAAGAAGTTTCGAAGACTAAAAAAATTCCGGTTTTTCGGTCGAGCTAAGGTTTACCTCGCCGTTCGATGGCCGATGTTGGTAAGCATTAATTTATTTTATAACAATCCTATTCAGTCGTCTTCATGAAAATGAAATGAAGGAAAATTCATTAACTCGCAGAGGGCTTAGTTTCGATGAAAATGAACTCAAGGTTTAAAGAGTATTTAGATTTTTTTTAGGCATAACACGTCCAGAAACTAAAAGACCTTTCATTGTTTTTTTATGTGAATTAACTACAGGTCACTATTATTAAGTATGAAGGAAAATTAATTTCAGGCTACCATAGTTGTCCACTAACGACGTCAACACTTTAGTAGCTGCCGAAAAAGTTGTTAATATTTGTTATGAAGACAGTTCCTTGAAATTTCCGCTTTTTCCAGTAAGGCTCCCCGTGGTCAAGGCAATGGAAGTTCAAAGTTCGATATATTCTCGCCCACACTAAGAGAAACGGAGAGTTTAGAAATATTTGATCCACCATTCTTCAATTAAATTGTTGCAAAGACGATTTGTAATCAGTTTTTGGTAAACTACGTTCACAAACAAATTACGAAACCCGTACCTCGACCACACGAGATAATACAGAGTTATTCAAAAAGAAAGATAGAAACATGATTCAAACGTTAATTCAATATGAGCACCGTACCTTACACGACAAAGATCATAACAGTGGGTCAGTGGGTAATTTCTTACCACACACGAATCAGCTGGTCTTTGGTTATGAAATTCGCTCAAGAAGGTCAGGCTTAGGAGGGATAAAAGCACGTTCTTTCACGTAACCCCAGAGATAAAAATCGCAAAAAGTAAGATCTGGAGACCTGGGAGGCCATCGTCGATAAAGTTGATCTTATGCTCCTCCTCTTCCTGTCTGTCCTGTCGTGTCCTAAAATGGGGTTATTCAAGTAACGTCGAACATCTAGAGAGAAATGAGGGGGGAGCACCATCTTGAATGAAGATGAAATCATCTGAGGAAATAATCAGTTTTGAAGCATATCTAGCTACGTTATTCCTGTCACAGTTTTCTTTGGTG
Organism: Cylas formicarius; assembly: GCF_029955315.1. Taxonomy (NCBI): domain Eukaryota; kingdom Metazoa; phylum Arthropoda; class Insecta; order Coleoptera; family Brentidae; genus Cylas; species Cylas formicarius. The sequence goes on from NW_026844334.1 coordinate 15,577,861, forward strand.
AATCTCTTTCATTTTCCAAAACTGCAGCAGGATTTCTAGTGGGCTTTAACGTTTTGGCCATTAACTTTACCAGGAAGATAAAAAGTGAGAAAAATTTAGCGTTCTTCTTTCGTATCATCTAGCATGCTACTGCAAAATTCATACCTTTTGTTGTAGTCGTCAGGACGCCATGCTTGCAATAATTGCAGTTTGTGTGGGCATACCTTTGGTTGAGAAATGTTAATTGCTTGCTTGCCTTGTGGATTTCTTTGGACTCCTTTCGTAAAGTGAACGAACACACTGGAAATACTCGTTCAATGTGCGAGGTTGTCCCGTGCTTTTTTCTTTTCAACCATCTTCTACGAATTTTCAATGGCATTCGTATGATGAGGTGGTTGTATTTTAAATTGATGACGAAATATTCGCCGAACTGCAACAATAGAGTCTAGTTTTGCCAATTGTAGAACACAAAAAGAGTTCTTCTGTGCCAATGCGGCCATTATCGGCACTTTTTCCGTAGTAATAATAAATATTGCAGTTTTTTCAATCCATTAACATTAGAAATATGTTTCTACCTTTTGTAGTTTGGAAGTAATAAATGTTTGAAATTTGCTTTCTTTTTGAATACCCCTGTATATGCTAAGGGTTCCAATATTTTCTATATTTATAAATTATGAAACAAAAACTAAACTTTCATCTGAACGATATATTTATATAATTATTCTTCTTCCACGAAAATTAAAACGGTTTGATTTCGTCTCAAGTAGCATTTTTCGTGTCAAATTCGTCCTAGTAGATTTCGCATTTAACAGATTGACTCTTAGTAAGCACGTTTGATTGCAAAACAACTCACCATTATCTGGAAACTACTGAAGCTCCAGAGCTTGAAAATTAGGAAATTCTTCAATACGGTAGAACTTCCAACGATTTAAGGCTATTGAAAATATTTGGGTCAAAGACATCCTGCGTTGTTTAATTCTTATCATTAGGTATTAAACGATTCTAATTTACTAAAGCAATCTAGTCATAAAATTTTTTATTGATTTACCTTTTTAGTAGTGAAGTTTTCAAACTTTAAAACAAAAACACAAATCACAATCATTATTTCTTGTATAAATTCTTCTTTTTTTAGTTATAATAAAAGTCTGACGATAATTACTTATTTTATCGAAACATGTTGGCTTTCTTCTAATGCTAATAAATGTGTTTCTTTAATTTATTCAACTCAACAACATTTTTTGAAAAGTGGAAACTTCATTAGTTATCTTGTATGATAACGATTGTACTTAACAAGTACTTAAAATTGTACGCTTTATTGTTAGTTCCAATTATTGTCTCCACTAACAAATGCAATCCATAGTATAGAAATATAGAAGATAACATTTTATGAAGCTCAGAACTCCCAGCAAGACAAAACTTTTTTCTAATCCCTTCTGTAAAATATCTGTGCACCGATCCAGCCATTTTGCCACGTCAGCTTCGTTTCCCACGGATCCGAGCCATTTCGGACATTTCTGGAATATTAGCGCAAATGTACAACAAAACTAACGGTCTTAGAAAAAGTATTTTATGCAACAAGTTTGGTAAACGGCATTTGAGTCACGTGTTTATATGGCACAAGCGGAGCGAGTGTTTAATAAATTTAATAAAAATTTTCTACTCATACACCAATCAAGCGGGGGAGAGTATCGTTTTACCACCAGTTTCATTTCCCATGGATCCGACCTATTTCGGACATTACCGCACGGATTTGGGGCAATCGGATGTTTTCGTAGAAATTACCGCAAGCCTTGAATTTTGAGGTTTGTCAATTCTGACGGACATGTCAGTGAATGTATTCGTGTTGTTTTGCAAAAATGTAGCCGAAAACTAACGGTTGTAGAAAAACTAAGTACGCAGCACATTTGGTAAACTTTTTAAATTATTCATTTTTTAATCACTCGTTCCGCTGCGCTCCGCTCGTGCCAAATAAGGTCGTGACTCAATTGCCGTTTATCGCACTTGTTGCATAATATACTATTTTCTACTCCCGTCGGTAAAATAACTAATTACACACCGATCTAGAGTGCGAGAAGCGTCACTTTACCACGTCAAATTCGTCTCCCACGGATCCGAGTCGCTTCGGACATTTCCGAGATATTACCACAAAGTATAGTATGCAACAAGTTTGGTAAACTTTTTAAGTCACTCGTTAATTAAACACTCGCTCCGCTCGTGCCAAATAAACTCGTAACTCAAATGCCGTTTACCGCACTATTGTGATATTCGATCTAAATTTTAAATATTAGATTTTCTCGACGATTTGCCAATATTTAAATTCAAACAATGGTGTCGAGAAACATTCAAACCATATTTGAGTTGAAAAAACCAATCTCATTTGCATCAAATATATTTTACACAAGCTCCTAGATACTGTGTAACAGAAAGTTGTACACAACCACAAAGCGGGATTGCAATGAACGCCATCATTTTCGGTTGCGTTCGTAATCCGCATATTGTTTATATTAATTCAATTTGCCATCGAATTTGGGCCCGTGGCCATATTTCAAGTAACACACGGCCGGCAGTATTAAAACCAGAAAATGGCTTTTCGCCACTTTTATTGCCTCTAAAATTCGAAAATTTACGGGCGGCGATAGGGTAATTGTTTTATGAACTTTACTGAACAATGCACCTCCTGATTGTTTGTAAACGATATATTCAGCGCTTTATCAGGAAAGCAACTTCAGTTGACTCAAATTAGTTATACTTTGAGTTTGGTATATAATGGAGTCTCGAGAGAATTTATTAATTTGCTACATAACTTTACCATCGAGATTTTATTTTTGATAATAGTACTGATAATCTTTTATTAAAATTTACCCTCGAATTTGCCATATCATTTTAACCAGGATATTATCGAGAGAAAGCACTATTAACCTCCGATTTATTTATTTATTTTATTTATTTATTTACTTTATCTTTGGGACACAAGCAGGTTAAAGCCACAACAGTACCGTGTTAAGAACTCAGTTTTGCAAAAGAATAGAACGCTTAAGAGAACAATTTCGTGATATATTCTATTTAGTCGCATTTAGTTTTAAGTTAGCGTAGCTCTACTTTGAAAAACTCAATAAAGGTAAACTAAACAACTTATATTTGAGTGAAAAGGAATATTTTTGCTTTTCTGAGATGTGAGATAGATATCTTGAATTTTGCACTTTTAAATATTCTATAAAAAACATAGTTTCTAAAAAATATATTATTTTCTCATGCAAATATTTAATGAAAACTCTTGATACTGACATTTTAGTCTGCGCGAACCACAAAACCATTTTTTATATTAATAAAATCAACTCTTCAGAATAAAAATAATTCAATTTGGTTAACATTTGCTACCCTCTGGATCGAACTCCAAAACGAAAATTATCATTAACCAAATGAAACAAATCATAACAAAAATTGTGCGCCGTTTTCTTCGCACGACTCGGAATTCATCCAATATAGCTCACAGGAACGCTGTTCCCATGTCGATATTTTTCGTTTCTTACAATTCCCGTTGTTCATATATTTCTAGAGCGCTTGGAACGCGAAAAGAGAGCAAGATGTATTCAACATCAAACATAAAACGTTATGAAACTTTCCTTTTTACTGGGCCCTTTGAGACCAAGCATTCATTAAAGAGTTCTCAAAAATTGCGACCTGGCTTGCCGAGTTCTACTGCGCGCCCCAAGGTTCTGAGTTTGATAATGTGATATTAACGTTCCACTGTGTTCCTTGCAACGTTTTTTATTATCGTATGAAATTGACTTCTTCAATTACACCGAATATCTGTAGATTTAAAGTCAGACATGATGAATATATAATTTTTAATTTAAATCTTATTGTTTTCTATTTTCATCACTGTACGTAAATGCAATTTCAAGTAACTTAAGAAATGTGTCAATCGAGAAGAAATTTTTTACCCAAACTATTAACTAGTACGTAGAACTCCACGGCTCAAAGTATAGTCTGTCTCAATCTTTATCTTGCTAGCTTTTGTCGACAGTTATGGAAGTTAGCTGTCGACGGCAATAAATCGGGGAAAACAAGAACTACAAGTTCAGATTTTCACGAAATTATATATTTTTAACACCGTGTCTTTATCAAATGATTTTCATCAAGTAAAAGCCGCCTCAGTTCAATTTTAATTAAAGGACAGAACATTAGCGACGAACTGTCAAAGGTTTTATTTATTTTATTTACGTAGGTATAATCTTATTGAATTGCAGAAAGAAAAACAATAACGTTAAATATATACAATAAATTCAAAGCTAGGAATATCTATACATAATTAATTAATTAATTATTTTAAATGTCAAAATATAATTCTGTTGCACTATCAGAGTCGTCATTGAGATAATTCGGTTAATCACATTTTTTGGTTATGGACATATGAGTTAAGGACTTCCAAAAGTTGCGCTTTTTTGTAACTGAACTCACAATAAATATATTCCTGAATTTCTTAAGGCTGGTGCTTTGCGTAGCAGACAGCTTGCATTGCATTATCCCTGACAATAAAACTCTTATTGGGAATATTTTTTAAAAGATTGTTTTGAAACCAATTTTCGAAAAGTTCTGCACTTTTATCCTTGAATCCTTAATATTGTTTGCTGACAACAGTAAGAAGTTTGGGACATCGTTATGGTGATGCGTTTTCCTTTATTTGAAGGTGCTTTCGTCTAAAAGTTTTGTTTCATGAAGGTAATTATGCATCTGTTATTTAATCTATGCCTTTTAATTTCTTGAAGCCAATTAAATCTCCCAGGACTTAATCTATGTGATTCCATTACTACTTGCCTTTTGTCTATTTTGCGGTATTTAAATCCCATTTTACAAACAACTCTATGAAGGGTGGCACGGCTTATATTTATATTGGTTTCGTCCTCTTAGTAACAACAAGTAGGAACAACTGTGCTTTGATAAAGACAATATATTTTTCTTCTTATTAGATCCTGATCACTATTGTCTATACGGTGAGTTTAAAAAACACTACGTTTATTCCTTTTCTTCAATTCTCCGCTATTTATAATAAGCCTTATCGACGATATTGGCGTTTTAGTATACAGATTTCTTTTAAAGCTTCGGGTTGAATAAGTCCTCTTCTGAATTAAGTTTCATACACATTTTTCACAACCTGTTTTGTATCAAGCGACAAATGATTTCGACGCGGCATTGTAATATTCTCGCAAAATAACTTTTTTGAAACGCACACAAATGGTCAACAATTAAGAAATATATTAGAAAAAAAATACCTGTCCCACCCCTGCCTTGTCACTCAAGTAAGAGTACATTTTTTGTTAATGGCTTTACCCATTAACATTCAAAAAATTCTTTTTACAAAACTCTAAAATCTTTCAAACTTTTTAAAAGCATTGATACGCTTTTAACCGGAAACAGTTTGTCATATGTCGATAGTACTTCACATCTTAAATTTATTCCGAAATCCTGATTCTCAAATACGCAATCCTGCCAATTTGTCAAAATTCTTGGAGCCAAAGCCAGTCTAAACTACCACCGAATAGTTTACTAATAATAGCCCAGTAATCAATTTATTAGATAGGTGGATTCATATTTTAGGGGTCACATTTTATCAATTTTGGATTTAGCTCGTTTCGAAGTCCACTGAAGCAATAAATTAAATCTCTAAAGTTATTAAATTGACTTGCGAAAACCGAAGTCTTAGTGGGTCAATTTTAATGGTTTTAGTTTCCTGAAGCGGTCTCTCAGAAAGACGAATTTGTTTGTTAGTGCGGCAATCTTGCTATTCTTTTTTTATTTTCCCCTACTAATGGGCCCCCGACTGCAGTGACCGAAAGGGACATTTATGTAACTTCATCAAAGGATGGAATACCTATATGCCTAATATTTAGTTGTGGACTTGTTAGTCGAAACCGGAAGACCAGAACTTTTAACAAACGTTCCGTGACTATTCAGCAGTTGAAGGGGTTGCGGAAACTTTATTTGCGCGGTAGTCTCGATAATGAACAATAATGCATTTTTATTCATATTTCTCTAACTTATCTTAATCACAGAACAAATATATATAGTGTCTAATAATATACGTACCAAACATAAACTTATTTCTAATTGTAAACGGACGGTCCCAGAAATTTGAATAAAAAAAATTAGTTAAATCGGTCAAAAGAAAATGTTTCGTCATTTTTCCTAATATCGCACTTCGTGTCCCTTACTGAGACACCCTGTATATGTTTAAAAAAAATCGCTGGTAATACTAATTTCAATACTAAAATATACATTTTCCTAATATTTTGTTCATATATTAAATGTTATTTTTTTGTAGAAAGTTTTCCGTAAAAAAAAATACGACCTCATTACGACCCTTAAAACTTGCTCTTTTTCGACATTTTATGAATGGAAATTAGCATTGCAACTTATTTTTCCGGAATATTTTGCTTCATTTTTTTACACCACTTATCTTTTTTTGGTCGTAAATTTTCCGTCAAATAAAATTGTATTTTTTTATATACCGAATTTCATGCCCAATATTTCGTTTATGGGTTAGATATTACTTTTCTGTCGCAAATTTGTCGAAAAACAACAAAACTGTTCTTTTTACATTTGTTTTTTATTAACCTGGATCCGCAAGACCTTCGGTTTTGAGATACGGAGTGTTAAAGGTTTTTTGGTATTTTATGTTATTTGAGGAACCATAATTTTTGTTTGACTTGTTATTTAAAAAAGTATTGAGAACGGCTGCTCACTACAAAGAACCATTCTCGAAATTTTGGGAATTGAAATAAGCATGTTTAAAGTAATTTTACCAGTATTCTTATTTTCTTTTTTTATTTCTACCAATAGTAATAAATAAAGTAGTATATTATTATATACAAAAAATAACACAACTTTAAACTTTAATATAAAATATATTATTTAGAAATTTTCCGGATTCCCCGGAGTCGGTTGTTGATAAATCATACTTCACTGAAACTGCTTCAGTTACGCTCTGAGGAAGTCATGAGGATGATTTACGATTTATCAACAACAACCCACGCAGAAATTTGTTTGAAAAAAATGAAGAATATTGTACATAACTCGATCCAAAAATTGATTTGAATACCCCAGAAAATTTTGTTTTTCATCCCCTTAATTATGATTTCTATAATAATAGATTGTAGAGGGAGAAGATAAATGATCGTAATGCCATATATTACCTTTTTATTGTAAAGTCAAACAACAAACTTGAATTTTTGAACAATAATATTCGTAGTGAATAGCATTCGCAGCTAAATTTGAAAAAACTAAATTCAGAAGTGAATTCTTCTACTGCATAAGTGAAATTATCAACGAATCAAATAAATCGATAAAATTTTAAAGGTTTAAAAGGGCAATTCAGTTTTCGACAGTATTTCAAATTATTTTCTACTAAAGAATGTCGCTTCCCTCTTTAATGGCAAAAAGATGTAGATGTAGATTGATTTACGGATATACATTTTAGATTTTTTTTAGATATATAGGGTGTTTCGCGGTTGATGGTACCTTAGATGTATGCGGCAAATGCTATATTGAATTGTTTTGAGAATTTGGTTAGTTCCATAAGCGTCGATGCTCTATAGATCTAAAAATGGTTAATGCTGCGACTTTGTCGCTTCTTCCAAAAAGTAGCATCAACATTGAAAATTTAAATGAGACACCACGTATATTATTGCATTTTACGATACGCCAGTACTCTATGATTGTTTTTGAGTAGTACATACCTTATATGTTCAACGGTTTTCGAGAAAATAATTATTTTCTTCATTTTTACGACCAAAACATAGTTCCAATTAAACTCTTACAACGACATCTGGAGCCAGTAGAAAATTAAAATTTTTGGTTGGCTTAGGGAAGTATCGAAAAGAATTTCTTTATATCGAACTACATGATACAGGGTTGGTCAAAACTAATGATTATCATTTTTTTAAGGGAATACTGTGCATATTATCACATATTCTAATAGCAGACTAAATTTCCTTTCGAATAATGTATCGTATCCCTATACGTCATTTGGTTTCTGAAATAAAAACAAGTTTCTCTGAAAACGATAATTCATCTTTCAGGTGACCGATGAAGCAAAATTTTCAGAAGATGGTATTTTCAGTCAAAGCAATGAACACTTTTGGTCTGTCGACAATCCTCATTCCACAAAAGAAATGAGATTTCTAAGAAAATTTAGCTTAGGTTTCGACGTTTGAGGCCGTGGTATTGGCCAGCAAAATCGCCTGATATCACGCCATTAGATTTTTCCCAATGGGGTGCGTTAAAGCCACGCGTCTATTTCACACCTGTGCAGAGCAAGGAAGGTTTACATCATCGGATTGTACGATGATCTGAACGAGATCCATCGTAGATAAAAAAGGTCACTGCCATCAGTCCACTTGAACGGAATTTAAATTTTTTAGAATTTAATGGTGAACACATCAAACACCTAATGTAAAAATTGGATTCATTTTTCTGCGTATATAGGGGGTTAAATTAAAAAAAAATGTTTTTTCGCCATTTTCGTATCTCCTAAGCAAAATATTAAGAAATAATATACACGTCCTCTAAGCCACGTCCAAAAGTTGGACTTTCTACTGGCTCCAGTGACGTAGTAATAAAAATGTAATTGAAACTATGTGCAAAAAAAAACACTAACGATAGGAATAGGAACGTATTAGTGAAAAACAATCATAACGAATTAACGGATCCGTAAATACAATAATATACGTTATGTCCCTTTTAAAATATCAATGTTGATGGTACTTTTTCAAAGACGAGCAGCAATAAAAATATTTTAGATCGATAGAGCATCGACGCTTATGGAACTAACCAATTTTCAGAACAAAAAGTCTAAGTAAACTAACCAAAACTAACCATCAACAGTGAAACATTCCGCAGACACCGTAAACAACTAGTGTTGGTGTTTATTGAAAGAAAATTCGATCGTCGATATACATTATAATTTGCTAAAGATATACATGGCAAACAAATAGTATTGGTGCTCATTGAATGAAAATTCGTCGCATCGGAATCCTAGCTATAAATGTATTTTGAAAATTTACTAGATATCGTGAAGCGATGCATAAATTTATTCCATTTCAATTCATTCGGTTCAAGTCGTAGTATTAATGCCATTTTGCACAAACCAGCGTGCAGATAAGACATTACAGACGTGCGGAGAGGGTCTATAAACGGGAAGTTTGCCGTGTGCCGATACCAGATTGAAATTCCGTCGAGTGTGAATGTGTACAGGGTATTCCAACAAGTTCAATTGCACGGGTCTACAAAATTAAACTTTTTGACAGATGCTTTTATTTTTAATACTGATTTTATATAATTAATTAAAAAATTTAAATAATTAATTTTTTTATTTAAAAGGCTAGCGGTCCTTCCTAAATAAAATATTGACATAACTCTTTTTCGCGATCCTGGTAAAAGTTTGATATGACGCCAGGTGCTAGTAAATGTTTGTCATGAAGTTTGGACGCTAACCACTCGAATGCATCCTTTGGAAGATGCAAATATTTAATTAAATCATTTAATTCGCTCTCTTTAAACACTTCGGGCTCTCTGAAATCTGGTGTGCTCTGATTCTGACGATACGACGTTTTCTAATTCTCTTGGGGTGGCAGGTTTCGGTACATTTGGTCCATTGTTTCTTATTTTTTCTGTTGAATCCTTGAAACATTACACGAACAAAAATAAAAATCATCACTGTGATTCCCAGGCTCTTGCCATGCCATAGGAACACCAAAGCTTAAATATTCCTTCCTACCTTTTTGCCAGTTTCTTAATGCTTTAACGCAAACGAAACAAAAAGTATGAGAGCCCAGGACTTGTCTTGGTCGCCAAATTTTACAGCAAAATAAGCGTGGTATACATTTTACACAAAAGAAGTTATAGTTTGCATTTGCTTTACACACTTCTTTCCATATTTATACGTTCTAGAACACTACAAATACGCAACAACGAAGACAACAGCCGCACGAACACAGCAGCACGACGACCATTACAACCAAACTGCGCATAAGCAGGTTGCAACGCGATATTAACGCTTCTGCACCAACTGTGTTTCTTTGCAGAGAAATCTAATATTATCCAGTGCTGCCAAATCACATTTAATTTCATAAAAATCAATTCATTTGAAAATCATGATTAACATATTCATGTAATAGGTATGTATACTACCTTATCTCAGAAACTATAGTTTTATATTTTTGTTATTATTATTATTTTTAGTTGTATATTACTTCATTTTTGAATTCTATACAAAATTCTAGACATATTATGTGTATAATATCCTATACCTAAGTCTAGGCGTTTTTAACATTTTTAATTTTTTATGGGGAAAATGACGTTTGCAGGACGTAAAATATTTGCCAATTTCTTCATTCGGAAGCATTTATTGTTTCGCTTGAGTATGTTTTTTTGTAGACAAAGGACTCGAATAACGGATTTCATAAGTAATTTTGATTCATAACAATACAGAATACGCGAAAATTAATATTTTAAATTTACAAAAATTGCTAAAAAAACTTTTTTTTAATGGAAAATACCTATTTTTATAATTATGTCATATTTAGCATCAAAAATTTAGGAGATTTTATATTAAGTTGTATATGGCTACTATTTTACCTTTTTGAAATATTTCCTTTTAAACATTTGTCTTTCACAAATACTTTGCTGTTGCCATGTAAGTCCATTTAATGTAAGGTGGCTATGACGGCGTTTAAACAAAACAGGTGTTAGAAGGCTTGCATATTACACACAGAGGAAAAGATTGATATGTTAGAAAGTTCCATATCGAACAATAAAAACCGGACCCTGGCTCTTAGAGATTATAGTAGAAAATTTCCATTAAGGAGGTGCTCAGAAAAAAAGAATATATGGAACTTTGAAGAAAAGAAAAATAGACGTCGTCATATTTTAAATAATGAAGAGCAACTTAATATTTTGTTGCATTTTGCAGATACCCCTGAAGATTTAACCCGAATTGCGTCTTTAGATCTAGATGTCAAAAGAAACAACGATTCGAATGTGCCTTTAAATTAGCAACTGTAAAAACCATAAATTCTGTCCAGTGCAGAAATTAGTGCAGCGGGATTACAACATCAGGTTAGATTTTTGCAACAAACTTATGCAGCGACACTTTTCATAAAATATAATTGCTAATAATATTATTTGGACAGATGAGTCCATAATTACAACCTCAACTAAAATTTTTAATCATAGAAATACTAATTACTGGACAACCAAAAATAATAAAAAATATATGGAAGTTACAAGTTCAGGTGGAACTTCTGTCAAAGTATGGTGTACCATTTGGAGGTTCAGAATTTTTTGATCAGAATGTAAATTCCCAACGCTACTGGGAACCTTTAAATATTTTCCATTTCATTGTTGAAAAGGAGGTGCCTGAATGGGGACGACGAAATTTAATTTGGCTAGCAGTAAGGCGCTCCTTATCAGAAAAGTGCATGAGCACCTATTTAAATGCACACTATGTAGAAAGGATTGGAGAGAATGGTAGTTGCGCCACCAAGGACTTAACAAACCTAGATTTATTTCTATGGGGTACACTTCAAGATTTAGTTTATAAACACAATCCGTCAACTGCCGAGGAACTTAAACGTCGGATAAGCGAAGGTATCGGATATTTAAATGGGACTGAAGATGTTATAAATGCCATTATGTATTTAAAAACCCTCTATACTGCTTGTATTGCTCAAAGGGCAAGACATATTGAACAACTGTTACAATAATTATTATCCTTTGTAAGCTATTAAATTTTTATTGATCGTTCATTAACAAAAAAGTACCCAACGTTCTCGCTTATCCTTGGTCTTTGGATCTTCTTAAGCGCATCGGCAAGATTGAATTGGTTACCACTTGCTTTGTTCAAACACCTTCATAACGACCTTACACTAACTGAACTTATAGGGCAACAGCATATTATTTGTGATAAACAGATGTTTAAAAGGAAATATTTCAAAAAGTAAAAACATTGGGCATATACAACCTTATATAAAATTGCCTTAATTTTTAATGCTAAATATGACAAGATAATGGGTAGTTTCCTTTTGAAAAAAAAGTTTTTTTGGCAGTTTTTTTAACTTCATTTTTAATCTTATTTTTCGCGTACCCTGTATTAATACCTATCGAAATTTCTTATATAATCCGTTCATTCGAGTCCTTCGTCGACAACAAAACTTACTTAAGTGAAACAATAAATGCTTCTGAAAGAAGAAATTAGCAGATATTTTAAGTTTTGCAAACGTCATTTTTCGCATAAAAAATTAAAAATGTCAAAAACGGTTAGACTTAGGTAAAAATTTTATTCAAAAATGAAGTAGTACACCACGTGTTCTATTTAGAATAGGAAAGTTGAGATTCGCCTACGAGAAATGAAACACCTTGTATATACAAAATTAAAATAAATTAAAGGTTTGTAATACCCCAATTAACTTTTGGCTCCATCCCCTACAGTTTCTGAGATAAGAGAGAGAGACCCTATACATTAATAAAATAACATTTTTAAGAGCTTATAAAAAAATAACGTGATAGAGCAAAAATATTACGTTTTTTGGAAAAAGGGCCCCCAAAAATATACAAATAAGCAAACAACTTTCATATATCAAAATCACTGTGGACCTGTGTTATTAATATGATTGTTAGAATAAGTTTTCCTGTAACAAGATTAAATAATTCTCTACATGTCTGTTTCTACATGTAAAAGAAAAAAAAATTTTGCTCATTGTATGTGCCTAAAATTTATCGGGCTTTCCATAATTACACATCATCAGTATGGCTCACTTTTTTGCCTATTTTGCATGCAGTCTAGTTCCAATAAAGAATCTATTAATATCGCTCTTTCGCCATTCTGTCATCAGAATATGAAATGGCTCAAACAGTGAAAACTAGTCTAAAATATTTTGCATAGTAGAATTCTATTCTTTACGTATTACGTAATTTTTCATATTATATTTAAAGTGTACCAAATGTCTTTAAAATCCAATGAGTGGCAGTAAATATATAACCACAGATTACGTTTTATTTCATCAGCATTTCAAAATTGGTCTGGTTATAAATAAAATAGGAATTGTTTGTAAAAATTTTGTGAGTTTTATAAACACCTAACTTCACCCATACCCTTTACCAACGCCAAAAGCACAAATATTGTTATTAGACATTAGATAATCAAACCGTTTTGCAAAAAAATTCTCTGAAATCTTTTTGCTAATAAAAGAAGAAAGAACTTTATCAGACAAATCATTGACAAAATATCTGGAATATTTTGCACATAATGTACGCTGGCAAATTTTTTACCAAGGAAAATTGAACTTGACGTGATCGTCTAAAAAAAAAGTTTTAATTCAATCTTCTTCGAGCTCATAAAAATTACAAAATTGGCTACAACACCCCACTGTCAAATCGCGCGCAGATCAATCTATATTTTCATTTTTATCGTAGGTAATAAAATGAAAATCAAAGGTGGCAGTTTGACGTTTCACTGATTAATAAGATTTTTAAAGCGGATATTTGAGTTCGTTAATCGTTGAGTAAATTTCTCAATTCTAATTGTGATTATATAAATTGTTATATGCCTGATTTAAACACATATGTGCTTCTGACGTTCCATTTTCATACAGGTAATAATTTTGAAACGTGAAAATTATATTCGTAATAAAAAATATTTTTAAGTAAATTTTAACATTATTTATAATTATTATGTGTAAAGTGAAATTGAAAAATATTTTTTTTTCATTTCAGCGAAGGAAACATAGTTTCTTGTAAATGAAAATTTAGGCCAGAATATTTGATACTTAAAGCTCATTATGAATCTCGATATCAATTCAATCTATACGCACCCTTATTTAGCATTTTGGAAAAAATGTCAAAGAACATTTATTAAAGAAGTACAATTACTCTTTTTGGAGCGTTAACAATAATTTGGTCCTCAAGCATCCAGGAACCCGAGATATATCCGAATACCCAGCATACCGTTCTACCGATCTCTGATAGAACTAATGCCTTAACCACGTTCTATGGAAATCGATGAGATAATTTACATTCCCGCGCAAAAGGCGACTACCCCATGAATAACTTCAGCGAAGCTAGATTCCAGCCCGTAATTAATTATCTACTATGTGTGTTTAATTAAGAGTGTCCAAAACCAACCGGTACAGGTAACGCATGATAATGCGTTGTAATTTCTCTTATCGCAACGGATATTCGGCTTTAAAATTAAATCTGCCAGAAAAACCGAACTCGTATTTTTCCCAGCAAAGGGATCTATCCCTCGCAACCAGACTAATTAAACCTTGAAAGCCGTTTCATTAATAAATAAGCGTTCTAGAAAGGGTTCCCTTGCATTTCAATAACAACGGAATTTGAAACTTGCCGGAATATTAAAATTAATGATAACATTAATTAATAAATAGTAACGACGAAGCGTCCGCGGAAAAGAGTTACGAATTAGATAAATTGAACAAGTTATTAATAAAAATAATGGGGGGAAAAATGAAATTGAATATATCAACAACAAGCTCCTGAGTAGTAATATTATTGTGCAATAGTATTAGCTAAATTAATTTTTAAAATTTCAGCATACTACAGAAATAATGACTAGGAAATATGTAAAATTCAAAATAATAAATTAATACCTAATTATACCGGCTGTTTGATAAAGAACATGTTAACATATGTCTTATATTTATATGTTTAGTCCCAGAGTTCATATCAAATAAGATAGAGGGTATATTAAAACTGAAAATAAAAATTGGATGTTTGTAGATATTTTCGGAACTACTTTTTCATACAGACTCTAGCGGGCGGAATATCTCTACTAAATAAAAATGGTCAAATTTTTTTTACTATTAATTTCGATTTTTTTTTGTGTCCATTGACAAGTCAATTGAAGGAAATAATTTTAAAAATGCAATGAAATTAATAACCATTTATTTATATTGTGCATTATATCGCCATCGCGTCGTTTTGAGAACTAAATGGAGTTGATATTTTTATTGGGATTCCCCACATTATTATAAAATACATATTATTACTATATAATCATATATAACACTCTACAATTGTTATCTAAAACATTTTGATCGAATTTGACTAGTCAATTAAGAAGTGGTCAATTGTCGGTCAATTGACCAGTCCTAACATTAACAACCGCTATACAATTCTATATTAAAAACGCGTGGCCATATTGGGATAGACAACAAGGCCGTCCTGCTATTGTTAATAAAGCCAAAAAATACTAACCGAAATCAACTAATATTATTATTGAAGCTATTGCATTATGTCAAAATTTTGTATTTGTAATTTAATATCGCTTCTTCTAATTCTTAGTCATCACAAAATTTACTTTTTATTAGGGAAATTTAGTAAGAAGGACCAAGATAGAAAATAAAATAAACAAATAGAAACAAAACATAAAATTAAGTATTTAAAAGATGTTTGACTTGGTGTATTAGAGGAACACATTTTTAAGTTTTTTTTTTTGTTGCAGGGCAATGATAACTGGCAAGGAAATGACAGCGACCAGGTAGGTTTCGCGACTAAGTTATTGCATATGGCATGAAATATTCCATCTCTTTTCATTCCTGTAAGCTGATAAGAGGTCGTCTCGAAAAATCTGGTGCTCACTGAAGTATGAAAGTCATATGAGGGATTGAGATAATTTTATTGAAAATAATTAAATTTTTACTATTAAATTGATTAATCTTGTGTTTTACAGATGTAACAAAATCGTGTTTTTTAATTTCCTTCACATTTTTTGACTGCTTTTATTTTAATTTTCCGTAAAAAATGCTGCATATGGGGACGCCCTCATATAGTCAGCAAACACTCAAATGGCTTTACCAGAATAATTATCGCGGATTTTGTTCCTCAACACTCGTAAACGAGGGAGGCAGCCTTTTGTCGTTAAAATTTCGTAAACTAGTCTTAAATAATACGACAAAAGCATTGAAATTGTTTTTAGATGAATTTGTACAGTAGGTTACTAAGCACATCTAAAGCTAAACGTAACAGTGGAAACCGCAACGGAAACGAAAACTCACGCGACACGACTGAATAATTCATAGAAGTTGAACTGGCTCGGATTTTCTCTTATGCCTTTATATTTTCAAGTGATGGATTTTCATCCATAGCGTAAGGGCGAAACCATCAGATAAATTGGGCCTGCCTTATTTCTCATATGGAAGGCAAACTCCCATTAGTCACTCCAACGAGTTTTTGCGCCCCCGTCAAAATGAAGGCTTGTTTTATTATAAAGCAGCAAATAGGCCTCATCGAAAAATACGTTGCTGGGAGATTAGGTCTAGATTATTTGGCGCTAACAGTCGAGAAGAACGGAGCAAAGCAGAAACGACTGATTAGTTTTTTAATAAGTTATTTAAGCACTGTAGACATGGTGTTAATTCTCTGGATTTTTGCATATAACAATAATAATAACGTTTCTTTGTTATACAATTGTGTGTGGTTGAGGTTAGGTAAAAGATATAAATCAACGCTGCTTTCTGAAACAGATACATAAGTGAACAAGTAATTCGTAGAACAAACAATACGCATAGATAAGGAAAACTAGAAGAGAAGATAAGAAAGGAAAAAAGAAAAGTCAGAGAGTTGTTCCTGTATAAATGTACTTAATACAATTATTTCAATAAATATTTAATGTATATAATAAAAGTAAAGTAAATAGTTTTCATTTTTGAGTATTGTAGCAAATTTAAATGGTAAACATCAGTTTGGCAAGTATAATTTTGTGTGTAATGAACCTTGAAAGAAAAAAATAATAATATGGTAAGAATGAACGTAATGCAAGAGTTTTGTATTTTTTAATTCTATACATCGTATATAGGTGTTAATTTGTTCTGAACCTATACTGTTTAAAAATTTACATTTTGAGTTAATAATTAGGCTATATAGCTTTTTATTTTTATATTAAGTCTAAAGTGTTTAAATATTAAAACCTTTTCTGTTAATTCATTTTCCTGCTTACTTACAAAATTCTTTTGACTTCAAGGGAATATTCATTTAGTGGATGACAATTAAGATAACTTACGTACAAGTCCACAATTTGCTTTATATTAGTAAAAAATCATTAAATGCCAACAAAGTCAATAACTCAGGCAATTCATATTTATTTGCTAATTTTAGTAATTGATTTTATTCAAATAAAATAATTGTGAAGCGGCAACGCCGCAGCGAACTTGCTTCTCACTACTCTAGGGTCATAATACCAAAGAGGCATGGTGTTTATCAACTAGGAAATACCTGCGCTTTTCAGAGACAGGGTAGGGCTGGCCGATGTGTTTTATTACTATTGAACATTATATTAGATTTCCAAAAGAAAATTTCTATGCTCTCAAACAGAGATACCATTACACAAAGTTTTCCCATGCAATAATTCGTTCGCAGTTCTGACTTCGCAATCATTTAACATTAGTCATAATTACCTTTCGAAAGATTTTAAAAATAATTTCCAGATGACGTTGTTTACCTTTTATGCTATTCCAAATTGCCAATCAAAAGTTGTAAGCTAAACACACGCTGCGGCTTTTAACGATTTGGTAATTGATATTTTGCGAAGTCGTTATTTTTTACTTTTTCTATTAGCAACCTAACAATCTAAACCGTGACTCAGGTCTCTCCTGTTTGGTAATCAGCCGTCCGGTGTTTATGCCCCTCATTTAGCTCCGACCCCCTCAAACAATATAAAAGCAGCTACAGAGTAAAATGCGAACCAGTTTCAGTCAAGCTTTGAAGAAGCCAAAAGGATGATTGGCGAAACGTTAGCTAGTTCGACTCAACAAAAACAGATGCAGGAGAAATCCAGAAGTTTTATAAAAAGTATGACTGTCGCCTTTGAAAAAAAATCGATATTTTTGTTACGCCCATTTAGCTACTAGAGATATAGCCTATCCCTATGACACAGGAACTTATGAAGCAACTATATAAAAAAGTTTTGAGAAGGTCCATTCAACATGCGCGTGCGCGTGATTTAATATCTCGTCTCTAACCAATGACCTTACGGGATTCGACAACCAACATGGCGGATCGTCAAATAAGTTTGGATGCGGAATGCCGCTCCAAAACTCAAAAATGGTTGAGTTTTAGTGTTAGAAAGAAGATGAAGCACAGTTCGGGTTAGCGGATAAAATGTAGAAGCATGCGTGGAAAATCATTACCCTCTCTACGAAAGTCTCAATGCCGACTGCGGCCATTAATTTTACTATAATATTTAATGGTTTACGGCTACTAATCATTACGTTTACGTTATCCTTGCAATGGTTTAGTAACGCATATAAAGACATGTTGGTTGATCAATACAGAGTTGAGTTAAGTTTAGTTTAACTCCACCAGACCTCTAACCTAAGGCTAAATTGATAAATCACAAAATCAAACTAGTAAAAAAAAATCAAATTAAGAAATGACGCAGTAATAGTCTCGGTTTACAAAATGATATACTATTGTAACCGCAGCGGTTGCTTTATTCCTTTGGTAAAATACGAAAATCCTCATACCGCCCTGTGTCGAGATTCTTGTCTACGGCGTGTGACGTCTGATATGAAACCAAGCTTAACGTTTCTCTCACCGTGTCTCCGTTTAGTGACAACGGGCAACATCGCCGGGCGGCACTGCGGCATCGACGCAATGCATGCCATGCAAGCAAAACCGTTGTGGTTTGTTTGAAACGGGCGGTAATAGCTACAAGTGGCAGAAAATTAGTTTTTAAAGTTTAGGACGCGAACTCCGCGATATGTTGAAACCAACGAAACTCGCTGCCAGTATTTAGAAACTTCCCAACGATAAAAAATGTATGTTTTTGTTTCAGTGTAGTGTAACTGTGTTTTTAACGGAAGTTCGGTTGTTATAGTTCTAGTAAATTGTGAAATATTTCTGTACAGAGTGAAAATTTTGTAAAACTCTCGAAATTCACTGTGAAAGTGCAATGAATCTGTTTATGATGAGTTAACAGGCTACATAACCTCAATGTCGGTTGAATGATTGAACTACGCCTACAATTCGATAGTATGCGTTACAGGTTCTTTTGCTTATAATATACCTAGGTGAAACCAAATATAATCGTCTTCTTGACGCTTTTTAAAAATTTATTTGAATTTGCAATTAACTGCCTCTTTTGTAAGCGAGTTTTGCCCACCTCTTAGTAAAGTGTACCATCATTTTTAACAAGTTGCATCCATCAATATGCAGAATACTTTCAAATGTTTTTAATTGAGTCATTTTTGAAGTGGTTTTCCTAAGTGCCAAGTTCAAGTAAATTAATTCGTGTTTCCGGCACCTATCTGCAGTGTTGCCAAGTTTAATAGACCAAATTTATTGCTTCTTCCATTATGTTTTATTTGAAACTATTTCAAATTTAAGATTTCAATAGTACTGACCTACGTAATCAGCTTTTTGCATTTAATTGTCTTTAAAAATAAAATAACAGGGTTAAATGTTTTGAGAAATGAGCAAAAATATTTTTAATGTTATTTGGGTATTCAGTTAGGTATTAAAATAGACGATCCCAGCAATAAGATTTTCACAGCTCAGAGTTTCCTGTGCAGTGTAAAACTGAAAATTTGACCCTTTTGAACACGGGTTGGTATTCGGTAAACAAAGAATATTAATATACCACAAATTTCATTTCTGTTCGTTAATAATAAGTTCAACAGATTGTAAGTAGAGTTCTGTGTACTGAGTAATAACGTGATTGTTCGATAGATCGAAAAGGAAATTTTTAATATCAAAAGTTGGCATATATCCGAAATATGTTAAATCTATATCACAAAATATAGATACAGATAACACCTTGCGTATGTATTGATAAATTACTAACCTAAGCAAATTGGAGGTGCGGATTTTTGTAGAACCAAGTTTGCAAGATTCGTTTGAAACACTAGAAGTTAGCCATTCTTGAAAACGTCCATTATTTGTAATTATTTTTACTGATTTTTACCTGTTTTGTATTTTCTGTAGCTGTTGTTATAGACGAGGTATCCGATTTTGTTTTGAAATGTGCGTGGGAAATTTCAAAAATGGGAATTTGGAATACCACAACTTTCTTAATTTTCGTAAGAAAGTGATAAAGTAGACACGCTTACTGATTCTGCCATTTTTGCCTAGCGCATAGGAATCCGCTTTGGTTAATTTATTATGTTGAAACTAGACAGGCATCTTCAACCAACCACATTTTCAGGAAAATGAAAAATATAATTAACATAAATTTAAAACTTAAATTGACAAAAAAAAGTATTCTTCATGCAACCGAAGGAGTCATGTAGTGGTATGTGAATAGTGACCATAATGATCAAGTTATTGATGGACTTCAGGTGACATACGGTTTTACAAGTGATTGACAATGACGTCCAGACGGAAAAAGAGCAAACAAGAAAAAGAAGGATTTATTAGGAAGGTTTCTTCGCTTTTTAACTTGGACACGGTAAGAGAATCACATACATTTGTTAATATAAACTGATTTGGTTGCCGCGCTCGAAGTTCGGCATAGCAAAGAGTAAAGAATCGAAATTTAAGTTGTAAAGTCGCGAAGAGAATTAGACGGGTCTACCAAAAGTTCTACAAAAATCCAACGTCGTCCTTCGAGAGGAGTTATAGCCAGATTTAGATATAGAGTACTCGATAGAGTGGAAAGCAGCAAACAAAATTGATGCAGTTTACTTTGCGCGGCTTCTTTTTGAAGTGAATATAGAATTCTGGAAATTTTCAAAAATACTATTACGAATTGACTTTCTGGAAGTTTTTATATAAAATTAATTTGGTCTCATAAAAAATCTCATGTTTTTCCGATTTCCGCGTATTTACTATTGCTTTTAATTTTCTAAAAAGAACATGGGCGTATATTTATTTTTATATCTCGCCATACGATATCGTTTTTCCTTTTTATCAGTTATTTTGAAATTAAAACACCGAGTAAAAGACGTACAGATCGCAATCCATATTTGAAGTATTAATTCATTTACAAATACAATAAAATCGCGTTTGGTGATAACGAAGCAGTGACATGAATGAGGAAACATTCTTAATGTCACCCGATGTGATGTGAGGAATTTCTCGCGGCACTTTACTATTTTTGTTATTTACACATCTTACTTTTGATAAGAGCGGTTGATGTGTCATATAATTGATATGTGTAACGGTATACTGACTTGGAGATCTATTTTTATATATAAAAAAAAAGAAATATTACATATTTGATTACCAAATATAGATAGCCATGGGAAATACACAGTCTGAATATATTGTATTTTATAATTACGTCCAATACGATCAGTGACCGAGTCACTGACCAAAAAACATAAATAATTTAGCGACTAGTATAAGTGTTTTAGTATTTAAATTTGTTAAACAAGATTTCAAATAATATAGTGAGTTTGTTCGAGTTCATTGAACGATTTATAGCCGGATTATGTGAAAATTTATTGCATTGTTTTTTAAAGTCGTTTTCTTTTCAGGCTCACTCACCGCTGTTGGGTTCAGGTGACAATAAACCGGTAAGAATTTTATTCGATATATTATATTCGTGTTACTTACGTGGCGCAATTGAATGCAGTTACTTGTCATTATGTTGGTTTCATTTAAGTTTTGTAAGCGTTTGCAACTAGCTAAGTAGTAAAGAATGAAACTAAGATTAAATGTAACGAATGTTTCCTACTTCACTTTTTCTGCCATGCATTTATTTACATCTTCGGGTCAGTTAAAGAAGATGTAAATCCAGATACCCTCCCGACCATCGGCAATGTTTTGTTATTAACCTTAATATCTGCTTTACTCTACTTTAAACAATATACAGTCTTATCTATTAGATTTAGTAACCACTGCACATAGACTTGAAAGTCAGCACTAATCACTTTGTTAAGCACTTGAGCTTGCATATGCTAGTATATACCATCAGCAAATATGAAGTAGCAAGCATTAAGTTAGGAGTTCAAATTTCATCAAAATCATAAATGACATTGTAATTAACGGATCGACGCGCAGTTACACTATGTTTTTTGTTATATATTTCACAGTCTATTTCATAAGATGATGTTTGCGAAAATAGCGAAAAGTCAATATTTATAGGAGTTAACCAGTCCATAATTTCTTGTTTTGAAGTTGGAATTTTCTCTGCTTGCCTTATCCATAACCACTACTGAATCAACCGAAGAATAATTTTATCATTTTCTCATTGTAATATCCCGTTTTGCATAAAGTTTACCTTCGACTATGGCCGACACCGAACTTGTAGGGAACTCGGTGGAATTTCCCAGTTTATTACCCTACACTTTTCCGAAATAGCCTATAATAACCTTGATCTATAAATCCCCTTTTGTTGTACACGTAATGCTCGTAAATACAAAAATCCTCATTAATTTCTTGGCACGCGCGTCGATGAGTATTAAAACGCGGTAGACGTTCTATTATGGTACATTAAAATTATTTTTAAAAAAGCGCGGACTGAAATAAAGCTTGCGCGAGTCGGAAACGGCGATTCGCTAAAATAAAACGGCAGGTTTTTACCAGTTGGGATACTCAAAGATATTTTAGTATACGACGGCAATAAACGGGTCGACAGTTGCGGTTCATTTCGCATGTTCGGCACATTGTTTACTTTCCGGATTAAGCGGTAGCGATGATTGTGCTTAAATGTTCGTAGAACGACGGGACTTTAAATAAAGCTTTCGCTATCGGCATCGAAACCTATACGATGTAATATAGGCTGGGCAACGATGTGTAGATTTGCGCAACGTTAATTAATTTCCCGCGGAATAATTCCATTTATTAATAAAGTGCCTGGTGTTAAAGTGCCGCGAAACTTCGCTCGGGCAACGAATTAATTTAGGCGATGCTAGTTTGACGGTTTGAAAACGCCTTATGTAAAATTATCTTTGAGCGCCACACTCAACGAGTTAGAAGGCGCGACAATGTAAAATTAACAAGGGATATTCAATATGCGCATGTGCGATTCATTTGTGAACTCAATTTCATCAAGCAAGACCTGGGGTCACTTCTATAAATTGCAAATATAAGGTGTTCACAAAAGAAACTTGTTTAGTGAGTTTAGATCTCTGTTTACAAGGAAACGACACCTAATAGCTGAGTGGTGGAAGGTTGGAAAATCATTTATTCTAAAAATATTCTTTCCAAGAACGGTATCAGGGGAAGACGTATTGCGGCGCTGACTTCAAACTAGTAACGCAATACTGAATTTTTCTCGATAAAGCAAGAAATAATATATTTAATAAGACACAAGTATTTAATCTAAAATTATGTTTTAAAACCAATGACATTCAGTTATTCGAGTAAATAAAAATTAGCAAGTGTGTTAACTAAATATTAAAACTACTGTTGCGATAATAGCGGGTTTTTTGATAATTTATACATTTATTTCATGCCTGCCGAATAACGACGCACACACAGACTACAGACACATTACCGTCAACATTCACAGAGTATAAAAATTAAAATTACATTGCTGTAGTTCGGCCAATCTGATGGTTGATCGACCTTGACTCAACTAAATTAAAATTTCCTTAAAATACGACGAAGCTTATAAAAACTTCCTAACAAAACGCAAAAAATATTTCAGTAGTTGTTCTATTACAATTGACAATAGCATTTTAGAGATCATTATTATATGAATACTTTTATTTCTTTATAAACAATAAATAAAATGATTTGAGTAAGATTAGTTGTTTGTCACGCGAGCGTGACTTAATAATGTAAAGTCCATACCCGAGCGGAATGTTTTAGACTGTTATTGTTTTTGTGCTTTAAAAACAGAAAATGTATTTATTTTAATCATCCATTTTTGTTAATAGTGAATAATAACCTAATATTTCAATTTACGATTTCAAATTAATTGAAAAAATTGATCACTCACAGCATAATGTTTCTTAAGAATTTACATAAGTTTTTCCACATAATCGTAGTGTATAACATGTTTAACAATAGCTACTTTTCGAATATCTTCTAAATGCCCTCTTTAATGATCTTGTAAAGATTCTGATTCTTACTTTAATCGGTCTTCACTGTTTCACGTGTACTTCGACAAATTGTATTATTTAAAGAAAATTCCTCGTCACACAAAATTTTATTCGACGAATCAGGTGTTGGTGTTAATTTCGCTATAATAGTTCCAATACTTGAATTTACCTTTACCAGTCGCGATTAAAACGTGTTTAATATTTTGGTTACCTAGAAAGTTCTAAACGCTTCTGAGATAAAAGCGGTTACACTATCGGAAATAATTTTTTGAGTGTCTGATGACTTAATTAGAAGAAGTGGATTTACAAGGATAAAGTTTTGAAAATTTCCTAAATGCATCTACAACTACTAAAATATACCTGACTTACGTTTTTCAATTGGTCTAAAATGGTCTAAAATTACCTTTGGCGATTGAGTGAAGCTCACCTTCTACTTTACCTCGATTGGGAGAGAATTTAATACAACTTAGACAATTTGCAATACATTTTTTAACTTGATCTTGCATGTTTCGAAACCAATAGGTCGAG
Organism: Cylas formicarius; assembly: GCF_029955315.1. Classification (NCBI taxonomy): domain Eukaryota; kingdom Metazoa; phylum Arthropoda; class Insecta; order Coleoptera; family Brentidae; genus Cylas; species Cylas formicarius. Next base: position 15,602,370 of record NW_026844334.1, read on the forward strand.
TAATAATTTCACATGTCTTCGATATACCACAGTGACCATAATTTTTATAAGCTGCGAATTACATTAGATAGCGTAGACTGAGGAACATAAAACAAGACTTTACCGTTTTTCTGTTATCGGTATACCAAACCATCTCTAACCCAAACAAATGAGAATTAACTTTTGAAATTGATTTATTTAAATCAGAAATATGAGGGTCTATTAATTGCTTAACTGATAATACTTGCTCAAAAGTACTATTCTCAAAAGATAGTATACGAGGTGTGTTCAAAAAGTATCGCAAATTTTGAATTTTCGCGGGTTACGTATATTCTAATTTCGAATTTTTTGTGGCGTTATGTTGGTACTCATGTCTCTCATTTATGCCGACAAGCTCGGCCATTTTGAATGTTCATTTAATTGTTGACAGCTGCTTTGCTTGCACGTGTTTTGGATCGTCTTCGATTTTTACCTATTCAAAAAAATGGATCAAAGAACCTGTATGAAATTTTGTGTGAAAAACGAAATTAAGTGCGCGGATGCATTCGGAATGTTGACTGTGGCATACGGAGAAGCTACCTTGGACCGAAGCAACGTTTATCGGTGGTACAAAATGTTCTCAGAAGGCCGAGAAGATGTGAACGACAAAGAGCGTGCCGGATGCCCGAGCAACAACAGACGAAAAAATTAATGAAGTAGGGAAAATGGTATTGGCCAATCGTCGAATCACTGTTAGAGAAGTTGCTGAGGACCTAAACATATCGATTGGCTCGTGCCATTCGATTTTTATCAATGATTTGGGCATGAGACGGGTCGCCGCGAAATTCGTACCAAAATTGCTCAATTGTGACCAAAAACAGCATCGCATGAACATTGCTAATGAGATGTTAAACTCTGTCCGCGACGACCCAAATTTGCTCCAGAAGGTCATAACTGGTGACGAATCGTGGGTTTATGGTTATGACGTGGAAACCAAAGCTCAATCATCTCAATGGACAGTTTTCTTCGATTGCAGGGGCGTGGTGCATCATGAGTTCTTGCCACAGGGAAGAACGGTCAATAAGGAATATTACCTGCAAGTTATGCGCAATTTGCGCGAAGCAATCCGCCAGAAACGCCCGGATTTGTGGAAGAACAAAAATTGGCTTTTGCACCACGATAACGCCCCTGCTCACACATCGTTGCTTGTGCGCTACTTTCTGGCCAAAAACAACACACTAATAATGCCACAGCCACCGTATTCCCCAGATCTGGCCCCCTGTGACTTTTTCTTGTTCCCTAAACTGAAGAGGCCCATGAAAGGACGACGTTACGCTTCTCTTGACGAGATAAAGACGGCATCGAAGGAGGAGCTGAAGAAGATAAAAAAAAATGATTTTTTGAAGTGCTTCGAAGATTGGAAAAACCGTTGGCACAAATTCGCGATACTTTTTGAACACACCTCGTATTGTGGCACCTGATTAAAGCATCCTCGTGACGCATTTGAGAATTTGAACGGTGTTCAGTTTTATAATCATAAAACTCGAGAAATGAAGGCCATCTGGCTATTTTGGGTACAATGTCCTTCTTTTCTAAAGTCTCTAAAAATTGCAAAGGGTAAAATTTGTAAAGGGTATTCCATGAAGGTACACATTAAATCGTGTGCAAGACATTCCAGCTCGTAATTGTGGTAACCAGATTCTGCCTCCGTGGTTTTAACGACTAACGCTTTGTTTTTATAGTAAGATTGAATCATATCCTTTCGAAGATGCGTCACAATGCAATTGGGTTTCAGCAGATGGAAAAATCAAGACCTAAAACAGCCTTACTTAATAGAAAATTCTTTAATTTTTGAAAAACTTGAAATTCGATGTGACCAAAATTAAACTCTGAACTATGTTTATTGGCTTCCTTTAATGTGTCATACAGAGGCTTTGCGATTAATGAGAAGTTCTGAATAGACACACGATCCAGAAAACTGTGCAATTCATGACTATTTTTCGGAATTGGTGTAGTTTTGATATCTTTAACATTGTCCGGATTTAGTGTGATACCATTATAATTTACCAAGTAACCCAAATATTCTACTTCTTTTTTAGCAAAAGCGCATTTATCTAACCGCAGTTCGAACAAATTTTCAACTAATAATGAAATACTTTCTTCAAAATTTCAATTTGCTGATCAAAATTTTCAGTGGTCATCCATATATAGTATATAGTATGAGCTTACCAGTTGAAATCAAGGCTGCAAAGACACTCGGATTATTGCAAAACCAAATGGAACTCGAAGATATTCATACTCTCCAAATGCTGTAACAAACGGTAAGTATTTGGTACTGTCCTTGTGGACCCTAATGTTGAAAAAAGCATTTTTCTGATCTAATTTGGTATAAAAGCATTTATTTTTCCATTTCTTTTCTATTTCTTCTTCGATAACTGGTAATGAAAAATGATCTTTTTGTACCATTTTGTTAAGTTCCCTGAAATTGACACACATTGGGGATCCACCACTCTGTTTCGGAACCATAACAACCCTTGAACTATACTCAGAGTCAGACGGCTTAATAATGTTTTGCTCTAGAAGTTCGCTAACGTCTTTCCTAACTTTTGCTTGCTCCTGAACGGTAAGACGTTTTGGTTAGAAATAAAAGGATGCCGAACCTGGCTTAATGTTTATCTTCATCTCAAATTTTGTTTTAGGCTCAATAGCTCGTTCTACAGAAACGGGTTTTATTTCTATTTTTTTTATCAAAAGTTAAGCTGCCTTCAATATTTAATTGATCGACAGAACTATTTGGAAAACACTCGTCACTTTATTCGTCCAAATTAATTTTCTTTACGACAACCTTGTCGCCAAACGTAACTTTTATATTTTTGTTGGAAATAAAGTCCCTATCAATTAATATTTTACAACCCATTGTTTCAGGGAAACTACATAAAGGTTTATTTTATGTGAGTCCAAAATAAGGTAAAATGTCAGACCTTGAAAATAAATCACTGCAAATCAAGAAATAGTACTTCCAGTGTCAAAAACCGCTTCCACATTATGAAAATGGTATTTTCGCAGCTCGACCTTGGCAGAGTAAGCAGGAACTACCTTACCGTTTTCCTCTACATAAATCGTTATTAAATCAACTTGTGCCACTAATGTTGATCTCCCTGGTTGTTGCTTGTTTGAACAATCGCTGATTTGGTGGTCTCTCCTGCCGCATCCAAAAGAAGTATCCTCTCTTCGAGGTTTGCGACATCTACCTGCTCTGTGGCCCACTTCGAAACAGTTGAAGCACCTTCTAGCTGGTGGGATTTCTCTCTCTGCTGAATTTCTGTCTGAACGTCTACTGACCGCTGCAGATGCACCGAATGTCTTTTTCGGGACAGACTTTCTCTCACTAGAAGTAATTTCGTTCATGATTTCGAGCATCTTGTTGATGCTAACGAACTCGTTTCATTTTGGCCTGAGTTTGACGATTTGTGACATCGAATCCATTGATTAGATAAGATATAAAATCTGCATCAGTAATGCCCAATTTCGTGCCTAAAAAAACCTTGTCATAGTAATAATCTCTTTTTCCATCTTCTCTTTTCAAATTTCCTCATAAGCGCCAATTTGTCTTAACGTCCTTGACTGTCCTTATTCATGTAAATCAATCTTCGACATCACCAGTACCATTAAATTCGGGAATAAGGGTACAAACTTCATGTACTGGAAATTTTCTTTCTTAACCATAGATTCATAAATAGCATAAAAGAGTGGTCATAAAATTCAGTTACTAGAACAGCACAAATAGTCTCTACAAGACTCCTAATCCCACTTCTGAAGCTGTCTTAATGGGATGCCTATGACAAAAGTGAGTTTTTCATAATTTTAAAACTTTATTTCTGATGCAACGGTAGTCATGCCTGCCGAACGACGACGCACACAGGCCACCGACACATTACCGGGATTTGTATTACCGACAACATTCATAGACTAGAAAAATTGAAATTATATTGCTACACTATTTTATAAAAGGATATTGAACTAAATTTTAATATTACTGAAATTGTTCAAAAATTTTTGTTTATGCTAATTATAGTTTTATTGGCCAAACTGCGGACTACAATATTAAATTTGTCAGCACGGCTATATTTCGTATTCGTATGTAATTTCGCATTGACAGAAATCATTAAACAGGGTGGATAACTTAAGAGTTACATAGTAAAGTTCAGATAAATTATAAGAATAGCGTCCGATAAATTCCCTATTTGCAATTGTTCCTAATTTGCATACAATGGAAAGATGGATTTGGTGAATGAAAGTAGTGACAGCGGCGTTACTACAGCTGTTTTATTAGAACAATACATATAATGATAGTTATACATGATTATAATAATAGAGATGGATAGATACTTCAGGCATTAAATCTATTGTTAATTTTCGTCATTATCTTCGGAGTACTCAGATGAACTGTAGTCGTTGGAGTCGAGACAAGTAAAAAAGGTTTTGCAGCTTCCCACATTTTTTCTTCTATTTCAATCACATGTTCGACACACTTACTCCATATTTCACAATCTACTGTCTTTATTTTCTCTTGTAAAAATTTTTTTGGTACAATACTCAATACAATACGACCACCAAGTTTTACTTTGCAATAATGATTTATAATTCTCTCGCATTAAGAAAGAGAAACCGCTCACTTTTTACTCTTAACGATTGATTTCGAAAATCTATAGAAAGATAGGTCTGGCAAATAACTTTCGTAACTAAGTTTTATTGGACACAAATATTCCATGCCATTCTTTTTGCTTGATGTAGGCTTCTGCAAAAGTATAAATGTATCAGTTATAAAAAAAGTTGTAGTTCTTTCGTTAGCTAACCTTGCATTATTAATTATTAATTACCGCCGGTAAGAACTAAAAAATGTTGGTAATGACAATACTAAATACAAGAGCTGATTTTCGGATTGAATAGTACGTCACACACGAGGTTATTAATTAACATTTGCGTTCGCCCTTATAACCAAAACTTGACTCTCCTGATTTACTGTTTTTGGATTTTAATTTTCACAAACACAAGGTACTTTCGGGAGTTCCCTACACGCATTTATTTTCTACATAAAATCATTAAAAAGATCTCATTAATTTTTTTTTAACTTTTTTGAAAATTATTGTAAAATTCATATATACTAGAAATTTCTAAACCCCATTTGCCTATTTGGGATGTATTTCCAGATTGGAATGCAATGTATTTCTCTTCATTTTAGATACATTTTTATGCAAACCGTAACAAATAGCAATACCCACAGGCAAAAACGGCAAATGTCCTCCTATGTTTATTTTTTGAGCGAAAATTGCACAGCAAAAGTGTAATTTGATACGTGCACTATATTGACGGGGATACAAATAAACCACGAACTAAACAATATTATGCGTTCGGAATTGCGTGAAAGTGGAAATTTAGTGTTTAAAAATAACAGAAGCAAAGCGTCAAAGTGTAGCGACAGAAGTGATCCCGGATGCATTCACAATGGAATCGCCATATCTAATTCGCTGGTAAGTTCGTTTTTGTAGGGTAATCATGAACGTTTTCTCATTACGTTGTAATTATATGAGACCGTTTTCCAATGCGTAGTTTTGTCAAAAACGCCTCTTATTATAGCTGACTTTGTTTTCCACTATTGGGGGAACTTTGCCTCGGCCGGGTCCGAAGTTCGCGCAACTAAATTCATTCCAGTCGAATTGCAGTGCGCTAATGGAGTGTATTTAGAACCAACCGAACGCTCCACTAACGTTCTACAATGAGGGGCTTGCGGAATTCAAAGCTGACACTGGCGTTTTCGTAAAACGTTTAACTTGTCCGTCAATAGGCGGCCGACGTTATGTGGACGGTGTAGTCGGTGGTCGTGCAATTTGTACATTTGGCGAGGAATTTATCAGAAAACTGCCAGTTTTCTTTATACCGGGTGACACAAGAATGTGGGAACACTCTATAACTTTTAAACGACTTGAGATAGCGATTCGAAATTTGAAAGGGTTAATATCCAATGTCCAATTTTTTGACAATATGTGGTCAATGGTTTGCGCGGAAACGACAGTAACTTTCGAGTTTTAATTTTTATATTATATATTTATATATTATAGTGTATATTTTTTGCATTTTTGGATTCAGGATATCATTCTACGTAGGATAGGACGGGTTTTCTCTTCTTTTTTGTTTTTTAAAATTGTTATTTAGTTTTTGAAAATTGTGTCTACGTATTCCAAAAGCATATCAACTTTTTAACATAACAAAACACGTTAATCGTTGAATCTCAGGAGAAACTATCCCTTGATTTTTTTTTTTTTTTGAAATACTAATCTGTTTGCTTCTTTCCACTGCATTGAGTTTCTTCTGCATTTTTAGTTTTACCGACTTGACAATTAATAATGATTAGAAGCAAAACCACCTAAGTAATATTTTGTTTTTATAAAACGTATTTACTCATTACTTATCCAAAAATGCAAAAAAATATAGGTTGTGCCATTTAAAATTCGGAAGTTTCCGCTCAAACCGGCCTATATATAGTCAAAACATTGGACATTCAGCCTATGTTAACTCTTCCAAATTTCAAATCGCTATCTCAAGCCGTTTAAAAGTTATAGAGTATTCCCACTTTCTTGTGTCACGCGGTATATTCACGCGCACTTGAAAGCTTAAGTTAAGCTTAAGCTTAAGTATGTTTCTAATACTTAATGACGTGAGTGGCATGGAATGATAATGTGACCACTCTTAATTTGACCTCATTTTCCGGTTCACTTTCCAGCAATTTATTTAACAAGGGCGTACAGAATATCCCGTACACAAATTCATAGTTATCGAAGAATTTGTCGACATTTAAGTTTAAGTTTGAATGGTTTGTGATGATTCGAATTTTAGCTGACTGTATATTTATATTTGCAGAATAACTATGACAAATTAATTGAAACCAGCCTTCATAAAAAAGTTTAGGTTGAAAAAGAATTGCATTTATTGAAAATTTCAAAAATCTCACAATCTGGTAAAGATATTAAAAATCACTCTAATCTGTTTTCTATTTTTAACTCTTAAGCAATACAGGTAAATTATAAAAAAAATCATTTTTGCTGGATGAAATTTGAAAAAAGAAACAATATTATTAAATAATTTTATTTCTACTCGGAACTTTCTTGGAATATATCTCATCATCATCTCATCGTTTCTGGAAAATTTAGCTGTTAACAAGAATGATAGGGCTAGTCTAATTCAAATCTCTCCTCTCATTTAAAAAATATATGCATTGTTTGTGGTTTTGTTTTCGTAATATTTTATTGTTCTACGTGGTTTCGTTTTTAAGAAAAGAAATATATTATTTTTCCGCCATATTTATGTCCCGATATCTCCCTAATGGGGTTGGCTTTTGGTTCATAGTACAAACTTTATTTTAAACAAGGAATCAAGTTAAGCTATTATCTTGATTCGGGTTTAAAGGCCGTCGTCGGTTGGAATTACTTCCTAACGTTTCGCTAGCACGAGTGGCGAGCTTCTTCAGAGGTCCTTCCATCTCCGATGTTGGACGTAGACTGGAAACGTTAAGAAGTAATTCCAACCGACGACGGCCTTTAAACCCGAATCAAGATAATAGCTTATCAACGTTCCGCGAAAGCCTTAACCAATTTATCAGGAATCAAGTTTTTCGAATTTGCTTTAAAGCACCCTGCAAATGATTCAAATTAAATAAAATGCTTTATCTGAATTGTGAACATTGAAGCCTATATCTATCTATATTTCAAAACTCCCTGTTTAGTACTTACGGTTCAATAATCTTATATTACAGATAGCTAAAATGCAAATTAGGATTAACTCAATTCTTTTTTGATAAATATATCTTTTAAAGAAAAGTGGTGGGTATGTGCGATCATTTTCGGAAATAAATATCAATAACTTTAAAATCCACGGATTTTGTGAAACTTTTTTTGAAACTGCGACATCACTACAAATAAAATTTTATTTTGTCAAAAAAATAAATTGCAAAGATATCAGAACAAAAGATTAGCCAATTGTTCCATTAAAAGTGATATCATTTTGACTCCACGTCTTTTGAACAATTATTTTGGGAGTGTACAATCGTGAACAGTAAATACGACTTTATCGTATATTTTTCAACCTTTGAAAAGCTCGTTCTCGGTAATATTAAAAAGACAAAATATGGTTAATTTTATTCCCTAATTAGGTTTAAAAAATAGGGCAAGTTGCAATCAAAGGATGATTAATACCTCGATTGTTAAACTGCCAAAAACATTTGCAATTTGCTTTAAACTTGGCCAGCAAAAAATGGCCACGAATGTGCCATCGATAAAGTTTTATACATTTTTTTGCTCCTCTCCGAGGGCTTCATATTTAAAATAATTTATTACTCCCCAAGCAATTGAAGACTATGTATCTGTTGTGGTCTTGCGTTTACATTGTATTTTTGTGAATAACGAATAACAAAATAAATTATTAAATATAACTATGGTTGTGAGAAAACAAAAAAAAATCTGCTGCTATCAGCCAGAAAATTAGTGTCCACAATCATCATGGCACATGGAGAGTTGCTCCGGGAATGAGGCAGGCGAGGTTTATGATGGATGGGCCCGCCCTTCCTCGGACCAGGGAGCTGCTTAGACTGACCAGAAGGGAGTGTTGAGCACTAACAGGACATTGCAGGCTTAGGAGGCATCTTTGCTTGCTAGGCATTGGAGACGACCCGGAGTGTAGGGGGTGCATGGAGGAGGAGGAGACCCCGTATCATCTGCTCACCGAGTGCCCTGCCTTGACATGGGCAAGATTGGGAGAGAGTCTTCGGAACGGCCCTGATCGATCCGGACTCAGTGCACGGTATTGGATTAAAGGAGTTGCTGACGTTCTATAGGAGGGGCGGCATTCTGGACGCCCTCTAGAACATCCTGGCGGCACAACGGGCGCATCTGGTGGCCTAAGTGCTTGGACGCCTGCGAGGGCGCCCCCTTTAATACCAATACCAATACCATCATGGCACTCGCGAAGATTGTGTTTAAGTTTAAAAAACCACGCTATTAACACTAACGTTCTCATTCGCTGCGCATCAACGTCGCACCCGCGCGCCAGCCTCCCCAGTCGCCGTCTTGCTATTACAACGTGCAGAACCTATTTCAAAAACCTCCCGAATTAAGACGCAAATTTGTTCGGTTTGTACAAGTGTGCAAATAAAATCGTTCAAAAAGAAAAGCAATTCATTTTCATCGAAGGATTCTCCCAATTGCGTTCCCGCACGCACAGATTGTATGAATTTGTTTAGTTTTCATGGAGATTGCGAATTTTCGATTCGTTACTCCCGCGAGGAGAAACCGGCACTGTTAATGAAATCCCAGTAGTTACAAAAAAATCTAGATCGATCAAAGAAAAAGTGTCGGTAAAAGTCAGATTGCATGAAAGTAAGAGCTGCTGGAGTATTTAAAAGAGAAAATATTTAAGTAATCGAAAATTTCGATACCCTGTATACTTATTCAATCCGAATTTATGGGTTTCTTCATTGACTTTGCGGGCGTAGCTGGAAATATAGTGACAACTAAATTTTTATCGGGTTTCTCCTTAAAACCATCGTCATAAATTTTTATTGCGAAAATCTGTGCTGCAAATTGGTGACAAATAATTAAACAGTTTTGCGCTTTTTCAAGCTCCACTGTGTAAAAAATCGGTTATTGAAATTAGTTACGTAATTGGTCCCCATCTGAAACTTTCTTTGGTTTGTTTTTCTCTGTTTTCGGTTTACCGAAAGTGTCGTTTGGTCGCTATGACTTATTCTCTAAGCCAAATGGCTTTATCTTAATGTAACAATTCGATCAAAAACTAGAATACCAATTTGCATAATGCAGCAGCCAATTTTGTGCAGCAAATTTTATTTTCAACGACACTGGTAGTATTGGTATTCGGGTATTCTTCTAAAATATAAATTTGCAATAACAAGGATCATTGAACATGGTGAACAACTTAAAGGTTATATCGTAATAATAGTTTCCGACAAATTCTATATGTTAGTTTTAAGACCTACAAAACGCGAATCGTTTGCATGCAGTATGTTGAATGAAAGTAATTTGACAGCTGCGGTACTACAGGTAGTCTATTAGGACACTAAATATAATAATTATACATTTTTATAATTATAGAAATGGCCAGATAATTAAGATACTAATTGTTCTAAGATCGAGTAAATAAAAACATATACAAGTAAAAATAATGTCTATAAAATATAAATATAAAAATAATATGAAAATAGATGAATTGTAATAAATTTTATTATTATTATAAAAATGTGTACAATGCAACTCTATCTGTTCATTTAATTTACAATTTAATTTTGATCATCAACATTCGTTTTATAACGTTTCTTTTCTTCCTGCACTTCTCTTTGGTCAAGTGGTATATTGTTGACTGTTCAACTCCAGTCGTGTTCGACATTTGAACTATTTTTGCAACTCCGAATATTGATTTTTGGTTGCACGCATTGAGAATAATAGTTGTCTCATTTTTAGAAAGTACAGTTTTCCTAATCCGTTTCTCAGCAACACATTCAGAAAAACTAGCTCTTTTCGAGCACGAACTTTGTCATCAACTGACCCTTGAAAATCGTCATCATCATGAAAATACGACGCTTATGGAATACTGCTACGAACACTAAGTTCACAGTTCACACAGTTCAATAATGATTAATAACTCTCCCGCATTGAAAACAGAAAAGCCGTTTTTTTTTTTGTAAAATTTGCCTCACTTTTCTATCACTCCGCCGTCGTTGTCATTAGTGTTTAGATTTTAGATAGTGTTCACTGGTCTCAACTAACCGCTTACATTTTCGAAAAACAAAACAACAAAAACAAATATACCGACCTCATCTTTTTTCATATAGTTGTCGGACTAGATGAAAAACACTTCGCGATCGCTCTATTTAAAATCTAAATTGCATCCAAAGTCTGAGCGCATATTTTCACTGAAAGCGCACAGCGGTAAAATAACATCGAAAAACGAACCGTGGCCATCGCAGTTAACATGTCAAAAACTTTAGGCCGCCTTTTTGCCCCGGCAATGCTTGAAACTTGTTTCGAATATGTCTGACGGTGGAGGCTATTTTCCTTGAAATGTGGACGCAAAATTAATCTAATTATTTAGTGTCCCGAATGTGCACCGGAACAAAACGCTGTTGATTTAAATTGAAGGTTTTTCTATGGAATTAAGCAAACGCCTGGCGCAGTTGTGGAAAGTTCGTCTTTTCGGCATTTTGTCAATATTAGTATATGGTTTCTGTTTTACCGACCAGATTTTGTGTTTTTAAATCTTTGAAATAATCTTCGGATGTTAAAAAATATGGGTGGCGTATTTTTTCGTTTTGATAGCGACGCAGATCTGGAAAAATTGGTATCTGAGATTTTGGGAGGACAGTTGCTATATGACGACATTTTATTCGGTTTTTTGATTGTTGTGCTAACTGAAACCCTAGCCTAGAGTTCATCACAAGTTATGTCTAAAGCTTAGTATGGATTGGCTTAAACCATCAGAAGAAATAGACGAGACACCCCAAAGTTTTTTTTTAATGAAACGTATTTTCTTAATCAGAATCTTCCTTATTTTCCTAGTGTTCCGTCTACGTGCATGTTAAAATTGCGTTCCTATACAGAGATGGTTTATAGACAAAAAAAATACAACTTAATTCTATATTCGTTAAATTTTAACTATTATGAATATTTTGCAGAAATTTGCTATGTGCTTGTGCTACACTGATTATGTAGGTTTTTTTAAACAAAAAAAAACTTTAATTGTTTAAAACTAATTACTGAACAGTTCTGATTTAAAAGTGAAGTACGCAAACTTCAAACGCGGCATGATTTTGCGTCCAAAATCTATCTACTTGAATAAATTTGCTTTAGTGAGGTGAAAGCTATTATTATAGCAAATGGCAAACTGCTTGAGAATATTAAAGCCAACGTTTTTGTGTGCTCAGTTTTTGTTGGTCTCAGTTGAGTTTGATTTAGAAACCACCTCTCTCTTTTCGTACCTAATTTCTAAGGTTCATTTTGATAAACGAAAGCGTCCTTCCATAAAAAAAACTGCACTACAGAAACTAATAGGTAATCCGAAGATAATTTTTGTCTTGTGTTTGATTTTACACTTAAAAATTAAAAGAATTTCGTGAAAAGTGTATAAATCCAAGTGCCATGCAGTAAGAATAAACTGTCCTTTAAAAGTAAGTCAAAATAATTGAGAAATGATAAGCAACTTACAGATATCTATGAGCTAAACTTTTTTCGCGTTCAACGATGCATAACATAACATAACATGTTTATTGAAAAATTATAAAATGTGTATTTTGGTAGTTTTTTTTTTCATAACAGCAAGACCTCACCAATTGTATGGATCAGTTTAATGAAATCTTCCATCTCTGAAGGTATCATTTTACCTATCGATATGTTCAAGTGATTATGGAATTGACGATGAAAATGGTTCAACTTGTGGACCACTATATCGGTATATGGAGAGAATAATTTTATTCACGCGATGGGGAGTTTGTGAATACTCAAACGAGAATAGTTTTTAACTTTGCAGCACGTTTGCTAGCCATACATGTGCTATAAACTGCTTGTTTATGGCTTTTCATAGCGTTTATCATCAGATAATATAGTGGCCCTAATGCGGTAAAAATTGATGCGCCGCAGGCGTTATTGATATTTTCGTACACTCTGAAAAAAAACATAAAATTGAAAAAAAAAAACGCTAACTATTAAGGCATAATTGAATATGCGCCATTGGTGCTTTTTAATAAATCAATAAGACGCTATATGATGCTACAATAATGTCTTCTTGAAATTAACATGTGAAATTAACATTTTTATTTCTTATTCTTATTAAAACATAAATATTGTCTGCATTTGAGTTGAAAAGAAACTCATTAATATTATAGTCACACAGATAATAAAATAAGTATCACAAAATATTATTTTAAATGTTTAACATAACGATTTTAAAATCTTTGTTTTTCTGCTAACGCTATCTTTGGATTAGAAAGTCCTATTTTTTAGTTTCTAGCACATGCAACATTAATTTAATACAGGTTTTCTTATTTATAACGTTAATTCATCCATATATTAGTTTTAGATCCATTATTTTTACGAAAATAATGCTTTCCTTTAGGCAATGATCAAATTTAAAATATTTTCTTAAAATACGCGGCGTTGCCACGTTTCGCAAAATGATATCCATCATTATATTGCAAAATTCTAGTCTTAAGTAAAAATACAGAAGAATAACTAGCTACATATTTTCATCCAAAACCGTTCCGGTTCCTTTTTTTTCCACTAAAACACTGGAAACTGCCTGGTATATTTTCGCAAATGTTTTTTTTCTGCCAATCGCCTGTGGGGAAATTTGGCTCTATATTGTCTGAGGGCAAGAGCCGGACTTTTGTTATTGGCGATATAATATTCTAATAGGTCAACTTTTTGCTTTTTCGTATACATTATACCAAATAGACTCAACAAAAACTTAATAAAATAAATATAAAATAGTGGAAGTCTCAAAAAATACGCTTAAAATATTATAATACACTGATACCTGTCAAAAAATCAGTAATATTACCACAACAGAGAACTACTGTTGTTTTCAAAGCTACTGCGATGATTATGTCAAGAAGGTCAACATTAATAATATTATCAATTTTGTGTTTGTGTCTTCCAACAGGTAGATTTCTATATATTTTTTTAAAGACTGTATTATATAGGATGTGAATATTTTTTAAGTTTTTTTCCATTTAAGGACCTTATTTAGAAGATTCTTGAATTATAAATGTAAAAGTATTTATGTATTATTGGAAAATAATTGCCAATTAAGCCAAAACGGTAAGCCAGAAACCCGTACTATGTTATATAATTGAAATTGCTATTAAAGTGGCTATTCGAAAATCCAATAACATACAAGGTGTCTCATTTAAGAAATTTGAGAAAAGTGTGTAGTGGTAATACCGTGGTAATACCGCGCTGCATTATTTTCGTAAAAATAATAGATGGAAAAAAGTTTAAAGAGTTAATAAGCAACGCAACAATGATGGTTTAGACATAACCCGAATTCTGAAGATGATCGCTAATAAGTTCGAAACGGCACAGACCCATACTCATATATATAGTTGAATTTGTCTTTGACAGGACTATCCCAATAAAGCAACAAAATGTGAGGTGTTCTATTTAAAAAACTGTAACTTTGTTTTACCACTCTGTATATAAAAAGCGATTTTTGTAGCTCCGTAGGTTTCGGGGCACCCTCCACATAAAATTGATTACTAAAATTGTAGAAAATGATGGATTTATTACAAGGTGATTTCTTGTGCTTTTTAAAACGCATTATTTTTCTGTGTGTGTAGAAAAGGTAATGGTTTTCCTCGCAAGCATTTCACCCACTGACCTGCATTTTGCGTCATTTTTTCTTTCTAAACAGCGATTTCTACACATTTAACTTGTTCTCAGACTGTAAGCATATTTTGAGAAAATACTAAAACATCCGAACTTATTGACGATCTGTCTCGGCCATGTTGGTTGTTGAATGGCACAAGGTCGTTCAAAATTTTTGTCAAAAGTACTATCGGCAGAGACAAGGCCTCTATATCTCTAGTAGCTAAATAAGATCTCTAGGTATATAGAGGCACTGCCTATATGCTAATAATGGAGGAACTTTTGAAGCCACCATGAAAGAAATGTTATCAATACCCGAGTTATCGATTTCAACCAATAATACGTAGCGGCGTTCAGCAACCAACATGGCCGCTGATAGTTCTTCAGTTCCACAGTTTTCAGTTTTTATGTGTCATTGTTATGGCAGTAGTTTTATAAAATGTGCTCAGATCCCGTTAAATGTTTAAGGAAAAACGAGTTGAGGTGTGGAGATTGCCGTTTGGAATACAAGTGGCACAAAGTGCAGGTTGTATATGAAATTTATCGGACTTCTCTAAGAAAATAGCATAGCCCCCTAAATCCCATCAATTTTTGAGGTTCTCGCGATTACCCAAGTTCGTGTTATCAAATATTTTCGGAACGAATTTTAAGGTTTGTTTATAATCTTAAAACTGAACAGCATCTTTTCTTTTTTCAGGTGAATGGCGAAGACGAATGGGAATACGAGGAGATATCCTTGGAACGGGGTGGCGCCGGACTCGGGTTCAGCATCGCCGGCGGCACCGACAATCCGCACGTGGGTGACGACACCGCTATCTATGTCACCAAACTCATAGCCGGCGGCGCGGCCGCCGCCGACGGTCGCCTGAAGGTCGGCGATTCCATCTTAGCCGTTAACGATGTCGCTGTGGTCGACGTGCCGCACGCCGCTGCCGTCGAAGCCCTGAAACGGGCGGGAAACACCGTCACCTTGGTGAGTTTATGCGGCAGCACGATACTGATATAATACGACCAAAAATATAGTGACGTGACCCATCCCAATAGATGTTTATTCAGCAATAAGCAAGTCTTTCCTGAAATGGATCGTAACGAATATTTGTAGAAACTTGAAATTTTTATTTGAAACGTAAATGGACCGTTTTAAATTTGATTTAATAAGTAGAAGCGTTTATTTTGACATCAGCTGATATGTCCTTAAGAGTTTAATCTAAATTGAAATACGTTCGTATATATTACGGAGGTATTTAACTGTGATCCTTTCAGTAAGTACGTATTTATTTACCTGATTCTCGAGCTTTGACCCTGCGAGGCTGTTTTCACTGGATAGTTCAAAGGCTAAGGGTAAGTACCTGTACTCTATTTATCTTACCAGGTAAGTTTGAAAATAATCATTTTTGTCTGTGCCTGTCGATTCTTCTCCTTCTTGTGTTTTTGTGTCTTTTACATAGTTCTTCGATTTGTAAACAACTACAATCTTTTTTAAGACTATAAATTATATTCGCGGTACATAAAGGTACGTCATAAGAATATAGGTAAATATTTATTAGAATCTTTCAATTAAACATTTTTTGAAGGTTCCTTTTTTTAACATTTTAAAATGTAGAGACCGTGGAATAAAGCACATGTTCCCCTATTAGAAGAAGACATGGAAAACAACGCATAATTGGAAATGGTAGTCGAACCTAATGACAGTTTAGAAGACCTCTGCAAATAAAAAAGTCAACTATAAGAAAAATTGTTGCAAATGGGATAGTGAAGAGGAAAGTGAGAGATGATGCTGGGTACTTCGCGAGTTTTTAAAGAGCAACAGCAAGCAGATCTAATTAGGGGTATAATCTATGATTCTTATAAAATGAATAGTGTTTTAACCCTAGAAGCACTGCATAAAAAAGTACTGACAGACTTAAACATTAGTTGTGCCAAAAAGTCGTTGCGTATTTTTTTGAAGAAAATGGATTTTCAGATCCAAACAATTAATAAACGTGACGCCAGTAGCGATAGTGAGGATTTTGTAACTGACTGATACTTTATTATTATTATATTTAATATTTTGTACATTAATGATGATTCTATGTGGAAATGTAATGAAATATAACGTAATGAATTGTTACTTTACTTACCATACTTATGTCCCGCTTATTAGTGTAGGTAGATAAATTCCTAGGACGGTTCTGCAATGGTTATGGGTAAGAGTCTGCTCGGCAGGGTGTTCTATAAGGGTTGGGTTGGGGTTTTGGAGTAATAAACAGTAGGCAAAGTTAATCACGGGGTTGGTTGTAAAAGCACTATAGTTGTGGTCGGAGTACACGAATATTGCTTTTTTTTTAATATGTACAACCATCCGAAATATGTACCACCATCCGAAATATGTACAACCCATGCATATTAGTAAATTGGATGCTTGCGATGTAGAAAATTACCACTCGGGATTAAAAATTCTTGGAAGAAGCGTACCTAATTTCTAACTCACTTGGAACGTGTTCAGCAGATTCTGTAGCATGTTTCTTAGCGCGAGAGGGTAATAAAATGTAAATTTTATTAAACAGGGTGGATAACTTAAAGGTTCGTAAACTGCAGATGCGTTGCAAGGATTCCTAAATTCGGCCCACACTAATTTGCGTACAATAGAACGACAAGTTTTGGTTAGTTTTTTAACAAGTAGTTTGTTACAATAATAAATATAATAATTATACATGTGTTTGGTTTTGAGCAATTTACTTCACTGATTTTGCGAATAATTGGAAAAAACGACAACTCAAAAAATGGTTCTTTTTTTTGTTTTTGAAATACTGCTCGGGATTTATGGCATTAATTCTCTGTGCATGACATCA
Organism: Cylas formicarius; assembly: GCF_029955315.1. NCBI lineage: Eukaryota > Metazoa > Arthropoda > Insecta > Coleoptera > Brentidae > Cylas > Cylas formicarius. The sequence goes on from NW_026844334.1 coordinate 15,619,582, forward strand.
TATCTCTAACACATAATGATAATTATTGAGATGAGATATTATAATGATTAAGATGAACTATAGCCGTTGGAATCCAGAGAAATAATGAGCTCCATAGCATGTTATCAGCTTCCCACATGCATTCTTCTATTTCAGTCAGCACTCCATTTTTCATAGTCCACTGTTTTTATTTCTTCTTGCAAGAGGTTTTCAACGTCCCTCATTTTAAGTGGTGTTATGCCTTACTACAAAACCTTTTACTTCCGCCCATACCAATTATATGGAAGCTTGCCACGCACTTTTTAAGTTTTTGTCCTGCCATGTTTTAGCAACGTTATATTCTGCATTTACTTTGGTTCCGGACCGATAATATATCCTTTTCCTTTCGAAACTGTTTGATTGCTCTCAAATATCGCGATTGGCAGCAGATAATTTCGTTTTTCTTTATTAGAGTTTTTCCGTAACGAAAATTCAAACCTTTAAAATTTTCCATTTTACATTTTTCATTTCAGGTATTATTTTGTCTAAGGTAAGTATTTCTCTTTTTAAGTAAAACGAGTGTATGATTCTTCTGATGGCCGTTTTTTCATCCTTCATCCTCATTATTGACTGTGCAGCTCCAATCATATTCGAACATATCAACTATTTTTGCTACTGCGAATGCTGAGTTTTAGTTGCGAGGAGCTCTGAACACATTGAGAATAATAATTTTCTCATTTTTAGAAAGCGCAACATATTGAAAAACACTCTCCATATGCAAGAACGAACTTTGTCAACCACGGCCGAAAATTATAGACACAAAGAGTAAATAACTTAAAGGCTCTCTTGGGACCCTTGACGAGCATCATACAACAATACTATTCCACTGGAATATGCTAAGACCACTAAGTTTTACAGTTCAATAATGATTTATAACTCAATCAATGCTAAGAAATGCTAAGAAAGGAAGACATGGAAAGAAAGTCTGGGGTTGAAAGATTATTGCTGATTTGTGTATGTCTTACCAAATAAACTTACCTGTACATCGTATGAGGATTTTACAGTTTCACAAAAACAGTGTTTAATAAATGGTATTTTCACGAAAATGGCTAAAAATCTAGCTTTAGACATAGAAAATACATAAAAATACTGACATTACTCGTACAATCCTTTATTTCCTTAGTATATTGTTCCACTTCTTTTTGTTAATTTGGCAACAGTGCCAGTAAATCTTATTGCGATCCTTCTATATACAGTTAGTTCCCTTCTCCCTTTCTTCACGCATAGAGAACACAGGCAAATCGAAACTAGACAGGAATAATAGTTTAACGTGCAATGTAAAATTTGTAATTTTTAATAATGCCTAGAATATGAGAATTGTATAGTCTGTTCTGCAATTTTATTGTAAAAAATGTCCAATATTTCCAATAGGTTACCATGAATCTGGCAAAACTTAAGTTAGCTTAATCAATCCATAATTAATATGGGTATGTTAATTAGTCGTGCCTAAATATTCAAATTCGTAAAATCCCGTAGTGCCGTTCGCAGAATTCAAATATCCCGAATTAGTTCGATGACAGCATGCTCATTAGTAAAATCCATAAGTTATTCGGTTTATATTTCGAATCGCCTCCCCCGAAAATGACTACTAGCACAAATATTGTTTTCGGAAGGGCAAATAATATTCCAAATATTCCATAGATTTATTAGAATATTTGACCCCACATAACAGGTAGGATTGTGTCAAATAATTTTTAAAATGCAATGAAATTTATAATAATTTATTTTAAAATACATATTATTAAATAATCATAGACAACACTCTACAATTATGATTTAAATTTGACAAGTTAATAAAGAAGTGGTCAATTGACCAGTCCCAACACTAACTCGCCAGCCAAATTTGTGTATACGAGGTGTCTCATATCCTCTCTTCCTTTATCCCCGACAAGAAAAGTTACAACTACAATAGTATATTAGGCAACAAGTGGGATAAACGGCATTTGAGTCACGAGTTTATTTACACAAGCGTAGCGGGCGATTAATAAGTGAGTGACTTCAAAAGTTTAATAAACGTGTTGCATGGTACGTTTTCTACAACCGTTAGTTTTTGGGTACATTTTTGTAAAATAACACTAATACATTCATCGACGCGACCGTCGGTCTCTAATATATTAGAATGGATTATCTATAAAAAAAAAAACAAAGTTGGTAGAAGAAAAGAAGGTATTGGTTTCGAGGTTTATACCTAGCATTGGTCTAACATTATTAGCGACTGAGTTTGGGTTTTTTTAATATTATCCGTTGTTTTGTTAATATTTTGTATATTATTAGGTAAATGTAGGATGTAGGATAACAATAGCCAAATAATGAAAACCGCAAAGTTGAACTAACATGTCGTCCCTGAAAACAATTAACTGATCACGAGAGTATACACATAGTTACTCTCGCGGTCTAACATTTTCACAACTTTTAGGTTAAACAAATAAACAAAACTAATCGTATTTTGTCGTCGATTTGTTGTAGAGCGTGCGACGGCGTAGACAACCGCGTCACCTGCGGCTAATGGAAATCGAATTGGTAAAGGGAAATAAGGGGTTGGGATTCAGCATCGCCGGCGGGATCGGCAACCAGCACATCCCTGGTGACAACGGCATTTACGTCACCAAGGTGATGGACGGCGGTGCCGCCCAGGTCGATGGTCGACTGCTTGTTGGTGACAAATTGGTGGCCGTCAGAGACGCTGTGGTGAGTTTTTTTTATTTTCGTAACCACCGTAAAGAACTGTTTTTTTTAAATAAAACTTCTGGATTGTTCCTTCGTCGGTTTTTGTTGACACGAACTTGCTAACGTTTCGCCAATAATCCTGTTGGCTTCTTCAGAGCTTGCAGTCAGAAGTTTTATAAAAAGTATTACAGTAGGTTGTGGAAGTTTCTTTGGAAAAGTAACTATTTATTTGTTAATAAAAAAAACAGGTGACAAAACAAATAAATAGAAGATTTAAAACTAATTAAACCTCGAATTAAAGTGTTTTTGAATTGACCTGCATTTTTTATAAACGTAATTTTTTAAGCTTTTTAGTTCAAACACTATTATATAGTGAATTTTGTGTTGTCGTTGTAAAATGTGCTCGAAAATGTTTTTAAAATTTTTAATATTTGAGATTGGGATCGCTTGATTTGAGATTACCTGTAGATCTCGAAAACTGTGGGAAAAATATTAAATGGAAAAACTTTTTAATGGAGTTGTGGGTAATTTAAAGTTTTCTTTGTGACTGTCTTTGTTTTTTTTTTAGTACTTAATTTAAATTTTTCGGATAATTCATGTACAAATATTCTTTTTGGTTATCTGGTAGGCAGAAGCGATTGCACATAATTTTTTTTCAATATGTTGTTATGCAGTTAAATACTAATTTAGCCTCTGAAGCCATCAACTTTATTTTATATGAAATAGATGTTACACGGTATTTTCTTTTCTACGATATAAAAAATAAAAAAAAAAGTCAAAGAATATTATTTTGTTTTAAATACTAGATAAGTGACTGTTGCATTACCGAGTAATTTATTGTCGACGTTAACTAATTTACTGAATATATCACATATTTTGAAGTTTAGATTTTAGGGTTTTTTTTCCAATTATTTAAAAATGTGTATTTTGTTGACTCTTTAGCCGGAATGTATTTTTTTTAACCAATAAAAAGGTTAATAAAATTAAATGCAGCCTCCATATGAAAACCATAATTATAATAGTTCCCCACAATTCAAATGTTCGAATGAAAATTAAAATACTTCAACTTACACTTCCCAAAATGTTTGGATAATGTAGATGTCATGTAATCCAAAATTGGCATTCCGATTTTTATTTGCGACTAATGTTCGGCACTAGGTTATGAATTTCGAATTGCAGAAAGGAGAGGTGAATCTGGAAAATGTGACTCACGAAGAGGCCGTCGCCACGCTCAAGACGACGCAAGACCGCGTCGTGCTCATCGTCGCCAAACCCGAAAGTGCCTTCAACGCCCCCGCGTCCGATACCTCGTATTCACCGCAATTATGTGAGTAATTTATTTTTTTTCAGCTCGTATATTGTTATTGACAATATAAACGGTTTCTTTGTGATTTCGTATTTTTGTAACGGCAAACTTTGTCAAACCGTTAAGCTCAAAGATTCCTGATAAGAATGTTTTTCGCAGTTTTTTCCAAATTTTAAAATAAAATAGTAAAATAGTAACATCCCAAAAAAAAACATTTTTGCTTTTTCGCCATATTTACGAAAGTATCAAAAAGTTTTTTTAAAGGAATATCAGGTCCATCACTAAGAAGCTTGAGTTACCTTATATCTCTGACCCAGATGTTTAGTTTTTACTGAATCTTAATTAATAGCTTGTCTAGCAAAAAATATTATTGCCTCTTTATAACAAACTCCCTGAGTGGGTAAAAAATTTAAACTTGCAATTTTAAAATAAAATCCTTGATTTTCTATTAAATGAAGCTATCTACTATATCCCTCACTTTATTAAGAGAAGTATGACTAATTTACTTACTTACCTATATAGTGGAAATTTTTTGTTGTTTTTTTGTGATGTAGTTGTCATAAATACTTCTTAAAGAATATGTATAATTAATTTCTAAATAGTTCCAAATAATTTTTGTATTGACAAAACCATATTTTTTGTAAATGTTCCGGTTAATAACTTAATTTACTGACTTAGAAGGTTATATATGATTTTTCCGAGGATTTTTCTTTTTTCAGAGTTACTAAGTACTATGCACTAGACATAAGATTTTCAGAAATTATTTATAAATAACGGTGGTTAGTGGTATTTTTCTTTTAGTGTATTTCATGTAAAAAAAAATATTTGAATTTTTACTCTTAACCATGATCTACTGTGGAAATGTGAAACTTATTTTCTAAATGCTACTCGTATATTTTAAAAAAAGTTAAAACAAAATGAATAACAGTGGGATTGTATGGGAAACTTTTAGACGAATATAGATACAGGGCGGTTAAATGGGATAAAAGTTGTGTATTTATATGTATGATGCCCTGAAGTTATCAAAATTAGATTATCATAGGTGGACTGACTAACATATTACAAAAACCAAACTCTTAGCACGATTTCTTTCTATTTTCATGACTAAACAGTAAGACATATTTCTGAGTAAACCCATTTGCCACTAAAGGAGCTCTATATGCTGCAATTTGGCCGCTTTGATCTCTTTTAATTTTAAACACCCACATATTTCTAACAATATTGGTGTTAGGAGGCCTGTCAACTAGTTCTCAACCATCATTCTGTCTAAAATCATTAAACTCACTCAAAACGTATTCGTTAAAAAACGAAGGCTTCTCCATACATATAGAGGTTATTTATTTCATTCAAAAGATAAAGATGAATTTATTTCCATAAGACTTGAGTTACAAGAGTTGGATATTTTCAGTATAATACAAATGTATTTAATATATCATTATGTTAGTATATTTAATTAATTGTTTTTAAGAGTGTATTTGAATTTTGTTTGAGTAGCTATCTCCTTCAGTTCGATCGGCAATTTATTATTAATTTTTAAGGTCCACACCAAAAAGACTATTTGATGTAAGAGACAGTCGGTGTTTAGGTATTTGTATGTTAAGATTCGATCTTAAATTTTACTAAATATCTGAGTTTTTTGAGACCATATAAAAATTAGAGTTGCTTGTTATATAAGTGGCACAATTTAGTATGTACATACTAGGAAGTGTCACGTTGTGGAAATAATATAGTCCGTTATAGTGCATTTAAAAAACGCGTTTCTGCATCCTTAAGACTTGCTCCGCACTTGGGGAACCCCCCCCACCCCGTAATAAATCATGGCCTAGTTAAGACAGGACTAGACATTTTTACTAAGGGAAAAGAAACCTGATGGCAGTGCCTCCATATAACCAAGAAGTAAACAGAAAGTTTTTTGAGAATGTGATCCACCCCGTTCGAACCAGGAGAGTATCTAGTCAAAATAAATAAGAACTAAAAGTTCAGATTTTCACGAAATTATATATTATGACATTTGTCGAAACAATTGTCATGTCATAATATATAATTTCGTGAAAATCTGAACTTTTAGTTCTTATTTATTTTGATAAATGGATTTTCATCAAGTAAAAGCCACCTCAGTTCAAGAGTCTCTAGTCTATATAAACTCCGGCATTTTTGCGGAATTGTGCTTTCATTGAAGATTACTAATAAACTCCTATTTAAATTCCATGTGGAAAAGTTTTACTTTCATTTAGTATGAATTTATTAATTTCCGCATAATGTTTCATTAGCTCAACAGTTGCCTTGTTCAGACGATGCTGCAAAAAATCAAGTGCGCCACTGCACCAACGTAATTTCGGTTCCAGGACGATCCTTATTTCAGAAACAAAACCATAACAATTTTATTTGCTGTTTCGCCCCAAAAATAAACAGTAATATAAAAACCGCGTCCTTCCATCTTTTCGAATTCAAGGAAACACATAACACCCTGTACACGTCCCCTATGCGAACTTTTCGCAACAACATAGTTCACTATTTCTTTTTGATAGAAATTTATCGGTCAGCAACGAGTTATGGGTTATACGACTTTACGCGTAACATAATTTAGTCGAACTTTCCGTTTCCGATCGGGCGGTGAGGGGGCACAGAACTTCCGATGACATTTTCACGATAAATCACCCGAGACTCCACCTTGTCTTCGACCTTGGGAGCATCGTTGCTCTTAACTTAATTGAAATTGGTTTCGCAGATGTGTGGCAAATAAATAACCTTAATCGCTTGAATTTTATCGATCAAGTAGGTTTTCAGCGTGGTTGTAATTTAGGAAAAAGCGTGGCCCGGTTATTCGTTACCCTAATTAACACGACTCCGGGTAAACATAGATGACAAATAGTAAATCAATGTTATTGGTATGGTCTGTTCATAGATATAAGAAAGTGACCAATTGCCTTTGAATGGGATCATCCAAGGGTGGTCATTAACATACAATGCAACAAGATCATTATCTAAAGTTTCGGAATTTAAATTCAGTTAAAATTGTGGTCCGTAATAGAAAATAATTTTATACCTAACTGTGTTTAATATTCTTTGGTTTGGTATACTACTTAACTTTAAGTTTATTAGTAATCATTCTTATTTCGTGTGTAATACAGCGTGTGTTGAATCGTGTGCGAATTATTCAAAATATGTGCGAGTGTAGTGTATCTTCCGTCCAAATGTAGAAAATACTATTCTATCGAGACTAAGGAAGTTATAAACAATGTTTATTTGACTCTCATTGAACGTGGTGCCAGCTAGCAAGCATATTTAGAAGAAATGGCCACATTGACGAAAATTCCAATATCAACTGTATGGGAAATTGTGAATAATTCCATTTCAGCGATAAAAAAAGAAGCGACGCTGACATTTTCTCGAGTGTAGATGAAAGTGATCAAGATATAATACGGCGTAAAATTTACTAGTTATACGAGGAACAAAACGTGCCCACATTATATATCTTAATTAGGAGGCTTGAAAAAGATGAAACCGGTGTTAAATGTGGCAGAACTACCTTATGGAAGTGTATTCAACACATGGGTTTTAGATTTAAAAAATTGACAAAAGGCAAGTTTTAATGGAATCTTCTAGAATTCGGAAATGGCGACTGGAATATTTACAAAAAATTAGGATTTACACAGAACAACAAAGGCCAATTATTTACTTGGATGAAACTTGGTTCGAAACTTATGATACTCCGGAAAAGGGTTGGGTTGACTCAACTGATAATAATTATGCAAAAAATCTAGGGCATACAGTTTTAAGGCTTCCACCTTACCACTGTATATCTAATCCCATTGAACATGTTTGGCACTAACTGAAATCTGCCATTCGTCGTAACAATGTTTTTCCCCGTGTTAATTCCAATGTCCTCAAACTTATAGAAACAGTAGTTTTTAACATCCCTCCACAAAGTTGGACAAATTCTATTAAACATATAGAAAAAGCAGAACAATTGTATATCCATATTGCAAATAATATAGAACAAATAATAATTAGAACAGACGATAGTGATACTGATATATTATGTGAATAATTTTAAGTAATTTAAGTAGGTAATAAAAATAATTTGTAGTTGTATTTTAGATTTAAACATAAATACATACATAAATAAATAAATATTGTTTAGTATCTTTCCTAACAAAACCCCAAATAATTAAATTCTAAGCAAAGTACGGACCTGTTCGGCCATATTTCATTCTTACAGCTTGCCCGGGTCTCAGTTAGTCACTTTCTCTTATATCTATGAACAGAATTTACCCTATTTTGTTAATTGTTTACGCCTGAAGATGTTAAACTTCATCTACGGAATGCGATGTACAGAAGGTTATCGACAATGCATTGTTTCATAAATATTTGCCCTTCAATATAGTTGGAGTGTCTATGGTTTAATGAATATTACTTTCAAATATAACATTTAATAATACGTTATTGTATTTGTATTTGAAATTGATATATTTATTCATTAATTTGGCGTTTCAAATACGACTCGTCTAGCAGTAATTTTGAAAAGCTTAGTTATAAGTCTAATTTCACGCCCATTTTCTCAAGAGTTCAGATTTGTCTTGTTTTTAAAAATTGCTGAGATACCAAAAAATTATATTACTCACAAATGGCTCAAAAATTGAACAGTATTAAATAATCTTTTTGAAAATGAGACAATGTTTACAAAAGAGAAGAAGAGGTTCCCCTCTTAAGGATTTTCGTTTTTCTTTTGCTCGTTTATATAAATCATTTACTGAAATTGCCCATTATTTCATGATAAAACAATATTTTCTTTAAATATTTATGCGTATGCAAAATTCATATATTCTGAAATTTATATTATATTCAAATATTTCTTTTCTACCATGTAAAAAAATTTGATATTGAACAGTTATCTTTTTTTTCAAGAGTATTATTTCAAAAAAGACTCTTTTATTTCTTGGAATACGCACAATACGCACAAAAGATAAAATCAAATTAATATTTTATTTATATAATGATGTTTATATAATAATTCACTTATAAAGCTTAATCAAATTATACGATTATCCAGTAGAAGTTAAATGCTTTAATTACCCAAAAACCAGCAACACAGGAATTTAGCATCTCATAAAATGTTGTTCATTAATACTGTCATGAAATTATATCAATAACTATTACAAGTGAAATGAAACGTGACGCCTATATGACAGGTAGCAAATTAGTTCGCCAATGTCAGTTTCAAATTTTACATTATTGGTTCTCATTTTCTACTTGTGCCTATTAAGATGTTGAAACTTTGGCAAAGCAATGACTATATATTACGCAAAATGGATAAACGTCATTTTATTAATGAAATTGCGTATATCGCCTGTACTATATATTAATACGATACATTTTAAATACCGATGACTTTAAAATTGTGTGATTTGGGGATACATAGTTATTGGTTAAGAATTGGTTGGTTTAAGTCCGGCATCAGCAAGGTAAACATCAATCCCAGCCATCCAGGATTATTCATTAAATTTACATTGATTTAATTTTATGTTCAGGGCGATCCACGTTTCATTACTCTGCAACGAAAAGAGGTAATTTTGCTATGTAAAACCCCATTGTTAAAGCGCGTCATTCCCGTTATTGTAGATGGCGTTTAGGTCGTCGAACATTTTTCGGTGATGTTTTACCCGAATCGTTGACCCCCCCTATGCATACACATTAGTACACAATAGTTTATTTTTGCCGATTTTATTTTGGCGCACCCCGCTTGTCCATCATTTGTCTCTAAGAACTATGAAAAAGGAGTAACCACCACCCTAAGTCCTAATTTATTTCTTTTTTGTTTAGCCACCAAAGCATCCCATGGATACGCAGAATCTCTTCACTCGGTGCACTCGGTGCACTCCTCGAATTTAGCCCTTCACCACCCTCCTGGTACCCCAAGGGCAGTCAGTACTGAAGACATCACAAGGTAAGATACTAGTTTGCTAGTGGCGAGTTTTTAAATTAGTTAATTATTAAAGTGCGTCTTATAAACGTAATGGAAACTCGAAACCCGTCTGCTCCGCAACTCGCGTACGCTTCGAAGCGGATAATCAGTATTTTACACAGACAATTTTTCATTCGGGCAACAACAACACTTGCGTACTAATTGATCGAGTTTCAAACTACGTACGTACATATAGGCACACTCTGCGGCTACACCTGCGAGAAGGCATATTTAATTTAAAGCCGGCTTTCCATCTTCCCGGATGAAATAGGGTGTGTGTCTCCTTATGTGTTTGTGTAGTGGCGTTGACAAAGGCTCTTTCCTACAAATATTGTGGTCTGCGTTTCGATGTTATGATTAGGTATGTAGCAGCTATCAATTCGTTGGTTGGCTTTTATTAGTCTTTAAAAACGTAATCTTTTTTATCAGTGAATTTATTATCTTAAAGGATTGGACAAGTTATTAAATAAAATACTAAAACAGCTTCAGCCAATATAAAGAAAGCTTTAACCCGGAAATTATGAGTGAAAATTTCATTCCTTGCTTTTTCAATTTGATTTTTGGTTTATGATCGTGATTAATAATAATATCAATAATTACACATTACAGCAACAAAATAAAATGTTCGCCTGACAAACAGTAGCAAAAACTTATTAATTAATAAAAATTACTTTATTTTAGTTATCTATTCAACTTTTATTAAAAATCCTTTTTTTTTGCCTTTTCAAACTGAATATCATTTCCAAAAACTACAAAAGACAATTTTGCTCGATTAATTTTACGTAAGTCATCATTGGAATTATAATATTATATAATATCGGAATTAATAACATCGAATGTGAATTATTAATTGTCGCTTATTTCCAGATGAGTGGAAAGTAAGAAGATAAGAAAGATTCATTCATTAATGATGTGTCATATAGGGCACGATTACAGGCCATCATGATGAAATGAGAGTTATATAAATTTTATCTACTCCACAAGCTTTCGCTTTAATATTTTTTTCTACTCCCGTCTGTAAAATATCTAATTACACACGGATCTAGCCTGCGGGAAGCGTCACTTTACCACGTCAGTTTCGTTTCCCACGGATCCGAGCCATTTCGGACATTTCCAGGATTTTACGGCACGGGTTTGGGAGCAATCGGATGTTTTCGGAAATATTTCCCACGCCTTGACTTTTGACGTTTGTCAATTCTGACGGTCATGTCAGTGAATTATATGCCTCGTGTTTTGCGAAAATGTACCCAAAAACTAACGATCGTAGAAAATGTATAGTATGCAACACGTTCGGTAAACTTTTTAAGTCACTCGTTTATTAAACACTCGCTCCGCTCGGGTCAAATAAACTCGTGAGTCAAATGCCGTTTACCGCACTTGTTGCATAATATACTATAATTATGTTAAGGTAAATTTAAAACGATAAGTAATATTTTCTAAAATATTGTTATTCCTTAAATTCCTAATTTTTTACGCATTAAGAAAGTAATCTTTTCATTTTTATTTGTTGAGATATTTAACGTTTTAAACTTTATCTTAGTCGGATACGTTATTTGACACACGCATTTTCACTGACGAAAAACTGATCAAGATAAAACGTCAAATTCGAACTTTTCTCGAAAATTTAGCCCTAATCCAAATCACCGAACATGAATTTCAAACGCCAAATTGTTACAAAGGTTGTAAAAAATTCAAGGCCGGCAAACAACACTTCAATATCAAAACGCGCCGTATCAAAATGTCAAAAGAGTGTTGAAAAACTTCAATCTCAGATTGATTTTTTTTTCATATCGCCCGAGGACACATCGCTGTTTAACTTACATTGTTTGAAACAGTAAAAACCTGATGGGCAGCGCTAGGTACCACTGACATTGACTACTGTTATGTCGTGACAAAAACCCTCACAATGCGCATAGGCTGACTATTGTTTCGAAGATAATCAATAATCTAAAATCAAAAAGGTGATTGATTGTTGTCTATTCGTTTAAAATTCTCACGCATCGCATAGTAAAATAGCAGACGATGGTGACTTTTATTGTGCGTTTTAATATCTAATTAATATCTAAGAGTTTTAATAAGGGAATTTTAATGCACTAACAAATTTAGTAGGACTCTCGGATTTTTATTAATTAAATTAATCTCTATTCTGTGGTTCTAAATCTTAAACGTAGTTCAACAAATACTCGTTTTATTTAAGTTTTTGGCTATTCTTATTTTATTAAAAAATTTTAAGCTTTTATGATACGTATTTAATTTAATTATTTGGGGTTCTGTTAGGAAATATACTAAACAATATTTATTTATTTATGTATGTATTTATGTTTAAATCTCAAATAAAATTATAAATTATTGTTATTACCTACTTAAATTACTTAAAATTATTCACATATAATATATCAGTATCACCATCGCTATCATCGCCTGTTCTAATTATTATTTGTTCTATATATTATTTGCAATATGCATATACGATTGTTATGCTTGTTCTATATGTTTAACAGAACTGGCCCAACTTTGTGGAGGGATGTTATTCGGTTTCTATAAGTTTGAGGATATTGTCGTTACTGTCTACTATGATAACTTGCATTGTCCAATACAATTACGCTATTAGGAGGAATGTTTGGAACTAGTTTGTTTTTAAACCAACTTTCAAATAAATCAGCGGTGGTGTCTTCATGGTAATCCAGAGAAGAATCTTTAATATTTTTCGCAGACAGAGAAAGTCCATTTGGAATCTAACCATCTTTAGAGCCAGCATACAAAATAGTTATTCTTTTACCTCTTTTTGATTTCGCGTTTGTTTTACACTTAGTCAGTTGAGTCAACCCAACCCTTTTCCGGGGTATCATATGTGTCGAACCAGGTTTCATCCAAGTAAATAATTGGCTTTTGTTGTTTTCTGTAAATCCTAATTTTTTCTAGATATTCCAGTCGCCCTTTCCGAATTCTAAAAGATTCCATTAAAACTTGCCTTTTGTCAATTTTTCCTTAGTTCTGCCACATTTAACACCGGTTTGATCTTTTTCAAGTCTCCTAATTAAGATATCTAATGTAGGCACGCTTTGTTCCTCGTATAACTGGTAAATTTTACGCCGTATTATATCTTGATCACTTTCATCTACACTCGAGAAAATGTCAGCATCGCTTCTTTTTTTATCGCTGAAATGGAATTATTCACAATTTCCCATACAGTTAATGTTGGAATTTTCGTCAATCTGGCTGTTTCTTCTAAAGATGCTTGCTAGCTGGCACCACGTTCAATGAGAGTCAAATAAACATTGTTTATAACTTCCTTAGTCTCAATAGAATAGTATTTTCTACATTTGGGCGGGAGATACACTAGACTCGCACATATTTTGAATAATTCGCACACGATTCAACACACGAAATAAGAATGATTACTAATAAACTTAAACTTTAGTATACCAAACCAAAGAATATTAAACACAGTTAGGTATAAAATTATTTTCTATTACGGACCACAATTTTACCTGAATTTAAATTCGGAAACTTTAGGTAATAATCTTGTTGCATTGTATGATAATGACTACCCTTGGATAATCCCATTCAAAAGCAATTGGTCACTTTCTTATATCTATGAACAGACCATACCAATGCTTCGGTCATTTTTGTTTTTCGGTAGCAAATTGTAGATCTCCAACTTAATACACGAATGATACACGCGTATTATAAAATATTTCGTTTAATAAAATGCAACAAGCTTAAGATCTCTTCGTGGTCACAAAATTTTACCAGGTTACATAAGACACCTTAATCCACATTTATTTATTTTGACTTTACTTGTTACCTACTTAAGCCCTTGACATCCCTTGCGAAGCTTTACATAGTATATAGGTAACACCGAAATGACTGTTAAATCCGCGCAAAATTTATCTGTTCCCTCCCCTGATTCGGCCATTTTATTTCCGGCAAAGATATGTTGAAGGTTGAGAATTAACGTGAATTTTATTTCTCAGTTGTCCTATAAAATTTTATTTTGCTTTGAAGCTGGAAATAATATTTATTTTTTAGTTAAATTCGCAACAAATAGGTGCTGTTTGGTTTTTATCAACGCTATTGTTGCTGTATGTGTAATGCGTTAGTAGCGTCGTTCCCTTTCAGTGACATCCAGGATCTGACGCGATTGTTCGATGATCCGTGAGATAACATATGAAGCGAAATTCAATATAATTTTTTTCCAATTTTAATATCGAGTATGTTCAATGGAACGTGTCTAACGCCTAAGAATATTTATCGCTGATATTAAGTTAATTGGTAGCAAACGTATACCGATGGGCTATTTATCTGGGACGCTGCAAAAACTCTCACACTTTTTACGGTAGCTTGCTATTAACATAAATAATTCACTATTATTTCTTTTCGTTATGCCGGTGATGTAAATTGAGAGAGATTGGAGAGACTTGGATTATAATTAACTGTGTAAATATTTTAAAATCAAATGAAAGTACGTGCACCGAAGTAAACCAAGGATTACTTTACTATGACCACAAGCAAGATTAGAAATAATATAACCGGTTATGGGCGTATAAATAACCTTAACTGTAATTAAAACCAGTCTAATTTATAGTTTCAAAAATTGGTAATTCAAAATCGGTTTATAATTTTTGCAAATTATTTTCAACGAGATGAGAAATAAGAGATAACGCGTATTCTACAGTAAAGGAATACGTTTAGCGATATTTTAAGTAGGAGACAAAACCCAAAAATATATCAGTTGCCACAATGTTGTCGGATAGCGACGGTCATGTTAGTGTATCCAACAACTAATGTTCCTAGAAAAAGTATGGTAATTTTTTTAAGTCACTCGTTTATTAAGCACTCGCTCCGCTCCTTCCAAAGTCGTGTGTCAAATGCCGTTTTTCTACTCCCTTCTCAAAAAATTCCGATTTAGCATGTGTCATTTTACGACATCAATTTCGTTTCCTACGGTTGCGAGCCACTTCGGACATTTTCAGGATATTACCAATCAGGTGTTCTCGGAGATATTACCCACGGCTTGAATTTTTATGTTTATCAATTTTGCGGTCATGTCAATAAACGTATTCGCATTGTTTTGCAAAATTGTGTGAAAAACTATAGTATGCGTCACGTTTGGTAAACATTTTGATTGAGTAATCACTTACCACACTTGTTGCAAAATATTCTATTATCTAGTACCTCACCTCGAATTTTGGTTCTTAAAAAGGCAAAAACTAAATACAATAGAAAACTTTAATACTTCCCTATTCAAAAGTCATGTGCATTTAATCTCGTCGCTAGCCTCGTAGCTAGCCCCTCACTATGTTCGTAACCACTGGGACTGATAGCTCACTTACTAATTGACTGCTCAAATTCGATCAAAATGTTTTAAATAACTTCTTGCAATTGTAGAGTGTTATCTGTCATTATTTCATAATAAATTATTATCCGTTTGTGATGTCCAATTTACCTATAATCTCCTCTTTAAAAAATACCCGAATAAGATACTTAGCGATTCGGGGAATTCCAATAAAAATATCCACTCCATTTAGTTCTCATATTTGTATTTTTAAAATTATTTCGGTCATTTGACTGGTCAATTGACACAACGTTATTCGTATGGAGGCAAGTGGCAGATAATTTTTATTCAATGTATATAAAATTTAAGATTTTATTTACTTAATGGACGAAGGGAATATTAGCAGTGCGTAGTGTCTCGTGAGTTCGATCGAATTTGCGAGAATGTATACCTACCCTCTAGTTATCGAGGCCATCAATCGTTTCCTAAAACTCGTTAAAACTGCCAGGCTAGATTGCTACCGGCAAAACACATTTACTTTGGCGAGAGATGAGTACTTGCGAAGTAAAAGTTTACCGAAAAACTTAAGGGAGAGGCGAATAAATTCAAAACAGAACACGTTGCTCTTTCTTTACGATGGGGGCGTTATAGGCTTAACGATATTACCGAAAACATATGAACTTGATTAATTTAATAATTCTCTACGTACGTGAGTACAGTTAAAATTGTATTTTAATAGTACATATTTGGTTCGGCTATAATATTTTGAGGTCTGTTAGTCCCGGAGGCCACAACCCGACCCGCCGACGGCGACCTTCCGAATGTAGCCCAAGTTCACGAGAACGTGACGGAAAATGCATTTGGCCATTTCTGACGACCCTGAGAAACACTGGATGCCCAGTAGACGATTATTTTTGCCGTGTTTAATTGAGTTTCGCTGTGTCCGCACATAAATTAAGCGAGTTTATATAATTTAACTTTATTATAATGTTAGATAAAACCGCGTTTTTTAAATTTCCCGTAAACTGCGTGAATCTTAATGATTTCAAAGTTGTTTTGTTTAATTTATCGAAATAATATTTTGATCGAATAGAAAGACCATTATTTTATTGCATATTGTATTTATTAATAAACTTTGCATCAAAATTAACGCACCACTAAAATTTCGGTCAACTTCAAAGTCAATTTTCTCGCAAATTTAAGTGAAAACGAGTTATGCTTATCACATTCTGTGGGTAATCCTGTCAACACTACTAGTCTTAAGTCAATGCATAGGCACATCTTTTCTCGGCATGTTGTCTTTATTTCTGATTGAAAATAAATTAATAAATTTAACCCAATAACAACAGTTAGTTGAAGATCATCAATTCCCACCTGCCTCTTCAGACAACGTAGAAAACATTAGGGAGGAAATATGGACGTATATCGATGAGGCACAAATTAAAAGTCTAGTACAAAATATGGATCGTCGATGTTAATCGGTTAGACACCCAATGTTTTCTTCTTGCTTGTTTAATGTTTATAATTTTGCTTCATATTTTTTTGACATAAAATTGTATATCATTTAATAAAATAAATTAGATAAAATAGTTATTGACAAACAAAATGTGTCGACAGGAATTCCCACAGAACGTGACAAACATTGAGTATAAAACTAGTTTTCTTTAAAAAATGTGGTAACGACGAAGTAGTTAGTTACATACAGTGTTCCATTTAAAAAATTATAGAAAAATTTGTTTATTTTTTTCAATTTGTTGAAGTTAATATTATAAATGCAACAGATTGAAAGATCATTGGAAAAAGTGTTTTTCTATTTTTCCTCCATAAATTAGCATTGTCGCACTAAAATTCAAAAACAATCAATGTGTCATATAAACATATATTGGTGGAATTGGATTAAAACTGTTTTCTATTGGTACGCTTTTATGAACCACCCTGTATGATGGACAATATTTTTAAATGTTCATCTTTCGATTTTATCCAACATCTATTAACATTTTTTTCTCTTTTTCTTTCTTTTTTTCTCTCTTTGTTATAGTTAGAATGTGCTTTTCTTGATGACTCATATAGCTCTGCTATAGTGTTGTGGTTCAAGGAATCAGCAAATTTAACGTAAAATATGATTTTAACTAGCCTTAAATTGATTCTAAAAGGACTAGGAAAAGTTATTTTTTATAGCATTTTTTTTGCAAAAATTCTCGATTTTGGGGGCAGCGTTCAACCTATCAGAGAGCAAGATTTTTCGTTGGTAACTGATGCAAAATTAATGTGTTTTCGTTCCAAAAATTAATAAAAAAATCTATTAATTAAATTGACTAATTTGAGATAGTTTATATAAGTAAATTGAAGAATTTGAAATAGTTCTCAATGAATAAATTGAAAACAAATCTGATTTTATTATTCTGTTCGCTATGCTCAGAATACTTCCATAAAAAAATCAGCAATATAGAAACCTAGCTGGATACCTTTTAGTGATTGTTTTCTAGTTCAGAATACTTCAGGCTACGCCTAGTTAACATCCGCCGTGTACCGTCCTGATTGAATTTTCTGTCGAGGCAAAATGAACGGGCTCCGACCACGGGTATGGAGGCCGACCTTACCATTTCTCCGATGATTGTCGTTCTTGTAACCGAGTGTGGATTTTCGTTTTCAGTTGCACCCGTTTATGTCTCGTATAACGTGTTAGCACAGTACGTGGCCGAGGGTTGACTCATTGCACCCATCGATCGTTAATGTTTGTGTGTCGGTTGGGATATTATGTTTTTGTCCATAACGTAGCCGTGCGCGGAGCTTTCGTGTCGTTTGTAGTAGGGTATTGTACTTTGTGTTTTTGTTTGTGTGTTTATTATGATTAGTGTGTTTATTTATTCGGAAGAGAATAGAGTTCATTTTTAGTCGAAACGTTTTATGGGGTGTTATACGTATAGAAAATGCCGGCACAGCCTAAACAACAGCTAAAATCCGTTAACAACTAAATATTTACATGATCTCCAAATCTCCAAAAAAAAACACGCTAGTAACCCAAATATTTTTTGAATTTTTATTTTTTATTGATTATTGATTTTCTTATTCAGATGGTTATCGAAAAAACACTATCGAGCAAATCAAGCTGGAAACTTGGACTGAGTCATATTATCTGTCTCAGTAATAAAATTTATTACTTCATTGGTTATTGGAAAAGGTTCGATTTGCTGACTTCTGCGTAGTGTTGGTTTGCTGTCTGAAAGATCAGTAACTATAGACAAATAGAAGCAAAACAATTATTTATAATCGCTTCGAATAAAAAAACATTTAAAAAAAAGACGAAGCAATATGTAAATTTCATTTAATCATTATTTTCCATGAATTTTAAATACTCATGTTTTTTGACATTTTTAGTTCTGACTGTCACGTCACAGGTCGCCTAGTAAGTAATATTGTAAATTGTATTTTAAAATCGAAATATTTCTTATTTAATATACGAAAAGCCGAAAAGCAATACAATAGAATCAGTTTCCCCCTTTAAAGGAATGATTTGAGCGTCCGCTAACCTTTTTATTTAATATTTGTAGCTTTATGTTCTTATAGCAACACCAACCGCAGCTATCACATTCGACCTGAATATGAAAATATCGGTTTACGCCCCGTATCGATATTTTTTGGGAAAGTCTCGACGTTGCTTTAACATTGTGGCAAGACAAATATTCTCGAATTCGCTCCCCGTATCAAGTTCGCCTCTAAAACCGGAATAACCCATTAGTGATAGTATCGCTCGCTACCCCCGATTCATATTCTTAAACTAGTTCCACTTTTGAACTCGTGCTCTCCGGTGCAGTTCACTTTTTAGTTAGTTAGCGATAATACGATATGTTCCGAAAAGAAAACTACGAGTTTTTTTTTTTATTTTAATTTATTTTTTAATTAACTAATTCAAATGCAAAAAAACGATATTTAGTATTTCAAAACTGAGCTATAGGGATATTCTTGTGCAATAATGATGCTTCGATCACTAGAGGATCAGAAAGTTTTCTTCATATTTTTGTACCCTAAAATGTGTACTCGCACTTATTACATTCAAAATCATAACGCAAGTGTTTACGCATTTAAAAAAAAAAATTAGAAAAGTTTGCCTACCACGAAATCGTCAGTCAAACCGAATATTATGAGATTATCCAAAACCTTATTGGAATGGTTCAGATGCTGATATCTATTTCTAAAGGTAAACCAGTTTAGTTCAGGTCCAACAAATAAGCTAGTGGGAAAACCAGGATATTCGACTGTACACGTTGTTAAGCTTATTTAGTAATCCAGACAATGGCGGCATCAATTTTGGGCGTTTAACGGCTGTCCACTCTGATTATCTATTAAAATAATTGATTGACAATCTTAATAGAAAATCTAACCGTGTATTTACGCTTTCACCCGTCGCAAGATAGTATACAATTTGTATCTATTAATACGAATAACGTTATTATTATCTGCCGTTATTAGCAAACATAAAAAAGGTTGTTTGCAAATAGCGTTAATAAATCTGTTTCGCCATTCGGATTATTTAATAGTTTCAATCTGCTTCGATAGTCGTTCCTTTATATCAGTTACCGCACAGTTAAACCTATTATAAATGCGGTCGGGGAAAGATGTCAAGTACATTTAAATGGCTAATAATCTTGTGCTGGTTTTTAAACGGAAGCATTTTCGAATCGATTCACATGGGCAACTGACCAACTATGTGGTGCAGTAAATTTGCAACAAACGGTTTTTTTTATTATCTGCAATAAACAAGTTGTAGTACGTACTCTCAGAAGTTGATCAGTCTTACTTGGGATACATTTAGAAATATTTCAAATTGCTCAACATTCTTGCTTTGAAAAGTGCGGAAATAGGAAGAAAGAGTTCTTTAGATTCAAGCCGGAACTCATACGGAAGATTTATGATTTGTGAGATGATCCGTTAGGAATGCGAATATAACAGTTTTTACTTAAATAAGCCATGGAACGAATGTACTAAGCAATTTGGCGGCAACATGGACATATTGTTTTTTGAGAACAAGAATTTTTAGAATTATTTTTTTGCCGCAATAAGGCGAAAATCATTAATCGCTAGGGCAACAAACATTTTTTATTTTGTGAGCAATTATGAATTTGAAATATGGCAATAAAAATATGTTTGTATTTTACCGACTTGCACCAGGAAGTACGGGGATTTTTTTATTGATTTCCCACATGTTTGTTTGGAATAAATTAATATTATGTTCCGATTGGTGTATAGCACTCGTGGGACGTGGGAAGTAGGTCGCACATTTATAATATAAAACTGTCAATTATTAGCAATTAGGTATATTTATATAGTTGAGATTTGCTGATTAAACGTGAGAAAAATTGACGGGGCTGTATAGAAGTCACTGCTCTATTAATTTTTATAATTTTATTTTTCGTACAAAGTATGTTTGCTTTGCTGAATAATGTTACCCAATATACAAAGTGACTCACAGCTTAAATAATGCAGTCGCTATAACAAAAATTAAATCGTCTGGATGTCTCTTTATTTAATTGTCAAAAAACAAGTTATTGAAATTAAGTTAGTAAGAAACCTTCTACAAAAGTGTGAATTCTTTTTTGCCTTAAGTATGTCTTACTTAGTTAACAATAAAGAATTAATTAAATTGTATGCAATATTAACGTTACAGCTTAAATGATGCTTAAACTGGGGTCAAAACTTATCAATTTCAAATTTACCAAGGCTCTTATTTATTACTGCAATTGTTTTTTTGTTTAGTTTGACATTTTAAAACACGTTTTCGTTCAGTAAAACTATTTTTTTTTAAATGGGTCGTCGGACTACAATTTCTGAGAGGAATTTAATTTTTACTTATCTTAGAAATGGCTACAGATACACAGACATAACCCAAATGGTAAATAAATGTCCGTCAACTGTTCAGCATATCATTGAACGTTACTGTAACGAAATAGACTCTAGAATAAGTAATGGTTAGCTCCAAATAAGATCTTCAATGAACGTGAGGAAAGATGAATTGCAGGAGAGGTATCGAATTATCCAAAAAAAGTGCTCCAAAGATGTGTTTCGATGCGGAAAGACAGTTTGGAAAAAAGTGTAACCCCGAAACAATTCGACGAATCCTGCGAAAAAATAATTTGCATGGTTGAACTGCGAGAAATAAACCTTTCATTAGCCGAAGAAATAGACGCGTGAAAGCATATGGATAAAAACTTTAACTTCTGGAATTCAGTAATTTTTGCCGATGAAACCAAATTAAACTTATTTGGATCCGATGGAAAAATATCAGTATGGAGAAAGCCTAAGGAAGAATTAAAATTGAAAATTTTAAAAGCTACGGTAAAGCATAGTGGAGGTGGAGTGATGTTATGGGGCTGTATGTCATCAACTAACCAATATGTGTATTTGGATATATTAAGGCAGCATCTGATTTCTAGTGCCCAAAAATTAAATATTATTAACAAATATCGGTTCTACCATGACAATGATCCAGGGCACACTTTATTTCGGGTCCACAGTTGGTGGCGTTTTAACTTCCCAAATGTTATTAAGACACCAGCCCAGTCACTAGACTCAAATATAATTGAAAATTTGTGGTTGACATTAAAAAACAAAGTAAATGGTGCACCAAGATCTAACAAGAATGAATTAAAAGTAAAAACTACTGAAGTATGGAAAACAATTTCGCCGGAGTGTACTGGAAAATTAGTTGAATCAATACCCAGAAGTCTATAAACCGTTATCTATAATAAATAATTAATAATATGCAATATTGATTTGGTTATGTTTTGTTTTGCATCATTTAAGCTGTGACGTTAATATTGTATATAATTTAATTAATTCTTTATTCTTAAGCAAGTAAGGCATATTTAAGACAAAAAGTAATACTTTTTTAGAAGGCTCTTTACTAACTTAATTTCAATAAGTTGTTATTTTTTTTCAAATAAATAAAGAGACATTCAACCCAGTTAGTTTTTGTTATAGCGACTGCATCATTTAAGCTGTGAGTCACTGTATAGTTTTTTTGCAAAAATGATGCATTGAGTACCTAAATAGTTCTTTCTGTTGCTTACAAAAATATTCTTGAGTTAAAATCTAATCTCATAAATATTATCGAAAAACAAGCGTGTAGTATACTTTTAAAATTAATTTTCTTAATAATAGACTTCTATGTTGTGTCGTACATGTTAACTGATTTTGGGAATCATTGACGTTATTACCTCTCCGTTTTGCAAATTACCCAATAGATGGACGCAATAAGTTGCGGCAATATAACGGAAATGTACGTGCAAATAACTAAATTAACGTGATTTTTGTTAATTCAGGGACGCCGCTGTAGCGTTAATAATTAAACATGTAAATTATATGGATTTACCAACGAGCCGAATTAAAATTTACTATGACCGAAAACGATCACGCACCAGCATGGACGTTATAATGATTATCAAAAAAAATTTTAGGTAGGCATTTGCTAACTTGATCTTTGTTCGTTTATTAGATGTCTTCCTAATCGCTGTGAGCGCATTCGCAAAAAACCAAAAGTAATAAAATTTCGTTATTTACTTCACTTGACATTCCAATTCTTTTAATCGATACTAGCAGATTTATTTAGTTTAATTTAATTCGATTTTGTTACTTATCGATCCATGGCTTGGATGGTTGGTTTCTAAATGATTGAGACTATTTTATTTATATTTTAACGTTCTGATTAACTAACTTCTTAGGATATTCCTTCGAATAGCTCTGAAACTAGGTGGCGGAAGGCAGGCTCAAAAAATTTACTTCTCTATTTTCTCTTTTTGTCAGATTCTTTTTAAAGGTTTCTTATATTTCTCCCAAAATATTTAAAAAAAATAAGTTATCCACACAACTTAAATGTAATTTTTTTCTCTCTAAGGACAAATGAAACTCGTTACTAAATGGCGTTTATGAAACTTGCGGCTTAAATACCATTTTATGCAAACAATAGTTCGTTACTACAAGAATGCGTCTAATGTGGGGAAATATATCGATAAGCATATCTTATTTTCTCACATCGTGTAGTTATACGCATAAGGATAAGAGTCAACGCAAGTGAATATAAGTGTAAGTCAACTCTACACCACCTATTAAATCGCACTTTCTATCTGCATAAGCTCACGTCTTCAATTAATGGATCAAACAATGACGCGCCATATTCACAAAGGGAAATCAGAAAGCCGATAGACTAATGCTATAGTATCATTTTTACAATCGAATACCCATATCCTAATACTGGTTGTCGCAGTGAAATACATTTTTATTGGAGTACTTATAATTTCAATTTAACAAATGACATCGCTTATAAATATTTTCCGGTACTGCCAATAAATATTTTTTCAAATGGGTGACTTTGCAAAGACCGCTTAAATAGCTAAGTTTTAATCTTTTCTTTCGTCGAAAAGTAATTATCAATCACATTTATAAGGGAAAAATAATATATCGTTATATCTAAGTGCAGTGTGTGATATGGCGACCTACCTGCTTAGATATAATGAAGAAATTGAAACTGTTTGTTTTCCTTCACCTATCTGACGATTGTTTCTGCTTACACTTTGTTTAAAATCTGCTTAACCTAGACTACTCTAGGGGTTTGGTTTAGGATAGCACTGCACTGCGGGTTTTAGAATCTTTCTTTAAGTTGAATTCAAATTGAAATTGAATTTAAGTGTCAAATAATATTACACAACTTTATATGCTTTATTCTCGATCAGGTGCTTAGAAAATGAGATATACTACAGCAGTTTACATACTGTCCGTTTGATATTTTCGTTAAAATGTAAGTGTCAGTTAAATTGCTTTTTTTGGATACCAAAACTCGTAGGTCTTTAATGCGCGTGTGAATAAACAGACGGGCCCCTTTTCACTCGTTATTAAATCCACTTAGACGCGTTATACTAGCACAATTCGGATCTATTTTATCGGATTATACAATTTGTCAAAGCGCCGTTTCGATATAAATATAATTTGCTTAAGCCCAGCTCCGATTTTGTTTGTTCCATTGTGTCCACTAACGAAGTCGTTTAAAATAAATTGACGAACCTGCACCACGGGGAATGTAAATTGTAACGGCTTGCTAAAATTGTTGCCGTAATCGAATCAAATTTGTATCCGTGGTACGTGTGCGTTGTTCATTCAAAAAATTTAAATTAATATCCTCCCCGAATACCATTTCGAAATGTTCGGAACAAAAATCAGGCTGTCCACTAACCTGAAAAATCTCGACAAGTCAGGGAACGGCCATAGATTATCCAACATTTCCGGGAAATTATCACTAACCTGAAAAATATCGACAAGTCAGGGAACGGCCATAGATTATCCAACATTTCCGGGAAATTATCACTAACCAACCAAATTTTTGATTGATTTACTTTAAGTGTTTTAATTGAATACGTATTTTTGCTGCGATTACACTTTTTCGAGAAAACAACACAGTTCGTACCCAATAATTTTCAAATAAGATCAGACTGACTTTTATAGTTTTCTTTCATTCTTAAACTAAGAGACGTAGAAGCTTGTTATTATTATTATTACTATTATTATTATTATGATTTTTTTAAAACATTTTTGGTATGATATGGTCCTTTTCTTTCCTAGAACAAACTATCCGAAATTTGGAAAATTAGAGATAAGACGTTTACTTCACTAGACAAAAAGTGCTTTTTAATGATTTAGGTAACTGTCTTAGTCACAGGAAAATATTATAAATGAAATGCACTGCGTTCAATTGCTTTGTAACACTAATCAAGTATATTTTTTACAGCTATTGATCATAATTTTGTATTGCACTTTTTGTGTAATCACAATTTAACATTTGCATGCAGCATGTAAAAAAAACTAACCACACATAATTTAAAAATTATGTTCAAGGACAAAAAAATGAGTTTTAAAGATTCCTTTGGGACTTAGTAGTTGAACTTAGTCTTAATTTCATTAACCCCGTTAAAGTGAAAGTGTGCCACCTATACCGGGTCCCAACCAATTTATTGGACTGTTACTGGTTAGTTTTGAAATTATAGGGTGATTTATAAAAATATTCAAAAATTGCTGTGTTAAATACCTACAAATCGCTTGATTTTATAAAAAAACTTCCTTAGTTGTTACTTGCGACGTTTGCTTTCCAAGATGCTAGCACCAACTTCATTTAAATACGTTCCTTAATTATTTTAAAATCTGTTATTTTTCGCTATTGTATTATAATATATAGTGATCATAAATAATCAGATCCTTATTTCAAACAATGAATTGATTGTAGCATACAAACGAGAACGTCTGCCAGAGAAAAGAAGTGGCTAATGGCAACGTCAAATTAATTTTAAGACAGGGCACTGTATTTCCCAAACTCATGCACATATTTGGGAACGGCGAAAAGGAATTTCTAACCAGCTTTAAAATTGACAACTTTTTTCTAATTTAACCGTTGCCGTTGTATGCTTCGCGCATTGTTACCTTTTTGGTTAGTTTTGTTTAATCTATATCAACTGACAGAGACAAAGAAAAAATGAAGAAAACCATTGTCGTTTCTTTATAACAGTCGATGCCGGTTTTAGTTATGTGTCTTTCAGAATATATTCGTCAACATTGACATTGATTTGTTGTGACCATAAACTTCTGCAAGATGCCGCGACGATATAATCAGTAATCACAGCTAATAGTTTTGAATATCTTGACTTTTTTTCAAATTGAAAAACATCAAGCTAACAATAGAATCCTTCCGCATATTGATAATAACGAGCTTTAAATGCAACGCAACTTGGCTATACATAAATCATAAATTTGTATAGAATAATATAAATACGCCAACTGTAGCAGTACTGTCCCTATATTTTTTCAGAACTACATAGATTCCTTTTCATAGTAATGAACTGAATAATAAGCAGCGGTTTATCTTTCTAGTCGATTTCTAATTCGCTAGTTTGACTTTCTGTAAAAAGTTTTTGCGCTCGTGCTACCCGTGTTTACCGTTCCGTCATGTATAAATTGCTGCGCCTATCGCGCTCACACCTTTCATTACTGTCGTTCCTTTCTGTTGAGTTTGATTCGGCCGATTTTTTCGCACGATTATGCAATTACCTAAATGAAGTAATCAGCTCGACTTTGTTTCGACGCTTATTACGA
Source organism: Cylas formicarius (assembly GCF_029955315.1). Lineage (NCBI taxonomy): Eukaryota > Metazoa > Arthropoda > Insecta > Coleoptera > Brentidae > Cylas > Cylas formicarius. The sequence continues at coordinate 15,645,946 of NW_026844334.1, forward strand.
AACAGTCAAAGTACTACTGTCAGATCGTGTAACAATAACAATTTTCCTCCCCAGCGTCGATTTCCGTCTGCATCCAATTCCTTCCGTCATCAGTGGGTGCGCAACCGCAACGCATAACACCGTGCATTGTCTCCGCTGATTAAAAATCGCGCGCATCGACAATGACTTATCGCGTAAGACGGTATTGTTTGTCGTTAAGTTGCTAATTTAGTTTAGTTCAGTTCAGTTTTTATCAACTGCGGCCAATGTAATGGTTACAGTTAAATAATTTTAAATAATTATGGAATCGTCAAGAATATAAAATAAAAAAATATTTCATTGGTGTGTACACTACGAACCGCTGTAACGGACAAATATACTTTAAAATAAATATACATCAAAAAACATACTTAAAGTAAAAAACGTCACACAGAGCTTGTATAAGATCAAGCCTCACAAACCTGGAGATCTATGGACGTTCAAAAATTCGGACAGTGTATAATATGATTTTTTAACAAGGAACTGCTTGAGTTTTAATTTAGTTTTATTATTCCATGTCGATTTTTTAAACATTTTGTTGGATTTTGTTGACAAATTGATAGCATATAAAAAGGTGTCTCAATTTCATTTTTTGTTCGGGTGTTGTGACAGTGCATCTCATGTCCCTGTAACCATTCGGGTGTTTTTTTTTTAATGTGTATAATAAGACAGTGCACGTAAAGAGACGTCAGAATCAAAATTTGTAACCAAAAAGTTCTCTGCATGACTGTGAGCTTTATACCGTTGCTATGGCTCTGATCACTATTTTTTGTGCGATGAAAACTTGATTTCCCGTCATATGCATTTCACAAGAAAATTTAACGGTAGCGCTCATTTTCGATGCAATATTATCATTATGAACAGTCCATAGAAGTCCATACAGTCCTAAAAATTTTGTACAACGATTTATGTTCTGTTTTTATTAAGATACTGTAATCCAATGCATGCAGAAAAGCCGTATTAGTGACTTTCCTAACGGGAAACCGAAAGTCGCTTTTTAAAAAAAACTTTATTCTCCTAAATTACAAAAGTTAGTAGTTTGTCGTAAGAGCGTACCTATTCAATTGACCAATAACCAAAACAACAGTTTTATATGATTAAAAGCTGACGCGGCGAAATCTAACTACCATCTTCTTCCTATGAGTGTGGGGATGGCTCGTGACATAATTGTTGTTAGGCAAACAAGCAATTGTCGTAATCGGCCGCAAGCGAGAAGGCATTTAATTTATTTGCCCAAAACTCGTAATTGTAGCGTTATCAATTTGCTAAAAGATTATCGACTACAATTAACCCAATAGCCTGGTAAGCAGGACAAGGTTTTTTCAAAGATATGTGTTTTTGCAAGGCTTTAAAAATTTTTTTTATTTCCTTAAACGTACGCAAAGTGTCATTTTAAGATATCAATAGCGGGCCATACACTAGCGGATTATCTATCATATCTGGTACGTGGCCAGCCAAATTCGTAAGGATATCGCTGCGTATATGGTTAAATACGGGCCAAGTATGCCGCGAGAAGAATTTCATACAAATTAAATCTGCAGGTTTCGACTTGACGATCAAATCTTTTCGTTAGTGGACTACAAGCGAATTCTATTTATCAAATTATCATCATGAGTGAATGGATCGCGAGCCATGCCGAAACCGTCTAAAATGTACGATTTCACTCCAATAACGGACAGATATGATAGCTCGAGTCATAGACGAAGACCTGACTCGCGAGCTTTGTATTTTGGTTAGTGTGCTAACAATCCGCTCGTGTATGGCCTGTTAATTTCATTTCCCACGAGTCCTCGCATCAAGTTGAGGTTCATCTGTCGTGCGTTATTTTGTAGGGGACTACGTTCTTCAACTTTTCATGTTACAAGACATTATCACCTAGTTTTGAGTGTCTGATCTTATATCAATGTTTTGGGACCAGTAATCGATAATCGTAGCCCATATAGGCCAGCTTCCTCTACTCTCTCCGGCGTCCTTCCTTACCGATTGGCGAGAAATTGTCAATATCGGCTATGCTCTCTCCTTTGCCAGGAGGTCTCGGCTCCCTAACATGAACACTAGTTCTATTAGATAACCTCACACAGAACCTTGGGAAACTTATCTAAATCTGATTTTTTCCCCCAAATATTTTTCCTCCAAATACTGCAAGGTCTTCTAAAATGCAATGGCGTATGTCGACTTCGTAGGTACACCGAGAAAAAGAATTAGTTCCTGAAATTAAATATCAAATTCGGGGAGTTATTTCTTTTAATTCGTATCTCAGCTAAAATATATTTGTTGCAAGAAAATTGTTTTTGCCAGGATCATTCTTACTATATTACAGGAAATGTGTTTTTTCGACATTATTTTTTGCATGAAAAGGAATGTACAACTATTATTTTTTTGCGAGGACTTTTCGTTGAAGTAACAAAAGTAAAATATTTATTTCAAGCAATGTAAAATTAATTTACATTGTAGGGGAGGAGCAAATGTAGCGTAAGTCGACATTTCGGCAAAATCAAATTTGCTATCTTCAGTTCGATTTCTTTGCCGATGAATTGCGAGACAGTAATTTTAGAATTTCGGTAAAATATGGGCAACTTTTTATTATTTTTATTAAAAAAATATATTTTTTATGAAACATTGTGGTGCATGATGCTCTAAAACCTACAATATCCAGAAATATTAATTTACAAGGTCAGCAATGTAGGTGTAACCTTAGTGACCGTGGGAGCTTCTACATTGGTAAAGGGTTGTATTGTTAAGGCACATTTTCTTTCTATTTGCACTTATAGCTTCTTCTTTCTGAGCAGATGTCTAAAATAACCCAAACCTTAAAATTATTTTCTTCAATAGAAACAATGTACCTACCTTTACTTGAAGAACAATAGGTTCCCTAGACTCACCAATATTAGGTTTCCACTTTTAAGTTTGAGGGATCTATTACATATTATATAATTTAATTCATATATACCTTGAAACACCGGAACAAGATGCTCACCTCTCCATTCAGATAATAATTTATCTATTATCCAAATTCACAGTCAGAGTATAACATGGCGATGTGCGCCCGGCAGCATGTCCGGCTCCTGTTCGCGTCGGGATGTAAAAAAAAAACGGTTACCGACATCAAAAATATTATGCTTCCGAGAATTAGACATTTTTACTAGTTACAGTTAATACTAAACGTATGTGATTGTTTAATTGAGGGAATAAATTATATAATATACATTTTGTTTAATGTCGGTTTGTAGAAAATTTCATTGGCACAATAAGAATATAATTTACAAGATTGTGGATTATTAAATTAAATATTTTAGACAAAGTAAAAATATAATTAATTTTTTGTCTCGACAAAATCTTATTTACTGTGAACGTAATTTTATTCTTGTAATTAATTTTTTCGTAACGTTTGTTATTAAAAATCATTTAATTCAGCTCAGTGAAAAATTTTTCTCTATGTAATACCGCCCAATGGTAATATTTTATTTAGCATTTTGTTCTTGTTTTTAGAAAGCAGATATGTTATTTTAGAGTAAATGTTGATGAAAATATGTCACTTCTAATAAAAAAATATTTAACTTATTAAATTAAATTTAATTCATTATTAATTTGTGTTGAACACTTTTCGTAGTAGTGTTCAGTAATTTTAATGCTGCCCTCCTTTAATTTACTTCCTGGGTTATTTGATTATCGTTACCGCCTTACGTAAACACCTCAAAATGTAATTACGATCGATAATCTCATTAAAGCAAGCACCGTTTTGCTCAAAACTCTACTTACATAAGTAGTTATATTTACAGGAATCAATAGAGCCTCGTCGGTGACTGCCTCGACAATATTTTATTAAGCGTGTCGGTATAGAGAGTATTGCAAACCGTACAATCTGGATAAGTCTTACAGACAAATGAAATAAATAACGTGGTGTGTTGGAAAATAAAACCACAGCTTATAGTTTTTGAAGATATTTGTAATGATAGAAGTGTCTTTAGAGATTTACTGTATATGAAAAAGTTTATCGACGTGTTGCACATTATAGTTTTTGGGTGCAATTTGTAAAATAGTACATGCACTGAGTGACTGTACTTGACTATCAGAACTGACAAACTTCACAATCTCGTTATTGTTTAAATCTTTTAAAGATTTCACTTTGCGCACGCCCAATCGACGCATAATTGGGTATACAGTTTAACTTGCGTTTAATTTTTTCCAAGAGTTACACAAATGAGTTAGCTAACGAAAGGTTCTCGTTTGAACCATTCACCGTAGCAATAATTTTTAAGCGTTCTTCAGCTTATATTGTACTGTTACGACAAGGTCACTTCCGTGCGCTCAGGTAATATCTTGCATTCCATAGAATTTCAAATAGTTTTTACGACTACCAAAGCAGCGCGGAGAAAATGACTAGGGTGGGAATTTAAAAACTTATTTTGTCTGCTTTTATCAGAGATCGCTCGCTGTGGCAGCTGTAAATATTTAGTGGTAAAAACGCATCCCTTATAACGTGAAACGTTTTGTTTATAACGTCGTTATTAATTCGTGGCCTCAAAATTTTTATTGACGCTGTCGAGTAGGCACGTCACGTGACCTAGAATTATTCATATTTTCTTCCGATGTCTGCTTAGTGACTCACATTTGCGATAGGAATGTTAAGTAGCTCAACGAAGCCACACACACTTGTAGTCGTTATCTAACAGGACGATGTGCGATATTTCTATGTCTGCGGAAGCCGGACACTCGCGCCGTATAGTGGATTTAAATACCCAACGCTGTGATTTATACCAATGTGATATTATAACAACATAGTGCGGTAGACGTGAACGCGATGACGAAGAAAAACCGGGACCATAGATCGCCGATTCGTTCGGGATTTGCCACCTTGAGCAACCGTTTCAAGAACAAGAATAAGTTGAAGAGGTAAATTTTCCGTATTTTAAATTTGAACTCTTTCTTTTAAGGCGGGTTGTTATGCAGATTTGTCGTGAATGGGGCAAATTTAGTTAATTAACGCCGGGCGCAGTATGCTAATTTCTCGCAGGAAACATACATTCGCAGATATTATAGCAGTCGGCACAGTCCCGAGCGACGACTTGCTTATTACAACAAACGTTCGCGATAAGAATTCCGAACCTTCTCGTTTAAAAACATATAATTTCTAGATATTACTTGGTGAAAATATTCAACCTCATGGAATAAAATGATTCATTGTCCAGGGCGTTTCTAGAGTTGTTTTCAATTGCCGGACAGGGTAGGAAATACAGACAGCACGATGAAATATTTGAACCAAGACCTGTATCATTGTTAAATTCACCGTTATAGTATAAAAAAGTATAGTAGTACAGTTATTGTAGTTTGGTACCTAGAGGCTCTGTCATCTCTAAAGCAGATTTTTCGTTTTCTCTATTCTCGAAGCGCAGTCAATATGTCCCGATTATAAACTGTATCTACTACATTAGTAACTTATGACGTAATTACAATCAGAAAATGTGTATTTCCAGTTTCCCGAAAAAGGTTTGATTTAATTAGTTTGAATTATTATAACCTTAGTAAATATCTGGTGTCATTGGGCATGCCAATATGGAGACCACGAATATTTATTTCCTCGATATCACCGTTAGCAGAAAGTAACGAGCGAGGCACGATAAGTCCCAATTAACAAAAATTCGGAGTAACATTTTAACAATAATTGAAAACCCTGCATAAGTGTGGATATTTGCCTTTTTTGTTTTCAATTAACAATGAGACAATTTTAAATTAGTGAACTTCTCCGATGTGGTCAATGTTATTCAAACTAATGACGCCGTGCTCGGTTTGAATAGAATGAAATATCCACAGTCATCGAAAAACGCCAAAACAAATAAATAAAACGACAAATTGCAAATAATCGAGAACAAGGCATTTTTGCTTTCGTTTAATTACATTTATTCCTGAATTATATTTAATTTGATTCAGTGTATTTAAAATATTATATATTAATATTTATAAATCTCTCTTAATTTTAAATATCCATCGTAGTCATTACCAATATCCAATACCAAAAGCCAAAAAAAAACACAGCCGCAAGTATATAAAAACCCACTTAAACGTCAACATCAAAACACAGTTCTTTACCTTAGCCGTGGTGAAAAGATCGGTCACGAATGCTGTGACTTGCTCAAGACTACGTCTTGTGACATCATTCTCAATTTTATAATAAAACAAGACAACACAAGTCCTTGTTGCCTAACAGTTTTACCGTAGGTTAAGTGTTATTCTCAAAATTTTTCAAAATTATGTTGTGGCCTAGTTTAAGCTAACAAAACATAATAATCACCTATAAAAAGGAAAAAAATATATGATTAAAAAAAATGTGGTCGCTGTTTTATTTGAACTGTGCTTCACAATTGCAGAAGCATTACCGAAAGAAAAAAACAGAAGACCACATATGGGAATAATTCTAGCTTTTAGTACCAGAACTGAAACTAATATATGAACCTAGTCTAGACCATCATTCTTCGGAGAGATTCGTTTCTAATTAATTCAGGATATGACATTTTGCGTGTGTTGTCGCGAATGGGCCTGAAGTAGGTGAACTACATTTTAAATTTAATGAAGCAATAAGTAGTTAATAGCATCCCATATTATTTAAAATGAATATTTCTATCGATCCGGTTTATTTACCGATCATTTTTCCTAAGAAATGAGCGAGATTGTTGTGTTTTAAGCTATAATGTAAATTTGTTTTCCGAGATAGTAGGAATTTGCCTCGTATTCTTCATAAATTTTTGTTGTTCCTTTGAATAGGTAAATATTTTTATGCAGAGATTGCTTCTTGTTTTTCATTTGCCTATTGAAATTTGCAAACAGTTCCCCTCGAAGTTTCATTAAATTTCCTCTCCGGTTATTTTTTTTAATATCCACTGTACTTTGCAGATCCGTTTTGTTAGCTTAAGAGGAATTTTAATAACTAAGATAACTGACTGCGGCATTTATTTAAAAAATACCGTTTGTAATTTATGTATATCTATTAAATATGATTTATGTTTATTAGCAATTATTATAAATTATGCATTACAATTCTGATGTGCTTTCTATAGCTACGTGGTGTTATTTAATAAGTGTCCCATATTTCACATAGTGACCTCTCAATTATTTTTAATTTAAAAAGTTACTATAAAATGTATTAAAATGCAAAGTATACTTCAATTTTTGCTGGTTATAATTATTTTTTTTTAATTAATTTAAAATGCAGTTTTTCTTTGGCGGAATCATCTTTATTTGAGTGTTTGACTGGAAAAACAATTTTTTTTGCACCTCGCAATGCCAGTGGAAAAGCCGAATCCAGAGCTACAAAACAACTCTTGATGTTCGCAATTGTCGTTAAAAAAATGAAGTGTACGTTCTAAATTACGTCAGTAACGAAACTATCGACGCAAAATTGTATACTAATGTAATACTACTGTAATACTCAATTTTTTTTTTATTTCCTAATTCAAAACTAAAAAAATTAAATAAAAAAATTAAAATTAACGTAATATTTTATGTAGTAAATAAATCAACAAGGTGCAATAGTACATTGTACAGGGTAGGCCGTTTATCTTGGGACACTACCAACTTTCTTATTTTCAATGGAACACCTGGTATATTACTATTCAAAATACTAGACATATTTTGTGTATAATGTCCTATACCTAAGTGTAACCGTTTTTGACATTTTTAATTTTGTATGCGAAAAATGACGTTTGCAGGACTTAAAATATCTGTCAATTTCTCAATTCGGAAGCATTTATTGTTTCATTTGAGTTTTGTTGTAGACAAAAAACTCGAATAACTGATTTCATAAGAAATTTCGTTACATATTAATACGAAAAATAAGATTAAAAATGAAATTAAAAAAACTGCAAAAAAAACTTTTTTTTAAATGGAAACTACCTATTTTTATAACCTTGTCATATTTAGAATTAAAAATTAAGGCAATTTTATATAAGGTTGTATATGCCTAATATATATATATTTTTTTAAACATTTGTCAATGACAAATTATATGCTGTTGCCATATAAGTTCAGTTAGTGTAAGATGGCTGTGACGGCGTTTGAACAAAACAAGTGCTAAACTGGTGCCACTATGATTTACCATTTCATAAAGACCATAATCTTGCCGATGCGCTTATGATAGAAGATTATGTAAATATGTCTTTGCATTTTTTATACCACAATAAGACCAAGGATACGCAATAACGTTGGCGAATATTTTATTAACGAACGATCAAAAAAAGAAATAATAGCTTACAAAAGGTAATGAAAATTGTAATAGTTGTTCAATATGCCCTCTACTTTGAGCAATACAAGTAGTATAAAGGGTTTCTAAATACATAATCGCATTTCTAACAGGTTCAGTCCCATTTAAATACCCACTACCTTCTCTTATCCGTCGTTTAAATTCCTCGGCAGTTGACGGTTTCTGTTGGTAAACTATAGCTTTAAGTGTACCCCATAGAAAAACATCTAACGGAGTTAAATCGGGGCTCCGTGGAGACCAGGCGTAACTACCATTCTTGAATTCTGTGTTAAGGAGCGCCATTCTGCTGCCAATTTAAATTCCGTCGTTCCCTTTCAGGCACTTCATTTTCAATAAAGGGATGGATAATAATATTTTAAGCTCTAAGTAGCGTTGGGAATTTAAGTTCTCCTCAAAAAATACTAAACCTATTATTCTGAATCTCCAAATTTCGCACCACACTTGGACAGAAGTTCTACCTGTTCCTGAAAAGTAAAAATATTATTCATATAGAACTTTATATTAAATGGTCTTAATTTTTAAGCTAAATATGACAAGATTATAAAAATATGTAGTTCCCATTTTAAAAAAATAGTTTTTTGGCAGTTTTTTTTATTTCATTTTTAATCTTATGTTTCGCGTACCCTGTATTAATATGTATCGGAATTTCTTATGAAATCCGTTATTCGAGTCTTTTGTCCACAACAAAACTTACTCAAGTGAAACAATAAATGCTTCCGAATTGCAAACGTCATTTTTCGCATAAAAAATTAAAAATGTCAGGTATGTCATATGTCTAGAATTTTGTATAGAATTCAAAAATGAATTAATATACCAAGTGTTAACATTTAAAATACGAAAGTTGATACTTGCCCACGAAAAATGAAACACCTTGTATATACAACATTCAAATAAATTGAAGGTTTATAATTAATACCCCAATAAATTTTTGTATATAACTTTTGGCTCGATCTCCTATAGTTTCTCAGCTAAAGGTAGTGGTTTCAAGATAAACGGCCCACCCTATACATCATATGTACTAACTGCGTAGCTAGCATACTATTTTGTATGGTAACAAACAATTTTCCTTTGATGTCTGCCATTCTTTGAAAGAGTTGGACGCTTTTTGAAGCATATAAAAATTAAGTAACTAAGAATCAATTGGATACTCTAAAATGAATATTGTAACTTATAAAATTTACGAACATTATGAAATACCACCACCACTTATCGTCGTTTTCTACAAGGGTTCTTGTAATGTATCTGTCACCATCGACCAATGTCACCACATGTCAACATCGATTCCACGTAATCTGATGTCACCCTGTTAGCCTGGGATATTACCTACTGTTTTTTTTTTTAACAGAACTACAAAATAATTTGCCATTTCATTAAATATTTTTCGACCAAATTTCACAAAAATGTATTTTACTTACTAGTTAAAATGATAGTAATCGAAATGTGTGACATAATATTAGTAATAATTAATGATTAATGATTGGATTTGTCATCGTATACATGGTATTTTCAGGTTAGTGGGTTTTGATGTGCAATTTTTCTTATTTCTCTTTTATAAAAAACACCATGATGATATCGAAGCAGGAGTGGTTTATCGGTGGTCGAGTCCACAATTCCCACCGTCAAATCGCTATGACTTTTTTTACACTTTGATCGCTGATTTCGTAATCACGATAGAACGTTCTTTGGACGCAAACGGCATTCCGGAAACAGTCACGTATATTAATTTGTTCCAGGGAAGTGCGGACCGTGACGTTGCAAAAGGGCAATTCGGGACTCGGTTTCAATATCGTTGGCGGCGAGGATGGCGAGGGGATATTTATCTCGTTCATTTTGGCCGGAGGACCGGCCGATCTTAGCGGCGAGCTCAAAAGGGGCGACCAAATTCTTAGCGTTAATGGAATCAACCTGAGGAACGCGACCCACGAGGAGGCCGCGCAGGCCCTTAAAGTAAGCCCTCAATTGGTGTTTTTGAAAACTTCGGAACATGAGCAAGAAGACACTCAAAGCGTATTGGCAGACGTTTCGATAAATGTAAATTTCAGCTTTTTCTCGCCTTTGTATAGGGAAGACAGCAAAACGTTCTTTTGAGTTGGTGTAAATATCGTTTCTTTTCACTTTATCGAAATTATGTTCATAAACTTGGGTTTAATTTTTTTATAATCCAAAATTTCAAATTTCATATTTTTTTGTTTCTGTGATGTATTTTATTGACACAAAAATGTATTTGCGAATTCCGAATTCCAGGAAAAACGGTTTGCTAGGAAACCGTTTTATGTACAATTTTAATATACCGACTTTATATTACTGTCCTGGATGTTGGTAGTTTTGGAAAGCCTCTTGTATTACCTTTTTAATGATGCATTACAAGTTACTCTTCTTCAAAAATCCGAACTGCTGCGTTTGAAGTGTTACGTTGTTGGAAAATGACGCAAGAACAATATCATCTGACCTTTAAATGCATATGCTTTTATTAATAATGTGATGTTGAAAGCGAGACACTATTAAATTCAACGCATGTAATTTTAATTGGATCTACTGCAGAAACGGACATTTCAAAGGAGATCTTTGCATAATGTCCGGGAAAAAATTCCAAGTACAATTTTCTTCTTGGCTTTTCTTTGGTCAATGTTAGACCCAAAGCTGAAATTGCACTTCCTATATTTGAAAACATGAAAATCTTCTGTAATGCATCTTTCTCTAAACGTAGCAATTCATGTGGTACATGTGTGTACGTCTGACCAGTAGGACTTTTGTTGATGAAACCAACAATTTTTTTATTCAATATCGGTAAAATATCACAAACACCAAATGAAACGACGTGATAGATAAATGTGATCGTAAGTTAAAAAAATGCTAATTGGAGAGAGTGATCCTCAAGGTATCAAATAGTATATTATGCAACAAGTTTGGCATTTTATTTAATATTAAATATCAAAAACGTAATTAAATGGGTCAAAATTATAGTTGGTGATGGGCAAGAGACTATAGAGACTTGGGTAAAAAGACATGATGAAGTTGACAAAGTTCTAAAACGCAAGTTGCACTATTTCATCCGTATTTTCTGACGAATCAAAGACATCCATTTTTTGAAGCAATAATTTGCCCTAATTTGCTGTTTTCGATATCCGAATTTGAAACAGGCGGTATGTTTTTTCTTCTATTATTATAACGAAGCGAAAACTTTTGCAGGGAATAAATCAGACTGTTACCATCGTAGTACAGTACAGGCCGGAGGAGTACAATAGGTTCGAAGCGAAAATTCACGACTTGAAACAACAGATGGCGCACCCTGTGACGGGAGGTACTCTACTCCGAACCTCTCAAAAACGGTCCCTCTACGTGCGGTAACGATTTTGTCCGATTGACGCTCCGACACCAATATTTTGAAATGTACACACGTTTTCCAGAGCTCTGTTCGATTACGATCCTATGAAAGACGACGGCCTTCCGTCGCGGGGCTTGGCTTTCCATTACGGCGACATTCTCCACGTGACCAATGCGAGCGACGACGAGTGGTGGCAAGCTCGCCGCGTGCTCTCTTCGGGTGACGAGCAGGGCATGGGCATTGTACCCAGCAAGCGACGCTGGGAGCGCAAGCAAAGGGCCAGGGATAGATCTGTTAAATTTCAAGGCCACGCGCCTAACATTTTAGATAAGGTAGGTTCTTAACAATAACATTATCAGAGGATACCCGACAAGTTGTTCATAAAATGCTGCCAATATAAGCTACATTTATGAGTTGGAACGAATTGCTTCCTATGGTAGAATAGGGTTTTACGGTAACATGTGGCTGCTACTCAATATGATTTTTTTGGAGGTACATGTAACATGTGGCTGCTTCTGCTGTGAACTGTAAAAAGGAATGGGTCCGTGGAAACACTCAATGTGGATTTTCTGAGGCCAATTTTATTTATAGAGAAACGGGTTGTAATTGGGATTGTTTTCTTTGTCATACAGAATACACAAGAGATTATTTTATTTTATTTCACAATTTCTCTACCTGTGAGGGGTTTTTGAGGGTAAATCGTTTGTAGAATTATTTTAAATAATTGGCACTTCTTACGCAAACTAAGCAACATATCATTATAAACGTGTGCGCTAAAACGCCTCGTTTCCCAGATAAAGGATATCGAAAATTTATTTTTAATATTTCTGCTTAATTTCCCAAATAATACACGGATCTGTTGTTTTTTAAATTAGGAAATTTTAATCTGTTCTTAATTTAACTCCTTCCAAGGGGCGATACCTACACGTCTTTTTTCAATTTCAAGCACTCGTGAAGCGATATTATATTTATGGTAAAAAATTATGATTTTCTCACTTTTTATGCAAAAAGAAGCAACCGTTTTCGAAATATTTTAGTTCGAGGAAGCCATGCTTGTGTTTTAAAAAAGTGAGACGACCCTAATAACTAAAATAGAATAATGCAATTTAGGCAAATATAATTGTTTAACTAGTAAGCCATGGTGCATTATTATTTCCATTACACCTACCAACTCATAAACCTGCTGATATTAGGTTCGCGTTATTATTTTTTCAAAGTGAGAGACACGTCCGATTACATCCGGTACCATTTTTTTTTACGTCATCAACTTCAACATTTTAAAAAATAAATAATGAATTGTGCGTTTAGATTTTCCCAGGCAGGTCATTAATAGCTTTGCATTAATCTACTTTTTTGAAATTATGTACAAAGTTATAAGGGTGATAGTTGTTAACAGTTTATTTCTCAGTTTTTAAAACAAGTTTCTTACGTAAATAGCAAAATCAGCATCACGAAATGTTACCATTAAGAAGAACAGAACAGAACTGTCAGGCGTCCTTTCGAAATATTGCCTTTGGTTCTTACGCAGGGGCTAATCTGCTTATGTTACCTTATCTACTTAGAAAGGCATAGTTATTTTGTAGATTTGCGATTCTGTTAATTATTTCTCGCTCAGGCGGAGTTAGGGTGCTACTTAATTTGCATGCTTGATGATTTTCGTTTTATATTTAAAAACGATGAAGAATCGTTCACAATCTTTAACTAAATCAACATTGTTCCAGCAATCAACTCTAGATAGAAAAAAGAAGAACTTCTCCTTTAGTAGAAAGTTTCCGTTTATGAAAAGCAAAGACGAGAAGTCGGAAGATGGATCTGATCAAGAACGTAAGTCACTTACGTGATTTTAATTTGTCATAGTTTGATTGATTGATTGATTGTACTATTGTTAGACTATTTGGCCCTTTTATTAGAAATTAAGTGAAAGAATTATTTTTGTTTTAAGTTAGTGTGTTGTCGTTTGTGATCCTACATCTTTAGTTTTCACTCGTTTAGATAAAATATTGGTATGGTAATAACCATATTACTAAAAATTTAAAGAAATAAATTATCAAACTGATGTAAGATCTACAGATTCTACCCTTGTAGGCTTTTATTTTGACTTCTGTTTTTGTTTTACCTTTAGAAACACCCTTTTCCGACCGTAACTCTGCTAATGGTAATGAAAAAACTTCTTCCAGTAAGTACTTTCAGGGACACAAGAAATGATGAAAATCCACCAGGATTTTTAACTTTCTTGGGGATTTAAGGCAATTAATACTTTCGGTTCTCTCTCTACCGTATTGCATGCGAATATAAACTAACTGACGCGCGGCGCTTGCTAATTTTGCTAAATGACTATGTGATTTTTATAATTATTATTTTTTAACACTAAATAAACGCAATAGGGAACGATAGAACAATTTATTCACCCAAATGACGAATTATAAAAAAAAATCACAGTTTTATTTTTTTTACTTGGAAATGTTTACTTATTACTGCCGTCTTAGACTTCAGTAAGAAGTAAGCATCGAGTTGAATTGTATCGTCTTAAAAATTAAAAAAATAAAACACATGTATTACTCGCTATATTATCTGGATTTCTCCAGGTCTTTTTGAAAAATTTTTTTTCTTTATTTGTAAGTCACTGAATCCTGTCAATCGCAATGGCAAGCTACATAAAGAAACTTAAGCTAACTTGTTCTTGAACGAGATATGTGCTATTTTCTCTCTTGATGACTTCATAAATTTACAAATAATAAAATTTGAGATACTTTAACATATTTCAACCTTGGTTTATCCATGAAATTTAGTGTTCTGAAATATGCTATCTGCAGGTTTGTTTGTTTTCTTTTTTTTTTTTTTTTTTTTTTTCAACCCAAAATTTGGATTTTTATTCTGTGATAAAAGTTCTGATTATTATAATATGTATATTGAAGTGTTATCTCAAAAATGACATTAAAATGAAAAACATTTAGGGCAAATATATGTAAGTATTTTCGTAAACTTCGTCTTGTGGTAAAATTAAATTGTAATATGTTTGTTATGTGATTTAACAATATTTGTTTGTTTATTTAAATTTGAATATACTTTTTTACTTATTTTAAATTTAAATTTATTTTTTACAACAAAATATCAATTTCAGGCCCCAATAATATAGTTTGGTGTAGGTGTATTTATTTGTTTTTTTTTATTTACAGCGTTTATGTTGTGCTACACGCAAGAAGATGCAAATAACGAAGGTATAGTATTTGTTTTTATTGGATCGTATGCTAGACGATTACTTTTCTAAATTTGAATTACGCCTTCGACGTCTTTTCATTTACTATATATATTTTTTCTTTTTTGGCTTCTTTCTGTGTATCCTAGTACAGGTGAAATATTATATCGAGTTGAGCTACCTTACATGGAAGAAATAACGCTAATTTATCTGGAGAATAATGACAATATAGATGACTTTAGTAAGTTTTAGTGTTGTGATATGCATGGCGGCAATTTTGGTGCGCGTCCCCTACAACAATTTGCACTAGATTCGCCGTTGTTTTACGAGTCCATTTTTTTTCTTTCAACGCATTCATTTTCGCATATTATGAAGGAATCACTCTCGCTCATTAACCACGTTTGTTTTGTCCCTAATTCGATAAAAGTTAGACACCTTTGGTCTATACAGTTGTTAAATCGTGTTGTGGAAACAGAGTTTTTGTGTTGTAGTTAATTCATTTGTGATAATTTTCCAATGAAGAAAAAAAACACTTTTCAAATACCTGTATAGACTTCAGATGTGCTTCTGATAAATTTGTTGATAGTCTTTTTTTTTATACTAACTCTTAATACTCTTTACTACCTATGAAACACGACACACGTGTCACCGCGACTAGACAGCCCGCGAACAGCGTCCCCACTATTTTCTTTCCCATTTTAAAGTCGTATTCATGAGTTGTAGTGGTTCTACTCTATGCTCTACTTAGGTAATGCTTTTCTTAATTATAACTTTTCGGCTATGAAATCATATAGCGTGTAGCTGTAGTTAAATCGGTTCCTAGAAAAGGTTGTTCTTGAGTTGGATCAGTGTGGGAAAGCCTATTTACGTTGTGATACACATTAATGCGGTACTGACTGACTTTTAAGGCATACATTTGCTTGAATTGGCCGATGGAGAAGTATGTAGATTGAATTGTACCGTAAAAAATAAGCATATTGATATTATGGCGGCAGCAAATGTTTGCTATCCACCCACACAAATATAAATGCAGAGAGTACATCAACAAAAAATATAGCAATGCACTATAAAAAACATTTTATCGCATTTGGCGAGAAGCGATACTAATGCAATGCCTTTTTTTAATTCAAAAAGTTCAAAGATTGAAACAAAATGTCTGCCTGTTCTTGGGCGACTGTTTTTAAGGCTAGAACAATTATTAAATTTGTCAAAAAAATATACACTCTTAAAAAATATTTTATCGCCGATCTACATGCATTTTAAAAAACTGCTCAATTAGTAATAAGAAAAATTATAATATACCACAGTTAATATTCGTTTCAGGGAGCTCGTTTTACAGAATAATCAAAAATACACATCCAAGTACAACTCAATTTTTTATTTGAGAAACGGGAAACATTTTGGGGGCCAACAACATACACACGTACATACAAGTCACTCTATATATAAAATGTGAAGTTAAGTTCAACAAATAAACAATTTTCCGGAGTGCACTTAGTAATACATCATAATTTCTACAAAAAGTCATATTTATATATATTATATACATTCCTTTCAATTGGTTAACATAAAAGATTTGTTCCTTGAGTTAAACACCAGCAATTAAATTAAGATTAGAATTCTGTTGAAAATAACACGAATTTAGCTGTAACTGTGCACTGCTATCTTCAATTTTTTTTGTGATACACTCTGTACATATATCGGGGCGTTTTGCATTCTATAGCTCCTTACGTGCATTAATTAGACAGATAGACGTACTTTGAGTTGTACGTAAGTAGTTTGATTTCTGTTTTGTTCAGAAATTTGTATTATTTGCCAATTTGCATTTTTTTTTTATTTATGTGACATCCATATAAAATGTCTGTTTCTTCTTAGATGTATAATTATCTATTAAGCTTTTTTTTATAGAAAAATTGTATTTTCTTAATAAATTCATTTAATCTCAGAATCTGGATTTTCGTAGTTTAGTTTCCTGGTATTCTAGAAATAAGTTTGAGAGCTTTTAGATTTACAATTAAATCAAATTTTAATCGTTATTAACACTAAATGGACGCTATTTCCAGGCGCATTGTTGAATAATTCCCATCGTTTTTCCAGGCAATGATGAAAATGTGTTATCCTATGAACCTGTAGAACAAATGCAAATTCAATATACGAGACCTGTTATTATTTTGGGGCCCCTGAAAGACAGAATAAATGACGACTTGATATCCGAATTTCCTGAAAAGTTTGGTAGTTGCGTACCTCGTAAGTTATCAACATCCTAATGATAAAATAATTCCCAATTCTACAAGTTTGGACAAGAAGTGTAATTAATGTTTTATTTCATCGCAGACACGACAAGACCCAAAAGAGAATACGAGGTGGATGGCAGAGACTATCACTTTGTAGCTTCTAGGGAACAGATGGAAAAGGACATACAGAATCACCTTTTTATAGAAGCAGGTCAATATAATGACAACCTGTATGGTACATCGGTTGCATCAGTACGAGAAGTGGCGGAAAAAGTAATTTCCTTTTCCATTAGTGTTTTATTTATATTTGCTATTACATCTATCTAATAATTTTAGGGTAAACACTGCATATTAGACGTTAGCGGAAACGCCATCAAAAGGCTACAAGTGGCGCAACTTTATCCGATAGCGGTCTTTATTAAACCTAAATCAGTCGAATCTATAATGTAAGTATGAATTATAATAAAATTTCTTTTAAAAATAACCGCACCCCCTTTAAGGGAAATGAATAAGCGGATGACTGATGAGCAAGCTAAGAAGACCTATGAGAGGGCGCTTAAAATGGAACACGAATTTGGAGAATATTTTACAGGTAAACAAAGATCGTGTTATTTGTGAAACCAAAAAGAAATACGGATTTTGCGCTTTTGTTGACAACTTTGTAATTTAAAAAAATGTATTGAATTAGAAACCAACATTTATTGAGAGTTCCAAAAGCAACAGATCTAGTAATGAAATTCCACCCACATTGCTAGTTTTGGTTATTATTAATCAAACCAGCACAAAAGCAAGTTCTACTTTTACACACCAAGAAATTGGTGCAAGATTGCTGATCCCCAATGTTAGGATGCTTATGCTATGAAATATTAGTCGCTTTCACTGAGGTTTCAGCTTGTGTTCACATATTAAAAGGACATTTCAAGATGGCGAGACAACCTTATGCTCTCGCTTTTTCTGATTAATATCAAAATATTGGAACAAAATAAGCAATTTGTTTTAAATGGCGATATAGGTCACACGAAGCGCCACAATTTCTGTATGTGTACATGGTACGCGATATATTTGACCACAACCACATAGACGGTTATAAATAACTTGCGGACTTTTTGCAGCGGTGGTACAAGGTGACACGCCGGAAGAAATTTACGGCATGGTGAAGGACGTGATTAAAGAGCAGTCTGGCCGAACAATATGGGTACCGACCAAAGAGAAACTATGACACGCAGCCCCCGTGTGGACGTTCCCACAACGTACCCGTCGGCATTAGCGCTCTCTTGACCAGCTTATATTCATTTGCTCGTTTCTTATGCCAGGCGCTCTAATAGGCTTAGTTGGAAAAAGTTCGAATTTTGCCTTAAGAGAAATTAGCAATAAGTAGGAAATTCGAATCAATCATGACAACATGGGGGTTAGGGACGTTGACTAGTTGCCTCATTGAAGCTGTTTCCATTATTGTTGTTTTTATTAAGGTGTTTTCTCTCCACAAAAAATACATTTTCTCCCTGTGTATAAGTAAATGTTTGGCCAAATGTGTCACACACACGCATGAACTAAAAAAAAAAAACTTTGCCTTCGTTTTTAGTCTCACTAAATTCGACTTCACACATTTATTTGCTTTCGCCCCAGCTTTTAAACTGAAGGCGGAAAATACATCATATTATTATTATATGGTAAAACAGTCACTTAAATTAGAGAAAGGTAACCTATTTTTCCTACTACCAATATTCTTTAGAAAATTTAGATCTGTACATGTCCAGAAAAAAAAAAGCAAAATTCTGGAAAATGATTTTTCATTGAAAACAATTTTAAAGTCATTGCATATTTACGTTATGGCCGTTCCGCTAAATCGTCAAAATGTTATATGACTAATCATGAATCAATTAAAATATTTTAGTGAACTTTTAATTCTGACAGTTTTTTTTTTCATTAAAAAGATGACATGAGGAAAATATTAAATGCCAAAAAAAAAGTACTTATAACTCCATTGTCACAGGGAAAATATTGACACCAACAGTTGAAGTAGAAAAATGTAAATTTGCAATTTATTTCATTTATTTTCATTTTATTATAAGTGAAATATAGGCAGGAAAAATGTTTTTCAAAATTTCAGATTTTTTGAAGTTTCTGCTTTTGCTTCTACTTAATGTTGAACCCAATTTTTGTATTATTTTTCAAGCGTAATTTCGCGAATTTAGTGAAAATTGTTCCCGAGGCAGCTTCATGAATCTAATAACTAAAAAAAGCCGTAAAACAGCAAATAAATACTCGCAAAATGCTCACATGGGTCAGGGACCTTGCTTATCTGTTAGAGTGCTTGATGTAAAACCAACTTTTACAATTATTTATTGTTACGCTCCTGCAATTAGGTAACCACAAATGCAATTGTTTTCATCACATGGTATTGTTTAATACACTTAAAACTATGGTACTTAATGATTAATCTAGATTGTCTTGATTTGTGGGTGTCTGTTGATCTCGCACTAAATGAGAAAATTTTCTTTACCTCCGGCTGATCCTAGTAAACACCAATACATTTTGTTGCTCAGTAGCGAACCTGACATTAACAAATTGAGACAATGTTTCTCAACAGTTTAAATTTAATTGTTATACGACACATTGTAGCTAGTTTAATGTTTTTGTAGTTAAAGTATGTATTATATTATTAAAGTTCGAGGATCACTTACGGGCGCACTTTTGAACTTGCAATTTGGTAATTAAGCAGACATTAACTGAACTGATTTGTGTTAGGTATGTTGAATGTCCGTTTCACTAAATGTTTTTAGCATAATTGATATAAAAGTGTATATGGCTGCATTGTTTTAATTGTGTTCAGTTGTCAATGTTTAAAAATACAAAATCTATTTTATTAAAAAAAAAAAAATGATGTGATAGCACCCTCTTTCGGATTGCTCGTTCAAAACAGGCTTGTCAGAAATAGATAAAAATATAAAATTGTATATAAAAACAAGGTAATTATGTGTAGTGTAATGTTATTTGTTATTTGAAAACGTTGTCATCTAACTTATTTGAGTTTTAACAATAAAAAAGATTTTACTAATGGAATAGTTACCTTTTGAATTCCTTGCACAATCTGAGACAGGACATAATTTTCTCAAAAATAAAAAACTAGCATTGGCTTTAAAAAATTATAAATTAATAATTGAATGCAAGCCAGAGGTGGTAGGTATGTATGTACCCAACTTTACTAATTGAATGAGGTTTAATTATATTTTATAATACTATTTACAAATGTTCTGGATTCCTCCTGTTGGTTTCTTAAACTGAAACTGACTGATTTATAAACAACCAATGGAGGAATCCAGAAGATTCTTTGAAAAATTATATTTTACAATTTATTGCCAAACTCCTCGTATGGCTGCTATAAAAAAAATTGAACCAGCGCACGCATCTTTTAAGAGGATCGTTGCACAAAAATTAAAAAAAAAAATAGGTTAAAGGACCCTTTTAATAAAAATTGCCAATCAAAATTGTAGTCACAATAATCTTAAAACAAAATACATTTATACCGTTTTTCAAAGTGTCATAGTATAATTTTTAGCTTCCTCTTCTTAAAAATTTGAAAACAAAAGATATTTCCATTACATTATGATCAAAAATTATTCTAAATTAATACTTCCTTAGTAGTATGTTCTGGCATCAATGTACCTGCCGTCGATACGAGCTTTGTCCAAGTTTTCTAAAAATGTGATTAAGGAAAATATATTATACAAAAAATTTGGTGTTTAAATCTTATATAAGAAAGGATACTAATCGCTCTTTCAGCTTGCCATTCAGACGCATAAACTACAAGGTAACTGCCAGTACCTTTTTCCTCCCAATATGATACTTCTCCAAATTCATTTAATTTTTCTTGAAGCAATTTGAAAGAAGTACTTGGTGGTAGCTAAAATTTGAAATGCAAAATGTCATAAAAAAACTACTATGCAGCTGAAAATTCTCTCACATTAGATATTAAAACTTTTCGCGAAAATGTCTTGTTGTCCGTTCCTGAGGGTTTCAAATTACTGTTGTTATTTCCAAAATTTGTCCTGACGTCCATTTGGTAAGTGTTTCTAGAAATCAAGAATTTTGCAGGACACAAGTTACACAAAAAAACTGGAGAAATGTGCTTTACAGACCATTAATGATTAAATTATTTAGCAAAAGTTGATAAAGCTCACCTGGAATTATTACTTGAATAGTTTTGCGGGTATGTGATGGGTTGATTGACAAATGCTTCGCTAGCTCCACGCCCAAAAGACTGCTGGTTATTTGTGTTGGCATTTGACACTGGAGGTTGCATTTGACTACCCATAGAGTTACCTCCACCTCCGCCACCTGCCAAGGCCGACAATTGCTGTTGAGTTTGAGCCATCAAGGCCGAGTTAGACGCAACTAACGACGAGAGATCGGTAGCACTGCCCAATCCATTTTGAAGAAAAGAAGAAGTCAAATTTCCTAAGCTTGCGGCTCCAAGGACAGATGGGTTTAAATTCCCCAAAGCAGAAACATTGCTTAAACCACTTAGAGCGCTGGCAACCTACACGGAAAACATACAACTCCTCAAATAATTAATAACCCTGAAAGTGTTACCTGTAATGCATTATTTGGAACTGCACCCAGGATACCATTGCCCACTGATGGTTGAGTATTGTTTGAAGAGTTTGGTAGATTATAAGCAACATTTCTCAAGGGTTCCCCATTTTGTCCCAGTCCCATACCAAGACCTTTTAAACCATCTGGCAGCTTAACATTTTCATTGGCTCTATCCAAACGGACAGTCATAACCCGATCAAACAATATCTAAAATTTTTTCAATTGCGGGAAACCAAATTGATAATTACAGTGTTTTCTGGCAAAAAGAACATTTGAAACGACTCACTTGATTGTGGAGCATAGAAATAGACTGAACAGCCTCGACAGGGTGATCGTATTCGATAACCGCAAAGCCGCGGCTTCTCCCATCTTTATCCACAGGCAAATCAACCCTAATGACTCTACCCGCTAGTCTGAAAACTTCTTTCAACTTTTTCTTGTCTACGTTATATTCAAGCTAAAATCCAAAGCAACACATTAGAAATATTAATTCAATTTTACTAACACTCTGGAACTGGAAGGACCATTTTTCAAGGTTACAACCAATTGGAACAACTAACCACTCCATTTCCAAAATTATATATTCATTGCTCAAATTACACCTGTAGTTTCCCCTTTCCCAAAATCAATCTCAAAGTGAGTATATGATTTAAATTGCTTGTAAGATGATGACTAAATGTGAACATTTCACATAGTAGTAGGATTCTCTTAAAGAAGACAATAAACAGAAACCCAGAAGAGAACAAACTTGGTTCACCACAAAACTCCAGAGTATTTGGGTTCCATCAACACAAACCAAAACAAATCAAAGGTTTATCTCAGTTCCTTTTTTTTATCTAAGAATTGCTCAGTTGTACCAACATAGCAACAAATCAATATTAAAAACATTCGGTGTTTAATGATCTAATTCCACACAAAACTACCAAAACAAGAGAAAGTGTTGACGAAAATCAACAAACCCTAACAATTACCATTAACCAGATCTGCTCCAATAAATCCAAGGGCAGCAAAAACTATCTCAGGTTAAAACATCGCAAACTTTTAACACCAGGAAGTGTACACATTTAGTAACATCATAGTTCATTTCATCCAACAATTATACTGGTTACTGGTGGACCAATAATTTAGGTAGATACATAATACAAACAATGATTTGCAAAATAGTGTAAAAAACTTAAAATTTAAATTAAAAACCGACATTCTCAAATAAACCAAAACCTTTTTCTGAGAGCCAATCCCACTAATTGATTCAAATCTACAGCGCGAGCAAAAGCAAACTTTCTATTTTATGAAGCAGCCACCTGGAAACTCCAAGCAACTCTTTTGGAATACGTCATTATGTTTTAAAAAAATGGAATCAAGTCAAAGAGAATACCAAACTTGATATACCACTAATGACTAACAAGTTGTTAGACAACAATTATAATTCCACAGGTGACTCAGGTAGCATCCAATTTGTTTATCCCTATGGCAGTTCTTGTAGAAAAAAAAAACAGAAATACACAAACAAAATATTTTGAGAAGTACTTGATTATTACTGTCCAAAGATATACTGTCATAATAAATAATAACAGAAGAAAAATAATTTCCATATTGTAATAGTAATAAAACCTTAACCCACTCAGCTGTAAGGTCTTTCACATATGGTTAAATTAATCTAAACAATCCATTGGTATAAATTTGTTCTGAATACAAACTTTTGGCAATTGAATAACCCAATAATTTTGAATTCAACAATTTTAATAATGCTTCAACATGATAAAATCCTTCTGGAAGTAAGCCACAATAATCAGTATAAATATATGGAAACAAAACGCCTACCAACAACACTAAATCAAAGAAATGAACCATACTTACATTAGCGACAAATACTCTGTTACTAAGAGGAGCATCAATATGGAGTGATTCGAGAAAATGAGGACTCAAACCAAAAGTATTGCCCCATTTGTTTTCGTCTTGACGCAGCGGCATATTACCAACACCGGGACCCGAATTTCGCCCATCTCTGTCGTCCCTGAACCTATCATCACCCCGAGACCTTTTACCTCCAATAACATTGCCTTGTTTGTCACGCATATTGCCGCTATCCTCCTTAATAACCAGCTTCCGACCCTTAACTTCATACCGCTGCATCACCTCAAGACATTTTTTAACCGACGACGAATCAGAGAATTCCACAATGCCACAACCTTTGGGCTTATCATTATCGTCGACAAACAATTCAACAAATTGTACATCACCAACTTGATTTCGAAATAAGTCTTTCATGTCCTGCCAACGATACTCATAAGGAATATTTGATACATACACTCTATTTATGGAAGACTTGGCACTTCTGCCTCGATCCGGACTACGGTCTCTACCGGAATCGGAAAAGCGATTTCCCCGTTCTCGGTCTCGATCGCGATCCCGGCGAGAACGATCCCTGGAACGGTCTTTATCTCCTGCGTCGCTCATCTTCCTAAAAGTAAGTTAACAATATGTCCACGAAAATGTAAGAAACCCGAAACCTACAATTATTATCCAAAAAACTCGTTAATATCAAATGACAAAACGTTATGGCGACAGAAATTGGCGTCACCAGTGCAACCAACATCAGCAAATTTCAGCTAACCAAAAATGTGTACTGTAGCCAACATTACCAAGTCCCTAATGGAAAATGTTTGGGAATATAAAAAACAGGTAAAAGTAAGAAATATTTGAATCTGAAACGACAAGAATTATAATTCCACTTCCAAAAGTATAATTTATTTAGGAAATAGATCGAGCTGTGCATGAATGTTTTTTTTACTTTCAAGCAAGTTTATTAAATGCCATTAAATTTACCCATAACAACCTTCTAACTATGAAATAAAACCTATGAATAAAATAAGTGTTTTTGGTTAAAAAAGTTCATATTGTAACCAGATATTCATATTTTAGTGTTGGTAACCTCGGTGATTGTGGTCAATATTCTAGAAGTATAGATCTAGTTATCGGTAATGGGCGAATGATCATTGTACTATCACATGTTGAGTAAGTTTCTTTCGCTCCCTCACTCCCGTTGGAATCCTTTGCATTCAGATAATAGTTTTTATATCAGTCTGAATAAAGTGTTTTAGTTTTTTTAGTAGTGTTTGTCGCTGACGCCGGAATTGTGGAAACGTAGAGAAGCCGTTTGTTTGTTATGGATCCAAACTTTGGATTACAAAGTTTAAATTAACATTAACATTTTTGTGTTAGTAACAATGAACTTCGACATACCGATATAGCCAGTGGGCGAGTGCCTTTAGTAAATGTGCCCGAACGTGGTCTTGGTGTCACAGATCAACAAATTAAAAAAAAGTCTTGGTTAAATTTAATCTTTAACTTGAATATCTAACAGATACTGGCTAGAAAAATTTGTCATCTATTCAAAGGGAGGTAAACCAAATAATTCTGGTTTGAAGTCTTCTAAGGACTTTATGACTAGAGTTGCCGGTTTCCTTAATTCATCACTAACTTCTTCAGCTGGTACTAAAACAGCTTGCATTCCAGCTGCTAATGCACCTTTTACACCATTCGGTGCATCCTCAAGAACAAGGCACTAAAATTAGAGAATAGTGCAATATAACTTATTCATCTACTCAAACAAACCTTCGAAGCACTGGGCTTATCAGGAAACCTCGATGCACAGACTAAAAAAATATCTGGAGCCGGTTTACCATGCTCCACCTCCGGGTCTGATGAAGCACATACTACATGATTAAAATATTTGAACAAATTTCTATGATTTTGAGTCTTTATTTCATAGGAATCCATGGACGAAGATGTGGCTACAGCTATAGGAACACCTTTTTTAGATAAATGTTCCACTAGCTTTTCTGCTCCAGGCATGAGCATGGGGTTTTTTAATTCTTCCTTCATTTTAGCTCTATATTCCACCAAGAATTCCTCATGACTTATTGGCAGTTGACATTCTCGAATTATTATTGATGCAGTTTCTGGTTCTGCGGTACCCAATACTTTTAATTTAATATCTAAAGTATACTGTTTTCCAAACTTTTCAGTCATACTTCCCAAAATTCTCTCATATGCAGATTCAGATTCTATGAAATGTTAACCTAAATATTTTTTAAAAATAGTTTAACAATATTCATACCCAAAAGAAGGCCATCCATATCAAATATAACGTGGGTAACTGGTTTAAATTGCATTCTGAAAATTAATCAAAATTTTTACTAATGAAATATTGCATTGAAAAATTTAATGGTGTTATGCAATAGTGGATGAAATACGCATTAGATGAACCTGCATTAAGATACTTATTATAATTGATAAAATGTTATCAGTTAATAACCAAGAGAATCTAAAATTAAACAATTCCAATATCCAAAATATTAAAATTGTGAACTTCGTCTATTATTATCACAGACGTAGCAAAATGGTACGTCAAGGATTTATATATCAATAAAAAATAACATGCACGCACAGTCAGGCTCCGGGAGGTTATAGTGAACAATAAGATTCCTATCTACCTGTTTCTATCATACAGATTAACAAAGGCACAAAAAAAACCAACAACTAGAAGGCTGTCTTCGAATATCCGTGACGTTTCAGAAACTGCCATTGCATTTCTTACTGATAGAACGCAGAGCCGTATTAAATTTTCTTCTTGTAAACTGTATTTTGGAGTAGAGACTAAAAAAAAATATATATATTCCTACTTAACGTACGATCTTGACCAAAGCTTAAAATGATGTTCACATCAATAGAGCCTCTGTTATCAGCATAGAAGATTCTCGTATGTTGCTTAAATCAGAAATAAATCGCGGGGGTTACTGTTACAAAGAGTCCACACAGTTCGGGTGAAAGGGCCTTATGGAGGGACACTATGGCGAGCGAGCTCGGCACACCTTTGAAAATAATTTCATCGTTTATAAAATTTTGGTCTTTACAGATTTAAAAAGTATTACTCTCCTGCTTTAGTTTATTGCAGAAGCGTTTATCCCAATCAAAAATGGAGAAAAGACCCCCTGTTACCAATGGTGGTAAATCTGTAAAAACTTTCAAAAAAATCCAGATATATGAGAAACAGATGAAAATAAGTAGGAAACTTATCAAAAAATTTCCACAGAAATTCAAAAATAAGAAATATACGGGGTGTTCATTTTAAAATAAGCACTTCCGATGTCCCCGGAAGTGGTGTGATCTCGAAAACATTTTTAAATGAAAGGAAATCTTATTGAATAATCCTTAGTCCAAGAATTTCAAACTTCTAATTTTTTCCTTACCTCAAAATAAATATTGTATGTAAGAGAACGGGGTCCTCTCGGGGTAAAGTGGGTAGCACGAAAACCACGGAACAGACTTCTTACTATTTTACTAAGTTTGCGTGTCTTTAACAATTAGTTCCAGAAGGAATGATCAAATGCGTGAATAAAACGAAAATAGAACTTCGCGTCCCACGCGTAACGCCGTCGAATCGCAACTCACGTGTCGGAATCCGGACTCGTCGTGACGTGCCGGGGTCTGAGCGGGATCAAAGGGTTTTTTGCGTCGGGCCCTCTTAAGGCGTTGCGGTTAAGATAATGGCATCGGTGCAGTGGTGGTTCGTTACATGTATATTTATGTAACATAAAATTAAGATCGATTCTTCTAGATCAATAGCTACAAAAGTTCATCGATATTATATAATCAATAATCAATACAATAGATATATCTTTTTTTTTATCGTACTGATTCGAAAAATCCCCAAAGTCTGGTTTAATCACAAATAAAAACCGATATCTCGCATGGCAAAACAAAAACGTTCAACTTCGATCCATAAAAATTATGGGAAAATAATAAAAATTAACTTAGTTAATATAGATTTCAGAAAATTATTAAATAAGTTTAAACTATCAGATTAATAAATCACAATACATTAGTATATCACCAATAATTAGTCAACATTAAAATGCTTGATAAAAACGTGAAAAAACGTGATAACGTGATATATAGGTGAAAATCTGTACCTACCACAATAAAATAAAAGCAACAATTTGGCGTCGTACTTAAAATTTTAAAAACGTTATGAATAAATATTGCAAATGTGGTATAATTTTCGATATCTTTTACATAATCGAGAAATACGGCAAAAAAACTTGGACATTATACTAAGATTGTCTTTCTGGAAACAGCGTCACGAAAGTGCCCGTAACCAAAATAATGTTTCTTTTGTCACCAAAAAATCAAAATGAGTGTTTCCACAAATACATACAGTATGGTGCGTTAGGTTCACAATGTGTTTTTTTTTTAAATTAGCAATTTTAGTACTTGTAGATAATATCTGACCGCACTTATTTCGAAGTAAAAAACACACGGGGTGAGTAACACGATTTTGACCGAAAGAGAGAATACCAAATTTATTTCCGAAAATCTCAGAAAAGTTTTTCATAATGCAGAGATATTTCAAAAGTTTTACAAAAAAGGTACAAATATTTTTTAATTTTTCCTCGGAAACATAATAAAATTGGTATTTTTAAATAACTTGTGAAAAACTTATTAAATGTATAATTTAATGTAATAAATTTATGCTAGGGTGCTTCGTAGAACTTTTAATTTCTTAATGGTATTTGGTCGATTAAAAAAATAATGATGCACCCCTATATTTCTGTAGTGCAAAACTTAGACAGTACCTATTATATATTATTTTTTATGATTTCTAGTTCTGCAATTGAATAACCACGATAAAATAGGACGTTGCCGTGCTGACTAGCGCGAAAAGAATGGGCTTGTTGATTTCGAAGAAATCTGCCGCGGTAAACGTTACTCTCTTGGTGGTCACCAGATTGATCAGATTTTGTATCTCTTGATATTCCTCTGAATAGATATGAAATTTTTCTTGCAGCTTGTAGCAGATCCCGATCAATTTTTCTGATTCTTTGACGGTCGCGTGGCATGAGAAGGTAATCGCAGACACGGCAAACTGGAATTAAAAGGAAATCATATGGTTTGTGATGTTCTAGGCATTATGCAAGAAGAAAATTTGGAAGCGTTTGTTAAGGAGGGAGGAGTTATATGTCCCAAACTGCAGACGAAGCCCAAAGCTAAGCGAAAATAACTCCTCGCTAGGGATATTCCGATACTAGTAAATACGAGTAGGTACTCGATACTTTTGATTCGATACCAAGTATTTATAGCATCGAATCAATCTTGCGATATTTACTCGGTATCGAAACAAAAGTACTTGGTATCGACTCGAATCAGCCTCAACATTAAAAAAAAACCGAACGCATCAGACAAACTTAATCTCTATCTGATCTATGGTGACGCGTTGTCTCGCGCCAGCCAAGCCGAACTCGTCCGACTTCACTCGACCGAGCCCGAGACAAAAGCGAGAAAGACGTCCGCCCTTCATTTTTTTTCATTGTCAACCAACATCAATTGTCAAACATACAGGAGATTGCTTACAAATAATTTTATTTATTGTAATCATCGGCTTATTATTCCAAGGTTATCATGGAGTTTTTTGTTTAAAGTACGTGCTTAACGTGACGCAAACCTTTATAATAAAAGTTTTCTTTTCCTTCTTAATTTTGTTATAATTATTGTCCTTCAGCGTTCATTAAAATAAATAAAAAAATAATAAAGTGCTAAAAGTATCGATACTTTAGGAGTATTTATTGGAGTAGTATCGAAAAAAGATTTGTGTAATATCGAAATGAGTAGGTATCGATACTTTAATGGTATCGGAACATCCCTACTCCTCGCTGACACCTCATCGAAAGCCCTATTTATTCGATTGTCACATTTTAAAATTGCTCTAAATTATTCCAGCCTTTGTATCGGTTAGTCCGAATAAAACTTTATTTTGATTTATATATAAATAAATGTTTTTAAAAACGCTCTAACGAATTTTGAACATTTAAGTCGTTTAACCTATTTTTTTCGCTTATTAAATTAAAATTAAATTGGGAAGGTTGTAAATAATTTTATGGGAAACTTAGACCTAAGAAATTGGAGAAAAAAAAAGTTGGATTTTCTATTTTTGTTGTAAAGCCCAAAATCCGCCAAATATGTTCTTGGGATTGGTACATTATTGAAATACTTTTTTAAAACGAATATGACGACATAAAGGGAAACAGATTTATTTTAATATTTTCATTTTTAAGATAATTTTTTTATGCGGCTGCACATTCAAATGTATATGCACTATGTTCCAGTTAGCCCGCATTTTTGGTACCGACCATATTTCGCCACGCTGAAGCTCTAAGTTTGTTGATTTTTCCTAAAACTATGTTGGTGGTAATATAGAGCATAAAAAATGCTTTTAAATGGTGTATCATATTTATTACGGTTATTAGGGTCACAAAAGCAAAAGTTGATTTTTATTAGACCATGATCGCTTTCAACAAACATTTGGAAAAACAAAACTTTTGGCTGTCCTTTGATCGCATACACTAAACTAAATAGGACGACTAGACCTTTAGTTAGATACAGGCATTCTTTGTCTAGGTGCCTGATTAAAAATTGAATGTGATAGTGAAAGTGTAATGAACGCCATATTGTATTCTAAATATTTACGATATAAAAAATACATGGAAAAAACATTGGTCGAGCCTCACACTCACCACAGCGATTATATTGCATGTATGATTAGTTTTATTAATTTTATTAGTAAATTATTAAACAAAGTTTGAAATTGTTTTCTAGAATTTATACAACTATTTACATCATTCTCAATAAAAATAAAAAATGATATCCAGAGTTTTCACCAAAACTTAAAACTTAAAACTGGAACAAAAGAAAAAACGCATCTTAAAATCGAAAAGGGCAAGTTAAAATGTGTTTTTTCGATGACCATTATGAAATATGCTACATTTTGTACGATTTTATTTTACTTGGATGAAATGAAAAAATCGAGAAATCTGATTGCGCCACAACTGTGTATATTTATTTGGCACATACATCGGTGATATCTACGGTCACAACATATTTATTTTGTGTTCAATTGGAGTGAATGCGTTTTACCTGATTTATATATTGAACAATAAAGAATTATTAGTTCAACAATTCAGCATTTCTTTGTACTTGACATGACCTGAACTTGACTATAGTGAAACGCGGAATTAGATAGATTGAATACTGTTTTGAACAAATTTGTGTAATAGACTAATGTTCAATTAAATAGGAATATCATTTTTTCTGTAGAGCATAAACTTTAAATTACCAACTTATGTCTTAAGGTAAAATGGTTTTTGCTAGATATATGAATATTGCTTTCATCTAGCATAATAAAAGTACCACTATGAGTAGAACGATATACTTATAAAAAACACGCAAATTTCGCATGGTGTACGTCTTTCTTTCCCTCGTTTTTGTTTCTTCTAACATAAATGAACCACTGCAGGGGTATAAAATGGCATAGGTATGCCGTTTTAACCCAAACCCATGTATGCCATTTTATATCCACGACAACATATTTTGAAACATAACTATAAAAATATAACAACTAGAACTTATTTATACTCACATATTTTTTTAAAAAATTCTATTCTAAGACAAACAAAATATTTGTGGAAGAACAAATAACAAATTCGACATTCGGCGGAAAGAACTAGCCGGAATAAGATGTTGCAAAATTCATGGATTGTCACTGGAACAATTTCACGATATTAGAAGAGTGTTGCCAGTGTAAAGTTTTGGAGTTAAATTGAAAATAAGTGATAGCTATAGGTATAGACCAATCTCCCTTAGTTTGCAAGATTTGTGTATTCCGATAAAAAAAATAAATTTATGTAGTCCTTTCGGATTTCTTAATAAAATGTAAATTTGCAATAACAGGAATTATTAAAGAGGGTGAACAATTAAGATTATAACTAATAAAATATGATGATGATGATAGTGATTAATTATTTTAAGATCAAGTAAATAAAAACTCACATTGAAGTTAGAATAATATCAAAATAGATAAATACTATAGTCGTTGGAGTAGAGCGAAACAATAATAAAGCGCTATTCTATTTCAATCACGTGTGTTCGACGCACTTCTATTTTTCGCAATCCACTGTCTTTTGAAATTTCACCCAATTCTATGGAGTTATATTTCGTTTTGAAGCAATTTTGTCGACAACAAAATTTCGTACAAAAACATTTATTCAAATTTCAACATATCTTTCTGAAATTGCTTTTTATTTAAAGCAAGCCAATGCATGATGTCATTTTTTCAGAGAAATCGTTTGTATTCTCTCGTATCTTCTTGAATGGTAGCTGGCGTTATGCATGACTATAATAGACCCATTAAGAGTAGGATGTAAGTTGTCTTCAAAACCATCGTCGTTCACGTCTTGATGATAGTCTGCATTCGATGTTAATTGAAATGCTAGTAGACAACAATCGAAAAATCCAGTTGCGTTACCAGTGTGAGTCATTATTATTCTTTTACTTTTTCCCGAAGGTTCTTTTATGCCAATAGACCATCCTTAAATAGATGTTTGCCTAGCGCTTTTTAAATATTTTTGATGCCAACGGTGTATCCTTAACTTACCCAAGTTTCATCGAGATTACAGATATTCCTGTGTTCAATTCGCAACTGTGTAACTGTAACTATAACTGTAACTGTGTAACTGCTTTCAAATATCGATCGTCGTCAGCAAATAATTTCGTCTTTTTTCATTAAAAGTGATATTCTGTTTTGAGTATTTTTGAAACGAAAATTCATTTCCTTCAAAGTTTTCCACAATTTCTTCTTAATTATTTCTTTTTTTAAAGTAAAACGAGTATATAATTTATTTTCTTCCTGTGCTTCTCTTTGGTAATCTGATGGGGCAGCGTTTACTCTCATGCACAAGTTGGTACATTGTTGGCTGTCCCACTCCAGTCAAATTCAAACAACAACACTTTTGCAACTCATTGCGAATAATAATTTTCTCATTTTTAGAAAGCGCAGTTTTACTAATCCATTTCTGAACTACAAATTCAGAAGAATGAGCTTTGGCAACAACTGCTGGAAATAACTATAATTCTAATTTCAAAGACTGACCACTCTCAGGACCCTCGATAATCATCATAGGTACAATATACGTCTATCGAATAGGGACAGGACGACTATGTTTTGCATTTCAGTAATGATTTGTAACTCACTCGCATTAAGAAACAAGAACAATAAAAATGTATTACTTTTCACACATAAGAAATTAACAATCATTTTCCAAAGTTTTTCATTTAAAAAATAATAAAGGTTTATCTCAAAATTTGAGAGGCATTCGTTGGGACTTTTTAAAAAAAATTAAAACTAACTGAATAGAAAACCTTACCAAATTAGAAAACGTGGTCATGCTGTTTAGTGCTACCAAATCGATACCAACATCGGTGTTAATGACATAGGCCACGTTAATCACTTGGGCAAAAAACGATGACATTGAAGCAACCTGCAAAATCACGGCCATGAAAGTGAAGAGAATCTGCATCCCGATGAGCTCTGAAAGCGTTTGAACCAGGTCGTTCAAGGTCAAGTATAGACGCCTGGTCTTTTGAACTCGACTCAAATTGTACTTCTCCCTTCCAAAATTAAAACGTTTGCATCTTGATATTTGTGGAACATTAAAAGTATGAAGTTCGTGATCACCATCGCTCTTACATGTTGTCAATACATCAAAACGTATGTCGATACCAAGCAAAACGATTTCAATGTTCGAATGTTTCTAATGTATATCACCAGAGCGTCAGTGCAGATAAACAATGAGAAACAATTGCAAAAGCAGAACTGGAAAAATGGCCTCTTGATAACGCACCGTTCGATTTGGGGTTTTGAGTTTCTCTAAGTAGACTATTTCTTGAAGAAAGTACTCCCACGTTTTTCGTTTTGAGTACTTCTCTGCGGCTATAAACAATATCGCGAAGCATCCCATAATCTCTTTTATGATGTCCAGAAATCTAAATACATTATTAATGTATACGGTGTTGTAAAAATCTAAGCTTCTTGAGTAGAGACAGTTTAAGCACAAAAAGACCACGCCCAAGAGCTGCAGGCCAAGACTTACGGACCAGAATATCTCGTGTAGGAGCTTGTCGTCCGTAAAATCGTAATAGGGTAAAACGCCAAAAAAAAAATTGCGTACTTGATTATGGGGTTTGAAAACCTCACAGCTTTTCGATTATATTTTAAATTCATTGCTCCGGACACTGCTTTCGCGCCGCGTACTTTTAAAACCGGATCAGTAGTGAGTTTTTAATATCAATTAAAATCGAATCGATAATATGAAAGCTAATGTCAACCTCTTAAATTTATAGTATTAGATCGCGGCGAATATGAATATTATATAAAAATGTGGATATTTTTAGAACAACGAAAAAAATTGAGAACCAAAACTAATCAAATAGTCCTGTATAATTTGTATATAAATTTGGACAAAAGGGGCAGGTCCATATCTACATGTATAAAGTAAACTTATGATATTTGAGGTTGTTTTGTATGTATGTTATGTATTGTTTTAAACAGGGTTCAAATTAATGGATTTAGCCACCGGAAATTTGGCCATTTAAGACCACCACCAGCAGCCATTGGCTCTCGACTTTCACCTGGTTAACCTGGCCAACCGCTTGTTCTAGGACTCCCAACGCCAATCCTGTTTATCCAGTTGGTCTTTGGGCTCTCGACACTTTGGCACTCGGTCAGTTGACTCCCGGGCCGCCTTTACATAGTCCACCTGTCCTGTTGCCAATAAAGTTAGTGTTTTGTAAAAGGGAGTGCTAATATTGAGAGCTCTATCCCTAGAAACTACTAACCCGGTCATTGCCAGTAGCTCGTGACAATGTCTAATTAATATGCTTGTTTGTTATATCTAACAATGGCCCACGGAAACATGACTTCACCAACTCACATTTCGAATGAAGCGGCAGATTCCTGTGGTCGTCTTAGACATAAAACTAGCGTTTGACAAGCCTCCTGAATGGGTTAGGTAAGGCGGTGTAGTCATCAGAATACGACCGCCGAAGAAGTGTACAAAATAATTGAGAAAAAGTAGGAATATTTGTAGGAGTACCGGCTGGGGATTAAAATATTGTTTTTTGATTATTATACCAATAGAGATGTTCAGATTAACCCATATGTATGTGTATATTCCAACATTTTTATAACGAAGATAATATTTAATAAATAGTCAGGTGATATGGATTATATATAAGTAATTTTAATATAACATATAATTTCTAGCTATATCGGTATAATTTCAGCAGTAGCAGTTCTGTACTTAAGTATATAAGATCATAATATGGTTCTCATCAGGAAGACGGAAAAATATAGCACTTACGTTGGTATCATTGAAAAAATCCATTTCAAACAACATTAAAACCAAAAATCCTTACCAAGTTAGAAAACGTAGCCATGATGTATAATGCCATCAAATCGACACCAATCTTGATACTTATAACTTGAGCGATGTTAATAACTTGGCCAAAAAACGACGAAATTGAAATAATCTGCATCATCACCGTCGTGAAAGTGAGCAGAATCTGCATCCCGATAAGTTTGGAAAGCGTTTCGACCATGGAATTCATCGTCAAGTATAGCTGCTTGGTTTTTCGAACTCTACCAATTATTGTACCTCCTCCCTGCTCCTGATCCGAAATTAATGAGTTTACGTCTTGGTATTTGTGAAACAATAACAGTATGAGGTTCGCGATCACCATCGCTCTCACTTGTTGCCAATACATCAAAACGTACTTCGACTCCAAATAAGACCACTTTAACGGTCCACCATTTGTAATATAAACCACTAGAGCGTAAGTACAGATAAGCAAGGAGAAACAATTGAAAATGCAGAATTGAATAAATGGCCTCTTAAAAACGCGCTGTTCAATTTCGAGTTTTGCGTGGCTCAAATGTTTCTCTATATAGACCATTTCTTGGAAGAAATACTCCCACGTCTTTCGTTTTGTGTAGCTCTCTGTGGCGATAAACAATATGGCGAAGCATCCCATAACTTCCTTCATAACGTCCAGGAATTTTAGTACATTGCTAACGTATACGACGTTGTAGAAATATAAGCTTCTTCGGTAGAGGCTGTATATGCACAAAATGACAACACTCAAGACCTCCAAGCTGAGACCTATGCACCAGATCATCTGGTATCGAAGCTTGTCGTGGATAAAATCGTAATAGGGCAGTACGCCAAATAAATTCGCGTATTTGACAATAGGATTTAAAAACCTCACAGTCTTTCGGCTATATTTTAACTCCATTAGTCTCTACGACAGTGTTGTTGCGTTACTTTGAAACAGTACAATAAATGGATTGCCGTTGGCTGCTATTTTTGCTTTTAATAACAAGTAAAATCGAATCGATAACGACTAATATGAAAGAAATTCTAATCATCATATTCGTTACCGCTTAAAATAATAGCTCGGCGTTCCTGAATCAGGCTGAATATAAGCTTTATGAGTAAGAAAAGCTTATATACGTAAGACAAGACATTCAGGGTAGGTGAAAAAATTGAGTGTAAAAATAACTAGTATAATGAGCATGTGGAGCGCTATTTAAATTGATCCTGCATAATTAAGACATTTTTTATCAATATGAAATCAATATTGATCAGATATTGATATGCCTATAATGTCTATCAGTGAAGTCCGCGAAAACAGCACTCCACAGTTCGAATATAGTCACTTTCTTGTGGCCTATTTAGACATAATATGCTTCCCAGGATAAACCACGTTAACGAAATAAGTCAGAAGTAGAATGTTCATAAGTCACATAAATTACAATTAACGACTCCGACTGATGTAAATTCATTACCATTGTTTAATTCAAATTTTTTATAAGTAATATTAATAATTGAATAATACGAATGAATAACACATCATCGCAACTAGCTACAAATAAATTTTTTGCAAAGCTTTGTAGTTCTGCACTTAAGTTCAAGTTACAAAACTTTTTATTATCTGAACACATTTTAGTTTACAGGAAAAGACAGTACCTTCGCGTTACCATTTTCATAGACTTGTGTAGCAGTAAAATTTATCCCGGAACTGCTTAATTTTGAACAAAACGACTGTCAAAGGAGCATCACTCAAGAGCTGTTAAAGGATGTCAATGATGAAGCAGATATGCTCAAAAAAGTCCATCACTGGTGACGAATCATAGGTATGTGGTTATAAAATCCCAATGAAAGAACCCAGAATGCCCAAGACTGAAAGAAGCAAGTCAAGTTCGATCAAACGTAAAGGTTTTTGCTTACTGTTTTCTTTGATTATCGTGGCGTAGTACAACAAGAGTTCTTGCCACAAGGTCGTACGGCAATAAGTTATACGCCGTTTACCAGAAGCAATACGAAGAAAACGTACGGAATTATGGGAAAACAATTCATGGCCTCGTTGAAACTTCTTCCTTCCAAAACTCAAAAAACCCATGAAAAGAAGGAGGCTTGGAACGATTGAAGAGATAAACAAAGAAAAGTGCTTACCGGAAGTGCTTCGAGGGTTGGAAAAAACGTTGGCGCAAGTGTATTATATCTAGGGTAGATTACTTTGAAAGACACAACATTAATTTTGATGAATAGATAAATACTTTTTGATCAAACTTAAAAGTCACCTTACTTTTTGAACGCACCTCGTACAACAGTGTTATCTACGGTCGCAACATATTTTCTGTAGATTATAACTTGCAAAATTATCAACTGATATTTCAAAGTAAAATGCTTTTTGAAAGCTATGAGAATATTGCTTTCATACCAAGCATAATAAAAGTAAAGAAGTTGATATTACCACTACCAAATTCTTCTAAATAAATGAACTACTGCAGCGGTATAAAAAGGCATAGCTATGTCGTTTCAACCCAAACCCATGTATGTCATGTCATAACCATAACAACATATCTTAAAATATACCTACAAAAACAGAACAACTAGAACTTGTACTTTGTACCTTGAACATAATATTTTCTTTTAGAACTTTTCTTACTTTTCAAGAATTTTTGCACATTAATCTAAAACAAACAAAATGTTTGTGGAAGAACAAATAACAAATTCGATATTCGGCAGAAATAACTGGCCGGAAGACGATGTTGCGGGAACAAACGGATTGTCACTGGCACAGTTTCACGATGTTAGGACAGTGTTGCCAGTGTACAGTTTGGGCGCTAAATCGAAAACAAGTAATAGGCCGTTTTAACTTATTTTGTCATTATAGACCATTAGACCATAATAGACCAATCTCACATGGTTTAGATAAAAAAAATAAAATCTATTAGTGTAGTCCTTTCGGAGGTAATAGATTTCTTAATGCGAGAGAGTAAGAAAATTCAAATTTGCAAAGACAGGGATTATTAAAAAGGATAAACGATTTAGAGATTATATCGTAAAGTTCAGATAAATTGGAATAATTGTTTCCGATAAATTATCTATTTCAGTTTTTATGCTTTACACGCCCCGAATCGTTCTTAAATTAAAATCACATTAATCTGCATACATTAGAAAAACGAATTTGGTGTATGAAAGTAATATGATATACTATACTATACAAGTATTTTATTAGAATAACCAATGAAATCCATGATCATAATTGAGATATTTTGTTAAATGATTGATTATTTTATGATCAAGTATATAAAAATATACATGGAAGTAAGAATAATATATAGATAAATTGTAATAAATATTAATGTTAAAAAAGTCTATTATTTACAATATTAACAATTTCAGATGTACTATGGTCGTTGGAGTCCAGAGAAATAATAATTCTTCTATTTCAATTACATATTTTCGACGGACTTTTTAAAAGCGGTATTACGCCTTGCCACAAAAAACGTTCGGCCAATTCTATAGGGTTATATTTCGTTTTGAAGCAATTTCGTCGACAACACAATTTCGTACAAAAATACTTATTCAAGTTCCAACATATCATTCTGAGATTGCTTTTTATTTAAAGTAAGCCAAAAAAGATGTCATTTTGTCAAAGAAAACGTTTGTATTTTCTCGTATCTTCTTGAATAGTAGCTGGAATTATCCATCACTATAACACACCCTTTAGGAATAGGATGGAAGTAGTCTCCAAAACCATCATCATTCATGTTTCGATGATAGTCTCCATTCCATGTTAATTGAAGTTTCATCCAGATTACAGATATTCCTGTTTTCTTTTGGAAACTTCGAATATCGTCCTTATTTATTGAAAGTGATTTTCTGTTTTGAGTTGTTTTGAAAGTTTTCCACAATTCCTTCTTACTCATAAGTGGCATAAAATCATTTCACACATAATTTTATCCAAGGTTGGTATTTATTTATATTATTTTTATGAATTTTGACTCTTTCTGGCAAAGAGCTTTGAACACATTGAGAGTAATAATTTTCTCATTTTTGCAAAGCGTAGTTTTACAAATCCGTTTCTCAACCACAAATTAAAACTTTGCAAAAACTAAGGCAACTATTCGTCCACCCGCCGTGCTGTGGATTAGGGATAAGACCACCAAGTTTTGCAGTTCAATAATGATTTGCACTAGCATTAAGAAACAAGAAAAATAAAAATTCATTAGAATTTGCTCATAAGAAAGAAAGGTTTTATTTTTATATAATTATGAAGTTTTATTTAGAGAGAGAAAAACACATTAGTCGGAACTTTGAAAAACAAAATTAAAACTAAGCAAATAGAAAATCTTACCAAACTAGAAAACGTGGCGATAGTGTATAATGCTATCATATGGATACCAACATCGATATTAATGACATGTGCAACGTTCATCACTTGGGCATAAAACGATGACATTGAAGCAACCTGCAAAATGACGCTCGTGAAAGTGAACAGAATCTGCATCCCGACGAGCCCTGAAAGCGTTTGAACTAGAGCGTTCAATTTCAAGTATAACCTTCTGGTCTTTTGAACTCGACTCAAAACTGTACTTCTCCCTTCTGAAATTAATACGTTTGCACCTTGGTATTTGTGAAACATTAAAAGTATGAAGTTCGTGATCACCATAGCTCTCACATGTTGCCAATACATCAAAACGTATTTCGACAGCAAGTAAGACGTTCTCCATGTTCCAAATTTTGTAATGTTCATCATCAGAGCATAAGCGAAGATAAACAATGAGAAACAATTGCAAAAGCAGAACTGGAAAAACGGCCTCTTAATAACACACCGTTCGATATGCAATTTTGAGTTACTCAAACGTTTCTCTATGTAGACAATTTCTTGCAGAAAGTACTCCCACGTTTTTCGTTTTGCGTAGCTCTCTGCGGCTATAAACAATATCGCGAAGCATCCCATAATCTCTTTTATGATGTCCAGGAGTTTAAATACATTATTAATGTATACAGTGTTGTAAAAATTCAAGTTTCTTTCGTAGAGGCTGTATAAGCACAAAGCAACAACACCGAAGAGCTGCAGCCCAATACCTACAGACCAGAGCGTCTCGTATCGGAGCTTGTCGTCAATAAAATCGTAATAGGGTAGTACACCAAAAAAATTCGCGTACTTGATTATGGGCTTTAAAAACCTCACAGTTTTTCGATTATATTTTAGATCCATTGCTCCGCACAATGTTGTCAGTCGCGTAACTTTAAAACCGGACCATTAGTTACATGCCGTAGCCCGCCATTTTGGTTTTTAATAAAAATTAAAACCAAATCGATAATGACTGATATGGAAGCTATTGTAATCATCATTTACACTTGCAACCTCTGAAATTAATAGTTCGCTGTTATTGGATCGTTGTGAATATGAATATATGAAAAAGAAATGCTCTGAAAAGATAGTATAATGAGCTTAGCAAAGCAAAGTAACTTACTAAGATTGAACCATTTAAATGGATCCGTTTGTATATAATCCTGGAGAAATGCGGCAGCTTAATATATATACTATATAATATTTTATGTTGTTTTGAATGTATGTTGTTAGAAATAATTTTAAAAATGGTTTCTAATTATAATTAGTATTCACACGACTAGCAGCCACTGTATAGTCAGCTTGTCTCGAACCCTAAAAGCCACACCTTGCGTTTGGCAAGTTAATGTGTTGTAAAAGGGATTATTAATATTGAGAACCCACGTACCGGGTCATTCCCAGTACAACTTGCTTGTTTTTTATGCCTAACAATGCTTAACGGAAACATCACTCCATCAACTCACATGTCGATTGAAGCGCCACATTCTCGGGGTTAAACTAGCGTTTAACAAGTCTCCTCGATGAGCTGGGTTGCTGTGAAGGGGAGAGACTTATCTACTCTTTTCCTCCCTTGTTGTGGACAATATTCTAACAGTATTATGTAGACAGTTGACAACAGTGTTATTAAAAGCCCAAATCTTGTTCAGACGTTCGGATTAACCCATATAAATTATAATTAATGACTCAGAGTCTAAAAGCCACATATCCATATTTCCAAGTCCATATTAAGTTGATTACTTCAATTATTTCATATACATATTATGTACATGTTACATAGTAATGTAAAAATTATTTATTTTACGATTATTGTTTATTCCAAAATTTTTAAAAAGAACCTAATATTTTAAAATAATTAAATGATATGGATTATTACTAAGTTGTTTAAATATAACTGCACAGGTATAGTCTATACAAACATTTGCATTTCTGTACTTAATTATATAAGAATATAAAATTGTTCTTTATCTCTTCATTAATGTTAAATATATATATATATATATATATATATATATATATATATATATATATATATATATATATATATATATATATATATATATATATATATATATATATATATATATATATATATATATATATATATATATATATATATATATATATATATATATATATATATATATATATATATATATATATATATATATATATATATATATATATATATATATATATAGTTCACGTATTGATTCACGGATGGAAAAATGTGATGACACTATATATATATATATATATATATATATATATATTCTCACGTATTGATTCACGGATGGAAAAATGTGATGACACTATATTCCGGGATATCATCCGTTCGCTCGTTGAACTCCGACTGGAATCCTGCATCCGACTGGAATCCTGCAAATCTTGCATCCGACTGGAATCCTGCAGACGTTTCGCCAAAATCTCACTTGGCATCTTCAATGCTCGCGCTCCGAAAACACTTCGAACACTATATATATATATATATATATATATATATATATATATATATATATATATATATATATATATATATATATATATATATGATCCTGACTAAAGTCGTAGTAGGGTAGTATGCCAAAAATATTCGAGTAGTTAACTATGGGTTTTAAAAACCTTACAGTCTTTCGACTGTATTTTAAATCCATGGCGTTCCTTACACCACAACGTGTCGTGTTGCAGACCGGCCGCTGTTATTTCTGTTTTTATTAGAAATTAAAACCGAATCGATAATGAATAATATGCTAATTACAACTAACTCCCTCAACCTCTTATAATAATCAGGTCTGTATACTTGGATTAGGTCGATTTCAATTTTACGAGGATCAAAAGCTGTCAAGAATCTACAGGACGCTTGCAAAATCATAATAGTGTACGACAAAAATATTCGCGGCATCAATTATAACTATCAAATATTTTACAGTTTCCACGTTTAATCCGTGATACCCCAAAAATTGTAATGCAACTATACTGAAGCTTCAGTTGAGCTCTGAAGAAGTCAACAGGATGATTGACGAAACGCATCTCCGATTGCAAGAAATCAAAGTGTTACTAGGAAGCGTTCGAATGGATGCCATGGGACTTTCTGTCTAACTGACTTGGCCAAGTCCAACATTTTCAGACTGGTTTTTTCTGTTTTCTATTGTAAAATAATTACAATTCCAGTTACTGCTGCCTGTAAATCTGCATGTTTTAGAAACTATTCATTCATTCATCGGAATCAGTTCCCTTGGTAGGGACTGAATGTTTACGAAACT
This sequence comes from Cylas formicarius, assembly GCF_029955315.1. Classification (NCBI taxonomy): domain Eukaryota; kingdom Metazoa; phylum Arthropoda; class Insecta; order Coleoptera; family Brentidae; genus Cylas; species Cylas formicarius. The sequence continues at coordinate 15,688,427 of NW_026844334.1, forward strand.
TTTGCTGTTGTTTCTGTTTCCAAAAACAAGTTGCGGCGAACAGCAATAATAATACCCAACCTGTTTAATCTTGTTCTAAACTATGCGGCCAAACTTGCAACCTGTCGTAAATTGTGTTCATATGGCCATGCTTATAACCCGCGAAAGCGGTTTTCTACTCTAGCCCAGATTAAAAACTGGGAAGACAGTGATTTTATAAATTGGCATAAATAATTTAACTGATTTTGAAAACCCAAATATCTAGAAGTTCGCATCAAGCGTTACTCAATTACTAGATAAAATGTTTATGCATTAACCCATTTAACCATTTTTCATTCTCTGAATCGTTTTCTTCCTAGTTTTCTTAGCAATATTCAATTCGTTCCAGTTTGGCATTACTTTTGCACTACTGCTTTCATTCACAATTTTCAGTAGACGTTCATATTAGAATTAATTAATACTAAAATGTTCATTTATTTTATTTTCTTTGATAAAGACTTCAATTTCAAACATGTTTGGACACGCTCAGCAGTTAACAGATTAGAAACTGGATAGATGCGGTTGTTCTAATACTACAATATTTTTGTAATGAAACTATTTTAATTTCAATTAGAATATTGATATTCATTTTTCATCTTTTTAATAAATTTCCGCTATTCTACTACCCAGATAAAGGAAATAGTGAAGTTAAATGTGGCTGTTTAGTTCGAATTTTGAAATTAGTTCTTCCAATATGGCGGTAAGATATATCTCCTAAAGTTTTATAAATACTAGAGATAATGACGAAGTGACAGTACAACAGAATATGCTGCTTTGAATATTGGGTTAAATTTTATCACAATATTCAAATAAAAATATTGTTTTTTTTTTAGTTTCATGTTCCTCATTTTAAGAATCTGGGTTTACATACAAGGAGGTTGAATATTAAATTTAAATAGCATTGCACAGTCTCCGGAGAAGGCCTCGATCGATTTGGAATTTTGCGTTACCGAAATGTTTCTTGATCTAGATTATGTCTTGGGAAAAAATACTCCCACGTTTTTCGTTTCATATAGCTCTCTACTGCCATAAGCCATATCGCGAAGCACCCGATAATTTCGTTCATAGTATACAAGAACTTTTAGGTTAGGTTTTAGTTTCTTCCGTAAAGGCTGTATGTGAACAACACGATAATACCCATCACCCCTGACCACGAACTACGCACCTGAGCGTCTCGTATAGCTAGCGTGAGTAAAATCATAGTACGACAGTACACCAAAGAAATTCAATTCAATTCAATGATGCGTTTCACAGATAGCTGTTGGGCAAGACTACCAGGATCATTCACCAAAGAAATTCAATTCAATTCAATGATGCGTTTCACAAAAAACTGTTGGGCACGACTACCAGGATCATTCGCCCATTGCCGACTTCCGTCGAACTAAAGAAATTACAAAACCTTACAGTTTTTCGATAACATCCATCCATGCAGGTCTACAAAACAATGTCATCGTGGCGAGCAATTAAAAAAAAAAAACGTATGACCTGTTGTTTCAATAAAATTTACAAAACTACAATTGGTATTATAGAATAGAGGCTTTAGGAAAATATACAGGGTACTTGAAAAATATCCCAAACGCAGTACAAAATATGCCCATAAACATAGGGTCGGTTTGTGGGCATATTTGTGTGTTTGTGTGTACATTTTTTAACCTTTAATATCTACTTTGTCTTTTTTTGATCTTTTTAATTTTAGTAGTCACGCTATTATTTAAAGAAGCAAAAGTTCAAGTGAGAATTGCAAACTTTCCCTATGGAGGATGTCGTTTATACCGATAGTCATGTAGTACTTTACGGTCCTTCTTTTTTTAGTTTACTTTTTAAAGTGTTTATAACAATTAAATTCATTTCTTACCAAGCTTGATATGCAGAGCAGGAGGTTCAATAGGATGAGGTCGAAATGAAATTCAATGGACAAGATGTGCGTGACCCTCATCGGCTGAGCTAGTCGCGAGAATACTGACACCAGTTGCATCGACTTCACTATGAATATATACAGTATCTGCTTTCCCAGGAGTCTGTTGAACGTGCGGATCGTGTCGTCCATTTTGAGATAAGTTGCCTTGATTTTAAACATTCTAATCGAGCGTCGTGTGTTCTGCACAATAACTTTGTTGATGCCGCGGTATTTGTGGAGAGCGAGCAATGCAAAATTTGCTATTACAATTGCCCTTAAACTCTCAACATAGTTTAAGAACAATCTGGATATCAGATAAGACGGATTGAAATGATTGTCTCGATATACCCACACCAGTATGGCGTACAGGGAGAACAAAATCCAAAAGACTTGGACGAAGCAAAACTGCACGAAAGGATTTCGTAACACGTTTGTCTCCCTTACATTCCGTCCGCTGTCGCACCATTTGGTACAGCTTTCCAAGTCCGCCAATTGATGAAAAAATTTCTGCCAGAGGTTTCTATTCAAATGAGTTTCCACGATGGTGAAACAAATGGTTAGAGAACCGACGATTTCCGTAGCAAGGTCCAGCAGGACAAGTACGTTGCTGTTGTATATATCATATAAATGCTCCAGCCTTCCATGCAAACTATAAACTGTCACCGCACCATAGCAGACAATCTGAAATGCAAGCCAGAAAAGCCTTTTTTTAGATGTCACAATTCGTTTCCCCACAAAATCGTACTTGGGTACACTGCCAAATATATTTGCGTAAAACAATATGGGCACTAAAAACATTATCGACCTGCGAGTGTATGTTAATTCCATCGTTTCAGTTCTGTTGGCGTTGTAAAAATTCTCTTGTTCCATCAAAAATATTAGATGTATGATGAACCACTTAGGAAATTAAATGAAAACAAGCTAGATAAATAGGCAGCGTATGTCTTTGTGTAATAAATATCGATAACTACAAAATGCTTAAAGCTCAATAAACTGGAAGCCTTTAAAAAGGGTCTGCATGTTATTTTCTAGAAACTTTCTACAAAAAATACGCTAATCTTTTTGGCATATTACAACGACACAGTCAGATACAAAGTACTAATATTCGAATAAGGAAAATCGATCTTCGGCTCTCAAAAAGAGACTCGGGGAAGGCAATCCGGACCTGTATTGTAGCATGTTTAAGGAAGGCGAGGTAAAGGAAAAGGAAGCGTCGACAGGTTCGACAAAGAGGCAAATAGAAAGTAAAAATAAGCAATGCGTTCGGTATTCTGTCCCAGACGCAACGGATTTTTGGTCACAATATACAGAGCAAAGAGTATAAGATAGAGGGGAAGGCTTCCATTAGTGGCAATGTTAAAAAGCGTACACGAGTTTGAGCGCCTCTAGTGATTGTGTCCAGTTATGAAAACGGAAAATGCGCGGGACGCACGGTTCAATTCAATTTAAAGTTTGAAAAGTAAAATGTGAAACAAAAAATTATGTGGAAATAGTTTTGTTTTATTATTAAAATATAAATAAAGTGCTGCTATCCGTTACAAGCTACTGTAGTATTTTCAGTGTGACGCATAACTTTAAACCGCCATGACAATACTTTAGTACTTGCGACACAAATATTATACGGCTTTCGTAACAGTATACACGACCTTCCCTTCTATCTTATACTCTTTGGTAATGATTATGCTGATAATACAAGAACTTTTGAAGCGACGATTCAAATAATATTGAGAAGAGATATGCTCATTTTACAGTCATGTCAATTTCTCAGCCAGTTTGTCATCAAATAAAATGAGTATGCTTGGTCTTACTCAAAATCATATAATATAATTTAGAACATTTTCACAAAGCTCTTGAAGAAAAGAAATAAAAATAAAATTGAAATTACCTCACAATCACAGATTAATTTAACTGGCTTCTCTGAGCCCTGAGCGAATAGATTTACATTCGACTGGTCTTATGGGGGCTATACACATGCAGGCAAGTCCGTACACAAGTGTGTCCAGATAAGTCCGCGAGCAAGTGCGAAACGAATTGCGTCCACACACTATTCAGGTAAACCTCGAGGTTCACCAATTGGTGGGGCCTGCTGCTGTGCGAAAAATAAGTTGGCCTTCGCACTTGCTCCAAAAATCAGACACAATCTGATTCGCTTCCAGCCGCGCTTGGAACTAAACGCGCAGTGAGTTTGACTCATTCACATTCGCACTTACTCGCGTGTCTCGACCTGTACCGGCAAGTCTTAACACTTGCCTGCATGTGTATAGGTCGCTTAAGAGCAATTATGTAGATGCTAGATGTAATTCACGAAAGAGTAAAAAATTTGATCCGACTATTAACGAACGCAGCTTTAATCCTTTCGTGATACCATCAATACCAGCTGACTATGACAGTAAATAGAAACGTGGCCAGAGCCCTTCTCCTTGAAGTACATGTAAAGGTGAAATAGATAACCTTTATGTTCATAATCTGGAACTTTCTTATCGAGGGTCGCTTAATCACGCTGACATAAAGATTCGGGGTTACGCGCATACGAAAAAGATTTACTTTCAGAAAGTTAAATAAATACGGTACCGGCTATGTCAGAACCACAGTCGAAAAAAAGCAAGATGTCTAGCTCCTTGGAACAACTTAAGGCTCTCACCACCGTGGTCGCCGATACCGGCGACTTTGAAGGTTAGTTTAGATTTGAATAAGAAAATATTTATGGAATGCTGGTCATTTTGTGTGCTTAAATTTTTGCAGCCATGAAGGCTTATAAACCAACTGATGCAACAACAAATCCATCGCTTATCTTGCAAGCAGCCGCTTTGCCGCAGTACAAAGCATTGATTGATAAGGCAGTACATCATGCAAATAAAGTAGGCAGCACCCTTGCAGAAAAGACTGAGGCTGCATTAGATATACTCTGTGTTTTATTTGGAGTAGAAATCTTAAAAATAGTCCCTGGTAGGGTTTCTACTGAAGTCGACGCAAGGTGAGAATATTTAACGTAGCTCTTAATTACTGGCTATTAAACTGAGTTTTTTCCAGATTATCCTTTGACAAGGATGCTAGTGTTGCAAAAGCCTTAAAAATCATAGAATTATATGCTGAACATGGAATATCCAAAGACCGTATTTTGATAAAACTGGCGTCAACATGGGAAGGCATACAGGCCGCCAAGTATGGTGATTATTTAAGAGTTTAACAAGTAGGTCTTATAAGTTTACATTTATAGGATATTAGAATCAAAGCATGGTGTTCACTGTAACTTAACCCTTCTTTTTAATTTTGCTCAAGCGGTAGCTTGTGCGGAGGCTGGAGTCACATTGATTTCACCATTTGTTGGGCGTATCCTGGACTGGTATGTGGCAAATACAGAAAAAAAGTCATATTCGGGAGAAGAAGATCCTGGAGTAATATCTGTGCGCAATATTTACAACTATTACAAAAAGTTTGGTTATAAAACTGTAGTCATGGGTGCCTCTTTTAGAAATATTGGTTAGCAAATTAGCCCCACTTTTATAAATTTGCATTGAAATTTTTCATTTTTAGAGGAAGTTAAAGCCTTAGCGGGCTGCGATCTCTTAACCATTAGCCCAAAACTTCTGGGAGAATTGGAGGTCAGTACTGCCCCTGTTGTTAAAAAACTTAGCAAAGAAGCAGCAGCCAAGCTTTCACTCGACAAATTGGAATTGAGTGAGGCTAAATTTCGGTGGCTGTTGAATGAGGATCAAATGGCAACTGAAAAACTGTCAGATGGCATAAGGAAATTTGCTGCCGACGCAATTAAGCTTGAAAATAAAATTAAAGAGCTTCTTAAAAAATAAATAAAGGTTGATTTGATGTTTACATATTTTTTAAACATTTGGTACTTGGATATTTGTACAGGGTAATAAGTAAATTGAGGAAATAAAGAATATTACTTCTATTTGTTGTTTGTGGTTTTCATTAGTAACGGTATTCGCATTATATTACTTTATGTAAAATCACAGTCAGCTTAAAACGTTTTTTTGAATATTTCAAAAAAATGTGGGATAATTTTCTTCTTTCAGTCAATCAATTCGATCTTTTAAATAAAGATTATTCTCTCGATTTCTAATCAACACTAAACTTTGACTCATTTACGAAACCCTAATTTCTACTTCTCCATGGAATAGAGAAAGAAGGGAATCCATACAGTTACAACACTTTTCAATTGTGTCTGATTAAACGGTATTTTGTAAGCGCGCTGGAGTATATTATAAAAATTAAACCAACTACATCAAACTGAAAAAAATATCAAAATAGTTCAATATCTAATACCCACAATCTCTAAAGTCATGCTTATTAAAAGTACTCGATATCTTTTTTTAATTAAGCTTTATTTGGCCACTTTACACTTTACAACCAAGTTATAACTTATAAACAAATTTTTAACGATTACAACACCCAAGGCATCCGGCGCTCTGTCCTGATATCTAAAGTTTTCGAACACAAACCGACAAACTATTTTCTTCTGTGAACGTCACACATTAACCAAATTTAAGTATTCTGTGCATTACACGTTAAAGAACCACATGTGTGGCGCCTGTGAGTCACAACAGCTGTGATATTGACTGTTGATTAGCGGTTTTGTTGCATCAGAAAGTTAAGAAGCAGTGTACGTTGTTTTAAAGTAATTATGTCTGGCGAAAATAAGGAACGTAAGTAGAAAAATTATGTTATTCTCAATTCTTTGATACATGAATTTGTAGCTATCTATACATCCGATAGTTGTGGCAATGATGAAACAGGAATTGGTACCAAGGAAAAACCTTTTAAAACTATCCTTCAGGCGATGCGCAAAGCAGGTTCCGAACCTTTTCCTCCGATTCTGGTTGATGGAAAGGAAGAAGGCGTGACTTTTGAAGAAGCTGCCAAGTCTCAGCTTAAAAAAGTACAAAAGATATGGGTTCGAGAAAATTATAAACTCGCCGAGAAAAAGAAAAAGGAGCAGGAAGATTCAGAAAAAAGGGTGAAAAATTTGGAAGAGGCAAGGAAAATTGTAATAGAAGAAGATAAAACCCTTCCCACAGCCCAACGAATAAAAATTGTGCAAGGTTAATTGAACATATTTTTGTGATGCCATATAAGTATAAATGAAAGTTTCTTCTAAAGTGTTGTAAATGGGATACACTGAAATGGCAGCAAGTTTCCTATTTGGGTTTTAGGGTTAAACTACAGAGATAAAAGAGTGAAAATATATGGGTGGGCTCACAGAATCAGAAGGCAAGGTAAAAACCTTATGTTCATCACCTTAAGGGATGGTACAGGATTCTTGCAAGCAGTGTTGAATGACAAGCTTTGCCTTACACATGATGCTATTGTGTTACAGACTGAATCCTCTATTATACTTTATGGAGTACTTAAAACTGTTCCTGAAGGCAAATCGGTAAACATTTAAACATTTGTGTTGTGGATTTGGTTGTAAATTATAAATCTTACCTCCTCTGACTTTTATTTTAACATTTTAGAAAAAAAAGTTTATTTCAGAAGTTGTAGAGTTTGATATGCAGATATTTATTTTTTAAATTGTAGGTCCTGTATATCATTTTATAAAAAGAAATATCCTTTTACACTTATTTCAAAAATATATAACATCTTAAAGTTATTTTTTACAACGAAGCTAGAATATTTATATAGTAATATATAGCGGTATTAAGTCTACATTTGTATCAAACTTTTTTTTTCAAAAATCAAAAATTTAAAAGTTGAGAAGTTATGACAATTTTTAATTAGAGTTGTTGATGCTTAGAGTATGTGATTATTTTTACTTTGTTCTTAGTTTTTATTTTTTTTTAATTTAGTAATATTTCATTGATAAAATAATGTTTGTTGTTTAAGGCTCCTGGGGGACATGAGTTAATTGTTGACTTTTGGGAATTGATAGGGTTAGCACCACCAGGCGGTGCTGATTCCATTTTGAATGAGCAAGCTTTACCAGACATTCAGGCAGAAAACCGTCATATTATGATTAGAGGAGAGAACACTTCAAAAGTTTTAAGGATGAGATCAGTTCTATTGCAAGCTTTTAGGTTTGACCCATGGTGGTAATTTAGGTTAAACTTTATATTAAAGTGATTTTTCAGAGATCATTACCTAGATAGAGGTTATTGTGAAGTCACTCCTCCCTCTATTGTTCAAACCCAAGTAGAAGGAGGGTCTACATTGTTTAAGCTTGATTATTTTGGGTGAGAAACATAACATAGGTAGAGAATTATGCTGAAATGCATGTATTATAGGGAAGAAGCATATTTGACTCAGAGTTCACAGTTGTATCTTGAAACTTGTTTGCCATCTATGGGTGATGTTTATTGCATTGCCGAGAGTTTCAGAGCTGAACAGAGTCGGACACGCAGGCATTTGGCAGAGTAAATCTGGAAATACTGTTTTTGTGATTTCGGATATGGTATATTTGTTATAGGTATACACATGTTGAAGCTGAATGCCCATTCATAAATTTTAATGATCTGCTCGATCGACTAGAAGATTTGATTTGCGACGTAGTTGATAGAGTGCTTAAGTCGCCCTATCGAGACATTGTTTATGAATTAAATCCCAATTTCCGAGCACCCACGAGACCATTTCTTCGAATGAACTATTCGGACGCCATTGAGTATTTAAAGAAGAACAATATTACCAAGGAAGATGGTACTCTTTATGAATTTGGAGAGGTAAAATTTAAGGTGCGTCATGTATAGAATCTTATCCATATTTTTAGGATATTCCAGAAATGCCAGAGCGCAAGATGACTGATCAAATTAATAAGCCCATCATGCTATGCCGATTCCCAGCTAACATTAAATCATTTTATATGAGCAAGTGTCCAGAAGATCCGAGGTTGACTGAAAGTGTAGATGTCTTACTGCCCAATGTTGGGGAAATTGTTGGGGGTTCAATGAGGATATCCAACTTAGAAGAATTAATGGAAGGGTATAAAAGAGAAGGTATTGATCCCTCGCCCTACTTTTGGTATACAGATCAACGGAAATATGGAACTTGTTCTCACGGAGGTTACGGTTTGGGTTTGGAAAGATTTGCCTGTTGGTTACTCAACAGGTACCACATAAGGGAAGTCTGCCTTTATCCTAGATACTTGCACCATTGTAAACCGTAAACTCCTGCACTTGTAGCAGATTGAATGCATTTATTACAAATTTTCAGTTTAAATTATCAATAAAAAATGCAAATTTTGTTTTGAAGTCTTTCTGTATATAACCCTGAATATAATCTGCCATAACAGATAATTAGTCTGAAATGACAATCTGTTAACAATTGTGTGGAGTATGGAGTATGTTTTGACTAGATCCTCTGGATCTATATTGGAGGCTGTATCTGGTTCTTCTAGGAATTACCGGTCAATTGTGGATGGTGCTTTTTCGCAACTAATTCTATTTTCCTAGTTGCATCTATGACGCAAATGTTCAAATAAATATTTAGTTTAACAACTAAAATATTTTTTTAGATACAAATTTACATTTGATAAATATTTTTCTCTAGAATATTTTGCGATTTTATTTATTAAGAGCCTGTAGTGGTATTATACACTAATGAAGGTACAGAAAGTGTCGCTAAGGCTCCGTTGATGGCCGTTGATGAATGCGCATTCAAAAGCGTTAGTGTATATGCAGAAGAACAAAAAAGGCACTCTCAAATATGTAACGCTCTTCTGCATAGTCGCTAACGTATTTGTATGTACGTTTCTGACGTTTGACAGCGATCGGTCACGTCGCTTAGTTAACAAAGTGGTGCTGTTTTGAAAAATGAACCCAAAAAGTAATGGTCTTAGAAAGACTATAGTATGTAAAACGTTGATAAACTTCACTCAAATCTAAATCAAATTCGTGATTAAAATGGCTCTTATTAAATTTGTTACATAATCTAATTTCAGTAATCATGCATCGATCTAAAATATTTCCAGCGAGGCGAACGTTTTCACATAATAATCATGTATATTAAGTTGAGGAAAATCATCTGGGTCGGCTTGGTTGGTTAAGCAAAATCTCTCAATTTCTGTTAAATCTACATTCGCATTAAAAGAAACAAAGATGTAGTATCAAGTTCTGTTTAGATAAGCTAATTCTGCGTTGCACAGGAAAATTTGTGATTTCACCGCTTCTTAATGATTCAATTTTTACAATAAAATTAGGATAATATACTATGGGGTCAAGAGAAACCAAAATGTTTGAAATATTGACGGTGGGGTTCTCCAAACCATATCCCGTTTTTACGATAGAATCCGGTATTTAACTTTGGTAAATTTTTATGAACCGCAGGTCTACCTCGATTGGGTTTCTCTTTGTAACCCTCAATAAATAGATTCGCAATTCTACAATGACATTCCAGAATTCCAGAACCGTACTTCGTGCATACAAACGCTCAAAGCTGACGGATTTGCGAAGAGTTTCATCGGTGAGTTTCCTATTAGTCCTATTATTAGTCCATGTAGTGAAAACCCCATTCTTTCTTTGAAATCCTACTCTTAAAATACAACAATTCGCGCGGCACAGTTCTTGTTGGCTCACGTCTTAAATACGAGTCTAGCTTGTAGTACACGACGTGAAAGAATGGTCCCTTCCGCTTTACAAAAGCCGGGTCTTAAACTCATTCTGACATCAAAACCATAAAAGCTTGTAGGAACGGTATATGGTTTGGAGAACTCTATAAAGCAGTTAAGTTTGTAAAATAGAGAGTTTGACTCTTCGTCTTTTTCTTTTCTGAAGGAGCTTCCACTTTATTGAATAAGTAACCTTGTTAACTGTATTTGAATTCAAATCGTATATTACGAGTAACAATGACAATATTTCGAAATAATTTCACGTTTTGGTTTTATTTTCCATCGGGACTTTTGAGACCTTTACGTAGGTATGATGACTAATCGGTTAAAGGGAAACAAAACTGCCACATTTTTTTAAATTCCAATTTATTCATAAATAGAAATTATCCTATTAATAAAATCTCATAAAATTTTCAAGTTTCAAATTCAGAAATTCACAATATATTAGTTTAAAGTGTGGTCAAAATTTAAATTGCCTCGCCGGCCAACGTGTGCAATTAATTTTTTGCATGTTTCAAATATTGTGATGCATTTTCAAGAAGTCTTCCGACTTTTGCGGAATATTTTCCGAACCTGCTTTACGATATTATATACAGTTACTTTGGTAAGTAGGGAGGCGATAAAAAAATAAGATAGCTAGACACACTTATTTGGACCCTTAAGTTTTTTAAGCAAGTGAAATGAAAATTAAATGACGTAAGGTATACAGTCGCTGGGTCATTGGACGAGTCATAGTTTGACTTTGGTCTGGTGGGCTAGTTTGGTCTAGTTAATGGCATGTATGATGCAGCTCAATTGGCTCTATAATAATATATATATAGAGGAGTATGTAAGTGTTTAATTGACAAATTTAATAGTTTTGATGCGGAATAAATCGGTGTCAGGAAAATGAAACGTTCTTTAGTGTTATTTATAGGTTCATCAATCCATACATGCAGGTTTCTGTCATTTTCTTGCTGAATGAAATATATCTTATTCGTTTTAGTTAGAGGTGACTACAATAGTTTCTAAGATTATATAATAATTATGTACAGCGCAATAAATATGTTCATCACATAATACAGTATTTAGGATTTTGCTTAAACATAATTATAGGTATAAATTTATTTTTAAAATCACATTTTTTGGTTTAGCGAATGGCTAGCGAAAGAACAGAGGGGGATTATGTTGTGTTCACAAGCAAATAAAAGAAAAAAAACGCTTTTTTGACAAAAGGTACGCAAATTTTGTATTTGCACATATTCTATATATGAAGCTTTTTAGAGTTTACCTTTTACATGTCATCAAACAAGAGATATAAAATATTTTTGACTAACAATTTTCACCGACATTATAATAATATATGGTAATTGCCCCGGCAACGGAAGCAACACATATAAGCCGCGCACGTCATAGCCCTCTAGTTGTTGGCTGGTCTTTCAAGTAGCCTGAAGTCATATAGCTATTAGATAATATGATAAAAATTGATGCGTCTCGGGCGGCTATGGTAATTTCGCATAATAGGGAATAATCTTCAACGGATGCCCCTAAATTTCACACATTGTCCTGCATTTTTAGGCAATTTCCTTTCTAAACAACTCGGTTTTCACTGAGCATTAAACGGGATTTGGTCATATTTTTTTGAAATAATTGCTACCCTAAAAATGAAATATCAGCCCATGCGATTATTGAATGACCCTTTCTAACATTTTTTCAAGCTATAGTTCTTCAAAAGTTTCTGTTTTATCTAGTACCCATATGTCTTAGGTGCATATTTGTGTCGGCAGAAACTTTAGTGTATGTCGTTTTTTAAGACCGATGGTTCAGTCATTATATAAATACCTACTACGTTATAATCGTTAACAAATCGAAATAACTATAATTACATAATGTAGACTACTCTAATATATTCTAATTACATTTCAAATCCTAGTTGCAATGCAATTCGATAATACAAAAAAAATAGATATTTATATATCGAAGTAATTTACCGCAAAAGCAAGAATAAAAACACTTCCAATGTCTGATTAATCCGTGTCTTTATTACCTACCTCTCAAAATGACAGCAGCAACTGGTTGGAAACAATTTTGTATTAATTTTTACCACTAAAAAATGTATACCATGTACCTTTTAAAAAAAAAGTGACCCTGTTAAATCATTTTTTGGGTTCTTTATTAGGTCGTACTGTCATGACAAAAAAGTTCCTGTATGCGTGAAACGTCAACGATCGACTTATTTATTATAACAGAGACGCATTGTATTTTAAAAAAGGCGCAAATTATTTTTTTCAAATTGATAATCAATAATTTTCATAAACTTGCAATGCTATCAAATCTTCATTATATTCTCGATGGTTAAGTCTCTTTCCACACCAGTCATTTGAGTGCCAAATAAAAGTCGTCATTTTTCAACAGCCAGAAAACTCCAACGAATGCGTTGCATCTATAGTGAATCAAGAAGTTGCCTAATTTTGATTAGTTACCACTTCGACATATCCTTGTCGATGTGCAAAGCGTCTATGCGTTAGTCATTTGGGTATTTTTGCGAAAAATGTCCATTCTTTGGCGAGAAATTTTTAGTCGTCTTGCAAAGTTGTTTACATTGTTGGGTGAACTCATCGGGACGTCTTTGCCATTTTTTGATGCATTGCGTTGCTACGGGACTATGGCCATTCAATATTTAAAATTGAAACTAAACAATTACAGATACAGCCTAAGCTACATCACGGAATAACTTTGAATAATAATACATGGATATAACATATAAATTCAGCACTTTTCATTTACATTTTTGTTGTCTTTGTTATTTCGATGGTTTCAATACAAAATAATTGCTAATGTAAAAAGTTTGAATTAAAACTGAACAGTTTTTGCTGCCAGTTTAAGAGAGCTGACAAGTTTTCACAGCGCTCGTTATCCGTTGCACATAACATCGGAAGATTTTATATCGCTTTTACGGAGAAAACAAATAATTTTGTTCCGGAACGGAACTTCCTATATCTACATATCTTACTTTAAATGTGTATGTTCGCATAGAGAAAGGTAATACAATACGGGAAAAAAATACGTATGAGAGTGAACGACTCGGTTGGTTCGTTAGTCACGCAAGTCCGAAATTAACCTAAAAAAAAATAATACGTTCCGTTAAAGCGTCATTGTTTTTAAGTGATTCGAAGATTGTCTTGACACAAAATTGAATAAATTCGATTCACGTACCTGTACAGCGACATATAATCTACGTACAATTCGGTAATGGATGTCCGGCGATAACGTTTTCCAAATCTAATGGGTTCCGGCCACAAAAAAAATTGGTGGGGTCAAGTTTTTTTACAGCGAAACAAGTCTGCGGTAACTATGGTTGACGACTTTTGATCCGAAAGATCAAAGTATTCGGGACGCTTCTTAACGGATTGCGAAAACAGTTCGTTTAGAAACGATACCTATATATGTCAACTAAGTCGAGTTGTATAAACGGGGTTGAAAAAATGTTAGTAGCTGACGCCTTGTTCAAGATTAAAGTTCGCCTCGGTAAGAATTGAACATGAAGGGAGAAAAATAATGATGAAAATATTTTGAGAGTTTGCAAATATTTGAGGCAAACTAACGTAGGAACATTTTTCTATCGAGAATTTAGGGTAAGGAGAGGTAATTATGCTCAGCGGCCGAATGCCGAACTTCTATATAAATATTTTAGCGCCACCAGTAATTTCTTAACACCGATCCCTCACATTTAGATGCTGCTGTTTTAAATATATTGTCACATGACAAATCTCCATTGTGTTCTTACTGTTTGAAGTAATGTAGAGCTATAGTTTATGTATGTGAAAGCAGATGTTCCAGAATTAGCGGAGTCTAAAGTCTAGGAACCGAATGAGGTCACTGTTCTCTGTTCTAATAGATTGGACCCACACAATCTAGTCCAATTCTTCTATAAAGAAATATTAAATATTTTAATTTTTAACTACTGCCTCAAGATGGATTCTAAATGAAAAAGAACGGGTAATTGGTACTGACTATTACCTTCTTTAAAAATTGTAGAAAAAGTTGTCGCCGCAGCGCCACCTACAGTGTAGTAGTAGTAGACATTTTGTTTATTACACTGTCAAAATTTCAGCTTCAGACAAGTCCGCATTTTATCTGATTTTTATTTTTTTATAGTTAAGGCAAAGTCAAATTTCATTAAGATAAAAATCGTGTTTTGTTATTAAATCAAAAATTTAGAAATATTACACATCTTTATATTTTGACAAGAATACATCAGCTTCTTGATATTTTGAAATCATTTGGTCAAGTACTAGTTTGCCTTGACCACGTGCGACGTCGTTTCGTTATCAAATGTGAGAGGTTGTCGTTTGTGCTTCTTCATAACTATTCTTTTTGAAAATGGAACATATTTTGTGTTAAGGTTGCTTACGTTTTAATACAGGGGTGGAGTGAAGTTTATTCACTTAAAGTTCAAAGGTCATCAAGATATACCGCAAATGGCGTATTACCTCCAAAACGTGCGTATTAACTTAATAAGGAACATTAAATAAACTTTAATAAAAAAGTTTTAAGAGCTTAAAAGGAAATAAAAAACTTTTAATGGTGAAATCTCAATAAAAACTCATTCACTTTAAGGGTTTAGAGGTTTAATTAGCATTATTGACCAGTAGACTTAGTTAATGCAAACATTCAAAGTGTATCATCGTATATTTCACAAGAAGAAAGTTTTTGCGATTACAGCGCGATCTACCAAGAACCAAAAATTCAATTTAAATTGGCGAACTTTAAATTTCCGGGGGCATCTCGAAATTTTACCAACCTCGATGTAAGAAAACCGAAAAATTATTCGCACCAACGATCGCCAACTTTTAAGCTTCGCAGACATGGCGGCTTCGAAAAACGTTATTTCGGTTTAAATCTACGATCGTCCTAGACGAAAGTTATTGCCCTGTTTTTTTATTACGAAATTTCGTCGCATAACTAAAAATAACCACACTAAAATTCTACATCGTACGCGCGGAGGAATGTCTTGAGTGATATGTATCATCGTGTTATAATTTTAGGAATTACCCAAAAATCTATGATTGTATCTTATAGAGGAAGAAGGGTATCTAGTGAAAAAATACTTTTGTATAGATTATGATACAAATGTACAGGGCGCGGCCGAAAATCGAGTCGTGAAGTGAAACGTACGTGTCTTTAGTTTCTCTTCGTGACTGAAACATCGACTCGCAGGGTTTACATATGATTTACATGCTTCAGAATAAAGTGCACCTTTAGACGTTTGGTATTTTCGTAATATGTAATATATGAGCATATAGAAATCTTTTGTACAATATATATCTATAGAATTAAAAAAAAAACACTGTCTAATCATATAAAATTTGGCAATTCGATTATGCAGTTATTTGAGGTTAGAGTACGCACTTATTGTTTACCAAGTATTCCGCGATACATTTATATGAGGGGCGGCGCGCAGAGGGATAATATAACTATATCTTTTTTAGGAATTGAAATTTACAGTAACGTTAAAATTTTCTTAATCAGTATTAAATTATTATCACATCGTGTAACGTTATTACTAAGGATTTCCTTAAAACTAGAAAAAATACCTAGAGTATAGTAAGGCATGTTAAAAGAGAGACAAATTATTCTAACGCCTTAGGGGCCATAAGAGATTATTGCTAAATATTAGACGATAGTTCCCAAATCGGCCGAGACCATTTTGAAGTGTTCCTGACCTGGGAAAAAAATATTTGCAAAAAATACAAAAATAAACGCATACAAAATAATCCAAATAGACTAATAGGAACCTTTTGTTATAGAGAATGTACCTTTTTATTAAAAACAATAAATTAATTTGATATGATTTATAAAACTTAACTCCAAAAGTCGATTATTTTAAGTGGTACACCGGGTATATAATTGCCAATCATTGGCTGTTTTGAAAAAATGTACCCAAAAACAGCAGTCGTAGAAAAAGTATAGTATGCAATACGTTTATAAACTTCAGGTTCAGTATTCATTAGAATATTAGAACTTGTGACCATTTTTAGAAGAAAAAATTAATTTAGATGAGAAAATGTTCCAATGGAAAAATAGCTTATGTCCAATTCTCTATAACCAACCCAAAGGCTAAAAGCAAAGTCGAAAATCTTACTTTCCAGGTAAGCGGCGAGATCCTGATCGTCGGCCTGAAGTGCTAACAGTTTTGCGGTATTACCGCGATGATCTTTGATGTCCAGAGAAGCGCCACTGGCCACCAGCATGCAGCAAATGTTGCGCTGCTTATAAGCTGCCGCTTTGTGAAGAGCTGTCTGACCCCTGCGGAACGATGAAAACGTCAGTTACTCGAGGCAAACTATGGCCCGAAGTTTGAGTAAGAGCAACTTTTATAAATACATGCTGCAAATCAGAAGGGCGGCCGCCTCTTTACAATGACGGAACGGTTTATTAGAAAGAAGAAAACCAAAAGTTGCTACATTTCACGAATTTTTGTATAAAACGTTGTGAAACATCGGTGGACAATCCAATCTACGAGAAGACCAATTTTTAAGAGAGGGCGAAAGATTTGAGGTTTCCTTCAGACAATAATGCAATAAATCAGTGAGTTGAGTAACTAGAAGATATCCGCAAAGAGACTAAAAGGTTTCACTCAGACATACGGAAATCGCTCAGATGTAACTGTATTTTCAGAAATATATCTGAAGGGAGGCAAGAGCCCGGAAAAGAATAAACAATGATTACTTCTACTGTCTAATGCAAACTAGACTACAGAAGCACTGATAAATAAAGACGTAGGAGTTGGGAGAATCTGCAAAGACATAAGATCGACATGAAACAAGACGAGAGTTAGCAACGTTTGACTGTAGAGGTGATTTCTAGCTACTAAAGCATCAGAAAATAGGCAAAGAAGGCTACACGATGTCGATGATCACTTACAAATTCACATCTTTTTGATCTATTATAGAAGGCGCGTAATTGATCAAGTAACGGACGAGGTCTTGGTGTCCGAATCGGGCGGCATAGTGCAGCATCGTTTGTCCCGTAGAGTCGTTAGTTTTTAACGAGTACCCACGACAATGGAGATTTCTGACCTAAAGAGATTGCCTTACGTCAACCTCAAATATAATGGTTACCGATGTGCCAAGATTTAGAACTTACCGTCCCAAGGTCTCCAGTCTTTGATGCTTTTAGCAAAGTTTCGTTAGGGCGTTCCTCAGGATTGCTGCAATTATAGTATAATTCAGTACTGGATTTTACAGGTGGAGAACAACGAAAAGCAATTAGGCAAAACCATCATGCACTTTTTAAATATTTTACTATGGATTATGTGGAAAAAAATTGTCACGTAGTATTTTCACCAAATTCTCTTTATAATGAAATTATTAAAAATTGCCAATTTCCTTTAAAAAAATTTGCTGCTTTATGGATAGCACCTTTTGGTCAAATTTTCCATGTACTATCTAATCCAACTAAAAATCCAAATTAAAAAAAATACATGTACAATAATGGTAGGAAGTTTTATTAATTGTTCTTAATCTATGGGTGTAGACAGTATGGAATGTTCCTGTATTTGTCATATATACTAGTTCATTATTAGTACAGTTAATCATATCTATTTAAATTAGGTATCGTACAGTTACTTTCTACCCAAATTCCCTGGCAACCAGCGCTATCCTGGGATTTATGACGGATACAGTAGCCCGCGGTATTTAAAAGCGCCTACATTTCTCTTTCAATCAATGCTAAGTTTGCCAAAATCGGTTTCCTATTTTAGAAAATATACTCTTATAAAGGTTGGTACGCCAGTGATCATCTGACAAAACTTAAGCGGAATTTTTCGAATTTTTGCGGTGAAATGCGGAGCTTAAAAATAATTTCCATATTTTTTTCGTGGTCATTTAAATAATATATAAATAAAATGCAAACTTAATTCAGTATACCAATTTTACATTAAAAAGATATGAATCAAGCATAAATCAAAAAAGAAAAACGATAAAAACAAATAAAAATCTAGGTTGTCACTCTTAAGAGATATTTTTTTAAATGAAATTCAAAAGGGCAATGAGAGACATTCTGTGAATTGCTAATCTGAGGATATTTATTAACTAGTTTAACAGTCATGGACTTCCTAATTTTGAAGCGAGTTCCACGGAAATGAATGTAATTTCTACAAGTTAGGTTTTCTAACAAATATGAAGGGCATTCAGTTTTAAGCAGTTTGTACAGAAAACAATCAAAATGTAATTCTCCTCGACTCGATACATTTAAGCGTTTTAAATCGCGAATTTTATGACTTATGCGATCTCTTCGATTCAGGTTATAAATAAACCGGATACAGGAATGCTGTAATTTTTGTAATATTTATATTTTGTTAAAACATCCAAGCAGGGTCCAAAAGACAGAATCAGAGTAATGTAGATGACTCAAAACCAGTGCTTCGCAGAGATTTTTATTTAATCTCAAGTTTTGAATATCTTTACATTTATAGATGTTGTGGAGAGTAATATAAACCATTTGGAGAATTTTGGAAACCTGTGCACCAAATCTGACTTCATTATCAAAGATGAAATATATCCAATACTTAGGGAGTCCAAAATATATTAATGCAGACTTAGTCGGATTTAATTTTAAGCCATTTGAGTAGTTAAAGACCGATTCCAAATTTACTTAGTCTCCTTGCCGCTTCTACTGCGGGAAAAAGAAATATGTGTGACTATACCTACGACTATCGAATTGAACTCACCAAAGAAACCGGACATATCTGTTGTATAAATAATGAAGAAAAGAGGTCCTAATAATGAGCTTTGAGGGACCCCCCTGTCAACTTCTAGTGCTTTTAATCTAATATTGTTAATCCATGATATCTGTGATCCAGATAATTAAGAATCAATTAAATCGTGTTAAATTTAAACCCGTAGTATTTTAATTTGGTATAGAGCATAGCATGACTGAGGGTATCGAAAGATTTACTAAGATCTAATAAGATCAAAGCAGTAAGTATTTTTTTTTCTAAATCTCTTTTTGGGATCAGTACTTTTCGCTATATTAATTAATTAATACATACATAGAATTACATACATTAAAAAAAATTGTCAATTCGTTTTATGTTTAGATTAGGTCGACACACAAACCAGCACAAAGATTAAAAATTGCAACTTTTAAGGGTGGAAAAGTTAATTTCCACACAAAGTTAGATTACCAGAGATTTAAAAACAACGCCGCGGGACAATTTTTTTCTTTTACAACAAATTTGTAACAAAAAAACGACAACCATTATAAAGCTGCAATTGGTAATGTTATCTTCCTACACGTTAAGTAGTAACAGCAAGTATTAAAGGCACATACCTAAAGGCACGATAAGTTTCCTGATTCAGTGCGAATAACCTTTCGGTAATGCTGGAAAAAAAAAGATATGCGAACAATTGAAACGATAAAGAAATAAATATAGCAAGAAAACACGTTCCGCTGATATTGTAATTATTTAATCTTGAGTTTTCTGAGTTTTTTATTTGACAGACTTTTTTTAGCACATTAGCAAAATCGTTACTTTTTAACGACTTGACAGAGCAGGAAAGTAAGGTTTCACGATTGAATTAAGAAAAATATCCCAAAACTCATGATCAAAGTACTGGAAGTGTCCCAAGTGACTCGCGACTGTGGTTAACGAAACTGGGGTGTCAAAGTATATTATGCAACAAGTGCTGTAAATGGCATTTGACTCACGAGTTTTTTGTTTTAATAAGCGAGCGAGTTAAAAAGTTTACCGAACGTGTTGCATACTATACGTTTTCTAGCACCGTTAGTTTTGGGGTACATTTTCGCAAAACAAAATACGTTCGGTATTTGACACGAGCGGAGCGAGTGTTTAACAAACGAGTGAGTTAAAAAGTTTACCGAACGTGTTACATAATATACTTTTTCTACGACGGTTAGTTTTTGGGTACATTTTCGCAAAACAACACAAATAGATTTACCGACATGACCGTCAGAATTAACAATCGTCAAAATTCAAATCGTGCGGTAATATCTCCGAAAACATCCGATTGCTCCCAAACCCGTACGGTAAAATCCCGGAAATGTCCGAAGTGGCTCGGATTCGTGGGAAACGAAACTGACGTGGTAAAGTGGCGTTTCCCGCACGCTAGATCGGTGTGTGATTTTTATAAAAATACATTGTTACTTAGGTGGCTTTGCTTCTATTCATTATTAATTGTTAAGTCGGTAAGATTAAAAATGCAGAAGAAACTATCGACAAACTTATGCAGTGGAATGAAAACAACAGATTGGTATTAAAAAAAAATCAAGAGAAAGTTTCTTCTGAGATTCAACGATTAGAGTCTTTTGTTGAAAGTGTTTTATTATGGTAAAAAGGCACTTTTTACCGGAAACTCCGAAAAACAATAGAATAGATTTTTTTTCTTTTCAAATCTGTCACTTTTTGGGATAATTCAACACAATATTTTGAAAATCTGTTAGAAAATAAAACGTCAACAATGTCGGTAGAATCGATTTGAATGTGGTATGTCAATGTGTGTTACTCTAAGAAAAGTTTTATATTGACACAAAACATCACATTCATTTATTTTGGAACTAGAGTTTTGTATTTATTTGAATTAAATAAGTGCCATATATATTTACTTAATAACCAATTTATTTTAAGATGAAACTTTCATAGATTGTTTTCAAAATCTTCTCCTTGTATATGTACACGACACTCCCTGGCTCTAGAAATTACATTCGCTGTAATTCTTCCTAACATTTCCATAGTTATACTATCAAATGTAGCCGATATTCCCCGCTGTAGTCCTTGTAGGTCGAACACTGGAGTTACATAACCACGGTCTGTTAGCATATTTTTTAACGGATTTTGAAAATTTTGCAAAAATTACCGGTTTTAAAAAGTTTTTGTTCCCACTAGGGTGCTATTTGAAAAAACTAGGTTATCCTAAAAAATTTATTATTAAATTATTATTTATTATTAAAAAAATAAATTAATAGTTTTTCCCTTGATCAGGTGACCCGTTAAATAGTATATATCATAGTCACACCTAGACACAATTTTTAAGAATGAAATAAAAATTTAAAAAAACAAAAAAAAAGAGAAACACGATATCATCCTACGTAGAATAATTCCCTGAATCCAAAAATGCAAAAAAATATAGGTTGTGCCTTTTAAAATTCGAAAGTTACTCTCGTTTCCGCTCAAACCAGAAGTGCAACCATTGACTATCTATATATTGTCGAAAAATTGGACATTCCGCCTATATTAACCCTTCCAAATTTCAAATCGCTATCACAAGCCGTTTAAAAGTTAGTGTTCCCACTTTCTTGTATCACCCGGTATATGATGCAAAAAGAATTGACCCTTGTATTAATTAAAATATGAAGCGTAAGCGAATTTTGAAGATATTGAATGAAAAAGAATTTATTATATATTATTTTTAAACGTATCGTAACCAAAGTGCCATTACGTACTTGGTAAAACAGTCGAAATTAAATAAAAATATTGTACAGGCCCCGAGGAATATGTTCTTTTCGTTTAAAAGCAACTTTTCTTGTACCCTGCGGACTTTTTTGTTATGAAAATGTATCAAACGCGCGCCTCGTGTGTTCACGGAACCGATCTTCGTTAATATTCCCTACGAGATTAATTTTCTCCTCTTTTAAAAAATTAATGGAGGACGGGAGGCCGGAGCGGTGCCGCCGGCGCTATTAGGATCCCCTTATTAATATTAAGTTTGCCGCAATGGCGTGACGGAAGCTTGCCGCTTTTTTTTCCAACGGGCGAGCTTTTGGATTCCGAATTTTTCCATTTATTATGCCAAGTCAGAGTTTTTGGAGGGAACAATACTTTAAGCTTACGCGTGGCGTAACCACTTACTCCAAAGAGACCAGTTTGTTTTAAATACATGTTTTATACCCCGGAATAAGGCAACTTCTATCAAAATACTTTTCTTTCTTCTTTTGTACTCCTTAGTCTAAAATTCCCAATTAGTTTCTTTGGTTTATTTATTTAACCATGTAATACAAGATTATGTATATGTAGCATGTCAGATTGTACAAATAAATATATACACAAAAACACAAAAATATAGCATATAGAAACTAAAAGACAAATGGCGCCAATTAGAATTTATAATTAAAATATTCACCATTGCAATTAATTGAAATTAATTAAATTGCCCTCTGAAAAGCTTTTTAACCCAAAGCTTGTATATTTGTTGGGATAGCATCGTAAAATCCTACATTTAAAGAGTTTTTTTGTTTTATTTAAACGAAAACGAGGTACTCGCAGAAGATCAGAATTTCTTGCAGAAAAGTTATGAAGGTCTCAGTGTAAATTATAGTTTTTCTACTGCCGTCTGTAAAATACCTAATTAGCCACCGATCTAGCGTGCGGCAAGCGTCACTTTACCACGTCGATTTCGTTTTGTCTTATTTCTATGGATTTTATTAAGGCTACAATATATAAAGATTGAAGGTACTGGCATCGTTCGAAGGCTAGAAAAATAAGGTCGACATGATTCTCGGTAATTAATATTTAATAGAATTTTAAATGCCTTTTTTTGGAGTCTTCAAACGTCACTTTACCACGTCAGGTTGGTTTCCCACGAGCCACTTCGGACATTTCCGGGATTTTACCGCACGGATTTGGGAGCAGTCGAATGTTTTCGGAGAAATTTCCCATGCTTTGAATTTTGACGTTCGTCAATACTGACAGTCTTGTCAGTGAATGTATTCGTGTTGTTTTGCGAAAATGAGGCCAAAAACTAACGGTCGTAGAAAAAGTATAGTATGCAACACGTTCGGTAAAGTTTTTAACTCACTCGTTTATTAAACACTCGCTCCGCTTGTGTCAGATAAACTCGTGAGTCAAATGCCGTTTACCGCACTTGTTGCATACAATTAGAATGGAACAATGAAAAATGGACGTTTCATTTTGATATTTTTGGTATTTTGACATTTTTCAGTTCTGATGGTCGAGTCACACGTCACTCAAGAAAACTATACTATTTTCTGTCTGTTGGTGGCAAATTGAATCATAACAATCATAAAGAATAATTCAATTAGACAATTCAAAATCAAGTGATAAAAGTTTTTTGTTTCCTTCGTTTAAATTTCTTAACGCGCTTCGGTAGGATACTATAGGCCAACTTATTTACATTAATAAATTTCTTCACCTCAATCAAATCGTTTTGCTTAGTTTGCTTTTCAACTTGACTATAATTTGTCAACTATATCCGCTTGGAAAATTATATTACTATTAGAATTTTTTTTCCGCTCCCTAATTTAACATAACATATTTGTGAATAATTTTCTCATATAGCACTGCCGGGTTTCTTTGTAACTTTTTAACTATTTGGAGAAATACCACAAAAGATTCTTTCGGATAAACAAATGTACTGGATTTAACCATTTTGGCAGGTGTTCCAACAGTTTGGTCAATGAACATTTATTAACGGAAGATAAAACAGAAAAAAAAACCTTTAAAGTAAAATGTATTTGGTCACTTGGTATGTAAACACATATTTTTCAGCGTAACAAAAGACAACCAAATTTGAGAGTTATGTAGTTGATAAAGCGCAAGACCCGCAAGATCCGACTATACCCTGGTGGCGAATTGGCCTTTGCATTACGTCAAAAATAAGCCCGAAGGCAACAGTAATAAAGCTCAATTTCTAGAAATAAACGGACTGACTGTACCTTCTGATTTTAACCCCAGCCAAGTCGGCGTTCTGGTCCCCGTTGCGGTTCTCGACGGGGATGGTCTCCTCGGCAGTCGGGTAATCCTCCGGTGACTGGAGCACTTTTGGGGACATGGGCGGGTGATCGCTCGGGGAGTCCAAACTCCCCTCGTCGCTACAATAAGGACGGGGTGATTTGTTTACGCATTGCAGCTGCCGCCTTTTCTTTGAAATTCGAGTTTCAAGGAATTGGGGCTCGTTATTTGTAAAAACCATGGCGGATGCGGCGAATATACGATTCCACGTCTCGGATACCTCGATTTAAGAAAGGTTAAGAGGAAAGTCGAGTAAAGAATCGACGAACTCGAAATGTTTGCGGTAATGCAGCCACTGGTGTGTCGGTCTTGTGTTGCATATTGTTTTGTGTTATAAAAAAATAATAACTCATTTATTATGTAAATAAGATAAGTGAATATGAATATACGAATAAAGTATTTCGAGGTGTTAATGAAAATTGTTAATTTGATAGTGTCATTTGTATGTTGTGCGGTATTATTTAGAAATAAAAAATAAACCAGTATTTTGGGATTTTTGTTGTCACAAAAATTTATAAAGTTTGTTGTTGTTTGTTTTTTCATTTTACATTTACCACAACTAATATATTTTTTGAAAATCTTAGAAAAGTCTCATTGCTTCATCAGTGAAGTCGTTAGAGAGCGTTTTTTGATATAAAAATGCGAAATTCTCTGAAAAATTAAATCAAATAATAAGACCTCTTTTTCACAAAAATATTGTGAAATGATACCTTCATCCGTTAGATGAAAACCGTATCTCGATATCTTATTCGTAACCTAAAATGTTGGATAAAGTACATTTAGTTCTCCTTAAATTTTAACAAGGCGCTATTTCATGGGAATTTATTGTTATTTATTTGCCTTTGTTCAAGATTTAATGATAAAATCTCGTAATATTATATTTTTCAAACCAAGTGTTCTAGGTTAAAAAAAATCCAGAAGCATAATAACCAATATGGAAGAGCAAGAGCAGGTAGAATATGAAGTAGGTAACAATGAAAATATTCATAGGTTGGTAAAAAATTGCTAAACAAGAATCACCATATAAAAACTTAAACTCCATATGTTATGGTACATTTACTAGCTGGACTTCTGAGAAAAATCATTTTAAAAATTGAAGACCGCGATAGTTGGCGACCATCTTGGAAATCTAAACATATTTCTCACGATCTTCTTCTTCGCAATAAAATGTTTTCCCGCAACTCTCGATGACCATTCGTTTTTGACACTTTGCTTCCTTATTGGGCTATATACAACAAAACGGAAAGTTTTTGTGTTTGATTTTTTGCACACGAAATAAATGAAAACTGTGGAAGCAATCTTATTACGGTTAAAAAATGAATTGAATAGTGAATGAAAATAGTGCGACATTAATAATTTGTTTCATATAATAATTACCATTTTACACTGCATATTGTTATATTTTTTAAGGCCACGGAATAATTTTGTTATCTCTACTTAAAATTGGTAATTTTTGAGATAATACATTTTTTTGACAATTATGCCGGCCTCTGCTTCTACACGAAGCTAAAAATCCTTTTGTTTTTTCACAGATGCGGTATGTTGTAAAAATATCTTTCTGATAATAAGTAAATTTATATTTTTGAATAAAAAAACGCAATTTTTTAGGGGAACATTTGCTTTAAATAGTTTAGTAATTTCTTGATAAAAATAGTTAAATTAAACGTGTTACATTTCACTACACTGACTAATCATTTTTAAAGAAACAAATCTCGTTAGTCTGGAATAGATTACAGGTACTGAACGTTATTGTCAAATCTCTTTTTAATCTGTTTTCGTTGAGTTAATTAAATTTTTTGCATTAAAAAAAAGGTTTCGGTTACTAATGAATTGAATGAATGAATGAATTATGCGGATGCGACGAAAATGGTACCGTCTTAAGCAAGAAACTTTATCAGGAGCAGGCGTAGCGGAGAAATACCCAAACAGTTACTCCAGAACTGTGAGAACCTGTTACCTTTCAAAAATGAAAATAAACAACAAAATAAGGGCAAAAACCCCATTCATTTATGCGAAATTCATACTTGCTGCGAATAGACAAAATATTTATTCCAGCAACGATACAAAAAAATATCCAAAACTTACCTGATGCGCATTTCCGGTATGACGTAAGGTGCCTGCTGCCCGGAACTTGGGGAAGGCACCGCCGTTTCGTCTTCCGGAGTTTGAGGAACGCTTCCTACTCCACATTCCAGAATGTAAAGATGTTCACAGGCGATGTCCGTGATGTAGTGCAGATTCTCTTGGGCCCTATCCACGCGAAAGAACCTCTCGGCGGTACAGGCTACGAAAAACTCGACGGTAATTAAAAATTCCGATAGTAATTGTTTCGGAAAGTGAAAAGACCATTGCCGAATTATTAAAAAGCGCCGAGTAAAATGAGGATTGAGAGTTCACGGGGTTTACGGGATCTCAAAGGCAGTCTTCAGGTTCAGGTTTTTCTTTAAAAGTAATTAAAAGGGATAGGGGATTGCTAGGCAATACGATAAACCCCCGTCGCAGCTTATATCAGATCCTGGCCCGATGCGTAAACATTCAAGAAATTTTGGGATGATAAGCTTTTGAATTAAAAGCCTAAACGAAAAGACCGCTTAATGCACAATTATTGTGCCAAACTGATAAGTGACAACAAAAAAAGCAAATTTACCGTTTGGCCACCATGGAAAAGAAAAACAACAATAGGTCGTTGTGAAATTAAATTATCCATCAGACCGAATAATAATATATCGGGTTATAATATGAGAAAATGAAGTTTTGCAGTTTTGAAAATGATGTAATTGGTTAGTAGCTTATTTTAAAAATAATGTGTAAGGAATTTATACTTATAACATCATTGTAATGATTTTCTTTGACTCTGGCACATTGTTACACCAACTTTTGTACACTTTTTAGATAAAGTAAACCCTTATCAATATATTATATACGCCACCCTGTATGCCTCATCCGTTAACACGTTGGGGTGGAATCGATGCAATACATCAATATAATGATTTTTAAAAATTAATCTTACATGGCTTCAAGCATAAAATATGGTAGCAAATTATGATTTTTTTATGAACGTCCTGTGTTTTCCGTAATTTCCAAACATTTTGGATAAAAATGTTATTTAAAATTTACACCTTATATATAATAAAAATATGTAATAAAACAATCTTACTGTTTTTCAGTCGTTTCAGGTGTTACGAAATGACAAATATGATGCTATAATTCTGAATAGTTTACACGTGACAACAAAATTTGTTACGTTTTTTCTTTTCAAAAATCATAAGGAAAACATTTTGGAAATTAATTTGATTAAATCAAATATGTTAAAATACACAACTCATTTAAAATTTTTGAAAGCTATACCGATTACGATCAAACCGAAGCTAACTGAACTCCACTAAAGCAAAATTGATACTCACAATCCACAAAACACCATTCTGGAAGTATGTTGTACTCTTGGTTGTCTTGAATCAATCGATTGATTATCGCCCTGACTTGTTCCAAGTCGGCGATGGGGTTTACCTCTATAGTACCGATTGCTATAGCTGAAACATGACAATTTTCGACCACATGTCGGCAGGTAGAGAAACAATCGATGAAGTTAAAACTGAATAATATATTTTACACTGCCAAGTGGTTTATTTCACAAAGTAAATTTAAAGCACATTTCATGCATGTGTATTTGTTTCGAATTTACTTGGAAGATTTTCATGACTTTCTAGTGAACGTGGCGTAAATATTAAGTGAAACCGATGAACGTTTCGATATATGTCGTACGGCACCTACAAGATTCGAAATTAAACTTTCAGAATTGAAAATGCTATAATTGAAAATTAATATTGCGTAAAGTTCAGAGGGATGTTTAATTTCCTGGTAAAAATTGAATAGGTACGCGAGTCGAAACCTAAGAAGGGAGATTATGTACGAAAGGAAACGTTCTAGGAAAATTGATTGCAGTGCCACATTTTAATTCAATTAAGCTGATTACGTTTTCTTGTTTGCTCGGGGACGCTTCGCAACTGAAAAATGATCAATTGATGTAGATTGTAGGTACATTTATCATATCCAGCTTTTCGATTTCTAACTAACCAACTATCTATCTTGTTTATTTTTATAATGCAACCCGAGATTTTTACTCGGTTTCTTTAGTTTTATAATGTTTTTTAACATTTAGCCAATGAGTGAGCCAATTTACTATAATAACTAAGACTGTACGGGATAAATTAAAAATGGACGTCTCAAAAATAGTCCAGTCACATTTTATGGCATTTATCTTTTGATGTAATAGGGTTTCAATTCTGTTGAAACATAATATATCCGAAGTGAAGTGGAGAAACTTTTGAGGTACGATCTATATAGAGTGTGACAAATTAAATGTACAAAAATATGGGAATTTTACCACGATATTGTAAAAAGTTCAATAAAATCCTATGGGAGAGATTATTTGGAATTACAAGTTATGCCAAAATAGCATGGCCTCCTTAAGCAATTTTGTATTTTTCATTTTTAACTTGAGTAATTTGTATTTTATAAATTTTAAGCACAGCATTAAGATTTTGTAGAAAACGTAAAACATCGGTAATAATAATAAGCATACCTATTAAAAAACTATAATATATTGCATACTAAAGTGGCCACACTGTATATTTATAGAAAACAAAAAATTCTATCGTACCCTAGATTAAATCTCTAGTGTAACAAATATATGGCGCGAACAATTAAAGAGATAGACAAAAAATGATACACTGTTGCCGTATTTGAAATCTCGGAGTAACTTTGTAGCATAGGGTGCGATGAAATTTTTTATTTTATCTGTAAATAGGATTTTTTCAAAAAAGTTTTGCAATTTTAAAATGTAAGTTTTAATTTTTTACATCCACTCCCAAAGTCTTTTAACCCTTTTATTACGTTTGTTATAAGCGTTACGAAAATATATTATGCAGAAGAGCTATTTCAGATACAAAGCATATATACTTAATTGTATTTATTTTTTATAGAAAAAAAAAGAGAGAGCAAAAATTTTAATAAAAATTACGAAAGTTTGGCTATTAGCTACTCATAAAAAATAAAATGAGATATATACTTTGAATTTCAAATATATATCTTTATATTTAAAATTTTTATTATTTTATTTTATATTCAAACGATTATTATATATTTTTGAAAAGCTCATAACCAGCCTAATTAAACTAAAAGACAAACATTTTGGTTTCATTATAAAAAAAACAAGTTTAGTTTACATATCAAAATTTTCAGAAGAAAACTGACTACGCCATTGGATCCTACGTAAAAAACCCTATCTACAGCAGTTTTCACCTTTTCGATAAGTTAACGCATAACCGAGCTATAAAGGGCGTTTAAAAATGAAAAATTCATTACCCTGTATCTAAAAATCCAGCATAACTTTCATTTGATGAAAAAGTAGCCTTGAGTCCCGAAAGTCGGAACACACCATCTTTATTAATAAGGAAGATACGCAGTAAAACCATGAAAATTAGGACATACTCTACATTTGATACATTAGTTATTATATTATTCTCGATATTACCCCTTTTTATAATATTCAACTTAAATAAGCTGATTCAGAAGTGTGAGCCACCGGGTATAGCAAACGGTGTAAGTGCGAAAAAAAAAATAACTTACCTGCTTGGGTCAAAAGATCTTTATCGTAGTGATGCTGCTCATAGTCTGACATGTTGATTTTGTTGACAGTGATTTTGAGGTTATCTAGGGCTGCCTGGGGCGGTATGAATTTGCCGAATTTCCGTTTGGCCAGCATGTTGGCCTTGTTGAGGTGCGTAAGGGTGATGATCGAGGGCTTGAGCTTACACGCTTCACCATCGACTTGCATAGGTATCGTCTTGGTGGTGATAATTTTGGCAGACCGGCACTGGGTAATGCAAGTGCCATGGCCGCCAGCTTGGAGCAACGGCTGAAATTCGAGAGGGACGACGAATATTCTGTATTCTGAATAATTTGGCACTGGTCGGTTTTATATTTATATTTTAAGTAATATTATTTTTAGTTTTAACTGTAATATATTGAGTTTTTGTAGGCGTGGGTCATACGTATTTTGATCCCCAAAATGAACTTTACTTTCGGGTTACTGAACACGGGCACGCGTCGCGGCAGTTGCCGGAACATTCGAGAACGCCATTAATCACCTCTCGCTTTCTCATTGTTATTTTGCCACTTATATCATTAATAAATGTCAACGGAGACAAAGTACGCGTTAACGCCAAAACCGAATATGATAATAGAGGAAATTAAAATGCAATTAGCTAATTTAAGTGCCACGCGATTTTTCTATTTTTGGTTTAGGGATTTTGGCATATTAACAGGAAACAACTTTATGTTCGGCGGGTAATTTTTAATCATTTTGACTGAAAATGGGAGGGACTCTATACAGTGACTCACAGCTTAAATGACGCAGTCGCTTAACAAAAACTAACTTATCCTGAATGTCCCTTTATTTACTTGGAAAGAAAAACAGCTTATTGCAATTAAGTTAGTAAAGAGGCTTCTAAAAAAGTGTGAATTACTTTCTGTCTTAAATATGCCTTACTTAATTAACAATAAAGAATTAATTAAATCATAGACAATGCTAACGTCACAACTTAAACGATGCAATAGTATATTATACAAGTGCGGTAAACGGCATTCGACTCACGAGTTTATTTGACACGAGCGGAGCGCAGCGGAGCGATTGTTTAATAAGCGCGTGACTTAAAAAGTTTACCAAACGTGTTGCATACTATACTATTTCTACGACTGTTACTTTTTGGGTATATTTTCGCAAAACAACACGAATACATTCATTGACATGACCGTCAGAATTGACGAACGTTAAAATTCAAAGCCTGGGAAATATCTCCGAAAACATCCGATTGCTCCTAAACCCGTGCGGTAAAATCCCGGAAATGTCTGAAGTGGTAAAGTGACGCTTCCCGCACGCTAGATCGGTGTGTAATTAGGTATTTTACAGACGGGAGTAGCAAAAAATAACAACCGGGGTCAAAACTTATCAGTTTGAAATTTACTTACTAACTCAATTTCAATGGGTTGTTTTTTGCTAAATAAATAAAGACATTCAGACCAGTTAGTTTTTGTTATAGCGACTGCATTATTTAAGCTGTGGGTCACTGTAGTTATACATGATGTCTCAAAAATTAGACGTTATTTTAACCACTTATTCATCGCTCTAAAATGAAAATAAAGGCACTTATAAATTACCGTCCACAACTTTTTTTTAGGATTTTCAGAAATGAAACCCTGATTACAGTTTTTTTTTGCAAATCTAGAAACGAATGAAGATGTTTAGACTTAAAATTAAATATATTTACTAAATATCTTATATACTTTAATGAATTTAACGTTAGATTGCCGTCATTGGTGGGTAAACAGGGATGAACCTTAGAAAGAAATATTATTTATTATAGGTAGTTTAATAGTAACTTTGACTAGAAAATTTGATAATTTGTCGTTTCCTACATGATAAAAATGCATTTCAAAATTGTATTGCAGTGATTTTTTTATTTGAATGCGCAAATTTATTTGCACCTCAATTAGATGTGGGTCAAAATCACGCTAAATGGATGACAAAAATTGTAAACATTAATGTCTGCCTTGTTTCGGATGATCAGAAAAAGTAGCTTTATCAGACCAAAGTACTATACAGATCCCTAACTTACTCACAAGCTGATATGTTGTAAGGCCGAGAACTTCGATGAGGCCGTCTTCAGTGCTAGGTTCCGATGCTCCCATGGATCTGTTCCAAGGTCGCGTGCCGCCACCGTAGCTGCGAAAAAACAATTTAAACGCTCCCACGACAAATAAGACCATAATAAAAGTCCAACCTTGGAATGTTGAGGAAAACGATCGCGTGCACTCTGAGCTCTCTCAACTTGGGAGTGATATCTTGGCCATCGCACTCGAGTGCCACCAGATCCGCAAGGCCCTTCCACTTACGTTTTACCAAATCCTTGCCACCCATCTGTCCGTAAAACATTTTGTTCCTCAATCTCGAATTGAATTTCTCCGGATGAGCCTCTGCAAAAGACGAGCGGTGAAATATGAGTTCCACTATGCCGTATGCTTTTAGACTTACCGCGTGCCTCGTGGAACTCTAGCGCGATGTGGGCATCTACACCCAGCGAGTAATAATTGTTGACTACGTTTAAGGGTAGGTTTTCTTTACCCTCCTCCGTACTGTCGGCGTTGGTGTTTTTTTCGACTTCCAAGGACCATCTGTCTAAGAGCACGGTATCGCTATTGCTGATGTTGGATAATATCTTCGATACTGGTTCATCAGTATAACCCTGCAATTCATCAATTTCATCCATATTTGGAAAGTTTTTTGCTTTTCAGCAGTGTTCAGTAGCGTACCCTTAAACCTTTCAGTCTTTAAAACCGGCTTAAGGCCAAGACTATAAGAAGCTACCAAGAGGTTCGTATTTTACCACCCTAACATGGTGGCCAAATATACAATTTTTGAATTAAATAAAATTCAAGGAAAAAGTAACGTTCTCCTTAATACACACTTGTAGGAGGTGTTTTTCTAAATACAAGTACAGTTTCATAAAAAAAAATCTATTATATAAACCAGAAATCTGAAGACTATAGTACACAGATCAAGAAAAAAAATGCATTTGCCATTAAACGTCACACCTAATGCATTTCGGAGATAGAACACAATAAAAATATGCAAGGAAAAAGTTATGAAATTAAAAAATTATTAAATAATAAAAAAATAAGTATAAAATATATAAGTAGCATAGAATGTCCTTTTAAGGGATAAACAGAGCTACTTGAAAACTCCGATGGTGACAAGGTTCAAATACAGGAATTTAAAAACCTAAAGAACATATCTCTCACACGTCATACTGAACTTGATGGGGGAGAAATGTGCTATAATATGACATTGTGCACAAAGGTCTAAAACTTAAAACTCCCAGTAAGATCGGCCGAAAAGCTTTGAGCATCTGCTGTTGCTGTAAAATTTTGACTTGGTGTAGACACTTGCACTGAGAATAATGGCCAAGCAGTTTTTTTAACTTAACCTGAAGTTTTTCAATCAATCAAATCAAAATTAATATTTTTGCTTAGTTTAGAAGGATGCTTTGGAATTGTCGCGGCTTCAGTTTCCTTGATAGTTTATTAATAGCCATTAATATGATATAATGTATTTTAATTTATTATTTCATTATATTATTTATTTAGGACAGTATTCACAATACTTGGACACTTGGAAAAATTTAAATTGGTCAATTTAATATATTTACATAGCTTTGCGACAATTTCCTTCATTATAAATACTGCAATGGGATAAAGTGGATGTAATGGATCTCAATGTTCTCAGATTGCTTTTAGTTCTTTGCTGCTCTTTAATCTTGCGACGCCACGTTGTCTTCTTCATGTTAATTATGATATGTTCTGTAACAAATATCTCTTGTTCTTAACTTTTAAGTTTAGGGTTTTGTTTATTAAATATTGATGATTTTGTATAATTTCAGCCAATAGCAGAAGCATGAAGTAGCGTTTATGATATTATCTCAGGTTAGCAAGATTATTAGTTATTATCTTCTTCTTTAATTTCTTGTGTAGAGAAATATTAATAAAAACATTATTAAATTTGCTAGCTTGCATCTAATAATTTTTACATAATTTATCATGTTATTTGAGCATTTTTTGGTCTGCTCAATGCTTAATTATTTAAATTCCTGTAACATAAACGTAACATAAATGTACAACCATAAGCAATGCATCTTAACACCAGCATAAAAATATTAGTAGGTTTTCAACGTTCATGAAATTGGCGTAGTAAAAAAGACTCAAAATATATCACAACCACTTAGTTCAAAGAAGGATATCCCACTAAAATGATTTCCCAAATGATTAACCCTCAAAACCCCAAATGGGAGAAAAAATTAAGAGATCAATATAAACAATTCCTTGTCCAAGTTGATGCTGCTGATATGACAAAGAAAACAATCTCGATTACTTACACGCCTCACAAAATCTATATTGGCCAAAACCAAAAGATAGACTTCATTGATTATACCTAACAAAACTGTCAATATTAGGTGAAAATTCCAGAAAAAAATATTGTTATGCGAAAAACAATTGTCGAAAAGTTCACCAATAATTTAAGACCTTCCTGTAAGCTTTAATAATTAAAAAAAATGTGTTGGGATTGAAATACCCAAATGGCATAATCCTATCACGCGTAACCGACCAGGGTAGGATAAATTCTGATATGGTTCGCTTACAAATTGACGTATTAAGCGCAAAACGCGATGACCGATTGTGTTTCGAATATTTAATTAGCGAAAATGCGACGTTTCCTGCTCAATAAATTCTCGTTTAGGCGGATTTTTTAATGATTACGACGTGAATTGTTCCGTCGCTCAAACGTAATGAAATTTCGTATTCCGAACGGGAGGGGTTCGTTGTTCAGTTTTTGCTAATTAACATGGTAATGGAAGCTTTGCTTTGAAATATACCGCCAATTAATGTAATAAACCTCCGTCGGTTTTGTTTTTTTTTTCAATAAGTCCGGTTTCAAGTTAACCCTCTACTTTTAATTACACAGTCTTGAACTGTCCCGTTTCTAATGCCTCCAAGAGGAGCGAAAATTTACCAAAATTATAATCATTCTTATCAAACATGTTTGCTATAGAGCAAAGGAAAACATGAGCACATAAAACCTAGCCTTGGACTAAAGGGTTTGTTACCAATATAATTTAAATTTGATTGATTTGTTTTTGCACTAGACTTTACAGTTAAGATTTCTGTTTTGGTTAGGGTTTTTGTTAAAATATTGATTCAAATAGTAAAATAAAAAAAAATCTGTTATTCTTTCATTCGCTACCTGAAACAATTTTACAGCATAAAGACTAATTGTATCCTTAATTGCAGACTAAATGGAGGTATTATACCATTTTAACTATGCATTGGCTTTCTCAAAGATCATTTTGAAAATCTGCAGATAAAATTACTGTAAATTGTAATTTTCCTGATTTCAGTTTTTTTGAAAACATCAGGAATATGTTTATATGGATGGAACCTTTGAAACACTCTTAAGTGATCGCACCCTAAACCATAATATTTTTCACAATAGTATTAATGAAGTATTCTCGGATAACAACAAAGCAGTTGATTCAGCATATTTTTGGCTTACTGTTTGTCTTCTGCAGAAGTTGGGTATCCAAAAAGATGCCGAACTGAAAAGTTCTTTAACGTCAGGAAAACACATTATGCGAACAAAAACTAAGATTTCAATTTATCCATTAGTAAATGGATGCACAACGTACGCTACTAGTTATATAGCAATTCGGAGGTGTTTTGATACATGAAAAGGACCTTTTATTAAACTTTTATTTAGCGTGCAATTAGTACGTGTGTACAACAAAATAAAAGTAACTTCGTGATACTCTCTTTTAAGGTTTAAATTATATACTTGAGTTTTCAAGAACACAGCTTGCAAGAATACAATATATAACGGTTAATACGGTGTGTCCCATATGACAAATATCAGTCGTTAAGCAGATACAGAGTTTTGAAAGTAAACTTAATTTTAGAAAGATTCTAATAATTTTAAACCGCGTAATGGATATAAAAATCATTCATAAAAGAGATGATTAACAAAAACAATTATTTACTAGACTTAAGATTTCCCAGTACGAAATCAAAACAATTTCAGCTTATACCAAGTAATGATTCGTCATCTTCAAAACCGCTTATACACTAATTTCAAAACTGATATCCTTCTCAGTTTTAAAATTATTGTAATTTTTATTTTCAACCACCTGCATCTTTTTAACGACATTAACATTTGACACAGAATTCATTGAACAGATCTTGTTATTTTGATTTATAGTATCGCCTGTATCTCTAGGATGGATAAGTTAGGGATCATCATATAAATATGTAATAATATTTTTCGAGAAAGAAAGAACTGATTCATTGAAATCTGCCTTATGAAATTGGACTTAACCATGCAGTCGAGGCTCGTTTATTAGTTTATCGAATTTGATTTAAATTATTTAATATTACATAAAAATATTCAAAAAATAAATGTATAATAAATGACGACTATTTATTGAAAATATCTAAAGCAGTGAGACTTTGGTTAAAAAAATGATCCCAGCTGCATCGTCCAATGAAAACTATCTAGCAGTGTACCAAACACACAAGATAATTGTTGAAATTACATGAAATTCATATTAAAGTCTCCATTTGTATCACAATTCCCACCACAAATTACGAGAGAATTTAAATTAGAGGAAGAGCAAGTAATTTTTACTTACTTAATAATTTGATAGATATTATTTTAGCTGGAAATAGCCAAAAACTACAACGGTCATCTGGTAATGACTGGCAATGAAAAATATTTTTCAAACACACTCTTTAACTTACCCCACCCCATCCTAAAGCTCTGGCCAAATCGTTGCCAGTGCCAAGTGGTAAAACCCCAACGGCGGGTGCTGGGTTCATTCCAATTTGGTCAATGACGCTCAATACCCATCCGACGGTACCATCGCCGCCGCAGGCCAACACTCGTAGATTAGGCACTTTCTTGAACAACTCTAGGCCCATTTTAGGCCCACCCTGAGTTAGGTCGAAAACTTGCCGGGGGTTCAGAAGCCACTGGAATTTCTGAAGCAGTTTGAGACCCTGATTGCCTCCAGATTTCGGGTTGATGAACACAATGACGGGAGTTAAATTGGCGCAGGGGATCGGTTTTACCACGAACGCCCTGTGTTCTTTGTCCTAAGATAATGGAACGGTAATTTTTATGCGTTTCAACGACCAAAACCATATATATATATATATATATATATATATATATATATATATATATATATATATATATATATATATATATATATATATATATATATATATATATATATATATATATATCGATAACCATCACGACATTAACCCAAAAACGTATTAGTGGTTATTGCATAAAAGCAATCAGGCAGATATACATACAAAATTATAGTCGACATAAAACGATCGGTTAAATTTAAACTAATATTTTGAATGCCGTCAGTAACAATGGTTTTATGCGCTTCCCCAGGAAAAAGCATGAAATATGAATACAGTACAGTAAACGATATGTCCATCGTTGGACATTAACGTTTTTAGCATTTAAAATAAAAATTGATTTGATCAATTTAATAACCTCAGGAATATAGTGGTCAAAATATAGGGCTCGCCGAGGTTTCATTTTCGGCGTCAATTAAGGTTAATATTTAAACTTATTTTTATATTGTAGAGGGTGAGCCAAATTATCTAAAGGAGATAGACGAAAACTAATATCTGTTTCAGAGTTATACGGAGTTTTTCGAAAATGGGCATAATAATTAAATATTTAGAATAGGACGAAAGAAAAATGTCATGTGTGCTATATTTTTGAAAAGATAAATTCAAGTTCTTCTATTAGCAACTATTAACAATAAGATTTAAAAATATTATACTTATACCGTTAAACTTTGAGTAAAAAGGTGCTTGGGATACGGTTTTCTTAGAAATACAAAATTTTTTATAGTAAAAAAGTTACAGCAATTAATAAAAATGTCCAATTTGGCTAAATCTATAGGACCATGTAGAAAAGCAGCAAAGAATTGATAAATTGATATCGCTAGGCTACTTTTTGTTTCTGCGCAGGGGAAAAATACTTAGCGACCGAAATACTTCAACAACATCTGATGTGTACCAAATCTGTAAAATTACCTTATCTTTTGTTCTTTTTTTGCTGGAAGCTCGTTTTCGGGGTGTTTTTCGAAGGCTTGATTTGAAACTGCCTTTCTTGGGTAGTTTAACTATCCACGATGGAGGAACTATGATACTACTATGTACACCTGAAACAATATCAACATTCGTTTGCGACGCCACGTTGTCTTCTTCATGTTAATTATGATATGTTCTGTAACAAATATCTCTTGTTCTTAACTTTTAAGTTTAGGGTTTTGTTTATTAAATATTGATGATTTTGTATAATTTCAGCCAATAGCAGAAGCATGAAGTAGCGTTTACGATATTATCTCAGGTTAGCAAGTTTATTAGCTATGCACAGTCTTCTTTTTTAATTTCTTGTGTACAGAAATATTAATAAAAACATTCTTAAATTTGCTTGCTTTACTTTTTCATTTTACATAATATCCTTGCATCTAATAATTTTTACATAATTTATCATGTTATTTGAGCATTTTTTGGTCTCCTCAATGCTTAATTATTTAAATTCCTGTAACATAAATGTACATCCATATGCAATGCATCTTAACACCAGCATAAAAATATTAGTAGGTTTTCAACGTTTATGAAATTGGCATAGTAAAAAAGACTCAAAATATATCACAACCACTTAGTTCAAATTAAAATGATTTCCCAAATGATTAACCCTCAAAACCCCAAATGGGAGAAAAAATTAAGAGATCAATATAAACAATTCCTTGTCCAAGGTGGTGCTGCTAATATGACAAAGAAAACAATCTCGATTACTTACATGCCTCACAAAATCTATATTGGCCAAAACCTAAAGATAGACTTCATTGATTATACCTAACAAAACTGTCAACATTAGGTGAAAATTCCAGAAAAAAATATTGTTATGCGAAAAACAATTGTCGAAAAGTTTACCAATAATTTAAGACCTTTCTGTAAGCTTTAATAATTAAAAAAATTGTGTTGGGATTGAAATACCCAAATGGCATAATCCTATCACGCGTAACCGATTTTCTAGCAGTGTATCAAACACACAAGATAATTGTTGAAATTACATGAAATTCATATTAAAGTCTCCATTTGTATCACAATTCCCACCACAAATTACGAGATAATTTAAATTAGAGGAAGAGCTAGTAATTTTTACTTACTTAATAAGTTGATAGATATTATTTTAGCTGGAAATAGCCAAAAACTACAACGGTCATCTGGTAATGACTGGCAATGAAAAATATTTTTCAAACACACTCTATGATACAACTATGTACACCTGAAACAATATCAACATTCTTTTTTAAGTTGTTTTGTTTATCTAGTCTTTCTTAGACTCGACATCTAATATCATCCTCAAATTGGAAAATACTTCGCACTTTCTGCAAGTTTTATCTCTTGACCGACATTATCTCAAAACAAAGAGACTTAAATATATTTTTCCTGAAACAATAGGTTTGAAATTTTGCGAAAAGATAACCGCACCATGTATAGATGTTCCATTTAAAACCTTTCTTTCTAACTGCATATTTTCTGTTCATTTTGTGTATGAAATCAGTCAACACATCTAAAAATTCCACCAATTAAAAATTAACTAACCAAAACTATTTTCACATTATGGATTTGTTGAAATGCAAGTATTAAGTTGAAAATTATATTCGCTTTATTCGAAACATTGTCGAGGAATATTTAAATTATATATCAAAATGTCAATCAAAATTTCCATAAAATTTTATAATATGGCGAATACACGAACAATGATGCTGGGCTACAACAATATATACATTGCTTTTCCAGCATTATAATTTCATCAAATTTTAACAATATTCAATTCAACATTAACACTTCAAATTAAAATTTATTTTAAATGGACCGGAATGTATTATCTGTTTGTTCAATTCCTTTGAGAATTTTAGATATATTTCCTGTCAAACAATTTTAGTATTTTCTGTTAAAATTGACGTTTGGGGCGCAAGAATATGTGTAAATTTTTCCATTACGGAATTTTTCTAAGTTCAAGCAATTGTTTAATTGTTTTAACATAAGAGATCGGCGAATTTCGCGATGGGACGCGCTGAGAATTTTGAACAGTCTAAAAAGTGCAACTTTTGAACAAAACCGTTTTTGCCTGCCAAGCAGCCTCATAGGGGCTGAACGCAATATCCGTTAAAAGGGTTCTTGAATTAATTACCCAGTGTTTCCTTGTTTCATGAATCATTTAAATTTAAAGAAACGCGGACTATAATTAGCCAAAAATTACACGGTAATTGTTGCTAAATGGTCTATTTCGCGCGGCGCAAAGCGTTTAATCCCTTTTAGGGCTCAAAATGCTGCTGCACGCCGTTTACTGAGTGGGCTCGTGTGGCGATAATCACCCTAAAATGAAGTTGGGACAAATGCGGAAACGCCTCTAAAATTTTATTAAAGAAAACGGGAAAACTGAGCGTTACTTGCGGCGTAAACTAAAATAAATTTTGTTTTTACGGCCCCCGGTACGCCATTTTATGGAAGTATATTTATAATTCATTGGGGTAACAAGGGGAAGCCCGTTAAATAATAATCGTATGATGGGTATGGGAATTGTTTAGGGGAAGAAATTGCCGATAAAAAGCGACCTATTTAAAAATTAAAGCAAGCGAGATATACGATCTATCCCAAATATGTTGAGGGTGGAAAAGTAGAGTTAAGCAGGGAACATACTATAAGATGATTGGTTTCGCAGAGAGTATTAGTGCAGGACATAAGGCTTGAAGTTTGAAACAGGGTAGACGAAAGTGGAGTTCATAGAATTTATGATGTCACAAATAGCCTGTGACACTCTACGTTGCTTTTATAAATATTGAAGTCCTTAAAAAAGGCTTTAATTCCATTCTTTTTCATAGTGTATCTGAGTACTGATAAATATATTGAGAAAAAAAATCTTAATGTTATAGAGGAAAGAGGAAAAATGAAAAATTAAAAAATAAAGAAAACAAAGTGACACAGGTTGATATTTGTTACTGTTTCCTATTGAAATTTTATTTGTTATCATTAGTCAATTTTTTCTGAAATATAAAACTCTCATACTGCTGTCAGTGACGGCATTCTGCTCAAAACTATGACGGATGTCCGATCATCAGATTTCATGTTTATAATTCTCGTTCGTTTGAATTCATCTAGTATCTTTCAAATATAATTCTTGAATCTATGCCGTTGATAGAAAGAAAAATTGAAAGGCCCTTCAATTTGATTGAAACGCAAAATGGTTGATCAATATTGTTGAATAATGGTTAATATTAAAGTTTTAGAATTGACTAATGAGAACTGGCTTAACGAAATTCGGTTAGAGTGGTAATAATGCAAGGAGATTTTCTATCCTTTGAAGATTTTGTACAAAAAGTGATCAAGATAAATAACTAAATTAAAGTTTAATTTCTTAAATTGGTAACAATTAGATATTAACAAAACAAGTCCATTGGAAATGATTTCCAAAATTCAACTAGAGTCTTAAGTTTTATCCCTACTTTGATTATATAATGACACAAAAAAGTCATATCGGTGCATTTGCTTTTGCGATTATGTCGGGAAACGCCATCTGGCAAGATAACAAATCGAAATCGCCTCATTCATAGCGAGATTACTAGCTTCTCCTAGCGACTCCAAGTTTATTCAAATACCGTTAAGCGCTTTTAAAGTCATCGCCATTTCTTTCGAATAAATTCGAACATGCCACTATCTACGCACTGTCCTCCGAAAGAACGCTTCGACTGTGGTTCAAATAAGAAAACCGGGTTTGAAAAATCAACATCGAAATTACGACTCCTGGCGGCCATTTCAGAGAGTGGTCGATTTAAAACCGTACCTTGTTGCCCTTACTATGTCAACAAACTTTTGAGTCAATTCCATAATAAATATATTGAAAAACAAATATAATTAATTAATTCTCACGTCCATGCCTCATAAAGATGTCCCCTATTACAAGGAATGTTTAAAAAGTTCTGGGAATTGCGCTATAATTAAATTACGCAGAACTTATAGGGAACGTTATTGGTGCGAGATAAGGTTTGACATATTTATGTAATGTCTGATTTAGGTATTCGACTGATATAGAGGCGTTTTCATATGACTGCTTAAGCAATAATTTTGATTTATGGAAATCAATTGTAAAAACATCAGAAACTATTCAGCATCTCCAAAGAGTATTTGGTCAGTCTGCAGAACACAAAGTACTGTTTATCGGTGGACCATTCGTTTTAAAACCGCTAGACCATCA
Source organism: Cylas formicarius (assembly GCF_029955315.1). NCBI lineage: Eukaryota > Metazoa > Arthropoda > Insecta > Coleoptera > Brentidae > Cylas > Cylas formicarius. The sequence continues at coordinate 15,730,611 of NW_026844334.1, forward strand.
ATAGAAGACGATCCACACCGTGTGTGTGAGTGAAAGAGGACGTCAATTAGTGTGCGCCTAGAGATAGATACACAGTAAGTTCATGACATCTTACATGATTACTTTGGCGTTCGGAAGTTTGGGCACGTTCGGTGCCAAAGCTGTTGGGATCAGAATAGAAGCTCAATACGTTAAGTATCAGACCTGTGAACTATGGGGATGAATTTTGGCAATGAATAATAACCACTGACGTCACGTGGATTCCTTATTTTAACCCTGAGACCAAAAGTCCAAATAATGGTCCAAACCTATCGGTGATGCTCACAGTATTCTAAGATTGAGAAGGGATTATTTTTATAGATTGTCTGGCGAAAGATATTACATATTATTTCGATTTACTATCGGGATCACTGCTACGGGCAACAGGATAATGCCAGACCACACACTGCAAGAAAAACGAAAGATGTTTTGAATGATTTGCCACGAGAACTCATACAACCTCGCACCCATCTTATTTCCTTATTCCCCGATTAGAAAAAAATCCTTCCGCGATGTTTTACTGAGGTAAAACGTGCCATAAATAGCTGGACTGATGCGGCATCGAAAAATTTATTTGAGGACGGCTTAAAAAAATTAGTTTATAATTGTTAAATAGAAATGACGTTGAAAACCTACATTACTGAAAAATAACAAAATTATAAAAATTATAGCTAAATTGCCCGAAACTTCGGAAGCATCCCCTTGTATATGCGATTGGTTTCGTTTCAGTTCGTCTTCGTGTTATAGGATAGTGCAAGAAGTAAACGATAAAACTATAAATCCAACAAAGTCGCACAGAGGATAAAGTAGGGTCGGAAAAATAGCTGTCAAAGCGGTAAATTGCCCGAGACAACAGTCCTAAAAATGCTCCAGGGAAATAACCCGATACGATAGTTTATGGATTTCGAATTGAGGTCTCGCGTTTCTATCGGGTTACTGAAAAATTAGATTCGAATAACGCGGAAAAAGAATGATTTTTTTTATCCCCTTCACAGTTTGAAAACAATTATCTCGTGAAGTCACTTCACGATTCAGGACGGCAGAGACAGGTACAAAAAAACCACACTGCGTCCCGCGAGTAACGAACCGTTCTCTCGGCGAATCCCGACATTGTTGACAATTACGTCCGGATCCGCTGAATATACAGTATAATTGCATCCAGCAATTCAACTTTATAATTGAGAACTCCGCGTTTAGTTTAGTTAAACGGAAATAACATTGTTAAACCAGGTACAGTTTTAAAAAAATCGGCAGTGCCATTTATTCACTCTTCGTCTGTTCCGTCTTTTTTGCCAGTAATTTAGTTTTAGAAGAACCAAATAATAACAATAATAAGGTTTATTAAACCTAACGAACAAACTGAACAAACAGTTTGTTAAATAATTGCAATTGCGGCGTCTTGCAAAGTTAAAATTTGAAAAAAAAAAGAAAAACGAAAAAAAAAAAAAAACGGAATAACGAGATGAAAATATATGGATTATAACGTAAGTAACAATTTTTCAAAGATACTTGTTGACGTTTCATCAAACATGATGTTGAGTCTGCATGTGTCTTAAATATCTGTCTGAGGCAAGAGGAGTGCTTCACGAATAACCGAATCTCAAATGGACAAGAGATGAACACTTCTGTTGCAGTGTGTTATAGACTCTCGATTTTTGTTAGAATAAAATCTGGTGTCTTGTTTCTTGAAGATGTTCGGAAACTGCTGATGTCGTTATTTATCGAAGTCAGACTGAATGTTGAAATATACTTGGACAAGTAGAGTAGCCAGTTACATATTTTTTTAGAGTTTCTGATTTGATGGGCGACATTTAAAATAAACGCAAGTACTACAGTGACTGATGGATGGAGACTAATGGAATTACTTTTTATACGTGGTTCTGGTGAAGTCTGTTTTTTGATCGAACGTATGATATCTTGATAATTGTAAGTGTTTGACAGAAGAACTGAGGCCGGATGCGCCAACTTCTGGTTAAGAGATTCGGGTTGAGACATTGCTCTGAAAACTAAAGAAGATTTTTGTGATATTGAATTTAGGTATCGATTAGTAAGAGTCGCTTTTCTATAGACAGCCTAGCCTAAAGTTAAGTTTAGTTATAGTTTAAGTTTTTCGATTTGTATGAATGTCTAGAATGGGAAGAATGTTGCAATTTTCTAATTCGATAGTAAAATTGATGTTTGAGTGAATGGGGTTTAAGTAATTCAAAAAGGATTGAAAATCTTCCTGACCGTGTTGCCAGATTACAAAAACATCATCTACCATCTCTTCCACAGTTTGGATGGTTATATAGAACTTATCCATGGTTAGTTTTTCAAAATTTTTCATAAAAATATTAGTATCACATTAGAAGTATTTTTCAGGTAGACATTTTTTGATGAAAATGAGAAGATCTGCACTGGTGTTTTTTGGGAACAGGAACTTTAATAAAGACCGATTCAACGTCAAAGCTAACTAGACTAACTTAACATAAGAATTTAAATTTGAAATGAATTAAGGTGCATATTTGAAAATATGGACCACACCTCTTTTTTGCATCTGTGACTATCAACTAGAGGTACAATACTATTTTACAGCAACAACTTAACACTTCTAACATTCTGGAGTCGCGTTTTGATAAATCAGTCAACATCACATCTTTAGAATGAGTAGACAGGATTGAATTGGTTAATTTAGAAACACTTCTGTCTCCTGTATTGTCTTGTTTATAATAGAAAATATGGAATTCCCATTACACATTTCCCTAAGTGTCCAAAAAAATTGCTATGAATAAATGGTTTTAGAAAACAGAATAACATTTTAAATAATCCTAAAGGGAAGCGATTAGATTTAAATGTGTTGCAGAATCTTTTAGAAAATCTTATGTTCTTTTACATATGTGGAGCCTAAAAATATTTTCTTTATTTTATCATGGGTCAAGGCAACAGTAAAACTAGTAGACCCAGATATTTGCCCAGAGAGAAAAATACAAATTATTTTTATAATCCCTTGATAATTCAAACGAAAGAAAAAAATCTAAAAAGTCCTTTTAAGGGTAGCTAAAAAATTTACTTAATTCATACAATAACTAAATGTCCGTAGTACGCAAATAATGGCTGTAAGTTTAATTCCATTATCTTAGTTAGGGAGAAAGTGGGGGTGCTCGTAAGAAATTATGTTTATATAGGAATACTATCTTTGGATCTACTTTCAACCTGTTTAGTGAAAATTTTTCCATTTCCCAAAACATAAAAAAACAACTAAATATGTTGAGTCTAGCCAAATCCTGCTAAATCCCAAAATCCCTGGCAGAAATTCCCAATTACCCTATACAATTTTAAATCCGTCCACGTTTCACGTAACTTAAAAGTTCCATTTCATTCTAAACGATCGAAACTTGTTTCGTTTCTTGGAAAACACGATCATTAATCAATTTTATTTACGAACATCTAGACATTACGGGACATTTAGGAAAATTAAAGAAAATTAATCATTATTGCCAATTACATGATACGGGAGGGACTATAGACTGCTTGCTTAATGTTTAGTTAATAATTTTTGACAATTTTGGGACCTTGTTTTTTAATGTGATAATATTTGAAAAATTTTAATGTTTTTAAAAAATTGGTTAGTTCATCACCTGAATGCTCAAACAATAGGATTTCGTATTATAAACAAAAAAAACAATTTTTCTGTGAATATCGGGAAACAGATATACATTTCCTTTATATTAGGTACTTATTAGGTTAATACAATAGTTCGTGACCCAATTTTACACGCCATAATTAATTAGAATATGCCTTTTGTTGATACAGTTGCGATAATGGCATTAAATCTGCTTTTAACTTTTATTTAAAGCTTATTTTAAAGTTAAAAATTAATGATTCTCTAGAAGCCGTAGTAGAACAGTTTATATTATATAGAATAGTGTTAATATGTTTGAATAACGAAATGTCTAATTTTTTATAAATAAGTTCTTTTAAGGCAATTGTAGTAGACTTGTTTAGAGCTTAAAACAGAGGTGTTTTAAATATTAATTTATAATTTATATAATGTCTATAGGATAACGAACTACATCTTCGAAATCGCAAGAACCACGAGCGTGCATTTTTGGTTTTTCTTGCCTTCTGGCAAATCTTTATTCTCTATCCAATTCTGCCGTTAATGTTTGTACAAGTGGGAATGTGTATTTTTCGTTAAAGGATAATAAAATCAAAACTGAAAGTAGCATTTCAATTTAATCGAACCTAAGATTATATACTCTTTGAAAGGAAAATGATAATAACTTAAAAGTATGAAGGCGCAGAACGACTTACCTAATTTACATTCTTCGCCTATTCGTTGAACGTTGAAACAGGACTCTTTGTTGTGGAACGCCGCTTTGCACCACGAGCAACTAATCGCCACTATCTCTTTCGAACTAAACGATAATTTCGATTGGAATGACTGCAACAAAGAAAAGGTGGTCGTAAGGATCATTTGGCACGCCTTCAACCCTAGTTCAATATAACTACGTCCCATTCAACCGCGAAACGTCCGTTACACTAGATTTGCTTAGCCGGTAAGCATGAGAGCTTAATAATTCTCCATTTATAGGCCCTTCTGGCCGATTCTCTCAATCAATTCGGCCTAGTTATTTATCCTTCACCATACAGGGATCGCATCCTTAACCTTCATTCTTCTTTGTCAAATAAGGACTCCGACGTGAAGCCCCACAATTATATTTTTTTTGTTTACGTGCGGGATACGTTATGCCGTCTCATTCACTCACCAAAACAGATGCCCGGAAAATGTAACGTTGTGGCGAATATTTATTAAAACTAGTCTAGTCTATGTCTACGTAAGAACTACACAGCGAGCATTTAAATTTAAAATTAAATGTAAATCATCTATGCATTTTAATGCAGAGGTTGCCGATTGCCCTCAATGTTAATTTGTTTGCTTTGCTTGAACTTATAAAAAATGTGAGTGTGCAGTACCTAATTATGATTTTAGTTACTCGAACTTAATTCTATAAGCATTTCACTGAATGACGGGCCTGATGATGTTATGAACTTTCATCATGAATTTTCTCGTGGACCTGATATTGTGTGTTATCTTCAGGATTTTTTGCAGATTTCTTGAAGATCAGGTTTTTAACAGGCATTTACAAAAGTGGCGATAGTGGTGATGTCGGCAATTGTAAAGGTATTAGTACAGTAAGGCTTTCTTGAGTATTGAAAGAATGTTTTGAATGATCAACAGCATGGTTTGTGGTGTGGATACACAGCTTTTTATGTGGTCGTATCCAGTTTTTGAGTATAAATAATTGTGTGTCCCGTAAAATTGAAGTGTCTTCAAAAATTTCCCCATTTGGAATTGCAGTGTCTATTATTTGTGGACGATTTAAAAATATTGAAAGCCATGGAGTGTGGTCTAGAATTCAGAAAACCATTTTCCAAAGATGTCTGCTGACATCTTTTTCAGAAAGCAACAAAGCATTATCTACCTAACCAGCTTCAAAGCCCGCATGTAGTATGATAAGTCGTTTGCCCCCCGAAACTGGCATATCCAACGAACATTTTCTGCTGTTACCATGAGTCCATCCTTTCTTGACGGTATCGTGGCTATCAAACCAGGTCTCATCTAAATATATGATCGAAACGTTTTTAGTACGGATTTCTTGGATTTCTCTTAAATATCTTGTCCTCCACTTCGAAATTCTTCTCGATTCCATCAAAACTTGTCTCTTATTGAGGGTTTTGTAATAAAAACCAATTCTTCGTACGAACGCACCCAAAGTATCGTGACAGCAGTCGATGTTCAAAACACTACGCAACTCTTTGGCACCCCACAATCTTTCGGCGTTTTTCTTTCTTGGACACCATTCACAACTATGTCACGTATCGTCGTATATACGGTGATTTACTGTATTGCTTTGTTCTTCTTCTTCCTTCTTTTTATTAGGCGAACGCCTGTTTCATTCATTGTCCCCCTGCCTGGTTGTCGCAACAACGTTTTAGAGGTCTACCGGTGCTTCTTCGTCCCGATGGTGATTTGTCCCTCGTTAATTTGACGATTCTTTCTGCGGATATTCGGTCAATGGTCAGTATGTTCGTTCCATTCTATTTTTCTGTCGAGCACCCAAATCCTTAGATATTTCGGGGCTGATTTCGGCGTTATACGTCATTTTTGGTCTTATAGCTGACAATCAAACTCTTGACTGGAACCTTCGGCACTGCACTAACGCACAATTACACGTTTTACCACAAACCGGAACTCAGTTTTAAGTACTCGACGCGCGTTTCGCCAACCAAGTTGGCATCTTCAGTTTTAATCTTCTCCTGAAGATGCCAACTTGGTTGGCGAAACGCGCGTCGAGTATGTAAAATTGAATTTCGGTTTGTGGTAAAACGCGTTATTGTGTGTTATAGCTGACAATAATATATTATTTATTCATACGGTCATTTTTGTTGCTTTAGTTGTTTGACTTCTTACCTCTTCTTCGATGTTTCCGAATCCGGATGTTTTGATTCCAAGGTATTTGAATTTCATTTCCTGTTGAATAATCTTGTTCTCGATTTCGAGTTTGCATCTAATTGGAATTTTAGATGTCATGCTAATGCTTTCTTAGGAAAATATTTTAGAGTTATTATGTTAAGCCAGTTAGTTAATCTGTTCAATATATAAATTAATAAATTAATTATTACTATTCTGATAGTATATTGTAAGATTGGGCGGTAAAGTTATTCTTCCGACATATAAAATCACTTTATTCCCGTGTTAAACAGGTTATTTTTTTTGAGACACCACATAATTGATGCAAAATACTACCAAAATTTTATATAAACGAAAGAAATGCATTCACAAGGCAAGGGGCGAAGACATTTTCCTCAATTTACCATATTATAGGGGTCTGTGATTAAACCAATCAGAAAAATTCCGACCCTGTTATTGAATTTGAAATTTCTAGTTTGTGATTTAATGGACATAAAAACGCGAACCCTAATTCGCCTTGTCGGTGAGTTTCCCAACCGTCTACAGCCATCCGAACGTTTACAAATCACCTCGTTAGCTCTAACAAACTCGGAAAATGGCCCAGTTTCTGGAAATTTCCCCGCGGAAAACACGGGGACGCGGAATTTTGTTGCCTTTTGTGGCGCCGGGTGGATCAACTTTTCAAATTAAAATACTCAATTGGAAAAAAAATTCCAATTACTTTTGAAAAATGATTAATCTTCTGTAACTGTAACTGTAACTCAAAAGCTAAGCAAAATGGTCGTTTTTTACCTTGCCACAGTGTTTGCATTTTCCTTTCTCCGATCTTCGGTGGACCCAGTGGTGTTGTATGGAGGTTTGTTCGCGATATTGCCGTACCCCGACATCTCGAAATGTTGGCTTGCACGTAAATCTCACCCTGTCGACCAGAATGTTGATGCAGTTCTGATGAGCCAGAACGTTACAAGCTGAACATTTCATACGAGAACCGTGTTTCTGAAATAAAAAAAAGTGATATTAAACGAGTCTTTAAAAACTGCCACTTAACAAAACAAAAATTTCCGATTTAATCATTAGTCCTATTTGAAAAAAAGCTAACCAAGACTAAACGATGCGTGCGTTCATTAATATCTATCTACCATATACCATTGAAAAGACAGATAGGTATTCACTTCGGGTATTTTAATTTATGTAATGGTATTTTGTTTATATTAGTTTAAATAAGAATACAAATTAAATTAGTTAAATTAAAACAAACGATGTTCAGATTTTCACAAATTATTTATTGACCTTGGTTCAGTTAAATTGTTTACAATTATTTTAATTTTTATTTGAAAATGTCAAACGTGTGCAGCGATCATTCAAAGATTATTCTTCTGGAATATAAAATATTAACACTCTATACTATACCCTAAATAGTATAAAACTGCACTTGAGGCACATTTCTTCAGTGATCAATATAGTAAATACACTTGAAAAGTTTCCGACCTAACAAGGATACAAGACATTTTTTATTTTTCTAACTTGCAACTCTACACATTTCTCCCAGCGATACTCCCATCTCTCTAACCCGTCCAAATGGTATCGTGCGACAATTTTTGTTTTCCGAGCGCAGTTTTCAGATGAGGGAATAAAAAAGTCACTTGGGGCTAGATCTGGTGAGTGAGGTGAGGTAAGGTCAGGATAGTCATGCAGTTCAAAGCATAATTCGTGATTTCTTGCTATGACAAATGCTGTAGAATGCGACGTCTAGGTGAAACAGGAATTTTTTTTGCAAATGTCGACGTTTTTTCGCAATTTCTGTCGTCAACTTGTCAAGTAATGATAAGTACAATGCTCCTCTAATGGGTTTTCCTTTTTGAAGTAATTGATTAAGATCTCAAAAAACAGTCGCCATCACAGTTTTGGTTCGGTTCCGCATTCGCAGTTCACTGTTTTGACTGTATTTTGATTCGGGCGTATAATGGTGTATCCAAGTTCATTCGAACACGTTTCTGGTGAGCAATATGATTATCGATATTTACAGTTTTTAGATGTGTCGAACGTTCACCATCTCCTAAGTTATTACAGCCACGTTTAAATTCAACTGCCCAAAATTTCACTGTGGTAAATGAGTCCCTACACAGTCCAAATCAACTTTAATTTGCGTAGGCGTATTGCGTTTCAAAAACAAATATTTTATAATAGCTCTGTACTATATTTTTTCGATTTTCACAAAAAACACTTACATCGACTGATTCAAACGACTATCAACTAAAAACCGTGACTTCAAAAGGGCTGAAACTGTGGTGAGTTGATATCCAGAGGTACAACTATGATCACTAGCTTTTAATAACTAGTACCGCCATCTTAAGCGTGAGGTCGGAAATTTTTCAAGCGACCCTATAGATAGATATAGATAAAATTTTACCAAATTACCAAATCTGTAAAACTTTTATTATTTTTTTTACTACTTATATGTATTTCAATAAATTCATTTTTATGTATTTTAACTTAATTTATTTATTTATATCATAACCTTTGGTCACCACTTCTGCTCTTATTGTTATTATTATCATTATTATTGACCATTTCTCCATACTGATTCAACATTTGTTTCTTTATATAATTTTCGTTAGTTACTACTTTGTAATTAATTGTAATTGTCTTTTTCTTTCTTATTAAAACTGGTAATTCGAAATTTTAATGACATTGTGTCCAGCTAAATAGTATAATAATAATAAATAATAAACAAATAAATAAATAACTCAGACTTGTTTTTTTTCCCTCTTACATTACATTACAAATATTTTCTGTTTTTTTTTTTATTTCTTAACATAACAGTTTACAAAAACTTCGTTTTCAGAATTTAGGCACTACTCAGTACTTTCAAGTTGCAGCGTTTATTAAAAAAGTCTTCTCTATTCTTCTGAATAATAAAAATTAGCAAACGTATCTGGTTCTCGTTCACACGAATTTGAATTGCAAATGGTGGACAAACAAGACCTTGTGTTTTGTACGATGTCGAGCCGTGTTTACAATTGGATAACATTTGTTTTCTCGGGATTTAAACGAAAAATCTAAGCAAAGGGAACGGAACATTATACGAGAAAATAAATGATGGAAATTTTCCTTCCTGTAAATCGAACCTAGTGCGATTTATACTGGGTGATTTATGGCCGATGGTTTAGGTTAAAAGTTTACGTTATTGTTTCGAAACGTTCTAAGGCTCTTAAATAATATCGCAAAGGAACAATTTTTGTCAAAAAGTAACTGCTTTTTCAGATTACGATAGCTGATTCTTAATTCTGGTCTGGTCTCATACATTTTGAAGCTTTCAGTAGTTTTTGTCTAAATTTATACTTGGCTTATTTTTCTTCGCTATCCAACAATTCTGGACCGACAATAAACGAAAACTACTCCCATAATGTGCCAGTGAAGTAGCTATTGAGGGACGCAACGGCAATCTTGAATACACTTGAGCAAGATGATGGGCGAACAAATAAAAATAAAATCGAACTGCCTTACTGGCTGTTTGGGTTTCGAATTTATTGATTGACCTATTTATTCTCAGATTGACATACACTCCAATACAAGTAAATGTAGCAAAACTATTGGGCTTAACTAAAATTGAATATAAACTTTACCTGCAGTTGCACCCGTTACGTGTGCAAACCATTACCTACAGGGAATAGGTGATACTTTGTAATTTATTTTTACCTATTATTTGAATAGCATTTAGTGCTGAGTTTGTTTAGATATGAGCGGACCGCGCAGTGAATTTTTTTGTGGACATTAGTTTTCCACTGAGTGACGTGAAATACAGAACCATCAGAATTGATCAAAATGTCAGTGTTTTAAGCCTACCGAAAACAAAATCACTGCCAATCCAAGTACCGAAAAAGATTGAATTGACTCGCCCCTTCAGTGCTTGATTTAGCATTTTGGAGTAGGCAGTAGAAAAACTATATTTTCAAATAATCATATTTTTTATCTGCGATATAAAAAAATCATTTCCTTTGTTTTCGGCTTTTCTGTTTCTCGGCAACTTTGTAAGCGAGTTTCTATAAAGTTATAAAATCAAATATTTACACTGATTCAAATGCCGCAATAGGAGATTTTTTAGGTAATAAATTACGATTTAACGAAACTTACCAGAAACTGATATTAACCGAGATACAGGGTGTTAAAGTAGCGATTTCATTTTTCATTTTTAATCTAGCTCTTTGCACAAAATTTGGCAAATCGGAGTTTTTTGACATGAGAAATCCATTTTCGTGAATAATTTTGGGACAATAGTAGAGGGGCTACGTATAATACTTTTCGTGCAATTAATAGTTCCTAACTTTTTTGCGCCTTAGTGTATGCAGATTTTTAATAAAGATATCACTGCGTACGTATCTTTTATACAAAAAAGCTATACTTTTTAAATTTCGCCTCGAATCACCGTTTTCGAGAAATTCGTATTTGAAATTTTTGTTGCACCTAATTGAACAGTTACATGTGAACGTGAACATGAACATGTGAATTTCGTTGCTGTTTGACGGTAACTTAGGTGTTTTTAAAAAGTTTTAGTTAGGTTTCCGATAAGGCCAAGACATAACTTTTGTTCCAACGTGGAGATGCCCGACATATGTTTATACGCATAAGAGAATTATAATGAGCATCGAGCTCATAGACGTTATTTGGAGATATTTGCAAACCGAAGGAGCCCGGATTTTAAAAATTTTAACAGACTAGGCGAAACTGGTTCGATTACATCGTAACTGGAAGAGAAAATTTTAGTCCAAGTAGCAGAAAATCGGGAAATAAGCACAAGGCGAATGATAACAGGAATCGGAGTGAGCAAATCTACAGTTTGTAAAGTTTTTGACCAAGAAAAGATTTATCGATATCACTTTATTCCTGTGCAAAGTCTTTTAGAGGGTGATCCTCGAGCCAGATTGGAATGTGCTCATTTTTGTTGGGTCCGGCAAAACGCCGACCCAATGCTTTTAAATAAAATAATGTTTCAAATGAGGCAACATTTACAGGCAGAGGTGTCAATAACTTTAGGTGCAATTACATAAACAAGATTTGCCCAGTAGACCAGTTGTGTCTTATGCAACAGCTCCAGCAGTGAAACTCTCTACAAAATTAGTAAATATTTTAAAGTTCCACACAGATTTTAAACCAACATTTTCAATAAAAAATTCTTTTGAATTAATCAACAAAATTAAAGACTTCAAAATCCCTTCTAACGCAACACTACTATCTTTTGATGTACAAAACTTATTTCCCAGTATTCCACCTATGGATGCGATAGATTTAGTAGATTTCACCCTAACTCGGAAGCAGGTTAACCCATTGGTGAAACAAGATTTATTAGAGTGCTTAATAGTATCTTTAGACCAAAATTATTTTGAATTTAAGGGACAGATTTATATCTCTAAAGAAGGTTTGATTATGGGAAACCCACTTAGTCCTTTGTTAGCCGAGATTTTTATGGATAATTTGGAAAATATCGTACTAGAACATCCTTTAAGAAAAAGGTTTTTATGGTGGTATAGATATGCATACATAATCGTATAAAATTCACTATCGAGATTGAGCAGGACAACTCTATTAATTTTTTAGACTTAACTATTACGAAAACGCAAAACAAATTAGCTTTTTCAATATATCATAAACCTTCAGACACGGACACAGTCATACAGTTCAAATCACCCTTATACACACAAAATGGCTGCATTTAACTCTTTTATACACAGACTTCTTAATACGCCACTCTTAACAGAAAATTACAACAAAGAACTTAATATCATTAAACAAATTGCACTGAACAACGGCTACAATCCGTCCATTATAGATAAAGTTATAAATAAAAAACAAATACAGACAACAGTAAACTCTATTTATCCGAAACCTAATACAGAACACGAACAATTTAAAACATAGGAGAACCTAGTGAAAAAGTTTCAAAACATTTGTCAAAATGTGGTTTAAAAATAGCTTTTAGAACTAACAACACAATAGGAAAATATTTAAAAAACAATAAATCGAAATGTCCAAAATCCCAAAAATCAGGTGTCTACAGGTTGCAATGTGGATCTTGTCCTAAAATTTATATTGGACAAACAGGTAGATCCTTCAAGAAACGCATTAACAAACATATAAGAGCGTTTAAAAACAATAGTCTAGATTCTAATTATGCTACACACTTAAACACAGAAAAACACATTTTTGACGACAATTTTGATATATTACATACAGCCATAAAAAGTAGAAAATTAAATTTATTGGAAGCCATGGAGATTAACAAAATGAGACATTCAAATGTATTGCTTAACGATCAATTAGATTTAAATACCTCTCTTTATTGAACTTAAATTCTCGCAACAACATTAATTAAGGTTTTATGGTAATTTTTCGGTATATATAGTAGTATGTGGTTTGTAAATATTACATTTGATAAAGACACGGTGTTGTCGAAACAATTGTCATGTCAAAATATATAATTTCGTGAAAATCTGAACTTTTAGTTCTTATTTATTTTGATAAATGGATTTTCATCAAGTAAAAGCCTCCTCAGTTCAATTTTTTTTTAACTTTAGGTGCGAAATAATTGATAATTACATCTTAGAACTCATCGAACTACCACCTAATCTAAACTTCGTGCTGTACCTAAATTTTATCTATCCTTAGAGTTAAAAAGAATAATGAATGCCAGATGGCCCCACTTTTCAAGACTTGTTAGTCAATCAATTTCCTTATCGTTGGATTGGTCGTGGAAGTCAAACACTTTAGCCGCCTAGGAGTCCGGATTTCAATCCTATTGTTTTTTGTGTTTGAAGTGTAGTGTAGTGTAGTGGTGTATGAAGAAGTAGTTCATACTCGAATTGGATTATGGCACAGGATTGAAAATGCTGCTGAATCGTTTCAAAACGAGGATTTTTTTACTTTATTCAATTAACTCGCGTCTATACTTAGACCACTGCCCAGGTGTTTGCTTATACCAACGAGTAAGTTAGGCAATTTTTGCTAGCCGTTAAATTCGGACACAACACAATAACGCCCAAGATTAGCTAAAATTATTGTTCGTAGTTATATACAAAAAATTATAGTTTTTTGTTAAACTAAGAGTAGTTAGTTAAGTTTGTACAACTTAGCTTTGAAATTTAAATGAGTAAGTAAAAACAAAATTCTGTTGTAAATTATTACAATATTGATTAATTAACATGATTTTCCGTTTATCTAAATATATCAATTGGATTTAAATTTCAATCTCGTTCAAATTGCTGACATTAGATGTTAGTTTTGGTTAGTTTTTAGTTAGTCATTTCATTAAATGTCATATCATTAGCGCCATCTGTTTGCGACCTTTCCATGGACAATAAAACACCCTGCTTATTTCCGGCAACCTTATTGTTTATTCCGTGTGGCAAACGTATTTAGCATAAAATATTTCAAGTGCAACGCTGTCCTTGAGGCATGGGCCATTAAATCAAGCGCTCATGAATTATTTAAACCCTTTTTCGTGTATCCATGTGTAGTACTTTGATTTTTTTTCTTCTTCCCTCCATACTTATTATTTTCTTACACAATGGCCCGGCTTTCGTTTAATATTCGCGTTATACGAATTCTATATCGACCAACTTTACGAATGTATGTCTGGCATAAATAATGAGGCTAGTAAGCTATCGATTGACCTCAAACCCGAGGTCTTAAAATAGACGGGTTTTCCTGAAGTGCTTTATTTTAAACTTCGACATATCGGTCCCGATTCTTTTTCGGGTCACAGACCGACAACCGGCAAAATAAGGGACTGTTGTTAAATTGAAGGAAAGGTATTAAGTTAACGAAAATGTATCCGATACGAATTCGAAAATGTAGGCAAGTAGAGGAAACTGAAACAAATCGATTTCGATCTCTATTATGCCAAAAGACATTTGAAGCGTAAGAAACAGGATTATTTGGCTTTTATCTCTTCTATACTGAAACATCTGAGCTCGTTATAATAGCAAAGGAAAATTCCATTAAAGATCGAGTTCCTGGTACAATTATTTTATTATACGTTCTTTATTGCAACGAAGCTGAGCTTTGAAATGGGAAAGTGTATTTTATCATCCCGATTTCCGGTTCTGTTCTCTTCTGAAGGAAACCATTTTCGCTTTACTAACAAAGCATGCATGTCTAAACTTTGCTACCACATAATCTTCGGCGTTTCTTTTTATTCAGATCGATGTTTTATCAAAATCTTATTAAATTTTGGTGTACATTGCAGCTTTAACTTATTTAACATTGAACAACCCTGAAATGAGTACATTTTCACCGATATATTTTTAGACAGGTTGCACCAAGTCTTTATCAAAACCAGCAACGTTGCATTTAGTGCATTAAATAGTTATATTTTGGTGGAAGTTTTGTTAATTGTTGTATTCTTTGTTGTCGTCATTTTATTCCGTGAGTGTTTAAACACGGCAATGAACTCAATTTTACTACCTGGAGTGCTTCCGTTAATGAAGCCAAATTGTATTTACTGTGGGTAATGACAGGATTATTTGTAAGACACACACATTAATACTAGTTATAGTTGAAATTGAATTGAAATAGGGGATTGTTTAATGTTATATATCCATTTTTTTAAAACTAAATCATTGTGAATTTTTCAAAGGAACTTCCACAGGCTACTGTAATACTTTTTATAAAACTTCTAGATTTCGCCAATCATCCTGTTGGCTTCTTTAGAGCTCGACTGAAACGGGATGATTGGCGAAACGTTAGCTAGTTCAACTCAACAAAAGCCGACGCAGGAGAAATCCAGAAGCTTCAAAAAAAGTAATTGTGGTATATTTTGACAAATTTTAACACTGACAATCGTGAATATGTAGAATAACTTGTAATAATTTCATACTAGTTGTTAATTAATAAACATTTTTTTAAAATGATAAATTTATGTGTTTAATACGATTGTAGTAATGTATAAATATATAACTGACAAAAAGAAAGTTTCTTTTTTGGTTATCATTTAACACCTATTGCATATTAAAGAATTTAAAATTCTTTAAAATAAATGCTTTACTTACATATGTACATATGTAACATATTTACATATGTAACATATTTGAGTGTATTATTTAGAAATAAAACTAAATCAGTATTTTGGTTAGTTACTTGAGCTATTGATTTAGTTGTAATAATCGTTGGAAAACAGAATTCATTTTCTCTTTTTCTAGTTTGAAGAAATATAAATCTTCGTTCAATGTATATGTTCAATTAAATACTAATATTTTAAGTTTTCTTGACATAAAACTCATGAAAAAATTGCTACTTTCTGGGCAACACATGTATTTAGAACATTAGAAAAACTTGAATATTTTGAAATTCCAGGTATATCAATTTGCATTCGCTTTTTCCAAAGCAGGATATTTAAAGAAAACATTGAGCACCAAATAATAATGTGTAAATAAATACAATTTCACATATATAAGTAAACAAATAAAGTATCTAACGGGAACATCAATGAATGTAATTGAGAAAGAGAAATATAATGTACGCACAACATACGAGGGCAGCGCCAAAATTTCCCGGCCTGAATATGAAAGAAACAGAGTAGAGTAACAATTTTTTATTATTTTTCAATATAATCCCCCTTAACTTCAATACACTTATTACATCTCTTTATTAATAACTCAATCCCTTTAAAAAATATTCTTTTGGTTTGTCTGCAAAATGAGCTAAAACAGCCTCTTTTAACTCAACTTTGTCGTTAAACCGCCGTCCACGTAAATCCCTTTTCAAATATCTAAACAAATAATAGCCGCTGGAGGCCATATCTGGACCATAGGGAGGATGATCTATCTGTTGGAACTCACACTCTAAAATGGCAGCTTGTGGAACACCAGCAGTATGGACAGGTGCAAAAGTCGCACGCCTCTTGTCAGTTTTCCTCGGCGTTTTACACGTATGCAGTCTCGCAATTTATGTAATAATGTTGCGTAATATTTACCATTGACAGTGGTATTAGATCGTGGCCATCAACTTTTAACTGGCAGACTCTGAATTTTCTTGGAGGTGCTTCACCCTTACGACGCCACTCCATTGATTTTTTTCTCGACAGAGGGTCATAATAGAGAACCATCTCTCGTCACAATAGTTTCTATCACAGGCTTCGGTTCCGACCCACAGAGTTCCAAAAAAGACCGCGCACACTCGACACGGCGTTGTTTTTGAATAGCCGAGAGGTTTTTAGGAATCCATCTTGCACTAACCTTATGCATACCTAAGTGATCATGCAGGATTCGACGAACACTTGTATCAGAAAGCTTAGTAATTTCTGAGATTTCCTTGACCTTTAAACGTCGATCACTCACTACCATCTCTTCCACAATCGCAACAATATCTTCCGTTATGACCTCCACTGGTCGACCAGTTCTTGAATCATCTTCAAGGGACTCCTGCCCCATTCGGAAAACGTCTGCCCATTCTTTCACTGCAGAATACGAAGGAGAATTTTGGCCGTACACAACATCCAGCCTTTCTTTAATAATTTTAGGTGCTAACCCTTCTTTTGTCAAAAACTTTATGGCTGCTCTATACTCAATTTGCGTTATTTGCGACAATTTTTCGAACACGTCTTGTTTAAAATGCTGTCAATAAAAAACTATTTGACGCAAGACTTCAATTTTTTTTTCGCAGCCTACTAAGATATATATTTAAAAGAAGACAAAGTTGTATCGTGCTACTAGAGCTGCATCTATGTCAGGCTGGAAAATTTTTGCATTAACCTCGTATAATACAAAAACATCGAGTGTACCAGTTCTTGGACAAAAGGGTTACTTGCCCTCTTAAATATTTTTCAATACTCAATTTTCATTTATAAATGTATAAAATTCTTCTTAATAGATATCATAATAGATAGAAAAATGCAAATTTTAAAAATATTTCAAACACATTGCATTGACTGCTCACAGGCTTACCGTGCAATCCGAATCCCCTACGTAGCAGAAGTCACCGGAAACGGAGGTAGGTACCCATAGATGGTCGCCGTTGATAGCCCCCTCGTTCCAGTCCGGTGTACTTCGCAGCACCCGCTCGCTGCCACCACCTACTGATTTTCTGAAACAAAGAGATGGAAGATTAGCGATTATAGAAACGAAAACTAATCCGTATAAATCGCGATTAATAATTTGATTACGTTGAAAAAATAACCATTGACTTAATTACTCATCCCATTCCGGTCGCATTACGTCAACTTATTAAATACAGTGACTCACAACTTAAATGATGCAGTCGCTATAACAAAAACTAACTGCTGTGAATGTCTCGTTACTTATTAAAAAAAAAACAACTTATTAAAGTTAAGTTAGTAAAGAGCTTTCCAAAAAAAGTGTGAATTACTTTTTGTCTTAAATATACCTTACTTAGTTAACAAAAAAGAATTAAATAAATTATATGCAATATTAACGTCACAGCTTTGGCGTGGCTTTTATTTATAACTGCAATTGTTTTTATTTAGTTTGACATTTTAACACGTTTTCGTTCAGCAAAACGAATTTTTTAAAAAATAGGTCGTCGGACTACAATTGCTGAGAGAAATTTAATTACTACTCATGACATGATATGATAAATAAATGTCCGTCAACTGTTCAGCATATCATTGAGCGTTACTGTAATGAAAATAGGGTCGAGAATAAGTCAAGGTTAGCTCCAAATAAGATCTTCAATAAACATGAGGAAAGGTGGATTGTAAGAGAGGTATCGAATTATCCAAAAAAAAGTGCTCCAAAGATGTGTGTGGAGGTGAAAAGGTGCCGAAGAAATAGACGCGTGACATTGGAATTTGCTAGAGAGCAGTAATATTTGCGGATGAGACCAAAATAAAGTTATTTGGATCCGATGGAAAAATATCAGTATGGAGAAAGCCTAAGGAAGAATTAAAATTGAAAAATTTAAAAGCTACGGTAAAGCATTGTGGAGGTGGAGTGATGTTATGCATTTCATTGAAGGAAATATGAACCAATATGTGTATTTGGATATATTGAGTATTAAGACAGCGAATTAAATATAGGTAACAATTATCGGTTCTATCATGACAATGATCCAAAGCACACGTCATTTCGGGTCCGCAGTTGGTTGCTTTATAACTGCCCAAATGTTATTAACACACCACCCCAGTCGCCAGACCTAAATGCAATTGAAAATTTGTGGTTGACATTAAAAAACAAAATAAATAGTGCCCTGAAATATGGAACACAATTTCCCTGGAGTATACTAGAAAATTAGTTGAAACAATACTCAGAAGACTACAAGCCGTTATCGATAATGGGGGAAGCCCGATTAAATATTAGGCAGGAGTATTTCAAATTATGCAGTTGTTTTTCTCTATTGATTTGGTTATATTTTGTTTTGCATCATTTAAGCTGTGGCGTTAATATTGTATGTAATTTAATTAATTCTTTATTGTTCACTAAGTAAGGCGTATTTAAGGCAAAAAGTAATTCACATTTTTGGTAGAAGGCTCTTTAGTTAATTAATTTCAATAAGTTGTTTTTTTTCCAAATGAATAAAGAGACATTCACACATGTTAGTTTTTGTTATAGCGACTGCATCATTTAAGGTGTGAGTCACTGTAGATAGTTCCCTAAGACGAAACAATTATTCTGTTTAGTTCTGGAATCAACCACTGCATAGATTGGAACTAATTTTATTATCACATCTCTTTATCTCTTCCGGTGGTTTAAGCCATATAATTTAAACAAATGCAGCGTGGCTGTTTAGTAATAACCAGAAATAACCGCAGTTAACCAAATAAAGTTTAAGTTATGTCATCGAGGTCCATGACAGCGATCGCACATTTCACTTTTAATAAGAATATTTTAGGAAACATATTACATAGAAATGAACGTTATAAATATGGTTTAAAAGCTTTGTTGGATATAAATTTATAAACTAATCGATTTTGTTTGCTCATTTGTCAATCAGCGAAATATCGAAAAGTCAAAATGTCATGAAATTAATTTTGCAGCCTCAAATTTCTTGCGCTACCCACATAAGACAGTTTTCAGGAAGGTCTAGAAATATTTGTCGAGGCGGCAGAAAAACTTTTTCAAAGCGATCTATAAAACCGATGAGTCTACTCCCCCAGGTTTTTGGATTAATCGGTTAAACTTACCGTTTAAGACAGTTTTTGTGGTACACAGATCGATTTCGAGTTAATCCTCTTTTCCTCTTCATTGTTATCATTTCATCGCGCTACGATAAAACTTTTCAACCATAAAACAAATAAGGAGAGATCTTTCTGCGTTTCGTCGAAAGTAAATTTTGGAAAGTGTTTGCTTTAGATATATTCCAAAAATAATCAGGTTTCTTGAAAGCAACAAAACGCGATACTTTAAATAAAATGATGATTTCTAATGGTAGGCAGATCAAAAAATGTCATCCATTGCAATGAAAAAAAATTGTTGAAAATGTCCAACGTTGAGTGCCCAGCGATTTAATCCGATTTGGGCTGGTTTGCTCAATTATAATAATTAATTTACTCGAAATGAGTCCGAATGAATATCGTAAATTGCAGGCTCAATGGAAATTCTAGCTTAATTGGGAAATTATAATTTTGACGGATGTACATGGTAGCAGATCTCTGTATGCAAACAAAACAACGGATGCAAACAATATACTACAGTAAATTCTGGTTTTTTACTATTCACAAGCGAGATCTCTTCTTAAAACATCCAAATTTGCCCACTCTGTACAATATAGTCTGCATGAAATAAAAACGAATCACAAAATGCAGCTTTGAAAAGACCAATGAAATCCTTATCGCTTTTTCGCTTATTTTTTGTTACTAAATAAAGACAGGAATAATTATTTGTGGATACAACCAGACAATGCTATTGTGTAATTTGTTATAATATAAAGTAAACACAAGTTCTTAATATTAGATACAAGAAATACCGTTCCGCCTGATATATGGTTTTTCTGCAAATTATAAATCTTTCCCAGCTCAAGTTTAAGGAAAATTGATAAATGCTTCTCTCGTCTTGTACCGGTTATGGTATTATTATTTATAATAATAATAATACCATCAAAAATAAACAACAAATAGATATAAACGTGTACGTAGATAGAGAGCAGTTACAAACAACATTAAAAAAACAATTACTACTCAATGAAATCCGATTTAAATTGGCGTTATTAATAAATATTATGGCTAAAATGCAGTACTAAATTTAGTACAAGGTAACAATTTATGAATCTCTTTTATATTTGTTATCTATTTTATTTGTTATTTTTATATCAATATATTGATTTATTGTTAATTTCTTGCAGAATTATTTCCTCAAATTATGACAACCACTATAAACGAATAAATCTCCATGATACCGTATGTGAGATACACTTTAATATTTTGCTCAAAAGCTTAGGATTGTTACATTTCTTAATGTTAAATTTTTCATTATTATTGTTAATTATTCTTTATTGATTACAGTTATTTTAAGAAAATCGGAGAACGGCTGGAATGCAAAAATAGCAGTTAGCAAGAAGTACCATTTACATTCGGAAAACTAATTTTAATTATTTCGATGGGAAATTATTTTTGACTATAATAATTTCCGCCAGTTCCATTGTGGGAGCCCGGCCATAAATATATGAAGTTGCGTAAAAAACAACAAAATTGAATTGTTGGATTTTTCATTCGACAGACTTCCAGAGCGGTATTTTTAGATCGCATCGTAAATACGCTGCTAAAACGATTAGCCATTAAAATGTAGATATATTAAAGTTATCCTACGCAAACATACATTTTTCTAACTCTATTTACCCATCGATTATCTATATTGGCGTTTTCTCATTGCAGTTCCGCGCTCAGACCGGATCTAAATTTAACGGGAAGTTATTGTACGAGCTTTCGACGTTGATCTATTTTAATAGTTTGCAGCGTTTAGCGTAATGGGTAAAAATAACGAGAGCGACATCAAAAACCTTTTAGCAATGAAGCGAGGGTCATTTCGATGGGATCGATACTTGATAAATTTCACTATGCCACTTTACTAACTACAAGTACTATAGGTATAGGTAATTGTTGTCTCGATAGCAAACACTATAGTGGCCTCTATTGATAAAGGGAGAACTGTTTAGTCTATACCAGCATAGGCAAAAGCAGGTCAACGAGTTACAGGGTATCAAAAGAAATTTTTATTAAAATTCTCAGAACCTTACTAAAAAAAAGTAATTATAATCTCCACGAAACAATTTTTTAATTTAACTGTTGTTGTAGATATGGACAACTGTTTTCCATTTTTTTAAGGAAAAACTATTTCCCAGTTGTAATTTTCGAAGCAAGGCAATATCAAGCAGTTTTTTCAGATTATTGCCAGTTTCTCGTTTGATGTACACCACTTGCCAAATTTTAGTTTCATTTGTAAAGTTTTCCCAAATTTAACTTATTAAGGAGATTCTTCTCTTCGATGTTTTGTCAGCGTGTAAGTTTTATGATAATCCATGATTAAAATTATAAGTATCCTGCCATCACACCTTTCGGAATGATGATGGGTTTGATTAGGATGACCAGAAGTCGGATCGGATCTATCCGGCTTGTTCGTTTGAACTAAAATGTCTTGCCAGTTTATTTCCAACAAAGAATTCTAAATGAATAAAAATTCACATTGTCCATATTCCTTGTTATATATTTCCAAAGCTGGCAACGCCGCGTTGCCGCGATCAGAAGTGGAAGCGAAATTTGCTCTCACGGTAAGTAGAAGTTTAGTTTGTAACATACAACTAGTTTGTAATTAAGTTTGTATATAAGTATAAATATGTTATTTTTTTATTATTCAATGCTGTTGAGAAGAAACGTAGTATTTTGAGTGAGTTTTTCTATTGATATAATTTTCTTTATGAATAAAATCGTAAATGAGTGAAATATTATATAAACGTTTCTAACGTTCCTCTCCTTAACAGTATCATCTAAGAGGCTTAAATACGTTTTTGAATTGCTAGATTTTTGAAAAATTAAAATTGTTATTTTCTTTAGTTTGTCCTACGTTTGTGCAAATAATTCTGCTCATTCTAGTTTAACGTAAGATTTAAGTGTAAGATTGTAAGATGTAAAATTGCCCCTTATCTCTGATGTGATCAACTTAATGCAAACAAATATTTAAGCAATCAATTTGATTGGTTAGTTCTCGGACCACAAAAGCTAATCAATGAAATTGGAATCAGAAAGTGCTAACCACTTCAGTCAATCATCGTGGAACTAGCAATATTCTCAACGGGATAACTTTGATCTGCCGGTTAAACTTCAAACCGAAACCGAGTCGTTTTCTAAGCGAGTAATAATTTGCTGATAAAACACCTTTTTGACTGCGTACTTATTTGACTTTCGACTGTCGACAATAAACGAGACCTGTTTTGGCCGATATAAAACCCTAAAGGCGATCGTTGCGTAAATTATATTATTTCCAGAATATCCGGATGGGTTTAACATCACACGAGGCGAAGCACAGACAATCGAAAAATTCCTAAAAATAACACTTCAAACGGATCGCGATCGCAAAATTGACCGGTGCCCCGATTTTCGCATAGAACGTCCCGCTTTGCATATGCCAGAGCAACTGACAGGAAACTAATCAACAAAACCGAACAGCAATCCTGTTATACGGCGTGAGCTTATCTATCGCGATCATAAAAACTACGAATACACGCGGAATTGTTTTAGGGTAACGTACGATCGGATAAATCCAACCATGGCGCAACATTACCGCGTCTATGGAATCCATATCGTGTTGTTATCGTTAATTTTAGTTACTGCCCAACGCTGAAATCCAAAAGATGACAAAACAATAAAGCAGTAAGCTCGTAATCGTTAGAGCAGTTGCTTATTTTAGGTTTTGCAGGCTGTATTTTAATTTTAAATACACTTCAACAAAGTACATGATACAGTATCAAGGTTAATGATACAAAATTTGTAATATTATTTGCGAGAAATTAGGTCCGAGCAAGACGCGAATGTCCCGGACCTTCACCTGATACTGGAGACGCTGACTGTACTGTACAGTTTTTTTACATCTGGAAATTGCCAGTAATATTGACCGTTCTTTTAAGACGTATATTAATGACGATTTTTACAGTGGTTATTTAAGGCCCATTAAACACCCTGTTGATGAAAAAAGCAATGAATCTAATTGTCAAAGTGAGTTATTTATAACTCAATTCCTACCCATAGATGTTCTTATCTCTTTAAAATTCTTCCCACGGGGTTGTTCGATGTTTCTCAAAGCCGTCCTTTTTTCTTTCTCAGGCATTTAACTTTCCCAAATTCTTTTAACTGGTACTTCACTCTTTGCAAATATGGACTCAACTTTTACTTCTTCTCATAGTTTAGTCTTTTGCTCTTTTTAATTATTATTTGCGTTGTCGCAATTTTATCTTTACCTTTCCTTGATAATACCCATGATTTGTACAGTATGTATGATTGGCTTACCTATAGTTTTGTACATCTTGATCTTTGATTCCACAAAATTACCGCGTCTCTAGAGTCCATATCGCGATGTTAGCGTTATGTTGGTTTTGTTCCCTGCTCTGCCATTAATTATTTCGTTAACATAAGTCAGGTGCGAAAGTTGACACACGTATCCTTCTCAAGCATCTCTGCGTCATTTATCCCTATGATGTAAAGCATCTCATTTCATATTCTTACTGACTACATAATTTCTTGTTTCTTTGTTTTGGCATTTGGAGCATCTGCATTTCCGCAAAATGAGTTATTCAGAGCAAAATGTAAGCCGGTCGGAGACGAACACGTTTGTATATTCAAAACGGCGAAAATAAGTAACGTTCCCAATATTTCCGGAAAAATGATGAAATTTGAATCATTAAGCTCCCGACCCTTGAAACTGTTTTTCTCCTTGACTATTGAAATACAAAGTTCCATTAACTTTGGTGACCACTTGAACTGATTTTAGTTTTTGTTACGGGAGTGAGACGTGCATGACATGAATCTATTTTAGTCCAGTTAATATTTTTTAGCTCGACATTGTCCATATAGGATCAGCCAATGCCAATGTTGATTCGTGACTTTTTGGTAGTTTTATGGAGCTAAGAAAGGCAAGTAATACTTAGTAATGAGTTGCTTTTGAGCCACTACCACTCACTCAATTTGTGTTTGACGCAGTGGTAAATTATTTAATCTAATGGTAGGACTTAGCGAGAACAATATATTCATCAGTATTTTTATAATCAGCGCGTTTTCAAGCAAGAAAAATTACACTCATTATCTCTTTTAATATCAACTGGACACTTTGACATTTGTCAGTTGTGATGGCCACGTCACATATTACTTAGTGAACATATCCGTGGTGTTTTGCAATAATGTACCCAAAGATTGCAGTAGAAAAAGTGTAGCATACTTCTAATACTATAATAATAATAATAATAATAATAATAATAATAATATTAATTGTTAGCATTTCATTCGACACTTAAAAATAACTCGCTGTCCCTATAATAGCGGCGAAATGTACAAATATTGGTCATTTTAAAACTCCCACTTTGAAGACTCGAAAATATCGATAGAAAAGCGAGGGATAAGGGCCCGAAGGTTTGTTCGTTCACCTAGCCAACAACTTTGTGATAATAGTGGTTTAGAGTTAACAAAAGCCGGTGTTCGGCTAATGGCAAACCCTAAAATATCCTTCAAACTTTATGCGGTCTCGTAGCCGAATTACCATTATTTATCCCTCTTGGCACAAAATAGTAGTAGGGCTATTAATTTAGAGAAAAATGCCGCATAGTTTTTCTGGGATTTAAAGTATATTTTGAATGCTAATTTTAGACAACTAGCAACGGTTGTTTGTTTTTAAAAGTTCGGTTTTGCGGGAATTGTTAAACCATTAATATTTTGCGGCGTCATTCCTTTCGGCAATGTTCGATAATCGGTGCAGAAAACGCAACATTGCCAATGTCGGAAAACATTACTTTTACGAAAAGAAATCAATTCCAATTCAAATGACTATTGACACTTTGACTATTACTTAGACTGTTTATTTCAGTCTCTTGTCCGATATTCACATAGTAAAATGGGAGTTTTTCATCTGCTTCACTTATATTCATTACAAAATCAGCCTAAATGAAAAATTAGAAATAGAAGGTCGTCAAAGAAAATGACAGCATTATTATCTGTAGCAATGAAGAACATCTGGTATTAATTAGAAATTTTCAATCATAGCTAATTGGCGATGTAGAGACCTTCAAAATAAATAAGAACTAAAAGTTCAGATTTTCACGAAATTATATATTATGACATGACAATTGTTTCGACAACACCGTGTCTTTATCATTTGATAAAGACACGGTGTTGTCGAAACAATTGTCATATATAATTTAAAAGCCACCTCAGTTCAATGTAGAGACTTTCTTCACATATATAATGAAGATTTGGCATCGGTACATAATGTAAAGTTTCTTGGAATATTCATAGATAAAAACTCGTCTTTGATATCGGGGACATTTATTACATAACGTGAAGGATATTTTAACAGAATCATAAATATTAAGTGTTTATTACGCTCATGTTGAGAGTAGAATTAGATACGGTATGATTTTGTGGGGGTGGTCGACTGAATCGACAAATGTCTTCGTGGTTCAAAATGGGCATTAAAAGGGCCGATATTCCTAAATTTACTTCTTGCAAAACTTATTTTAAAAAATTTAATATTTTAAAATTGTATAGTCTATACATGTTGAACAGTAATTTTCGCTCATTGAATACAAGATCTAAAGAGGACTTCAGAGTTCCTTATGCAAAATATAATAGTTGTTATAGAATCCCATGTGTAAGTGGTGTGGGATTTTTTAACCTCTTATAGAAGGAAATAAAAATGGATTATGAGTCCTTTTATTTTAATTTTTGGCCAATTTCTTATACAAACATTGTATTTGTCGATTTTGAAAATAATAGTATATTATGGAACAAGTGCGGAAAACGGCATTTGACTCACGAGTTTATTTGGCACGAGCGGAGTTAGTGTTCAATAAAAGAGTGACTTAAAAAGTTTACTAAACGTGTTGCATACTATACTTTTTCTACGACCGTCACGAAAAAATTAATTGCAAAAACAAATTAAAAATAATAACAGATTATTCGTTTATCGTTCTGATCTGTTCTGGTATTGTCGTCTCTTTTTAACTGTGTACGCTAGACAGAGAGAGATGTATAATTGAATATATCATATAAAGAACGGAATAAAACAATTTTAGAACGTAATGTTGTTTGTTTAACTTTTACAATTGATCGTTAAGTAGTTTATTTAAAGAAAAAGACAGTAATGGGAAGAAAAATCATTCAAAGATAGAGCTTTTAAGAGGATTAAATTTTTAAAATCGTATACGCAAGAAAAAGGAAAAACTATAGTACAAAAGATCTTGGCAATATATTAATATAAAAACTGTAAAAACCACTAAGGTTCATGCGAACGGTATGTAAAATTTCTGTTGGAAACTTAAATTATAAATGTCACTTTACTTACCGACTAGTCCACTAGATTTTAACTGTAGCTTATAGCACGTAGCATTTAAATTGCCTGATATATTGCATACATTTTTTTGTGTATTAGTTTTTGGGTACATTTTCGCAAAACAACACGAATACATTCACTGTCACCGTCAGAATTGACAAACGTCAAAATTCAAACCATGCTGTAAAATCTCCGAAAACATCCGATTGCCCGGAAACCTGTGCGGTAATATCCCGGAAATGTCCGAAGTGACTCGGATGCGTGGGAAACGAAACTAACATGGTACAGTGACGCTTCTCGTACTCTAGATCGGTGTTTAACTAGGTATTTTAGACAAGGAAGTAGAAAAAGATTATTATTATGTTATATGGTTGCTTATAAAATATATTTACCAATAATATTTGCATTATAATCTGAACCCCTCCCCCCACCCTTCACCATTTAAGCCTTCACCATCCCACGCTTCATGTATTTTATTTTACTATATCTACGCCTACGGCCTATGGGTATGTGATGTAACTCCAACCTTGAGATGTTATCACTCACACTTGAGTCGTTAACAGTTTATGAGTTATATATCCGCCTCCCAAAATTTCTGATTTGCAATTCTGATACCACGTCTCATTCAACATTATTCCGACTTTCTTAGCAGTGTTGAAAACGGCCTTAGCGCCTTCCCCACACCGAGACGGTAAATTAATTACGAATTCAGTTTTGGGTGCAAATTAACCTCCGCTCACCCTTTGCACTCGCTTTGAGAATTCTTTATTTTGCCGTTTGACGTATATAAGGGAATTCGTGTTCTATGTAAATTTTTGAAGCACGATAAAGGGAGAGACTGCGTCGTTCAAGATTTATCCGGCATCGACTTTACATCGTCTTTTTCGAGTTTTCCGCGTCAGAGGGGAAAGTTTTTGATATATACGCCTCGCCTTAAGAGATTAGAAATAACGAATTTTGTTTTGAACACTCCCAGGTCTTAGGGGTTTGTGTGGTTTACGTTCATCTAATTAAAGTCAATAGTTCCTTCAATTTACAGTGTGTTGCTTGTGTGTACGTCGAGTTTTCCGTGGGTGAATTTTTGACTAACTTTATAATAAAATATTCCCTTTTTTCTTCGAACCTCCTGAGAAACTGTTTGACACAATGGCAAGTATAATGTCTTGAAAGGAAAACCATTGTACGTCGTTTTGAAGGTAACTTAAGTGAAAATAGTTTCGGTATTCAGGTTGGCCGCTTTTTCAATGGAAATGTTTGGGTAAGGCTTAAACCATACAGCTACCAAAATTTTATTAAAACTGTAGTAAAGGATGGAGTTCACAATGAAAATTTTCGGAATTCATTGTATTTTTGTGCATTATTCATTATAAAATAAACTGAACAAATTGTAATGCTGGTAATAGTCCTTTAAAATTGCGACACTCTGTAGACAAATTAAGTGATAATTTATTTTGTAAACTTGGTTGACCTTTGACAATATAATTTTGGTAAATTCAGGTTATCATAACTTTATCTTAAAGTGTGATAAAACAAGACTATGACAAATATAAAACTAAAACATGTGGACACACTAGAATATTTCATAAGGCGGTTATAGCATTTTCATAGAAATGGCGTGATATTACATGCATACCCCTGGATTTCATACACTAATTAACCTGTAACATTTAAGAGGATATTGGAATGTCTTGGGAAAATACAGAAAATTGTCCAAATGATCAACTGTCAGCTTCCATGTTGATGGTTGAACGCTGCAAGGTCTTACTGGTTGAAAACGAGATTTGAAATTATCGAGCATGTGCATATTGAATGGCCTGTCTTAGGTATATAGACATTCCAGCCGAACTGTAATTGCGCCAATACAAACTTGCTTTGCAAATAAATAACCGCAAATAAGTCATTTTTTTGGGGCTTGCGGGAATTGAAACATATTACTAAATTTCATTTTTTCCAGAAAGAAGTTCAACATCACACAGAAAGGAACATCTCTGCTCGCAAAGGTCACGTGCTTGATAATGAAGCAAAGCGAGATTTGCCGGGCAATGACGATTCACTCTTCAATTTTCCTCACTCTCTTCGGTTGAATTTGAATCAATTTTGTTAATGATTGTGTGAAAAGCTATTTGCTTCATAAATAACATAACGACCTAACTTCCTTTGAGGGAACGACGTAATAGCCGTCACAAAATCCTGCGATTGTGGAACGGGTGGAAGGTAATAATCGTGTAATTTTGTGAGCAAATCATTGCAATTTCTGTGCAGCACCGGCAATTTCAACACGCAATTTATATTCACGTTCAACAGGCTGTCGATAAAACTCGCAGAAGGGCCGAAACGATTTATATTCGAGGCACTCTCCGGTGAAAAATACTGCGGAAAACTCGTCGAAACGAACGACTGGTCCTCGATTTGGTTCAGTTGGAGAATTTTTTCATTCTGATCGGAATGTGAAGTATTCTGCGTAATATGTTAAGCCACACCTTGATGACAGACATAACCATGTTCGAGGAAGCTTTGTCCTTTCTATAACGCACAGTTTAACAACAATGACATCCGGAGGTTATTAGACTAAACTGCCAGTAATACATTAATATATTAAAGACCATTTTCAATAGTATAAGGGCAGATCATAGGAAAACGGGATTTAAGACATGTATTTTTTCCCAATAAGTTGGTAAGGTGACAATACAATTATTAGTGCACTTTTATAAAACATCCTATATAACTGAAAATATGTTGAAAACGTTTTCTTTTGATTTAGTACAATACTTATTCAAACATTTTTCAAAATGTATATGTTTCCTACAGCAGAGCTTTTAAATGGGACTTATGTAAACCATGTGGAAAATTTGAGTTTTCCGAACAAAATCAACACAATTGATTTATAAAATGCCTCAAAAGAGCTGGCCAGCATTCCGGGTATCCGAGAATATGCTTGCGTTTCTCGGATGTGAAAAGTACGCGTCAGAATAATACTATATGTTCCTATAAAATTTTATCGTAACGTCTAAATGTTAAACTGAAATTGTTATTGAATTTTGTGGAAAACTTTTAAAATAGGTATCATATTTTAACATGAATAGGCACGTGAAAATTTTTTGATATAAGGAATTCATATCTAATGTTATGGGGATTTTAAATTGTAGAGGGCGCCACCAGCATCTATTTTTTACTATCTTAACAGTTTTATTTTTTGCTACTGTTTGTTTTACATTTTAAAGAAAAATTTCCATTTTATACAAAATTTTATTTTATCTTTTTTATTTATTTATCTATTTTATACAAAATGGTACTTTTGATAGAACGTCGTCATGACATTGCCATGTTAAAAAAGGGTACATTTGTTGCGTTCAAAAAGAAACACATTAGTTTTATTAGAAAATGATGTTGCATGTTTTTTTAAATATGGCGTCCTTTGAATTGATGATTGTTGAACTCTTCCATATTTGAACTCTGCAACATTGTTACTTATTTCACGGTAGCAAGAAACAATGTACTGACTTGAAATTCGGTGATGGAGAGGGCCAAACGACTTGTCCTTTCTCTAATATCCAACGATTTTTAATGTACTCATTTTTGACTATTCGCCATTTATATTATCTGTCGCCAAATTGTATTATAATTAGGTTCGCCAAATTGTAGACGCAGTATAAATAAACTAAATAGCTCTTATTACAAGGAATATTGGAACTTTTCCCTCCGATATGGTATCCTGTGAAAGCAATTTTGCTAATACGTACTCTCATCCAGCCTCCAGATATGATTAAAGTGTTTCGAAGAAGTGACGTGAAAAACGCAATATCGGAAATCTCGGAAGGTTCATTTTGCGTTCGACGTGTTCACTAAGGTTTAACCGCGCCAGGTTTGCACCATACAAACTCCATCCCGGATTTTAGTTGATTGAATTCCTTCACCGAAAGCGTTTTCCTAAAATCTTCGGATATTTTCAGCGTCTCCATACATAAAATTCCATCATCGGCGAGATATTAGAAGCTATAAAATATATAGGGCGTATATAAAGAGAAGTAGAAAATGCATCACATTTTCCATTGGTAGGGAATTGTCGTGGCTTTGCTCATATGTTTCCGCATTGTTTGTACTGCAAACGAGCAAGCGGTTATAATCAGCGTTGTCACTTTGGCAACGTACACACGTCACGAGCAATGGAAACCGACATTTGAAATCTGCACGAAATATGCTTAAAATTCAGTTCTGTTGCGGTGATATTCCAATTTCAAAGCTCTGTGCCCGTTCGGCGACATCAAAAGCGTAGCTTAAATGGGAATTAGAATTAGATAAATTTTAACGCAGTAGTTTAAATATTATAGAATTACGGCGTATGAATCGCTTAGGCTGGGAGAAACAAACTCAACCCAATCTTGAAATAATATTTCATTGAATATTCCAAAATTCCGAAGATATTTAGGCCTAGCAAAAGACATTTTGCTGAAAGGCTTATAAAAGTGTCGTTTTCTCGAGGACGATTGAGATACGATTCATTAAAATCGTTTGTGTCCTATCTCTGACGAGACTAAATCACATTAAAAAGTTACGTTCCAATAAAACACATTGAAAACTTCACCAATCAATTTTCTTTTCTGATAAATGGCAGAAAAAATTTATTATTTTTCAGCGAAACATCTCAGAGTATTTCGTATCTATTGTACCTCACATCCAGGTGTATATAAACGTGGTGCCACCAACAATCAGGTACACAATAGCTCTGTCGCTTTATGGTAAATTTGCATTTGTATTGCAATTCATCAAAATCACTAGGGAAATGTTTGAGATAGATGGAATAAAAATATATTCCTTGTGGTTACAGTTTCGTGTATTAATAATCACTTTATCAAGTCAAGTAATGTATATGCATGACGTTCATTTTCTTCGTAGTATGTGAAATATAATATAAACGTAATATTCATTTCAATAAATATGCTATTTATGACGGCGATTCCATTCCAGTTTCTTTACAGGGGGGATCTTTTGGCCTGAACCGTACAAACTGTAGTGACTTAAATATTTTTAAACTATTTCATATTAATGTACAATCAATGTAGATGAAATTTTAATTTTTACAACATTGAACAGAGTTAATATTCTGTGTGTGTCGGAGCACTGGTTGAGCAACCAGGAACTGAATTCCATTAAAGTTGGTGATTTTGTACTGGCAGCCTCATTCTGTCGCCCGGAGGGCCAGCATCGTGGAGTAGCAATATTTTTGAAATCTTGGCTGAAATAAAAAACTTTAGATATGTCGAATTTTTACATTCAAAGCCACGCTGAATTCTGCGCCGCAGAAGTTCTGAATACTAGAACGGTACTTGTGACACTCTATAGATCTTCGACTTATGGTAGTTTTTCTATTTTTGTGGACAACTTCAATGCTATGATTAACTTTCTTTTCTGTAGGTATGACAGAATTATAATTGTTGCGATTTTAATGTCGATCTAACATCAACTTCTAATCAGTCATCTGAATTGAAAAATTTAATACAGTCCTAAGGCCTGGAGTTTTTTGTGAATGAGCCCACCAGAAATGTTATGTCAACTGTATCTTGCTTGGACAACGTAGTCTCGAATTTTCCTTCTCGTGATTTAAATGTTAGTGTTTGTGATCCTACTTTATCGGATCACTTTGGTCAGCTTATTAAGGTTAATGTAGCATCAAACTCCATAAATAAAAATAAGAATAATGACTATTTTAGATTAGTTAATGATAAATCAATAAGTGTCTTTATCGATAAACTGTCTCGAGTTCGTTGGCCTGACCAGATTTGGAATGCTCAGAATGCTAATGACATGTGCACCTCCATTATTAATACCCTGTCTGAACTCTCAAAAGCATCTTTCAACCTTACTAAAGCTAAGGAGCACCGCTGCCCTTTAGTGTGGTTTTCTAATGAACTGAGAGAAATGCGTAAGCGTGTTTATGACTTAAAAAGAACGTAGAATTGTTATAGAATCACTGACTGGCATAGATATAAAGATTACCATAGAGATTATAAACGGGCTATTAAAGAAAACAAAAAAATGCGTACGACAATATCATCACTACCTCGGAGGATACGTCCAAAATTACGTGAAAAATTGTTAATTTCGAAAGGAAAACAAATAAAAATGCAATAATATCTACCACAATTTTGTCAGACACTTTCAATAAATTCTTCTCATCGATTCCAACTAATATCATAAACAGTATAGCCACACCGTCGACCAGTGCCTTGAGTTTTTTGTACCGTTTCCCAAAACCTCCATTCTCTTTTTTTATGCCACCAGTGTTGGAATCTGATGTAAGGCAAGCCATACTCAGACTTAAAAATTCAAAGTGTCTGGTCTATTATATATTGAATGCCAGCATTTTCAAAAAATGTCTAACTTCACTTTTAGGACCCATTACCTCACTTATTAATAAATCCATGGAGGAGGGGGTTTTCCCCCAAAAACTTAAGATCACAAAGATTTTGCCCTTGCATTAAAAATTGGATCCAGAAAATCTAGATAATTTCAGACCAATTGCAATTGTCCTAGTAGTAAGTAAAATTTTTGAAATTATAATTAAAGACAATTTAATGAACTACTTTGAGGACAAAGGACTGTTTAATCAGTCTCAGTTTGGTTTTCGCAGAGGGAAGTCCACTATTCGGGCTTTGCTTACATTGATTGACAGTGTGGTTGAAGACCTGGATGAGGGTCGCTCAGCCTCGGTCACCATGTGTGACCTTTCGAAGGCCTTCGACTGTGTTGACATTGAGATTCTGGCTCAAAAGCTTGAATACTATGGCGTCAGAGGCAGTTCACTGAGTCTGATTGAATCGTATTTGGCAGACCGTGTGCAATATGTATATGTTAATAGTACCGAGTCTAATATGGTAACGGTTAATAGGGGAGTTCTCCAAGGATCCATCCTCGGTCCCCTCCTGTTTCTAATTTATATTAATGATCTGGTAAAGGCCGTCGATACGGCAAACTGCATTCTATTTGCCGATGATTCGACCTTGATCTCTTCGGACAAGGATATTGCAACTTTGAAGGTGATGGCTGACGCTGATCTTCAGGCAGTTGACCAATGGTTCGCCGCCAATAAACTTAAGCTTAACACATCGAAGACGAAAAAAATGCTAATAACATCCAACAAAAGAGCTGTAAAGTCACAGCCTGCTAAGCTTCTAGGTATCTTTCTCGATACCTTCCTAGCATGGTCGGCTCATATCGAGTATCTATGTTCCAAACTCTCGTCTCAAATCTTTGCATTAAGGCAATTAAAAGACTGCATTTCGCAGAAGACCTTAAAGACTATCTAATTTGCACTCTTTCACAGTCATCTGATCTATGGCGTGCTTCTTTGGGGTAACTCTTCAGATGCTGATCGAGTTTTTCGGCTTCAGAAGGCAGCAGTTCGTATTCTCCAAGGGGCTCCTCCTGGAGCACATTGTCGTGAGCTTTTTATTAAATTTAAGATTCTAACTCTGCCTTCCCTATTCATATACTACAACCTTCTGGAGGTCCATGCTGGTTTGCAGAGGTATCCTACTCATGGTGACTACCACTGCTACGACACACGCGGATCTAGCAATATTGTTCCACTTAAGTCTAGATTAGCCACTACTCAGAAAAATAAACTAAATTTGAACATATATAACATATTTGTGAACAACTATAACCGCTTGTATAAAGCTAACGCTAAGCAATTTACGATAAGAAAATTTAAGTTATCGGTTAGAAGCTATCTTTCCAGTTATTATTTTTTACTCAGTTGAGGAATTTCTATCGCATATCCCAAGAATATAGTGTATACTGTTAACTCAAGCAAATATTTTTATTTATAATTTTTTTTTCTATAAATATATGTTTATATACATATTATTTTTTCTATTTCTTGTTAAATTTATCAAATTGTTGTTGTATTTATATTTTCTTCTTTTTGTTATTGTTGCTGTTATTTCTATTTTGTTATATTACTGAGTTTCGACTTCACA
Source organism: Cylas formicarius (assembly GCF_029955315.1). NCBI lineage: Eukaryota > Metazoa > Arthropoda > Insecta > Coleoptera > Brentidae > Cylas > Cylas formicarius. The sequence goes on from NW_026844334.1 coordinate 15,765,536, forward strand.
AATACATGTATTTATAGGTGGTCAATAAACGATATCTATCTATTACCTACATTTTGAGGTTGGGACCCACTGAAGTTCAGTTAGTCGAGAGACTTGTTGGAAGTGAGGAAACCAATCTGTATTTTGTTGACAGATATTTCAGAAAACTGCCATTGCACAGATCCGTATTTGTAACCACTTTTATATTTTCCATACGTACACTACACTTGCTAGTTCTAGGAACTTCTTATAAAAAACAACTCAAAGGGAAAAAATGCATTTATAAAAAAGTTTAACTTAAATTTACATGCGACATAAAACGAATTATTAAGAGACTGCAAGTAAGGGAATTTCGGGTTTTAGTCGATGCACACAGGACCAAATCGCCAATTTATGACATCGAAGCAATACTTTTCTCAAAAAAAATATTTGGAAACAAAAATATTTGTTGTTGGATTTCCGAGCTCCAACGCAGTAAATTTGTTAAGTGAATTAAAGAGTTTCTCGGGGAGACTGGAACCAGTGGTGGAAGATGAACAAACTTACGTTTATAACCACTACTGCACCACAACTTTATTTAGAACACTGGACACGTGTTTCGCCAACCAAGTTGGCATCATCGGCAGATGATAAAAACTAGTTTATATAAACTGCCGATGATGCCAACTTGGTTGACGAAACACGTGTCCAGTGTTCTAAATAAAGTTGTGGTGCAGTAGTGGTTATAAACGTAAGTTTGTTAAAGAGTTTCTATTCAAGAGATTAAGTCATCTCGTCATTAATAAATTGGCTTTACATCATCCCGAGCTTCATCCAGTCTTAACTACAATCTTAAGCTAAGCTTAAAATCGAGCCCCAGGGTAATGTAGATTTTTTCATAATGTCCTCCATGGTGCACAGAAACCATTAAAACGAGCATATATAATTAAAAGGTACGAACAAAGCTCAGTCATGTTTCCTCTTCCCTCACTTTACTATTAAAGGAAGCCAAAAGCACAAAAACCACGACATTGCAGCGGAACAAGCACATAACTTTCATTTAAAGGAACCAACAAAGCTCAGTCATGTGTTTTCTAATATGAGAAACCTCCTGGACTCATAGGTAATTTTGCATAGATACTTCATGATCTTGCCAATTTAAATTATAAATCATACAATTTCTTAACCTCATTTGATTAAAGCTGTGTTTTATTTTATTAAATAAAAGTTTTACATAGGACACTACCGGGTGACAAGGAGGCATAAGATTTTGCAATGAGTATACCATATGTTTTTTATTTAAAATTTGACGGCTGCAATACCAATGGTGTACCTTTTTATACGACCTCCATGTTGAGATATAGTTTTCACAGTTATATATAAAACAATTGTTTGTTTGTTTTTATGGTGGTCATTCGTCTGTTACCTCTAATACCAAGATTAAACTATTTTTGTCGTAAAAATGGTGATCTGATCCTGTGTGTCCGCGTGATCGGGCGGCAACGAATATTTTCACCCTTGGCACCGGACCACTCACCGACGCGAAATAAAAAGCGTAACATCGAAAGCAACATCTTTATTGAAAACAGTGACATCTAACGACATGCTCCGTGCTACAGCGAACATACCTATACTGCGCAGAAGCGTTCGACGGCGCGGCCATCGCCAGCGCTTTGTAACGCGCCTGCTCATCGGTCGGCAGCACTATGTCGACCGATCGCGATCTGAGAGCGACGTTGGGCCCAACAGGCACTTCCAAACTGACGCCGGAATGTTGCAGTTCCTCAGTCTTTTTCTCCGATACTTTTGAGAAACACGAATCGACAGACGCTGCCCGGTCGCGTCTCAAATCGGGCACCTGCAGGTAGATATCGCGCACCACCAACCCCGGGATGATGGTGCTAACGATCTCGGCATCGGAAAGCCCCCCTTCAGAAGTAGCGTCCGATAGGGGCTCGGATGGCGCATCCGATACGTTCTCTAATGAGGTACCCGTCGGTTCTGCGAAAAAAGCCTCCTGCCGATGTATTGACTTTCTTCGGGTCTGCGTGGGTGTTAAGGGCACGTCGGACTCTGGTTCCGGCGGGAAAAATTCGATCATTGGTGATAGTCGAATGGGCGGAGGTGATTGTATCGGTGGTGACGGTATGGTGGGAGATAGCGTCACCGTTATGCTGCACTCGGGAGGCGGGTCGTCTTCGCACTCGCTGGAGGAATCACTCACGCTGATGGAAGGCTGCTGTTGCATGGGTGTCATTTCCTCCGGAGGGTGCAACCGGTTGTACTCTTCCACGCAGGTGCAATGAACGCATACCTGCAACATGAAGATAATCGTGAATAACGTGTGGGAAAGTCGGCATCGGAAATGTTAGTTGATTTCGTAAAAAAATCTGTTCAAATATCTTTACCAAAAATACTGAAATACTCTTAAGGAACAGGTATAAGAGATTTGGCAAAGCTGCTGAAAAGTCAAGCGGCCGTGTAGGCGTTAAAAATAATCCAGTGCGCCTCCAAGAGTGCAAGAAAGTGCCAAGATGGCCTATTCGGGTTAGGGAATCGTAATAATGTAACACTGATATGGATACCAGAGCATAGTGGACTAGAAGTTTCTGAGCGCAAGCGAATAAACGACTCAGAGGAATCTCGTAAATAGCTAATTCGAAGGGAGATAGATAATATAAAAACGATTGGGATACAATATTCATTACAAGAATTACTTATATTGTAAGAAATAACATTCCCTGAAATAGAACAAGATTCTGAACTACTATTAAGGCAATGAGTTTTTGGTTGAATCATTAATGAATACCTTATTTTGCTGGGCAAGGGTGTGAAATTTAATTGTACATATGTAATCGACCACCATTTCTGTGACGAAATTGTCATTTATCGAAACAATTTTGCAACAAAAAAAACGACAAAATAATTTATCTACGCAATAGTTTGATTAACTCTGAACGTAAGTGCTTGTTTAATGCGAGTTATTGAGATAAAGTTTATATACCATCTGAGCACTTACCGGACTTTTACCCCCGGACGATCGCCTCCTCTGGAACCTCCTCAGGGGCACTTCCAGGTAATTCCCAGATTCCTCGCTGCCCCCCGAATCAACGCTTCGAGACCGTTGCTCGGGAAACTGCGGCACCCGGAGGAGAGCATTAGGATCAGAAGACTGACCCGCGGCCTGTTGCTGCCTTTTCGCCTCCAGCTGGATCTCGTCAAAGGACGCGGATCGCACCTGTAATAGTAAAGTGTAAAAAATAGCTGATGTTTCTTAACGTATGATAATTAATCGTTAATCAATGTACCCCAGGTTCATAGCAAAATAGTTTAATGTAAATTAGTGAATTAGTTTATAAAGTAAAATAAAAAAAATGACCTCGCTTTACTTTCGACAGGTCGTCAAAAAAAGTATTTTATATCGACGTAGTCTATCTAATCAGCCGTAGTAACGTTTGGCAAATCTATCGTACTAATGCTTTTCACATCTAAGATTTTTTGAAAAATTATTATTATTTTTGGGAATAAATAATAATTAATAACTTTGGGTTAGTTGAGCAAGTCTCGTAATTCTTTCATTCTTCCAAATTTTTGAGTCTAATGAACATATATTGAAGAATATGACTTCCGCCGCCATTTTAATAATTTCATTTTTCTGGACTAAATAAAATATTATTAAATAAAAAAAATATTTATGCCATATAGATACGAGATATATTGAGAACACTGAAAAAAGTTAAGAAGAATGATTATGTGCATGGTCGAGTAATTTCAAAAGTCCTTTTAAATAAAAAGACCCTACGACGTTATACAATCAATATGGTTGACAATTCAGCAATTCGACAGTTGCCTTTTGGGTGTGGTATTTTCGGCAACATGTCAAAATACGCGCACAAAATATCAAATTTTCACGGTAAAAAAGTAATTAAAGTGATAGAGAATGAATGGTGACGTGCCTGTTTGGGCACCTCTAAGCTGCTCTGGGTTTTCATTTCCGCTCCAGTCGGCGTACGGGACCTCTTGAATGTGGTCCTCAGCCGCTGCATGTCTTAACGGGGAAGACCTGGCCGTCGACCCCGGTGCCGGGCCTCTTTCATGTCGATACTGCAACAAAACTGAATTTTAGGTGTTTGTATTTAATTACATTTGCCGTTATACTTTCTGTTCGATGCCTGCTATAGGAATATGAGTTTCTAAGAAACTGAACTCGATTTAAATTGGAATGCAGCCCATATCGATTTTGTGAGCCAAATGTTATTTAGAGGGGGACGGCGAGTAATGGGTAATCATTTCTTTGTGGTAAATGTTAACACTAATGGCTAATACTTTTTCACCTGTTTGTTTTGTTTTTGACAATTTTTGGAGGCGACATGCTTGTATATATCTAACTAACAAATATTTATTAAAATGGTAAGTCCTTGCAATGCATTTTGTAGTAATATTGTATATATCCGGCAAAAGAAAGTTTTATCTATCTTAAATAATTTGAATGTGTTTTGTAAATAAATAATAATTCGACAAGATTTTACATAAATAAAAAAACATTTTCATGAAGTAACGAAAATTATGAATTTGACTTTATCATTTCTATGACATAATAATAAAAATATTTCGGTAAATGGGAGTGTCTTTTTTTTTAAAGAGCATTTCATACTACATGCATATATTTTAATTTTACATGTCTATTTCAAACTTCTAAGTATATCAACTTAAATGTGCTTTTTTCCAAGACTTTTTCAGAATAATTAAAGAAAATATTGTTTGATCATCAAATAATAATACATGATTTCAGTGAGAATTATATTGGTAAATAAATTAATTGAACAACGAGAGGCATTTATACAAATGAATCAGAGAAAGAAAGAGAGAGAGAGAGAGAGAGAGAGAGAGAGAGAGAGAGAGAGAGAGAGAGAGAGAGAGAGAGAGAGAAAATACGATTCGCTCTCGGCTGGGCAAGACTGCTGTGGTCATTCGCCCATTTTCCGGCATCCGCCGAGGATTTTTCTTTTGGTCAATGATCAACTCGTAAAAAGAAGTATAAACAATATTTGCTCTCAGCTAGCAAAAAAGGATTTTCAAAGATCACAAATCAGGAATACGGACGCTTCTGGGAATTTGAAAAAAAAAAAGCAAAAAGTTTCGGAAATGGCCAACCAAAGTAATACTAGATTACCTAATATCTCTTTTCGTTTATAAAAGAACTTTTTCTAAGAAATGTGGTAATAGGGTTCTTGAAAAGTCGAAATAAATTTTGCAACTCACATTACCATAAAAGAAAATGCTGCTACAACTTGATCACCTTTTTAGTTTACAAATATGGCCGCCATATACTCCGTAAATCAATGAGAATTAACCAGGATTTTTTCAAAACTTTATCAAAAACTACGACAAAATATTCCTATCTATAATCTAAGGTAAGACCCCAGGCTAACAATGTGTTACACAATCACGTGTCTGGTGGAAACAACAATGTGTTTACAACTTCGGTTTTTGCAATGTATTAACGAACCTGCATAAAGCCTACCACGAAGACATAATTTTAGCACGCAATATGGATGCAAATGTTGCCTGATGTTGGGGAAGAGTTAGGCCCCGAGGCGGCTTACCCTCTCACTTTGTATGCGTCGGGGCAGACATTTTGTATGAGTATCCATTTCCATGGAGATAAAACTTGTCATCTGCGAAACCCCGAGATTGTACTTTAATAACCAAAAAACTTGCCCGACAATAAACAGAAAATAAATTAAAATAATTATTTGCTTTATTTATTTATATTTATTGAAAAAATGATTTAAAATATAAAAATACCACCACTTAGTAACGTAATCCATTAAATAAACTGGAATGGGTCCAGAAGTGTTGTCAATATCGATTTTGTAGAGCAATTTTTATTTAGAGACTGACGGGTAGTGATGGGATTCCTTTCCTTGTCAAACCCGTTAATACGAAGCGACTGTTTATGTTTGTTTCTGAAGTTTTCCACCATATTTTGTGGATAAATATTTTTTTACTTCTAATACTAAGAAATGATTTTAATCTTATTTTGAATTACGCAGTTGAGACATATTTTAGAAATAAAAAGTAAAGCAGTATTTGGGTATTCTCTACCTATCGATCTAGTTTTTAATTTAAATTAAATTTAAACAGAAAATTTCAATTTTTTTCTTTAAAATTGGTTGAATGTATATATATATATATATATATATATATATATATATATATATATATATATATATATATATATATATATATATATATATATATATATATATATATATATATATATATATATATATATATATATATATATATATATATATATATATATATTCTCACGTATTGATTCACGGATGGAAAAATGTGATGACACTATACTCCGGGATATCATCCGTTCGCTCGTTGAACTCCGACTGGAATCCTGCAAATCCTGCATCCGACTGGAATCCTGCAGACGTTTCGCCAAAATCTCACTTGGCATCTTCAATGCTCGCGCTCCGAAAACACTTCGAACACTGCAGCAAGTGTTCGAAGTGTTTTCGGAGCGCGAGCATTGAAGATGCCAAGTGAGATTTTGGCGAAACGTCTGCAGGATTCCAGTCGGATGCAGGATTTGCAGGATTCCAGTCGGAGTTCAACGAGCGAACGGATGATATCCCGGAGTATAGTGTCATCATATATATATATATATATATATATATATATATATATATATATATATATATATATATATATATATATATATATATATATATATATATATATATATATATATATATATATATATATATATATATATATATATATATATATATATATATATATATATATATATATATATATATATATATATATATATATATATATATATATATATATATATATATATATATATATATATATATATATATATATATATATATATATATATATATATATATATATATATATATATATATATATATATATATAGAATAGTATATTTAGTCTTGTACTAATAAAAAAATATATGTTGCTATTTTCTGACTATTAATTTCTTTCTTTCCTTCATCATTAAATAATAATGTGTACATTATTTCAATGAAATAAACAAACAACGAGAATGCTCAATTCTCATATTTGTATAAAGGAACAACAGAAAGACAAGAATCCCCATTACTTGCGGTCTTTTCCTATCGTAACATTTGCCTGACTTTTTTATGATGCTGTTGGCATTTCAAAAAATATCGACTCCTTAATGTGCCAAAATATGAAACAGGTCCTAAACCTATCTAAGCTTCAAGCACCGTATCGTACTCTATCCTCTAACCTTATAAAAACGCATAAAAATTAACGTCAAAAACATTTATTTAGAAGAATTATGAATATGAATTTTAGTTAATAACTCTTATTAATCAATACAATGTCAAACGCTCAATTTTGCTTATCATTTTCATAGTATGGTGAAAGGTGGAAGCAGTTACGTATCTACAATTATAACTTAGCTTTTGATATCTTTCACCAAAGGAGGAGCTCATTCAAACCAATCTTATGTATATTCATTCAAATGTTCGCTGTATATTTTTAGGCGTTGTATGAGAGGAGTGTCATACATACAGTGTCACTGGTCATTGGACCCCTTCCTGAAAATGCACTTCGTATTTAGAATGTTAATTAGTAACAAAAAATGAACCTAAACAGCTTTTGTTTGTATCAAAAATACAGCACAGCAATTATGCAGCAAAATTGGGTAAAATATATTCGTCCATTAAATTTACCGATTTAAATATACTGATGTATTTTACATGTAAAGCTTCGTTATTTTGCAATCAATATATTCCAGGAAAACTGTTTCGCAGTGCCCGACGATTATAAACAACCGATAAACGTTTTTTGCATTAAAAATAAAACAAAGAATTCAATTTTCGCAGTTAATACACCCACAGGAAAGACCAAGACCGATGTCCACAAAAGAGGATAAAGTTTTCAGTAAGGCTTTATTCTCGGCGAGCGCAAGGCTGTCAAGCATTGTTTTTTCGCCCCCAACTAGACATATTTCATTTCCGGATAATGGGACAACGATCTTGTAAAAGAAGTAGTAACATTGCAATTTAATAATGTGACAATAAAATCCCAAATTTTACCTGTAAGATACCCAGATATCTTTGATATATATGAGATAAAAATATGCAATTTCATGTGTTGATCGGATTGAATATTGCGAACATTTATAGCAAAAATACGATTGAATTGAGCTTTCGGTTTCACCGGAAATAATCTTAACTTTCTTATTTTAGTTAGAACACCATGTATATTTTTAATTTTTTGGACTTACTAAACAATTTTAAACAATTTTTGTCTAGCATACTTCATGTAGAAAATCAATAGTTTTTTTAAATACCAATACAAAAACCATATACTTACTACACCTATTAATTATTAGAAGACGCGGTGTCTATAACTGTTAAAATCTAGATTATCGTTTCTTTTGTTTTGAATCCATAGCCAACTACGCGACGCGTATGATTGTATATAGGTGACTGTGCCATTGTATTGATTTTCGTGCGAAAGCATTGGTAACAACATGGAAGTTGGAAGTTGAATTTATCATAATCAATCTTTGAAAAATCGGTTCGCGATTACTGCATTTTTTGAAAATGACGTCAAATTTTGTTTTTGTATTGAATTGAGTTTTGAATGAGGAGAAAGTAACCTTATTATTTTTTGTTCTGGCCTACTTTTTACCATTAAGAATATACAGGGCGTTCCATTTAAAATCACAAAGTTGAGGAGATTTGTTGTTTTTCTGCTGCTATTGTTCTTATACTACAAATGTTGTCATCCGGTATACATTTTTATTCAAAACCCTTGCGCAAATCACTAAATATACATCTTCAGCAATTGTAAGAATCGACACTGGTTCAGTTTATTGGCTATACTGTACTTCTACACATTTAAATTAAAATAATAAAAAAAATGATACTGAGCGATTTTGTTCGCGACCAAAAGAAAGGAGCCAGGGCAGAAAATTACTTCGATAAAGGTTGCTCAGTGCGAGGATTTTGGAAGTCCGGTGAAAGAAGGTATCACTAATTTAAGGAAAATTTACCGCATAGTATCGAAACGCTTCCCATAAAGACACAGCTTGACGGGTAATTTATACTTGCCCGTTTCCAGCCCCCGTAGAATTCCAATTTCTTTCTCACTGCCTGTTCCCCACCCCGAAGAGCTTCGGCATTTTGATTTATAGGGCTTACTCGCTCGAATAGACGTTTAATTTTGAATCGACATATACAGGGTAATTTATGCTAATCGGCCTTTCAAACTTTCCGGATACACGGATTATTTTTAAAAATTATTTTCAAATTGCCAACTTCGAAAATTAAGACTGAAACCCGATCCCCGATCATAGACGCTCTCTAAACGTAGGAAATTTGTTTTTTAATATGTCGCTGTTTTCAAAACGTTTATTCTATTGTAGTAAAACTTAATGTTTCTTAAATAATTGTCAAATTCTAAACTTAAGTTATAAAAAAGTGCAGAAAATTTTATATTCAACCTGCCATCTCATAAAGCGTACGCAGAAAGTTGAAAAACAATGTTTATTTTTTTCATTTTTGTTTAATATTAATATTGTTTATTTAATTTACTATTATTTATTATTACTTCTATAGCATCATGAGTAAATCCGTTTATTTCTCAATGACAATGCAAACTAAAATTTTCTTTCTATCAAACTAGAATAGTTTCAGTAAACAAGCCAGTACGGAGTGTTTGAGTAATAGTAATAATATTAATTTGTCATACATAACTCAAAAATGATATTGTTTATTTTTTCAAAGAAACTTCCACAGGCTAATGTAATACATTCTATAAGACTTCTGAATTCATCCTGCGCCTGTTTTTGTTGACTGAAACTGGCTCGCATTTTATTCTGTACCTGCTTTTATATTGTTTGAGGGGCGGAGCTAATTAAACCACGTCTCGTATGACTGATTCCCATGTTGGTGACAGGTAAAGACCTGAGTCGCGGTTAAGATTGTTAGGTTGCTAATAGATTTCTATAGACTCTCGGATGTTTCGTTGGTAGAAGAAATGATTACATGCAAGAATTTTAGTTTTTCCGAATAAAATTTTATGTCCGGTTTCGTGATTGTGTTCTGTTACTGCTTATGTGTTTATTTGTCTTAGCCTTAAGGCTTTTTCAAATTTTTTGAGCCTAGTTGATATTTTTCGTCCGGTTTCTCCAACGTATTCTTTGTCGCATATGCATAAAATTTTGTCTTTGACAGATCGAAGATGTTCAGAGATTTATGGAGAAGTGGATGATTGGCGAAACGTTAGCTATTTCGAGAATTCAGAAGTTTTATAAAAAGATATTGTTTATATTTATTTCTCCATGTTTTTCCTTTACCTACCTAATAATTTCATGCTGGTGTTTGTCAACAAACATTTTTTAAAATGGTAAATTCTTGTGTGGCATACGTTTGTAGTAATATAAATGTCGAAAAGAGAAAATTTATTTCATTGGGTAAGTGAAGGATTGCATTGCATATTACACAATCTAATTTTGATTTATAAAGTTTATTAAGTAAATAAAATATACGATAACATAAATGAAGTCTTGAAATATAAGAATGCATATTAGTCCGTTTTACTTGGAAATAAACAATAAATCAGGACTTAAGGCGGATTTATCGATTTTGTCGGAAAATTGTTGAAGAAAAATTGAAGTTTGAAAGTTGTCCTAAGAAATAAAACATATTTGGTCAATACAGATATAGATGAATATATCTGTTTTTTTTTAAATAACAGTCCTGCAAAAATACATACTGTTAAAACCTTCGAAAGGCTAAATGTTAAGAATTTCAGTTAATTTTAATTTTTATAGTTTTTTAAGGAAATTAGCTTATTATAAATTTCATTTTATACAAACACCTATTTGCAGAATTAAATTTCTGTTTAGAATATATCACTAAATAAAATAATTACACAACAAACACCGATTCCCATTTATATAAAAAATAAAAATCCCCGTTATTAACTGCATTTTTCTGTTGTCAAATTTGCCTCCGATACTAATGAGTTCGTTATTGACAATCTCTTCCATAGCAACGTCATGTCGACCGAAAACCGTTTTAAATGCATTTAAATTCTCGATTGGTTCGATAAAATTCGGCGAACCTGTCTGTAAACGCGTTTTCACACCGGTGTAAATAATCCATTAAGTAATCCGATAATGAAAAAGTTCTGACAAAGTTCGGAAGTGCCATTAAACTCTGCCGACGTTAAATTGATACTTTGGTCCGGATACGCCCCGCGGAATTTCAATAATTTTCACCCCTCTAATATCGGCTCTAAACGGGGAATAAGATCATCACATTCGGCGGAATTGATTTTAGCAAACTTCCACTGTAAACTGATAATAACAGCTTTCACAAGTGTGAAATCAACTAGCTTTATAACGCTGCAGAAGAGTTAGTCTAATTTCGCATTGTGCTGAGTTGGTGGTCAAAACAAAGCGTTCCGCGTTCCGTATGCTCCAACCCAAACAGGACCGGTCCCCTTCTCGGGGAGGCGACGCGAATATTCCACCTCTGTCACAAGCAGGCACTGCGTTATATAGAAGCCGAGCGCCGGGCCCGCTATTGAGTCAGTCGAAAGGCGAAACCCGAACGCGCAATGTATGTAAATAGGTATGTTGTATAAATTATTAGTAGTGTGTAAATAGTGACTTATTTTGAAAGAAATAAAGTTTTACAAAGAGTGAATCGTTTAACTTTAGCGTCGCGTTTAGCGAACGCGAACAATTTTTGTCAATAACAAGATAAATGACACGCCTGTGAACCGAATAGTGTTAAAGTACATAGAGGTCTTTAACATTGAAACAATTTGACCATCCCAGATGTTATTGTTTTTAAAAAATGTTATCGTTTTTTCTTCTACAAAAATCCTGATAATTTATATATTATATATTCATATATTCTACTATTTGTACATTTGGTAAATTGTTATTGAAATACTTAAATTATTATTGCTAATAATTTAGACAAAAAAATGTAAAACAAGTTTATTGATTTTGAAGAAAAATTAAAGTTCTGAGTCTATTGCGTTTTTAAGGATTTTAAAGAAAAATTTAAGTTCTGAGTCAATTGGGTTTTCAGGAATTTTGAATAAAAATGAAGCTCTGAGACAATTGCGTTTTTAATTCTCAACCCTTCATTTTAGACATTCTAATTTACATTAAAATTAATTTTATTTGACATCCCTTTTAACAAACATATATTATATCGAAACAGGTTATTATTTGGCCGCAATGCACTCTAATTTGGTAATTTGTTTTTTAACCTCGGCATATACCACGGGCTGCAGCAAAATCGATTTGCCGAATTGGATTCGTACAGAGAGATTATAGTTCCACTGAATAATTAAAATTAATATTCTGAGTAAATATAACGTGATATAATTCGGTTCAATTCCATTTACGACGAAAATTGCATTTTCTGGACGTTCCGAATTTATTCAGTGAACCAAGACGACGGGTAATATTTGCGTTGAAAATATTTCAATATTCCTGACGTATGACATAAAGAAACAAGGTTGTCGCGATAAATAGGCCAAAAACTCTATAAATTCTCGGTATTTTCCTTAACCCAAATATAACCGAAACTTTTCCAACTCGAGACATTTATTTTCCGTTTTTAAAACTAACAAAACTGCGGATTGTCCTGCAATGCAGTAAAACGTTTCTGCCACTTGGGCGTCCAGGAATCTCGCCACAAATATATAGGTATATGACCGGCAAAGTCTAAAGTTAAGGTTTTCTTTACAAAACATAGATATTGTATAGAATGACTAAGAATTTCTGGCAATAGATTAAATGTTTTTTTTCTTCCCTCTAAAATATTCAATTATGATGATGTGATGTGATTTGATGATGATTTGATGTGATATTTTTCGTAGATTTTAGCCACGGATGTTATTTTGACGTTGGTCATTTCCGACGGTCATGTTACACGTCACTCAGTAAAGATATTCCTGTTGTTCTGCAAATATGTTTTTTCACTCATCCGTTGAGCTCGGTTGCCGCTAAAACCCGTAACAGAATTAAAATATAAGTTCCCGCACTCTCTGTCGGACCTTTGATGTGTCTTTGAAACGGGCCGCGGCCGCATATTTACATACGCGGGGGTTTCCAAAAGTATTATATACTTAAAAATAAATAATATGACACTCTCAATAAAGTTATTTCAATATTTAAATATGTTTTCATAGGAATTAATGTTTATGAATTAATTCATGTTCTACCACAAAGTTTAATAACTCCTTTAATCGAGCTGAACGAAAAATTGAACCCTTAAAAAAGAACAAGGCTTGATTCCTATTCTTATCAGTAAATTCCACAGAGTGTTTCAAATATGTAGTTCACTAAATTCGTATTTTTTCCATGTTTAGTATATTAACACTATTGATTTTTAAATTAAAAAAAAACTTTCAAGCCTTGTTATTTTTTAATGGTTTAATATTTCGTTCGGCTTGGTAGCTTCTATTTCAAAGCTTTGTAGTAGAGCATGATTACATTAAGTCTTATAAAATAAATTTAAATATTTGATACATTTTATTATAATTATATATTTATAATTAGTTAAACAGTTTAAATGCAAAGCAAGAGATTAAAATTTTGTTTATATAATTCTTCTTCTTCTCCTCGTTCCTTCTCCTAACGGAGGTTGTTATTATCATAGCTGTCCTAATCTTGATAACAGCTGCTCTGAATAGTTGGTTTGATGTCATTCCAAACCGTTCCCTTAAGCTTTTGAGCCAAGAGGTTTTTCTTCTCTCTTGACTTCTTCTGCTCTTGATCTTTCCTTCCAATTTTCTTCTTTTTAGAGAGTTAATTATTTCCTCCTGTTTCGCTGGAAACGCCGTCAGTCCAACGGATTTTCAAAATAAAGTAATGTTGAAAAAGATTAGCATCGCATTAGCATGAGTCTGCTCCATTGTTTTTTTCTTACACTATCTATCTTGTGTTGTCTATAGTAAGAATTCTGTTAACATTTACTTTCTTTTTAATAATCATGTATTTAGTTTTCTTAAGGTTCATGTTTAGTCCATATCTTTCATATGATTTACCCTCCGCAGCAGGGTTTGCAGATCTTCAAGCTTGTCGGTAACTATAATGGTGTCGTCCGCATAACGTAAGTTGTTTAGAATCTGTCTGTTTATGGTAACACCCTCCTGTCGTTTATCCATAGCTTCGCTGAAAATTGCCTCACTATATTCGTTAAAAAGTATCGGAGAAAGAATACAGCCCTGACGCACTCCTCGCAGAATCTGTTTGGTTCCAGTAAAGATTCGCTATGATTCTGATGTCCCGACTATCAATGTTTATGTTCTGTAATATTTCTATAAGTTTTTGGTGTTTAACTTTTCAAAATCAACGAAACAGGTATAGACAGAGCCTCTCTAGTCCCCATACACTAAAGCCTAAGTGCCTATCGCTGATTTCGGAGACCAACTTAGCGAATATTTTATTATGAATAATTCTCAAAAACACCTTCAAAATGTGACTCATAAGAGCTAACGTTATAAATGTAGATGAAAGCCACTGTCTTGGAATAACTCCGGTTGAGTATATGATATTAGACATTTACAAGGATCATAATGGTATCTTCATCTATATTTTAGCCTCCTCAGCATGGCTAAGAATCAGTTCAGGCCGATCGTCATTGAAAAAGTCCAGCAAATCAGCTGTGGCTTGACATCCGAAATAATACTGCCGTCGGAATTTCTCAATTTCTCAATTTCTTCATACCGGTTATCTCTTTCAGCTTGCTATGCAGATTGAAGCAGTCATATCTTCGATCTTATTCTTCCACTTCATCACACTCCCTCCTTATCCAGTCTTCTTTGGCAGATTTAATTTTTCTTTGAACGATGTTGTCGATTTATTTATATTTGATGCTGTTATTTTTATTCTTACGCCTTTCGTCCATCCAAGTTTGTCTTGCTATTCGTTTTTCTTGACCTGCTGTTAATAAAGCGTTTTGTATGCCATACCATGTCGTTAATGTTAGAAGTTAGACTTTTTGTGTCGTTTGCTGAAGTACGCCGTGCTCTTTAAGTTTGCTTACATCGATTCTACATTTATTTATTGGTTGTTTCAATATTTTCAGTCTAACTTGAATACTGGAGCGCTACGGGGTTGTGTTTTGGCAAATTTAACAGAGTTCTTATGTCTGTCTCTTATCAAAATAAAATCAATCTGGTTACCCACTATGTTATTTGTGATGTCTGCCGGAGATTTCCAAGTCCATAATCTGCACGTGGGCAGCTTGAAGAAGGTGTTCATAATAACGAATTTCTCCATTTGGCAAAACTTCACCAGCCTACTTCCTCGTTCATTATACCCTCCCAGGCCAAAACCTTCCAACGCAACCCTCAACTTACTCCTGTCCAACCTTGGCGTTAAACTCACCCATAATTATTGTTGCTTCGGGATTTTTGGTATTTTTCAGGGCGGTTTCGATTTCTTGGTAGAAGTTATAGATTTCCCGTTTCTCCTTGTCTGCTGTAGGGGTGTACACCTGAATCTTATTGACCTGAATCTAAAATTTGAGCATCATTACACGATATAACAAGGATATAAAACTGCGTTATTTGAGTCTTTGCCCACAATAACTGCGACACCATAACGATGAGCTGGGTTGTTGTTTTCAGAAAAGTACATCATACCATTCCTCGTTAGGTACCTTCCTGACCCTGACCACTGGACATCACTGATACCCAAAACATTAATATTTAGTCTTTCTGCGGCTACATTCTCCAGCTTTCCCGGTGCATGAAGGCCTCCACGTTCCATGTAGCAACTCTCATGGTTAACACGGGGATTTTTCGCACACTCTGACCATCTAAGGTTCTTAGGACTGAGGGTCATTTGTATTTTGTTTCAAGCCATGATAATTGTACTAGGAAAGACTGTTCAAAACTGCTATAGTCACACTTATGGCATTCCAATAATGAACCGGTCCAGAATAACTTTCTATACGCCTCACCTTGGTACTACTGGTGGTAGCTGCAGCCATCCACCAGGAATGTTTCTCGACCTTCTGGTCTAGATCCGTACTGTCCTGTCTTGACTGGAGGAGCGAACATCGCATCATCCAGCCCTGGGTGTGAGGACCAGTGCCCCAGTCACCCTCGAACAAAGGTACTACCTCTCCAAATACCCTTAATTAGATTTGTTTTGTAATTAACATAATAGGAGTAACTAAAAGAAAGCCTATATCAATTCGCAAGTACTTTATGGTGTTTTTGGGTTTTTCGGAAGTGAATCAACTGAGCCATAAACAAATGAACAAGTATAGCTACCCAAATGTGTTGATTTGAACATTCTGACTGACATCCGAAGCTTGCAATATACACCCATCTTTCTTAAGAGATTGAATATACTATGAAATATAGCGGTAAGCAAGAAAATCAATTGAGAAAGTGGGCTACTGGATTTTTCTTGGAAAGAAAGAGAAAAAAGCCTTTAAATTAATATTACTTGGCCTCATCTAATGGTCAACGAAAAAAAGACAGCCCCTCGTTTAATTTATTGCCACAACTTTCCACTTCACAATACGTCACAGACATTTTGCTCACTTATTTCGGTCGCCGAGTAGAAGACGTGCGACGTTCATTGCAAACGCACCGTGTACATTGTCGACGGCGTCCACTAAAGTTCGCCTACTGCCAACCTACTGCGAGATAGGCGGCCAAACAGTCTATCGGCGGCATGTTGCCGAGTAATATATTATTATTTATTTATTATATATATTATATATTTATTTATATGCTCTACCTAGGCATGGTTTAATAAAAAATAAAACTAACAAAAGTTGAGGGATTCTCCTAAGCCGGTGGATATGTTGGCAAAAATAGCAAACTTTAGAGAACAATAGTTGCCTCATTCGAAGCACCTACCCACACATTCGCCACAACGGCGTTGCTGCTATTGAGAAGCGAAAACCGGTAAATGGTAGATTTGATTTTTCGTAGATTGGTTTGTGCAGTTAAACACTGGGTGTGCCTAAAAGTAAAAAAAATAAATTTAGTGTATTTCGCTGATCGGTTTGGCAAAGTTTAATTATGCCATCGCATTGCTGCCGTGTTTTTTTTTACTTTTACTTTTTTATTTCAGAATACTATAGAAACCTTAATGGAACATTTATTATCCTTAGTAAATCTAATGTATTCTATACGAGAGAAACAAAATTGTGACATCTAGTAGAGTCGTGTACCCATATATTTGGCAAAAACGTTGGGCAAATATTAAAACAATATTTAATAAACCTCTTTGAGAAATTTTTTCTCTGGATAATTTCATCAACATATGCAGCGTCTAAGAATTTGATGATTCATTGATGATTTCTTATAATTTAGTTTTTTGATGAACAAAAATTGAATCCGGTGATCCGGTCAGTAATAAGTTTCAAAATACCCAATCGCAAAAGTCAGTCACCCGACATTTCGGTCAGCAGTTATGTAATATCCCCTGTACAAACAATCTGGAGCTATAAAAGAGACAGTATTCTTTGAGGTGATGCGAACAATAGATTTAAAGCGAGTGAGTCAACCTATTTTGTAAACTATAAAACTAGTCTATTCCGGGTCAAATTGGTTTATCCGTTTGAAGGAAAGGAGCACAAACTATTATCATGGAGATTATACTCTGGATTCCAAACTTTGCTGGTAACTTATATACGGTGTGTGCCGTAGAAAGGTCTTAAAACGTTGACTTTCAAACTTGGACAATTGAATAATGCTTTTGCTCTTTTAGAGACATCAAAAAATTACCCATTAATGGTCGGGGTGTCTGAGAGAGGAGTAATAATTTTGGCGGCTTGACATGTATATAAACTTCACGGCTAATGAAAAATTCCGTTCGTCTCGCCAACATGTTTCTTCTTGTTCTGAAGTTAATGTCAGTTAGTGGAATGAGTGTAACTTCATTTCATTAATTGATATAAAATTACAACGCTATAATATATTTTTGAGTTAAGACGTGGGAGTGGTTATTAATAGTGCTCCAAAAACCATAAAATTCGTGTGAATTATGCATTGTTAATTTAATAAAAGCATAGCTTTTTAAATTCATAATAGAATGAACAGTCACTTAGCAGAAAAGAAAGATTATAATCGAGACATTGTTATAGCGATAAAGCGAGGCGATTAGAAATAGGCGCACGCGAAAAATCACTTTGTACTTCATTAAGAGACCATTTCACTCCGTTTTCTTCGATAATAGATTGAGATAACGCCATTATTGGTAACGACGAATATATAGCAAAACGTCGGAATAAGAAGTCTTTTGTGTACCAAAACGGCTATATATTCGGTAGTATCAAAATATCTAAAAATAAAATATCGCGAACTACACTGTCGCAAAAGACCTTCCACAACAAAAATTAAATCCATCGCAAGCTAATTTGAAACTCCTTTCGCGAATCGTCACTCGACGAGAAAGGCGGAAGGAAATATTCAGCCGAAATTGTCGGTAATCACTTTTTGCGACCGACACCCTCTGCAATAAATGACGGAAATTTAATTTGATTTATTTATATTTTTGAGCGTGATTTTCGCTGTCGCTTGCAAAAAGGAAACATCCAAAAATGATACCAAATACGATTTCATCTTTTTAGTATCACAAAAGACTGTCGAGATACCCTACTCTCAAAAATACAGATAGCTTGAAATGACCATGTAATTTACGAAATTGTGCAAATATCAAAATAAGAGACGCGCCATTAAAATTTTCACAAAAATGTAATAAAAAATTTAATACTTCTCAAAAATACCAGACGGGAGAGCAAATTTGGGATGCTTTGCATATTATTCTCATATAAATATAAATATAAATACTATTAATAGTATTTTTTTGCAATTAGACACAGGAATAAATTAAACTGCAAAAAAGGAGCTGAATATAGTTGAGCCCCTACGATGAATCCAAATTAGGTATTTTAATATATTACTTCAAAATCATGTCAGGAATGTGTTTCGACATTTTCATAATTTCGCCTAGTAACTTTCTCATATTTTTAAAGAAGAATGATTTTTTCCTTGGTACTATGTAAATAATGTGATATATATTCTGGAGACAAATTTATCCCCGAATGTAGGATATTCATATATAGAAAAACGTTGGACAGTCCTTGGTAGCTTAATATAACGTTAACAATGAGTTTAGTGTCCATGCACCAAAAAAGAGTTATATTAAATAATTTTACAGTAACCTCAAAATGTTATTTCTATTTATGAGCACATCTTTGTTTCATCAACCTTCCGTTTAAGTAGAAAATTTGAATGTATTTGAATTGCAAACATACTAGACTACAAGAAATGTAAGTCTCCCTCAACACAGTCGACAATGATCTCATTTTCTTGCGCTAACTTTAAAAACCTTATAGCTTTAAGCAATTTTAGTTTATGCTTCAAAATAAGTGCCAACAACAAATTTCTGGTGGCACAGGGGGAACCAATTTTTAAACCGCAATATGTTAGCTGCGTGAAGAAAGTAACATTTAATTTTTAAAATGTATTGAAATAGTTTAATATGCAGCGTATCATACCCTGTCATGTGATATAAATGCATAGACTTTCGAACATAAATGACAAACTCAATTTTGTGTCGGGTTTTTTGAATCAGATGCCGAAATCTACACCCAGAAGACACCCGACAAGTTGTGACAGTCTTTGCTCTTATCATCCAGTTGGCTATCTTGGTGCGTGAAACAACACCTTGAATATTTTATGTACTCCCAAACTATCTCCTCAACTTTAATATGTTTAACATGCAGTTCTGTCTTCTGATCTTATAAAAATAATTATAAAAAATTATGATTTTTTTCTCTATTATCTTTTGAACATATGAACATATCGTAAAGATAAAAAAATTGACTTTTTTTACTTCACTTGTATATTTTTACTCAGGGTGAAAGTACTTTGCATACCGATTTCAAACATATATTTGTTATGTAATATATAATTCAGTATACGTTTTCCGGAAAAACGTTGGTGATATTCGCGTAATAAGTGGATACCATTTCATTGTTTGAATAAAAAAAGCAAATTATTTTACGTCTTTGATCTTCAGTTTCTAGAAATTATAATTATTAACTGTGATACTATTAATATCTGCTAACGTGCAATCAAAACTTATAAATAATGTTTTGTTATGGAAGGCATAAATAATGGTGATTCCTAAACTCTATTTATGAATAATAAATTCAAATTATTTCAAAAACGACCAAACCGAACCCCAAAAAATTCTATACTTTTGAAATCGGGTTAGAAACCCATTTCAGCAAACGTAAAAACATAGAGAGTTCCATTTACCAAAGTGAAATTTTTTGTTTATTTAGTACGTCCAGGAGATAATCGACAAAACACCATACAAATTTAATGAAAAATTATGTAAAAAAACTCTGGATAGTGGATGTCAAAGTGTAAATGAAAATCCTGTACACCTCGAATGCGTTGACGCGCGATAGTGAATCGTTGAAGATCAAATACAGCAACCTGGATTAACTAATTAATTAATCTTGAAGATAATCAATCAATCAATACTAATAACATCTACGTAAGTGTAAGTGTGAGCGATAATAGAGCTGCATGTCATCAGCAAAACCTTGTATTTTGCATAAAATAGTTCATTTAAGATCAGGTGGCCTAGATATCCCCTATAACTTTTTTATAACCTAAAAAAATATATGACGCAATAGTGTCATGAGTAACCACAGCAAATACAAAAGGGCTAAATCATTTACGAAATACATATTGAAAAACACTGTCTCACATCTCCTTTGGAGACCTATTACGTTAACAAAATGCCTGTCCGGTAACTTCTTTTATACAACTGACCGGGTGTCACGCGAAAAACGAGTAGGATAGATAAAAAGAAAGCGGAATCATTTAAAAGCAATGACAAATGGGCGGATTATGACAACGAAGCCAGATCCTCGAAAGATAAACATAACGTTGTTAAATGTCATTTGGGAGAGAGGCGGTTAATCTGGAAACTGTCTCCTCGGCATATAGCTAGCCATTTCCCACGTAAATTATGACGTCATTTGTATAACCGAAGGACCGAGATGGAAATATGTAGTATCCCGGTAAAATATCGGCCGACAGGTCTGAAATATGAAAGCTAATGGGGCCCGTGGTTCATTTTAAGCAGGGCTTTTAGTTCGTTTATTAGTTTCCGCCGCAGATGACGTTTCCGAAACAAAATGAGTAGAAGCATACACTCGTGCCTGCCAGTGAAAAGCATTTTTTAATTTTTCGAACGCACCATTTTCCGTTTTAATTTTTTGAATTTAATAGAGCCACCGACTTAGTCGAAATAATAGAGCTGTACAGTTTTACGCGACCCTTTGTTCTTTTAAAACGCCCTGCGACTTGTTCCTGGTATATTTGCGAGATTAACTCCTCACGTTTTTGTTGTATAATAAATGTGGACGATCTTATCCCGGCCGAATTCACGGATTCCAACACTCAACACAATTCTCTCGCTGATGAGGGTTTAGCACAATCGCAATTTTTCTTCTACGCGCCTTAGCAAAAATCGTCAGATAAAAAAAAGCTGTTCACGCAAGGGCCTACAATATGAAGATGTCGTCGCGAAAAACTTTTTCAACGTTACATTGCAGTTGGGCTTATAGTAAGTTAAATTTATTTGGTTTGAAATCTTTTCTAATCCAAGCCACATAGAATGACTTTTTTTTGTAAAAAATATGAAGAGCTTAAAATCAAAACGAGAAATCCGTATGGATATATTAATTGATAGGTCTTCCGAAAGTGCAGGAAAAATGTAAAATCTCAATTATTTCTATTTTCAACACTAGCCCAAAGCAAAGACGGGGTTTTATAATAAACATCCGATATTTCGAAGGACCATTTCTCAATCATTTTTAATAGAGGGTTAATTTGTTTTTCTATCAAAATTTGAATATTGTTTTACTTTTTTTGTCAATTCAAGAGGCATCCGTAAGATGTTTAAAATAGTTTTGAAAGAAAAAAGAGATACGCCAGCAATTGCTCCTATAATAATCATTATTATCGAAATTCACATTTAATTTTTAATAAGTTAGCTATTTTTGATAAAAAACATCGTTTTCGTGTGAAAAAAAGCCATTTTCACGCGCGACGAAATGGCTAAAATCTTGACATTGTTTCTTAGTATCTAAAATTAGTAGACTATTTTTTATTAAAGGAAAGTTACTTACTGACAAAATGGTATGCAAGAAATTATTAGTAGGAATTATTAAAACGAATCACTCTTTACTAAAATCCCTATTCCTGAAACTCTCAACATCCTTTCAGATATATTAAAATCCGAGAATCTGGAATTAAAAAACACATGTTTTTCTTATAACGGTAAAATTTTTGAACAAACGTCGAGAACACCTATGGGTTCTCCATTATCACCAGTCGTCGCGAACATATTTATTGAGAAGAAAACTCTCGACACCTTCCATCTAAAACCAATGATGATCAAGAATCCCTACTAGATTTTCTTAGACATTTAAACTCTATAGACCCTAAAATACCTTTTATCATTGAATTAGAAACTAATAATAACCTCTCATTCTTAGATAGTCTCATCAATAGAAAATCAGACCTAACATTGCACACAGAAAACCTACGCACACAGACCGATCCCTTAGTGCATTGTCACATCACCATCCGACCCAAAAATCATCCGCTCTCTTGTTTAGAGAGCCGTAAAACTATCTCAGCCCGAGCCAATAAACCCTGAATTAAAACACCTTACCTCTGCTCTTCTCTCTCAAAATACACTTTACCAAACCCTTCCAATAGCAATGAGTCCGAAAGCAATTCCACACCAGTCACTGTTGTCTACTTGTCCAAAAATTTCTCAACATCTTTGATCCGTCAAAGACAACATTCCGTTTGAGATGCCAGCAGTTTACAGCATTCCATGCATACGCGGCAAAGTATACATTGGAGAGACCGGACAAAAAAATAGCAACTAGGCTCAAAGAACATGAAAGAATCTTAAGACTAGGACAAATAAACTCATCGGCAGTTACCGAACACAACCACGAAACCGGACATAAAATTTTATTCGGTAAAACTAAAATTCTTGCATGTAATCAATTCTTCTACCAACGAAAAATCCGAAAGTCTATAGAAATCTATGAGCGACCATACAATCTTAACCGCGACTCAGGTCTCTTTCACCAATATGGGAATCAGTCATCGGAGACGATGTTTATGCCCCTAATTCGGCTCCGCCCCCCTCAAGCAGTATATAACCAGGTAAGGGGTAAAATGCGAACCAGTTTCAGTTAAGGTCTGAAAAAGACAACAGGATGTTTGGCGAAACGTTAGCAAGTTTGATTCAACAAAAACCGATGCAGGAGGAATCCAGAAGTCTTGTAAGTAGCATTACAGTAGCCTGTGAAAGAAAAATTAAAAAAGGAATTATTAAAAATGTTTGTTATCTCTTTTCGGCACTCCTTTTCTTCCAATTTCCAACACCCCAACACATATTAAAAAGAAAGCACTTGAGGACCGTTGTTCATATGAACGTTCTTTCTTAAAAACACTTAAAAATTCGAGAATAGGTAGAAATATACTTCTCACAAATATTAGATAGTAGATTGTGTTTTAAAGACAGGTTCAAAAAGAGTTAAATCTATTACGGATTAAAAATTGTGAAGTGAATACAAATGACAAATGGGACAAACTAGTAAAGCTGTCAAAAATCTATATTTTTCATATCTCCATGTAATGAAGTAATGAAGAAAAGTAAATCCACATGCAAAAGGTCTACAAAGCAAAAATAGGAAGCATTCTTAGAATACTTAAATTGTATGCAGTACAATCCGAATAAATATAAAAACAAATTAAATCCATGTACTCGCACTTTATGTATTTTTTAAAAGAAATTTGACCTATTTAGATCATGCTGTGATCGAATCAATTTCTTTAGTCCATGAAGCACGTGTTGAGTTTACAGCCTATCAGGTCTAAAATATTTCTGGGATAATATTGTGGGAATCGCATCCCAATTTCGTTGGTTTCGAGCCGTGCTGAATCTCCGATTTGACTGAAAGATAAACACCAAAAAGAAATACGACAGAGAAAAGAATACAAATGTCGTGGATATTCAGTTTATTCGAATAAGAGCGGGCGCCGCAACAAAGCGAAAAACAAACGACCTTTTACTAGAACGTAAATTACATTTTGGCGAATCCCTGTTCAGTATGCTTGTTATTGTTAAAGCAAACAATAGAAAGTGCTTTTTCGAGAAATAATGCGAAGTTTGAGTTTGCCAAGACCCATTTCGATCAGTAGGCGATATGTTGGATCAATTTTTGAAAAATTGAAAATGTAGTACATAATCATCAATAAAAAATAAATATTTGCTCACGTACCTAGATAATACCGATTTTTGCGATCATCACTCACCAAAATGTAATAATTCTAATTTTATCGAGGAACTGACAATTTCTGTATTAAAGGTAAATTTGGCATTTTAATTCGTAGGAAAATCTGTAGACAACTGCTTAATTCTCGAAGTATAATTTAATTAAATCCAATTTTAAGAAATATTTTTCTCTTTAAATTTTTTTGATTTTTTGTTTTTTCTCGCCATCATTTTAGAGGAATCCTAAGCAGATATTAAAATTATAGAGTATTAAAAATATACGGCAGATGAAACATATCTAATAAACAAATTTAATTATTTATGCATGAAGAGAAATTTCATAATATATATTGAAAAAATTGGGGTTTAATTATGTTTCCCGATACAGTTCAACAACCAATACTACTTACAAAGTCGTTTTATTATCCTGGCTTGCTAAGAAATAGACTATAGTGTAAACCTTAAACGTCCCCATCAATATTTCATTGCTTAAAGTTTGTCTTAATTACTTCGCCAGTTTTTTAGCATAAAACGGAGTGGAAAACGTTTCCTTTATTGTAGCTTTGGTCAAATTTTTTGCATAGCCTTTTCTACCCGACGACTTGATTCTTAATTTTAGCAATTTTAGTTGACGAATTTAAAGTATAACTTAAAATAAAATTTCGTTTTGGGAGATTAAATACCAAATGCTATATTGCCGCAAGTTTGATAAACACCATTTCGAGCGAATGTTCAAATGATGAGTTGAATCATTTAGGTAGATTTTGAAAATCGATGACGTGACATTTAAAATTTTTGATTTTCCGCCTTGGTTGTTGCCAAAGTATCTTCAAAGTTGCAACGCTGGCGTATACGTTTCAGCAAACATCCATTGTCAAATTGCAGGGTATGGTAAATGTACACTGGCGCCACTCTATCCACCATTCATTGTTTAATCTGCACACAATGCTCCTGAAAGTTAGTTAGCTATTAGATTAGAAACTTTGGTTGCATTAGGCGCAGCAAAGTTTGTGGGTGTTTGGATTTCCTTGCGTCTACGTAAAGATGTGTCTCGATATGGCACGCCGCCATAATGTGAAAACGTAATTTGATAAATTTTACCAACAAATTAAGTCACGTGCGGCGTTGTTGGCGTAATGGAGAAAAACATCACTAGGTAAATAAAACTTTTAAGGGCCAATGCTTTTCGCGCACGTATCTCATACCTCGGGTCGCCAGAGTTGTATATTTCACACCCGAAACGCAAAGGTTATAGAGCTCGCACCTGTTTCGAATTGGTCTCTATATAACAAAGGATATGTCAACTACGCGTGATTAAACTAACTTTACGGTCCACGGTATATAAGTTTAAACTGCACCCACTGCGTGACTCGCCTACGTTTAATTTAAATCCGGGCAGTAAATTCCGGGCACTTGGTTTTTCCTGCAATTCTGCACGTAATAACATTTTTCTTACGTTTACCTGGAATATTTCACAATTTGAACCGTCGCACAGCGAGACTATTAAGGACCTTTAGAAGTAGAGGCGGGTTTACTGTTGACAATAATTTTTATAGTTCCATTGAAACACATCTCAGGCACGAGCGATTGTTTAATAAACGAATGCTTATGCAGAATGTAATAACATATATAATATAATTGTATTGAAATCACTAATTCCGTCAAATTAATAACATAATGATGAATAATAAATATATTAGCTGAATGTTTAATAACATTGAATGGTTTGTTCAATGTTGAACTGCCACGAAATTATAATATAAATTGTTAAAAATATCTATAGGTATGTTGATATTCCAATTAATTGCATATACGTATAGTGTAAAAGACGACGTTCTTGTCCAATTAATACCAGCAGGACTCTCATTAACACCATAAAAGCAAGGAAGACAGAGTACTTCAGCATATTATCAGGGGACCTAAATATCTTCATCTACTTCCTGTTAACATCAAGGGCAAATGCAGAAGGTACTAATCAACATTGCCAAAACTGACATCACCAAAATTCAAAATTCTGTCAAAAAAATACGGAAAGCTAATGTCATTCGGGATCCGACTGGATATCCGAGTTAGAAAACCAAAATTAAAAGAAAAAAAGCAAACTCAATTTTTAAAAGGCACAGATCATTTCATTACGAAGCACATTGCACTTTTACGACCTGGAGATGCATACTAAGCTCACGAAGTGCTGTCTTCAAGGAATTAATGAGGCTCGAGAAAGTCATAAAAGCGACTATCCATATTTTACGACCCGAAAAGTAGTTAGTTTTGCTTAGTTTAGAGGTTTACAAGGAATCAATTGGTATGTCATTCTGATAGATGTCGGTAGAAAACGAGTCGAGATATGTGTCCTTCAGTGTCGAACCTAAATCCTAAAGTATTTCACGGGACATTGCATTTTATTTTAAAACCACTTGCAAAACGTTTAATTTTGTTAATATGGTACGCGTATCACATTCGAATGTTCGCCAATTAATTTAGCAACCATACAATTTTCATAATTAATCATCATGTTTTTAATAAAAAGCTTGTTTAGATGTAATCATAAAATTTGATTTCCTAGTAAGTCATTAAGGTAGAGTGCGGTATTTTTCTCATTTCCTATCAAAGTTCGGTTAGTTTTAGACTCACATGTGATAATTAAATAACTGCCATATGCTATCACAATTGTTGACGCTTTTTTTGCGTTAAAAAACAAAATACAGGGTTGTTTTTAACCTTCGCTCTAATATTTCACATTACCAATGCTGTTGGAGCTTTATTTTACGAAAAATAGGAATTTTATCAAATTGGACTCCGGATAACATGCATAAAAATAAAATAATATCGACACCCCAAAATTTGCTGATACGGATACGCAGAAGTAATTATATTTTTAACTAACAAATATTAAAGAATTTTTATTTCCAATCGCCGTTTTGGCGTTTGGCCATTTTATTTCTCGTTCTCATTAAGATGTAGTTTCAGACATTTCTCTACTTTATAACTACGGCGAAGTTAATTAAAGTTATTCAATTAATAACAGCAAGGTACCCTTGGAAATTTAGTAATTTCTACCTGTTTAATTGAATGTGTATTCCTCCTATGTATCCTAAATGAAACACCTACAACAAACCTTGAAAGATGATTCGAAAATATTTGCACTACGCGACTACCTCCCCAAAATAAACTATCGACCCGCGAATGCTGCGAGTTAATGGCTCCTCGGGCGTAAGAACTTTTCGCAAGCTTGAAACTCGCAAACGTCAGGAAATTGAAAATTATACAAACTTCTTCGAGGCACAATTAACGATTCCGTTGTAGTAATCAGTAAAAGGCACTAAAATCCCCTCTTGAAAGCTTCGAGGATAACTCTTTATACAAAAAAGAGAAAGTACTCAAACAAAAACACTGCTTTTCAAGTATAGATGCAAACCCTTTGTTTGTTTGCGACGGAATTTCGTTTGTCGTATCAGATTATTACTTTGTAGTGTTTCGTTTTCAAGTTGTTAGCAGTCGAAAATTACAAAATTATTTCCATTCCTTTATATAAGGTAGTTTTATGATCTTAACGATATAACATCGTAACAATCTCTCACCAAATCCTTAATAATCGGTCCCCGACCTAATACAACTTTATTAAATGTAAACAAGAAATTATAAAAAAGATTAAACCTATGTTAACAACCTATGTTTCTTGAGGAGTCTTTTATTTATTTTCAGTGAGCTGTGACTTTTAGGGAGTGTGGTGGTCAACGTAACATCAAGGATGATTTTTTTCCATGTACTTCTGTCTTTTGTCATCTATCTATTACCTTGCCTTGAATTATGAGTAATTATATCTTCAAAATATTTTAGTTGTTTTAGTCGGATTTTGCAGGAATGCCTCTGGGTAATATTAAGTTCATTTATAATGGTCACTGGGATACGGAGCATACGTATAACAATACATCTCGGTAATGTCGATCTTTTACGTTCCGCCTGTCTAAGAGTCCGCGATTCGCAGCTATACGTCAATATTAGCAGTACCAGACAGTTTACTAGCCGGTTTTTGATGGCTCTTGTAATCTGGCGGTCTTTCCAGATCTTGGTCAGTAGTCTACCAACAGCCATCATTGCCATGTTGCACCTTCATTTCTTCTTCCAATGTGCCTGTATTTGTCAATAGTGATCTCACTTAACGACTTCAAAGCGGACAATATGACTTATATTTGGTTGGATCTTATGTTACCTACTATCATGATTTTAGTTTTTTGTGTATTTAGTTCCAGACCGAGACGATTGCTTTTATTTTCTATCCTATTATTTACTAAATTGATTAACTCTTCTTGACAGCTAGCAGTAGCGCAAAGCTTAGATTTTTTGTAGAGTTTTTAGTAATTTCTTTATATTATAATATATATAATTAGTATTAGGGTTTAATTTAGGAGTCTACTTTTTTTTAATGCTATTTTTAACTGAAAGAGTATGTGAAGGGGCTTTAGGATTAGCAATACTTGTTTTAATAATTTGAAGGTATGGAAATGATTATTTGAATTCTTTATTATTATTATGATAAAATATATTTTTATATTGGTAATATTGATACCTTTAAGTTATTTAAATATATTTTGATTAATTCAATTTGTAATATTTATTATTAGGTTTTTTTTATTAATTACATAATAATTGTACACTATTTGGGACATTTCCATTATTATTGGATAGTTTTTTCATTTATTATAGATACGGAAATTTAGTATTTTTTAATTTAGAGGTTTCTTTTAGAATAGTTTTATATTTAAGTATAGTATTAGTATTTTTAATTAAAATACCAATATATTTTTTTCATTTATGATTATTAAAAGCGCACGTAGAAGCACCAATTTCGGGATCAATGGTATTAGCTGGGATTTTACTAAAATTAGGCGGGTATGGGCTTTTACGAGTAATAATTATATTTTTAGATTTTAAGTTTATTAATTATGAATATTTCTTTATTTGGGGCTGTAGTTATTTCTATAATTTGTTTACGTGAGAGAGATATAAAATTATTAATTGCTTATTCTTTTGTTTCTCATATAGGTTTATCTTTACCGGGAATTATAAGATTGAGATATTTAGGTATAGCTGGTGCTTTAATTATAATAATTGCCCATGGTTTATGTTCCTCGGGTTCATTCAGTATTGCAAATATAATATATGAGCGAACAATAGCTAATATAGCTGCTCCTCCTTCGATAAGGTTATTAGGTGAAATTTTTTTAGTTAATAGATTGGTTAGATTTAGAATATTTAATATATTATTTTTATTTATAGCAACATTTTTTACCATTTATTGAAATGCTTACTTCCCATGTTTCTAGCGATCTTCTCAGTCTGACTCCTTGTTCAAGGGAATATTTCTTTGAAGAGGGATGTTGAATTCCCTTGCTTTCTCTATGATTTGCCGCACATTCAAATGATGTTCACGAGGGCCTTTGCTCTTGGGAAATAGCATTTTTAATACAGGTTCTTTAACGGTTTTTACCGTCATTAGTTGCTTTATAGTATTTTAATTTGTTTATGGCCAATTCGACTTCACTTTTAAGGATGTTCGGTTGTTTCTCTAAAGTCCCATTTTGATATTCGATTGTCTAATTTATAGCTTTAAAGCCCCTGGTAAGATATTTTAGTTTCTTAAGAGGTTGGTTACTTAGACTGTGTCCCTCGATTTCTCTGCATATATCCGACTAAAATTGTTGTTTTTATCTTTTTGATCCTTGCTTTTTTGTCTCATTCAGGTATTTTAGTTCTTCCTTCGATAATCTGTCGCGTTCGATAACCAGTGTTTCCATTTTATTGGTTGATCTTCCTTTTCTGACCCTGTTGCAGATGTCGTGCATTTTTTCAAAGCTTCGATGCTATTATTTATTAATATTGTTGGTGTTATGTGATTGAAGGGTGTTTTGAGTTTGAGTTTTATTTTGACAAATAGAAGCCGATGGTCTGATCCAGTAATGTACGTGCTGTGGAGGATTTTCAGCGGGTGTTGGTCAATATGTAGTCTATTTGATTCCGTGTTCTGTCCCTAGGACTTCTCCAAGTATATACTCCGCAAAAGTGGTGTTTAAATCTGGTGTTCATTATAGCTGTTATTGATGGCAAATTCGATTAAAAGGTCTCCTCTTTCGTTGATCTCTGCCAAGCTGTATTTTGCAAGAATATTTTTCAGATCATTATTCATTTGTTGTTCCCAAATTTTGCGTTGAAGTCGCCGAAAATTACTGTCAGTTCTTTATTTGGTATATTCCTGATAATAAGTTCTAATTTATTGCTTCTTTATTGCTTTAAGGTTTCTGTACAATTTTTCAAATTATATTTTCCACACTAATATTATTTCCTTCTACCTCGTATGTTTTCCGCATAATCTTGGTAGCGATAAATACAAACAAGCAATTTAATCGATCATTTAACGCCAAAAAAATTGAACTAAAGCGAACAAAAGCAATAGTAGAGGATGACAGAACTAAAAAATATAAATATTAAATTGATAATTTTCATTCCATTCAATTAATGAAATTTTAATTTGTTGGCTATTTAAAATTTTAGCAGAATTTTGTACAAAAACGGACCAAAAAATTAATAATATAAGCAAAATAGGATCGTAAGATTTGTAAGAAATAAGTACATTCGATAGGGCAAAGTGTTACATAAAATGTTTAATGTTTAATTAATGCAAATATGGAATCTGTTAAACCGTAGTATAAAAGTCGGGTTCATAAAGATTCCTTTTCCCAGATTTTTTCCCAAAGGTCTTTAGCTCTAGATGGCTGCATATGCAATTCAAAAACACATTTCACGTATTTACTAAGAGCTGCGCTCGACTCGTTTTATTCATTTTCGCGAGTGGGATGTTTTATTTGTTTGAAAGTATGCTAATGAGGGGGATTTAGCTTCCCCAGCAGTAGCAAAACAAGTACCGAATGTATGAATAAAATACGCGCGTATCTGTGTTAGCAAGTCATAAAAAATAGATACAATTTCGACCTTTTTGATAACCGGTCCACTTAGACGTTTTGAATAATTTTACGTGTTAAATTCTATCTATGGGAACGAGTACCCACATCACCAAACACCTGATTTTTGTCAAAACAGTTACGGGAACCAAAATTTAAAGAAAGTAATGCCATTGTTAAAAGGCACAGATTATCTCATTAAGAACCACATATATGCACATTTACGACTTTTAGATATTGCGCATAAAGCTCACAAAGCCCTCTCTTCAAGGAATTAATAAAGCTTGGAGAAGTCATAAAAGCGACTATCCATATTTTACGACCCGCATTGCAGCGGTAATTTCAAATTAATAATGCACTGAATGGACATCTCTGTCGTATCGGGGTTCATATGTTGATTAAATAACGCAATATAAAGATAGGTTGGCCCAGTTATGTGGGCTCGTTTCCCACTTAATCGTGTTTAGGGCAAAATTAATATTTATTGACTATGTTCTGTATGTACGATGAAATTTGCTGGTCACCTTTAGCCGATAATCGTTCAGTTATAGGTACTCACTTGGAAAGCTTCCTCATTGCATTAACCGGTTTAACTATCAAACTATAAAAAGTTTAAAACAAGGCACCTAAGACAATTTTACAACAAAAGTGATCATTTTAAAAGATTTAAAAGCAAAAGAAATTAATTAAAAGAGAACTTATAATATGGCGTTTTATCAAATAGCTTTACGAAATCTTAAAACTAAGCAAAAACTGGGAAGTTTACTTGTAATTAATTTTTAAAAAGATGTGTAAAGACGATAACGTATACTCGTTTCTTGCTCAGAAAACGTTACGGCTGGGCAGTTTTTGCCGGAACTGCACGTGCGTTTTTGTAGTGTGCGAGCGTGGAGCGTTCGGTCTCCGCCGACGGTACCTGTTAGTTTAAAGTGCGCTATGGTTAATAGCAGGAGAACTGTCACTTGTGGTGCGTGTTTATAGTATATTATGCAACAAGTGCGGTGAACGGCATTTGACTCACGAGTTTTTTTGACACGAGCGGAGCGAGTGTTTAATAAACTAGTGGGTTAAAAAGTTGACCGAACGTGTTGCATACTATACTTTTTCTACGACCGTTAGTTTTTGCGTACATTTTCGCAAAACACGAATACATTCACTGACATTACTGTCAGAATTCAAATAGTGCGAAATATCTCCGAAAACATCAGATTGCTGCCAAATCCGAAGTGGCCCGGATTCGTGGGAAACGAAACTGACGTGGTAAAGTGATGCTTCCCGCACGCTAGATCGGTGGGTAATTAGGTATTTTACAGACGGGAGTAGAAAAAAGAATTTATCCAAGACATGTAGCAAGATACAGTGTTCTACTTGTGGCAAATGGCATCACTCAATTTGTGCAAAATTAAGCGAATTGGAGTTGCGAGTGATAACTGAAGGTATGAAAATTTAGGTATGTGTGTATTAGTCACTTCGTCTATTAATACTTGATCTTAAGAATGAAATTTCAAGCCTTAAACAGGAATTCTTACCTATAAAAGAATTTCTAGATTTCTTCAATTTCATGTGAAGTCTCAAAAACAGACAAATAAAGTTATCGGCGAGGTGAAAAACGAGAATCGCAGGTTGATGTCCAAATGTTGAAGTCCAAATTACATGATATGGAAGGTGAGAGAATGGAAAAAAGCTACTTGTAAATGGAGCATACGACGATCATGATGACGACACAAAGATTACGGAGAAAACCTTAAAAGTAATAAAGCAAGTAAATTGTCGAATAACCGAAGATAATATCTTCTTCTTATTTTAAGACTATGTCTTGTGTTTTCAAGCAAGCAGCCTAAGTTGTGACTCCGAGGTCCAGCTCTCATACCAGTGCTTTGGTGGTCTTCCGGGAGGTCTGCTTGCATTGGGTCTCTCTTCCTTTGGGATTTTCGCCAGTCGATCATCTTCCATTCTATTGACATGATCTCTCCATGCTCTCCTTCTAGTTCTGGCCCATCTCACTATATCCGGAACATCACACATTCTTCTAATTTCATTGCTCCTTATTCTGTCTCTTAGCGTTTTGCCTGTGATTGAGCGTAATGTCTTCATCTCGGTCGTTCTAAGAATCTGTTTAGTAGCTGTAGTCTTCGCCCTCGTTTCTATGGCGTATGTCATAACTGGTCTAACACAAGTTTTATATATCCGCGTTTTGCTTTAGATACTTAAGTATTTATTTCTCCATATCAACCTGCTCCACACTTTTATTATAAATTGCCAGTTTGCATCTTCTGTGTCTTCTGTGTCAATATGATCATATTGCAGCTGTTTCGAATCTGTGTAGTAGTTTTTGCAGATTATCCTCATCTTCCTATATCACAACCGCATCATCAGCGTAGCAAATTATCTTAAACTCATGTTTTCCCAATCTGTATCCTCTGCCTGCAGTTTTGACTTCTTTTATTATTTCGTCCATTATAATGTTGAAGAGTATTGGACTGAAACTATCTCCTTGTCTGATCCCTGTTGATACTGGTATTTTACTGGAGAGTTCGTTGTTTATCCTTACATACGTGGTATTTCCGCTGTTCATGTCCCGAATTGTCCTTTGGTTCACGTCTCGTTCTTTTAGCAGCTCAATGACGTCATGTAATCTCACTCTATCAAATGCTTTTGTTAAATCTATGAAGCACATAGACGCGGTTTTATTGTACTCTAGGGCCTTTTCGGCAATCTGTAAAATGAATAGAGCGTCTATGGTCGATCTATTTTGTCTGAAACCCTGCTGTTCTTAGCTCATACCACTACTTTAGGCTTCTTCTGTAATAATTTTTGTTAATAATTTTGAAGTCGTTATATATATTATCTAGCCCTGATGATTTCCTGTTTTTCAGCTTGCGTATTGTTGCTTCAATTTTGTCTTTTGATATTAAGTGCTGTTGGGTGTTTTCTCTTTCCCCAGATATATTTTCCTGTTCCTGTTCTGGAGCTTGGTTTGTCATTGTGTCACCGTAGAGTTCATGGAAATTCCCATTCTTTTAACGTTGTTGTTTGCGTGTGAATGTATTCATTGATTGGCCTTTTAAGATTCCTTATCATATTCCATATCTTTTTTTGTCTTCCGTATAAGTCGTGTTCCATGTCTGATGAGCATTTCTCCCAGAATTGTCTCTTTATAGTTTGGATTTTCATATTTGTCCTATTCCTCACGATTTTGTAATATTGGAAATCTAAAAATTATCAGGCCAAGAACTAGATAACCATCGATGTCCATTAGCTTCAAAGTGAAGAACCAGGCTACAGAGCTTTTGCGCCTCAGAATAGAAAAGGGTCATTTGGACACAACACTGTGTGGCATTAACAACTGAAAACATAACATTTTTATCAACGAAGAGTTGTGAAAAACAACTTATGAGATGTCAAGGAATGCTATGAAATTGAAGATCAAAGGCTACAAATACGTGTGGAGCAATAATGGACTTGTTTTTGTCAGGAAAAATGATGGGATAAGTCAATGATCTTGTACAGTGTGGAGTGCAGGATGAGTAAACTCTTCTTTAGGCTACTACTCGCAGTGTCTTAATTGTTAATCTTCACTCTCTTCTATTGCGATGACGGTGTGTCTCAGAATCGCAAACTTTAATGTTAATTGTTAATTAAATTGTCTGTAATGGTTAGTAGTGGCATATCGTTCACCCACAGGGTGTTCTGTAGGAGAATCCGTAAACTCGTATCATACAATATTAT
The DNA here is from genome assembly GCF_029955315.1 of Cylas formicarius. Classification (NCBI taxonomy): domain Eukaryota; kingdom Metazoa; phylum Arthropoda; class Insecta; order Coleoptera; family Brentidae; genus Cylas; species Cylas formicarius. Next base: position 15,800,597 of record NW_026844334.1, read on the forward strand.
CTGAAGTTACACCAACATTTAACGGCACAGTTATTGTCGGTGATGTAAATGCGAACTTATTGGATGCATCGAATCCTATCAGCAGCTGTTTTGACTGTTATAATATGTCGCAGATAATTAATGAGCCTACAAGAATTACTGCAACCACAGCGAATTTTCTGGATTCTACTTTCATAAGTAATAAATTGTATGTGAAAGATCATGGCGTGTTGAATACGGATTTAATTTCTGATAACAGTTTGGTGTTTTGTGAGCTCTCGCTTACCGTTAAAAGCCGAAAATAAAGAATGTATACTTACAGATGCTACAAGCATTTCGACAACCCAGCTTTCGACTATGACATGAACAAAATTAAATGGGACGATGAATGATATTGATAGCAAAATTGAGTTTCTTACTACGAATTTGTTTAAAATATTCGATAGCCATACCCCTGTGCGATCTGTGAGACTGAGTAAGCCTCATAGCTTACAAATAATCTTAGGGAAATCTTTCTATAGCAGGATAGGGTACTTCAAAATTATAAAGCGGATACAGTTTCCAATTGGAATACTTATAAACACCTTCGCAATTTTGCTTTATCCTCGTTGAGGCGCGAAAAAGCGGCGTATCGGAAGTTTGTCGGGTCTCAGGATGTGTCGACTCTGTGGAATCGTTTGAAACGTGCACATATTTTCACTCAACCAAGACCGGAGTTACCGGATTTTTCGGGTACACAGGTTTTAAGACTACGCGATATAACGCTTCTGAGTTTCACATTCGCTTCCCTAGAGCTGACGCATTAAAGTCAGCTATCTACAGCCTTAAATCAAATGCTTCGGGAACTGCTTAACCATATAACCTACATATGCTTCGAGAATGGTTACTTTCCAGCCTGCTGGAAGACAGCTGTTGTGTATCCCATCCCTAAAGTAAGTTCTCCTGAATCGTTTAATGATCTAAGGCCGATTAGCTTAGTACCTGTGTTGAGCAAGGTTCTCGAGAGGGTAGTCTATTTACAGCTCTACGAATTTGTAAAATATAATGACATCCTATCTGTTTTTCAATCGGGTTTCCATCCGGGGCACAGTACTGTTTTGTTAAATGTGACAGATCGAAATTTTCAGAGTATAGATGACAAGCTTGCGACCATACAAATTCTATTCGACTTTTCTGAAGCTTTTGATTGTGTGGATCATTCACTTTTATGCGCTAAATTGCAATACTTTGGCATATCTGAAGGTCCACTGGCCTTCTTTTGCTACTTGCAAAATAGAAGGCAAGTTGTTAGGACGATAGCTGGTGTGTCGAAAGTTAATGAAGTGGTATCAGGGGTGCCTCAAGGATCAATCTTGGGGCCGCTATTACTTTTACTGTATATATTTGATTTGGGTACCGCGCCGCAGTTTTGCCAATCTCAGTCATACGCTGACGATACCCAGCTTGTTTATTTTTTTGACCATTTCTATTATGATGGGATCGATGCAGATATTAATTTCGATCTGCAGCAGGTTTTTACTTATAGAATAGGCAATTTATTTGAGTACCTAGTCGGGGTGTTATTATACAAGATCTTAAAGTTTTCTAAAAGATAAGCTAGTTTTTCGCTGTGAAACCTATAATGTAAATACTAGGGAGAATAAGCTAACTGTGCGTCAACACAGATCTACTCCTTACGGGCGGGGGCTTTCCTATAAAACTTTTAATCGGCATAGACATTTCTTTGCCTTAACATCTTCAAAACTATTTAGGAAGAACATTAAATGCATGTTATTAGATAAATAAAATGTCGGTTGGGTTTTTCGTCTTTTAAATAATCACCGAGTTATTTCTATAATTACTTACTTTCTTTTTCTTTTGTTTTTATTTCATTTTTCTTTACTACGGGTTATCTTGTTACAAATTGTATTGTCAAAAAGGTGTAAAATATATAGATTGCGTTGGGTTAATGTTGAGTAGCTGACTTAATCAGCTTGACTTAGACCTTTGAGAATTTAGTACTGTACACTGTATTTATGTATATCGTGTATCTCAATTGTCAAAAAAGACTATTATTATTATTAATATCTCGATGGTACACAAAAAATGCTTTCTTTGTCGTCTGCTTATCGCAACTGTCAAAATACTATCAATGGCCAAAATCTACCCGAAACATCCGTGCGCTTCGAAACCAGTGACTAAAATACAAGGAATGTGCCTTGAGACCGGTAACGAAGCAGATGTCTTAAAGCGACATTTTCCACATGATTGATGATGACAATTGATTGACCCTATTTGGAAATTTTTTAATGTTAAATTCAATGCTTTACGAAGTTACAGATCGATTTCACGTAAAACAAATTAAATTCGAACAAAAACTCTTCAGATTTTCACAGTTTTTAACACTTTATGACAGCTGTTTCGGCAACACAGTGCCTTTATCATACATTTTATTGGGTAGTAACAGTGTTCGAAGTGTTTTCGGAGCGCGAGCATTGAAAACGCCAATTGAGATCTTGGCGAAATGTCTGTAAGATTCCAATCGGAATTCAACAAACGAACGGGTGACTATATATATATATATATATATATATATATATATATATATATATATATATATATATATATATATATATATATATATATATATATATATATATATATATATATATATATATATATATATATATATATATATATAGGTTAGTTAGTTTTGGCTAGTTAAAGTTAACACTAAAAAATCTTATTTGACTATATTACTGTCAAAAATAAATATCAGTAATAATAATAAAGTAATAAATAACAAAATCAAGATGATAACCACTATATATGCAAAAATGAAATTCTGTTCATGATATAAACACCTGAACCTCACCTGCAAAAATCTAGGCTTATTTTGAAAGGAAATCAGGTTTAAATGGGTTTTAAAGTAAATTCATGCTAAATCAAAAACGAAATTGTGTGAGTCTCAGCTTTAATTTTATCTCCCAAGCCATTTATTTTAATTAGTTAATGCTGAAATTTTAAGCTGGGACGATCACACTCGGAGTGGCCGTAATGTTTCGCTGGCTAAAAATAGATCGAAAAGAATTAACCGTCTCCAGATTTAGGAGGAACTTTTTGCGAACAACTACTAACGTCGTTTTTCGATTGGAAACTCGATTTCTTGGGTCACTGAAATGTGAATTTGGTCTGTTAGATTAACCTAATAAAGTATTTCCATTTCAAAGCGACCATTTGACTAAAATTTTAATATTACATTTAATACATAATTTTAGTACTAAGTAAAAATCTTTTAAAATGTTTAGTTTTTAAGAATTTAAGAACTTCCAAGATGATTTGATCATAATATTGTAAAATATCTGAACTGATCTGATCTGAAATATTGGCTGCTTGATTAAAAGTGGTAGGTATAATAAATAGTGTTAAGCTTAATAAATTTGAAAGTAATTTGAAATATGATAACGACCTCGGGGCTTAGAAATTAACCTTCGGCTGGAGTTCTGGAATTTTTGTACAAGTCTCTTAACTATACTGAGTCAAGAGACAAGTTTTTATGGTTTCTCGTTGGAGATTTTCGAGCACTGGCCAAATTGCGTAATTTTTTTTCCTTTCACGTTTTGTTTGGCTATATTTCCTTTCCTTTATTCAGCAATAACTTAGTGCCGTTTTTGTTTTTAAAAATTAAGCAATTTGGCCAGTGCTCGAAATTCTCCAACGAGAAACCATATCCTATTTGGAATTCAACAAAACTCTAACCGACTTTTACCATTGACTGGAATTTCAAATAATAAAATAATACGCTTTTTGAATTTAAATAAAAATCTGGCTCTTGGTTAGTAAATATTTTTCCCAATTTTATGAGGATATGAACCCTTTCGCCGTGGTCCACACATTCTCACTACGACTTTCGTGAACATGCAGCGCCGCGCATAGCGTTCCAAAATTTTTGCGCTCAATGGCTGTCACCTGATCGAGAGGTCATCGTTTCGTGTTTGGGTGTCTGGTATCGATCTCCATCGCGTACACCTAGTTTCACCTTAGTAACGGTTGCGAGTTCGGGTTCAAACGTCATGTAAACCACTAGCTTATGGTGGTTTATTTTATATCGATCCCGCCGTCGCTTATTGTTTTCAGATACGTCTGTGTTTTCCGAAGCTTTGCATGCGAACGCATTAACGTAAAAGCCTATTGTTTATCGCGGCTTTGTCTGTTTGGCGTCGAATGAGGTACCGCAAGGTTTAACGAGAGTTATGCAGCATCTTGTCGCGACGAGAGATAGTGTTGGATTTGGAGGCGAAACACTACAATTAATATGTAAATTGCCCTTTTAGCGAAAGCTTCGTGGCTTGGGGCAGTTTTTGCCGACTGCGGTAATGGAATTTATTAAATTTAATGGAGTGGAGGCGGCTCCCACACTCGCGTTCAGTGCTACTGCCAGTGACGTTAATAATTTTGCAGTCAAAAATCCAAGATGAAAGTTTTGGAAATTTGAAAACGTCGAATAATCAACGTTGATTTTTTTTATTGCACAGCACCATGCGTGATTCAGTTTATTGTGACTGTTACGTGCTGCATGAAATTTCTACGATCAAGTAATACGACATTTAGTCACTTGTTTGGTTAGGCACGATCCGGGCGAGTATTTAATAAACGAGTGTCTCAAGCAATTTCTGTGTTGCATACTGAAATTTTTCAACGACCGTTAGAAGAAAATTACGATTTAGCAAATTAAAATAAAATGTACGCTTCATTTATTTGATAAGTAGAACTATCAGAACTGACAAACATCAAAATACCATCAAGATTTTCAATTTCTGCCAAAAACATTCGATCGCTCCAAATCCGTGACTAAAGTAGAAGAAACACTGGAATTGATTTGCGACAATGTGCATTATTATCTATTCTAAGCTGTTTAGTTTGTCAAGTAAACATAAATTAATTAATTTTTTACAACTAGAAGTCGTTTATCGTGATTGTCGGTTTTTAGGCATATTTAATTCGATGATCTGTCTTATCACACTAAAAATCATTTCTCTCGGTTTTGAAGTCTTCTATGCCGCAGTCTCGTTTTTGCTAAATTAAAAATAAGAAATATATGGCTCATTGGGTACAATAATGGCACATTTTAAAAAATAGCTAATTTTAGTTAATTGTACCACAAAACTCGCACATTTGTAATTAAACAACGAACAATATCGGCACATAGTTATCTTACAGTTCCACTAGAGAGTTAGTGCGACTCTCGAATTTACCTCGTTTTTTAACGATCTTACGCACAAAACCGGCACATAACCCAGCAGAAAGAAAAATGCGAACAGCCGCGACCTTTACATCTTTTGGAAATGGAAATCTAAACCGTGCTTATCGAGATGTTACGCCAATTCCAAAGAAAAAGTTTAAGTTTGCTAAAAAGTAATGCTATTAAAAAATTTCGCAGTCACTTATAATAGCCAGAAATGTGCTTTGAAAATAGTACTTTATTTTCCAAAACCAAATGAGTTGGTTGTTTTTTTTTTACTTTAGAATAGCTTAGCTTTTGTTAACGTGGCATGGTAATTCTTGTTTCTTATAATTTTTGAAAACAGTAGCTACCAAAAACTATAGGTCCGTTGTTTTTATTATTAAAGACTACTAATCTGATAGTAGCTTCTTTTATTTTAGAAATAATAACTACTTCGACATGTATGAAAAACTATAGGTCGGTGGTTTTATAGTTACAGCTTTTCGAAAATTTTTGTAGTTTTTGTTTACGTGACAAAGTTTGTTTCTTACCACTATGTACCTATCTCGCAAATGAACCTGCCGTAGTATATTTTTATAATAAAATTATGTTAAAATTTTGATCTACTGCTTTATTGAGGATTGTTTTATCAAGATATTGCACTTTATTTGCGAAATTGATGTATGCAAAAAAACCAAAAACGACACGACATTTAAAAATATTTAAAAAAGATTCTCAAAATTTTTTTTGTTTTAAAAAGAGAATAACAAAAATCAATATATAATGTATATAACGACATATCACTATAAATTTTGTAATAAGCAGGAGAGTTGATATAAGTTATCTCAATATTTCAGTGTTTAATTTCCTTAATCACTGATTTTCTTGAAACTATTATTTTCTGGATGTGCCTCTATTGCACCCAATGAGCAATATGCTAAATACTAGAGCAGAAAGATGAAAAGCAATATACGATTTGACGATGCACCGGTTAAGAAGAATTTTAGTGAATATAATTAAATCATGAATAAATAAAACCCTCAAAAATCGAAACTGGACCCTCCATTCATGTTAATAATATATTTAAAATAATTTGGACACATTTCCAGAGCATTAGAAGCAATGGAGAAGTTGAGTCAACTCGATGGATTGCCCAAACGAAAGGTGTAATAGGGGAAAGTTTGCAAGTTATAGTAAATCTCGCCCGCATAGAAATAATATCACCACACCTCTTCGAGGGGTTTACGGACCACCAACCCATGAAAACCCTTAACCATTATTATTATGAAATGAATTAATACCGGACAATGAATAATAAATGTTTAATGTGTCAGTAAATATTCCATGTGCGTTCAAACTGTGATCTGCAAGTTGACGCCGTAAACATTAAGAACTGTTCCGAGTTTTTAGTTACGCCACTGTCTAGCCGCACTGCTGCGTTTTGCAAATGTAATTTCTCACTTAATGGAAAATAACGATATAGCAATAAACCAAAAGGAGACGCGATTTTACACCCGTGGGCGATCTTAAATTTCAATTTCCTCCCGCCATGTAAACTTCGGAAAAGAAACTTATGTAAACATAAGTTTTATAAGTTGTTGGAATACGCCATACGTATAATATGACGGAAACTTTTACAAAGCTACGTTGTACCAGCTGCCTACGTGTTACGCGACAATGCGAGATCTCTCCAAATTTTAATGTGAAAATGCCAGCTGAATACATTCTATCCAGACCGCCAATCAGTTTAAGATAAATACACTCACGGGCGAATTAATCGATCCACTGGATATTTTCGTAAATTTTCATTGTAAATATATTTTTTATTTTAAAGCCCGTTTTGTCTATTTTTATTTTATATTATACCGGGTCTGAAGTAATTCTACAGTTAAAGTTCATTTTTCCATTCCCGTCTCTAATATTATGCCAGCGCAAAGTGTCACTTTAAGACTTGAGCGTCGTTAACCACGTTTCTAATAGATGGCAGAATTAAACATTAAGTCCGACGTTTGTATGCTACTTATTTTTTAAATAAGAGCTTGGTTTTTAAAATCACTTGCAAAAAATTGCAAAAGATATCATTTTCCAACAAATGAAAGTAAATGCAGTTCCTTACTTAAAGAATTGACAAACACTATCATCCACGACTAAAATATACCTAAAATATCCAATCATTTTCATAATAGACCAAAGTACCCGAAATGAGCGAAGTTGCTCGCAACCGCTTGATAGAGAAGACGCTAAAAAAACCTTTTTATTTTGATCTTTGTCATACCACGTCTTATCTTAACATATTTGTAATTGATCCACTTCATTATTTATATTTTTTAAGCGGGTGTCTGTTCTGTGTGTACACTATTCTTGATAAATATCATATTGAATAGATTAGAGGTAGTAATGTTATAAATATTGTGCGCCTACATTACAATATTGATAATAATAATTTATTGATGTTAACAACCCTACGGTTTTACACAAGTCAGCAAAAAACATTGAGAAAAATCTACATATATGTATAATTACAAAGGCACCGCGACGTAACACAGAAAACGCTAAACATTATTAAAATTGGTGAAAAAGTCATCAAATGAGTAATAGGCCCCATCCAGCAGAAGTGATTTGAGCTTAATAGAGAATTGTCTCTCCGGCAGCTCTCTGATATAATTTCTATTCTTTGCAATTCTTGAGTAGTTAATCAACATATCATTTCTGTTTCTGGTGAGATGGTGGCAAACATTAATATGAAGGGGATATTGATCCTGGTTGCTTTTAGTATATTTTAATGCCGAATAGATATAATAACATGGAACAGTTGGACATCTTTAAACTTTGCTCTTACGTCATCCTTATAATTCAACTGAGTCGTCGCCCTGATGGCTCGTCTCTGTATAGAAAAAAACTCTTTCGGTATGTGAGGAGTGACCCTAAACTAAAATTGCGTAGCTAGATAATCGCTGAAAGAGTGTACAAGTAAGTCTTACACCGACTCTTTAAATTAAAAAAAAACAAATTTAAAATTACGGCAACACAGCAACAAAATTTAAGAAAAAGAGCACTGAAGCTCGGTCTCTGATGCGTGAGATAATAGGAAAATACATCCCATCCCTTTGGGCTCATCGAGCCAAGAAGGCCCATGGCTTGGTTACACATTTGTCTCCATTTGATTATATTCTTCGATAAAGCCTGCCAGTCCTGCACTTTCCTTTTCTTCAGGTCATTTTGAACAGCTTGAATCCATTTTGTCCGCGGCCTACCTCTACCCTTACTTCCAATTTCCCCCCGCTCTACATCTGCTTAGAAGAACGTTAACCTTAATCTTTGATCTCTTGCAACGTTTGTTATGGATGGTTTTCTATGGAGCTCTTTAAGGTCCATATTAGTCCTTCTTAGCCACTGATTGTCTGCTTTCTTTCCACCAAATATTCTTCTCAATACTTTCCTTTCAATATTTCTAATGCTTCCGTCACCCTTTTGTTGAGCTTCCATATTTCACATCCATACACGACAGCTCTTGCTCTTAATAAGTGATGTAATCCCCCCATGCATTTCATACCTTTGGCTATCCTTTCTTGAATTTCATGCTTTTCTTCACAATCTGATTTTACAGTTACCCCTAAACAATTATTTTTTTTTTACTTTTCGAAAGTATTCGTTATTCTTTGTTATAACCTTTAGGTGCCTATTCTGCCCACTAAACTCTTTTGCTCCTAGTGTCATATATTTTGTTTTTAGTTTATTAATTTTCAAACCTGTTTCTTTAGCTGATTTTTCCAGCCGCTTTATGGCATCAACAAAATTCTCCCTTGCTCTGGCTAAGATCACAATATTATCTGCGCAAGTATGAATTTGGATTTTTTGGTTAAATATGCTGCCTCTAGGTTAAAACCACTGTTTCGAATGGTATGTTAAATAATGATGTCCACAGCGGATTACCTTGTCTTGACCCAGTCAATATCCGGAACTTTTCTGATGTTTTTCCTTCTATCATTACTTTATAGTCATTTCATACTCTCAATTCCGCAATCGATTCATACAATTTTTCTCTTTTAACTGTATCATAGTCTTTTTTAAAAGCAATAAAAAGCATACATGTATAGGGAGTTTCTGGTCCAGACTGTTTTAGTATGAAAATCTAATCCATTGTCGGCCTATTACCCCAGCAGCCACACTGATACGGGCCTATTTCTTTCTCTATTTCCTCATTTAATCTATTCTTCAACCTTTAACATTTCAGCTGTGATCTCATTTTCCCCGGGAGCTTTTTTTTTGATAATTGAAATAATTTCTTCTTACTTGCAGATTCCTTATTGTTTTTATTGCCATTCATTATTGCCACAAGTTCATCATGAACATCCTGCTCTGAATGCTCATCCGCCTCGAGTACATCTTTGGAGTATTTTGCCCACCTTCGGAGACTCTCATCAATGCCACCTAGTCACTACCGTTATCGGTTTTTGCAGAATAATAATTTTCTATTTTTATTTTTAGCTAGATTGGTTTTTATTCCCTGGCTTCTTTCTTGACGATTTTTTTTCCAATTTGTTCAATTTTTTTCTTCATATACTCTGTTTTCTTGCTTCTGCATTGTTTCTTTACTTCTGTTATGCTGACCGCGTAACTTATTTTATTGTCTGTTTTATTCAATACATTGTAACCTTGCACGTTCCCTTTTTGCTATAGTCTTTTTGGACTCATACCACCCCTGGCAAAACTTTTTTTGTTGTTTTGCAAAATCTGTGGGCCATCTTATACTCTCAAATTCCGTCCATTTTTCGTCAACAGTTGCGTCATTACTTAGGTTTATATTTTTATTAATTTTCTCTCGAAAAGTTTCCCTCACGTTAATATCCTTCAAGTTCAGCATTAAATAAACACTTTTATCTTTCCTCTTTTCAGGAGGCTTTCTATGTCTTATTATCACCAGTATGTGATCGGTGATAATGTCCGCTCCACGATAACGTCTTATATAAGTTATATATTCAATTAGGACATGGTCTATTTGGTTTATAGTAAGTCCATTTGGTGATATCCAGGTCGCCCCATGAATATTCTCTATTGTGGTCATTATTCGTAAGTCATATTCCGTTGCAAAATGCATCAGCTTTTCTCCGTTAATCTTCATGTCAAAATTACTCAATACTGACTTTCACATTCCTTTATTCTATCGTTACGTCGACGATTTTGTAAGTGCAATCCCAAAAGGCGAAACCGACCATATTTTAAAGAAATTTAACGCCTACCACAATAAACTCCAATTTACAATAGAAATTGAAAAAGACTTAACTTTTTGGACCTAACATTATACCATGGCAAAAACCAAATTAGAACCAAATGGTATACCAAAGCACATCTAGATATGTCAATTTCAAACCCCAACATCCCACAACACAGAAAAAATCAGTAATAATAGGCCTAGCCGATCGGGCAATTAAACTATCCGACCCTGAACAGAGGAAACAAGCCATTGAAAAGGCAAAACAGACCCTAAAGTCAAACTCTTAACCCGATGAACTCATAAACAAGACTTTCAAAAGACGAATCCACAAATTTTACAATCAAAATAGCGCAAAAATAAACAATACTGATACAACGAAGAAAAATTATGTACCACTCCCATATATCAATAGAGCCTAAATAATTTATTTAAAAAACATGACATACCAGTGGCCCGTAAGGAACATAATCTACTAAAAAGCAATTTTAGCAAATTAAAGGCCAAGATTCCCGAAAATAAAAAAAGCCATGTAGTGTATCAAATCCCGTGTAAAAACTGCGATCGTGTCTACATTGGACAAACAAGCCAATATTGAAAGAGTCGTATAGATGGTCATAAATGTGACAAAAAAAAACAAAACAGCCCTTTCTAACCACGCCACAAACAATGGAAATTCATTTGATTTTTCAAAAAACAAAAATATTACGCACTGAAAATCATTCCAAACGACGAGAATTCTACGAAATTACCGAAATTGAAAAAAATAGCAACGCCGTAAACTCGAAGACAGACACGAAGAATCTTAATAAAGTTTATGATAACTTAATTAGATAAATTAAAAAAAAAAACAACTCCAAATAAAAAGTAAACCAAAAAAAAAACAAAAAACAATGGAATTAAAAGAGGAGCACTTCCTCGCCTAACAGTGTTATTTTTAAATTGTTGTTCATCAAATATACGTTTGTGTATTTTAACCGAATAACAAATCATTTTCGCTTAAGGCATGTTCTATTATACAATTTTTTAATGTATTTTGTGTTTCACCTTTAATATCATACTATTCATATGTATTATGCTTTTATGTCCATTTACTTATATTTGTCCATTACCTTTATTTATTTGGTCCATTTGCTTTTATTGTCCATTTACTTTTATGAAAGTTTAAAAACAAAGACAAAAGACATATCATCGCTGTGACTTAAAAAATAATTTTGTAGATGACCAGAATGTCCTGATGAAGGTCGAAATGACCGAAATGTCAACCAATAAATTTGTCAATTCGAAATAAAGGCTATTAATAAATAACGGACCAAATCCCAAGAACCACACCTGTAAAAGAATATATACTTTAAAAAGGTCCAAAGAAAAGCAACCAAATATATATATATATATATATATATATATATATATATATATATATATATATATATATATATATATATATATATATATATATATATATATATATATATATATATATATATATATATATATATATATATATATATATATATATATATATATATATATATATATATATATATATATATATATATATATATGATGACACTATATTCCGGGATATCATCCGTTCGCTCGTTGAACTCCGACTGGAATCCTGCATCCGACTGGAATCCTGCAAATCCTGCATCCGACTGGAATCCTGCAGACGTTCGAAGTGTTTTCGGAGCGCGAGCATTGAAGATGCCAAGTGAGATTTTGGCGAAACGTCTGCAGGATTCCAGTCGGATGCAGGATTTGCAGGATTCCAGTCGGATGCAGGATTCCAGTCGGAGTTCAACGAGCGAACGGATGATATCCCGGAATATAGTGTCATCATATTTTTCCATCCGTGAATCAATACGTGAGAATATATATATATATATATATATATATATATATATATATATATATATATATATATATATATATATATATATATATATATATATATATATATATATATATATATATATATATATATATATATATATATATATATATATATATATATATATATATATATCCTCATTACTGCCAGGTTGCTATTTTCAATTGTGCTTTTTCTTGACCAACTTTGCAACTTGGCTTAAACTTTTTTTTTCCTATCCCTAGATTATCCTAGAAGTACGTCTGCCTTCATGACGCAGTCTGTATATTTAATATTTTATATTGCCGCGGTTTAATTAACCGCAAAGAATAAAAGTTTGTGAAAATCCTTCAGCCAAACGGTCACTGAAAGAATGGGCCCGTTGAAATGGCTTACCCTCGGCGGTCGGGATTATGAAGTATAAATTGCTTGGAAGCCGTCGGAATTACCGGAATTACTGACCGTTTTAACTTTGTTGCGTCGATTTTATTAGCAAGGGACGAGTAGTAAAAGGGATTAGCCCTTGTTTTACGATAATTGGACCCATTTGCAATTAGAAATCTGATCCGAATTGAAAAATAACTTTTTCGCTTAACGTTCGCGATAAAATATGGCTCGACCAATAAATTATATTGTCTGTTGAACAGGAGCTGCATTTTTTTAATATTTACATGTTTTTAGCTCGCAACATAATAAAATATGATTATAAATGTAAAAGCTACAAGGTTTAATGAGGAAAGGTTTAAAAACTATAAGAATTGGGGAACTTTACCCAAAGATACTCCGTGTTTTCATTCTGAATAAAGAAAGAATTTCGTTTGTTTTTCAGTTTGACTTTAATTCTTAAATAATTAACTGAATTGAAATTATTTTTATATGGAAAAACTTACAGATTTTCTTCAGTTTGCCAATATTTCTTTTGACAGATAACAATAAATATCTCCAAACCTGTCAAAATTTGTTGTAGCTTAGTGGATACATGAAATACTGCAGAAAATTTAGGTAAATGAAAAGAATCAATAATTCGTTTCACTTGGAATAAGCAAGTTCTCATTTCCGGTGTGATTAGGAGTGCCGCAGCTATAAAAATAGTATAGCCATAATAGTAACAGTTTTTTCATTACAGATCGATGAAGTTCCTGGTAGGACAGCCTGTGCAATTGGTTGAAGACATAAGAAAATATTTATACTAATTTCGCCAGGTCTATTTATTTAAAATATATTTTCCCACCTTCAACATACTTTCTAAGATGATAAAACTTTTTTTCTACTCTCATCTGTAAAATACTTAATTATACACCGACCTAGCCTGCGGGAAGCGTCACTTTACCACATAAGTTTGAGAAATCCACAAATGCGATAATGTGCATTTGTCCAAATCACCTCGATGAACACCCGAAAGTAGCCGAAACATTTACCTAAATAAACACGGCTCAGATAGCAAATTAATTTATAAAATGCGGTCATAGTATATTATGCAACATGTGCGGTAAACGGCCTTTGACTCACGAGTTTATTTGACACGAGCGGAGCGAGTGTGTAATAAACGATTGACTTAAAAAGTTTACGGAACTTGTTGCATACTACACTTTTTCTACGACCGTTAGTTTTTGGGTAGATTTTCGCCAAACAACACGAATACATTTACTGACATGGCCGTCAGAATTGACAAACGTCCAATTCAAGGCGTGGAAAATATCTCCGAAATCATCCGATTGCTCTCAAACCCGTGCGGTAAAATTCCGGAAATGTCCGAAGTGGCTGGGAAACGAAACTGACGTGATAAAGTGATGCTTCGCGTACGCTAGATCGGTGTGTAATTAGGTATTTTACAAACGGGAGTAGAAAAAATTATTTTACTTTGGTTAATTATCTATATAGGTGGTTTCCACTATACAATGTACTTACAAACAACATAAAAATTAACAGTTTACAAAATAAAGTAGAGGTTACTGGACATGATATAAAGAATAATTTACGCTATTGTTTAAGCTAAAAAAAACTTACAACTTCTATTAAACATACTACAATGAAGGTGTAGGTAAGTATTTTATTGGCACCTAAGGAATTTTTAGTTTACAATTTGACGTTTTAAAATAGGTATCTTTGGGTATCTTTGGGTATCTTGGGTATGCTAGGTAGCTGGTTAATTTTTTGCATCATCCAAAGTATTTTAATTGACAACCATATCCTCAAAATAGTCGCAGCTGAAGTATCGGATAAAGATATTGACAAATCATAGTGCTTATTAAATAAATTTAAGAATCATCAATAATTTTAGCTGTGAGAACAATTGGACACACGTTTTTGTTAATCCTTACCTAAATACAATTTTACTATGACCGCAATGATTTATTTGAAATAACTGAGAACCTTTAAACAAACACATTTATGATAGGTTAAAATGTAACTGAATCTTGTAAGCTGAGTCACTGTATTTTAAAAACATTGTAATGTACACAATTAATAATTATTCTCCATCGAGGAAAATTCGTTCTCCACGGAAACGCTTTGCGGCCTCCCTCCCGCCCAGCCCCGAACGATCCTCGAACGCACCGATACGATTTGGACAAATGAACATTTGGACAAATACGTCCATCTCGTAAGTTTCTTGTCCCGCGGATCCGAGCCACTTCGGACATTTCCGGGATATTACCGCACGGGTTTGGGGGCAATCGGATGTTTTCGGAGATTTGGAGGTCATGTCAGTGAAAGTATTGGTGATGTTTTGCAGAAATGTAGCCAAAAACTAACGGTCGTGGAAAAAGTATAGTAATCGTGACTAAAATGCCGTTTACCGCACTTGTTGCATAATATACTATTACCACACTTGTTGCGTACCTTTTCAGATAAGAGGACAAAACAGACGCAGAGAGCAAGCGGAACCGTATCGTTACAAGCATACCTAAGGTTGAATTAAGGAAATTCCGAGCCTATTTCGGCTGAGGTCGCCGGAGTCGTACATAACGATAACAACTGTCGTCCGCAATTAAATCTAGTGATCTCCCGTGCATACCTGGAATTAATTATAAGCCGGTATTGATTGGCAGAAGCAATTAAGTAGAGTGCATTACCGCGATAATTAATAATCGGAGGTGGATCCCCTGGAGAGTCGGAATGTCAAATCGTTTTGTGCCGGCGGACTACCAATAAACAAAAGAGACTGACAATATCCGAAATGGTCTTTATCAATTTTATTTGGCGGTTAAAGGAAAGACAAATGGCGAATGTTAACTTTTTCGGACCACCCAAGTATGTGAGGAATCGATGGATGTAACCACAGAACGAAAAAAGGACACGCTTAAAGTGACACAGACAGTGAAGAAATCATAATATAGAAGGCATAAAGCAAATTAATCAAAAGGTAGTTGTAGAATCAGTATAACAGATATCGGAAACATAGTTACCAATACCTACAGGACTAACTAATTTTCTGTGGTTATGTGGAGGAAAATTTGAATGAGGCCCTTAAAAATTCTTCCTAATAAATTTCGTTTTATTTCAAAAATGTAAAATGCAACTAGAAGCAAAATTAAAATGCAAATAAAAAACAGCGACAGCTCTATTAGTGGTCGATTCCCGTTGGTCGGTTATTCGGACAGAATCATACAAAACTGAAAAATAAATAATAATGGCTTGTACTTAAGTTTATAAAAGCAAAATTTTCCTTTTTTTATTTTTCAATGCATAATAAACAGATAGCAAAAAAAAAAATACGTACCATATGTACAGGGTCCAAATTCGAGGGGCCTCTATGACTTTGAGCATTTGCAACATAGTTAGCCCAAAAACTAATTTGCATGTTGCAGGCTCGATTTTCGAGAGAAGTCGAAAACTAAAAACCGTATCATGATATGTCAAAGCGTTTCTAAAAACCCTCTATAACTTCTTTATTTGTAAAGATAGAGATTTTCATCAAAACATTTTTTGAAGTGCAATCTACCTGTTTCACCAGTTTTGTCTTAAAGCCTTTAGTTCCCGAGATATCACACAAAGTTATATTTCTTTAAATGGGATACCCTCAATTTTTTTAAAAAATCAGGTTTCTAATAAAATTTCCTGTCTAACGATGTGCCATACACCTATTTTTAAAAAACAGTTTAAAAGATACTTGCAACTTTTAGATTTACCATAGTAGCCGCTGTAGATATATATATATATATATATATATATATATATATATATATATATATATATATATATATATATATATATAATGTGAAGATAAAATTTTATTGTTTTTTTTTCATACAAAACCAAGTTGGCTACGAGGGGACACAGCAACCTCGCACTTTAACTTCAAATTTATAATAATTGCCAATACTAAAATAAATAAAAAGAAATAAAATTATTAAAAGTAATTTTTAATTTTAAATTTTTATTAATTAAACTATGTAAAACTTAAAATCTACATCTAACAAGTTTCTTTAATTCTAAAACAAACGCTCGTTTTCTTGTAAACATATCCTAAATCTTCTCTTGACGCTATTTTCTGCATTGAGAAGTTCTACCGCACGAAGTTGCCTGAATGCAGTACTAAGTGCCTCTTCCAAATTCCTTCTAGTAGTTGGGCGATTTCGAAATACCAAGGATATTCTAATGTATACAAGGAGATTCTTCCCCACAAAAAGAAGTCGCAAAGGGCCAATATATTGAATCTTTATTTCCTATCCAGTTTTCGGCAAACACATTATGTAGCAAATTAGTAATCTCTCGTGTATTGTGAGGAGGAGTAAGCTCATTATTTTACTGAAGTGGCAAATTGTCGATAAACGAAATTACCTACTCTTCTAGAATTTGTTGGTATCTTTGGGCATTTAAATTTCCATCAAAAATATATAGCCCAATAATTTGTCCTAGATGCCTACCCATACCTTAAAACTGAACCTTCCCCGATTCGGTTGTTCCAACATAATAAGGGGATTTTGCTGTTTCCAGTAATATAGTTATACCTGGTGAAATCGTTGCCTCATCTGTCCAAATAACTTTTCTGCCAAAATCGATGTGTTCTTGGCATTTATTTAGGTACCTCCTGCAAAGTACACGTCGATAGGGCCTAAAACTTATGTTTCTCTCCATGGCCCTGGTGGAAGCATTCGGGTTAATTTCTATTTCTCCCAGAACCGTTAGGTCTTCCAACTCTCCATATCTGGCTAGGCTTCTATACGCCTAGGCCGCGATTTTGTAAAGGATTCGTATTCTTGTAGATGACGTTTTAACTTCAAAAATATTTTTGAGCTAGGTTGCCTTCTTTCTCGATATCTCTGGAAATATGCGCAGTCTGTCGATTTTCGTTAATTTCAATATAACATTTTATCATGTCGTGTTATATCTTGTAAACTAACGGCCTTAAGAAAAAACGGTAAAACAGCTAGATTTGCCCTTAAAAAATCTTCAAAAAATGTTTTTAATAAAAATCTCTATCTTTACAAATAAAAAAGTTATAGAGGGTTTTTAGAAACACACATTTTTAAGAATCACCCTGCAGCTCAGAAAGACTTTTACATATCACGATGCGGTTTTTAGTTTTCGACATCTCTCGAAAATTGAACACATAACATGCATATTAGTTTTCGGTTAACTATGCTGCAAATGCTTAAACCCATAGAGACCCCTCTAATTTGGACCACCCTGTACATAATTGTTTCCTAACACATAGTGAAGCTAAAAAGTGAGTGGATTTGAACTATTGGAAACCAAATCCTAATTATAGGAAAAAATCCTAAAAGAATAAAAACCATTTAAGCACTTTATTTCACTATATAATAAACTCACTTACATCTGGTTGTGAATATGACAAACTAAAAATGTACACCCTCATAAAAATTTACAGTATAAAACAAAATGTTCCGGTTTTTTGTATCCATCAATCTGATCAATAAATAGCCAACTGATACAAATAAAGACGGAAACGAATACATAAGTCGTAACAACAGGTTAGTGGCATCCGTCGTTATTAAAAAATTATACCAAATCCTTACAAATCACAACCATATACGCAACATTCTAACCCTAGAACAAGTAAACATTTTAAAATTAAACGTTGACATTTCAGGAACCGAGGATGGCTAGGTCGGTAAGGCGTTGAACTGCGAACTCGAACTTGCCGGAGATTTTGTGGGTTCGATTCCCACTGAGAGCCTTGGGTGTTATTGTGTTTGTCTGGACTTTACCCATTAAATGCTAATGTGCTGGCAAATTGCCTAAGAGCCGCGCAAAAAAAGAGGTTCACATTTCAAAGTAGCGCAGTTATCAAAAACATTTCATTTAAATTGGAAGTAAAAAATTTATATAGTTTTACAATTAAGTGAATTTATATTTTTGAACATGTCCACACAATTGATATAGTACGTAGGTGTCCATCCGAATGCGAAAATATATCTCTTATGGGCGTTGTAATATGGCAGTCACGCTATATTATACTGGAACAATAGGTTTAAATTTTAATTTTAATTAATTTTCTAGATGTGAAAAATGAGAAACACGCCAAGAGCTCGTAAATAAACTAATATAAACTCACTTCTAATATGCTGTTTCCCTATTGAATTTGTTGAATAAAGTCAAACATAAAACCTAAACTTGTAAAATCGTGTATATCGTTTGGTGCGAAACTATTTTAATCGCAGTTAAAAATAAATATTACTTAATGGCGGACTTACCGGAAGGGTATAAATCAGTAGACCCAAGATAGCTGTTGAAGCGCATGGCTTTCCATTGATTTATTTGATCGACAACGGAAGCGTTCGCTTTCAGGTTGGCAAACCATCTCGTGAGAGATTCTGAAAATTTTATAAAAATGATTACAAAATTAAGAAGCACCCCAAGCAGATCAGTCGTTGAAGAAATAACTATAAGTATAATAATGGAGGCAACACTTATAATTTTATTACTCTTTGCTACTAAATATTTTATGAAAGGCAAAGATAGGTTTAGCTTATTTTAGGATAGTTTTGTTAAAAATGAAAAAATCAACTTAGGAACAGTTTCTCTAATGTCATTTGTATCGCGAACGATATAAATACGCAATACGTTCGGGCTTTCAACTTATCCATTGTTTTAAGGTAGTGAAATCTTTTAATAGTTTGACCATGTGAATGCGCTCTGACGTCGAGCAGTCGAACGTCCACAACTAGAACCGATATATCGCAAAGCCGAAACCTCAAACGACGACAAAGCGGGACACTATCCCCCTGAGGTGTTTTTATCGACTACGCTCCCTCTGGATATTGAGATAACAACACGCAAGCCTACCTTTTCTTCCAAAAAAGCCTTTTTATTACTTGCGACGGTCTAAAACACGAGTGGGAAAGCGAGGGATCGATCTGCTTATATTTGAGACGTTTTCAAAGAATAACCCCAACCCCCAATTTACTTACTTTACGAGCTTTTAAAATTAAATGCCTATTTATTCTGCGGCGCGACCAAGTCCTTAGAAAATATAAAAAACTGCATAATTCCTTAAACGAATGCCCATAAATTCAAATCGGAACGCAACTTTTATAAAGCCGAGTTTTGTTTATTTCGGAGTAGAAATCCAGTGGTGGAGGACAGTCTATTCTGTTAATTTTGCGAAGCCGACAGTTTCCCTATATAGTAAAATTTCTACTCCATGAATAACCCGATATGTTTCGCTAATATGGAAGTCTACAGCTTTTACTAGTTTTATATGTTATTTCTATCATCAATACATTAGTTATAGAAAACATGCTTGCAAATGTTATTTACGTTATATTATTTTAAATTAAATTCGGTGATAAATCACACATACTTGAAAATCTTGACTATTTCAAATTTTGTATGTACAATTTTGAAGAAATAGTAAAATATCTTCGTATCGCTTAGAGCTTGCTCAGAAAACGGCCCCATTCAAACAACTAAACTATAATTGTCTTCGCAAATAGCAAGGAATTGTTTATTAGCTGACTGGTAGAAAAAATATTGCATTACATTACAGAAACAGGACATTTGAATAAAATAAATAAATTGATCGATCAATTTAACTGTAGTTTTGGTTAGTTTTGGGGTGCAAAGTAGACTAGCCTCCACGTGGTGCACCCTGGGCAACGTGATCGCTATCACGGCTAAATAGTCTACAAAGTTGGCTGCCAGACTATCTATTGGATCTCCTGGCTATTCACACATGCAAACCGAAAACGAACCAATAGGCTCCTTTCGGAGCCACATGACAAAAAAAACTAGGATCTTCAGTCCGTATCTGCCAACTGAATATAGAAGGAATTAGTAGACCCAAATGCGAGTATCTCGCAAAATTTCTTCTTGACAATAACGCCGATGTTGTCCTTCTTCAGGAAACCCATGCGGCATCAGAGGATGACCTACGCAAAAGGGGCAGAATATCTGATTTTGAGCTGGTCGGAGCAACCTACCACCAACCATCACCAGAATGTGACTGTGGAGCAGCAAGACAGGCCATAGAGCATATTCATAGCGAGTGTCCCTTACGCTTATACACGGGAAGCTGGCTTGACTTTATGGAGGTATCTGCATCGGCATTGGAATGGATAACAAACCTTGACATTGAATTATAGCTTTTATCTTTTTACATTCGTGATTGTTCTTAGATCTGTACTTGTATTATACATTGCATGTAATGCCATACGCTAAATAAATAAATAACTGTAGTTTTTCAAGATGACGAAAAGTTCGACATTTTACACTAATCTTGTATTCTTAAACCAATAATATTTTGCTTTATACGTTCAAAAACTAGTAAATTTAATTTTAAGTCAAGGATAATAAGAAAAAATATATGCTTTTTTATGGAATCTGTATTGACTCTGACAGTGATGCAGATACTTTTGAAGGGGCCTCCGACCGAAAGCGTGATGAATAAATAAATAAAAAATAAATTAGTTTTGTGATAGCTTCTTTAATGGTTTTCATATTTGCATTTTGAAAATATAGGGGGTAAAATATTTGGAAGCCACCCGAATCACTTTTTTCCACTCCTTAGTCTAAAATATTCAAAGTGCCACTTTCAGACAAAGGACTGAAATTTTTGAATGCAAGTAGTAGGGTTAATAACAATGGAGAATTCGGTAAATCTGGAATGCTACCTAATGCACAGAGTAGTATTTTGGAACCGCTTTTATGTATTTGAAAAATTCATAAATGACCTGCTTCTTGACTCACGACAACCAAACCAAACCAAACAATACATTCGAGCAAAAACAGGTTAATCGAAATAAACTCATGCTTAACACAAATAAAACGTTCGTAATACTTTTTAAAACAAATTGGAAAACATTAGTGCATTTGAAATCGAAAACAAACACCAAGTTTTGAGTGTGTTAATTGATCAAAAATAAAAAATCTATTACGAAATTATGATCCTTACTAAATATTTGCATAATAGAATATTAAACATAGTTTATTTTGCAAACTTTGCATCGGTACTTAGGTATGAAACAATATTTTGGGATCGTCATGGTAGAATACAAAATATTTTTGTATCTCAAAAAAGAACAATTCGAGTTGTAAGTAAATAAAATGGACCAGGTTAAATCCTGTCGAAATGTGTTACCGTGCGCGCATTTATAAGGCCCGCACGGTAACACATTTCGAATGTTTAATGCTTTTGCGTAGAAATCTAGGAATATCACTTGAGCAATAAGAGCTACAAATCACTGAAACAGGTCCATAATATATGTGTGTTAAATTGTACAACCAGAACGTTATACGGATTGATAGTCAGCGCTTATTGAAGGTGAAAATTAGATTGGAACCTTATTGCCTTGATGACAATTTTCACGTGTTTTTTCAGTATGGGTAAATTTGTTTTTTTTTTTCCGAGATATTTTCTTACTCCCTTTTAAATTGTAGCTTTCGCTTTAATACTAATCTGGCACTGTCTTCGATGAATGCTTTTTGCGTAAAATATTGAATTTTTGAATTTCACCTTTTTTTGTTTTTCTATAAAAACAGACTACAATTTTCAGAAATCGGCAACAGCCCTTATTTTTTTTTAAACCCGCCGCGGCCGCCTTAGTTATTACATTCCGTCGAACAAAAGCACTTAATCCCTACCCAAGACCCGGGACACCGTTCAATTATTTTTTGCCGATCCGCTGGAGAGCATTACGTAACTCAATAACGCCTCGCTCGATGTGTTTTCTCACAAGTTTTCTAGATAATTATATTACTGTCGTCGAGTTCATAATTTAATTGAAAAATGTGACGGTAAACTTCTGTCATACTTTAGCGAAGGAGCAATTAAGTTAAAACTCAATTAAACCGGCCGATTTCATTCGTACGTTCGGACCGTGGTGTCTGCTCTCGTAAGCCGAACTCAACAAAAATATAGCTTGCAAAAACTAGGCGGTCCGAAAAGTTATCGTGTTTGTTGGCCTTCCTGACAGGTCTTTAGAAACTCCCCACTCAATCAATTCGGAAAGTAGGTCTGGCTTAACACCACTTTCGTCTGCGAACATAAACGGCGTCACAGTAGTCCAGGAGCTGGCGATACAAAATTTCACATCTTTCTACCAACGATCAAAGTTTTATTTTTCTAACTCATTGTAAAAATTTTGAATATTCTTTCTATCTACATAGAAATGTTAGCTCTCCAAAACATTTAAAAAATTTTACTGTTTCTTGCAGAGGACATGGCATGTTGCGTGTTGTATTAAAGTTCAAAATTAAATATTTTTAATAAACAATAATTGAGTGACTTTTAAATTATTAATGTTAAAATAATATTATTATAAGTAACAAAATATAATATTATTATAATTAAGATTTCAAGAAGTGTCCATTTCTATTTTCAATATGCAAAAACGCTACCTTGCTACCTAAGCTTATACAGGGTGACCAGGATTAAACTGTCAAATGTTTAAAATAGATTCTTCAGATAAAAATATGGTGATGGGATTTTGAAAAAAAAAAACTGAAAAACTGGTAAATATGGCAATAATAATAGCAAAAAAAAATCAAATGTCTTGTGGTTGAAATTTACAAAACATGCACAATGCTTCTTTAACAACTCACATTAAAATTAGTTTGCCAAACAATTTTATACACACTTAATCGATGCCCGTCATATGTTTATATATACCCATAGACAACCGTGCAAAAGATACTATGATTAGTTTTTCATTGTTTGCGTAATTTTCAATCACTTATCTTAAGACTTTAGTAATAATTGCAAACGAGGGTTAAAGTATAACGGAATAAGGCACGTGTGGAAATTTGGCCAAATTGTCGCATGAAATATATCGCCAATTCCCGTACTAGAAGTCGAATTAAAGTGACCCAGACTTTTAGTCTGTTCTTGACATCGTAAAGGACTGCATGTATTTACGAGATACATGTTCAGACATAATCTGATACGTCTAGTGTCAAAGGAACAAACTGGGAGATGTATAACGTAATTACATTTTCTCCTCACACTATCCCAGCCGCTCGCTATAGATCGATAGATCGTCGAAAAGGAGGTGAGCAAATTTTATATAAGGTCAACGCATAAATAACGAACCTTCTTTGTTTTCTCTAAGAAAAACCATGTTTCAATACCTCAACATAAAAAGTCACGTTTAGTCAGCAGTTATGCAATACAATTTTGCGCTAATATCACCATTAACAAGCATACTATAATAATTAAGTGATTACAAATTATATTATAATGTCATTTTAACAAACTTCAAATATGGTAATAAGCACCTTCTCACAACACATTCACATAACACTAGCACGACGTACTGAGTGATTTGAACATTGAAAGCAGCTTAATTTGTACTTATTTAAAAAATGCACCCCTTCCCTCCAATTGCAAAGAAGGGTTTTCTCATAAATCAAAAAATGAAAGTTCCTTCAAACGATTAACTTAGACACAATAACGCGTTTTACCACAAACCGAAACTCAATTATATATATATATATATATATATATATATATATATATATATATATATATATATATATATATATATATATTCTCACGTATTGATTCACGGATGGAAAAATGTGATGACACTATATTCCGGGATATCATCCGTTCGCTCGTTGAACTCCGACTGGAATCCTGCAGACGTTTCGCCAAAATCTCACTTGGCATCTTCGCAATGCTCGCGCTCCGAAAACACTTGGAACACTGGGTTCGAAGTGTTTTCACGCAACCAATCAGTGCGTATAGTGCCTTATTCCCTCTCTTAACAATTTCTAAGCTTTCGTAGGCATCTAATTTTCTACTATTATTTACATGTTTAACTAATTTTAAATTACTTACCTTATGATTATTGTTGAATATATGCTCGGCTACACTTCATTTTTATAATCTACCAAATTTTAAATGAGCTAAGTGTTCCTTAAATCTAATATTAATTGATCTTTTGGTTTGCCCTACATATGACTTGTCACAATCGTTACAACATATTTTACAAATTCCCGACTTTTCAAGGATATCTAGTTTATCCTTGGGATTACCCAAGAGATTTTTTAATTTTGATCCGGACTGATAGACACTTCGAAGATCTGCGGCCCTGAAGACTCTATCAAGTCCACTTGTATATTGGGGAGAGAAAGGAATTGAGACTGCTTTTAAATTTTCCTTATCAGCTTGAAAAGTCGTTGATTTTTGAAGTTTGTTTTTAAATCTAAATTTCCTAATTAACTTATCGATAAAACTATCTTCATAGCCATTGATTCTAGCCACCTTTTTTATAAGGCGTTTTTCCACCTCAAACCTTTCTTGATTTAAAGGAAATGTGACAAGTATATGGACTAGAAAATTAAAACTTGCCATTTTATGTTGAAAAGTATGGTTAGAATCATTGGTTATGTAGCTTAAAGTACTAGTGTCTTTCCTATAAATGTCAAAAACTACATGATTTTCACTGTTTTTGATAACGAGAACGTCCAAAAAGGGCAACTGCATGTTACTTTCTATTTCATATGTGAATGGGAAGTAATTATTCAAGTTTGAAATAAAGTCATTTAAATCAATGCAAGTTGTATCAAAAACCGCGAAAACATCATATCCTAGGAAAGTACTCGAAATTTTTTTAGCATTATGTTCAAAATGATGCATGAAAATTTCAATCAGGAAAGGAGATAAACAATTTCCCATGGCCGTGCCATTTTGTTGTTCATAATAGTTGTTATTATATAGAAAAATATTTTGACTCATGAGTCAAAATATTTTTCCCGATATAGAGACAGCATTTGTTCTATTAAGTTTAGTTTTAGTCTTCTCCTGAAGATGCCAACTTGGTTGGCGAAACGCGCGTCGAGTACGCAAAATTGAGCTTCGGTTTGTGGTGTAACGCGTTATTGTGTGTTAGTGCAGTGCCGAAGGTTCCAGTCAAGAGTTTGTTTAACTTAGAATTAAAATGTTTTAGAGTTATAAAATATTTGTAATTCATTTAATTGTAATTTTTAGTGGTTTTTGAAGCTTCGACAATAATATTGTGACAATCGCTAGTTATATTAGATCTACAGGTGTAGATCGTATATATTCAGAATATTTTGTTTTTCATAAAATTTTGGTCCAGAAACAAGGGGCAACTGCCAGAAATACGAAGGGCAATCTGGGTGTAAATTAATAAATACCGAAATTAATCGAAAACTCGGTCTAGCTCGCTGATACACTCGTATTTAATTACACGCTTGCCTCGATAATAATTGCAGTTACCCGTGTTATGCGGGATAAAAGTTTCGATCCGACAAATTAATGAATATTTACCTTTAAAATAATTTATTCGCTATATGGAATGGAATATCCATTACGCCTGGAAACGATGAGAACCGGCAATCAATCATGGTTAATCTACATTAGTCTACGAGGCTTTCCAATAGGAAAACTGCGAGCGGATAAAAGGCGCCGTGGGGGCTTTCAAATTGATGAATTTTGACAAAAGGCGCTTTAAACGGCAATTTGCTGCGCGTTACGTATCTATAGCGGGGTCGGTGCTCAGAGCGGGTGGGCACCCTTTCTCCATTACTATTGCTTTCTTTCTCGCTCTCTCTCTCCTATATATATTGCTATAACTATTATAACTGTTATGTGTTATTTTTGTCAAAAGATATCAGACTACATTTATTTGAGTTGTTAAAATGCTCGCTCAATTTTTAGCTGCCTGTTTACAAAATGTACGTGTATGAGACATATGTAGTTTGGTTTAGTAATTCTACGAGTGTTGGGTTTTCATACCAGTTTTGAATCCAATGTCAATAAATTAACTTAAAACTGAAAATAACATAAATTAAAGTAAACGCCACAACACATTTTTTTCATTAAGAAGACGATCTTCTATTATTATACGTTTAAAATAGGACGGTATGGACTCATTTTTAACTCCAATAGTAATTTTTTATTGGACGCATAAAATATGCAGCGTTAATAAACACAATTTGGGTCTATACAGGATTATGAAGGCTTAATAATCTGTATATTGAAGCCGAGACCATGATCGGTCAATGTAACCCTTTACCATTTTTACGTTGCATCAAGTCGTTAATAAACTAACATCGCACCGAGATTCTATTAACTCAGGTCACTGACCCGTCACTAACTTGTTTACCGGTGTCCGTTGAAGTCGTTTCATTTATAGGGCGCAAATTTCCTTCGATTAAGAGTGATCGGCATAATTTCGGGCTGCTTTTCCAGTTGGATGACGCCTCCCGACTAGCTAGGCATGATTAAAAAACCAATCAACCCTAACTTGGTTAATGACACACCTAAAATTAAATGCAAACATTTTATAAACTGTAAACAATTCCTTGACCAATGCAGTCATTAAATATTTTATCGGACATGTTAGACACAACTCTAATTAGTTTAATTTTTTTAATATTCGTAGGAGGTAATGGAAATATTTTTTCAACTTGATGTGCGACAACAATATGATTTATATTGATGATTTATTATAGTACTTATAAGTAAAATAAGGGCCCGAAGGGAGGTTGAACTACCACGAATAAAGTGCCAATAATTTTTTCTTTATTGATCAAATTAAAAAGAACTAGGGTGATGCAATTTTTGTCAATGTTCAAAAAAATGCATTTTCCTATACCACCAATATGTGGTAAGAACTTCGTTAGATATTCTTTCTAACCACCACTAATATCTTTAAATAAACATAATATCCGTGTTCAAACGACAAGAAGAGGCCTTATTACAAATACTAAGACTAAATCGAAATGGTTAACACCAAAGCTAAAACTTCAACCCAGATGACAAACATTGAGTATATAACTGCAGATTTCACGAAATAATTTTTACAGGTTTCGAATTTGGATTGGAAGTGACAAAATTCCCTAATTAATAAGGAAAGAATAAAACGGTTACGCTCTGGTGGGTTATAAATCATCTGAGGAAAAAATTTATTGATGCAATTAATCTTCGGTCGGTTGGTTCCCCATCTCAGAAAATTAATCTTCCGCCATGCCGAATAAAAATGGCGGTACTGGTGGTTTGGATGGACCGTCATAGATTACCCGGCGAAAATAATAGTTTTCCTATAATGAAATTTGATCTGTCTCTAATACGAAGTGATACTGTGTTATACTATGAAACGAAAAAATGCAGAAAAAATTTTGAAAGACTAAAATAATATTTTCTGGTTCACCGTGGTGTGATTGATTAATTTCAAGCAGGAATTTAGTTCTATTACCCACTTCCTGGTGAATTAAGAACGTAGTTCCCTAACAGCGACTTAAACTCTCTACATAAATATTTATTTATAAGCTGTTAAATATTGCTTCGTATATTACTAATATTGTTCTATTCTATTCAACCAACGAGCGGAAAGAGTCAGGAATTCGTTACCCACGTTCGCGAGCCCCTTTGGACATTTCCGGTGCTTTAGTCACGGATTCGGGAGCGTTAGGATGTTATAGGTAGATTTTGCCGCGGATGCTATTTTACGGTGTGTCAGATCTGATGGCCACATCAGAAAACATGCTATAAAAGATATCAAAATTTAGTTTCATGTGAAAAACATTTTTCACGAAACTTGAACTTTGTTTCACTGACAATACAACATTATGCAATAATTGCGGTAAACGGCATTTGAGTCACGAGCTTATTTGGCATGAGCGAAGCGAGTGACTTAAAAAGTTTGCCGAACGTATTGCATACTATACTTTTGCTACGACCGTTAGTTTTTGGGAACATTTTCGCAAAACAACACGAATACATTCACTGACATGACCGTCAGAATTGACAAACGTCAAAATTCAAGGCGTGGAAAATATCTCCGAAAACATCCGATTGCTCCCATACCCGTGCGGTAAAATCCCGGAAATGTCCGAAGTGGCTCGGATCGCTGGGAAACGAAACTGACGTGGTAAAGTGATACTTACCGTACGCTGGATCGGAGCGTAATTAGGTATTTTACAGATGCGAATGGAACATTAGTAGATTATGCAACAAGTACAGTAAACGGCATTTGCCTCACTAGTTGATTTGGCATGAGCGGAGCGCCGCGAAGCGAGTGCTTAATAAACGAGTGAGATAAAGAGTTTACCAATCGGAGTTACCGATCGTTTCTGCTATTGTTGTTTCTTTTTAACTGTGTATGTTAGACAGAGAGAGATGTATTATTGGATATATCATATAAACAACGGAATAAACACAACATTAAACCGTTATGTTGTTTAATTAACTTTTACAATTGATCATTTTTATATAGTTAAATAGTTTATTTAAAGAAAAAGATTGTAATTGGAAGAAAAATCATCCAAGGATAGAGATTTTAAGAGGATTAAATTTTAAAGATTCTTATAAGCAAGAAAAAGTAGGTCTAACACTCAATTTTGTGTTGTTTGTACTGATGAAACATGGATATATGAAAATGGTACAATTGTTCTTGGCAAGGTATCAATATAAAAAGTATAAAAACCACTAAAGTTCATGCAAACGATATGTAAATTTTGTGTGGGCAACTTAAATTTTAAATGTCACTTTAATTACCGACTAATCCACTAGATTTTAATTGTAGCTTATAGCACCTAGGATTTACATAACATTTTTCTGTGTAATTAGGTATTTTACAGCATAGTTTTAAAGATAAGCTTTCATTAAGAACTGGATGATCTTAATAAACACAAATTAAAAAAAACAAAAAAAAATTTAATCAAGAATTGCAGAGCGTGTTGGGTTTATTTTAACGGTTCTGTCGAGGCTATGGCCTCCTCACTGATTAAATGGACTGTATATTGTTCACACTTATTTATTTTTCTTTCAATGACAAAAACGGAGCACAAAAATAATACGTTCCTCGACTTCAACGCATGTCTCTCGTCTCGTCTGTCCCGCACAACTGAGTTCAATCGGTAGCGCTCGGTGAAACACAGAAATAGATGTGGAACGGGTGGCCTAACCACTTGGCGTTAAATCTATTTAATAACTTATGACTCACTTGAATACCAAATATACCAATAAAAGAGCACCCTGCATAAATGAAAGGTTTTTTCATGTAACGTTTGGATTCGTTGTGGTTAGTGCATTACCCCGAGGCAGTTAGAGGTCACAGGCAATTTAATCGACTTGGAGCACTCTGCCTTAATTCATTAAAGTCGGCAATAACTAATTTCCAAGTTGGTCCGAAATTAATCCATATTTCAGCTAAATATTGCTCGGTAGCACGTTGCCCCGACGAGACGGCCCTAATAATGGGATCTGCGGTCACGGTGACGTCAGCGCTGACGCATTTGTACGAGGCGTGTCACTTCAGCATCCTCTTAACGCACCTTCCCCTTGTTGGCAAACTCCGGGAAGAAAAAAAAAAGATTTTGATGGCATATACAAAACAGAAATAGTTAATATTGTTATACCAAAAACACCTTAAACCCGCCGACAATTATATAGGCTAAAATAAGTAAGATATAACTAGCTCGAAAGCGTACACTTCTATTATTTATTAAGTCGTTTCTCTCAAATGGAAGTTTCAAGGTTAGAGTTGGTGATACTTAGCCTACATCTAGGGTCCCGGAGAGCGGCATCCCACAAGAATCAACGCTTACCATATTTGCAATTGCAATAAATGATATATGTAGAAGTATAACTGCAGAAGTAAAAAGGTTTATCTATGTAGGTGATATAGCAGTCTTCACCGAGAAAATATCTGTTTAAAATTCTCAAACAAAAAAACTAAATATGTGCACTTTTGTCGACTACGAAAACCTGATTATGATCGACTACCCTATTTAAAAGGGAATGTAATCCACTGTATAGATACAATCAAATTTTTAGGACTTGTTTTTGACATCAGACTTAACCAGAAAAAGCAAATTTAGAAACTTGCCACAGAGTGTAAACAATCATAAGAAATCCGAAAACTTTTATCAAACACAGAATGGGGAGCAACTCCGAAAATTTTGCTTCTAATCTACAAAAATTGAATATGGAAGGATCGTATCTGCAAAAATAAGCTAAATGGATTTCTTCTTCTTAATGTGCCTTACCCAAATATCGGGTGTTAGGTACCTCTCGAATCTATCTGTGTTGTGCGTGTTTCAATGTCGATGCGCAGATAGAAGGGATCTACAGTTTAACGACGGTTCGCAACTGTGAAAGCTTTACTAGGCAGAACACTCCCGGTGGTTTTCCTAACAATTGGGAAGACATATCCAGAAAACCCGAACAACGAATTCCTATGCTCCGATATAAATGCTTACTCCAGTAGAAAGACTGCGAAACGGTACAAGCTTTTAGAGTGTCCATAAGACACACAACCCAAACATCTCCTTAATGGTGAACCTCCACCTATATGTGAAGTAAATTTGGCCGTCGTTCACATAATCAGGCCAACGTAGACTAATCTACGGTTCACAAAGGCAACAACATGAAGTCAAACCGATTTTTGAAGGCAATTTGGAGAACGAATAGATTAAACACCCCCCACCCCCCTCAAACAATAAACAAGCAGGTGCAGAGTAAAATACGAGCCAGTGTCAGTTAAGGTCTGAAGAAGCCAACAGGATGAATGGCCAAAAGGAATCCGGAAGATCTGCAAATAGTATTATAGTAACCTGTGGAAGTTTCTTTGAAAAATTTACATATTTGGCAATATATGGAAAATATGATGACTAGACGAAGACATGTGTGTGTGTGTTATGTAATTAAGAATAACAGCTAAGGGCCCTAACAGCTGATGCTGTAGATTGGGAGTGTTTTAGTGTCTGAATCTGGATTGCACAACTCACCAAGAAGTCCCACACTCTCCTACGCTTGACATGCAGGGCGTCCGTGAAGAATTTCACCTCCAATTCCCACAAAAAAAAAACTAAGAAATTTAGGGTACCTAATATGTTCTCCAAGGACCGTTCCAGTATTTTCATTATCCCCAAAATTCACCCTTAATTCAACATAATGAACAAGAAATTTATCCATTTCGTTCTGCAATACTTTAAAGGTTTCAATAAATAAGTTGAGATGTATTTAAGGTATTTCAATTCAAAGTGCTTTACTATTTTAACGGTTTAACACAAAATATTTTATTCGTGTAACAGATTATTGCCTCTAGGAGTTGAAATAAATCGTGTTCTTAAATGGAAACGTGCATGTCACGCTAGCAAAAAAAAAATTAAACAGAACAAAACTGAATACTAATTATACGCAACAGCATTACATAACACAATATTTCCATGGAAATATTAGAAAAGTAAAAATTGCATTGCCCTAAAATAGAAATGTCACTAAAAAACATTAAAGGCTGAAAAAACAATTGGGTTAAGCATCATATTGTTCTAGGAATATTTTGTGTACAATCGTCCCATAATTAGCAATATTCCAACTTCAAGTTCAATTTATTTCAAATAAATGAATTTAAAAAAACGGGTAATTACGTCATGAAACGGCAATAATGTCGACTACTGGGTAGTTTTGTGTCCTTTAAAAGTATTGTAAAGAATAGATAACGATATTTTATTTGGATTTCAAATTAAAATTTTAAATTCGGACGGTAGGGTGACGATATTGAGATTCGGCTTTTACTAGTTTATTTGACCCGTAATTGACTATCGAATGAGACAAAAAAACTCATATCGTTGCGTTTTGTTATCTGAAAACTAATTTTATTGGAATTATGTTAGGAAACGTCATCTGGTGGCTGATAAGGTAGTTATCGAAATTATTTCTGAAAAAGTTTGAACATCCCTCGTAATTTTCCTTTTCGAGATGGAACAAAAAGTAATGAACAAAAAAAAATTGCAATTAGTAAAGTATTTACTTCAATTACTGTTAATATAAGTTTTGCAGAAAACGGATTTTAAAAATCAGGAAAATAATTTCCAGCATTTTCTCTTCGCCGATTTACTTAACTTTTGTTTTTCAATTCGTTTCTCTAATACCATACCACGTTGCCACTATTGGGATAGTGGCATAATATTGACGAATTAGCGATTAGGCTTCCAAAGCCGTTTTGATGACTCTCTCACAATTCCGGGCCCTATAAACCAAGTTGTAGCGACAAATTTGGTTTCAATAAGAATCGAATGTCGCCATTTTTTATGTAATTCTTTGCCATGTATCACGTCCTACGCGAAATCAACAAAACCGCTTGGGAAGGGAAATAAGCCATCATCAAGCAACGGATCGTAAATATCGGTCCGAAGAACATATTCTTCTTATCGCTTTCTGCCGCATCGCTGCCAAGTCTCATTGTTCGCCAGGGGCTGTGTCGTCTCTTTTCGTTTCCACTTTTTTTTATATTTGGAGAAAACAAACTTTCCTTCGGGCATGTTTTAATGAATATCGACCCGCCGCGTCGGGGTTCCTTAGTTTAACGATGATAATCGCCATTGTGGTACGATAACAATACCGAACTTTTCCTTACTTAATTACAAAAATGTGCTTCGAAAACTTTTCAAGCTAAAGTGGAACTGCAACTAACAGAAACTAACTAAATTGAATAAATCGAATTTTGATTGAACTCGGAGGTGCCAGGTTAATATGGAATCAAAATAATTATTACATTATACAGGGTGTCCCTGAAGCATCTATCCTAACTGGAGGAGATCAAACTTGAAAACCAATATAAAAAAACCATTTACCTAGACGAATGATTGTTTATTTAGGATTAAAGATTTAAAAATGTTTCTGGGGGATTCAGTTTGAAAATAAAAATAAAAACTCTACAGCAAAACCCCCTTGCTAAAGCCATATTAAAGAAAAAACACTAAATAACGCAAAATCTAGGAGACACGAAAAAACCCAGGACAGGAAAAATCAGCACTTTTAGTTTGAACATGCAAAAACTGGAAAAGAAAATCGGCTCTAATATTGTTAAAATGTTTAATAGAACCAATGCTCATGTGTCAAACTTAAGATGAATACAAGCCAGCGTCTTAGTTGTATCTTCACCTGTTGTTTTGGTGTTGGAATGTATTTTAGGTAGCGCATATTTTGTTTTCTTTTTCAAAAGTGACTCGTTATCTATTTCCTAAATGATAAATTATGCCTAATCGTTATCATATATACTGTCAATTTTATTCAAGTTATTTATTAGATAAATAAAACATTTTAAGTAATCGTATATATGTTTTGTAACATAATAATAAATATTAAAAAGGGCAGCAGTTCGTTGAATAGTGATCACACCATCCGACTTCTGGTTCGTTTTGCGTTTATTTTTACCTAAACTATAGAACAATAAAAAAAATCCCTCTTCCGCACTCTCGGTAAGTGGTGACACCCGGGATTTAGTGCGTAGATAAAAATACTGGGATTCGGATTTACGACCAGTCATCGCTAACTGTTTTATCTAACCAAAACTATGGGAAAACAAATAGCAGCTCTTCTCTAAATAATTTATGGCATTAATTTGTGTCCTGTACTATTCGCTACATAAGATACAAGACCGTCAGAAACTTCTTCTCCAGTAACCTTGAATTTCACTTTGCTTATAGAGCGAACTTCATTAGACGTTGTAATTTCCCGGCATTATATCGCATTTCGTTTAGTTTCGCCGGAGCTGCAAACTTTACGCCGCAAGGTTTTATTACCGCAGAATAATATAACCTCTCCGCCGAACTGGGTCGGAATTACGCTGTAAAGCATTGTCGTGTTTAGAGATTTGATGGCCATCACGTGGTCGCCCGAAACCGTTAAACAAAAACATCGCGTTCGTTGCAGCCCATAAAGTTTGGTTAGTTTCGGATGAACAACAAAAATCGCTATAAAACCACAAAATACTTGGACAGAAATTCGTGGTTTTATATTTTATAAAAACGCATGCGCCAAAATTCATAGCTATACTCTGAACTAAGTCAAATTTTAATGCATTGGCGTTTTTTTCTGTTTGAACTACACTAGATTTGTACGCCAATGAACTTCATAAAATTTTATACCGAATTTTGCATACATTTTAAGAATGTTATTAATTTTTAGCTAAATTTCGTCCATATAGATACTCGATGCTTCAAAAAAATTTTGAACACTTTAAGGAAAGCGACATATTATACAAAAAGGAAATAAATAATCCTGACAGTACAATAATACCGATTGGTAATGAATGAAAATATTAATATCAAATAAGTGAACGATAAAATAAAAACTGCAAAAAATAATTACTTTTATAAAAGTGGGAGCAGAGCAAAGTTATAAATAAGTTTGTTTTAAAAAATCAAAATTACCAAAATTGAATGTCTTAGGCACCAACATTGCCAATTCAAAGGATACAGCAATTATTTTAAATAGACTCTTTTTATAAGCAGTCGAACACGTTGGCTGTAGTTACTTGTAATGCAACCGTAACACATACATTAATAAAACAAAACATGAATTAATTAAATCATATTGAAATTGAAAAGAAACAATATTGCTAACGACAATGGCGTTACAATCTATGACTTGCTGAACTTAAAGTAATTAAAATTACTAAAATATTTTAAGTCCGGAGATGAAGTTATAGAAAAACTCTTATAATATCATTTAACTTATTACAATATTCAACATTTGGTTTTGTAAACTAAAAAAGGCTTTTATATAGGTTAAGATCTATAAAATGATAATGAAGTTTTATAACAAGGGTTTCAGACGTAGCTTCTCAACATTAATTGATACTTATATAAAAGATAGATGCCAGTACGTTACATTAGGTGATACAATTAATAATAAGCTTTCAAGCGGATATGGGGTGCCACAAAGTTCGGTGCTTGGTCCATTACTGTACTCATTATATGTTCTCAGTTAAGGATGTGTTTGGCGATGATACAGGTTATAAAGGGGGATGAGTATTAATTGATAAAAAGGGTAAATCACGATTTGGAACTTTATAATAAGTGGCTATTTTACAACAAATTAAAGGTAAATATTGAGGATACTAAATACATGGTGTTTAAACAAAAAGATTAGGAAATGTTGAAAAAAAATTTTTTTTTACACGAAAATAGAACATGGTACGAAGACAAGTGTTGTCCCAAAAATAATTTTAAAGTTTAGCATGACCGTTTTTTCTTCATTATTAGGTATAAACTGCGTATTAATGATTAAAAATTTAGGCTAACTAACCCATCGTGAGAGGGATTTAGCAAGCTTCGTGGACCTGTATTCAATCTGTTCACTTCCTACACCTACTTTCAATATAATGTTCACTCGGAAGAACTATTCCATGAAAGTCAGTTTGTTAGAAAAATGAGAAAGTAAAATAGACGGCGACTCGAGTAGCGAAAAGGAAACAAAGTTTTTGTCACGTTTTATTGGAAAGTGAGTGCAATATGGAAAATTCAGAGCTTCGCCATGTGTCACCGGCACGTTTACTTCCAGAACGCAGGATAAATTTATAAAGGAAAATCTCATTCCTCGAGAATACAAGCGGATTTAAATTTGTGCACGTACGCTGTCGTTTGGAAAGAAATACGTCTCCTGCAAGGGTGTTCATGCGTTTCTCTATCTCATGGCACATCCACCAATTTGTCACAATTTCAAGTCTCAGAAAATTTTAGAATGTATTCGATTAATTTAAGAAATCAAGACTGTAAGTATACCGGAAATATTTCGAGGAAGCCACATTTAAATGCATTAAATACAGCGTCCACATTCATTAATTGGCATTTTCAGCGGCAGGAACCGACATCAAACTAAATCGCTCGAAATGCAATTTTAATTAAAATTTGTGGTAAACTGCCGATTGCGAACGGCTGTTTTTGGTCAACCTGATGAAGGAAACATCTACACGAAATTTGCTATAATAATACGCTATAACGCAATTAAAGTTTTGACTTACTATACGACTTACAAATATACGGTAAACTATTATGATATTAAATTTCAAAACGCCCTATTCCCAGATATAAGATGTCTACCTTCTACCCAATACAAACTCAAATACTTTGCTCGTCATTTAACGATTACAGATTAAAAATGTATTACAAAATATAAAAAGCCACCTAATGTAAAGAGAAATGACAACAAGGATGGCTGGTGCATTTGCGCTGCAGTGCTGCAGAGCTCCCAAAAAATTAATAATTAAAAAAAAAGAATAGGAATTAAATAGTCTAACCAAAATATTTTCTTTTATCTCAATATCGCAGTATTATACGGTGCGGCGCGTTAAACATAAAAACAATAGTGCGTGTGCTTATATTCACTGTGAACTATGGAGGTAATCTTTAAATTAATTGTCGAAAAATATTCAAAATTCAAAAATTATTAATAATTATTATTATTAATAATTTTTGAATTTCGTGGATACAATTCTAAGCGAGCAACTAAAAGATTTTTAGATATTTAAGGATACTTCCAAAGAAATTCAGAATGTTCTGTTACTTAGCATTCTTGGCGCTTGTCAATTCTCCGTTGTTGGTTTGCAAGAATTGCAGAACACCTTAAAATTTTTCCCACGAACCGCCAGTGAATGTGAAGTTCCCTCTGCCATGATTGAATGTTTATTAGAGTCTAAAGACTAATAAGATCTGCCAAAGGTTCAGTTTTGGTTTGCTAAGCGATTCATAAATATCTCTTTCAAAAATTGCGTTATCTAATGACGAATTTCCCGTTAACGCGATGTCATTATTATAGTGGCGCTAATAAACAAGTTTCATTTCACAATCGCATGTTTCGCGGTATGGAAAACACCCCTATTATCATATTACTTTAAAAGAAAAATGTTAGTATCATATTTAGCAACTGTAATAGCGTGTTACATGTAACGTTATTAATATTCATATAGTATGACGTGATTTAAATTGCGTGTGAGTTTCTTAATACGCAAAAGGTGTTATTAGGAGTCTAATTATGAAGGCACACTATTTTAGTTCAAATTGTTTCATTGTTTTATTCTGCCAGTACGATTTGAATCGCATAATTATTTTGTTTAGCCCATTAGCATGGAAACGCGATATTGGTATTTGTATTCTTCGCTGGTAGAAAATGGGACAACATTTTAAAACTTTAGAATTTTTTTTTAAACTGCATAATTTTTTTTCTTGTTGTTTTATTACAATTGTTTATTATTTTATTTATTATTTTATTATTTGTTTACCAAACTTTGTACATCCATCGCCATAGCACCGCCCTTTCATTATATTTTTTCTTATTAAATAATGGGTCAAAAATTTAAAGCAAAAATAAGCATCTGAAGAAGTTTCTCAACGTCAAACCGCACGAATACATCCAGTGAGTCACGTGGTAATCAGAACTGACAAAAGTCAAAATACCATCCGCCGTTAAAACCTACTCAAAACATTCAATGGCAAACGTCTGAACTGCGTACGCTTCATCGGTGCTAAGTTCAATATTTTAGAGTAGGGAGTAGAAAAATATAATTGTGCTATGAATGGACTCAGAAAATTAAAGAGCACATTGTTTTTAACCTTAACAATAACGCAAAAGTAGTTGCAGCGGAACTAATGGTCCATAAAAGGACAGCTAAGAAATTTTATAATAAAATTAAAGAAGCGAAAAACCTGTGCACCAGACCAGAAGCAATGGGACTAGCTTTTCATTATATGCAGAACATGCCACTACTGCATATTCCAGTCCAGGAAATATTTTATTTTAGGCAACTCTGGGTGCATTCCAAATGCACAATCTTAAGAAGAATACCGGTCATTTTCATACTTATCATGAAGGTGAAGGTCAGAAGGGACCTAAAGAAGTGTGCACATTTCTGAATGATTACATAACGAATCATATACCCCCTGAAATCACTGAACTGCATTTATTTTCCAATGTATGTGCGCGGCAGAACCGAAACCAACCAATGGTTCGTTTCCTTTTAGCATTATAAGCAACCAAGAGATTCAACAAAATCTATCACTACTTTTAAGTAAGATGACATTCGTTTCTGCCCCGCGACCGAGATTTCGGATGTGCAAAACAGAATTTTAGATAACATGACCCAATTTACACTCCAGAAGAACTATTTACTGTGAAGCGAATCCGACACACTGGCATTACTTATTTTAAGAACTGGTGCCCTAATTACAATAAAAAAAAGTGTAACAAACTATCGTCAGTTCCTGTATGAAAGTGCTAATCCAGGATATGTTAAAACCTGTGAGTATATAGATGGTTTACACTCCCATACTTTTAAAGTACTCAAAGAACATTATTTTGAGCAGCTCACCTCTGCTCTATAATAAGGCATATCAAGAACCTGTACCAATTAACGAAAAAAAAAAGTGGACATCAAGAAGGTAATGACATATACAAACGGTGAAGTCTGGGAATTCTATTACCACATCACATCATGGAATACCACAAATCCTGAAAATGATGATTGAGATGTCTATTTTAAAAATGTATTTTTTCTTTGTCCCGAATAAACATTAAAAAAATCAAAATATTCACTAGTTATTTGGTTGAGTTAAAAAACCCTACAAGTCCATCCACTCTTTTTATCTGCCATTCGTAGTGCATTTTATTTTTTGAAAAACTACCATTAAAAATACATTGTAAACCAGGGGACCTAAAATTTTTCTACGCAAGCCTAAATCATATTCGACTAGTTTCAATGTTAAAAGGTTTTTATGGATTTTCTGTAAACGCTGATTTATGGACTTGTACGGTTTTCGAACTCACCGATTCAACTATTATAAGTATTTTAATAATAATGAATTGACTGAAACCATAAATTAGCTCTATAAAGGTAAGGAGTGACTTAGGTACCACACAATGTATGACCGATATGAACTTTATATGGCGAAACGTCAATCGGCCCCGAAGCTACCCATGCCAACCGCCACTATAGATTTTCTGAATAGGGTAAACAATAACTTAATTAACCCTTGGATTATTAAAACGTCTGCTTAATCTATGGCGTACACTGCGAAATATTAAATTTCGCGTTCATCAAAGGTTAACTTAGAAAGGGAGGGTTGCTTCGTATCTCCTGGGACTTACGCGGTTCCTTTTTTTTGCTGCTGTCTGCTATTATATTTCACATGTTTACGACGGTTTGTGTTTAATCATTCATCCGAGAAAATAAGAGAACAAAAGATTATCACGTTTCTGTCTAGGTGTCAATGTTCATCTCGAACTGAACATGAAACACCAATCTGAGTGTCAAATTTGCGGAGGTTTCTCTTATATGGTAGATCAGTCAATAACTAAAGGAAAAGGTCTTCCCATTTTCATTAGTTTTACTTACAGTCTGTTTCAATCCATGCACTCATTTTTGATTCAACTTTGATTAAATAAGAATTTGTGGTGAATATTCATATAGAAAAAATATGCTTTTTCTTCCTTAAATTTTGTAAGACTTCTGTTTTGTTATCTGTGCACCATCACTAAGTTGAGGTTATGGTTGCTATATAACAAGCAAAATTAAAAACAACTGGCTTTAGAACAATACAATGCAATACAACACTTTTATTTCTATCTGCAATAATACGTTGTATACTGACGTAAAAAAAAATATAGTGCATCTTCTCTGTGTTTAGGGATATCTTCTACAAGGCATATAGCCTTCAAACAAAGCACAACACAGTAGTTATAAGACACAAAACACTAGCCGTTAAAATATATATATATATAAACCACATTCGTTCATTACAAAAAGCAGGAAAAGAAAATAATTTTTATCAAAAAACATCGATCACAATATTTCACATAAAGTATCTCAACCATTTATATGCATATTATATTTGGATTATTATTAAAAATAAATCTTGAGCCATACTGTTGAATCAGATTTCTCTGATATTTATGATCGTTAAAATGTTAAGCTAGACGTTGCACCCGCCACCAAATATCACATCCTCAAAAATATCGGTAGTACTCTATAGCAATTTTTTGGAGCACTTTTCGTTATTACTCGTTTTAATCTTGTGGACAATCGAAAAATGGTGTACTAAATCTTAACTAAAATTCATCCATATCTGTTCCATCTATTTTTCCCGCAAATTGTGAGAATGCACAACATCATAAAATCGAAAAGCAATTTGTCGTCAAAACATTGTAACTTCTTCGAAGCAGACGAGAGCAGTCAAAGTTTTTACCATAGCATAAAAAGATCGTTTTCTAACACTGGCGCTGGAACGAAATAAACCAATCTGAAATGTGACGCTTACGACCTTCACGACCAAAGTTCCCGTAAAATTTAGCTTTAATTTCAGTTTTGTTACGGAACATTGTTACCGACACCCATTTGACGTAAACCGACCTTCGTAAAAGTGTATTTTATTATATACGGACCGGTTTTTCTGAACAGAAACTAATTCCTTGCGCCATTCGCTTTTTTACAGCCTTACTGCGGTAGTGTAAAATATATTTTCCATGAAAAAAGCCCAAAATATGTCAAATAATGTTCAGAATTTGCAGAATAATGAGGAAGGTGGCTTAACAACAGGAGAGAGGAAATGGCTATACCAAAAGTAATAAACCTAGGTATACGCCAATCTACCGCCCAACTACCTATACCGATATCAGTTTGATAAAAAAGGAATCTGTAGCTGTACAGGCCCAAGTAATAGACACAAAACACTATCGAAAGCACAGAAGGTGTGGTAAAATGTTCGAAACATTAGAAGATACTATAAATGGATGTCGGGCCCTAACATACTATAAGTGCACC
This sequence comes from Cylas formicarius, assembly GCF_029955315.1. Classification (NCBI taxonomy): domain Eukaryota; kingdom Metazoa; phylum Arthropoda; class Insecta; order Coleoptera; family Brentidae; genus Cylas; species Cylas formicarius. The sequence continues at coordinate 15,841,840 of NW_026844334.1, forward strand.
TAATGTAAATGCGTCACCAAAAGTTCCCAAACGATCTGAAAGTTTTAAACTTATTATCCCTTCTTAAAAAATACATGAAACCTACATCTACAAATCTATCGGAACAAAGACTAAAACGAACAAAAAGTCCTACCCAATAGACTCGATTCTGCCAATCTAAGATAAGCTTAAAGGTAAGGTCAATCGAAAGATTACTTTAATAGCTCTATAAGGAATCAAATCCAAGAAAATATGGAAATAAAATTACCCCGCTAGTCATTTTTTTAACCTGTCCTGTGCCTATATCATTGATTAATCTAGAAAAAATGGAGATAGAAGATGAACTAATTATTTTAGTAAAATCGGATGTTTATCACAGGCAATTCGCTACGTATCTAAAAACAATTACAAATAATATTTTAGGGTTTTCTGTACAAGGAAGAATACAAAATTTCATTCATTGCAATCCATTGCGCCATTACAAATCAATGTTTTTCCATGTCTTTTTTGAACATAACAGATCTGAAGAATTTGTAGTTTACAAACACAAACAAAAGATTATTGCAGATTGATAATGTGCAAAGATTATTTCGAAAAATTCTAACCGCAAAATTTTCTTTATCATGCGAAAAATGAATGCTACTATTCCGACCCACTATTTTTAAGGCAAGGGAAATAACCATTTTTTGGAATTCACTGAAAAATAAATTGATCCATTTATTTTAATTTTTTTTTGCAGCAAAAAAAGATTTCGGATTTATCTTTCCGTTTGCTTCAAGCGTTTACTTTATTCGACATACTCAAGATGTTTTAGTGGTCCGCAAATACGTCCGGTCCCATATACAAACACTTACATTGGCTTTTATCGTCACTTTTCTGCGTTTACAGACGTCACGAATGGCAGCGTCTCCGATTCTCCGAACGTTTGGAAACTTTCTTTATCATTTGGCGTATGCGAGTTGAACAAATTGTATTAAATTTACATCAAATAAAGTTCCACGTACAAAAGTGGATCGTCAACGAAGTTGGCTGGTAACTAATTACAAAATTTTCCTGCTCGGGCGAATTATCGTTCTTGCTAAAGCGAGAGTGACAGCTCAAATTAAAATTTCTATTCGGAAACGCGACTTAGTAAATTTATGGTTTAAGGCGATATATTTTGCAGATCGCTTCTTGCAGAATTACTTGTGAAAACTCAAAAAAATAATAAGTATCTAAAATGATTATAAAGCTTTTCACCGTCTCATGTAGCAACGATGAATAATTTTGATTTTCTTATTACACAAAAGAATTTTCCTGTCAAAGGGTTATCCCCAGCGATTCTGAATAAAACTAAAAAACGTTCGAGGTAAGCGCATGGGAACCCATTAGAGTTTTTCGCGTCTCTCCGTCGAAACTAATCCGCTTTTAATTACGTACAGTATAATTTGAGTCGGTTCGAACGGGAAGCTAAAAACTTTCCTGGCCCGCATTCGGGACGAATACGCTTTGAAACATCATCTGGGGATTAAAATGAGCCCGTAATGCACTATATCGCAACTGACAAACCCCGATAGCTCTGCCGCTACAACTGTCAATTCGTAAATTCGCTTATTTTAACCTAAATCGATTTCTCTGCGCACACTTAATTGTTTTTCTCCAAATCATTTGAGATCGCTTTTTGTTCAGCCAAACACTTATATTCGGCAGTTGGCAGACATTTTAATTTTAGCCATACTCACCAAATAAATCGCAGTATTATTTCCATTCAAGGTGGACCAAAAGCATAACATTTTTTCTTTACTAGATAATACTAAATAATTTTTTAGACATATCACAAAGTCTTAAAAAACAATTCAAAAAACGTAATCTCTTAAAATCGCAAAAATATTTGAAAAACCAAAATCGATCGTTATCACTGAAAATAAAAAGCGATCAAATCGATAGGATAAGCCTACGATGTAAAGAAATCTACTCATTTTGAATTTAAACATTTTGGCTACCAAATTTAATTTAATTTAACGAAGGAAACATCGGTGACATTAATATTTTGTGCAAAAAGGCAATTATAACTGTCTTAAAAAATAGTGTTTTATACAACAAGTGCGGTAAACGGCATATGAACTACGAATTTATTAGGCACGAGCGGAGCGCAGAGGAGAGAGTGCTTAATAGTGACTTAAAAAGTTTACTAAATGTTTTGCATACTATACTTTTTCTACGACCGTTAGTCTTTGGGTCCATTTTTGCAAAACAATAAGAATGTAATCACTGACATGACCTTCAGAATTGACAAACGTCAAAATTAAAGCCGTGCGGTAAAATCTCCGAAGACATCCGAGTGCTCTGGTAATATTCCGGAAATGTCCGAAGAGGTTCAGATCCATGGGACAAGAAACTCACAAGGTAAAGTGACGCTTATCGTACCCTAGGTCGGAGTATAATTAGGTATTTTACAGAAGAGAGTAGAAAAAATATATGTTTTTATGACAATTTATTTTAAATAAAGACAGTAAAATTGTTAAACTGCTGCTTCGACAGGAGGGAATAGATATTGTTAAGTCTCTCTGAATGTTAAAATGAATTAATATATATGAGTCACTTGAAAATTCTAACCTACGTAAACAGTCAAGAGTTAGTTTTGATAAGGAAATTTTCAGTCATAAATTATACATTGTGGCTGATTGCATAATTATCTTGCTAGGAAACTTTATAACTATTTGTCTCCTTCAGTGAAAGAGTGACGTTGTGAAAATAATAATATTCTGGAAAGAGATAGTTACTGCGTCATGCTTTTTACAGCTTAAATGAGTTTTGCTTCTGTGGCCGTAATTTATTAAATTAACGTTTGTTTTATGCAATGTTTAACCATTACTTTTTTAAATTTTTAGAATATTGTATACGCAAGTCTAAATGGAAATAAATTGTTTTTTAATATGAATTTGAATTTGAATCTTTCGCGCACGCCATAAATTCCAAACATTGGAAATGGACCGATAGCAAGCTGAATTAAAAAATACGTATATTGTATGTACTGTATATTTTGTAATCTATCTTTATCTTTACACATTAGGGTTTTTTCAATAAAGTTCGGGGATGACCTCGATTAGACAATAAACTCCGTCACTCTGTGGTCACACTGCGTACTTTTGTTCTATTATATGAAAAACAAATGAAAAGAAAAACAACTTCTGCCAGAGTAAGAATAACAAACAATTAGCGAATCACAAACATCTCTTTTATTTCTTTTCCAATACGTGGTTTCGAAGCTGCATTAATTTGATTTACCTCTTTCGAAAACTGACCAACCCGAAAAATTTTAAGAATTATATTATTCAACAGCAAATATAACAAATGGATAAAATTATCAATCGCAATGCGGGTTACACAAATTACTGTAGTATTTCATGTCTATCACAAAAATTCTTACCTTAAATAAGAGCAGCACACGCAGACGATCCAACTACATCTTGAACAAGAAGACTTTAGGTCACTTTGTCAGGGATAATGTCAATAACTAAAAATTCTGTTTGTCACTGAGGTCGCATCCGGAATCATCTTAGGTCCCTAAAACAGAATGTAAGTTGCATTTTTTGTGAATCACGCAGACTTCAATGTTAAGATTTTCTTGAAAGCGCGTCTAAAAATATCACCCATTAGAAACTTTATTTAATAAGCACCGTCGGCCAAATAAGCGGGAAAGAAAACATATTTTTACTTTCTGCGATATTAATTTTATGTTCCCCAGAGGCTCTTTTAGGGAATCGTAACGACTTTAAATGAAAATTCTTTTTTTTAATGAGGGGGAGTTCGCCGTAGTCGTCGAATTAGGATGGGATACTTTGGGGTCGTTTTTTGCGTAAACAACTCTTTATGAGAGGCAATAAGATGGTTTTACGACATAAAACCTTTTCAGAGGTTTCGCGGTGTGTACTTTGAGATAATTTACCGGAAATTATTTACAGCAAATCGATTCCCCGTTTTGTTGAAAATTAAAAAGAAATCAAGTCCTACTTTATGAGTTTCAAACGTGGAAAATTAAATATGTAGTTGCTTATTAAATACCTTAATAATTTACCAAAGTATAGTCGTAAGAGCTCTCCGAACTTCCGTATCGGACTTTTGCCGATATAACCGCAGCAGTTGTGCAACTTTAAAAATCACGTAACTTTTTGGGGCTTAGATGCGGTATTCGACTACCATTTAATGTTACGTCGGGGAACACGAAAACTCGGATTAACTTTCTTACAAGTTCGCTGATTGGCCACGCCAGATGTTTCCGGTCGTTTTGGTTAGTACGTGAGCGTCAGTGAACTGCATCTAAACCGGAGTGGGTCCGGTAATGCAACCAATATCAATTTTGTGGAGAAAATTTTATTTAGGGGAAATGGGTAAAGTCTGTTCATGGATATAAGAAAGTGACTAACTGATACGAATTAAGGAAAGACCCGGGCAAGATGTAAGAATAAAATATGATCGAACACATCCGTACTTTGCTTAGAATTTAATTATTTGGGGTTTTGTTAGGAAATATACTAAACAATATTTATTTCTTCATGTCAATCTTCTTCAATCTACAACAAAATTACAAATTATTTTTAATACCTACTTAAATTACTTAAAATTATTCAAATATTATATCAGTATCACTATGGCTATCATCGCCTGTTATAATTATTGTTTGTTCTATATTATTTGCAATATGGATATACTGGATTGTTCTGCTTTTTCTATATGTTTAACAGAATTTGCCTAACTTTGTGGAGGGATGTTAAAAACTTCCGTTTCTATAAGTTTGAGGACATTGGAGTTAATACGGGGAAAAACATTGTTACGACGAACGGCAGATTTCAGTTGGTGCCAAACTTGTTCAATGGGATTAAATATACAGTGCTAAGGTTGAAGCCTTAAAACTGTATGCCCTAGATTTTTTGCATAATTATGACAGACGTATTCCTTTTGTAGGTTCAAGCTTTATAGAACATCAATTAATTGCTTTTTGGTATAATCTTCGTGAAAATAAATGTCGTTATTATACATGTAGTTTCGGATTGTTGCTTGTCACATGAGGAAGGGGTTTTAGTCAACTGTCTACATTACAATGGAACCAGTTTGATTTTAAACCAACTTTCAAATAAATCAGCGGTGGTGTCTTCATGGTAATCCAGAGAAGATTCTTTAATATTTCTCGCAGGCAGAGAAAGTCCATTTGGAATTGAACCATCTTTAGAGCCAGCATGAAAAATAGTTATTCTTTTTCCTCTTTTTGATGGCGAGTTTGTTTTACACTTATCAATTGAGTCAACCCAACCCTTTTCATGGTATCATAAGTGTCGAACCAGGTTTTATCCAAGTATTATATCTTGATCAATTTCATCTACACTCGAGAAAATGTCAGCATCGCTTCTTTTTTTCCTCGCTGAAATGGGATTATTCACAATTTACCATACAGTTGATGTTGGAATTTTCGTCAATGTGGCCGTTTCTTCTAAAGATGCTTGCTTGCTAGCACGACGTTCAATGAGAGTCAAATAAACATTGTTTATAACTTCATTAGTCTCAATATAATATTACACACGAAATAAGAATGACCACTAATAAACTTAAACCAAGTAGTATACCAAATCAAAGAATATTAAACACAGGTGAATTTAAATTCCGAAACTTTAGGCAATAATCTTGTTGCATGGTATGTTAATGACCACCCTTGGATAATCCCATTCGAAAGCAATTGGGCACTTTCTTATATCTATGAACAGACCATAGCTTTTCTTTATTATACACGTTAGCACTAATACCAGATAAGTGTAATAAGAAATTCCTAAAAATTAATCTTGTGTATGTAAAATACCTATTCATAATTTCATTTTGTTGTTAATAAATACATTAAGATGTAAGTCTACATACCATTACTTATCACATGGTCCAAATTTGTTTTATAAATACATAATAACTCGAGTTATTATACTTATAAATAAATGATTTTATTATTTGTATGGCATGATAATATATACTTGTATATAGAGACTTAAGAACTTAACTCAAGAACTATACACCCTTGTTGGATAAGTCTCTGAAAAACACACTAAAATTTTTTTTGCTTATTGCTTCAACTTAAAGTTATGGCCACCGGAGACTTTAACAAAAGAGAGGGAAGAGAGAAGTACTATTAGGCATTTTTTAATTGACAACGAATTCTTATTCAGAAGTACTTAGAACATAACTATACCAATTTTTATAATGTTTCAATACAGGGTGTTTGAAATATCGTTTGCGCCCCGCTTAAGGCGTAAGACCTTTGATTGCGGTTTGATTTTAATAATTTCTTTTTGTTGGATAGATCTCTCAAAAACGCACTAAAATCTATGTTTCTTATTACATCAACCTGAAGTCACGGCAAACTGGGACTAATTTTTGATGTCAAATGTCAAAGGGATTTCTTTAAGAATAAAGGGTGAAAGAATTCTTATTCAGGACTACATAAAAACTAACTAAACTAATTTGCATGAAGTTCGCTTCAGCATTACTCCTGTGGAATTTTTGTTTATGCCTCAATCCTGATAATAATTTTTTGCTGGATAGATCTTACTAAAGAGAAAGGAAACGTTGCTTCCGTTTACCTTGAAAAAGACTTTTTAAGGGACATTATTCTTTAGTATCATCTTAAAATTACAGCATTAATAAATCTTAGTATTCGAAAGATGTAAAAAAAGAATTTCACTGTCGAATATTCGCTTCTCCATGGCAAACTTGGTTTTACAAAGGCAACAATATGCCGACTTCAACCAACTTTAATATATCTGTTATTTTCATTTCTAATCTCTCTCTAATTATATTTAATTTTGTGACATCCATTCAACAAAAAAGTGTTATCAAAATCGAGCCATGAACAAACATTCTACAAGAGTAATGCTTAAGCGAGGCGCCCGCGATATTTCGAGCACCCTGTATTGGAACTTCATGGAAATTAGCATAGTTAGGTTTTATGTAGTCCTGAATAAGAATTCGTTAACACTTAAAGAAATCTGAGTCACAGTTAGTAATGAATTCAGGTTGATATAATAAGACACATAAGGTTTAAGTGCGTTTTTGAGAGATCTATCCAACAAAAAAAATTATCAAAATCAAACCGTAATCAAAGATTTTACAACAATGCACAGTCTTAAGAGGGGGCACAAACGACATTTCAAATACCTTAAAAAGAAACAATATTTAAAAATAATAATTTTGGTAGTAATGTCCCAAGTATCTCCAATTATTTTTAGCTTCTTCAAGAAATAAAATAGAAATGTTTATTTTAAGAAATGATACTCGTGAAAAAAACAGATACTGCTACAACTAACTAATCAATTTTAAAACTTTAGAAAATACTTAAACACCTTGAATTTCTAAGTATATCAATTTGCATATGTTTTTTAGGAGATTTTTTAAGAAGATATATTATAATATTTTTTTACAAATACTTGATGACACTATTGTTTAATCATTGAATAATTATGTAAACGATTTTAGTAAGAATTATATCGGCAAATAAGTAATTCAACAGCAACAACACCCCTTTCTATAAATCAACAAAATAAAGACAAGAATACTCAATACCGGTCTTTATTGTAAAATTTGCCTCACTTTCCTTTCACGCCATTGCAATGCAATGCAATATCATATGTGATGCGTCTTAACATGTATGATTTTAAGAAATTAAAACAATAGTCGTATCTTATTTTAACAGCCCTGACAAAATCCAATGGTATAAGGAGCTTAAAACAATCGTCGAAACACTTTATATGCATTCAAATAAACCCACCGATCAAAAATTATAAATTTAAATTCATTGGGTAAAGGGTACATATGTGAAGTTTAATTTTTCAAAACACGTTTGGTTATTCCAAAATTTCCATTTTCAACTTCGCCAATGTAAAATCAACAACAGACGAGCGAGAACGCTAAATTTTTCTTTCGGTTTTGCATTTCGGGAGGTTAAACATTATTTAACGCTCAAAATGTCGATCGGGCTGACGTTTTCCTTAAGCCATATATAAACATCAGGATAATTTAAAATGTACCTCTTTTTCTGATAATAATAATAATAATAGTTTGTTTTAGTTCAATTTTAATTAATTAATTAATTAATTTAATAGTATATTATGCATCAACTCTTTTATTAGACACTCGGTGTGCTGCACTTCGATCGTATCTAGTGCCATTTATAAACATGTTGTTTACTATATTTTCCCTAGGACCATTAATTTTTGAGTGCATTTTTGCAAAAAGCACGAATAGATTCACTGAGTGCATCACAGATCACCGCATAATTGGGTGTTTTACAGTACGGAGTAAAACAATACATTTTAATTTGATTTATGTGTAAGCGAAAAATATCGTAAAAATAAAAATATAAACTCAACTCAACAAGTGTTGTGGTGAGTACTAATTGCAAGTAGTTAGTTAGACATTATGTGGATTATATAAAAAAAACTGAAACTTGGTAATTTATAGTAGTAATAGTGATTTTTAAATGAACTACATATATTTTTTTAAGTGACTAAAATTTTCAGCCTGAATTAGAACAGCAAGCGAACGAACTTAAAAACTAAGACAAAATTTTGCAGTTATATTTTTATATCAATATACTACATATCAACTTAGTTAATATTACAATGAAAATCCATAAGAATTGTAATTTCGCTTCCCAATTAAAACTCAATTAATAAAATTTAAAACCTTCACCACTGCACACAGGATTTTAATCGAACTTATTGATGTAGATATCATTGTTATCATTAAAAGTTTTTCAAAATGTTACGTGGAGAATTACTTTAAAAATGGCGCCCCCTATTCTAATATTTTGATGAAAATTGCGCGAGGTAAAGAACAGTCCTGTTTGCTTATCGCACTCGACGGATGGGCTTGTGTTTTTCAAGTAATTATTGTTTGCTCTTGTTACCGATAATTAGCAGAGTTGTTATCTTATTACTAGAGAGTAAATATTTGAATTGGAAAACAGGCACGATAAATCAGATAGCGTTAAAATAACAGTGTCGATTGGTGTCCTGTTTGGCTTTTACGAGGGGTATCTGCAGACCGGATTTAATTTTACTGTTAGTAATAGCAATTGTACCTAAATATAATTACACAGTTCCATGTTGCGCTAATAAATAATGCCGATTACGTAGTCAAATTTAATTTAAATTCTAGGCGAAGTGACCTTAGAAATGAAATATTTCATTTTAAATTCTTAAATCTCAAGTCAAAATTACAATTTTCAACAACTCTTGTGTGATCTCTGAAAAAGTGACTCAAAAAAAGCGCCAGAATAACCTATAACTTCTGGTATTGTGAATGTAAATCACCAGTTACAATGTACCGGTTAGTTCCAAAATTATATTTTCTAATCCCAACTCTAAATCCGAATTATCTTAAACACTCGTTTATTAAACACTTTCTCCGTTCGTATCAAACACACTAGTGAACATCGTCTATCAACATTTTTTGCATAATATAAGAGTATGACAAGCTGTTATTTATTTAACACTCGTTATTCCCAAATCGAATACTAAAATTACTTTATTATGAATGTGGTTAATTATTATGAAAAACATCAAATAAATTTATCTTACATGAAAAAATTTGTCAAAGTCTATTTTTTCTACTATTAATGCTTCCGTAATATTATTCCGCCCTAATAGTGTGCACCTTCACATTAAATTTCGCAACACTGCCTTTAAAACTTGCATTCTCAATTAAGTGTAACTTTTAAAAATTATGTAAATAACGGGTGATTCAATAAGAGTTTCCACATTACAATCTGAAATATTTTTGAAACGCCACTGTAACGGCGATATCAATTGGCCGCCACGATCATGTGATCTTACTCCCCTAGATTTTTTTTTGGGTATCTAAAAAGCAGAGTCTATAGAAATAAACCAAACACTATTCCAGAGCTGAAACAGGAGATTAGACGCGAAATAGCCGGCATAGAACCTGAATTGTGTCAAAAAGTGATTGAATCACCCTTTATTATAAATGTGCGATTTCTCTTCTGTAGTGTCGCGTAGGCACAGATTCATTTTTTTAATTCATAATTGGTTCTGAAACAATAGTATATTATGCAATAAGGCATTTGAATCACGAGATTATTTGGCACGAGCGGAACGCAGCGGAGCGGGTGCTTAATAATCCGCGATTTTATTAAGCACTTGCTCCGCTCGTGCCAAATAATCTCGTGATTCAAATGCCGTTTATCGCACCTTTTGCAAAATATACCACTTTTTCAGAACCAATTATGAAGTAAAAAAATGAAACTGTGCCTACGCGACACTACAGAAGAAAAATCGCCTATTTATACTATTTGCATAATTTTTAAAAGTTACACTTAATTGAGAATGCAAGGAGGTGTTGCGAAATTTAACATGAAGGTGCACAGAATTAGGGCGGAATGATATTACGGAAGCATTAATAGTAGAAAAAAATAGACTTTGACAAATTTTTTCATGTAAGATAAATTTATGGGATGTTTTTCATAATAGTTAACCACATCGATGATGATGATTTTCGTATTCGATTTGGGAATAAAAATTCATTGTTTGTGCAAATAAAATATAACGAATGTTAAATAAAAGCTTGTCATTTCCATGTTAACCGCATTTTCAAAAAATGAAATAGTCTTATATTATGCAAAAAATGTTGATAGATGATGTTCACTAATGTGTTTCACAAGAACGGAGCAAGCGTTTATTAAACGAGTGTTTAAGAGTGTTTAAGATAATTCGGATTTAGAGTTGGGATTAGAAAATATAACTTTGGAAATAACCGCTGCATTGTAGCTGGCTCGGATCCATGGGAAATGAAACTGAGGTGGTAAAGGGACGCTTCCCGCACGCTAGACCGGTGTGTAATTAGGTATTTTACAGAAGGTAGTAGAAAAACGGTATTTGATTCTCGAGTCTATTTGACATGAGCGGAGCAAGTTGACCGAACGTGTTGCCTACGATATATATACATTTTCGGCAAACAACACGAATATATTCTCCGACGTGGCCTTCAGAATTGACAAACGTCAAAATTCAAGGCGTGGCCAATACCTTCGAAAACATCCGATTGCTCCCAAACCCGTGCGGTAATATCCCGGAAATGTCAGAAGTGGCTCGGATCCGTGGGACAAGGAACTGACGAGGTAAAGTGACGTTTCCCGCACGCTAGATCGGTGTATAATTAGGTATTTTACATTAGGGAGTGGAAAATAGTATATTATGCAACAAGTGCGGTAAACGGCATTTGACTCACGAGTTTATTTGACACGGGCGGAGCGCAGCAGAGTGAGTGTTTTTTACCCAAAACATCAAAAATATTGGCGATACTGTTCAGCAGCAATTTTCATTTAGGTAACTTATACCGTTGCAGAAATAGTTTAAAAAAAAAAGATCTTTTAAAATTCCGTTTTAATTCTATTCTAGAAATTTTCGGAACGTTTTTTGACACACTATAACATTAAATTGCAAGCAATATACTTTAAAATGAAATCCCGTTTTTCGTCTGCGAAACTTCGTAGCGATCACAATGAAATGCCGTACACGTCTTCGACGGGGATTTGCGCATTTTGCATGGAAACTGTAATAATTTGATAACCAAATAGATAGAGATTCGTTTAATTTTCGGTTCGCAGGCGGATGAACTGCCGTCCGATTAAAACCAAAACCAAATAAATTAAGATTCTGTTTGGCTGTAAATCCGTTTAATTAGCTCGGTTTCGTCTCCACAAATAATGGAATCGGAGCCGAAATTGCGGTGGCGTAATTGAATGGTATTTTCTCAGTTGGGTTTTCTATACGGAACTTCGTTCAAAACGACCAGAGAAACCATTCAACCTTTTGTCTTTTCTATGCATCACATACAGGAAGTTGCTATTTCCATTATTTTAATATTATCCAACTGTCGTAAATTACAAATGGAATGGTAATAAACTTCTGGACGCTCGAAACGGGTAAACAGAAATTGTGGACTGCTTTCGAAGCAAAAAATAAAACAAATAATTGGACAGGAATTGCAGAATATGGAGGCTCATTTTATCCACGTTCGCTGTTTTTTGCAGGGGTTTTTAAAATTGTACAATTATATAAAAAACAAAATTTGCCCCGGATGACATTTAAAAAAACGTTTTTTTCTTTAAATAACTGTTTTCAAAGTACAGGGTGCAGCAAAATGATAGGTACTATTTGGGATGTTAATAAAAACCAAACTACATAAAGCAAACATTTATTTTTTATTATTTTTTAAATGTACATTTTATGCCATTTAGGAACGTTATTTTTTAAAAATGATGTCTTTTAAATGACGGCCATTATTGTCGATGCACTCTTGTAGGTTCTCGTGGAAGCTCATCATGACCCCATGAATCATTTCTTGGGGAAATGAGGCAATTTCTTATCTTAAGGTTGCCTTTAATTCTTCCAAAGTCCGCGGACGATGTGTCAAAACTCTCGCTTTCAGGTAACCCCAAAGAAAAAAGTCGCACAAATCAGGCGAGCGTGGCGACCAGCTAAGATCACCCCGTAAAGACACCACTTTGATTAGGAACATTTCTTGAAGAAGATTTAGTAAACGACGCGTTGTCTGCGATGTAGGACCATCCTGCTGGAACCAAAGATGATCTCTTTGACCGTTGTTCAACTCGTTCACTTTTGGACGCAGGAAATTGTTAAACATATCAAAATATCGATCTCCGTTGACTCTTGCCGTTATTCCATCTTCTTCGAAAAAGTAAGGACCCCACCCCAGACGGTCACTTTTGGACTTTGAAGAGGTCGCTCATGAAGTTTCTGTGGACTATTTGCTGACCAATAACGGAAATTTTGCTTATTTACGGTACCTGAGAGGTGAAAGTGAGCTTCATCGCTAGACATGAATACAGCGCCTCTTGGAATGTTTTGAAGAATATCCCGGCATAAATTTGTACGGGTTTCAAAATCTCTTGCGCTTAATTCCTGCACTATCATCATTGCTTTTGGGGTGAGTTGTGTAAAATTCTTCGAACACTTCTATCGGGAATTCCCAAAGCAGTTGCATGCTTACGAACTGAACGCCTTGGAGACTGTTGTACGGAAACTCTTACTGCAATCACATTTTCCGGTGTTCTTACTGTCCTTGGTCGGCCAGTAGATTTTCGGTTAAGCGCAGAACTTAACTAAAACTAACCAAAACCCTGTTTCCCTGAAGTGTAAAATCCACCGACGAATTGTTCTTCCATCCGGAACCGCGCCATGCCGACCAACATCAAACTGATTACGAAAGGCGCGCTGCTGCATTTCTAATAAACTCTTCGACAACGAAAGCACAATGCACTCCGCTCCAAGCCATGTCGATAACTGAAAATTGCATACTTTTATCTGCCTAACGCGAGTGCGTACACAGTGTTGCCGGTTTTACAAACCGAACAACCACTATTTGTAATCCTGCCTACTTTTTTGCCGCACCCTGTATATTGACCAAAACTAAAAAAAACTTTATTCGGGTGATTTTTAATGTGCACAGTGTCACCACTAAAATCCGCATTATATGGGAACATTTTTTATTAATGAGTTTTAGGAAATTTTGAGTCCAGGGATAGTTTGTGCATCAAGAATAATAAGTTAATAAATTTAGCAACATTTTTAAACATTCACCTTTACCTATCAAAATTGGCATTTATTATAAAAAAATATGATACAATTAAGTTATTTTTGAAAATATCCGCGTTTCCCTAATCTAACTTTTTTTTTGTAGATCCAAATTTAAAGAAATGGGAATAGATGACTAGACTGAATACTTCAACAATGGGTTTTTGGCTTTAAATTTATCTTAAACCTACAACACACCTACAAAAAGTTGATGCAAAGTTAATATGGTTTTAATATTAGTTTAGTCCACCTAAGCAGTTTGATTCCAAGAAAAGGTTTTAGAAAGTGTAAAGCGAATTTTGAGCGAGGTTTTGAAGGAGCGTTTTTTTAGCGAGCTATTGGATAGTCCCATTTTTTTTTACTTTTTATAAAATTTCAAGATACCTCTTGCGTCGGTTTTTGTTAACTCGAACTTGCTAACGTTTCGCCAATCATCCAGTTGGCTTCCTCAGAGCTTCACTGAAACTGCCAACAGGATGATTGGCGAAACGTTAGCAAGTTCGAGTGAACAAAACCGACGCAGGAGGAATCCAGAAGTTTTATAAAAAGTATCACAAAAATTTTTGAATAAAAATGCCATTTGAAGTTTTTTTTTGTTTCGAACGCGAGTTAGATGAGACGCCGGGTCATGACAATAGGATGACAAACTTAAAGCAATCACAATGACTATTTGCAAAAAGCGATACCAGAATACGGCGTTCGGCATGATAATGCACGGGCAATTGAAACTTCCGAGAGGTTGTCGGGAGTTTCGAAGCACGTCAATTTGCATCCTGCAACCCCGATGCGGTTGAAGCTTTTAATTTAAATGTAAATGGAAAGGATTAATTAAAAATTTTCGTGAGTTTCGGAAAATCCCTAAGTTATTGGACGGCTTATTTTCTAGCCATTAAAACGCAAGGCGTAAAGTCGGCCACAAATATAGAGACATGTCCGCGTGCTAGAATCCGGGTCATGTACGCTTTAAATTTCAAATCCGGTGATCGCGTATACAATTACTTATGTTCATAAAATGTGTTTCCTTCTATGGACTATAATACGTGACTGAAAAGAGATAAGGGATTCTAAGTCTTTGAATTTGATGTCTGGAAGTATATGTTAACTTCCTTGGTAGTAGATCTGGTGTGATATAGTTGTGCAAATATAATTCAGAAGGTTCATGACAATTTTCGATAGATTATACATTATTATAACACATATACGTTTGACCCGGGCTATTTACAAGGTTTCTGAAAAATAATTTAAATGGTAATTACAGTTTTAAAACAAAGTGAATTTGGAATATATCACTGAGTTTTTCCCATTTTTCTATTTTTTATGTTCCAGCAAAGGTTTGAAGCCACCATCGCTATGCGACATTTGTTAACTACCACTCTAAATAAGTCCCCCAGGTAGATCGTTTGTCCCCGATTTCACGTTATAATTAATATAAGTTGAAGCAAAGCATACCACTACCGGCTCATAATGGAACCACAGTATTCGAGAATTAAGAGAATTTCTGCTTCTTTTCCTATCGTAGTACATTCAGTATTAGTAATTTCTTCGGTTCAGGATATTCGTTAAATCCTTATATATAACACCGAGTCTCCATAAGCACCTTTTTTCAGCTCCGTACTTTCGTACGGTGATGTACAAAGTAAATTCTTACCACCAGTTTTCTTAAGGTTGACAAATGAATTTCCAGTTATTTCGACAAGTGATTTTATTTTCTGATCCAAGCTAGCCTAGCCAGCCTTCAACAATAGCGTAATAACATACGAAGTTAGTTCAAAAATAGTCAAATATCAGTTTTGCCTTGTATAGCTTTTGGTACGTTTCGTGTCATGAAAATGTGCAATTTGCGAAAACTTTAGCCGTACAGCATAACAGGTACGGACATTCTCTGCGTCTGTGGTCGGCTTTAAGTTAGCTGGGGCAACGCATTTTTTTATGTCTAACGACGCTTTTACAGCAAGCAACTCCCAGTTTACTGCTAATTGTGCAGGAATTACAGTCTGTTCGCGGTTCCTATCTCAGCGAGGACGGTCGTAACCCCCTCCCCTGTTCGAAATTACTTATTTAAAGCCAGTTCCGTTACGATTTTGTTTTACGGCGAATTAAACGCCTTTACGGATAAATTTGCTCGCCGCTTCAATTTAACCCGGAGCTAGCGGCGATACTGAATTACGTCTTAGCGTCGCTTTAAATTTAAATAAATTACAAGGCGGAGCTTAGGCAGCTGATTGTGTTTGTATCGATTACCGGATACCGGTGGCGAATGCTTGTTGTTTTTATTAATAAAAGCACTCGGGAAATTTCGATACAAAATTTACGACTAATTATCATTTATTATATATATATATATATATATATATATATATATATATATATATATATATATATATATATATATATATATATATATATATATATATATATATATATATATATATATATATATATATATATATATATATCATATTATTTATTTTTCGCTTACTTTAGTTTACTTATTATATTATATATATTATAGTATTCAACCCAAAATTTCCAGTTAAATTTTCTTTTGCTGATTTTTTTCTAGGCTGCAATGGTGCTTATTATTGTAGAAGTTGATTAATCGTAAGTTTAAATGAAACTTAATAAAAATTTCGGAGCGTTATTGATGTAATTTATATCGATTAATGTTCACCACAGAAGATTACAATGCGAATTAAACTAACCAAATTTTGAAACTAAAAAATCTACCTACATAAAGTCCTATTGTTTTGATTTTCTGATTTCTCGATTTTCCGCTTTTCTCTTCTGGTTCAACCTTCTCTCCAATTTCAACATTTTTTCTTCCGACTTATCTTCAATCTGTTTTAATTCAAATTTTCTGTTTCTTCTCAAAAAATCTATTCTTCTGCGGTTCGTGCATTAACGTATAATTTCGCCATCACATTCCATATCTTTGATGAAGACTCTACGATAAGACAGTTTTGTTTTTTGTTGTTCTTGAGGTGGCTTTTTTATGATCAACTGACTTTGGTTTTATGAATTTTTTTTAATAGTAGGTAAAATTTCTATTGTTTTTTTTTTTTTCAAATAAAAAAGATCTTCTTATTTTTTTAGAACTTTCTTCACCAACACAAGTTACCTACTCTGGGGAAACTCCAGGGCGCCTCATGATATGGTTAAAAGTGTTATTTTTTGCAAATTTTATGTGAATAACTGTCAAAGTGTGTATTACTGAGATTTCATGTCGTGCAAAAACTTCATTAATTTTTTTCATGATATGATATTGTCACTCCTGGTTTTGTTTCTATATATTTGCCGGATATATCCTGTATGACAGGATACTTTAAATAAAAGTACTGATCATTTTTGTATTACATTTTCACTTAGTTCTTAAAATTTTGTCTTCTGAAATGTTTTAACTTACTAGACGATTACTATCAAATTATTTTTAATTTCTTTGCTTACGATGTTTAAGTAACATTCAACTTCTAAAATATATCTTGGAATTTCTCTAGTGTCTGGTACATAGGAATCTTTTCAATTTCATATGTGAATTTTAGCCGAAATCTTTTAAGTCTAATCTGTCTGCATCATAAACTCTTTTCCTAATGAAAATTCTTGAAGTCTTTCACGTACAAAAACAATAGCATATGATTAGAGTGGTGATTTTTAAGTAAAAAATGAATACCAATTTTTTTTCCAATAAAAGCACAGTTCTTGAGATATTGGCATTGTTTATCGTTGTCATTGACCCCTGTTTCGAAATCTGTTTCATTCGCGTTCAATCTGGTATCATCTTTTGGGATAATCATTACGGGGATTGCCTGTATAGCGGTAAATAGAGTCGTGGAAAACTGCGGTGGCTTTAACAGTCAGCACTTGGCCATTTCTAATACTTATCGGAGTATTTACTTCGTTGCTTGGACAATGGGTTGCTGATTTGAAATGCTACATGACGCAAAGTCTTGGAAATCCCTTTCGCAAGCGTATGTGACAACAAAAGTGCAAAAAAAAGAAAAAAATTTTCACGCAAAATCGTTGGCCAGGATTATCTATTTCATTTTCAAAATGGTCTACTAACATTACACCTTATTGGGTTTTCAGGGAAATAAAAAATGTCCACAAGATTAATATATAACAATCCCCTAGAGTGATTTCGAACGTATATAAAGACGTCACTGAGGAGACCCAAGCGAGACAAATTTTTGTTTAACTCCGTCCATTTTGTGTAGTTTTTACCGACACAAACCATTTTAAGACACATTAAAATCGACAATCTATTGGTGAGCAAGAACCTCATTTCGATGTATATATTATACTTATTTATGCCCATTTTAAAACTAACAAATTTTCATTAGGTACTTAGCTTAAAATGTTCCCCAACTAGGAATATTAACTACATATTAATTTTTTTTTGACATTTGTTAATTTGTGAAATAAATGGTAGTAATTTTCACAGGATTCAGGAGAAATACGAAATCGCATCACAAAATTGTTGCAATTTTTTAAAATGCATATCGGATTTATTGCAATAAAAATGTAAATAAATGCAGTACAACCAGAAAGTGTCTATTTATATAATTTTTTGGAATCAATCAATAGCTCAAAAAATTTTCTAGCATTTTTCGTATTATTGAACATAATAAAGATGATAATTTTCATTCCCCCCCCCCCCATAACTTTGGCATTATTGATATAATTTTGGCAATATTATTTTATATTCAGCGAAGTGTAAAGAGCCAGAAGCCAATAGGGTTTCGTTATCTACCCCCACCACCTTTTTGGAAACAGGAATTTGTCCGTTTTACGTTGTACGTGCGTCACGTCGTTCGTTTTAGGCAGTAATATAATTTCGAGGGAATCTCGCAACAAAACTTTACCGTAGAGGGAACTAGAGCAAATGAACATTATTATGCTCGGTATTGTCATTATTGTGCTCGGAGTTACGAAAATCCAATAGCTCCGAGTGCGTGAATAGGAGGGGTTGTATTGTTCCTTACAATCGCTTTCGTACGATATTCCGTCAATGAGGGTACGTAATTTACGGCAAACGTCAGTTTCGACAAGAAAAATATTGATAGGTATCGAAATTCAAAAAATGTGTCACTTTCGATACAAAAAATGTTTTTTAACTGAAGTATCACCACCAAAGTTTTATAAAGACAAATTTTGTTGTATAAAAATCCTGTTTTAAAAAATATATTTCTGATCAATACACATTTGCTTATTTGAAATTTAAAATAGAAAATTTCCTATCAATAGACCAATCAAAATTGATTTTTTTGATAGATCGCCATGGCAACGCATGTATTTAGTAAGGGAATCTCCCTAACCTACCTGCAAAATTAATAAGTGTAAATTTTCCTAGTTGGAAAGCTATAATAAAAGCTTAAATTTATCTATGAAAATTTTCCTTAGTACACGATTTTTTCTATAAAATTATTACATTTAAAAAAAATTATTTCGGAACTAATTTTTGGAATAATATCATAAGTGGAAATAAAAATTTTTCTTTTAAAAAAATTCACCCATTGGAATCTTGTATAGCTACCCAAAAAAAAATGGAAAAAAACGAAATCTCCTAATTTTTGATTTTAAAAATAGAAAAATTTTCCTACTAATACTTCTTTTTCAAAGCTCTCTGATCTCGAATTAAGAAACCAAAACCACCAATATTCCTGGTATAATATTTATATGTCGGCGTTTTTGATTTTAATTTATTTTTCCTAATCAGCTTTATCATTTTAATTAAAATATATTCGCTTATTTTCTCAAAATATACGTATTTATTATTCATACGACCAATACAATCGGAAACAAGCGAAATGATTTTCCACAAACAGCGAACTGTAAAATAAAAGACAAATAGTATTTTCCAGAACATTTTTTTATAAAGGAAATTCTCCAAAAATTAATAAAATTTAAAAAATCATCGTGCACATAACAATGAAAAATAATTATGAAAAACAGATTTTTAAAAAATTTAACACCCGGTTTATTAACAAAGCTTCTTCATCCAGGATGTCACAAATTAGCTTCTCGCTATTGGAATCTTAGTAAAGATAAACGGTTAAACGGGTACCAACACAATTTTAGGAAATATCATACAAAAAATCGGATTCATGTCTATCTAAACTCAGTTTTGATAAATTGTTCACCAGAAGACACTCAATTTTCTAGATATTTAACCTAAAAAGACAACATTAAATTCGAATTAAAAGTGACGTTAAGGAATCACAAGGATATATCACCAAATTTTCTCCCTATTTACCCTCTTATTATCGATACCGGTTCCTTTCATGTTAAACCGCAAAGTATTTCGGTCGTCCCTGGAGGTTAGATCGTTGAGAAAAATTCTCGTCTCGTCTGAAATATATATTTGATCTTTATCCATCGGAAAATTGCACGGATAGATTTCGCTTTAGTATGCCGAATTATTCGAACATTAATTCTCGAGAGGATCAATGTGAAAGGCAGCAATTTCGCGCGAAACCGGCTCTCAGCCAATCGAAGAATTTTTAATGAAATCCGAAGTAGATCTGGCGGTGCGCGGACAAACATAATGACACTATACGTCAATGAAACGCACACCTACCAGGATATTACAGATCCTCATAAAAAAAAACAGCCAATCGTTTACTCTCGATAAATTATTAGCATTAAAAAATGTCATCTTTGGTTTTTCTTATGAACGCAAAACCTATTGAATTACTTTAAAATCTGGATCAATGAGATAAATAAACGAAAAATAAAAATACAGAATTTCCTAAGTAGGCTATTGGAATTTTCTATTCTATTATTAAATTAAATTAAATTTCAGTACTTGTCGATGTGATAGAGAAACTAGTTAATATAGTAGAAACAATATTCAAGCTATTTGAGAACGAATAATAATAAATACTCAAAAACCTTGAGAACGAAACATTTGCCAATGGCCTTAAATCCTAGTACAAAGAGTTAAAGATGAACAAAAAAGGAATTAACAAAACCCAATTTTGGGAAGAATCAAAGTCCTTAAATTAAAATCGTGGTAATTTATTAAATAAATTCGACAGCCTACCAATAACCAATATTACTGTAATAGTAAAATTTAATTTAAAATCATGGAATTTCATTGTTTAAATATTTT
Organism: Cylas formicarius; assembly: GCF_029955315.1. Classification (NCBI taxonomy): domain Eukaryota; kingdom Metazoa; phylum Arthropoda; class Insecta; order Coleoptera; family Brentidae; genus Cylas; species Cylas formicarius. The sequence goes on from NW_026844334.1 coordinate 15,862,558, forward strand.
TATTTTTAATTCTTAGTTTTAGCTAATGTTTTTGGCTACAAAATTTTAATGTTATATTTAATATATTTAATCTCATATTTAACAAATAAAAAATAAATTTATTTATTTAATTTTATTGATTTAATTTTTAATTTTAGTGGCGATAAGATCGCATATGAAATAAGATTTAATCTAAATGAACAAAAATGCAAAACGTTCTATGCAATATGATTGATAAATATTTATTCATTCACCTTCAAGTACTGCTCGAATTAAATAGACTGGACCATTTTTTTTTTAGGAATACTTCGGCAAATTCGATGTTGTCAGATCTACCCGTAATCAATATTGAAATTGCACATTTCACGCTACTGCGAAAACCTTTTTTTTTATGTTGACGCATTGAGGTTATCTAACTGTAAATGAAACTAACACAGTTTCAGTCAAGCTCTGAAGAAGCTAACAGGATGATTGGCGAAACGTCAGCAAGTTCGACTCAGCAAAAACCGACGCAGAAGGAATCCAGAAGTTTTGTAAAAAGTGAAACTAACACGATTAACAATGAAATTAGTTCGGTTACCCTGAATCCATCACTAGTTGACAAAAATTAGGCGATCGCCTAATCCTAAAACAAATTTGTTGGAGGAAAATTACGTCGACATTTACATTCTTAATTGGGTTGCCATAAAATGTAAATTAATTCGTTGCTAAACAGGGTTTCGAATAGGTATCTTTATTTAATCTTGGTTTAATTATCTTAAACTTGTTAAAGGCTGTCAACCATCGAAAATTTGAAACATTTTTCTCATTTAATCTCATTTTGTATTAAAAATACCATCCGCCTTGCTTTTATGCTTATATTATCTTCATAAAAAAAACAACCATCACTTTATACAATTTTCTGGACACAGAACGAAAAAATACGAGTATATAACGACCAAAGAGTTTTCCTCTAAAATAAAACTATCGAGGACTTTTAAAACAAAGTTTTAATTGAAGAGATTTACGGTTAGCCGTTATTCCCTCTAGCGTACTTTTAGTACACGGGATTTTTGCAATTTCAGCTTTTATAGATGATATTTGCCGAATAGGTCCACCAAAGAGTTCGTTGAATAAGTAAGTCATTTCATCTGCACAATTTTTTGCAATTTTTTTTTTTTTTAATTGGAGCAATAATCGTACGAACCTCAACTGTTATTGTTAATTAGATCTTTCGACGTTCGCCTACTTGGAACATCAAAATCGTAAATTTACAAAATTTTTCTTTAGTACAGATTTTAACTTGGTCTTTTAAGAATAACTGAGACCCTTGTTACCAGTAACTGCTGTAAGTAAGCGCCAATTAAAGATACTTAAATAAATTAAAAAGATTTTGTTTGGGATGAAGCACATATCCATTTAGCTTATGCTTAATTCAATGAAAGTCTTGGTTATCTAAATTACTGGACTAGATTAATCCATACCGGACGGTTCAAAATCCATGTGTGACAGAGAACGCTGTACCATACCACAACTGGAAATTAACATAGGGATCGACGGCGACAAGTCTGAAAACCCAAATTATATAGTCGGGATAATATGGTGAACCTGTAAAGGCAAACAAAACCAATTCATTGACTAAAGCTGTCACGCCGATACGTACGCTCTATAAACAAAAGGTTAACTCTTTCGATTGAATGACCTCTCAGATATTTGCTAACGACCTTTCGTTTGGGGTCGGCCGAACGAGGGTCACGAGATTAACCGCACTCGCGGAACTTCGCACTAGGACGAACACCGATAATCACCGTCGCATCGCGATCCAAGAACATCCAAGGTTCGATACCGGTCTAACAACACCCCCTCACCATAACGAGCAGTTTTCCGATTCGAATTTTAGTCGGAAAATCCATCAGTGTAACTACCGAATTTTTTTTTTGCTTTAGATTAAAAGTTTCTTTTCGCTAAAACTCAAAGCTTGGCCTCGGTTACGAATTATTCTTAATACGGCTTTTTTTTGTTAGTGTGGGTTTCGTTACCTAACAGTGCATCATTAATTTGCGAGGTGTCCTATTAAAAGTTCTGGGAAACTAAAACAGGAAACTTTTTAATGTTGGGTTTGCGACCGTAACGGGTTAAAATATAGATTTAACCTTAAAAAAATTAGGATAAGTCTGAAAGTTTGGATTTAGGTAGCTAAAAGTATGTAATTTCAGATAAGAATTTCCGACGATAACTATCCTGGATGTCGTTATTTTATCTTTGAATAAACAAAAAAGCTTAATATATTAAAGGGACTACCAATATACCCACCTCAGTAAAATATAAACATAAAAATGATGTATCTTACCAAATGTTACATTGAAATTGACAGGCGCAACTTTGGAAATGCAAAAAAAAACACAGTTACAATAGAAATAAAATTAAAAAATAGAAACAAGAAGTACAATAGGATAAAAAAAACGACTAAGCTACACTATGAATTTATTCAGACCACAAGCTAATTTATAAGCTAAACACATTTAAGGTGTCTTTCATACTACTAGTTGCTAAAAAATTTCTCAAAAAGGACAGTCATTAATTTATCAGACAAGTATTTGTGGGTACCCGTTTATTAACTTTATAGACTAAACTTCCCCCTCCCTCCACTCGCTCCATTTAAACCTTAAATTTTTAATGAAGACTAAACCAAGTTGCGAAGGATGTAATGAAACAACGCACATGACTTCTGAACTTTATGCAACCTACTTCCGCCAACTAAAAAAACAATACAACACAATACAATATGCAAAGTATGATAGAAATAAGCAGTCACACAGGTTTGGTCCAGCTTCTTGGCTCAGAGCATTCTTCGAGATATAATGTCAAAATCTAAAAACAAAGTCGAACTCTCTAAGCCTTAAATTAAATCGTGGTAATTTATTAAATAAATTCTACAGCCTACCAATGACCAATATTTCTGTAATGGTAAAATTTATACAATATTTTTATTTTTAATTCTTAGTTGTAGCTTATGTTTTTGGCTACAAAATTTTAATGTTATATTTAATGTATTTAATCTCATATTTAACAAATAAAAAATAAATTTATTTATTTAATTTTATTAATTTAATTTTTAATTTTAGTGATGATAAGATCGCGTATGAAATAGGATTTAATGTAAATGAACAAAAATGAAAAATGTTTTATGCAATATGATTGATAAAAATTTATTGAAGTATCCATTGACCGGACTATTTTTTTTAGAAATACTTCCGCCAATTCGATGAGTCGAAATTGTTAATTTCACAACCCCACAGGCAATTCCTTCCCAGGATTATTTTTTTATTTACGTCCGCAATTTTGTATTGAGAGGAAGCAATTTGGCCGAAAATAATCTTGTCAGGGTTATTGTTAAACCTGCCTAGTAAACTAACAAACAATTCGAGATTGCGAAATTTTAGGATAAATATAATGGAGTCTACTACCAAATCCGGAAAAACGTTCTTGGATATGGCAACGCCGCCAGATACGCGGCGAAGCTTTCGCGTGAACAAAACAGTGGAGCGCGCTTTATTTATCATAAAAATGGACACAGCTATAAACCAATAGTATTGTAAATGCGTGGGACCGAATTCGAACAATTTGATCACTCCAGCTTAGCCCCAACAGATGAAATCGATAAAACGATAAAGCCGCGGGTATTGTTTCCAATGTGTGACGTAACGAAAAGAACTTTTTGAATTCAACCAAAGTTCGATGATAGAGCCCTCGCTTTTGTCGTCGTTTTTATGGAAATGCATTTCAACTACCATTTTCTATTCTGACTCTACCGTCAATTTACGAAGAGAATTGTAAATTTTCGTTTGTTAAAAAATTCGTCACAGTCAACCGATTTGGCACTACTTGTACAGAATTTGTATATATATTGGTAGATTTTTCCAAACCTCTCGTGTCTATGATAATGACCCATAAGCAATAAATCAAATATATCAAAACTTAATTTACACTGCATTTATTTGCGAGCACACAAACGCATATAAATAAGAAAATCGAATGTAATACGAAAACTATGCGTATATTACAAAAATCCAAAATCTGATGAAGTTGCTTGCTTTCTGCTCAACAAACAAGAAAATAAAGTCACCCTGAACCTTCAAATATATTGTTGCCTGTGGAAAGAACTTTCTGGTAACCTTTCTGGTCATCTAGTAGGTAAACACACAAACAGCTTGAACAAAAACGAAGAACTTTCCAAAAAAACCTTAACCAAGGCTACAGAGCATCCATAATGAACCAGAGCGCCAAACTTCATAGGTAGAAGCACTTCTGGAGAGGCAATTCGATCATATAATTTACAACTTGGGTTGCAATGTTATGCAATGCATTATGCATTTGTGTAATTCTTGCTAATTTTGCAAATGATGCATTAAAGTGCAATATTTACTCTAAGCGGGGATGTTTGTACACGATTTGACATATAAGTTGACGTACGTATACCTATTCATTCCTTTGGATGGATGGTAGTGAATAGTAGTATTCGATTTGTTCGTATTCTGTGTGATATTTACAATTTTAGAGGATTTGAGAATCAGAAATAATGAACCCCATTCGAATATACAACAAAATTATTGATGAAAATAGGTACTTTACTGAAAAATATCCAAGTGCAGAACAGCTTTTTCCTTCACACACAAAAGAGTTTTGTTTTTAATCTTGCCTCGCGTCTATACAGTGGCCAAACAACTCTCTTGAATATCTTTGTAAGGTTCCAAAGGCGTCGTGGCGTGTATTACCATTTTTTTTAAATTTACTAAATACCGATTTATTACAAATTTATTGCCTTTCCTGAATATTCGACAACAGAAGTTATATCACTTTTGATTTATTCTGAGCCACCGTCTCCAACTTTCCTTGTAAAGTTCGAAAATCGTTTAAAAGTTTTTCTGAATTCCCGATATCAACTTTTTAAAGCCCAAATTTTCAATTTTCCTGTCTCTTTTCCCGAAATGAATTAAGAAGACTGGAGAAAAGTCGAAACACTTTCCAATGTGTGCAATTTTTTATGATACATTCGGCAATGTTTTCTGCAATTTGTGTAACAGAACGCGGTTGTCCTATCCTTTAGAATAGACAATACCTCTATTTTAAGTAATTGATGACCATCATTAAAATATAGGCCGTAAAAAACCATTGTGTAATTTTTCAAACGAACTAATAAGGAAAGCAAGGCATTAATTATTTAAATAAATTGACGAATGAACCTCCGATGGGGCAAAATCCCTTCTAATTGCGTTACATAACCCACGTAACGCCAAAGTGTGATTTATATTCCCTCACTGAATAAAATGAGTGTGGCGCCGAACAGCGACCCACGCTGTGACATGTGCCATTATCAGAAAATCGATGCCACAACCCTTAAATCCGGAACGTATTTTACTTTCGTTTTGCTTTGACGAAAGCAGACAGCTTAACTTTACCACATCGCCCGAGATTTGACCTCTGTCTTTAACAAAAAAAAAACGCAAACCGCACAACAAGCGTCGCCCAAATCTAAGATTTATTCGTCTAGTGGTTAGATGTAAAATATTCATTAATTGAAGTTAATTTAATGGAGCCCAAATTATAGTCGTACGCTTGTTGGTTTATTTTAACCGATTGCATAAATAGAAAAATAAACCTGGGTAAAGAACGGTAACTTTATGAATAATCATATTTAAAACGGGCTTCTGTATTTACAAGCCGACATACAATACGCGCAACTACACGCATCTAAAAATATTTAAGTACGTTCAGCGCAAATAACTCAACGGGCTTTCGGGAGTATCCGACCTTGGAAAATATTCGGTGCACTGACGAAAAAAAATTCACCGAGTCATTGTATCAATGGAGAGCGAGATTTGCTCGACACAAAATGGAGTCAAATGACAAAATAAGGCAGAAATTCTCAGTTGATATTTTTAACAATTATTTTCTATGAACCATTATTTAATTGTGGGTTCTACCTTTTGACTTCTACTTAGTGGCATATCGTAGATATTTTTGATTCAATATGTCTCATTCGAACTGGTATGGATCATTCTCCAAAGTCTGCCGGATGAGTTTATTGGTACGTGTTCAAAATGTAAGGTAACTTTTAAGTTTTATCAAAAAGTATTAATTTATTCATCAAAATTAATGTTGTCCTCTTCAATGTAATCCCCCCAGATATAATAAACTTATGCCAACGTTTTTTCCAATCCTCGAAGCAATTTCTGGTTCCAAGCCTCCTTCCTTTCATGGGTTTCTTGAGTTTTGGGAACAGGAAGAAGGTTCATATGGTGGAAGGTGAATATGGTGACTGAGTCATGATTGTGGCTTTTGTTTTTATCAAAAAGTTAGATACAAGCAACGGTGAGTGAGCAGGTGCATTACCGTGATGCAAATTCAATGAATTGTTTTCCCACAATTCCGAACGGTTTCTTCGTATTGATTCTCGCAAACTGCGCAGAACTTGACCGTAGTAACCTAGTAGTAAGAACTCTTGATGTAATACGCCACGATAATCACAGAACACAGTAAGCACAACCTTGACATTTGATCGAACTTGACGTGCTTTTTTCAATCTTGGCGATTCTTCCATTGTGACGACTGGGCTTTGGTTTCGACGTCATAACCATATAACCATGATTCGTCACCAGTTATGCCCCTGTTCAAACTGTAAACATATGTTATTAGGGACATGTATACCAACACAACAAAAAATATCTAAGATCGAATGTACGTAGACCGTCCAATTACAAAAGTCACCTTACTTTTTGAACACACCGCGTATTTTGTCGGCTCTCAGAGTGCGTTGATTTGTGTGCGTTTTTGCGTAACTTTACTATACCAAAGTGCTATAACGTGTATACTGGATGATGATGTTTCAACGCTAAAATTTGTGCAGAAACGCTACAATTAGTGACCTATTTATTATATTGGCAATATACAACGTTGTCAAGATGGGCAGTCCCAACGACAACAAATCAGTGCTTCATGACGAAGATCGCTTTTTGTTCGACATGTTCAAGTGAGTAAGTCACCTAAACCATGATATGTTCTGAGAAAAATCCACTGCAAAAATCGTCTTAAAAGGATATACAATACAATATGTAATGGATAAGCTCCTTAAAATGGAGCCAATCTAGAGAAATATAATGATCTGATGAAATTAAATGAACATCTAGTGTTAGAGCTCATAAATATTAAAAAACAACTAAATAATGTCGAGCAAACGGAAGGAAACAAAGACATACAGGAATTAGTTAAAGACATCTGCAAAAAACTGGATGTAAACTTGAATAGACAATTCGTAGCTTGTAGAATGGGCAAAGGAAAAAAGAGCCGATTCAAGGCCGAAATGGAAGAAAGGAAGAACAACCAAGTATCTTAGTAGTAAGGATTTCACTCAGACAACACAATCTAAATAAATCACGATTTGTTTTTAGCGGAAAAGGAATAAAAGACTAAATATGAATTTCAATTCATGTGGATCAACAATGGCAATATATCTCTAAGGAAAACTGAAAACTACAAGGTAATGCTTGTTGACTGCGAAGATCCGCTGGATTAGGGTGCAGGGCCCCATAAGGAATACGATGACCGCTTACATGAATGTAGAAAGCATCAGGAACAAACTAGTGAATGTGCGATGGTTTGTGATCAAAAGTGTATTGGAAATTACAGTTCTATTCATTCATGCAGAAACGGCAGAGGTGTTGCTCTCTATATAAAAAATTCAATAAAATTTCAAAAGGTGGACAAATCTACGTTCGATCAAAGTATAAATGGGTAGGTCAGATTTGAACTTAAATGTATTATATAAACCCCCATCTGTAAATAGTGCGCTTTTTTCGGAGTTTTTACATAATATCTTCACTAAACATTCTAGGAAGCATATCGTTATAGGTATATAAATATATAGGTATATAAATTTATTTTAAGATAATTAGCAAGTTAATGATACCAAAAATATTTAAGAATGAATAATGTAATTTATTAAAATAATGCCACTCGAATTACTGAGCACACTGATCATAATTATTTAAGTTTTTGCATTAAAGAAGTTATTAAAACATATTCAAATTTCGAGGGTTGATTGTTCGGCACTTGAAATAATGAAGCAGCAGACAAACTTTATAAAAAGAAAATGTTGAATCCTGAAAATCTCAATTAAAAAAATGAGTTTCGGACAGACAAATAACAATAACAATAAAATTCAAACAGATAAAAATACTTTAAAGATCTACGAAGAAAAAAATTGTTGATTGTGAATAAACTAAACGCATTTTACAAAGGTAGGAAAAAATATTTGCAATTTAAATGAAAAAATTATATCTGAATATATTTAGTGAATTGATAAATGACAACCTTCTAACGACTTGTTAAAAGATGCTAATGAGATTACTGAAATTCTATTAGAATGAAAGCGTAATTCGACACCAGGCAATGACGAGGTTACGGTTGTTGAGCTTATAAATTTGACAGACCTTATTTTGCAAGCTTTAAAAAGTTTAATCTATCATTTATTTATCCCAGGCATCTATTCTAACGAGTTAAAGGTAGCAAAAAGTGCCGCGAATATTTAAATCAGGTGCAACGTGAAAAGCTAACACGAATAACTAACTATAGGACAATTGCTGTAATGAGTGTATTCTCAAAAATAGTTTTTTTAAGATAATAAGGATTTTGATCAATTCACTACGGTTTTATAAAAAACAGTGAATCCTTATTGATTAAGTTTGATATCTAACAAATTTGTCGTTAGTATGTTCTCGTTCTTTTAAACAAATTGAATCTTAAATTAAGGACATCAAAATCAACTTAATGCTCAACACCCACAGGGTGCCTCAGAGTTCAGTTCTGATCCCACTGCCCTATTCACCTTATGTCAATAGATAGACAATAATAGTTTAGAAAATGTTATTAATATAATTTACGGATGTAGTAGTTGCCTTACACACAAAATGTAAGAGGTATCTGCTACCTATATGGGTGTTTCAAAATAAAATACTGATAATACTATATAATTTTAAAGTAATGACCGAAATTGAATGATTGTATGAGGAAATGAAGTTAGTAAAATTATACGATATTTTAAAATTAGAGCGATGTAAATTAATTTAGAAAATTGTAAATTATATACGAGACAAGATCACGAGATTTATTTTATTTTAAGGTTCTAACAGAATTAGTGTCGGATTAAATACATCTGTAATTGGAGATTCGGTATATTTTAATCAATAACCACTTGAATAAAGAAACATCACAAATTATAATCTATTCTCAAAAAAATTTAAAGTTCTATTTAATGTTAATGTAAAAACTAAAATACCAATACGACGTGCACACACTTAACTCGTTTTTACCTGAAATTTTAATGTAATTTCGTTGGTATTGTTTAAGATTTCGTGATCACCCGGTGGTTGAGCGACATAGAAATAACAAATAGCTATAACTGACATAGCGATATTTTGACAAAATGGATGAGGATAGGGCAAACATTATTAAACGCGGGAAGGTTTTATTTGTACAAGGTAGGATTTGAAATGACAGATCCTATTGATTAAAATGACTTGTGAATGCGTATATTAAATTGAAATATAGACATTAGTACCAAAAGCGTATTAAAGCGCATAACGCGAAATTGCTCCTGAACTTTGTCAGCTTAATAAAGATATATCGTTCTATTTTTCCCAAATTATGTTATGAAACGATATTATAATTAAAATTTATTTTGAACAAACAGCAAAAGACAAATACACATAATAAACTAAAATTAAATTAATTCCGTTGCGGTGAAATTTGCGATGACACCACATTTAATCGCATTAATTCCGAAATTAATTAAGCTTTTTTGATAAAACCGCAACACCTTTTTCGATCAATTCCGGAGCCTCGTTTGCGGTCAGATCAACCCCTCCGCATATTTGGCTAAACAGATTTGAGCGTGTGCGAAATTGATAAAATAATAACGAACCCTCCTCACGTTGGAAATCGATACTGGGCCCCGTCTAATATGTACCGATAACTCACAATGGGCGGACGACCGACGACGTGAAATGGGCGACGTGTGGGCGCGCTCTACATAAAGAAACACGGGAGGGAGTCTATTTCTGTAGATAAAGTCAACTTTAAAATAACCCTTATATTCCAAGTTAACTATAAATTCCTATAAATGCAAGCGTCATTACTCCCGATGCATTTGACGTACGCTGTAATTAAGGAGAAACCATTAGCGTTATAATAGACGAGGTAACAAAGGATCAAAGAAATAAAAGCCCTGAACTAAATTAATTCAAAATTGGTAATCAGTCCCAACAGTACCTTTCTGCTCGCATAATTTTACGCTACTGTTGGTCACAGATCAGAAAACTTTTTGTCTATAGAAAAATTCCTGAACGACTCTAATAAATTGGAAGAAATATCCATAAAATGGTAATTCTACCAGTGAGGAAGTTTTATTTCACTTCATAACCATGTTCATTTATCTCGAGTTCCAAACTGAAATTTTGAAAATTTCTTTCCGAACCGAATAAGTTAGAGGAAATCCCCAAAAAATAAAAGTCTGCGAGTGCTATTATAAAGCTTCAGTACAGTCCAGCAAAAGATTTGAATGGGATTGGACTGAATAAATGGTATAGTATATAATATAATATATATCAAAAATCAAAATAAGAACAAAATTGGTACTTAGGTTCTTCTAGAAAAGCAATTTTGTGAAATTAAATCAAATCACTATGTGATAAAATCCTATTTTTTTTGTATTAATTCGTATTTTTGTATACACAAATATAACCTAAAAACATTTTTTTTATGAAAGTAAAAACCAAAAATTTCTAAAAAAAACTCCAAAACTTTTTGACTAAATTTAATAAAATAAATAATTATAATTATAAATGATACATTATATTTATAGTTTAAGAATAAGTATAGCAAAGTTCTTTAATAGACATATTTTCTGTTTTAAAATATGTCATGTCATGTCAGTGAATGTATTCGTGTTGTTTTGCGAAAATGTACCCAAAAACTAACGGTCGTAGAAAAAGTATGATATGCAACACGTTCTGTAAACTTTTTAACTCGCTCCGCTCGTGTCAAATAAACTCGTGATTCAAATGCCATTTACCGCACTTGCTGCATAATATACTATTACAGTTTCGTTTCCCACGAATCCGAGCCACTTCGGAATTTTACCCTACGGATTTGGGAGCAATCGGATGTTTTCGGAGATATTTCCCACGATTTCAATTTTAACGTTTGTCAATTCTGACGGTCATGTCAGTGAATGTATTTGTGTTATTTTGCAAAAATGTACCCCAAAAACTAACGGTCGTCGAAAAAGTCTAGTTCGTTAATAGTATATTATGCAACAAGTGCGGTAAACGACATTTGACTCACGAGTTTATTAAACACTCGCTCCGCTCGTGTCAAATAAACTTGTGAGTTAATAAGTTTATCGAACGTGTTGCACACTATACTTTTTCTACAATCGTTAGTTTTTGGGTACATTTTCGCAAAGCACGAAATTGACAAACGTCAAAATTCAAATCGTGCGGTAAAATCCCGGAAATGTCCGAAATGGCTCGGATTCGTGGAAAACGAAACTGACGTGGTAAAGCGACGCTTCCCGCACGCTAGATCGGTGCGTAATTAGGTATTTTACAGTACAAAAACTTTTTAAATTACTCGTTTATTAAAAACTTGCTCCGCGGCGCTCCGCTCGTGTCAAATAAACTCGTGACTCAAATGCCGTTTCATCCTAGACTGTACAAGAATAGAAATGCGCACAATTGCCGCTCAGCATTCATATTTTTTTTACATGTCATTCTTTTAGATTTCGTATTTTTAATATCACACACAATAAGTAAATTAATTTGAAATACATTTTGAAAATTTTCAAATAACCTGATTGCGTATTAAAATCGTTATTTCCAATTTGAGCACGTAATTTGTAAAATATTTTAATTCTAAATAGACAAATTTTGATTTCAATGTAGACTACAAAAATAGAGTTAACGATATTTTAAACAAAAAAGCTTACATTGCACGAGAATGTATTTGTTACTATCATTATTTTTTAATTTAAATATTCAACAAGATATGTTGAAGTGTAGAATATTCCACGAAATTTTAAAACAAAAGTGAAATTATTTACAAGCGCCTGTTGTCCAGTAGTCCGTCGGTATTTAAAATTAAAACGTAAACACTGAGTATATGTATTTATTAGCGTGTAAGAACAACGTTAAGAGCCCATTTAGTTGGAAAAACACAAACACCTCGTAAAAATGCGCACGAATGAATCTGTACGCTTAGCACGTGTAAGTTTGTTGTTAAATTTACAGCGAAAGATTTATCGTTTCAAATATTTTTTAAATTTGTTTTTTGTGGCGCGATTGCTTGAAACACTATAACGTTAACTTTTTCCGTAAAATGGAACACTACAGAATTCTGTATGGGTACTTTAGAAGACGCTATTAAGCGTCGGCGACATCGTTTCAACCAGACAAAAGCTCCGAAACAAACGCCATAACACTTTGACAGTAGATGCCTCTAGCAAATGGATCTCTATTTGACGTGTCCTCGCCGGCGACGAGTATTATAGGGAGTGAGAACCGGAAACACACTTACAGATAAGTGGCAATTCTATGGGTCAAAATCCAATAAAGCAAATCTACTTCGAGCGATGCGATTGCGTTTCCCGGTCTCTCGAGGATATCCGCTAAAAAGCGCAATGAAAATGCGCCGCTAGATTTGGATTTTATCAATCGTGGAAATATTAATTCGAGCATTTTTCAAGAAAGTCCCAAGCTGAGAATCGTATGATGCATTATACATTCTTTAACATTATTTTGATGAACCTGGATTTGAATGATTTACAATTTAATATAGGAGTGGCGGATGCTGAACACTATTTACAAATCACAATTGATCATTCCAAAACTCAGAACACAATAATTAAATAAAAAACAGTTTTTAAATCCTTTATCACTCTGACATACCCGTCCGTCCGACAGAGACTTGCATCATGAGAAGAACAAAAACTACCGGAAACAGTATGAAACAGAAAACTTCATCAAAATTGCACTACAGAGAAAGAATTAAGATGAACTTTTTTCTTAGAGGGCAAGCAAAGAAAATAACCAAGTTGATAAGAATCATCGCATTTTTTAAATTTGCGTTGCACTGTAATCCTTTAGGAGCGAAATCAAATCCTCTATGTCATTGTAACTAGATAACCACGTCTCGGCGAAACGCAATTTTCCTCAAGGGAACTAAATCGGATATACAACCAGCATGCAAACAATTTGGCTTGAGGACATTTTTCTCGTCGGACAATGTAAAGACATCATTCGTTGTTTCTGGTTTCTGAATAGACTTTTAGATTCACAGTCTAAAAACCACCACAAACAGCACAACAATCAAAAACCCGTAAAAAAAGTTAGAAGTTTTACACATTTTGTAAGAAAATTACAAAAGTGGTGAGAGGATATAGAAAAATATTGGAATTATTTAATTACAGTCGTTATATTTAACGCAAAACACACTCCACTGTGGAAGACACAACAGAATTTAAAAAAGATACATTTTATTAATATCAAATAACAAATATAAAAAATAAGTTATTATTCATTTGCAGAGTCCAAACTTACCTCATCCATTGCCGTAACATTTTTAACAAAAATTGACTGAAATAAAATATCTTGTCGTATGTCATATATAAAAATGGCGGCCGTTCACCGCTGTTTTTAGACCTCAAATAATTTAAATTTATCGAAGAAATAAATTTAAATATGAACCCTATTGGAACTAACTACAGTATAAAATTTTGGCATTATCCTACAGGATGAAAGCAAAGCAAACAGTTTTAATGATGAATTTATACATATCAAATCATTCAAAGAATGTTAAAAAAGTGCTTCAGTTTAAACCCCGTCCAAAAAGCCCGTCAGTTCACTCGAGGAATAACAAATATTTTTGATGTCATTGGAAGCGAAATACGATTTACATACATTTTACGTTTTGAAAATTTACCAAAAAAGGTGTGAACTACCTTTTGGTCTGAACTACCCTGTTCTCCCATCGTTTAACGAACCGTCACAAATTTTAAAAACTGACAACGCTGGCTAAATCGCTGCTCAATTTTCGCCGTCGACGGACTGAATGCGTTCGTCGTATACACTGCATAAAGCTACTTCATTTTGGTATTTGATTTCATAGTTATATCCTCAACGTGTTGGAGTAATTTTTTTCAATTAACTCAGAGATAATTCGTCATATTGACTTTATTTTCTTTAAATGTCAAGTGTGTTCTGATGATTTATATAACCGAGGTTCAAGTACCATCATCAAAACGTATAGTCGCCCCAGAATTATAACAGAGTAATAAAAAAGGATTGGGAGAAACCGACGTAATCACAATTGCTTAATTAGGTAATATAATGCTGGGGATTCCTGGGAATGGTATTTAAAAATTCAAATATACATTTCTGTAAAATAGGGCGAGTCTGGGTCTATTCTAGGCCTCTCTGGAAACGTAAATATTTAAGGCATTAGTAATAATGTTTCTTAGAGATAAATTGTGAATATTTCATTCGTCACTTAGAATTCTTGATCACTACACCAGAAGATGCATCGAAGCCAAAAGAGTCATTAGAAAGAAATATTAAGTCTCGTCAAAGAAATTTGTACAAGAGAAAAACAAATCGTGAAAAAAAATGCGCATTCGATAAAACAAACTGGAAAAATCGTGCTTTTTGACATACATTACTTTCATTAATTCAATTTCGTTTACGCATTAAAAATAAGAATCTCTTAGTTCTTTTAAAAAATGTAATTTGATACATAAACTCGAAGTAGTGCAACAGACTACCTTCTAGAATCCGCTTGGTCCCCCCGAGCCTCTCGTAGTTTTGCCGCAAAACTCGCTATAGCTCTAAAGAGTGTCTCTCTGGCTGGAGTCACGCGAAAATCCCGTTGCCGCGCGGAAAACTCAAACACGATCCACGGACGTTAGAAGCGCAAACTGGGAGGTCGACAACACTGGCAACCGTCGTGCTTGATGAGCGTTTGTATGAGTTTTCGATCCTGCGCCCTGCAGGAACGGCACCGCCGCGGCAGGATCAACGAACAGGTGAAACGAGTGCCGCGGAGGAGCCGACGATTAATTCGGGATTTTCGAAAAAACTCTACGCGTTAACCCGCGTACGTAATCGATCGCTGAACAATGGCCGACCTACTCACCCACTCACATTATATTTGGTTCAATAAATCATGATTTGCTTTCGTCGATATTGAATTATATTGAATTTCAGTTTAGTGCTTTTGGTTTAGTACAAAGACATAATATCCAAGAGAACAGACAAACCTTTAACGTCTTCGGGCCAACATACCGATAAAAAAAACGCATTTTACCACGATTCGAATGCGAATACTTTATTAATGTTACTATCACAGATGATTTACATACATCAAACAAAAAGTAATAAAATAACATATACTTAAAATGCACCTGGTACATTATAATTGAAATACAAATATTCATCAAAAGAATAAAAATGCTGATTAATTAAAAATCGTCTGAGTCTTTGTTTATACATTTCAAATGGAAAATTACGAACAGAATTTGGAAGCGCATTAAAAAACTTAACGGAGCAATAATATGGACCAGTTTGACAACTCTCCAAGCGGCAGTTTTTTTATTTATTTTTAATTTATAATAATAGATTTTCTAAGATAAACAACAAGGGCCATGTAAGAATTTCCAAGTCTCGAAAGGCATTTTTACAGTCCTCCCGATAAGCAAGTCCACTAATAAAGCAATTCGAATGCTTTTCGATTTAATCCGAACAAACGGTGCATGGCAGCAGCATGTCCCCATACTAAGATCGCATATAAGAAGTATGAATGAAAAAGTGCAAAATATGCAGTCCTTAACACACCCGGAGAGACATTTTCGGTCAAGCGTCGAAGCAAATATAAATTTTTGGTCAGTTTCTGAGCAAGAAAATCTATATGGGAGTCCCACTGAAGTTTTGGGTCAATATAGATGCCAAGAAACCTGGTATTTATGTTATTAAAATTAACTGTACTTAAATTTTACATGGAAAAAAACCACTCTCTATGTTTTATCATTATTTAAAACTAATCTGTTTGCACTAAACCAGTGTTCAGTCTTTTCCTGTGCGATCCTGGAACTCTCCCACGTGTCTTCTAATGAATCCCCAGAAACAGGCCCAGTGGTGTTATCAGCAAAAATTGTGTAAACAGATGTAGGATCCACAAGAAGAAGGTTATTTTTTAATATATATTAAAAATAATATGGGGCACTCCAATGCTCACCTCACTCTTTGCTGATGTCACTCCAGAGTACTTAAAACTTCCTTATTAAGGTAATATTGTATCAACCTAAGACTGCTATTTGAAAAATAAGCCTTTAACTTGCGCATAAGAATTGTATGATCGACGCAGTCGAAGGCTTTAGTGAGATCACAAAATAATACAGTGCTATATTGCCAATTCTGGAATGCATCTGTAATGTCTGAAACTAAATTGAGAATGCCTGAAAGAGTGTTTTTATTTCTTCTAAAACCAAACTGATTATTATTAAAAATTCCATTAATTTCAAAACATTGAACTAATTGTTTAGCTATACATTTTTCTACAATTTTCAACAACATCAGGGTTACCCTTTTTAAATACTGGTATTACTAGAGCTTTTTCTTTAATGTCTGGAAAAGTGTTGTTGGCTTGAATACATAAATTTATAAGTTTTGTGAGAGGCAGTAATATTTCATTATTGACAGAATTTATAACCGCGTGCTTATTCCAAATACGTCTCGACTATTTTTATTTTTGGGACAATGATTTCCCTAACTTCATTAAAACTAAATTCAGAAAGCGTAAAATGAGATGATAGTTCAATTCTATTGAAATATGAAATGGAATCTATATTGGATGCAGTACCCTTACTTACAAGAGACTGAGCTATATTTGCAACATAAGTGTTGAATTCATCAACGGTTATGATATTTGATGAGGGCTTTCCTGTACGGATTGCTCCCACATGCATTTGTGTTGTTAGTTGATGAACGTATCAAATTATCATTAGCTTCGATCTTAGCTTTACTTATTGTAGCTCGATAAAGCTTTTTATATTCTTTGTATTGATATTTAGAGAGAATATTAATGCTGTATTGCCTAAACAATTTGGAAAGTGGCGAAAATTGTTGTCTCATAGCCAGCAAATTGTCATTGAACCAATTAATATTAGAGTGGTCAATATTAGAGTGGTCAGAACGCACAACATACATTTTCTCTGGAAATGATCGAATATAGGCAGATTCAAACTAAATGCCACCTATAAAACGAACATATAATACACACAGCAAAATTTAAAACATTTTTCAATATTGTAGTTAACTTCAAAGTTCTTAGTAAAATTGCCTTCAGATCACTCTTAACAACAACTGTACCTCCACCTGTCACCTCCAGCAACACACCCATTAATACAGAATGAAGATATTTCAGCTTCACTTCCGTGATGCATAAAATGTCAAACTTCTTGTCAGCTATAAATGCTTCTAACTGCAAGTGCGAACACGTACGAGTGACATGGATGCGCGGCCTCTGAAGATGCCAAGTGATATTTTGGCGAAACGTCAGGCGAATGATCCTACTCCAGGGTCAAGCAACGAACGGATGAACACCCGGATTACCACCAATACATATATATATATATATATATATATATATATATATATATATATATATATATATATATATATATATATATATATATA
This sequence comes from Cylas formicarius, assembly GCF_029955315.1. Lineage (NCBI taxonomy): Eukaryota > Metazoa > Arthropoda > Insecta > Coleoptera > Brentidae > Cylas > Cylas formicarius. Next base: position 15,880,317 of record NW_026844334.1, read on the forward strand.
TATATATATATATATATTGGTCTTCTTTTGAAATGGTCTATTGGGTCCTAATTGTGTTTTTGTTATTATTTGCAGATTCGAGTAGATTTTCTAGAAAGTGTTGTCCTAATCTAACATCGAATCGATTAAATAAAATTTGTTTTAGACAGAAGCTTTCTTCATACATTCATACACCTGTTGCTTCGATGTTGGTTCAACTCCGACCATGAAAGATTGGTTATTTTGGCTTTTGTTTTTAGTCTGAAATTTTTTAACAACAGTGTCAGTAGAGTTCTTACATTTTTCTATATAATTTTGTATTAAAATAAATAAGAAGTAAAAGTTCAGATTTTCGAAATATTTTTACATGACAATTGTTTCAACAACACCGTGTCTTTATCAAATATATAATTTCGTGAAAATCTGAACTTTTAGGTCTTATTTATTTTGAACAATGGATTTTCATTAAGTAAAGCCACCTCAGTTCAATTTTGTATTAATTATGATTTGACATCACTCGATACCCGTATCACAAAAAGCCATATTTCTTACCCTCATTTTCCTCTCTTCCGTGCAACCTTTCACCTGCTACCCCTGCTCTTGTGTTCTAATTTTTATAAGTTCTTCTTAGCGATTTAACTTATAAAAATCCATCCTCTGTGGTCTCTTGTATATTTCCATTATTCAAGTTGATTATTTCTTCAAACTTGTTTGTAGTTTGCATTCTGAGGAGTTCAGAGGAAACAGTTTTGGAGTCTAACAACTGTTTTGGTTCATTCTGTACTTGTCAATCTATATTTGTTTTCATATTAGAGTTTTTGTTGTTTGTATTTGAAGTGTCAGGTTTTTGTGAGAGGTTCTTTTTTGTGGCCTCATGCTTTTGTTTACTGTTTGAATGAGATTCGAGTTTATTTTGGTATTTGTTTTTCAGCTTTTTTTCCAACTTCGTGATTTTTTCATTTAGTAACATAATGAGACTTTCTTTGTCCGCTATGATAGTTTCATTAATAACCAACTAGTTCTCAAAGTAATTTATTTTCCTCTTTCAGGAACGCTTCCTCTGTCAATGGAATGTCGTCGCATTCTTGTTCAATTTCATGTTTACAATCAGTTTTCTTAAGTCCACTTGCCTGTTTAAAACATTCTGGATGAAACAGTCGTAAACATTTTGACTTATATGAGAAAATGCTTTCGGATTATTGACCTTTCGAGTTTGGTCGTTTGCTGTAGATGATTTTGCAATATAAGTGTTTTGTTTCTATATATGGCTTAAAAAATTATATAAAAACAGTTTTACACTGTTTAGTTGTGTGTGGAACGGCAGTATTCCAGATTTGATTTTCAGACGTGGAAACCTTTAGCATTTCCAAGAGCAGAACGTTTTTGACTCCACCAAATATTGGAAAATCAGTTTTATCGCCATAAGCATAGGAACAAAACCAACCAAAAAAATTGACATGTGAAGAATATGAATTTCAAATTAACCGGTGGCACCTATTTTATACATCGAGTTGGTATTACTGAGTACTAATCTATTTCCTTCGAAAATTATTCAAAATATCTAGGCACAATATAACAATATAATAATTGCCATTTGCATATTTATGGGAAAAAACATGTCCTGTATCTTCAGGATTTGTTTCATCTGATCATTGTATCTATTAGATTGGAAAAAATGTCTTTGGTATCGCACCATTTTTTTACTATTTAAACATTTTTACATTTTAACTAAATCTCTAGAAAAACTATAAACAATTCTGCAAAATATCGGCTTATGTATTAACACCCATTGTTCAATCCATTACTGATACCCTCCAGGATAAAACCTTGCGTGTTGCAATTTTCTAGACATATTAATGACTTGTTTAGATATATGAGAACTATCGGATCGAAGCCATCTGTCACACGTGGATGTCGCCCCGCATTTTCAGCCAAAGAAACCCTAAACAATTCTTTACGATTTAAACGTTTTTAACGGAAAGTGCAGCGTCTCCTTCGGAAGATAAATGCGGTACCTCGGTTTGTCTTAAATAAATCCTGGCGAGATTTATGGTCTCCATCTCCGAGGCGGTCTTCCGCAAAGCTAAAGCGTACACATTCGTACAACGGAACTTTTGATAAGATGCTAGGCGGACTAGAGTCATTTGTCTACTCACGAAGGAGTTTTCGATAGTTTTCGCAAAGTACTATATGGTAGCTAGACCTTTCAGCACACGAACACCTCACATTACACGCTCATTACAAGTCCACTTACGATTATATCGGAAGTCGAATTTTAGGAATTACAGGCCTTGACTTTAGAAACATCATATATTTAAACAGGTTAAACACCACAAGTTTGGTTTGTGACTGTCCTCTACTAGGAACAATTAATAATACTTTTTAGTTCCTTTGAAGACTTAAAAAATATATTTTTCTACTCCCGTCTGTAAAATCCCTTATTACCCACCAATCTAGAGTGCGGGAAGCGTCACTTTACCACGTGAGTTTCGTTTCCCATGAATCCGAGCCACTTCGGACATTTCCGGGATTTTACCGCACGGATATGGGAGCAATCGGATGTTTTCGGAGATATTTCCCATGCTTTGAATTTTGACGTTTGTCATTTCTGACGGTCATGTCAGTGCTGTCTTGCGAAAATGAACCCAAAAACTAACGGTCGTAGAAAAAGTATCCCTAGTATGCAACACGTTCAGTAAACTTTTTAACTCACTCTTTTATTAAACACTCGCTACGCTCGTGTCAAATTAACTCGTGAGTCAAATGCCGTTTATTTTCCCAGAATTGTTGACAAAATTTAACTCAAACAGTAAGTTTTAATTTTAATTATGCTTTATTTTATGTCATGCTGGAAAGAACGATAAATCTGATCAAGATTGATGTTTGCTGAGTATTTTGACGAGTGAACCAAGGGAGTTATAGGAAAGACATTAGTGTACTTAAGCATAGGTGTGAGGGATTACATTGAAAAAGTAAATTGTTGTTCATGTGACATTCTTTATTATCTTGACTAAGTCGGGGGCTTTTCAATTTTTCCTAGCAAAGGAGAAAAAAAATTGAAATATAAAAAAAGCTAGTACCAAAACACCACGAATATATCCAATGAGTGACGCTGCGAATGCAGAATCCCTACCGAACCGTCAAAGTACCCTACTCTCTACCGAAAACAGCAGATCCGTCCCGTGGCCAAAATACTAGAATTGACCGAAGTGGCTCGCGACAGTATCTAACGAAACTAACGTCTTAAAATGACACTTTGCGCTCAAATGATCCATGCTAATCCGGTATTCTAGAGTAGGAAGTAAATATAAACAAATATTTTGCAACATTTTCATCAAATAAGTCCGCTGTCACATTTGGTTAGCGAAGACTTGCAAACATTAATGCCACGTTTGATTCTTGATAGAATGATTTAAAATACCAAGAGATTTGCTTAAACATTGTATACAACGAACAAAACCTTTCGAAAATTTACTTGCCAATTGTTCAGAATTCGCGTACGTATTATTTATCAATACAAGTTAAATATTAGTTTTTTCGCCATTTGAATGTGGGTCGAGCTGGAGCGCGATGTTTGACCGTCGCCGTCACTTTAAATACAGAATCGATATGCAGCCCGTCATGCATTTCGATTAAATCGGTATTTTTTCCCCTGTTGTCAACTATGACGACCGAAAAATAAACGGCCCAAATTTATACGTTTATGTACTGTCACGCAAAATTAAACGCTTCATCATCATTGTGAATTTCTAAAATTCAAAAAGTCCTAGTTATGACATACTGCGGGCACTTTTCAGCATTTAGTAAAAAAATATGACCTCTTCAAGTTGTAAATCCTTTCAACTTTAAAGCATATGAGAAAATTAATATAGTAATAAATAATGCTCAGAGATTTGTCAACGAGTTTATACCGTTAAACTGTGAACGAAACTAATAATTGTACAGTGTGTCTCAAATGCCTTATATTTTATTTTTAGATTTAATTTGAAAAGGTATTTTAAAAAGAAAGCATGTATGAACTATCAGTACCTTCATATATTTAGCAACGCTTTTTAAGTTTGTTTGTGTCTCTCGCAACTCGTGCAATATTGCAAATAGGATATAAAATAAAAAAAGCCAAAATGTATACAAAGGACAATAAATGTGAAGTATTTCATAGAAGCTTGAGCAGCATTAAAAAAGTCAATTCATGGTTATATAATTAAATAATAAAATAATTAAAAAAATAAAAAGGAATTGCGCCACAGAGTTGATGGATAAAAATATTATTAAAGCAATACATATTACTTTGCAAATCAATTAGACAAGCACAAACGCCTCTTTCAACAATTAACAATCTTTGAATTATTAATAAAATTAATAATTAAGTTAGTAATTTTAATTTGCCAAGGGTTAAAAAGAATGGTATTGCAATTTAAAAGAGGCTTTCAACAAACAATAAAACAAAAAAATCTTTCCTGTGCACTTTTTGACTTTCGATTAAAGGTATAAAACAAATTTTTCGAAAGCGCGATTTATCACTAACAATATTCCGTCCCGTAGACCACCAATAACTCTGTAAAAGTGGGTAAATTTTACACATCACATCAACTTTAGAAATTTGATCAAACATCTTTTTTTATTTGCTTAGATATAAAATATATTGCCGAATTGTTCAATTAAGCTTTATCGAATTGCATTTTTTTATTAGTGCGTAAAGCAAAACAAGTCAACAAAGGTTTGGCATCGATATTTGAGTAAAGTATATTATAAAGATATATTTGGAGACAATTATTTTCTACTTTTTGGGTATCACATTATATACTCCAGCAAATTTAATGTTTGTGTAAATTTAGCAACAGAATTAAACAATTGAACTACTGTGAAGTATCCCGTTTTAATGGTCACTTGATACCAATCGATATGCGCTGAAAATTAAATAATGTTCCGTTTCTAACTCGACTAAAATCGTTCAAGTTCGTCAAATGCGAAGGTGAAATAAAAAAAAAACACAAATAACAAAGTCGCAAATTATTTGCACACAAATGTTTACTACAAACACTATTAACAACTTATATTAATATAATGCATTTGCAAGCTCAAAGGTTTCACTTTATGACTGATTAACCAAGAAGCCGCGCTTCGCATTTATAGAACGCAGCGTTTTCGCAATGGGGGCCGACATCTTAGAGAATATTGATTATTAAAAATTTAATGCCCAACATCTCTAAGCCTCTGTCCTCCTTAACTTGTGCTGAAAAAAGTGTAAATATTGCCGACTATTAAGTGATGACAGCGAATGCAAAAAAGTGCAAATTAGGTACATTTACTGCTTCAGTTCGCCCAAAGTTATTTCGACATTTCAACATGTATTCTAGGAAAAACAAATCAAATGTGGAGAAATATTGAAATACTTCAACAGGAAAAATTACAAAACTTAAAAAGAATGAAGACAGGTTTTTTCAATTAGAAATGGAACCTATACGTAGTGAAACGTGAAATCAGTATATGTTAAACCTATTCCACATACCTACCAATACTTAATACAGAATAACAAAACCACACAACTTTTTCCGGTAAAAACCTTGTAAATATGAAAAAAACTTATACGCCAAGGGCAAAGTCCATCGAAAAAAAATGACGAAAACATGAACAAAACGAGCGTAGGTTGATTAGGAAAACCAACCGAAAAATTTGATTTATCGATGCGGTAAACAACGAAGGGGCGAAAATGGAACAGGCACATGCCCCACGTTTGGTAAAGTTTCGGGTCACATCAATTATTACAACGCAAGCATGTCGTACGAATCTGTCGTTAGACACATTACAGGATCAATCATGGATATAAGAATCGCTTGTATCTATAACGATCAAATGCGTGAACGTTTTTTTACAACCATATCTGAAAAACAAAATTATACCGCATCAGAAAACCCACTAATCAGATGTCAATGTGAGAAAATTTTTCCATCGAATAAAGTACGACGCGTCTATTGCGGCGAAACAATATTTATAATATTTGCTCTTAGGTATTTTTCTATTTGGAAGATTTGAGCGGCTAAAGATAATCCGACAGTGTCCCGGAAAACACTGTATTCGTTCAATGAAAACAAACAACGGAAATTATTTTCTTTCCGTTATGTTCATGCCTCATTTATTAAGAAGTTTTGAGTAGAAAGGAGAAAAGTGTAGTGTACTTACCCTTACTTACACGGTTAGTTTAATTAACCTCTCTTAACCTTTCATGTCAGCAGTGAAAAAATACCCGACAAATATTTTACAATATTTCTCAGTGAAGAATGAACTTGGAAGAAAACATTTACTCTGTGGAAGTTGAATTAAGATGCACTATGGTATTTCTTTCCTAACTTGGTCAATAGAAGAAATATACAAGTGTAGAGTTACACTCTCTTAGGCAATTATTTAAGATGTTGCAGATTCTAGCTCTGCCATGTTTTTATATTCATCAAATTTTGTGTTTCAATTCAAGACCAAAGCTTTTGTTACACAGTGCTTTAGTTGCGAGTTCAATATGTTTTTTAAAACATTAATGCCGGTTTTCCAACGGACCAAAAGGAACAAAACACCAACTCGTGTGAAATAAAACAAAAGTGCAACTTTTTGCAATTTTTTTTACGGCGGTCATGTTTTGCAAAAGTGTCTTTTGTTCGGGTACCACTCGGAAACAGTAAAATGAAAAGGTTTCAACTTGTTTTGAAATTTGTTTGAAAAACGGTTCTTGTTCATTATTATTGACTTGTAGTTGAACTGAGGAGGCTTTTACTTGATGAAAATCCATTTATCAAAATAAATAAGAACTAAAAGTTCAGATTTTCACGAAATTATATATTTTGACATGACAATTGCTTGCTTCGACAACACCGTGTCTTTATCACATTTGATAAAGACACGGTGTTGTCGAAACAATTGTCATATCAAAATATATAATTTCGTGAAAATCTGAACTTTTAGTTCTTATTTATTTTGACCTGTAGTTGGTTTTGTTAATTTGGATAAGAACTTTTTACCGGTAAGTATAATATAATAAAATATTTTTATAGAAATTCCAGGGAGCAAAAAATCTATATCACATTAAAAGTAATTTTTATTAAACTTTCGGATTTTGCAAATTATGAAATTCGCCTGATTTTATGTTTTATGATAGATAACAAATATGGCTGAAAACAAAGCAACCAATAATTATCTGATTTGTTTCTTTCTCAAATTATCGAAAATAAAACTCCAACAGAACGAAGACAGGTTATTTCACTTTTCCTTTTGTCCTTTTTAGTTCGAAAGAAACACAAACAAAAAATGGGTGGAAACCCGGCTTAATGTTGTAGATTCATGTTTGTTTAAACTTTTGCTTATATATATAAATATAAATATTCAATTGAAGTAAGTCTACTTTTTCTCTGGCCGTAATTTTTTCTGGACGTAGAAATAGCGTTTGTTGGAGATTCCCAGCGCAATTCATGTCGATTTGCAATAGGGAAAAATAAATGCCGTCCACCTAGTCTAACTGTCTGTCCTAATAATAATCTAGGACATTTTTTTATTATTCCTAATTATTCATTAAAATTCTGCAAACAATAGAATAAACAGGTATCCCTTGTTTTCCTGGTGGGGTCAGCCATCAGTTGAACAAATTCGTCGATTAATGGGTAATCAAAAAAATAAAGTAAAAAATAATCCTGAAGTATCCATCTATACTTCTCGTGCTAAGAATGTTTACCCGAGGTCGTTTTTAATAAGCTCAATGAAATGTCTGAACAAATTTGATACAAAAAAACTGCAACAATCCACTTGATGCTGTCCTGTGCGGAGTTACACAGATAACCGTGGAAAGCTATAGTTTAGAAATGTATGGAATTAATTTTTTCAAAGAAATGATTAATGATGAACTTTGGAACTTAACGTTTGCAATTGGGATGAAATTTCTGTTTAAAAACAGAATTAAACGTTTTTAATGGTCCGAAATCACCGCTTTTATTTATATCTAACAAATGTTATTAAGTTGTTTGACGTCGAATTATTGGTTTCAACCGATTTCGAAAAGCAAATACCACGGTTTAATTTTATCCCGTAATAAAAATACTGCCAAGTATTCACTTCGCGACAATCAATCGCATAGAGAGAAATATTCCAGGTGTTTATTTCAGAATATCCCGAAAACCGAAAATTAAAAAAATGGCAAATGGTTTCCGCGTTAAATAGATATTGTGTTTCTAATTTGACACACTGCAATTGTATTGTGTGTGTGACATCTTATTGGTATTGGTATTGGTATTGGTATTAAAGGGGGGCGCCCTCGCGGGCGTCCAAACACTTAGGCCACCAGATGGGCCCGTTGTGCCCCCAGGCCGCTCTAGAAGGCGTCCAGAATGCCGCCCCTCCTGTAGAAGGTCAGCAACTCCTTTAACCCAATACCGTGCACTGTGTCCGGATCGATCAGGGCCGTTCCGAAGACTCCCAATCTCGCCCACGTGTGACATCTTAGTGCGAATATCAATATTTTGAAAAATTTTTCTGATCACGCGACACCTATTTTACTGACTTCTAAGTGGAAAGCTTCCGGGAACAGGGTGTCATTTTCGCTAGAAAAATTGCCTCCCTTATGTATTTCAGAGTTTCAGTTTTGAAATCATGTATGTGCCGCCAATCGTATCAATCAATCCTTAAGAGGATACAGTATTATTCGTTTCATACTTTTTAAAGCAATATAACGAATCTAATCTTGCCTGTCCATATTCGACAAATATTTTTCAATAATAAAAACTCTCTCAAAGCCATTCCGATCGCAAAGCCAATCTCGAGCAAAACTTTCTACCAACTTAAACTGTAATTGGTTCTGCAAAGTACTTCCAAGTTTCTAACAAATTAAAGCTCGGTAACAGATTCGAACCGAATGAATTTTTCATTTGATTGCCTACCTGTTTGGGGTGTGTATGGGAGCGATAATTATTCATTATATCCTTCACATTTAATATATTTTTTCTACTCCCTAATACAAAATACGACGTTGTCTCATACAACATTTACAATTTACAATTTTTTCCTTGCATTTTTTCTTACAATTGCCAATTTTTGTATTTACTGAGAATAATTTTGCGTGTAAGTTGAATCGATGTGTAGCGGGAGAGAATTGTCAAAATCGGTTGTAACGTCACGATTGCCACACGAATGAGGTTAGAACACATAACCTATAACTAAAATAGAGTAAAGTCCTCGAAGTTTGAAAATAATTCAGCTACTATAAAAGCATCCACAACTAAAAAATGAACCGACTGGGCCTTTAAAAATCCTTGTTCAGTCAAAATTGAAATTGTTATTAAAACTGCACCAAAAAAAAATCAAGAACCTCGCCAAAGCGCTACAAACACGTAAACAATGCGAATGCTATTAGAACAATGTCAAGAGTACTCTAGAATTGATAGAAAAGTTTCCACCGATTGAGATTTAACACATCATGACGTCAGAAGGCGTTTTCGCGTGACATCACGATAGAAAAATTCCCTATATTTTTCCTTCGTGGACCTCAAACGGGATATCGTCCATTCACTTGTTGACCTCCGACTGGAATCCTTTCACCACTTGGCATTTCAATTCTCGCGCTCCAAAATTAGTTCGAACACTGATTTCGGAGCGTGGTAAATAATAACGATAAACTTCATTTATTTGTTTATTTAACTAACCAAAACTAACCAAATCAAACTTTTGATTAAAATTTCGTTTATCTTCTGCATAACATACTACATAAGCTTTAGGTAATCGGAAAGTGAAGTAATTTGTCTCTAAATTTTTTAGGTCAGCAGCGAACAAACAAAATTGCTGTGCCGAAAAAATGTTAATACATCATTAATGATATTAATAAAATCTTGAATAAGAATACACGTAAAATATGACTCAAACGACTTCAACAGCATCCATCCTCACTGACCTCAGGGATTTTAACTAGCCGACTGGAGTCGAGAATTTCATTTCATTTTGGTTTTAATTATTTTCCTGTGTGTTATTTATTTATTTAGTTCCCACCGCAGAACTTATTCCCTAGATTTCTTTGATTCACTCACCTATCAAAGTGTATTACTTCCTCCGTCGTTTGTCATTAGCCCCACCGTCGCCCATCCCTATCGGATTATCCTGGAAACAAACTTGTAAAAGCTAATGCAACGAAAACACTACGATCCTTACCCTCCGCCTTATTAACTCGGGAGCTATAAAACGTCCGAAAAACATACGAAGCGAAAAAGGTATAAATATAAAGTTAACGAACGATGCCGAACTGCTTCTCGTTATACACGCTGTAATCTTTTAAGAGGTAAGGCTTAAAATTTCAAGTCGACAGTGTACTTACATTAAATGGCGGAACGGAATCGGACTTACCTGGAACAAAGAAAGAAGGAGATGATTTAATCTTTCTAGGAACATATCGATTATGTGTTTTCTTTTTTTCGTCGCATTTTTCGAAGTTCTTAAATCTTACAATGTTGAAAAGTCACATGCGCGTATTGAGTAATTGAATTTCTGGTAATTTTTACATAAAGAGGTCACTCACTTGTATTTAGGTTTCACCCTAATTTGACTTTGAATGACGGAAGGATCAAATCTCACACGCCGACCAAGCTTTGCCAAATTCAGTAATCTAAATAACGGTATATCGTTATTAATTTTATAAAGGGCGCGACCCAAAAATAACAGCAATATCCAAAACACACATTATTAAGAATCATAGGAGATTGGATGCTTAGACATAGAAGAGCAAAAAAATATAATCAAAATATTATAAACAAACTATGAGTTTTTCGACCCAGGCTAATAAAGAAACAATTGAAAACAAAATATAGATTTGATATAGTACATCTTTAGTAACAACTCATGAATGAACTAAGTACTTAACCGATTTTTCAAAGAAACTTCCTCAGGCCACTGTAATACTATTCACAAATCTTCTGGATTCCTCCTGCATCGGTTGTCGATGAACTGAACTTGCCGACGTGTCTCCAACCATCCTGTTGGCTTTTTCAGAGCTTGACCGAAACTGGTTCGCATTTTACTCTGTACCTGCTTATGTATTGTTTAAAGCTAAAGGAGGAGCTTGACCATTGTCTCGGATGACTGACTCACATATTGATGGAAGGTAGACCTGAGTCGCGGTTAAGAGTGTTTGGTTTCTGTAGATTCTAGGATTTTTCGTTGGTATAAGAATTGATTACATGCAAGAATTTTAGTTTTATAGAATAGAATTTGATGTCAGGTTTCGTGATGGTGTTCGGCAACCGCTGATGAGTTTATTGGTCGTAGTCTAAAGGCTCTGCATGTTCTTTGAGCCTAATTGGAATTTTTCGTCCGGTCTCTCAAGTGGTAAATCTGGTTTTGACGTTAGTATTTCTTTAAAACTTCTGTGGTCAATGATGTTTTAAATCTATGGAAGAACAACAGTGGCAATTGTGAGGGTGCTTTAGGACTCATTGTCTTGGGAAGGTTGTGACGAAGTGGAGCGCTTAATATCTCTAAGGTGTTTTAATTCTTTGATTGATTTGAGTTCATGGCATTTCCTTTATCTGCTTTTAAATTTACGATGTCGGGATTAGACTCTACAGATTTTAGAACAATGCGTCAAATATCAGGAAAAAATTCAAGATATTCCTACACAACTTAAAAAAGATCCAACATCATCTATAGAACGCAACCTTAAATCTGTAATTAAGGCTTCTCCTAACAGAATGCTTGAAAAAGTCTGTCACGCCTCATGACTCTAAAATTTCTCGTCTCCTCAGAGATCTCTATGATTCAAAAAACCAATATAACCCCTTCGACCTATTGTCTTAAACATATTCTTTAGCAAAATGTTTCGTACTTAATTCCTTTCCTGAATCCCTCAACATTATTTCAAATATATTAATATCTAAGAAACTAGATCGTGTTATGTGGCGTCTTGGTCAAGAATCCCTACGAGATTTTCTTTGCCATTTAACCTCTACACAGCCTCACATACCATTTGTAATTGTAAACTAATAATAATCTCCCATTCTTAAATATTCTTATCAATAAAAAATCAAACCTAACATTGGATTATTCTGTTTACAGAAAACCTTATGTAAATTGGCTGATATCTTAATGCATTGTTCATCTGAGTCGAAAAACTATCTTAGCCCGAGTCACTAAACCCAGAATTTAAACACCTTACGTCTGCTCTTCTCTCTAATCATATAATTAAGCGTTCCATGACAAATTACACTTCGCAAGAACCTTCCAAAAACAATGAGTCCGAAAGCAATCCCGCAGTTGCTACTTCCTTACATTCAATACATCACTGACCACACATCAAAAGTTCTCAGGAAATTTAACGTCAAAACGAAATTTACCACTTGTCCAAAAATCTCCTACATTTACGATCCGTCAGAGACAAAATTCGGTTTGAGATGCCAGTAGTTTTCAGCGTTCCTTGCATATATGGCAAAGAATACATTGGAGAGACCGGACGAAAAATATCAACTAGTCTCAAAGAACAAGAAAGAGCCTTAAGACTACGCTAAATAACCTAATCGGTAGTTGCCGAACACAATGGCGAAACCGAATATCAAATTTTATTCGACACAACTAAAATTCTTGCACGTTATCAATTCTTCTACCAATGAAAAATCGCAGAATCTATAGAAATCTATAAGCAATTTTAACCACAACTCAGGCCTTCACCTATGGCCAACATTGGAATCAGTCATACAAGACAATGCTCATACCCTTCCTGTAGCTCCACCTCCTTTAAACAATACATAAGCAGGTACAGCCAACAGAATGATTGGCGAAACTTCAGCAAGATCATCAACAACAGGACACAGGTGGAATCCAGAAGATGTGTAAATAATACTTAGAAGATCTGAAAACGGTCGGATTTAATTCTTCGGCTGGGGAAAATCTGCTGTTAAGTGGTGGTGTTGTAAAACGAAGTGTTTATAAAATCGTACTTTACAGCTTAGGAAAATGGCCGTTGATTCCGGGGGCCACATTAAAAAACTGATATTTTAACCACGACTATAACAAAAAAATTGATATCTGTATTTGTTCTGTTCTCAATTAAAATTTTACAGTTCATATCTGAAACCTAAAATTGCACATTCTATAATTTTAATGCAACGATCATTGTTTTTTCCATTTAAATTTAATTAATATATCTAATACCTATAAAGTGCACTTATAAAAAAAATTTTATATATTTTTTTTAGAAAAATTAGGGCTTGAACGCTTTGATTAAAAAAGTATGAAGCCTTCTCTATACCCGATTTTCTTGTGTTTAATTTAAGAGGAAATTCTAATGTTTTGAGATTGTGTTCTAATCTTTAGTATGCTCTGTGTCCTAATGTGAAGTCCTAAAGTGAAGTGGTCGACCTACCTGTGCTTTAGTGTTTCAAATTAGAAATATGTTACTTTCCGGCAGTTTTGACGTTCTTGAAAATGGCTAATATTTCTACATTTGTTGCTGAGAAACGGATTAGTAAAACAGCACTTTCTAATAATTTATATATATATATATATATATATATATATATATATATATATATATATATATATATATATATATATATATATATATATATATATATATATATATATATATATATATATATATATATATATATATATATATATATATATATATGCAAAATAATTCTCGCTACCAAAACTCAACATTCGGAGTTACGAAAATAATTTAAATGTATTTGGATGATATTACAGGAGTCGTACAGGCAACACTATACCGATTTGTGTACAAGGATAAACGCCAGCCCACCAGACTACCAAAGAGAAGTACAGGAAGAAAAGAAACTGTGGTAAATGAGAGTCCAAAGATTGCCAAATAGAAGAAGGAATGTGAGAAGCTGATAATATGCTAGAAGAAAACGCTGCAGAACTCCTTATTTTTTTCTCTGCGTTCCAACGACTAGTTGAAATGACTACTGGAAACATGATGACTAAAATTTACAGATGAAATTGTTTTGTAAAAAGTAGATTTTTTTAAATAACTAATGTTACAATTTATTTGTTTCCATTACTTCTATATAAGTCTTTATTTACTTCATCTTAGAATAATTTATGTCTCAATTATCTGCCCATAATTATTATTACATTTAAATTCTAATAAACTATCTGTAGTAACGCCGCTGTCACATTACTTTCATTCAACAAACTCATCTTCCTATTGCAGTCAAATTTGTGTGACCCTAATTTAGAAACGATTCAAGGTGTGTAGGTCTTAAAAACCCCAATACGGAAAACAATAATTTCATTTTGTCTGTACTTTACGATATAACCTTCAAGTTTTCCACCCTGTTTATAATAATCATTGTAAATGTTTTCGTAGATATAACTAGATGGCGAGTCAAATTATTACCAGAGCGTTTTAAGAGGAAAACACTATTTCTAAACTAAAGAAAGCAAAATGGACTTACGTTTTATGGGTTTGACTTTTGAGAAATGTTTAATAGTAATAATTTCTCTATTAACAGAGTTATAGGACGATTGTCAATTTTGGATCCATAACTTTTTTATATATTTATGATTCGGATGAGATGAGAGCACTTTTATTAAATAAAATATATTGGGGAACTCAGATGTTTTTCTTTAATTTTTCTATTCCCAGCAGATGGATACAAACACTACAATTACGACCACCCTGTACGATATTCGGATGGTTTTTTATATAGAAAAATATAATCAAAAACATTTTTTTTATTACATGTTTGTTTTAATTAAATTTTTACCAGTATTACAAGAGAATTGACGTGACCCATATCAAAAGCTCTTTCTAAATTATGGATGCTGTTAACCGGAACGACTTTCAAAAGCATTTAAAGTTCTGAGCAACTAACCCTTCATCGTCGTCATCGTCCTCGATTTCCATGTCACTGTCGCTATCGGCCCCGTTGCACGTTTCTTTTGGCACTTCCAAAGAGTTTTTCTTTTGCGTCATCGCGTCCGCCATCTCTCTTGCGACGAATAATTTAGATCAGATCCCAAAAGCCACCGATAAGCTCACATGCAGGGCGAAAATGTACTAATATTAGGCAAGTGTAACGCGGCGGTTTCGTTGATTTTTGCGCGTCCTTGTAGCGACTAAACCCAAACGAGATTAACCGACTTAATACGGTCAAATCTTGTTAGAAACATACAATATGTGCGATGGCCGATCGTCTGCGTGCTGGCTTCGTGGAATAATTTCATTAGAGGACAGTTTAATTTTAACATGATCGATGAAATTCGTACACAAACCAAAGATACCTCAATGTGACAAAAAGGGCCACTCTCAGTGGCACCCCGTAATGACAAGTAACCAAATAACTAAAATTTTTAGAAGAAATCGAACCTGTGGTAACTTAATGCTTGTAAAAAAAGAAAGAGGTAAGAACAATTAAGTAGTACATAATAGACGAAACAAACAATTTTTCGAAGGAAAAACTTGCAAACATTTATGTATTTATTTATCAAGGAGACAAGCCCAACTCGTAAGACACTAATTAGCTATTCTAATTTGCAATATCATAGCAATAAAGAGAAAACGAAACACAACTATTAATTATAGTTAAAAAACGAAATTGCTTTAAAAATAACATCTTTAGAATCCTGATTCGGAAATCTCACAATACAGGATAGTGAGATCTTCAGTGAATAATAATTTAATACTTGTTTATAGTTTAGGTTGCTCAGAAACTTATGATGCAATTGCTTTGACCTTTTAACCCAGGCAAGTTAAGTGCGCCGCTCTGATGTATACCAGAACAAAATTTAATTAACTCTCCTTTCATACATAGTGTCAACGGGAGAAAGTAGTATACTCGTATTGTCAATTTCATAATTAAAAATTATTGAATTTTTAGAATTTTTAGAATAGAAATGCAATTTAACTGACATTATAACTCACGGTCATCATCTGAGGATGATATTTTCCTATGGATTTTGACGTCATAGGCTAACAACAAACCTTGACTCACTCCCGTCTCTTGCTAAATATTGTTTATAAATATCAAAAATCGAAGTGACATAAGGTTAGAACCTTGGAAAACATCATTTTTAATTTAATTAAAAAATATATATTTAATTTAATTAATTTAATTTTTAAAAAGTTCTTTTCTGCCCGTTATCTAATCTGTTATCTATTCATGTTATGGTGTGGAGGTATGGTCGATACAATGCCTTGGAAACATCGGCGTAGATCCTCCAAGAAGGCATTCTGCACAAAACGGACATATTCCAAACCCATATTTATAGTCAACTATATCTGACTTTAAAGTGTATATAAGAAATCTGCCATAAAACTTTTAAATTCTTATGTATCTGGGTAACATTTAAAAATTCAGAAAGAATGCCAGCACGACCGAAGCTACAAAAAACTGGTTCGAATAGTTTACTGACACTGATTTAGCAGTTTTGTATTTCATACGAATTTTATTTTTGAAAAAGATATTTCTCAGTTAATTGCTATGTAATTAATTGTGTACTGAAGGCTTAGGGTTTACATCTCTAGGAAACATTTCCCAGTCAATCGAGCATAAAAAAATTATCATTACAAACTAATCAGCTGATTGGGTTGCTCACTTAAATTTTAAACAAAAATACCCGAATAACCAAAATCGTACCTTGTCACCATTGTATCCTCACCTAACAACGCGATCGATGTTGAATGAACAATTTAAAGGTCAAATAACGATAAACTGCAGACCACGCCACAGACGAAGTCGACAATGTAAAACTATCGATGTACTTAACGCACGCAATATTTAATAATAAATTCCACTCACCTTCGTGACTCATGCCAACGATGTCTGGTGAGTCGGACCGGCGCTTGAGGCTCCAACACCTGATATAATTCCGTCGATTTGTTATTTACTCCGGAATCGTTCATTCTGGAACAAATTAAAAATCACGTTAATATTCCCCTATCTCCGTCAAGGCACTTAAGATATCTTTAAAGCAGGATCTAGATATCTCAGACCATGTCGATATATACTGCCACTTTACACAGAGAGAATCGCAATCGTGCTATACTGATTTATAGGCAAATAGTTGACTATTTTACTAATAAAAATGTTTTACCTAAATGGTGGTCAGGATTTCGCAAAGGGTGCAGTGCATATACACTTTGCTCAGAGTTTTGGATGACATTCTGTCAGCAGCACATGAGGACTTTATTATAGGAAAGCTATCGATACCCTCAGTCACAATATTACGGATTTAAGTTTAGGAAGATTCAATTGATTCATAACCATCTAGATCATAAACATCAGCTAGTTTTAGTTTTTTTTTAGTTTTCATTCAATTTAGTATTGGCATTAGTTTTGAGTCTTAAAGCTGGATGTACCTCATAAAATGCCTTGTAGAAGAACATGAGTAATAGCTTTTTCTCGTAAACATCTGTTAGAGTGCTCAATATTCTCAGATTTGCCAAGCACAAATTATATACAAAGATATATATATATATATATATATATATATATATATATATATATATATATATATATATATATATATATATATATATATATATATATATATATATATATATATATATATATATATATATATATATATATATATATATATATATATATATATATATATATATATATATATATAGAATAATTTTCCTTTATGTAATATTATCAAAATATGTTCTTTTCTTTTATACCAAATTAAATTGTATGTCACGTTACGTGCTGGGTTAACTTCATAGATCATGTGACCCTTCTCCGAACTTAAAATAAAGGCGAGAGATAAATAAATACACAAACTACAAGCATTTAATTTTGAAAAAAAGCGAGAAACCATTGTCACTAAAACGAACACGAAAGATACAAAAGAACCACGAACGTGCATTCATTGAAAGCAAAAAAAAGACTGGATGGACCCTATAAAATATTATTTATCCCGACTCTCAAAGAAATCTCATAGTGGTCATTTAACACCTACAACAAAAAATAAATTAAAAGAAGTTTATTTTTGTTTCACAAACAATTTGCGTTTGTATGCTAGAACACTTTTAGACGATATGTTGCAGTACCAATAATACTAAAAATATGATATTGGTTTTCTCTAAGTTTATTTTGATGTTTGTCAGTTCTGATGGTCACGTCACGTCGGATGCACCCAAAAACTAATGGATGGTGTATTAAATACTGGTCTCGCTGCGTTCCGCTCGTGCCTAAACAAACTCGTGACTAAAATATCGTTCAAAATAAATAAGAACTAAAAGTTCAGATTTTTACGAAATTATATATTTTTACATGACAATTGTTTCGACAACACCGTGTCTTTATCAAATTTTTGATAAAGACACGGTGTTGTCGAAACAATTGTCATGTCAAAATATATAATTTCGTGAAAATCTGAACTATCAGTTCTTATTTATTTTGATAAATGGATTTTCATCAAGTGAAAGCCAACTCAGTTCAGTTTTTAAAATATCGTTTATAAAACTATCTAATATTCAAATTAAGTGAAGAGTTTGTCACAATATTTTGATTATTTTGTAACACCTACTAGAAATATATAACTGTTTCATGTTTTAAATAATTCGTATGATAAACTTAAGTATTTGTTTTCAATAGTAGCATAAAGCGAAAAGACTTAAGTTGCACAAACATCCAGAAATCGACAAAACGACAACATAAACCACGAGTAGTGGATGGATGAGCCTGAGATAAAGTAATTTGCACGCTTGTAAATAACGAGTAGCGTTATAGAATGCTGACCAAACCGCACGCACGTAACTACTACCACAACCGACATGAAGACTCATCTAAGATTCATGCACGTAACTGTCTAACTCGTCGGCGAATAACAAATGACCGCGCGCCACTGGCAGCCACAGAATACCTTTCCGTTTTCCGGTGAATGACGTCGTTCGCTTCTCTACACCGGCACACAAACAGAATCAGTCAACACTCCAAGGCGATTTAAAATCGCTTCATATCGACGTTTTAACATTTCCGAACAAAGTGTTGGTAGTCGGTCGTCTTCTTTTGATAGGGTGCTTAAAATTAATTTATTTGGGGCGTATGAAAACGCGTTTTTAACACTAGTTGCGTAGACCGCAAACGGTATGTTTTTTGGTAGGAATGGCACTGTTGCAGTGCGGCGTTGCCGCTTTGAACCCCCTAATATGGTGCCAACCAAAACCGAGTTCCACTTTGTAATGATGGTTACGGCAAAAACTCGATTTCATGCCAAACCGGTTTGTAATATCAGTATCAACAATTTTAAGAATTTGAAAAAGTTATTGATTTTAATTTTTATAGCGATATTTTTCATCGTACCTGAATTTTACCGAATCTTTAAATTGTCCCTCCTAAGCGAAATGGGTTTATGAGAAATAAGATATTAAGATTTTTTATACTTCTCCCATCAAATTCAGTCCCCGGATGAAGTTGATTTTTTGTGAGGCGATATGGCTTTTAGATATTCAAAGTCAAATATGTTGTTTGGCCTAGGAAACACTGCATGGTTTGAAATCAAACACAATGCTCAAACTACGTTTTACAGCAACAGTAAATCTCTCATGGAAATTAAAAAAAAAATAGGTGAGCAATCAAACGTCTTTTCTATCTGCGGTGGATCCCCGTCCTTATTTGTCAAAACTCACAACACATACTTTTTACAACTCATTTTTGTGTTTTTATAAAACTAAGGAAACCATACTCTGGTGATTTAAGAACACAATTTGTAAGTAGGTAATTGTATAGCGAGCATCATAAGAGGTGATATTTAACATAACTGAATATGTCACTGTTTCCAGATTATGGTCGTCGTTCTTACCACATGCTAAACATTTTAAGACCATTAGTTACGTTTTAGATAACATGAACGGTCAGTTGTGACCAATAAAAAAGGAAGAAAACAATTTTCTGATCTTCGATTGATTAATATTTATTCATTTAAAAACTCTTTAGTCTGTTAAGTTTTATTGGGTGAGTATCTAGTAATAAAACTTAACAGACTAAAGAGTTTTTAAATGAATAAATATCAATCAATCGAAGATCACAAAGTTGTTTTCTTCTTTTTTTATTGGTCACAACTGACCGTTCATGTTATCTAAAACGTAACTAATGGTCTTCCATTCCTCTTTCTCTCTCTCTCTCTCTCTCTCTCTCTCTCTCTCTCTATATATATATATATATATATATATATATATATATATATATATATATATATATATATATATATATATATATATATATATATATATATATATATATATATATATATATATATATATATATATGATGACACTATATTCCGGGATATCATCCGTTCGCTCGTTGAACTCCGACTGGAATCCTGCATCCGACTGGAATCCTGCAAATCTTGCATCCGACTGGAATCCTGCAGACGTTTCGCCAAAATCTCACTTGGCATCTTCAATGCTCGCGCTCCGAAAACACTTCGAATATATATATATATATATATATATATATATATATATATATATATATATATATATATATATATATATATATATATATATATATATGTATATATATATATATATATATATATATATATATATATATATATATATATATATATATATATATATATATATATATATATATATATATATATATATATATATATATATATATATATAGAGAGAGAGAGAGAGAGAGAGAGAGAGAGAGAGAGAAAAAGAGGAATGGAAAGAAAATAAATTCCATGAGCTCTAAATGTTTGACAATTGACAACAGAATAAAATCAATTGGAGAACCCATTCACAAGGCCAGAAATAGAAATAAATTTGGAAAAGTGGTCGCCATATGGATAGGATATGGATAGTTAAAAAAGAAAGATTATTAACAATCTGCTGTAGCAAAAACATATAAAGGTTCCTACAATGGCTTCGGTGGATACAACGCGTTATCAAAATTAACACAAAACGTTATCTAAAAGTTGCGCTTGCCACAATTTTTCTAGGCAACTACCCATGAAGTGTTAGTTGCAATGTTTGTAAACCAAATATTTATTGTTTAAGACGAACCACACGATTTGGCAACCGAGTGAAGCCTTTTGAATTACCATTGACGATGTTCGAACCGTGAACGCGCATACGCTACCGCGTGCAAGGATTTAAATGATGTCGCCAGACTGTATAATTCACCGCCCATATCAATTGTATCTCGACGCAGCAACAATCTACGTCTAATTAGTGCAAATTACGAATACGAAAAGTTAAGTCTTAGAAAACAGTTCTAATTCAATTATATCTGGGACTATAACAGTGTAAAAGTATTAATTTTAAATTTTTAATTTATTTATTATACAGAGTTTGTTTTATACTTGTTTTCGATTTTTTAAAACGTTTTTAATTATCTTTCTCTTTTTTCGAAATCTGTTTTAAGTAGATGATAGTCTACTACAACTCCAATATGAAGTTAGGTAATATGAAAACCGTATGATCAAGTTCATATTATCCTCAAGCCAAACTTCATTTTAATTTGTGTGCTTTTGTAGATTGCGAAGAGAGGGTATCGGTTTAACATCCTGAAAGGTTGGTCTATTATCGAATTACGTTATCCCAACGTACATCAAAGCGAGACGCCAGCAATCGAGTAGATCGATTGCCACTAATTCGATGTGGTTGCAAACAAAAGTCGACTTCTATTTGGGCGACTGATATAGACCGAACATAAATTGTTGTTTTATCCACGGGCATGATTGTTTGATATCCGATCCGAGTTTCGGTGAATTGTGAATTTGTCCTGCGGACATTGTAAATAATGCACATCCATCGGTATATATGCTAAAGTCCGATTTCCGAACTTTTTACAGTTAGTAATTGATCTTTAAAAATAAATGAAAGTCGGTGAATAAAAATTACCCACAAGTGAGTAGTTTTGACAGCTGTTGTAGAATATTTTATTACTGAAAAAATTTTATAAATTGAACTTTAGTCGCGAGTTTATTTAGGCACAAGCAGAGCGAATTGTCTGTTTATAGTATGCAGTATGTTTATTGCATACTATACTTTTTCTATGACCATTAGTTTTTTTTGCCTGAATATATAGAAGAGTAGAAAGTATATTAATTGTTACTGCTGCCAGATCATTAATTAATAAGCGGAAATTTGGACATCATATTTTTTCGGCTGTTGATATTTCTCTGGTTGACTTAAAATTTGGGCGTTTTTAAAAGTTTGCTTTAAACACGCTGACGAGTACTTTATAATCGACATAGCGTACCAATAAAAAAAGACAAATTAAAAACACTACAGTCAAAAAACGTATCTGTAGGTCACGAATGAACTCAAAAACTTTAAACATTCAAAACATTAGTAAAAGAAGCAAAAATACCACCAACAAACATAAGCTTTTAATAGCAGTACCTAAATATCTCGCATTATAATTTAGTAATAAATTAATAAAGAGATAATAAGGATTGATTTTTTGTAGTTGTGATATACCACCTTATTTTAAAGAGGACAAATGTAATGACAGATGTTCCCTTACTATTAACTCAAAGAGAAATCGGTTAATAAAAATTAATAACACACATGTAAAATTCTATGCCATATAGTTTTTCCAAAATATCATGTCTCAGCAAAAATATTCAAATTGTAATTATAATTTTATGATTACTTTTCGATGCACCTACGCAAAGTTTAAAATAATTTGCATTGGATGACAGCTAGCGCTTATTTTATTTCCTCCATAACTACTAAGTGATTACTGAAGACCTAAGGCAAAAGTCGAACAGGTGGATTCTGTTAGAAAAGTCTACGAGAATTACTCAAAACTTTTTTAACCGATCTTCAGTAAAGGGTCAAAATAAGTGTTTAAAATTGGTAAAATAGGAAGTACACTTGATTTTGGAGAAAACCAAAAAAACTAAAATCGCAATATGGACTGGACTAGTAGCAAATACTTTTCCATTAAAGGATCAAGTGGTTGAAATGTTAAAAATAAACACAGTCCGACCCACTCCTCCTCGTAAATAACAAAATCGAGGAATAAATATTCCGCATTCCGGCACAGGTTAAAGCAATTTGTCTGGTGCTTAATTACGTACTCACCCATAATAACCGCATTTTTTCCTACGGAATTTTTCCGGTATCATTAATGGATGATGATCGCTAATATCCGTGGATTTGAGGCCCACGTTGTCATGGTGTAATTAATAGAATGTACGCGACACGTGACTGGCCGCTATACTGCCAATTTGGATGAACCGATCTAAGATCGCCGCATCTGTGCGTGTGCTTCCAAAAATAAACAAACCTGAAGTACACGCGAGTTAACGTATATTTGTATTTGCCGGTTGTGATTTGAACGACTGCCAACGAAACGTCGTGCGTTGTGGAACTATGATATCTCTACATACCGATGACAAGAATAAATAGGCAAGAAGTAATTTTTTACGGATGATTCTGGGATCGAAGCAAGCAATTGCTGCTGCATGTGTCAATCACTAGAACTCCAAAAAAAGTGATATCTGAATTAGTGCTGCGTCGAGTTTTGGCGCAGCGAGCGCTCTGAAACTGAGACGTAAATGTTCGCCTTAAATAATTGTAGAATGCGGGATCAGAGAACACGTATAAGTCAGATGTTCACAATGTAAGTCTTTGTTTTCGGAGAAAAATTACCACTCCGAAATACTCCACAGAAATGTTCAAAAATCTTTTCCGTATCAGATTGTATCTATTTTTAATCAGCTTGCATTCGAGATCTTTAATCTAAATAATTGTGTTTAAAAAGAAGGTATTTCAAAACCTATTTGAAAAACAAACTTTCTTGTTAATTGTTATGTTTTCTTCTTATTTAATTTTTATTCTCCTCCTGTTACATTTAATATATTTTAATGTTGTAGTTTTTTATCTCCTTAATATTTCAACCAAATGTACAATGATGAACAATGTAATGAACAATTTGTTTGTATATGGCAATATGTATTTATTTTTCGGGTTAGGTGGAAGAACAGATACTCATTTTTGCTAGACCAGTGAACTGACCCTCGTTTATAAATTCTATTTTTTTTTTAATCTTAAATGAAAGACTGTTATAATAATCATTATTATTTTTCAGTCTAGTTAATATTTTACGACCTGTTTGCTCAATATATTTTTATGCCTTAAAGTGATCATGGATATAAATTAAAAAGAACTAAGCATTGAACTAATACGTTTTTCGGAAAATTTTTCAATATGAAAATGAATATTTTGCTAAAAAAAGGAAGAGGAGGCCCTATGGAGTTTGCGGAGACCCTAAAAACGAGCAATTTTAGAACCTTGGGAAGTCACCATCTGTTTTACAGTTTCTTCCTAATCATTAATTTTAAAATACCGGAAGCGCGCATTTAAAATATATTTTTTTAATGACAACATAGGTAATGCTGTTAAAAAATTATAAAGAATATCATAAATCACACACATTTGTTAATTGTAAACCATTCACGCTCTTTTGGTAGTGAATTACTACGCAACTCGCAAAAATCTCCAACACGTAAATAGTCAAATGCTAAAAATTCCAACTCATGCTCGCGGAGGAAGCATAGCGCTTCTACTGATGAGTTGGGCTACAGAAAATTAATTATAATTTATCAGTTGCATGAACATTTTGAATATGATCTATAGGTCTGTCGAAAAACATATAGATGCAACACACTCGTAAGCTTCTTCAATATACTCGTTAATTAAACACTACACGTACCTAAACGCTACACTCGTACCTAAACAAATTACTGACTTTTTGTCGAATTTTTGCATGCATAATGCATAATGCATTTTTGTATGTATACTTTATTGTCCCAAGAAAAGAAAAGACAAGCTTTCACAAATGGTGCACAACAAATTCAAAAAATAAACTGAGAGAAGTGTAAATGAATCACAAAACAAACGTAGAGCATAATTAGAACTAAAAAATATATAAAACATAATAATAAAAGGTGAAGATAGGTACATAATATAATTACACAATTATTTTTTAAAGCATTAAGAGCCAACTTGTGCAATCACCCTTCCTAATTCTTGAAAGAAATAATCTACTGTGCTGATAGAGTGTTGCCCGAAAGTAACAATATTTACAACACAATTAAATCAAATGAGATGAGTTTTACGGTGCATCCTTGACCCACACTGTATATATAATATTATCGTTTATCGTCATCGTTTTCTTCATGCTTTGAGACACCTTACACACGCACAACCTTATCTGCAGCGCAGATTAGATGATAGCACGAATGGTAGTTATTTATAAACGCACATAGGCAGAGTACGGCATCGGAACCCACAATGTTCAAACACAAATTCAACTCACCGATAAATTTTCGTTCGGGAAAAAAATCGCATATTTTCGACGCCAATACTCTCCCAGGTGCACGTATGGAAACACATTCGGAAATTACACGCAGCTAGTTAAATCCAAACGAGTTGAAACACAAACGCACACCGCGACACCGTAAAGGTAAATTCCCTCGAGACTGGCATTGTTATTCGGTTTGTTATTAAAATTCAATTACGAGAAATTATTGCTGTTCGACACACACACAAACAAACATAAACGGGAGACTGAAATAACAGCGTAGTTTTCAACATGCAAAATTGGTGGCGAAATTAACCGGATTTTTTTGTTTTTCGAAACAGTTGTCGTTCGTTTAATTTGCAGCGAATAAATGATGGTAGATGAATGTACCATTTGCGGCTGTGGCGGACGGCCCAGGCGTCCTTGTGCCACCTTTCAGATGGTTACACATGTTGTAAAAATAAAGTTAAACGCCGTAACGTTAATCTTAAACATAAACAAAATACAACAAAACGGTCACCGTTTTTTAAGGACGTACATAGTCTGAAAGCGCATGTGCGTTGCTTATATAAAAAAACGTGGTTTATCAGTTGAAACTTAACCTGGCAACAGGCAATTATTGCAATGGTCGGAAGTATCTATAAGTATCGTCGGCGAAAACATAACTAACATAACTAACAAATGTAAGGTAACCCATCACAGTCATAGCACCTTTTTATGTAAACTTGAACAGTAAACTCGATGTAAACTGAAATGGGTGCGGTAATGCAGACAACATTAGAATAAGACGACGGGTAGTAATGGAGATTTTTTCTTTTTCATACACATTAATACTAATGGCAGATACGTGTAATAAGAAATTGTTTTATATCATTTCTCAATTTTTCAAATATAATTTGCTAACGAGTACTTGTAGTTGTGATACATCCTGTATATTTTTAACTGTGACAATTTTATGCAGATATTAATTAGCAAATATTTTTTTTAAATGATAATTATTCTTGTGTTGCAAATATTATCTCTCAGTCAGTTTAGAAAAAATGCAAACATTACTCAGGAGTGTTCCACAATTTCTACAAAGTTTCATAGTCAGGTAATAACTAGCATCATTTTCATCATTTTAATATTAACTGTCATCCTTATTCTTGTCAATATTTAGGGTCAACTTAGTATTTCGTCTTAATTATTGTACATTCATTATTATTATTATTATTATTATTATTATTATTATTATTATTATTATTATTATTATTATTATTATTATTATTATTATTATTATTATTATTATTATTATTATTATTCATTTTTACTCCAATTTTTACACACAAAACCGGAATGATCAGCATATTTGTTTTGTTATTCATTATATTTGTTTTCTAGGTTAGGGTTATTTAGGACCGCCATGTCAATTGGTGGCGCTTCTTTGAATTTTTTGTAATAATTGTAATATCAAGCCTGTTATGTGTTGCTGTTACGTCTGCCATGATGATTCTATCCCAATAAATTTTCCTGATTTTCTATAACTGGCTCGTTGTTTTGAGACTCGAGCTTAATTTTTTTCAGTATGTCTAAGTAAACAATTGTAGCAGGTTTTCACAGCTAGATAATATATATTCTACGGTTTCTTGGTTTTTGTTGCACTTTCTGTACCTATCTGTTGGTATTTCTTCCTTAAGGATATGCTTTTAGTAATTAGTTGTTTTAATAATCCGATCTTGTATATCAATCATAAACCCTTCAGTTTCTGAAAAAAAACCTTCCTGTCTTTAGCCGTTTCACAGATTTACTTTGATCTACTGTGTCTTTCTGTAAGTCATTAATAAATCTACCAGACAGTTCTTTTGAACGAAAGTCATTGTAAGTTTTTGTACTAAATGGCATAAATTTCCCACGCTTCAGTTTATAGGTGTATATTCTGTCTCCGCTGTCACTATAATTTGATGAAGTTCGCTGTTTTGGTTATAGAAAAAAATTCTTAAGTCTGACTGCAGCCATCCACGGCACTTTTTATTCCTCTTTCTCTTGGTAGATTTATACTTTCAACTGGCGCTTTTGGATGGGGTTTTCTGTATTTTCTAAATTCTGTTCTTATCTCTCTGTCTGGGTCCATTTAACTATTCCAAAGAACTACTGAAGAGCAGATATGGCATAGTTATTTATGGAAAGATTTCTTGAGTTTTAGCTTTTTAGGTTGTAAAGGTGTTTTTCAAACTCTTTCATCAATGTAGCTTTTACTTCTTTACGTTCTATTTTGTGGGTCTGGAGAATTCCTAAGTACTTTTATGCTTGTACTTTATGCTATACTTTTTCTTTGAATAACTTTTGCCTGATAGAGTTGGTTGAAATAATCTGGTCTTGAGCAGCGACTATCAAAGATTCTGTTTCTCCTTTTCATATTCCTGTTGTCAGCCATCTGAATATCTGTGCGTCCTTATGTCCTTATCGACTTCTCTTTATTCATCAGTGTATATTTTTCTCTATGATTGTTAAATGGTTAGTATGCTCATTGCTTATGGGTAGACCGCTTTCTCTGACCGTATGTAGTCTATCCACGCCCGCCTTCGGATGATGTAGATTAAGGATGGTCAGTAGCTTCTGCCTTTTCGATCTATACTTGTTATGTCCTCCAGTCCAGAATGCCCTAACTATATGCGAGGACTGGTGGTGCGAGCCCTCTAATGACCACGGATTTGTTTTTCCCATAAGTTTTTCTAACCCTGCCATTATATACCTCGGATACTTTTTGCTTCTTTTTTTTATCTTCCACGCCAGTATTTTCCAATATTCGGAGGTACCTGTACATTTGTGTTTCTTCCATATCTGCGATTTCGTTTTCTTTATCAATGTGCATATTCTGAGTTTTTGCTGTTTTTCCTCGTTCTCCGATTACTTTGACGCACTTATCCAAGTCAAATTGCATCCGTATATCGCGGTAAAAATAACGGCAATTAAAGTATTTACACCTATTGCAAATTATTGCATGAACGGATGTTGTTTAAAAATAAACAATAAATTAGGCAGTTCTTGTATAAATACCATTATTATGAATATAGCATTTAAGTGTAATAACGAAAATAGTTGATTTGATTTTTACATTTGTATGGCATGATCTATATTTGTGCGTATCAATTATGAATACCAAAAAAATCACTATTTTGATGCTGTTTACCGATTGAAATAAAGTGTCACAAAAATTTAATAAGAAAATTAAAAAATGTTCCGTTCTTCCCATTCCTTTTTTGAAATAATTGTCCGGAAAAAATGTGGGCTGCAATTTTTCGACCAATTTATTTTTTGGAGACTTTAATCACAATCGTTGAAAAAAAACTAAAGAAAATGATGCACTTATTGCAGGTATGAAGGCTAGGAAGTAAGTATTTTAGAACAAGCCGTTTTTTTTAACATCCCGTTTATTGGAATCATTCCCGGATCTACGTTTATATGGAGTTTTTTTTATGATGAATCTGTAGCCGTAGGTTTTTGTCATGTTTTTTGAAAGACCCTGCATAAACAGACTTAAATTTGATTCTAGAGTTTCAAGACGGATTGTTTATGTGAACTTTGAATAAATACAATTTCTAGCCACAGTTCTCACTACTGAGAGCTTTGTTATTTCAAATTGCTAAGAAATTAATATTTCGCTTCTCTTAAATGTGTGTTTTGAAAACAACGAAAGAAAATGTTAATGAAATCGACATTTATATCTATAGGCTTGGAAAGGAATAGAATAGAATATTCCAATTTTTCACCAAGAACACTTTTACAAATGCAAAACGAACATGGTAAAATATGTTGAATTCGTTATCAGTGCGTCAAGATAATTGCAATAAATACAAAAAAAAAATACAAATCAAAAATACAAGCAAAAGTTTCGCTGTCAGTAAATTTAACATTTACTTGATGATTTTACTAGTAAAATAAATTCACTTGTTGGTGCGAATCCTTGTTTGAATCAGATTTATGACGACTGTCGTAAAACAATAAAACCATTTAAAAAATCTTTATCACAACTAATCCTCTACAATTTAACAACTAAACATAAACGTGCAAAATTTTTCCGGAGACCATTCTAAAATGTTCGTCGAGTATTTGGTTTGGACCCTCATCTTTCGCCTTTCGGTTGGCGCCGAGAGCGTGTTTGAGTTATCTGTGATCCACTTAAATGATTTTCATTCCAGGTATGAGGATTCAATTATATCTCTCATAGCCGAATTTGGAAATCCCGTTTAGATTAAATAAGGTGGGTTGAGACTGGAAAATGTTTTGTACGGAATAATTCCTTGCCAGGTTCGACGAGGTGAGCCACTCGGGGGGCAACTGCAAAAATGCGAGCGCGTGCGTAGGAGGGTTTGCAAGAATTTATACCCAGATACGTCAGATGAAGGCGGAGAATCCAGACGCCGTGCTTTTGAATGCCGGGGATAATTTCCAAGGGTCGTTGTACTACACGATAGGCAAATGGAACATAACGCAAGAATTTTTGAATAAAATCGACTGGGATGCCGTGGTAGGTTATCGGGTGGACAATTTCTTTCCAAATGCAAAATAGCTAATAGTCAAAACAATTTATTGATTTATTTGTTGCTTGAAAACTTAATTTTTCGCAATTATTTGTTTACAGCAGCATTTTGTCTGAGGAATACATTATATACTTATATAGACTTTTAACACATTAGATGAAATTTTCTAAAAGTTATTGCATTTTTCGAGTATTTTAGAACTTATTCTAGCTGTATGTATTTCTAAGACATCTGTACTTGATTTTTTTGCATGTTATAACTGCCTGGTATCACTATAGTATCAAATTAAAGGCATAAGTTATAAAATTCTCGGTTTTGTTGATTTTTATTAAGATTTTTATGTAATTTTTTTGACTTTTCGAACTTTATTTTTCTTAACTCTTGTTAATATCAAGCAACTAAGACATCTACTTTCTTTAGTGCTTATTCCTAATTTAGTAAACCTCATAATAATTACGAAGAAATTAAGTCGGACGCACTAGAACTTTTAAAAGCTTTGCGAAGTAACTTTCAGAGATGTCGGACAGTAGTATCATAGATACTGATAATAAATTAAAAAATAAATTAAGTTTCGTCATGTCATATGTACACCGTGCGCCAAATAAAACGATCCACTACATGATTTGGAAACCCATACGAGATACAAAAGAAAATTTCCTACAAAAGTTTCTTGAACTCTCCTGAAGATTTAAACTATAATTTTGTCTGTACAGAGTGTCCCGAAAGTGTCTCCCACCGACATCAAATTTGTTATTTAATGGAACACGCTATATATTTCGACATATTTTGAATCCTTGATTAAAATAAAGGTTACTTTCTTAAGAAATTCTTATTCGAATTTTGCACAGTTTGGGCAGAAATTGAGGTTAGGTGTTTCCTTCATATTTTGATTGCCCCATATTAAATTGTGTTGTGACAGTACTGATCCAGGTATTGCGACGAAAATTTGGCCACAGACTAAGGAGGTGATGCACTACTTAATCAGTTTTGACAGATGCGCCTCAGCTTATGTGTCCCAAATAGGTGGTTAGGTTTTGGCGAATTCAATTAACAAAATCTCAACGTTTCATTTCATATCAAATTCGAATAGGAATTTCTTAAGAAAGTGTCCTTTATTTTAACTAAGCATTCAAAAAATGTCGAAATATATATGTTGGGTGTTTCATTTAAAGTAACAAAGATGGTGTCGGGTAGGACACTTTTGACACACCCTGTATCAACAAAATTATAATATTTTAAATCTTCAGGAGAGTCGAAGGAACATTTGTAAGAAACTTTTTTTCGTATCTCGAAATAAAGCAACATTTTACCACAAAAATACTTTTGAAATCATGTGTCATACAGGATGCTTATTCAATAACACCCTGTATAATTGAAATTGTCTAACCCAAAATACGATGGTTTACAGTGTACTCCACTTCAAAAAAATGCGAAAGGTGACAGTTTTCAAGCCTGGACAATAGTGCATAATTATTTATAGAATGTTAAATCGGAACATGATCAAAGTCACATATATACATAATTTTTGAAAGTTACTCAGCGTCGCAATCATGGCCGTTAAATAACTGTTCCCATTGTGAAGATAATCTCTGATAAGTTCGAAGCCGGGCATCGTATATAATTATTAGTATCCGACAGACTATATGGGGCCTTAATAAATGACAAGCATAATACGACAACTATTAATTAATTAATATTATCGCTCACTGTTTATTCTTACTTCCATTAACTTCATATCTTCAGGTTCTCGGAAATCACGAATTTGATGATATGCTGGCTGGAGTTATACCCTATATGGAAGCCATGAAATCACCTATTATCGTTTCCAATATAGACGACAGTCTCGAGCCGAGTATTCAGGGACTCTATAACAAGAGCGTCGTAATTGAAAGAAACGGAAAGAAAATCGGTATAATTGGAGTGATCTGTACGGACATTGTGGTAAAGCTGCGGCTGCGCCTCCATCAAATAAACCAAACCGATGGTGCTTACAGGAAATTTCCAAACTGGAAAAGCTTAAATTGCTCGACGAATCGGCCAGCGTCAACGCAGAAGCGGAGCGCTTAGTGAAAGAGGAGGGAGTGTTTACAGTCGTGGTATTATCCCATGCGGGTTACGAAGTTGATAAGCATATAGCAGCCAACGCTGCGGATAAAATTGGCTTGATCGTTGGAGCGCATACACATTCATTTTTATATACCGGAGGTAAGTTTACAAGCTAGAGGGGTAGTAGAATAATTCCCATGCCAAGTTGCAGAGGATGCTCCAGGGCCGGAGGAACCAGTGGGTCCCTATCCAACGATCATTACCAACGACAAAGGAAACCAGGTACTCATTGTACAAGCCTCATCATTTTCCAGATATCTTGGAAACATCACTGTTTATTACGATCAGACTGGAAATGTGGTGGATCATATAGGCTCTCCTATTTTCCTGCAAACTTCCATAGCTAAAGGTGTGGTTCCAATTTCATTTAAATCACCCAAAGCCGAGTTATATCATCTTCTGGTGCATTTTAGATCCGGAAATTACGAAAGCTCTGGATCCCTGGAAACAACAAATCAGTGCTTATGGCAACGAAATAGTAGGCTCTAGTATGGTTGAGCTAAGGGTCGGCTGCTACGATAAAGAGTGCCTTTTGGGAAACCTCATCGCCGATTCGATGGTGTTCGCAGTAAGTAGTTTTTGTGTACTTTCTGAGATACCTCAGTTAATACGGAAGAACAGAAGTTTGATTAGTTTTGGTTAGTTAGCCAGTAGAATAAAGTTGAAGATATACTGAGCGGACTAATTTGAGCATTTTGATTACGAGTTTGACTGGCTGCCTTTTTCTTTGAATTAAACATATATTTTCAAATTATAACCGGGCGAAGGATAAAAAAATATCTAACAAAGTGTTCTGTAAGCGGTATGTGTCAATCACTATCAATACAATTCTGGTTCAGATATTTTTCCTGTATCGTTTCTGCCCCCGCTCGATTCGATAAGCATTGGCCGCTTTATCCAAAGTCTATTGCACAGTAAATAAATATCTGATGAGAGATCCAAAAATATCTGTTCTTGCTAGGTCGGTACGGATAGGAAATAAATGAATGAACACCGTAAGATTGTTTCCCAGCCCAATTTAAAAATTTATTTAAGACCCCAGACTATCGCGTATTTTTATTTACTTTGGACGCACTATATTTTTTATTTTTTCGCCTGTTTTATATTTAACGACACTTGTTTCAGATTCGAAAAAAGTATTTAGCAGTTTAAGAAATGTGTTTTCTATATTTATAAATTTCAGTTTTAAAAATGACAACTTGGCCTGTCACTTACAAAAAAATCTGGCTATAATACATAAATTGAAAAGAAAAAACTATTTCTTTCAATTAACAAAAATATGCTTTCTTGTAGTGCAGTGGCATATTTCTAGGCAACGCAATCTGAATACGCAGTACATATATTTAATGATATTATTTCAATAGTAGCAGTTTGTGTCAATATAAATGTTTAATCTTGGACTATAAAATATTTTTAAAATAAAATCAAGGGGGAAATGTTAATTTATGCCATCGATTCTTTCATGAACACAAAAAGCTGTTGCACGTGCTTGCTAATAAACAATGTGATTTGAAACACAAAAGAGATTTTATAAAAATATTTGGAATAAAAAAAGTATTGCGAACATTATGTTTATTTTAAACCGTTGTTAATGGTCTATATTAAAAATATTTTAAAACAATATAATTATATTAAACTTGTGATTAGTAGAAGGCTAGGAGATAGCTATCAATGTATGCAGAAATGTTTGAACACGAAACTTACAAAGAACAAGGAACTATATCACAGCGACAAAGTAAACGAGCTAAACTGATGGATATTACAGATTTCCATTCTCAAAGCCTTTGAGATTTAGAGGGTTATTACGCAGATACGTAGGATGGCTTCTCGAGACTGAAAAATAGATTTGTAACATGCGGTCGAAATGGTTTTACTACATATATATTCCAATTTACTGGAGTTATTAACAAGAAGCCCTGTACTTTTTTAATTGTCGATCCAACATTATTAATCAAGTTGTTTTCAACTCAATAATATTTGGCTAGTGTTCTAATAATCAACCGTACGAAAAATGGAAAGGGACGTTATGTTATTACAGGGTATATAAAAAAAAGTAGTTACACGAAAGCGAAATCAATGTTACTGATAATATATGACAGTATTATATAATGCAATATTCGACAATTTTGACAAAGGAAAACCTAAGTAAATGCTTTTAAATTTTTCTAAGGGTATATCAATAAATCAACTTTATCCCTTCCGTATTGTACAACATATTAGGAAATATTTGTTTGAATTGCCTTGTCATTCCTTTGCATACTATCACTAAGTATTTTAATCCGAATGCGAAGAAACGGAGAGTGGATCAATGAATAATCCTGTTTATTTAGTATTTGGATCATGCAGAGAACAACTCCTGGACGTACGCCTCCATAGCTATCATTAATGCAGCCGGTATGCGAGCTGGATTAGAAATCGGCGGTAATGTTGCATTTGGACCGACAGCAACTGTTCTCGCAATAATATTTTTCCATTCATTTTACAGAGATTACATATGACGACGCGTGGGTAGCACAGCCCTTCAGCAATACTATAGACGTCGGGGAAATCGAAGGAAAATACCTCAAAGAAATATTCGAAGAAGGTTGTCCGGCAGAGGAGTATACGGATTCATATTCAGATTTAAACATACTCCAAGTGTCTGGTGGGGATTTTAACATCGGCAGACAGGTTGTCTAGCTTTACGTTTTGTTCTAGGGCTTCACATAGAGTACGATTTAACAAAACCCAAGGGGAGTAGGGTGGTATATATAGAAGCTAGGTGTCAGGCATGCCAAATTCCAATCTACGAGGAGGTGGACCCAAATAAAGTTTATCGGATCATAGTCCAATCCTATTTAAGGAAAGGTGGGGAAAGAATCAGCGCTCTTACAGACAATTTGAGGAACGTTCAAATAGGCCAAACCGACTTGGATGTGTTTATGAACTATATGCAGAGGAAATCTCCAGCGTACGAAGAACTGGAAGAAAGAATTGTAGTAACGAAGAAAAACTAAAGAACTCTTTTTAGATGGTGCGACTCTCTTACGCAAGAAAAAATTTGAAATTACTGAAGTAATAAAATTGTTGTATATTTTGTAACCTGCTGATACACCATTGCATAGAATTAAATAATATAGAAGCCCTAAACACCGTAAAATTTAATACGATCTGAGACTAAAATATCCTAACTTGAAAATGTAAGATTGACGAACTGTGAGGTCAGGTGTTATTGATTGAAAGCGAGATGTGCAACAACACGTGCATTATTATTCAAACAAACTTCTGCAGGTCAATACTATTGCGTTGTTGTTGAATGGAAGTTGCTGACGTTTCGCGAATCATCCTGTTGACTTCTTCAGAGGTTAACTGAAACCTGTTCAGTTTTGAACAGTCTTCAGTTAAGCTCCGAAGAAGCCAACAAGATGATTGGCGAAACGTCAGCAACATCGATTCAACAGCAACACAGAAGGAATCCAGAAGTTTTGTAGATAGTATGACATGTGCATAGTAAATGTCAATTCCCAATCTTTGCTCCAAAATGCTATGCTACATTATCAGCAGAGGCCTTAGCTGACTGGTTCATAAACGTAGTAGACAAACAAATACGCCTTGTGTAAAGTGTTGTTGGGATATTCTAATTTTTATGTATTTCTAGAAATTCGCCATATAGTTGTACTAATTTAAAAATTAAAGCAAATACAATCTTTTTTTTCTATATTTCAGTTTCAGTGTTCATAAAATTCAAACTTGACATTTTTTCAATTTTTATTTATTATATGTATTATGCTACTAACAATCAATGTGCAAAATAGATTCTCCTCTGCACTTTATTCTTCGTAATAATAATTATAATAATAATTTTTTAAATGACTGCGACTATTTGGAGATTTTCGAAGACAACATAAAAATTAAAATATCTCAACAACTCTTCACATTGGTAGAATGCATTTTTGGCTAAAATAACTGCAAATTTTATCTACCACCGGGACGTCTAATATATACGTTTATGAACTGTTAATCTAGTATAACTAAAAGTTATATCGGTGAAAGAGTTTCCGTCAGATGGACGCAACTATCAAAATTTACCTTCTTTGGGAAAAAAAATGGTTCAAATAGGTTTCCATCGAACATCAACAAAATTTTCCACCATAAATGTTCATTTTCCTGATGAAATAGTAGTTATCTATTCAATCGTTTTGGAATTAAAAGTAGCTGGGAAGAAATGTTTTTCTGAACGTCCACAATAACATTTCAGGGACATTTTGTCTAGGCGTGACTATGACGAAAACGGGTGTACTTTAAAGAGAGCTGGCGGCGGCGGCGCACGATGAGTAAATCTCTTAACCTAACATCCAAAATTTCAATGCTTCTAAATTAACCAAAACTAACCAAGACTTATTGAAAAATGTGCATTTAAAAATTAGTAAAATTGTAAAAAAATAACAGATCAATTTTATTTTTTCACAATTTTGAGGAAATGAAAACCGTTTAATATTTTCTTATTGCAACTACGCACAGCGGCATTTTAAATTCTAGTAGTCAAATTATTGCATTATCATTATTAAACAGTCAGTTAGGAGGAAGCAAGATTGCACACTTCAGATAATCGTAAAATGCTGGTGAGAAATGTCAAAAACCAATCCTGCCGCTTCAAAGAAACAATTAAATAAAGTAACATTTTCCTGCAACATTTTGTGGAGGTCAGTGTATTACAATGCAAATAGCTCGAAAAAGTCAAAGTAAATGGTTTTTACTTAGAAATCATCTGTATCATAATTTCCCAAAAAAATGGAATTTTAGTGTATCCCTCATTTCCAAAAACCCTCGATCACAGTTTTTATGTCGCTATATCAAAAACAGTTTAAGCTATAAAAAAATAACCATTTCGTGAACTAAACAGTGTCTCTCTAATTTAATTAAGGCATGTTTGCCTTAAAATCATTATTTTCACGAGTTTGATATAGAATTTCTTGCAACATATTGATGAAGTATGGAAACATCATTTTATTGTGAAATATTGCCTTACATACAAAAATTTTATGTCTCTGTAACATAATTATCTCACAAAACATTAATACATTTTTTCTACTCCCTTCTGTACAATACCTAATTATACACCGATCTAGCATACGGAAAGCGTTACTTTACGACGTGAGTTTCTTGTCCCACGGATCCGAGCCACACGTTTGGTAAACTTTTTAAGTCACTAGTTTATTAAAAAATATTATACCTAGAAACTGGGCTGACAGCTTAATTCACAGCACTTTTGAAAATTACTTCTGAAGATAGACTGACCTCGTGAAATTTAAAGATATGGCGATTGTTTATTGATCTACTACAAAAAAAATTTAAACCGCATTTAGTGCGCTTATTAGTTGAGACTAATTGGCAATACAAATTTAATGAATTGAGATTAATTGGGTTTGTAATCTACTAAAGGGTTGAAAAATTTCGTAGATGCAATGGGAACATTCAAAATAGATGTCAATTTTATATCATTATAATCAGTGTATCAAGTGAAGCACCGCTGCAA
The DNA here is from genome assembly GCF_029955315.1 of Cylas formicarius. Lineage (NCBI taxonomy): Eukaryota > Metazoa > Arthropoda > Insecta > Coleoptera > Brentidae > Cylas > Cylas formicarius. The sequence goes on from NW_026844334.1 coordinate 15,917,699, forward strand.
CCCACGAATATCTTATATGCAAAGTATAAATAAATGATTTCTAAAAAATACTTTCTTTCAAATATTTTTTTAACATAGGTGGTTTATTTAATTAAATATTTGGTATTTATTTACACAAAATGGTACCTGATAAGACAAGCTTTTTTTAATATTTGCTTTTTAAGTTTTGAAATAGCAAAGAGAGAAGTCTTTCTTTAGCTTTTAGCTTTAGGTTATCAGTATACGAGTGCGCGACAATTTGGTTTCTCATAGAGGGAAGGGTAAGTTTTATATTTTAAAATTTTATAGAAGGATAAAAGAGTTAGTCACTTAGAAATTTTTTAGTTTTTTAAGGCAATAACGAAGGGGGTATAAACATAGTATTTAAGTCATTGTAGATATACGAGGTTAGTGCCAAAATTTCCCGGCCTGACATAGATGCAGCTCCAATACCACGATAAAACTTTGTCTTCTTTTAAATATACATCTTAGTAGTTTTTTAGTAGTTTTTTATTGACAGCATTTTAAACAACACGTGTCCGAAAAAATGTCGCACATAACGCAAATTGAGTATAGGGCAGTCATAAAGTTTTTGACAAAAGAAGGGTTAGCACCTAAAATTATTAAACAAAGGCTGGATGGTGTGTACGGCCAAAGTTCTCCTTCGTATTTTGTAGTGGAAAAATAGGCAAAATGTTTTCGAATAAGATAGGAGTCCCTTGAAGATGATTCAGGGGGTCGACCAGTGGAGGTCATACGGGAAGATATTGATGCAATTGTGGAAGAGGTGGTATTGAGTGATCGACGTTTAAAGGTCAAGGAAATCTCAGAAATTACTAAGCTTTCCGATACAAGTGTTCTTCGAATCCTGCGTGATCATTTAGGTATGCATAATGGGTTCCTAAAAACTTTTCGGCTATTCAAAAACAACGCCGTGTCGAGTGTGCGCGGTCTTTTTTGGAACTCTGTAGGGCCGAACCGAAGCCTGTGATAGAAACTATTGTAACGGGAGATGAAACTATGGTTCTCTATTATGAACCTCTATCGAAAAAAGAATCAATGGTCGTAAGGGTGAAGCACCTCCAAAAAAAATTCAAAGTCTGCCAGTCAACAAAAAAGGTGATGGCCACGATCTTTTGGGATTGTGAAGGAAGTCTTTTGATAAATTGTAAAGAAACTAATACCACTGTTATATATATTACGCAACATGAGGCATGCGTCTTTTGCAGGATAATGCACCTGTCCATACTGCTGGTGTTGCACAAGCTGTCATTTCAGGGTGTGGGTTCCAACAGATAGATCATCCTCCCTATTGTCCAGATATGGCCCCCAGCGACTATTATTTGTTTGGATATATGAAAAAGGACTTACGTGGACGGCGGTTTAACGACGAAGTTGAGTTAAAAGAGGCTGTTTTAGCTCATTTTGCAGACAAACCCAAAGAATAGTTTTTTTAAGGGATTGAGTTGTTAATAAACAGATGTAATAAGTGTATTGAAGTTAAGGGAGATTATATTGAAAAATAATAAAAAAAATGTTACTCTACTTTGTTTCTTTCATATTCAGGCCAGGCAAATTTTGGCGCTGCCCTCGTAGATACTTAATAACAAATTTCAGTGCGATATTGTCATGACTGTAATAATGTTATTAAAGTTTTTATTTACTTGTAGGCATTTTTGGGCCAAATGAATTAAAAATAAAAATTGAAATATAAAATATATGAATATATTCTGTTGCGTTGCGCACTGTATTATTGCAATTATATATATAAATTATTCTTTGCTATCATTGTCAACCATCTATGTAACTGATGGTTTTAGGTTGATCCAAGTTTTTTTAATAATTATTTGGTACTTCATAATTATATAATTAACACATTTTCTCCTGGTATTAATATACACTGAGTTTTAATTATATCAAGTATATGGGCGGATATTTTGGGGTTTAGGGGGCACTTTTTGAGTCCATTTTAAAAAGAAAACTTTATTTGAACGTATGTCCTAAATGGCTTAACTTTTGAGATAAATGGTGGTAAACTTTTCAAAAAAATATATATATTTTTTTAATATCTGTAATTAAATGAAATTTGGCACACATGCACTTTGTATCAAGAGGCATTATTTAGGGTACCACAATTTTTTTTTTAATTCACCAGTGGCGGACCTCAAATATGGGGGTACCCTAAAAGTCACTTTCAACAACTTATCTACTTTCTATGTTCCACTTTTTTCAAAAAGGTTATTAATTTATTAACAGACAATTTTGTTAAAAATTGTTAATAGTAGGTAGCGTTTTTTTTTTAATTTGAACCGTTTATCATTTATCTTGTTGTTATAATGTTATGTTATTTAATTAAAGTCTGAGGGACGCTAGTTGGTAACTAAAAAGTAGAAATTTTGATTTAGATAGATGTTTCATTTTGCACAAAAAAAAAGTTGCAGTGCAGTGACGACTAAATTAACCAATTAATTAAGATATTATTTGTTCATGAACAGTCAGTGGAACGACATTTATTTCCTTAAATGAATAATAACATTTGCGTTCATTTATGAGCAGTTTTGATCTCTTAATTTTTTTTAGTCTGTCACACGGTTTTCACTTAAAAATAAAAACTAATTTCTCTGCATGCCGTCATATTAACGATATTGTTATGACCAGATAAAAGGGTTTTCATTTTTTTAAGCGAAAATCGTACATCGGATTTAAAAAAATCAAGAAATTAAATTTCTTTAGAATTGATTGGAGATTGTAAGAATAATTTTTATTTTAAGAGAAATCAGTGGCGTACCATCAATGTTTTCCAAAATAGGACAGGTGAAATTCCTTACGCCCGTGGTGGTGGTGGTGGTATTGCAGATATTAAAAAATATATTTCATTTGTCAAAATTTTATCACCCTGTATCTCAAAAGTTTTATTTTTAAAATGGACTCAAGAACCGCCCCCTTAATTATTGACATTCAACAGAATACACGCAATACATTTTGTTTTTCTACGCGAAATTGATGAATTTGAGTTAAATATTTTTGTCTCCATTCCACCAATCGTTGCGTCTCGTTAATGTAACTACGCTTGTCAATGTTTTTAAATCTATATCCAATTTTGTACAGAATTTGGCGCAACGTTTCACAACTGCCAGTAAATCGAAATTTTTCTTTTCATTTCTGTTGCAATGCTTCAAATGACGTAATCTAATTTCTCTCATACATCGCATACAGTTCCCTCCAAATCCACTTGGCATCACCATTCCTAAACACTTTCATTAGGCCTTTGTCACGTCGTTAAATCATTAATCATTACCAAGAAATCGACGCAAGGTTGACCTTGGAATGCCAATTACATCCACCGTCTATGCCCTCTGACTTTTTTAGAAGACCGGAAGACAAATTTTGCATTAAAAAATATAAATTATTCGCGGATTTTTTTATTTGCTATGTCTAAATTTTCTTCAATCCACGGTCTAAACATAACAGATAATGATTGCAATGCCACTAATGGCAAGGCGCAAATTATTTTAAAATTGCTAAGGTGTCGACACTACTAAAATAAAAATACCTCTCTGTACTGATAAACTTTTAACGAAACAACATTGATCATTCTTTCCATCAAACATCAACAAAATTTTAGAGCATAAATTGTCATTTTTGCATACTTCTTCTTCTTCTTCTTCTCGTGCGCTGTGCATATACGCACGTTGGCGATCCCTTATACTTTTACATTCTCTATATCATATGTAGGGGGCGGTTCTCAGCTTGCCTAAAGATTCCGCACCAGCATATTATGTTGCGAAGCCAGGAATTAGTTTAGGGATTGAGTACTTGGCACCTCTATCCGTATCCTCACTTCTTTATCGCATTTCTGATTGAGGAAAGCACCCAGGTAGTCAGAACGCGACACCTGATCCAGATATTGATCGTCAATCCTCACAGCCACTTCAATATGTTCGCCGGTTATTGTCATGACTTTTGTTTTGGATGTGTTAATTTTGAGCCCAAACTCTTTACCTATTTGGTTAATTCTGTCCAGAGTGTGTTGAAGGTCCTAAGGAGGATTTACCAAAACAGCAGTATCTTCTGCATATCTTCATATCTTCAATTGGCATTCCATTGATTTTGATTCCTCTATTATCTCCTTCCAAAGTGAATTGAAAAATCTTTTCTATGTTGATATTGAATAAAATTGGTGACAAAATGCATCCCTGGCGGAGGGGCATGGAAAATGTTTCTGTAATTAGTTCGTAGTTTATTTTCACCTTAGCAATTTGTTTCCAGTAGAGTTGTTCAATTATTCTGATGTCCTTCGAATCTAAGCCAATTTCATATAACCTCTCCAAAAGCCTGCTTAATATTATCAAAAGCCTTCTGGTAATCTATAGCATTCCTGCATAAGAAGTTTCATTGAAAAGAGAGCTTCTCTTGTACCCAGCCCCTAAAAAAAAACCGAACTGGGTTTCTCCACTCATTCCTTCACATTTGGCATATATTCGGCTGTGAATAACTCGGAGGAAAATCTTCAGAGCATGGCTCATAAGGCTTAAAAGTCTGTAGTCTCCTCAGTTTCTAAGGGTACTTTTTTTCGGGATGGGTGTAAAGGTAGACTTTAACCAACCCGATGGAATTTAACCCGATTCATGTATTCTATTAAATAGGTATGTTAGGTATTCTCAGAATCTCAGCATGTATATTGTCATGTCCTGGGCTTTTTCGGTTTTTCATGTTCTTAATGGCTTGTTGTATTTGACTCTCTAATTTTAGGCCCACTGAGCTCTTCCGATAAGATTAGGGAACTAAATTTTCGCTGGTCTTCAAAGAGTATACCTATGTTCAAATTTGGCATAGGTACAAAATTAAAAAAACAAACAACTTTTCTTAATAAGCTAAACCGTTTTAAAGATTTTTTCAAACTAACCAATACATTTTGTTGGCAACAATTGTATTTTCAATATTGCACAGAACATAGCATCTCAAAAGGCACTGTCTGAAGAGGTCTTAATATCTATATTATATTTGTATAAACTGTACATGAAATACAGTATTTTGAACTGATTAAATCTGATTCACTATAAAAATTATATTATAATAGCAACATCGATTATGGAAAATTCCACAAGTTCTGTGAATTGCAATAAATGTGTGTTGAATTTGTTTTGGCTATAATTCGCGTAAATATCTTATAAATAATAATAACTGCTAATAGTTTAGTCATCTACGGATAATGCAATTCGAATATTATACAGGGTTAATCCCTCGCTACAATAGAATTTTGATGTGTATTATATGTTTATTAAACTGCAATTTAGCTTTTCAGTACAACGTTTACCTACATTTAGTAAAACTATCGATATTCCAAAAATAGATGCCAATATTAGCAGTACCTTCGTCCGTCGTGCCACCTAGTACTAGCTAAGCGATAACTTTTGCACCCATATTGTGAAATAGTTTTTTCTCTCTGTATTCAGTTTATCGGCGAGGCGTTTGATAAAATTGTTTTAATTGAAAAGTTGTGCCGCTCGGAATTACTTTTGCCAATTTAAAAACTATAAAATGGGTAATACTTATTTTGAATTTAATTAATCTGTCTTTAGCATGGCGTCGAGTAGTTTCGCGAAACTTCTTGCGCTTGCCGGGTTTCTGACAGCGATCAGTGGCATACCGGTGCAAAATGACGACTTATTCGAATTGTCAGTTGTACACGTAAACGATTTTCATGCAAGGTAAGTGATATGCAAGTTTTAACCATATATACGTCAGTTCTGAAAACAACAGTGTAAACAAACTACACTCTCACCCAAATAGGTGCGGATAGTTGAATAATCTTTTCTTCAATAAGTAAATATCAATCTTCGCCTGAGACACTTAATGTTTGGAGTGATCATCTTGTAATAATCAAAATCAACAGAACATTGACATCTCAGGTGCGCTTCAGGGTTCACATTGGGGTCCTGTTCTTTTTGATCCATTTCTAGCAAATTTGTTTGAAAGCCTTGAAGTCATTAAATGCAGTAATAATTCAATCCAGCATTGATGGACAAATTATTTAAATAATAAGGCCCTTGGTTTTATAAATGGATTTAGAGTAGTTTTATCTTCACCTGTCTGCAAGATTTTAAATTGTGGTTTTCTCCGGTGAGTGTTTTAATATGCTAGCCAGGCCTAGTCTCCTTTTTATAAAATTCAAATGAGCTAGAAACTGTTTAGAAAACATTTTGCGTATTGCAGTGTACAGGTTAACATTACCCAAAGAATAATCTTACTGATTACGATGCTATCATTAGTTCGTTAGATATTTTGCAAAGCCTTTTTAATACCCAGGATCCAGAAGTTTCTCGTTATGTTTTTTTTTTTAAATAGCCCAAATTCTGTTCTAGCGGGTTAGTGTTGTTAATTAAGTTTTTGAAAGTATGAATGACTATGAAGTGGCGTTACCGTAAATAGTAATAAACAACATATTATTCCTATGATACCCAATATACCTGAAATACGCAATTATGCGCTGATTAGGAGTGTTGAGACATGAGGTTCGTTAACCACCTCGGAGGTTTCCAGTAATTTAGTCAAGTAATTGGGAGCGATCGGATATTTTTCATCCGTCACTTTTCTTGATAAATTTTATAATAAATAACACATTTGCATTGACTCTTTCTTCGGTTTATCTAATGTGCCTTTACTTTATTGTTGTTAATTTAATGTCCTTTAAAAAATTGTTTGGCTCTCTATACCATCAGAACTCAATCCCCTACAATTTTGGTTATGGAAGATTTCGAAATCATTCAGCAACTTTATAAGTTTCGAAAAACTCGAAGCATGATTCGCCTACTTGTTATACCCATTCAATAAATGATTTTAATATAACACCTTATTATCATCCCATCAACTACTAAATACGCACTCAAAAATCGGGAAATCTAGATACGAACAAACTAGTCCATCGGGAGGCAACTGCAAAAATCAGGACAATTGCGTGGGGGGCTTCTCTAGAATGCTTGTCCAATTGCAAGAAATGAAGAAGAGGAATCCTAGCGCCTTATTTTTCAACGCGGGGGACAACTTTCAAGGCACTTGGTACTACACCTCGGGAAAATGGAATATTACACAACACTTCATGGCTAAATTCCCTTGGGATGCTATTGTAACTACCGCATAAGTTATCAAATATATGCAGCATATCGATCGGCTGTTTTTTAGACTTTAGGTAACCACGAGTTTGACGATAAGCTTGACGGTTTGGTACCATTTATGAAGCAATTAAAGACCCCATTTGTTATCGCAAATCTGGATCACAGTGATGAACCGCGGTTCGAGAGGCTCTACTCCAAAAGCGTTGTGATAGAAAGGAGTGGCAAGAAAATAGGAGTGATCGGGGCATTGACATATGAAATGCTAGTGAGTTTTCACTGCTACATACCACGTGAACCACCATTGAGATCTCGCAAACTGTAACAGATGCAGTGACTCAAATTAAATAAAAATTGCAGTAACACTTTGTCTTTTCTAAGGTACAATGACATCGGTAATTAAATTCAACTTAAAATTACATGAACGCATAAAAAATTTGCAATTTCAGTACCAAAGACAATTTGATTTTGTTTCAGCAATCTTTTGTTTGAGATTGCAGGTATAAACATTTACTCGTTGAATTATAAAAAAAACGATAATTTTAGGACTCTCCCAACCTCGAAAATCTAAGGATCTATCCCGAATCTCCGAGCATTAACGCTGAGGCCGAGCGATTAGTACGAGATGAAGGCGTATTTACTGTCATAGTTCTTTCGCATGCTGGATACGAGGTGGATAAGATAATTGCTGCGAACGCATCAGAGAAGATAGGCCTGATTGTTGGGTCTCACACTCACTCCTTCTTGTGGACAGGAAGTAATATTTTAATTTATTTAGCGTATTTTAATATATTTTAACAAACAAACTGCGTCGGTTATCTCAGCTAACTACCCGGGATACGAGGAAGCAGTGGGACCATACCCAACGGTTGTACGAAGCAAGCACCATAAAGACGTTCTTATAGTACAAGCATCTGCCTTCGCTAGATACGTGGGGAACATAACAGTTTTCTACAACTCAGAAGGTGACATCTTGGATTACTCGGGAGCACCTATTTATTTGAAGAATTCCCTGCCTCAGGGTAACGCAATATTATCATCATTGCAGCGTGTCATGGCCGCGATAAATTTTCAGAAAAGAAAGTAGATGCAGAAATGCTATCTTGGAAATCAAAACTTAGAAGCAGCGAAAGTAGCGTAATTGGTACCATTTTGGGTAACTTAGATCTAGGATGCTACAACAAAGAATGTACATTAGCTGATGTCATTGCAGATGGCATGGCATATGCGGTAAGCAAACTTGTCATTTTATATTGCATCTTCGTTGAAAATAAATCGACCAAATTTAATTCAGTTTGCAGACAAATCAGAACCCAGTTCGGCGAAAAACGCCCCTATAGCGATTATGAACGCGGCAGGCATGTGCGCAGGAATGGAAAAAGGAGGTAACGAATTAAAAATAATACGGCATATTTTAAATCGTGGCGTTTCAGAGATCACTTATTATGACGCTTGGATGTCTCAACCTTACAATAATACCATAGAGAAGGGACAGATTAGGGGGTCTCACCTCAAGGATCTGTTCGAACAGGGTGCTCCTGCGGATAACTACATTGCGTCGTATTCGAACCTTAATATTTTACAAGTTTCGGGTATAACATTCAAAATATACTTATATATACAGTACAAAAGTCACGGTAGTACAGGTTAACAGATTTAAGAAACTTACCACTGTAACAGAGGTGTAAATAGGGAAATTTTGGAACATTGACAGCCATTGTGCTATAGTTCGCACAACAATATACCGTTTTTACGACCTAATCCGGTATTTAACTTTGGTCAATTTTTATGAAGGTCTAACCGCAGGCCTTCCTCGCTTGGATTTCTCTTTGTAATCCTTAATAAATAGATTCGCAATTCTACAATGACGTTCCAGAACCGTACTTCGGTACTATTGAACTGTGGTGGCTTTTGCTTGATGAAAATTCATTTATCAAAATAAATAAGAACTAAAAGTTCAGATTTTCACGAAATTATATATTTTTACATGACAATTGTTTCGACAACCCGTGTCTTTATCACATTTGATTGTGTTGTCGAAACAATTATGTTGTTTCTTCTTAAAGTGGGTTTCAGCTATCCCAATATCAGTTCTATCGTATTAAAATTGCAGTTGTGTGGTGGAAGACAGACAACTTTGAATCCCCGCTCCATGACCAACTTGTGCACATTATACCTCTTATCAAACCTGCTGCTAGCTTCAGAACCTGCATCATATCAACCGTCTCACTATGGTGCGTGTCGACCTTTTGGGCCCATACGATCTTTCCGCGTTTTTCTTTCTTAGATACCATGCACAACTATGTCGTGTATGTCGATTTCAGAGACAGAAACACATTTAAAATTATAATGTTGGCAGCAACCGACAAGTGTGCCCGAGTCTTTGACACCTTTGAATAAATTTTAATAAAATGTATATGGTACCTCAATAAAAATGACATACTGAGTCTTGATATACAATTGAACAACAATAAGTTGGTAATTACTAATTACAAACCCAAGACGAAATAGAAAAAACCGACAAATCAACCAAAAGCAAACTGGGAAAACATCCATTACAAATCAATTATCTACATAAGAATTTGTATTGCTTTAGTAGGAAAATATTTTAGAGTCATTATATTAAACCTTTAAATTGGAAATCAATTTAAATTGGACTTGAAATCGAGATACTTCAAGTAGGAACTGCTTTAGGAAGATTTATAAAAAGCACACGTGAATCAATCAAAGAAAAATTAACTACTCTTAAACTACAACCATACCGCATACCACAGTTCTTGTCGGTTAACATTTAAATACGGCCCTAGTTTGTGGTACACGTGTTGAAAAGAATGGTCCCTTCCGCATTACAACAGGCGGGTCTTAAACCATAAAAGGTTGTAAAAACGGTATATCGTTAACGAACGTTACTACTACCACAACCTCGGGCTGATCTTACTTCGGTTTGTGAAACACAACTCACAAGTTCGATATTAGTTAATTATTAATCCGAAAAAAAGAAAACGAAATGGATTCGTAGCTTACGAATGATATCATTAGTTACAATTAGTAGTAGTCATTACAACTACGAAATGACATTTCGGCATAGCGCAGACTCACGAGCGTCAAATACACGTCCCAAAAAGTCCCTATTGTCTCATAATCCGGTGTGAATTTTCGCGGCGTTGTCAGAAAATGGCGGATTGGAATTGGACTAACCAAATCTGCCGAGTCATTTGCCAAACAATTCAATTAAAATTGATTGTTGCTAAAATCCTAGTGGAAAACCGGCTGTGACATTTAATGACGGACTAGAATGTAAGCAACTTCTAATCACAAAGGTCGTTAATTAATTTGTTATTTAATTTTTTCCAATAAGCAATATATAAATTAAAAACAGAAATTATAGAAAAAAAGTAACAAATTTTAGATGAGTCCATAGCGTTCAATGTCGTTTGCAATGCATTGGTTTCCTACTAGTATAAACATTCCTGTAATTGATCCATAATTTTGTTCGTCTATTATTTATTACTTCTCTTATAGGGGTGCAAATTGTTTACAATCTGACGAGACCCCGAGGAAGTAGGGTGACTTCCCTTAAGATAAGGTGCCAAGAATGCGACAATGACATCTATCAGGATTTAAACCCCGACCAAAAATATGACATCGTCTATCAGTCGTATTTGAAAAGCAACGACAAGTTTTCCATCCTCGGCAAAAGTGTCGATAAAGTGGAGATCGGCAAAACCGACTTGGAAGTGTTTTTGGAATACATGGAAGCGAACTCGCCTCTGTATCAACGCATTGAGGGCCGTATAACGGTGACAACTTGAATATTTGTACGCTGTCTTGCTTAATAAACTAAATATTAAGTAATAAAAAGGGAAAATAAATACAATACGAATCATTAAATTAGAGCGTTATTTAGAGTGAACTGACCGGTAACATTTGGTAGCTAGAGGAAACATTATTTACAGTTCGTAAAAAAGTGAACAGCATATTGCCATTCTAATTATACTCCTTAGATGTCGAAAAATATAGTTCCTTGCAGTTTCGTCTTATTCAAATTTATTGCAACCATGCAGACGGTGCGTCTAAATAGTGTGTCTAATTTATTACTTGTTATTACTTGTTTTAGAAATTATTGGAATTAGAAAGTTATAGATGAGACTAAAAGAAACAATTTAAAATTATTTGCAAATATACAAGGTGTGTGTGTGGAAAATCAAGCTTACACATTTTTAACTGGAACACCCTGTATATGGCATACTTTTTATACTCAATCACCCAATTAGGGTTATTATGGTATATAGATATTTTTGACGCCGTTTCCGCCGTAATTTTATGATGCCTACGATTTTATAAAGTAGTACACTCATTTATGCTATACTTGTCTTGAAGTTAGTTCGAATCGTTTGGCAGGGCAGAGCTTAACTGAAACTGAAAGAACCAACACACGCAAAACGTTGGCAAGTTCGATGGAAGAATCCAGGAATTTGTGTGGAGTTCTTTGGAAAAAAAATTCGCTTTCAATTTTATTAAACACTCCTAAAGTTTTTAACAACAAATTACTGAAATTTGTCACAATTATTATTTTTCCATTCGACTCAACGATTCAGATTAACTACCAGACAAGTATAGTATGACTGTACCACTTTATAAAATTGTTACAGCTTTCGAAAATGGAGTCAAAAATATTTTTTTTTGGCGAAAAAATGGCCATAACAACATCTATTAATGCCATGTATAATATAAGTTTGATTTCCCACACAGATATGAATCACCCCGTATAATTGAAAATAATTTTAAATTATTTCTTGTAGCCTCATCTATACCTTTTGTACTTAAAAATTTTCTTTCAAAAAATAAGTGCAATTTTATTATTAAATTAAGTTATATTAAGTTAAAAAAACGACATTTCTTACCGTTTTGTGTTCAGTTTTAACCTATTCTAATTAATTTAACAACAAAAATGGAGCTGACGCAGCTCTGACCAAAATCAACTCAGTGGATTTGATATTCCAATGGTACGATTCAAATGCGAAACATCCGCTGTATTGGTTTTCCAAGTACAGGAAATAAAGTCACCGTTTATGAACAGAAATAATACGAACTAGCTACTGGGCTATTACTCTTGATAATATGTGCCAAAAAAGTAAACTGAATAAACTACGTCATAAGTATACACACAAGAAGTAAAATAATACATAAGATGATACATTTCGAAACTATTTTATTTCTGGAAAAAACTAAAGAGAGAGGAATATGATCAAATTCGCAACAATAAATCGTGGTATCTATTTTAAATGCCAACCACAAAGAGAAATTGAAAATATTTTTCATCTTCCAATTCGTCTCTCCATTATAGAGATGCAATAAAAACCCGTTTTTCATTTTTGCTTGATTAATGTGTTTTGTCGTTCTTTTTAGGCTTCTCCGTGCTCGGGCCTTAGGGGGCGCAAGAATTTTTTTTTAACCCGCTTATCCAAGTAAAAATTGTCCACAACTATAAGAGCTTCTGAAAATGTAGAATACGGGACACATTTTCCGGCCATCCTGTATAAGTCAATTTTTGATATCGTACCTTCGTAATTTACTGGTCGACCTTGTCAAACTAACTTTAAACAATCTGTATCCTATATGTGATATATTTTATTGGGTATCTTTATGTTTATCAGATAAATCTCAACAAATCAAGCATCTGTAATCAGCAGTATATATAAATTATTCGCCTACGTGTTAATCTTTTTTTTTTAAATGGCACTTTTGTCATCTTTGTTTGTCGCTGTGGCAGTGAATGTGGCTGTGATATATGCCGAAAGTTTCGAGCTCTCTGTGATCCATGTCAACGATTTCCACGCCAGGTAAGTAAAACTAAATAAAATTCATGTAACCTGCAAATGTTAACCAGAGGAAGATGCGATGTGACGAATTTTTATGGTCTTTATTTCTACACTTTCACAACGTTTCCCACATTTTATCGCTACCCGTTATCAAGTGTTAGCTAAATAAATCTAATTCTAAAATTACTGAATTCATACGAATGCAGTAATTTTACAATTATTATTTGTATACCCCGTGTGCCCATAAGGGCAACTAGGTAAGAGAAAAACGGACGGTCCTAGAATTTTGAAAAAAAATGTATTAACTAAATCGGTCAAGAGTAAATACTTTCTACTTTTTTACAAATCATTTTTGATTTTCTGAAATTGTCCGCCAGGGGGCCTAATTGATTGATTGATAGCCAATTTCTCTTTCCGTTGCCCTTACAGGGACGCCCCGTGTAAGTACGTAACTATTACATTGTTTCTAACGAACGCACCAATGTAAACTGGTGGAAACTTCGAAACGGTTAGAAACGATTCTGGCCAACCAACATTAAAAGAGATACTTGGCAAGGCATCTCGGTATGAAGACGACTCATTTTATATGCCATCGAAATATTTTTTATCGCTGCAGTTTTTAGTGTCCAACAATTTCTTCTGGTTCTTGTGGTTAATTTTAATTTTGGACCATTTGTCTTTTTTTTTTAATTTTTCAAAATATTTCTTTGCTTCCTATATCTCGTTACACACAGGCTTCAGTGGCTGTTTTCTTACTAAAGTGATACTCTAAATACTGTTTTGCAAAATCTGGATTCGATTCTTACTTTTAAGTTGTCAGTGTTTGCTCATTTGCATGATGTACCCTAACATTCCTTTTAAGAATTAGATTGTTGTAACAAAAACTAGTTTACACTTGATAACTAGTAGTGCTTCCACAACTGACCGAAACATGATATAAGAAATCCTGAGATTTCTACTAAATCATTACTCGCCACACTCAAACAAAATGACGCATACTTGCAAAGCGACCATCATTTCAGGTATGACGAAGTCAGTCTTGCGGCTGGAGACTGTAAAACTCGCGGCGAATGCATAGGGGGCTATTCCAGGATATATGCTCAGATAAGGGAGTTGCTACAGGAAAATCCCAACTCGGTGCTACTAAATGGAGGAGACAATTTCCAGGGCACGTTATACTACACCCTTGGAAAATGGAACATTACGCAAGAGTTTCTCAACTTACTGCCTTGGGACGCCATAGTACTTTTTTTTAATATTGTTTCGCATGGTTAGTGAGCTTATTGTTTCAGGTGCTAGGGAACCATGAATTCGACGACAAAATTGCTGGGGTGGTTCCTTTCATTGAGGCGCTAAAGGCGCCGGTAGTGGTTTCTAATATCGACGATAGTTTGGAACCGACTATTCAAGGGCTGTATACCAAAAGTACCGTTATTGAGAGAAATGGGAAAAAAATCGGGATCATCGGAGTGATCTACTCTCAAACAAACGTGAGTACGAGCACAAGTAATATTACTGTTATGAATAATGAAAAATAAATTTCAAAATACGTTAAGCAAGCAATATGGCAAACAAATTTGTAATTGAATGCACTCTTTTTTTATTGATAAAAAAGAAAAAAATATATTCGTATTAATTTGACTAAATAAAAAGACATATAATTTTATTAAAAAATATTAATTGTAGATGAAGTTATAACAAACGTAGTGCAAAACATGGTATACTAAACAGATTAAATATAAAGGAAAAAACAAAACAATTAGATAATAATTTTTTTTATTGATAAAAAAGAAAAAAATATATTCGTATTAATTTGACTAAATAAAAAGACATATAATTTTATTAAAAAATATTAATTGTAGATGAAGGTATAACAAACGTAGTGCAAAACATGGTATACTAAACAGATCAAATATAAAGGAAAAAACAAAACAATTAGATAATAATTCTTCAAAGAAACTTCCGCAGGCTACTGTAATAGTTTTTATAAAACTTCTGGATTCCTCCTGCGTCGGTTTTGGTTAACTCGTGGCTTCTGACTGTTGGCTTCTTCAGAGCTTGACTGAAACTGGATCGCATTTTACTCTGTACCTGCTTATTGTTATTGCTGACAGCTAAAAACCTGAGTCGTGGTTTAGATTGTTAGGTTGCTTATAGATTGCTATAGACTCTCGAATTTTTCGTTGGTAGAAGAATTGATTACATGCAAGAATTTTAATTTTATCGAATAAAATTTTATGTCCGGTTTTGTGATTTATTCGGCAACTGCTGATGAGTTTATTTGTCCAAGTATTAAGGCACTTTCATGTTCTTTGAGTCGATTTTACGTCCGGTCTCTCCAATGTATTCTTTGTCGCATATGCATGGAATGTTGTAAAATCCTGGCATCTTAAATGAAATTTTGTTCTTGCCCGATCGAAGATGATGAGAGATTTTGGGGCAAGTGGTAAATCTGGTTTTGACGTTATATTTCTTTAGAACTTTTGATATATGGTCAGGGATGTTTTGAATGTAAGGAAGGACAACAGTGGCAAGTGTGGCATTTATTTCGGCTTCATTACTATTGGAAGGTTATGGTGAAGTGTATTTTCAGATGGAACGCTCGATGATTGGATGATTGGCGAAACGTTAGCAAGTTCGAATCAACAAAAACCGACGCAGGAGGAATTCAGAAGTTTTATAAAGAATAATTAGTTAATAGTTAGTGATAGGCTGCAAAGTATTTATACAAATATTTTCAGCTCGGAGTCAGTTACCATGAGTTTAACCTTATGTTAGCCAAACTTTTTGCGACATTGTCAGTTTTAGGTCAGCTTGTGGGTGCTTTACGTTCGTGCGAAGTGCGAAGAAAAATGCTAGAAAAAAATAGTGGATACATCTCCAATGAGGATATACATAAGATTTCGGCTAAAACTCTGCATTAAATTCAATATTAGAAAATGAATGATTTGACGCCATTCCATTAAAAAAATGAAGTCTCGATGTAACCCTGTGTGTTGATGTTTAACATCTAAGAGCCCTAAGAGCAATACTTTCAGCTATACAGTTAATATCGTTAAGACATTACACATACTCTAAACATTAAAAATATTTGTCTTTTTATTTTAATGTTTTTTGAAGATAATTGCCAGCTCAGAAAACCTAAAGTTTTATCCGGAATCACCGAGCGTCAATGAGGAAGCCGAGCGACTAGTAAGGGAAGAAGGAGTCTTTACCAATATCGTATTGTCGCATTCCGGTTACGACATCGAACAAGCCATCGCCGCCAACGCCAGCGAAAAAATAGGGTTGATCGTCGGTGCTCACTCTCATACATTTCTATGGACCGGCGGTAATCAAATATAAAGAACCAAGAACAACCTTTGGGTTTTCATAATTAATACTTGTTTGATTCAGCTGACCCACCTGGTCCGGACACTCCGGAAGGTCCTTATCCTACCGTGGTGAAAAGCAAAAACAACAAAACGGTGCTCGTAGTGCAGGCGTCTGCCTACAGCAAATATTTAGGGAACATCAGCGTTGTTTATAACGACGATGGAGAGATTGTAGACTGGAGTGGAGCACCAATCTATCTAAACACGGACAAACCAACTGGCAAGTAAAAAAATGCTCTTGATTCGAATTGAAAATAGTGACCATATTATATGGCGTCACGTCTGAATGTAGTAACTCGTTCTTTGTGGTGTATTTACTCTAAGAACTCAAATCTACCTTTAGTCATTTTTATTTTTATGAGTATTTTTTATTTTAAGAAGAATATACAGCTGAGATTCCAACACCACACCCGTGGAAATAAGTAAAAATGTGATATACTAAAAAATACCTCGTAGTCCCTGTGTTATTTTTTTCATTTTGCTACCCTGTACCCCAAAGTTCACATTCATTGATTAATTTAATTTAATATTGTGCATTTTTTCACCAAGATGACTCGATCGACAAGCAATTGGAACCGTGGAAGAGTATAGTGGAAGCGGAAGGCTCCAGGGTACTTGGCTCTTCCATAGTGCTGCTACAGAAAACGGGCTGCTATTATAAAGAATGCACTTTGGGTAACTTTCTTGCGGACGCTTTAGTATTCCAGGCGAGTACCGAATACAAAAACAAAAAATACAAAATTTTTGAATCTAATTTTCCGATTTTAGTATACCGATAGGGCGGACGCTACATCCTGGACCTATGCGGCCATTGCCCTAGTCAACGCAGGAGGAATTCGCACGGACATTCCAGTTGGCAGTAAGTACCAAATTACGTATTAGTGTATACGGCATTCCAGTACATTATTTTAAGATATCACGTACAACGACATATCAATTGCCCAACCTTTCGCCAATACTGTAGACGTGGGTGAGTTGGAAGGGCGCTACCTTAAGGAATTGATGGAGCAGTGCACGGAAGCTTACTCGAACCAAAGGTCGTACTCTGATATAAGTTTGATACAAGTTTCCGGTAAACCGCGCCGACTTGAAATAAAGTGAAGTTTCTTTGATAAAATTTTTAGGTATCCACGTAGTATTTAATCTCACGAGACCAAAAGGAGATAGAGTCCAATCCATTAAAGTCCGTTGTCAGCAGTGTCTCACTCCGGTCTACGAAGATCTCGTCCTGGATAAAAGTTATCGCATCGTGGCCCAGTCTTTCCTTAGAAGCGGAGGGGACGGCTTTAGCGCCCTTTCAGATAATTTAAAAAATACAGAAATCGGCCCGGTCGACATTGACGTATATGAGAATTACTTACGGCACCGGTCGCCGGTATTTCAAGAAGAGGAGGAACGCATTATTGTGCTGAGCGACAGCGAAATTCGATACAAAATGGTTGATTAATTATGGTTATTTTTTTTCTTTAAAATTTAATAAACGTTAAATCACTTTATATGTTTTTATTTAAAATTTGCATGTATAATAGACGACAATTTTACAACAAGACATGTGTCACGACTGCGTAGAAAAAAGCCTAGCAAATGAGAAAAAATAAGGGAAATAAGAGTGATGAATAACTTTAATAAATAACAGTTGCTTAAATTTGCCCACCTGGCATCATGAATTCTTATTGATATAATTATTTTTTCCTCCTAAAAAATCCAGTAACACGACAAGCAACACACCTAAATACCCTTATTTTTACTATGTGTCCCTAAAACCTGGCTTCAGTCATTAAATTCTGTCATGTGAAATCGAAAAAATCTTGTATACAATAGTGTCATTAAATGCACATTAGCGCTCCTCTGCTAACGCGAAAAATTCTGTATACAATAATGTCATTATATGCACATTACCTCATCTCTGCTAACGAGAAAAATTCTGGGTAATTTTGCGTGATATTTGATCCAACGTAAATATTTAATTCCAATTTTCTTTTCTTATGAGTCCTATGTTCGTAGTTGTGCTTAATTATTTCAAAGCTTTTTTATGATTAAACTCAAAAAAGACACAAATTGCATATCTTAAAATATAAATTATATTACAAATACTGTACATTTATAAAGAACATCCTAAAATATACATGGCCCCTAATAGTGGCAAAAGGCAATCTAATTAATATGGCGCCTCTTCTTTAGCAAGCATATTTTACCAATGTTTTGGAAAGGCATGTCTATACACAACGTAAGAAGCGTAGAAAGACCTAATATTACTCCAGTTTCCAGAGGCGGAAGCTATAAAAAAGAGCGCTTGAAAAAATTCACGACTACATATGATTATATGTTGGCTTACCATCATGTAACTTTTATATTCATCAACGTGTCTCCTGATTCCCACATTGTAGAAAAATACAGGAAACTGAACTAAGTATACAGCATACGCAATACGAGTAAATACTTCGAAATATTTCCAATTCAAAATATAAGCGAACCAACCTAAAACAGAACGATGAGTGCTTCTAATATGATGTAAAGTGGAAAACCACCTTAAACTACTTACTGCCAAATCCCCGTTCGGTGCTATAAATTACCCAGGCCACCCCCGCCCCCCACGTTATAGGTGAAATGGCACCATACAAAGCTGCCTGCAATTTGTTGTATTCGTAGGTCCGGACTGACATATTTATTGGTCCGAACCAGGTGCCAAAACTCACAAGATAAAGAAGTGTCCATATTATAGCAGTTTGGCCCTGTAAATATTTTGGTTCGATTTGTAACGGAATTGTTCATTACTTTAACAAAAATCTACAGGGTGTCCAAGCTTCGTTACGAATTTTTAGATTTTTAATTCATAAAGAGGCACATGAGATACATTCGACTTCTCCAGATGAAAACTTTTAAAGATAATCTCGACAAAAAATGATGTCATAAAAATATTGTTTGAGGAATCTTTCAATACTTAAATAATTTAAATAGGAATATATAAACCTGAATCTGTGAGATATCCAAGAAAACATTAGAAACACCCTGTGTAACACCCAAATACAAACCTTAGTAATTGAAGGCCGTTTGCGAGTATAACGAAGCGCATACGCTAGAGTAACACCCATTAAGTAAATAGTAGCTCTGTGAGTGGGCAAAATATACGAATAGTTTGCTGTGTCGAACATTCTTGAAATTCTAACGAAAACA
This sequence comes from Cylas formicarius, assembly GCF_029955315.1. NCBI lineage: Eukaryota > Metazoa > Arthropoda > Insecta > Coleoptera > Brentidae > Cylas > Cylas formicarius. The sequence continues at coordinate 15,937,160 of NW_026844334.1, forward strand.
GTTTTTGTTACGTTTCTTTTTAAGTTGAAAAACTTACGGGATTCCAAAATGAACGAAATGGCTGAGGTTGTATTTCATCGTTGCCCAAAATCTGAGAGCTGTAGATAGGGCCGCAAAGGTGGCGATGATCCAAAATCCGGTCCTTTTATATCTCCAAATCAAATATACGAAAAGGGGTGTCGCAAGAAATAACTGCATATCTATTCCAACCTGATGAGTGTGAGTTAAACACTAAAACATCAATTTACTAACTTGTAAATTAGTTCAGAGTTACTCGTTTTTAAATAATTACCATGTTTTCGAAACCAAAGTAATTATGAATTAGAAACATATTTCTCCACATGTATTTCTTGCACAAAATTGAATGGTGATCTACAACCAGTGGCCACAATGGACCAGACCCCAAGTAAGGAAGCAAATAAGTACAAAACAATATCACAGAAATTAAACTGGGTAATATTCTGAAACAGAAGAAATTAAAAAATAAAAGCGCTATAGATTTTCAGAAAACTGTCCCGCCAATGACGTCAGAACTTGGACCACCAAGTAGCCATTTCCTATAATTACAGTCAATGTCAACTGTCGTTGAATGTTTCGTTTTGACTAACCAAGATTGATATATGGGAAGGTTAGTTTTGACGTATATTTAATAAATATTTTCTTTTTTAATGTAAGATGCCCCCGACAATACAGAGCGGCATAAGCCCCTCTGTGGAGAAACGACCTGTAAAACCGATAGAAAAAAGGTCTGTCTCCTCATAGTAATTTGTTTTTTTTTGTTTAATTTTCTTTGCATTTGCAGATCCGATTTAATATGCAAGGTAAAATACTGCAACACGTTGCCCGATATTCCGTTCGATTTGAAGTTTATATCGTATCCATTTGAATCTTCAAGATTTATACAGTACAATCCGACATCTCTGGAAAGAAACTACAGGTATGAAGTTCTGACTGAACATGATTTGGGGGTGAGCATTAATTTGATTGATAAAGATACTTATACTGTTAAACCTGGGGCACAACTAGACCCAGCTGATGAGAAATTGCTGGAGGAAGACATTCTCACGCCTCAAGATTCTAAAAGATCTCGTCACCATGCAAAATCTGTATCATGGCTGAGAAGAACTGAGTACATATCCACTGAACAGACGCGGTTTCAGCCACAGACAATGGATAAAGTTGAGGCCAAAGTTGGATTTAGCATTAAAAAAGCACTCAACAATGAAACATTGTATATGGATCGAGACTCACAAATCAAAGCAATTGAAAAAACCTTTTTGGATTCCAAAGCCCCAATTGAAAAGCATTATAGTAAACCAAATGTTGTTCCTGTAGAAATTCTTCCAGTATTTCCTGATTTTAATTTGTGGAAGTATCCTTGTGCACAGGTTATCTTCGACTCAGATCCTGCCCCTGTAGGTAAACAGGTTCCTGCTCAGATAGAAGAAATGTCACAAGCCATGATAAGGGGTGTCATGGATGAAAGTGGTGAACAGTTTGTAGCATATTTCCTGCCCACTGAAGAAACATTAGGAAAACGCAGAGAAGACTTTGCCAATAACATCCCTTATCAAGATGATGAAGAATATGAATACAAGATGGCACGAGAATACAACTGGAATGTCAAGAGCAAAGCAAGCAAAGGATATGAGGAAAACTACTTTTTTGTTGTTAGAAGTGATGGTATTTTTTATAATGAGCTTGAGACCCGAGTGCGTCTTAGTAAAAGGAGGCAAAAAGTGGGCCAAGCACCTAGCAACACAAGATTAGTTGTAAAACACAGACCAATGAATGCCAATGAGTTTCGAATGCAAAGATATAGGGAGAAACAGCTTGAACCACCAGGTGACGATGATGAAGAACTGGAACTGGAAGAGATTGAAGAGGAAAATGAACAGGGCAATGAAAGTCAAGGGGAATCAGAACAAGAGAAAAATGAAAAAGCTAAAGATAGTGGTAATGAAAGCAATGAAGAGGGAAGACAGTCTCGGGCGTCGTCCAGATCATCTAAAGATTCAAGAAAATCCCGTTCCAGATCTAAGTCTACATCAAGGTCCCGTTCCCGATCCAAGTCAAAGTCAAAGTCAAGATCTCGATCTGCCAGTGCATCCAGATCGGGTTCGCGATCAAGATCACAATCAAAATCCCCCTCACGGTCACGGTCACCTTCCAAATCTCCTTCAAGATCTCATTCTAGGTCAAAGTCAAAAAGCAAATCACCATCAAGATCCAAAAGTAAGTCACGATCTAGATCAAAGTCTGGTTCAAGATCCAGGTCAGTATCAAGGTCACGATCTAGATCTAAGTCAGAATCAAGATCACGCAGCAGATCAAGATCTGGGTCTGGATCAAGATCTGCGTCGCCTTCTGGATCTGCCAGTGAATAAATTACCTTGCAATAGAATTGCCTGTGTGAAAAATATATTTTATTGAATATTAACCTGGATTAACGTTTTTTTTTGTTTCTAGGTACTAAAATATTATTTAAATAGTTATAGAAAACAAACTTTTTCTTTATGACTGAAATTTAAACCTTAGATTTTTTCACCACTATTACTATCATGTACTACTCACCTAAACAATCTATTGAAAATTTTCTCTTTAAAATGCATAAAATAATTTCCTTTGTCTAACTCTTTGAATAACACACTCGCATTTAAAAGGCCACTTATTAGCAAGAAGACATCGGTGAAGATTATTGCATTACGTCCTATAACTGACCATTCCATTGAATGTGTCTACAAAAAGTTGATTCAAGTTTTAAAAGTTAACTTAAATCAATAAAATCAAAGAACTACTAGAGACAATGAACTCGATCTATGGAACTGGAAGGGTTCTGGTATTGCAGCCAATGACGATTTTATGAGATAAATTTTATTTAGAATGAGACGGTACTAATGTGGATTGTTTTTTAGTATTCTGTGAATGTTTTCATTGTCATTCATGTTAATACTGTACTGTGTGTTATATCTTTACAAGGATTATTTAGAAATATGTAAGTACATGCCTAATGATTTTTGGCCAAATTTTTTTTTAAACGTTAGAAAGACAAAATATTTTGGATTTTTAAGTAAATCAATTTTAATTTATATAAATATTTGGAGAAAACATTGTTTTCAATAATAATATATCGATAGATAACTCAATTGGACAACGAGAACACCCACTCTTATGTCTTACAGACAACAATCCCCATTTATTTATAATATAAAAATTGCCTCACTTATTTTTATCAAGCCGTTACCACTCAGTTTAGATTGAGTTCACTAGAATAAGGTACGCCAATTTACTTCAGTCATCCACGTTCTATTTATGTAAGGGTTGTACAGTAAAGCCATGGTTTTATGCGCCATTAATAAAGCCAGAGCAGCCAAAAACCTAGCACCGTGCACCGACTTGTATTCATTTTGGATGCTTTCACTGATTCTTATTAATTGGCTGTAATTTTTTTTGAAAGAAAAGCTCATTATCATTTGGACAATTTTGCTATCTGCTAAGAAAAATGTTTATAAAATATATTTATTGGACATCCGACTTTTGATCTACTCACCATATTTCTTTCCTAGCTTCTCGTAGTACAAAGTTGAAATGATAATGCAAATGACAATTATGGAAAAGTATATTCTGGCTACGTAATCGCCGAGAGACAATATAAGAGGTTTCTTTATTGACATCTGACACAGGAAAGGTCTCGCTCTAGCCTTCACGCCCAATGTTTTCCTTAGAGAATCACTCAAATCTCTGCCGTTGCACCCTTTTGGTATACAAAATCCCCACCTTACTATGTTAAAGCCAGGTACTCGGTGCCCGGGCTAGTAAGAAAAAAGTTACATATGCACAAAACAAAATGTTTGCTCTTACATCGTCGAAGGTCTCTTTTATACTAAAATGGGAGTGGACCAAGTGTCTATATTCGGAAAGATTTGATTTTTTCCAAAGCGCGCTCAAATCGAGCTCAATTAAACAATATTGAGCCTCTTCGACTTCTAAGCATTCGTCGAAATCGCCATACTGATTTACATTACCCCTTAGCAATCCCGAGGGCAATTTAGCAGTTGCATCAAACACTGGTTTAACGAAAATATTTTTATTCCCTACGTAGAAAAAAATAAGTTCGCCTTTTATACTCACTCTTTAAAGCCTTGAGATCGCCTTCGATCAATTTTGCCAGGTATTTTTTGTAACCCGTCGCGCATCGCGAGGAAACCGCTCTGGATGTTTCTAACACTTGCACAGGAAAACTGTGCCACATATGAAAAATATCGGAAATATTCATTTTCGCCGGAATAGTATAAACCGGCTGAGCAATCGTCAATGTTTCGTTAAATTTCGTAAAATATCCTGCAATTCAGTCAATTTTAAAAACAAAAATTTTTATTCCTACATATAATAGGTACACGAATTAACATTTTAAGCATAAATCTTTCGATATTTACACAAAGTTTACTAACACATATAAAATGGTTTCTATACTTACTACTACTACATGTTTCGTTAATATTATTGTAATTTTGTGTATTAGAAAAATTAAATCTGCATTCGCAGGCGCAAACAAATGCCACCACCAAACACAAACCGATTCGCATTTTCGATGGTATTATTAAACTAATCTAACACCGCTTATAGTTTGCGTATATAACGCTTACAAATTCCGTTTCGAAATCCATAATTATTATGCACCTAAATATACAAATGGTTATACCAGGTCCAAACGACATTGACATAGTTCAAATAATAACGCAAAATTAATAATGCGCCCCAGTAACCTGATGCATTCACTTATTTTTTCTTTTTTTAGTACTACTGGTTAAATTTGCATTTCATTTTTTCCAATAGAGGAAACATGTACAGCGATTAAAAGACGTAAACAATGTAATTATAAAAACAAATATACAGAAAGGATTTTAAATCGATCCATCCAATGCATAAAAATATATCATTAATTGATTTTATCTACAACCATTTAATAATAGACGCATAATACTTCTGACAGTGAGAGTATTATGCTACGCATAATACAACAAGTGTAATTATATCATAAAAAAACAAGTGTAATTATATCATAAAACAACAAGTGTAATAAAATATTCTGGAATTCTTAATAATCCGGGCTTCAATTAATCGGCGCAGAATTCACACATTTCATTTATTATTTTTATGAAAATTTACTATAAAGTTACCCATATTAAAGTCATACACACGTTACCAATTCAATTCTATTATTCAAAAACAGTTCAAAAAATACAAACCAATATGACAATAATTAAAAAGAATTAGTAGGCCGTGCAGGCTAAATCTGACAGCGCGCAGCGGGTATCCATAGCGACAGCTTACCCGACGCGACGCTCATCGTGAATACAAACATTTTCTTTCATGAAATAATAATTGTAAAGTAAATAATATTCATATAGAGAAGCTTTAAAATTTCGCCTTGCAATTAAAACATAAGATTTAATAAAAATGGATTCTGAAAACGAAGTACTAACACCCCCGGAAATTCGAGCGGCAGCGGAAGCTGCGTCTCTGGATTTACTTCCCAAGAAATCAAGAAACAATTATGAAATTGCCTACAACAATTTCATGGATTGGCGATCAAGAAACAAGGCCACCTCCTTCTCTGAAGATACATTATTAGTGTATTTCAAAGAATTGGCTAAAAAGTATAAGTCGTCCTCCTTGTGGACGTTTTATTCCATGCTGAAAAGCACACTTTATATTAAACACAATGTCAAGATCGACCACTACGCGAAGCTACATGCTTTATTAAAAAGACAATCAGAAGGCTATCAACCCAAAAAATCTAAGGCATTTACCGGACAGGAAATAAATAAATTTATTTATGAAGCTCCTGATACAAAATATTTGGCTACAAAGGTAAGGAATGATAAGACGTTACATACCTACGGTATTTACCAAGAGGTGTTAATTTTTTAGGTTGCATTAATTATGGGAGTGATGGGTGCATGCCGCTCAAATGAACTACATGCAATGAAAATACAACACGTTACATTTTATGAAGGTTGCACTAGAGTAATAGTTCCCGTTACGAAGACCAAGATCCCTAGGAATTTTACTATTACTGAGAAGTTCCATGATATTGTTAAAAAATATGCAAATCTGAGACTGCCAAATGCATCAGATTCTTTTTTTATGAATTTTCAAAATGGAAAATGCACAAAACAAGTTATCGGCATTAACAAGTTTGCCAAAATGGGCAGAGAAATTGCAAGTTTCTTACAAATCAAAAACCCAGAAAGATATACCGGGCACTGTCTACGACGATCTTCAGCCACATTGTATGTCGACGCAGGGGCAAGTATGACAGCTCTGAAGCGCCACGGAGGCTGGAAGTCGGCTTCTGTAGCTGAAGGCTATATTGCAGACTCGCAGAAGAACAAGACCGATGCAGCTACTAAAATATTAAGTCAAATCAACCCTAATTGTAATATTAATAACAGTACTTTTGTTTCTACCCCCTCACAATATCCAGGTATGTCTACTATTACGAGCGAATCTTCTCATAACACTTTTTCGATTAGTAAAGACACCACGGACATTAGTATTGGTACTACACCAACTACGATGAATTTCAATAACTGCCCTAATATAACAATCAATTTTATGAAATAGACAGAGTAATACATAATGATCCTATTAAGCGTCAATTTAAAAATAATTGTGTGCTGAAGTGTAAATGTTAATTAAATATTATTAAACTTATTAAATGTTCAATCCAGGACTTTCATTGAATTTATTCCTTATTACATCACAACTCATAACACATAAACATATAACATAAACAGCATACATAAACAGTAACCAGTGTTGATATTGAGTGAATGGTAGAATCTAAAAATGTATGATATTATGTTCCATTTCATATAAAGCAAGTTAACATCCACTTCCGGCCTAACCGGAAGTGCCACCATCTTGAGAATATTCTAGCTGAATTGCTCTGCCATCAGCATTAGCTTCCTACCGAATTTTCAGGTTTCTCCCATGTATAGTTTTTTTTCACAATAAAATGACACATTTCAATTCCGGTGAGGTACCCTATATAAGTGGATGGTTGTAGATAAAGTATAGTATTTGACTCGAGTATTATGGACCATAATAAACTCAGATGATTATAACACTCGCCGCAAGCGGCTCGTTTTATAAATCATCCTCGTTTATTATGGCCTTCATAATACGCTCGTTAAATAATATACTATTATTAGATATGAAGATACTGCAAGTTAACTTTTTTTTTCAAAACGATGAAAGCTCAATGGTACTTTATGAAAACAGCTGCCATGAAAGTTCATAGATTTTTCCCTAAAATTTGCATTTATATTTTCCATTATTTTTTAATTGGTTACAACAATTTTAAAAGGTTAACTTTTTACGTTAAAAACCGAAGACTTTTTAACGAATGCGGTTAAATTTCCTATAGTTATAAGCAAGGACATTGTTTTTGAATTGCTATTAATTTATAATGAACGTCTTACACTAAACAACAAATTCAAAAGTTTAATAGTAAATTATGCAACAAGTGCGGTAAACGGCATTTGACTTACGAGTTTATTTGACACGACCGGAGCGCAGCGGAGCGCATTTTTAATAAACAAATTAAAAAGTTTTCCGAACATGTTGCATAGTATACTTTTTCTACAACCGTTGGTTTTTGAGTACATTTTCGCAAAACAACACTATTACATTCACTGACATGACCGTCAGAATTGACAGACGTCAAAATTTAAAGCGTGAGAAATACCTCCGAAAACATCCGATTGTCCCCAAACCCGTACGGTAAAATCCCGGAAATGTCCGGAGTGGCTCGAAACCGTGGGAAACGAAACTGACGTGGTAAAGTCACACTTCCTGCACGTTAGATCGGTGTGTAATTAGGTATTTTACAGACGGGAGTAGATAAAAAAGTTTACCTAACGTGTTACATACTATACTTTTTCTACGACCATTAGTTTTTGGGTACATTTTCGCAAAACCACACGAATTCATTCACTGACATGGCCGTCAGAATTGACAAACGTCACAATTCAAGGAGTGGGAAATACCTCCGAAAACATCCGATTGCCTCCAAACCCGTGCGGTAAAATCCCGGAAATATCCGAAGTGGCTCATCCGTTGGAAACCAAACCGAAGTGGTAAAGTAGCGCTTCCCGCACGTTGGATCGGTGTGTAATCAGTCATTTTACAGATCGGAGTAGAAAAAAATATATATACGCATGAATGCAAATAAGTAAATAAGTTTTTAAAGTGTTGTGTTGCAACCATATTTATTTGTCTATCGTCTGTGATATATAGAACATAGACAGGAGCAAAGTTTTTTGTAAATGTTCTGTGGTTTGTACTTTGTAATGTTTGTAGCTAAATATTTTGACTTTATCAAATAATTTTTATTGAGGTAATATTGAACATGTCCATTGTTAGTGAAAACTCGACAATTGAACCCAAGCTGGAGAAAAATGCCGAAGAAACGAAAAGAAAGAAGAATGCTGAGGAACATAAATTAGAGACAGCTATTAAGGAACCTAAAATAGAGAAAGATGCTCAGAAACCTAAAATACAAGAAGATGTTGAGGAATCAAAAAAATCATCAATGCAAATTTTATCTGAACTTTTTAGTACCTTCGACGCTGAGCCTCCAGTAATTGTTAAAAAGGAAAAAAAAATTAAAGGCGAGACTCACAAGAAAATTAAGAAGAGCAAAAGGAAACACAAACACAAAGATAAAGACAAGAAACACAAAAAGAATAAAAAGAGGAAACGTTCAAATAGTTTGTCATCAAATGAAACTGAAATTGATTTGGCTGAGATACTGATAAAACAAGAAAAAAATGTAGCGGAGAAGAAAATTAAAATTGAGGGAACTTCATTGACTGCTGAAATCAAAGAAATCAAGCAGGCAATTGTACAAAAAGAGGGACAACACCATAGAAGTAAAAATAAGGGAGCAACTCCAACAAAACCTTATAAAAAGGATGAGAGGGAATTAATTGACAAGAAGCACAAAAAAAGCAAACATAAAGAAAAGAAATCAGACAAGAAGAGGCGAAGTATTAGTAGACATCGTAGCAGGAGCAGAGAAAAAAAATCTCAAGATTTACGTAATAAAATTAAATATAGCAAATCTCCGGAATCAAGTAGTAAACATGTTTCTAAAGAACAGGTGCGCGACTGTGGTCAGAGGAGTCGCGAAAGAAATAGAGAAACATCAAGAGAACATAGAACATATAGAAATAATTCAAATGATAACTTTTATAAGAGCAGATTCAGGGATGATTCAAATTATAGGAGTAGATACAAAGATAGTGAACAATTAACAAGGGATAAATATAGAAGAAACAGAGATAAAAGTCGGTCCAGAGAAAGACATAGGGAGAGTGATTCTTCTTATATAGACAAAAAAAAGCTATTGGAAATTGCTCGTAGGAATGCTATTCTAATGATGAAATCAGGCAATCTCCCTGGAGCACTAGCATTGGGTCCACAAGCTCAGGAAAAAGTCATAGCAGCTATTAAATCTGGTGGCAAGACTATAGAAGAATTGACAGACTTTTGTAAGTCATTGTCTAAAAAAGAAGAGTTAGGTGAACTGTCTAGTTTGTCAGGGAATGGCAGTGACACTGATGAGCTATTCCATCATCCATTTCAGATTAAAGATAGGCCAACTTCCATTACAATTAATATCAAGGTTAATACTGCAATAATTTTTCGTATTTTTCAAGTTAACCATGATTTGTTTAGAATTCAGTACCATTACCCACAAAAACTACCCAAGAACGAACCACTGAACTGAGGATGCAGTTTCCAGTAAGCAGTGGACAACAGCATCGGGTTAATGAGGAATGGATACCAGTCGCGCCATCTTCCATTCAAAAGTCTGTGGAAAATGTTAAACCCAAAGTGGTGCTTCCCACAGAACCTATTGCAAGCAGAAAAGGCGCAGAGGCGCCAGTTGCCACTGTTAAGCCTCTCCCACCTCTTTCTTCGCCAACTATAGTACCAATTGTGGAAATACCCGCACCTCCAGTACCAGAGGCCACCCCTATACAAATAACAGAAGTAAATGTTAAATTTTTGATATACGGTGTAGAAAATATATTTTTTTATTTGTTTTAGTCATCAGATATCGGGTCTATTGTTTCCCAGAGATTGACAGCTATGAGAAAGTTGCAAGAAAACCCCAATGATGTCCAAGCTCTTTCTCAAATGTACAAATCTACTCAAGAAGTAATTTTTACATGCCTTCTTTTAGCAACAAACACAATTCTTAAGTTTTAGATGAAATCGTGGGCCGAAAGCAAACAGCAATTTGGTCAGTTCACAGGCTCAACTGGAGCACAGATAATGTCCCAAACAGAGCTAGCTTCAGGATACCAAGCCTGGGCCAAGAAGGTGCTTCAATAATTTAATGACTTAGTTTAAATTTCAGAGCCTAGATCCTAAAATTTACTTCAACAAGCACATCTTAATTGTGGTAAAGGAAATATTCAACCACCCCAACATTGTATTTGATGAAGTTATTTGTGTGTAAAGCAAAAATTGTTTACTTTTTCAGGGCTCAGACAAATTTTCAGGAACATTTTTGTACAGTTCTTTTTGAACTTGTGTTCATAAAGAATAGGTCCAAGGTGCAGATCATTTCTGATGCAAGAGATGAAATCTGTGCCTTATAAAAGTTGCTTTATACAGGGTGTCCAAGAAAATGTGGACTATCCATCTGCTTAGATAAAACACAAAAATAATATAACTAGTTAAAAATTTTGTCTTCAGTACTGATTTATATTTACATGTTAAAGAAATTGTAACATTTTACCAAAACTAACTTTTACACATTAATGCATATATATGTTTTAACATCCTTACAGACTACAAGCTTGCCGGAAAATGCTTGTTTGTTTACAGCTTTTAGGGTAGAGGATGTTAAACATATAAGAATTAAAGTGTAAAAAAACTAAATATTTCAAGGGCACGATTTTAGTATTGTGCTGATTTAACAAAAACATGTTTTGTTAATAATTTGTCACCAAATGTAACAATTAAAAATTTGCTCATGTAATGATCTGGATCTCTCCTCTCAATTTGTACTAATCGTGTTGCCACAAGTATTATTGTCTATTGTTTTTAACTTCCTATGTTATTTTGTGTGTTATCTAAATCGAATGAATTGCCTTCATTTTCCCGAATACTCCACATGTACCTACCAAATTGATAAGAACTCTTACAGCAGCTATATTTAAATTAAAACTTTAATTGAAACAATTTCACCTTACCCTAATGCCTTTTTCACAGGCTTGTTTCACTTAATTTTTTTTGCTAACTGATTGGTTGTCTTGGAGATTTGGTAAACTAAATGCTATGCTATCATAAACTAAAAGCTATGCTTTTAGTTTATGATCTGCTACCTGAAAATTTGTTTTAGGCCTGTTTTGTTAGAGTTATCGAATTGATGTTGCCCCATCGGATTTTCTCACTTTTTTGAGCAGATACGGAAGGTTGGTAAGTGTTGAAATCTGAAATATGATAACCAAAACGTATCTATGTTCAGCTCAAGCGTTTGTTGCTTTGTTAAATTAGGACCAGTTGCAAACTGCAGCGCCAGTTTCTGGTGGTATGGGTATGCATCTCCTACAGAAAATGGGTTGGAAACCTGGTGAAGGATTAGGCAAAGAAAAGACTGGTGCTCTGGAACCTCTATTGTTGGAAGTGAAGTTGGACAAGCGAGGTTTAGTTGCCAATGAGGAAGAGAGTAAACAAAGTGTTAAAAAAAAAATCAAAGGACCAACTGTCAAGAATCTACAAGGAAAACATCCTGTCTCATTGCTTGGCGAATATACGTCAAAGAAGAAAATTGGCGCACCTCAGTACATTTTGGAGTTTGAATGTGGTCCTGATCACAAGAAAAATTTCCTGTTTAAAGTAATCGTTTTATACACTAACAAGGTAGAATAGTTTTTTTTTTTTACAGGTTATAGTTAATGGGGTAGAATACAAACCCAATGTAGCCAGCGCCAATAAAAAAGAAGCTAAGGCTGTAGCAGCTACTATAGCCCTACAACAGATAGGACTTTTACCTTAAACTGTACAATAAGAAAAATATAGTTTATAGTTGATCCATGATGATTTTATTTTGTTAAGGCAAAAGTACCCTTGTCTTGCCAGACATTCAAACTTTTCACTGAATTGAATTTTTAAGGCATTTTTTTTGTTTAATGTTGCAGCAAAATCGAAGACAAGAATACAGATAAAGGCATTCTACACCTAAATCAAAAATTGTACATTTGGAGCATTAAAAATTGGAAAAATACACCGTAATACGCTAAATATTACTTTATTGTAAATGATAAACATAAACCATAGAACTGTTCTCTGAAAATATATAACAGACTCATAGTTTTAGCAATTTAGTAGATCAGATACTAACAACAAATATACATTTTTTGAGAGAAATTGGGTCAACTTTTTGCCAATGGAGTTCTTAATTTTTAATTTATACAGTTGTTTAAAAAAATTGGATTACAAAATAGACCTCTGTTCAGTAATTAGAAATAGGAATACTTTTAGATTTTCAAATTTTCTATCCCAAATGACACTTTCAATTATTAATTAATTTTGAATTGTTGCACATCAAATTTTCATCCAAAGGCCAAACATGAGTGTTGAATTCAACATACTATTTTTAAAATACTATTGATGACTTGAGTCCCACTAGTAGCTTACTGATCTAAATTACTCATACAACTACAACAAGGCGCACGGAGTTTTTTCTCGAAATGGGTTGACCCGCTGACTTGAGAAGCCCACAACCAGACAGTCGTCCTGTTCGTGTTCTGTCACATATTTTATTATGTCTTTTACGGCTAATGAAACTGGCATTCTTTTGATCGCTGCTTCGCGACGCAATTGTTCCGTAACTGCACGTTGCTGCTGCAAGTTTGAAACAACCATGTCCATCAACGCAGTATCTGACAGCGTTATGATGAAAACTTCGGTTCCACTAGCGACCAGACAAAAAAAATGGGCGGACTGTCACCCAGATGGTTATTTACGCGATGTTCTGCATACACAATCTGCTGCCACTGCTAAATTTAACGTTCTCAAAAAACTCGCTCAAAAACAGCTCAACATTAACGTAATTGACTATATCCTCCCTAATTTCACCACAGTCCCATAGACCAGAAACTAAATCCACCGATTGCTTATGCAAATTGCTCAAATATTGGCTTTCATAGAATAGAACAAGTAGCGTAACTGCGTATAACGTCACAACGTGTGATACAAGCGACAATTTCTTTAACTGGACAAAACTAAAACAGCCTTTTATTAAAAATAATTCGGCACACAAATACCGTTTGCCCGTTGTGAATTTATAGAAATAAAATTTACGTTATTGGTCCATTTGTTTATAGTCTCTATTCCGACCCAAAGATTGCTCTGAAATAAAAAGTTCACTTTGAAGCATTCTTTTTCCTATATTTATTAGTTCTCACAGGAGATAATGGATCAAAGTTGCCTTGGTTCATAATGAAAGGTAGCAATTAATATAAACCAAACAATTAACATAATCTAACCAATATTATCTACTTGATGGGCCAAACGACGTCACTGCAGTGGCACTAACGAATTACATTACCGATATAACTATCCTTTTTTATTTACCGTCTCTTACTTTTATCACCTATGATGATGAGAAGGGTGTTGGATGGTTTTGGTTTTTTTGTTCATCTGATACGCTGACATCGATGTCAGAAAGAAAGGCTGATATGTCAGTTTTGTTTGTATTTCGTTGAGCCCAGCAGTGCATATATGTGCACTGAGAAATTGTCTGTGGAAGTGACAGGTCTTGACAAGTGGTGGTAACTGATGTGACTAATTTTAATAATCAGTTTTGTTTTATTTTGCTTATGTCTTTTTAATTTTTACTCTTGGCAAATATTTGTCTTTGTTTATCTGTTAAATAACGGTGGTACTAAAATGTTTTCCGATATTGATTAATTTTTCCTTAATTCCATTGTTTCTAAATCGAAATGGAGCCAAGCTCTTCCAATATATCGAAATTAAAACAATATTCGGAAGCAATCGAGTTAAATGATTTTATAGATTTTTTAATTTCGATAGATGTTTTGGGTAAAAAGGATTATTATGGAGTTTGGGTTCAGGTACGCAATTAAAGACTTATTTTAGCAATCAATTCAATCATTTTCCATTTTAGCCCGAAAGGAACAGACTAAACGAAATTTTTAATATTGTAGTCACAAATGGAAAAAAACATTTTGATCTGGTTTTGGAATATTTAGTTAAAAGATACCCAAACATTGAAGAAATTAAGGAAGATGAAAGGCGTTTTAGAATATCATCAGTAAGAGGCAGTTTTCCAAAGTTGCCCCCAAATTATGTCAGGAGAGAGACTTTGGTAAGTTGAGAAAATGATGAGTGTTTATTATAACGATTTATTTACCAGTGTTTCATTAATTCTTTTGTAAATGGAGAGCCCAAAAATATGCTTCCTCTTGATAAATTAATTGAATAACTATTTCTTTTAATGCGGCATCAGGAATGGATTCAATTGGTAATTACCTATTTAATTGAGTAGTTTGTTTATTTAATTCTTACGAAACTATAAAGGTTTAAATACTTTCTAAACATGTTTGTGTTGATTATAACATTATTTCTTTGATAGTCAAAACATGTAAAATCAGTATTGGAGAATATCACCTGGAATAAGAAGTTGGTAGTCTATGGTATGATGGGATATGGAAAATCATGCCTTGTGAATGAAGTGTTGAATGACAAAATTCTCCGTAAATACTTTGACAACAATGTCTTTTGGGTGAATTTGGGAGAGTATCACAACAGCAACAATGTTTTACAAACAATGTGGAAGTAAGAACAATACATTTTTTATGATAAAATATCTAATGAATTAAATTTTTAAGGCTGTATTGTAGCGCATGCAATAGTTCCAACAAGATTCACTGCCCTGATGATGTACAAATTTTAAAAGAGCATTTAATTAACATTTTCCTTGAAGAGAGACTGAACAATGCCCTTATAATTTTAGATGATGTTTGTAGCAGTGAAGTGCTTAAACTTTTTGATATTGGCTGTAGGACTGTGGTCACAACTCAAGATAAAAATATTCTTGGTAGAGAAGATGCTCACTTTGTGGAGGTATACAGAATAATGATCAATTAGCATAACATTTCATTTATTTTTTTTAGGTTAAGACTGGTTTTTCCTTAAATGAAGCAATGAACTTATTTAGAATATCATTGGGTACAGATAAAGATCTCCCTGTAGGTGCTGAAGAAGTGTATTACATATGCAAAGGTCATCCTACCTTAATAGCTTTAATAGGATCCTATTTAAGTGATAACAGAGATCATGCATGTGGAAGCAAGGATCTAATTTGGGGGTATATTGAAACAATGTTTCGTAAAGGTGAATATCGATTAAATGAGTTTGATGAACAAGTCCAAATACCAAATGAAATGATTAAGAAATGTGTAAATCAGCTGCTTTCAAAAAATGCAAAGCTCAAATCTCGCTACGAAGACTTGGCCATATTCCTACAAGATGTCAACATTCCCCCAGAAGTGCTGGAAATACTTTGGGACACTGACCCGTCAGATGTACGCAATACCATGAACAAATTTGCTGAGAAATCTCTTGTGGTACCTTTCTATCATTATGATCTCCAAAGGTTTATATATGGTGTCCATGACATTTATTTGAACTACCTCAAAGAAGAAGCAAAAGATAAGCTCACTGACATTCACAGGCGGTTGATCTTAGGCTATGACAAATTAACCAATGGAAATTACGCTTTCCTTCCTAATGATAACTATTCACTACATTTTATTGGTTATCATCTGTATCATGCGAAGCACTATGATAGGTTTAACATTTATTTTGACTTGAAGTTCATTGAAGCCAAGCTGAAAACAGTAGGCAAGGAGGATCTGCTTCGGGACATGGAGAAATATGAAAAGTTTATCACCAAAGAGGTAAGTTTTATTATATTTTTTGCCAAATGTTAACTCAAACAATAATCATTAATCTGTAGTATTCGCTGTATAACTCTTTCTGCAAATTTTGTTTGTTAAACCATTGTTTATGCTGGAACTCTCGATGGACAATATGTATCTTTTATTTTAAAAACAAATTAATTTTATACTGCAAATAATTAAAAATTAAAAGAATATAATTAGTTACTGTTACGAATGGTGTCGTGGAGGCAAACATATTTTTTTTTTGTTGGGAACTGAAAATCTCAGTCAAGTCTGTCACAAACATCAAAATGTTAACTCAACTTCTTATCATATTTGAAGTTATTATTATTTACATATTCTGGGTTCCAGTATAATTTTCTCGAAACATCCTTTAGGTATTTGTTAGAAATAAATGATGATTTTAAGGAGAAATTCCCAAATATTCATTTTCAAAAGTGTTAACAAACTAAAATAAATTTAATGTTTCAGAATGAGGTGCTCAAACACAATTTATTGGAATATAAGGAATTTATCAAGAAACTGGGCGCGAATCTGTTTAATTTCCCGAAAACAGACATTATCCAATATGCCCTGCAGGAGGACAAAAACAATTATGTTTTTAAGGTTGCGTTGGATGCTGCCAAAGAATCCTCCGAGTTGTATTTTGAATTTCAGTGAGTTTTCTAATCATCGAAAAGCTTAAGTGAGCGTACGTTATTTCCATTTTTTTTAAGGCGACCTGTTGGTGATTTTGGTTATTCGCAAATAATTCAAGTCAAAGACGACGTTACTTGCGCTTGTTTCGTAGATACGCCCCAGCACATTTTGGTCGGAACTGCTAACGGTAAAATAAAGGTTCGACTAGAATTTTCAGTTATATGTTTTTGTTTACACCCTCCTTTTAGCTATTTTTTGAGCAGTATGAGAAAGAAATATCGAGTTTTGTGGGGCACACTGGTTTAGTAAAGAGTTTAGTAGTCAGCCCGGATCAAAGTCACTTTTTATCTATCGGCGAGGATGGTTTGGTTTTCTTGTGGAAGTTCTCGGCCGACAAGAAAAGAAATAGCATGGATCCAGCTTTGCCAGGTTTGTTTTTTAAGCTAAGGAAAAAATTATGTTAAAAATGAGAGGGAACTTGAACAAAATTTTAATTTGAAAAATATTGCTTATAAAAGTAAGTTTATACTATTAAAAGAACCACAGTTCACACAAAAAAAATAATTCTATGGTTTTATGAAACAAATATAAGCAATTAAAAATTGTAAAATTTAAATCCTCTTTGAAACGCGCTGTCATTGTGAGGTCAATTTGCTGCTTAGACTATGTGCCAGCTGGACGGTAACATGAAGAGGTCATTAGAGAACGACTACGCATTAGTCTTGGTAGTTTTAATTTTAATTTTAATCTTGATCCTGTTTCTTGCTTTTGTTATCTTGTCTTTAGTACCAAAAAGAAAGTGTTGAAAATGCCCGAAGCCGATGGTGACATCTTACATACAAAACACCGAAAGTTTTTCTTTTGCTGGGTTTCGAGGTGTTAAAGCTAAAAAGTATGTTCATAGAAAATTTTGTCAATAGTTTTAAACCAATATAATATTGTAATTGTAATTTTGAGATTAAAAACAATGATAATATCATTAAGGAACCGGTAGCATGAGCCAATTTTATGAACAACTTTTTTATAGAAGCTCCAAATAAAATATTTGAAAAAATTAAGAAGTCATCTAAAACGCACAAAAATTCATTTCTAGATGTAATTTAAAGTTTCCCTGAAAGCATGTACATTGGACCATTCTCTCAAGAGTGTTGTTGTGCCAAATAAAATATTTGAAAAAATTAAGAAGTCATCTAAAATGCACAAAAATTCATTTCTAGATGTAATTGAAAGTTTTGATAATTTAAAGTAATCTTTTATTTATTAAGGTTTGTTAAAACTGTTGTATAAATTTTTAATGTGATCTACATTGTGTACCTAATTTTCACCTACTTGACTTGATTGTATTCTAAGTATGTGGGATAATAAAGATATTATTATTATTATTAATCAATTTAAAGTCTTCTAGTTTTTAAAATTCAAATGGTATATCAAATAAAGTGTAAATTATTCAACAAAAAAAACAAAAAGGATTTTTTTTAACAATAATAGAAACCTAAATACTGATTTTAAAGTATATTGGAATTGATAACTAATGGTGTTCCTTATTTTATATAGATCAGGAAGTCAGTCATTCTTCTGGAGACTGAAATAGGATGGGTGCAAGTTCGAAGAGTTTGCAGGGTTAATAAAAAGTTTATTTGACGTTTTACGGGTTAAATTCAAACACGATGGCATGATTTGAAATATTGTTTTTGTGATGTTTCCATTATTACCATGTAAAACGTAGTAAGCGCGAATACAAACTTGCGTAAACACACTTTACACGAGCCAAAAATAAACGTAAATCATATAATTCTCGGCCTATAACCTGAAAATAACACTATAAGATGCCGTATAGTTCGAAAAGCAGCGGTATGACGACGTCACGATCACGAGCGCGTTTAGTGTCGTTTAAAAGGAATTGGGTTTTGATATTTGGTATGCGTTATTTCTAACAAATATATTAAAGAAATAAAAAAAATGTTCAAGTTCCCTATTAGTGACTACAAAGTAGTAAATTTAGCTTTTCCGAAAAGTTTATTATTGATTATGACCTTCTCTTGTTTGTTTGTTTTTTTTTTGGATGAAGGCAGGGTGGATATCTTTTTTTTAGTATCTCCCAAAACTACCCAGAAAGATTGGCAGGACATGTTTACACCAGAACGGGGTCAAATTAAACCAAAACGGCGTTTCGAATTGGAAAAATTTGGCTCGGATGTATTAGTTTCCGCGAATTTTTCAATTAATTTCCCGAAGTGTAATCGCATAGTGACCGGATCGCAGAAGGGCAATTGCTTAGTGTGGGACGTGGACTCGCCCAAAGTGCTGGCCAGTACGGGTGGCAGAGGTTACGAGACCTCTTGCGTTTATTTGTGCGATAATTATTTAATGTTCTCATATGAGGATTTGCTCATCACATATGAAATAATTGAAGTAAATACCGAAATTAAGCTCACCTTTAAAAGTTCGCTGTATAACAGGGAAAAAATCAACTTTTTCTTTATTAAGAATGAGGAAATTGTGGTGGTAAGCGAATCAATAATCAACTTGTGGAGGCACGACTGCAAGCAGTACTCATATAAGGTGGACCCGGAATGGGGAAAAAACGTTTGCGCAGCACTGACAGATGATGGAGCGCATTTGGTTATAAGCACCAACCAACACGCTATCTATTTTTGGGACGTCGAAAAGCGTAAAACCGTTCGAATGTTTGAGAAAGGATCGGTGAAGTTTTTGGACACAATTTACGACGAAAACAGCTCATTTCACATGCTCCTCATTGGTTCTGATCGGAAGACACTGCAACAGTGCCACATACAGCCATGCGAGAAGGAACCCAACACCCATAACTGCTCCAAATTTGTACCATATTGGAAGAAAAAGCAACCATTTATTCCACTTGTGTGCGCCAATGAGAATAAAATTGAAATTCTACATGGGTACACTGTAGTATCAGAAATCGGGAACATACCAAGTGAGGTAAGTGTATTAAATTTTAGCCCAACTTAATTTTTTAAAAAAAGGACCTCAATAAAATGTCAATATCGAAGAGTACAATATTTCCCATTGATTTAAGGTTTTAGTTAGTTGTGCATATTTTTAGTAGAATGTTCAATCCAAAACCTGTTAAATTTGATTGCCCATATCGCTATTAGGTAATTCAGTGACCCTGCTACTGCCTTTCGGATGACTATGATATTTTCTTAGAAATTGAAATGAACTTCCGCACATCCTCTCCATTTTACCTACTAAACTGCACCTTTACGCCATTTTCTTTTTAAACAGCTATATCCACATACTTAACACATTGCTTAAAAATGAGATTATTTTTTATAATTGCTACATAAGTTCCATATTCTGTTTGACTTACTTTTCGAATAATGACGATCGATTTTGGTTTTTGTTACATTTTTGTGATTTTAAGAGATTTCTGGGATGATTCTAGATTTTTTTTAATAATAGTTCCTCGACTTTTTTGGAACGAAAATCATTAGAAAGTGACAAGTATTATCAGCTATGGATAAAACTTTATTTGGTCTAGACTGTAGTAGTTGTAGTTTGTATCTCCTCGGGAGGAGATTAAACATAATATAGGATTTAGGAATTATGCAAGCTGATTGATTATATATTAATTCGCACTGCTAAGTATGTAAGGGAGATACGTCCGTCAGATCCTCAAGTTAAGTTTATTTATTCTACACTGTGGTAGTCAAAGTTTGTATCACTCTTGGGAGTCAAACTGCTAAGTAAGTAAGGGAGGCACATTCTTCAGATCCTCTAGTCAGAGGGTATTGGGGAACAGTTTTAAGTACTTGATTATTCTTCCCAATAGATGGAATGCACATCCCTCTCTTCAAATCACTCAACCCCTGTCATCAACCTCTATGAGAGAGTTTCCTGTGCTAGCTTCTCACTAACGGCTGTACTAAAGCTTGCAAGGGGCAAGAAATGTTGCCCAGTGGTATGGGCGGTCAACTGATAGATTGTTGCATTTTCTGCAAATTTTTACTGGTTTGTACTTTTTCTTGCCTGCAAGTTGTATTTGTGGAAACAAATCTACTGACTTTGTGTCACCAACCCACCAAATGGCAACGTTATGAATTACACACGAAAAATGTGACTAGGGGCGAAGGGACGGTATATATGTTTTAATTGTTGTTTAATTTAATAGTCTAAATCTAACATAAGAAGTGACCCGGAGTTTTGATTAACTGCGTGTTGAGTGCCATTATTGTTGTAATTATCAATATATGAACAATATTGTAATGCCACTGTGTTAAATATCAAGTGGTGGGTGGTGCGTTGAGTAACCTTCACCACTTGCCTTGAATTCTATAGCTTCGTCTAGTTCGTTTCCCAAAACCAGAGTGGATTATTAATAGTCTAAAACCGACATAGGCAAATCTTTAAATACTTTCTTAAACAACTTACACCTTTTAATTTCCCGTTTCTTAAGCAGGTAACTTACGCATGTTTTTCAACGTGCGGCAACTACGTCGTGTACGGTCTATCCAACGGTGATATACGTGTCTTCAACATAAAAACAAAGACTGACCGCCCTCTCAAAAACCTCCCCCGAAGGGGAAAAATTAAGTACTTGGAGTGTTTTCCGTACACGATGCTCGACAATCCCGCGGAATACAATTTCAACAGTGACGTCGTCGGGATGAATTCCATACTGGCAGTATGTCAAGACGACTTCATTACCGTTCACGCGGACCACAATTTGTACTCGTTAAAGGTTCGAGAGCCGATGGTGCTCGTAAAGCCTCCGAATATTATAATCGTAAATAAGAATTGCCGCGTTCACTTGTGGAATGTGCAAACTAATCGATTAGTAGAGTTCAGCAGCGATATCGACAATTATGGCATCGAAACGACGTTAGTGTCGGCAGCGTTCTGCCCTGCAAAAGGTTTACTGGCTGTATGCTTTAAGGAAGTGCGTGGCAATTTCTTAAACGTCGTTCGTATGGATGAAGTTTCGCTAAAGATAGCTGTACTGCGACACATAACATTGGAATCCGTCGCTACATATTCGAAGTTTTCAAACGACGGCTGTCTCTTAGCGGTCAGCTTGCAGTCGGGGGTAATTAACATATGGAGCCTTCAAAATGACTATAAGCTGACCATGCTCGATCTGCACAGCGACTTAGTGGAACAGCTACTATTTTCTCCCAGCATCGAACCAATTTTGGTTAGTTTGAGCGACGAGGTTGCGTGGTGGAACTTGACGACGCTTAAAGAAGCACCGAAGATCGATAAGGGAAAACCCAAAAGGTAAGATTCATTTAGTGTCGTCTCAATACCAACCTTCTCTCGTTAAGTTAAGCTACTACCTACCGAATAAGATTAATTAATCGTTAATTTTAAAAATTGACGGAATCTCGTTTTTTGTTGCAGTATTGAGTTATTAGATAACCCTTTGCAAAGTCTGGGTAATCTAAGTATTAGCTTCTCGTATGACAGGCCTTTCGTTGGAGGGTGTGTCAATTTATTGGCCTGCGTCCGGTTCCGTTCGAAGGCAAAGTTTATCTCTGCTTCCAACGATTTCAATTCCTTCTTAGTATTAGACGAAAAGGGGAAGATTTATATTATTGAAGTCGTCAAACCCAATTACCTGAGCTAATAATTGTTGAATTTATTTTTTTTCTCTTTGTTTAACGTTTTTGGGTTTTTTATTCGAATCTTTTTAAATCGATTCCAGCGACCGTCTGATAGGTGGTTAATGCTTTATAGTGGGGCCTGATTTCCTGTGATAATTGCTCCGTTTGATGTTTTGAGTTGAAAAATCTTGGCGAGCATTTTTACCAAACACTATTTATAGACGGATTTGTATGTATTTTACATTAAATACATATTTTTTTAAAAATAAGAATTTAAAGATACATCATTTTGCTCTTACTCAGCTTCATTGGGGTTAGAATATCGCCAAATGTGCTCAATTTTTGTATATTTGTACATTTTTATTGAATGTAAGACCAATTTGGTGCAACGATCAAACAATATGTGCAACGATTCGTGACCCCAGTATGTGATTATTAATATTCTAGTGATCTTATAGTTAAGATTAAAAGTCTCAAGAGTCAACGATATTAACATTTTTTCGTCTTTTTTACGAAAGTAGTCCAATTGTGCGACCGTATCTGAAATAAATCGCTATAGCTGCATTAAAAATATACAGTGTACTGAAACTTGACCTAAAACCCCATCAGTGAATATGTAGCGAATCGATTTCAAGAAAATCTTTATCACTTGTGCATTTTACGTAAGTAAGATCTTCGCTGCATATGTTTTTTAGTTGAGGATTTTTTTTCTGAACTGTAGTTTAGAAGTAATTTAAATTTTAAAAAATTAAATAAAAAAAAATTAAAAAAATAAATAAATAAAAAGGTTAAAAAAGCTTTTTTTTCAACTTTTTATTTATTTTATGTCAGGCTATTCCTCATTCTATTCTAGAATAGGATAATTAAACTTGGAATTGTCGGAAATTATTCCTTTTTTGTTTTATCCTAATTCCAAGCGGGGACTTGAATGTTGATAAAATAAATTTGTTGAAATCGTGCAATGCTGTCAACATTTGCTAGATGTTTTTAGGTCAAATTTAACAGACTGTATGTGTACGCCTTTCCAGTGAGCCACTATAGCTCAATTATGGTGTTCTTTTTTCAGTGGCTTTTTATATTACCTATAGAAAAATTTTGATGCATTCGTACCCATTTATTTTGGAGGACATTGGTACACAATTTGATCTAGATTTAATATAGTTGGCTTGGGTCTGCGTAAGACAAATTTTGTTTCTAGGCAATGCGCAACGAAGTGGGACTTTCTTTCTACATATACGCGGTATCACCAAAGAAATTCCAATTCTAAAAAAGCGTCTGAATTTATTAGACATTGGTAATTCTTTAACTCCTTCATTGTTAATGTACTTAAATTGATTTAACTCGAACTTTATCTGCATTTGGCGGATTTGAATAATGTCCCATTTTGTTGCGATTATAGTTAATTGTCGTTTTTATATATTTCTTTGTTGTTTATTATGTTATTGTTTATGTTACTTTTGGATAATATGACTCTATTTTGCCTATAATTTAATTTTTGAAGATGTTAGCATTCCTGCATATTTCAATAAATTAAATTATCGAATTCTTCAAAATTATTTTATCTGACACACATTTTTCAATTTTGTCCATTTTGTCCTTTTTTTTTA
The DNA here is from genome assembly GCF_029955315.1 of Cylas formicarius. Lineage (NCBI taxonomy): Eukaryota > Metazoa > Arthropoda > Insecta > Coleoptera > Brentidae > Cylas > Cylas formicarius. The sequence goes on from NW_026844334.1 coordinate 15,961,004, forward strand.
ATTTAAAATGATTGATTATGCCAAACGGCACCACCCAGTGCCACATTTTTTAGAAAGTAACATTCTTGTAACAACTTGTTACCGTCCTGAAGCTTATAGGGTTATATTTTTTGTCTTTTAGGTATTGAAAAAATGTAACGATAAGCTTCCATTAAATTTAATTCAATTTATTATAAAATAAATGAATTATTTATTCCTTATATAATTGTCCCGTACCAAAATGTTGTTTTACCTTGTTGGGGTCGATTTGCGTGGCCCAGTCTTATAAATAGCTCCATTTTTTAGTGATTATTTATTAATTTTTAGTTTCAGCTCAATATTTTTTATATATTATATATTTTGTATATTGAAAATCAGTAATTAAAAGGTTATTATAGAAATTCGATTCGTATTTATTTAACCGAACTTAGGAATAGGAACAGACATAAAACAAAAATTGTTATACATTTACTCCATAAATTGTACATATGTCTAGCCTATGGTACAATATCACATTTTAAAGAGTGGGCTACAAATTAATCGAATGTGGTTCGTATTCAAGAGCACTTTTTGCGTTTCAGTGATGGAATTTTCTTGAAGGAGCAGGAGAAATCAATGCGGTAGCGTTAGGAACGCCATCTCCACCTCTAAATAAAACAATAAGGGTTTCCCGGTAGATTGAAACTTAAAAATGATATTCAAAGTATCCTTAAAAGTACGAAACTGCACATTCCCAACAAATTATGACACATGAAGTAGACTAAGCACTTCAGAAGTCTAACGTTATTTTTGGCAATTATTTAGAATTAGAATTTGCTAAAGCTATCTGATATACATTACCCTATAGGATAAACCCAATGACAGTTTTTTTTTTGTAAATATATTTGTCTAATTTCCTAACAAAGATATATTTGTATATGTATAAATAATTTTTACAAATTTTACAAACTATCAAAAAAAACTTCCCGACATTTTCTCTATCGTTATTTAAGAGTGACATGAAAATGATTGTTTTGTGATAGCGAAATTTTAGAATTCCTGCAGACATGGATTTGGCTAAATTTCCTCGTGAAATTGTTTGTTTAAAATAAATCTCTTGTGTGTTAGAGCCATCGTCGTAAAGTTTGGCACCATTTAGTCGTCAGAAGAAAAAATAAGAACTTTGGAAACACTGCCGTGTAACACTCAGGCGTCAGACAGATATCTCGCATCGGTTTGACTTTACGCACAATAAATATCATAAAGCAAAAAAAAAAAAAAACAGAGGACCCGTTTAATTGCGACACATAAATTTTACTTAGTCTCTGAAACAATTATTATCTTTAAAATGGGAGACGCGGATACACGGTGATACATTTACAATCTGTCTACCACGATCAGTTAAACACATTTATAAATATCGATTTAGATTTTAGAATGTTTAACACGTTTCTCTTGGGTAAATAGTTGGCTCAGCTACGTGTCCAATTATTTAAACCAACTACTAACCTTTCCAATTTTATTTGTATTTGCTACTACAACGATTACGTTCTCTAGTTCCGCGTAATACTTATCACACCATCTCGTACTGATGCCTCTGGATACAGTTCACGTCATTGCCCTTGCTGTTCGCCACTACTGGAATGGTCATCGATGACTGATAATTCCTAGAATGGTGCTTGAAAAGCGCTACTTGTTGAGGTTGTTGACCCTGGAATGGCATTTGATCGTTCGCCTCATTGTAATGCTGGTACTGAACCCGAGGTTGGATCGGTTTTTGTTGCGTCACGTCGCCGTTGCTGAATTTACAAAATACGGGTTTAAATAGGATATTTTCTTACATTCCATAAATCCACTAAAGTACACCTTATCAGCAGCAAGCGAATCTACGGACCTACCACATATCTCAGTATCATGTCGATGGCGAAACATGCAATGGCAACACATAAATCCAAAATTTTAAATACTTTCTTCCATGCAATAAAATTTTAATAATACCTTATTACGAACGAGATTCTTTTGTACATTTCTGAAAGGGTGTACAGCAAACCAGGACACTTTTTTGTGTCCAAATTTGTCATAGATAATCAATCCTATTTTAATTTTTAATGTTAAATACCATAATCCAAGAACTTTTATGAAATGGATATACAATGACTAGAAATATATTTTCAAAATGTGCACCACCATATTACAGTTTTTAAATTTAATTTTTTGCTTCATTTCCGCAAGGTCCGAGAGAAAAACTTATCAAGCTGAATACGTAAAATGAATTCTGCAAAAATAAACCAATTTTTGCTGTCCAGATGTATTTAAATAATCCTTTTTACTACTCATTTTTAAACATTACCAAAAAAGTACTAAATTTTGCAGACACCGGGATGGTAATTTCGAAAGTAATGCCCAGTATTCTTTTCAGTTTCTAAGAAATTGGGACACCCGATGCATATGTGCAGAATCCACCGAAATTTTAGCTTACTGGTTGTTAACAGTTACGTTCTTTATTTATTGCCAACTCTACAAACTACTAAATCAAGCATTGCCTATGTCTTATAAACATGCTCGCAAAGTGCTACGCTTTGTAGCAAAACTAACCTTAGATCAGGTACTTGTTTTACGACAGAGACAATCTTGTGACTGGCTGACGAGTGGATAACTTCTTGGCTATAATCCGGAAATGAGGAGTTGCCAGTGTGATGTTTGGAGTATGGTTTCAGGGGACTGCCGCACTGATTGTAACTAGGATACTGTCTTAAGGCCGCTGGAGGGTAAGCGGCCGGCACTTGACCATAAAGCGGACTGATGGCTTGGTACTGCAGCGCGGAAGGATAAGTCGCGGGCACGCAGGTCGCCCGAGAACCCTGAGACATATAGTTCGGATGACCGTACGCCACTTGCCGATATACGACTTGCTGCTGTTGTTGTTGCGGCGGTGATTCCTGGAACAGGGACACGCCGTACGATTGGTGGATAACACTCTGGGACACCTGCGTTACGTTGTGGTACGGTTTTTCGTGATACGTGCCCCTGCCAAATTCGTTAATCAGAGCTTCCGTATGCTTCACGTCCATGACCTGATGACGTAGTTTCGGTGTGTTGGGTAGCGACCTCGAGCCAGCCGAAGCAGTTTCCCAATCTTTCAACAGAGCCCGAATACGAAAATTTTCCGCTATTTGCTCACTTTCCGATTCCGAATTGTAGTCCGGTCCCTGTGGGGGAGGGTAATATCGTATAGAGTTCTCCTGTCGATGTACCCTTTTTACGACATAATCCAGTATTTCACTTTTTAAATTTTATGAAGGTCTAACCGCAGGCCTACCTCGCTTGGGTTTCTCCTTCTAAACCGCAATAATTAGATCCGCAATTCCACAATGACGTTCCAGAACCGTACTTCGGTATTTCGTGCATACAAATGCTGAAAGCTGCCTGATTTGTGTAGTTTCATCGGTGAGATTCCTCAATGATTAATAGTTCATTCAGTGCAAAATCCATTTTTACTTTCAAATTTTTATTATAAATATAAATGAAAGAATATTTATGAAAAAAAAGTTATTCTACATCAAAATAATCACTATTCAACTTGAAATCGAGCTACCTCAAGTAGGGACCGTTTTAAAACATTTTAGTCCAAGCAAATACAACAGTCCGCACATCACAGTTTCTGTCTTAAATACGACACTAGCTTGTGATAGACGTTATGAAAAGAATAGACCATTCCGATTAACAACAGGCAGATCTTAAACTCATTCCGAAGTCAAAGCCATAAAAGGTTGTAAAAACGGTATATTGTTTGGTGAACTTTACCGGAGATTATTTCCGTTTACTACACGAATTGTGGAGGACGTAAATGAAAATATACCTCTATCTTTTATAGAAAATATGAATTTTCCAATATCCAATAAAGACATGTAATTTCCGTAGTTGAAAATATATAGTGTTGCCAAAAGGTAAGCGAGTGTATGTATCTGGAAATAACCTTTTTGGTTAGTATGGTCTATTTATAATATAGCCGCCAGAGGGTGTAAAAACTGGAGTTTTTCTAAATTGTAAAATACAATAGAATGTTTATTCCATTCCGTGCAACTTTGGTTCCTAAATCTTCAAATAAGGTGGGAGGCAAATATATATATTTTTTAAATGCGCATTATCTTGCCCTGTGAAAACGAGTTACCATTAACATTACGCACTTTGCCAACCGCATTAAAAACTTAATATAAATTGCAGCGATATCTCTCGGTCCCATGTAATGAACCGCTTGTACTTTTTTTAGTCACCCTGTATCGAATAAAGTTTAATTAAACTTGTAGATATCTGTAACCGTATAGCTAACTAGATATTTAGAGGCATGCATGCTGTGAGGACATTCAATGACGTTCGCCAATCGGCAAATTTGATTTTGTATATGGAATTTTATAATTAACCAAAGATATGCTTTTTTAAAATTGTTTCGAATCATCGAGTAATATGCCATTTTCTAGTAAAAAATTTTAAAGACATTTTTTTTGGGGTTGTTTAGTTACAAACAACACCGGATTTTCTTTTGAAAGTAAGGAAAACAGCGGAATTTACTTGTACTTTTAATAATTTTTTCAAATAACAAAAGCGCATATTTGAGATATATACTTACATTTTCGATTTTTTCGTCTAACATCCTGAAGAAATCTTGCTGACTAGTTGAAATTTCTCTGAAACGCAATAATAACCGAAAATCAGGTTCTTCAAATGACAAGTCAATAGCTTGTTGAAAAAAATTAAGCAGGCATAAGTGCCTCAGTTATATATCAAACGATTAAATTGTTTTTAGTACTAATATAGTATACGCATAGTCCAAAACAACCCGCGAACTTAAGGCTTGAATTGCACTTATACTAAAAATAAACCACAATATTGGAAAACGGAATGCGAAAATAGAATTTATGTTTTATTAATAATTTAGGCTGCTTAATCGTTTCTTTTCAATAGTTCTGGTTATACCAAAGAGCTCCATTCTAACGAGAGGCGCCAACCCAGATTTCTATGCACATGAAGTGTCGGGGAGACTTTCTTAGTTTTTTGATTATGACCTATTATTTTATTTTTATATAATATTTTTTAGATTACGCCGGAAACTACGTGTGCTTATCGAGGGTGTCATTTTCATGCATGGGTATTAGTCTCTTTGCATTAGTGAAAACCGAAGCTTATTGGAAATTTAGGAATGTAATGAACATATAATAATTGCTTGAGTGATATCCTCTAGAACTTACATCATATTATTTAATAGAGTAATTTAAATAGTGTGTGTAAATAGTAGCATCTCTGAGACATATTATATTACAGACCCCAATTTGTTAAAAAAAAATCCAATTGTAAAAATAAAAAAAAAAACACCCGAGCATATCGAGAGAGAGAACGGTTTTATTTTTTCTGGACATTATTTAAAAACGGATTACACTTTTTCCGTTCTATTCAGGGATGTCAAAATTTTTGTATGTTTCTAATCAAATTACTGAAAAGAGCTTCGCTTGCGGAAAATTCCACGTTGATACATTAATTTGGTACTCACATATGCGCTAGTAGTGGCCCCCCTGGAGGTTTAAGTAACTTTTTTTGGCTATCGCAGTCTTCTTGGTTCTCGCTGTTTTCGATTTCGTTTTCTATACCGTCTTCCTCTTCCGATTCCGTCTTCTCGGGCGTGGCTGCAACAAACGCGTTACCTTCATACGTCAAAATATAGATGGGCAAAGCACCGCACGACGAGAATCACCTGACTTTTTGGAACTGCGTTTTGACTTGGATTTTCGTGGATATATGGTGATTTTGCTGTGTCCGCAGCCCATCTTGGTGCCCTTTTTGAGAGTTCGTTTAGCAATCACATGACTTCGTGTGGACAAAGACTTCGTCATCAGCCATTAGCCGACTTATGTCCACAAACTCGAAGATAATCGGTGCGACGTCTGCAACAACCCACGAAAGTCTGAAACGTTTGGAAATTTATGGGCAATGAAAGATGTACGTACGAACTAAACCGTGGCGACTTCAAGACTGGTCGAAGTATTCTAAAGGGTGGTAAAATAAAATTTCGATCAGGTGATACTCAAATATTTACCCGGGCTCGATTTTCAATTAGAGACGGCCGCGGTCTTAATTTCAATTTCGTTAATTAGACGCCTTATTAGAAAATTAGCTGGCGTTATTCTAATTATAGTTGCAATGATCTGTGAGTGTTTTATAATAAGTGATTCTGTAAGTGAAACTGTAATGAATCGACATAAAATATTGAAGGTAAAAATATCTGATCTTGATATGTGCCCGCCTAAACGACTGCCGTATGTGGATTTTTGTTTGCACTATAAATAAATTCCTTAGAAAAAATAGTTGGACGCACGCGATTAAAATCAGAGAAAAAAATTTAGTCTCCTTCAAGCAATCTTTATTAATTTGGAAATAGGAGAATTTCAATTCTCAGAAGGGTGATACAGCGAGTCTCATCACTTTGTCTGTTTTATCTTTGCTGTTTTTTATATTTGACAGTTTTTCCATTTAGATATTTTAGATATTATTAGGCGAACAAAAATATGGCGGCCGAAACGGATTATAAATAGAACATGTTTTTATTAACTTTTATACCCTTTACGCAATGACAAAAAGGGCACTTTAGCGAAAAATATTTTAAAGCAATTTCAGTGTAAGAGTTTTAGATTAACAAATTTGTTTAGGTATATAAGTCGTAACGTCGTAACGTAGGATAAGCTGACTGATCGTATTTAGGAATGGGGATGTCGGAATGCTTAGTTAACCACCCACCTCTAGTGTAAATCTATAGAAAGCTAGAAGATTTCAGTTAACGAAAAACTGCAAACAGAAAAACAAAATTGATTTGCTTATTCGACGTTAGATGAATTTTAAATTTTATTTTATATCCGATCAATCAAAATCATTTATCAACAGAGCGACAATCCTTAGCGCAGCTGATTTCGGCGTCCGACATTCAAATAAAGTTTATTTGAAATTTAATTACCTGTTTCTGATGCGAATATTCAGGTGTGTGTGCAGAAAAAAAAGATATATGATGTAAATATGTTTAGACTTTCTTAAAATGCTTTCTTTTGAATTTTTATAAAAAAAAATAACACCGATACCTATAGAGAATGAAAAATTGTATGGGCCTCTAGGTTAATTTCTTAGTGTCACAAAGACATGCAAAGAGCATTGAATCAAGGAGAGGGACGAGAAATGATACGCTGCCCGAATTTTCGTGTTGCGACGTAGGTGATGATATAGGTAGATAATATGTACGAGGTCCGAGTTAAATATTAAAAAAAGTAAAGTTATGCTTAACCAAATAGGGTACAACAGCCATTTTCTAAATCATATATATGTATGCCGAGATAGAGGTACTTTTGAAGCCAACATGAAACCATTTTGAGGGGGACCATTCAATATGCGCATGCGCAAGTCAATTGATAACTCGCTTTCAACTAATAACACCTGTTCTTTTAAACCATCCAATAAAACCTTACGACGTTCAACAATCACCATGGACGCTAATAGTTCATCAATAACACTTTTCGGTTTGTATGTTTATTTAGTTAAAATATGACAGATCCATTAAATTTTCAGGAAAAGAAGGCAAGTTAAGCGGATGGAGATCATTGTTTTGAAAGAAAATTGGTGCAGGTTTGATATTATCTAATAGCTATATCTCTGATGATCCCCTTGTAAGCGGTAGCAGGACGCACATATGTTTTAAAAAATATATTGATGCTGGTAGTTACTGCGACGCCGAGTTGCGGGAGGTTTGCGAATATTAACAAATGCCTGTGAAAATTTTCCTTCTCAATATTTAGTGTCTCTAAAATTCGTCAATATAAGATTAAATAAGAGAAAGAGATTCTTACAAATCTGATGGAAGCACCGGCAAAAAAGAAGTTGTTACATTTAAACACCATCTGTTACAAAGTTGAGTGCTGTTTTTACTCGGATTTTTGTCTTTTATGTTTCTCATCAGAAACAAGCTCGTGCGTATCACGTAGGTTAGTTTATTTTCGCTTTAAACAGGTATTTCTAAACAAAAATGTCCAGTATAGACCACCGCGCGAGGGCTATTAAAGCAGTCATATGCTAGTGACATATTCAATCAACGGTGACGTCATCGCTTACGTCAAATCGAACCCACCGAGTGCTAACCGTGTCATGGTCACCAGAACAGAAAAATTTTTGTGGCTCACACGTTATTCGACTGGGATAAGCTGAGTGCGACATACCTGATACGTCGGCATTGCGTTTTCTATCGTAAAAAAATTAACACAGTTTTCGCACATCAGCACTCGTGTCGCAGTTACCCTCGACGATGTTTTTGTTTATTGTTTTCGCTGGCGTTTTGGAATCCGGCCAGCGGCACCTGCGATATGCGATAATCATCGACCCGTCGATATTTCGGTTTCGTTTCACTCGACGGACATTCAGGGCGTGTCGTCGTCAAATTCGATTTGGTCCGAAAATTGATTGGAAAGTACGCGATATCGAAAAGAAAAATTCGCCACAGGCCGCACGTACACCGACCGCTGCAGATCAAACTGGCTTTTAATTCCGAAATCAAAATAGGGAAATGATACGAGTGCGATTCGGCGCCGTTCGTGAATTCTCGGACGCCGGATCGACCTCTTGGAGAAAATTTAGAAATAAAGGCGACTGAAAACACACACACGGTGAACGGGGAAAAACTATATTACCACTTGATGATTACCAGTTGAATAGGTAAGGTATGTTGTATACCTTTGCGGAATCGATACGTGATAGACGAGGATGGATGTTCGCGGCGGGGGATGAAAAATGGACTTAATTTAATTATTACGCCCTTGAATTGGGCGGATATAAGCAGCGGCGATGGATTCGTGTTTCCGTGTAAAACGTATACGTTAACAGCTCTATTTGTGTCTCAAACGGAAATGAAAGAAATCGATACGAGTACATTATTTGCGATTGGAACACCTGGAAAAGTTAGTGAATTGCGAGGTCGACCCATAAATCGCTTCAATTTTCCAAACGGCAGGAATTTTTAGTTTTTAGTCTTATTTTTGGTTAGTTCTAGACTTGTTTTCCGTTTAGGTTGTATAACTATTTTTGGTTTAATTTTTTCGTATGAGAAGAGCACAATTTTCATTACTCATTGAATTTAATAAGCAATAATAAGAGAAGCATCAGTCCAACAGTCTCAACAGCGGCAAAAAATCGGTGATAGATAATTTTTGCCTTAATTTTTGATAGAAATATGGTTAAAATAATGTTTTTTAGTTTTGGATAGTATTTCATTTCTGGAAAAAATTGGAAATTTGCAAATGCAGATGCCTAAAAATTTGTTTGTATTAAACTTGAGAGGTCTTTAACTAGACGTTTATATAAACATTTTTCCTATGTTAAATGCGTCTGCCTTAAATAACTATGTTACATTTATTGACATTTTCTATTTATATTTTACCCTGTTTGTAACTTGCCCCGGAATTAAACCTAAATCATCATATATATAACCGTTAATGCATCAACACACCCCTATTATATCCAATTAGGTATCCAATTGCATTAGTTCAGAAGAAAAGAAGAAAACTGGTCCTGCCATTGGATGCTGTGTAAAAAAACCCAGCCTGACCAGGTTTCGCCTTTTACGAAGCATAACCAAGCTACAAAGGGTGTCAAAAAATGCAACATTTTCAAAATCACCATGTAGCTAAATATCCGACATAACTACATTTGTTTTGTTTTTTGTTTCATTTCACGAAAAAAACGCCTTGGGTCTGCAACACGCTAGCTTTGCTGATAAGGAAAATACGCCGTGAAGTTATCAAATATGGGACGCACTATACATCTTCATAAACAAAATGCACCCACAACATATTTTTTTTATAGAGGATTAGGAATTTGATAATTAATCAGACATCAGCTTAGCTCGTGGCGATCTTGTTTGCCCGGATAGTGTCGGGTTGGTACTTCTACCGGAAGTCACCGAACGACTAAACCCTTCCTTTTTTACCCTTTTGTCTTCTTGGAACTACTGACTGGCATTAGTTCAAGAAGAGGGTCTCCTGATTGACTGAAGTTCAGCGAGCTTGTATAAGATTTGGCTGTTCTATTCTTTTGGCAGAAAGTATTTGGTTTGTCATTTTGAAGACATGGTCCCAATTTGTCAACGACTCCTAATTTTTTCAACATATTAGTGTAGTCAATAATAATAATAATAATTATTATTATTATTATTACTATTAGCTAGCGTTTCAATATTCATATAATTCATTCAATAAAATTTAAATTTAATTTTCTTTCTGTTTTTTGGTGGTACCCCTGGTGGATTACTATTTAGTTATATTTTTATATAGGTATGAATCTGTGGCGTCGTTATAAAAGCGTTATATTATAAGTCACAGAAAATAGAAAAATACTTTTATCAAAATATACAGTGTAACCTGTTTGAATTGGAAAATCTCAACACAGCTAATTCAAATCAAGATTATATGATGCCTCTGCTGGTGTTTTTGTGAAAAAAAAAAACATAAAAATTTGCTTACAACCTCCTGCTTATATTATAGACCTATTATCCTAGGCCAAGGGGCCCATCGGCCAATTTTACAGCGGACCTACTAAGCTACAATAGGAAAGCCGTAAGAATAATGGTAGGTCTGCTGACGCGCCACTGCAGGCCTTAAGAGACATCTAAGCCTGATGGAAGAAAACACAGAATGTAGATTCTGTCACGAAGAGGAGGAAACATCCGCACACGTACTGTGCCACTGCGAAGGCCTAGCGAGAGTGCGTTTCCATCTGCTGGGCGATACCAGCCATTATCGAAGTTGTGGAGTCTGGTTAGAGAGACGAACCTGGATAGCTATGGAGAGAGTCACAATAGATCCTCTGGGTCGCAGTGACGGACAGGCTGACTGCTAGCTCTCCCAACTGTTAATCTGAATCTTAATCTTAATCCTAGGCTATAGTTTTTGGAACAACAGGGACGAATATTGAAAATTGTGGTATATTAAGTTTCAGGATTGACGAAAAAGAAGGCTGTGTTTTTCTATTAAGCAAAGACAGTGACAACGACAACCAAAATGTATTACTTCATTTAATTTGCGAATATGAGAATACCCCATATAATCGACGGCAATGTCCAGAAGGCTTACGCCCCATCGCCGGAGAGCGTGAACCTCCTCGGCGAACATCAGCGCAAAATAATAGCGGAGAATTTTTCGTGGGATAAAGACCGAATACCCTCCTTGGCGGACATTTGCGTACACGCCATAAAGAAGAATTTTCAAATAAGCTCGCTTTTACACGAGCTGCCCTGCTCAGATCAGGCTTACCTTTTGGAGATTTTACCCACCAATTTGCCGTTGGACATTGCGATTAAAGTAATCGACGTAAGAAACGTTTCTTTTCAGTACAAGTCCGATATGTAGAGATGTGATTCGATGTAGATCTGGATTGGAGACATTAAACTTTTTCTTGGCCGATTGAATATCAGTCGGGCACGTTGGATTTCCATGCATCATTTGAAGTATCAAATCATCAACCATCATTATCTTAAATAGATTTGATCTGCTTTATTTATGCTAAAGGCTGGTATTATAGTTGTTTTACAAAGTCTTCGCCAAAAAAGGAGTGAAAAAGAAAACCCATACATTTTGTAAAATAGCCTTATTTTTGTGGTACAATTCTATCACTCTTTTTATTAAAGATGAGCAAGTATGCCATTTGTAAATTTCTACACAAATTAGGTACGTTCAAACCTCCGATCACCGAGAATTACAATAAAGAGGCACGCTAGAGTTACTATAGATTACAGCAATGTCTTAACTTTCAGCTCTAAAATGATGTGATAATATACTTTCTGTCAAGTCTCTATTGCTTTTTACGATTTTAAAGTAAACGTGACGTACTATACTTTTCCTACAACCATTAGTTTTTGCGTATATTTTGATTAAACAGCACGAATTCATTCACAAAGTGATGTGCAACTTGACCGTCAGAATTGACAAACGTCAAAATACCATAGTGGCTAAAACCTACCGAAATCATCCGATCACTCCCAAACTCGTGGCCAAAGTACCGGAAACGTCCGAAATGGCTACCCACAGTGGTTAACGACGCTGACGCCTTAAAGTTTAACTTCTTAATAATTGAGTTTTAGAGTAGGGAGTACAGAAACAAAGTTCTTTAGTCTGCTTGACTGCATACTATTATCAGCTCCACTACTACTGACGGCGCGGCGAATCCAAATCTGCGCATTAAATTCGGTCGAAATTCTATCTGGCTAGTGGTTAACCATTGACGCACGAATACCTTTACGAATTTGGCTAGCCACAGATTAGACATGACAGACATTTTGTCCGTATATGGTTAGCGACAGCATACCCGAGTTTGTTTACGGCCTTACTATATGATAAATTACATTTTATATATACAGTCGAACTTGGATAACTCGAATTTTTGATAAGTCGAACCAAAGTGGTTGGCAATAGCGTCAAAAGTAGGAAATGCGTGTTAGTTTGTCTTGATTACTCGAACTTCGATTAGTCGAAAATCTTGATAACTCGAACGAAACATTTGGTGCCAACTTCGATAAGTCGAATTTTCTCGGGTAACCCCCTAATTACGACCAATCTTAACCTGTCTTTTTAACGTATCTATGCAAGCAGTTCAGTTTCTGTGCTTGCTAAGTTCACTTGTATGACTTACTAGTTAATACTAAGTGAAAAATACTGTCCCTATTCAATTTACACATTATATTAAAGACATTTTTGGATTTTTGCATTTGTTGATATGTCATCAAAACGTACTTTAAAAGCTTTGTCTGTTGATCAAAAATTCAAGGTTATAAAAGAAGTGGAAAGTGGCTCAAAAAATAAAGATGTAGCTGTGAAGTATGGGATTTCGGTAAGTACAGTATCTACAATTTTGAAAAATAAACATTCAGTCATCACCGCAATGGAACGTTTCGAAGAAAACAAAAACAATAACATTACACTAATGGATTGTGTTGACGCATGGAATATCGACGTTAAGCCTGAAACAATTTCCAATTGTTTTAAAAAGCCGGTTTTGGTCAGTATCCTGAATGGGACGAAGAAGATGAGATTTCCTTGATTTTCTTAAGTGAACGCCTGAAAGAAAAGAGTGAAGACGAAATCCAAATAGAAATCCAGTTTAAAGCTTGGACAAACATTAGAGGTATAGCAGAAGGTAGCACCATCAACGATTTTATACATGTGGATGAGGATATTGTTACTTCAGAGTTTCCTACTGATGAAGATATTATCGAGTCCTGCGGATCCGAACCGTTACAGTTAAACATCGAAGATGGCTGCGAAAGTGACACTATCGAGGAGTAAGTAACCACCTTCAAATGAATTGGTTGAAAATTCGTTGAGTGTCTTGCGTTCCTATTTGAAAAGCAGTGAATACACAACCGATTCCCTCTATGATTGTTTAAATAAATTTAAACCTTTTGTTGAAAACCAAATAACTGACTTTTTTTCCAGTGAAAGAGTAAACTTTAATACATATGTATATGTGCATACATACTATGTTTATATATACTGGGTACATATACAATACATTTGATAGATAGATAGATACTACTACTATTTCATAATTTTGGTTTTTTGTTCAAAAATCATAGATATTAGGGATTTATGTAACGTATAACCCATTTTTAAAAATGAATGAATAAATGTTCATTCACAAAAAAGTACATGCATCTGTAGTTTTTATTGATAACTCGAAGTCTTGATAACTCGAAATTTTCATGTGTCCAATCGCAGTTCGACTTATCGAAGTTCGACTGTATAACCTACCTACAATACTAAAATATTTAATATGTAATAGAATACAAGATAGTCTATTTGAAAGAGTTTTCTGTAAATCTGACAACGCTGAATTTGATAATTCATTTTGAAATGTAGTGTATCCGAGATTCGTTGTCATTGCGGGATATCTCGATCATGAGTAAAACTAGAGGGATGATTTTGAAAATTTCGCAATTTGCGGCACTCCCCGTATCTCCGTTAATATTTAAGCTATCGAAAAAATAAAAGTACGTCTGTAGAGATTTTTTTACTTCAAATCCAATAGCGTAGCTAGTTTTTGCTTTTGTTTTAATTATGACATAAAGTTGTATAACACTTTACCATCTGTTTTTAACTCTGATCTGCATTCAATATTATAATATGATTTCTTATAGTAGGCCATGAAATGCAAATAAATTATTATTATTATTAATTAATATTTTATATAATAACTATATTATACCATAATTTTATATATTTATCAATTAGTTAGTTTTAGTTCATTAATATCAATTACTCTCTAGAACTGCATTATTATTCTACTTTAATTTCTATTTGTATTTGTATTTGTATTCGATGCCGAATCTGCCTTGTTGCTCCTGAGGATATACAGTATGTTTATTTTCCTGGGACCAGTAACGACTATTTTGCCTGTTTAAAATGCTAATATAAGCTTCATCAGACCAGATAATTTCCCTATAAAAATCCCTATCTCTGTTAATAATTTGTAAATAATAATGACAAAATTTTAGTCTTCGTTGTTGGTCCCTGGGATGCGAGTTATTAACTAACTTAAATTTATAAGGTTTAAACTTGAGTTTTTAAGTCTTCAACCTTAGGTTTTAGAACGCCTACACTATCCTCCGCAAAAAAATAATTTCACTCATTTCCCGATACTGTTTATTATACGTTCTTGGCCGACCTTTGCGAAAAAAGTCAATGTTAATTATAATTAGGTTAGTTGGTTAGTTTTGGTTAGTTTGGGTGTGTTGTGTTGGGGTGGTGGGTTGGTTGTAAACCTACCAAATATGCTTTTATTGGGTACATAAAGTAAGTAAAGTAAAACATACTTTATGGCCTATTATACCTGTGCAAATACAATTCAGATGCTTCATCCGTACTTTCACGACACAGCAGAAACCAACATAGCATGTATTATTTTTAAACATTTCGACGGTCTTAATATTTAGTAGAACAGTTTAATTAACAAATTAAATGCCTTTTATATTCAGTACTTTTTCTAACATTGATAATTCGACAGACAGAGCGGGTACTTTCAGAAAAAATATTTTTCTATTTCTGTAAAATTCCCAATTACACATCGTTCTACCGTGCGCGAAGCATCACTTTACTACGTCAGTTTAGTTTCCCACGGATCCGAGCCACCTCGGACATTTCCGGGATTTTACCGCACGGGTCTGGGAGTAATCGGATGTTTTCGGAGATATTTCTCACGTCTTGAATTTTGACGTTTGTCAACACGTTCGGTAAACTTTTTAAGTGACTCGTTTATTAAACACTCGCTACGCTCGTGACTTAAATGCCGTTTACCGCACTTGTGGCATAATATACTATTACTATTCGTTTCTCCAACAAAAGTAAAAAGATTTGTCTCTGTAGTCAGTTGTACCCTATACATGTAATTAAGGTATACAATTCTTATGTTTGTGAGTACTACTATTAATGTTCAACTCTTAGCAATATGCTTGAGTAAGACGTTGTGACTTACAGAATGAGGTAGTTGATTTATTGCAGTACAGATCAACGGTATAATTTGAATCAAACTATACATTCCTAGAAAGACTACTACTGGGAACGTCGCTATAAATCGACGTACGGCGGAGAAGCTGAAATCAAGGAAGATGGGTACAGCTGGATGCGCTTTTATGTGGAACGATATGTGCGGCATTTGGTGGAGGAAGCCGAACCAGAGAACTTCGACGAAGATTCCCTGGACAACATTCTCGAATTGTGCTGTCCGTACGTCAAAAAATTGCGCGTCCGTCAGCTACAGTGCTGGAAGCCTCTGTTGACTATGGAGAAGGATGAAATACCTGAAGAATACCCACTCGATCGAATAAATTTCAAGCCTATATTCAGAAAATTGAGCTTAATTGAAGAGTTCAGTCTCGTATACGGTGCAATGGGTTCGAATTCTTAGTACCTATTTAGAGCCGTATTTTTCCGTAGGAATGAACAACGTGGGCGAAAACTTCAGTAAAAATATGTATCTGATATCGGTGATGGATTGTCAAAGGCTCGGTAGGGCCCTGCTAGACTTGAAATATTTGAAAATTGTTAAAATTCACCGAAGCAGGCTAGAATATTCGCATTGCCGAGCTCTGTTCCAAAGTATGAATTTATTACGCTCTTGGTTTTATTGACAAACTTTTTGAAGAATTTCTTCAACTTCAATCAAAACAACGAAAAAATTTAACGGTCCATGGGTCCAATTTCCAGTGTAAGAAAGATATACCGATTGGAATGAAACAGAGAGACGAGAAATGATCCGTTATTGTCATATTCGACAAATTGGCAATGCAAACAGCAAAGATATATGTCGATGGGCCGCAGTAATACCGTAACATTTTCCAAATCACTTCAATTCATTTAAAATCTCAAAGTACCTAACTTTGTCGCACTTTAGAAACTTCGACGGAGCAATAATATTTTTCCTTTACAGTATGACTAAGAGCAATATCTGAATTACGTGTTTCTAAACTTTGTATAGAAAACTTTTTCAAACACGACCCTTCCAGATCTATCCAATACTATCTAAAATGTAATAATGCCAGGGTAAAATGTTTGAATTCTTCCCAGCACCGTCTGCAAATTAAATTATATTAAAGTTCCGCCAGGGATCGGAACACCTTAAAAATTGCAGAAATTAGGTTTTATTTAAAAAAGGGTAACCTGACCAGAATAAATATTATTTTCTGCGTAGAACAGATTAGGTTTTTTTTAAATTATGTGTATTAAAAAATTAAAAAATTAGAAACAAATTTTTTAGGATTTATGGTTCTATGTGTGTTGTATGTATGTCGGTCTTCTAGTTCACAAAAAACTCAATAAATATCGTTATAATAATTTATTTATTTCTTTTCAATTGAAATTATTACTATACGGTATTTCTATTTTATTTGTATTAACCCAAATATGTTCGAAGCAATGGACGAATTTTTCGAACAAGAATGCCAAATTGTCAATGTAGTCTCTGATTCCACTGATATTGAAAAAAATTGTCCCATTTCAATTCTACAAGAATAAGTTTCACTATTATTGCAAATGTTTTTAAAACGCATTTAAAACTTTGGATAATTTACATAATACAAAAAATCGATTCAACCCCATTTATCGCGCTTATATTTTATGTTTAGGTTTATTTTTTGAGCAGATTTGATGAAACACGGACAATTTACGGAACTTGACTTGTCAAATTGTCACATTGGTGACACCGGAGCTTTGTGCGTTGCTTACCTATTACAAAATGGCACCAACCTTTCCACCCTAAAGTTGGCCAATAATGGAATTGGAAACATCGGCTCGGAAGGTTTAGGATTTGCACTGCAGTGCGGTACCTCCCCAAACCTAACAGTACGTGCCCATTTGTTATAGATGTTGCGATCTATTAAATAAACGGAGAATCGATTCAGAGCGAATTGTATTTTGGTGGGTAATTTATTGCATACAATCATCATTAAAAGGCGTGTCCATTATGACTATGCAAAACATGAAAACTTGGCTTAAAATGCTGGGAAACATTGTTTAACCAGCATTTTTATCATAAAAGCGTACCCGAAAATTATGGACAAACACTAGCCCCAGTTCCGAATTTAAGCGTTTTGTTTGGCTGGTCGGTAGTGGTAAGATGGCTTAGAAGAAATTAACGTTTTTGCTGATAGACCGGTTAAAATAAAACTATATAATGTACCAAAAGAATTTCGACGTGTTGAGAAAACGATATTAATTATATTTGAGAGTTTATTGCCTAAGGAATGATGGTAACAACGCCTTAATGTCCAGAACTTTCATCTTGTTGAGATTCAGTTACTTATTTTAACAAATGACTAATATTATTGTTATTATTATTTTTTAGGGAATAATGAAGGAAGACATTTTTTAGTATAAGTATTCTTGTCCATCCGCATCCGTATCAACTGGTAACTTAGCGATATGATGGGTCAAATACTAGGGATACGTGGATAATTATTCCACTTGGTACAATGTATCTCACCAATCATATCGCTAGTGGACCGGACAATACGGATACGAACAGATATAAGATATATGCAGCAGCGCTTTTAATAATCAATTTTCGATCTTTTATACATTTTTTTATTTGCATAACATTACATTTTTCACTACTTACTGGATTTTCAAACGATCACATTTGATGTTTTGAAGGGGGTAATATTGCGTTTTCCAACCATTAAACGGTTACTAAAGTATGAACATTTTTATGTATTATACTTTAGTAACTGTTCAATTATTCGTTATAATTATAAATTAAATATGTCAATATTCAAATAATAGTATGTTGATATACTTTTCATCCATTTAATTTTCTCTTTTCAGTCTTTTGCTTTATCGCGTTGAACCAATTATTTTCACTCGGTAAAATATAAAACTAATGAGGGTCAACCCTTGAATGGCAGTGGGAGTGATTTTTTAAAAATTTTTTTTTTTAATTTTTTGAAGCTTTCTTTCGCCAATTATTTCAGGATCTTATTTTTTATAATGTTATTTTAGTTGATTTGATACTAATTAGCAGCAAAGGCGACGGACTTCGAAAACTAACCAAAATGAATTATCTCTCTTAAAATTTCCAAATAATGATAAGGAGGATTTTTGATATGAAAATTTGCCAGATGGGACATTTTCTCTTGACTTTTGAGTTTTTATTTTTTTGTTTCTTTTGAGATAAATTATGGACAAAAACTTTCAACTGAGTTGAATTCAATTGTTATGTCTGTTTCGGTTTTTAGCGGTATTTAAAAAAACAAAGGGAAACGACACCAAAGGCCTGAATCACGGAGGCAGCTAACGGTGAATTAGGGAATATTTTGTTTATATATAGTTAAAAAGACGAGATTTCTTAATTTTTGGTATAAAAGTACTATATCACTAGTGCCTTGAACACTTTTTAAATCGTTAAATGATCTCAGAACATAGGCCATTTTAAAATTGTAATGTGCTACAGCAGAACCGTATCCTTATGTTCAGATTTTAAAAAATTACCACACATTTTCGGGCACTCAACAGCTACGTATAAATCATCAAGGATTTTGTTATTGATTTGAAGCCGTTTATACGTTTTTAACTTGTCAGCCGGTATAAAATTTTAAATGTAGATGCTGGACCTCAGATTAAATCCTCTGAAGACTGACGGAACTATGGGTATACTGCGAGCAATGGTACGGTGCGCGTTACCAACAGAAATTTCGTTTGCTGCCTGTCACTTCGAAGAAGACACTCCAATTAAAGTCTGTCAGATGTTGAGACTAAACCAGTCATTAAAAATACTAAATATTAGCAACAACTGGTTTGGGATGGAGGGTGGAGAGGTAGACAACATTCTGGGTCAGTCACTTGTGTTAGAATATTGAATTTTCAGCATATCGTCGAAGCGCTGGAATACAATACGACTATCGAGTGGGTCGACTTTCGAGAAACAGGGATTTCAAGTGACCAAGGCGACAGAATCAAAGCCAGTCTGGCACGGAATAAAAAAATAGCAGAAGTTGGGTTGGAAACGGATATAGGCGAACTGCAAACCGGAAATGTATTTTACGAAGCAATTGTCTAGAAAAATAGCGCAATAAAGTAGATAAATGAGAAATTCAGGCATGTCGGCGTCCTTAGCTTTAAGTGGTCGATACTCTCTCATATTTTGTTTGGGTGTTATAAATTGTTTATTTTTGACTTGAATTATTTATCGGTACAAACTAAGCAGTTATAATTCTGTCATTCGTAATATTGTGACCCATGGGAACCCACTTTGGTATTTTTTTAGAAGAGAACGGAACGCGAACCGGCGAAGATAGTCTGGCTTTATAAAAGCACTGGTTAGGTCGGATTTTAAGTAGTTCCGATGGTTTATTTTTAATAAGCTATTTTGTAGGTGATCTAGTGGGTCGCGGATCGTTGGATTCCCTTTAATAATCCATTAAGTGATTTAATATGTCCGAGAAGTCAAACCCTATGTCTGGGTTCCTATTTCTATTTTATCATTTTTATTATATCGATTATTTCTTACGATCTCCGACATCGCAGGGTCAGGAATTTTCGGTAACATTCGGACAGTGAAAGTGGCTATAACGACCGCGATTAGTGCGCTAAATAAATGCGCTACTGTTCGATGGATGAACTGCAATTGTGGATTTATAGGCTCTATAAAGAAGAAGAGAAAATAATAGGATGCAGTTCTTGGCAGTATTTGCAAAAACAGTACATTTATGGGAGTCTTGAGGGATATTTTGTCACTTAAAATTTTTGGTGTTTCGTTGCTATGCTATGTTGTTAAGTGTCACTAGGCAAACGATTCGCTCTATTTCCCTCCTTTCGTCATACCGGCGCTAATATTTGTCGTTGCCCTATAGCACTGAAATTTTATGCACGCGAAAGTGATGGGCATAAGGCAGTTTGATATTAAAATAGTTTAAAATGTGACAAATTATTCCGCGAAAGCAAAAAGCTAAGAGCAGAGTCTCCCAGCTCCACTGAAGCTTCAATTTGGTGAGATCTTTCCTTTTTTACTTAGCACGGATTCAGGAGTAGCTCTTGAAGATGCAATAAGTAAATGCTGCGACTTGTTGGAATTCAGTAAATTTTATTTTTATAGGTGATCGACTTTATGACTACTTATATTATATAAGAACCAAGATTTAATCAAATTGGGTATAGCTATTCGATTTGGTTTAAATGATCTATGCTTTAATTGGGAATTAAATGTCCTAGTTTGGAAAAAAAGTCAATTTTTCTAACATGGATAAACAATTTTCATATCAGGAGTTCTAAATACTTATTAGTGTGTAAACTCGGGTAGTTTGCTTAAAAGATACAGCAGCACTGATTGACAGCCGCAGTGGAAATTATATAAAAATTTTAAAACAACTGGTTGTTTATATTTTTTATTCCAACGATTATATTAAAGCAAAAGTATGACACCACATAAATTGTAAACCACTTAACGTTATTCAAAATGTCGAATTGCTGAACGACTGGCGGGTAATAATAATAATAATAGTATGTAGCTTAACTATCCGAGGAGGCCCTTTTAAAAGTTATTGTCACCATAAATGGCAATAAACTCAGTCCCAAGGAAGCAAAAGAACATATGATTCCAAACAATATTTTTTTCAGTGAAATGAAAAGAACTAATTTTCTTATTTTATCTCATTAATTATATATAAATATACTTTATAGAAAATTTATAAACGTTAGTTGTTATGTATAGTGCAAGTGAGAACATGTTTTTTTAATTGTTTAAGTATACAATTTGCACTAATTAATTGGAAAAAGTGATACCAAAGAATACGCCTCTGTAATCATCGATGCATTTATCAAATTTGTATTGTTATACGTTCTTTAACTGCTTTAGCTGTTAATTCTTTAAAAAATCTTAGAATTTGTTTGATAATCTTTCTGGTATCAGTTGTGTAAGTGTTTTTTTAGCAGTGAATTGCAATTTTGTAGCAAAATTCAATCTTAAATTGGATTTTTTTGGTCATGATACTAATAGGGGTGAACGGAGAAGAATAAAGAATTATGTAAATTTGCAGTTATCACTTAAGTGAACAAAATTTAAGGTTATTGCGCTTAATCCAGCAGGATTTTTATTCGGCAAATCAGTTTACTCTTTTGAATTACAAAAATTGTAACATCGATAATTATGTTGAAATCTTGACTCTCTGAAAGTAGTGATGTAGCAAGTAAAAATATCGATAAGATGATAAAAAAACTTTGAAAATAAAAGAAAAGTCGGAAAAACCTACTGTAAGGTCCTTTTCAGTAGGCGATTTAGTATATTATAAAACAATTGAATGAATAATTTCAAATTAGATCGTAAATCTCAAGGTCCATTTAAAATTACCGCAGTTTAAAAAAAATGAGCATTGCCAAGTTATTAGACACAGCTGTAAGTGCAAAAGTAAGTTTTTCGAATTTGCTTATGCTCAGCTTATTCGTGCGCCTGATGACCAAAGTAAAGCCGAATCAGAACCTACAAATGAGTAACAGAATAAGCCTGTGTCGGCGAATTCTTAAAATAAATAGGTAATATTTGAATACACGAAATTCACTCCGTCCTGGCAAAACTAAGCAAAAATAATTTCGGCTTATTTATTTTTTTCATTAGTTATCTGGAGCATTGCAGCAATTTGGTTTGTTTGACGGTGGATTTCTGTTATTTTAACTAACAGGGTCTGTGTGGTGGAGGCATGTGTTTGCCTAGTTTTGTTTACCCAGTAAGTTACTGGAGATGTGTTGTTGCCTGGTTGGTTTACATGAAGGTGAACGGTGAGACCAGATGTGGAGTGTGTGACAAGCATTAGTGGGGAGACATGTGTTGCTGAAAGTAATTGTTGCGACAATCATTGTTTGATTGGAGAGGCGTGTGTCGCCAAAAGTGGTTATCCCGATAAGCATTGCGTTATTTCACGAGCATGTGTCGCCAAAGCTAGAGGCATAGTGTTGCCTAGTTTGATTTACCCAGTAAAAGGAGTCTTACTGGAGGTATGTTGTTGGCTGGTTAGGTTTACATGAAGGTAAACAGTGTGGCCAGATGAGGCTTGTGTCGCTGGAATGCATTGCTTTATTGGAGAGGCGTGTGTCGCCGAACACTTTAGTACATATAGGGTATTTTCAGCCAGAGATTCGCTATCCAAAAAAAAGGAAAAAGATCATAAAAACATAGTCTCCAAAGTGCTTCAGCGAGATTAAAGTGGTGAAGTAATGTGCTGAGACGGGAGGTGTAATAATCAATAGTATTGTCAAAAGATACGCCACTGATTTTTAAAAATGCGTTAATTTAAAAAAAAAACTTTTTTTCATTCCCTAAAGTACACTCACTATTAATATGTAACATTTTTTTAATACTTTTTACAGGTTTACAGATTCCGAGATAAAGTATAATCCCATATTGTTTCAGCTATCATTGAAATAAAAAAATATTGCACAACATATTTGACTCCAAAAATTATGTATGTTATGACTAATATTCGACGAATTTAATACTATAAGAGACGAGAATTATTGTTTTAATTTTGCAAGATGGTACGATTAAATAGAGCGGCGTTAGTTGAGTAGTTCAAGAATAAAGGATATCAGGACTTTATGATTGGAATAATAACGTGTTTCATTAAAATACCCACTTACGGGATCCTAACAGTTATACCTAAAATAACTACTGGATATGTGTTTTTAAAAATATGGAAATACTCCAATTAATGGTATTTATGTTGTTTTACTATATATTATTTAAAATTCGGAAAAATACGCTCCTCATACATTATTCAATAAGCGACAAAAATACGTCACAGCCACTATGTTGGGTTTTCAGCTACAGAAAATCCAGCGGACACTCCTGCGGTTTCCCCGTTAGCAGAAAGACCCACTGAAAACGATGAAAAACGCGGAAATCTGAATATAAACAGCTCCATTGCAGTACACCACTGTACGTTATACAAATGGTAAATACAAATGCATCTATTATCGAAAATTATGTGTAACTGCTCGTAATTATTCATTCAAATAAGTTATCGCCGTGTTAAGAATAAAATTACCTCCCGCAGCACTGATTATGACTTCTCCGAAACGTTTGTTTATCTAGACTGCTGTGCTTTCCGACGCTCCTTATCCCGGTAATTTTGGTACCTATAACTTGACTTCCGTTCTTTTTATTTATTTTTTTATAGAATGTTCTCTCCAATTAGTTGATTGAAACAGAATTTCTTTTTCGTTTCCAATATGACCATTTTTAACGAAAGCAGAAAAATATGAGAACATTTCATTGCGGTTAATTGAAGTAGTTAATTTAGTACACCGTTTATGCTGAGCGCTGCAGAAATATATTATTTATTAATCGACGAGACACACACGTAACCGGCGTATAAACGAATCTATACAACCCCCTTTTCTTCTAATAAATAAACTTGTACATTTTATTCTGTAAAATTTTTATATTACTGTCTAAAAAAAGGACGCAGGAAAAAGCTCCTAACTAGAAAAAAGATTTCGATAATTTTAGTTTTTGGATATATTTTTTAATAATTTTAGATATTTAGATAAACTATGTGTTGTAATTTTATTCACAAACAGTAAATTTACGATCAAAATATTGGTCAGACATAAAATAAAAGTTATTAATTGGAAACCAATTACAGAAACGACAGGTCATAAATTTTTGATTTGAGATGTTTTACCTACTTTTACGAGAGGCGCTGAATTCGTGGGGCAATCACACGAAGGATGACGAAGACGGAAGTTCATGTTATCCTAGAATAGAACTTTTAAATAAAGCAATGTGACGCATTTCCAGGGTGTTTCAAAAAACGCTTCGTTAATTTCTTAGATAAATAAGATATTAAAAAATAACGTTAGTTTGGCTAATCAATATATGTCCGAAAATTGCAGAGGGCTTTGTAAAAGAAGTCATAATTTCAAGTCATTAAAAGTTATCTTATTTTGCCCCAAACATTTTTTATGGTGATATTTTTAATTTTTTTTGGACAAACATAATATTTTTCTATTAAAAAAGGTAGTCTTGTTTAAAGTCAAAGAAAAGAAATACGTGAGAATAGAACTAACTATCTTAGTGAAGAATGATTGTTTCTATGAAGTCAGCTTTTTTGACCGAATCTAAGGTGGTTTGGGTCTAAATTTCATTTAGGTATCTTAAACCGTTTCAGAAATATAAGAAAAGAAATGGTGTTTTTATGGCCTGTTTTACGAAGCCGTATCTTCTGAAGGAGTCGTTTTCGGCCAATTTAAGTAATATACACTCTCTATATTACTTATTTCTTGGGCAATGTAGTTTCTCCAATATAAGTAATAATAATAACTAATTATTATTTTATGTCCAAGATAAGGTTGTCTATCATAGGGATATTGGAAACCATAAGAGATGAGATGGTTTAATTACTGCAAAAAAACCCTTTTTTGTGATTTAAACAATGTAGAATCATATTATACCGTACACTTTTGTATCCGTGATTAAAATTTTTATGATGAAATGATGCAAATGAAATTGCAAAATGACCACAAGAAAGGAAACTTTATTTTTTTATATGTCTGTAAATAACGCCAAAAAACAAATAAAAACCAAATCGGCAAATTTCGTGTTTTTGCGTGTCTTGGGAATTTTTTAGTTTTCTCAACAGCACGTTAACCTTTACATTTTGCAACTTTTTTCTAGTTTATATTTATGATTTCCAATATCTTTTTTATCTTGGACACACTGCATATTAAATACTATATAACGACACTTAATATTTAATAAATCATATAAAAAAACTGGACTAAATGACAAGTAAAATCTAGACAATGTTTAATAAATTTTTCTCTCATGTGTTTTATGATGTCAAGTATAAAGATACTATATAGATAAATTATTACACAGAATGTGTAGAAAGCTGCACGTTTATGTAAATATTTCAGTTTTCCAATCTGACTTTGGAATGTCGGTTAAAATTTTAGATTTTAATTTTCAATGAGAATGTCTTCTAATGTTTTAATATTTTGCCGCAGCCACGTCAAACCTACCAATTTGTGCATTTTAAATTCTTATTCGCACATAACATTGTTCCGGTGTAAAATTGAAATATTTATGGGTTCCAACGAACTCTAAAGCGCGTTGCGAAGAAATAGGCAAAGCTAGGCATAAGTACAGTGCATACGCGCCTAGCACTAATGTGCTTCAAGAGTGCGAAAGAGTTAAAAGGATGAGAGTGACGTTTTTTATCTTTGATAGTGTTTAGTGCTAATATTAATTGACAAGGGTGTGGGTTTTTAATACAGGGGAAGTTTATAAACTTTTATACTACCACTAGTTTGTGGTACGTGATCGTGAGAAACGTCAAAATATAATGGTGGCTAAAATTAAAAAAGTTGAAAAAAATGTATTTTGGGGTATATGATCTATTAATCATTTCCTGTTAGTAAAATTAAAGAGGTCGAAATTTTGATTAACATAGACCTATGTAAATGTTATAAAACTGCCTCTAATCATCTGTTGCAACTTAATCCAGAAAGAAAAAAAAAAGAAAGCCTTTTATTGGCGATGTACTGTACAAGTCATTGTAATATGAAATGTATTAATGGGACAAGAATTAATGTATTATTATTATATTTATTATTATTATTGTTATTATTGTTATTATTATTATTATTATTATTATTATTATTATTATTATTATTATTATTATTATTATTATTATTATTATTGTTATTATTATTATATTGTGATACCTCAAAACTGACAAACGAAGCTCTTTGCATCACAGATTTCTTCAGATATTTGTTAAATAACTGTGTTCAATAACTCTACCCACAAGTTTTTCCAGTAAATCGATTTATGTGTGTTTCTGAAACTATATGTTTACTCAAGAACAACTGATAAATTGCAAATGTTGCAAAATTGTATTCGCTTAAACTTAGAATGTGATGTACATGTTGGTTCCATAAACATTAAGGGCTTGTCGGTATTTTTTCATCAAGAAAAGCGGCGATCTTCCGATCTGTAGTGGTCGACCAGCACTCAGGAAATGGAAACACCCACCCTACTCCTCGAGATTTCGGCGCGTCGCAACGCCGACGTCCCGAGATTGCAAATGTCGCCGTCAGAGGACGTCGGCGGCAGGAAATCGCACGAGCCGAAGAGCGGCCACACCAAAACCGACCGCGTCGCTTTAGCTCCGTCAGTGAGTGACATGAAATCAGCGAATAAGCACGCTTCGATAATATTTAGTCCGTTTGCGGGATCATGTATAACGATGAATACTCCACAGGCCGCCAAGTCTTTTGTGGTAAGTGCGAACGTTTAGTGTTCAGTTGCGGCCGTACGCAAATTGAACGTAATTCGTAACGAGTTGATTACCGGCTTTGAGCTTTTCGTGCGTTCGCGTCGGGACGATTATCGACTGATGTAACGCGCCGCGCCGTATTTTGGAGCGAAAAGCTCTCTCGTGGCCGGAGAAAAAATAGACGCCGGGCCGGCCGGAATTAACAGAGATGATGCAACCCTGCGGTCGGTGGCGTATTCGAAATTTTTCGCCAAAGGACTTCATTACGAGGTCGGCTAAATTAGTGGACCAGACCTCGGGTAAAGGAGAATTGTACACTGTTTTCAGTCATATCTACAGAACTAAATATTTAGGGGATTTATGTGTCTGAAGGCTCGTTGCGTACACTGTGTATGCGTATATTTTCATAAATTTCACCGACACCTTAAAAAAAATGTTTTCCCGCATTTTACCAACATTAAAAAGGTAGAAAACAAATTCGATCGATTTTTGATATTTTTACTAGCTTTTTCAATTGGGAACTTTCTGAACTTGCACCCATTTTAAGTCTTTTTGACCTTAAACCTCATGAGCAAGGCTGTCTTCGATTAATTATCTGTAAATAATTACTTGTAAACAATAGATTTCAATCTGATTGATCGAATTTTTGCTTATCTTTTTCCTGCGATTTGGAAAGTCCTACAAATTATAGCGGAACATATTCATTTTCGTTATTTGAATTCTTCATTTTCACTCTATCCAGAAAAGTCCGATTTGGACCTGACTTTTTACCAATAAGAGCCAGTTTTTGATCGACGCAGTATATAATTTTTCGAATTAGTGATATGTGAAATTATTACCGAAGACAATCTCAAATATTTGAAAATAATATTTTTGAAAAACTGGAAAAGATGTAGGACTTGTTTTTTTTTACTTTATGACATGCACATTGGCAGTGTAAAGAAGAAATACGAAAAAGTGTCGTTTAATTCAAAACAAGAAATGTCTGGTTCAATTGAACTCAAAACATCGAAACCCTGTTAAAAATATTTTTTTTAATATATGCACATTTTGGACACTATGCACAATAGTTGTTTGCCAGTCCTGAGTATTCCCGTTTATTAAAGTAGTAAGTAGCAACAGAAAAACAATTAAACATAGTATTTTCCAAAAATGTTTTTTTATTGGACACCCGGTATTTCAAGGTCTAATCTATTACCACTATTCTTTCGAACATGAAAGGTTTAAATCATTTTTTCGTGAATCAAATAATGGGAGAGTTATTTCACTTTCCACTTTGCCATGAATTTTAGAAAATAAAAAAAAATAATTCAAAGTTTATATTAAATTTTCGAATGCATTGATATTTTTTGCAATACATATTTGGTCACATTTAAAACTTATTTCTAGCCTCTGAAGCTGTGTACCTATACAATACATCTTATTTTTTTAACGGTTTATTGCAGAAATCAAAGCAGTTTAAAAAACTGGCACCAATGCCTTAACAAGTATTAACGATTGTAAAGAATTAAAACGCTTATTACAGTTTATTAAAATAAGATAATTATGTCATTCCATGATGATTTTTTCTTGACCGCTTGGTAGTTGTTCAACCTTAATCTCGTCTACCTGAACTATAAGGATAAGATACTGTTAATACTGCGTTAATTGCTGCACTAATTGTAGCACAGAAATGAGCCAACTTTTCTTTGTTTCAAAAATTGTTTACCAAAAAGACCGTTGTTTAACATTGGTATTTGACAACAATAAATTGCCGACACATCATTATAACACTTTGTATATAGTATAGTAGGTTTCTGTAAACAGTTTTCTTAATGAGCCCAGTCTACATGAGAAATTGAAGAAAATTCAAAAAATGCAACGCAATCACATTTTCCTCAGCACCTAAGACTGCTTATTCATTATTTGCTTCAAGGGTCCACCTTCACTAACCTCTATTTCTTACAGTTTTTTATTGGTTATTTATTTATTCGAATTTACTATAACTTTATTAATAATTAATTAATATATTTCAACAACTAATAAATTCTTTTTGGAGTTACGTCACATGAGGTGCAAGCATATTTTCACAACTAATGCTGTGCGTATTTTTATACCTTTCAGGAACTTTATTATACCCCTTTATTATTATTATTTATTCATATCTTGGAAGTAGAATAGATCTAATAAATGTTTTCCTAGTTTTATAGCTGTGAACATGAGATTGCACTGCATCAACAGACATATTTTGGAAAACATTAAAAAGTATTTCTTTTTTGTTTTAATTAAATTGGACTTTTAGAAAAATGAATCCCAAGATGTTTTTCTTTCGCCATGCTATACCCTTCTACAACTCTGTCCAAATAAACGCTACCTAAAGGCGGGGGTGTTGGACGACTGCGCATTTAATTTTTGGGTGACTTAAAATAATGCGTCATTGTTAAATCGCGGGAAGTTCAGTCACAATCGTCGTACTTATTGCATTTTCTTTTACTTTTATTTTTTTATTTATTATTATTTATATCAAAGCTTTGTTGGATTATGTTATTATGCATTGTGGCGATACTCATAAGAAAACAAGACTTTGAATGATACGGCTCTGGTTTATATCAAAGAAAGAAGAATAACAGGAATAGCAAGACTATCACAATCACAAGCTTATTTTTATTGTTTCTGTGAAAAGACAAACTAACTACTAAAAACACCCAGTTGCTCAAAAATTCTTTGACCATATCTTTCTCGCATCTGTCTGTATCCAACGGGCTCAAGTTTTTGAACGTTGTTCAACTCAGTAGTTTGCAGCAGCGCCTGCTCTAGCATTAAGACCGCCCCGGACATTTGGAACAAGTTCCTGCCTCCTGCTGCCTGCTGTGGGCGGGACTAGTATGCCTATAATAATATAGCCTCTTGCGTACCTTTTTCTAGTAACACCTTCACATTACCAGGTAACAATGTGGAGTGTTAAAAGTGTCAAATCTCTTGGGCATACTCTTGGACGGCCACCTGAAATGGGATATTCATACTCAAACATTAATTAAAAAAATCAGATCTCTAGTATATATTTTTAAGCAAACCAGACAAACTCTTTCAATAAAATATACTTTGCGTTGGTCCTGTCACTTTTACTATACGGCATTATCGGCTGGGGCGGTGCATATAAAAGTAATCTCAAACCATTAGAGGTTATTCAGAAAAGAGTCCTGAAAGTTATATTTCAACTTGACCGACAGTATCCCTCAGATCAGCTTTTTGAGTATTGCAAAGTATTAACTATTCGACAACTATACTATAAAATAACTATGATTCAAAACTTAACATAACCATTTGCAAAGAATAGGATAGGGCAGCGAATATGTCTATAAGTTGTAAATAAATTATATAACATAATTCCTGCTGAAATGAAAAATATTATAACATCTAAAGGGTTCCGCTATAAATTATCTAATTGGTTGTTAGTAGACACAGTCATTGACTAAGTTTAAAGCTAAACGCAACTTCAATTGATGAAATCCATTATTTTGATTCCTCTTTCCTAGTTTTAGGCAGTTTGTTTTTATAGGCTAGTATTATATATTTTATTTTGTCTGGATTATTTGTAAAATAAATAACACTTTTTATTGCCGTGTTTATCCAAATTATTGACAATAAAAAATAGTTTCTTTAACGGCTAGGCCAATTCAGAGAATATACTAAGGGAATTTTATTTATATTATATAATATTTTGTTAGAATCAATATTTGCGGCATATTGATGTATACTTTTTATATTTTTGTATTATATAAACTCATCTGATTCACAAATACCTAACTTCTTAATCCGCTGGGATGTTTACCCATTAATAAGTTATATACAAAAGAAAAAAACTAAAATTAGTAAGGGCGGCAAAATTCTCTTAGGTTGGCGCTCTTATCCCCGTGTCAACAATGATACAAAGTAAGAAAATTAAAATCGTGTATGTCTTAATCTTATCTTTATTTGTCTCGTGTCTCTAATTTTGCTGGGTTAAAAGTTAAGCAGTTGCCAGTTGTTAGGGGGCCTTGAAACAACGGTTAGTTGGTCTATTGGAAGGTCAAATAAAATACAAGGGGCTGTATTACAAAGACGAACGAGTATTAAATTTCCATAAAAAAATCTTGCACATAAGAAATAATCCATATATTAAGCATTTTTTTTTGTTGAAATATTTAGTTTTACTTAGGGACAGTAACTTTAGATTAATTTGTATAAAAGTTTTTCTTAAAAATAATTATTAGTTTCCCAAGATAAGTTCAGATTTCACAGGAGTCATTGCATTGCCTTTTTAACCATGACAAAAGCATGAAGTAGTAGATGTGAAGATTTTGATCAACATCATCATAACCACACCCCTAAGCTAAATTTTTATTTGATCAGATATAAACCCACAAGGTGGTAAATATAATATGTGCGTAATGAACTTTTGTCTGAGTTGGGAATGCAAAATCAGTTGGTGGCTGCCAATCCTATTCTATTCGTTGGATCTCGACCAGAGAGGAATTGTAATTTGCCCGATGTGGATTACAAGCAGGAAAACCGATAATCTAGCATACGTAAAGGTCAATCGAGACCAAAATAGACTCAGTCCACTCTAATTAATGTTTCAACCGTCGTTATGACACACGCTAGCAATTCTGGATTCGTAATGATGGTTGAATTGCGTTTGGGGAAAACATTATTATCCAAATATGAAACAACATTAATCCGAGACATTTCAAGTACTTGTTCCTGAAAAGACGGTCATGCACACGTGTCCAGGGCTTAAACATCGGAAATAATTTTGGAGGCGTAATAGAAGATGCCCAGTCATACAGGAGCGTGTTATCGATTTCTGTGCGTAGCGGCGAGATAACTGCCGTGTTTCTTCATTGGCTGTTCCATTATATTTCAGGCCCTACACTTTAGAGCGGATCCAAATGATCCAAAGTTATGGTGATCACCGAGATTTTCACTTTATTTTCGCGAATATTGATATGCTTAAAATTTAAGCGTTTATCTGCCGAAATTGACGTTATTTTAGTAATTGTTTCAAAATAGGCAAACGTTTTAAGTTAAAGAGATTTAAATGGTTGCAGTTTTTTTAATTAGGTATCCGAATATCACAGCGGTAGTTAATGCTTAATGCCACCTATATATTTATTGGCAACGTTGCAGGATGTTCAGGCAATTGTTGATTTGTAGGAGTGGATCAGTTCAATTTCATAATGACATACACTGTTCGTAAATAAAAAATGTTACAAATTGTATAACTGAACCTCTGACTGTTTAGAATAATCTATTTTTTTTCATGCGCAAATTTCCTCCAGTCTTAAATCACTTTCCAGTGTCCATTTCCAATATCACTTCTATCAGTTTTCGCCTAGAAGAAACTAATAGAAATGTCTGCCCAGCATTGGTTGATTCTCTTAAAATCAGCGAACATTTTGATTGTTGCACGCCATAAGTGAAGGTTTAATCGTCGAAAATTTCATCAAATATTCTTGTTTATTGAATCTTATTTTACAACGCTTACAAGATATATGACAGATTACCTACTTGAAGGAAAAATTGAAAATTGCTTACTTTCATTTGCCAATTTGACATATTGAGGTGTCCATCACTTTGCGAGCTTTCGGGAAAGGGCTTAAAGTAAAGTAAAGTAGAAGTTTATGGCTTTTAGTTGATTTCTTAAAGAATATCTACGAGAACAAAAGGCCGGTGACCGACTCCAAACGTATTCAAGTAAAATTTGTGTATGCATCGTTTTGAGCACGTACGCCAAGCGGCTCGCCTTAATAAAATACCTTACGTAAGTTTACATTACAGCAAAAATTTGGCAAAACACAACGCGCGGTATTAATGCATTCACATATTTTCGGTGAAAATTGATGTTCGGGCGCCACGGCGATGACTGAAATAAAAATTTAGAGCGTACAACGTGCACCATCTGGCAACGCCAAAACATATATCTTAGTAATGAAACTTTTTAATGGTTTGATCTGGCACGCTATTAGCTAATTTATTAACAAGTTTGTTCAAAATGGGTTTATTCATTTCGGGGACTAAATTGTCACTTTGCGAAAATTAAACCATTTCTTTCATCTTTTTTTCCTTTCTTGACTTTGCATTTCTGCTCGTAAATTACAAAACGGACAAACTACAATTTAAAATTTGTCAAATCTTTGATCTAAAAGTTTATTTTCAGAAAATAGTCAATGTATTTGCAAAATAGCAATTGTGCGAAAATATTGGTCATTATTCTAAATACGGCGGAAAATATCTACGATTTTTCTCTAGGTAACGGAGGTTGTTGACATTTTGAATTATTTATTTCTTCCTAAGAAATAACATTGGATGGCACTTTTTTTTAAACCTACCATTACTTGGAAATTACACGCTAATTAAACGAGAATAAAATTATTCAAACTTCCTGTTAAAAAATATATGTTATCTCATTTAATTTGTTTTAGAAACCTACGTAAAGTAGAATCATTTAGAGAACGCACTCCCTAGAAATTGTAGTAAGAATTAAGAACCGCCGCCAAAATTACCTTTTTAATTGGATAAGAAGTGCGAAAAACAACATCAGAAGACTTGAAATTGTCCCTCGATGAAGCCATTTTTTAAAATCACTTTATTCTCCTTGGAAGCTCTCCCCCTATTAAGTTCTTCAATTAAAAAAAAAGTTTACTCTTAGCCGATTTACCAATAAAATTGGTTTTCCTGAAAATTTACGAGCTATGCTTCCTAAAATATAACTGACAGCCATCTTTATCTGAACGGAACCAGAAGCGCTTGAAAAATTACATAAAATCAGTTATAAACTTCAATTTCGAATTTTCAATGAAACCATGATGTTGCTTCATGTGTGGCGAGAAAATTACGTGCGAACATGTGACTTTTAAATATCATTTTCTTTTGTCGACAAACTACACAGATTGTTCATTATTTGAAGGAATCTATTTCGACTGCCGAGTTATAGCTTGGAAAGCTTAGATTCTTATTTTTATTTGCCACTGCTTAGTGAAGGAAATGAAATATCCAATAAGCGAAATATCTTTATTAATACATAAATAATGCTGGCATATAGTTTAACCTTTATAAATTTTCTAAAGCAATTTCAACCATTTGTTCAAAACCAAAAGATAATATTTTAACAGAAAAATTACCTTAGTTAGATAAAAAGTTGGTTTCAAAAAATTAGACAAAACTGAAAGTTACCGATGGGAATGTTAAGATTTCGCAGTATTAGTTTTTAAACTGAAAAATGGTGGCGGCTTAAAATTCTTCATTAAATAAAATTATTATAATTATATTTTAGTTAAGGTTTAGGTGAATCTTTTATCCCTGCATTTCAAAAAGGATTGAACGCCGTGAATAACGCATTTAGCAATTGCATTTCAAAAAATCTGCTACTTTATTAACTAATTTCTAATATCACAAGTTTCATTCTAAACTGTTACATAATTATGTACCGTGCGTTCAATTTATCTTTATAACATTTTAATTGGCTGTAATTTTTTTGTTTTTATATCTCTAAAAATCACGTGCACAGAACTCCTTGTAATAATGTCCTGGAACTTCGGCAAAGGCTTTCAGAGGCAATCAATCAGTTAAGAGACAATCCGGAAGCGTTACTAAATGCAAGATATAGATATAAAGTATCTTACATTATAATCGGAATAAGATATTCTATTAAACAGATATATAATATACAGGGCGATCCATTAAAAAAAATTGATAGTGTTTTGTTTTATACGTCACTTGGAAAAGAACTTGGCTATATTTTGTTTTTTTGTTTACCTTGATATCTCCAAAAACAAAAAGTTACAGTCAATTAAAATGTTATCAAGATAAATTGAACGCACGGTACAAGTTTTAGGAATGCGGTACCTATCTAATTCTGTTTGTCAATTTAAACAAAAACTCCCGCGTGTAACGTGCTAATTATCAAAGAGTGTTACGTGCGTCTAGTCAAGTTTTCAGTCGGATTTTGCCGGGATTAATAAAAATTTCGCAATAAAAGTAACCGAAGCGAGCAACAAAAGCCTCGAAAATAACTTCGCGTTGTATTAATAGAATCGTTTCTGTCTGTCACTTCAATTTAAACGGTGCGAGTGCGCTATGTCACTCCGAAAAACCAATCGAAACCAAAGGTTTTAATTATTTTCACAAATGAAGCTGTCTTGCTAAATGTTTTCCTGTTGGAAAGGGGTTGCTAAATTGGTCGCTGCTACGTTTAATTTCTCAGATTTAGAGGTGTATTTAAGGGAGCTTACGAAAATATAATTCCACGCTTCACTGGAGATCCATTCAAATAATAAATAATAATATAAAATAATAAATAAAACTTTTTGTTACTTAAAAATAACCCGATTTCAAGACAATTATTAATTGTAATGTCATTACGAATTGTATTTATTTATTTACTTATTTGGCGAGTTTTATTTATTTTTTCGAAAATTAATGGAAAGTAGGTCATCGATTTTATTCCTGTCCTAACATTTATGACTAAAAAAAACGATCATGGAAGTAAGCTTCAATTTTTGCTGGTTACTTTTGTTATATTACTCGTGGAAAATGCATTAAAATATTTGTTTTTCTTGTCAAAAATAAAGCAAAATACGAAAATAATTTAATGCACAAAATTTTTATTTTTTGCCAAATTCACAAAAAAATTCAGAATCTAAAGAAAAAAAGAAAAAAATTCGAGAGACGCCACTGGACTTGTTAATTAGAATCTAGTTAGCGGTAAATTAGATCCTCGTTAATTGAAACAACTCTGCCAAGAGAGTATTTAAAATACAATATTAGAATAACACAATTTTTTTTAAATCCCTCCTTTAAAAATTATTTGAAATTTTTACTAAACTTCTTCTTAAGTTTGGGTTAGAGTTTAGACGTTAGAAAACACCCTAATTTGAGTTTGAGTTGAGTTTTTTTTATAACAGGCTGTTGAAATGCAATTTTTTCCTTATTCAAAAATAAAGTAAATATCTGGTTGCTATCTACGAACCTCTCTAACATGCACCCGAATCAAGTACCACTTTACAAATTCTAAACCCGTAAGCTTTTTGGTGAATTGAAGGCATTATTGTTCGGGACCAAACGGATCTACTGTGACTCCCTCCATAGTTATAGAGCTTTATCTAGGTTCGTCTCTAGCTCCACGTTTTCGATAATAGCTCCTTGATGTAGCTCGTTGCCTCTAGTTTGGTTGGCATAACACGTGCGCTCGTTAATCATTGTCTTGTGTTATGTGTGTTGGGTTATTTTTAAGTAACAAAAAGTTTTTGAATGGACCTCCACTGAACGGTGGAATTATATTTTCGGAAGCCCTCTAAATCTGTGGTTTTATTATTTCTTGGCAAAATCTGCATTTACTGTTTTCTTTCACTCGCATTAGGCTTACATACCTGTTAAACTCGGCAGTGGCTCTTCAGTAGGCTTACCATTATTCTAACCGCCTTCCATTCAGTAGCTTAGCAGGTATGCTGTAAATCTGATCTATGGGTTCTGAGGAATCTCTTGGCCTGTCTTTATCCTGGTGTGACTCCAAATAGTAGATGATCTTTTCTTATTTGTTCGTTATAGTTTTTTTAAACATAAAATATGGTGACCGAAGTAATTTGTTATAACTAAAAACTCAACTTAAAAGTATACTGTATATTTATTTTATTTTTTGTGACTATGATCCGCTTAGGAATTAGAAAATTTTCTATAACCGAAATATTTTAACAACGCCCTGTATAAGATTGATTCTAAATAGACCGACGACAAAAATCCTCTTTATCAATCTATTCAGCGTGTGTTACAATTCCGCCGTTGCCTGGTAATTTATAATTTACCATCGATTATTTTTAAATTAGTGTGGACAATAGCGTTACCGAGATCGTCGTCAATGTCGGGAAAAGGTGAAAAAGAAAATTGTGCGGTCAGACAAGCGGCGTTTAAACGACGACGGATTGATTAAAAAATAACCACACTCTTAGAATTTGCGGTGGTCGATGCGTCTAAATACGCGAGACAAAACGCAATTTGTCGTAAACATTATGATCTGGCACGCTGACATTGGCAACATTTTTTTCTGCCGCAACAATAAACAAATCAATAAAGCATCGATAGCCCTGATTCTTTTTATAAAACTTTATACTAGACTCGCTTATTTTTAGTAGCCGAAAAATATTCGCTTTTAATAGTCGCCGCTCGTGATTAAATACTGGCATCGACCACAAACACTATTGCTTTCTTTTTGGGCGCTTGAAAAATCAATGATTTAAATTCGTTATTCTCTTAGGTGCAATATATTGTTTCTACTCCTTTCTGTAAAGTACCTGATTTTACACCGATCTAACGTGCGGGAAGCGTGAGAGTGTCGGGTCCCACGGATCCGAGCCACTTCGGACATTTCCGCGACATTACGGACGGGTTTGGAAGCAATCGGATATTTTCGGAGATTTTACCGCACGGCTTGAATTTTGACGTTTGTCAATTCTGACGGTTGTCAAATTGTACCCAAAAAATAACGATCATAGAAAAAGTATACAATGCAATACGTTTGGTAAACTTTTTAAGTCACTCGCTTATTAAATACTCTCTCCGCTCGTGCCAAATAAACTCCTGACTCAAATGCCGTTTACCGCACTTGTTGCATAATATACTATTGGCTTCCGTGACATTTCCCTAGCGTTAAACATTTATTTATGCACTGATCAGCTTCCGCAAAGTCACTATATGTCGGAACAAACAGTTGATTTGCTAATAAAATGCCAGTTTACCGAAATACTTTTTTTTTTCAATTGTAAATATACATTTATAACATTTTTTGTGATGGAATTATTACGGTTTAATTTTATTTTATATTATATTAGGCACACAAGTACTCTTAGGATGATTTTTAGGCGATGTTTTTATGGCAAAGTATCTCTATTATATTAAGATCCAGACTGCCAGAGGGATGTGACAAAACTTTAATGTCATGTTCTGCCACCATTTTTTTGGTAGATATCGCATGAAACTTCTGTTCAAAGATAAAATCTCCGAATGGATATAACTTTCCTGCACTTGGTAACAGCGAATGTTTTTTACCTTTTGATACAATCCTTGTGGATTCTGTTTTTTTTTTTTCTGTTCCCATACAGACATCAAATCTGCTTATCGTCGCTTTAGGTAACTTTGTCCAGGATATATATGGTTCACGAAAGCTCTGAATTGGCCGAAATATAACGATTCTTTTTTGAGTTTCCGTCAACAATAGAGAATTTATACCGCAAAGTACCTATAAAACATACCTTATAAAAACTGGAAACATTCATCCCAGTTTCTCCATATCACCTTGCGGTTACTTCTCGTAGTGTGTTTCTTATTCCCGACTTACACATTCTAATTGAATGCCACACAATCCTTTGAGAAACAGCTTCTGAAGGGCTTGAGCTTTTACCGCGAACAATACTGACAGTATCACCATCGTTCTTAATTATATTAAACACAGTAGTTGTTGCTACAGTCACTTCACTGGAAATTGCACCCATTATTTTTCCTTTATGGTACTGGTAAATAATAATTTCAACGTACTATTATTGCATTTGCTAGTAACCAAACTAACGATTATTAATACTCAAACGATGCTTGAAAAATTCTGGTTGACAACATATTTCTTGCCCGTATGTTTCATTTCAAAGTCTCCTTCGCGTAGGCTGATAGAACTCAAAAAACGTGAGGGAAAGCAAAACATTTTCCAAACTCAAGTTGCTTTTTACAAAACTTCTGGATTCCTCCTGCGTCGGTTTTTGCTTAATCGAAATTGCTGACCTTTCGCCAATCATCCTGTTGGCTTCTTCAGAGCAGTTTCAGTCAAGCTCTGAAGAAGCGAACAGCATGATTGGCGAAAGGTCAGCAATTTCGACTAAGCAAAAACCGACGCAGGAGGAATCCAGAAGTTTTGTAAAAAGCATTACAGTAGCCTGTGGAAGTATCTTTGGAAAAAAAAATTAGCATTTTTCGATTATCAAACAATGATTTAAACAGTATTGTTAATAAATTAATTTTTAAAAATGCAACGGACAATTTATTAGGAAAGTAATTGGTTGTTCGAACATATTGTTGTAGAGCTGAGCGATCGGATGTTTTCAGTAGATTTAAAATGCGTACTGTTTTGCACACTAATGATAAAATGAAAATTAATTTGTAGAAAATAATTTATGATAGATATAAACGAATAAATTTAGTAAGAAAGTTGGGCGAAACTGGCAAGACAATTTGTTGAGAACCGTTGAAGCAAAGAATTAATCAGATCACAAAGAAAAGGCAAGGATTAATGGAAAGAATTTAAAGAACAAGTACTAAACTATGTATTCATGTACTAATTGAAAAGCTTTACAAAATATGGTAATTACAGGAAAAATAAAATTATATAAGTTACATTTAATTTGAAACAGCTTTGAACTTTTTGAATTTAACGCTAAAAAGATCCACTTGTACCTCTCTAAGCACACAATTTGTTACCTTCATGATCCAATTGAAAGTCATTAGCACATGTAAGGAGACATAGTTTAAGAGTTGCAATCTATATTTTAGATTATTTAATATATAATATAAAAGTATTACAGCTTGGATTTCTTTATTCCTTCTGAGAGATTTTAGAATTAAAGCTATAAAGCATATTTTTAACAATATAGAGATACCGCAAAAATCTGTTTTTTTTTGTTTTCTTTTGAATTTCATCAATATGGCAATATGGCTGATATGGCTTCTAGTGGCATATTTGAAGAACAACGCAAGCAAAATCAATAAAGTATCGAATTTAAGCAATACAAAAAGAGATTATAAGATTATAAGCTTAAATGCTCACAATAGAAAAGAAAATGCTACTACCACAGTAAGTCTTTCTGTAGAATAATTAATTAAACATAAGTAGCTAGACAGATTCTGTTACACAGTTAGATGAAATTAAAGTACAAGACTCTTGAAAATAAAATGACTACAAACTACAAATTACAATGTAAAGCCCAAGTTTAGGCAGCGATGATATTGTGACTGTCGCTCCCACTTCATCAGGCTGCCAATATATGGGATATTGTCATTAATTTAAATTTCTTTATACATAAGAAATCTCCGATTTTTTTCAAATTAATTTTACTTATAGGAAACAATAATGGATGTCCTAACGGTAAAGAAGGCGGTGTTCAATGGCGTGGCAGTCGGGGCTCAGCCACACTCAATGGGTGCCACGTCGGGTCCCTCCGCAATGGGGGACTCGGGGGCGAAGGTGATGCCTACGCAGGGACCGAGGAGGGGCCCGGAGGGCCGGACAAGTTGGAGAGGTCGGGCCCAACTGAGAATGACCCTATTCACCTCAAGAGACGGGTGGGACTCATCAGTGGGGTGGCTCTAATTGTTGGCACCATGATCGGTAAATATTATATTCATTTATTATGAGTAGGTTGCGTCAAACGTGTTTAAGTTAAGTTTAATAGGTAGTAATTATCTTTTATCTTCCTTTTTGTACATTTTTCGTTGGAACTAAATTATATTACACGCTCACGTCTTCGTCGAATAATTGAACAAAAATATATGCTGCCACAAAAAAAATATCGGTTTTGAGAACATGAAGCGGTATACCAAATAATAGGGTATTGAGTCGTATCTCAAATTTAGTGCCCAATTAAATACAGTTATTTTTTTTGTCTTTTAATGGTAAAAAAAAAAATCAGAAATTAAATTTGAACGGCGTTTATATTTAAAAATGATTCTTTTTTAGTTTTGGTTACTAAAATTTGAATCACAAACTTTTATTTTATATTTGGACCATTTGTATTCATATTCTGATTTTGTTTTTAGGCTCTGGAATTTTCGTTTCTCCATCGGGCTTGTTGGAAAGAACTGGCTCGATCGGTATGAGTTTTGTGATATGGATGGCATGTGGTCTGCTGTCCCTTTTAGGTAAGGCTTTTTTTCCCGTTGGTTTATATCATTTTTCTAAATTAATTAAACGTGAAATAGGGGTGTGGTGTTAGGTATTAGTTATTTGTATTTTTTTTTTTTTTAATTGATCGTGCTCTTCCGCTCTCAGTGTACAAGTATACTCGCGCCAGAATTATAAGGGTAACAAAAGCGGATCGAGGTATCCTGGCATCATGCATTCAGATTCATAATAAACTTAACACGTCCTTAATAGTTAGCACTTATTTCAAGTAAATATGTGTATTTCTGATAATTTTATTAATTTGCATTCGTTATTGATTATAATCCAGGGGCCATTATATTATTAGTTAGTTTTACGGCATTTAAAAACGATAAGTTTCGAGCTACTTTCTATTGCTCCTATTCACAATTGTATCCTCATTCTATGCTGTAATTTTTCAAGGTCGTATTGATAATTCGACCATAATTATTCGTAACGATACAACGCGATTTTACCTCCCCAAAATTATTATGGCGCGTACACTTTTGTCGTGCAAAATTGTCTCGACTATTTTTATTTTGAGCCGTTAAACTTTTAGTGAATCATATTTCAAATTGAACGTGTCTGTAGAAATTCGTTTGACGTCAACACCTCATCACGTGGATAACTATAAATATATGGATCGCGTGTAAACGCCGACGAAAACAAAGCAGCACGTATTGCCGATCTAAATGCCAATAAATCAAAAAAAGTCGTGAATGAGTTTTCCAAATACCGCCCTATTAATCGTAATCTTTACAAAATATAATAATAATAACGTTGTCTGAGATCTAAAGTCGGTTTCATTCGTTGATTTCTTATTTACTAACATTTAATTTAAATGACACCCTCACTTGTCCTCTTGAATAGAGGCCAAAACTAAAGTAATCAAAACTATACCGGGTAAGTTTTCATTTGGTTTATACAAAACTAAAAGAGCTAAATTAAAAATGGCAAGAGATATATGAAATCAAAGCGATATTATTTGATAACAAGTAAGTAAAAGTGATCTATATCAATAAT
This sequence comes from Cylas formicarius, assembly GCF_029955315.1. Taxonomy (NCBI): domain Eukaryota; kingdom Metazoa; phylum Arthropoda; class Insecta; order Coleoptera; family Brentidae; genus Cylas; species Cylas formicarius. The sequence continues at coordinate 16,002,733 of NW_026844334.1, forward strand.
TCATTCCAAATGTGCCGATGTCAGCTCGTTCGCTTTGGGAAAAAGTAACTTTCGTCCGAATTTACATGATTCTATTATTAAGCGTGACATTTCCAATAAACTTTACCGAAATTTCAACACCTAGATCTGTTACAGTCAGTGAACCTCATCTATCAAACTGGAATGGCACAGGTAATGCAGCCAACATAAATTTTTAGTGGGGCACATTTAATTAAGAGTGAGGTAGGTGGTGATTTGTTTTCTTTGTCATACATGTTAATACTTATAAATACTTTACCTACGAAGATTAAGGAGTTGCCATTTTCGGCGTTCAAGGAGAAAACGAAACAAATTTTAGGTAACCGTGTTTTCTATTCTAACCAGGAATACTTTAGGTACTTTTCGGGGAAGTTGACTCTAATCATCAAGTGTAATTGTGTTCTACAGTTCTTGTTTTAATAAGTGCTCGTTAATTTGATGTGTTTTATTGTTGTCTGAAATGAAAGATGAATAAATTGATTGGTTGATATAAATGAGCGCAGTGCAGTTCCTAGCGGGGGTGCATATATATAGATTGATAGATAGATAGATGGTTTATTGACTACTTTACAATATCATTGTTTGTAGCAAGTCATACAAAGGAAAAAAAAATAAATTTAATATTTGTAAGTATTTGCTAACATAAAATTGTATATAACGTCATAATATACTAAATCTAGATATACAATGTATATAACTTCACAATAACAGGACAACAAATAAAAAAATAAATGTATATGTATATAACACAGAACACTTAGTTAGAAGAAAACTTTTAATTTTATGTTTAAAATGTTTTTCGTTTAAAAGTTTGAAAGATTTTGGCAATGTGTTATAAAGCTTTATATAAGGAGAGTTTTGTTTTGATTTCTGCAACCTGTATCTCGGAGGCACGAGATTATTTGCACTCCGGGTGTCATACCTATGAGAATCAGAACCCCTCGGCAAACTATTGGTCTTGGAGTGTATCTCAAGAACACTTTGAAATATAAATATATATGGAACCGTCATTATTTTATGTTTAATAAACAATGGCCTACAGTGTTCGTTAAAATTTGAATTTGTAATTGTCCGTAGTGCCTTTTTTTGCATCCTATATATTTTAATGGCCCATACTGTGGGGTAAGTATGGTGGCATAGTTTATACGTGAGTGAAATAAACCAAAGTAAGTTGACTTTAATACATCAAAACTCACCATTCTGCGAAGTTGACGCAAAAGAAAATGAATATTTGAAAGATTTTTACTTAGCTAGGAAGGTAGCGCCCAGAATCTTGCATCCCCTGACACATGTAAACCTACTGCTACTAGACACTAATAAATTCTTCGTTTTAGCTTCATTAAGTTGTAGATTATTTGCTGAAAACCATGCTTTGGCCTTAGATAAAGTATATGTTTCAGTATTACTCAGGGTAGTGATGTTCCTGTTTGAATTAATAAACGTTGTGTCGTCAGCAAACAGCACAATCTCAGTATCAGGCATCATATACTGGCAAATATCATTTATGTTAATAATAAAAAGGAGGGGTCCCAGAACGGAGCCCTCAACCAAAGCCAAATCAGACTTTACGCTCACAAACTTTGTCTATCTGCTAAATAGGACTTAAAAAGTTTGAGTGGAACACCACGCACTCCATAAAATTCAAGCTTGCTCAAGAGAATCTGATGAGAAATACAGTCGAAAGCCTTTGAGAGGTCGCACTGTGAAATCAGTAAGATAAGTAAGTGTTCCCCCCTATACACACCTGGGTACCCTTGGACAAAAAGATCGTACAGTACATTTGGAAATGCTGTTATGGACAGATGTTTTGCTTCGAGTTATTTTTATTTTGTCCTAAACCCATATAAACAATAATAATAATAATATACTATTAGTTTTTGGTTAACATTCCAATTTGCTTGTTTGTGTGTAAAAAAATATATTTGGAGGTATAGGGCGGCCAAATCTTCACAGGCGGCTTATACCCTAGGAACCGTGCTGATAAAGCAAAAAACAAGACAAGAATCCCAATTACTAACCGTCTGTTTCTATTTTTTACATCATTTTTCTATTAAGCCGTTGCCATTCCAGTTTATTGGCTTGAGTTCAGTGGTTATAGACAACCGTCTGGAACTAATATAAAAGAATTTACGGCTAGGCTATATATGCTAATTAATAAAGAAATTAAAGTTGTAATGGTATTTACTACAATAAAATATCGTGTGTCAGGCGCTCTATCCTATGCTGAACTCGGCACTATGAACACGTCGTCGGGTGCGGAATACGCTTACTTCATGGATGCATTCGGGGCCCCACCAGCGTTCCTGTTCTCATGGGCCAGCACTTTGGTGCTAAAACCATCGCAGATGGCCATCATCTGCCTCAGTTTCGGGAAGTACGCCGTGGAGGCTTTCGTTACCGAATGCGAGCCGCCTGAGATTGTAGTCAAGATGGTCGCGTTGTTGGCTATTGGTGAGTAGATCGACTTCGGATCTGAGTTGCGTATATAAAATCGTGGAGGAGACATTTTATTTCGAGGTTAACGAATGTTTTTTTTTCTTTTACTTTTATGTTTCCGATGTTTAATTCAAGGCACACAGATCTTAAACGATAAGAAGATATATATGTTTCATTAACCATTTATCAGAATTACATATTACAATTATTAATTTAAGTAGACGGAATGCCTAAGTTCTAGAACCTCCGTTCCCCGGGGCATATCTTGAAATGTTTGAAATTTTTAAATTACAGATTTCTAACATGCAAAAAGAATTCGCATTTAGTTTCGCCACTCATCTACAGAAGACAGCAGGGTTTAGATTTTACGTAATATTGCGTCGCATATCAACATACTGATTAGTAAATTTGCTATCCACCACTCACCTATTAAGTTGAACGTTGTTTTTTTTTTACGCAACGACGAACAATTTATTGAAATTCTGGAGAATAACGTCTCCATACTTTTAATAAAATGTTCGACTTGGCTTAAGTTCTTCTTCATTTTATATACAAGAAACGCGAGTATTTAAATTGTTCACTACCCAGCTCTGGAGGATGCCTATTGTTGTTTTTTCTGTTTCCTTCTTGTTTTGTTTGTTAATATACTGTATTATATAAATAGATATTGGGTATCTCACTAATAAGTGCATAGAATTGTTGTTTTATAAATAAATACATAAACAAATAAAGTTTATACTCCCGCTCAAATAATAAATAGAAATTTATTCAAATCTAACCTTCAAAGTTCAAATTAATCTGAAATTCGGTGAGAATCACGCTTCACGTTCGACAAGATTTCAACTCGCTTGTCATAGAAATGTGGCGAATCGAAAAGAAAAGTTGACAGCCAGGCCACTTTTTGTCCTTTAATAATTGTAATTAATTTTTGTTGTAACAGAATCTTCTCACGGTACTATTGTCCTTGAAGTTAGCCGATAAATATTGCCTCTTTACTTTTTCTGAGGTACCAGTTTTGTCATTAAAACTCTCTCTGACGAAATATGCAAATATGTCGAAGCCTACGAAGCTATTTTTTTTGTATTTAAAATGAATAAGGCGTGGCAAAATTGTACTTGTTACGATCGTGCCACGTCAGACTTCATTGTAGTGACTGAAATACCGTTTATTAAAATAAATTATAAACGCTCTTTATAAAAAAAACTAACCGAATTATCTATATATAAATTTTTTACCGTATCGCCATACTTATCAACATAAATAATTAATTATTGTTTGACATTGCCTTGAACTTGAGCTCATACTAATGTCGAAGCTCAATAATTTTCTTTCTTTTCTTTTTGTTTTTTAGATCACATGCTTCGTATAGTTTTCAGTTATAGTAATTAAGTAGTATATCGATAAATACATATCCGTAAACTGTAACCGGATTTATACAGGGTGTTTGAAAATTCCAATCGATATTTTAGGGGAAAAATTTTAAAATTTATTATGATTATGATTTTCCATTTTTATGTAAAACCAGGAATATTTGAAACTAACAATTCCAACGCGTAAACCAACTTTAATATAATAACTACTTGAAATGAATCCCAAACATCAAAATAAAAACGGCAGTCAAATCATTTTTTCCATTGTTTTGTTTTGATTAATACTAATGAAACACGAAAACGATTTTAACTTTTTTACAAAAAAATACTAAAAAGGTTCTAAACAAAACCGAAAATTATGCCAGTGGCGCTTCAAAAAAATATTATCCTGCGCTCTCCAATCCACCCACATATTGGATGATGTAAACCCTGAAAAGTGCTTAAATATTGATCCAAATACCTAAAAAATTTTACTATAAAACCAAAAAAATTCATAACATTCTGTAGATCGGCCAGGAAAGAAATATTAGCGGACACACACATGTTCGTATGAAAATTTTTTATTTTAATATGGAAAATCTGCTGTCTGTAGTATTAGGAAGCAAAATATGTAAATTACACTCATTTACTAATAGGTGCGTTTTGTATCGTTTTTATTACAGTGGTCATCCTGTATATTAACTGTTATAGCGTGAACTTGGCGACGAGCGTCCAAAATGTATTTACGGCGGCCAAGCTGGTCGCAGTTCTCATTGTGATATTAGGAGGAGTATATAAGATGTTTGAAGGTATGTAAAATATTTAAACGCTTAATGATTGGGTGTATTCATCGGCGGTGCACGTGCTCGCAACTGTTTATTTCACTTGTGGTCAATATTAACCTGTCCAGTTATCCCAAGTCTTTTCATTCTACTGTTTGAAATTTTCAATTCTGACACATTACACATTAGCAGTAAAATCTGTTCTGTTGTAACTACTGTCGTCTGTACTTTTTGGTAACAAACATAATCCAACTTTTACATCCTTTTGAATCCATAACAGTGGAGGAAGGGACCCATTTTTATGATGCCCAGATTATTCAACGGAACAGATGACACCAGCTGAATACATTCAATCCGCGATATACAACTTACTATAAAGTAGACACCAATTCAATCCCATTTTTCTCCATACAGGAAATACTCAGCATTTAAGACAACCGTTTGCGAACACTCAATATTCAATTGGCAATATCGCTACAGCGTTTTACTCCGGTCTGTGGGCGTATGACGGCTGGAACAATCTAAACTATGTCACCGAAGAAATCAAAAATCCATCCAAAAATCTGCCGAGAAGCATTGTCATAGGAATACCGCTTGTAACGATATGCTACGCGCTCATAAACATCTCCTACCTCACGGTGATGTCGCCAATGGAAATGATGACAAGCGAAGCGGTAGCAGTGGTCTTCGGTAATCGACTGCTAGGTAATTCTCATCAGTTTAAAAAATATACAGTGTGACGCTTTTTTTGCATCGCTCCATAAAAAATTAATTTATACGATATTTTAGAGTAAAATGCATCACAATCGATATAATTTTCCTTACTATCAAACGATAACAAACATTTTCTGAATGCAAATCAGTTCCAAACAACAAAGAAAAAGGATTGTTACATTTTAATACATAATCTAGCGTGCGGGAAGCGTCACTTTACCACGTCAGTTTCCTTTCCCACGAATCTGAGCCACTTCGGACATTTCCGGGATTTTACCGCACGGATTTGGGAGCAATCGGATGTTTTCGGAGATATTTCCCCCGCTTTGAATTTTGACGTTTGTCATTTCTGACGGACATGTCAGTGAATGTATTCGTGTTGTTTTATGAAAATGCACCCAAAAACTAACGGTCGTAGAAAAAGTATAGTATGCAACACGTTCGGTAAACTTTTTAACTCACTCGTTTATTAAACACTCGCTCCTCACGTGTCAAATAAACTGGTCAGTCAAATGCCGTTTTACCGCAATTGTTGCATAATATACTATTGCAGAACACAAAGTTGTTATCCGCAGTCTAATACTGCTTCCATATGTCTAAAATTTCAACGCATGATCACAGAAGATATACAGGAGCGTTCGCCCACAGAACATGTCAATATAATCTTAAATCTGCTATGTCCAGAGGTAATAAAATGTCCGCGTCGGTCTCGGTCTCCGATGTATTATCTACTACGATACTTTTGCTCTTGCTGTGCTCTTGATAATGTGTTAGGATTAGTATATTATGCAACAAGTGTGGTAAACGGCATTTGAGTCACGAGTGTATTTGGCACGAGCGAAGCACAGCGGAGCGAGCGTTTAATAAACGCCCTTTACCACACTTGTTGCATAATAACGATATTAAAGATACGAGAGATTGTTGAAGGTTGAAATGATCTTACAGTTTCTAATAAATAATAAAGTTACCACTCACACATTTCTGGTTATGAAAATGCATTTTTTTTTTAACGGAATTTGGTACTATTGTCTGGTGATTACTGTTTGCCAAAATAGATGCTCCTAAAAGTACTCTTTTTTGTATTTGAATGTTGCTCCAATAAAAGAAAATCTCACAATAAATTAATATTTTACCGAGCGATTCATTCTGTACAGACTGTCTCATAACTTATCTAACACGCAGCAATAGGTGACATTATATAAATGAAAATATTACGATTAAAAAAAAAATCTTTGTAATTTGATTTATAACATCAAATATTGCTCTATAGCAGATAAATTATGGGACACACTGTAGATAAATCAAGTTTACAACATCCGTCTGTGTAGGGGTGATGGCCTGGCTTATGCCTTTGTCTGTAACAATTTCAACTTTTGGTTCCGCGAACGGCACCTTGTTCGCTGCCGGACGACTCTGTTTCGCGGCAAGCCGCGAAGGCCATCTTTTAGACATCTTGTCATATGTACACGTAAGACGATACACACCCGCTCCGGGGTTAATTTTTCATGTAAGTAGCTACCTGACACCACGCTGCGTATAAAAATTAATTCGGATCTTCGTTGTAGTCCCTCATAGCAGGAGCAATGGTAATGTATGGCACCATCGATTCTCTGATAGATTTCTTTAGTTTTACAGCATGGATTTTTTATGGTGGCGCTATGGTGGCGCTGATTGTGATGCGCCACACCAAGCCTAATTATCCGAGACCATACAAGGTGAGACCGCGCCATAAATTTTTCCTAAACTCGGTTTCGAAAATTTTCGTTGATTTTCCATTTGCAATAAAATTTCCCTTTCCGGTAGATTTCTTAGTTAATCTAAGGTAGATTATTTTAGCCACTGGTAGTAATTTTGACGTTTGTCAGCTCTGATGGTTACGTCACTTCACTGAGTGAATGTATTCATGGTATTTTGCAAAATTAGTTTATCAAACTTGTTTTATATCTAAGTATTAGTACAAACTAAAAAAACGAAAATAGGCAGCCAAATTTATGCGTTGGTTTTAGGCTTTAAATTTTATTGCACATAAGAAATCAACCAAACTTTATAACCGATTATTATATGCAGTATGTCACACCCTTATATTTTAGCTCTCTAAATAAATACAGATTTAAAGTTTCGTATACAGGTTGATAGTTTACATTTTTTAAGATACTCAACTGAAATAACTTTTAAACTGCGTATCTACAAACAGCTTCAATTTAGATATTTTGCTTCGCGTTAGAGATATCGGAAAAAGTTATTCGAAAATAGTTGTTACGAATATTATTCCAACACCACATACTAAATTTCATGACAAAATTCGCAATTTTAGTTTTTTCATTATTTTGATCAATACACAAAATTATTATAAGTTGATTTTTTATTTGATAAAGTACTTGGCCATGGAAATTTCTTTACAATATGGTTAATGCAATAGTGTAATTAATGTCATTTAAATTCTTCAGCAAAATAAATAACACTAACCAAAACTAACGAAAACAATAGTTTTTAGCAGGCAGCTGATAAAATTTAAGAAAATAACTATAATATGTATAGCGAGTGCTTTTCCATATGTAGTGGGAGTACGTTGGGGATGTCTCCTGTTAAACTCCGCAGCAACTATTCTGCTACTACGAGCAGGATCACCATATTTAGGTAGCCAAAATATAGGGGTGTCTTCATCTTAAATACGACACATTGTATATTACTATCAAGTTAATTTCTTAGGTTCCGATCGTCATTCCATACTTGGTGCTAATGATCTCGTTCTACCTAATAATAGGACCGATAGTAGATAACCCCACAATCGAGTACCTTTACGCAGCGCTTTTTATCCTTGGCGGGATGATATTTTATGTTCCTTTCGTTCACTATAAGTACCGCATACCATATATGGGTAAGTCGAAGTTAAGCGCCTTACAGCTCTGTTGTTCATAGTAATATCCTCCTTTTTAGATGGCCTGACGGTGTTTCTACAGATGCTGTTTGAAGTTGCCCCCACAACAAACATGTTCGAATAAACGCATAGTGATTATTTAATGTATTTAAGTAGACTGTCTTCGTGGTTCCGAGAAATAAAAATCGCGTTAAATCTTCTTCAAGATTTTAACTTGGTCGGAAATTCATAAACTTACTAAATATTAGGAAAATTGCACAGGATCATTCCTAAATCAGAGGACATTTGTGGGGTGCAGTCGCAAGTGTCTATATACTTATAGTATCGATTTTACACTATGAGTCTAGAGTCCAGATTTTTTTTAATTTGTCAAATCTTGTAACCACGAAGCTCAAATTTAGAAGGTCAAACTTCATCATTCCTTATTTAAATCTTTGTTGAATATATGGAAAGTTATTTATATCGAAAGTTTTTATGATATACATGAAATTTTTAAATGCCAAAAAGAGTTAGATATATGCTTCATTCATTGCTCCGCAGATTTTATTTTTCTACAGAATATTTTTATTTGCAAGTCTTAAAAAATATTGTTCACAGTGTCAATTACGAGTCTAGTGGATTTACAACAAAATTTTGAGTTGAATAGTTCAATTCAATCTTGAACTCAAATGAGGCTTGCAATAATGACTTGCTCAAGAGAGGCAGGCATATCCCCAAGATTACTCTTGACTGTCGGTTTAATATTATTTTTGTCTGCTACGTTATTAAGTATAATTATTTTTATGGAATTGTAAAATAGAATTGCCAAATGGTAATAAATCAAATGAAGAACAATAAAATTTTAAATTTGAAATTAGAGAGTGTTTTATTTAGCAAATATTGCTTTGGCTTCTAAGCATTAACGTCGTCAAATGGTTGCAAAACTTAGTTAGCGTAACCACAAGAACAATTCCTTTAACAGGAAGCCAAACTTTAGTTAGAAGAATACTTTTAAACATTTTATAATTCCAACTGATAATATAAAATCTAAAGAACCCGTCGCAATTATAACTAGGGCATGGCAAAAAACGCCTAGTCAGCAGAAATTCGATCAATTAAGTGTGCCACATTCCATCGACCAGCAGCCATTGACTCGAGCTCCCTCTAGATGTAACCACCTCGGTTGGTGCGTAATCTCTGGTCTGATTTAACTGACGGATTGCTTCGAATTGTCTCTTTAAACTGACTTGTTCTTGGACTTCCAGTGCCAATCCTGAAATAATTTTTTTACCAGTTGACTGACGGCTCCCCCTTTACTTTCTAACTGCCAGTCATGCCTCTATATTTCACCACTGACCTGCACTCTAGCCAAGTTTCTAAACAGCCATATCCACACATATCCACACACTTAACTCCTGTTTGCCTGAAGTTTTAATGGGACCTGTACATATTTTGAGAAAATTACGGGATTTTGAATCTAGGGTATGCGCAAGTTGAATGGACCTTCTCAAAAATTTTGTTATAGTTGCTTCATAAGTTCCTGTATTATAAGCATAGACAGAAAATCTATATCTCTAGTAGTTTTATGGTTCGCTCTAATTAGTATCGTTAATAAAGTTAAGGTGTATTTTTAAATTTAGCTACACAGTCATTGGTCTGTTCCTTAGTAGGCGTGACAGTCTGTTGGATTCGCATGTGCTTTTTTGAAAAAAAAATTTTCAATATCTATGAAAACATTTCCGAAACACATTTTTGCATAGAATTTAAAGATATAAAAACTTATATTTTTAAAGCTAATAGCTTAATCAACAGGAAAATCGTCACCATGTACAATTTTGAATAACTGAAAAGAACTTAACCTTCTCAAAATTTTCATAGCAAAAAAAAGTTATTTCAGCGCACCAAGCACGGAAATCAGTTTTCGTATAGGGAAGAAAGGTGTTTTATCTCTTTACAAGTATCTAATTTTGCCCAACCTGTATATGTGTATTTACGACCTTTATATTCGATTTAATTGGTAGCTACATGGTTCAAATACGCGGTTTAAATGGTTTGGCATAGAGACCAGAGACCGGGAGCAGTCCGTCAAAATAAAGCACCACTCACTGCCCTTGCTAAAATCATAACCTGTGCATCATCTTGCGCAGATTTGCGCTAAAGTTTAAATAATAAGAGCATGAGAGGAATAGTAATATATGTTAGGAGTTAGAAATCTATAGAATATACAACTTTCAGAGCCAAAATATGGAAAAGAAAAACAAAAATTATAAACGCATTTTAACGACTGTTGCAAACCCAATTTATGATTCATTAAATTAATATTTTATGTACTATGGCAATGCTGTTTAAAAAAACTACCAAAATAGATTTACTATTTGTTTGATTGTCTCTTTCTTCTAAATATTAGTTTGAAATCTGGCGCCAATAATACTACAATCGAAGCGTGTCCTCTTTTTGCAAACTCGCACGTATGAATTTTCGAACAGACCTTTCTTTTTGCGAATCGCCATTGGTTGCCGTTTCTCCCGCCACCCATCAACACATTCGTTACTGTTGGGGTGCAACACCAGATATGGTCGATCCTTCTCCAATCAACAAATCGTAAGAAAGATAGAAACACATTCGGAGCAATACCGCTTTTTATTCTCTAGTTAGATTGTTTGGATTGTCTTGCCGTCGTTTTCATGACTTCGTTCTTAAATGAAAAAATAAAAACAGGGTATTTTCGCGTTTATAAACGATTATAAGTTTTAGTAGGGTCGAATTCTACCGTTTTCATTGTGGATAGGTTGTTTTCGTAGAGGGATTGACGGTGCACGTTATTAATTGCGTTCCATTCGTCGCCTTCGTGTACGAAGCTTTAAAATGGAGAAGCGTGTCGAGTTAGAAAAACGAGGGCATAATCCGGCAGAGGTAAGTAACTTAATGTTAAACTGTTAATTAGAGTATTACATCTCAGTAAATGCGGGATATTTGAATTACCATATTTTGTTTAAAAAAGTGGGTATCCTATAATCACAGGACAATGAATGACAAGAATAGGGGAGTTAATTTAACAAACATATTTTTTACGGGGAGTGGTGTTTCGGTCTTGTAAATTCGTAGAACCTGGTTTGAGTTTATTGAACAGATTTGAACATATTGAATTTTTCCCTAGATCAAAGAACTTAATCTGGACAACTGCAGGAGCACAAATATTGTTGGAATTACAGATGAGTTTGTCAATTTGCGTAGTCTTTCACTCATCAATGTGGGCCTCACTTCACTTAAAGGGTTCCCCAGGCTTCCTAACTTACGAAAATTGGAACTAAGTGACAACAGGTAAGGAAAATAGTAGTGACTTCAGTTTCAGTTCTGTTTCATGGCGTATTTGTGAGAGCATTTAAGCCATGTACATGAATGAGTGCGTACAGATATTTGGTTAAATTATTCTTTATTGTAAATTTTTCTATAGAATATCTGGTGGATTAGAAGTGTTAGACACAAGCCCAAAACTAACTCACCTTAACCTGAGTGGCAACAAAATCAAGGACCTGGATGCTCTGGAACCATTAAAAACATTTAATCACCTAAAAAGCCTGGATTTATTTAACAATGAGGCCACTACCATAGAGAACTACCGAGAGAAAATCTTCAAAATGATCTCAAGTTTGAAGTACCTTGATGGATATGATGCTGATGACCAAGAGGCAGAAGATACTGATGGCGAGGAAGATGTAATTGAAGTAAATGGAAATAATGACAGTGAGGAATTTTCAGAGGATGAGGATTTGGATGATAGTGTCCATCTTGGAGCAGTCTATTCTGAAAATATAGATGATATGTCTGATGAAGAAGACTATGAGGAAGAAGAGGAAGAGGAGGATGATGATGATGAGGCAATTGAAGAGGAGGAGTTCTATGAAGAGGATTCTGACGACGCTCCAACACCCAATGGTAATTTTTTATAGCACTTATTCATTTTTTTTTTAAATATAGTTTTTTTTCTTTGATTTTTTGACTAGGGGATTCTGATTTTAACCCAGGTAATTTTTTTTTCCAGTATCACGGGGCGAGAAGCGAAAACACGAAGATGATAAAAACTAAAAGTTTGAGCGAGTTCAGACTGAGACAAAAATGAACAGTTATTATTAATCCAGAAATTTTAAAAACAAATAAAAGTGAACGAAATGGCTCCAATACGTTTTCTAGCGTTTCCCTGGCTGTGGTTTCATATTTCGAAAATACAAAAATTAAATAAAAATTTAACTCACAAAAGTAACAGCAGTAGCAGCTCTGCAGGAAAAATAGAACACAATTAATTGTATTTTCTCTGTGAGAAAATCGGTTGACGAGGAAACTCAAGGGATCATAATTTTTGTAATATGTGTCATATTTTAGCAGTGTTTATATAACTATTACAATTATTTGAATGGCAGGTTAACCCCTCTCCCGTCAATTGTAAGTTTTTTATCGCAGTTGTTTCTAAGCCAAGTTGTTTGTTTAGCGAATAGGGTTACTAAGCTAGATGATTATATCAGTTCAATAATAATATATGAATGGAAACGAAAGATGTTGAGGGTGTTTAAATCAAATTTATATTTCTTAAGTCGGCTTGTAGTTCATTTTAAAATAAAAATTAATGTTAAGACATTCCAGTTATTAAAAATGGTTAATTTATATAGTAGTAATCCTTATGTTTTTATTGTCCTTGGTCAACAACTGGGTGAAAAATTGAAATAAGTTTTTAATTTTGATGTTTGGATTCTATACCTTAGACTGCAAAACCAAAAGATAACGCCTGATTTCTTTGACAGATTCTCATTGGGAGAATTAATAATAGTGCGTGAGCGATAACTGTAAAAAAAGTGTGTCAAAGAGGATTACATGAAATTTCCCTGAAGATTTTCAATTTTCGCTTCATCCTCCATGATGTGTTTTTAACCTTTCGGGATTTTTCGCGAATTTTTAATTAATGTAGAAAGCACCGAAAAAAATTAAATTGAAAACATTTTTACAATGCTTTACTCCCCAAGTCTTACGTACGTTTACGCTATTTTAGAGCAAAGACCATAAAAAACCTGTCTCCGTTTCAAAAATATCTAAATCAAACACTTTTGTTTAAGATTTTTGAATAAAAACATCAAATATTTAAAAAAATATTCTTCAATTTATCGACCAAAGGCATATCGAAATAATACAGCAAGAATTTTAGTCGAATAGAAATATTTTAAAGAATAAAGTTTAAATGAAAGCGGCAAAAATCGTTCACTTACTTCCTGACTTGCGCTTTCGCGGAAACCGAGAAACAGGGAAACGCCATATTGACAAGAGGCGGTTTATTACTTTTTCGTGAAATGGGTATTTTTCGTTCGAGCGTGGATGCGATGATCCACTATTAGTGATAGATTTTTCCATAAACGATGTACATATTAAGTTCTCGTCTTAGGAATAGATCGCGTAAGTCAATCGCTTGAACGTAAACGAAAGCCCTTATTGAAAAGATTCCACAACCGAATGCCGATTGGTTTGTTTCCCCCTTGTACCCAGTCTTTTAATCTGTTTTGCAGTTATTGCACATGAGGCTTCGGCAATCTGGTTATCCTAATGGGATTATATATAAAGTAGACGTGATGAGGCTATAAGAGCATGTCAGTCACCACACCCAGCAGCAATCAACTGTGATGCCCGTTTGGAAAAGTGTCTGCCTGTAGTACGTGTGTGTGCGTTTCGGTTCGGAAATCGGCGTGGATGATAGCAGACACACAGTGGCCCCCTCTACAAGAGTATGACCATGCAGTGCTGCCAGTCAGATGAGGCTCGGGAACAGAAAAGAATTAATGCTGAAATCGAAAAACAGCTACGTCGTGACAAACGTGATGCTAGACGCGAACTCAAACTGCTCCTGCTTGGTAGGTAGTTAATTTAAATTGTTGCACAATTCTTGGTTTTGATTTTCTCGAGTAACTTGTTCAAATATTATTCAGGTAAGCAATACACAATTAAAGTTGCCTCGAATTCAGTATGGACGGGACTCATATTTTATATTGAATTTGTAATTTTACTGGATAAGTGACTATAAACGAATATAGAACACAAATGTTGGCATATTCAATGAAGCCTTATGATACACTGCAAACTGCATAATTAAATTATATGATTATATTAGTAAATATGGTGGATTTTAGTTTATCTATGGTGACAAATATATATACCTGAGAATGTGATGAGTAGACCTAGTTATCTGAGCTCCCCTATTGTTGGATTTGTTATACAATTGTCCTGAATTGTTCTGAAAGCCCGAGTGTGCTTAGAAAAAGTTGATTTTGTCATCTTAGTAATTAAATTTGCAACTTTTTGGCATCAGGTGGAAAAATCTTCTGGAATGCTGATGCCAAATCTCAGGGGCTTGCTAGCCCTATTTCTTTTATGGTCAGTGTTGCTTTTTGAGATTTTTTCACTTCTTTTTTTTTAATTTATGGGTTCTCCCTTTTTTATCAAAAAGTTGCATTTAGTGGGTAATAACTCAAAATATTTTGTTCTTATGAATATTCATAAAATACTCTTTTCCCATAATACCACTGCCCTTAGCTTCTGATACAAGACTTCAATAGAGCATTTGTTGCTATTAATTGTATATTTAAAGCTCAAATACATGCAAGAAGATTCACTTTAATGGCACCTACTCCGACTTGGAAGCACCTGATAGGGAGTTCCCTTAGGTAGTATCTTGGGCGCTCTAATTTTTTCGATTTATACAGCATATTTTCATTTCATTTTTTGTCATGTTTAATTGATCTACATTATGTACATGGGAGGATGCTGAACATTATGTAGTGTGGAAAAGCAAATAAAGTATGTTATTATTATAATAATATTTTGCAGCTTTTTTAAACTTCTGTAATTGCCATCTGTTTGCAGATGGTCAACAATTATATTATTCTTTTTCCTGGGTTAACGTTGATCGCATAATCTTCAATCGATTAATGAATAAATAGCAAGACAAAATCGTTGGTTTTTGGTACCCTAGAACCATTAAATCTGGCTCCATCCATGGGTGCTTTACTCGCCATTGCGATCTCTTAAGTCTATCTAAATATTCAATCTACCTCTTTTTGAAAGAGCTTTTAGCTAAATGCCGTTAAAGTGTTTAAGAAAATGTTTAGAATCTAAAATATTTCCGCAGTGTCGTTCTTCTTTTCTTTTTCTTTGTTGTATGTACTGTTTGATTGAAGGTTTTCATTTTCTATCTGTATTAGATTATTGTATTTCTGTATTTTCAATGTCGCGTCTACTAATTTTAATATTTGTTGAGATACATCTCTTTTTTAATGAACTGTAAAAGAGCGCATTTACGAACATCGCCACCTTGGTACTCTCATTATATTTTGTATATATGTACGTAAAAAAAATAAAAGCACTTTATTATTATTATATACTGCACTTATCTAAAGTGATATTATAAAATCTTTCATTAGTGAGGAGCAGTGGATCACAATTATGCTATTTTTCACAGATGATGTTTTATAAATATGTGATGTTCGATATTTTTCATTTCATTCCCTTGCTGTAATTGTACCTGATAACAGAATAATTTGCGAAAAAAGCAAAACAAATAAATTTATTTGTTTGATGTCCATTAAATTTATAATTTTTATTGTGTTTTGGACATAAGATACCAAAGGAAGCGTTTTGTTTATAATAGGTACAGGAGAATCAGGCAAATCTACTTTCATCAAGCAGATGCGTATTATTCATGGGGCAGGTTATTCAGATGATGATAAAAGAGGGTTCATTAAACTCGTTTACCAGAACATTTTCATGGCTATGCAGAGTATGATCAAAGCAATGGATCTCTTAAAAATTCAGTATGCAGGTTCTTCTAGCCAGGTGACTTTTGCAAGTAAGTTCTTATAAAAATAAAACTCACTGCGCATCATTTCCAGGAAAAGGCGGAGTTAATTAAGGGCATTGATTATGAGACAGTGACGACATTCGAGCCACCCTATGTCGATGCCATAAAGGATTTGTGGAATGATGCTGGTATCCAGGAGTGCTATGATAGACGAAGAGAGTATCAGCTAACAGATTCTGCAAAATAGTAAGTGTCGCCTATATGATTTCATTCACCTACACCATTAAATGATTTTTATTGTGATATTTATTATTTATTCTTACTACAATATTTAATGTGTAAGTAATATGCCTATATGGTCGAACTGTCGTGCATTCAGTATGTTAGATATTTGGAGTGTCAAATGGGCCCAATTTTTGATCTTGGCAATAAAAAGTGAAGGACAATGAGAGTTACCATCTTTTAGCTATTTAATGGAGATAGATCGGGTGGCAGCGCTCGATTATTTACCGACTGAGCAAGATATACTTCGAGTCAGGGTCCCAACCACGGGTATCATCGAGTACCCATTTGATCTTGATGAAATCAGATTTAGGTATTGTACCGAAACCGATAAAAAAAATTTTTTTGGACCGTTTGCGGCACGCAAGACTTTAGTGGACAGCATGCGCTTGTCGGTCTCGTCTTTTTTAATTTTCCCAGTGCGGGGTAACCAGCACGTTTTTGTTTTTGGAATTAAATGGGCACTCGTTTTTTAATTTTCACGCAATAATCTGTCATCGACACATAACAAGAGAGATGGAACAGGAGAAAGGTTTTATAGTTATCCGACTGGGATTCAACTGCAGAACACTGAACTTTTACCTCAATTTTTTCCCACTAGGTTGACCTTGAGATTTATACACCAAATTTAGAAATAGTGTGTTATGTTTTCAAGACTACGATAGAATAAGTTATAAATAACTAGAATATTTTTTACGTCGAAAGCAAAATTTTACCAAATACTACTGCACCGGGGACTGTGAATCTGCCTGCTGGTAAAGAATAAAATTATATGCAATAAAAAAAATTGAAGCTTAGAATTTGATAATCTGATATTTTGAAATGCAACTAAAAAATATCCCACAAAATGTAAGACAAGTTAATTGGTTAGTATATTTTTCCCAATGGTTGTTCATCGGAATTGTTTGCATTAAGTTACATTAACATTAATTAATTCCCAATACAAAATTTGACATTGATTCAAGAGTAATGAAATTAATATATTTCGTCAATCATTAAAATTATACCTATATCATCAATCAATATAAACCTGTAATTTATTCGGATCATTTTAAGAATCCAGCACAAGCAGAACTGGTGAGTCATCTCATTGGGGTAAAATGTAACGCGATGCTCGAAACATTACTTTTACTGTTTGCCAGAAAAATTTGGAAATATCTATAAAGCGTCGATATTTAGGGGGTGCAAACAATTTAAAAAAATATGGTTTGCAAAACCCCCAATAGATTCCAAATTAATTTTAAAAATTCAAAATAAATAGACTCCAAGGATCCAATAGGTTTCAAGTGAAACTACTAAAGGTGACATAGTTGTAAGTTTTAATTGAAATAAATGAAATTTGTGGTTTTAAGAATGAGGATAAAATTAATATCTTTCACATTACCTCGGTCATGTCTTCATGAGGGTTATCTATTTTAAATGAAGCCTCGTATTGTGTAATTTCAAGATTTGAAGTCGAAAGCCTTCTGGTAAACTGCATCACGTTCGATACCTCTTTATCAACAGGGCGCGAAATACCAGAATCCCGGCGAATTCACCGTCCGTGTGCAGCGACCATAATAAATGTAGCAAGAACCAAGGCTTATAGATATTTTTTTCTATAACCAATCGTTTTGGTAACAGAAAACAAAAGTTCATTGCTATAATTTCTGGCAGTGTAGCTTTTTTTATATTGACATTTTTCTTCCAAAGCATTTTCGAATTTACATATCCCGTTCAGATAATTTATATCGCTAAGGTAGAGTAGAGTTCTTGCCGGTAGCACTCTAGACAATTTCGTTTACGCTGCATGTTGCATGCTCTGTTGTGTTGGTTGCAGCTATCTTAGCGACCTAGAGCGGATCCGTGCTTCAGATTATCTGCCCACTGAACAGGACATTCTAAGGGCGAGGGCGCCGACCACGGGCATCATCGAATACCCGTTTGATCTCGACAGCATTATTTTTAGGTATGGTTAGCGGCGCAGGTTTGTATTTTTGAATCATATCACACGGGAGAGAGGTATACATTAGAACATTTGCATATCATTGGGTGGTTTCCCTTACAATTATTAGTATAATCAATGTTTGCTTATTTTCTTTATCAGCAACATTTAAGTTACCAATATGAACATAAAATTAAAATTGATTCCCTTCTGCCTTCTGCCCACCATTTTCACTTAACTCATTTTTTACGTCCTTTTGATGACTTTGAGATGCCTAAAATGTTTCCCTGGATTCACATTTTTAATTACAATTACCATTTACAGTGTATTCTATATGTAGAAATGGGTTTCATGATCGTTTGTTTGGCTTTAATTGTGAAATTCTAATTAGACAGCTTGTCTACCAAACGGAAGTATGTAGTTATGAACGTCAGTTCTTGTTTTGCATCCGCAGGATGGTCGACGTCGGAGGCCAGCGATCAGAAAGAAGGAAATGGATCCATTGTTTTGAAAACGTCACTTCCATTATATTTCTAGTAGCTTTAAGTGAATACGATCAGATTCTCTTCGAGTCGGAAAATGAGGTGAACCACATATCAGTTTACTTTTGCAATTTTTAAACAGCGCCTTTACAGAATCGTATGGAAGAGTCCAAAGCCCTGTTCAAAACGATCATTACTTACCCATGGTTTCAGCATTCTTCTGTAATCCTGTTTTTAAACAAGAAGGATCTTCTAGAAGAGAAGATCATGTACTCACATCTCGTAGATTATTTTCCAGAATATGACGGTAAGCTGGGGCGATTTTATAAAATTTTATTTCAGTGTTTTGCCGCATATATATATATTTTTTAATTTGTTGTTGGTTAAAGGTCCGAAACAGGATCACATTACCGCTCGAGAATATATCCTTAAGGTGTACCTGAAAGAAAATCCTGATCCAGAACGCCAGTGTTATTCACATTTTACTACAGCCACAGGTCTCCCCCAGATCTATGTATTCTTTATTTTTCCAGCTAGCAGCTACATAGGAATTGAAGACACCTCTTTGTTATCTCCACTGTGATTTTAGGGGAGCCGTACGTAAATTGTGTCACACTAATTTAACGATTTCTCATAACCTTGTTGATTAGTTTTATTTGTTAATTTTTCAAAGAAACTTCCACAGACTACTCTAATGCTTTTTACAAAACTTCTGGATTCCTCCTGCGTCGCAATTGCTGACGTTTCGCCAATCATCCTGTTGGCTTTTTCAGAGCTTGACTGAAACAGTTTCAGTTTCAGTCAAGCTCTGAAGAAGCCAACATGAGGATTGGCGAAACGTCAGCAATTTCGACTAGGCAAAAACCGACGCAGGAGGAATCCGGAAGTTTTGTAAAAAGCAGTTTTATTTGTTGTGATTTTGTAAAATTTTTAGTTTTTCTTTAGTGATATAAGACTTATTATATTTTATTCTACCTTGTGGACTCCCTCGGTCGTTCCTGATATGTGACATAATTTATGGATGTCTTCTTATATAAATAACCTAGCTGGCCATGGAACCTTGTATAAGTAGCTCTACTTATATCTACAATGTCCCAATAAAGACACCCGAGTTCAATGAGAGATTAAATATTTTACGCTCATATAATATAATAATAATAATATAAATATAATTGCTAAATGAAGTTCTCGCAGATTGGCAAAATAAATAAAATTCATTTTTGAGACCTATATTAAAATCCTTTTTTCTCAGAAAAAAACGAATATCCCTTATATGGAGTTTGTTACTGAAAATTCAAGAATAAATGGAATAAGGGCCTGCTGGTGGCCGTGTATAGGTGCTTATACACTTGATCTATCTGTTCCATGGCTAACTGAAGCAATAAATTGTGCTTTTACAAAAGTTTAAGAAAATGTAGTTGCTAGATGCTGTGCTAACATAATTTTGCTTAGGTCCCCAGAGAGACGCAATTGCAGCTAGAGAATTTATCCTAAGGATGTTTGTAGACCTAAACCCGGATAGTGAAAAAATCATATACTCACATTTTACTTGTGCTACAGGTATTATATTGTTCTATTGTAGTTTATAATTTTATAGTTAGTTTAAAATTTGCACCGTTTTTTTTGTGAATTTACCCCATTGCATGCATACTTGTTGATTTTGCTTTTGTTTCTTTCTTTAAAAAATGCAACTTCAACATAATTTAATAATTTTAATTTTTTTATAATCTGCATGCCTTATACGATGGACGGCGGATATTTTTTCGTTTGGTTAATGGACGCACAGATACTGAAAACATAAAACTCGTGTTTTGTGCTGTCAAAGACACAATCATGCAAACTGCTCTTAAAGAATTTAATTTAGCTTAAATGTGAAGGTAAATATTTACATCAGTCATCAAAAAATCATACACAATGTTTTAATCCGTCATCTCCATCTTCATCTCAGTTATAGGTATGGAGCGATACATAAACTACTGCGTATCAAGTTATAAAGTACTAGATTTAGTTGTTTACCGCGCCTTCAAGACACGCGTGTCGTTTATCGATGGCTCCAAAGTTTTCTATTAGTTTTAGTTTCTTAATGATTTCGTCTCCATCGGTATATTAGACTTTAGCATTTTTTTCGCTGTCGGAATCAATTTGGATAATTTAATTTAATTTTACAGCTGGAGGATATTGATTTTACAATGTTTTCAGACACGGAGAACATCAAATTTGTATTCGCCGCCGTGAAAGATACAATATTACAGTCCAACCTAAAGGAGTACAACCTGGTTTAGAACTCGTTTTACCAAAAAAGAAAAAATATTGTGATCCGTTATGGACATCTTACCATTTGCAGAGAATAAGCGTAAATATATAAATATAATATAAATATTAAATGAGAAAAAAGAACTATTTGTGATGTTTTTTAATAACTATCGAGTAACAAAAAAAGTATTTGTGTCCAAGTGTGCGCTTAGCTTAGTGTGCCATTTTTTATACCAAGTAAAAGAGAAAAAATGGTAATAAAAGTCGATGGATTTAAGCCAAAGTGTTTTCTAACAGTGCGTCAAGCATGCCACGTGACTTTTCATTTATTATAAATAGTATTGTTATAGTATGTAGAACCGTAGCCAGTAAGAAAACTAAGATCGGTAAAGAAAACAAAAAAGTGAATTTTTAGTCATTCTGTAAAACACTGTACTGCAAAAGTTCCTGATGGGCTAATTTTATATATATATCGCAGTTTTTTTATGAGGCTGTTATTAATTTTTAGCAATCAGTTTTCTTGATTGTTCTATATGATATATATATTATATATTTTTTTTATTTATTTGTGTGTTGCACTAAAGGCTGCTATAAAGAAATGTTTGCAATAAATGCAGGTGGAATTATTATCGTAGCTATTAGGGTCCAATAATTAAATTCGCGTTAATTAAGGCTTCACAGCGATGTTTGTTTTGGTTTGGGATTGAGTGGGTCTCGCTCGTAACACTGTTGAGAATCAATCTCTCTTCTTATTTATTCGAAATATTTACACGAATCTCATGAATTGATGTTCTAGTGAATATGTGCCTCAAGAATACTATTATCCACGCCGAAAGAGGACACTCGACAAATTCCACCGCTGCGTTTTGTACGTGTAGAGATAAAAACTAAAAGACGGTTAGATCATCTTGTTTATATTTGTTGGTAATTTTTAAATTTTCGTTTTAATTCGCGAACGGAACCTTTTCAGTTGGTATCTGTTTCACAGTCTTTTTTTTCTCTTAGTGTACATGAACGCATAATAAAAAGAGTTTCAATCGCTTTTTAACATTCCTACATTTTCCTTGCCGAGCGAGAATCCTTTACGTTCAGCATTGGAAATTAGAGATTGTTAAACTATATGCTTGAAAAGGTTGTAGAGGAGTTTTCTAGACATGGAATTCCATGGCGTTCTATAAATATCGGGAGGTTTAGTCGACAATTGTAGCAGTTCAGTTTCGTAAAATGTGTAAAAATGGAAGTGTAAAGAGTCAGTTGTTCATTTAAGGCAAGCATACTTTTGAGGCAAGCCGCCAATTACCTTGAAATGTAAATATAATTTATGAGTATATTTTTCTGTTTTTAATGGTTCTGATTTTTATTCCCGCCAATTGCGTCCTCATCAGCGTCCAAATATTTATTACTAATAAAGGGATGCAAGGAATTTTATACGTTAAGCAAACCTAACCAGTCATAAAAACCGATTACTGGGAGCAATTCCTCCTCTAGTGTAGCTAACTTAATCAATTTCCAAAAATAATGGTGACTGAATTTTTTTTGCACATTTAATTATTCCTTTCACAATTATTTCTGTTGTGTAAAAAAACACTGACTTCTTTATTATTGAAGTCTTTAGGTCGGTTATATTAGCGAAGTTGTATTTTTCGATTTATTATAGTGGTTGTAATAGAAAAATATCTCAACAAATTTTACACGCTGTATATTTTTCATCTAATTGATTCCATGTTATGAATAGCTTCACCCTCACAACCACTCTAATCAGGGGAAAAATATTACAACGTTGTTAATTTAACAGGCCTTGTAGCTTCAATAATAAAAAAGTCAGGCAATGCTGACTGCAGTTTGTTCAAAATTACAAACATCCATTTGAAGAAAATAGCCTTTTAGTTATAACAAACCCTACAGGTATTATTTCTGTGGAAGAATGTAAATAATAAAAATACAGGGATTTTTTTTATTCACATACAAAGAGATATGAAAAAAAAATGGTTGATGTAGATTGACGAAAACTTGTGAAATGATATAATCAGCTGAGGATTGTACCTCCTCTTACCATATTGATATTCAATTGCAAATAAAACAGTTTTTATATTTCATATGGATCTGTAAATGTCAACATTTCATGATTAAGTGTAACAAATCACAGCTTGTCCATAAAGTGAGGCTGACCATTCTTTTCTCGTCTACGAGTCAATATCTCGCAGCCTGTCTCATTGACTAGCAACGTCTGCTCAAATTGGGCGGAGTACTGTCCATCCACTGTAACAGCGGTCCATTTATCAGGCCACATTTCATCTCGCCACGTTCCCATTGAAATCATTGGTTCAATGGTGAAGCAATGACCAGGTTTCATCACTCCAATAGCTCGGTTTTCTACAAACACAGTGTTCTAAGGCACCGCATATCAATTAGAAATTCCTAACTTACTCGCATAATGAGGTACATTGGGGGCAGTATGAAACAGTCTATGAATACCATGACCGCAATAACTCTTAACTACTGAGTAGCCATGAGTTTGAGCATGTTTCTGGATGACATTTCCAATTTCTCTATATTTTTCACCAGGTTTTACTATTTCTATAGCCTTGGAGAGGCACTCATAGGTAACCTTGACTAGGTCCTTAACTTTGTCACCAACATTACCAACAAAAAATGTTTCATTTAAATCTCCATGGAAACCATTGTGATATACAGTGATGTCAACATTACAAATATCTCCATCTTCAAGAGGTCTAGTGTCTGGTATCCCATGGCAGATAACCTCATTGACTGATGTGCAACATGACTTGGGGAACTCGTAATAGTTCAGTGGTGATGGATAGCAGTCTCTTTCTATACATGCTTCATGTACTATACGATCAATTTCATCTGTAGTTACTCCAACATCACAAACTCTTGCCGCTTCATCTAAGACCTCTCTACCTAATTTGCAGGCTACTTTAACTCCTAAAAATTAAACAGTAGAATAATAACAAAAGAAATTTTAAAATTGTATTTTTTGAGGACATTTTAATTTTAAAAATATATTACTACTACTATTAAATGACCCATAGGAGATGTAACGTTCCACATCATGTCTAATGGCACCCTTAACATGATACTATTACTAGATATACATGTGACTCAAATCAATTTCAGTCCCCATTAAAGTTCAATCAAGTTCTATTTCCAGCCCAATTCAATTGGGGAAAAAATGGGATTGTTCTAGATCATATCTAAAAGTTATTCACTTTTGAAATAGCAAATATTGTGGGTTATGAATTAAAAAATACAGATTTGATTTTATTTCATTGTAGTTTGTATTTCGTCATACCAAAGTTGTTTGTATGGTTGTTACATATTTGAGTCAATGGTTTGAAGGTGAATTGTTGTAGCAGACAGTTGTAACATATGTAATTTCCTTTTTGATTTTTTTTAAATGCAAAATATTGGAAAGCGAGTACAGCTTGGCAATGGCAAAGTAGTGCAGGTGTGACACCATTAGGTTGTTATCAGGAACATGTTATAACATGTTCTGTCCTAAGTGTGTGATTGTGATTCACTCCAAGTGCTCTTTTGCATCTTAAAAATTCATCAAATACATTTTCCATTGCGATAAACGCATTTTTTTATATTTAAATAACCAAAGAAACAAGACTTAATCTAACATTTTGATAGCAATAAAGAAGAATGTGCAAAAATTAAAATTGTCGATTGAAAATAACTTCAAAGAAATTAGATTCTAACCAGTTCTTAACCAATAAAGTGACAAGGATCCAATTTCTTTAGAGGTGGAAAAAGTCCCTAATACTTTTGGATCCATTTTATTCAAAAACTTACGGAGGGACAGAAAACAAAACACAGAATTTAAAACGATTGGAAACCTCACATGAAAACATCTCAGAATTTATATCCAAAACAAGTTTTGAAAATTATTTCGAGCCACATGTGTATTTATGTAAATACCTTCAATTTCTTCATCATCTAACACTTTGATGTGTCCAGATCCTTTTACTGCTTGCTCACTTAGTGGAAAACCCTGTGGATGATCCGCATAATCTGGCCTGTCTATGTTGAGAGGGACCACCCGTTTAGCGCTTTGAGGAAAAGGCCTCAATTTTCCGGTAAAGTTATAATTAGGCCAGGGGTTATATAACCCGGTATCACGAGAATCATTTGCACCTTGTCCTCCTGAAAATGAAAACCGATTCCTCAATCACGAAGATTCTCAAACAACTTTTGCCTAAATCAAACGTATTCTCACATACATACCTAACCCTACTTACTGGCTAATGAGTGGACAATTTTGTGCGACTTCCAATTGTTTTTAAAGCAGTCCTGAGAACAGAAAAACGAACCCGCGATCCCCAATTTAATACATGTAGGACATCGTAAATTCGCATTTTGGGTGCACCCTGGAGATTCACATTTTTGAACGGAAGTCATTTTATTAAACCAAAATCAGTCAAATAGAATTACCACAGAAAACTAAAATGGTAAAACAGAACTCATTTGTTGAATGCGATAAACTCGTCTAAGATGGGCGCATTCAGCGGTGTTAAGAGTTACGGAACAATTTCGAAACGTCAATTGAATGGAGCGTTACATTTAATTGAAGGTGTCGCCAATCCATGCTATCGACTGAATACGCCCTTAAAAGTGTATGTCTGGGACAGGAAGACCTGTAAACGAATTTCGTGGATATTTTAAACATAGAGACATTAAAAAAATTTCTCTAGACCTTAATATTTTGTGGCTGGATTCGTTGCT
Source organism: Cylas formicarius (assembly GCF_029955315.1). Lineage (NCBI taxonomy): Eukaryota > Metazoa > Arthropoda > Insecta > Coleoptera > Brentidae > Cylas > Cylas formicarius. The sequence continues at coordinate 16,028,413 of NW_026844334.1, forward strand.
GTTTTACTGAGATCTCGTATCAATGCTGTTTGATGTAGCTTTAATGTGTTATGTGAAAGTTTTAAGGTTATGGAAATTTCTGTCTAAACTGTGACGACAAAAATTTTGCGGAAATCTGCAATGAGCAAATGCATATTGTAATTTACTGCAACGTTACGTATATAATAGTAGTATTTATCAATGGTTAGAGTCGTTTAACTTACTCCAAAAAACAAATTTTGAAGCAACACTTTCCAATAATAACTAAACATAGTCTGTTACCTATGAACATAAATTTTTGAATACAGTGAATAAGTAATTGTGTAATGTGTAATACATTTTTGTATTCACTAGTGTCAGCAGTAATTGCAGAAACATTAATTTGCCTTTATTTTTATATAAAAATAGACAACCATAATAATGTTATTAATTTCAAATGATTGAACAGAGCACCTATAAATAATCTATAATTCCCCATTAAACTGTGAGCCTCCAATGGAAGAACATTGGTATTATGGGCAGCAATGCCATGTCCCTAATTCTGGTCCTTCACATATAAACTATGTCCATTATCCACCTCCTCAGAACCAATCGGCACATTTCATGCAGTGGCAACAAGCATCACCTCAGCTACCAGTGCCCCCTTATCCTCCTCCTGTAGTAGGTCCTTACACAATTCCTCCTCCAAATTTCCCTCCCTCCTCTAGCACTTACGACTATTCATACCAGCAATCAGTTCAGACATCGTCTTCTCAATATCAGTACTACCAAGGTTCTAGCAACATGGTGCGAGGGCATGATTATAAAAAGGAGCTTGATGACTACAGGGCCGTGAAAAAGGCTAGCATAAGGGATAGTGTAAGTACAATAACTAAAGCTTATATGAAGTTACTGATAAAACTTCTATTAGCCTTCAGGCTACAATCAGAAGAGATCTGGTGAACCTAGTAGCAGCATGAGTGCTTCCTATTCAAAAGGGAATAGAAGCCGGAGCCGAAGCGTGAGTAGAATTCGTAATAGCGCTCAAAGTAGAGACACAAGTAGGTACGTAAACAAAAACAATCCCAGAGAAAGGGAATGTCCAAAAGATAAATACAAAGGTAAAGATACAGCAAGACAAGTGCAAAATGAGCGCGATGAAATACTTAACAGATACAAGCGCAACTATTGCCATACAGAAAAGCAAATATCTCAAAAACTGGAAGAAATTAGCCGCAAACATATAGACTTTTTAGACCAAGAAAAAAATTTTTGGATTAGATCCACACCATCAGAACTATTTTATCAGAAAGATGAAAGTAATTTGAAAATCACCAAGGCCACTGATAAGTTGATTAAGTTGTGCTTAGAGTTTGATGAGCTTCTGGTCTCAAGAGCTCTTAAAGTAAACTCGTTAAAGAGCAAATATGTACCTCCTCCTCGAAAAAACAGATCAAGGGTGTGCAAACATAGGACTGAAGTGTCCACCAGTTCTGATTCAGAGAGCTCAGAAGATAATTTAACAGATGAGGAAAATTTTTCAATGGAGGAATTGCAAAGAAAACAACAGCATCCAGATAGGTTGCATCCAGAAATGTGGTAAGTAATGCTGACCCTTTCATGGAAAGGGATAATAATTTAATTTGCATTAAATGCAAAAATACAGTATCAATAATTTAAAAAAATATGCAGTAGTCTTTAACGCATTGAAAATATTTATTTTTTTAATGTACACTTAATATAAGGTTATCTGGCTATAAGTTCCCATATGCTGAGAAAAGATAATATTCAAAAAATGCGCTATTTGAGTATAAAAAAAATTGAAAATAAAACTTTATTTGACTTATTTGGAAATATAAATTATATTACGTCCTTGTTTTGTAAATAAGACAAGTATGTAATATACTCCTTATGAGGGGAATCTCCCACGATTTAGAAGCAACCAAAAAAGACCGTGAAAAACCCTAATTTGTACTCCTTCCGCAAAAGATTTTTTGGACAATGGTCTGTTGGCTAGAACTTACATAACATAATGTGACTTTTAGTTAGTGGCAACAACCTGCAAGTGTTGTGTTTTTTAACAAATATATTTTATTATGATTTATGGGTGTTTTTTGTAACACGTGGTATTGAGTCTTTGTTAACATGAATTATTTTTAAATGTCCAGTTTATTGTATATTTGAGTGACACAGAACGTTATTATTTTCATCCGGTAATCAAAGTTAGTAAAAAATAGGAATAAATATTAACATGAATGCATCATTTGAGAGTTTGCAGAAGTTCTGGGTTGCCTTCATCCGTTCTGGACTGCAGTGTAGTACGGTAGGCTGTAAATCAAATTATTTGAGAAGCAAATATTTTTGGGCCTTTCGACAGTCTAGAGAAGAGATTATGGTTAAGATGTTTTTATGTTCAGCTTTAAAGCCAGATTTTCTTTAATTTTGGTTGTCCCACTCTGGTCCCCTCATCATGCTTCCATCCTTTCCTTTCCATGCTAGACAGTAAACCTATTGTTTTCCAAGCTTACAAAGATCTTGAAGTTTTCGTCAGGATAATTTGGAAATATGTTTAGCATCCATTATCGACTGTACTATTCGCAGGTTTTTTAATTTCTTACAATTGAATTTAATAGAGAAGCTTCATTTGGTTCCTTGAATTCTTTCACCAAATTTTAGAACCAATTTAATACTTTCAATGTCCAAATATAAGTTTGGGAGGAATCCTCCTATTGTCTTACCATATATTAAGGCTTTAAAAACAGATTCACTGTAGTTTTTCTAGCCTTAGCAATGGGTTAGAGGATCCAGATTTTGCCTAGCATTGGAGTTAGCAATATTACTTAAAATGATTGTTGAATTATTAGAGAGGTTCCTAATAGAATTAAAAAAGATAGGCTTCATATAACTTTGATTTGACCCTTTTCTAATTTAGACGGGGATACTTGTACTGGTAGGGCGCTTCTTTTTTATTTGAATAGGACGAGTTTTAAGAAGATCATCGACTCACTGTCTGTTTATTATTAATAAAACGCCATTTTATGGCACATCTTCTCCAGCCAGCTGCTAGAAAAGGTACTTGTTTCGATACTTTTCGTTCATTTCGTTTTAAATCGTGAGATTCGACTGATGAGGAGAATACTACGTACTTGTGTTATTCACTTCAACAAGGATTAATATAATCAAGATCAAACTTCACTTCACTTCACAACCCATATAATGTTATCTATATTGTCTCGATCATATCTTTTAAAATGTAAAAAAGACACTTTTTAAACCACTCGTAGGTATAACGATCCAGGAGAAATGAACGATGGTCCATTATGTCGGTGCTCCTTTAAGTCGAAGAAATCGGGTATAAGACATGGGATTTATCCTGGCGAAAAAAATATTTCCAAGTGCAACCCTCATAGCAATAACGCCGACCGACTTTATCATTACAGGATCATAATATCGCCTCCGACAAATTTCCTTATTAAGGCTCCCACCATAATACAACATGACGAACACGAGTTTATATTTGAAGGATTTTCAATATTCTCACATGCGCCGCTTGTTCAATTACCCCACTGCAAAGTAATCAGATTCAACATAGAGTACACCATCATGTATTTAGAAGAAAAAATCCCAGATAACTTTACTGTCTGCGAATTAGATATGTTTACAGAGTATTTATTCCGTGAAGTGTTGGAGTTGATCGATTTAGATTTAACCACCCCTAAAGATAGCGAATACTGTTCTCAGTTCCACTACATGCCCAGATTCGTTAGAGAACTCAACGAAAACGGCAAGGAAATTCTTTGCATGGAGGTGGTGCTCCAATATTTGTTAAACTGTTCAGTACCATTGATACAAAAAAATGATCTAAAAACCATGGTCAAGATGTCCCAGTATGAGTGGCAACATTTTGCTGACGAAATCAAGGGAATGGTGGTTACTTACCCGGGCAAGAAGCCCAGTTCAGTACGTGTGGACCAACTAGATAGAAATATCGATCTTCAAAAGGAGGGAGACTACAAGTTCCCGGAAATCGTCCATTTCGGTATTCGACCACCTCAGTTAAGCTACGCTGGCAATCCAGAATATCAAAAAGCGTGGAGGGAATATGTAAAGTATCGACATCTTATAGCGAATATGTCCAAGCCGACTTTCGAAGACAAACGCAAACTAGAAGCAAAAGAGGGCAAGCTTCAAGAGATACGCACCCAGGGCAAGATGAAACGGGATGTCACCATAGCTGTTTCCGCGGAAGGTTTTTACAGGACCGGGATTATGTGCGATATTGTGCAGCACGCTATGCTCATTCCTGTTCTCATATGTCACTTGAGATTTCATAATGCTCTCAATGTATTGGAAGAGTCGATAGAATACAAGTTTAAAAATCGTGGATTGTTACAAATTGCTTTAACGCACCCATCATACAGACAAAATTTCGGTACAAACCCAGATCACGCAAGAAATAGCTTGACCAACTGTGGTATTAGACAGCCAGAGTATGGAGATAGGAGAATTCATTATATGAATACTAGAAAAAGAGGTAAAATATATACACTTTAGTCTCAAGTCTTATTTCTGTATTTTTATTCTAGGTATAAATACTCTTATAAACATAATGTCAAGATTCGGCCGACAGCAAGAGACCGAATCCAACATAACGCACAACGAACGCCTCGAGTTCTTGGGAGATGCAGTTGTCGAATTTTTGTCTTCTATTCACCTATTTTTTTCATTTCCTGACCTCGAGGAAGGTGGGTTGGCTACATATAGGGCCGCTATTGTTCAAAATCAGCATTTAGCTCTGTTAGCTAAAATACTGAATCTAGATCAATTCATGCTCTACGCTCATGGATCTGATTTGTGTCACGATCTCGAGTTAAAACACGCCATGGCGAACTGCTTCGAGGCCCTTATGGGTGCCCTCTTTTTGGATGGCGGCATCGACGTGGCGGATAAAGTGTTTTCTAACACTTTGTACCAAGACGAGCCCGAACTACTAAAAGTATGGAAAGGGTTGCCGCTACACCCGTTGCAAGAACAGGAGCCTCACGGCGACCGACATTGGATTGAAAAATTCGAAATTCTTCAAAAATTAACTGGCTTTGAAAAAGCCATCAACGTAGAGTTTAATCACATCCGCTTGCTAGCTAGAGCTTTTACCGATCGCAGCGTGGGTTACACGAACCTTACGATGGGCTCGAATCAAAGATTAGAATTTCTAGGAGACACTGTACTTCAGTTAATCGCATCCGAGTACTTGTACAAGTATTTTCCCGAACACCATGAAGGTCATTTGTCAGTAAGTATTTAGGTGTAAACTAGGAAGTGATTTGAATCAGTGTCGGTATTTGTTTAGTTTGTAAAGCGTGTTTTGTGTATACATACAATCAAGTTCAAATATCATTTAGATATTTGTGCGTTTCAGTTGTTGAGGAGTTCTCTGGTAAACAACAGAACACAGGCTGTTGTGTGCGACGACTTGGGCATGGCCCAATATGCCATCTATAACAACCCAAAGCCAGAATTAAAAACTAAAGACAGGGCCGATCTATTGGAAGCTTTTATCGGCGCTCTTTACGTGGACAAGGGAATGGAATATTGCGAGGTGTTTTGCCAAGTGACTCTGTTCCCGAGGTTGCAAGACTTCATAATGAACCAAGATTGGAATGATCCCAAGTCTAAATTGCAGCAGTGTTGCCTTACTCTACGAACCATGGACGGGGGTGAACCAGATATTCCCGTTTATAAGTAATTGTTGTCTTATTTTAGTGCGCAGTCTTATAATGAACAATGCTTTCTTCAATTTTAGGGTTATAGAATGCAAAGGTCCCACTAACACTCGGGTCTACACGGTTGCCGTATATTTCAGGGGTAGGAGATTGGCAAGCGCGATGGGTCACAGTATCCAGCAAGCGGAAATGAACGCGGCGAAGAAGGCTTTGGAAATATCACACCGTAAGTGACAGCGCAAAGTTTGAATAATTGGCAGATACTGCGTTAATGTCATTTTGTTTTAGACTTGTTCCCCCAACTAGACCACCAAAAGCGGGTGATCGCCAAGAGTATGAAAAAGCAGAAAAAAGGGGGGCGATCAAAATCTCGAAGCTTCGACAGCCTAAGAAGGAAATCTCCAGAGAGCTACTCGCGGAATCGGTTTAAAAGTCGTTCGAGATCTCGAAGTACCTCGAGGTCAAAAAGAAGTAGAAGCCGTGGGGATAGGTTAGATTCGAATCAACACTCGTCCACGCCAAAGAAGAAAACGTCGAGATCGAGAAGTATTAGTAGTAGCAGCAGCAGCAGCAGCGGTAAAGGAAGCAAAAAGTAACCGATTTACAGTAAGCAGTGAAGTTTATGTTCAGTAAAAATAAGTCAGTAGTGAAAAAAGACATTTTCAGTCTTTACTGAGCCTATAAACCAAATTAATGGAAAATATATACGATTTGTCACATTTATTTAGTTTTGTCAAACAAATCAAAGGCAAATCAAAATAGATCTTCTGCTAGTTTTTTTATGACTTTCATGACATTAAACGACTACAAATGATATATACGTTTTCATTAAGCATTTAATTTGTTTAACGCAAGGGGATGACGCGTCGTTCACTTTATTTATGAGCATTAACCCAAAATGGACAGTTACGACAATACCTAAAGATCTTTTACTAGTACTCCTCGCACAATACTCGAAAACATTCACTTAGTAGTATCGGGATAAAAAGGGTAATGCCAATATCCAAGATTGCTCAGCGAGAATACTCAAGAACAGCGTTCACCCAATCCACACCGGGATGGCTGTGGTTGTGCCTATTGCGTTTCAGAATACACTTGACACAACTTTAATACTTTCGCTAGGGGCTATTTAAAGGTAATGCAAAATCATAAAAAATTGCTGTAAATAATTATTAGATATAATTTCGTTTGACGTTACTAACATATCAAGTGGGTGATTAGAGTCGTCAAGTAAACTTCGTCGGTGATTTACCGCAGAATGAGTCGCTTGCCGTAGGGAACCCCGGATGTTTTAAAAGTCGCTAAACAACACTGTTGTCCGCACCTAACCGGTCCAATTCAACTTTTGTAGTGTTTCACACATCATTCAGTTGGTGTTAATTTGAATGAGTGTCTATCAGTTGATTTAATAAATATATTTATAGATATAATTGGTGAGTATTTGATTTTATTTCTATTTATTTTAATTTTAGAAACATTTAACTTTTCAGAAAATTGGAAAAAATGTGGCTAATGTTTTATATAAATTTAAATAAATATGTTTTTTTTAGTATACCTTTACTCTGTCATATTGAATTCATTATATCACATATGTTATCATATTTTTATTTAGTTTAAAAAAATTCGTCAATATTTGGAGGAATATTTAAAGTTTGGTTTCATACCCGCTGTTCACGGATGAGCACATACCTTTTTGTCTTTTATGCGAGCAATTCTTGACCAACGAATTAATGAAACGAGGACGTCTTGAGGCGCATTTGAAGGCTTAACATACTGCTCATATTAATTCAGATTTGAGTTACTTTAAAAGTGTAAAGAAAAATTTTGAAAAAAGAACAACCTTACCGGTCTCTATTTACTGCTCGTAATTCAACCAATAATCGTCATACTGAGGCCAGCTATAAAATTTATTAATTGCCAAAACTGGAAAAAAGAGGGAATTTGATAAAACAATATCATCATTTCTTAAAACGGTTCTGGAAAGACAAAGATTTAGAAGCTATGCCACTCACTAAGAATACTGTTAGCAGAAAAATAGACGGAACAATCGAAGATATTGAAAGACAACCTGTTGAAAAGCTGAAAACAAAAAAATTCTTAGCACAAATGGATGAATCAACTTTGACAGGCAGTGAGGCGATATTGATAACTATATATTGAGGAAGGACATTTTGGTGAAGAAATGTTGTTATAAGGCACGACTACCTCGAAAGATATAAATAATAAATTAAAAAACTACTTAGATATCAATGATATATCAATGAAAAATCTTGTGTTGCAGATGGCGCTCCTAATATGATGGGCTAGAAAATGTCTGTCTGCTTCAAATTGATGAAAGCTGGGAATTCAGAAATGATTCTTGTGCATTCTTATTCATAGGGAAAAATTGGTAGCCAAAAATATCTCTCCCGTTCTAAATGAAGTACTACATGCAGTAATAAAAGTGTGTTAATGCCATTAAAGCTAGTCTTTTCAAGTTATTTTGTGAAGAGAAAAATTAAAACCTGTGAGACTTTTACTTCATACGGAAGTAAGAGGGCTATCTAAAGGAAACTGGTTGAATGAAAAGATTTATGGAACTATTTGATACTGTCAGTAGTGTCGATATTCATTTGATTGTAAATCATTGACTTTCTGATTTAAAACAAATTGATTTCCCAACATGGATGATGCGGCTAATATTAGTGGATTTTTCTGATATATCAAATATAGTGTCAAGAAGAACTCCCAAAATTGCAAAATTATGAGACAGTAAGAATTTTATTTAATAAAAATATAAAAAATGGCTTTGTGAAGAAACCTTAAATACCCCAATGCATCCAAAAATGCAAGACAATTTTTACTACCCTTTCCATGGTCATATTTAGCCAAGTGTGGATTTAGTGCTGTAAATGATTTACTAATAAAAAAAAGAAATCCCCTGGATGTAACACAACGTGGAGACTTGAGATTAAAGCTAACTAAGTTGGAACCTAATATAAAATATCTGTGCAGCAAGCTTAAAGCGCAAGGATCTCACTAAATTAATATAGAAAATCTGTATTAAAATTGTTTTAAATTTGAATTTTACTTTTTTATTATGTTTTAAAAAATTATTTACTGTTTTTTTTTAATGCAATTTCATAGTGACATCTTCCTAAAACCTATGTTTCTTAAGTGAACAAATCAATTTTTTAATGTTAAAAATTATATATAGGGGGCATACAAATTTTAGAAATGTTACGCTGGGGCCATGGCACAAAAAAGGTTGGGAAACACTGTTCTATTGTCAAAAGAGTGGAGAAAGTGATTTTCGATTCATAATCTTTATAGTTAAATTGGCTTTATGTTTCTAAGCATCATCACCTGGAAAATTAGATACGCCCAACAAGCAGTTATCATTGAAAGGCCAGCTTCCGATATGTTAGTCTACAGTGTTTGAGACAAATGAATATATTTTTGTTTTTATTTGAAAAAGAAATTACACATTGTGCTATGCAACAGTAAATAAAATGCCGTTAATATATTAAAACATTCTCCAATACTAATTCTATAATTTTCTTGAAAAATCACAATTTTCGCCTTGCCGAGGCGCAACACTAAAACGACTGATGTTAAAAAATGCTCCTACACGAAACTTCAGCGCGCAGCAAAGTCGGCAAACGCTAAAATAAATACTAATTTCAAATCGTTAATTTCAATCACAATTTTTTATATTCTTTGAAATCTAAATTGCTTTAGGTTGAGCAAATAAAAACCTCAACAACCTCAATTAAGCTCGATCGCCTGACTTGGACGAATTTTTTTCGTCGCTGTCGTCGTCGCTAAAATCTTCATCGTGAGTATGAGTGACAGTTTGAGGTGTTTCGGGCCTCACATGCGGCACTTGACTCTGGGCTCTCTCCAACACCGCCTTGGAAAAAGAAAATCGGTAATCAAATGACTAAATAGATTTTTATTTTTGGTACCCTTGGATTTTTTCGTTCCTCAACATCGTTGGAATACTCTGACACAAAGTGCTGCTCATGCGCTACAGTCGATTCGTGCGGCAGCAACATGGCGGGTGCCCGAAACATGTACGAAAACGGGTAATACAATAAATTGAGATGAGTAGCCGCATATAAATCGGCGTATCTTACAACCTAAAAGAAAAAAGTTCCCGATATGTCTCTGGTCAAAAAAAAAAAAAATGGTCGCGAAAAACATGCGGAAACTTTAATTTTAACAAACAGTTTTTAGGGTTTTCAATTAAATTGGATTGAATTAAACTGAAACTAAATACGATCCTTGCTCTTTGCGCTAAGCATTTAAAGTATTCCGCAGCAGGAATGAGGCACGACATAATAAAGCACAATAATGTAGATATCCTATCCTAATGAATTTTGTAAGTAAAAGCGTTTCTTTTTTAAGAGAGCAAGAAGAAAGCAAGTCTTGAGTTTTAATTTAGTATTCAATAAAAAAAGAATCTATTTAAAAATAATGACAGAAATTAAAGTAATATTATTAATCGAATTGAAAGTATGAAATTTACCTGAGAAGAAAAAAAGGTTTGCCTAGATCCCGACCTGAATAAACTGCCCATCATACCATATGACATGTCCATTTTATGGGTCACATCTCTGATAGCCGCTCTCAATTTTGAAATGTCCGGTTTCTCTTTTGTGCTGCTGTCCAGATTCCTTTAAAAAAAATAGAACATGGAAAAAATATGTTGTCGATAGTATACACAAGCGCACCCCACTTACTTGTACATCTCGCCCAATTTAACGTCCAGACCCTGCAACTCATTGAACAACTGCCACCTATCGGTCCACACATGCAGCTCTCTGACTAGCTCCGGTACGATCAGAAACGTTCTCCACCCTCGAATCTTTTTACTCTTTAATATATCGCCGAAAATATGATCCCCTACGTACAGCACATCCTTCCCTTTGGCTCCTATGAATTTGGTGAACACATCGCATGAGCCTCCCGAATAAACGTGTTCTTTTTGGAGTGGGCCCGTATGAACACCGACCCTCAGTCCGCCTGTGTTAGTGTCAACCTGCCTCAAAATCGTTCCTTCGCCGAAGAACAGAGGTTTCCTCGCATCTACCACTACTATATCGAAATAAGTCTTCCAGTTTCTGTGGGGTTCGTCGGGCTGGAAAGTTCGTTGACGGTCAATGTAGCGCGGAGGGATCAGATCAAGAATGGGTTTTAATTCCGTGGTAACGGCCAAAATTTCCCAGTTTGACATAAAACGGAATTCCAATATCACGATGAAACTTTGCCTTTTAAACATGTATCTTAGTAGGCCGTGGAAAAAAAAGAGTCAAATATTTTTTATTCATTTTGAACAAACGACACCAAGAAATTGCCATAAAAGTTCTCTTCTTCGATATAGAATGAAGGGGCATAACGTTTTTTCAACAAAAGAAATGGTTCTGTCAAGCACCTTTATATATATATATATATATATATATATATATATATATATATATATATATATATATATATATATATATATATATATATATATATATATATATATATGATATATTGGTGATCTGACCGTCACATTGGGACAATGTGGAATTAAAAAACGGATTCTGTCTTGTAGTGACTTGACAGTCTATAGAATTACTAAGAAGTTTATACAATCTAGCCACAGATGAACAAATCCTTCTGAGAAACATTTGGAGTAACTAAAGTTGATGAAACCCTCTTGGAGGCTAATATTCATATGTGTGCTTTTCATAGATAGGTGAGTACATTGTAGATGAACAGATTGCCAATTTCTAACAGTAATTACGATGTCCCCAGATTTCTAAATGTATCATCATACCCTCACAAGGGTATAGTTGAACAATATGGGACCATTATTTTGGTAAAAATACCATGAGCAAAGCGGTTTGCAATATATTGTTTGGTAATGTCCAATAACTGTTTAAGGTTAACCTACTGGATAAATAGCTGATCAAAATAGAAAGTAATGTTTCTTTTACCCTTCTTCCTACCGTTGCTATATTCCAGTGATCATTCCAATCAAAGACATATTAGAAACACCCGACAAGCCTTAAACATTTGCGGGCAGTTATTGAAAATGGTTTTGCATTGTTTAGTGTGACGAATAACCAGTTAAGATCATTCTAACTTCAGTTTCAGTAGGTAAATCACATTTTTAGTGACTAATAGACTGAAAGCTTTGACATTTCCACGTACAATGTGATTGAACCAATTCATGGAAAATCCACGCCATCGCCACGTGTTGGCTGCCAGTTTAACTGTCGTGCCTCCTTTAGGCATAAGATATTTAGTGCCCATAGATCGATCATACTCCCCACATACCACAACATATAGCGTATTTTTCAGGAAACTAAATGAATTTTTTCAAAGCGATTGAATATTTTGTTGAACGCTAATAAAAACATTTTTTTTAATTCAAGCCTAGGAAATTTGGCGCTCACCTCGTACATACCTTTGCCCCATGCGGAAAATCGAAAAGGTATGTCATAATTTTATCGGTGAAGTTGTAATCGCTGTTAGTGAGCAGAAACGTCTTAGCACCGCTTTCGCGCAGGCGCGTCAAGAACATCGGCAGGCGATCATCTTTTTTCACATACTTTTGCGGATTCTCAATGGTGCACTGCTTCAGATCTCCACCTATGTGCACATAGTCGACTGCATTTCGGACATCCTGAAATGCGATTTGGCGGTTTATATTACATGTTCGCAGGTAAACCGTGAAGTTTACCTGAAATATCGACTGGTAAGACATGAGGAGCTCCCCACATTTCACACCGGTGTCGGTTTTTGAATATTCAGGCGAATTCGTAAAGAAATCGATGAGGCAAGCCAACAGATAAGTTTCCGGCAAGTTGAACAATGTGTTAAGAACGTATACCCTAGACTCGTCGAGCGTTATGAACTTGTTCGGATATAATTCGTAAATTCGTGAGCTAAAAGGAGGCATAGAATTTATACTCGCGCTGTTCTAGTGATATAATTAGAGAGAGAATGCTTACTGTTTGAGAAATTCGAATCCGTGAACGGCTACTAGAATATTCCCGTAGGCATCTACTTTTAGAAGATTGCCATAGAGTGTATCGAACCATAAACCTCTGAAATTCAGTATTGGACAGATTAACTACCGCTCGAGTCGTTTTATAAATTTCCCTACCTGACCGGAAAAGATGGGTCATATTCAAATTCTAAAATTTCTTGAGGGTAGCCGATCGATACCATGCGTTTCTTTACTAAATCGAAGCCAAGCTTTTCGTAATGGGGAGATTTGTATTCTACAGGGAAAAAACGCATATTTTACATGTCATGTCACTTGCAATAATGCCGAATTACCTGCGAGGGTATAATCCATATCGAAACCATAGAACTTGATATTTTCCAAGTGAAGGCTCCGGTTGACGAATATTCTGCAAACGCAAAAGATACCGCATGATTCTTTACAAGTACATCGCGACCTGTACTATAACATTGGCAGTGTCCCCAGAAAAATATGACTAAGTATCCCATGATTATTATAAATTAAGCACTTCCACCTTACCGCTCACTAAAGTATGTATACAATGATTTGAGTAGGGGAAATATTTTAAAATTTGCTTGCGACAGGATCTAACGAATGTTCCGATAGGAAACGTTAACAAATTAGTGACAATTTAAATTTTAATAAACGATGATCTTTTATCATTTTGGCTTTAATATTAATCAATAATTACCATTAGATTTTATTAACAAAATTACCTTTCAGCAAAAGACCGTTTTTCATCAAAATGTTTAGAGGTTGAAAGAATGCAATACATATACCTACATATATTTTTATATGACAACTCAACATTCTCAAATTTGTTATAAATATGTTATTATTTTTTAATTAATCGCAATTAAGTCAAAGTGTGCCTTAACGAATAGGCGAAAAATTAACAGTAGTTGAATATATAATTAGAATAACAATATTTTGTGTGACAATCACATTATCAAAACTAAAATTTTTTGAAATGGAAATGTCGCCATCAAGTTCAGCACAATGGTAAATTTATGTTTTTTGTTTGCTGGTTGACTCTCGCTTTTGGAAATGGTAAGGGAACAGTTTGGCTTTAACTTCTTTCAAAAAAATTAAATTAGCACCAAAATTATTTCTAGATAAATAGATAGGTAGATTATTAAGCCTTCTTGTAGAATGTGGAAAATTTGGTGAATAAATATATTCAAATACTGCAGCTTACTTTTGCATTAAGTAAAACAATAATATAGATCTTACAAATGTACGTGTTAAGTTTGTTATTTCAGTTGGGCGTCTTTTTTTCCTGTGTCTCAATAATTGTCATTAAACTATCATAAGACAGTTTTACACAAAATTTTGGCCGTCCGCGTGCTATAATGCAATGTTTTTCAGTGAAAAATGAGTAGCTGATAATGCACGACGCTATTCTTGAGTAGTTATAGATAAAAAATTTTAAAGTCCTATTTGTGAAAGTATTAAAAACATCCCAGTTTCTTGAACCCAACTAGAGCCCTTGATCTAATGATGATCTTTCACTGCGATATGCAAATTTTCATTAATTTGTGTCTTCGTCTCTTACCGTTTCCGAGATCCCAATGCGGTGGGAGTCCAATTTGAAACACCCTGTACAGTGGGCGTTTCCACGAAGACAGTTATGTGAGTTAATTTATGTGCATAACACCGTTAATTATGGCAACAACCAAATTTCAAAATTGGGCCATCTGTAGCCGGTGCGATGTAGCGATTTAACTATTTAAATTAACGCATTAACATATATTTGTAAATGAATTTGGCGCCCACAGCGTTGGCACACCTGTCAAAAATTATACAGGAGCATTTCATGATATATCTTACTTGATCAATAACGTAATAAACGTGGATATTATAAATGAAAATTGGGTTCATTATTATATAATTATTAATTATTTTCATTCCTTAAATATGAAAAAAAAATTGTATGTTAATCATTTCCTGTATTAAATATTTGTCTTTAATGCCATCGCTTAAGTACAGGGTGAATCATATTATTTCCAGATCTAAAAGATCTATCTGGCTATATCAAGTCGTAACGTTTCTTAAATTTTGATGCAGATTCAGCTTCTACATAAAATTCTAAACAACTTTTGTTAATATCTGGGAATTTTTGAAAACAGTGATGTGCATAATGCCTATGCATCTGGATCGCAATTGTAGAAAACAGTCGATATAATAAGAAACTACAATTTATCAGTACGCCCTGCACACACAAAATAAATATATTTTTCTATAACTTAGGATTCTCAATTTCATTTTAAAATACGAGTGTGAAAGCAGACACATTTTTTGTTAAATTTTTGCAAAAACAGTCCGTTTTATTTTATACCCTTAGCCTTGCATCCTTATAACGTAGGAAAAAAGACATTACATTTTTTTTCCGTAGGGTATGAAAATTCAGTTATTTTGTGTAGATCCTGATTATGTATTATTTCATTAATATGCATATCCGTGGGCAATATGTTCAATTTGAAATTTCAATGTTGCCATTGGGTTCGGATGAATTGACATCGCTGGATTTGAAGCAGGTTTTGCCCTTTTTAAATATTCCAGAACCTGGTTAAATAGCGTCCAAAATGGATTTCAAAAAATAAAATAAAATAAATGGATCGCCCTCTTTTGTTTCGCGGGCATCCACTTGATCAATGCGATTAAACTTTTATTCATCCATAATAAGTATTAAGTCGATAAATCCTACTGAGAAAGATAACGGATACAAAATTTCAACAAAAAGTAATATATTTTACTGCTTGGGTATATTTTAACTACGTTCCCGTTTAAGTTATTTATCATTTTTAATTAGAGGGGTACATTAAGTAAACGACAACAAGATAATACAATCGCCGCGGTACAAAACTCACTCGTTTAGGGGCACATCCCTAGCATCGAAGCCATTAAGATTGTTACTAAAACGCATCCTCAAATTTTATCCGTCGCCACTTAACCTTCAAATTCCTAATGTAAACGCAAACTTTAGTACGCCAAATGCCTAACACTGTATGTATGTCTGTGTGCTACCAGTTCGTTTTTATACACCTTACACACGCACCGTGCACACGCCTATGAATGTCGAGTTATGAATGGGTACCGATCCGTGGCCGCGGTGTGGGTACTTCTACCAAATCCTGCCGCGAGAATAGTTATCTACTTAAGGATTTAAAGGCATTTTAGCAACATATAATACATTGCGAGCACCGAAATTATTAGCAAATGTATCAAACTCGACGTCACTGCCATACGTGACAAGAACGGCACAAACTAATGGCATGCCAATATTTCGCAAAACCTTCATGTAATTTTGGATTTATCACTACGCGATACGTGTATGTTGTATGGATTTATTTCGTCAAAATATAGTTTTGGAATTTACCGTAGCAAATTTCAAAATGCGCGTATGAATACATTTATACATCGGATGACCAATGTTTTCTAATATTAGAAAATTAATTTGCTTGTATAAATTTGAGCCATGTAAAAATATTTTCGTAAAGCGTGCCCCGTGTCGTATACACCGAAAACTGCAAAAATTAATTTAATGCGATTTTGGGATGGACTCCTATTTCAACACTTTACCTAAACAAAAAAAACATACTTTGCGAATCTGATGTTTTATGGCCTTGTAAAATAAAATTTTATCAAAAATATATCTCTGGTTTATTAAAAGGGTTTACAAGGGTTTGAACTCTGTGAATTGAAGCAAATCAAAAATAATTTTACCTATGCGTCGCACTTTCGCGTTTTCGAGAAGCTGGATCTCCACTAGAAAAATACTCCATATCAGCCATGCTGTAGGCTCGACCACGCATTTCCTCAAGGGGATTTAAAAACTCGGAAAAACCATTATACTGTACACTTTCCGTCATTTTAAAGATTGTAATGATTTTAGTAAAAGGAATGTTTTGACACTGATTACAATTTTGTTACGCACAGGATTGTGATGCAAGATAATGACCTCTTTGATAAACAACACTAAGGTCAGTATCCCATCAAGATTGTGCAATTTGGCAGAATAGTTGTTATCTCCCGGATTTGCCAATAAATAAGGATTAAGACTGTGGAAGTAATCTAATATAAATACAGCAAATATCACTGCCATAACGCTGACGTCAAAATTTTAAAACAAATCTGTCATAATCATCAAAATATAGAATATGGTAACACAAAAAATACAATTAAACAGTTGCATTTTCCGAACTGGAGATAATAAGCACATATCAATCTAGTACTTGATATACCAAAACAATACATTTTATCAATCTTATGAAAATAAACAGTACCTTTGAGTTGCATGCCTGTAATATTTCTTTCGTCCCAGAGCAGCGTCTTCTTTGTCTGCCATAACTGAAGGCAATAATCTTAACAAACAACTAACTGTTACGCCGAAAGTCTTTGCCGCTACCCCGCTTAATCTGGCAATAGTAAAAATACTGAAGCGAGGCTGTGAAACTCGATACCTTATTTTTATCTGTTGATAAGAAATTTTTCGTTGGATGCGACGAACTAGCTGCAATCTGTTAACATGGCCTTAAGAATTTGTCAAAAATCGACCGAAATACTTTTTAAATATATCACTAATATATCAAGTAAAAAAATTAAACACATATAGACATAACTTTTATTTATATTGTTTTCACTTTTTGACATCACCGAAATTTTGACAGCATCATCTCCAGTTTGGTTACTCAATGGGCAACCGATTCCTGCAACTCTCATAGTTCTTCTCTGCATTATTCATAGTGTTTATCTGTCTTTTTTTTTTAAATGGGCCTAAGGCTACGGATACAGTGCAAGCGTTTCGTGCGAATCACAATTCCCGCGTATATGCGCGTACTCGCGCCACCAAGCAATGATTTCTTTTGTTTCTAAAATTAGCGCGGTTTAAAGCGATTTTATCAGTTTCATTGAAGCATAGGACACGGGATGGTAGTCATAATCTTTTTGTATACCTGTTTCCACTTTTGTTTATTTAAAAAAAAAAATAGATTTTCTTTTTTTGAAGCAAGTATCCACTTTTGGACATCATTTCCGCATTTTGCGGAATTTCGGTCGCAGAGTTTTTTGTTTTTTGCTTGAGGATTTTTCACTGGCCATAGCGAAAATATCTCTGATAATCACTGTTTAGACGATTGAACAAGGCTCGCGCGAACGCATTCAATTCGCGCGAAAAAAACAAACCTGTTTGAACTTCTAGCGAAAAGCAGCGATTAGAGCTACTAATTCGCATGTAGGGTAACTACCTGCATTTGTTTGTGTAGGTTTGATAGCAATTTCGCGCGAAATCGATTGTACTGTAACCCTAGCCCAAGGAAACTATTAATTCTTGATTATACATTTAATTTATACAAGTCTATAAGAATTTTCTAAGTTTACAAAAAGAAATGTTCCATTATAGAAATAACAAAGAAAATTTTTTATTTGGTTTACGCAATTCATTTTATAATTGGAACTAGCGTAAACACAAAGTATTATTACTGAATCTCACCACATGCAGAAATAATAACCTTTTCTGTTGGCTTTCCATTTTTTGTACCACACCTTTCCATCCTTTTCACCACATCCATTCCACTTATAACATGGCCGAAAACGACGTGCTTGCCATCAAGCCATTCCGTTTTTGAAGTACAAATAAAAAACTGAGATCCATTTGTATTAGGCCCTGAATTGGCCATCGATAAAGTCCCAGCTCCTACATGTTTTAATTCAAAATTTTCATCTGCAAATTTCCTTCCATATATGGATTTACCACCAGTACCAGTGTGATTTGTGAAATCCCCTCCTTGGCACATAAAATCAGGAATTATTCGGTGAAAAGTACTGCCTTGGAATCCATAACCTTTTTCATGAGTGCACAGACAGCGAAAATTTTCTGCTGTACGTGGTACTACATCAGCGCGAAGCATGATGGTTATTCTACCTATTTCAGTTTTGCCTATTTGAATGTCAAAATAAACTTGAGGATTCTTCACTTTCTGAATGGGGGCAGAGGACTCCTTAGTAACTTCAGTAGTTTCTGTTGATCCTGAAACTTGGCTGGTTTTGATTGTCTCACCAGCATGCTCTTGCAACCACGAATCTTCTGACCATACAGGCCTTGTAGAACCCTCTTTTATCTTCTGAGGTTTGGCTATATTAACCCTAATGGTTCGACCGAATAGTTCAGAGTCATTCATATTGTCTATGGCTGCTGCAGCATCTTCAACACTTTCAAACTCGACAAAAGCAAATCCTCTGTGCTTTTCAGATTCATAGTCCAGAGGCATTTGTATGTCCACTATGTCCCCGAATGGGATAAACGCTGCTTTTAGAATCTTCTCGTCGACTTCCTCAGCCAAGCCACCCACATAAATTGTTCTCTTATGTGCAGTGGCCATCAGACGTGAATAGATTACTACGTATTATAGAAGACTAAAGTTTCTCATCCTATTAAATATTCTATAAATTTTACTCAAATCGTACTAAAACCATAACTCAATTATATTTACTTTTAATTTTTAAACATAAGCGGGGTTAAGCTGCAAAAAGCAAAACTTGTTCTTCTTTTACTTGTATAGGCCCAATATTTCCAGGAAATTTTTTCTTCTTTCGTGACTTAACTAACAAAGATAAATTTTATTGAATGCGGGTGGCAGCCACCTATACACTCTGTCAGTGCAAATTACATGTAAAATTTCCTAGGAACATTTTCAGTTAACAATTATTTGAACGAGTCAAAACCAATCTTCCTTCATAAATTTAGGACAAAATCATCATCACTCTCCATTAGTTACGCAAAGATCAAAACTTGATTATTCTTTGACAATTGACTTGTCAATTTCCTAAAAAATGGTTAAAACCATATGTAAGATTTATATAGTTGTTGATGTTCTTATTGTTTTTAATTCTTTTACGACCCTTTTAAGTTCCCTTGTACAAAACAACCTTAGTGGCGCCACATTTGTAATGTCTGTGGAGTGAGTGATACATTTCCGGATAAATTTTGTTCGTGTGTGTAAAATCCAGAGCGATTAGAAAAAACTTGGATGATGCCAATGCCAGAAGTGAACCGTCGGATTTGACTTGCTTGACGCTGCTATACCAATTTGGTTGAGTCACACTGTAAGTCATATTATTTATTCCCTTAGCAAATATATGTTATAAAGATTAAATTGGCTAATATTCTACAGCGTTGACCAAATACAACGTTTTCATAGGACTTTGTGCTGATAAATTGTCCTAAACTTCTAAGACAACATATAGACTGCTTTAACTAAGTTTGAAATATTAGTATTTGGCATTACTAAGAATCTATAAAAAAATGAGAAGAATTATACTAAAATGATTTTACATGAGATTCTCATTCTTATGTAAATATATTTTTCTTTAGGCATATCGGTATCGCTATCGGTTTTCCTTTATTTAAAGGTAATGATCAAACCGTTGGTGTTAAAAAGCAGTTTTTGCTCAATGACTAAAGTCAAGCATTGTCCCAACCGCACAAAGTGTCAAATACATTTGTTTATTTATTGCAGTAAAGTTCGGATTTCTGACAAATTATTTTCAATAAGTTCCATTGTGCTAATTACATATATCTTTTAATTTTTGAATAAACTTCTATATTAAAAATTGGCCAATTATTTGTTCCATCTCGTGTTGTATATTAGTTAATTTTGGCCGTTATCAGTAATTTACTGCTTCAAATTTTCGCATAACAAGAAGTAATAGATTCTGCACAATTGGGCGATAACGTGATCCAAATTTGAAAACATCAGAATCTGGGGAGCGTTTTATTGAGCGAAAGACACGGTGATAGAGAGAGGGACCTCGTTTTAACCGAGCTGCGCCGATCGTAGGGCTTTCACGTTTGTTTTCGACGATATTGCCGGTTTGTGCGGTAATTCCTGTCCCATGGAAACTTTCCGTCGGATGCTTGGGTTAGCGCGTTTTCGACATTTTTGAACGAAATGTATTCGAGAAAGTAAGGGAAAGGAAGGTAACCTCGTTTAATTAATAAGTAAATAGTATAAAATCCATTTTACGATGATGTTTCCAAAGTTTTTTTTGTTAAGTTTCGTCAATATTACAGTGTAGTTTTTACATTTATCCCAGCTATAAACTAATTTTTCTATTTCAGTGTATTTATGGTATGTGTACATCAGTTAAACCTTCAAATCAAATACCCCGTAATGGTTTTTTTCAAATATGGTAACAGTAATAATCACTCCAATTAAGTGAGTGCGAAAGCAATTCCCACCCTAAATCATTCAAAACATCCTTCGTATTTCTTGCGGAATGCGGACTTGCATTATCCTGTTGCAACAGGCTGTTATGCAACTTTCCAGGCCAGGCGTTTTTTGACAAGTACCTGTCGCAGTGGTCCGGATAGTACATTTATATATATATATATATATATATATATATATATATATATATATATATATATATATATATATATATATATATATATATATATATATATATATATATATATATATATATATATATATATATATATATATATATATATATATATACATATATATATATATATATATATATATATATATATATATATATATATATATATATATATATATATATATATATATATATATATATATATATATAAAGTCCGGACACCTGAATACGAGAGACGACGCTCTGCATTTATCCAATACGTGGAGAACGATAATCAAACAGCAGAGCGATACGCAGCAGCCAACGGGGACATCGCAAGTACGATATATATATATATATATATATATATATATATATATATATATATATATATATATATATATATATATATATATATATATGTATATATATATATATATATATATATATATATATATATATATATATATATATATATATATATATATATATATATATATATATATATATGTATATATATATATATATATATATATATATATATATATATATATATATATATATATATATATATATATATATATATATATATATATATATATATATATATATATATATATATATATATATATATATATATATATATATATATATATATATATATATATATATATATATATATATATGTATCGCTCTGCTGTTTGATTATCGTTCTCCACGTATTGGATAAATGCAGAGCGTCGTCTCTCGTATTCAGGTGTCTGGACTTTTCTATCTCGATGGCCTCTCGTATAATCCTAGTCCTAAAATCAGGAATATTAGCTATTTGTTTGCAAGTACCGAAATCAATTTTATGGCCTGTCTGATGTTGGTGCTGAAACAAATCAGATGTTGTTTGTTTGTTTCTTATGGTTAAACGATGTTCCTCGAGCCTGGCTGAGATCCTTCTGTTGGTCTGTCTCACATACGTCATGCTGCACGATCCGCATGCTACACTGTATACTCCTTGGTTTTCCAGAGTAATTTTTTGTTTTGGGTTTCTTAGTATTGCTCCGATGGTATGATCAGGTTTGTATGCCGTTGATATGTCGTGTTTCCGTAATATTCGGCGGATTTTGTCAGTAACCCCCTTGATGTATGGCAGGACAGTGATCGATCTTTGTTGGGTCTCGTCCTGCACTCTCTGCTGCGGCTGTTGTTATCTATTGATTGCCTTGCTGATGATGCGCCTTTGGTATCTGTTTTGTCGAAGACAGGTACTAATTTTCTTCAGAAGAGGAAATGTACCCAACAAAACACCAAAATATCTAGGCTTGACCCTTGATAGAGTTCTTTCATTTGAAAAGCACATAACGAAAACGGAAAATAAATTAATAAACCAGAAGCAATATCATTGAAAAGATCTGTGGAACTACAGGAAGCATTGGCCACTATTTTACGTTCACCAGCTCTGCACTTTTTCTGCAGCTGAATATTGTGAGCGATAGTTTGGCTTAACAGTGCTTATGTCAATAGAATGGATGTACAACTCAATAACACAATCAAGATTACTCCGGGAAAACGCTCTTATGAGAGTATATAGGTAGATTCTCAGCAGCCAAACCCATACACGAAGTTTAATGGCGATATACTCAAATAACATGTATAACACAAAAACATAAAATTGGTCAACACCGAATAGAATGCACCTACTGCCCGCATAGAGGGGGAAAGATGCCCTTACGCAAATTTCGTGAAATCGAAAATGTAACACATTTTATAAGGTTGCCCTAGAACAGCTCCTGGTGAAGACTTCCTGATGGCGAGCCCGCAATCAATAGCATTATGTTTGTAATTGTATTTGTTACCTCAACTAGTGTTGTTGTGTGTATCATTTTTCGTTTGTAATTATGCCTAAAAGTCACTAGCTAAATAATATATCAGTGCATTGAATAAATCATACTATGCTGAAATAGTATATTATGCAACAAGTGCGGTAAACGGCATTTGACTCACGAGTTTATTTGACACGAGCGGAGCGAGTGTTTAATAAACGAGTGAGTTAAAAAGTTTACCGAACGTGTTGCATTGTTGCATACTATACTTTTTCTACGACCGTTGCTTTTTGGGTACATTTTCGCAAAACACGAATACATTCACTGGCATGACTGTAAGAATTGACAAACGCCAAAATTCAAAGCGTGGGAAATATCTCCGAAAAACATCCGATTGCTCCAAAACCCGTGCGGAAAAATCCTGGAAATGTCCGAAGTGGCTCGGATTCGTGGGAAACGAAACTGACGTGGTAAAGCGACGCTTCCCGCACACTAGATCGGTGGGTAATTAGGTATTGTACAGACGGCAGTAGAAAAAAAAATTAATTTCGCCATTTGAAAAATTGGGATTGGCGCATTTGACTAATGAAAAATTAGTCGGACCTTTGTCCCAAAAATCATTGCATAGAGTTCTCATTTCAAAAAGTACCGAGGCAAGGAAAAAGCTGGAGCAGGTTACGGCAACCCCGCGCGCGATCCCTATCGCACACGGAGTGTATCAACGTTACTCGACGGCAGAAATCAGTCGCCGTGCAGTCAATTTCGTGAGAACTGCGGAGTTGTAGAATGCAGTTTGCCCTTGGCTGGCTGGCTCGTTCGCTGCGCGGAGTTTTTCTGTGATACTACGGCCGAACCGAAGGCCATCTTTGGAAAAATCACGATTCGGTTGTTTCCCGACGAGATGCCCGCCTTCAAAACCCACCATTATTGTCCAGTTTCTTGTGGCTCTAGATAGTTTTGCTCTGTATGCTTACATAAATGTGCGTTACAGTGGGCAGACCATTGTTTGCTCCGATATGGCTCTACCTAGGTGAGTAGTACGAAGCAGTCGACTCGATCACCTTTAGGTATGGCGGAACCGAGAAATCGGGATCGCGGTTGCGATAGATTTAATTTTCTCTAACCCAAATTTCGTTCTGCCTCTCACTTTTGAATAAGATCTCGGCGGCGAGTGCATTGGGAGCGTTGTTGCGGGTGTAAGTGTTACAGTTTTTGAAAAAATGCCCAAATTGTTATTTACTTAATAATTAAGTGTCCACGCAATTCCGCTGACATTTTTAATTATTTTGTTTCAGAACCAAATGTTACAGTTTTTTTTTTATCAAGAACACGTTGCATGGTTTGACAGATTGACAGAAATTAACAATTTACGAAGTGCAAACCAATCAATCCTGTGCACCTAATTCCGTTGTTAAAGCGTAATGTCAGTTATTATCCATAACAAAAATACGACGTTAAATAGATGATAATAACGTCGGAATTGTTATTCGAAAAAATTTGCGAAGGTCGTTCGCGAACTTTTCTACACTGCCAATGCAAATAAATAATTAAGATAATTTTGGCGCTTGATATTGCGACGGCGCTGTATTTTGTGCGAGTCGAGCAAGAAGAAATGAGAGTATACAAAAAAAAAACTTGCATAATAAAAATGCGAGATCGGGTGAAAGCCAAAGCTCACGTGTGGCCGGCAGTTTTATAGTTATGTTAGCGTAACGCTTTTGCACAAAAGCGCTTTGCGAGAACGTGAATGTTACTAGACGACGGCGAAATATTTTTAGGCCTTTGCAGCCAACCCACGTGATGTCTTTACACAAAAGGTCAACCAACGATATTTTTTCGATTTACCGTTGGTTTGATGACACGTGACTATTATTTACAAGTTGCGAAAGATGAAGTTTAAGCAAAAATGATTCGAATGAAGCTACGGAGTTCTACGCGATCACGTACACCATTAGATGACTGTGATATTTTCGTAGAGATGGAAATGATCCTCCGCGCGTGCCTCTATATATCACGCACTAACTTGCACTTTGCGCTATTTTATTTCTATTATTATTTTATTTATTATTATTATTATTATTCCTTTTTGCCTGAAGATTTAAAGTGATCTTAACATATTTTAAGAAAATACTGCCTTGAAAATATCTCATCCAAACTTGTTGACGATCTGTCAGCGGCCACATTGGTTGTTGAATGCGGTAGGATGATTGGTTAAAGACTAGATTACACAAGTTAGACAAGTGTGTGGAAGTGGTTTAGAAGAAAACAGTGCAAAGTGCAAAAAATATCAATGCTGCCTATATTAAGCGTAGTAGAGCCACTATAATATCTAATAGCTATATGAGTTTAATTAATAATGCTAAGACCGATTCGAAGACGTATTTGGTAGGTACCAAAGGATGTCAAGCAGAGCATAGATAAAAATATGTATAACACCGAGGACAGGCGTTTTGATTGTTGATTGTTTTGATTCGCCTTTAGACATTCTTTAATAACAACTTGTTAATGATTTGCGAAAATAGCACATCTTTTGAAGATACAGAAAGAGATTGGTTTTGATCCATGCAGTGCAAGAAAAAAAAATTATTACCAAATCATTTAGTTTGTTATAATGATCAAATCACTCAATGTAAATGGTTTGCGCCGTATTTGAGTTTATTCTTGTTTGATGGTAGTAATTACCAATATAATTTCTTAAAAAAAAAATTTGGACACGTTTTTAGTCCATAATCTATCATACCTATGTCAATTACATATAATTTGTTTTAGGGTATCAGGCGTAAGTGACTGTACCAGTGCCGGGCAAATCGCCCGGATTACCTCCAATCTGCACCCCACCAGCACCATGGCTGTGAGCCGCGTGCCCAGCCCGCCGCCCCAGGAAGTTAACACACCAGTAGCCGAAAATTGGTGTTACACTCAGGTCGGTAGACGCCGATAAAACACACTAAACGATACTAAAACAAACATGGGATTGAAAATGTTTTTATTACCTAATTTAAGGAAAGCTCTAAACATTTCAGAGCTAGAACCCACAATTTTAATATAGTTTTTGCGAGAGTTTAATTGAAGAAGTTTTTTTTGTTAAATTCCGAGTTGCATTGATCAGCAAAAATGTCAATTTTATGCAGAAATTAAATAGATTGCTTCAATTTTATTGTCAATTTTTGTCAGAAAGTGCTTAAATTATGCCCTGTGCATGTGTAAGCTGTCCAACGTTCTAAACCAACTTTATCTTAAAAAATTGCCTGCAGGTGAAAGTAGTAAAGTTCAGTTACATGTGGACCATCAACAACTTCAGCTTTTGCCGGGAAGAAATGGGAGAGGTTCTTAAGTCATCAACATTTTCCGCCGGCGCGAATGATAAACTAAAATGGTAAAAGCATTACACATTCCATTTCGTTTATTGAAATTTGTAATTTAAATCTATATTTAGGTGTTTAAGGGTAAACCCGAAAGGCTTGGACGAGGAAAGCAAAGACTACTTGTCACTGTACCTTCTTCTAGTGTCATGTAATAAAAGCGAAGTAAGAGCGAAGTTCAAATTTAGTATACTGAATGCGAAACGTGAAGAGACCAAAGCGATGGAAAGTCAGAGGGCTTATCGTTTCGTCCAAGGCAAGGATTGGGGCTTTAAGAAGTTCATTCGACGGGATTTTTTATTGGATGAAGCCAATGGTTTGCTGCCGGACGATAAGTTGACCATTTTTTGTGAGGTTAGTGTGGTCGCCGACAGTGTGAATATATCGGGACAGTCAAATACAGTACAGTTCAAAGTTCCCGAGTGTCGTCTTTCTGACGACCTCGGGTTGCTATTTGAGAATCAGAAATTCAGCGACGTTACCTTGTCAGTAGCTGGTCGAGAGTTCCAAGCCCACAAAGCAATACTAGCAGGTAATAATAAATTTATTTTGTTTGCTTAATTACCATTTCGGATTGTTACGCAAAAATTCTTCATTTTTTTCAGTTTTTGAAATAAAATGTTTAATATTTTTAATAATTAAAGGAATCACCATTTAGAATGTATCACAATTATCGGCTTGTTATACATAACAATTGCCTCATTTAAAAAAATATACCCTATTATTTTAAAAAGATGAGTAATGTCCATAAGCATGATGGACGATATTCAGCGCAGCTCTTTAATCAGCTGTACCACTTAATTTTATTCGTTCAATTAGTTGAAACAAAGTTCATAGTTACATTAATCTACATGCTATATCAATATACTACCAGAGACCAGTGTGCAGTATAGTATAAAGTATTATATATATATATATATATATATATATATATATATATATATATATATATATATATATATATATATATATATATATACATATTCTGATAACACAGGTCTACAGTGATTTTGGTGTTTGAAAGCTGTTTGTTTATTTGTATATTTTTGGGGGCCCCTTTTCCAAAACACTCCATGTTTTTGCTCCATCACGTCATTTTTTTTGTAGCGCCCCATATCTTAAAAATGTTACTTTATTAATATACATACCTATGACATATGTTTGTGATCTGACAACGCTGGATAATATTAGATTTCTCTCTGAAGCAATAGAGTTGGCGCAGAAGCGTCAATACAGCGTTGTAAACTGCTTATGAGCCATTTTTGTATTAGTCGTCGTGGTACTGTGTTCGTAGCTGTTCTCTTTGTTGTTGCTTATTTCTAGAGTTCTAGAACATATACTCATACTGTTTATTCCGTTTGCGTTGAAGCATTAAGAAACTGGCAAAAAGTAGGAAGAAATGTCTCTGGTGTTCCACAGTATGGCGAGAGCCTAGGGAATCACAGTGATGATTGGTATTTTTGTTCGTGTAATGGTTAAGGAAATAAAGTGTATATCCCAATCTTGAGTAGTCTGAAACTAGAAAACGTCATATGGTCAGAATCAGAGGAATTTAATTCCAACCTAGATTTCAGAAAGCCCGAAGTGTTTGGCCAGAAAGAATTAAGTGATTTAGCTAGAGATATGCACCTCCCAGAGGATGCAACCGAATTGTTAGCGTAAAGACTTTGTGACAAGCATTTACTGGCACTTGGCACCACACGAAGCTTTTACCGTGATCGCGAAAAAGAGTAATGTCAATATTTTCCTCAGGAATTACCGCCAGTGTATTGCAACAATATTCCTGACTTAGTTTCAAAATTAGGAAATGTACCCTATATAAAAGAAGAGTGGCGCCTGTTTATTGACTCAAGTAAGCGTAGTTTAAAAGGCGTTTTATTGCACAACGGTAAGAAACTGGCCTCGGTTCCCGTTGCACATTCGGTTCATTTAAAACAAAAACGTATGAAAATTTAGGACTCTTTTGAAGAAAATAAACTACTAAGATCATTGGATACTTTATGCTGTGCATGCTCCTAGGACAACAGGGGGGTTATACAACATGCTTTATTTCTAAGTGGGATAGTCGGGCAAGAGGTAGACATTGGAAGTTTTACTGCCTCCTCTTCATATCAAACTTGGCTTGATGATGTAGTTTGTTAAAGCCCTAGACAAAAATGGACAGTGCTTCAAATATTTGTGCAAGAATTTTCCAGCCACATCTGATGCCAAAGAAGGTATTTTTGTTAGGCCGCAGATGAGAACATTATGCAAAGACAAGGATGTTCAAAACGCAATGACCAATGTCGAGAAAAACGCCTAAATGATAAGTTTCTTGGGAACTCTAAGGACTAAAACTACGGAAGTATTGTTCAAAATATGTTACACTTTCATCATCTAGGTTGTAATATAAGTTTTAACACTTAAAATATTTTCCTGAAAATCTTGGAGCTGTTAGCAAAGACCAGGAAGAGAGGTTTTACCAGGACATTAAGGAAATGGAACGGCAATACCATTGCAGATGGAACATTATGATGATGGTGGACCACTGCTGGATGTTAAAACGGGATGCCTTTAAAAACGTACAGCCGAATGTCCGGACAACGCAGCGTTCTGCCAAGAAGACGAAGATTTCACTCAAAGAAGTCTGAGTAAAGTTCTTTTTGTTCACTTTTTTTTAACTAGTATTATACTTTTTTACTGAATAAAAAAATTAAATATTTTGGAAATATAGTTTTTTTGCTTTAATATTTGTAAAAAAACCTTACGTGATCCAAATAAATGCATAGAATTTTTGAAATCAACTGACCAAAATTATATAACATGTTTTCAAAACAATAACATCTGTCAAAAAGTTTAATTTTGTAGACCTGTGAATTTCACTATGAAATACAAGCTATTAGGCTAGTATTTAGAAGACAAATGTCAACCGATCTCCAAATAGAGGAGAGGTGATACCACTGGCTGAAATAATATACAGAGTGGCTATTTACAATCAAAATTTGCTAGTTTCACCGGTTAAATTAAAAGTGATGTTGAGGAGTAATCTATGCCAAAATATTCAAATTTTTGTTTTATAAACTGGAAAAAATGGAGTGGTGACAATGGTCGGTAGTCACCTGCTTAAGTTGTGAAAAAGAATTTCAACAAAATAAATTTTGGCAGCCCGAAGTCCAGTATTTCAAGCGATGTTTGAACATGAAATGGAAGAGCGCAAGCATAACAGAGTGGACATAACTGACGTTGATCACGAAGTGTTAAGGGAGATGCTTAGGTTTATATACACCGGAAAAGCTTCGAATCTCGAGAAAATGGCGGACGATCTTCTGGCGGCAGCCGATAAGGTTCGATTTGATATAGGGGGACGGGTCGAAGGATTCTAATAAATGGACTATGTTTCAGTATGCCCTTGAAAGGTTAAAGGTCATGTGCGAGGAAGCTTTGTGTACTAATTTGTCAATAGAGAATGCAGCAGAGATATTAATTCTAGCCGACTTGCACAGTGCAGACCAGCTGAAGGCGCAGGCCATAGACTTTATAAATACGTGAGTAACTAGTTCATATTAACCTGAACTGCTGTGAATTTGAGGAACTGCCCTGTACAAACGTTTGTTTAGGTGGCAAAACTTGATTGAGTCAAATTAAAGGGTCTTTATTATTATAAGATTTGGGTAGATCTGGGTGATAATCTTTATTATTTTAACAGTAATTATCGTCAAAATAAGTAATTTGCTGTCTATCAAGACTTCTTAAATTTGTTAATTAAAATTTTTTTCAGTGATTCTATGCTTCCCCCTGACATGCTTTTTATTTACCACAGACATGCAACCGATGTAATGGACACGCCCGGTTGGAAGTCCATGATCCAGACGCATCCCCACTTGATAGCAGAGGCTTTTAGGGCGCTAGCGACCCAACAAATACCACCGATAGGGCCCCCTCGGAAGCGGGTCAAACAAAGCTGAAACTTGTAAGGCTCGATACTGTTCAATGACTGTTCTTAAATGTGTTCAAGTTAGAAAGAGACACCCCGATGTGAACGTTAAAGCGTAGCGTAAACAGTGTGTACAAAAACAAAAAATAACATTTTCGTACGTTTTATTTGTTAAAACTTCGTTCGTCTTCAGTGCTGTGAGATGGTTGAAAAAGAGTGTAGGAGATGCAAAAAAAAAAAAAAAAACGTGACGACTAGAGCAAAATTGAAAAAGTAATCAACAAAGCTACCTCACTATTTGTTAAACCAATCGAGAGAGTCGAAAACGTGGCAAGTGATTTTTTGGGTTTCTTTCCGAACTGTAAGAAATAAAAATGTATAAAATTGTAAACGTTTTTGGTACCCTTGTAAATGTAATTAATTATAAGTCGCTCCTAAATTATGTTTAGTTTAATTTTTTTGATGCTGATCAATTCAGAGTCTGATGCGCCAGACCGCGAAGAGTAGCTGATGTTATGATCGCAGTCTTCAGTTTGTTCATAAATAAAAATTGTAATGAGACTTTGTTTTTTTTATATTTATTACAGCAATAAATCTTGTAAATATTCCTCCATCTTTTCATCCCTGGATTTTGCCTCTATTGGCTTGTGGTCTGTCCAGCTTTTATCAGCCAGCCACACTTGGGCTACAATTGCTTTCAATTTGAACATTATCCATAAGCTCTGATTCCACTTGTGAAATTGAAGAAGTATCTGCTGCATTTTTACTAGCACAGATCCTTTTCTGCTTGCTAAAAGTCACTCCTAAATTATGTTTAGTTTTTTTTTAATGCTGATCAGTTAGGAGTCTGATGTGCCAGACCGTGAAGAGTAGCTGATGTTATGATCGAAGTCTTCTGATTGTTGACAAATAGAAATTATCGTTAAAGCCTTTGCATTTTTAATATACTATAGCAATAAATCACGTAAATATTCTTCCATCCTTTCATCCCTGGACTTTGTCACACTTGGGTTGCAATTGCTTTCAACTTGAACATGATCCACGAGTTCTAATTTCACTTATGAAACTGAACAAGTATCTGCTGCATTTTTACTAGCACAGGTCCTTTTCTGCTTACCATAAGTCACTCCTAAATTATGTTGTTTGATTTTTTTTATGCTGATCAGTTCAAAGTCTGATGCGCCATACTGCAAAGAGTAGCTGATGTTATGATCGAAGTCTTGTGTTTGTTCATAAATAAAAATTATAATGAAATACTTTGTATTTTTAATATATTATAGCAATAAATCTTGTAAATATTCCTCCATCTCTTCATCCCTGGACTTTGTCTCTATTGGTTTGTGGTCTGTCCAGCTTACATCAGCCACACTTGGGTTGCAATTGCTTTCAATTTGAACATTATCCACAAGTTCTGATTCCACTTGTGAAATTGAAGAAGTATCTGCTGCATTTTTACTAGCATACGTCACTGCTTTCTGTTTAAAATTATTGTAAAGCCGTTTTACTTCTCTTTTTTGGCTGTGATAATTTAACTTATGAGAACAAGTTGGGCAGAGTCCTACAATTTATTATTAATTCAGTTACATGCACTTTTAAAAATAACTTACGAATTTTAACCAAAGCATTTTTGTGCTCCTCTTTCTCCTTATAAGCAAAATTTACTTCCCAAGTTCGTAAATCTTCCTTTCCACTGCAAATTTTATTTCCACAAATAAATTGTCCTTTACCCGTAACAACTTCTTTCTCAGTTCTCCATCTTAACGCCACCTTCCAAAAATTAGCAACTATTTAAATAACCCATTTGTTTATATCAAAATACCTTGTTTTCTTTGTAACGACTCAAATCTGAAATGCAATATTCTTTGAAAAGCTTGTCATAATATTTCTTGGCAAATTGTTCCTCCCATGTACACGGAGTATGGTCTGTCTCCCATAAAAACTTATGGTTTTGCCTGATGACATCGTAATCTCTAACATCTTTAGAACAATCTCTCTGCAAATGCTTGGTATCCCCTGGCCTTTTAAGAATGTATTCGTTTACGAGCAACTTGTGTAATTCGTAGGGGTTTAGGTATCTCATTTGATGCCTTAGGCTCATGAGGCGACTCCAAATATTAAACGATAAACAATTTTACAATAAATTTACTTTGCTGTATTATTGCACTGTCAAAACGACAACAGCAGTTCATAAGTTAAGTTAATTATGCGTTTAACACTGTTGGGCGCAACTGCTAGGATCATTTGCCCATTGCCGACTTCCGTCGAGGATTTTCGCTTTTGGTCATTGACCAAGACGTACGAAGAAAAAATATAACCAAAATTTGCTCAGCTAGCAAAAAACGATTCTGACCGATACCAAAAAAATACCGGCGTGAACGGGGAAAAACGACGGGACCGACGACGATTATCACTTTAAGACTGAACTGAACACTCAAAACACTAAATCCACGCCGTGGAAACCGATATCAAACTTTTTGGGATGAATACATGGGATTCTGTCGGGAGCGAACAGAGGTTAAACCGCCCCGTGCAATACTCCACCACAGAATCCAGCAGTTCATAATAAACATTTACTTAAACTTTCTTATACAATCGAGTGTAATCATTAGCCCAATACCGGTCTATAAACAGATCGTAAAAATTGGTCAGTTGCTTCCGTAAAAGAAGTTAAACGAAGAACTTCATTTATTTCCATCTCTTGGCAGCAAGGGGAACTTTAAAACGGAACCTACAATTATACGTAAATTCCATTTTGTTTTGCTGGTGCGATTCGAGATGGCGATGCCACGGTTAACATGTTAGAAAAGGGCAGGAAAAACACGAAACGCTAAAGTTAGGTCACGTTGCTGTAGTGAAAGCAACTTGATTGTCTGCAGTTAATCGGAGGCGCTGCAGTGCAATCGGGGATCGCGTTGCGGAGTGTTTGTGACGTTTCGAACCCAACGATTTGCTGTCCCTTGTATAAATAAAGCACGGGAAAGTGATACTGGGTAACTACACGGGCAAAAATGGCGGAAAGTAAAGGATCCATGCTCGCCAAATCGGTACAGAAGCATGCAGGGCGAGCCAAGGAAAAGGTCAGTGGCGTATTTACAGTGTCAGCAGGTGATATATGCGCCACATGTTGAAAAAATACTCATAGGTATCGCGGTATTGGACCTTAATAAACCTGTTTAAGAGACTATTATAACGGGAAACTCACATCGACTGTGCGGACCGCGGATAGGTGTATAAAAATAACTTTGGTGACTTAATTGAATTTATATAAGCCGTTCCCATAAATTTGACCATAAATTAACGGCCCATGTAGCAGGCATATATATGATATGTGTACGTATGTACCTACCTGTTGAGTATATTCCTTAATAATCATAGGTATAGCCAAGTGCTTGCATTGATATTCACCTTGCCTTTTTAAGAAAAATTAACACCTACTGCGACAAATTTTTGCGAACTCAAAACGTAGTGTGGGTTTGCAAAACTAGTTTCTTTTCATTTCCCACACCAAAAGGATTCGCGGACGAGCGGCAGAGCCGGGTTTTGTTAAAATTTTTGCGCTTATTCCAACATATAAAAATAGAATGTCTGGAAGTCGCATTGACATTTTTGTAGTTACTTTTGTATTTTTAACTGCGGCGATAAAAAATTGAACAACTTTCTATTCTTTTCTATTTTGCTATGGAAAGAGCTGCGGAATCTAAGAAATGATAGGTAGAGAAGTTGTGTTACCTAATTTATCAGATACAAATTTAAATAAACTCCAAAGAACTTGGTGTAAAGTTTTCTGGTTTGCTATTGATGTTTTCCTATAGATATTAATAAAAATAACTAAATATTAGGAATAATATATTATCTCTTACACACATCCACATTGAAAACAAAAAAAAACGTTTCTCCAGGTGTAGATTATTTTTATCGTAGATATAATCCAAGAAGTTATTAAACGGGTGTCGTGTAAAAATATATTCATGTATATGCACTATATATAATTTGTTGATATGAAATCTCGTTATTGTAAGAGTCACGAATTTTCGCTAAAAATTGTGGGCAACATACCTACTTTTTTCTGTATATGTATACCTATTCGTTACATCAGGTAGCGTGTAATTTTGTTTCGTCATGACCTTGCCGTCTAATTTCCCGATTGTTACTTATGTATAATTTTGTTTATCGAGTTGCCGTTAAAAAATTATCTCTCAGGCGCAAGCTCACATTTAATTATTTTTGATTCCCTAACGCAAAGCTTATGAATATTTCCTCAAAAGCTATTTCCAGATATTTTTAAAAAAGTCTTTTTTATTTTGTCTAGGAAGATGTTAATGCTGTGATTGCGAGCCTTATTAGAGTGAAATGTTCTAAGGGCTTCTTCGTAATTTTAACTTCACTTTAACGGTCATATTTGAAAACGCATATACCTACCCATCGACCTATCTTGAGTAGTTGCGAAAATGTTGAAAATCCTAGCAATTTCATTCAAAAACAAACCTAAAATATAATCGAAAGGTTCCGGCAAGGAATATTAGAAAGAAAGGTAAACCATTTACGTACATACATGTGTACCTACTTTTCATAAGAAAAATTCTGACCCTCGTCGAGAAGATCTTTGTGGTTAGCAAAAAATACAAAATAAAAAATTGTAATTCCACCTCCAGAATAGTTCATAATAATTTTAAATGTTAAATATTATGTTATAACCGAGTGAAAAAGCGACAATACTACCAATTGTATAACACTAAGTAACTAGTGTTTATTTAATACTCTACCCTGCTTACTAATTACAGTTTAATTGTTTATGTTGAGTCTAGCTCTACGTCTGGGTCTATGTTTCACTACATCAACTCATTATTACAATGCTAGTTGTTAATTGTCAACGTTCATTTAATTATATTAAATAAATAAATTTAAATTTACCTAACCCAATAAGTCAAATTTGTTAAATATTAATAAAATTAACAAATAAAAAAGAAATACATATAGAATTAGGTATCTTCATAGTCATTTTAACTATCTAATTTATTAAATAGGTGATTTTTTTGAGCCTTATTGCAATGAGAATTTTTCCGGCTATCTGGGACAATGTAAAAACAAAACAAACACATAAGACGCACTTTGTCGAGGGTCTAGCAATTATAGACGCCAAGTAATGCTAGTACTGCATTATTTATATCTCAAAGATAGGTCGCGATGTACAATTAGAAGTGCCATTTTGATTGAGACGCATCGGACGTGAATGCTTGCGAAACGCATTTGATAGTACGTACACACATACCTACTTTCACCGTATTCAGATAATAATTGTAATGCCGGCTAAGGCATTTTTTTCTCTCACAGTTCGTCCTAAAAAAACAGATTGAATCGAGTGTTGAATACTGCACAGGCCAAAGCATTCAGTTTCATTCAGTACGATATCCACGAAACTATATAAAAATACAAAAAATAATCACTCATATAATATTAATTTAAAAGAAACTGTTTATATTGATATTTAAATGCGGCCACTGATAATGTTTTTAAATTTTATGAAACAACATAGCCGCGTGTAAAGTTCTGGGCTTCTCCATAAAACTTCGTTTCTTTTAATTTGTAAGAGACAGGTTCTCTGCATGCTTTCTGGATGCGCTGTATTCTGTGGCTGTCTATACTAAGGAGGCAGGGGCCATACATACAACATCCGCAAAATTAAAATGACTAATAAAAAGTGAATCCGTCAGTCTGTTCTTGCACTCCTAGACAAAAGATTTCTATGGGGAAAAATACCTTTAAGATTGGAATGTGCCATTTGTTGACGTGAAATTTAAATCTTAACACAAATTAGCCCATGATTCCTGCTCTGATTTGAATATGGAACATTATCGTCACCGATTTTGATTTTTATGTTTTGCCACAATCTATCATTATGTATTCCGAACACAAAAATTTTGTTTGATGCATTTATTAACAAGTTATGTCTTTCAGCAAAACGCAGCAGATTTTTTAAGTCCTCGTTAATATAGAGTTGAGCGGGAAAAATGAAATGTATATTTGTGTGTCATCCGCATCCGTGTTTAATGTTTACACAGAGGGAGAGATTTTCCATTGATTTGGAAAGGTATTTGCTAAGAAGCAAGAGTTAATAATTGTAGTTAGAAATCATTTCCAGATTAATTTGATCTGACCCGGTAGAAGTAGAATTTATTTCAAAAATGTAGTTCCTTACAGCGTCCTCGGAGATTGTGTGGAAATGATATTGGGGATTTACTTTTAGCATCGTATTGTTTTTGTAAACGTTTGAAAATCAAAATCAATTATAATTTCATTTTACATACACATTAAAATACATACACTTAAAAGAAATGGCGTCTGCGCCGCCTAGAATGGTGACGTCAAATAAGTATTAAATATTTTGTTTATATATAACCAAAAATTTACTTGATAAAAAGAATAATATGAATGATAGTTTAAAATGGAAACATTCCTCAAGGTTATTTTATGGGTACTATTAACTTTAAACTTTCGGTGTCGAAATATGGGAAACTTGTTTAGATTAAATAAAAAAACGAGATTTTTTTAAAATATTAAATTGGCATTATTATCTTTCTACTCTAATTTCGTGAGTGTGAACTATAGTTCTAAATAGACTAAATATTTTGGAAATTTGCAGAATGAAGACGAAATACCTCGTTTCGTTTTCAAACTTAAGTAATATAGTCAAGGACACTTTTTGGTTAGTTTTGCTTTTTCCATTAGTTAACTATCATATTTAGATTTTTGAGACAATAATGGAGCAGAATGCAAAATATTTTGTTTCCCGGTTATTAGGGATTTATTATTATTTATTATTAATTATTATTATCTATTATTATTATTATTATTAGGGTTATTGACAAAAATCAATAATTATCCCTTATTTTACTTGGTAATATTTAATTTATATTTATATCGAATTACATATAAATTAGTATCGTTAGATAAGCCCAAAAATCAATCTTCTTTTCGGTAAGTATGCCATTTAAAAAAATACATTTATAAATGAAAATGTAATTTTGCTCAATTTACTTATTTTTTTCTATCATACAAATCACTAAAACCTCGCAATTTTAACTTTTTTGCATTACTCACTTGAATTAGTTGTGGTGGATTATAGCCACCTAGATGCAATATATAATGCGGTTCAGAAAAAAACAGGCGTAAATATTTTTTCAAATGTCACATTCTGATCCAGAAAATTTGAAACCGGAGCCGTTTCCGGTGAAACAGGAAATGGTCGAAAGGTAAAAAATATCCGAAAACTCTGCTTCTTTTATACCAAATCTCGTTTTGGTAAACCAAATACTCTAGAAATTATGACTTGTGGATATAAAATAACAGTGACTTTGACAAATTTTACATCGAAATATTTTCGTGTCTGCGAACTTACACCCTCCAAAAATATCCCACTGTGAAATGATACATCTACTCGTCAACAATATAGAAATCTACCCATAAAGTTGGCATCACATTCCTTAAAAGAGCAACGAGCCGTACAATTTCTTTCTGCAGTATTCGAACGAGCTATACAGTCGGGAGATATTTGTATAAATTCATGCGGTGCAAAATAGTCGTGCAGCAATAGTTCTCGGACGTCCTTGCACGCCGGATAATTTTATGGTCGCCTATAAGTAAGTTGCTTGTTAGCATGTCAGCGTGTGGTCAAAGGATATTATATATACCGTTCGAAATTTTTAATGGTTGTTTTACTTATAAATACCCCACTTCTAGCATCCGTTTCCCGCGTCCGTAAACAAATCTATCGCGTCTTTTTTTTAATTATAGGCGAATCGATATGAAAGATTAAAAGTGGCGGCCTAGAAAGTGATGTTCGCGCTTGTTTGTTTTCGGATTCGGATTTCCCAAAAGTCCGACTTTTTACGATGTAGCGAAATATTTTTCGACAGGATTTTAATATTAGCCCACGCCAAAAATAATTTTGTTATTTAAACAGATGCGATCCTAACCGATTTATGCAAGGGCGTCGAATTTGGCTACCATGACTGGCTATATACCTACCACCATTCAAAACAAATCACCGATGAATTGATCGCTGATATAGTTTGACCCGTTGAGAATCGGGTGTTAAATTGCGCACCGTCTACCTAGTTTGTACCGGTTTTCCTTAAAAGCAAACTTAGTTTGCTTAAGGTGAACGTTATGGATAAAATCTGTCGTAAATATCTGGCGTGTCTTAGCTAATCGTTACCGTTAAAGAGGTTGCTGAATTAATTAATAAATAATTGTTTAAAGTTAGTGCATGAAAACGACATTAAAAAAATGCTTCGAAATTCGTTGTGCGCACATACTTCTGTGAAATTTTATCCTCTTAAAAATGATATACGAGGGCTGCTTTTTATTTCGGGATTTTCTTAAACTAGTGCTGCCATCAGGCGACTAACGTTTTTGTAGGGAAGTTTGACATTTTGAGGTTAGCTTTACTCAGTTAGGTTTTGGCGAAAGAGTGTTGTGTGTGTTTTTTGTGATAAATTTAAAAAAAATGTGACAGTTAAAAATGGAACTTAATAGGGAGCATTTTCGTGCAATAATTTTTTACAACTTTAGACGTGGAATAACTCGACAACAATGCATCGATGAACTTAATTCGTCTTTTGGAGTTAAAGCACCATCTAGGACTACTGTCTATCGCTGGTTTTCATGGTCGTAGTTTTCTTAAAGACGAATTTCGTGAAGGTCGTCCAAGAAAACATTAATACAGTGCGGACACTGATTTTGCAGGATCGTCATGTGACTTAATATGAGATTGGGCATTAGTGGGGCCAGCATATATACAATTTTGCATGAACATAATTG
Source organism: Cylas formicarius (assembly GCF_029955315.1). NCBI lineage: Eukaryota > Metazoa > Arthropoda > Insecta > Coleoptera > Brentidae > Cylas > Cylas formicarius. The sequence continues at coordinate 16,067,388 of NW_026844334.1, forward strand.
GACATTAGCTCAAAAAAAAGGTCGTATTGATTGGTCGAAGGAAATGCTAAAAAAATACGATCGAGGTGTTTCCAAACATATCTATGATATCGTGACGGGTGATGAATCACGGATCTATGCATATGCACCTGAAAGTAAGCAGCAGTCGACTGTGTGGGTCTTTCAGAATGAGACAAAGCCCATAAAAGTTGTTCGTGCGTGCAGGCACTTCGAACCAAAGGGTAGCCTGTTTTTTCAGGAAAACTGGCCAAGTTGCAACTGTTTCTTTGGTAAAAGGTAAAACAGTCAATTCTGAATGGTACACAACCAATTGTTTGCCGAATGTCTTCGAAGAAATTAGAAAAACCAACCGTCGAAGACGAATGACTCTCCACGACGACCGGTCAGTGCAAACAAAGAACTTTTTGAGCATTAAAAAGGTTGATTTGATGAACCATCCAGCATATAGTCCTGATTTAGCACTTAATGACTTCTTTTTATTCCCATAAATTAAGAATAAATGAGCAACGATTTTTGACACCAGAAAAAACAATTGATGCGTTTAAAAAGCATGTTTTAGAGGTGCCCGAATCGATGTGCGAAAAGTGCTTTGATGATTGGTTTTATCGAATGCAAAAGTGTCTTGATCATCAAGGTGAATATTTTGAGAAACAATAAAGTCATATTGGTTGGTAGCCCATAGTTTTTTATTACAAATCCGGAAATATAAAAGGTAGCCCTCATATATAATCACATCTTACTAAGACATGAGTTTCTTAATACAGTCATTACGTAGGTATTACAATCGAATACAATTAAATACTAAATGTAAGAAAACCTTGGCTATTTGCTCTCTTTTATCATCATTTCATTGTCATTTTTTATAATGCAAATAGATAGCAGCTCGTCAGTCTGTTCTATCTCGTTTGTCATATTTATCGCCTCTATAGGTATCAGTAACTGCCATATAGGCCCTTTACATTACGTCACTAAGCTATAGATCCCTATGCTAACATTGCCCCAGCTCCTGCCACAGATACGTCAACATGTAAGTGGGAATTCCACTGTAGAAGAACTATAGATTTCATGGCAAAGAAAATTCTGCCTAAATTAAAAAAAAGTTGTTCGTGCCAAAGATTTTGCCTCATTTATTAACGAAAAAAAAAACTGTTAGTAAAAGCCATGTTATGCTCGCCCCATTTGACTAAAATATCGTATTTAACCGCATACCTACCTGTAAAACGCGGAATGTAGATTGTGATTATTCTTAGCGCCGTTTTCTGTAACCAATCTGCCATAGAAAATAATAATTTTGTCATGCCCGGTCCGGCAACGTTGCCACATGTTTGAATGTTATCTAATGTTTGTCGATTGCTTTCTACACCAAGGTGTAAATTTCAATTAACGTTTGATGTACACAGTGAATGAGGTCAGAAAAGGTTGCAGCACTGAACTGAAAATACGAACAAGTTAAACTAATTTTATTGGATTTTTTAAAATTCTTGCCTCAATTCATCAAAATTGACACTACATGACCAAACAAGTATCGATGACATATCCAATAGATTAAGATTAACTGGACAGAAATGTTCTTACCCAAACATTTTTGAAAAATATTTGTTTTTGAAATGTCATCGGACTTTACCATTCTAACCGGTGCTATCATTTATTGGAAGAATGAACTTTACACTACAATATTTTAATGACCATAAATTTTAATTTCCGACAATCGTTTTTCCTTGCTGTTACCCTTACCAGTACAGGGTGGTCCATATTCTATACCTTAGGTCAATAGGTACCACAATGAGGAAAAGAAGTTAAATACAAAAAGTGTTTTATATTTATTTATAGTATTTTTGTGTATACTGAAATAATGAACTTTTTCATTTTTTTTTTCGAAAAAACAGGTTTTTGAAAACAAAAGCGTTTTTTATACTTTATTTACTTTTATTATGGATGCATGGAAGTGGTTGATATTTAATGCTTTGAGCTATCTATGGCGAGAATATATTATACAGGGTCACAAATGACTATTAAAAAATGACACGTTTTTTCAAATTAACAAAACATCCTGTCTTTACACTTTTATTAGGTGAGTTTAAGTAAAAAAAGAATTTTTTTCAAAGACCTGTTTTTTCTCAAAAAAAAAACTCGAAATTAAGCGAATAATGTTTTTAAAAATAATCTTAGCGTTCCATGAAAAAAAAATTGTTTACTGGCCTGTCACAATGGAACACCCCCGTATACATAAAAAATACTATAAATAAAATATATACTTAGGGTCAAACACTTTTTGTATTTAACTATTTTCCCTCAGTATCTTACTTATTGAGAATGGTATAGGAGCATCTTAAATGCACCTGTAACACAGTAGACATATGGAAACAGCAGCTAAAACCTACACACATGGTTAAATTGTAAGAGATAAAGCTGTGGCTAAAGCACAATGCAGATAACAATTAGTTATAAAATAATGTGCCAAACAAATGCGAATGGAAATGCGACCAGAACTATAGGATTTGACTCAGATCACTTATTTTACAAGATATGGAAGGTACCGATTGCGGGGAAGGGGGGGGGGGGGAACCATTTAAACTAACATCGGTTAGTTTAAATGGTCTTCAGCATTCAATTCTGTTTTTTTTTCGCTCATAGTGTGGTGTACGGTTTTCCACCATTTGAACTATCATCCTCGCTCGCTTGCTTGCTGTATAATATATTAGTTTCATCAGAGGAAAGTCTATTGTGTCACCGTGTCGTCTAATATGTCGGGTCATCGATCTCTCTTTCCGTCCAGGCTCCGTGGCGCAACTTGTCGCCTTCCATGTAAATTTTGTCGCCATCGATGCTATTCCCACACCATGTCCGCGAGTTTCCGTGGGTCGATCAATGTGGCAACCCGCGTTTTCAAATCTGGATTTTTTTCTCAAATCTCAACAGGAAAATAAAACGACAAGGGTCTATTAGCGGGGAGTTACGCAATGCAAGCGCCAAGTTGTCCCGTATATCAAATTATTTATAGAACAGACCGGTAGAAATATTTTTTATATTTGTATTACGGATGCTCTGTGTCCACATTGGCGAATTGTATTATACTTACTTGGGTTCAGTAGCACGCGATCCACATATAGGTTTTTCCCGTGTTCATTTGGGTAACTTCGCTGGTTCAAATTTTACAGCCAGCAATGCATCCTTCATTCAACAACCAACACGACCAGTGATCCAGATCCTTTGTGTGTCCAAAAGTTTCTCGGCACCTAGCGCTATCTAAGATAAAATACCTGTAGAGACGGTTAGCAGGGGTTTCCAACAAATGATAAACACTTAAAGCAAGTCCTGAAAATCCCCTATATTAAAATATCCCCACTTATTTTTATTTTTTTTATCAAATGCGATTAATCTTTAACGTTAATTGAACAAACACAATCTGCACGCTAATGGCTAGAGTTGAACGGGGCATCAATTTCAACTGAAAACCGAATCACAATTCACGCTAATCGCAGTTATAAAACATCCGATGGATTAGATTGCATGTAGTTATAAGCGATGGACACGTACTCGTGCGCATCTATACGTTTTAAATGAAACGTCACGCTTAATCGTTACAATTGCCTTTATTTGCCTATATTGAACTTTTTGAATTTGAATTTATAACCAAAAAATCCATCTCGTACAACAGAAAAATAATTTTTGAATTATTATTTTCTATAAAAGAGGTCGAATTATTTTCTATAAAGAAGAATAGCTTGGCAAGTGAACATCTGCCATTAATAATTTTTTATTATTGTGTGAGTAAATGGCACCAGTGAACCATAACCCATCATAAATCCCAGATTTCCTGGCATACAAGATGCATACAGTCTTTCTTTCGATGAAGTTTAACTTCCCTCAGAAGTTCTGATTATAATAGTAGGTCGATTCTGCTCACGGCAGTAAAATGGCTAAAAATGTTTCCGTGGGAAATTTGAGATTCTATGTGAAGCACGTTTACATTTTCTCATTATAAAAAACGATCACTAGGACGTACAATCACAATTACCAAAATAATTTAGTCACTATCCGTTTAAATAAACTACATGTGAATTGTGTATCATTTGTTATAGATACTCCAAAATTTGGGCAAGGTAGATAGAACTGCGGACGAAATATTCGACGAGCACCTTCAAAACTTTACAAGGCAACAGAACGCCGCCAACAGACTGCAAAAGGAATTTAACAACTACATTAGGTGTATTAGAGGTAGGCCTCCTTACAGTCGCAGCACCGATGTCTTATGGATGAATTGAAACATTTTGGTATCTAATATTGGAGATATTGCAGGCAAATATAATATTTATGCCAATTTTCTATATTATTTTCATACAGCCAACGTAACAATTCCGTCAATTAAAAACCAACATCAACAGTGTAGTCAGTTTTTATTTAATTTATATATGGACGTTATGACATTACCAGTGAAAGTGTTTATTGCGTATCCTTTACTCTTCACCATTTAGAAGTAGTATGATTTTTTTTAGCTGCTCAGGTGGCATCGAAATCGCTTCTGGAAGCGATAGGCGAGATTTACGAAAGTCAATGGACGGGTCACGATCTTATGTACGTGCAAACCCAGTCGGTCGACATGCTCTGGCAAGATTTTAGTCACAAACTCGCCGACCAAGTACTACTACCTCTGAACACTTACCAATCTCAATTCCCAGAAATGAGGGTAAGCGAGCGCACGTTCAAAGGCCAAGCCTAAATCTCGGGTGTTATTTTTCAGAAAAAGATCGACAAAAGAGGGAGGAAGCTAGTGGACTATGACAGCCAGAGGCACAGCTTTCAAGCACTGCAGAGTAATATGAAAAAGAGGGACGACGTCAAAATTGCCAAAGGCCGAGAGCAACTCGAAGAAGCGAAGAGGACGTACGAGATGTTGAATTCCGAATTGCACGACGAATTGCCGGCACTGTACGATTCCAGAGTATTGTTTTTGGTGACGAATCTGCAGTCTTTGTTTAACGCCGAACACACTTTCCATTCGGAAGCCGCAAAGGTACTTGTAATAACCCATTACTTATTAACGCATTCAAATTTTTGAGTTGTTGGGAGGGGAGATGTATGTGACATATCCTCTCATCGTTCTCAAACATGATGTCAATATAATATTTGTATTATGACACAGTGTCCCATTGGAAACAGTAAACTTACTATAAATTTTTAAAAACACCTGGTTTAAAAGGATTATTATATGAGTGCATTCTTTCACCGCATGCTAAGAAAGTGAAGCATATAACTTAGATGATGCATTTTTTTTCTGTCTGAACAGCGATCTCAACATACATAGCTCGTTTTTTTCTGAACAATTAACGCTATTTGGGTATATTTTGAGAAAATATTGCCTTTATATGCAAATTGAAATCTGTCAAATTTTCTGTCAGCGGTTATATTGATGGTTGAATGCCGAGAGATCTAAAATCGAAATGATCCCGAGTGCGTATATTGAATGGCCATTTCTAACATTTTTTTTACGGTGGATTTAAAAGTTTCTGTATTAGCAGCACAGACATGGCCCTATACATATACGAGGGTGAGGTGAAATGTTTCCTGCCTGACCGAGAGGTGGCGCCACTAGGTGTACTTTTGGAGCGGCACCCCACAGTACTATTCCTACCGATCTTATATGGACAGTTTCAGCCAGATGGCTACGTTATTTTACGTTTGAGATCACATTCATGTTGTTTTATGAAAATGGAAAAATTGAAAAAACGTGCTCTCAACAAATACCGCTATTTAAAAGGTTTTACACCAAAACAAATTAAAGAAGAGATGGGTTACAGACTAGGAGACTCCTCCCCATCGTATTCAATTGTTAAGCACTGGGTTTTTGATTTTAAAATGGGTCGTGTGACCATCTCTGACAAGCTTCGCTCAGGACGACCCGTTGAGATCACAACTTTAAAAATGATTGAGAAATTCCATCAAATAGTGTTGGAAGACCGCAGGTTGAAAGTGCATGAAAAAGCTGAGAAATATTTTGCACAACCATGTGTGCGACTATTACCTGCTTGCTAATGTTCGACCAAAAACTGATTCGGAAAAACATTTATACCGACAATTTGGCGCTTTATAAGCGTAATCCAAATGATTTTTTGCGTCGATTCATAACTGTCGATGACACTTAGGTCCCTCACTACAATCCGGAAAATAAGAAACAGTCAAAACAGTGGGTTGCAAAAGGGGGACAAGGTTATGGCTACTGCTTTTTGGGATGCGATGATTCTGGAAAATGGTAACACTGCGCAGAGTTATTGCAACGTTTGAAGCACGAGGCGCAAGTTAAACGACCTCATTTGGCTCTCCAGCCTCCAGCGACCATTACCTGTTTCCTAATCTCAAAAAATGGCTTGGCGGTAAAAGGGCAATGAAAAAGTTATCGACGCTGTAAATCAGTATTTTTTAGGAGCTTGGTATAACCAAATTAGAACATCGTCATGAGAAATGTATCAGTGTTGATGGATATTACGTTGAAAAATAAAGCAAAAAAAAAATAAAAACATCGTTTTTCTTGGTCAAGTCGGAAACTTTTCACCCCACCCTCGTATATGTGGTGTCAAGCATAGGGCTACTATATATATGGAGCACTTTTAAAACAAACAAGAAAAATGAGAAGGGATATGCACAGGCGCGTCACTTCAAACTTGGCTTGCCAACAATAAGTTCAGCGTGAAAGTGTCTGACACTTTGTTTATAAGATAGTTTGACAGTGCGATTTTTTCAAAATACATGCCCAAATCCCATTAAATTGTTTTGGAAAAAATGAGTCAGGCGTTTGGAGGTCGCTATTAAAAAAATTGCAATTAGTTTTGCTTAGTTGGATAAGTTTGCTAGGTTTTGTTTATTAACTAAATTTGGATTGACGTAAACAGGTTTCTAAGATATTGTTGGGGTATTTCATTGATTTTTCAAAACAAGTTTTAAAAATAGTCCGGAAAGCCGGGATCATTTATTTGTTAAAGTTTGTTTAATTTTTGAAACAGCTTTAATAAATATAAGTTGGGAAAACATACAAATGTAACAGATGATAATAATCGTTTGTGGAAATAAATACTAGGAAAGCATTTTCTTTGTGTAGCGAGTGACATTAAGGATGACATTGAACAAATATATTCTGAAATTGTTGAGAATAGCGCTAAGAAGCTGACTAACATAGCGGAGGCTCCGGCTCTGGTTCCGTTGTGTTGACCTTACTCTAGAATTATTAAAACTATTTGGTAGGTCTTAATGACTTCAACGCTTAAACGTGCGATTACTGTATAAATTTTATTTCAGAAATAAAAGTGTATCTGTTTTTGTATAGGTCGTTAACTGCGGCTGTTTTGCTATAGCCCTAAAAAAGTGTTGGGCTATCTATAATTACTTGAAAAATCGACTTCAAGCTGATGAATTAAGAATGAAGAATTGACGTATAATATTGGCAGTATTGGGCGCATTCAGCTGTGCGCTAAGTCGCTTAGATATATTGCACATATTTACTTAGTGATTAATTTAACATTTTTTACTAAATTTAGTAAATGTATTTTTTCTGCTATTCGCCGCTTCTCTCCTTTATTGTCACGCGTATGCCAAGTAATATCGCTTTTACATTAGTTTCGGTCAATAGTTCATCTAATACTACCTCTACAAATACTCTTCCTTTGCGAACACAACACTGGATTATGAATCGGAAGCGTTTCAATAAAAACACGAAATTTTTATATCTAACTATTGCACCAGAATGAACTATGAATCGGTGCATTCAGCCATGTTGAGAAGAGCAATTCACAACTATGTTTAATGTATACTGGTGCTTTTTTGTTTTGTCTGAGAAATGAGGAGCTAAATGAAAATTTAAGTCGTAAACAAACAGCAACAAGTACCAACATCAGCATATTTAATATCTCAAGTATCAAAAATGGATGTATATTCTGTGTCAATATTCATCGTGTTGGCTTTTGCCCGCCATTATGAAAGTTACCTGCTGACGGCAGCAAAACTCGGGTTCGGTAGGTGTTAAAGGACAGAACATTAGGACTCTCAAAGCTTTAGGTAATAATATTTTTTTTTGTTTATTTATTTATTTTTTTATTATTTATTTTGTTTATTATACGTAATTACATTTTTCATCTAAATGTCTAAATCTAATTCTGTTTCACCATCAGAGTAGCCATTGAGATTAATTCTAAAAGGATTTATGTTGTTTTGTATAAAAATGTTAGAGTCCTCAATTTTTATAATGTGCTCTACTGAATTTTTCCAGCTCTCAATTGATATTGGTTATTAATTATATTTTTTATCTAATTAAAGTGGGAGTAACATTTTCTGCTCTGACGTAAAACGTATGCCCAGCCTGCTCAACCAAATTATCGCTTACATACTGTTCTTTAATTGCACATGAATTTAGGACTTTCAGAAGTTGCACTTTTTTGGAACTGAATTCAAAATAAATGATGAGGGTGACGTTTTGCGTAGCAGACTGCTGTGGAAGCTTGCGTTATCCATAACAATCACACTGTTATTGGGAATATTCTTTAAAAGATTGTTTTGAAAGCAAAAAGTTCAGCACTTGTATCTTCATGCTAATCCAAGCCATTTTTTGGACACAGTGTCGCGTGTGTCGGTCGAACCATGTTTCATCAAGGTAAATTCTGTAAAATCTGTTGTCCAATCTATATCTTTTAAATTCTTGGAGGTAATTAAATCTCCAATTGCGTAATTTGTGTGATTCCATTACTACTTGCCTTTTGTGTATTTTGCGGTACTTGAATCCCATTTCACAAACAACTCTATGGAGGGTGGCACTATATTGGTTTCATCTTCTTCTAACTTCTTTTTCAGTTTATCCAAGGTAGGAACAACTTCGCTTTGATAAAGACAATATATATTCTTATTAGGTCCTGATCACTATTTGAGTTTGAATATCACTACGTTTATTCCTTTGCTTCAATTATTAATAACCCTTATCGACGAAATTGGCATTTTTATAAGTAGAGAGGTTTCTTTTGAAGATTCTTGTTGAATAAGTCCGCTGCTAAATAAAGTTTCACACACATTTTTCACAACCTGTTTTGTATCAAGCGGCAAATTATTTCTAGGCGACATTGTTATATTCTCGTAGAATAACTTTTTCCAAATGCACAGTAAAAACGATTATTCGACACTGCCACAAATAGTCAACACTGAAGAAATATATCAGAAAGAAAGAAATGTACCTGGCCCACCCCTGTCAGTCAACTAAGAATAAATTTTTTGTTAACGACTTTACTCAATAACAAGAGGTAATATCATCGTTAAGTTTTAGAGGGGAGGGTCCGTCGAAAGTCAACACGATGAAGATTGAGACAGACTTGCTGTCGAGGCAAGCAGATCATTACTTTGCGTGTAATGAACAACTTCTCTCAAATATCGTAGAGGCATTACTTATCGTGTTCGCAATTCTGTATAATATCAATATAATCGCAAGGTGTTCGGAGAACTAGACAGCATCGTCGACAAACTTGCCACGGACAGTCAGCGAGGCTCTTACAGTATAAAGAAAACGAACGGATCCGCTAGTTTGCCACGCCCCGTTAGCGTGACGAAAAATTCGCCCGAGCTAATCATAGGCAACAGCACACCGATGAGGCGTAAGTTTGGTTTTTCTTGCCGTTTCTTGGTTGTTGATGGCATTAATTTTGCGCGCTTAATTAACGCACCGGACCTCTGTCGGCATGTGATTTGTGTTTTTTTAGCGGTCAGTGACGATATCACCACCCCCGTGAAACCCCAAATAAAATTGGACGTCTCGTCTAACGACGCGTCGCCTCAAATTAACGACGCCACGCCGTCGCCACCTAACACGCCCGGCGCCAACGAACCCGCGCCTCCAGCTAAAGCGCTAGCCAATGGCAACACGACCCCAGACGGTAAGACGTCACCTTCGACGGATTCGTCGAAGGCTACCCCTAATAACGAGCCAAACGCGAATACTAACACGAGTCCCGCCGCTTTTGCGCCCAACAGCGATCGAAAGTTGGAAGAATTGTACGACATACCCGCTGGTAAGTAGCAGATGTTACTTCACAACATCTTAGGCCGGTCGCACACGCGGCGATCTGCGCTTTTTTATTTGACCCTGCAACGCAGACAATTTGGCCACCACTTATTTTACAAAAGAAGAATATGGCTAGTAATGGGGATTGTGTCTTGTGGTACAGTGAATTCTGGTTATAAAGTCCCCTCTAGGGGCCAGAAAATGAGTACTCTATAAGCAGAAGTACGCTATATAAAAAAAACATGTAGGTACGTAAATATTTTTATTTTATATAAAAATACATAAAAATAGAAAGAAACTAAACTACCTAAACTAAAAACTTATCTATCGAACTTTACAATGTACAAGTAAAAATACATACTTCACTAAATTGTAAAAAAATTGTAGTGATACAAGGCGCTTCAAAATAACTTGGTACTTCGTCCTGTTGAACATCATCGTTCGTCGCTTTCGTTACCAGAGCTTCGAGGATCATTTGGCTGTAAAACTTCAGTAATATCATTATACGTTAATAACTCCGTTGTTATTAAATTATCATCAACAGTTGGGAAGCTATCCAGCTCAAGAAGATACATTTCGTTGTTGCTTAGATCTTGGCCGCTATTGCGCAACCAATTACTTAGGGGAACCTCCTAGTCATCGTCGTCAATTTTTTTGTACTTCTCGAACCACTGAACCAGAGGTAAGTCATCGTCTGAATCAAGCTCATTTTCCGATTTTATCAGACCCGCATGTCGAAAGCAGTTTGAAATAACATCATTCTCACATTGTGCAAGTAATTTTGTGGAGTCTAGGATAGTGATATTGAAAGGTTCCTTATTTTCTTATATATTTTTCTATTCTGATGTTTTAGTTTTTCATCCGAAATAATTATAAAAAAGTGCTGAAGTCATCCACGCTCGGTCGTTCATATTTACCAATTACAAGAAGTTTGGATTTTTCGCTTCATGTCATATTTGCACAAACTTAAACGGTGTACCTCAACTTCGACTGCTTCCCACCCAAACATTTCTCCTCTAAATATGAGGGTACGATCAGCAGTCATCTTGTAAAATAGCCCAGTCTCGTCACAATTAAAAATATCCCTAGAGCTGTAATTTTTTCTACTTGAGCAGAAATTTTTCCGGCGTTTATGTTGTGACGAAATTTAAAACCTTCGAGCCAACCTGTAGAACAACTAAAATCCTCACCCTCTAATCCTCTGGCTAATTCTTTGACTTTCGATTTTAGAACTGGACCACTTATTGCAATATTTTCGGGTCTTCGAACTTGAAACCATCGTAAAAGAGCTTTATCTACATCTGAACGTACAGGACTTCTTTTTTTTTAATCCTATGCGATTTACAGTTACTTGCTGTCTTGATCTTTTCGCGTTGACTCCTCCAAATTGTAGAGATTGTTGTTTTTGCCAATTTCTTTTGTCTAGCAATTTCAATACTTCTGATAATCTCTATATTTTCTTTTACAGTTACAGACTTGCGCCGATCCGCCATTTTAACCATAAACTCAAAAAATCCTTTCTATAAAACAATAAAGTGGAAACTGTCGGCCTGACACGCACGTTGCAGAAAAAACCTCGCAAATGATTACTGAATAATACCGTAATACCTGGAAGTACGTTATATTCCATGTACGTTATCAATTAATATTTTCTTGGAATAAAGTAAATAAATAAACTAAGTTATTAAAAAAGTTAAAAATTTAAAATATTTAAGTCTTTTTGAACCTTAAAAAAAATTGATCAATAGACAATAACATATATAACATAATACACCCGCATTTTACCTAAACATGTGCCTACATTTGATCAGTATTTTTATTTCTTGAAAAAGGGGACAATTTTAAATTGTCTTTTTAAATTCGACGTGTCCAATAAGTAAAGAATACCAAAATACTGATATATTTTGTATTTCTGAATAATACCCTCAAATTCAGGGTGTTTTTGAAATGGCATCATCAAATGCAATAAGACAGACAACTGGTAAAAGTACTTATTATTACGGTTGCTGCCTGGTATCCCGGAAAAATTGTTTCAAAAATTTTGTATAAAATACTTGTCGTACCACCAGATCTTTTGGCGGTTTGAACTAATCTGGCAACGACTTATTTAATAAGCTTAAATATAAACAAACCAAAGTGCTAAATTCAAACCGCAAAAAATAGTCTACTCCACTATTAAACAGCAAATTTAACTGCCCAGTCCAATCCATTCCGCGGTCATATCGAGTATTTCTAGTTTAATGTTTGATCGTGACTTTTTTTACCCCATCAGCTGCAAAAACTTCTAGGTTGCACTGCATTTCTTAAAGTACATTATAATAAATTGCGATTAAAATATCATTGATAATTTCAAACAAACTAACTGAGAAACTTTTGTTTGTATCAAAAAAATCACAAATAATAGGCATATAAATAATTATTCGAGTATCGACCCTGACATGCTTACTGCAATGCTTTCTAAATGCCCGGTATTTAAGATGACGAGATGGCGCCACAAGTACCGCTAAACTGTACTACGCAATTTGTACAACAAAACAAAACCCCAGCAATATTTAAATGGTTGGTTTTGTACCATGTATTATATACAGACAAATGTTCGGCAAACATGTACCTATTATTTGGCCTGTGCTTGAATTAGTCAGTTACTAGTGCCCGTCTGTGAAATATTATTGAGGTCGTAATCCTGTCGGTCGAGGTTACGAAAAAGTAGCCATTTTTATCCGATTTGAACCGAACAAAATATCCAGTCGGTATCATGTACACTTATCATACGATAGAAATGATTATAAATCAAATTAAAACATTTTGTTATTACATGTAAATAATTTTATAATAAATAAAATAAATTTGCCTCACAAAATCTGTATTGTCTCGATTAGATCGAATTCATTGGTTACCACAAGTTTATTTGGGGTGATCGTATGTGACAGCTTGAAGCTGACCGCTTAACCAGATTTGATTTTGATTGAACTATCAAAAGTAGGATTAGGCACCATCATATCGTATTAATTATACTATTAACCGCTTGATTTGAAGTATGTTTTCGTTTGAGTTTGAGTAAAATAGACTAGCGTAATTTTGACTTTATGGAAATTTGAAAGTATAAATTCTAAGACTTAAAATGCTCATATCAACATTAACTTTTACTGTACCGGACACTTGAAACGGATAAAAAAATATTGTCGACTGCTTTCGCCCTGTTTAGTTACGACGTGTATAAGTATTAATTTAAAAAAAGTCAAATTTATAACGAAAATGTCACATTTTTAAAAGAACAATGATGGTAAGGTATCAAAAATAGCAAGTATACAAATAAAGTGTAATCTAATGACATTATTTCTGATGAGTAATTTTTTTTATAGGTGCAAGCACGGAAAATTTACCACCTGGAGTCTTGTACAGGGTGAAGGCCACTTACAAGTACACGAGGGAGGATGTGGACGAACTATCATTTGAAGTGGGGGAGATTATATCCGTGATCGAGTACGACGACCCAGATGAGCAGGTAATAATTTCATTGCATGAACAGTTCAAATGTACCACGAGTTTTCCGCTTGCAGGAGGAAGGTTGGCTGATGGGCATAAAAGATAACGGAGAGAAGGGGATGTTTCCCGCAAATTTCACGAGGCCTCTGTAATCTCTTATTTATTTTACGAATTTAAGAACAAACATTTTGAAACTACGGATATTCTCAGCGTAATTTGTAGTTGAATGTTTTGTGCCAGTGCTGTTCTGTTTGTGCATTTTTTGATATTGTAAGCGTGTCGAATACTCATATATTGTTGATGAAAAACTAACAAAAGGAAAGAAACTGTCTCGAAAGCGATCAGGGAAAGTACTTAAACAATCAGTTTTGACGTATTCATAGACAGTATTAAGCTTGCTCAATTTTGTGAGGTAAAGCACTTCTCAAGACTCGTAATTGTATATAGGATTCATAGAACCGTTAACAGTGCAAGTTAGGCTGATGATATCATGAAATGTTTAAAAGTGCCTTAATGTTTTTATTTTATTTTTTGATTTTACGTTTTGTTTAACAATATCGTTTTATTTTGTAATTTATTTGTTATCTCGTCAGAGAATCTTTATTAATATATTAAAAACGATTACCCGTGTAAGGATTACTTATTATTTGTTATAGTGCATTTCTTTACATGTCTCGTCGCGTACCTATTTATAATATAGCTCATAGGTATATTTACAATGCTCGTTTCAAATTTGGTGCTTCCAGTTACATATATTTTAAAGCCTAATTGGACATTTTATGTAAAAAAAAATCTCTGGTATTATCTAGTCAAATTACATTTCGATTCTTTTCTTCCGCTTGAATTCACATTCTATCACTTGGTCCACATACAATTTTTTTTACACTTTTGTTCCTCTGAATCTAGAGAACTTAATTCAGTTTATTTCAAAGTTCTCTTCAGATGCTGTATAGGAAATTTTAGAGAAAAATTGCCTCTCAAGGAAATGTTCATATAAGTGCCAATATTTTTATAAGGTAAAATTTTACATTTCGTAATCCATTTACATTGAACTATTCGATGAACAAATATATTTACGAATTTGGTAATTTTATATATCGTTTTATGATAGTATCCCTGGAAGGAATGTTCTTATACACTTTAGCGTTCTATACTATGGTATAGTTAAAAGATTTTATTAGTTTAGAACTATATTGTAATATTTTATTAACTGTAACTTCCTTGTATGTTTGGTTTATGTTGAAAATAAAGAAAACTAATTATTGTTCTTATTGGTTTTGATTATTTCGCCCTTTATACGTTATATATTGAAGACTTTGAATATTGAACAAAATTTTATGTGGAGGACGTTTGACTGCCATCAAAAATTTATGTTGCTCAGTAGGTACTAAATAAAGTACTTCAAAATTTTTCGCCAATACGTTTGCAAGGCAAAATGTACTGCGGTTTGTTTGTAAATGCAGTTAACAAACTGTACGCTGGTATGTATTTGTCTTATTGATAACGTGTCCCTGTATATTGGAGACAGGCCGAAACTCTTGCGCCTCTTTTAACTTATATTTATTCCTCAGTACTGGCCATATTTTGTTTCAAACCAAACATCCACAATCACAGATATACCAAACAAAACAGTAGATTAAAATTAACGTTACCAGAATAGGAACGGTACTTTATTCCTCATAAACTGAAAAGTAAAACTTTACGTTTTGCTTAATTTCAAGGGGCTTCCGTCTTTCTCACGTAATTATCCAAATACCCAAAATACTTCTTGAGTAGCTTTAGTATTTACTCATATTTTTGAATTCGTATGCATCCGTCAGCCTAAATTAATAGTTTATATGTTTATCAATCCATTGCTTATATGCAAGACATCCGTTTGCATAAAAATGTAATATGTATTTGTTAAATATTAATAATAAAAGCCAACATTTTTTTTAATGAGAATAACTTTATTTATGATGCGCGGGACGATTCACCAACAAACGACGCCCCTCAACTAACACCAAAGCAAAGTAAAAGTGCTAGTTGAGTTGACAATAAAGGTATACTTACAAATTATACAAAAATATTAAACCATATACGAACATCAATTCCGTGTTCTGGTTGGAGGGTGCGGGGTGTCATGACCCACGGAGGGAAGAAAAAAATACGATCACTAAAACTAAAAAGGTTATCAGTTCGGTTATTTGCTGCAAGATTAGGGCATAAAAACAGAATTGAAAAATATATTATAGTGGTTAATAAAAATAAGGTTAAATCTTAACATAACAAAGACATAACAAACACGTGGTGGCCAATGATGAAACAAACAGAACTAGGGGCTATATACTTTTGGTTATAGTTTCCATTTCAAAATGATTTTTGGAATGAAATAGCGTCAATTAAAAACGAAAGCCATATTCTAAAAACCACTTTAGATAACCCAAAAGGTAAAGTACCCTTGTCCTTATTCTAGTAATTTAGCACACACCATATACATAAAATGAACTTAATTTATATACGTTTTATACGAGATCTCTTAATTTGGAACAGAAAATCGTGGTATTTGTAGACAAAACTTAATCATCCCACACGGAATATAATTGCAATACACTCTTCTGAGAGCGGTCCATCAGCGTTGATCCGCTATGCTAATGACATGTCTACTCCACCACTTACTTTCATTTTATTATACAAAGCAAGGAAAACTCATGCCAAAAAAGATTCTCGTAAGATTGTATATTTAGTACGTTATTCCCGTTACATATGAAAATCATCTTAAAATAAACTTGTTTAAAACTGCTAAAAACAATATCTCTATCGAATCTAGAAAATTTAACGACCTTATAAAATACGATGCAAATGCAATAACAATCTAAGGACTAAAAACGGTGAAAATTCTCTTATTTTTCCTTATATTTGCAATATTACAAACCACGCGATAATATTGTTTTATGGGTACTTCACTTTTTTCCGTCAAAAGAAATATTTACAGAATGAAAAATTTTGTAAAAATATGCGCTTAAAAAAAATAAACACAGACCTACATATTCGAAATAAAAAAGTATTTCCTTATTCAAGTTAAAAACGAAATTACTGTGGTAGGTGGTGTTATGCATATTTTAAAATTAGGACTGAAAATGAAAAACGATTTTTGTTTTGACGAAAAAAAAATGAAATGTCCGGTATACGTTTTTTTAAAACTGAAGCTTATCTATTCAGTACGGAATGTTAAATTGCCATGAACGAATATTTGGTGACCTTAATCGAGCACTATATATCACTACGAATTACTTTTCGCCTATAAATTAACACAAAATATAAGCAAGCGACCATTTGCAGGGCCTTAACCTATTTTGCGATTAGAAAATTCCTTTTTGAATCCAATTGTTGTCATTACCTATGGCACAGGTAGTATGGTTGACAATATTGGCGAAAAGCCGGAAAATTGAAGAAACTGTTCATTATTTTGCAGATAATCACAACTATGGCACACAAATTTTTTAAATGATAACCATTGCCCTTATTTTTGTAATTGAACCATGAACAAAACTGTGGAACTACTCAAAGTACAATCACTACATGAGTGTTCAGACTAATAAAATTATGTTTATGATAGCATTTTCACAATAATATTTCCAAGTACAGGAGACTACAAAGAACAAGATAAATCGCAATGTTGATGAGACTGAAATTCACTTCGTCAATGAACTTAATTTGATGTTACCCTAGATACAAATTATACGAAATATATTTTTTTAAGGTTTAGTACAAGTAAGCGCCTCACGAGTATCAGAAACCGACTATTGTAGGTTTACAGCTACAGTTTTTTTTTACTACGAACAGGCCATTTGGCCAGTTTCACGGCGGGCGGCGACTAACTTGTTGTCCCCTCAAAAAGTGCCTCCGTGAGAAGGGTCTGAGATATACACCATCATCCTATGCGAATCCTTATAGAGATGAAAAAAACAAAGAGTGAGAAAACATTTATCCAACTACAATTTGAAAATACGTTTCCATAAAGTGAGAAATATTTTTAACAAATTCAAATTTATTGATGTATCTTCTTCTTATAGCCTCCTGTAGTTCTAAGTTCACAACTTATGGAGTACCAATGGAGTAAGTATAGTGAAAGACAAAGTCGACTGAAGTGATGTATACTGTCACAATTATTATGCCAGATACATATTTATATTAAATCGCTAATTATAAATAATGAAACTGTATTAGTACCAATATGACGAACAATTTTGCAGGACAACATTTCGACGTCAGTGTCAAAAATCCACAGTTAAGACCACATACTGTCGTAGAATCCTATTATCAAATTAAAATTGTACACAACGCCGTACGCTATAATGTTGCCGCTAAAAAAATTCTGCAATCACAGACAGCGTCTCAAACAGTAAAAATACAAGTTAGGCCCCAATAACGTTCAATTCTTAACAAATTATACATTAATGTTGGGTTCATCAAGAAAGACACCTTCAGCACTTGTTTTTTGAAGTACCAATCACACTTGGTACCACATATCGACATATAACTGCTTTTTTCATAACATTTTCGTAAAAATTCGCTATCTAATTTTTTTAACGTTTCCCCATTTATCCTACTAAAAATATCGTCTATTTTGCCAAATTGTTTTCTTCTTTTGTTAGTATTTAATAAAAGTATGTTGGCACATGCTTAACGATAGTAGTTTTTTTTTTTTGATATAATATTGCAAATTATCACTTGGGTTTGCGGTAATACTAGTATTATTTTGCTTTTACGCTTCGGGTATAAAAGGGAGTTTATGTTGTCGCACCTCCGGGTTGAAAATACCTCAAGCCGTTCACCTGGAAATTAAGACACATTCAAAGATTGAAACTCATTTTAACGTTCGTAAAAGGTCGTTATGGTCCTCACCGTCATGTCGTATTCAGTGATGAACATCGGAATCTCCAGCTGATCAGGCGCCATTACTGAATATAAGTACTCAATGCCCGGTAAGCTGTGCACCTTTTGTTTGATTGCTGGCGCCATAAACGTAGTAAACCACCATGTCATCATCTAGCAACAACATTCTCGCTTTGATGATCCAAAACGATTGAATTTCTTTAAAAAATAATTACCTTCGTCCAAAACGTGGGATGTATAATGTAGAACGCCTTCAGGTTTTTCTTATATTTGTACGGCAGGATATTGTAGACTTCCCTCAACCACGAGAACGACGGGTAGTTGCTGTTTGAGGTCAGGGTATGGAAATATGCTATCACGTAGTCACCTTTGACGATAGGGTCCAAGAGGTAAATTAAGTATAAAAGAGCCTGAAATTATTCGATAAATGATTGGTCCCACACGGCCGGGTTTAATCAGTAGTACGTTACCTTATCTAAATTAATTTTGGTGAATGGAAACCACTTTCCCACAAAGACGACCACTGGTCTGCCGAGTCTATCCACTCCGCTCTGGTACAGGCATCCAATACCGGACACTTCGGTCAAGTCTTCCGTTCTCGCCCGTCTCAGAAGCTTTTCGTATCTGTATAACATATCTCCGTGTAAATTCCTCAGATTTTTTTCCTTTGATAATATTGATGACAGTGGGCGTGATTTTTGTGAGTGTATATGAATTATATTTTAGTGCAGACAGAAAGGTTGAGAAATAATATGAAACCACCTCTTATTATACTTATTTGTCATTCGTATTAACGTGTATAACAAAGAAAATAATCCCCATTACTACCCGTCCCCATCTAAACGAAATCGATTGACAGTTTAGATAAATTTCGTTGCTAAATGAAGGTACTTTCTTACCAAAAATCTAAATACCTATTCATTGTAATTTTTGTCTTTACAAGGAAAGAAACAGATTATCGAATAATAC
The DNA here is from genome assembly GCF_029955315.1 of Cylas formicarius. NCBI lineage: Eukaryota > Metazoa > Arthropoda > Insecta > Coleoptera > Brentidae > Cylas > Cylas formicarius. The sequence continues at coordinate 16,086,751 of NW_026844334.1, forward strand.
ATTTTGGTAAAAATTGTTGTGCAAAACCAAAAAAAAGCCCAAAAATATCCATATCCCCCAAGAAACTTCTACCTCCCAAACCGACAAAGGGGTTTGCCTCTCGGCTATGGGTTGGACCGGCACCCGTTTCGTTTAGTTTGTCAATTAATTAGTCGGGAGGAACGACGCACCACTTCGGTAGAGCAATAATTGAGTTGCCGGTTTGTCAGGGTATATACAGGCTACAGAGGCGTAGCTATTAGCGAAAATTTGTTGCACCAAACATCTACATCGACGTATTTATGTCACACTCAACAAAAACATAAAATTTTATACATTATGTTATATTAATGAATTACTCGTAGCATAGCATTTTCTTTACATCTACATTAAGAAGTATGTGGTCGGTTAAAGTGATAAGTGAAAAATGTATAAAATGTTCAAAATGTATAAAAAATCTCAAGTCGTTTCGGTGAACTATTTGGGCTCATCATACATGCGTGTACCTTCATTGTGCTTCGATGGAAAAATATACTCAATTCTCAATATGCTAAGTTTTGCAAGTTTTCGAAAACAATCACAAAAATAAAGACAAATGAACGTCAGTCCAGCATCTACAACTTACAACAGAGACGATTGCAAAAAAAATGAACAGAGCGAAGTTGTACAAAATGGCCCACCTATTTTTCCACATCAATCCGATCGGGAGTACCTTAGCTACATGTAAATTCCGTTTTACTATTTAATAATAATTATTTGATAGCATTGTGTAGTACACACACTATTAATGTAATCAATATCTAACTACATCCTCTAATTACGACAACATTAATTTCATTAATTTTGCCATACGGATAAATCCTCCCGCTATCAAATAAGTACCTACTACTATAGCATGGTATTTAATTATAGCGCCCATATTTGATTATGCCCCTTCCTATCCTTCACCCTACCACAATATTAAAAAAATTACTTATTTTTTTCTTTGATTAATTGCGGTTGTGGCCGCTGCCGATTTTTTTGCAACAAGCGAAATACGTAAAAATACATACCGCCCATTAGATTAAAAATAGCCCGCTACACCAGTCGCATTGCATGAAATAATGATTCTTTCTATGCCTATCGACTTTCGAGACGTGCTGAATTAGCAGGTTCGATTCATTCTTTTTTTCTCTAAACAACACAGAAGGCGTATTAAAGCTCAAAGCGATGTAAATGTGGTGCTGAGGCCAAGTTGGGTAATAAAAAAAAATAGTGTTAAGTATTCTTGTGCAGCTGGCGTTTTAGGCTCCGGACTGCCTGGATCTGCTGAAAATAATCTCAAAAAACTTCGCGACTGAACCCTGGACAGTATTATACACGATGTCTCATCAAGGCTTACGTGAACTATGAATCAAATAACCATTCCCCAAATATCGAGCCACTTCTAATAAAATCCCAGGCGGTCAAAAAGTGTTGTTTAATGCTTTAAAAATATTGTTAATACAATTAAATGAAGAACAGGTAGATTTAAGATCAAAATATTCCTTGCATTGAAAAAGTCCGGATCCTATCAGATGAATCTTGTTTTAATGTCAGTGTAGCACGAACGAGACAGGTTAGTGAAAATGGTGAGAGTAGCTTAATCCTAATAGCTAATATAATAATAGCAAGCCAAAGATGACTGATTTAAAAACTTTTTCATTCATTTCATTACCGCTAGTGATATCGCTCGCTGGTATTGCTGTATTTTAAGGGATTGCAAAGTGGATAACCCCTCCATGTGAGGTAATTTGAATTTTACGTAGATGTCGATTTCGGATAAAAACACAACCACCCAGAAAAAGCTATGAGCTTTTTAAAGAAGCTGTGATTCGGCCAAAGCTTGCGTTTCCATAAAATGAAACTAGCCGGAGTTATATCTCAAAAATAAGCTGTAAGTACGTAAATATCCTGTACCGCAAGACATAAATTCCAGATAAAATTAGATAACGTGCTACGTAAAACGACAATTACCTTTCACAAATTTTCATGTATACATAAGTACAAGGAAAGGAGTTTTTTTGAGATTCTTTCTACACGTAACTGCGCTGATTTAAATTGCTTAAGGTTAACAGATGCAAATAAGTTCATTTATTATTTACAATTTTTTCGAACAATTTACTTATAATATTATACCTGCGTATTCGTAGTAATGATCCTCGAACTCACTAATTAATGAACCGTAAAATTTAAAATAATTAAGACCTAATGGAGAAACACGGTGGCATTTACTAGGCTTTTTCGAAACCTAATTATAATATGAAAATAATTATGATACTCAACAAGAAGCCTTAAATACCGTGATTTCAATCAATTCCGATTGAAAGCCCGCTTTTGTTTAATTGTTTTCAAAAATAACGGACCGGCGAGGAGGACCGCGTTAATTATTTACCAATGTTTGACGCTGCGGGTCGCAAAATCTGCCAAGTTTAACACTGTCCAGTTATGATTATTATGACGCTTACGACATGGTAATTAATTTCGGTTTGTCGAATAAGTGGTTAATTTGTTGACTTTTCGTTTTTTTTTTTCTGCGAGATTCGGTTGATAATATATATTAAAAGAAAAAATCAAAAACTAATACCTGTCAACAAAGCTGGACATTTCTGTTATTTCAACACAACTACAAAATCCACTCGTTTTTGCAATAAGTAAACATATCTACTTAAAAAAAAAGAACGATGTCACAACTCGACTATCAAAACCAATACACTTTTATTGGAAGAAATAATTTAATTTAAAACAAAAGCTCAATGATGATGATGCGTACAAAATGTAAATTTTATTGCACGAGGGAGATTCAATCATATGATCTCTATATTATTTTACTCATTTCTTTAGCCCGAAAGCAACGTTCAAATAAGTTCTTATAATAATGATTACTTTACGACATAGTTCAGGCATTTCCACTGAATTCATAGGGGAATGATCAGTTGAGTTTTGTTCGATTATATAATTGATTGCATATTGTACGCGAGGTGTAGTGCAGGGTAGGTTGAATGTCTTTTTTTTTCTAAGCCATTGTTATAAAAAAAGGTTGAATTTGTCTACGAAAATATTGCGAAAAAATGGCGATTTAAAAAAAAAGTTTGATTTTTCAAACCAGTTTCGTTAACTGAAGAACTAAATCTATTTGTACTCTAGCTGGGAGCAGAAATTATCAGCGTCTGCGGATGATCGCATTAAGTAAAATTTACAAGCAACATTGGGTGTTTTCTTTGAATGTCATGAATTTGACCTCACATCCTTAACTAGATTTTACACAGAGTTGAGGTTAAGCTTTTTTTTAACTAAAAAGGTATAATTCACGGAGGGCTAAAAAAGCAAGCGACGAATCTAAATGTTCAGAAAATGGCTTTTAAAAAATTAAATTTACGTTTTCCTTTGTGATTAAATCTGAATAACTTTTTTTCCATAAATTATCAATCAACTGCGAGTTTTATAACAGTTGCATTTATAAAAGAGGACGACTGGACTGGCGCTCTACATAATATCTCGAAAACTAAAACTGTTAAAAAGGCGGCTGTTATCAATATCTAAAGTCTATGTCAAACAAATGCGATGCTAAACCATCCTGGAATTTTGCATATTGGTAGCATGATTTGGTTCGAAACATCTAGGCTCCGCCTGTTCCTTATTGGTAAAATGGCAAACAGGTGGTTATATCGTTTTATATCAGTTTTTGTCAAACGGTGCATTTAGTTATATAGGGTTGTCCGTGATCAATGCGTCACCTAGATTAAACTTGTGGAAATAATGATATTGAACTTGAAATTTTTCTATGAGTCAGACAGTTTTTTAAATATCGACATATAAACTTAGATACTTGAATATTTGTTTTTTAGTGACCGATGTTTTGTGGAGTTGAGTGTATTAAAATAATATGATAATGCGGAAAAATTACCAATTTTAAGAATATCAGTAACGTAATACAATAAAAAAAATAAACCTAAATCTATCAAAAGTTATTAGTATATTATAACCACATGAGCAATTCCGTGTACTTCTTCAAGTGACAAACATGCTGTGTGGTCTCGAAAATCAAGAGACAGAATCTATTTCGGGCGGTAAGAGGAATTCTACAGCCACCGCTACTGCTGTTTCAAAAAATCTTTTGGTATCATTAATTAATATATTCTACGAATAGCAATGACAATTTACGACTAATACTAATAAAAAAAAGAGACTAGGGTTCCTTTCTTGTAATACAAATTAATAAACGTTAAATTTTTTCCTACCTATTTCGAAGACCACCCAGAACATATCCCTGCATAAGGTTGAACAATGTGTTAAACAAATTGCTTTGCAATTTCAAAATGTACAAGAAAAAGATTATTTTTATTAGGTTTATAGAGTTTGGGATGATTTTGGTACCATTTAAATTTCATTGGCACATATAAGGCATCCACGCGAAATTACGAAATTGGATTTCGTTTAGTCGTCGAAGATTGAGCAGTCTTAACGAAAAAATGTCAAACATTTTTGCATTAAAAAAAAAAGGGAAAAGAAAAATGATTCGTCTCGAAACGCTGTTTGTCGCGGCACGCGTTTCCACGTCAAACCCTGGAAAAGTCCGAGCTGCGCGCGCCATACTATAAACCCAAAGGAAAAACATCGTCGGGGGTAGGTACCTGTCATCGTCCAAGATCGCCTCCTCGGTGACGGAAAAGCCGAGCAGGCTCGCGACGCTTGAGAACACTTTCGATGGCTGAGCCATTTTCGCGACACACTGCCACAGGAAAAACTGACGCTGATCGAGAGAGCGCGCCGAGACGGAGGCACGCGAGAAAAAAAAAACAGTCGACCGTGGCCGTCGACGTCAGGATCTCCGCCGAACGCCGGCAACAAGTGACCTACTGGCCGCGCGGTTTGTGATTTTTCATGGCCGCCTCATGCCTGCCGCCGCCGCCGCCGACCGTGTGCTGTTTGCAGGGACGTGCGGGAGGGTAAAGGGAAATAGTTTTATAGGCCTCCCCCGCTCGATAATATAATATGGACCCGGAGTAAATTCTCCATTACACGTAAAGTTAGCGTAAATGTCGAAAGGGAGTTTGGCGACTGGGGTGTCTGCGAAGCGTAATTTGAATAACACCGGGCGATCCAAAATTCTGTTTTTATAATGAACATTTTTGGCACTTTTATGGGGTATGTGCTACTTCGTTGTGAAATTAAAGATGCTGTCATAAAATTATCACGGACAAGGTACAGGATGAAATCCAAAACTATCGATTTTGGGACCACCCCCGTATCTCCGTTGTAACATGAGTTATTGAAGAGTTTAAAAAACGTTCGTATAGAATTTTTTCCGCAGAATCTTGTGGCGTAGTTTGTTTTTTACTTGCTCTAACAATTTACTAGTTATGAAGCAGACAGATATATTTTTAAATGGAACATTCTGTATATTATTTTTTACATTAATTGGAAATCATTTAAGCTTTTCAGAAATATATATTAGTATAAATTTGTTTTGACAATTAAGCTCAAAATTCTTTTTTTTTAACTATATTTGTAGCAGTAGGCCATAGTAAATCAACTAAATCAATTAAAAATAAGATTCATCTAAGCAGTTATTGCTTTACTTGATTGTGAAAAAACGGGATGAAAATATATTTTTTTCATAATAATAATACCTTATTAATATGATAAATATTATGTTATTATAATGTTAAGTAGATAGTTGACTATGACTCATCTATTAAAAAAAAAATCAAATGTGCCAAAAACTTACCAAACTGTCAGTGTTTAATTATATTTGTATTACCTATCCATTTGTCCTTGCCGGGCTTATTAATTAATTTTCTGTAATAATGGCAGTGTACAAAAATTCTTAAAAAGTTTTTTTGAAAATTAAGTTCAATTTTTTTTTTTATATTTTATTTTAGGCCATGATCAATCTATTTAACACAATATTCAAGTAAACAATTATTAACGCAGAAGAAAATCCATACTTTTAAAATTCCATTATATAAATGTGTTTTATACTTTATGAACTACTATTTGCGATAATTTTCAACTTTTTATAGTCTATTATTCATTAATTAATACGAAATAACATTATTTCTAGAGAATATTAAAATAATATTATACCTAAAACTGTTGTTCAAATTTTCTTGAATGCAAAACTCGCACATTTTTCTTATTATTTTTTTTTTAATGGCATTTAAAAGAATTCTTGATTCCTTTCGTAGAGTTTCGAAAATTAAATCAATTGCCCCTCTCGTATAGTGTTTTATATACTTTATTTTGCATATATCCCCATGAAAATATACAACCGAAAGATCCGGGGATACCTATGGTACCTATCCATTTTTGAGGAAAGTTCTCATCTAAAATTGGTCTTAGAAGTCCAGAGATATGACTTGGGGCACTATCTTTCTGACGGTATATATCATCATAATATACTTCGAGTAACTCTGGAATGACAAAAAAGTAGCATAGTGTAGAGTAAATTGCGATACTTTATCTTTAAAAATATCCCATTTTGGGCACTATTACGGGGTGAAAGTTTCAAAAATGGGATACCCTGTAGAACCCCCAACCCCAATTCCCAACCTTAGAATTCGAAAGGGTATTCGGCAGATGAATAACCAAACTCGGTAGCTGTATTGATAAGCATATCGCTAAATTACTTCATTAATAGACGTGTGCTTTAAATGTCTCCGAAATGGGTTTTTCACTTAGGCCACTTTTTTACAATAATTTGTAAAACTTAATTTTCGGTGTGTTTTTGGTTTGTAAGATATCCTTATTCTAATAAAGTAATAATAAGTCACACAAACTACGGAAATAATGAATTGGCGCCTGGGATTGCCAATAATGAAAAAGAAATTTTATGATAAATCAAGTAGGTCTGGGTACCTGTTTAATAATTAAATATATGCGAAATGGCTTTACCTATACTCTAGGCAAGTTTGACACCCTATACGAATTGCATTGTTTCGACAAATGTGCGTACCTTTTGTTGGAGAATTGCGTGTTTACAGAAACTGCGACCGTTGACATTAATACAATCGGCCAGCCTCATGTGTCACCAATATACAAGAGAAATGAAAAAAAAAAACCTTAATTTTGAATTATTTAAATTAAACGTTTTTTTTTGCGGTCTTAACAAGTAAAGAAATGAAAAGGAATAAATGAAAAAAATATATATAGATCCCATTATTTACGTTTCAAGAAATTACGTCAGATCGAGACTCTTTAAATGTAATCGTCGTGTTTTGTTTTCTTTTCCAGTTACTTCGTCCAACTCCAGTGCGTGAAATATATGCAAGGTTCGTCCAGATATCTGACAAGCATTAACTGTAGATTTTTAACCTGCTGAAACGGGTTCCGAACATTCACTTTGATGATTTTCACGATGAAAATACTTTTCCCCTTTCGTCACCATTACCAGTCATTTTAGAAATTTAATACGCAATAAATAATACAATTTTTTCTGGCTGAATTGCACTAAACCAAATTTAATGTTGTTCATAATATATAATATTTCATTTTGGATTTATTTGTACGCGCACAATTTTGTCTGAAACCTTTCGAGGACCGCTATTACCATCCATATATTAGTCTATAACCACCGACCAGTTCACAAAAGCTTACGCATATTAAAATGCACATCGTTTACTTTGAACTGTGTCTGCGTCACTTTCCACTGCTCTACAATAATATAAACAAAAAAAAAACAAAATTCGAAATTAAAGTACGGAAGCAATATTCTGCCAACGAAATATAAGCCTATTGAAATTGGATCGTATAGGACAATGGGAAGTGTTTTTAAAAATTCGAAGAATCTGTTTTAATGTTCTAAACAATTTTTTTCCGCCCAATTGAAATGGGCGGCATCGAATAATGTGTTTTTAAATTAGTAGAATCATTTTAGAGCGTTCCAATTTTTTCTCGAAATCTGTTGAATCTATCGCAAAAATAATTAAACCACGTGACGTGCATGATACAGGACTATAACTATAACAGAAGACATTTTTTCAATACTTTGTTATAGTTGTTAGTTATAGTTATTTGCAAAAAAAATGACTTCTTAGATTGAAAATCGGCCATAAATGAAACACCGTGTTTCAATTGTGAGTTTCTGTTACACGGCGATGTACTTCCAGAGTGCGCGATATATTTGATTCTATGGATTTTATTTAGACATTTTTTTCGCACGATATCCGCTTCAATTTTTCATTGCGAGATAGGGGAGATATTTAAAGAAATCTAGTTGGAAATCGCCATTTTGGGTACCAATTTTAATATTTCCAAAGTTTGCCATGGCGAAGTTAGGTCCAGTATATTTCAAATGCACCTTCTACAGGGCGCATGCACAAAGCATTTCATTAATTTTGCGAAAATTCAACAGTGATCCGCTTCGGTATCATTATTTTGCGAAAATGATCGAGTTTCTTAACTAGGTTGATGAACATTGAAGTTTTTCAGATGCTTCAGGGATTTGGAAAACTATATGGAATGAAAAATTTAAGACAAAGACAAAACTTTATTACATGGATTATTGAGCAAATATTTTTTTGAATGCTATTTATTACGTTTTGAAAGGTATTTCATAAGTTTCGAATAAAAATAGAAAGACGCAAGAAGCCTATTCACATTTGTTTTTTACTGAGAAGGAACAGTCAAACAAGTATTCAGTGTTAAGAACGACGGCGTTAATAAACCTTTGACTATTTAGCTACTCAATAAAGCAATACGTGACGTCACAGTCGGATTCATAACATTTCAAAGTTTTACGGTAAAATGCCTTTATTTTGTACACATCTCCGTACAATGTACACACAATAAAATAATTAAACCGAAAATTTGAAACAAACCAAAACAAAGTCTTAAACACACATGATAAAAATGATCGTAAAGTTAACAAACAGATTTTTTTTATAATGCTAATTGTGGCTTTTCTAACCTGTATTATCACGAAATTGTCAAACGACTTCATCTAATCAAGATTCTGATTTATGGTTGCGTCTTTGTCAAGGTGAGGCGTTTTTCAAAAACCGCAGACTGGATTGTATTTTAAACGTGCCTTTCAGGTGCTTTTTACAAGTATTACACGCACCGCACCGTTAAAAGTTTAATATATGACATTCTAATAAAACGAAAGTTGTTGTTCTAATCAGTTATTATATGCTGCTATTCGCTTGGTAGAGTGAATATGACAGTTTAAAAATCCAATAGAAGTCTTCAAGTTATTGCTAAGTATAGAAAGTTTTTGCCTTTAGTACTGGATTCGGCGTTCATTTAGACCTGCCTATCAGAACTGATCGGTCGAAACACTTAATCTACTCTAAAAATTATGCACTCAATCAAAATGTCACTTTAACACGTCAGCTTAGTGAGTGTTAGTTTAAGAGGTCAGCTTTGTGATTACGATGACGAACTACTTCGGGCGTTTCCGGTACTTTAGTTACAGGTTCGGATGTTTTCGGTAGATTTTGGACATTGAATCTACTCGTACTGTTTTACAAAAATGTACCCAAAAACTAACGGTCGTAGAAAAAGTATAGTATGCAACACGTTTATAAAATTGTTGCATAAAATATTATTACAAACGTGTTGTATACTATACTTTTTCTACGAACATTACTTTACACAGTAACGTGTGACGTGAAGATCAAAAGTGACAAACGTCGAAATATCATCAATGTTTTAAATCACATACACATTCAATCGCTCCCAACCCCGTGACTAAAGTACCGGAAATGCTGGAAGTGGCTCTCGACAGTGTTTAATGAAGCTGAAGTGTCAAATATTTATTAACGCGGAATTTAGTGGCAATAAAAAGTGCTCACAATGTGTATTAAAAAACAATTAATAAGATGTGACTTCACAAAATTATATCCTTTCTGTAAGAATTTAAAAATATTGTTGCATCCAAAGTGATGAAATAGTTTATGCGTTTGCATACTTTTTTATTAAAAAGTTCAATAGTAATGCACATTATTACGTATGTCAACTTTTTATTAATAGAGATACGAAGTCGGTTCAATTAGCATGCTAATAAAATGGCAATTGCAGAAAGACAATTGAATATCTCACTCCCGAATATATATATATATATATATATATATATATATATATATATATATATATATATATATATATATATATATAATGCCTTTAAATAAAAAATGAACACTGTAAATTTTTAAGAAATATTGGTCTAAACTTGTTTTTGACGCTTTTTCGACGTACACCCCCAACTTGATAAAAAAGATAAATAGGTTAATAAATCGGATAATTTAATTTTTGGTCAATATTGTATGGGAACTTTTATATCCTATGGAACATAGAATATAAAGAGCGCCTCGACTTCTCACTTCTTCGGAAACGAGATATTCGATTGTGTTTCTACATTCGCCATCTTAATCACCATGAAAAATATTACAACGTTGCTAATTTAATCGACTTCGCATCTCGAGCACTGTTTCCACACTGTACATGCGTATTAGGTATTTATAAGATCCTTTGAATTGGAAGTTGGTTTCTCAATAATTCGTAAAAAAGTAAAAATCGTTGTATTGTGTAAAATGGCGGTCATTATGCCTTCCGGAAAACACGACCGAGCAATATAACGATCATAGAAAACCCATTCGGTAACGGCGAAAGATGCATTTACGGTCTTAATCGTCGCCGTCATGACGTCAACGATGTACTCTGCATGACATCGGCGCTAAGGTTGCTTCGATTGCGTGCATCCCGGCTCCAAAAACAATCGCACATCGGCACCGCCACGGTAAATCGATTAAGCGTATAATATACTCGTCGTACAATTGGATTTGCTACGCTTTATATTATAGGATGATGTCGGGATTAGGGTTTGGGCTTGTTAAACAAAACAACTGGCGGGTTAATCTGTTAATTGTAGCGGTGGTGTTAATGTTAATAATTGCGTAGATTCGTATCCTGGTATACATCTTGCATGCCTAAATCGAGGCAAGGACGTAGTTTTCAAAGCAACGCTCCATTCAAAGTCTACCCCTCCTTCTCCAGTCCAGGATAAAATATGTCTGACAAAGTAGATCAGGTAAAAGTGGTTCCAGCCAATATTAGTTAATTAGTAAAAAAAATTACAACGTTCACAGTTTTATGTCGATACATAAAGGACTCGGAAACTATTCATTATCGATAATTATTAATAATTATTTGTTTTTCTACCCTGGACTATTCTACATATTCTCCTTAGCATTACATTCCATGTGAATTATTATGCCGATATATGTTTTTTGTTTAATTTTTTGAACCAAGAATACCTTTTTGATTGATGATGAAGACAAATAAATAACAACAATAACGTGTATTGTATGAAAACTAAATTTCCTTTCGCTTTTCACTAACCTATTGAGGTATCAAGTTCACTTCATATAATATTGCATTTAATTTTTTAGAGAATTTTGCATCTTTCTGTTATTGTATCAAATAACGCGCTAAAGTGGCATCACTAAGAATTAGATATATAAGATGGGTGTCGCAAGATCAGTGAATAATTTTTCCAACGAGATCAAGTTTGTTAAAATCTGGACAGTCGTCTAGGAACTCCGGCCATCCCTAATGGGTAGGTGAAAAAATATTAAACAAAAAACACTAGCAGAAAGCTTAGCTTTTAAAAGTATGTATTTTTTTGTGGTATATTGACTCCGGGAAAATCAGTTTAAGATGGCGGTTACGTCTCTCTGGCCATCTTGGAAATGTGAAAATATTTTAAGACTTTTGACCAGATGACGAATAGTTTTGAGATATTTGGCCATGCTGTACAAAATTAGAAAAGAAAAGAAAAAATAATAGAATGAGAAATTTCGTCCAGTTCTGCCCAATTTCGGCGTTTGTCATAGGCGTAGGTGTAGACACCAAAAGGGTAATTCGAAGAAAAGTTCACTCTTTATTTTAAAGAATAAATATTCACGTAAACGTAATGGAGCTTGGTCACGATGACAATATCCCATTGATAATTAGGAAAGTTTTATAGGCCACTTTAAAAATATGGTTTTTGCATGGGAAAAGCAAAACCATAACGCACTTTTACTGCAAAGCGATGAAATTGTTTGTTGACATTGAAAATACTTAAACCTGTATACAAGAGAGCAGAAGAAAATGATTTTTCTTGAAGAGACGTGAATGTTATATAGTACCAAAAATGTGAAAAGAAAAAAAATGCCTTTATGGAAGGCATGTCAAAGGGAATTAAGGTGGAAGCGAAGAAGGATTTTCAAAAGCTGGTTTGCTAACCTTCGAGACAATACCACAAGGACATGAATTCGGATGTTTTTGAAAACCATTGTCGTGAAATGAAAAATGCATCCGTTCTCTCAGATATTGAGGTTAAAAACAAGTAATACAAGAATCACACGAAATCTACAATATCATTTGTCATAGTGAATAATTTGAAGATAATTTAATAAAGATGGAACTACTGCATATGGCAAATTTAGACAACATTATGAAATACGCAATGAAAAATATAGTGTAGTGCCGCGCGCACCGCCATATGATTGTGAACTAAATCCTATAAAGCAAGACGGCAAAACACCATGTTAGGCTACTTTTGGATCAAGACATTGAGGAAAAATACCAGAGAATTGGCTAAAAGCAGTCGAGCATGTCAATAAAGCAAAGGAAAAATGAACTAGATCTTGACCACTTCATGGTCAAGAGAAGATGACAGTGCCTCAGCTGCTGAAGAATATTATTTCCTTATATAATGTTTAATAAAAAATAAGCGTTCCTAATATTATGTAATGCCTAGTTTTTATTCAGTTAAAATAAAATTTATTCCTTTTTACGAGTACCCTAGTGGGACGCGTTTAGCATGCTATTTTAACTGTTGATAAATAAATATGTAAAATCTATAACTTGACCCAAATCCGGGTGGCACTATCTGTTCTCAATTAAAAGAAAGAATGAATGAAAGCACCTTTACATGCGTTTTATTACTCTACATCTTTTCAAAATAACCTTTGCCCGCCAAATGTTCGAGTGGCTCTAAAGGCGAGTCTTAGTTTGCAATATACTCACGTGACGTGACAACTTGATTTGGCGAACTTCGAGCCGCGTATTATTGGACGCGAAATTCACGGGGTTCGATGAAAACAAACTTTTGCCGATTTGTAATTTCGAAGTAACAATTCGCAATTCACCGACTTCAGTTTGCACCGACTATTTCTTATTGAACCGTTAACTCGCAGACGCATAAAATGCCTTACAAGTGATTTGATCTTTGGTTTGGCTCTGCCAATGTGGAGGCAGATATTTAAACATTTGTTGGTATATAGCTAATTGAAATAAAAAAAAAAATAAAATGGGCAGTTAACTTCCCGGGATTACAAAAGCAATTATTTTTCAGTAAGTTATGAAATACGCAGCTACCAATCCAAAAAGATTTAAATACTTTAATAAAACTTAAAATACATACTTTTTATAAAACTCCTGGATTCATCCTGCTTCGGTTATTGTTCAATTAAACTTGCTGGCGTTCACTGACTGTTGGCTTCTGAAACTGTTAGTTCAGTCAGCTTCAGTCAAGCTCTGAAGAAGACAAGAGAATGATTGGCGAAATGTCAGCAAGTTTAATTCAACAACAACCGACGCATATTACAGTAGCCTGTGGAAGTTTCTTTGAAAAAAAAAAAACTTAAAATAGATTATTATGCAACAAGTCAGGACTAACACACGTCAAAACAACATGGCTAAAATCTACTGAAAACATCCGATCGTTCCCAAACCCGTGACTAACGTGTAAAGTTGACGTTTTAAAATGACATTGCGGTAGTATTTTGATGTTTGTCAATTGACACGTACACGTGCTAATGCGTAATAAACTTGCTCTGCAGCGCTCCGCTAGTGGCTAAACAAACTCGTGACTAAAGTGTCGTTTATAAAACTTTTTCCATAAAATACATTATGTGCGTTCACTGACTTTATTGTTTTATTTTCCACTCAGACGTAATTTAAATATACTAAAAAATAGAAAATAGAAGCGCTGAATTGAACTGAGGTGGCTTTTACTTGATGCAAATCCATTTAACAAAATAAATAAGAACTAAAAGTTCAGATTTTCACGAAATTATATATTTTAACATGACAATTGTTTCGACAACACCGTGTCTTTATCAAATGTCATTTGATAAAGACACGGTGTTGACGAAACAATTGTCACGTAAAAATATATAATTTCGTGGAAATCTGAATTTTTAGTTATTTATTTTGAAAAGTGTTGAACTTAATTCCATTTCAGGAAGGTGTAGAGTAATAAAACGGGTGTGCAAAGGGACTGCACAGTGACGCAACGAATTTTTAAGTCACTCTTATTAGCTCATAGCAAATATTGGTACGAGCACCAAGAAATGCTAAATGCGATTTTAGGGCGGTCAATAAACAATTTCAGATGCGGTCAAGTTGGCTTCTTCGCTTACGTGTCAGCTGCCTGTTATACTGACCTAACTTTCCGCATCCACACGTAGAACGCTCGTTTGCACGGTAAATGGGGCGGGACCGTATCATGCACAATCACTTCCTCCGTCATAATTAAGAAAAACGCCAAAATAAATATCACGAACGACGACGAAGCGTTTGACGAATAAACCGTCTTGACTGAGCCGACGTCGGACAGTCTAGTTTTCCACAGAAAAATTAGAATTGATTGAATAATATATACCGAAAACGTTATCGTCGCAATAAAAATCGATATTTGCTCGGTATTAACCTTTACACAATGTTGGGGGTGATTTCAGTCTAGGACGCGAGTCGCCAAAATACAGGGTGGTCTGAATTATAAGGGATAAACTTTAGCACGTATTAAGCAGAAAGAAAGAAATAAAAAAGTTCATATAAACTTACGTTCTCAAAATCCTATTTTTATAGGTTTTAAAAAACGTTTTTTATGACTGCTTTCAAACTTAGTAGGTATTAGGTAAAAACAAATTTATAGCGTAGAGAAACTTGTTTTTGTATAACCAGTGTCGTTCGTGGGATCGTTTTAATTGACTAAAATAATAAAAAATATATACGCCAATAGTCTATTGCAATTTTATTCATAAATGTAGATACCCCGATCAATTATAAACAAAAATGGTTTCTTCAGTTTTTTCGATAAAACGAACCGTTTTCGAAAAAATAAATTGACGTATCTCTGATTTATTATTTAACATGAACGCCACTGCTTGAACAAAAAAAAATCTGTGGTATTCATTTGCTTTTAAGTGGCAATAATACCTAGTAAGTTTAAAAAAATGATTTTTTTTTTGCAAATTTTCAAGTTTATATGAACTGTTTTACTTATTTTTATTTGCCGATTACGCTGTTAAAGTTTCAACTCGACAATTTACACCACCCGGTATACAGGGTGCTTTCAAAAGCACCCGGAATTTATTATTAGGTACGGTGGGGTGGTTTCGTGGCATTTAGTATTTGACGAGGAACCTAGGCGAATCCAAATACAGGACGCTTACCGTTCTTGGTGCTGGATCTCTTTGAGCATGAGGTCGGCAATCGGATCGGACAGGGAGCGTTCTCCGAGAAGCCGCTGCCTGTCCAGGTCGCCCTGCATCTGTGAGAAGGTCGCATGCTCGCCCAGTGACACCTCAAGATGAGGGGACAGGTCCACGCATTCTTCATCAGCTATTTGCGACAAAGCAGAGAAGATAGTTTGTTTATTGATTTAGACTGATAAATATGAGCACAATCTAAATTCGTAACAGTTAGGAATTCGAAAAAGAGTATTGTAATTTATAAAAAAAAAACACAAATAAAATCTTTAAAAAATTGAACTGAACTTATTCAATTATCCGATAACCTACATAAACTATATTCGTTTTTTCCAAACGAAAATTTGCTTTTCCTCACTATTTATTTGAATGGTTTTGATTGGTTTTAACAAAAATTCACAAGACCGCAGCGACATTTGCTGAAATGATCCTTCACATACAGAAATCCACGTCCAACTATCCCTTTTAGTTGTGAGTGTCTATTCCATACAATACTAATTATTGAACTGAGGTGGCTTTTACTTGATGAAAATCCATTTATCAAATTAAATAAGAACTAAAAGTTCCGATTTTCAGGAAATTATATATTTTTGCATGATAATTGTTTCGACAGCACCGTGTCTTTATCAAATGTTTGATAAATTTGATAAAGACACGGTGTTGTCGAAACAATTGTCATGTCATAATATATAATTTCGTGAAAATCTGAACTTTTAGTTCTTATTTATTTTGAATACTAATAATTTGTACTAATAAGTTGAAAAAATTGTATGATGACATCACATGCCGCAGTCCGTCTAATAATGTTCCGTAGTGCCCTTGGGGGATTTTGATTTTAGAGGATAAAGTAGCGGTTATTTTAAAAAACGTAGACAATACTTTAGCAAGTAGTAGGTACAACAAAAAATTGACATTATAAAAGCAAAGTATTATATCTTAAAAAGTGAATTATTATCCGCCAAGTTATCAGGATTTCTACGAACAAGTTGAAATTTTGGCTTTTTTTGGAACACACAAATATTGTGCCGGTGGTCTTATCGTCGTATTTGTGCACGTTGTTACTGCATATCATATTAAGCCAAAAGTAACCTACGCATCTAAATCCTAACGTAACTTGTTCCCATGTTTAAATAAATAAGTATAATCACGTTTTGAGTGATTCACAACATCATTATATGAGGCCAGTTCAAGAAAAAAAAAACACCCCTTTTGCACTGGTGCTAAAATCGCCTGAAGTGCCGTGCCGATCAATGAAATTCAGCGGAATTAAATTGAAAGCATGTTAAAACGGACGCTCTTAATTACTTTTATCGATTTTTAAGGGAATTAAGTTCGTTTTAGTTGATTAATTTCGACGGACTTATATGGCTTAAGCGATCATATCTATACGTCATATACAGTTGAATATTCATAACGTCATTTATTCTCAGTTTAAAACTGGTTATGGCGCATAACCTGGAACGGCTATATGGCCTCCCGCTACTACCGGTTCAGTACCCTTGGAGACATTTAATTTAAAAAAAAACTACTTCCAACAATGGTGCGGCATTGATCGGTGTTCAAAATTTGTCGTTTCGGATAAGTAAAACTGGCGGATTATTGTCAAATAACCAGGAAAGCGCAATTTTGTTGCGTAAAATTGCCTCGTTAGTGATTGCGTGCATTTCAATATTACAGAAAAATAAGCATATAAATAAAACAAATGAAAATTTGCATTGTAATTTCGAATTGTATATTCCAGTAATTTGGTTGATTACTTAGTCTAATTATGTTTTGCTAACTTGTCTATTAAAATTAATAACACTAAGACGTTTTTCCCAAAGCAAATTAAATAAGCTCTGATACAGTGTGTCGCAATTTTTACTTAAAAAAACTTCCTTAATTACAAGATAATTTTGTTTTGTTGCTGAGCAACAATTATTAACATTACACTTCTCAAATCTTCTTTCTGACTAAAATAACATAATGAAATTTGCAAGCAACACTGGTATCACCCATCACTGAATTCATCTGAATGTTGGAAAAATTATATTTTCTTTGAGCCAGACTTCCTGCAGTTAAATCGCAAACATACATATTTCCAAAATTGTTGTATCAATTTCTTCAAAATACTAAATGACAAGGGTGAAAAAGTTTTATTCTGTACTGAAATTTTCAGACAATAATATTTCCAAATAGTCAAAAACAGGTTATTTTCAGAAGTATTTATAATCTTAAAATTGTTGCACAAAAAATGTACGGAATTAAAACGAACGAGAAAAGAACAAAAATCAAAATATATTTCAAAGTGGTTCTCAAATATTGGCAAAAATTATCGCAGAAAATGAGCAACACTCAGAGAAAATCGAAAAAAGATTCATAAATCAAATTACGATCCTGTCGATAATATAATGTTAAATTTTTTCCACCAAAGCGCTCAGACACGTAGAAAAGTACAACACCCAAGGGACCGGCAACGGTCGTACGACCGCACAAGACGGAAATTTAATTAAAAAAAAAAGTAGTCCATCTTATCTTACGAATTAACTTCACAACTACCAATGACGTAAATTAAATAAAACCACCGCTCGGATGACGACAACCTGTATACCATGACAAAGAAAAAACAACTCACAAGAGTATTCAAAGCACTCGTTGATCATGACGCGACCATGACACTCAAACCACTAGATCGTCACGAAACTCAAAAAAAAAAAGTTTCGACTTGTCGCCGCTGAGGCGCTAAAAGCTTTCGCGTTCGTTTTGTTTTCGTTTCAATTCTGCACGTACAATAACTTTATTTCCCTTGGTCAATATAATTAGGCTTTCGTTATTCAGATTAAAAGTTGAATGTAAAAGCGCTGAAACAATCAAGGTTCGACTGGTGCACGAGATTGTAAAGTTTAATTATTATATTACATAGCGGTTGCTACGATTTTAAATTATCCCGCCGTACCCGTACGTAAATGACAGATAGCCAACAAACACAATTCGTGAAACATAAAAGGTAAGTTCCGAATAAGTGCCTACTGCTTAAATACTTGTGCGCATCGTGTAAACTAAACTCTTAATATTTATATACGGATCCAGACCTAAGCATCGTTGAACGGATTTTTAACAAGAAGTGGTAAAAATTTACCTTAATCGCTTCAGATAATAAGTTAGGTTAAACAAAAGATGACAATATAAATCGCCGTGGTTAAATCAGTATGACCTATCTCATTTTTCAGAAATCGAAAAAACTTATCCCTGAAGTTCTTGTGCCTGTATCATTTACACGAATAGCGACTACTAACACCCTCTATTGAGATTTTGTCAAAGCTGGAAATTCTGATTTGACCAGGGCGAAATGATTGGAATTTAAAAATTTAATTTAAACGCTACTGCGCACGAACCTGCGCAACCCCATACCCTAATGCGAATCCTACTGTCAAACAACATGGCAGAAACACTGCACTAGCATTTTTAAAGAAAGCGAAATTTAATATTTAATTGGCGATACTAAACGCTTAACGTTTAAATTATTCTTGTAATCGTATCTATCGCATTATCTCGACATATTTACAAAGCATCGCAAATTTTATGCTAAATATCAACCTAGACTTATTGTTAGGTTAGCTATTCAATCTAGTTTTACTAAGTTCAATCAATTAATACTGGAAACATTCCACTATTTTTACATCCATTTTTGCTTAAAATTAAACCAATTATGTTTCTAAAAAAACATTAAATGATATAGCAAAACATTAAATAATATAGCAAGGTTAATTTTTAAAATAGGTCCTGACTTTATCAAAATTGATGGACGCGATAATCTGGCGGTTTTAGAAGAATAAGTAAGGGCATCATTATGGTACCTACCGCTAGTTCGTGTTTAGTTACCCAAGTGGAGTATGATCACACTTTTCATAACACTGTTTCATTAAGAGTTATCATATTCCACATAAAAAGAAATGAAAAAATAGTTAAGCTTACTCCAGAGAAAAACTTCAATGCGGGTATGCAACTAATCAAACATTCTATTCAATAATTTGAAATAATAGGTTTTTGCCATATGTATTTATAAAATTCATGGTTCACTGAAAAGTTAGGCCAAAAATTATCCACAATTTAACACATTCAGTTTTACATAAACAATTTTTTTTGCGTCGTATCCCACATACCTTGTTGACAAATTTTGAGAATGAAATTGATCAAAAAAAATTCCATAACTTATTTGCGATGCTAATGGGTATTTTTCCATAATGACTTTAATGTTTATTACCCATATCAAATTGCTAAGGATTATATGGTCCCGGAATTACTTTAAAATAGAGGAAATTGAATCTGATGATTATTTTTCTCTTAAAGTAGCTAATTAACCATTTTTATTTTAAATCAGGTTTCATTCAGTCCCAGGCACCATTTTTTAGAGTTATTTTCTTAATAAGTTGAGGAAAAACAAAATCAATTTTAATTTACGTTTATTCTGTTTACAATTAAAATCAATTAACTTTTTATTCATGCCACAAAAGTTCATTGAATGAACAAGAAAAGATTAATATAAGGAAAAAAGAAACGGTGTAAAATATAAGAAAGTGATCTTGTCATAAACAAAAATTTTGAGCTAAATGTTAGTAATTGCAGGAAAAAAATATTAAGGTAATAGCATATATTTAATAATATACCACTCTAGATAAATATACAAAAAATTCTTCATTTAGTAACATTCTTTTTAGCAAATATCCTATTAATTTTCACAAGATCGTCAATTGCTACTGCTATGAAGCCTGTGACATGCATGAGAAAAGTTATATGATTTTAACTATACATCTTGACACTTACTCTGCAATGTATGCTGCGGATTGTCAATAATACGGATTTGGCGATCTGGCATTACTGGCTCCCCATCTGGGCCACCTACATCTTTTGGTAACTGATACCTGCACACATACATATTTTTTAATGCACACCTTAATTTAATCATACTTTTCAATCTGTACCTTGCCACATTTTCTTCCTCCTTGGATCGTGGGAAGTACAAAGGCAACAGGACTTCATATATACCTAAATCTACTTTGTCAACAACAAATATCACAGTGTCGAGTGAGCTGCCATGACGCTCAAGGAAACGACGTACAGTACCTGCAACAAAACTTGAGTTATTAAGTCGCATTTAAGCCCGCCACTTATTGATTACAGAACAGCTAATAAGAGTAACAGAAAAATAAGGCTTACTTACGTAATGCTATGTGAGCCCCCTCGTCGGGAGGATAGTTCCTCTTAACCGAATGAATAACTGAAATAGCCACTGACCTGATTCCTAACTCCTTTGACTTCTGAAGGACATTCCTGAATACAAATCAAATTTCAAAAATTGGTGTAAAACATATTCAAGTTTATTAAATAAGATTAAACTGCATATTTTAAATTATTTGTATGATGCTACTAACCTGTAACATGTATGCAAAGTATTTTCAGATGCTGTTTGATACTTAATGTTGTACTTGGGGCCAACTGTATGTATGATATAGCGTGCTGACAATGAGTGGCCCTGGGTCACCTTCACCTCCCCGGTACGACATTCTATAATTCCATTAGTGATTAAAAATTTTTTCTCAGAAGAAAAGTTTTACCTTTAATGTCCCTTTTCATTTCATCTGTCAAAGAGTTCCCAGCTCTCTGGTATATTCTATCGCTAACAGGGTTGCTCTCAGTCATTGATTCGTTTGTGGGATTAACAACAGCATCTACTTGGAGCAAAGAAATATCACCATCCCTGAAAAGCATAATTTGTCAGTAAGATACATGGGCAATAGTACAACTGAGTTTCTGTTTACCACAGAATAACTTTGGAGTTAATGGATTGATTGTACGGAAAGGGTGAAGTGATTGAGTTCTTGACAGTATCCCTGTACTTTGTAACTGAATTGGTGTTGGCAGCTTCGCCCCAGCGGCATAGCTGATTGGGAGATACTACGGGAATATAAACTCCAAGAGCTTGTGGTTCCATGAGAAATTTAAACAAAAAACACCTAAAAGAATAACATTATTTAATCATACATTTTTAAAAATCTCTTCTAATGATAACAAAATAAATTACACCCATATTATTGAAGGCAAACAATTCAAGGTTAGCGTATCCATAAAAACGTGTATTTTTTTGAACCACTTGAAAACAAACATAAGTTTGAACAACCGTTTTCTATACCAAAAATCACCTACCTACATGTACTAAAATAGCAAAAAATACACAAATTTTTTATCCAGTATGAACTGTTTATCAAGTCTTGAATAATGTATGAAAGTCTATGATGATGGCCTATTTTAACCAGAACTCTCACTTGGACGCGAGGTGATTGACTTTATCTCAAATACGGTTATCAATTGCTGATATGATATACATTTACAGTTTAAATGTTGTTTAGAGCGTTTTTACAAAACAAATTGTGCGTAATTTATTGCGCTTAATAATTATATATTCGACGTTCGTTCGGATTTAGGTTTATTTAATACAGTGATTCCTTTGTTTTCATTGTTTACGTCTTTAACACTAAATTCAGAAACATTAGTCATTGTTATTCACCTGAAAATAGTCATTGTAGATATTTTTCATGCTAGATTCGTAAGATAATATAATTGTTATTTTGAATTAGTAGCTCTATATTATGCGAATAGAGAATTTGGCCTTTAGACAAGAAACCTTTTAAAGATATTTTGATTGTGCAAGGCCAAGGTTATCAAAATTTGGCAATATTCACAAACTAGAACCCAAACACAAAGAAAACTTACAAAACTTACAGATAACGAAAATAAACACGATAAAACAATGACACTAACTCTCGAACAACATTCCACTTTACTTTTAAACAAATAAAATAAAAACCCAAGTCTTAAGTTTAGACGTTGACATTTTCGCGACAACCTGCTGTCAAATTTTAATAAACATCGTATAGATAAAGTTTTGGTTGGATAGAAATCTTATTTGCGGTACAGTTTTGTTTGTCCATCACAGAATGTACATTTAGCAACACGGTCCACCGATAGATGGTGCCTTATTTATCAAAGGCAATTGTTTTGAAAAGCTGGATAAGGTTGGTCTTTCAGAAAGCTAATTTTTGAAATATCTTGGGAATGTCATTACCCATCGTTTAAGTATATACATATTTATAATCCTATGTTATTCGGAGGGCTTGTGCAATTTAAAACAAGTATTCGATTTGAAACGTACTGTTTTATTCTTTAATTGGGACAAACCAATAACGACCAGTCACATTCAGTTATAATTTTAAATTCTCGCAGCAAGAATTAAAACCATTCGAGTAATGTTTCTAGGCGATGTTTCTTCTCAGCCATTGTGAATATCTTGATATTTCAGTCAGGACTATGTTTCTGGATGCGTCGCACTTGTCTTGATTGGCATTTTGCAACGCTGCACTCAGTGATAATATGCCCTTAAGTTGCCATTTTCCATTCGACAAACTAATAGAACCGCTTCCTGAGTCGCCAATGCAAGCGCCGTTACCTGAAATTTGACATTTTTATATACATTTTACAAGAGTAGTTTCACTCTAATAAAACTAGAACTTTAGAAACTTAAGGACATTTCTTGGGGTAGTTCTACTTTTGATTTGCGATTTTTTTCGATTTGCGATTGCGATACTACTTGCGATTTTGTACAGTGTCAACACGTCGACGTCAGTTTCATTACACGGTATTAATTAATTAAGTAATATCGAACGACCAGTTCCATTGTGCTTTTTCGTTTTCTTTATCGATTACCTAATTGCATTAATACAAAATGTATAATTAAGTGCGACGGGGTGGGGACGAACCCTTTTGCAAAAGGGTGCGGTTTTGCGACAGGACGTCGATTATAGGAAAACTCGGATTATGCGGCACATTCCGATTTTAGCAATTAGGTCGCACGCTGGGATGATCGATGCACAATTACCCGTTAACTAATTGATGCAATTACCGGTAAAACGTCAAAGTAATGAACGCACGAGTAGGTTAAAAAAAATGTACACAACTCTGTGATAGAGGGCGATCCGCGGGGAGTGCTCAATTCAAAGTTCTGGAGAACTATCAAAAGGAAATATTCGAAGTTTGGTATATAACAATATAGGCAATAATATGTACATATATACCTATTGAACAAAAAAGTATTGAATATATGTAATTTAGTTTAAAATCCTCAAGTGGGGGAGTCAAAAGCAGGGTGTCCCAGGGTCTTTTTTTTAAATACATCTTATTTTATTACGCTTTCGAATATACTTAATAACTATAGCTCGTCCTAGCAGTTATTGTGATGTTATTGTTATTGTTTCATCTATAATAAAACACAGAGTAAAGCATTTAAAAAAGAGGTATGATCATTAATAAATTTATGCAAAAAATCAACCTCCATCCATATTGGAAAAAATTTCGGCCGAATGAATTAACGCAACAATAAAATTTGTTAAAGATATTTTGAGATTTCTTTTATCTTCGAGCTTGTTCCTCGCGGTATTGAATTTTAAAATTAAATTTCTCCTCGAACTTTTAAAACTTCAATTATTGTGACTGTTTCGGGAGTACCTACTGACATTTTGAACGTATTCATAAATGTTCTAGATTTCTCCTGCATCCTGATGGTTACTTCAAAGTTTAACTGGAGAATGCGAGTTAAGCTCTTCGATTTTTCAGTTTCACTTTCACGGCCCGCTTAGAAAAACCGTTTTAGAGTTAAAAAGTTTTAAGTTATTTTTCGAAAGTGATTTGTTGTTATTTGTACGCAAAATAGATCTTTTCCACTCACCTTCTATATAAGAGGCACAATAATTGTTGTCGCCCAAGAAGCTTTTCAAATTTTTGGCGTCTTTGAAACACTCTTCCTGTGGGATTTTCCTTATTTTTTGCGAGCTCAGTTTCGTGAACTTGCCGTTCTCCAACTGGTACCCCGGCAGAACCTCCTCCGATTCGTTGGCGTTATTTTGAACAGGCAAACAAACTGGCGATATCCTTTCGTTCAGTTTAGCGGGTTCCTTGATCTCCAACAGCGCCAGGTCGTTTAGCAAATTCTCCGGCTGGTATCCGGGATAGAGGATAATCCTGGACACCAACAGCGGTTCGCTGTTTCTTTGATCGATGTTGTTCCTACCGATATATACAACCAATCTTTCAGGTACCAGTGGGATCCGTGTGGTAAGGTACGTCACGCAGTGAGCAGCAGTTATCAGGAACTTATCGCTAGCTAGGATCGCTTCGCAGGTGTAGTTTTCTTCGTTGCCGAGTTTCGTGAAAACGGCCGCTTGCCACGGAAATACGTCAGGAATTCCGTTTGACGCAGTCGCTTCTCCGCATGCTCCTTGAGGCTGACTATCTTCTTGTTCTGAAGTTATGGATTGGAGGTAATCAGATTTTGAGGCCGCTGAGTCATTGGGATAGAAATCGGTACGGTTCCTGGAAAATCAGGAAATGATAAACTCACCTAATCGTAAATAAAAGGTCCATTATTTGCTATCAAACGTTGGTGTTTGCGAAATCTTATACGGCATTTAAACAGGTAAAATAAAGTTACTTTTAAAACATCTAATCTTTGACACTTCCTTCCATATAGCTAGATATATAGATGTTTTGCATTTGCTGAAGATACAGGAATTTTTGAAGATCTAGCGGCTTTAGACAGGCAGCATGGCCACTTACAGTTCGTCAAGGCGACGGGTTTAAAATGCCTTAAAATACAGGTATTATCTATCTGTTGCGTTATAAGGTCCTGTATTAGACAGAGCCTTTATAGCTCTTGTAAGATCACAGGAACCGTTTTGGTTTTTCAGAGAAATTAGTGAATCAATGACGTGATTTGGTTTTTTTACATTTACGAATTGTAAATGACAACATTTACAGCCTCCTTGCTCGAAAAGTATACCTGAAAACAGTGAACTCTATTTTGTTTTTGCGAGGCAAATTTTATTTAGAACAATGGGGATTATTTTCTTTGTCATACACGTTAATACTAACGACAGATAACTGTGACAAAAGATTGTTTATTATTTATTATTTGTACTATGTTGGTTGTGATTTTTGACGGTGATAGTATTTAGCAAAAATTGTTAATTTATTGTTGTTTATTATTTGTATTACATGAGAATAAGTGCATATGTGCCTATTATTCATAAATAAAAGAAATAATAAGTATTTTTGAATTCTATGTAAATATTATGTCTTTAAAATTAATAACCCTGTTATTTTGTGACCAATAAAACATTTGAAATATTTTGTAATCGAATACGCCATTCTCCCTCCAATATAAATCAGTTAGAGATAGAAAACAATCTCCATTATCAGCCTTCTTTTACTATTGTAAAATTTGCCTCACTTTTCTATCACGCTGTTACCATTAAAATTCAGATCGAGTTCAATATGACAATTAAAAACTTCGTTAGAGGAATTAACCGTCTTTATTGACTGACGGATGACTAAAGAAGAACAGGAGCAATAGTATAATTAATTAATAATATAATTTACTAGCTCGATGAGGGAATGTTTGAAATTGCTAAAATTGGAATTATTGAAAGAAAGAATCGATGCTCTTACATTATTTAAAATCTCCATCAGGTTAAAAACTTATTACTGTGTACATTTACTTTTTCAGCGCATTTCAGATAGGTATCCTTGATTCGTGTCAGGTGAATATACATTCCTTCCAAATAGTACATTATATATCTAAACAAGTTTATAAACAGTGTTGCATACTATACTTTTTCTACGGCTATTAGTTTTTGGATAAATTTTTGGTTAACAGAACGAATGGCATAGACTGAGTGACGTGTGACGTAGCCGTGACAACGGACAAATGTCAAAATATAATGTTATAATTTTTTTCGAAAACATCCGATCTTTGCGAACCTATGACTAAAGTAACGAAAATGCGCGAATTGGCTCGCCATAGGGTTTAACGAAGCTAACTTTTAGTAGAAAACCGTAGCAAATAATAAATAAAATATAGATTTAAGTCTACTAGAATTCTCTTTTACCTTCAATTCCATATAACCGACGTTTTAATTATTTAAACCGCGCGGTTCGGGACGAAAAAGCGCCAGAAACGTCCAATTTCCTAGATAATATCTGCGAAGATATGAAAAATCCCGAGATCCAATATCAGGCATGCGACGGGTATTAAATTTATAAGCAAAAATACTTACGCGAACTGGTTGGGGCACACAGTCACGGCGTTTAATCGATATTCTATCAGCTCAGGGGCTTCGCCTCCTGCATATTTCACCGTAAATTTAAGAATTTTCGGCCGGTTACCACGTAATAGAAGGTCTCTGTTTTTGATCAGGTACTCGCGTTTGTCGTCGAAAGGTACCGCCTCGAAACCATCCTAAAACAATAAGTTTTTAAGCGCCGCAACTACAAGGCGATCAAAAAATATGTAGTATGAATTACCCCGACGGTGATTTGGTCGACCGGCTTGTTGAAGATCAGCCTGATCCAGAGTCCGTGCAGGACATGAGGCGTTCTGGCTACGAGGGAGCCCGTCCAAAGATTATTCGCGCTGTCTAGAGACTCGTACCGGAATACTTCTGGGCAGGGTGACTGGGGTAGAGCCGGAGAATTTTGGCAGTCGACTATACCGGCAGCAAACGCCACTAACAAGCAGATGACGCTTAAGTCTTTCATCTGGAACAATAGCTGGCAGTGACCCCGCGATGCTGTTGCCATTGTAGCCGATTTATATTTGAAGTAATACATTTTGCGTAACAGTACCATTAAAAATACACCATTAAACGATACTTAGAAGCCCGGAGTGATAGTTTATCTTTGGAAATTTATAGCCGCATAAAAATGCATTATTTTTGAAAGCAAACGGAAATAAACCATGCACTATCTAGTTATTAACAACTTGACCTTAACCGGCTTCACAAGTTACTCAGAAAATATCCGCTTACCATCTCTGGGCGTAGGTACACAAAGAGACGCAACTACTGATGGCACCGGGTTTAATCCTTCGATTTTATATTGTCCAGTTCGTTTTGTTCTGGTCATTTGCAAACCAGTTTGAAAAACCCCCCGAAGATTAACCGAGAAGCTATTAATATGTAGATCCAGTGGCGGATTTACCCATGAGACCTGTGTCTAGATAAACAAACAATAGGCTAGTAAGAAAATCGTGCTATTTACCGTGTCATAAGTCATAATATTCCGCGTGCGGCTAATTGCCGATAACGGGAAAATTGTGTCCTTTGAAAGTTCAGTGAAAAGATTTTATGTAGAAATGGATCTGATATGTGACTATAAAGAAAAGACTGTGGCGCTTTTATTTTCAAAGGTATATTAACTCCCATAATCGCAAGTCGGTGTGGGAATTCAAAAGAAGGTTATAAGCAAAACTTCTTTCCATCCTTGTGGAAAAAATATGTCAAATAAATATTCCTCTACCACATTTAATCACTTATATGTCTTAAAAAGTTTTTAGCACTAAATCTAATTAACTAACCTATTTCGAGAAAAGATTCACCTAATACGCTTTTAACCTTCTTGAGAAAAAAAAATGAATTTGGGGTAGCTTCGGTTAGTCGTTTAGTAAAAATAAATAAGCACTAAAAGTTCAGATTTTCACGAAATTATATATTTTGACATGACAATTGTTTCGACAACACCGTGTCTTTATCAAATGTTGTTTCATAAAAACACGGTGTTGTCGAAACAATTGTCATGTCAAAATATATAATTTCGTGAAAATCTGAACTTTTGGTTCTTATTTATGTTGATAAATTATTTAGTCCCTGCCATAAAAAAACAGCTCATGCAGTGTTCGCTAGCTCAATAAAAGGTTGATATTTGTAGTGAACGGAAAAGAACTGTGTAGTGTACATACTAGAACATTTTTCCGAGACGATATGAATGAAACAAAAATTATCGAATAAAACATTGTTTATCTAAATCGCTAGTGAATTCGCCCCGCCACTGAGGAGCTTTTTGGTCGGCAACCGCGATTTTTTGTATCTGCCTTTGGACGTTGGCAACAAGCGCGTAAAATCTGTGACTTATATTCCAGTTTTAACAGATCCAACCTGGGTTTCGAGTGGCTCAAGGCAGTTGTGGAAAATTCCGTTAAAATAAATCTTTATGCCATCGACTTCTTGAGAGTTTCAACGCTTCGCGACCACGTTTGCACTTGAGTACTTGCATTGCTACAAAAACTGTCCATTTAATGCAGAAAATTTTTAAAAAAGTTACTCCTACGTTTTATTCAAGACTTTTTTGTCCTAGGCGGTACTGCCTTAGTTGTTGAAATGTAGAATATCGTTACATTCTCAGCACAAATATATTGATTAATATTGATAAAAATTTTATGAAGAATCGTGTTTGTTTTAAAACCTTTACGAGGTTGTCTGCGTGCAAACTGTTCAATGTTCTTACTATGATATAAAAAGTAAATATACGCCTTTTGTTATACCACTTTGTTCAAAAATTTTTATAGCCTCAGCGGCTGCAGCCTCAAACCTGAAATTTCTTGTATTCTCATCTTAATGCAAAATTATGATGCTTCAAATAAAAACTATTCATTTTCTTGTGTTTTATTTCCAGTTGAAGTTAAATTACACGTAGTTACACATAGTTTCATTGAACGTGGGATACATCAAGGCGTTTCAAACTCCAAAGCACTTGTTTAAATTTCGATATATGCATGTTTTGACAATAAAATTAACAAAAGATCCAGTACGTATATAAAAAAAATGGATTTTTCTCAGAACTTGAGGATTACTGCTTGTGGATTTCTCCTTCATCGAGTTTGGAGACTCTGCGACGCCGATGTTTTGTCAAACATGCTGGTGGCCTGTTCAGAGCGCTATTTAAAGCTAATAGGTATGGTCTGTTCATAGATATAAGAAAGTGAGCAATTGCATTTGAATGGGATTATCCAAGGGTGGTGATTAACATACAATGCAACAAGATTATTACCTAAAGTTTCAGAATTTCATAATTTTATACCTACCTGTGTTTAATATTCTTTGGTTTGGTATACCACTTAGTTTAAGTTTATTAGTAATCATTCTTATTTCGTTGTGTAATACAGTGTGTGTTGAATCGTGTGCGAATTATGCAAAATATGTGCGAGTCTAGTGTATCTCAGGAGATGCTCCCGCCCAAATGTAGAAAACACTATTCTATTGAGACTAAGAAAGTTATAAACAATGTTTATTTGACTCTCATTGAACGTGGTGCCAGCAAGCAAGCATCTTTAGAAGAAACGGCCACATTGACGAAAATTCCAACATCAACTGTATGGAAAATTGTGAATACTCCCATTTCAGTGAGGAAAAAAAGCGATGCTGACATTTTCTCGAGTGTAGATGAAAGTGATCAAGATATAATATGGCGTAAAATTTACCAGTTATACGACGAACAAAGCGTGCCTACATTAGATATCTTAATTAGGAGGCTTGTGGAAGTGTATTCAACACGTGGGTTTTAGATTTAAAAAAATTGACAAAAGGCAAGTTTTAATGGAATCTGGAAAAAAATAGGATTTACAGAGAACAACAAAGGCCAATTATTTACTTGGATGAAACCTGGTTCGACACTTATGATACCCAAAAAATGTTATACCAAAAAGCAATTAATTGAGGTTCTACAAAGCTTGAACCTACAAAAGGAATACGTCTGTGATAATTATACAAAAAATCTAGGGCATACAGTTTTAAGGCTTCCACCTTACCACTGTATATTTGATCCCATTGAACATGTTTGGCACCAACTGAAATCTGCCATTCGTCGTAACAATGTTGTTAACTCGTGTGACATTGGAGTTAACGTGTTAACTCCAATGTCCTCAAACTTATAGAAACCGAAGTTTTTAACATCCCTCTACAAAGTTGGGCAAATTCTGTTAAACATATAGAAAAAGAAGAACAATCGTATATCCATATTGAAAATAATATAGGACAAATAATAATTAGAACAAGCGATGATAGCGATAGTGATACTGATATATTATGTGAATAATTTTAAGTAATTTAAGTATGTATTTAATAAAAATAATTTGTAATTTTATTTTAGATTTAAACATAAATACATACATAAATAAATAAATATTGTTTAGTATCTTTCCTAATAAAACCCCAAATAATTAAATTCTAAGCAAAGTAAGGACCTGTTCGGCCATATTTCATTCTTACAGCTTGCCCGGGTCTTTCCTTAATTCGTATCAGTTAGTCACTTTCTTATATCTATGAACAGACTTTAATAATGTTAACGATACTTCGATACTTACAAAGTATCGATACTTTTAGACTGATTTCACGTTGATATCGATAATTTTATACCAGTATTCATGAAATGAATGAAAAGCTGCCCATATGGAAAGAACACATTTCGCAAGAAATAAGCTTGACGTACTTCAAGGACGTGTTTCAGGTATAATGCATCGAACTCATATGATAAATGATATATAGAAGGAAAACCAAAAGAAAAATTTTTAATCACCGACTGCGCACAGAAAACAAAAAAACAACGTCCAATTACATATAACAATTTTAATTAAAGCTCGAAATTGGTAAAGCAAACTGGTAATAAAAGAAAGAAATAATTAAATTAAAAAGAAAAACAAAAAAAGGAAGAAACCAAACAATAATTATCCAACGTATTGCATACTATACTTTTTCTGCGATCGAATTCATTCACTGACAAGCCGTGCGATAAAATCTCCGAAAACATCCGATTGCTCATAAATCTGTGCGGTAATATTCCGGATATGTCCGAAGGGGCTCTGACCCGTTGAACAAGAAACTCACGTTGCGAAGTGATGCTTGCCAGTGTCTAGATCGGTGTATAATAAGGTATTTTGCAGAATGCAGTAGAAAAAATATATTTTAATAAAATGGCAGTAACATTTTTCAGGCGTTAAGTTTATCAAGGTTTCTATCAACGTAGAAAATATCACAAAAATTTAAAGCCTGGATATAGGTATGCCTTGCTTGTACTTGACTAATATAACACGAAAAAGCTGTCAAATTAAATTCGGTTGGGAGTCTAATTTAGAAAATTTTTACTCCACGATACACGATGTTTCAAAAAACATTCGCTAACGCTCGACTGGACATTCGTCGCCACATTTATAGAATTTTCTTTCTTCTTTTTTGGATGCCTAATTTCCAATCACGCGTTGGCGCATGTTTTTTGAAACATCGATTAAGCACATTTAAATTGGCATCTAATGAAAGCAAATACAAACTTTGATAAACTGGAACTAAAACCGAATTAAGTGTAAACCTGATAATCTGTAGCTAGTCGCATATTCATTTGATTATCGAGTCACCGAAAACATCAAAGGCGCAGCAAAAATGAAACAATGGTGGGGTTCACCGGAACAAAGCTGATTGACGATCGACATCTCGATACGCCCTGACACGTTTCTTCAAATATATCACTTAATTACGCAGTTTTATATTGTTTTAGAGTATTTTCTATAGTTTCGCGTTTCCATTTGACACAATAAAAAAATAAACCGTCTTCGAGAAGCAATTTTTGCCGGACTATTAAAATTTTACTACAGGTAATTGGTATTCACCATTATCTAAGCGTTTCACTCTTATATGTCGAATTCTATGTTTGTTATATATATTGTATACTGGTATACAAGCTCCTATAAGTTTAAAAAATGTTTAAAGAAAAACTGTACAATAAAATCAATAACCCAGTTCGCATCGATTGCTAGCAGGTCCGTTAAAATAGGGAAAAGTTGCATTTTTTTATTCGCTTCGAAGATAATTTTTATTATTTCGTTAATATTACAAAACATGTCATCTCCATTGAAGACATTTATGGCAACTATAAACTAATATTTTACGCCGACCTAAAAGAACTCCTTCGGTGCCTGCTATAATCAATGGGAACAAGATCCGGGAAATAAGGGAGGCGCGGGAATAATTCCCCTCCTGAATCGTTCAAAACATCTTTCGTTTTTCTTGTCTTGCATTATCCTGTTGCAATAACGGACGCTTTTTGACAAGCGCTTGTCGCAAATACGAATAATATTCTGCGTCGCCAGATAATCCATAATTCAATCCAAGAATACAATAAGCATTACCTTTCCATCAGACGGAATTGCACGCGCCTCAAGTAGAAGCTCTTCTTCAGGTTTGCGTCAATCTTTGACCATTCACCATAACTGGCCCTTAAAATTGACAAGTATCAGACCGATTAAGTTTGTGAGTAGATATATGTATGTTTGGGGACAATCCCACTCCTCTCCCTTTTGTGGGCGTGTCCTCCTTCCCCACGACTCTCTAGCTCCTCCCCCTTTACCCATAATCCCTTGAAACTGGCTCCCATTGGATAAGCAAGCACCAATGGGGTTTAATCAATCTCCCCACCTCTAGTTTGCGATTGCGGCGAAGCCAATCAGAGCCCAGATATTTTCCCACCCGTATGAAAAGCAATGGCGTCAATGAGACTTGATCATATTGTTCTCGTGACCATCTGCACCCTCTAGCGGTTCGAATGTAAACTAGTGTCCCCTCTTGGAATAAGATTTTCTTTAATAAGGTAACCCACCTAGTGAATATTGACCAAAACATTTATTTTAAAAACATATAATTCTGCGAATGTGTACCCTCGCGGGTACAAACTGTACTTTTATTGCGCACAAAGGACAGGGGAAATAAAGACGAAAAGTGTCGGATTTCTTTTCTCGGAACTGGAAGCTGGCAGGCACCACCAATAATATCTGCAAAACAAAAAGCTGGTTAAAATTTTCATTAATAAAGTAGGATATTAGAAACCATATACCTTTTTAATTTACTAAGCCATCTACCGTGCGTTAACTTCATACATATTTCCGCATGCTTCTGTTTTAAGGTATCGTGAAATATTTGACTATTTATCTGGGAAAAGTTCATATGTCGAAAATATTATGTGTATGTGGCCGTGGTAGGCTTTCTTTGCTATTATAATTTTATTTTTATTATCTAATATTTACAAAATTAATTTATCTACCTTATTGATGATTTTGATTTTCTTTGCTATTTTTATTATTTAATATTTTCAAAATTAATTTATCTATCTTTTTGATGATTTTAAGATATTGCAGTCAACTTTACTATTTCATCAATTTCTTTTATTTATTGCTGATCTTTGAGGATAGTGTACATACTTTTTTTTTTCGTAACTTATCTGTATCTACCCTTTAATTTCCTATCAAGCCATAAAGCAAACTCGAAAGGCATCTTAACTAAAAAGTCATATACTTTAAAGCTGCTGCGACTACTACATGAAAGTGTGTTTCTATGCAATCTCAACAATAATGAAATCTGAACGCTTATATTAAATACTGTAATACTCTTCTCCGCTAACGCTCTAGGAGACGCTATTTGAACCCTGTTCAAAGAAAAACTTCTACAGCCCAAATAACCTCTCTGAACCACACTTAAGCGCATCACTCTTTCACTGTCTTGCAGCCTTCAGATTAATATTCCGTACTAACTACGTATGCCATACACGAAACGTTCTCTTTTCTAATTTTTTTCTATGCGCTACATTAACGAACAGGATCTAAACTTTTCTGTCTGTGTATTTTGTTAGCCACCTTAAAAAAATTAAAAAAAAGGTATGCGAACCTAGAGGATATTTTCCATATTTTTCACAAATGGTGACAACAATTAATGCAAGTATTATTTTTAATAATAATCCATCTTTCGCTATGACACGAAAACATCGACTTTTTAATTCTAACTTTTCTCATAGAGCTTCCCTTTAGTCTCTATCTGTTCTTTAACTAAATCCCCACCTTTTTGAAAAACCAACCTCTAAAAATAGTTAATTTTCTCTAATTTAAATTTGTACGTTTTCCGCAATATGTGTGAATATTTTCGCTAGAGCATTTAGTTACTTAGTACATGTCCTAATCAATATTTTAAAAATATAATTCTATTGATACGTGTTTAGGATTTGAAGATAACGAAACATTCCCCAGTTTCATAAATGAGAGCTCACTGCCAAACTACCAAACATCACAGTACAAACTACCGTACTACGCCCCCTGGACAAAATCAGGTCAGTCAGCGTCATTAATTCTACATGCGTTAACGAATAGCGTATTGTTAATTAAGGTTTAATACGCAGAAAATTTAAGTAACAAATAATCGCAATGAAACTCACTAACATCATAAATTATTAAAAAAAAATTAGAACAGTTGGTATTTACTGGAGTAACCAATTTGGCACTAAAAATGGAAATTTTCGATACTCTACTAGGTGCCTACAATAAATTTTACTATTATTTTTAATGCAGAGACACAACGATTTTGTAGTTTTGAATTTGATCAGGGGTATATGACCATAGTTTACGCCGACTCTAAAAGGCATGCAGTCTATTGTTTTTGAACGCCCCATTTTGTGTATTATGTTCAAAACAGAGACTCTCTGGGCTTACGAGTACAGCTACCAGCTACTACTTTCAATAATATTAACACAAAAAAAAGTAGGTGGCATTTTTATAATACGTGCAAAGTTTATGTGAAACTGACTGGAAGACAGAGTAACGCACCAATATGTTACTAAACATATTTCGATAGAATTCCGTAAGAGCTTACCTCCAAGTTTCCTCATTTAGTCAGTCAAAGCATCAAATGGGAAATTCCAATCCAACATATGTAGTGGTGGAAATATATCAATCGCCTACGTTACCGATGGTACCCGACTGAAGCTTCTGCGTCTTCTTTACCCCACATGCCTACTTAAAAAGATACTGGTCTAA
The DNA here is from genome assembly GCF_029955315.1 of Cylas formicarius. NCBI lineage: Eukaryota > Metazoa > Arthropoda > Insecta > Coleoptera > Brentidae > Cylas > Cylas formicarius. The sequence continues at coordinate 16,121,938 of NW_026844334.1, forward strand.
GTCTCAATATTCCTGTTAAAAAAAAGAGAGGTTCTATATTGCCATAAATATGTGTTTTCAAAATTTTACCTGAATGGTTCGTGATTCCTTATATATGCAGTGTTGGCAGCAATGTGGCGACGACTACGCTGAAACTTTCCATATCTCGTGTCCCCATGACTGGTCTGTTTCATATATCAAACCTCACCTCGCACGGGTTTGAACCTCCTTTAAAAAAAAAACAGGCAAGACTTATACTTATATCAAAGTAATACGAGGAACTTATATTTTATGCCAAAACTTATTTCATCACCTCCAAAGGGGAGTAGGGGTTTCTAAAGTATGGTAGGTACATCTCTTTCATTTTTTTAATTAAAAAAGTGACACAATTACGCGACGTAACTCGACCCGGATCGTTAACGCGTCTCAAGATGCGGGTTTAGAGATGCTGAGGTCTTTAAATTGATTCACTAATACCAGTACACACTGAAACCCCTTATTTCCAAAATAAAAAAATTGTTATCTGTTAACACAACAAAAAAAAACTATTTTCTCACCAATTATATTTCTGGGTCGTTTTCAGAATTTGTCCAACGTAGAATCCCAAGAGGATAGGGCCGTAATTTCGAAAAATGTTCATGTCTCCCCACTATGCATTTGTACAAGAAGCAGGGCCGGATTAACAGCAATTATATTCTTGTCAGTCAACATACAGCCGCCGATTGAATTCTCGGATTCTGCTTTACTAGTTGCCATGGTCTGTCAAATATGTTACTTAAAAATTGTATATTTTTTTTTACAAATAATATACCTTCCCTAAAATAATTCCGCCTTTGTCAAGTTGGACACGGGCACGTCTGTCCGCTTTGAAAAGCGCAGGCGTATGTATCTTCCAAAATGATCCAAGCAGGCTCGGATTGCCAGCAAATACACAACTCGCCGATTCAATTCTGAGATGTTGCTTCACGAGTTACCATGATCTGTCAAATATTTTAATTAAAAAAAAATCTATTATTTAGCAACAATATACCTTTTTAAAAATAATTTCGTCTTTTTTCAAGTTTAACAGGACACGTGTGTTCGTTTCAGTTGGACAAGGGCACGTCTGTCCGCTTTGAAAAGCGCGGCGTATGTATCTTCCAAAATGATCCAAATTGTTAATCTTTTTTTGATTCCTCGTTCCCCGATTCAATTCTGAGATGTTGCTTCACGAGTTACCATGATCTGTCAAATATTTTAATTAAAAAAAATCTATTATTTAGCAACAATATACCTTTTTAAAAATAATTTCGTCTTTTTCAAGTTCAACAGGACACGTGTGTTCGTTTCGAAAGGTTTCGTAGTCTGTAGCTCTGTCGAATTCTCCAAAATTCGTTAAACCTTCAGATATTTTCAAAATTCGTCCAACGCAGACTTCCACTCACGCATTTTCGAAAACTTTCTGGTCTCCCCGCCATGCATTTGTACACGAAGCCGTTCTGGACTATCAGCAAACAGCACATCCGTCATTTTTCTTCTCGGATTCCGCTTGACGAGTTACCATGATCTGTCAAATATTTTAATTAAAAAAAAATCTTATCTATTACTTTTACCCAATATTAAGTACCTATTCAAAATTAGTAGCGCCTTTTCGAGTTCGAATGGTTTCGTAGCCTATATCCCTGCCGAAATGGCATTGCATTTGTACACGAAGCAGGGTCGGATTGTAAGCAAACAGCACCCCCGGTCACTTTTCTTCTCGGATTCTGCTTGACGAGTTACATCGATCTGTGGAATATTTAGCGAAAAAAAAAATTATCTATTACTTTTACCAAAAATGAAGTACCTTTTTTCTTTAAAACAGTTCGTCCTTTTCGAGTTTGAAAGGTTTCGTAGCCTATAGCCCTGCCGAAATGTCATTGCATTTGTACACGAAGCAGGGTCGGATTGTCAGCAAACACCACAAGCGTCACTTTTCTTTTCGGTTTCTGCTTGACGAATTACATCGATCGGTCAAATATTTAATATAAAAAATATCTATTTTACCAAAAATACGTACTCTTCTAAGATAAATTAGCTCTTTTCGAGTTTAAGAGGACACGTATGTCAACTGTAGGATGTTTTATTATTATATTTTCCAGTGTCTATAAATTAATAAACAACAGAAGCTTCCGAATACAAAAATTTCAACATGAGTTTTTTTTTCTTGAAACTTAAAAGTTCTAACCCCTAAAACCATATTTTTAATACGCTGGCGGACGTATAACAATCCCCAAAAATTACCATATTTAAATTGTTACTATTGATATATTTCTATACCGAACTTAACTCAATACATGCAAAAAAAAAACTAGCGAATGTTATTTATTATCTCCGATGGGTGGATGATTGAGAAACGTTTAAATAAATCTACCTTTCTGTCTCTCTTTTTCTATATAGGTCACTCATTCTCTCTATCTGTTACTTTCCACAATCCGAATTTACACTTGGCCCCCCAAAAATCTTGTAAAATTTTATCTGCTTAACTTCTTCGCCTTGTTCATATGGCTGAATTTTTTGGGAGATATATCGTGCGTTATTTCTATTAAAATTCTGTTTCCTTTTTACCTACTTCAAAAACGTAAGCGAGCATTTTTGGTTGTTTTATTAAACAAAAATTGATACTAACCAAGATCCGTATCTCCGACCTCAGCCTCCTTTGATCACTCCCCAATTTTTTTTTAATTAAGTATAGAAACCTCGTCGAACATATACATAATACTAGGTCAAAATGTTACGCGGTTACTCATTAAAGTCGCAATTCCGAAAGCTTCTTACCTATCTTTTTCCAGTCTTTTTTGTTTTATTTATCCGTATATGAAACACACATTGAACACAAAACTTAAACTCGTTGGCGATATTGCATTAAGCAACAAACGCGTATAACAGAAACGAACCCTTAACACCAACACTTCTTTAAACTTCGACTGACACGTGAAACAACCCGCATTCCTACGAAAGGCAGGTAAACCAAGCAGGTCAAATTTTAAGCTACCCTCCAGTGTCGTCGTAGGTTGGGGCATAGTAAATAGCGAATACAACAAAGCGGTAATTTATAATAATTTAATTTGCATTTTATTTAACTTAAGTTGTTTTGTAGAAAATGAGACATTTCTACAATTAATCAATATACTACGAGTACTTTTCCGCTTAATTACTATTTTTGAGAAACAAAAGGAAACGTTAGATTCCATTCAAACTTTTTCGCTTTTCATGATATCTCGCGTTTATTTAGAAGCTAATGGCCTGTGGCCTTAACCAGACGTTTCCAAAGCCTGGTTTGATATTATGTATATAAATCTTAACAAACACGAAAAATAGAGTTATATTGCCACCGAAAATCTGAATTTATGTTTAAAAATGTAACTTCCCGTATTTAAACTATTGCCTGCATTGGCGCCTATATTTTATAGTTTTTTTTTTGTATCCTATTTTTTTTGTTTTGCTTGCAAATGTGTGTCCATTTTTCGGGTACTGAATTTTTTTTTCTCAAATTATTACAAATTACTCAAAACGGAGTTAAAAAGAGACGAGGAGAAAAGGGTAGAACCCTTATTTCTCCGACACTGACCTCCGATGTTTATAAAAATTGACGCCTTGACACCCTCCCCGTGAATATTTTACAAAGGATTTTTAAAATTTAACTTCCAAATAACGCATATTCTCGCCTAGTGTCACAGTTTTGGGCCCCATTTTGCTATGGTTAGACAGGTTTATTCTTGTACATTGTCGGGACAAAAGAAGCATCTCCTTCATCCAAATTGACTTTTTCATACCTAATATAACAGCTGCCGGGCATCATCTCGCCTTAATTGTTTCTATTGAATTAATTTTAGTTACAAAAAAATGAGATGATCGTCAAAATTGGCATAAAAAGATAATCAAGATTTAATTAAAACAAGAATATGCACAAAAGAAAAGAGATAAACTCCGACACGGGAAACAAGGAAATATCGCTGAAACGGCAACTGATCTAGCGCGCGCCTTTTTTAAAAATAATAATTTTTCAAAAGAATTCTAGGCTAAGCTAAATACCTGGTGCAACAAAATATTGAAGGATCTTCATGATCCTACCTGTGAGCGAGTAGAAAATTATTTGCAAAGAGGATAAAGGTATATCTTAATATAATTCGCCATTGATATTCCCTTTTTTTTTTTAAATAGCGCTTTATTTGATACGTACTTTTTCTTGTCAGAGCTTGTCTAAATAAAAGCGGGGTGGATGGAGGTTCTCCGTCGGGTTTTTTCCTGTCGAAGCAAGTATGTTAGGCGTTCGCTTTGAATCTGGGGATCGGGTGGGGGTTATACATATATAAGCTATAAGAAATTTTAATTTTTTATTCAGTTTCCACTCATACAATTTCGTGATAAGTGCAGAGTGAGAAAAATGTCCGAAGTCGAAAATTATCCAACGCAAGCATTGGATTCGTGGGGAAGATTTGTGGTCAATGCGGAAATAATCCGCGAACAAAAATACATTTACGAGGCAGCAATTACGCTGCCGGAATTTGGACTAGAAATTACCTCAGGTCTTAGCCCAGCAAGAATCTTCGCTCCGGCAGTGAAAGTGAGCTTTATCCCCTACGTTTTGGCGGAGAAAAGAAGCATTTCGTTCGACGAGATAGACTTCACAGAATTAATACAACAGCTTCCATTGTTATTGTTAGCAGGCCCGACTGGTAAAGTTATGTATTTAACCTGCTTCAAACTCAGCTGTCTACAATGTGATGGTGAGGTCTTGGTCAAGATTGAAAATAGCGAGGGTATACTCTATATTTCGAAAGACTGGGTACAGGAATTAATTACCATAAGCAAATTGGTATTTAAAAGAATACGAGTACTGTCTCGTTTGAACTTTTACGAGTACTACGATAGAATATTGTATTTGACTATACATGAAAATTTACTGGAAGACGCCAAAATCTTTCCGCATATTGAATATTTATGTTCTACAGAAGAGAGTGAGCAGAGCTACTGCATGGAGGACTACATGCGTTTTGGAAAAATGCAGATAAAACAAGATATCAACAAAAGGATAGCATGGGACATACCTGTGTTTTAATAGAAATTTACCTGTAAACTAATAATAATAAATGTATTTTTAAAATTCAGTGTGTGTGTATGTTTTATCCTTACCCCCATAAAAAAAAGTAAAAAAAACAAGTAATTGCGTAAAATAACTTTATTAAAGAAAAAAAAAAAATAACAACAAAATATATTCAAACAAAACATGGTACCACCGGAATGAAACCATCAGAAATTACCCCAACAACGGAGATTCTCGCATATAATTTACCAAAAAAAATTTGCAGTGCAAAAGTCAAAGTTCAAAGCTGGCGATGCAGTAAGCATAAGTCGCACAAAATCGGTTTTTGACAAAAGCTATGAAATTAATTGGACACCCCGAAAATTTCAAGATTGTTAAAGTAAGTGGTTCCTTCCCTCTTACGTATATTTTGGAAGATATGGAGGGGCGTTAAATCAAAGCTTCGTTTTATGAAGTCGAATTACAAAAACCGTACTACCAAATAGTCGATCGACTATTTGGTAGTACGGTTTTTGTAATTCGACTTCATAAAACGAAGCTTTGATTTAACGCCCCTCCATATCTTCCAAAATATACGTAAGAGGGAAGGAACCACTTACTTTAACAATCTTGAAATTTTCGGGGTGTCCAATTAATTTCATAGCTTTTGTCAAAAACCGATTTTGTGCGACTTATGCTTACTGCATCGCCAGCTTTGAACTTTGACTTTTGCACTGCAAATTTTTTTTGGTAAATTATATGCGAGAATCTCCGTTGTTGGGGTAATTTCTGATGGTTTCATTCCGGTGGTACCATGTTTTGTTTGAATATATTTTGTTGTTATTTTTTTTTTTTCTTTAATAAAGTTATTTTACGCAATTACTTGTTTTTTTTACTTTTTTTTATGGGGGTAAGGATAAAACATACACACACACTGAATTTTAAAAATACATTTATTATTATTAGTTTACAGGTAAATTTCTATTAAAACACAGGTATGTCCCATGCTATCCTTTTGTTGATATCTTGTTTTATCTGCATTTTTCCAAAACGCATGTAGTCCTCCATGCAGTAGCTCTGCTCACTCTCTTCTGTAGAACATAAATATTCAATATGCGGAAAGATTTTGGCGTCTTCCAGTAAATTTTCATGTATAGTCAAATACAATATTCTATCGTAGTACTCGTAAAAGTTCAAACGAGACAGTACTCGTATTCTTTTAAATACCAATTTGCTTATGGTAATTAATTCCTGTACCCAGTCTTTCGAAATATAGAGTATACCCTCGCTATTTTCAATCTTGACCAAGACCTCACCATCACATTGTAGACAGCTGAGTTTGAAGCAGGTTAAATACATAACTTTACCAGTCGGGCCTGCTAACAATAACAATGGAAGCTGTTGTATTAATTCTGTGAAGTCTATCTCGTCGAACGAAATGCTTCTTTTCTCCGCCAAAACGTAGGGGATAAAGCTCACTTTCACTGCCGGAGCGAAGATTCTTGCTGGGCTAAGACCTGAGGTAATTTCTAGTCCAAATTCCGGCAGCGTAATTGCTGCCTCGTAAATGTATTTTTGTTCGCGGATTATTTCCGCATTGACCACAAATCTTCCCCACGAATCCAATGCTTGCGTTGGATAATTTTCGACTTCGGACATTTTTCTCACTCTGCACTTATCACGAAATTGTATGAGTGGAAACTGAATAAAAAATTAAAATTTCTTATAGCTTATATATGTATAACCCCCACCCGATCCCCAGATTCAAAGCGAACGCCTAACATACTTGCTTCGACAGGAAAAAACCCGACGGAGAACCTCCATCCACCCCGCTTTTATTTAGACAAGCTCTGACAAGAAAAAGTACGTATCAAATAAAGCGCTATTTAAAAAAAAAAAGGGAATATCAATGGCGAATTATATTAAGATATACCTTTATCCTCTTTGCAAATAATTTTCTACTCGCTCACAGGTAGGATCATGAAGATCCTTCAATATTTTGTTGCACCAGGTATTTAGCTTAGCCTAGAATTCTTTTGAAAAATTATTATTTTTAAAAAAGGCGCGCGCTAGATCAGTTGCCGTTTCAGCGATATTTCCTTGTTTCCCGTGTCGGAGTTTATCTCTTTTCTTTTGTGCATATTCTTGTTTTAATTAAATCTTGATTATCTTTTTATGCCAATTTTGACGATCATCTAATTTTTTTGTAACTAAAATTAATTCAATAGAAACAATTAAGGCGAGATGATGCCCGGCAGCTGTTATATTAGGTATGAAAAAGTCAATTTGGATGAAGGAGATGCTTCTTTTGTCCCGACAATGTACAAGAATAAACCTGTCTAACCATAGCAAAATGGGGCCCAAAACTGTGACACTAGGCGAGAATATGCGTTAATTGGAAGTTAAATTTTAAAAATCCTTTGTAAAATATTCACGGGGAGGGTGTCAAGGCGTCAATTTTTATAAACATCGGAGGTCAGTGTCGGAGAAATAAGGGTTCTACCCTTTTCTCCTCGTCTCTTTTTAACTCCGTTTTGAGTAATTTGTAATAATTTGAGAAAAAAAAATTCAGTACCCGAAAAATGGACACACATTTGCAAGCAAAACAAAAAAAATAGGATACAAAAAAAAAACTATAAAATATAGGCGCCAATGCAGGCAATAGTTTAAATACGGGAAGTTACATTTTTAAACATAAATTCAGATTTTCGGTGGCAATATAACTCTATTTTTCGTGTTTGTTAAGATTTATATACATAATATCAAACCAGGCTTTGGAAACGTCTGGTTAAGGCCACAGGCCATTAGCTTCTAAATAAACGCGAGATATCATGAAAAGCGAAAAAGTTTGAATGGAATCTAACGTTTCCTTTTGTTTCTCAAAAATAGTAATTAAGCGGAAAAGTACTCGTAGTATATTGATTAATTGTAGAAATGTCTCATTTTCTACAAAACAACTTAAGTTAAATAAAATGCAAATTAAATTATTATAAATTACCGCTTTGTTGTATTCGCTATTTACTATGCCCCAACCTACGACGACACTGGAGGGTAGCTTAAAATTTGACCTGCTTGGTTTACCTGCCTTTCGTAGGAATGCGGGTTGTTTCACGTGTCAGTCGAAGTTTAAAGAAGTGTTGGTGTTAAGGGTTCGTTTCTGTTATACGCGTTTGTTGCTTAATGCAATATCGCCAACGAGTTTAAGTTTTGTGTTCAATGTGTGTTTCATATACGGATAAATAAAACAAAAAAGACTGGAAAAAGATAGGTAAGAAGCTTTCGGAATTGCGACTTTAATGAGTAACCGCGTAACATTTTGACCTAGTATTATGTATATGTTCGACGAGGTTTCTATACTTAATTAAAAAAAAATTGGGGAGTGATCAAAGGAGGCTGAGGTCGGAGATACGGATCTTGGTTAGTATCAATTTTTGTTTAATAAAACAACCAAAAATGCTCGCTTACGTTTTTGAAGTAGGTAAAAAGGAAACAGAATTTTAATAGAAATAACGCACGATATATCTCCCAAAAAATTCAGCCATATGAACAAGGCGAAGAAGTTAAGCAGATAAAATTTTACAAGATTTTTGGGGGGCCAAGTGTAAATTCGGATTGTGGAAAGTAACAGATAGAGAGAATGAGTGACCTATATAGAAAAAGAGAGACAGAAAGGTAGATTTATTTAAACGTTTCTCAATCATCCACCCATCGGAGATAATAAATAACATTCGCTAGTTTTTTTTTTGCATGTATTGAGTTAAGTTCGGTATAGAAATATATCAATAGTAACAATTTAAATATGGTAATTTTTGGGGATTGTTATACGTCCGCCAGCGTATTAAAAATATGGTTTTAGGGGTTAGAACTTTTAAGTTTCAAGAAAAAAAAACTCATGTTGAAATTTTTGTATTCGGAAGCTTCTGTTGTTTATTAATTTATAGACACTGGAAAATATAATAATAAAACATCCTACAGTTGACATACGTGTCCTCTTAAACTCGAAAAGAGCTAATTTATCTTAGAAGAGTACGTATTTTTGGTAAAATAGATATTTTTTATATTAAATATTTGACCGATCGATGTAATTCGTCAAGCAGAAACCGAAAAGAAAAGTGACGCTTGTGGTGTTTGCTGACAATCCGACCCTGCTTCGTGTACAAATGCAATGACATTTCGGCAGGGCTATAGGCTACGAAACCTTTCAAACTCGAAAAGGACGAACTGTTTTAAAGAAAAAAGGTACTTCATTTTTGGTAAAAGTAATAGATAATTTTTTTTTTCGCTAAATATTCCACAGATCGATGTAACTCGTCAAGCAGAATCCGAGAAGAAAAGTGACCGGGGGTGCTGTTTGCTTACAATCCGACCCTGCTTCGTGTACAAATGCAATGCCATTTCGGCAGGGATATAGGCTACGAAACCATTCGAACTCGAAAAGGCGCTACTAATTTTGAATAGGTACTTAATATTGGGTAAAAGTAATAGATAAGATTTTTTTTTAATTAAAATATTTGACAGATCATGGTAACTCGTCAAGCGGAATCCGAGAAGAAAAATGACGGATGTGCTGTTTGCTGATAGTCCAGAACGGCTTCGTGTACAAATGCATGGCGGGGAGACCAGAAAGTTTTCGAAAATGCGTGAGTGGAAGTCTGCGTTGGACGAATTTTGAAAATATCTGAAGGTTTAACGAATTTTGGAGAATTCGACAGAGCTACAGACTACGAAACCTTTCGAAACGAACACACGTGTCCTGTTGAACTTGAAAAAGACGAAATTATTTTTAAAAAGGTATATTGTTGCTAAATAATAGATTTTTTTTAATTAAAATATTTGACAGATCATGGTAACTCGTGAAGCAACATCTCAGAATTGAATCGGGGAACGAGGAATCAAAAAAAGATTAACAATTTGGATCATTTTGGAAGATACATACGCCGCGCTTTTCAAAGCGGACAGACGTGCCCTTGTCCAACTGAAACGAACACACGTGTCCTGTTAAACTTGAAAAAAGACGAAATTATTTTTAAAAAGGTATATTGTTGCTAAATAATAGATTTTTTTTTAATTAAAATATTTGACAGATCATGGTAACTCGTGAAGCAACATCTCAGAATTGAATCGGCGAGTTGTGTATTTGCTGGCAATCCGAGCCTGCTTGGATCATTTTGGAAGATACATACGCCTGCGCTTTTCAAAGCGGACAGACGTGCCCGTGTCCAACTTGACAAAGGCGGAATTATTTTAGGGAAGGTATATTATTTGTAAAAAAAAATATACAATTTTTAAGTAACATATTTGACAGACCATGGCAACTAGTAAAGCAGAATCCGAGAATTCAATCGGCGGCTGTATGTTGACTGACAAGAATATAATTGCTGTTAATCCGGCCCTGCTTCTTGTACAAATGCATAGTGGGGAGACATGAACATTTTTCGAAATTACGGCCCTATCCTCTTGGGATTCTACGTTGGACAAATTCTGAAAACGACCCAGAAATATAATTGGTGAGAAAATAGTTTTTTTTTGTTGTGTTAACAGATAACAATTTTTTTATTTTGGAAATAAGGGGTTTCAGTGTGTACTGGTATTAGTGAATCAATTTAAAGACCTCAGCATCTCTAAACCCGCATCTTGAGACGCGTTAACGATCCGGGTCGAGTTACGTCGCGTAATTGTGTCACTTTTTTAATTAAAAAAATGAAAGAGATGTACCTACCATACTTTAGAAACCCCTACTCCCCTTTGGAGGTGATGAAATAAGTTTTGGCATAAAATATAAGTTCCTCGTATTACTTTGATATAAGTATAAGTCTTGCCTGTTTTTTTTTTAAAGGAGGTTCAAACCCGTGCGAGGTGAGGTTTGATATATGAAACAGACCAGTCATGGGGACACGAGATATGGAAAGTTTCAGCGTAGTCGTCGCCACATTGCTGCCAACACTGCATATATAAGGAATCACGAACCATTCAGGTAAAATTTTGAAAACACATATTTATGGCAATATAGAACCTCTCTTTTTTTTAACAGGAATATTGAGACTTAGACCAGTATCTTTTTAAGTAGGCATGTGGGGTAAAGAAGACGCAGAAGCTTCAGTCGGGTACCATCGGTAACGTAGGCGATTGATATATTTCCACCACTACATATGTTGGATTGGAATTTCCCATTTGATGCTTTGACTGACTAAATGAGGAAACTTGGAGGTAAGCTCTTACGGAATTCTATCGAAATATGTTTAGTAACATATTGGTGCGTTACTCTGTCTTCCAGTCAGTTTCACATAAACTTTGCACGTATTATAAAAATGCCACCTACTTTTTTTTGTGTTAATATTATTGAAAGTAGTAGCTGGTAGCTGTACTCGTAAGCCCAGAGAGTCTCTGTTTTGAACATAATACACAAAATGGGGCGTTCAAAAACAATAGACTGCATGCCTTTTAGAGTCGGCGTAAACTATGGTCATATACCCCTGATCAAATTCAAAACTACAAAATCGTTGTGTCTCTGCATTAAAAATAATAGTAAAATTTATTGTAGGCACCTAGTAGAGTATCGAAAATTTCCATTTTTAGTGCCAAATTGGTTACTCCAGTAAATTCCAACCGTTCTAATTTTTTTTTAATAATTTATGATGTTAGTGAGTTTCATTGCGATTATTTGTTACTTAAATTTTCTGCGTATTAAACCTTAATTAACAATACGCTATTCGTTAACGCATGTAGAATTAATGACGCTGACTGACCTGATTTTGTCCAGGGGGGCGTAGTACGGTAGTTTGTACTGTGATGTTTGGTAGTTTGGCAGTGAGCTCTCATTTATGAAACTGGGGAATGTTTCGTTATCTTCAAATCCTAAACACGTATCAATAGAATTATATTTTTAAAATATTGATTAGGACATGTACTAAGTAACTAAATGCTCTAGCGAAAATATTCACACATATTGCGGAAAACGTACAAATTTAAATTAGAGAAAATTAACTATTTTTAGAGGTTGGTTTTTCAAAAAGGTGGCGATTTAGTTAAAGAACAGATAGAGACTAAAGGGAAGCTCTATGAGAAAAGTTAGAATTAAAAAGTCGATGTTTTCGTGTCATAGCGAAAGATGGATTATTATTAAAAATAATACTTGCATTAATTGTTGTCACCATTTGTGAAAAATATGGAAAATATCCTCTAGGTTCGCATACCTTTTTTTTAATTTTTTTAAGGTGGCTAACAAAATACACAGACAGAAAAGTTTAGATCCTGTTCGTTAATGTAGCGCATAGAAAAAAATTAGAAAAGAGAACGTTTCGTGTATGGCATACGTAGTTAGTACGGAATATTAATCTGAAGGCTGCAAGACAGTGAAAGAGTGATGCGCTTAAGTGTGGTTCAGAGAGGTTATTTGGGCTGTAGAAGTTTTTCTTTGAACAGGGTTCAAATAGCGTCTCCTAGAGCGTTAGCGGAGAAGAGTATTACAGTATTTAATATAAGCGTTCAGATTTCATTATTGTTGAGATTGCATAGAAACACACTTTCATGTAGTAGTCGCAGCAGCTTTAAAGTATATGACTTTTTAGTTAAGATGCCTTTCGAGTTTGCTTTATGGCTTGATAGGAAATTAAAGGGTAGATACAGATAAGTTACGAAAAAAAAAAGTATGTACACTATCCTCAAAGATCAGCAATAAATAAAAGAAATTGATGAAATAGTAAAGTTGACTGCAATATCTTAAAATCATCAAAAAGATAGATAAATTAATTTTGAAAATATTAAATAATAAAAATAGCAAAGAAAATCAAAATCATCAATAAGGTAGATAAATTAATTTTGTAAATATTAGATAATAAAAATAAAATTATAATAGCAAAGAAAGCCTACCACGGCCACATACACATAATATTTTCGACATATGAACTTTTCCCAGATAAATAGTCAAATATTTCACGATACCTTAAAACAGAAGCATGCGGAAATATGTATGAAGTTAACGCACGGTAGATGGCTTAGTAAATTAAAAAGGTATATGGTTTCTAATATCCTACTTTATTAATGAAAATTTTAACCAGCTTTTTGTTTTGCAGATATTATTGGTGGTGCCTGCCAGCTTCCAGTTCCGAGAAAAGAAATCCGACACTTTTCGTCTTTATTTCCCCTGTCCTTTGTGCGCAATAAAAGTACAGTTTGTACCCGCGAGGGTACACATTCGCAGAATTATATGTTTTTAAAATAAATGTTTTGGTCAATATTCACTAGGTGGGTTACCTTATTAAAGAAAATCTTATTCCAAGAGGGGACACTAGTTTACATTCGAACCGCTAGAGGGTGCAGATGGTCACGAGAACAATATGATCAAGTCTCATTGACGCCATTGCTTTTCATACGGGTGGGAAAATATCTGGGCTCTGATTGGCTTCGCCGCAATCGCAAACTAGAGGTGGGGAGATTGATTAAACCCCATTGGTGCTTGCTTATCCAATGGGAGCCAGTTTCAAGGGATTATGGGTAAAGGGGGAGGAGCTAGAGAGTCGTGGGGAAGGAGGACACGCCCACAAAAGGGAGAGGAGTGGGATTGTCCCCAAACATACATATATCTACTTTTGTGTTCTGGTCCCCACAACTAACAGGATGTATTGAGCTTGTTATGTAGCTATCCCCAAGGGCACACTAATTTGACGAATAATCATTCGCCTGTGCTTTTCCAGTAGGTCGTGCTTCGATCGATCCATCGATCAACAGTACCTTTAGATAATGCAGATTTACCAAATACTCCTTGCACACGCTCAATAATTTCTGATGTTTTCACACCTTCTTTTCATAAAAAGAAAATTATAATTAGACTGAAAAATATTGCACTAGCAAGTCAACATTGCCTATTAGCTCTGCGTAGTATATAGAACTGTGGAAACACTACTAGTAATTTCAAAAATATTGACAAATTAGACCTAATTTATATATGAAAAAGAGGGTCTTTAAATTACCTCGTAGTTCTTAACGCTTACGAGATAGGCATAATTGGCACGGAACCTGGATGGAGAACTTCTTAAAACTTGGAATGTAAATTCCAGATACTATCGGTCCAGACTTATAGAGGGCAAATAACAACCTAGGTGGGTAGGTACGTGGGTAATGGTCACTCGAGTTTTGGTAGGTCAGTAAACGCGTATTTTTATATGCATGGAAAAGATGGTAATACATGAGGGCGCAGTCTTAGGGAAACATCTATGATATTATCCAGCCGTACCCGGGTGAGCACTTCTTGGATGTGACGCCTGAAAAAACAACAGGTATACCATGGACTAGAAATATTGTGTTTTACAACCGACCCCATGATTAACTTTGCCTACTGTTTATTACTCCAAAACCGCAACCCCTTATAAAACACCCTGCCGAGCAGAACCTTATCCGTAACTATTCCAGGACCGTCCTAGGAATTTATCGACCTATACTAACAAGCGGGATATAAGTATGTTTTCAATCTTTCTCGCTGAGCAATTCTTGACACATGTACATAAAAAAATTAGTACAAAGTAACAATTTACTACGTTCTATTTCATTACATTTCTACATAGTATCATAGTATCATCAAAGTATCAGTCACTTAAAAAATCGTCACTGTCGCTACTGCCGTCACCTAGTTCAATGATCAACTTTTATTACCCGTTTTTCAGTTTAACCAGCTCTATACTGATTATTACTACTAATTACTATAATAATAATAATAATAATAATAATAATAATAATAATAATAATAATTATTATTATTATTATTATTATTATTATTATTATTATTATTATTACTACTAACTATCAGTATCACTAAATTTTGATGCAGTGTTATTTTCATCTCAATTGGGTTAAATATACGGGAGTAATCTCAAGATTTCAGGTCCGGTTTGTTGTGCTATCGAATCGAATGTTTCATTTTTAATAATTCCAGAAGTTGTATACAAATCATTTTCGTACAGAAATTCTTTAATTTCTTCTTTATTTGAAGACGCAATTGGATTTTTTCTAATTTGGGCTGAATGATACGAGGCATCATCCAACATAATAACAGTATTTGGCGTTAGTTTTGGCAACAGTTTACTTTCAAATATATGCACGGACATGTTTTTATGGTAATCCACATTTGAATCTTTGACGTTTTTGGTAGACAAAAATAAGGCATCTTCCGCCCAACCATTTTTGGACCTAGCATGAAGAATTATTATGCGTTTTCCAAGTGAAGGCGGCACGTTTAGCAAACACGTGTTACTGTCATCACACCATTTTTTTTACTCTGTCGTGTCGTTTCGTCTAAATAAACTATTCGCCTATTTTACTCTAGAAATTTTTCAATTGAATTTAAATAATCCACTTCACTTCTATTAAAAGTTTGTACGCAACGACTCTTTGGCACATCTAATGTTTAAGTCTGTCAGTACTTTTTTATGCAGTTCTTCTAATGCTAAAACACTATTCATTTTATAAGTGTCGTAGATTATACGCCCAATTAGATCTGCGCGTTGCTCTTTAAAAACTCGCGAAGTACCAGCATCTTCTTTCACTTTCCTCAATTTTTCTTACAGTTGACTTCGGAAATTTGGTCATGTCACTTCCATTTCTGAATTTCTTATAAAGTTGTAAACATTCAAAACAATTTGTTCAGCATGCGAAGACAAATGGATCCGTTTTTTTATTTGCTGAGGTTATCCATCTTCTAAATTGTCGTTAGGTTCGACTACCATCTCCACTTCGTCTTCAATTTCTGCGTTGTTTTCCATGTCTTCTTGTAACACGGGAACATGTACTTCATTCCACACAGGAACCTTCAAAAAATGTTTAATTTAATGTCTTGAAAAGACTATGGTTGTTTACAAATCGAAGAAATATGTAGAAGACAGAAAAATACAAGAAGAAGAAGGTTGTTAATGGGTAGGCACACAAGATAAAAATGATTATTTTCAAATTTACTTGTAAGATAAATAGAGTACAGGGACTTACCCTTACCCTTTGAACTATCCCTTGAAGATAGCCTTGCAGGGTCAAAGTTTGACAACCAGGTACATAAATACGTACTTACTGGAAGGATCAGAGTCAAATAAATACCTTCATAATATTATGCGATTTAGATATTAAAATAAACGATTCTACTTATTCGAAAATACCTCGCAACATCCACTCAATTAATTAAGAACGGTCCATTTACTTTTCAAATAAAAATTTCAAGCTTCTACAAATATTCGTTACGTTCCATCTCTGGCAAAACCTACTTAATGCAGAATGAACATCTGTTGGGATGGGTTTTCCCACAAAGGTCTGCGGTTAAGATACTGTAAAATACTTAAAACGTCAAAGAAATAAATGCACTATATTTTTGGTCGTATTATAAGAGTCACTCGAGTGTTGCTAGGTCAGTAAACGCGTATTTTTATTTGCATGGAAGGGATGGTAGTCGTTCCAGTAGCGCTCCCCACTAATCGGATGCCAAAACGTGCGCTACTGAACTCGAGAAACAACGTCACGGTCCAATTAAATATCCGTTAAATAGTCCCATTGTTTCGAATTTCTACGAAATTCGATTACAAATAGCATACATGGCCCCAAAATTAACCCTCAACCCTGACGCTTCATTAAATGTACCGCGTCAAAAACACAAACGCAGTCGTGCGCCCGTAACAAATAACGTAAACACACAAAGTTCGATTTTCGGCTCTGCGCGAGTCGACTCTATCCGGATGCGATCCGTTCTCAAACGTCAGTCCAGGCGTCGCTGGGTCCCCGTGAGCGTCTGCCGTCGCCGCCATGTCCAGCAACTGCGTCGGGACGGCCGATTTTCCGACCGTCATCGACCTAAACGTCGGCGGTGTCTTCTACACCACCTCGCTGAAGACGCTGACCAGCCAGGAAGAATCGCAACTATTCAATCTTTTCACGGGTAAGGAGCCGGTAGAGAGGGACGCCAAGGGGCGCTACTTCCTGGACCGCGACGGTGTTTTGTTTCGGTACGTGTTGGATTTCTTGCGGGACGGGACCATCGTGCTTCCAGATTGTTTTCGGGAGAAAGAGAGGCTGAAGAGGGAGGCGGAGAAGTATCAGCTGCACGCGTTAGTGGACGCGGTCGTCGGTGAGGGCAGAAGCAGACCCCCAGGTCGGTAACTATTGGCCGTTATATTTATTTATTAAGATTAGATGAGTACAATTCAATCCAATGACCTAAATGTGCCTATCAAGATCAAGATTATGGATACAATTCGCATCCTGCTAGGCATCGAATTTGCAATTTATTCTAAAGTTGTTTCTCAACTTACGCATTTTCCATCACTCGTGTGGACTGAAATAAATGCTTTTTTCAAATATCGCGGGCACTCCGATAAGTTTTTATGTTTCGGGGATCGTCTTATCGGCCTGCCGCTGAGACCAGTCGGTCTATAGGCGCACACTTCCAATTGTTATAAGAACGCGAGGCCCCTATTTTGTAGGGGATGTATTTTTCAGGTTTTCAAGGTAAAATCCAATAAATGGAAAACTTAAATAACATTATTACGGCTTTAGGGACGATCGGGACCACTAGACAAATAAAATAAAGATTTCAACGGTTTCAGTAGTTTCTTATAGAACTTTTAAATATAATATATTCCAATTTTGCTCGTAATATTCCAAGAAAGTTATTTTTCAGTGCCACAGACACATTATCTAAAACAATGATTGAATAAATTGTTAAATTGACTGTTTCTTTAAAAAAACATACGCAGAAGTCATGAGGCACCATGAAATATTCAAGATCGCGTTATTTTGACTACCAGTAACTGAAAACTCAATAAACCAAATTTTCAGCAGAATTATCGGAAAACCCATGATAAGTCTGCTGGATCTTTTATTGCGAAAACAGTTAGGCTTAATTGCAATTAAATTAAGGGCTTGCAATAAACGAGACATCAAAATTTATATAATAATGATTTCAATGGTCACAAAACGTTTATGACCGCAAACAGCAACATTAAAAGTTAATCGAATTATCATGATCGTCAACTGAAACTGTAATAAACTGACTTGGCCTTACTTTTTACTTTTCGTTATTGGTTTTTACTGATCTTTAATGATCGAACTAGGAACATAATTTCCACAATTATTAGTCTATTTTGATTGAGGAAATAGGAATGCTCTAGAAAGATTAGTAACGGTGGATGAAACCTCAACCTCAAAAAGACCATGGACTGATTGGAGGCGCTAGGGATCCTCAGCCCCTCGACAATCTCCTGGGAGACGGAAAGAATTATTCTCAAGAACATTTTACCGAGTGGTGACTGTTGCAATTTCAAAATTGCGCAGTTTTAGCCAATTGAAGAGGAAAACGGGCCACAGCGCTGCTGATGGGACGATGGACGAGACGCTGGTGATAGAGGTGAACAAAAGTCAATTGCAGTACCAAAAATTTCTGCCTACAATATTCGCAAATGTTCGCAACAAATTAAAGATTTATAGAACATTTCTAATTATGTAGTATTGTGATGAGCGACCTGAACAAGCTCTACCTGAGACCAAAAAAGTTCCAAAACGTGGGAACGTACGCCTAATTACAGAGTCCGCCTGTCGAGAGTCGACTTGAAAGTTCGATACCTATAGTGAGCAGACGCCGCGATCTATAAAAGCGAATAGCAGCGCGATAGAGTGCAGTAAAGTGTAGGGTGCGTATTACTCGAATGATCCCAATAATCATAAACAATCGACCGATATAAGTAAAAGACGTTATAAATGCTATTAGTATACAAATAATAGTTGTATGTTTTAGCTCTAAGCGACTTTAATTGTTATTATAGAAATAGATGTTCCATTGCGTAGAGAATATTCCTATTGCGGCCGTAATGTTAGAAGAAAGTGTAAATTTTCATTTTTTCTGTAACTACCGCAGCACCCTGAAAATATCCAAAACATGATGGAATATAACGAAGGCTTAAGTCATGTAGCATCATATAAATTTACAAAAGTCAATTTTTAAAGTGAAAATTACTTTCCCAATTCACTCAATACAGAAAGGTGTTAGTGCTCTTCACCGTCGATATAGAAAGTGTATCAAATATCTTATTGTAAAATAGAAAAATCCACTTTTTCAAAACTTTTTATTTAGTGTGAGGGTATCTAGAAAATAGAATCCAGTGGCTATAGTTCAATCAGTTTTGTAATGATCTTAAATTATGAAATATTGATTTTCGAAAACTATAAAAAAAGTATTACAAAATTTGGAAAATTATGGTTTTCTATTAACATCCTAATAACTACAATTATTATTGTTGCTAATAGCGGAAGTATGCGTACGAGCAAACTTTGCAGACTTTTTATAACTGACTGTTTAAGTAACGTTTAAATGATGATTTTACGTTATTTGGAAAACCCAGTTTTGTTGTTTTATCTGGATGATAATACATTTAAATTTTAAGCAAGATTTATTTAACAACTTAATTCCAGTAACCGCTGTCCTGAAATCCGTTTAATCGGACATTAAACTAATTTACACATTTTTTAAGCAAACTCTATCTCGAAAAAATAATCAACACAGAAAGCGCGCTGCTCTCGTTCTAAAGTGTTCATGTTATAAGATTAAATTTCTAAAATTATCCAGCGAAACAACAATATATATTTGAAAACAAAAAAAAAATCAAATAGGAGTAGTACAACAAACGTCAATTTCTCCGAAAGTAATTTTAAAATTGAAGAATACTTTTTTAATTGAAGAAACAATATGCATATTTTGTAACCAGTGTTTTTGGATTTCAAAAAAAAGTCTGAGCTCTCAATATGGAATCATCTTATTTTGTCAAAAAGATTTTTCCACTTAATGAACGTACAATTAATGCTGTCCAATAAAAGGAACGCACAGAGAATCAAAATGAAAAGGATCAATTCAAGTTGTTTGTTGCAACAAGAGAAAAATATAAGTACGGGCACATCTGATAATTGGAGGATAGCTCCGATTGTCTGCATACGATAAAAATTCAACTTTTCACTATAGCTATGAAGAAGCATTCATTTATTAGTCGGAATTGTTGATTTATAAAATTAAAAAATTCAATCGTGTACGCAAATAACATGTGAAGTTGTTGTTGGGAGAATTGTATATTAGTGCACAATAAAGTTATCCCTTGGTGACCCAATATCGATAACGTTAACTGCCTCGTATTAACAACACGCGAACATAGATCCTTATCAACATTGATCATTGATTTAACATACACCTTTTGTGTTATAATAACTGGCCGAGCATAAATCTATGGTCTGTGTTAGTTGTGTTAATTAGAATGTAAGGGACATCGTGAACTTGAAGAAGTAAGAAAGCTTTCCGGTGGTCTTTCCGTGTATTGTGACGAACGAGCCGAAAAGGGTGGGCCTTGTTATAAGGCACCGCCGGAACATGTTTAGAGAAACTACCATTCGAGATGACGCACAGTGTGATATACCGTGCACAAAATTACCTAAAAAGTTAATTTTCGACTTTTTATTTTTAGCATTTGTGTTACAACGTTGGGCAGATCATAACATACAAACCACGCCACCAAAGTTTGACAACTGTTAACGTTAGCCGAGAATTAAATATTTAGCGCGACTTTTACTGCTATTCAAAGTTATTTTTTAAGTGTTTAGTATTATTCTTGCTTTGAGTTGCGATTAACGGAGTTATAATTTTTTTTAGTGACAGATGTTACAATAAAAAATAAAGACCTAATAGAAGTTTGGTTAAAAACTCCAAAAGGTTATCGAAAACAGTCGGTTTATGATAAAATCATTTCCCTACTTGATATTGAAGAACCGTCCAACAGTTTAAAAGATCAAATTATGAACTGTAGCAAGATTTTTGGGTTAAAAATGGCCACTAAATACGACAAAGTATTGAACTGAGGAGGCAACAACACAACACCGTGTCTTTATCAAATGTAATATTTACAAACTACCTGGTACTATATATACCGAAAAATGACCATAAAACCTTAATTAATGTTGTTGGGAGAATTTAAGTTCAATAAACGACAGGTATTTAAATCTAATTGATCGTTAAGCAATACATTTGAATGTCTCATTTTGTTAATCTCCATGACTTCCAATAAATTTAATTTTATACTTTTTGTGGCTGTGTGTAATATATCAAAATTGTTGTCAAAAATGTGTTTTTCTGTGTTTAAGTGTGTAGCACAATTTATAAAAACACACAGCCACAAAAAGTAGAAAATTAAATTTATTGGAAGCCATGGAGATTAACAAAATGAGACATTCAAATGTATTGCTTAACGATCAATTAGATTTAAATACCTTAAACTTAAAATGAACTTAAATTCTCGCCACAACATTAATTAAGGTTTTATGGTCATTTTTCGGTATATATAGTAGCAGGTAGTTTGTAAATATTACATTTGATAAAGACACCGTGTTGTCGAAACAATTGTCATGTTATAAAATATAATTTCGTGAAAATCTGAACTTATAGTTCTTATTTATTTTGATTTTACGACAAAGTATGTCGCTCCGGCAAGCGACTTTTGGAAAAAGAGGTGGCCTGGCTGAACCAAATTATATATTACGAAAACAATTTACCAGAAAATCCATGTTTAAACCAAGAACAAGCTCAGACCAGTTTAAATCGGAGAGGAAGACCCCGGGTTCTTTTTGAAGAGGCTTCAGTTAAAAGAAAAAAAAGACGCGCAGCCGAATTAGCGGACAGAAGTGCAGATGAACTACAGTTCGCTTCACAAATTGTAGCTTCGGGAAGTACGAGTAATCAGGTTCAATCTACTGCAAGTTTTACTCCCATTGAAGCTTTGGCACTTATGTTAGATTTGGATATATCTGTCAGAAAATACATAATTCTTAGATCGGCCATTAATGCTAAAACCCAAAATTTTCTTCCCAGCTATTTTCAACTAAAAGAAGCGAAAAAAGAAATTTTTTCTTCCAATATAATTGTATCTGATATTTCTGCAGAAGTAGATTTGCAGGATCTTTTATACAAAACAATAGAAAGCATTTTAAATTTAACTAATTTACATGGTTCAACGAAACTAAAACTTATATGCAAGTATAGGTAGTTCTGGGCATAGCCAATATAAACAAAATTTCAATAGCCCTGAAAGCACAGACGAGTTTTTATTCCTTATTGCGATGGTGCCTCTAAGATTAATTGATGAGGAAACAGGCCAAGAAAGATGGCGAAATCCTAGACCCTCCTCTACTTTGTATTGCAGACCCATAAAATTTTTATTTCAAAAAGAAAATGCTAATCTAGTACGCAATGTAGAAAAAGATTTAAAGGAAAAAATTCAAAATTTACAAAAGTTTGCAATACAAAGTAGGGATGGTATAAAATGTAATATCCGAGCTGATTTGTGGCTAACAATGATGGACGGTAGTGTCACAAACATTCTATCAGAAACAAATTCGGCAACAAACTGCGTCATTTGAGGAGCCACGCCTAAAGAAATGAACACTTTAACTGTAATTGATCGTCCATCCAACTCAGATAACTACCGGTTTGGTTTGTCCACTTTGCATTGCAAGTTCGAGGCACCGAAAACAAGGCCATTGTAGGAGCCAACAAAAAACGAATCCAGGCAGAGTTTAAGGCTAAAATGGCTCTTACAGTGGACAAACCAAAGCCAGGCTATTGCCCCTCAAATGACGGCAATACCGCCAGAAAGTTCTTCGAAAACTAACAAATCAGCTCAGAAGTTACAGGTGTTGACCAAATGTTAATAGAAAAGTTTTCAATTATATTACGGGTGTTAGCCAGTGGTGGTGTAATTGACTTAGATATGCCAAACACTGTACACAAAGTTCTTGTACATGGCTGTGAGATAATCAATGCCTTCTCATTACCAATCGGTGAACTTTCTGAGGATGCTCTCGAAGCTAGACACAAGGAGGGAAGAAGACATAGATTGTCTCGCACCAGGAAAATCTCTAGGTTAGCATCAAATAAAGATTTAATGCGCATACTTCTTCTCAGTTCAGATCCTTTCGTTGCATCTAAAAGAAACATAACTAACAAAAAAAAATGGACAGTCTTATGAAGATATAAATAAATATTTAAAGGATGACAAAAATTTAAGTTATAACAATTTAGGTTTATATATGGAAGAATTCTCTAATTATAGGTTTAAATTTTGTTTTTAAGTTTTTTATATGTCTGTTCTTTTCTTTTTAAAATTTTTAAAACCAGGTTTACCTACATTTTTTTTGTCTAAGTTAATTTATTTTTAATTGGTTAATCAAAAAGTCATTTATAAATTAACATGTTTATTCCACTTCTTATCCATTTTAAGTTATAATATAATATATAAAATATTATAAAAAGTTTTTGTTCCTGGGGAGTAGCACCGTGGCAGCTGCGCCCTCTACCGAACACTAAATAAACTGCCAATAATTTTGTGTGTGCTGTTAGTTTATACATTAAATACCGTTTACAGAACTTAAATTAATGCTCTCATTTTTAAAATATCGAATTTTGTCTTTATACCATATAACACGTCACACTGTGTGTCGTCTAGAATATTCGACCTCCATTCAGAGCTCTAAAAGCGGCAACCACTAATAGATGAAGTAGGTTAAGTGGAATCCTTGGACGAGAAAAAGTTATAAATGATCAAATGATATAATAGATGTTATATTAATTATTACTGTGTAAATATTTAGTAAGTTTAACTGTTATTTTGGTAAAAAAAAAATTATTAATTATTAACTAATTTAAAAACATTATATTATCAATTTTAGCGCCTATGTTAAAATTCATATAAATATACAATAAATCAATAATTGACAAAATTTCATTTGAAACGAATATTTACGATGAATAAAGGACCAAGTATTAAATTGACTTTTAAGAACTGAAAGGGATGCTAATTAGAATAATTAATTTACCGAGCAGCTCGAAGAGGTAAAGTGCTTCCGCGAGCCTCCATTAATTTTTAAAAAATAAAATTACGCCGCTAGTTCCGGTATAATCGCATTAATTTTTAATTAAGGTCGATGAGGAGAATTCACCAAAGCACCTCTAGAAATTGAATAACTTAAACTAGAAATTACCGGCTTGATTAGGGTATTAAGTGAGGTACTACATTCTGCAGTTTATACTTAGAACCTTTCAAACCTGTGACGTTAGTATCCACGAAGACTTTAATTTCGAACGAAAAATGGTTTGCCTTCTTAGTGCCAATTATTTCTGATTGAAAAGATCCATCTATAAAGTTACCTTTCTCTCTCGCTCTGAAGTAAGTTTTCATGCATGGGGTCGGACATATATAATTATGCTTAATCTATGTTTTATGTGTTTTACGATAAAGTCATATGGATTTTGTATGTTAACAATGCCTGTGATATGTTGTGTAGAGGGCTGCAAAGAGAAAGCACTAATCTTGTTTATGACTAACCAAAATTTAGGATTTACATTTACTTGACGAAAGTTATATGAAACATAATTTGAAAACACACCTAACAAGAGAATGGTATTCTCTGGTTGATTTTTTTGAAAAATGGTAAGTGCATATTAATTATAAATAATGTTTGTGTCTTTTATCCACTTCAAAAATAGTATAGTAGTACTGCAGGATTGCAGGATTAATTTAGACCTAAAACCTTTATAAACGAAATTGTTTTTTAGGTAATTTTTTGTATATTGTTTGCTAAAATACAAGGTTTTCAAAAAGTTTTGTTCTTTGTTTTATATTTAAAAGTTTACATTACAAAAAATAATATCCCTGGAGTGAAATTATCTGACATTTCTAAATTCTATAAGCAACGCGATACAATATAAGTTTTATTTAGAAATCACCAAATGGGGTCAAATACAAAGAGTTAGCTATAGTACGTCTTAAACCATCGATAAGTAATAAAAAGTACTTTGATTGGTAACATTAGTACATAGGCACCTTAAGATAAATTTTTGGTCGCCCTGTATAAGATGGGAAGGTTTTATAACTGAAATATTTCGCTGATATATTTTAAATATTTCTTATGTATTTGAGAAATCAAAGATTTTAAATTTAAAAATTAATCATAATAGGAATAGCGTGAATAACCCTGTATATTTTGTTGCTAATATTTACCTTAAATAATTTCTTCTTAAGTGCGATTAGTTCATACATAAAATACTGAAAAAAAATCTTTCTGCAAAATTGACCGAGAAATAAACGCATCATTTTTTATGTTTTATTGATGGTTTGAAATGGTTGATGGTTGAAAATATGATTTAATTTCAACTTTATCGTATTTTATTTTTCTTTGAAAAAAAAAATCCATATACGAGTTGTTATTAACTCATTAAAATGAATAATCAAATAACTTGGTTGGACGTTTTAAATGTTGTTTGCTTTTGTTCGATACGATTATGTGGGTCGTCTGGATTTAATAGCGAATGTGCATGGGGGTGACTGCGGAAGTTATCGATTCGACGCCCCCAGGAGTGCATCATTCCCAGCAACTTATAAAAGAAAAAGAGCCCTTTGCTCTCTTGTTATTTATAATATGAGGTTGATTTATTTTTTGTTAAGATAATAGAAGTATGCCATTTATATTTACATGGTTTTAGTGAATTCAGTAGCGAGTGCTCTGACGCAGGAGGAGGACTGATCGCGATTATTAGAGCATGGATGTATTCAAAACTAAATATGATTGTGCGTGTGATACTGCTCAAAAATTGAAAAAAAAACAAAGGAAGTATGATAATTCAATGAAAAAATTTATATAAATCAAATAATAAAATATTTTTTACAAATAAATTTACAAATAATACTAATAATTTGTTGGCATTTTAAAAGCCACTGGAGAGGGTTATAGGATAAATTGTCTTTTCATTCGTTTATAATAATTAAATTAAATTTCGGAAAAAGTACTTTTTTTAGGAGACACTGTCTGATGGGTTGCTGTATAACCTTAAATATAAATATATCAAATTTTCGATGTGTCATCGGAAACTATGCTTATTAGTCAAGATACAAAGCTGCCGCTATCATCAGCACTTGGAGTTTCTGAGCTACGAGGAAAAATTAAAAATATGAGAGATATTTTGTTTTTTTTTGTATTTTTCTTTGCCACTTTTCGCCTGAAATGGTTATAAACACTATAATCCGACTAAATCTTAAATAAATAAATACCTGTCAAGGCAAAGAAAAAAAACTTAAATTTTAGCTTGCTTACGGGCACAAATAAAAAACTTTCTATATGTAGTATTTTTCTAAAAATATTTAGAAAGTCACTTAGTTTTTTCTGTAGGATCCGAAATTCTAATAAAATACAAATGTGATGATCTGCTTCAAATTCCAATGTGGCCATAGGTATACTATGTTCCTTTTCTTAGTTTACGTTTTAATAGTAGATCGCCCTGATTTTTTTTATGAGTAAAGCAGCTGATGTAATTTTACATATTGTCATTTTTGGTTAGTAGAAAATTCATACAAATTTTTAATTTCAAGCTTGGTTAGGATAAGGATAAGCCGCGATCCAAACTCCCTAATCTGCATCGTGCAGGTCTGGCTTTCAGACAATGCACAATGGCAGGGGGACTGAATAATTGCCAGACTTAATCAAGGACCGCCCATATTCACCGTTTTCGCGTGATATACAGCGGTATTGCGTAATAATCATATTTACGTTTGCCATCACAGGCGAGGCGTGTCGTAACTGGTACGTTATAACAGCACGGGTAATTGCGCCCTCGAAATTATAACGATTACGTATGAAACCCCCGGAAATGCAACGCGGGAGCATTCATTTCTCTAAATTAGATTGCTACACACAATATAGGGCTGTTTCCTAGGTTCAGTTTACTTTTTTAACAACTTATAGATCTTCATTACACAAACAACTTTTTCAAATACAATGTTCTCTGTAGCTCAAAAGTATTGAATTATTGCATTTTACGATTACTAAGTACGGACCTGTACTAGAATTTTACCGAGTCTATTTTTTCGGTCGGTCGGGTCAGAGAAATGATTTGAAGATGCAAATTAACGTAAGAAACAAAATGCCCCTTTCTACAAGCGTGTGCAATGAGTAATAATTAGGTGTATCTGCCTTTATTTAGCCACAATGAAGGTTTTTATTTTTTTTTTAATTTTATTTCGAATTGCTAACTAACATTGTATGCAAAGTACTTCGGTTCTACATAGCCAATTAGCCAAAATATATGAAAATTTGATATCATAGTACAGATGCAATGAAAATTAGTGCAACTTTATATAAGATACGAATATTTATATATAGTGGTCTAAATATTTTCATTCAGGTAACGCAAGTTAACCTAATACAATCGAACTTCTATAAGTCGAACAGCGATTTGACACATGAAAATTTCGAGTTATCAAGACTTCGAGTTATCAATAAAAACTACAAATGCATGTACTTTTTTGTGAATGAACATTTATTCATTCATTTTTAAAAATGGGTTATATAAATGCCCTAATATCTATGATTTTTGAACAAAAAACGAAAATTATGAAATAGTAGTATATATGTATGTATGTATTTACATAATATATGTACATACAAATGTATTGCATATGTACCCAGTATATATTAACATAGTATGTATGTACATATTAAAGTTTACTCTTTCACTGGAAAAAAGTCAGTTATTTGTGACTGACGACCGGATTTCTTATTTTGGTTTTCAACAAAAGCTTCAATTTTATTTAAACAATCATAGAGGAAATCGGTTGTGTATTCACTGGTTTTCAAATAGGAACGCAAGACAATCAACGAATTTTCAACCAATTCATTTGAAGGTGGTTGCTGAGAATCATCTTCCAATTCCCCCTCCATCGTGTCACTTTCGCAGTCATCTTCGATGTTTAACTGTACCGGTTCGGCTCTGCAAGACTCGATAATATCTTCATCAGTAGGAAACTCTGAAGTAACAATATCCTCATCCACATGTATAAAATCGTTGATGGTGCTACCTTCTGCTATACCTCTAATGTTTGTCGAAGCTTTAAACTCGATTTCTATTTGGATTTCGTCTTCAGTCTTTTCTTTCAGGCGTTCACTTAGGAAAATCAAAAGAATCTCATCTTCTTCTTCCCATTCAGAATGCTGACCAAAACCGGCTTTTTTAAAACAATTGGATATTGTTTCAGGCTTAACGTCGATATTCCATGCGGTAGTTATGTCGTCAACACAATCCATTAGTGTAACGTTATTGTTTTTTTTTCTTCGAAACGTTCCATTGAGGTGATGACTAAATGTTTATTTTTCAAAATTGTAGACACTGTACTTGCCGAAATCCCATACTTCACAGCTACATCTTTATTTTTTAGCCACTTTCCACTTCTTTTATAACCTTGAATTTTTGATCAACAGACCAAGCTTTTAATGTACATATCAACAAATGCAAAAATCCAAAAATATCTTTAATATAATGTGTAAATTGAATAGGGGCAGTATTTTTCACTTAGTATTAACTAGTAAGTCATACAAGTGAACTTAGCAAGCACAAAAACTAAACTGCTTGCATAGATACGTTGAAAAGACAGGTTAAGATCGGTCGTAATTAGGGGGTTCCCCGAGAAAATTCGACTTATCGAAGTTGGCACCAAATGTTTCGTTCGAGTTATCAAGATTTTCGAGTAATCGAAGTTCGAGTAATCAAGACAAACTAACACGCATTTCCTACTTTTGACGCTATTGCCAACTAATTTGGTTCGACTTATCAAAAATTCGAGTTATCGAAGTTCGACTTATCGAAGTTCGACTGTACTTCAATAATAATAAAATGTTTAAATAATATGAACAATAATTGTTTTCCTCAAAAATTATTGAGGTTACTAAGTACAGGACAGTACATAACAATTGAACATAACAATTTTGCAAACTAATTGAAGCCTGTACTAAAACTTTCATTAGTGTTCAATGCGGAATCACAAATTTGAAGTTACTAAGTCAGGACATTAAAAAAAAATCGATTTTTGATTTACAGGGGTGATTACGGTGGGGTACAGAGGCAGTTTTCAATTCGGCAAGGATGGGCTGGCGGACGTCAAATTCCGGAAACTGTCACGGATCTTGGTGAGCGGCAGGGTGGCTCTTTGCAGGGACGTATTCGGCGAAACTCTCAACGAAAGCAGGGATCCTGACCACGGACAATCAGAGCGCTACACTTCTCGCTTTTTTCTCAAGCACTCGTTTTTGGAGCAGGCGTTCGACATGCTCATCGAACAAGGATTTAAAATGGCAAGTAGTATTGTGCCGTTCTTCGTCGTGGCTTGCTACGTGCCCAACTTTTTTTGCAGTCTATTCAATGTTATAAAATTCTCATAATTATAAAAAAAATAGTTTTAGTCACTTAAGAAATTAAAAATTATAATAAGCAATAAAATTATAGCCAATTTCACAAAAATTTAGTTCCGCAAGTGTTTTTTATCTGTGGTATTTGCCTTTTAAGGAATGGAGATAGAGAGCATTTATAACAGAATGGGAGTTTTTAGTATATGAAAAAAGCGTTCTGCGCGCGGTAGTCAAAAGTAGATTCTATTTTCATTCATCCATTATTGAACTCTTTACCCATTTAACTTTTATTGTTTCCCGCGTCACTGCCGTCAGCCTGTTGGATACTCGAAAGTCAAACAATTAGAGCCCATCTGTCGCGTTTCTGTCGATGCATATTTAAATCGCTTCTGATTTATTTAATGTTGAAAGTTCGGTGCATTGATTCATGGCATGAAATTTTCAACGCGTCGAAGCGTTTTTCCGTTTTCTCCTGCAAAATACTTGTTCGTTTCGCAATGCTTTTTGCAGTGGCACTAGGAGATAAAGTTTAAAAAAAATAGTATGGACGAGGTTTGTAGTATGCTGTGGCCACACACACACACACACACACACACAGCTAATGAATAAGTCACTGCGTCACAATTGGAAAAACATATTCAGCTATATGATTTCAAATAAAGTGCCTGTTTTAAACAAATTTAAAACAAAAATCACGTTTTTTAGGGTAGTTGATTCAAATAAGAGTCTTGGTAATTTGGCAGTAAAGATTAGGGTTAATATTCTTCTGCTGCTTTATTATTATAGCTATATTTATGGCAAACTTTGTTATTATTAGGGACACTCGGTGACTTCCAGCAGAAAATTAACGGTTTGAGTAAATCGTCACTGGTCAATATCGAAATTTGAATTATTAGGTGTTATTCGAATGCTACACATGCGTTTAGGACTAGATTTTCAACCTATTTGATACGTCATACACATAGACATGACGTAAAAGAACCCTCGAACCTATATAGAAGCTGTCACCTGCAAACTAAATCACGGGATCGACATAGAATAATGGGTCATTCGAATCGGACTCGTTATAGCTCTTGAGGTTATTCAGACACATTCGAGCCCTCATTGTCCAGTCAGTTACAGGGTTTTTCAATCATTATTACCCTGAACGCGGGCAATTAAATTTATTGAAATGCTATAATTAAATATTGGGCTTTTTTGTTTTAAATGTTAGTACGAAGGCTAAATAGTAGCTATTAAAAGTTATATAAAGGGCGTTTCCAAAGAATAAAAGCTCATATAAACAGAGGTCGTATAATAGTAGGTTTTTAAGGGAGTAAAATTAGAGAAAAAAATCGTATTTTTATGATTTTGAAAAGTCACCCAGCTATTTCTGCGGTTATTATTTCTTTAAAACCGCTCACCACATCAAAAACAAATAAACAATACATTTTGTGCTAATGTCAATATCAAGAGAAAATGAAAATAAACACATATACATTTCATTTCATTGATTTCCTAAAAATCGTACATTTAACTGCTTTTATGTAGAAATATACATTGCTTGCTTGTTGCTGTATTTTATAATCAAAAACTATCTGGGTCCTGTGTGTTCAAATAATCAAATAAATATCGTCGATCTGATTGACTATCCAGAATTTGAAAATTAGGTGTTTTACCAACGTCAAATGGACCCATTTGGCACAATCGCGTCTATCAGGACCTGGATGATGTTGTTTCGTTCCATTATGTTGCTTAGATTAATGGTCAATGTATGTCAAGTATCCAAATGATTGAACCGATTTCGAGAATCCTATTTCGGCGACGATCGTTCTACATAGAAACTTTTCATTCATTTATCTAAATTTTCTACTACCTTTTCCAAATACCGATTTTAAAGAGCCGCAGAAAAGTTAGTTGTTCGCCGTCCGACGCTTTATAATTATCAAATGCCGAGTCAGAAATGTTCAATTTATATTAATCCCTCGGGATTAATTATGCAAAGTGTTTGGAAGCCGCTATTTTAAAAATATTCGTGTAAACGCCTCATTAGTAATCCTGCGGAATGGCAAGGAAACAATCGGGAAAACGCGACAAGAATTATGGCCGATGACGGCGGAGCAGAGCATTTAAATGAGAAGAGAAACAAAGAAAAATTATCGCAGCCCATTTAATCCTGCGGTGTGACTGTGCGTCACATAGAATTCGACTAACAGTTTTCTACTGCCTCTGTAATAATTGATCAAATATTACTTCCTTCTCTTGCAAAAAGAACTTTATTCGAAATAATTTAAGACCAGAAATTATGCCTGCCGATTTTTTTTATTTCTAAAATATATTTTGATTTAGGCTTACAGTTAAAAAAAGCAACTTATTTACCACTTAGTCGGAGCAGAAAGTATTTGGACAAAAAACGTCCAGTGTACAAATCCTTAATGTTTTTATTTTTAAAGATAATTATTATTTGTTTGCTTTTCGTGACCCCTAAACAGTAAACTGAGATGGTTCAGCCGATCGTGATTTTGTGAAGCAAAATTTATTTCGAGAAAGAAGGTAGTAATGGAGACTCGTATCTTTGTCATACACGTTAATGTGTTTTTGTGGCAGATAAGTGCTCTGGTATTTCTCAATTTCTCTACCCGTTTGAGTTTTTTGAGGGCAAGTCTTCTGCATTGTTGTTTTTGACAGGGACCATTCTGTGTGTGTAGAAACATTTTTTAAAATTGTAAATTCTTATATTGCATGATATAGGAGCTGTAAAAGATCCTCCAAAAAAAAAGTTTTTTTTGAGTAACTGAAGCACCTATTGCATATAACAAAATCTAATTGTGTTTTATAAATAAATAATAACTGAGTTATTTATATTTCCATTTAGTAACGAAAATTGTTAATTTGGTTTGTCTTTTATATTATTTAGTAATAAAAAGTAATTCATTTTTTACCCATTGATTTAGTTATAAAAATATATTCTTTGAAGTGAATATATTTAGGTATTTTAAGTCTTTTCTGAAATAAGACTGCTGAAAAAACACATATTGCTATTTTCTGACCAATTCTTTTTTAACGTTGAAAAAGACAAATATTTTGAATCTCGATGTATATCAATTGGAATGCGCTTTTTTCAGAGAATTTTTAAGAAGTTAGGTTACTATAAATTTCAGTTTCTTGTAAGTATTTTAAAAAAAACATTATTTGATCGCTAAATAATTATGTATAAATTTTTGGAAGGAACTATTTCGGCAAATAAAGTAATTAAACAATGAAAATACCGTCTCCTACCATTTATGTAAATAAGCCAGAGAAGGACAAGAATACCTCACTGTTTAGTTTAGATCGAGTTGGCTCCCTCTAAAACTCTTTCAAAATGCGAATCCAAACATCAAAATAAAATATCATTTCCTTATTGGTATCCTTCAAAGCCTGAATTAATTTAAAACGGAAACTTCCTTTTTTCACTACATTATTCTCAAGCGCGCTTTGAACCTGTCAAATCAAATACAAATTTGATTAAATTGAACTGGTGGCCATTTCCCTATTAAAACGTTAGGTGTTTCATGGCTTCAGTAGTAAGTGGTGTTTTTTTATGTGATGGTGTTTTAGGTTGGCAGCTGCGGCTCGGGTACTGCAGGCGGTGCGGGCGAGCTGAAACCCGGAGTCGACACCGAGGAAAACCGCTGGAATCATTACAATGAATTTGTCTTCGTACGAGAATAAGTCCACAGCGAGGACCTCGTACCAAAACGACCTTTTACGATCGAATTTTCGCGCATACGTTGCCAAGTAAAGTAACTGTGAAAATCCATAGGGTTATGAAGTTTTTGAATCGATTTTGTTACATTTTAAGTGTATACATGAGATCGTAGTTTCTTTAGGAGACTCGCTATGTAATTGTTTAAAAAATAATAATATTCATATCCGGTCGTCACCATATAGCAAATCGACCTTGTAAAGAAATTTTCCATAGAAAATATAAATAGTGTTGATTTTGTAGAGTTTCATTTTCTTTTACCATCGAGTATCGTATGAGTTTAAAGATTGAAACTTAACCATAATTTCCTCCTCACCGCTATTGGTGGCTGGCGGAACTACCCAAAAACTGCTGTCGACATTGGGTGCGTACATATAGCTACTAGATACATGTAGAGGCCCTGTCTAGGCTGAGAACACAGGAATTTATTGAAAATATTGAAATGGGCCGTTTAATGTACTAAGTCACCAATAGAATCTACCGGCGTTGAACCAACATGGTCGCTGACATTTCGTCAATTGGACGGGTCGCAGTTTAGCAGCGCTCGCCAACTTGTCGATCGCGAGCTACCGGTAGCTCGCGGAGGCAATTCTGGTGGCTCTCACAAGGATTTTAATTTTAAAAACACAAACTGCAAAAATCAGAGAAGCTTCAAAGTTCCACAAAAAAATCTAATTGTCATAATATTCCGCGTTGGTTGCTCACTGTTTATTCCAAAATTAACAAAGTAGCTCAACACATTGAAGAGGTTGGCGACCACTGGTTTAGATGAATCATTGTTATTTAGTATTCCGGAGAAGGTCAGCTAAGGTATTAACTAAACAGAGTATGTAACAAGATAATGCAAACATAATTTAGTATACGAATTTTACGAAATTCTATGATCGGCTAATCTGAGGATATCTATTACCTAGCCTAGCAGATGTATACGAGAAGCAGTTTTTAGTCATGGACTTCTTAATTTTAGGTATTTCATACTCACAATTGAAGCGGGTTCCACGGAAATGAATGCAATTTCTACAAGTCAGTTTTTTCAACAAATATGAAGGGTATCCGGGTTTTAAGTAGTTTGTGAATTAAACAAACTAAATGTATTTCTTCTCGGCTCGATATATTTAACCATTTTAAATCGTGAAGTTTATGACGAGATCTCTTTATTTAAGGTTATAAATAAATAAAATACAGGAATTCTGTACTTTTTGTAATTTATATTTTGTCAGAACATACAAGCGGGGTCTATAGACAAAATTACAGTAATTTAGATGACTCAAAATCAGTGCTTCAGAGAGTTTTTTTTATTTTAAAGCTTTTATAAATGTTGCGGAGATTAATATAAGCCTTTGGGCCAAATTTGGAAAGCTGCGTACGAAATCTGAGTTGATTATCAAAGATGATACCCAAGTTTTTACAGTCGTCAACAGCTGGTATTTTAACCCCATTTATAAATATATCCAAGTTTAGGGCGGCCCAATACTTAGCGGACCCAAAATATATTAATGCAGACTTATTCGGATTTAATTTCATGCCATGATCATTTGAATATTTAAAGAGCAATTCCAAGCATTTATTTAGTCTCTTTGTCGCTTCCACTGCAACAGACCGGGAAAAAGAAATATGTATTTGCATGTCATCAGCATACCTCTTACTATTGAACTCACTAAAGCAACCCGACATATCTGCTGTATGAAATAAAGAGGTCCTAATAAGGAGCCTAGAGGGACCTCCATGTCAACTTCTAATCTAATCTAATGTTGTCAATGGAAAGTAGCTGATATCTGTGATCCAGATTCTTACGAATCAATTGAATTGTATTAAATTTAAATCCATAGTATTTTAACTTGGTACAGAGCATAACATGATGAATGGTATGGTATGAAAAGCTTTACTATAATCTAATAAGACCAAAGTCGATGTTTCCCCTTTATTTGCGGCTGAGAGAATATCAGCCAAAACTTTGAGCAAAGTCGTAGCCGTACTGTACCCTTTGAGAAATCCTGACTGTAATTTAGGTAAAAGGTTGTTATTCAGTTTTTCAAATACTTTAGAAAGCACTGGCAACAGACTAATAGGTCGATCTGCGACGTTGTTAGGCTTGCTCACTTTTGGTAACGATATAACCTCTGCTATCTTCCACTGTAAAAATACAGCTTTCAATACAAACATTAAAAAGTTGAGTAAGAATAAGCAGTATAGTTGGGCAGCAAAGTTTTAGCATTTCTCGTGTGATTCCATCCATACCGTGTGCATTGGATCTCAATCCCTCCATTGCTCAGACAACTCCCTCCTCGTTTACCGGCTCAAGTTCAAATCTGACATACTGAATCAACAAAATATTGATTAGTGAGCTCAGGATTCCTCAGATATTGCTATATATTACTAAAGTGTGTTAGGTAGGTTTAAAGAATAAATTTTTTACATCATAAACAAATTAATATTGAGCATAGTGTTGTAGAAGGCGAAATGCAAAACATGTCATTTTAAGTGGGTCTACTGCAAAAACCGATAACTTAAAGGATATTTTTACAAACTAGCAAAATTAAGTATCCATAAATTGCCTTGCTTGCAGTTGTAAGTCGGGTTTGTCGCTAAGTTACAAACATATTGCTAAAGAATAAATTTTGTACATGAAAAACCATTAGGATAATTTTTATTTAATGTCTCTTGAGTGACATCCAAAAAAGGGTTTTTCCTATTCATTAATTCATTCTAGGTCCATTTTAGTTTGACTCGAGGAATTAAAACGCCATGCAACAAAAATAAGTTTAATACATCTGAAACGAACACCCAAAAATAAATACACAACAAAAGAATCAGTCGCTTTTTGATATTAGATCTTGATCGTCGATATGCTGGAATTAGAACTGGTCCGGAATATTTCCGTGGAATAGTGGTGAGCGTCGTAGACGGTGGGGAACAGTCTGAATCCCAAATTCTTACAGTATTCCGGATCGCATTTGGTAAGCATTTCGTACACGTGCTCTACAAATAACTGTCATGAGGTTCTTTAGCCCGTAACCGTCCTGAAACTTACCTTTACTGCCCGCTATGTAAACGGGAACGCTCAGCTTCATAAAGCTTTCGATAATACTTTTTAGCATCGTCACTCCCGAAGGATCGATGTAACTAACCGAAGAAAAGTCGAGTATCAGACACCTCAAGTCCGTGTTCACTTTGTGTTGCACCCTCTCGAGCTTGGTCGACAAGGACTTCTTCGACTTTTCTTCCGCCTGAAAAGACATCTGTCAAAATACCATCCCAGATTGTCCGGGTAAAATAAAGTTTAAACATAATTTCCTGCTTGACAGCTGGAGAAGGTAAACAAAATCTCTGGATTCATAATAATCGTAGTCCGGTCCGGACTTTAACTTTTCCTTTTGTTTTCTACGAAAATAGTCTGTCTAAATTGTAATAGTGAATTTGTTTGGAGACACTTAATATAAGAAAAAAACTTTTCTTGTTTGCTAAGGTTTAAATACGATTTCCTGCTTAACGCTATTGGCAGCTGGCTTGAGCTTTTGGTTCATAGAAAAATAGTCTGTCTAATAATTGATTATTCAAGTATTATTCAATTCAGTTATTCATTTTTCATGACAAACACCATGATATCATGATTGAATGAAGCTCAACGCAGGGCATTTCTTAAAAACCGTAGCAAACTATCATGAATTTTCATAAATCAAAAAGTTGTCGACAATTTTCTAAATCATCAAAAAATGAAAAACGTCGTGTTAGTATATTTCAGTTGACATAGCGAAGAAGTTGTCACGATTAAATATCAAAAATCGGACTCATAATGTACATATTGATTTTGCTTCATCTAGTTTATTACGGTGATTTTGTGCCAAAATTGGTGGTTCTTTAACTCCCAGTGCTCCAGTGTGTTTAGTAAGTTGTCAACGGAGTGTACCTTAAAATGGTTATCATCGCAAAGATTTAAAAAAGAGAAAATCTTTGGATTATATGTAAAGTAATTGATAATTGCTAGCAATTACAAATTGTTAACAAAATAAGGGTTTGTAAATTATTGGTCAGAAACTCATTATTTTATATTATTAGATAATAACTTATAAAGCAGTTTTCACCTTACATTTTTAAATATTATTAAGGAACACCCTGTATAATGTAGTTGCTGTTTAATGAACCAGTCCATAGTGCGTATTT
Source organism: Cylas formicarius (assembly GCF_029955315.1). Lineage (NCBI taxonomy): Eukaryota > Metazoa > Arthropoda > Insecta > Coleoptera > Brentidae > Cylas > Cylas formicarius. The sequence continues at coordinate 16,159,080 of NW_026844334.1, forward strand.
CTCTTCGATCTTTGATTGATCTCTTGAGTAGTATTAAAAAAATTGTCATAACGCCTTCTTTGAAATTGAGAGTACTTTGAGTGGCCAAAGGTCGTAGGAAAAAAGGGGTCCTCGATTACATATTCGATTCATTCTAGACGCATTCTAGTTTTTTTTTGCTCCCAATAAATATTATGTCCTAAAGATTTTTCTCGCCACTGATAACTTCGTCGCTACCAATCATTGTTGTCAAGAAAATCGAATAATAATACCACTTCTGGGGTCGCTAAACGAGAGGCCGTGAACAGTTTCCGATAGCCCGAACATTCGCTTTTAGCCATAGAAACGACAATCGAATTTGATTCGACAAGCTTCGTGAGAAATCAGAGGCGGTCTACAAATGGTTCAGTAGAGGCAATTCACAGTGCGAAATATAAATAACGATTTTTTAAAGACATATTTTCGAAGAGTTATTTTTTTATGGGTTTTTATGTTCGCCTAAAGTTCGTAATAGTATATTATGCAACAAGTGTGATTTATTTGGGACGAGCGGAGCGAGTGTTTAATAAACGAAAATATCCGATTGCTCCCAAACCCGTGCGGTAAGATCAAGGAAATGTCCGATGTATCTCGGATTCGTGAAAACGAAACTGACGTGGTAAAATGACGCTTCCCGCACGCTAGATCGGTGTATAACTAGGTATTTTACAGAAGGGAGTAGAAAATAGTATATTATGCAACAGCATTTGAGTCACAAGTTTATTTGGCGAGAGCGGAGCAAGTGTTTAATAAACGAGTGAGTTAAAAAGTTTACCGAACGTGTTGCATACTATACTTTTTCTACGACCGTTAGTTTTTGAATGCATTGTTGTAAAATAACACGAATACATTCGCTGACATGACCGTCCGATATGACAAAATGTCAAATTCAAGCCGAGCGGTAAAATCTCCGAAAACACCATACTGCTCCCAAACCCGTGCGGTAATATCCCGGAAATGTCCGAAGGGGCTCGGATCCGTGGGACAAGAAACTCATATGGTAAAGTGTAATTAGTTATTTTACAGAACGGATTAGAAAAAAATAATTTTGGTAATAAGTCAATGTAATAATGATTGTTCAACCGCGCATTGCATTTTGAAGAAGGTTAATATTGGCAAGCAATTTTTTATTTTTACTATTTGTTTTTGTTTTTAACATCCTCTGCATTCCAATGACTAAAAAATCCCCCAGTGTTATAATTCACAAATTATTTTAACAGCCTGTATAAATAGGTAAATGAGTAAATATTGTTAAATTTATTGAGAGGACTTGTTATTTGTTTGGTTCCATTCACGCACTCACTACTCACCCTGTCTAAATATTTAGCGAGTTTTGCCCTGTAGATGACCTCTTTCTGCGGATTGACCCCCACCAAGCGTATCAGATCCGCTTTAAAGATAGATTTGGTGGCGAAGTTAAGTCCACCCGAGTAATGGAAAATTTTCATCCCTTTAATTTCTTTTGCCTGAAACCGATTGGTTAATTTAATTGTTACGCGTTCAAATCAAATCCTCCTACCCCTTTATATCTGGTTATGTCCAAGTAGAAGTCTGTGTTGGGCACTTCGCCCAGAAGGCAGGTGTACGGCCTAAAGCTAAGCACGAAAATGGTAAATAGCGACATCGCTATGCCGATACCTAATCCGATGTCGATCCCGATGAAAACCACAGACAAAAACGTCGTAGCCCAAACCAAAGCGTCGATCCTGCTCAGTTTCCAAAACTTGAGAAAATCGAGGGTCTGCAGCAACATGCCCTTGAGCGCGACGACTATAACGCTTGCTAGCACGGCCTGCAAATTGGTGTGAAATTTAGGGTCGTTTTGGAACGTGATAGACTGTACCTTTGGAAGTAATTCGAAGAACGGGCCAATCCACAACAACACCGCCAGCAATATGGCGCAGGACACTATAGAGGCTATTTGAGACACGCCACCGACAACCTGCTGTATCAGAGACCTTGAAAGGGACGCGCATACCGGCATGCAGGAGAAGAATGAGCCTACTATGTTGCCTGCGCCCTGCGGAAGATTCCAATTAAATTATTTAATGTGACAAGTTATGAACGCACTCACCATCGCTAGTAACTCTTGGTTGGCGTCGACCTCGTAATCCAATTTCTGGGCAAAAATTAAAGCCATGGACAAATTGATCGTGTAGGAGACGATCGCTATGGTGATGCCGTCCACCACCATGCTCGACATTAACCCAAACGGCGGAAGGTGGGGTTCGGGTATGCTAGAAGTGGACAAAATTAGAGGGCCCCTGCTCAATTATCTGCTTAAACAGTTCTTACCCTACTGGTATGTCCCCAACAACCTTGATTCCGTACGAGTCGACCAAATAACAGTATTTTGAAACCACCGTGCCTACCACGACGGCTACCAACTCCATAGGAAACGGAATTGGTGACTTCTTGGCGACTATAGGCTTCAAATAATCGTTATTGATCACTGACGTAAAAATCGTTACAGCCGATATAATCAAAGCGGCCACGTTTACTGAGGAGATTCTCTCGAATACGGCTATCATCGTCTAAAATGCGGGATCACTTAAATCAGCGTTCTCAAATCAACCGGCAACGATATAACTCACGTAAATGTTAACGAAGTTGCCTTTAAACTTGGGTATACTTAGACCTAACAGATCTTTTATCTGAGAAACCAGCACATGAATCGCCGCGCCAGTAGTAAACCCGCTCACCAACGTTTCGGACAATAATGCGCTCACGATGCCCAATCTCAGAACGTACATAGCGATCTAGAAAAACATCTTTATTATTCGGAGTAAGGCTTTGATGAATTTGGTTTTACTTGGAATAGTGCCACTATAAACGTTACTGCCGTAGCTACTTGTACCGGACTATAGCCAGTGGGTTCACCAGTCATAGTCCCATTACTAATCTCGGGAGAGTTGGCGAAGTAGCTGGGATCGCTGTGCTCGATCACAGCTTTTCCCGTCATCAAACAGGCTACGGAAAATGTTCCTGAAATGGGGAAAACTATTAACAGCAGAACAATTTGAATAGCACTAAAATTATACCCAACGAGTTATGCCGAGACGTTCCGAAGAAGAAATACACCAATACAGGAAAAAAAGCCATATAAATGCCGACGATTGCGGGCACATTTCCCAACATGGCGTAGGCCATTCCTGTAATAAAGATGGCATTAGGGAGAGGATGGGTCGGCATTGTGAGAAACGACCTTGCGGTATGTGCATAATGGCCACTGTAAATCCGGCAATTATGTCTGGCGCGATATCTTTCTTCCAGTTGTATTTGAAAATCCACTCGAACACGGGAAAAACGCTTACTATAAATTTCTTCGGTCGAAAGTTTTCCGACCATTCTTTGGCTGCATCTGAAAAATTAATGGGAACTTTAGACGTGAAACTGAGAGGGAAGAAAAGACAAACGCAGTAATTTCAAAATTTGCCATTGTAGGATTTTCAGTCAGCGGTGCCAAGCGACATCCTTGGTCTCTTTATACAAGCAGCGAAAAATTGCCATTTTGTTCTATAAAGTCTGAGTAAGGTTTTTACATTTTGTGTTCTTTCAGGTACATTAAACAATCTCATTTTATTATTAACTCCTTTGAACTCCTACATCCTGAATAACTGCCCGGTTTCATAAAATCGATTTTGCACGCCGCTGGTTCAAACTACGAAAAAATTGAAAATTTTCGCTGCCTTCCATTCACAAACCTTACATAAACCCTGTATGTCGAGACATGAGCAAAGAAATGTCAAAGTTACAGCTAGTCAAAATGAAGCAACTTCTTGAGTGTTCAACTTCTTAGTACACAATCAGCTATTGACTTAGTAGTAGTAGTAGTAAGTATATAAAGTAGTTGTTATGTTTAAATCAAAAATTAAATAGATAACCGATCAAACACACAAAGACACACACACACACACACACACACACACAGAGTAAGTTGTAGTGTTGTTGTATATTCCGAGTGTCACCGACAGGATTGGCAGAGTATTGAAAAGACACGACATCAAAACAATCTTTAAGCCTACAAAGAAGATCCAGCAGACCATCAGGTCAGCGAAGGACAAGAGGGGCTCACTTTCAGCTGCAGGAGTCTACCGCATTCCGTGTTCATGCGGAAAGGTCTACATCGGGACTACCAAGAGATCAATGGGAACGAGACTTACGGAGCATAAAGCAAGCTGCAGGCTAGGACATACAGAGAAGTCTGCAGTAGCTGAACACGCACTGGGCAGCGGGGAACACAGGATACACTTTGAGAGCTGTTACTAGCATCGGTCAACGGCTATCGCAACAGACTAGTCAGGGAAGCCATTGAGATACAAAAACACCCACACAATTTCAACCGAAAGGAGGAGACCCTTAGACTCAACCAAATCTGGAACCCGATCCTTAGGAACGCCCGAGCAGTACCGATCGATATCCCGAGACCAACCGAAGCGGAACAAGCCCCGCCCACCACCAATCGGCATAAATACAACCTGCGCAGGAGAAATCGTCAGTCTACGTCCATCGGAGATGGAAGGACCTCTGAAGAAGCTCGCCACTCGTGCTAGCGAAACGTTAGGAAGTAATTCCAATCGACGACGGCCTTTAAACCCGAATGAAGACAATAGCTTATCAACGGGCCGCGAAAGCCTTAACCAATTTGTAGTGTTGTGTTACTCTTTTGTATTCATTCTTTTTAAATAATGTGAATTTAATTTAAACATATTAAGCAATTTTTGTTTTTATTTTTTTAGTCAAAAAACAGTGCATAGCACATTTTTTCCATTGATATACAATAGAACTTCGTCTGAGAGAAAAATTGCTATATTCCACAATCGTCAACAGAAGAGAGTAAAATTTAACTCAAAAAAGGAGAGAAATCTGGCCTTTTTCCACACAAGTGTACAAAAATAAATTACATCGTTGTTCGGCAACGCCCGATTAGCTCTTTTATAAAACACGCGACCTTCGCGCAGCGGAGGGCATGGAGAATCCTTTCTTTATGTGTTGAACTTTACCATTATTTTTCTTACTTTCTTACTATTTTGAGTTAAATTTTAATCAATTAGTGTTATAATTTTCATTAGATACAGTTATTTGTGTGTCATAGCAAGGACACACGTTCGCGCATAAGTTTTGTGTACAACTGTGACATTTTTTTCGAAAAGGCGGAACTGTGCGACTAAATTTCAATTTAAATATTTGCACTCGCAATACGTATATGTATTATGTTTGTTTATCGGAAGACGTTTTGCATTTACACTACTCTTAGATCCTGGAGATAAAATTTATGATAAAACGTCGTGTGCATACCTGACGTAAGTCTAGGATACGAGCGCAAAGCAAATATGTATATTTTGAAACCCCAAATTAAAGCAGTAAACTAGACTTCGCTACCAATAAGATTTAAGAAGCGCGTTGGACGAAAAATAAATATTGGATATCAATGAGCTAGTACATTTCCCAGATATTGGAAAGCTTTAGAGAATCCTCTTATATCACATTTTTTTATTATTTCCAAAACCAAGTAGTTGATTTATTTCAAAGAGTTGAAAACGTACTCACTAACTTAAACTGATTTGTTATTGAACATAATTAAGCCAAAATGTTAGTGCAATAATGCATGCCAGAATTGAAAAAACGAAAAAATATTATCGTTTTTTGAGATCTGTTTTTTTTAAAAGGAAACAAGTAATTATAAATAAATTACCTTTTCGGTACTTGATACCTCACTGAAAAGTAATGCAATAATTTCAGTGTCTAATAAACCTTTGTTTTTTTTTTTTCGCTAAACCCTATAAATCTAACCTAGAGCTGGTGGATAAATTCTCAAACTCCACGCATTGGGGCCTTTTAACGCTGATGAAAATCGTTAAAATTCGGTCAGTCCATAACTCATGCATAGATTACTCTGAGAATAGTAGATTTCGACAGAACACCTGTCTGCGATTGATCTTCGAGTATATATCGAAGGATCTAGTTGGGTTAATATAGAATAAACATGAACGACATGTGCAACCAATTTCTTTTTTCTTTCATCCTATAGCTCATTTAAACGTGCCTCTTTTACTTAAATAAAGTTCTATTTAATTTTTTAAACTTAAATTATTCTTATTCAACTTCATGACAATATGATGTTCTCCTGTGGTCGAAATCTTGGTCCTGGACTTTCTAAGCTTAAGGCACGTTTGTTGCATTTTTAGACACTTTCTTCTCTTTCTATAGGCGATATACGAAAACTAATGTTGATGTCCGAAGCTCAATTTTGATAAAACACTTAATAACAAAAAAAATGAACATGGTTATCTAGTACCGTTTCATGTTCATTTAAAAAAAAAATGCGTTTCAATGAAAACATTTCCAAAGCAACTTTTGACGCAAGAAGTGGGCAAAAAGCTATACACGAACTCCCTATGGGTCACAAGAAATAATAGCGTCAGAGGCCGTTAAAAGTACTTTTGCGTCAACATGAAAATTAAAGACACCGACAAGACTCGCAAAAACTAACGTTAGCTAAAAGTTAAGGGAAACACATACATGGCCAACAGTACTAGAAAAGTGTAATGGTGCAAGTGGACACTAGAAAAATGAAACTGAAACGTAGCACCTCCAACGAAAATCAGAATTTGGACACACCTTATTCTTCTGTATTATGGTAGTACTGTCCAAAGCCTACTTTTTCAAAGTTCAAACCAAGAAAGCTCGAGCAAAATATCAAATTCGTTATATTTTTGGAAAGACAACATTAAGTTCTTTTTAATTATGCAAAAATATATAGGAAATTGAATTTTCGGTTTATAAGTAGAAAATTAGTGGTAAAAATATTATGCTTAAGCTATCAAAGTCAATGTTTTCATAGAAACTCACTTTACATAACAAAAACATTACATCGATTTTTTTAAAATGCCCGTTTTAGAAAAACATCTAACTCTGGAACAAAAACAGACATCCATGTGCGGTTTTTACCATTATGTTTTTTTATGAAAATCGAACTCCAAATATCTATATTAGTTTTCGTTTATCTCCAACCTCCAACGAAAATCAGAATTTGGACACACCTTTTTCTTCTGTATTATGATAGTACTGTCCAAAGCCTACTTTTTCAAAGTTCAAACCAAGAAAGCTCGAGCAAAATATCAAATTCGTTATATTTTTGGAAAGACAACTTTAAGTTCTTTTTAATTATGCAAAAATATATAGGAAATTGAATTTTCGGTTGATAAGTAGAAAATTAGTGGTAAAAATATGCTTAAGCTATCAAAGTCAATGTTTTCATAGAAACTCACTTTACATAACAAAAACATTACATCGTTTTTTTTAAAATGCCCGTTTTGGGAAAACATCTAACTCTGGAACAAAAACAGACATCCATGTGCGGTTTTTACAATTATGTTTTTTTTATGAAAATCGAACTTCAAATATCTATATTAGTTTTCGTCTCTCCTTTAGCATAAGGAGTTTCGCTTTGAAAGTGTTCAATTTGGTCACCCTGCGTAGGTGCATTAACTAATTTTGAAGTCAATCATTTTGACTGACAATATTTTGAATAATTTTTGCCTTAGCTTTGATAATGAACTCACTCGCTTTTTTCGGTTTTTCGTAATAGAAATCTTCCCTCAGTTTCCTATGCTCATAGTACGGCCTGTCTATGCGTATGTGGCAGTCTTCTGCTTCCATGCTCCCGAGCCACCAAACGACAACACTACCTGGTCGCACACAAACAACTACGGTAATGTTAAAACCGTTATGTGCCTTTACAATTTAACTAAATCACAAAATGTTATTGTGATAACTTTTAGCGCGGCAGATGCGCATATCGTTTCGAACAGGTTCGAAACGAAATATGGGACCTGAAAAGATTAAATTTCCCAAACCAACCGCGAACGGGCACTCGCGGGACCGTATCGGCGCGGCTAGAAAAAAGTGCGCGGCTTTAATTAATTATGCTTTTATTGAATTGTAATTTATTAGGAGTCGTAAAATTGTGTCGACTGAGCGTAAAATGCTGTCGAATTATTTTTTAGTCGCGCTATTTGATTAAAAGGCATATGTTCTGAATCGTTATTACGGTTTAAGGTTTGCACAACCTTAACCCTGTTCACTCGGCCGCAGATTTGGCGTCAATATGAAATTATCGGTATAATTTCTAAGGTTGCAATCAAGTTGGAAAATATTTGTATTTAATTGCCTACAGGGTGTGCATAACTATTAGTGGTAAACATGGTAAAACTAATACACCTTAAGCGTCTCTGACATGTTTGTACAGGAGGGAATGATCTTCCGAAGAAGCGCCTTTTTTTTAATGCACATTTCCACACACATCTCGTTTTTTTTTCTGAAAATGTAATGGAGTCGGCGAGCATTTTGAAAATATGCCACAGCCAAACTGGCAATTGTCAAATTCACTGTGGAAACGTAGTGATGAAAGCGAAGTTTGACTTTAGAGAGTGTTGTGTTTTAGCCAAGCAAATGTGGTTAGTGTGAAATTATGTTATCGTTCGTTAAAAAAAGTAAACGAAAACGAACCTAAAAACTTTAGTCGCGAGTTCGTTTAATACGAGCGGAGCACAGTCGAGGGATTGTTTAATAAAAGAGTATCTGAAGAAGTTTATACACGTGTTGCATACTATACTTTTTCTACGACCATTAGTTTTTGGGTATGCTCTGATTTTAAAATTTACTGAAAAGCTGTGACTAAACAGACGGAAACACTCGAAGTAGCTCACGGAAATGCTCACGTATTAATAGTGAAACTTTGCCCTTTGTATACACGATCTTTGCTTCGAAAAAAAAAAGCAGAAAATACTCGATAATATATAGGCGCAGTGACGAGTAATTCAAGTAAAGATTGATATTTCAATAGATAAGGAAATTATAATATATGATTTTTGAGTACCTGGCTGGGTACTTTTGTTGAAATATGATAATGTCTTTGTACGTATTTCGGATGATTCTTATTGAAACGGTTATCATTTATTAAAGTACGGTCTGTTTACGCGTTTTTTAATTAAATTGGTGTTACCTATGTATTATACAGGGTTATTTACGTTTAGTTTCCTACTAAAAAATCTTTTTCGAAATTTCTAGGTGACAATCTATATATACTTTAGAAATTTGTTCTCATTCTCGTACAATATAAAATTTGTTAACCCATCTCCTACAATACTTATTTTGACGCACGAGAAGAAAAAAATATGAATACTGAAAAATGACTATTATCTTAGAAGCAAAAAGTTTTTCAGAAGGAAAAACTACGGAATTAAATAACCAACATATCTAAAATTATCAACTTGCCCTTTTGAATATGTTTTTTTAACAACAAAACTACGGGATTTTATGAGAAAAATTTAATTTAGAGTGAGATGGTAATAATGGGGATTGTATTCTTTTGTCTATGCACATTATACTAATAACAGATACGTACAAAAATGGCAGCTAGTTAGTCGACGTACTCTAACTATTTTATAATTAACATGAAAGCTTTAAGAAGTTATTACAAATATTTAATTGTATAGACATAAAAAAGATAAAGCATGTGTACTTTCAATTTAATCGTTTATCTTTCTTTAAACTAAGTGGTTGTGATATATATTGCCTATTTTTGACGGTGACAATATTTTTTATCACGCGGTAGCTATTCCAGGTTAGATCGAGGTATGGTCTGTTCATAGATATAAGAATAGAACCAATGCTTTTGAACGGATTATCCAAGGGTTGTCATAACATACAATGCAACAAGATTATTATTACTAATTAAGATAATTATTAATAATCCGTTCAAAAGCAATTGGTCACTTTCTTATATCTATGAACTGGCAATAACCGGATGACAAACACAATAAAAAGATCTAGAAACTATGGAATTTAAACACGTATTTTTACATTTTTACAGCGTGCTTTGATATTGACTCTTGATCCAGCTCTCCTAGCTCTGTGATAAGAATAAGTGAGTTGACAGAAGATTTATAAAATTGAAAAATGATTTTACGACCATCATTTATAACACAGTATTTTCTCAAAATATGCCCAGAACTCGTAAAATGTTTTGCGAAAACGAATGAAGTATGAGGAAATCGCTATTTGAAAAAATAATGTTACCTAATAGCTATCTATATGTTCTGACTATCCATGCTTGTTGCGATGAAATCGAATTTTTCGAAAGCATACGCGCTTGGCAACGAAACATATCTCGGCAACGGGAGGTCCTAGGGAACCACCATTGGTACAGAAATGACCAGCATGGATTTTTTTTTGTTTTTGTGTTCTCCGTTCTCTGTCGACGGTCCATAGGAACGCGAAAAATTTCCAAACAGTTTGAGCCAAAGTATTAAAATTTGACTTCTTTTAAATAGCCCAGGAGACACATTAGCCAATACAAAATAATCCCGATCAAATACCGGCGTCCATCTTTTTTTCTCGATTTTCGTATATCGTGTCCGAAAATTAAAGCTCTCGACTTAAAATTTGGCGCACCTTGGTCCCCTAACGGAACCTATTGAAACTGGGTGCGCGAAGAGGTCGGCGATTAATTAAAAAAAAATAAAAACCGCTTTTGCAATGGTAAATTTCTTGAATAACAAAATTCTTAAACGAGAAGACGCCCGAGATCCAAATCTAAAAATTATTGAGAATAAGGTTTTTTTTTAATGTACAGGGTGCTTCGGCAATTTGCAAATAAATAGAAAATGGGTGCTTCCTTTACAGATAATTGGATATAAATAGAAGACTATATATCAGCTGTCAGTTTATATTACACGGCCATACCGAGAATATGAACAGCTAAAATTTTTGTATTTGACTATTTCACATATTGTACAGTATAATAGTTGTCTTAACTTTACAGCTGTCGACTTCAGATTTGGCAGGGAAGTAGAAGCCCATACCCACCATTAAACTTTAAAAGTTAAGCGCAATCAACAGTCGCTAAGTATTTTTTAAAAATTTTAGAAATTTTTTTTGGGTTATTTTTGATTCTAGAAAAAAAATTCTCGAAAACTATTTAGCTGATCAGCAAAATTCTTCAACTGGAAAAAATTATTAGCCATAAATTAAAATTCGTGAAAAATATCGTCGAGGACTGCAACTTTTGTATTTACGGTTTTCGTATAACACATACGCTGCATCCATATGAAAATCAGGATTTCTCGAGCTCAATCTATATGCGATAACGTCATTAAGTATTACAGCATAGTGCATAGTTTCAGAAAAAAAATATTTTCTCGAAAACCATTTACTCTATTGAAAAAATACATATACCAGGAACAGTGGGAGAACCATGGCTTCCATTACTTTTACATCGGACATTTTTTAGATTATCTACAACTACAAGGTGTGTCCATTATGGGTACAAAAAAAGAAAGAGATTCTGAAAATTGCCGTTTTCGTAAGTAAATTATTAGCAATAAATGAAAAACTATAAAGCATGGGATAATTTAGTGCCGTAAATTGTGTCGAGAGAGACTTTAAGGTTTCGTTTATCATACAAGGTGCGCGAGATATTTGGAAATATTCAATATTGTAAATGGCTATTATTTGTACAAATTTTTATATTTACCAAAGGTTGCCGTAACTTTGAAGTTGAGCGAGACGTGATAAATACTTTATACAGGGTGCATCCACAATAAAATTACACAGATTTTGCGGAAAGTTACGGACCACAATAGACAAACACGACAAGAAACCGTGAAGCGTCTTTTAAATACGATATTTCGAAAGCAATCTTGTTTTATATTGCCTTTAGCTTTTTTTAAACAGTTTATGGGGGGCTTATGGATGCACTTTAATGGCACGGTATTTTCGTGATTGACCACAAAATAATAAACAATAAAACAGTACTAAAGTTTCATTTAATGCAAAATTACAGCCTTAAGTTATCACGCTTATTTTTTGTTTGTGTATGATTAATACATAATACTAAGGAAATGCTAAATTATTAATTAATTAAGTAACTAATTAAGAATATTTGATGCAATTTTTTTTTAATAAGGCTCTTATATTGAACAAAACTGATATCCCAAAGTAACATTTTGTCACCAGCATTTCCATTGACATTCGCCTACACATCTGCGTTAAACCACACATTAAAAAGGAATGGAGATTTACAACCATGTACCATGATAGGACCAGTTCTAATAATTCAGCCTAAATGTTTAAATTACATTTGCTAATAAATAATGTCTTCTTTAATAGATTCAAATAAAAACTTCACAACACCTCCTGCCATTTTACTACCATAGTGACCTTTCCAAAACATAGTATCTCGACCTTCATGACCAAAAACAATTTTAGCTATATCTGCCCTATAATCCCGGACTTCAATTTCCACCTAAAAAGAAACAGTTTCCATATTCAATGTTTAGCTAAATATTTTCTAACAATTTTTTGATTAGGACTGTACATATTTACCCATTCTTCTTTACCTTGCTCCAATGCATTCGTTCCCACTGTTGCGCTGATTCTCTTTTTGTTACATAAGTGTATGGCAAATTAGGAGGTTGTGCCTCATTATCATTTCTAAATGCATATGGTATACGTCTCTCCTCATGAAACTTGATTCGATCATATTCAGAACAACATCTGATTGAAAGCTGATATAAACAGCCACAATCATAACGTGCAGCCCACCACTCACTTACATAGAGTATGGGTTTATACTTAAATAGTATATAACGAAGCAGCCTTTTCTTCATCAATGAAATCTCCTAAAAATATAAATATTATCTGTTGAAAAGATAATAATGTTGGAAGCTCACTTGTATTTTAAAGCACAAATTATAAGATGTGGAGAAGCAACTTGTATGCCCATAGAATTCTGGAGTATCAAGTGGCAGAGGATCTGCATATTCAGGCAGGTCTTCTATCTTAAAATGGTGACCACCATTTTCTACAATTTGCCAATGATCAAATCGCTCTTGACCATTTCCATTTTTCAACAAATTTTTAAAATTGTCAGTGGCAAAATAACAATAAAAAACATACCACGGCAGATGAGCCGCTCTTCTGGGATACTCTCTCCTGTTATAGAACACCTGCCAAAATGACGTCGACTTTATGATGTTACACCACCACTTACACACCAGTGAGCAAGTAGACAATAGCTCATCAGCTTCAAGGAATGACAAAATGTGAGACACCACTTCTAATGGTACGTAAACGTCATTAAAACACAAACCGTTCAACAACCCTTCCACGGGGAATTGATCGTGGAATTTGAAATACTCCATGCTATTATCCTTCAAACCTAACCCACTTTTTATATTTTTTAACGATTTTGCCAAGAAATCCATGTAATTTTTTTATTTAGCACGATTTTATTGTGCAAATTCGTGTTCACTGTCAAATTCATGTCATAATATGGCTAGCGTAATTTACTTTAATGATTTTTGACATTTCGGTATTTATTAGGCGATGATTTTGACATATAGTAAGTACGTTATTGTGCAACAAGTGTTAAAAGAATTCTCGTACAACAGTACATGTTTTACACGATACTTTTTCTACAAAATAAAATGTGGTTTTAAAGATTTGTTTCTACTCCCGTCTGTAAAATATAGTGTCACTTTACTACGTGTTTTATTTTCCACGGATCCGAGCCACTTCGGACATTTCCGGGATTTTACTGCATGGGTTTGGGAGCAATCGGATGATTTCGGAGATATTTCCCACGCCTTCAATTTGACGTTTGTCAATTCTGATGGCCATGTCAGTGAATGTATTCGTGTTGTTTGGCGAAAATGTACCCAAAAACTAACGGTCGAAAAAAAGTATAGTATGCAACACGTTCGGTAAACTTTTTAAGCCAAATTAGCTGGTGAATCAAATGCCGTTTACCGCACTTGTTGCGTACTATTTTTATTCCCTTCATGTGCACGTCACTCGGTGATTATATTTCTGTTCATTTGCAAAAATGGTAATGTACTAACAGTAGTTTAGTACACTTTGTTAGACAATTTCATAGTTGTCATGAAAAAGTTTGTCATGTAGCTTACTTTATTTTTTTATTTTATTATTTATTTATTAAATTAAGTGAAGTAAGTCTTTTTAAGTTTAAGTACAAATATACTATTAATATATGACAAAATTATTTTTTTTTTGCTTCACCAACACTTTTTATATAGTTATAAGTTCGAATACAGCTATATCATAGGGATCTTTATACTTTAAAAGTTTTTTAAAAAATTAGTTGTTAAGTCACATGCACTACGTGTATTATCTAGATTTTTTGTTTAAACTGTCTGTACACCGTTTTATTGCAGCAACGATAGGAGCAATTTTTTTATGATTTGGCTCACATGTATGTCCCACTCAAGTTTATTCATTAAGATTAGTATTAAGTATAATTTTGTACTTCTTTCAGTTTAACATTGTTCAGGACCAAGTTTATATCAGTTTTGTTTATTTCTTTGTTTGATGATCATATATAGCGACTTATTTGTATGTATAGATAACTTATCCTCATTTGCACATTTTTCTAGTTCTTGTGTCTTTGTAACTGACAGAACTAATACTGTGTCGTCAGCGAAAACTAAATATCTTGCTGTTAGTCACAAGTATTGAAGGTTTTGTATATACAGTATATGCTGAAGAGGTCAAAGGACTGACCCTTGAGAACACTTACAGTAAGTGACCTTTTTTTACTTTTGGATTTGTTTATTTGTATGTAGTATTTGCGATCTTTGGAGTATGTTTGTAGAAGTTTTCGTGTAACACCTCTGAAGCCCATTTTTTGAAATTTATGAAGCATTATGTCAATGTCGACTGTGTTGAATGCTTTTTGCAAATCGATGAATATTGTTAACATATACTTATTTTTGTTAAGTTGTCCTGATCTATGCTCTAATAAGTCTGCTGAGGCGCCTAAAGTACTGCTGTTTTTTGGAAACCATATTAATATGGGTATTGTTTTTCTATAAATGTTACTAACATTATTTAAGTTACTTTTGAAAATATATTTAGGACATTAACTGGCCTATAATTGCTGAGGTCATTTGGCGAGTCTTTTTTATGGTGTCATTTTTGCTTTCTTTAGTTCTTCAGGAAACAGTCCAGTTTCTACGATTTGTTAAGAATGTTCAATTTTTTCTCCAATGACATCAAAAACTAGTGTCAAATCGTTCTTTACTTCTTTAGGGTTTCCTAAATTTCTATTAAGTCTGTCAGCGCAAGGTAGATTAAATCCTTACATTCTTCTTCTCTTAACCGTTGAATTATATGGGGATTAATTTTTGAAGCAAAGTTTTTTCCAATTTCTGAGAAGTTTGTGTAGAACTATTTCAGTTTGAATGTTTTTCAGCAACTTCCATCTTTTTCAGAGGATGTTTCTTTTTTTATAAATTTGGCATTTACCTAGTTGTGTATTTTTTCTTAGGCTCACTTGTTTTCCTAATTTACTAAATATTGTTACTTACCAATTCACCCAATGTTTGATAAAATTGGAATCAAGAAATCAAGTCATTTGAACCTTTTCAGAATATTGCTCAAATCTACCAAACGAATGAAACAGAACACCAGAAAAACACATGTTTTATTTGATAGAAATCATCACCAGGAATCAAAAGTGAATGTCGTACCCAACAGTAAATATATACTGGAATATGATTTTGAATCACTTCTATTTAACTAGACGATTACTACAAATTGCAATACTTGTGAAATTTACAGTCACAAATTATAATTCCTATACATCCAAATTACTTAAATATTTAAAAGTAATAAAATAATCATTAGTTTATTAGTTAAATATCCAAAAACCTATAACTAGATTCACTTGACTTGGGCAGCTTCTGTCGTTGGAGCACCTCCCTCTGTCTTTACCATTTTGCCTGTATCACCTAAAAGAGAACTTAGCATCGAAGTTTATAACAAGTTTGAGGCACTTACTCTCAGATCCTTCTTGTTCCCCACCTGAACGACGTCGTTTGCGGGCTGACCTGTCCCGGCGGAAGCCTTTCTGCGGCGCGGGCAAAGGATCCATACCAAGAACCTTTAAAATGTGAGATAACAATCTGATTAATGATTAATGTACACTGAAGAAAATGTCACAAATATTGACAACAACGAAAAAGAAAGAGTCACCTGGGCCAAAAAATCCTTAAAGGAGATATCCAAACGTAAGAAATAAAAAGAAGGCAAACACTAGCTTGGGCAGCCTTCAACAAACAAATTCAACTACAACTAAAAACTGAAGTTTGTGACGTATCGATCTTGCCAATACTTACATAAGCAGCACAAACATGGACCATCACAAAGAAGAACATGAACATTCTAAGAGTCACACCACATGCAATGGAAAGAGCAATGCTGGGACTATCTATCTTAAAGATAAGACAACAATTACATGGATAAGACAAAGAACAAGGGTAACCGAAGTAGTGCACAAAGCCCTAAGACTGAAATGGGAATACTCAGAACATGTTGCCACGTGAGAAACTAACAAATGGCAAAAATCAGTTCCGGCTGGAGACATGTGAATTTTGAACACCTGGGGGAAGACCACCAATGAGATGGATAGATGATTTAAAACCAATCGCCGGCCGAAACTGGATACAAACATGTAAAAAGGTAAAAGTGGCTTTACAAAACGCTAAAAAAGAAGAAGGTTAAATCCAAGTCACCTTGAAAATTTGTCTAAACGCAATCAATCTAAGGGCATACTGCGCGGAACATGTCAAATCTTCTCTCTGTTGCGCGGTGAGGGCGGCAGCAGCGTCGGGACTATCTTTCTCACAGGGATCGCCCAATCCGGGACCTCCGGGCAAGAGCAATCCGCTGGCCACAGCCTCCATTACGCGACGAAGTGCATCGCCAGGCGACAATTGTACCTGGCCCGGTACTGACGAGATTACTTTTTCTGCTAGCAATTCCATGGCCTGAAAAAAGGAACCAGTAAAATACACCAACAATAAAGGGAATCCTCAACGATGCACTAACCCATGCACTCAGAGGAGACCAAGTCGGAACACGCTGGCAGAGGTCCCTCAAGATTCGGATAATGATGACACACGAGTGCAGTCCTAAAGCTCTAGCCTAAAAGTTCATTGAAGTTTACACATTACTCAACCATTCAATGATTGCACCAAACATTGTTAACAAAGTTTCCACAATAGGGCAAACAAATGAGACACCGTGCAATGGATGGTATCAAAAGGTTGTAATGTTTGGAGGATTCAACGCTCATATATTTCTAAAACCCTCTTTTCAGGTAATATATTTTGTTAATTTCAAATTAATCAACTATATACATGGTTTTAATGAGTTTCATATTAGGTAAACAAAATTTTTCTTTCACTACCACTTATTGGTTAAAATTTTTTTTTACTAGAACTCAGTAGGTCAGATGGAGGACCATCTACTAACAAACAACCTTTTGATAAAACCGCGACATTACGATCTTTTGAAATTAATGCGTGGAAACTTGTACAGTTTAAAATCTATATTCTGATGATTGTGATGTGAAATTTTTCTTTTTCTTTTAAAAACGAAAAACTGCAGAAAAAATTTAATTAACGAAATAAACAAATTCTAAACAAAACGCGACCGAGCAAAATTAACAAAGGGAATAGAAGCAACTAATTACAACTGCATTTTCAGCTTTAGAAGGTAACAAAAACCAAGAGTAAGGGAAGTGCATTCAGCTTCGATTCCCATTAAGATACCACAAAAAACCCACATCAACAAATCAATCTTTTCATGGGTACAGGTATGATAGAGTCTTTTCCCGGTAATAAAATTTTGTTGAATTATCATTCTTTAGTCGGCAACAATATAACAATTTCTCAAAGGTGTGAGAGTGGAAAACACAAACCTGGAACCATTTGGTATGTCTGAGCGCTGCCAGCGCCTGGAGACACTTGCCCCTGGATAGCACATCCCGGTCCGACCCGCCGCTCGCAGCTTCTAAGACATGAAAAAAAAGGGTGTTTGACCATCATGCCCGGAACGTGGCTTCCTTTTTTTAAAACTACAATAGATAACCTATTAACACAAAAAGGAAGCGGCGCTATAGCGGACGAGACGGATGGTCAAAAATCCTTATCCCACACCACCGTAGCCTTTGGACGTCTAAAAATATGTCACCTCATAGAGGCACAGTACTTGTAGATAAGTATTGGACTGCTACTACTATAAAAGTAAACAAACCGGATGGCGAGCGCGCCCGACACGCCACCCTTAAAGGAAGGGGGGGGGGGGTCGGCCGCGGAATCGCTAACCGCCCGTTCGCTTTTCACCGCACAAACTAAACAATAACTTTAAACAACAATTATTGTTCCGTCTGCTGTAGTTTTCTTCGATTATTGCGACATATCTCTTCGGCCTAGAAGAAAAGTCCAATATTTATAAGTGATTCAAGGTTTAAGCTGTCTATCTGTTCTGAAAAACAAGTTACAATTACATGAATATATGAACAGTAAAATACATTACGCAACATAAGTATACAAATATTTTTCTATTATATTGTATTGCAGCGTCGACAGGCTAAAAATTAGGATTACTTTGTTAAACAAGCGCAAACTAGTTCTAGAAATGTATCCCTGTATATCAAATGTATACAAGTTACAAAGTCGCTCTGAGATTAGAGCCGAAACAAGAAATTAACATCAAATAATTACAGTTCCTTTTCTATGAAGGTTAAAACGCAGGAAAAGGATAAAAGCAAATAAACATAAGGAGAAGGCAAAACAAAAAATACCCAATGAAATGGAAGAAGTGTACCTTCAGGTAAAATACTAAGCAACAAGGAATAGAAAGGAATATTATAAAAACATTGCAAATCATATGTAAGAATGCATGTTATTTATACACTGTTGCTTGGCTGAGAGGAATCAAGGAAGCCCAAATCTCCATCACAATAAATAATAATCGCTCTACATAGCAACCGACTAAAATATAGTCGTACGTTTAAAAGTAAAAGCAGTAGAATGTTGATTTAATGTGCAGACCTGTGATCCTAAATACAAAAACTAATACTAATGCGGCCAAACATAAATTAAAGGAACTGTCTCACATTTGAATTTAAAAACCAGTGGTATGAAGGTACATAGCCTTTAAGAATTCACTAGAAATGGACACTCTTAGTTCCTAATTTTAAGTCTGGTTGTATGTCAACACATTACTTCAAATATACAAAATATTAGAACATGTTTTGCTAAAATTTCTCAGCTTTGTTCACTCAATAACCAAGTCAATTTGTAAAATACCATGCAGATTACAACTAGAAAAAGACTAGACTTTCTAGAATTAAAAAAAAACATTGTTTCATGTCATTGAAAACTGCACATATCACTTTAAAAATTAGACCCCAAATTTTATCATGTATCATCTAGGGGGATGTCCTCCCTATCAGACGTTCACAATACATCGATATACAGGGACCCGCATATACTGCTAATTAACGCACATTAACCCACCCCAATTTAACTTCACTTTGAAAATTATTATAAAAAAAACTACTGTCTTCAACCAGCTTAAACCCTGCGGTACTGCCCGGCACTTTCAGTTTCATCCATTGTTAATAAGTTATCCTTTACCGACCCCACTAACCTTGTTCCCTCATTACGGGGCTGGTGAGCTGTACCAGCACAGTCAATCCATCGGCGTGAACGCTCAAGCCGGCCTCTGCTGCGTTCAGGGTTACCTGATAATTCGATTCGGGGGCCACCTGCTTCAGAGAAGGCGGCAGCAGCTCAATAACCTTCCTTAGCAGGGTCAAAGTGGGTTTGTCGGCACACAACACCACTAGTTCGACTTGACAGTCGCCGCGAAGCAACAGGCCTTTCGCCAAATGCCCAACCCGCATTACTCCCTTAAGTATACGGTTCGCGTCTTTGTCTTGTTGAAAGGAGAACCTGAAAAGAGGCAACTTCCTCGTCAACTTCAGCAGATTTAGCAGATCACTAAAGCATCTCCCAAAAGGAGCAATTCATAAAACCTAAAAGGATTCAGACTGAAATAAACTTTGCCGCGGACTAAGAAACATAAAATACCACCCTTTAAATCAACTGTACATCATTATTAACAAATTCTAATGAGAGTAGTTCACACCAACTACTTGTAAGTAATTTTAAGTTATTTGCGCACAGAAAAAAACTAACAGCATGCATTTACTGTACAGAAAATTGGGCTACAGATTTATCTATCAAGATAATATCGATAAATCTGCGAAAAAATCCGATTTTGTTGTTTGCCTGTTGATGAATGGTCTGTTATCACACGAACAGATCAACCAGTATCAGGCAGATATCCATTGGTCTCTACTTGGAATAACTTACAGCTGATTATCTCTGCCATCTTCTTTCTGCTGCTGCTGATCACCAGGTTTGGAGGCGTCGGCGGTCCCACTCTGTTCTTCGGCCGACTTCTCATCTTTGGTTTTAGACACTTCAGCCAATTGATCAGAGACCTGTTTGAGTGCGCGTTCTGTATGTGAAACTATACGCTGTATAGCCTGCAGCTCCTCCTCTTTTGGGTATATCTCGCTGTGTTTGGCCATTACATGACGGTCGTCGCTAGATTCAGCACGACGTACCGGACCACCTTGGAAAAACTGAAATGAAAAAAGAATTATGAAAACCGAATTACAGCAGGAAAAAGGACTTACGGGAGGTGCGCCGCCTGGGAAAGGCCTGCCTCTTGGAAAGGGCATGTTTCCACGGCCCATCATTTCCATGTACTCCTCATAGCGCCTGCGGTCTTCCCAGTACATTGACTCTTCCTCATCCATGTTAAAGTGGCGACGGGCCCAAAATTCCTCACGCATGGCCTGTCATAAAAACGATTAATTGCAGTTTTTGTAATTAAGAATTAAGCTCGCGCTAACTAGAACTATTTTAAGAAAGAAATAAATGTGTGAATTAGCAAAACCCCAAAGTTTAACAACTCTAAACCTTCAGGGGTGAAGAACTCAAATTATGTAATGACAACCCTAAAATCTTGATAAACGAGCATTGTTTAACAAAAGGAACTGTTGTCATTTAAGCATTCAATCCGTCGGTTGTATTTGATTAAAGTGGCAATGAACTCACCGCTCTTCTCATCTTCTCCTCCTGAATCTTTCTTTGCCTCAGAGATGGCTTTACATCCACAATCAAGTCTGGATTGACCTTCTTCTTATATTGCAACCTGTGCCTGCGACCCTTCATGTGCATTTCTTTTGCATTAGGGTCATTAAATCGACACTCGCATAATTTACAATTAAAACTGATAACCTAAAAAAAAGTTTTATAAATCAGAGTTAAAATGAGCCAAAACCGCGTCATACTTTGCCATCCTCACTCTTAATTTCCTCAATATAATCCTGACCAACAGGCTGAATATCAGGCTCAGGCACTTCATCCTGTTCTTCTTCTTTGATAGCATCGCCATTACCCTGAGTTTGGGCAGCTGGAACACCCAAACCACCCGATTGAACAAAGTTGATTTTAGGCGCCGAAGCGACAGACTTACGTCCACCTCCGATGACTTCGGGTTCTTGAGGCGGTATTGGTTTGCCCAATTTTGTATGTAACAAAACAACCTAATAAACAAATGACTTACAAAATTATGAAACACCGGTAAAAACGGTTTACTTTTTGGTGCTTGGCGCCGCGGATATGAGCTGCGTAAGCGTCGTTTCCAGTACAGGTAACATCACACAACTGACAACGCAGTGAATTGCCAGACCTGTTTTGACTGGTGACCGCTACAGAGGCGGCCATTTTAGTGGCCGCCTCTCTTTTCTTGTGCTTCTGGCCTTCTAAATGCTCGCGGTAGGTTTGGGGACCCGCGCAACTGTTTCAATCAAATTTTTACTTTTTATTTTCAGAAAAAATAGACAGACGGGCAGTATACAAAGGGGTGACAAATTGGTAGCTTGGTCCAAATGTTTTAATTGACGTCATGCGGACAAAATTTTATTAATAAATTAATTTGTCTCTATCTATAATTTTATTGGTAAAACCTACGCTGCCCATTTTACGTTGGCAATAAAAATTACTATTGATCCTGGTCACTTTCAATATAAGTAAAATTTCACTATAGTCTGTCTCAATCTTCATTCTGCTGGTTTTTGCCCGCCATTAAGTGCTGACGGCAATAAAACTCGGGTCCGATAGGTACTAAAGGACAGAACATAGGATGGACTCTCAAAAGTTTTAGTAATAATTTTTTTTTATTTGAGTTTATACAATAAATACAAAGTTACATAATTATATTTTTATTCATTATTATGTCTAAATCTAATTCTGTTTCACAGAATCGTCATTATAATAGGATTTATGTTGTTTTGTATCGAAATGTAAGAGTACTCGATTTTTATAATATGCTCTACTGAATTTTTCCAGCTCTCACTTGGTATGTTATTAATTACATTTTTTATCAAATTTATAACACTGGGACTTAAAGTAGAAGTAACATTTTCTGCTCTGACCTTCAATGTTATGATATGGAGGAAGATGTAAAACAGTATGCCCAGCCTGTTCATCCAAATTATCCCATGCATACTGCTTTTTAATTGCATATGAATTTAGAACTTTCAAAAGTTACGCTTTTTTGTAACTGAATTCAAACTAAATATCATTTTCTAACAAATATTCCCGAATTTCAGTTTTAGAACTTGATGAGGCTGATGCTTTGCTAGCAGACGGCTACAGTAGCTTTGTTTATCCATCACAATAATACTGTTATTGAGAATATTTATTTAAAAGATAAGTTTTGAAACCAATTTTCAAAAAGTTTGGGATTTGAATCCCCATGATAATCCAAGCTATAAACTTTAATATTCTTTGAAGCAAACAGTTTGTGACAAATCCGTCTTCTGACCGAGCATGCATTATGGTGATGCGTTCTCCTTTGTTTAAATGTGCTTTCGTCTGACAGTTTTGGGTTTAATCATCCCATCCTTTAGATACAGTGTTGTGTATATCGAACCATGTTTCATCAAGGTAAATTATGGATCTTTTGTCGAATCTATATCTTTTCATTTCAAGTGCGTAAACTGTGTGATTTCATTACTACTTGCCTTTTGTTTATTTTGCGGTAGTTAAATCCCATTTTACAAACAACTCCTTTTTGGCTTTACCAAATAACAACAGGTGATAACATAGTTCTTTTATTCGTGAGGGTCCAACACAATGAATATTAAGACTGACTATACCATACCATACCATCTTAATTTTAAAAATTAGTATTTTCAAAACCATTGGACATTTTTCAATCACAGTTAATACCTACAGCGAATACATAATGCACAGTTTTTGTTATTAGCATTAACTGGTTCATATCTGGAAAAATTGGTAGCTCTAACAAAAATTCTTTAAATATCTCCTAAGTGAAGGTTGTTTAAATTATCGGACACTACAGAACGCGCTTACCTTATTTTGCAAACGTCGCAGTAATGCAATTGCTGAGGCTTGGGAGGTGCCTTGGCACGCATGTTTTTCGCCCCCAGACCGCCTTTCTTGTAACCCTGCCAGCCGCCGCCCCCGCCTGGCTTTTGCTGGGCGGCAGCCGCGGCCGCTACCGCAGCGGTTTGCTGCTGTTGCTGCTGCGCGACGTACATTGTTGCGGCCGAATATAGGGCCGCGTCGTATCCTGAATACGTGGTGCTCGAGTTAGCTTCTACAATAATTAAGGAGTAACGCTCGACAACATACACCAAATGGGAGTATAAAGTTTCATTCAGAATTCTAGAGTTTCCATTATACTTCTACATTCTAAAAAGAACTTATTAAATAAATCAATAAGTAAACTCAATCTAGCAGGTAAACAAAGTTTATTTTGATGGCGAAGTTTGATAGAAACCTTTTTTAACATTTTTATATTTCAAAAGTATATACTGAGAATCAGAAAACTATTTATTTAGGCAGTTTTGTTACTCGACTAAGACAAGTAGAGTTTTCAATGTTAGAAAACTAGCAACATATATGAAATGCTACGAGAATTTTTCACACTATGCGGACCCGATATGCGGCATTTTATCGGGTCGCAACTCAGAGCGATGGCTGGTTAAATACCGCCGATTGGTTCCGACGATATTATGTACATTTTTCGATGTATGGCTGCTTGTTACGAGATTTATCGGCAAATAAAATTTCAATATTGCAATATTTTCAATTTACTCTCCTTATTGAATTGTTGTTTCAGTTAAGCTGTAAACAAGCCAACACGATGATTGATGAAACGTCAGCAAATTCAATTTGTCAACAACTGACAAAGAACGAATCCAGAATATTTGTAAATTATATTAATTAAATTTAATTTAATCAACTTAAAAACTTGAGTATACCAAATAATACAAACAGATATATCAAATTTAATTTTAGAAACAGTAATTGGTAGTCCTACAGACTATTTAATCAATTACCCACTTTATTACCTTAGCTTACTGAGTTATTATTTTAGAGAAATTATGATTTTCATACATATTCATATTTTTTTTATATATAAACGCTACTTAGTATCTGACATTTAAAAATTGGAAACTTACGCTTCGCCTGGGTAGTAGGTTGCGCTGCTATTGTAGTTTGCACAGCTGGCTGGGCGTAAGTGGCCTGGTAACCTGTAGCGTTGGGTTGATAGGCAGCCGTGTACTGAGGTGGCTTTGCTGCTGCTGTCTAAAACATGAACACAAAAAAAATCTGGATTATTTGGTTAATGAATGATAATATGAAGTTATATATATTTTGATGGCAGATTGGTATTTAACACAGATAATGAAATGTATGGATCTATCATTTGAAGCGTCTCATAGACAGGCACATTCAAAGTCAAAGGATACGTCCTTCTTATTTTGCAAGGTGTCTGAACATAACCCTGTATAGGAAACTGAGTCATGTAATTCTCCTTGCCAATCACTCCGTCAACTGCAATATCATTTTAAGCAATATTTAATTGTAAGGGTTAATTCACATTTTACATAGGCCCATTTCTATTATACAGAGTGTTAATTAAACACTTGTACAAACTATAAAGGCTGAATTTTTGACTAATTTTAGGATAAAAAATTCATATAAACAGGTTCCTCAGATACAATAGCAATGGCAATTAGACCAAACTCGAGATAATTGCTGAAGATAAACTGAAATATTAACTTAATTTTTTCTTTAATGATTGAGAGTGCCATAGATGCTGTTGTTCCTGAATTTAATAAACAACAACTTTTTTCACTAGGCGGGCCTATTCTGTATTCAATTTTACATACAAAAGGTACTCTCAGTATTTGTACACTGTCAGTATTTGTGGTTTCACATCAATTTCTGAAAGATAACTACGCTAAGAGTAACAACAGATCCCAGACTGGAATCCTTTAGATGATTTTCTGTGGGGTCACTTAAAATCGCTAACTAACAAAATTAATTATCAATCAGATGCTAGGTATATTCGAAAGAATTCGTCAATCAATGTTAAGGCAAATGAATGCATATTTTGAGTAGGATGTGATTACTTGTAGCAGTTATATATGTTATTAACTATTTTAGTCTTACTCTTGTAAATGAACTAAGTTTGTTACCCGATGAATCAATAAAAGATAAATTTTTTCGCTTATTTTTCAAAAATTCAGAAATGATCAAACATCAAAATTTTTATCCAAAGGTTATAGAAAAAACTAAATTAATATTTCAGTTTCTCGTCATCATTCCCTATACTTGCCACGTTACTGAACAAAAATATAATCAAAAAAACCAAATAAAATAGTTTTTTTGGATGCCCTGTATCTAAAGAATCAAGCAGAATCAAGTACTTAATTAACACCCTGTATAATGAACCTTAATGTATTGTATCGCTGTCAGTATTAAACCTATCAAAATTATTATTTGCATAGCATTTTGACTATGTCCTGCATCTTATGCATTATTCCAAATCAAAGGTGTGCCCCACATGTCAATTAAAAGTCAATTGTTGAAATTTTTATCTTTCTACCACCAAAAAACCTTTTCTTTGTAATCATAAATAATTATTTAAGTTTACAACTATACTATTAACTAGTCCGTACTGTCTGTGATGGTCTGGATTAGAGAAATGCACGACCCTGAGGCATGAGAAATTTAAAACCTGCTCCTTGGGGTGATCTATTTTTTTTAGTTAGTTGTGTCCTATAAACTTATTTGGTAGTTACTGATCTGTATCTACTGAACAATCAAAAGCAGTTTAAGAACTTGTGAGGTTAATTCACCATAAAACGCCATTTTGGATGAACTGTGCATCTTGCACCAAGAAACAGGGAAATAAAAACTTACAGCAGCTTGAGCTTGTTGCCCAGCGGCCCTTTGTGTGGCGTAAGTAGCGGCGTAAGTGGCAGGCTTTGCAGCAGCCGCAGCCGTTTGATCGTAGCCCCCTGTGTAACCTGCAGCCGCGGTTTGCCCGTAACCGTATTCGTATGCCGGCGTTGCCCCAGTACCAACGGCAGCATAAGTTCCTTGAGTGGCCGCGGCCGCCTGATAGGCCGTGTCGTAGCCCGCTGCTGCCCTTTGAGTACCGTATGTGGCCGCTGCGGCTGTTGCCGGGGCTGCCGCTACTGCATATCCCGCCTGGCCGGCCTGGTATGCTGCCTGGGTTGCGGTCGCGCTAAAAACCGACGGGAAAAATGCCCCTATAAACTGCAGTTTGTGCAATTTCACTCCAACCAACGTTAATCGAATCGAACGCTATTAAAAACTACGCTTTTCGCGATACAAAATCGCCAAAAAGCTCAGCAGAACCGCGCAGCCTTAATGGAGGACGCGACGTATCGATCGCAATACACAAAATGCCGGCGCCTTGTATCAAGGACGCCGGTTAATCGGTGAAAACAAATTTGGCATGCCAACATTCACGACTGTGGCTTAACTTGTTAAATGCGCCCAAATACTAGAGCATTTTTTTATAAATCCAATAACACTCGATTTACGTACCTGTATTGGGTGCCTCCGTGTGTAAAACCAAAATAATTATTCGTAGCCATGTTATACACATACACAATCACTGACAACTTGCCTGCAAAGGGGCGCCTTCATTCGGCAAAACTCGCAAGTCTATATCCGGATGTGACGACATGGATACATTTGAAATTTACCGCCAAAATTAGAGTGGCAGGACAAGTCCTCAAGAATAACTCAATAACCCTAATTTCTATAGTAAATATGAAACTTCAAATTCTTCTTGAAAAAAAAGTAATCCAAAGGAACTTTGAGTAATTAAAATATTGGAAAAAAAATTATGATTGCTAGGTAGAGTTAAATAAAAAATTGAGGGCATAACATACAAAATAGCATTCATTTAATATTATTAATTAATAAGTCCAAAAAATGATATCAGGGAGGTAATTAATTATAAGTATCTATACTGCTCTTGAATTTACCAACCCATTTTTTTCTCAGACAATTTGAACCACATCTGAACGCATTAAGCCACACCTTTGACGCGTTTATCGGATGCACCTGGAGCAGTGAAAGTTTTATTACGTATATGAATTTATGAAGGCAATTTCGTACCATATTCAACCCAATTAAATTAACTATAATGTCTACTGCTTGCTGGTCCATCGTCACACAGGTGATTTTGTAAAACCAGCAATTATTTTTTTAACGCGCCAAAATTTTGTAAAAGTTTTTTTAATTCGGAAATGTAGTCTTGGAATTAATAACAAATTTTAGTAATTTTTTATGACTTTTTGAATGCTACTGACTACAAAAAATCGATAGAGTAAAGTAATAAGTAAGCCCAATATTCTTCTTCGTTAGGACGTCCTGCGTGCGCAATTTTCTCCCAAATGCTGCTGCTTATTTGGTGTGATATTCCAAGATTCATTTAGATATCTCCGAAAATTCTAGATGTTAGAGACACATCTTGTGTGGTGAATGAAAGTCTCATAGAATAAGTGAATAAGTGACTAATTACTTGGGATTAGGTCGCAACGGAAGGCCGGAATAACACAAAACAAACCTAATGTTTTTTTTATATTGGTTTAATAAACGCTTAATTAGTTATTATTAGATTTACTTTTAACAATTCCTTCCTTGTTATCCCTGTTATAACATGCCAGTGTTGTTTATTTCATCTTATTTGATTTCACTTTATTTGCGCGCATTTTGAATTTTATCCAAATTGATCGAGGTCAGGGATCAGCTTTCACCGTCTTTAAAATTCGGGCATAAATTTTCCCGTTATTTCAATATATTTTTTTTGTAAACCGAGAATAAAACCGCGTTTTGTTACGACATTTGGTGGAGAAGGTGAATTTGAAGAGGTGCGATTTTTCGTAATATCGAACACAAGCGCCAATAAGTAAATTAGGAATTCTGAGATGAAGATCCCATCGATCTTCGAATATCTATTAGGCAGGTATAGAAAGCGAGTTATTTGTTGAAGAAACAATTTACATCCGCGCTGAGCAACAATTTTTGCTGTAATCGTGATAGTGAAATGCGTCAGTGACTAGGAACTTGGGTACCATATTGAATATTGGAATACAATTGGCAACCAATTTTTTTTCGTAAAAACCATTGCTGACATTATGATTACGCTATTAAAAGGTTAAACCAGTATATAGATATGTGGTATATGTGGTAAAAAGTCTGGAATAGTTCGAGTTATCATAGAAAAATGGTATATTATTTAAAAATTCTTTGCTAAGATTTTGGAAGCAATAGTAATTACTCTATTTGTAATATAAATTCTTTTATTGGCCAAAAACGATTTTCCAATTGTTTTTACATATCCTTAGAAAGAAAGTGTTATGCTACTTTGTGGAAACGGTTTGAAACAATAGTCAAACACTTAGAGATGACTACAAAAAATAAAACATTAAACTTGGTTTCTCTGTAGTAGATAAATAGGAACTTTGCCAATATCATTTTGAGAAGTTTCCCACACTAGGTATTCTCAGCGGTTCCCTTCCACAAATTAGCAGACGGCATCCTACAAAAAAGTATGATCACACGATAGCCGACCAATTCCAAACATAAACTAGCATAGTGTACTAAGTAGGACGCAAAATTTTTAACTTTGGCGATTATCAAATGATTGAAAAAAATACATAAGAACGAAAATCTCCGCCGCTGATTGCCCGAAAAGTGTTATGTTATACCAGTGTCCGGAAGAGTCTTCTCGATGAGATCGTGTTGACCCACATGGGGCGATTATTCCTTTCTCTTCTCCGGCCTCCGTGCGAATCCATCGTTGACCGATGAAATAGAAATCTGATGAAATATTCGGACATTCATTCAAATGAAATTGAAGGGGGATTCTGAAATAAGAAGATATTTGAGTCAACTGACGAAGAAAACAAAAACATCTTATCCGTTGCTTATCTTTATTTTTTGGTCAGGTTTGAACTTTTTATAATTTTTATTTGTTGTTGAGGGTTGGAACTGGCCAATTGACCGTCAATTAACCACTTCTTAATTGACTAGTCAAATTCGATTAAAATGTTTGAAATAACAAATGTAGAGTGTTATCTATCATTATTTAATAGTAATATGTAAAATTGTTTTAAAAAATGCTTTTCTACTCTCTACTCTAAAATAGTCACTCTATCACTCATGGTCTCAACCACTTCGGACATTTCCAGTAATTTAATAACAGGTTTTTAACGATCGGATGTTTACGGTAGATTTAGTCAAGTCGGTCACTTGTGACTCAAGTGGCGTGTATCAAACTTGCTGTTATATGTATATATTACTATTTTAATATAGCAAAAATTTATTTGTGGTTTACACTCTCAATAACATCAAATACTGAATGCGTTTTTGCTATGTAGATATAAGTCTATCTAATCATTGGCCAAGGTCTACTCAAATATAGGTGATTCGTTAAAAATACCCTATCAATGCACTCTGTAGATGACGAAAAATTAGAATTTTAACAAATACGAAAGTAGATTTTGTAGTATTTGTAGTATTAACTTGCATTTTGGGTCAACCTGAACTCTAAAAACTACTTTGATTCCTATTCGTCTACGCCGCCTATCTTTCTAAAATGTTGCTAATTCCTTATCCGTAGTTTTCTTGAATAAAACTGAGAAAAATAATGTGTTACAAATACGCAATTTAAATCCTGCAGACAAATGCTAGGTGGAAAAATTAAATTAAAATAAAAAAAAAAGCATTTTTGACGAATTTGCATTGTTTAATAACGGGAGTTCCTTAACATAGAAAAAACAATAGAAAAATTTCCAAGTCTTTTCAAGTTTTCTTAATCAAGAAAATTATTTCTGAAAACAAATGAAGTTAGGCACTCTGACGAAATTACGCCCGACTTATTTTACCCATTTTTCGTTTTCTATAATACTAAATTAGATACTCAATATACATTATACACACGGTACACATTCTATGCTTACTAAGGTACTGATGAGTGGTAGATACAGCGACAAAGCAAAGTTAAGCATAGAGCTAAAGTGACTAATTCATAACGCCATTTGGTAAATGACATATTTATTAAAATATGAGTTAGATTCATTGTTTAGAATATTACGAGCCATCTCGAGCAACAATTTTTGAAATATATCGGAAACTAGGTAAGCAAGCAAAGAGCGACAGATCTTCAGTCGCGAGATCATCGGCTCCATGAAATAGGTAGATACACCTACCTATTTACGCCGACTTAATCATACCATTAAGGTGATAAAATTGCAGTAATTTAAATTTGTAAGTATATCGCCTTGAGAAATGATGAAACAATTTCGTTCCATTCCAAAACGACGTTTTGCGCAATACTCATCTTGGCAAAACGCGAAACATTCGCCTGAGAATCGTTCATCGACAATGAGGAAAGATAATTAGTCGTTTTTGTGTCTGAGTTTCGCCACTTGCTGTGAAATTCGGAACGCTTTTTGTTCGTCTGTGAGACAAAATCCATCGGTTGCTTTTAAAATCCACCTCGTCGGTTTAGCGTCAGGTTAAGGCAACGTTGCTATTATTAACGTCGATTTGCTAATTTTGGCGGTCAGGGTCATGTGTGCAAAGCAAAAAACAAATGTCTTAAACTTGCGAAAAAATCTTAGCGCACAAATATCTTAAAGAGTTCCGGTGGGCTTTGTAATAAGAAGTGGAACAAAACTTTAATGAATGAATTAATAAAATTAATTAATGCCATGATCCTACAAAAAATACCAAAAAAGTTGAAGTTATACAATACTTTTCTTACTTTCATCGATAAGTAAGCCAAGTATGTTAACTAGAAAACCCTGTATATTAAAGCATTTCTAAATTGCTTCTATACCTAAGTCATACCGTTTCTAAGTGACAATTGCAGCCCTAAATATCTGTTTTAGTATTTTAAAATAAATAAATACAGTGTAATCAGGTTAATAGGAAAAAATTGAAATGGAAAAATCCTTTTTTTTTTTTTTCAAATAGGTTTTGCTTTGCTATTAGTTGACTATAACGATGATGTGCGAAACACGTCGAAAAAAGCAACCGAGTATTACAAAAACTTCACTATTGTGGCACATAACTATAGCAAAATATATCAGAAACGGTAGGACTTAGATGTAGGGTGTTATATACGAAATAAAAAGTTTGAAAATGCCATAATATACAATCGGGTCTATTTAAAACAAAAACAATATAATATTTTAAGAAAAAAAAATTCAAACAATTTCATTGGTATTTCAATTTCTTCTTCATATGTTTTACAGGTTCTGAGATAATAAACGGACCACCCGGTACAGGTACAAGTGAGGTTTATCAAAAACCATAGTGTAAAATAGTAATTGCATATACAGGGTGAATCACAAATATCTCGTGAATTTTCCAGGTACTTCTGTATATTCTATTAATGCTTGCTAAAGCTTAAAATTGTCTAATATATATTATAAAAATAAAAAATAAACTATGAAAAGTAGTATGGTTAAAGTAGCTAATAAATATATTTTTTCGACTAATACCGGAAATTGTAACTGTAATAAAAAATTTATTAGTAAATATATATTGATAACGGAATACTTCCCTAACAATAAAAATTTAAACTCTGCGAACTCGGAAGCTATGACATATAGCATATAGGACTTTTTTTTATTTAATGTTAGGGAATAACATGAAATTGAAAATATTTTAAAATAAGAAAAAATATTTGTAATTTCATTTCTCTCACATATTTGGGACAATTTGTATAAAGCTGAACGATCGCGTTAACTTCAACGGTTAAGTCCAGCAAATGCCCATTGCTGTTTGCAAAATTCCAATTTGATTATATACTATATCAATAGGTTAAACGAAATATGGTTACAATTAATTGCAGAATAAAAATATGAAAAAGTATATAAGAGACAACCTAAATTAATTTTCTTATGCATTTATGGAACTTTCTGCGTATATGAAAATATTTTTTTATTATACTACAATCCTCTGTATAAGTGTTTAAATCAAATATGCCATATTAATTGAGGACAATTCTGATGAGACTCGAGAAATTAAAATAGTTGAAAGTCTAAAAAAGTACTGTAACAGTTTTTTAAAAAGGTTAATAGTATTTTTAAAAATGTAATGTAAATGTATCAAAAAACATTCGGTTTTAATAAGTTTTTGTAAATAGACAAAGGCGTCATTCGGATCAAGTGTGCAAATATCTTTTTTAGGTTTACAAACATTTTGTTTCGAATACACAGCAGTTTAGATCATTAATTTATACTTAACTGCAGTTTATCAAAGATTAACTGAAATATTATCACTTTCTTTCTTTAATTACAGAAGTGAAGTTGAAAGGGAGAAAAGAAATAGGAAAAACAGGGAAGAAAACACTCCAAATTACGGTGACAAATGTATTTTTTTTAAAAACATAAACTATGAAAGCTTTATACAAAAAAGTAAAGTAAAACAATAATTTGATGGTGTTGTTGTGATCGCTCGATGTTGTGGATCTTCGCTCGTTACCGTTGAGATGCATCATGACCCGTGTGAGATGAAAACGTGATTTTTATGTACACTTAATGTCAGTCCTTTGTTTGTAGCTTCGCTCGCCAGGATGTGCGTTAGTAGGGTGCCCCGTAGGAACCGGACGGCGCCGGCGCCCCATAACTCGAGCTTGGCCCGCTGGGGTAACCGGAGAATCCGGGAGCCTGCGAGATCTGGTTGTACTGTGCCACTTGGATAGCCTGCTTGATTCCCTCGAGGTCAATACCGACTACCCTGGTGGAGTAGCTGGGTACGCCATACGACGACGACGGCACACCGTATTGGGGAGATGGTGCGCCGTACGAGCCGCTGATACCGCCGCCGCCACCACCAGATGAAGAAGCCGAACTTTGTTCCTCTTTGAGTAGGATCTGGCGGACTTGTTCGAGGAGCGCTGGGTCTACGGAGGCTCCTTCGGAGGTCTGGTAGCCGGATGACACGGCAGTGTATCCGCCACCACCCCCGGACAGTCCACCGCCCAAGGAGATGCCGCCCCCGAAACCGCCGCCTCCGCCGCTGGGCCGGCTGTAGCTGTACCCCGAAGGGGGTTCCGCTACGACGGCCACCGCCGCCAAGGCGAACGTGAGGGCCTACGAAAACATCCCAGTATAGAATACAGAAAAACTAACACAAAGATAATGATAAAATTACAAGGCTGCCCAAAAATCCGTTCATAAATGAAAATTATCCATAAATATTATGCAGATAGCAGACATTTAAATAAACTCTGTCAGGGACTCTTGTTGTAGAAATAAAATTTCTTTATAAACGATAAAGGAAACAAAATTTTAGCAAATTATGATTAGCATCATTTTTTTAAATATGGATTAAAATTATTTCTTTCTTCATAATATAACTGCATTTTTTGTTGTTGTTTTCTTCTTCAATATGACTCCCCAAAAAAAAAAAATAAATAAGAATAATTTGATTCTAATTTTTAAACAATGTTGATTTGAAAGAAACGTCAGAATTACTTTTTTCCGGATAATACTCTTCAGCCAGTCCCTTTAAGTTGAAGGAAACTACTTTTTATTTAGATAATTATAAATTTGCATTGAGTAAATAATAGTTGTAGATACATTTGATAATTAAACATTAACATTTTGAACTACAATTAGCTTGGAAGTCAGAAATATAACAAAATATTGTCATTTTCTTGCTGACTGGCCCTAAGTTATACTAGTTTTTCTTTAATTATTTTATTACAGAGAGTTTTTTTAAATCAATATTCCACTTAAACCATTGAAACAATTGGATACTAGTTGAACAGGAGTATTTAAACATCTATTCTGCTCTGTGTTAGGTATAAGCTTGTTCAGTGTTGGAATTATGTATTTTCATAACCGATTGAAAGTTTGTATTTGATTTTTTAATTTATTCAATATTTTGAATAAAAGTTTGCGTTGGTAATGATTTCATGATTTACAATATAGGTAATCTTATGCTGCTGATAATAAATAATAATAAAGCACCTAAATAATTATACAAATACCCAATTGCTTCTCAAATTTTTGTTTTATTTAACTTTACAGATTTTTAATTTGACACTTTACGAAGAAGGGCAACTAAGTCTGTGATCAAATTTGAAATGTGAAATAGGTTTAACTATACGGTCTTTGGCGTTTGCCTAAACGGCAACTATTTTTGTCACTTCAATCAAATTAGAGGCTGTATAGTTTCCACCACAAACCGAAAATGAATGGGACCCCTTTGC
Organism: Cylas formicarius; assembly: GCF_029955315.1. Classification (NCBI taxonomy): domain Eukaryota; kingdom Metazoa; phylum Arthropoda; class Insecta; order Coleoptera; family Brentidae; genus Cylas; species Cylas formicarius. Next base: position 16,193,643 of record NW_026844334.1, read on the forward strand.
TTTAATAAAAATTAAACCAAATCATTAAGTCCGTATCGCGATCATTAATCAAACAACAAACAACTTATCGATCCATCAGAGATTTCACCGAATTAAAGACCAGCCGCCGCATTACTTTCTGTTCCAGTAAGCCCGCAGATGTTAATAATTATTTTTATCTTTCGCAACAAACTGTACCTACATACACAAAGTATAACGCATAACATCTTCAAGACCCCATTGACTTTAAACGGCGACTTCCAGCCAAATTAATCGGTAAAGTCATAACACGTTAAAACAAGCCACAGATCACTAAAGCAGCGGCAATTAGAACCATTTTAAAGTTGCCTCATTCGCGTTTATTTTCCGTCGCATGTTTATGGGTGCTTTCAAAAATTTATTTTGACATTTAAAATGTCGTTAAAGCATCATTAATTGAGACGAAAACAATGGCCACTATCAAACAATTAGCAAACGCGATGAAAGTGAAATCAAATACCTATTGCGCTCTGGTCTCGTCCGCTACTTTACGTTGCACAATACTTTGTTTACATAAAAAAAATAACGTGCGGATTTTGTAAATCGGTGTAAATTGATTTTATTGGTAAAATAAACGAAATTAATTACGACGACGTGAATGGGGAAGACGTCCATCGACGCTTTACTTTCTCCGGCCCATTGTCGTAACCCGAGGACTTTCACGCAGAGACGCGGCGACAGACAACCAGGAAGCGGCATCGTGAAGATAGGGGTCCCGCTTCTGTGCATAACAGCAGAAGCGTCTAACGTTGAGTAATTTTGGTTGCAAACGCTGGTTTTTGTTATCGAGGAGTGCGATAAACGCAAATTGTGTCAGAAATCTGGACGTATATTTGCAATTTAAAATATCCAAAAGCGAGTATCTAATTATTTTTCTAGCTTTCACTGGCGTCTCAAATATCTCTCTGTCGATGTGGAATTTAAATATTTGAACGGGACAGTTGTGTCAATATTGGTTACTCCTGCGCGATTCCTTTGTTAAACAATTATATTGAGTGCGCGAAGCGCACACGGAAGTTGTTTGCGAGCAAATAATGTCCAGTCCAGTCCCAGTAAAACTTCTTTATATTTTTTATACACACCATTATGTACACATGCAAAAGAGTTTCTATTATTTTGGAATATTACTTAGACAGCTGGCGTTTTGGAACCAATAAAAGAAGAATACGAGGGAATGAGGATGGCTCGGTCGGTAGGACATTAGACCTGTCAATTCGACTTGCGGGAGATTGTGGGTGCGATTCCCACTAAGAGCATTGGGTGTTATTGTGTTTCTTCAACTTTAACGACTGGCAAAAATTGCCTAATTTACTCCTAGGTATATGGAAAAAACCGGAGCAGTCGTGTCCAGCCGAGTCCATTGAATTAATTTAATAATAATAATTTAAAAGTAGTAGATAACAAAACAGCTACAAATACAATCTGCGAAACTTATTACCCCATCTCACTAGTAGAAATGTTCTTTTCATAAAAAAAAACATTCGCAAAAAGCTCTTTTCGTTTGAAATGTTGTAAACCAGCTCGACTGTCATTTCTTTTGCTTAATACGTTACGGACAATTAAGTATTAATCGATTGGTGATAAGTCTATGCAAAGGATGCGCCATATCTACGTACCGTAGATAGATTTGACTCCAATGTATTTCAATCCTCCATTAATTTGAAATAAAATTCATTTTAACTTTATTTCTGTTTAAATCTTTTAATATTTTTTTACACTGAAAGTTTAAAATTTCCGTTTTAGATAATAATCTCATTTTCTTTTCTTGTGTTTAGCTTGTAATTAATTTATTGTTAAACGAAAAACATTTAATCCCTTTAATTTCAATTATTAATTATATATTTGTCTAAAAGTTAAGATTTCCGTCAGATTTGTGAAATGTTTAAATTTAATTTAAAAAACACACATATTGTTTCAAAATCAAGCAAATAATTATTATTATTCGAAATTTATAATGTAATGGAAAAATATACAATTCAACTTTAAAATAATAATTAATATTATGTATAAGTATCTACAAGGTCCTTGTTGACAAAAGTATGAGCAGGGGATTGTTTCACGAATTGCAACATAAAAATTCTACAGCTCACGGTATCGAAAAAAAATGGGTGCTTAACAAAATAAAATAACAAAAGTTACGGCAAGCAATTTTGCTGATATTTAATTCTTAATGTTTATGAACCGTAACAGCGTTAGGTTACGCCCCTGGCTCACTTCGGATCAGTTGATCGACCCATTAAATCCCCACCCCGAAGACACTCGCGTAACTGATCAAATCCCACCGGCCCGACAACAAAAAATCTTGAACTATGATCACTTACCACGGTAAAAGAGTTCATGATGCTCGAGCGATGTAGGGTCAAGTGGTGACTGTACCGCAACATACCGATGAGCGACGTTTTATACGAAACGACAGGGTGGGAATTTGGTCGCTTCTTCGGAAGATCCCATCCACTTTCACACACACGCACACACGCGCGGTGTCTTTAGAAAACCTCCCAGCGTCTTCTCGGAGGACGCGTGGTTCCTACCGAAAAATTGCGCGCCGCCGCTGGTGAGAGGTTGATTACGCCCAATTGACGTCTAGGATGCGTATGAATATTTCTTAGGGCTGTTAATTCGTGGATCTTTAAGGGTAACATATGACTGCCTGCATTTAGCCGTTTTTGAGTAAAAAAGTAAAAACCAGAAATTTACTCCATTTTTTTTTAAACACACTTAATTCGTTTTTTCCCTGCAAATTTAAAGGAACGACGCAAGGTTTGTTGAAAGCTATATTTGAAATGACATTTTGCCTATGACCAAATACCATGTTCAATACTTTTCTGAAGTTGACTGCAAAAGTCCATATATTATAGGCCTAGGCTAAGCTATATTTTATATATATTATATAGTGGTTTAAGTGGTTTGAATCATATTTTCATAGAAAAGAAAATGGTTTTCCCGCATGCCTCAAAATTTCACACACTAACCTGCACTTTGGCCTATTTTCTTTCTAAAACAGCGATTTCTACACATTTAACTCGTTTTCCTAGAAAATTTAACGAGGTCTGGACATGTTTTGAAAAAAATGTTTCCGTAAAAGTGCTACATCTAAACTGAAACCTCTCGAATTGACGAACTGTCAGCAGCCATGTTGGTTGTTGAACGCCTTATTGGATTTTATTAGTTGGTTTAAAATATACCTATATAGTGTAATTTTTGAACCGACGATGAAAAAATATTGCGATGAGAATGTGCATAATTTTTATAATTCGAAAATAAACTCATAACACCGTAGGCTTTAGTTTTCCCGTAATATTTTCGGTTGATCGGCCTCATTGTTAACTTTGTCCTATAATTTGAGCTACCCTGTATCTTTCTTACCATGGCCAAGATGCCAATGTTGAGAGAATATCACAATTATTTTGGCACTAATAAAACTCGAAGTTAAAAGAAAGCGTCTTCAGCATAGCATTTAAATTTGTACCATTAGCATTTATAGATTTTTTTCTTCTTCGGCCCAACCAAAACATTTTGACGTTAGTAGGTTGTGCGACAAAATTTGAAAAAATTGGACATGTTTCGATTTATTAGAAAATAGCGTAGGAGAGTAAGTGAAATCAGAAGTTAGAGTAGAACACATTAACGAGAGAGGGAAACAAAGTTTTTTGTCCAGAAAACGATAGCGTCACTGTGATCTTTGTTCTAACAATCCCGACTCTATGTAAAATAATAATACTATACAATAAATTAAATATAAATAAATTAATAAATAAAAATAATAAATTAAAAATACTGGTTTAATGTATTTTAAAAAAACACTCTAAACTATTCGAATTTTTCCACGTGCACGTAAACATTGTTAATAAACAGCAATAATCCTCGACAAAGATTGGGGTTTACAAATTATCCACTTAACAAGGGTTCCGACCAAACCAACCACTTCAAGCCATTTGTTGTGATTCATAAAAGCGTTTATTTTACAAAAAACATATTCATAAGCGGATGTAAAGCAGCGATATTTAGGAGAAAAACAAGCGAGTCGTTTAAGATTTTGGTTTCTTTTTGTACAGTTAACCTGAGTGGAGACGATTCGCGTCTGTACAGATTTTGGGTCGGGTCGAAAGTCAGGTGGGCGTTTTTGTACATTCACTTCGCGTGGCGAGAGCAATCGGTATAATAGGAGGCCGTGAACTCTAAAATCGCGAGCATCAAATGTTTTTTATTTGTACTTTTGTGTTTATGACTAATGCGATAATTATAGGTACCATGAGTACCCACTTTAAAGCAATTTTTGCTAAAAAAAATTACATCGCCTGAAATATATAATCCCGAAAACAGGCATTTCCAAATACTGATGTGTTTCTCGATTCGATTCTCGTCGTGTTTACAAAACCACTTCACTGCTTGAAACGAATCCTGAATTTTAAACGGATCATCTAATCATTATATTAGGTAATTTCTGTTAACGAATTTTGTCATTTTCATTGGCCATCGAATACACACAAGCTTTTATTCACGTTCTTATAAGGAAGCCATAGAAAAATAAAATTATGCTTAGCGCCAGTAAAAATCCGTTTATTGCGACATGAAGAAACTGAGGACAGCATTTTCTACTCGCTAATGTGCTAAAATCAATTGCAAAACTATAAAAAGCATTGTTTACAGAAGTGCGCGTGTAAAGTAACGCGACGTAACAATCTTGTTCTAACGATTCCTTTCTTTTGACCGTCAAACACTCAAATTACAACAAACGACGCAAATTAATTGCTACCTTTGGATCGCACCAAGCCCACCCTTGAGCTAATCATTTCATACCCATGTAAGAGGTGGGAATCAGAACAATAACATTTGAAGTTAAAAATGTATAATATATATATTTATTTCTTTTAATGTATAATTTTTAAGTTTTTTGGGTCTAAACGAACGGCGATTAGGCCATAAGAGAGGTAACACGGTTCGCATCTGAGACTAAAAATATATCCTGAGTACCAAAGATTATTAAGATTAATAAAACAAACTTAATATTACTCAATATCACCAGAAATCACAGATAACATAAAATCTGGAACTGAGTTTAGGTTGGTACTAAGGGCAGAACACACATGGTACCTATTTCAATCACTAATGCTGATTATTCCGATCGTGCAATGGATACTAAGGGCAGAGATACGCGAAGTATCCTGTCGCAAATAACCACACCTGCACTGAAGGGCAGAGACATGCAACAGTGCAATAAACAACAGGTCATAATATACTGAACGCCAGAACAAGCATCAGTATATTGGTACTAAGGGCAGAGACACGCATAGTACCTTTTTCAATCACTAGTGCTAGTTATTCCGATCGTGCAATGGATAACAAGGGCAGAGACACACGAAGTATCCTGTCGCAAATAACCACACCGGCACTGAAGGGCAGAGACACGCGACAGTGCAATAAATAAGTCAGGCCATAATATTCTGAAGGGCAGAGACACTCGGCAGAAGCCCCGACTTTCAACAAAGTAACAACGTTTAAAATAGTTCAAAGGGAGAACACTAATATTTAACCAAATTCCTTGGGTATTATTTTATAAATTAAAAATGAAACCGATCAATAATTAGAGCATTTAGTACTTTGGTATTTTGGTCAATATAACGAAACCATCATGAAATTTAAGTACTGTACTCATGAGAACACTCACTCACCTTTAAGTCTTCGCAATTTCACGGAATGCAAGCTATAACCCGCAACACTCGAGTGCACGGTTAACCGAAATGCGGATTTTTAAGAAAACATCTGGCTCACAAGTGGTTGCTTATTGCATCGTACGTACAAAAATTTTATAGCGTAGCTTAAAAAAAATATGCGTCTTACACCCAGTGCGTTGGAAGGATTTAAAAAAATGTAGCTGTTATTTGATCTCCCGAAAACGTGCAAAATATGTGATTTGGGTAGATGCTAGTTCATTTTAAGTGGTTCCAACGTATAGCTATTAGATAATATAGGGACCCTACTGCGGTAAAATTTGATGCGATTTTGGGCCATTTATTTTCTAAACAGCGATTTCCGCACCCCTAAGTCCTTTTCCCAACACATTTAATGAAATCTTAGCATAGTTTGAGAAAACATTGCCGTAAAAATACCGCATCCCAAGGTATTTATTGACGATCGGTCAGCGACCATGTTACTTATTGAATATCACAAGGTAATTGATTAAAAACGAATTTAAAACTCGTGAAAATTTGATGGTTGCTTCATAATTCCTGTTTTAACGCAATATGCAGGGCCTCTCTACCTCTAGTTACTATATGCTCACCACTTTGGCCGAATGGTATTTCAAAGAAATTAGAAGCGATCTGGATGATTGTAAATTTTAATCTATTAAGGGGATGTCCGTACCAGGTTGATTATTCAAGACTTTCCATTAAAAAGGCAAACGCAATAAAAGGCTAAAGAAAAAATATGGAATTGAACTATTTAGTCTACGGTTAAGATTATTTAGAATATTTTTTGTCCATGATCATAACCTATACTTAAGATTGTTTTGTACCTAAAAATTTTGCGGCAAAGTGAGCTTGTGCAATGGCTGACTTAACGACTAGTAAAAGTGTTTCTGCTCTTCCGATTCGTCCCGACTCCCAAGCTGCCAATCTGTTATGGCAGCGGTTGAATAGGATGTGCAATAAGTCGCCAGTTATGTCACCTTCTCCAAAGCGACTGAAAAGTGCCGCTATTTCCAAGAAAATGCAGAAACCTACGCAGAGTAACAATTTAAACAAATGGATTTCCAGAAAGGATGTTCAGGTTTCTAAGGAAAATACTGCCATTCAGAAAAAGTTCAAATCAAGAGAAAAATTCAGCAGAACCACATGTAAAGCCAAACTGGAGGGATTTGGTTCAGGAAGTAGTGATGATTTGCCCACTTTCATTGAAAACAAAAGCAAAAAACAATCATATAAACAAACCGAGTCTTTCAAACGGTATGGTGTTAAGCTGCCATCTTGCCAAGATATTTTAAGAGATCAAGAACAGTTTAAAGAATATAAACGTCAAGTGGAAATGGCTCAAACTTTGCAAGTTCCAACTTGCCAACTATCATTTTCTCCTCTCAAAGAGAAAATGACTGAGGAAATGTGGTTGGATTGTAAACACTTGTCCGACAAATGCATTGCAAACCATTTCCACAAACATTGCGAGTATTTGAGGAGTATCATGAATGGAACGGTGTTGTCTGACAGACACAAAAGATATGATGACATAGGGCAGCATCAGTACCACCTCACCACAAATAGTTTAACATATAATACTAGCATGATAATTTTCACATTTGAACAAATTGAATACATTTTGTCTTTATTAAGAAAAAAATTTGATCCTGATGATACCAAGGCTGATTATTTTTTTAAAGTTCTTGTGCCAGAATTTTGCTTAAAAGTTTTTATGGAAACTTACAATTTTGATAAAGTAGAGGCAATAAAATATTTGGAGCGCAGGCCGGCTGATTAATTCTCAAATTCAGAATAAATGTGATTGTATGAATCCAAATCTAAGTTGTTATTCCTTATCAGTGATACTGATCAATTATTGTGGTCAGCAAGACTAGTCCTAAATTGTTTTTTTATTGAAATGAATAGTTGCAGTATTTTTGTTGTAATTATTTCCAAATATTTTTGTACATATTAGAAATAAATCTAAATAAATTTTGTCTTTTTTGTATATTTGCCATTTTTATTATGACTCAAGAATGCATAGCATACTGTTAAATCTTTCAAGCTATAATCCTTTAAGTACCACTTTTATCAAAAATATTGCAACACAAATTGCAGTTCTATATTAATAGTAACTATGTAATAAAATATGCCATTAGTTCAAAAATAGATTTGAAAAAATTCTACATTCTACATTGTAAGGTGCTGAATTTGTCTTAAATATTATTGCCATTATTTTTACAAAGTTACAACTTAAAACAGAATCCAAAATTAATACACCCTTTTCTTCAGAGTCTAAGTTTTTGATAAAAAGATTTTGTACTAATATCTATAATTCATAACCTATCCCGCATACAGCAACAGGTGTAAATCAAAATAATATCTATTAAAAAAATGTGTCACTTTGTGATTGTAAATTTTTGGTACAATATAGCCTAAACTGCTTAATATCAATTGTGTGCATTTTTTACGAAGAAATAATTACTCTTCTGAATATGAAGTCAAAATTGTCCCGGCTTTAAAGGAAAAACTACTTAAACAAAGTGCAACATTATCAAGAAAGAACATTATGAAGAAAGAATGGTTTAACGTTCAAACTACCCAATTCAACGCTTGAAAAATTGAAAATATACAATCAACTTTGACCTTATTGCAGTTGTTCGAAAATTAAATTTTATTGGGTATATAGTATCTCTCGCTTTATAGCGACAAGCTGTAGTAATTAAAGATGCACTATTAAAAAAAATGCTTGTAAGTAAGTATTTAATGAGCTAAGTTTCTAGAGTCAGTTTATTTGTAAATCGTAATGGAGAATTTATATACACAACTAATAATTGTGTATAAACAAGAAGGTTTTATCTTATCACGAGGCTTATGCCGTAAACAGTTGACCAACAAACAACGATAAAGAAAAATTAGAGTTAAAATTAAAGCCAGTCGGCTATTTGAAATCAAATGAATCCTCCGGTCGGTACCAAGTTATTGCAATTTTTGTACAACTTACATAGTGCAAGGACTATGGCGAACTCCGCAGACTTTCTTGTGAACAATTCCAAATACTTATTTCTAAGAGATCTAGGACTGAAAGACCGAAACGCTGGAGTATTTGATGGTACCTGGAAAGGATCTGGTACAGTACGTAATAATTCTTAGTGGTCTTTGCCTTAGACGTTCAATTTAATGAATTTACTTGATGAATGAATTTAAGTCGTTTCTTATAAATATTATATAAAAATATACCCTTTTAAAAAGAGTCCCACTAGTAAGGGGATCGGAAAGTAAAGTCGTTTTTTTATCATTTTAAACTACATACATTTTTGTTTGATTTTATTTTTAATCAATAACATAATTGGCATCATTGTCAATGACCTATTTTCATCTTTTTAATAAATTGTTAATGACCGATTTAAAAAAATTAATTGGTTGATTCTTAAAGTGGTGAGAGCATTTTTGATATCCACATTGTTAAATTTCGTTCCAGCTAGGAAAAGTTTCCTAAACAAATGAAAATCAGATAGCGCAATGTCAGGTGAGTATAGCTCCCAACTCAGATCGTTAATTTTTTTCAATGGTTTTTTGCGCTATGTGGTCTGGCACAGTCATGCTGCAGAATAACGCCTTTTCTGTTTACCAAAACTGGACATTGTTTGGTCAGAGATTGGCTGATACGACCCAACTGTTGACAATAAAGGTACAATTCCGCGAATACTCCACCAAACACGCAAGAGCGCCTTCCTTGGCTGAAGGGCCGGTTTCGCAGTCGGTTTTACTGTTTCATTTGGGGATGGCCATTGTCTTTTGCATTGCGTCATTGCATTGCATTGGTGATTTAAGACCCATTTCTCATCCCCTGTAATCAAGGGACCCAAACACCTTTCCTTTTTGTGCCTTTATAGCAATTTGTATACCTCGGATAAGTCATTCGGAACCCAAACACATCCTCTGCTTCGCTTATTTATCTGTACCAGATGGTCTTGAATGGTCGACCAAGGTTGGTTAAGTGCTTGTGACAACTTTTCAATTGTCTGACGAGGATATGCTTCCACTTCCGCCTTTGATAGGTCATTATCAAAAACGACATTATTTTCCGGTCTTTCTATTACACATTACTATTTAATAGATACTTATATAGCTACTACAATAGGTGGTTCAATCCATATGTCCCAGCAATGGAAAAGTAATCGCCGAAGTCACCCAGGCAACTGTTAGCGAGTATGAGGAATGTGTAAAAAATTCAGAAGCAGCTTGGTACACGTGGACAGACCTCCCTGAACCTAGGAGAGGGGAAATTGTTAGACAGATTGGGGATGCCCTCAGAAAAAACTTGAGTGCCCTGGGAAAGTTAATATCACTAGAAATGGGTAAGTATCATTTATTAGTTAGTGTGTCCCGATTACGCAACGTCCGTTTAAGGAAAAATCCTGCCCGAGGGCATTGGAGAAGTCCAAGAATATGTGGATATATGCGACTATGCAGTGGGATTATCACGAAGTCTATCAGGAAGCATATTCCCGTCCGAAAGACCTGGTCACGTGCTTATTGAAAAATGGAATCCCTTGGGAGTTATTGGCGTGATTTCTGCGTTTAATTTCCCAAATGCCGTTTACGGTTGGAACAGCGCCATCGCCATGGTAACTCGCTTTTCCTTAAAACTTTCCGTGCTTACACCTAAAGCCATAGGTTTGTGGAAACACTGTCCTATGGAAAGGTTCTGAAACTACTCCTCTTGTGTCCGTGGCGACAACTAAAATAATTTCTGAAGTACTGGAGAGGAACAATTTGCCAGGAGGTGTGGCGTCTCTGTGCTGTGGAGGAAGTGATATAGGCAAAGCCATGGCTAGTGACCCAAGAATTAAGCTTCTCTCGTTCACCGGCAGTTGCGAAATAGGGCAGCAGGTGTTTGTTTCATCTTGATTATTTTTGGGTTTTTGTCACGAAATAAATTATTTCAGGTAGGCGTGGAAGTTCAAAAGCGATTTGGTAAGCATTTGCTGGAACTCGGAGGCAATAACGCTCTTATAGTTGACGAGGACGCGGATTTGGATATGGTGGTGCCTGCAGTACTATTTGCGAGCGTAGGTACAGCTGGCCAGCGGTGTACTACCACCAGGAGGTTAATTTTACACAAAAACGTAAATACGGTGAAAAATGCAAGAGTATTCCAACAAAGTATTTGTACTCATACTAGGTGTACGACGAAGTATTGCAACGATTGAAGTTGGCCTACGCCCAAGTTATGCCCCGTATTGGTGATCCCCTAGAGGAGAACACGCTAATTGGGCCGCTACACAGTGAGACGTCATTGAGAAAATACAAGGAAACCCTCAAGCAGATCACCAAAGAAGGCGGCATTGTGGAGGTTGGCGGCAAAGTAAGTTTCCCTTACCACCAATTTAAATGCTTCATAAAAGAACCTTGCAGGTATTAGACGTGCCTGGGTACTTTGTGGAACCGACAATAGTGACAGGTATTGCGCATAACAACTCACTAGTCCATAAAGAATGCTTCGCTCCGATTTTATATGCATTAAAAGCCAATAGCATTGAGGAGGCCATTTCGTTAAACAATGAGGTGCCTCAAGGCCTGTCATCCAGCCTTTTTACACAAAACATTTCCAAAATATTCAGGGTAAGTCACCACATAAATTCGGAATTAACATTTTAGACCTACGTTTATCTTTAGTGGATTGGACCTAAAGGTTCAGACTGCGGTATTGTTAATGTGAATATTCCGACATCCGGTGCAGAGATCGGTGGCGCGTTCGGCGGTGAAAAACAGACGGGAGGTGGTAGAGAATCTGGAAGCGATGCTTGGAAGCAATATATGCGGAGGTCTACAATTACCATCAATTACTCAAAACAGCTACCATTGTCGCAGGGAATAAAATTCGGATAGAGTGTATATTCAATATATTATGTAGTAAATAAAACTTTAAAAAACTTTAATTTATATTATTTTCCTTAATTTTCTAAACTCTTTTTGAGTTAAATATATTCCCAGCATGACAAATACAATTACATACATTACAAAAATAAATTTACCAAAAAAAGTAAATAACCATAGCGCTAAAAGTTCAGAATAAAGTGCCACGGAAGTCCACCTAATGCTCCTTTTTCTCTTTCTTCTTTCTTTTTTTCTTCTTATCCTGCAAATCTTCATTTTTCTTGCACAGACATGGTTTGCAATACCAGTTCTCATTCTCATCGGGAGGCACTTGAATACCTACGCACACCCAGTGGTACCAGGCATCGCAGCCATCACAACCAATCATTGGCCGGCCGTCGTCCTGCTGACCACATGCGGGACATATCCAGACTTCGTTTCCGTCTGCGTCCTTTTTCACAAAGGGTTGTTCAACTTTCTTCGGCTTGGGCAACGGTTTCGGTTTCAACGGATGTATCCTGGGTCTACCGGGTGGCCTAGGCATTGTTGCAGGAGCAGGAAGGACTTCAGCAGGTACAGAATGCTGTACGGGTGAAGGGTTCTTCTGCTTGGGAGGTCCGGTAACCAAGGCGGAGATCTTAGCCAGGCCTGGAGAGGGTTCGCGTTTTCTTTCAAATGAAGTAGATTCATCCTCCTTCTTGATTATAGGTTTTATATTGAGCTTTTTCATTGTTTCAGGTGTTTCCGGTCTAGGAGATGGAGAATTGACTTTTAGCAAAATTTTGGGTATGGGGATTTCGCCTTCTTTAGGTTCTTTCTTTTTCTTTTCTTTCTTAATTTTGTCCTTCACCTTCTTCGCTTCCTTAATTTTCTTCTTCTCTATTTTATCTTTCACTTTTTCCTTTTTATTTTTCTTTTTTATCTTTTCCTTTTTCTCTTTCTTGTGATCTTTGGACCTTTTGGAAAACTCTGGAACAGGTTCCGCGGCCTCAACGTCCATCAGTACCGCGGGTTCTAGTGGAGGCTCCGGTTTTGCAGGGGCCTGTGTTGGCGGAATAGGCACAATTTCTGCAGGTTCAGCCTTAGGCGCAGGTTTCGCTTTGGGAGATAGTTTCGGCACAGGTTCCATTTGGGGGGGAATAGGATTAAAGTAATTATTCTTGCTGAAATTAGACAAGGAAGAAAACGGAAAAAGGTGAGTGCCTAACGGTGGTGGTATCAAACCTGGGCCACCAAAATTCGCTAACGGGAAAGGAAATGGCATTGGTGGACCACCCATGGAGTTAAAATGCCCTGCCTGTCTGGCCAACATGTGTGGTTCTGGCGTTTTGGGCCTTTGATCCAAAGCTAAATTAACCAGATCTGCGTCTAAGAAATTCGGTTGCTTTCTGAGTTTCTTTACTCGGGCTTTGTCTTTCCGCTTCCTTCGTTCCTTAACCAGAGGAGGACTGTGCTTTAAAAGTTCTGGGGTTCTGGGCGTAGGTGGAGTCACGGGAGGAGATCCATTATCAAAGTAACACTCTACTTTGGGACTGTGCTTCAGAGGCAAAGGATTTATGGGTTCGATAGTTATATCACCCGACAAGTTAATTTTATTGACAATATCGTTCGGGTCGTGGACGTGTGGTATTGCTGTAGGCCTTGAAGGTTTGTCTTTAACGTTGGATATCTTTTTTAGAATATTGATTTTCTTTTTGTCAGGTTCATTAAACAATTTATCAATCTGAGTATGCATTGGCATCTGAAACTGGGCAGTCTCGGTTTTGATAGGTATAGGAGTTATGGTGGTGTTTAATTTTTCAGTTTTTGCTTTGGCTGCGGCTAAAGTCTTGTTGAAGATTTGCTTCGAGACGTCAACTTTACTAACAGGCGGCATGGGCGGCACTGAATGATGATGCGGGTTCATAACAAGTTGAGGATGTACAGATATTGGCTGTACCCCGCCCACATGCATGGGGTTAATTTTTTGCTTCCCTTTAGGTCCATCCTTTCCACTATTCCTCTTTACTGGCTTTTCATCACCCAAAGGTTTGAAAAGCTCCCTAGGCAACTTGTCTTTTTTCTTCTCCACTTTCTTCTTGACAATAACAGCCTCGGCTGGCGGAGGCGCGGGAGATGGAGGTTTTACAGGTTCCGGAAGCGGTGCCGGAGCTTTAGCCTCCGGCAACTTACCTTCTCTGGCAGGAGAAAGGAACCCAGATGTAGTCATCATAACACTGCTTATCTCTCGGGTTGGTCTGCTTCCTTCTTCCTCACGCTTCGGCCGTTTGAACTCTGGATTTGCTGAGAAGTCTGCAGGCTTTTTAAATTCTGGGGATTCATCTACTACTGGTTCCTTTTTCACTGCCTGACTGGAGGGATCGCTCTCCGGTTCCTCGAGCAATGGATACATGGGCGGTAGATGTTCATTTATGTATATGGGCCTGGTAACCACCTCCTTGCTACCAGGTTTTAAAAAATTTAGATTGCTCTCTTTCGGTAACGGATATTTGGGCACCGTGGCAGGTGGAGGCATAAAATTTACAAACGTAACGTATTCCTCTATTTCGCTAATGTTTAAGCCCATTTCCTGAAATGCCAGTCCTAAATGGTCCAAATTCGCGTCTGTCTGACCAAACTCATTGGAGTAGTCATTTGTTATTTTAGCCAATTGACGTATGTAGTTGGCCATAATGTCCGTTAACACCTCCAAAGGTGTGGAATTGATTGAGTGCCATCCTATGGTCTGTAAAATTTTGGCCACCGCCAGTTTACAGTGGTCGCGGGTATATTGTGCACTCATTGTCAACTATTAAGAAGCACTTTCACTCACAAAAACAGTTATGAAATCAAGAACCTATAAAAGTCAACATTAATGTCTACCGAGGTTTTCTTGTGGAATTTGTATGTTGAAGGCAAGTCGTAGCGAAGCTCGGCCAAGACTTCGGCCTTTGCACCCAAAGATGCAGCGTGCTTCAAAACATGCTTCCTATAACCAATTAATTTAAAATTAAGTATTCACGTTTCAATAACCCATGGGTACCTTGTCGATGTCTTGTGCAATGAATACACAGATCTTGTCGAAAGCTGAAAAGCCACTTCCAGAAATTTCATATCAAGCCCGATATTGCATTTTGTGCCAAAAGGGGGATTCATCAATACAGTATCAAACTTTTTGAAAAACCTAAAACCAAAAAAAAGTAATGGTTTGCAGGCTAAACATTGTTTCACAAAACAAATTTGATAATTATAACAAATTTTACAGAATATAAGTTGCTTCACAGTCTCTAAATCTGTATATGCACATTTAAGATTCAGCGTTTCAAAACTACAGAATTGCTTAATTCACTTTTTGCGCAATAAAAAATATAATTTTAATTTGTTCACTTTTGCGCCCACCCGCTATGTAGCTGAAAAAACTGATTGAAGAGAAATAAAACCCAGTGACTCTGCTACTCAACATCAGCAGTAGTGGTGCACGGAAGAAGCTAGGGAGTCGCGGGCGTTGAATAAGAAATCAGATGTAGATAAAAAATATCAATCCTGCCCTACAAAAAGAGAAAAATACTTTCAACACAGAGCTTTTACTGACACAACAGATAAAGAAAAACTTAACCTTGGAGTTTTTTAAGATTACCACTACCATCAAAAATTTATCCCTCATTAGCCAACCAGACTATTAAAATTAATACCCAAAAAACCTACATCCCGCGCACCCCTATCTGAGTGTATCTTCAATACTAAATCCCAAATAAGCCTAGTTTATGTTTCCACTAGATATATTTTTGACTCGTAGGGCGCCCATTCTAATAGCAATAGTAAAACCCTTGACCAAACCAAGTTTTTATATAGTTTTTTATAATCCAAAACATTTTATTAATCACAATTGTTTAAATAAAATAACCCAACTGAAACAGAGTAAAGTGATTTTGTTACCCTTTTTGATTTGCCAAAAATACAAATATATCACTACACTAATTTTTGTCTTTTTACCTGTCTGATATGTTCAGGACATCACACTGAATGGCATCTATATTCACTAACTCAAACTCAGAAACATTCACTCGAAAAATATCTAACGCTTCTCCATCAATTTCAAATCCTACCACTAAACCAGCATTCAGGAGAGCCACACCAACAGACAATCCTCCACACCCACAACCAAGATCTGCTATAATTTTTCCGGTAATGTCTCCATAATGGGCCTGCAAAAATACTTCCATTCTTTCACCTGCATTACTTGTTGCATAAAACATATGTCATGTACCTGAACAATGTGTAGCATATGAGAGCCCAAATGTGGTGGTGTAATGTACTGCTCCAACAAAAGCTTAGGTTTCTCAAATCCAGATATACCTTCTAAAAGCTCTTGTAATTTGCTCAACTTGAGACATGGGAACATTATTTGGAATCAAACCGAGGCAAAACGGGCAAAATCAAGTTCCCAAATGAGGAATCCTGACTGATAAAATACCCCATTGACTGGGAATGTGCTGTTTGCAAAGCTGCTCGTTGCAGTGAATTTATTGAATGGTTGTCGTTATTTTGGACAACAGTCGATCCCAATACCGGTAGCGCTGTCGAGCTCAACGTGGATGCTACTCCTTGTTTCAGTAAAAGTTGCTTCTTAAGTTGAAGCTCCTCCAATATCTTCCGATTCGCTAATTCTATGAAGCCTTTTTAAAATTTTAGTTGCATACGAAATTCGGATCTTTACCTCTTTGATTTGGTTGAAAAGCCATTAAAATCAAACATATATAAAATCCATTAGATCCCAAACCGAAATTTCCACATTCAATACAAAGTAAATGACACCATTAAAACCACAGATAAATCACAGAAATAAAATACGTTTAAAATACTTTGGCTCGGATTTTCAAAATTTTTGCTTAGAACACCATTTATGTTTCCGGTTATGCATCAACTTTTTGTGCAACGGATCATGTATTATATTAAATTGTCGATTTCTCCATCATTGACTAACCGGGATCAACAAATGTGGCGAGAGACATAAACCGTAAACCAAAGTCAACCAAACTTTGGTAATAGACATTTTCTGTAATAGAAATTTACCCTTCTAGCGATTTTTTTTAATCAAAAGTCAAAATAAAAACAAATTAATTTTTGACGAGGAAAGAGCCGAATCGAAGATATAAATACTAAAATAATTAATCCTTTTTTACAATAACCCATAAAAATTGTTTCAAAGAGGATTTTATCTATGGACATGTTAGGGAAAGGCAAATTCATATTTAATCTATGGTTTGCATTGTAGATAGTATAGAGCAAAATATATACGCAAAATAATTTTGCATATATTTTTGTTTTTATTTATATATCACAACAATAACATTTTTTATCTATTTACAACATCAGTTTGTTGAGTTGAATAAATTATATTTTTTCAATATGTGCAGAGAGTAAAATACAATTTTACAACTTTCAGTAAAGTTAGAAGAACTTACTGGTTGTTTTGAAGGTTTTGTAAACTGAAGGTGATCTGATGCAAAATCGGAGAGAAACGCAACATACGTCTGTTCAATAAAAAACATGAGTACTTTCACTTGTCCCAATGAAAGAGAAGAATTTGTAGTACAACAACTTACTGAGCTATTTGGAAGTTCCTTTGAGGTGGAGGTTATTAAGGGCACTGCAAAGACGTGTAATTATAACGGTAAGACTAATATTACCCGAAAATCAGAAAATTTGAAATAACTGCTAATTTTGAAAAAGAATATCAATTTAACATGCCATAACTTGATCAATGTGACCATTTGACACAAATTATTTTTGCTGAAAATAGTATATATGTAGTGTGTTATTTTTGAGTACAGAAAGGTACACTGATTGTAAAAGTCTAGATATTTTCTTGGTTAGTTTAGGGAAATAATTAGTATCTGAAAAAGATATATTAACAAGTACCTGACCAAATTGAAATTTAAGATAATATTTGATAACAATGTAATAAGTATCCCAAAATAATCAATAATTTTGATTATTGTCAGTGCTGGTTGATAAAATTATACATTTTAAGTTATACAGGTGTATTTTTAGTTCATAAAGCATCAAATAAACTACTGGAGATGTCCAATAATAAAAGTAGAAGCCCAAAAAAGAAGAGCAGGAAATCCACAGACTTGGAAAATGCTATTATAAATATCAACAAAGGCTATAAAGTTTTAGTTTTGTTACGAGGTCTACCAGGTTCTGGAAAGTCCACTCTAGCTAGAAACATACTTCAAAACACCATTGGATGCAGTAAAGATTTCATGAAATATCACATTTTATCAACAGATGATTACTTTATGAAAAATGGAATATACAGGTATGACTCCACTAAAATAGGAGAAGCTCATGGTTGGAACCACCAGAGGGCATTTAATAGTCTTAGCAAAGGTTACAGTCCTATTATAATTGACAACACTAACACTGAAATGTGGGAAATGAAGGCATATGCTGTTATGGCCATGGATTATGGTTATATAATTGAAATTCTAGAACCAGACACACATTGGTGTTTCAATGAGACAGAACTGGCAAAAAGGAACAAACATGGAGTTTCTAAATTCCATATTCGCAATATGCTTGACCGATTTGAGAAGAATGTGACCCCTACTAAATTATGCAGTGCCTATGACTGCAGATATAAGTTACAGAAGCCTCCTCAAATGAGATCCTATCCTCCTGTTGAGCAGCAGATGCCAAAAGTTTCAAGTACAACAGAAAATGTTGCGCCAGTTCATAATAGCCCAAGACGCAACCCATTTGAACATGCTCCTTCACCAGTAATTGTGGAAGAAATTATCAATTTAATGGATTTTAATGAAGACTCTTCAAATTCTCTATCAACAAGCAAGAATGTACCTTTTCTGAATAAAAACGTCAGTTTTATAGACAACCTGCTAATGTACCAAGGAACTTCACCTGTTCAGAGCTCAATATTAACACCAGTGCAGACTTTTGACATGAAGCAGAGCACTTTTTCAAATATTGAGACGACCTGGGGTATAAACGAACAAGCTCTACGTTCTTGGGATATTGTGACTCCCTTGAAAGAGGTAGAACCGGTTTCAACAAAACCTATTATTTTAACTGAAGATGAAGTTCACATAGAAACCAAAAACTCGTCATGTAATACTGACGATGATATTTTTGTGCTATTCAAGTCAAATAGTAATGTAGTAATGAATGATGTAACTATTCGGGAGTGTTGTGGTAGAGATATCAACAAAGACACAGTAACACGTAGACCAGGAATTAGTAAGAAACTTATGCTGGATAAGAGCTGCCTCACCGATGACTACTTAGATGACAAGGATATCTACATAGCACAATTGACAGCTCTGTTTCCAGATGTACCTAACTCGCATCTGAACTACTGGTATGGCAAGTGCAAAGGAGACATTGAATGGACCATTGAGTTACTGCTTGCCCAGAAAGATGACATAATCATTCTCTCGGATGACGAATTGGAGGAGTCTAAGCAGCAGCATGTCAATGAAAATAATGACATACCCTTACCAATGGAACTGGATCAAACTATCAAGCCGAAGCCTAAGAGTCCCACTAATGAGGAATCTATGGAGCTAAAAAAGTGTATTGAAAAAAAGGTGACTATAAATGAAAATTGCTATTCTGATCATCTAAAAAAAATCAGAAATCGCAGGAATGGCGCCCCAGAACTATCACCAACATCAGAAACACCAGCAGTTGACTATGAGGCGCAAGATGCTGTAATGGAATTTATTTATTCCGATAATGAGTGTGGAGACTGGGAAATTATATCACAAGCTGATGATGCTTTAGAGGAAGAAAGTATGGAAATTAACCTGGGTCAACAATTTGTTGAGCAATTAGAAAGAAGGTTTGGAGAGCAGAGCCTTGTGTACCCAAAAGGATTTCAGCCAGTTGTCCAAGTACCTGTCTCGTTGGCCAAACAGCTCTATACTTTCTATATAGAATCAGTATTTCAGCAGATGGAGGCTCAGAACTCTGTACTGGATACCATGGTTAAAGAAGATGAGGAGTTTGCCAGGAAGTTGCAAGAAGAAGAAGAAACATCCATAAGCAAATCTGAAAAGTCATCTTCAGAACCTAGGAATTTTCAAGAAATAGTTAATGAACAGGCAGAGCTTAGCAAATTGGAAAGGGAAGCAGGAAAATGGAAGGAACTAACACCTGATACATTGGCAGCCAAGCTTACACTTCAAAAACTTTTTAAAGCTTTTCCCTATGCCGATCAAACTTCATTGGTTGAAATACTCCATGCTCACAATAATGTATACAAAGACACCGTGGAAACTCTTCTAGCAAGCTTTGACCCTCAACAGATTGTTGGTGATGTGCAAAACATTAAGGAATCACCTTTAGAAGAGTCGGTCATAAAAGAAATGAAGAATGCTCAACAGACCTATAAGCAACACCAGGTAATAAATCCAATGGTATTTTATTTATATATATATATATATATATATATATATATATATATATATATATATATATATATATATATATATATATATATATATATATATATACTATTTAAATATATTTTATTCAGTTTTTAAATTCATTCAAATTCCTTTATCACATTTCCAGCTATAGTAGTAAAAATAATTTTTACTCATAAGTTGTTGCTATGTGTGAATCACAAATATCAAAAGATGTCACCATCTGGAGATAAATACCCAGAAAACCAAGAATAATTAGTTCAGAGAACTCTCTAACTGTATCCATGGTATTAAAATTTTTAAAATAATGCCCTTTAGATAAAATGCTATTGAATAATTTATTTTTTTTCTCTGGAAATGAAGGACAAAGGTGAAGAACGTTCAGCCCAATCTTACCGTGATGAAGCAAATCAATACTATGTCAAAAGATCAGATCTATACCAGAAAGCCAACGAATATCGCTCCCGGGGAATGACAGAAGTCGCCTTGTTTTATTCAAATCTGGCGTCCTGGCAGACAGTATATTGGGAACGGGCCAACAGCATGGCTGCCATGGCATTTGTTGATGAACATTCAAAACGCCTGCAAGATTTCAACACCCTGGACTTACACTTTTTGTATGTCAAAGAAGTGGTGCCCGCATTGGACATGTTCATTGACCGGAATATTAATTTATTGAGGCACAGTGCCACCAAGCAAACAGAGTACTTGCAGATTATAACAGGTCGAGGTAAAAGAAGTGAGAATGGCAAGCCTAAGATAAAGCCAGTGGTGGAAGCCAGACTCAGGAGAAGGAAGATTATGTAAGTTTTGGTCTGTTGTAAGTTATCAATTCAAAGATAATTGAATAATCCTGATATCAATGTCAGCAAAGGCAATAAAAATGCTGAATTTTTCAGATACCAGCACTTAAATCCGGGTCTTTTGAAAATTAAGGTCACTAAACTATCACTGGTCACAAATGAACTGCAGAATATATCCGATCCATTTTAAAAAAAATAGTGAGTATGCTATGTGTACCCAAATACAAACAAAACAGCAGTAACTAAAAATTTCCGTTTTCAGAAATACATAATTTCAGAAAGACCTGTTATCTTCAGAAAATGTAAACTAGATTAGTGATAAAAAAATTAAATCAAGGAGGATTGGGTTAGAAATTAAATTCTATATTTTTATCTGCTTGAACTATAGGTTTTTTGTTTGAGTTGGTGCAAAAGGTTGATCGCTTTTGTTGACACTCTCCATTCGGCAAAGCAAGTTTTCAGGCTGTGCCAAAAGTATATTGCTAAAACGAACAAGGGCTAAAAAAAGTGTGTCCATGGATATTTTAAATTTTCTGACACTACTTTTACAGCAGTTTTGTTATGACTGAATTTATATTTATTGGATATAAAATGAGATAAAAAATGTTAATTCATTACATATATTATTTCCGAATTATGACAATAAGCCTTTAAGTTTAAAATCTCGTTATATGGCGATTTTATCTTTTCTTTTTAGCTCTCCTTTGAGAAAACGAGCAGTCTCGTGGATGGAAAAAACTTATGTTTCAAAGAATTTTTTATTCAGAGTTTCTGTAGTAAAAATGTCATTTATTAAATTGCTTGGGGTCTTTTTATTTTATTCATTAATTTTGGCTATGGGGTAGCTTTAGTATTAATGGTACACTTATATTTATTTGCAGTACTAGTTACCAAATGGGATCAAGCAAATAAAAATAATTTGTCATTATTTTTTTATGGTAAAAATAATCAATATTAACATGTCTTATTAGTACAAAGATTAAGTACAAGTTTTTTTAAATACAATCTAAATCTTTAACTGATATTCATATTAATTGGGCCGCACCGAATTTTGTGATACTGTTTTGTTTTTACCAATAATATTTTCTTTTAAAAATATAATTATATCGGTAATATTTTTTAAATAAATAAGTTGTTATTATTGGCTTTTTAATGAAAATACTTTTGGGAAATACTAAAAATAAAAAAAGGCATCTCAATTATTCACTTATATTTCTTCCCTGAACAAGCACAGTGTTGATCGGTTCCACCATTGTGCCCCCTTTTTCTAGCTACAACTTCCGACTTTGATGACAACTGACTCTTTCTTTCTCTGAAAAGTACTTGTTAGATTCTTGGGTAAGGAGGAAGGTAAGGACAACCGTACCTGGAAGACTTTAATATAATTTCTAAATTTTTCTTACTGTGTCCACGACTCGACATCTTGCTCTTACTAGAGCTGCTCGAAGTAGGTCCCTTGTCGTCTTTAAAGATTTTAAAGTCGACCAGGGGCAGAGACGGTAACCTCTGTTGCTTAACCTGTGACTTGCTGCTTGGCGTGTAGTACGGTATTTCAATAGAGGGTGTACGTGATCTAACCGACTTTAAACTCGCTGCGCTACTTTTTGAACTATTAGTCTTCGAAATTTGGGACGGTTCTCTTCTGAACACTTTCGGTTTTCCCTAATCACAAGTTTAAAATTAAGCCCAATTCGATGGTTCTCCAAATCGCCAGTCGTGAAAAAGTAAAGTTTAAAATTTCAAAAAGACGATAGAAGTCGTAATGTGAAGGTACCGTCGTCCTAAGGGATGCAGCGAGGTTTGAATTAAAAATTGTCTCATGTACAACTAGTTTTATAAAAAACTGATACGGCTTGAAAATTCCACATTATATTTTAAGCAGTATACACATCACCTGGCCGTCAACAAAATTTGTTTTGACTTCCAATATGGGATCTAAAGGCAGATTTATGCAAACATTTTGAGTAATAAAAATGAATACGCATATTTTTTCCTTGTGGATATCGAATTGATCAGTTTAGCGGTTTCGTCAACTGTGAGTCACTTCATAACTACAAGAAAAGTGTGAAGATATCTTTTAAAAAATTTATATTAGGCTTATGTGATATAGTCACTAGAGTATACAATATTTTGTTCAATTTAATTATTTATCGTTAGTTGTTCTCATAGGTTTTATCATTAAAAAAAATCTTAACAGAATCAACTTTTATTTATTTTAAAAATAAAAAGATATTTTGAACTTTTAAATAAACAACTTAAAAAATAATTAGGTTTAGGTAAATGCCAGAATTGTAACAAATTTAGAAGAGGGCCCAACATTTTAACATAAACAGGACAAGAAGAAACACTTGGAAGGAATTTAATATTTTGTGCAATCTCCATCCGCATTAATTATTGTTTGAAGTCTTCGGCTCATGGTTATGAAAGGAGTTATGAAGTTTTCTTCAAGCGATAATTCCCATACTTCCTGAATACCTTGTCATAGCTCCTCGCTGTTTTGAGGCATAAAATTTCATTTCACCATTATGTTACGATGTTTGCAGTGTGGATAGGACAGATATTTTCATAGAAAACTGTCCAAAACTGCTCTTCTTGCGCTTGGTAGTTATGAACGAAAAAAAGCCAAGCTCGCTTTTGTTGGAGAGTGAGTGCAGTCTTTTTGCCGCACTTGAGATGCCATGCGTTAATTCTTTGACAAACTGTGGTTTTACTGCCCGGAAATTCAGCGTTTTTCGCGCTTTGAAAAGGGTCATTCTCGACTACCCCACGCAGCAACTGATCTTGACTGAGGATACCTGCCGCAGTAGCAATTGAAAGCTTTGGTAGCAAAACCAATAGACCAAGGCCTAGCAACCCGGAAAAACTCATTGATTACGATACCTGCCGTGAACGCCTACGGAAGTTTCTTTTTGTCTCCACCTTTTATTAATGGAAAAAACGGCTGTTCTGCTTACATTGAAATGTTGATTACAATTCGTGCATTTATTTTCTAACATATTTGCGACAACATAATTTATTTTTTTTATTTAACAGTGACAGTATTATAAATATGAAAACAATGAAGTTTGCATGACGACATGGTAGCCTATAATCCTCTGCTCAAAACTTTGAAAAAAAGTGCTCTAAGTTTTTTATGAAAGCAGTCGTACCATTAAACATTCGAACCCAATACCCACCGCCGATACGCTTGAAACATTGTCACCTAAGCCTCTCTCCACCCTTTCAAGGCTGCGACAGTGAGATTTGTGTTTCCGTTGCTGGGTGCCCTCCATTACAGGTTCAAACAGGCCCCTAGACATTTTTTTAGTCAATAGTCCAAGTATATGTACAACTCGAACCTTATTTCATCGAAATAGGCGTTTTTTAACAATCTACGGACGTTAGACCTTTTGTCTGGATCATATTCAATAGTATACTGCAAAATCTCTTTTCCGTTCCGGGTTACATGCGGCAATATCTGATCAACTCCTGAACCCCTCACTTTTGGAAAGTACACGCAATTTCTGGACCTACGATTCGAATTTCTATAATCGAACGTCAATTGTCTAATTAAATTTTACTTTGACTTAAGTTTGTTTAAAAATTGTACTGATGGGCTGCCCAGTATTTGATGAATCTTCGCAAGTTGGTCTATCTCACTACTGCCAGGAAACAAGGGCGACAATCTGAATATCATTGAAATTAACTTTCCAATTTGGCATATCAGATTTTGGTATCTTACGTTATCATTTCATAAAATACGCAGCCAGTCGCCCACACATCCATTTTGGGACCATAATTTCCATTGGTCAAAAGACATTCGGGCGAACGATACCATCTTGTCGAAATATATTCAGTATAAGGAGGTACACTATAAATACCCCTTACAGATCCGAGATCAGCTAACTTTACTATGTCATACTGCAAGACAACAAAAGTAATAAATTCCTTCAGCATGTATTAATCCGAGAAACCAGTAACCATTTTAAAGAAACTTTTTATATCATGTTTAAAAACACGCTACATCACTTACGGTTTGAATTTTGGTAAGGCGACTGCGTTCCAAAGAAGGAAATTTTACCAATACATTTTCGGGCTTTACGTCTCTGTGAAATAATCCATTTCTATGCAAGTGCTCAAGGCCCCTCAGTAGCTGGTACAGGTACTCTTTCGCCTTCCGTTCTGTAAGCCCCCTAAATAGTCGATTAAAGTTTTTAAGAACAATCTCCACATAACAATTACAGGGAACTTTCGTGCAGTGATGATTGCAGTTTGTATTTTGCAATCATTATCTCTTAATTATATCACAAATTTATTGAATTGCTAACCAGCAGATATAAAAAATATTTTGTATGCAAGCCTTAATCAATCGTACTTCAAAATTTAAATACAGGGCAGGAATAGACAAACATTTTTTTTTTACAAAAATACAACAAAATTCAAAATATACCTTCGCGCCAAGATCTGATTTTTGATATATTTTTTATTATTTTTAATATATATTATTTTGTAATTAATGTGCGTCTATTATGATTTGAGTATATGGCGTAGCATTGCCTGAATCTACTCCACGACAAAGCAATTTAGGTTAATTCTTTAAAAATATAACTATATTTTTCACCGAACTATGTATTGTTGACAGTATTTAAATTTTTTAATTCAGGGCATACCAAAATACAATTTGATTATAATTTAAAAATCTTGAATAAGTCAATAACGAAAGATGAAAATAAAATAAACCTATATATAACAACAAATTTTTTCTAGAAACAAAAAAAAAAGGAATTGATGTAGATATAAATTATGAAACGTAATAACCATAGATACATTTAAAAAAATACAAATATTGAAATTACTAACTAACTTCATTATCCAACAGGCTCTATCACTACCAAGTGGTAGGTCAACGCCATTCAATGCATGGTTTCAGATGGAAAAATATGTTGATTTATCGCAATGGAAATTTATAAATTAAGACCATATTTAAAATATCTATCTGATTCCATTTAAAAATATGACTCAATAAAAAGACTAACCGAGCAGTTAATCTTTTCCGATAGATGAATTTGATCAGGCAGTTTCAAGATTATGCAGCGCAGGTAATATCTTTTTATAAAACTTCCGGATTTCTCCTGCGTCGGTTTTTTCTGAGCTTGGCTTGCATTTTAGTCAAACTCTGAAGAAGCCAACAGGATGATTGGCGAAACGTTAGCTAGTTTGACTCAACCAAAAACCGACTCAGGAGGAATCCAGAAGTTTTAGAAAAAGTATTAATTTAATTAGTCAGGTAATAGCGTTCGCAATTTCGCAAGGATTCCGTATTTTTTTGAATTTCCTTAGATTTCCAAGATTTTGATGCGATTTCAAAATACTGAGGCCCATTTGTGACAGTATTACCCCTAGTGGATGACTCTTCACACCATTAATACAGAGTTTGTACCTTCTCTGTCTTGGTTTAGGTATATCTTGCTTTGTTATCATTTATTTATGTGTTACTTAAAATTTATTGATTAAGCTCCTTTATGTCTTATCCTTAAATGCCAGTAAATATTCGAAGCAGCATTCTCTTGAAAGTCTTACAAGTTGAATATGGAACATGGAAGGAAGTGGCAACACCCAGTTCTGCATATGGATAATAACATAATATACAATAGTGCATAGTTGGCCCAAGCTGGCTGGCCTAATCACTTAACCCTCTAGTGCACACCCTACCTTATGAATGCAGAAAAAAACTTAATTTAAGAAGTGGAAGAAATTTTTTTCTTAATGGGGTAAATAATAAAACTAATAGACCTTCTTCTGGATTTGAGATAATCATATAGGCTCATGTCCATCAATTCGAATATAAAGGTGACTTTGCCTGCAAATGAGTCACTGAAATTATTGTAGTCAATATTGATATTATATAAATTACAACATACTAATGGTACTCGAACATGTTCAGAATGTTTATGTGAGAAGGCACTTTTTTCGCCGCCACAACTTCTGCACAAGTCACCACACATCCTTCTCTAAAATTAGAATTACATTAAACAAAAACCGAGACTTCAAATAGCAATAGATACGATTTGTATTCTTTCTTTAACCTTTTGGCAGCATAAAATGAATTTGTAGCCCTGTGCTCACACCTTAACACCTCAGAGAAGGAGCCTTCACCTATTTTCTCCAAAACTTTGTACTCTGAGATTATAATATGCTATCATTTTATAGGCAACTAAAAATACTACACTTACTTGCTTGAAATGTGTCTATGTTACACATATTCCTATTTTTTAGCTTCCAATATATAATTTGTATCTAGGTAGCCTCCAACAAGTTAATTTTGATATATCAAATTTACAATTATGACCTGTCAGTGTCAGATAGCCTGTTCTTGAATATATTTAATAAGTGACTCAAAACAAGGTTGCAATTAAAGGCGGTTTTATTACAAATAAAAAATACAAACAAAATAAGTGCTTATCTTTCTTCTAACTGTTTATCTCTTGTTACAACAGATTCTTCAAACTTCACCATATAAGTAGTGCCTTTATGCCAATGGGCTGTAACTTTAGCGGGCTGAAACAACAAATCTACATAACACATACTTGCTTTTTAATTCCAACCTTACAAATCCAGTCCCCGTCAATACCGCTTCCACAATACCTGCTACAAAAACTGCACAGTTTAAACTGCTCTTATCTCTGGGTACTGAAATATATTTGTTGACCAGAGGCTCCTTTTCCATTAAGTAGTAAGTGTTCTCATCATCATTGGAGTGTTCTAATTTGTCAGCTTCCTTCCCAAAAAGTGCCTTCCAGAATGTCGACTTTACAAACAATAAAATACTGAGTAATTTAGTTTCTCTCTTCCCACTCCTTTCTCGCACAAAATACAGGTCAATTAGTTTAAGTCCAACTTTTCTGCCAAGTTCATGCAACCTTATCAAAATTCAAGATTGGTAATTTAAAATTTAACCTTCATTATCTCCAACTCACCTAATTTGCAATTCCGGAACTGTCTGAGACTTGTTCTGGCAATACTGAACAATTTCAGCAAACAAAAGAGCAAAGCAAGTTAAAGATACTTCCCCTTTACCCCTACTGAGGGGCTTATCTAAGATATTTAGACGATACCTTCCACTTAAACTCATTTTTTTCGTGTATATAATAGACAATTTGATGTATCTTTACAAATATTGATAACTAGCACTTTGAAAAACCGTCATGTTTATACACAGAGCTTTACCAAACAAATTGTCCATAGTTAAGGGAGGCCAGAGAACAAGGTAAGTGCTTGTAGGTCTTCTTTTAATATCTGTAAATAAGGACCACTCGCGATTTTAGCCGTATTTTTGGCATCTTACTTGACTTTGAAGGCTTTTATACAGCATCTTCTAAGTTGACGCCACTTAAAGGCACCTCATGAAATTTGGCATAACAAAATCATCAAAATTCAGTACTTAATTTTGATATGAGCTTATCATTGTTTCTTGAATCTCTTGAATTATTTAAAAGCTTTTTTTATTCCACAGTTGAAAGCAAGAGGTTGAACGAAGAGGAAAACGCATTTATCAATATTTAAGATAGTTACTGTACTGAACATGATTGTGTTCAGAATGGTCAAAGAAACCTTAAATAAACTTATAACGACAATTTATAGCGAAAAATGTTTTTCGGCTTATTCGGGCAAAAGCCGTTATGACGCTATAAAGCAAATTCGACTATGAAGTCATGACTTTACAGCAAAAATACTGCTTTGGCAATTATATTTAAAATTCTTTAATTTCAGCTTGTGAGACTTGCAAGGGAATGCTACGTCGAATATTTACTGGCATTCAAGAATGAGACAGACGTCAAGACCTCCATTTAACCAAAATGTGAGGAACATGTTTTCTAACCGGCGATTTATGATTTGACACAAATATAAAAATAAATAAATAGGGAGTTATCAAAAAAAAATAGGGAGTTACCAAACTTTGTCATTTTTACAACTGTGATTGACGTAGCTTTTTCCTTACTTTTCAAGGTTACCGCTCAGCTGATGAAAGTTTATTTAAAAAAAAAGTTTTTTGATTGGCTTTAAGCGTTTTTTTGGTGTATACATTCATTCCAACCGGAAATTTTCTTTTGATTCCAAATTTATTAAATTATTAAATTATGCCGAAGATTTAAATTCTTGTGGACATTCCAGGTACATGTATCAGATTTTTTTAATGAGAATATTTAGAAAATGTTGTAAAACCTCTGTATATTGTATTTAAATCTGAATAGTAATAATTATGTTTATTGTTCAAAAAGTGTTAAAGACAGGAGACAGATAAATACTAGGTTAAAAACTGTCATATATCATTAGGGATAAATACCAATTAAATTTTTGGTGCAAGGTATTAAAGCAAATATTTATTTGATTGGTATATTTGAGCGCAGTTAGCTAAAATTAGTACATCCAACCTAATATTTTA
The DNA here is from genome assembly GCF_029955315.1 of Cylas formicarius. NCBI lineage: Eukaryota > Metazoa > Arthropoda > Insecta > Coleoptera > Brentidae > Cylas > Cylas formicarius. The sequence goes on from NW_026844334.1 coordinate 16,222,873, forward strand.
GAGTTCAACTACGCAATCACCATCTTTTTGAAATATTGAAATGCCCCGTAGCAAACGCAGATCCGTTGCAGAGATGAGTTCAAACGACGATGATAGATATGCTTCAAAACGGCTTCGAAATTCCAACAGGTACAGACCTTTACTAAGCATCATAAATTTTACCATCAGTGTTTTTATAACAGCCGTAGATTAACAAGAATGGATGAACCCATGTCATTCAGTCAGAAACGTTGTTTAGCATGGTTCAGGGGCTACACTATGACAGATGACCCTGATACTTTAGGCCCTGAAGGGATGGAAAAGCTATGTCATGACCTGGCTGTTGAGCCAGAAAATATAGTCATGTTAGTGTTGGCATACAAAATGCAGGCCCGACAGATGGGTTATTTCACCAAAGAAGAGTGGTTGAAGGGACTGAGCGAGCTACAGTGTGATAACCTGCAAAGGCTACAATATAGACTTGAATACCTCCGGTGTCTTTTAAATGACCAGAATACATTTAAGGCCGTTTATCGGTATTCTTATGATTTTGCCAGGGTGAGTAAATATAATAAATCATTTGTGTTGCTTTGAATCTATTTATCATATAAAAAGTGGCGTTAGAGTAATCAAATTATAATTAGAATTGAAAAATGTGAATCTGCAATTGTAAAATCAATGAAAAAATATCCATTTTAATACTGTTCAATTTTATGTGACTAATTTTTAAAAAAATCCATCTAAGAAAATATTACAATAAAAACAATTAATTAAAAATACAGTACAGTCTATTATTCTTCGCATATATCATTAATATTGCGAATTAAATTGTAAATTCAAATTTTGGTAAAGCAGCAAGTCTAATTTTCTTATAGGACAAAGATCAGCGGAGTATGGATATGGAAACAGCAAAAGCCATGCTTGAACTCCTATTAGGAAAACACTGGCCATTGTATGATCAATTTAGTCAGTTTCTTGAGCAGTCAAAGTACAAAGTCATCAATAAGGACCAGTGGTCTAATATATTGGAGTTCTCAAGAACTATTTACAATGACCTTTCCAATTACGACGTTGATGGAGCATGTAAGTGTCTGGATTTTTTGTATTACAAGTTTCTTTTTTTTTAATTTTAGGGCCTGTGATGTTAGATGAGTTTGTAGAATGGTTAAGAGCTTCAAGAGTCAAAAACGATATTAGTTGAGGTTTAACCTTGATGCTTACAAACTTTTCATTTTAAATTGTAAATCATACTCAATTTTGATTTGGTAAAACAGTGGCTTTAAGGTGATTTAAGCATACTTATAATTATTTATTTTGAAATATAAACAACTGGTCTAATCAGAAATCACTTTAAAGCCACATACATTAAAAAAACAAAATGAAATTTAATGTGAAACTACATTTTAAAAATAATTAAAAAAAAGAACTGATTCTAGATTTTTTTTTATTAAGATAATATTTCCAAAGTACATTCTTATCATACCACTTCAGACATTGTTTTAAAATTATATAGGTTTAAAATGTCAAACTATTTTTATGTTAGAATAAATTCCAATTATACATTCTGCCATTTCATTTACAATATCTGTCTGCTTTCATTTTGCTCCTTCTGTCTAATAAAGCTTCATGAAACAAACCCTCTTCTTTTGCTTTTTTCAACTTGTTGGTATCCTCAGTACATAACCTGAGTCGTTTGTCTTGAAACTTTTGGAATTTTTTGCTAAAAATAAGGGGAAACTTGAGTTAAGTAACTTTAGAAGGCAAATAATATAAGTACTTACACATAATTTATTTCAATCTGTTTTAGATTTCCTTGCTCTTCTTCAGGAACATCTTTTAGAGGATTGATTTCCTTCACAGTGTGGGATCTTATAATTAAGAATTGGTCTGATCCTGCCCGTTTGGAATTTGCTACAATGGACTCTTCTTGGTCCACTGACATGAAACAATTATTGTCACTGGACAATGCCATTTTACCATTCTAAAAAAAAAATTATATTCAAAAATGTTTTCAAACGCAAATGTTTTACCTCAAAAACAGGCTCCCATTGCTCCATAGGACCAATTGCATCAGATCGTCCAATTACAAGTCCTTTCTTGCTTACACCCAGATATTTCCCATAACCAGATTTAAATGCTACTTTTCGTTCATTGATAGGGACGCCAGTAAAAATTTCTTCAGACGAAGGCCCTTCACCTTCGTCGTGCGGAGCCCCAAGAGTAAATAAACCATTATCCAGAGCTTTGACATACATATGGTTATTAAATTCAATCGCGACCGGCCCGGATATATCGTCTACTTTGGATATTTTCCACCAACTACCGTGTTTCAGGGTATCTTGATCAATTTTTGGTATTTCCTCTTGATGCTTTCTACTCTTATGCTTTCGCTTTTTAGATCTAAAACTTACGAATACATTCCAAATGTTTTATATGCATAAAACTCACTTTTCTTTGTCTCCTTTTAACTTCAATTTACCTACTCGAATTCGTTCGTATTCAGACATTTTTAGTGGAATATGAGCGCTCTTTATTTTACCATTACATCCTTTTGGGCATTTCAATTAGGGACACTCTCCCATTACGTAAGAAGTACGTATATTAAAATCTTTTTAATTGAGTATAATTTTAATACCCACATAAGACTATTGCCAGTAAAATTGCAGTTAAATTACATATTTTATTTAATTATTGATGCTAGGAGCAATATGCGTAAGGAAGAGAAACACCAATTTTTAACTCAAATTGGCGACACTGAAAATAATTTTAGAAAACAGATGTCATTTAAATTGTTTTCAAATTTTATCTATGGTTTTTTGTATATTTTTTGAATTAGGATTTTGATTCCAAGTGCTAATTTTTTGCTAGCGTTTTATTGTAAAGCTATTAATAAATACGTTAAGAACATTTAAAAGATAATGGCAAACGAGGGGGAAAAGCTCCATAATGAACACGGAACCGATGTCGCCATGGATGAACTCAATAACGTAAATTCTAGGGCCGACACTGTAACTGCAGGTAAAAGATCTATAGAAGGTGAGTAGTCAAAATGGAATTAAAATTTTAGTTTTACTAGAAAAATTATTTGCTATAAGTGTTTAATTAAACATTGCATGCTTTAAAATCATCGCCTCTATGGGGTCACTAGTTTGATTGTGCTGTTTTGGGGTTTGTTTTTTCTCTAATATATTTGAATTGAATTCCTGATCGTGACCTTGATAAGTAAAAAAAAACGAATAGGTAATGATCCTTGATGAAACAAAAAAAAAATGGGTTATTCTCTTGTTATTTTTGTCATCAGTGTTTCAATATACATATTCTTATTATAAAATTGTTTTTCTTAATAAGTAAAAATTATATATCTAAATGTGTATTTAGCTGTAATCTTGGTTGGTTTGAAATGATCGTTTACATCAATTTTGGTCAATGGTAGTGGACAGGAACGATTGTATCCTGTTTACAAAAATATAGAAATAATCAAATAAATAATTCTAGAACTTACCTTAAGATAATATAAAAATTTTCAGCAAAAACTACAACCACAACTTTACCCCAACACCTAACAGTTACAAAGACAAAAAGAGGCACAAAGAGCTTTCCTTTTTTTTAGGCATTGCGTCAAACAGTTGGGGATATTCACTAGCTAGAAGTACAGAGACATTTTTTTAATTGTAATTTGACAGATAACTTTTTTTGAAATGTTGCTGTTTCATGCTAATGCAAAAAGTATATTTGTTGCATTCATTATTGCAACTTGAGAGCTTGCAATTGTTATACAGATAATTGTTAGCTTCATTTTGGTGTCACGGAATAGGTTTTGTGAAAATTTTAATTAAGAAATATTTTGTTTTCTCGTAAGATATGTAGCTTCCCAATTATAACACCAATTGAAACCTTGTTTTCTGGAATCGCCATTAAAGTTACTTTTTCAAATTTATTTAGCTAGTAATAAAACAAACAGCTAAAATCAATACAACCTGTCTATTTGGTACAATTCAAATTTGGCTCGTGCCCCATCTTAGTATGTTATTTTACCATACTTTTTTGATACTTATATTTACTACATTTAGAATTTTTTGCGTTCATGTTTTACATATTTTCCTTGTCTGCTTATTTATGTTTAATTACTTTTTTAACTGAAAGAACATAGCATATTTATATAATGTTGAGCAAGTATAATTAGCCATTTGTTCAAAGTTTTTATATTAATTGAATTTTTTACATAGGATGCATATTTTGGAATGCAGCTGACAAAAATAACAATAGGATAGAACATTTCTTTTACTTTTATTAAAGGAACTTATATCCAATACAGAAACAGGGTAAGTCAAAAAACTATTTAATTAGGATATGGTTAACAGTTTAGATAGAAAGATTGGACCAACAAAGGGAAACAGATTTGACTAATACTGATATGGCAAGTTTGACTATTCTTGGAGACGCGGGAAAATTAATTTAGATTGACAGCAATTTGCATGAACATTAAAATTAAAGAGAAACCATCTCTTGAATGTTTGGTCAAAATTGGTACAATTTTATTAAAATTAAAACAGTGACCTGTGTTTCTTTCTAACTATCAACTTATTACAAGAGAAGGTTACATAAGGGTAAAATTATAATAACTTCGCTTTGGGTAGTTTAGCAATCTAGACTCAGATATCCCGCATTTATTTCAAAGCATGACTTTTGCGACAGGCTCACTAGATATATGAATAATCTAATTAATTAGTTAATTATCAATTTTCCATAATCTATTTACTGAAATATTTTTGCCCTGTTCATAATTGTCTAGACAATGAAGTATGATTAATAACTTTCATAAATTAATATTTCCAAAATGTTATGAAATCTCAATATTTTACATTTTCAATGGCTTGAGGTCAGAATTATAATACTAATACGTTTACGTACAAAATGAAGAAGTGTAATATGGGAAGAAGAATTTTGAGGGTAACTTTATTTATTTTCTATTAGATGCATGAATCAGTTTGTAGCATTTTTTGTAATTTGAAATTGTTGTAAATGTTGTTTTTATTTAGAGGAGCCCCAGAAACCTCAAAAAAAAAAGAAGAAGGGGATCAATATAAACGCAGTAGAAAAGAATCCTGTGTCCATACTAAATGAGCTTCGGGTTGGACTGAAATATGAGGTGGACAGTGTCCTTGGACCTCCACACAGTCCTATATTTAAAGTATATGTCACTCTTGATGGGCAGAAATATTACGGTACAGGGAGTTCTAAAAAAACAGCTCGCGCTTGTGCAGCTGAGGAAGCACTGAAATCTTTCATACAGTTTCCCAATAATGGATTTATCATATCTTCAAATAAAAAGGCCGCTGCGGATTTGGATTTTACCGTGGACCAGACATCAGCAAAGGTCAAGGCAAATGGCAATAACTTGCTGACAGACAAAACTAAAAGTCCGGTTATGGTTTTGAATGAACTGTACCCTAATGCATCATACTCATTTATACATAATGATGACGACACAGTAAATAGGTTTCAGACAACCATTACTATTGCCAATGAAACCTTTTCTGGGACAGGTATGTGGAATTTTCCAAGGAACATAATATTTATGTAATTTTTCAAGGCTCAAGCAAGAAAAACGCCAAGGTGGCGGCGGCCAAAACCGCACTAATGAAGCTGAGAGGGTACTGTCCTATTGGAATTTCTTTGGCCACATCTGGGTTAGAAACTACACATACCCAAGAAAAACTACTAAAAGCTGATGCAATCAAAGAGTAAGTTTTTTGTTTTATTCGATTAGTCAGTTGAAATCATGATGGGGAATAAATAAGAGTGCACAAATATTACAGGTTAGTGATGGAGAAGTTTCAAAAAGTGTTGGCCGATGATCTGCAACATACAAAACGGAAAGTGCTGGCAGGAATTGTAATGACTCGAGGCCCGACTATGGATGATGCTGAGGTTATTTGTGTGACTACAGGCACCAAGTGCGTTTCAGGCGAGCACATGAGTCTCAGCGGCGCGTCTCTGAATGATATGCACGCGGAGATCATAGCCAGACGTTGCCTTATCAACTACTTCTATGATCAGCTCGAGCTATTAACAAATCCTGGCACACTTTCCCTTTCAATATTTGAACAGAGGAGCGAAGGATGCGGTTACAGACTAAAAAAAGATATTGAATTTCACTTATACATAAACACTGCCCCATGCGGAGACGCCAGAGTGTTTTCTACAGGAGAGGACCACCCTTCTGAAGATAGACATCCAAATAGGATATCCAGAGGACAATTAAGGACAAAGGTTGAGTCTGGAGAAGGCACAATTCCCATCAAAGGTGTGGCGATTCAGACTTGGGACGGCATAATACAAGTAAATGTCTAATGTTTGACTAGGGGGACTGTTCAATTCAGGAACATTTTTTTAGGGCGAAAGGCTCTTAACTATGTCATGTTCAGATAAAATTTGTAAATGGAATGTTGTGGGTGTCCAAGGCGCACTGCTGGCGTATTTCATTGAACCTGTTTATTTGAAAAGCCTAGTAGTAGGTGGGCTAATGAAAGAATCCCATCTATATAGGTACAGAAAAAGTTTCTAGTTGGTAGAAGGCCTTCAGGGGCATTGGGCTGTAAATGTTTGGGGCCGGTTGAATTAGTGCCTTAAATGGGTGTTGTCCTTGATATAATCAGTTTTTATTTAATTGAGCTAATATTTTTAGGGTCACTTAAACTGATTCAAATTGCAGAGATTTAAAAATTAAAAAAAAACAATTTGGTTAAAGCATTCTAATATTGATTTCAGAGCAATTTGCGGCAGAATAGAAAACGTCCTGCAGGGATTACCTCCGCCATTCCTTCTAAACAGACCAGAAATGTTACGTGTGTCATCAAATGAGATCAGGCAGGTGCAAAAGGCACCCAGCTTCGCAGTATTATGGTGCCAGAGTATGCATATACCAGAGATTGTTAACACAGAAAAGGGCAGACCAGACAATGGCATCTCATTGGTTTGCAAGCAGAAATTAGCATCTAGGTTCAGTATATTGAAGGATAAATTATCGAACATAGCTGGGAATAAGAAACCACTATTGTTAACAACATATGAGGAGGTTAAGCAATCAATAATGGGATATGCCGCAGCTAGACAGTCGCTGTATGAGGCGTTTAGCAAGGCTTGTTTGGGTAAATGGATAACGAAGCCAATGGAACAGGATTTGTTTGAGTTCTGTGCTCCATAACTGTTATTTAATATATTACTTTAATTAGAATGCAAAAGTATTTTAAAATGCCACATCAAATTAGGTACAAAATAATGCATAGGATTAGTTTAGTTTTAAGTTCAATGTTTTATATGTACAATTTTAGAGTTTTAAGTACTATATTTTAAATGTACAATTCTTCTATTTTCACTGAACATATTCTTATGTGTGTCTTATATTCTTAAATTGGTTTCTAATAATCTAGGGATTAGAAAGATTCAATTAGAATGTTGGCAATAAAATTTAATATCAAATGATTTTTTTTGCCTTTGGAGAAGTGCAAAATTTCACCCAAAAAGAAAAATTGCAAGCTAAAGAACATACACTTGTCATCGATGTTGAGTATTAAAAATTTACAAAGTTGCTTGTACAACCCTGCTGTACTACAAAACCATATACAATTAAGGAACGCTTTATTAAAGTTCACTAAATTTTTATTGCTATTGAATTTTACCGTGTTAATCTAACATGTTGATTACTTTCCAGTGGAATATTTTGGCTACGATGTTTTATAATGCCAGCAGCTGCTTAAATTGACATATTTTCCTAATATACTGGTTAACTCCTGCTCCAAGAGTTTGTGCAATGTGACAGAGTCATGTCTGTAGATCCAACAGTCTTGTTTAATCAAGTAATCATATCGTTTAGGTCCTGATATTGGGGAACTTAGCCAAATCTGTTTATTTGGTGATTGCCGATTAATGACATACACTCCATGTCGCATTAAATCAACAGTGAGAACTCCACTCTATGAAAAGATTGTTATTATTTTATAGTAGAATACAATATAACAAATTACTTACGCTGTAGTTGACATCTGCATTAAATAAAGCTTGTTCCTTACCCACAAGATCCTCAAAAAATTCTGCTAAAGATTCCAATGTTTCTTCACATACTTTTTCAAATAGGTTCCTATCTATTTCTTTAATAGGAACATTAACATTTGAATAGTTATGAGTTGGAGTTATTGTAATATTTTCAAGAAAAATTTTCATAAAGGCAAAAGAAGATCTCCAATGATATGTACATATAGGTACATCTCGGAGAAAACGTTTTGGAATTACATCCTTTATTACACAGGCAACTTTTAAACTGTCCTTTAATGCTGCCCGAAACATTGCAGTATTAAATCTGAAGTATTCATTTGTAAATATTGTAAAATTAATAAACTAAATAATTTGCTGGCTATGTTATCTTCTAATCCTCATGAATCACTAAGAAAAAAATAATTTTTAACAAGCAACAAATATAATAGCTTTCGGCAAATGGGGAATTTCTGGCTCAGATTAGTAGGAATATTTTGTTTATAAATGAAAAATGCGATGTATCTAACTAATCAGTTTTTGGACACTAAACTTTTTAAAGGATTAACAAGAGATGTCATGTATGGATTAAAATACTCAACTATTATTTGCATTGACTTTAATAACGTCAGTCAGTAATCATTGTTTCATTTATCACAGATCATAGATACCATTGTCGGAGTAACTTTTAACATACCGTAAGTCATACGCCCAATGCTTATTTCATGAAATTTCTTTCTATTAATAAGGGCTAATATAAGGAAATCCCATTAAATGTTAAATATGCGTAATAGCTATTATACCTCAATTCTAATTGATAAAGGTTAATAGACTCTAATAAGCTTTACATACTAATTCACCTAACACAATTTTCTTTCTAAGCAGCGATCTTGAAACACGTTTTCTCTTTTGACAAAATCCCGCCAAAAAAGTGCCATATCGTAACTGCAAACTGTCAAATTGACGAACTCTAAGACTTTCGCATGCGCAGTGTTGGCTTAACTGGTTTTTTGCTCTGAAAATGTAATGGGATCTGAGAATATTTTGACAAAATACTGCCGAATAAGTGCAATATCGAAACTGCAAACCGTCGAATTGACGAACTGTAAGCCGTAAGACTTGAGCATGCGCATATTTAGTGTTTCTTCTCGACATTACTTGATGTTGGGTTGAAAAAAGCCTTATCAACATAGGCAAGTAGCTACATGGACCGAAGTTATGGTGGAAACGGCTTTTATTTGATGTTGATTTTGGCTTTAGAGATTTTAGTACTTTAGTTCACTTTAGGATTTGAATGTGTCTGCACCAAACGGCTATTTTTCTATTTGACAAAAGAACAACTGACGAAAATATTTTGTTACCAGTGCAACCAACATTAGGAAAAACACGGAAAAAACGAATTTTAATTTTTAGCACGTCTTTACTAAATAAAATGGTCGTCCGTTGGCGCTTGCGCTATTTTATTGATCAATTTTTTTTTAAAAATCATTTTTTAAATTTATTCGGCTAATGGGTTAATATTAAATAAAATTTGAATCAACCATTAATTATATTTCATTTAAACACATTATCCACAAGGAAGTCCTTTTGCTTTAAATATAAAATTTTTATTTTTTAATCCTAACGATTTTGTTTAGATTCGCATGAGTCATGCGCTCTGTCCCGTATTGTGTCAATCCAAAGTATTGCGCTAGTTCGCAATCAGCCATGTTCTGTTAAAACTTAAAAACCTGACGGTGGTTTGTTTTTATATAATATAAGAGTGAGCCCCCCCGTCAGAAATGGCAGGAAACACGGGGATGGAACAACTCATTCCCATTGTCAACAAGCTGCAAGATGCCTTTACTTCGTTGGGGGTTCATATGACCCTAGATCTGCCACAAATTGCAGTAGTGGGCGGACAATCGGCAGGAAAAAGTTCCGTTTTGGAGAATTTTGTCGGCAAGTAAGTGTTTAATGATTTGGTCTTATTGTCTAACGCGCCTTTATAAAAAAGCCGTTTTTAATTTGACCTTATTATAGTGTTGACAGCTATGTTTTTGTTTTCTTTTCACAGAAATTCACAGGTTTTGCGTTTTTCAGAATCATATAATTTTTATCCGAATGTATGGGCTTTTGACAATGATAATGATGATAATAATGAAAATTATATCTTCAACTAAATATTTTATTAATGACGACTTTTTTCACATAACAGCTTTTACATTTTAGGGATTTTTTACCAAGGGGTTCAGGGATTGTAACCCGTCGACCATTGATCTTGCAATTGATTAATGGAAACACAGGTGAGATGATTTGGAAGTAATCCAAAATTTACCAATATTGGAATAATAATAGTTTTTTCTTCCTGCAAAAGTCATTTAAACAAAGAAGTTTATATAAGTTTGTCATTTAAAATTTTATTTTTTATTTATTTAAATTAGAATTGAACCTAAGAAGCAATTATTCTAATACATCAGAGCTTTACTATTTAATCAGCAACATTTGTAAAGAATAATATCATGTATAGAGGTTAAAAGATTAAAGATCATAATTAAAATAGCAGGAATGAAGACCGGGACACAATCCTTCTAAATGAAACTTGATTGGGAAACATTTTTCAATGAACTCATCTAACTAAAATCATTAGACAGAATGTAGATGATCGCTAAAGACAGGTAGCAACCTGTGTAAAAAACAATATTGTTGCAGATTAAAACAATTAATGATAACCAAATTTAACATATAATCAAAATAATAGGACTAAACATAATTAACCTATATTCTTAAACCCATGATAACATTAATGTAACACTTACAAAATCTTTACACTTTTTGCGATAAATGCTCTCCAACACATAACACATAAAAGACTTCATCATAAATAATATCCAAATAATATTAAATTACTGCCCTGCGAGCCTATTGCAATCCCCTAACCAAACCTTAATGTAGTATATTTAACTATATATAGCAGTGAATTAGCACATTCAATGCTATTTGAAAGTCCTGCCAGTAACCACTTTTCCACAATGAGGATAATCAACCACAGAAACGCCCACCAAAAAAACCCTTGCCATGCATCTCACCTGTTAGAAGTTATAGAAAAGCAGACTGGGAAATTTGATAATTAATAACCAAACCAATAACAGATTGCTTACAATACAACTCAAATATATGTGTCGAAGATATAGATATTGTGGCAGCCAAAAAATATATATTTCCAAAAACTGATTAAAGACAAGAGAATGCAAACATGGACATAAAAGAAAAATTCAACCTTGCAAGAGAAAAATTTAAGTTTAGAATATATTGATGAATTGAAGACAACACGGGATTTGGGGTATTCATTCCACATATTGGCTATAAATTTTCGATCTGGATATTTATCAATCCTTAGTGGCAAAGGTTGTTAAATTCCTACTCAACATTTTTACAGTCCTATCCAAACCTAACAAAAATATCGTAAAAATAATAATCTTTCTAAACTACAAACAAAATTAAACTTTGACAAAAAAATCCCAAAATTCCCAAAATTATTAATATAAAAAAAACATCTAGAATTGAGAAATTACTGGTTTCTTTTTTTTGTGAATATAATTAGGACAACTGCTACCTCTTCGATAACAAGTGTTCTTTAGAATTGGTAAAGAGTTCAAGTTCATATTTTTAAAAAACCTAGCCGGTGATGTTGCTGAAATGACAAAATGTCTGGTTTTTCTGAATTGCCCTGAATAAGTAAGTAATTTTGCAAAATTTTCAAAGCTATCCAGAAACGAGATTTGCCATAATTATATGTGATAATTAATGCGATCTTTTACATTTTGTACTTTTTTCTTGCATAATTATTTAGAGTGTGCCGAGTTCCTACATTGTAAGGGAAAGAAATTCGTTGATTTTGATGAAGTACGTAGGGAGATTGAAGCGGAAACTGATAGGGTTACAGGCAGTAACAAAGGAATATCCAATATACCTATTAACCTGAGGGTGTATTCCCCGAATGGCAAGTACATTCAAAGAATTCCCACTTGTCATAAAGTGCGTAATGTTACATTTCAGTGTTGAATTTAACATTGATTGATCTGCCGGGTCTTACCAAAGTTCCAATTGGAGATCAGCCCATCGACATTGAACAGCAAATCAGAAGCATGATTTTGCAATTTATCAAGCGAGATTCATGCCTTATATTGGCCGTTACCCCGGCAAACACAGATTTGGCAAATTCAGATGCTCTTAAATTAGCCAAAGAGGTTGACCCACAGGGCATACGAACAATAGGAGTAATAACCAAGCTTGATTTGATGGACGAGGGTACTGATGCTAGAGACATTTTGGAAAACAAGCTTTTGCCCCTAAGGAGGGGTTATATAGGGGTGGTGAACCGGTCTCAGAAAGATATAGAAGGCAGGAAGGATATAAAAGCCGCTTTGGCAGCCGAGAGGCAGTTCTTTTTGAGGTATACTGCAAAACATCGCTAGTAATGAAAAGTTTATGGAGTTATGTTTTAGCCACCCATCTTACCGGCATCTTGCTGACCGCCTGGGTACCCCTTATTTGCAGAGGGTTCTCAATCAACAATTGACCAATCACATTCGCGATACGCTGCCTGGTTTACGAGACAAACTTCAGAAACAGCTGCTGCAACTTGAGAAAGATGTCGATCAATTTAAACATTTCCGACCCGACGATCCAGCGATTAAAACAAAAGCAATGTTACAGTAAGGCCATTACATTCTTTTACTGTTGTGTTTGTTACTAAATACATAGGTGACGACACTTGTGAAATAGTTTTCGTTACACAAAATTTGTAATCTTGAAAATGTTTTGCCTTTTTTTACGTTTTCTGACATTAAATACAATTTTTTTCTAAAGAATGATACAGCAGTTGCAAACTGACTTCGAGAGGACCATAGAGGGATCCGGTTCAGCACAGATCAATACAAACGAATTGTCTGGGGGTGCTAAAATTAATAGGTTGTTCCACGAAAGATTCCCATTTGAAATAGTTAAGATGGAGTTTGACGAGAAGGAGTTGAGGCGAGAAATTGCGTTTGCTATTCGGAACATCCATGGTATCAGGGTAAACTGGGCAACAGCCTCGTCCAAAGGGGGTTGTTCAATTTTCGAATTCTAGGTGGGTCTTTTCACTCCCGATATGGCGTTCGAAGCCATCGTAAAGAAGCAAATATCGAGATTAAAGGAGCCTTCTTTAAAATGTGTAGATCTGGTGGTTACTGAATTGTCTAATGTGGTGAGGATGTGTACTGACCGGGTAAGTCTAAGATTACTGTAAATTTATCATTTTGGTCACATTTGCGCTTCTTAGATGAGTCGATACCCCCGTTTGAGAGAGGAAGTGGAACGCATCATAACGACTCAAATCCGACAAAGGGAACAGTATTGCAAGGAGCAAATTTGTTTGTTAAACGATTGTGAATTGGCCTATATGAATACCAATCACGAGGATTTCATTGGCTTCGCGAAGTGAGATCGCCACCTAAAAGTAACACGTTGATATCTAAATGTTTCCGATTTCAGCGCTCAAAATCAATCGGAGGCGGCGGCCGCGAAAGGATCGCGCGGCACATTGGGTAATCAAGTGATCCGCAAAGGTTACATGTGCATCCATAATTTGGGTATCATGAAGGGCGGTTCCCGAGATTACTGGTTCGTACTCACGTCTGAGAGCATCTCTTGGTACAAGGACGAGGAGGAGCGGGAAAAGAAATACATGTTGCCTCTGGACGGACTCAAACTCAGGGATATCGAGCAGGGGTTCATGTCGAGGCGGCACATGTTTGCCCTCTTCAACCCCGATGGTCGTAATGTGTATAAGGTTAGGCCCGCCTGCGAAAATACTATAATAACAGTTCAGTTGTGTTGTGCGATTTGCATTAATTGATTTGAAATTTTGCGTCCGAAAAAATATATTTGATTCCCTATTTGGTTAAATTGAAAACATTGCAAAGCAAAGGAACAATTTTTCAAGATGTATTATATGAGTGAGTAAAATCTTTTTATTTGTTATATAGTACACAATTAGACTTAATCTATGATGAACTAAGCACTTGGTTTAAATTTTCATTGACAATTTCTAAACCGAGAACTTCTAATTTATGTCAGACAAAAAAATATCTTCTACACCGGCTCGATGTCTTTAGGATTACAAACAGTTGGAGTTGAGTTGCGAAACATTGGACGAGGTGGACTCTTGGAAGGCATCGTTTTTGCGAGCCGGCGTTTATCCCGAAAAGCAAACTGAACAGTTAAATGGCGAGGAGGTCGGTTCTTGCATTTTGTTGGAAACGTGTTGACTAACAGCGCCAATTTCAGAGTTCTAATGAAAGTGGTTCGTCTAGTTCAATGGATCCTCAGCTGGAACGTCAAGTGGAAACAATCAGAAATCTGGTAGATAGCTACATGAGGATTGTTACTAAGACAACGCGAGACCTCGTTCCCAAAACTGTCATGCACATGATAATAAATAATTGTAAAGACTTTATCAATGGAGAGCTGTTGGCTCACATATACGCCAGCGGCGACCAGTCTCAAATGATGGAAGAGGCACCGGAAGAGGCTCAGAAGCGCGAAGAGATGATGCGCATGTACCACGCCTGCAAAGAGGCTCTTAGAATTATCGGGGATGTGTCTATGGCGACAGTTTCCACGCCCGTACCGCCCCCCGTCAAAAATGATTGGCTCGCAAGTGGGCTAGAGAACCCTCGGCTGTCGCCGCCTAGTCCTGGAGGTCCGAGAAAACCCACTCCGCAGATGGGCGTGGTCGGGCAAAGCGGTAGGTTGTTCACTAATTTGTTAAAGTCGTAATAATACTAGTGTTATTATAGGGTCTTTAGGGTCTAGGGCGCCGCCGCCACCGCCGAGCTCAGGTCGACCAGCCCCGGCCATTCCCAACAGACCGGGTGGGGGAGCACCGCCTATGCCGCCTGGGCGTCCTCAAGGGGGAGCCTTGCCTGCTCCGTTGATCCCCACGTACGTATTTTTAAAAAATTAAATGATTTCGTTTCACATCTTGCGTTTGTTCAGTAGTTCTAGCTGAGTGTCGAGAGTCATTTTGAAGTTGTGGTTTTATTTTCAGGAGGCGTTAAGAAACTGCTCTCCAAAATAACGCCACAGTGTATTTTAAGGGCGTTCAATAATCCCTTTGTTTGTTACACATTTCAATCTCAGTTTTTTTTTTTTTTTCAAACATAACCTTAGGAAATTGGAATCTTTGTATTTTATTGTTGTTACATCTGATGTTGATATTCTACACGCTCCATTTATGGTTTATATTATTTTTGTCAGCAGATATAGAACTTAAATGTAAATTATGTGCTACAACAGTATTGGTAATTGGATTTGCAAAACTCGAGCGTGTAGAACTTGGGTATTTTAATTGCGTTTGCCAGTTTTAGGCTGGACAGACTGGCATTTGCGGTCTCCCACATGTGACATGTGGTTGTCTCTCAAAACATAAGCAAGTGACTATAGTTTATATTAATCGGTGGTGGACTACCATGAACTTGAGAATATGACTTAACTTTTTTGGCTTCAAATTTGCTTTGCTAATTTAAAATTAATGTGTAAAATTATAATGATTGTGATAAAATTTATCGTCATTAGAAATTATATATTTCCTAGACATAGCTCAGCTATGACAACAAATTGGGCTATGGCGTCAGCCTGAATGTTGAATTTTCAAAAAACTTCATTTAATTCTATGTTGATTTCGCTACTGTGGTGCCACACCGCGCGGAACAATTTTTTCTGTTTCTTGCCTACCAAAACTGGATAAAATATAATTCTTTTGTGTAATTTTTTATTACAGTGGCGAGCATAAAATTTAGGTCACTCAAAAATTGCAATTTTTTTAGGAAAAAAAATGTATAACGGATAGTCAATAGAGTAGGTGACAAATTATCCACCCTACTCTATTGGGTTAACTGAATTTAACATTTAATCCTCCCTCAGCTCTTGGGCACTTCTTGGACCTAGTATATGTCTTTGAATAGGTCGTCCCATCTCATCCCACGCATGTTCGATGGGATTCATGTCTGAACTGAGCGCTGGCCAATCAAACCGAGTCATCCCACATCATCCAGCTATTGAGTGACAATTCTGGCGGTGTGGGCATAAAAATACCGTCTCTTCGCTCATAGTGATCATTAAAGACATAGCATGATTATCCAGAATTTCCGTAATGTACCTGTGAGCTGCCAGAGAGCCATTCTTTATAAAAACCAACTCTGTGCGTGCTTCCGAACTGATTCCCGCCCAAACCATAACCGAACCACCACCATGTGGAACTTTTTCATCAGTAGAACCTGGCGCATATCTTTCTCGGGGTCTCCTCTATACTTTCTAAAAAAAATACCTTGTTCCATTCTGTTCTATTCCGCAATCTTGAGGACACCAAAAATCTATTATCCCTTTGGTTAGTGATGCTTCCTCGACCGGATCCTCATTTCATCTAGCACATAGACTGCTACCAACAATTCTTGTAGTTTTCCGTTTTCCTCGAGCACCTTGTATTAATGCTACAATTCTAGCCAAAACAATAGGATCTAATGGCATTTAGTTAAATACATCTTAGAACTAAAATACACCAAACAATCATAAGTTTTATGGAGATAAATGAACAGTAAGTTTAAAAGTACCTAAGGCACGAATCTTTAATTAGGCTGAAGTTGTGTTATTTCATCAAAAG
Organism: Cylas formicarius; assembly: GCF_029955315.1. NCBI lineage: Eukaryota > Metazoa > Arthropoda > Insecta > Coleoptera > Brentidae > Cylas > Cylas formicarius. The sequence continues at coordinate 16,239,569 of NW_026844334.1, forward strand.
TTGCCACTACGCCCTCACAATAACCCACAGATAACAAATACCTCCATCCGCATTTGTTGGAAAGCAAATAATTCGCTGTCTACTAGACACACTTGAGTGACTTAAATTTTTTGCTTGCCAGTGTAATAGTTTCATTCAAAGGTATACGAAAAATTTCAGCAGTATCTCCCCCTTTTATTCTTCCGGAGGTATTCTTGAATTCCGCTTGTCACGTCTTTGTTTTGTTGGTATTCCTTTCTAATACACATTAGTAATGTAGAGGCGGGAAAGTTTGTCATCCTTAAAAAATTTTTCACCATCAGTTTGAATTATGTTTAAAAATTTAACTCCGCTTTTTCGACTGATCTTTCCGCCTTTGCATTTATTTTTTGGCAGACTTTGACACCTATTTTCCATTTTCGATGTGGCGGTTTGACATTGCTAACGTTCAGGCACAGATAGTTAAATTCAAAATATTTAAACCTCAAAGTCTCGTTCGAAACAAAGGAAATATATATTGACTTTGGGGCTAAGAGTTCTCTTATTTGGTCTTTAACAGCCGCATGCAACAAGGAGGCGTGCAGATTCCGCAACAAGTGCAGATGGCTGTAGGTCGGGCTGTTACTCAAGCCGCAGTCAACGAATTGTCGAACGCCTTCAAGTTTCCTAAGTAAATATAACGTATTGTTTTTAAAACCTATCTTGTGTTCTCTGCGTCGCCGTCGTCTAACACGAAAGCGCGTTGTGCTTTATCATTTTGGTGCGACTTCTATGAAGTGTCCCTGTGAGCTTCTTCGTGTTAAGCACTTGTTATATTGAATGTGCTAAACTTGTGTTTACTAATTTGGTTTCAATTAACATATCATTTAACTTAGATAAGACCACCTTAGTTTGTGATGCATAATCAGTGTACTATAATAGCAATGTTAACACTTAGGGGCAATTGCTGGTGCCAATGGAAACCAACACGAGAAGGAGACTAGTTGCTCTACTGCAATTGTACACAACCTTCCCCGTGTTTCATTGTCGCCAAAATGTTTTCATTAAAGATAATTATTCCATACTAAAACATTCCAAAGTTACCTTTAACTGACGACTCTCTAGAATGAATTAGATTTATGAACACATAGTTTAGAGTCAATGTGCATTTTCAAGTAACGCACACAAAAAAGTTCTTCCTCATAGCAGTTTCATTTGTAGTATGAAGGACGTCGCTTTGGATATTGTAAAACGTTGCCCAGTAGATCTTATTTTTTGTTTCGGAAAAATTTGTGAAGGGCGTCTTATTTGTCTGGAGCAGACCAGTCAACTTAACGAATGGTACCTCATTTAGTAAATGCTGTTTTTTTATTTAGACAAGTTTTTCTACATAAAAATTTATTCTAACTAGATTATAAGTTAATTTTGGATTAAATTTAAATTCTACAGGCGGACGGAATATTGCTGAATGTGTTGTTGTATTAAATATTCTGTAAATAATTTGTAGATACTACGCTGTTAATGAAGTTGATTTTGTGCGTAGAACTCTTTGAAGAAATCTGCCCCTTTCTTTAATTGTATATTTTATTTTAAAATTCCCCTCTTAACTTTTCCGAAATAAAAATCATTTTAAATAAATTTAAGTTATTTCTAAAACATTCAAATTTTCATAAAAATGTGTGTACTTTACTTTAAAATGTTAAAGTCTGTTATGTTGGCAGGGTAACGAGTACTAAGAAAAGTGTATAACAACAATTTGTTATTTAAAGATAGTGGTTAAAGAAAAATGAAAGGAAATTTCAAATGTTCCGTTATAACTCATGATCAATGAAGTAGAATTCATGGAAACTACTTTTAAAAGGAGTCTTAAACTCATTTAAGTTCATTTCTTTCTTAAAATTCAAAAATAAAACCATTGACACATAAAAAATTCAGTCAATGTGTTCATTTTTCAAAAACCCTGTATGCTTGAAACTATTCGTTTTTCTGGAATTCGGTTATTAAGATTTCTTCAAGGACAAAACACTGCCTAAAAACGGCGGAAATTAATTTTTATTTTGTCCGGCTGCAAAATTTAAAATGACACCACCCGGCATATTATTGATGGATTTCTATATCGATAACTTATAACTTGTCTCTTTTGAAATTTTCCTGAGGGCTGCCCATCCCATATTTTGAAACAGTCAATTACAATGTAATTTAATATCAGTTTCTTGAATTGAATTTCTTAGGCCTAACGATTTTTAAAACCAATTGTGGGACGTGGTGCTTTGCTTTCTCCCGCAACCGTTATTAATGGTCCCAGAATGACTGGAATTTGATATACAGTATTTTTGTGTTTGATGAAAGTTGTTCAGAAAATTATGACGCGCATCAAATTGAGCATCAACATTTCTTGAACATCATAGTTTAAAAATAAAAATAACTCTTTCATATATCTCCATAGTATGCTTAAAGTTACTGATAGTCTCTGTTGAAGTTTTTACAATTATTGTCATCTTAAAAATATTGTAATATTGCATTGTTAAATATTTATAATAGGATATTATTACGACTATAAAAGTAATACCTAACGTTATCGCATCAATTGAGATTTAAAAAAGATATAATGTAGCATACATTTGAGAACGTTGTAGATATTTACCGGTAGGTTTTAAAACGGCGGTGTGGGTTGGGACTGGCAAAAGTAGTGTGAAATCGATAAAAACCGCAAAGACAAAAAAATTCACAAGTAATATTATTCATTGCACTTTTAATATTATGTAGTTATGTGTAAATATAGATATACAACGCAGTGCTATGTTTTTATTTTTCCCTACTAACAACCTATCACATTTCATGTTAACCATGTTAACCCGCCTGTGGTTGAGGTTTCGCTTTTGTTTTTTTTTTAAGCGTACTAACACTACACTTCGTTGTGATTCTCATTGCTGTTGCTATACTAAGTGATTTAGACACAGCTTTCATAATAGGGTGGTTAAGGTGGTAATAATAATTGAATAGATAAAATTTAATATTTTATCTCTTAAATTCGATATTCACCTGTTATTAAAAGTGTTGAGTAGGATAACTAAATTGAAACTGAACAATGTTACGGTGATTTTCAGTCGTCCGGTACCCAACATCCCGCCAAGACTGCCCGACAGACCGTATCCAACTAAATAGGAAGTACCAAATTGGATTGCGACTGCTCCATTAAATTGTTTTTCAACGTTGGCGTTTAGCAATTTTACTGTGATGGTATTATGTATTCTATAATTATGTGAACAGACTAAGGTAACATACAATTTTTGATAGTGAATTTAAGATGCTAGTCTTTCTAATAAATAGTATTATTAGCAATTTTTTTTAATTTACAATGTTTAATATGTATATATTGTTTTATAATAAATATATTTTTAATGTAACAAAAATTTATTTACTTATGATGTGAAATTACAATTTTACAGATTTCTACGTTAGTCTTTTTCAAATGTATAATGTTGTCTTCCCTTGGCTGGCATTTGTTTTGGAATCACGGGGTGAAACATTTTAAAACTTTCGGCCGTCAAGTAAATAGAGAAAAAACCAGCCAACACTCCAAAGAACTGGGCCCAGTAAATCCACAGTGGGAAGTTCAAATTTTTATAATTAATATCATACCGATCCTCCCTTAACAAATCGAAATCAGCATGAAGCTGCAAATTAAATCATGATGTGTGTATTATCAAAATGTCAATGTTAATTACAGGTTCTTTGAAGTTTTTCTTCAATTCTGGAACATCCCAAGGATAAAACGGATCCTTGTTCTCATATGATATAAGTGGCAACTTTGGGTAATCGCCATATCCTTCTCCATCGTCCACATAGGGCTCGTACTCCGATGGATGTAGTTCGTACTTTTTAGCCGCGTTTATTCGTTTCTCCTCAGTGATAGGATAGGGACCTGGTTTGTAATATTGGTACCAGTCTAAAAACAAAGATTACACAACTAAACTTAAATTTAACCTTAATTTCATATAAAACAAGATCTTACGGTTCCTTAATCCTGTCATTAAAACAGGAGCCCTTTTTAGCCAGGGCTTCACAGTTTTTAATGGAATTTTTACAGAATTCATTTGGGAAACAAGGAAAAAATCTAGTTTTTAAAATGACATCCCTACGCACCCATAGAAAATGATTGGCAGAAACAAATGGAATTATTTTAGATCATAGAAAACAAAGCATCATTTTCAGTCAACAACAGTGCAAACCAATTAGTTGAGAATGTAGTTAAGGCCCATTTCAATTTAAGCTTATCTAGTAACAGCTGATCAGTTCGTTTTAGTATTTTTAGGAAGTTTCGGAACGCGGCCAAAATCATCTGATCAAACTTAGCAAAGAAAGTTGAGAAAGTGTGGGAGTGCAACATTTAAAATTTTGACTGATTTGATAACCGTTGCGACAGTTAAGTTCACTACCTCAATCACGCGTCGATTTTACCAGAGCTTTATGATGTTTTATCACTTTTATTACGTCGAGTCAAAATTCGCTAAATTACCACTTCCACGACGAAATGGTTTCGTACGTCGCGTATTTCTTTGTGAAGATATACAACGCTTATGTTCGCAAAGTGCAACGTGTTGTGGCTTACGGCGCAGCTAGTGATCAGCTATCATCACGAACCACTGAATGATATGTAACACGTGCGTAGCCACCACCGCAACAATAAACATTCCAAAAAGTCCCTATTGCTTATGTTTCTCAGCATACATTAATATTCCAACGTGCCGAGCCAATCAGAACGCGGCGGCTAGTTTTGACTATGGCGCCAAATTCAAACCGAATCGGAGGTGTTTAAAGTTGGCATCCGCATACCCATCTTTACTTTCTTGACAGATTGGAGAACGCATGTCGCATAAGTATGATCGCTTGGATTATTTGTTGTTAATCATTGACCAAGTAAACTTTGGTTAATTTGTTAATTCTGTTTAAAGTTTATAAAATCATACAATCATGCAATAAATAAAACACTGATTAAAGTAAGCAATTATCTAAAAAATAAAATATTATATGAAAATGAAACGTTTATAAATAGTTATATTACTTTTTATTAGGATAATATGTTTGCTTCTCAATGTTTCTTTTTTTCGAATTTTCCTCGGAATTTCGTTGTTCTGTGTCCATCTTAAATGTCCTAAAAATATCCACAAATTTCCCAAAAGATTCTTCGTCCAAGCTGCGAGCAAAGCTATTCATTTCTTGCAAAATGACCTGTAACAAAAATTATGCAAAATTAAATGCAATAGTGTCTACATGGAGATCGGACATCATCTGCACTTAGTTTTTCGACGATAGTCTCCTGTTCAGCTTTTGATAATATCTTGGTCCATAGTTTATCAGTGTGTCCTAAATGTTTTTCGACAAACTTTACCGTCACAAATCCTAAAAAAATATAGTTAATCTGTAGATAACAATAATATTATATTATTTACCCTCAGTTGAAATGATAACTACAATTCTTGAAGGACATGTCCCATGAATATGAATACTACCTCCAGTTTTCACACTTCGTTTTTTAGCTGAGCTGGCAAATCCTTAAAAAATATGACACATTATATGCCTACTCACATATTAGTAAACACACTACCTTTGTAATCACTTCTGTTACACTCATAAAATATTTTTGATTCACCGTGTTGATATTTTTTTCGTATATGGCAAACATAATTTACTTCCCTCTTCTCTTGGGTCCTCCAAGCTGAAAACTCTTCAAAATTCCTAAAATGCAAAGTAGATTCATTAATAGTTAAGCTATGAAAAGAATTTAAATCTTTAATTAAGTCTGTATGAAGTAAAAAAGAAATAGTCTTGTCTGTGCATATTGGGCATAAAATATGTGCATTCTTTCAGATCCAGATCCCTCTTGGCCAGAGTGTTTTGTCCGTATATATCGGTTTTTAGTCGATGTACTTGAAAATTCCATCTCACAAAATCGGCAAGTCAAAATAAAGTAAAGCAAGTAAAAAATTATAAATTAACGGCCTGAAATAAATATCAATAATTAATCACAAAAATATAAGTCGCTTATTAATCTCGATTTCAAGAGCAAATATAGGCTTGCTATAAGGGCAAACACCCAACGGATTCTGATGTCTTCGCGGTAAAATAAAAATTAACTGTGTTTAAAATTGGCGGGCTGCTATACGATTAAACTCGATATCAAACGAAGCGCGCTTCGGATTACATTGATGGTCCTGCCTTCCGATTGGCTCGACACGTTGGAATATTAACGTATGCTATGTTTCTCTCCGTAGCAGCCGTGACAATCTGTGGTGATTCCTCCATAATTTTTTCATCTGTGATTGACGTTGATTCATACAAGTTACAAGCCTACTGAGTATAAAAGCTAGCTCGTCATTCTGTTGGATTCATTGTTGTTTTGTTTGTGGAAGAGGCAATTGTAAAAGTAAGAACTTTTTGGTATTCTGGTTAGGGCAAGTTAGACAGACGATAGTAATTATTGTATAATAATTGTATTGCATGAACAAAATGTGTAGATAGTTTTATTATTACATATTTGGTTATTTTGATTTTTGTAAATATTTTATTTAAAATTAAATTGTATGTATTTATTCTGTAAAGAATTTAGCAGATTTGATATAAAACATCTATTCTAATTAAAAGCTTGACATTTTTCCAGGTTAACATGAAAACACTGTTCGTATTGTCAGCCTTTTTGTTGGTTTGTCAGGCGGTCTCATTCTTCGATTTGGTACACGAACAATGGGGCGCCTTTAAGGTAAGATGATCGTTTACAACAAGATATATTCAGCCTCCATTATTTAAATTATTGGGCACTTTTGCTTGTTGAACGAAACATCAAATCTACAAAGTTAATTATGCCCTCCACAAAAACTATTTTCTTAACAAAAAACTTTGTGGCCGAAAATATATTTTTTGGTTGAAACATCTCTTAGCTTCAGATTTGTATTAAGTTATTTTATCAAAATCGACCGTTAACAAATTCTGCGTAGTTGTATTTCTCCAACAGGGCAAATGCTAACAAATAAAAGATAACAAGACTTTGCGATTGTGTCAGTCCTTTTGACTAATATGGGTCTGTCTCGCAAAGTTTATCAGTGTTTATTTTCGATGAGCACTCTTTGTTTTTGTTCCTGCGTTTTAAGAGAAAATGACGTAACTTGGTTTATTTGTTGCTTGGTGAATTATTTATTGTGTTTGTTAATGCAAATACGCAATAAATCGAAATTCGAAAACATTTTTGTTGGGGCCATTTATCTAAAAATTGAGAAATTGTTTAAGTACAACCAGCAGCACCCTTCTTTTTTAGGCTGGAGACATAGCTTTATATTCTAAACAAAATATTTTCTTTTTGTTCTATGTACATTAGTACAAACTAATATATTTGTACTATTTTAATATTTCATTTATGATTTTTGCTTCTCTCTTGTAAATTTTAGTGGTACACCATTAACTAACTTTGTAAATATAAACATCCCCATATTCCTCCTGCATCGGTTGTTGATGAATAAAACTTGCTGACGTTTCGCCAATCATCTCGTTAATTTCTTCAGAGCTTAACTGAACCTGAAGGAGGGGCGTGAACATCGCGTCGGATGACTGCTTATAGATTTCCTTAAATTCTCGGATTTTTTGTTGGTAGAACAATTGATGAGACAATGTTCATGCCCCTGCTTTAGCTCCTCCCTTCCTCCAAAATATATAACCTGGTACAGAGTAGAATGTGATTCAGTTTCAGTTAAACTCTGAAGAAGCCAACATCAATAACCAACGCAGGAGTAATCCTGAAGATTTGTAAATACCATTAAGTAGCCTGTTGAAGTTTCTTTGAAAAATTAGAAACAAAAAACTTTATAAGTTTAATAACTTTGGTTAGTTTTGAAAATTTGATCAAACAGACAAAGCTTGTATAAACTCACGCAAAAATTTAAAAAAGCAAAATATTAATGAGTTTTCACATTTTCATATAATATAGCTGCAACACAACAAGAAGTATACTGGCGAGACCGAAGAACGTTTCCGAATGAAAATTTTTATGGAGAACTCCCATAAAGTAGCCAAACATAATAAGTTGTATGAAATGGGTCTGGTCACCTTCAAACTGGGCATTAACAAATACGCGGACATGCTGCACCACGAGTTTGTCTCCACTGTAAATGGTTTTAATAAAACAAAAAATGGTCTAAGGAGCCAAGAATCAAATGACGCAGTGACGTTTATTCCGCCTGCTAATGTTGAGTTGCCTGGTGAGGTTGATTGGAGAGAAAAAGGAGCAGTCACACAAGTCAAAGATCAGGGACATTGCGGTTCATGCTGGAGTTTTAGCGCGGTGAGTAGAATATTACAATGATTTTGTAAATGTTTTTGCATATCTTCACAATATTTTAGACTGGTAGTTTGGAGGGCCAATATTTCCGTAAATCTGGCCAGCTTGTCTCATTAAGTGAACAAAACCTGATTGATTGCTCAACAAAGTATGGTAACAATGGATGTAATGGGGGGCTTATGGACAATGCCTTTAAATATATTAAGGACAATAAAGGCATTGACACTGAAGTGACATATCCTTACTTGGGTGAAGATGAAAAGTGTCACTACAACCCCAAAGATAAAGGAGCTACTGATCGTGGCTATGTAGATATTGATTCAGGAGACGAGCAGAAATTAAAAGCCGCCGTCGCTACCATAGGGCCTATTTCTGTGGCTATTGATGCAAGTCACGAGGCATTTCAGCTGTATTCTGATGGGGTATACTCAGATCCTGAATGTAGTTCCGAGGAATTGGATCACGGGGTGCTGGTTGTGGGTTATGGCACAGACAAAAATGGGCAAGACTACTGGCTTGTTAAGAACTCTTGGGGTCCAACTTGGGGCAATGAGGGATATATTAAAATGGCGAGAAACAAAGACAACATGTGTGGTATAGCTACTCAAGCGAGTTACCCATTAGTGTAAGTAGGTCAAAATTTTACACTTGTGAACAAAATGTTGATATTAGTAATGAATCTCTATTTCTTTTGAATTTATTTTTTAACTGTGCCTAATTTTTATATTTAATGGATTTTAGTTCTATAACAAAAGTATGTGATATTTAGTTGTATTAAATTTGATAATAAAGACTCTCTAATAAATACAGCCTTTGAATAGCCTTTACAAATAAACCTGAACAGAGTTAATATTTTGAAAAAATACTACAGCACAATTACTAACGCCAAAAGCTAACTTCATGCAAGGTTATTTTAAATTTCAAACATATAGTTATTTTTGAAAAACTAAATAATGGTAACTTATTTATATTTTTAGCACAAAAATAAGAGTACAAGAATCTGTAAAAATACCAATGGTACTAACATTTGTACAATGTACTTAACAATGTCAGTCAGGGTCATGTGTTTGCCTTTATTTAGATTCAGTTTTAGAAAAATATATATGACGCATATAATTTGAATGATCTATTTAATAAAATCATTTACAAGAGTATTATTCTTATCCAAACCAAAATGATGAAAAGGGAATATCTTGAATGTGGAACTGATTGTAAACAACTCTTCATTAATCCTGAATGGGGAGTCCTTGGATTGGTTTTCAAAAATATACTTCAAAGTACCTCTTTCCAAATTGAAGGATTCCAACGTATACATAACGGAAAAGATCTCTGAATTAACTTTGTACAGGGTATACACAACATCATCGCATACTGTCGACTCTAAATCTTCATACAAAATTTCGTTGAATGGCAATGACATCATTTCTATAAAAGTCTCATCTTCCAAATCAAAGCCAAGCAAATGTTGACCTAGAATAATTGGCAGCCTTAACTGATGACTGCACCATGGGACAGAAGATTATTTCCCAGAAGGGTAGTAATCTATAGTAGCACTGTCATTATCATATTTTTATAACTTATTTAGCTATCCAGCATTACCCTGCTAGGGAGTTATCTCCCGTCTTCCTTGGGACTCTATATATTGGGGGATTTATGGCGAGACTTAGGATCCTTGTGAAACTTTGATCATTTAGGAAGATTTGTTGATGTAAAATATTTTCAGCGATGCGACGCATCTTCTTTTTTATGAACCTCAGAACCTGCCATCTACCGTGAATCATCCTGTATATAGAGCTAATGAAGACGCACCTTTAATAAATAACTTTCCTTTCCACGAGAAAATGGACACAGGAAGTTTAAGATTCTCCAAATAAATATCTTCATTCTTGACTAATATTTTTAACACGCGCCAGTTTTCAGTATGAGAGTCTAATAAATATCCCAGTCTAGTGCTACTACACAATATAAAAAGCTGATTTCGAAAATTGCAACACTTTATTTGCTGGGAGGGGCTTGGCAGAGCCTTTATATTACTCCATTGATCTGAAAATGAAATATTTTGTTTGTATAATCCCTACCCTTTTGCGATGGCATAGTCGGTCATACAAGAGAAAAAGGTCACTCAATATTTTACCTGCTTCCCTTGGTATACTAAGAACGGCAAAACCCACACATTTACCTGCCAGTGTGCTACCTTTCCCTATTGGGCCTCGGTGTCGCACTCTCGACAAAGATAGTACCATTTACGGCACAATTACAGTATCCACTACAAAACTGAAAAACTGCTACCGAAACTCGAAAGGCCGTCTTTAATTATTATGGATAATGCACAATATTATTCTAAACTTAATCAAAGTGCACAAGATGCATCGACAAGAAAAGAAGAAATTAATTACTCAGAAAATGGTCTAAAATGTGAGTTCTTAAAAATTTTCAAAAATTACAAAACAAACTTGCCGTATGCTACAGACGAAAGAATTGCTGAAATTGGTCATCAAGTTCCTTACCATTGTATATTTAATGACATAGAATTGGTGTGGGCTCAGTGCAATACATTTTTTAATCAAAAATTAAGTGAGGCAAGGCACGATGGTAGTGCAGTACTATCTGTTTGAAAAGCAGCTCTTCAGACAGTTACCAAAGAAAAATGGATCAGTTATAAATCACATACAGATAATATAATAAAAGAATACAGGTAAGAAGAGAATGCACTTGATATAACAGTAATACCACATGTTATTAATGTAGATGAAGGTTCGTTTTCTGGTAGTTCCAATTTTGGCTCTGATGATGCTTTTCCATCGTAAATAAAAACTAAATATGGTTTACTTGTATATTCACTCTTAGCAAATTATATTTTATTTTGTTTTAATTTTCCATTTTTTTTGTTTTTTTTTTTTAATTTTTATTGCAGGGACAGAGCATATTATTAAGGAACACCCTGACCTATTACTACAGAGAAAATACATGAATCTATCACTGAGTATGGGCTTACTAGTTAAATTAATAAATGCCAAGTACAACTGATTCTGTCTTATTCCCAAGTAATATAATCATCATCATTAATAATGGCTGTCTTGTATTGAAGTATAAGTGGAAGCAAAATGAACAATCTATTTCATTCTGTCTGGCATTTTATTGCCGACTATGCTATCACAAATCATGACTATAGTTAACTTAATTCTTTATCCAACACAGCACTGAGTCTAGCATATATCTGTATTTAAAGCAAAATATTTAAAACATAATAACACTGTTAAATTTGTTTTGTTTTGTTATGCTAAAAGTAGCTTATTTTTTAATGAAAAATTAACTTACCAGTCTTGAAATCATAATAGATTAAGTTATCCTGGATAATTCTGAACCTGCCTATACCGGCTATAATATATAGACGGTGCCCCACTTTACAACTTTCAAAATGGCGACGTCCATGTGGAAGCTGATGCTTGCGCTCCCATCGCTCTCGGAATGTGTCAAACACCCAGATGTTGTTGTTCCAGTTACCACCTCCTATCAGAAATTCTCCGCCATAGATGAGAACAAACTCTTTGTAGGCTGTTAGGCTGAAACCCGTTAAGTCTTTACATTTTTTACCATCGATTTCTATAAGTTTTGTGAACCCATTTATGGCCGGATCTAAAGCATCAATTCTTTTATGAGTGTTAATTAGGAACTTCATATCTCACCATAAAGCATCCCAAATAACATTTTTTTTTTGCTAGAATTACTTGTCGATTCAAGAACTTTGGTTAAATGTCTCTTCCTGTGAAATCTATCTACATAGGAAAAGAAATTTTCAAATGCCATAGACATGATAGCTAATCCTACCTCGAATTAAAACCATTTCCTCTTCATTGGTTGAACTGTAGTCAAATGCCTCAAATATTAAACAGGGCAAGTCACTTGATTTTCTGCCTTTTGACTGACTAAGACTGCAAGCGTGCTTATGACTTGCTTGGGGATATTCATCCACACGTAAACCCTGTCTTAATGATAAAAAACAATTTAAAATATCAACCACACCACTATTGGTTGATATATCCGGATAAGTTTTCATTTCCCTGACATTATCATCTGTTAATCTCTTAAAATTAAGACAATGAAGTAGTTTTACAATAGTTTCATTTTTCTCCAACTCATATGCCTTACAATTTTCATACCACCACCTCATAATTGTTTGAAACACTCTGAACTCGCAATCAGTTCTTAAATTAATGTGCCCTAAGTACATACAAATTTCTTTCAAACTTAGTTCTAATATAGGGTCTGAGTCACAAATTTCATTGAATTCTTCCAGGGCCATGCACTTAGCTTTGAGATAGAGTGGGGTAATGTCCAATCTCTCAGTTAAAATCCAAATTTTTAAACAGTTGGATGGAGCTAGGATTTCCAAGATTCGATCTTCACATAACTTCCTAATCTTAGTAAACTGTAGCATACAAGAGGTCTGGAGTACTAAAAGCAGATCTTCATTCTGAATTATATAAGCTCCATCCCATAGTAAAGTGAGGATAATATTCATTGATTTCAAATCTACTCCCTGAAATATAAGGTGTGTAATAGATATTTTTTGCAGACTCCCTGACAAACCTCGAGCTTGACAGTGGTCTGCGAGCTTTCGAGGAAGTTACCGTTGAACATAGCATTGAAATAATCACTGTGTTCTATGAGATCTGATTTCTTATATTGAATTTGAACCCCTTCAATTTCCAAACATATTTCTTCCATTATACAATACCATAAACTTGACACAGTTAATTGTACAAATGCTTTTTTACGGTTACAAGCAAAATAACCTATCACAGAGTTTTAACCTATAAAATTTGATGGGTACGTCTTGTGGTGTGACTGACAAAGTGACAAATCTCCTGATTGGTTGGCAACATATGGCTGCTAGAGATACAAAGGCTCTGTTTATGCCGATAAAACAGGAAGTTACGAAGCAACTGTGAAAAGAAATTGAGAAGGTCCAATCAACATACACACTCATGTGATTTAAAATTTAGTTTTTAACTGATGCTGTTGCAGCATTGAACAACCAACATGGCTGGAAGCAGATCGTCAATAAGTTTGAATAGGGCATTATTTTCTCAAAACATGTCCAGAGCCTCTGTATCTCTAGTAGCTACATGAGTAATATGATGCGAACATTTTCGGAAATAAATGTCAATAACTTCAGAATGACTGAACGCATTTTGTCATATATATATATATATATATATATATATATATATATATATATATATATATATATATATATATATATATATATATATATATATATATATATATATATATATATATATATATATATATATATATATATATATATATTCTCAAGTTCTTGACACTTATTTCCGAAAATATATATTCTGCTATACTGCTAAAATACAAAAATTATATGGTTAATAATGATTAATGCCCATATGTCCACACAAAATTCGATTTTTTTATATCCAAGTATGCTTTTTTAAACAAAATAGCATAAATTATAATAATATAAATATTAAGATTGCACCTATTTATTGTATATTTGGGTGAGTTATTAAAATAATATATAAAATAATGCCTTTTCCACATGTTTGTTTATTTTCATGTATGCGATGGACTATCATACATTAAATCGTAAAAATCTTATTGTTTTATCTGTGTTATTGTTTTTAATTATTGCAATCTTGCATTGCAACATTCAATCATCTCCAAAGATGGCGACATTTTTTTTTTCATTTCTTTTACGGATCTAATAGGTTAGGAAAGAGATACCGAAATGCGGTTTTCACTTGTGTATTTGGCTATCTTTTGTTGCACTAAAAGTAAAGTAATCGAAATCAATCCGCTCAGGGCAGCGTTGATGGCCTAACAATATTTTCCAGCATTTTATCTTGGCCACACAGTCATAAGTTGTTTCACCCTAAATATTTGGGATTACTTTTCGAGATAGGACCGAGTGCCCTTGTTAATTGACCACCATTCCAAATTCTGCAACTAAATAAACAATTAGTGATATTAGTGATAATTTATATCTTCAATAACGAAGAATAGTTTTAATTAATTATTCATATTTAAGCATGTCTCTTGGTAAAAACAGGAGTTGTTTTGGTTTAGGCATTAAGAACCAACGACTGAAATATGTGTGTTAGTTGGAATAAAAAACACATCAAAAATTTTAAAAATATAAAAAAAAAAATTAAATAATTTTAATAGTCTCAAGAAAATTATTTCGCGGACTCTGCCTTAATTTTCAGTTAATAATCGTTCGATCAGGTCGCCTACGAAACCAAAAGTGAAAAAAAAAACGTATATATCCAGTGAGAGTGGGACGGGTTAATCCTAGGTGATTTCTTATCTAGTGTGCCATTTCATTCAACTGAGTGTTGAGAGGCGGAGGTCGCCCGCAAGAACCAATAAGACTGTCGTCAAAACGCCCGCGAAATGTTAAATTCGGTGTAGCTCTTCTGTGAATCGGTTTAGTGACTTCTTAATTGATCATCGAGCGAGAATTCAATTTGGGGCTGTTTAAAGAAGATCGTTTTGCAGGTTTGTTTTGCCTTCGGCTTTTCATACTTCGGTACCTAATATGGTGAGTGCGACGATTGACGCGCGAAAGTAAAAAAATTGTCCTATGGGTAATTCGTTTTTAATAGTCCCAAGGCACGCAAATTGGTGTGAGAATTAAAAAGAAAACGCCGGAATAGTTTGCGCTACTATGAGGAGATTAGGAAATAAAGTACAGCTATAATAAATATATATAATAAAATATATGTTAGATCGTTTGAAAATTGCGAAATTTTGAAAAATCCTTTAAATGTCTTTAGCACTAACATGTTAAGAAATGAGGTTGATCGTGATCACTTAGACACTTACGGCGGGCCGACAGATTTATAAAAATTTCGATACCTCTGGATGCGGCCGCTAATGAGATTGATGAGCAATTTATTTGAAATTAAATAATTGTCTAAAATTGCCAACTTTCCCCAAATTCTCTTAATTTTCGAGACGGTAACAATCAATAGGATGTGGTTTAATCCAGTGTAGATACTCAAGGGTGTGGAGAATTCGATGACTTTCAGAAGAAAAGTTAATATCAACATTATATTGTAAATTTCTTAATTTTTGAGCTATAAGGGTTAAAACTGTAATAAACAACAAACTTTTTATTATAATATTTTCTATCCTACGGGACTGGTGAAAGTAGAAAATTGATATTGTCCCAAGGAAAATATTTCCACGGTAGCCGCCTACCAAATTTCAACAAAATATCAAAAGCAGTCTAGTCTTATCGAACTTAAGAAAACAAGCATTTTTTTTGTTTTTTATTTGTTTTTGCGCAAATTGGTATACAAAAGTACCAAAGTCTAATTAAAAATATGCAGTTCAAACTACTTATTGGCGTGACTGGTAAAAATCATTTTTGTCAAATAATGTTCCTTAATGAGTAGAAGGTGTGTGTTAAAAAATTATGATAGAGGTTCTTTTTTTCTTAAAATTGAAACTATCCTGTAATAGTATTGAAAAATTTACTCTATTCTTAAATGTTAAATTAAAAAATGATTTCACTAGGTACGCCAAAAATATTAAGCCTAATAATAATAACAATAATATTAAATATTCTATAAAAACAAATACAAATACGTTCAAGAGTCAACACTAAGCATAAATACTTAAATAGGAGAATCAAATGAATGTCATGCTTGCTAATATATTTTAGAAAGATTATCGTGCTTCTATTTATATTTGTCAACAGTTACTTCCTTAACAAAATATACAAATACAAGTAATTATGTAATTATATATGAACGCAACTACTTTAAGTAAACAATCCTCAAAGAATCGCATTTGGAATACAAAAATCTACTATATACAGTAAACGGTACTAAATTTTCGACGAGACGTTGAAAACTTTTTATCTATAATTTCAATGCACTTTTAGGCAACAAAAACGAACTATTTAGATGATATAACTACAGAAATAAGCAATAAAATAATGAAAGTTGAATGAATACAATTTTTTAGAATTTTCAATGGGATGCGACCAATCCTAAAAGTGACCGTGACCTTTCCCTATACCCCGAATAAAACAGGCGAAGTTGTGATTAATTTTGAAATTTATGTAAATGTCTGACGGCAGATTTTAATTCGATAATTTCGATCGCGACGGATCCTGGTTCGAGATATTTCTCTCGCCAGCTACACGAAATCGAAGGTTTCGTTCGAACGCAGCAACCGTAATTATCAATGACGAATGAAAAAACTACAATGAACCCTTTGTCTTACGGCGTTTGCTTAATCTTAAATCCATAGTACCCGTTTAATTAATTTGAAAACGGCCGCCGCAATAGACTTCTGAAATTAACTACTGTAACATTATCAGGGTGGCGTAACAACGCACTCGAACTCATTTTTTTTACCCGCGAGTATCGTATGTATCGAAACCTTGAAGCGATTAAGCAGCCTTTTTTAAAAGAAAACAAACAGTACGTAATTTCTTTTGCGATGTACGTGACCGACTTTGGCCGCTGAAGACCAGCGCTCTTCAGTCGCCGAATATTATTACTAAATTCCAATTATGCATCAGTGCTCCTACTCGTGTCCTTGTAAGCCCACAGGAAAGCAACTCGGTATAATCCTCATCACGGGAAAAACTTTAGTTCGGTCCCCATACAATCATTTATAATACAATTTACTCAACATTTGCACAGTCGAGTTAAACTTGTATTTTGGTATAGTGCAGGTCATTTCACGTCGTCTAGTGCCTGAGCTTATTTAAAAAATATAGAGATTTAAAAATGAAACAAAATGATGAGCTTATCTTATCCGTAATAAAAAAAATGGCGGTCGACAAATTTGTTAAAAATACAAACAAGCTTTCCACATGTTTTTTGTACTGCTGTTGGCCACGACTGCCATAGATGCTTGTTTCGGTACGCCTTTTGTATCTGGTCTTCCTTTTATGGTGTACATAATTAAAGCACTAAGGCATAAATGATTTTAAAGTACTTTTTATGTTGAATGTGGGTTTGCTATCTGTGTTAAAAGGAAACACCTTATAACCTAATATAATTTTCTCCATGTAAAATCTGCTGCCCCTGGAATTCTTATAAAATTAGCCTTCATATTCCTACTAAAGCAATTAGAGATAGGTTTCACTAACCAATTCACAATAAAAATTGCCGTTAATAGTTACATTTCTAGAACTAGCTAACACCGTCTAAATGACTTTTTTGCACCCTTCACCATTTTCTTGAATGAAGTCTAGATCAAGGAGAAACTACTATTCTCTATGTAGTCTTGACTTTCTTTGTGATGCTTAAAAAGTTAGCGGTAATAGTAGCATTATTATTGTTCTTTTATTATTTTATCTCTCTAACCGACTTAAAACGAAAACAGCTGTCAAATGTCACAAAAACGCGGCATTTGAAATTTCCGGTTTCTTGAATTTTTTCCTTCCTTATTGTTCAAAAGTTACATAGGCAACGATTTCTACAGCCAGAGCACTTATAATCGGAGAAATATTGTCTGACCTAACTCAATTATCATGTTATATTTTTTAATATGAAAAGTTTTCAAACATTGTAAAAGTAAAAAACTTACTATGGCAAGTATATATCATTCGCCGCCATCTAGCTTAAATTTGCTACTAATTAATTATTAATTAATTAAAGGTTCTGTATGTACAGATGTTAATTGTTATCCATTAAACGACGCTATATTTTTTTAAATTAATTTTCTGTATCTATTTCTTCTCTTGCACCTTTTTTGATGTACAAAATATCATACTGTTACCGTGATGTTTAACAAAATATGGCGTTTAATTAGTTTACTTTAAGAAAATATTCAGTAAAAGGAGTAAATTTGGATAAATAATTAAAAAAAAAAATAAGATCATTTTAAAAATTTAAGTTCGACTATATATGGCTCAGAAAGAATTGAATGAAATTTTTGAGTTTCTCCTCAGATTGTATATCGGACTTGAAATCAGTTAAAGTGGTTTTGAAATTTTTTAAATGAATAAGAATTAACGACAACAAAAGTTAACAGTTCTCGAAAGAAATAAAAAAATGACTAATTTTAGAAAAAAAATAAAATCATGCCTGATATGTCTTTAATTGTAATTATAATAATTATTACAATCTCACTAAGGGCCAATGCAGATGTGAAAAAAAAATGTAAAAATCAAACATCTTGAAAAACACTACACCGTCCTATAAATGCAATAGTTAAATGACTTTTATAGCATTTTTCGTCTTCAACGTCTTCAAAAATGATACCGCTACCGACAACGATTACGTAACTTTGACATCTGTTCAATTGAAAAATAACCTCCATACATGGAAAAACTAAGCTGAAAGATTTTTTTAGTATTTTAATATACCACATTTGAAATTTTCGTCTAAGGAAGGTGCTTCCTAATGATTTCTAATATGCGAGTAGTTAGGGCGTGATTCATTATATATGAAAAATTAATGATAGTTCGCGTTATAAATTATGGTAAATTATTAGTACTTCGCGAGAGTCCATTAAGGTGCATACTTTTTAATGCTAGTCTAATTTTTTGCCTTTGACCTTTAACACTAAGAAAATGCTGGGCTAATGCTTGATGCGCTCAAGTTGTATCGTTAGGAATGCTTATATCGAACGTTTGAAAAAAAAAAGCTTCAAACACATTGAAAAACTGCGTTATTGAACTCCTTGTGAAATCAGACCATTTCTTGTATTTTTGTAGAGCTTAAAAAATTCTTCGAGGTGTTTTCAAAAGTTTTAATTATAGCAAAAATGGGAAAAGTGGGTAATCTACAGAGAATGCTCACGTAACTCTGCTACTAGTTTGTGAATATTTGAATTTGAAGACATTTAAATTTAAAGGTCTTATAAGTATGATTGGATATTTCGTTGCAAAAAATTGAAAAATGAACAAGATAGGTAAGTAGATCGAAATTGAAACTAATAAAACACACTAAGTCAAAATTACAATATACAAATTGTACCAATTTAAAAAAAATCACCCAGTACAATAGAAACTATAAATTTTAGACTTCTGCACAAATATAAATAATAAAAATATAAAAATACATATAAATCTTTGGCCAAATATTCAAGTTGTACGAAGTTTTTGAAGGTGTTGGATAGTTTCGACCTAATTCTCTGTCTTTATTTTTTCATTTATTTTTAATTTTTACATAATACCAAATAATGTTGAATTATGCAATTGCAAAATTGACAATAGCCCTTTTATAGTTAAGACATTTGAATTTGCTAAAAACATAAGATATGTTTTTCTTTTTCCCCGTTCCAGATTATACATTGAACGGTCATCATGAGGGCGATATTTCTACTATTAATGTCAGCAGTATTAGTGAACAATCAGCACCTGGGCGTCCAGTTGGGGGCGCCGATACTGGGCGCCGCGCTGGGGGGTAATCTGGATCATATCGGCGGACATATAAGAAGGCCCCATGGAGACCATCCCGCCGACAGTGTCATCGGGAGACAAATAGAAGCCCACCTGCCAAGGTTTTCTTTGCAGGCTTTAGAGGAACCGAGATACATTCAGAAACAAATCAAACAATTGGTACCGGTTAGCTTGGAAGATTTGCTGGAGGAAGAATGGAAAGCGTTTAAGGTGGGCAATTCCCGAAATAAGTGAACGGCTTTCTGAATCACCACAGTCGGAGAGAAAAAAAAAATGCCGCCGATAAGAATCTGGTCGCGATTCTCGGTATTGGCGGCCAATCGAACCGTGAAAAGTTATTTAAATCAATGTCGCCAATTATTTACCGCAGCTGTAGGAATAAATGTTGCGCGTCATTTTCATGAAATTGTCGTTTGGCTGAATTAGTTTGATTTTTGGTTTTGGTTTCATACCATATTAGACCAAAGGCGGCTATAGCCGAGTATTGTACGTTGAACATTGTAACAATGACACCATCGTTCTATCTATCTAATTTTCTTTCTCTAAAATATAATATTCTAAAAGTTGACATTTTGGGTACAGTTTGCGAAGGTCTTGTATATTAGATTCATTTAGATGTTCTCCTATAATAGACTGGGTCGTTTAAAATAAGTGATTTGGATGTGGTACACAAAAATGGTCAAAACTTAATAATAATTAAATTTTATTTAAAACGATGTAGAATAGTGGTTAAGTTTTTGAAATAATTACAATATCTTGACATGCAGGACGCCCGGCTAGAGATTCATTATAAACGTAGGTACGGAAATATTTAGTTCTAAAATACGTTCTGTGTTGTCAAAGTGTTGAAACTCAAATAAAAATGATGAAAATGACCATTAGCCGCATTGTTGACATGTATAGCCTACGACGTAAGGAATATCGCATTTTGTTAGAAAAGCCATTTTTCTTTTAAATATTTAACAACCCGTATCATGTTTTTCTTAACATCCTGGAAGACCACATTGTTACAAGATTGCGTTCGGTTAACTAATAATACAAAAATTGTCAACATAATGTAACTTTGAGAATTATGGAGGTTATTTCAAAAATCCAAAACTTTCACCATTTTAAGTAATGTACAGGGTGGGTTTTCTTTTTTAAAAAATACAGTTTTGGCTCTCACGTCACGTCAAATTTAATGCAATAATGTTAAAGTGCAACTAGAATTTCAGCATCCTGTAGGTTCAAATAGCAACTAAATTAAAGTTTTAATGGAGAAACAAATATTGCGAAAATCGATCTAGATAGCAATTGGAAAGTATTATGCAAAAATATAATCAGAATAGTGAGACCAAAAATATAATAACATAAGATAATGATGTGGCCATATGTTGTTATAAACGGCAAATATATTTGTGCCAAATTGTTCCAAATTCGCAATTGCATTAAGAATCTCATTAGCATCTGAAATAATGTAAATCTACATTTAAAAATAAGCTTAGTGACTCACAGATCTTTGAATCGAATTACAAAAATATCGCCGCTATTAGATAGGGCTAAACAAATGTGTGATTTATTTTTAACACACTGTATAAAAAACCTGTTAACTTATCAGATGACCTACAATAAAGCGTACCCCTCCGCTGACGTAGAACGATTCCGACGAGAGGTGTTTATCGAGAATCGGGCGAAAATCGCCAGGTTCAATCAGGAGTACAGTCAGGGCAGGCGGAACTATGTGCAGCAACTCAACCCTTATGGCGATCTGCTGCACCACGAGTTCACCAACATCCTGAACGGTTTCAACAGGTCCGGCCTGGCGAGACCCAGGATACCCACTTCCACCACATACATACCTAGCGCAAATGTCAATTTACCAGCTAGCGTCGACTGGAGACAAGTCGGCGCTGTAGGACCGGTCAAATCGCAGGGAATGTGTGCTTGTTGCTGGGCGTTCGCTGCGGTACAATATACTTTCGTAGGTTTTGTTCAAATAAACGACCAATAGGCCTTACCGTTTTCAGGCAGGTGCTCTGGAAGGCCACTGGTTCCGCAAAACCGGACAGCTTGTCGACGTCAGCGAGCAGAACCTGGTAGACTGCACCAAGGATCTGGGCAACGATGGCTGCACGGGGGGACTCATGAATCCGGCTTTCGAATACGTCAGGCAAAATGACGGCGTGGACTCTGAGGAATCCTATCCTTACGAAGGCACGGACAATCAGCAGTGTCGATTTAAGCCAGAAGATGTCGTCGTTAAGTGCACAGGCAAGTGATAAAATATTTATTAAAAAAATTGCAGTAACTGATTTGTTGAGATAGATTGACAATTTGTCTCAAGCGAAAACCAAGTTCGATTTCTACGAGATAGATACATAGATAGATAGATAGATAGTCCTTTATTTCAAAAATTGTTACCCATGTTAACAATAAATTAAATATGACTTCAAAGCCCCTCAGTAGGTCAGCTACAACATTTACATTTTTAGATAGTTGTCTAAGCTATATGACTCAAGTTCAATTAAGAATTTTATTTTATTATTATAATTCGTGTAACTTTCAGAGGTAGTTTATTAAACAGTTTTATACATATTTACTCAGGTATCTTTTGAGTGATTTGCAAGCGATGCAAGGGATAGATGTATTATAATTTTCTGTATTTAGTCATTGGAATAAATGTTTATTTCTGTGAAGGAACATAAGGCATTCAAATATGTATAGCGCGTATACCATCAAACGTCCCATTTTTTTAAACACATTTCGGCACGTTTGATTATATTCCATTTTCCTAATTACTCTGATTACCCTTTTTTGACTTATAAAACTATATACTATAATAGTACTATCTTTCCCAAAAGATTATTCCGTATTTCTTTCTTAATTCGAAGTTGGCAAATATAAGAATAAAAAATTTGGTATGTTCTGAGATGCGTGGGTTTTTATTGCCTACGCTGATTTTCCTATTGTTTCTATATTTTGTTTGTTTGGTTCTGAAGAATACCGCATTTGTTTTGTCTGTATTAAGAGTTAATTTGTTGTCGATTGGAACCATTCGGATTCATTTAGAAGCTTATAAAGACATTTGCATAATTTATTATTATTTGTCAAGCGTTCCACTTTTCAGTTGTAACTTTTCCTGAACTGACACATAGTTTCTGCATTGCTAATAGTATATTATGCAACAAGTGCGGTAAAGGGCATTTGACTCACTAGTTTAGTTGACACGAGCGGAGCGAGTTTTTAATAAACGAGCGACTTAAAAAGTTTAACGAACGTGTTGCATACTATACTTTTCCTACGACCGTTAGTTTTTGGGTACATTTTCGTAAAACAACACGAATACATTCACTGACATGATCGTCAGAATTGACAAACGTCAAAATTCAAAGCGTGGGAAATATCTCCGAAAACGTCCGATTGCTCTCAAACCCGTGCGGTAAAATCCCGGAAATGTCCGAAGTGTTGGTGAAGGAAGTTTAGTAGACACAATTTTCTTATCTAATGGGTTTTTAAAAACGAAACGAAAAGGCCTTACCTCTGCTCAAATCAACATAAAAAAAGGTTAAGGGCGATAATCAATATGCGCATGCGTGATTCATTTCACACCTGGATTACAGGGAAAAACAAGATACGTATGTGGAAATCGTTGTTGCAGTTTAATGCAGGTCATTGTTTGAAATTTGTCATATCTTCCTGGTGTATTAACGATCAAACTTCCTTTTACACTTGACTCACATAATCTTATTCCTAAGTCTTGATGCTATTCCAATTCGTCTTCTTAATACTAAAATTTAATCCAGTATGAGTACACCCGCTTTGTTCGTTATTTTTGCGGGATTACTCCAAAATTTTTAAGAATTTACATCCAAAAAATGTGTCGCGTTTCGCTTGAGGTGGAATTACACGGTCTTCGAATAAAGTCTTTTGAGGTTGCGTCATTATACTTATAAACTGGTTGCTGAACATTAACGATTAAATCAAGCATGTGCGATCGGTAATATAACGTGTATGATGCAAATTTCTTGGGTTAATTGGTTTTGAAATCCTTAAATTATGGTGGATGGTGAGTTTTAGTTTTTTATAGGGAAGCATAGAAAAATTAAATTGCACCTCCCACAATTTATATGCTCCTAGAGAAATGATAGTGACAAACAGATACGTGATATACAGTATGTCCAAGATTATATTATTAACTGTGAGAGGTCGGTTCAATAAGAGAAAAGTGCTTTTCCAACTTTCCTTTTTGACGTATTCTTTATTCTTCTTCTACTCTATCTTCTAATGTTGATCTTTGGACGATCGCCATAAATTATAATTTATATAATAATTTACAAGCTACTATTTTTTTCAAAAATAAACTATAAAACATAAAGTAAACATATAATTATTTAAATTCGTATTAGGAAAATAAGATTCTAACTCAGAAACGAAACGTCTGATTGCAAAGAAGAATATAAATTAATTAAAATATTATTTTATTTAATCGAACCACAATGAAAGTGTAAATATAATACTGAAATAATGCACCATGATATTTTTATGTTAATTTTAATTTTGTTTAATTTTTGATTAAAATAATTCACACTTTATGATTGAAACGTATAAAAATGTATATAATTTTTAAATAAATTGCCTTCTTATGAAAAGCAAATAATTAGTATATTTGATAAATGCCACTGTAGTGACGAGTTTCTATTGTCAGCAGAGTGCAGATGCATATTATACTTTTCATATTACCATTACCTTTTGGGTACATTAAAAATATTAAAAATAACGTTACTTAGTAGCCTCCTTCAGAAGGCACGGCTTTTTACAGGGCCCCAAAAATCTTCTATTATTATTATTGCTGAAACGGTTGAAGATAATTAAATTGAAATTTGGTTCACAAATACCTTTGATTGGGTAATAAGTTACTGCTAACAAAATTTAAGTTCAAACTTTACGATATTTGTACATATGAAACTTACTTGAAATATTTTTTTCATTAGCTCAGCATTTTTTTACTTTAAAGATTTTAACAATTTGTATGGGAAACAGAAATACAAAATACTACTTTTGTCCAAAAAATTCAAAATATAATAGCATAAAAAACGCATGACACCCCTACACCAACGCTCCTGTAAAAAATATAAAAAAATCGTGAGTAGTAACTCTTGTCTCAGTCAAAGGCATTTGTGAGAGAACATCAATTTTTAATATTCTATTTACCCTAGAAAATAGCAGAGCGTTTTTTGAAACACCCTGTAAAAATTAAAAATTTTCTGCAACAACGCAGCGACAGCGGACTTCTGATCAGTACTTTTATTTAATTTTTGCAGATATTCATCTCTCAAATTTTGGTGCCCGTATGGAGTGTGCACCAGTTTATTTATATTGCTCAATAATTTATTAATATTATTTTTATCCTTACAAATGATGTCAACAGTGACATTGAAAAAATCGTCATTAATATAGTGTTCAGAAACAATGGACATTGTTCTAATTAATCTATCGACTGGACCGCAGAAAATTTCCGTTCCCATTTTTATCAATAAACCTCGTGGCTAAATCTTTAAATTTTGATTGATTGCTAAAATAAGGCAGCGACATGTCACGTCGTTACGCATTTTAACATTGAAAACTCTCGCAAGCATTATTTTAATGAGTCAGCGGGTGATTCGGACTGTTACTTTTGATCTTACGTCGTGAGAAAGCGATTAAACGTGTCGTTTGGGGGTGGGGGTCGCATTGCTACGGTATTAACTTGCACACCTGAAATTCTGCGTAGTTACCTAAATTACAATCTACGACCATATGTGTACACCACGAAGAAATGAAAGAAAGGGTCATCATCAAGTGGCACAGTGAAAAGAGCGCCGTGACTATACAATTAATGACGAGAAAAAAAACCGCGCGCATCTTTTCATAGATGCGCGGGTAATTACTTTCAACATAATAACACCGTTCAATAATTTTCTTTAACGAGCAACATGCGGCAGCTCCGTTTTATCCGCAAAATACACGCTACTGGGAGATTTCAAATTGGTCGAAAGTCGTTTGATTCCGTGAAAAACATAGTGGCCTCTGTCTGTGACGTATCATGGACCAAAAAATCCCCGATAGTTCGAGTTTTATTCGCCGGGAATGTAGCGTCGTTTACATTGTAAATTTTATGGTAATAATCGGTTTTATTGATATAGAGGATTTTGCAATTAGCGAGCTACTGAACGGAACATTTTTGCATAATGTTGATGATTAATGAAAAGTATGCAGCCCCAAGCCCTTTTCGAAGGGGATTCGACGCAATGGTAACAGCTGTCATGCCTCGTGTTTGTGTATAAAATTAATAATTTAAATGTTTTATTAATAATACAAAAAACTGCACAACTGCATTGGTTATTCGACGCAGGAAAGTGACGTTTAATTCATTTACTGTGTGTGAATGTCAACTAATTAACCAATATTGGTTATTTTCTTATGAACCCTTATTCGGCAACGTTTGTAGATTGATTCCGATTGCTCTTGCAGTGGAGAAAAGTGAAATAAACAATTCCGCAAAATTTTTGAAAAATTTCGATCGTTTCTATTACACGCATTCATAATTGAACCAATTTTCTTCCAAATGACAACTAAATTTTAAACACTGACTATAGTCAACTTTTTTTAACCGTTTTGATAGTCTAGCGGTTTATTTTGCAGTCACAAAAGGGACATGAATGCTACGAATCGATTGGACTGGAATAGCCACATCTAAAAAATCTGAAAAATTAAGAAATATTTTCAAAAATTCAGCGATTGCGGATAAAATAAGCTCCCCAGGGTAGACCAAAATCTCCGTCAAAAATGTTTTTTACTTCTGCAGACATCGTGCACGTGAGTACGTTCCACAATTTTAGCCTACTCGTTTTACAACATACTATCCAGAATCCAGATTTTAAAAGATATGGCATCATTGAAAATATTTTTTATAGATAGATCATTCTACCCATATACAAATCTGGTAAATTCACACTAGTCCAAAATGTTAATGGTATAATTTGCACCTACAACTATATTCTTGCGACTAAGCTTTGGTTAGTCACACTTCGAACTAAAATATCATCCGCCACCGTTATTGGTTTGAGCTATTTTCAACAATTTCAGTGTCGCATACAAAACGTGATGATGCGACTCGGACAGATGCTTGATAAATTTAATGGAGGTGTTATAATCTGGTTATGTTAATTCCCATCGAAATGAAAGAGCAAAGATTCCGAAAACATGCCCTTGACCTATGTTTCGAAATTTGCTGAAGATGTTGGGACAGGTTCCACTAATTGGAATACTACTTGATTTAAACTGTTATTGAGTAACAATAATATATTTATGCACGTGCTGGGACACTTAAAAAAAAAACGAAGAATTATGAGAATGCAGCACGCCTAACATGACAGACTAATTAGGATCATACCTGCATAAAACTGTTTTGGCATTTCAAATCTTGCGTACATACGCACAAAACGTTGCAACTTTCAAAATAACATCCTTGATGATGAATGATTTGGCAAGTTTCACGCGAAAAATTCAATCAGAGAGAAACCCGCTAAACAATGCCGTGTAATGATTTTCCGATTATTCGCATTATCAATAGATAAATCATTTAGCCGTCGAACGAATGATTTAAATAGGTCATTGCAACATATTTTTTTTTATATTTATCTCATCTAAGGAGACTTTGACATTTTCTATCCACAAACGCATTTTTTTAAATAAATCTTCTGTATGGATGAAACGTAATTACCCGTAACCTTAGTTTTACCTATAACCAAAATAATTGTCAGTTGCGAATTATTCAACAACGGGACAGTTTAATCCGAGACATACAGAGTGGACATTTTACTATCTCGGAAGCAGTAGTCGTTAAAAAAAAAACGGTAGTTTTAAGGTTCAAATGAAATATTTATTTTGTTATCATTAAATTCTTCATTTTTAATGGGACAATATATTATTATCAATTTAAATAGTGCCTTTAAAAATTAGTTGAGGTCTGTGTCCCTCCTGATTAATATTTAACTTAACAATTTAATTGACAGTATAAACTAATATCAGTAGACCATTTTTTATATTTTCTAGATACTTAATTTATGTGATAAATTCATATTTTAAAATGATCTTTTTTCAAACATGCCTTTTACCCAATTTTCTTAACTAAGTGTAAGCTGTTTACTAGATTTAGGTTAATTACATTATCTGAAGAATGCTGTTTTCTTATATAGCTTATCTATGTGATTATCTAACTATTTTATTTCAGTAGGCTGTGAGAAAAAATACTTGGGCTTACTTATATATACAATTTTTTGACATATAAACAATATTTTGACCGGTTTAGTTTATATTTAAGTTACATTTATACAGTGATGAAAAAAATGATATGCTTCAATGCTATTTACCAACTTCGTTTGCGCTCAGGCTCAAAGGGAATTCAAAAATAAGTTATTTGAGAAATTGCCATTTAAGAAACTTATCAATCAGTTGAAAATTTCGGCCGCCGAAATTTTGCTCTCGGTATATAGCAAGTGAGTATAAGGCCCGTATATGTAACAAGGCTAATGGTCCCCCAAATGAAAATAATAAAAATGTAGCTGATTTATTCATCTCCATATTGGAATGTCCATATAGGTTATGGTAGATGCCATATTTTTTCCTAAACCAAACCTAAAAGAATTCCGTTTACTAGGTATGATTATTACTTTTTAACGTCTCTTCATGCATATGATAAAAGTGATTACGCGTCAGATGACTGGAACGGCAGTGTATTAATGAGACCTTCATATTCCTGTCCTGGCGCAATAAATCGGTTTTCAGTAATTTTGTTTCATCATTTCTAACAAATCCGAGTCAAGTTTTAAGTAATTTTGCGTTTAAAGGTTATGTGGACATAGCCGAGGGCGATGAGCAAGGCTTAGAAATCGCTATAGCCACCCTGGGGCCGGTAACGGCCGCTATAGATGCGAGCAAGGATGGGTTTCAGTTTTACTCCGACGGAGTCTACTACGATCCAGACTGCGGCAGCCGGCAAGAAGATATGAATCACGCCGTTCTCATTGTCGGTTACGGTCAGGAACCCAACGGTCAAAAGTATTGGCTGGTCAAAAATTCCTACGGGCCACAATGGGGCGTCGGCGGTTACGTGAAAATGGCCAAGGATGCCAACAACCACTGTGGCATTGCTAATCAGGCCAGCTACCCGTTAGTTTAGCTGAATATGGATATGGGTTTAGATATAATAATAAAAGAAGTACAACAGCGAATCCTTAATATTATTACTTAACAAATAACTTATCTCTCAATAGGCAGAAAAAATATCCAATGTTCTCGGTCAATGACTATCTAAACCCTCATCGTATTGTAATTCGTTTTTGATGCTTGCGTAAGTGCCACTCAACATACTGCCAAAAACAATGAAACTATGAAAATTTCTTAAATAAACAGAAAAAATTGTCATCATTTTATTTTTTCATACCCTACCCACAAGAGACCTAAAAGGTCTGTAACAATTTGAATGGAATATGGCCAATATGAACAAAAAAAATGTGAATTGACTTCCCCAATCACTGTGTGTTTCTCAAAGAGTCTAATATCAAATTTAATTAACATAATTTTTTCACATGTCTAGTTCTAGCACAACGACTCTCATTATATTTTACGAACATAAGTTTTACCTTTCCTTACACACTACAAATCAAACTGGGCTAAAGATACAGAAAACTGAACAAAGTAATTTCCCAAGAATTGGCATCTAAAAAATTAAGGAGGATTTTTTACAATTCTGGATCATAACCACTTTATTATTTGAAGCGAAATAATTTAAAATCAACTTATTTTGTTTCTGTTTTTGACCACCCTGGCTGATATTGACATTAAAAATAGTTTGGGTCAGTAACAATAAAAAAAAGTAGTAAAACCCACATTTTACAAATTAAGATAATTAAGCCCTAAGACCATAAAACTCCAAATGCAATTTCATTAAGAGAAGAGGTTTTTGTAACAAAAAGATGATGAAAAATTAAAAATGCAATTAGACAAAAAGAAGAGAAAAAAAAAATACTCTCCAATTTGCAGTTTTTAAATTTAATTGATAATTAAATAACTCCGTCACTTCTTAATTATAACATATCTTAATACTTTGAAGGACTGAAGTTCGATTTTCAGTTAAATGGCCGAAACTCGACACATTAACTCTATTTGATGTCTCCCTATTTATGTTTGCATTTTCATAGAATGACGCAAAATTATATTTTCACAAGGACAAATAATAATTTTGAAATATGTTTTGGTTTCCTTTGGATATAGAATTGATCTAGATAAATGAAATCATTGCTGCCAATGTCTTTCAATTATTTAATTGTTAAAGTAAAACAACACTAATATTATCTTTAAACGACGCTTTACGTAAATTTGAAATTGCGATCCTTGTATGCCACTTCACCTCTGCGGTATTGCCCTTCCAATTTCATTTTGTACTTGTAGGAAATATAAGTGTAGGCGGAAAGTGGGAGCACAATCAATAGAAGTCCATTGGCTACGTTCTTGGGGGACGTCTTGAAGTAGTCCCACAAGTTGGATTTCATCGCTTGATACCTTTGCAACGCTGGATCAAACTGCGAAAAATCCACAAAATAATTAAAAGAACGGCCGGGAAAGTTTCCAAATATTTTTAACATAATTTTTTTATGGTCCGGCGATTTCGAAACACCGCTGTTTTTTATTCATACACTCATCTTTTTAATTTCAGTTTTTCCCGAGGTTAGGGGATAATTGCCTCCCATTTTACTAAAACGACATTGATACCGTGATTCCGGTACGGATTATAAACAGAGCTGTGTCCTTATCGGCCTACACTTGCTGTCCCGAGAAATAAAATGTTATTGGTGTACCTAATGGTATTTAACCTACTTGTGAATTCGCAGGCTAACAAAATAGTTGATTTTGCGGAACAAGCTGCAGATTTTGTTGAGCAATGGATAAAATTTCAGGTAATTTTATATACAATTTCGTTTCCTATTGTTATTAACATAACAATATCTAGCTGGATTACGCTAAAAACTACACCAAACAAGAGAGCCTCTTTAGGTTTGCAATATTTAAGCAGAACTTAAAAAGAATAGAGAAACACAATACAAAATTCCTCCAGGGCTTAATGACTTTCAAAATAGGACTAAATCAGTTTGGTGACTTAACAAAAGAAGAATTTATTCAAACATTGACCGCAAACCCTTCAAACTTGGTATCAAAAAGATCCATTAATGAGAGCCACAGAACGATTCGACAGGTGCCTGAATATTTCGACTGGAGGGAACAAAGCGCAGTCGGAAGCGTCAAGAACCAGGGAAACTGCGGTTCATGCTGGAGTTTCAGTGCTGTGAGTAAAAGCTGCAGATTTTCGAATATCTACCTTAATATATCTATAAACATCTAATATCAGATTGGTGCTCTTGAAAGTCAAGTGTATTTAAAAACCGGCAAAATGGTATCTCTAAGTGAACAAAATCTTATTGACTGTGCAAAAGACAATATCAATCATGGTTGTCAAGGTGGTTGGATGGCAAATGCTTTTGAGTACCTGAAAAACAATTATGTCACATCTGACAGTGAATACTCTTACGTGGGTGTGCAGCAACAATGCCAAATAAACGAGAGGCAAACAAAGATAAGCATAAGAGGTATAAAAAATTGATACAATATTCGGTGAATGCGCCGGGAATATTATACGCCTGTGTGATTATTTGTTATTTGTATTCTCTAGGATACCAACGAGTACAAGGCAACGAACAAGTTTTAAAGGAAGCGGTTGCTACTATTGGACCTATTACAGCAGCTATGGACGCGTCAAATTTACAATTTTATTCCAACGGTGTTTACAGAGATGATGAATGCTCCCCAAATTATGTGAATCATGGTGTACTGATTGTAGGCTATGGTAATGAAGCCGGCAGGGACTACTGGTTAATCAAAAACTCTTGGGGATCATCCTGGGGGGAAAATGGCTATTTTAAAATTATACGAAATAGGGGCAATCAATGTAATTTGGCATCTTACACAATGTATCCAATTTTATAAATATCAGTTGAATTATATAATTTTAAAACCTCAAGCAAATTATTTTTTATTTCGATTATACCAGAAAGCTAAAGTAGAACAAATCTCAGTTAGTAAAAATCTCATACACATGCATTAGAAAGGTTAGAAGCAAGGATGGCGGGTCTGGCCCCCACTTCCATCACTCAGGCCACCCCTAAGAGGGGGCCATGGCCCCAAAACTAAACCTTCTTATCCCCGGTGATTGTCGTGGTAGAATTATATAACTATATAAACCAAAAATTAACTCACCACAATCCCTGCTTCTCCCGAGGCATGCTGAAAAGGGTCTGTCCTCGCTTTTAAGAATTCGTTACGAAGAAAGGCCCTTCTATTAGCCTTTTCTTCGAGGATTTTTTGTTGTTCCTTAGAAACGTCATACTGCTGCGCCATTTTTATTTTACCACAAGCACAGAATCAGTCAAGTCGAGTCAATTATGCGTTTCACAAAAAATGTTGGGCGCGACTGCTAGGATCATTTGCCCATTGCCGACTTCCGTCGAGGATTTTCGCTTCTGGTCAATTGACCACCACGTACAAAGAAGAAAAATAACCAATAATTTGCTCAGCTAGCAAAAAACGATTCTGACCGATACCAAAAAAAATCGGCTTCCCCCCGCTTCCACCACGGACCATCCGGGCCCATCCGGCCTCCATACCGGCGTGAACGGAGAAAAACGACGGGGCCGACGACGATTATCACTTTAAGACGTACACTGAACACTCAGAACACTAAATCCACACCGTGGAAACCGATATCAAACTTTTTGGGACGAATACATGGGATTCTGTCGGGAGCGAACGGAGGTTAAACCGCCGCGTGCAATGCTCCACCACAAAGCACAGAATCAGGGAGAGAAAGTGAAAATACATTTCGTTCTCGGCTAGGCAAGAATACTGTGGTTATTCAGCCTTTTACCGGCATCCCCCGAGGATTTTTCTTTTCGTCACAGACCAACAATTAAAAAAGAAAATATACCTACATTTATTCTCAGCTAGCAAAAAAGGATTTTGACCGATACCAAAAAAAAACGGCTTCCTCCGCGTCCACCATAGACCATTCGGGCCATCTGACCCTTAACCGACGTGAATAGCAAAAACAGCGGGGCTTCCGAAACAAAAACCACAAGAAAAACGATATCAGAGCTTTTTGGGACGAATACAAAGGATTCTATAGGGAGTCCGCGGAGGTTAAACCGCCATGTGCAATGCTCTAACACAGAATCAAAGATAAATAGGTATGAACATGTGAAATTTCTTTTCTTCTTTTTAATTTCATACCTTCAAAATTTATTGCAAAATGATTTGTTGTAAATAGCAGCTGTAGTGTTGGTCACATACCTATCAAGGTATTTATTTTGACTTTTCGGTTTTTGTCAGCTTTTAAATAAACTTTTTTTTTTCCATATGAAAATAAAAATTCTCATGCCCAACTGTTACATAAGCCAAGAGTTTAAAGCTGGTTTTCATTGGAATAAAAAACAATTGAACTATCAGTTTTTTTTTGCTTCAGAAACAATTTTCATATCGCAATTAAATGCAGTAAATAAACAAAGCTATAAAAACAAAGCCTAGAGCATCTCGATCGACGAAAAAGCAATGCAGAAACGACCGATATAATTAAGGCCGTGAAACGCGCGGAAGAAGCAATTAGGCTTAACTACTTTATAGACATGAGTAACTCAGACACCAGAACGTCAAGAGACCCATCCGTTTCTTTGCTATCGTCGCCTGCAAGAGTTTGTTTCCACCCACTTTTGTCCACCGTGTTACTCGTTTTGCGTCTCTTGCCCTCCTGCTCTAGAAGTGACAGCCACGATATCCTAAGCCAGTGGCGTAACATCAACATGTAACTCGCAACATCGTTTTCGCTGTGACATTTATTTCTTCATGCATACGATTTCATGTACTTATACGTAGAAAACCCAATAAGATAATTGCTGTCAAGCCACGAATCACGCCAATAGCAAAGGAATCCTTTTTGTTTTGGTTTCATTAAAATGGAACAGTAAAGTGACGTCTGGTACATGAGAATTACAATATTATTGGACCACTTCCCAACTAAAGGTTAAGTTTCAGTTAAGTTGAGAATGTGCGAACTATTATTCTGAACTAATTATCAAACTGCTTCGGAGTAGTTAGTTCACGCACGCGCAAGATCGCGAATTTCAATTTCAATTAATTTAGTAGCTTTTATAGCTAATTACGAGTATCTTATGCAACAAGTGTGGTAAACGTCAAAATTCAAGCCGTGCGGTAAAATCTTCGAAAACATCCGTTTGCTCCCAAATACGTGGGAAATTCAATTGATGATAAATTACACAGAAGGGAGTAGAAAAAATATTATAACTGCGTCTTTGTCCCTTTTATTTTTGCCTAATGACAGTTAAATATTTCCGTTTTGAGTTAAAACACAAACGGCGGCCAATAATTAAACCTCGTGGACTTTAGTCAGTTTATTCAGTTAATGTTATAATATAGCTAAATATTTTGGAAACGCCAATATATGAAAAAAGAAATGTTCTCCTTCTATAACCACGTACATTGGCGCTTTTAAGGTTAAATAGTTACACCGCTTATTTTCGTCTTAAAGCTTGTATCGCAAATTTAACAAGTTCTTGGGTTTTTTAGCTTTGGTGATTCGTGATTGCTTGGTAGGAACAGCTATGTTACCTACACCTTTGAGTAAGATTCGCAATTAAACGCGCCGTCCCGCATATATTATAATCTACTAAAAATTCCGTATTTATTGTTCCCTTGTTGCGCTTATGTCAGGAATTCCAGGGTCATGGGACTGAAAAGTGGTGAAGAAACCGGCCGGACCAGCTTTCTTTCACACCGCCAGGTACGGATTAGCCGCCTGAATTCCAATCTTCCTGGATTTTATAAATTCATATCTCAAATTTTGTGCCGCTTTGCGAAAAGAAATCGATTTAACGATTACAACATCACCATCAAATATGATTTTTAATGCAAATTTTTCCTGTTAAATTTGTCTCTACCAGAACAAAACATGGATAAAATGGCCCGGAAAGCGAAATTCATTGGTTAAACGACTGGTGTCACCGGCTACGGCCCTGTGCGCCCAATCGGAATCGCTTATCTCCGCTTAGGCCTGCCGTTTCAGTGATGCGGGTTGCATGTTTACCGAAAAGGTAAAATGGTCGCCCAGACTGGCAAGTAAAGATTCATTATTAATC
This sequence comes from Cylas formicarius, assembly GCF_029955315.1. NCBI lineage: Eukaryota > Metazoa > Arthropoda > Insecta > Coleoptera > Brentidae > Cylas > Cylas formicarius. The sequence continues at coordinate 16,274,544 of NW_026844334.1, forward strand.
CAAAGGTAGCGAGTGTGCGGCAAAAAGTAATTACGCAAGACTGGGTGTGTCTGGCTAATCATTCAGCTAGTTTTTGCTGGTTTGAAAATTGACAGTCAGATACCTAGTTTATTGACTTTTTTGGTCCGTTACATTAGAGGGGACTTCAGATTGCCCTATTAAATTAATTTGCGAAATTACCTTCACAAATCCGTTTAACTGTTGAAATGAAATTTAGAAATAACAGTATAACGGTTCCAAGAATGTAGCATTGTTAACCGGCATGTCCAAAATTGTGGTGGCATTTCCTGCCTAAACGATTGTTGATGAGTCATCGTACCGGTCAACGTCTCAGCTAAATAATAGTTAAAGTTTATAATTATACCTAGGGCGTTTTGCCGAAAATTCTCGGTTTATTTTTCAAGTCGAACTTCAAAAACAGACGTTAAAAGAACAAATTTCGTTTTCTTATTGAATGTCAAATATTTAAGGAGCCGATTTTTGGGGTGGTTTTTAGAAGAAAACTTCATATAAACGTATTTAGTAATCATTGTAATTTTGATATACATCATAGGAAGTATTTTTAAAAAATCAGTAGTATTAAAATCCCAAAAAGGTATTATCTAATCCTAAATTTAATATGACCCTTAAAAAAACTAAAATCTACTTGTTGGAGAAATTTTCCTATAAATAAATTGCGATTTTAAGAATAATTTTTTAATTTTAGCAAATCAGTGGTGTACCGCGCACCATCGATGTTTGCCATAGAATGTAGGTCAAGAACGCCACCGGCGGAAATAACAGAAAAACCTCACCATCGGTAAACCCTGCATAACAAATTTCATTAAAAAAATTAGAATAGTGTTACAGATATTATCAAAAAATTATTTATTTTTAAAAATTATCCAGTCTTGCATCACAAAAGAGAAGACTTTTTTTCTAAGTCGACTCTTTAACTAGAGGCATTCAATTACAAAATATTCTGTGTACAGCGTGTTTCTAAAAAGGGCTGAAAAAATTCTACCCTGAGTTAGTCCAGTTCAAAAGTGGTAAAAGGGGGCGAAGAGGGTCAAAAGTTCCATTTGGTTTCAATTTACAGAATCCCCATGTCGTTTTCATTTCAAAGAAGTCAAGTATAATTGTGTAAATATGGTTTATTACTCCTAAAAACTAAAACTTTAGTAAAGCATCAAAAAACTGTGATAATATCGTCTATATGCGTATGAAATACTTATAAAAAATACATATTGACTAATTAACAACCGATGATGTAATTAAGTTCCGTATTAATAAATGTTAAATGATAAGAAAGGAATCTAACGTCACATTGGCTTGGGATGTAGCCATCTCAATGACTGAATCATCGGGTTTTGCAGATGCCTTTAAGCCGTTAGTATAAATCTTTGTCTACGTTATGTCCAGACAAAGGCAGAAATCCCAAGAAAATAACGCAGCACCAAGAGTCGTTCGTTAATGACTTTGAATTGTGATTGATATTCGAAGAATGTTAACCAGGATCTGGGAACGTGACTCATGAGATTTATATGTTGGGTTCCATGTAACCAGTACATTCGTGTATATAGGTAGGAATAACTAACTACACATGACGCTCTGGCTCTAGCTCTGTTTCGAATAGTTACATTTGGATGCCCACTATCAAAAACAAATTTTTGAACACTTCAGCTACTGATTCGATTCCAATTTTGTAGAAACGATTTTTTAGCAAATTCGAAATTTTGTGGTCCTAGAGCCTATCCTAGAAATTTTGAATATTGAAGGGCTTTTCTAACCAGACCCGTGACAATTTGTCGAACTCAATATATGGAAAGACCTGTTTAAAGTAACCTTTATGCAAAATTAGGTCATATTCCAGACTGTTCGGCAACGATGGAGTAACTCGTTAATGTCCATACCTTAGATGTACATTTTCATTTTTCTAGCCTTGGCATCTCGTCAGATAACGCGTGTCTCGGTAGCGTTTTCTCAGCCTCTTAGTGTCCAACTAATCGAGCAAAAAATGACCTTGACCGACTCGCAATTACCAGTATTCCCATTTTGCATGCAAATTGCCTTTGTGTCTAGATTGTCGCAATTTTCAAGTTAAATTTCTCGGAGCGTATCTGATGACCATACCGTATTTTTCGTACTACAGTCTATTCTTTAGCAAAGGAAATAGTAGAATGAATAATGTAATTTTATTCAATTCGATTTAGTGTTAGTGGACAATCCGGTTCAATCCACATGCATTTGTACCAAGTGGTTGATATAATGGTAAATAAAATTTGTCCTTCAGAGGTGGGTGATTTTATTCCCTAACATCATATTATACACGAAGTTTTATGTAAAATCTTCGGATTGCCATTACTTTTTTTGATGAATTATAATTACAAATTTTATAAAATATGTTTCATTATAATTTTTAAATTACTTTATTATTTTTTTAATTACTTTTTACCATTTTTACTATTACCACCATGCACGCGTACGTGCATATAGCCTTGTCAGATATTGTCATATCGCAACTAGATATACAGTTAGTATTAAAAAAATTACTCCCACTTATGAATTGAAGGGTTTTTTAACCTGACAAATTTGAATCTATTCTTAATGAACCTGTTGTCAGTGGCGCTACCTACATGTATTTTCTCACTTTCAAAGACTCGTGACTTTTTTAATGACCCTGCATTATATTTTTCTTTAAAAAATGAATCCCTCTACTATTTTTACGTGAAAATTTTCCTTTCGCAATTGTTTTTGAAAAATTTCTCAAAAGGTGAAATAATTTTAATAAGGAGAAACAGATCAGGTAGGTTGGTAAGTTTATTTTACAATGCGTTTTGTTTGCATTGTCATGTAAAAAATAAAAACATAATACATAATCTCACTATAATATGAATCAACCGCTATTCAACTGTACGTCAAACAAACAAAAATTTTTATGTTAAAAAATCCCTAGGTGCCAGTTTCCGTTCAGAAATCAGCATTATCTACAAAACAGAAAAAACAAAAATAAAAATAAAACTTTGCCATCCTGTATCTCCGGAAACACATTTTAGGCCATACATTCATAACAACTGTGAAATATCGGCCACTTACCAAATAGCACCGTATCTCCCAACCAATAAATCCTGTTATTTCAAATCTCGGTTTTGAGCTTGTGTTGGATTGTTACCTTCTTATACTGAGGTTTTATAACTCGTGATTATACCCAAAATGATTTGCGAAAATTGACAATTTTTGGTGGTTTTACTTTATTTGCCTTATATTTGCATATTATCAATTCACATTACCGAATGGCTAATGGAACCTGTGTTTTGCCATTTCGACTGTTTTCAGTTTGGAGGTGGCATTTTTTGGCAATATTTTGATAAATACATAGATCTTATTAAATTTTCATTCAAAAAAGTAGTGGTGGTCGGAGACATCCGTTTAGAAAGAAAGAAAAAGTTTAGGTTAGCGTGTAAAAATTACAGGCGTTTGTGGTATGGATAACAGTTAAAATAATCTGTTATAGTTTTTATTCTTCTCTGTTTATTCTTCAATCCTCATTCCTGTTTTCAAAGTTCTTATTGAGACCTTGTAAAATGATATAATTATGTTATGTAGTTACGCTCTCATGTAAACGAAGGGAGTATTATATATTATATACAAAACTTTTGAAATTGAAATTTCCAAAACCCCTCGTGTTGCCATTCATTTCGCATTTTCTCCGCTTTATCATCTCGTACTACCACCTAATTGTCGCTAAACTCTTATAAAATAACTGGAAGGCAGGCTTCGTCTCGAACCAACCAACCTAACCGTTGGACAGGTAAGCAAGCAGCTTCAGATATGGCGGGTTCATGGCCATCCGCCATCCTCCGCGTACGAAGACTGATAAGCCGCCTGCCTAGAGACGCGATGATTCAAACCATCGCACATGGAACGACGACGGAATTCAAAGGAAAACGGCCGCAACTTCTGAGCTGGGATTCTTTCGCGAATCGGAGTGACGTCCTATTTTTAGATTTCCGATAACTCACAGTAGATTGCGGGTTCGCCTTCCACGGACTTTTGCTATGACGTCTGATACTTTTCTGATCGCCTATTATTGCGTTTCGCATATGCAACCCAAACAACAACAACTTGACCTTATTGTTTAGACAGTTAACCTATCACATTAAATTTCATCAGTCCACTTACGATCTCGTGTTCAAATCGACCTTAATAACTAGGAATGCCGCGTAAGGAAAATATGATAAGCGTTTGAATAACGAATAACATTTGTAAAAGCAAATTATGGGGTGTATGTATTGACAGTCGACAGCAACTAACTCTAACGTCAAGCATATGTATGAAACACTAAAATATATCAAAATAAGCAAAAATATTTTTAAAGCTAATCTTATCCTTCGAAACATCATAATTTTTTAAATTAGAATAGATACTAATTTTTTTAAAGACAAAAATGGTGTAGCCAAAAGATTTTTTTTAAATTTAAAATCAATGAAAAAATAGAAATTGAACGATAAAAAAAGTAAAAATGAACATATTATAAGAATATGTTTAATCTACAGGGCTATTCACGTTTATAGACGTTTATGGAGAATGGCTTATGGTAAACACCTACAATGTTGGTTACTTATATAAGTGAATGAGCTACCTAGGTTAAATATTCTTGGCCATGCGGTGTTGCCCGATATACTCGTAACGTATATCAATTTTCGTTTTTTAAATGGAACAGCCTCTATATTATTATTACATTTTTAGAATCTACGATACGTTCTGGGACTTTTTTTAAGTAACATGTACCACACCTATCTTAAACATTTTCGGAGAAAAAAAAATCTTTTTAAGAAATATGGCAACAAACAATCCAATGATGATGAACTCTTGAATTTTTGGTTGCGGTTCCCCATTAAATTGCTTTACCATAATATAATATGAGAATTAACTCATCATGTATATGGCGTTTATAAGATAAGGGCCAATTGGCAAGATATAAAAATCCATGTTACGTGGGAATTTTAAATACCCCATATTTTATATTGGCACGTAAATCAGTAGTTAATTTGCCACCTATGGTATACCTATTTTCACTGATTTTCGAGTTACAAATACTGCAATTAAAGCGAATTAAAGTAATCTCATTTCATCTGGGTAGCAGGCATAATTATTCCTTCTATTAAAAATACCATCCCGTGAAAAGTTTGAATCGTCTGATAAAAAAATCTCGATCTTCTTGTATTCTAACCGATATCATCTCACAAAATTCTACACGTAACGTGCATAACGAGGGAGAAGAGATTGTAATGTAATTATTTTGTAATTATGCATATTACGTTTGTTCAATATCCGTTAGCGCTCGCAGAGAACAACAAAGGCCAATTATTTACTTGAATGAAACCTGGTTAGACACTTATGATACGCAGGAAAAGGGTTGGGTTGACTCAACTGATAAGTGTAAAACAAAAGTGCCATCAAAAAGAGGTAAAAGAATAACTAACTATTTTGCATGCTGGCTCTGAAGATGGTTGGATTCTAAATGGACTTTCTCTGTTTGCGAAAAATATTGAAGATTCTTCTCTGGATTACCATGAAGGCACCACCGCTAATTTATTTGAAAGTTGGTTTAAAAACAAACTAGTTCCACATATTCCTCCTAATAGGGTCATTGTAATGGACAATGCAAGTTATCACAGTACACAGTTGACTAAAACCCCTTCCTCAAGTGACACAAAAGCAACAATCCAAAACTACATCTATAATAACGATATTTATTTTCACGAAGATTATACCAAAAAGCAATTAATTGAGGTTCGAGAAAGAATACGTCTACGATAATTATGCAAAAAATCTAGGGCATACAGTTTTACGGTTTCCAAATTACCACTGTATATTTAATCCCATTGAACATGTGTTGCACCAACTGAAATCTGCCATTCGTCGTAACAATGTTTTTCCCCGTGTTAACTCCAATGTCCTCAAACTTATAGAAACTGAAGTTTTTAACATCCCTCCACAAAGTTGATCAAATTCTGTTAAACATATATATAATATAGAACAAATAATAATTAGAACAGGCGATGATAGAGATACTGATATATTATGTGAATAATTTTAAGTAATTTAAGTAGGTAATAAAAATAATTTGTAATTTTATTTTAGATTTAAACATAAATACATACATAAATAAATAAATATTGTTTAGTAGCTTTCCTAACAAAATCCCAAATAATTAAATTCTGAGCAAAGTACGGACCTGTTCGGCCATATTTCATTCTTACAGCTTGCCCGGGTCTTTCCTTAAATCGTATCAGTTAGTCACTTTCTTATATCTATGAAAAGACTTTAGCTGATATTCGTTAACATAAGTAACCAAAATTTCAGGTTTTTACCGTAAGTCATTTTCCATAGACGTCTAGTATGACACTCACCTTGAATAACCCTGTACACTACAGAATAGTATTTGATAAGTACGTTGCAAAGACAATCCCAATGGTAATATATTATCTTCGAGCATCTGTATACCCTGTGGCAAACCACTGATAACCACTGATAAAGGTTTGGATTGTTATACCTTCTCATACTCATGATTATACCCAAAATGATTAGCGACAATCAAAAAGTTTTGGTGGTTTTAATTTATTTGCCTTACATTTGGGTATTATCAATTCACATTACCGAAGGACTAATAATATTCAGAAAATCTAAAAAGTTCAACGACCAAAATTGTCTGCCTGTAGGACTTTTTATCTCTAAAATTATGCACATACTAGATTAATTTAATATAAAAGCCGTTTTTAAATATGGTAAAATTGATATAGGAGGCATATGCACATAAATTTCACACACTCTCCTGCACTTTCTGATACATTTTTTTAATCAACGACCTGTACACACTCAACCATTGCTGTCAGCGGACATGTTGGACGAGATAATTAGAATAATGCGCGTGCGCTCTGATTTAAAATCTTATAATATCTTTTTAACAGTAGAAAAGGACTCTAAATTTATTTTAATTTACTTAGAAAATGGTCGCTTTCTAATTAACTAACCAAAACTTACACTAAGAGAAAAAAGTCGATTTAACAAAATTTTCAGCAGCCATAAAATCGATTCTTTATTTTGGCGGAACAAATCCGTGGCTCTAAGGAAATCCTAAACGACTTACTCAAACAACGGTGAATCCGCATAAATCACATATAATGACGGTGACTTTTATGGCTTATTTGCTTTTAAAAATATTGCCAATTATCACCAGTAATTACCAACTTATATTATAAATTGTTTGCTTTTAAGGTTCACATGGCGTGACAGTCGGGGATAGCTAAATTTATCGAAACGTTTTAGGCCAGTCCACCTGCGCTCGGCCCACGAATTCGACGGTAGATCAAGAAAAGAACCAACTGTATATTCCGCAAAATTCAATTTATAAGTAAATAGTTCACTTGCGATTGCAAACTATGTTAACTGAATTCGAGCATTCAAGGTGAATGCTCGTGTTTAGTCTGTTTCCGTTCTTACATAATGCTATATCTACAGGGTAATTCAAAAGTAAAGAAAAACCAGAAAACAAAAAAAAAGTTTCTATTAACGAGGATATCTGGAAGATGAATTAAAACTCATATCTCATCATTAAGTGGGTACTTTACTTAAGGGTGGGTACGAATTTTGTTACTATTTTTTATATAAAAAAGCTACTCTTCTTTGGCGTCGTGATCTAATGCAGCTTTAACAATGTAATAAATCTTAGTTACAGCAAAAGTGAAGTTACTTTTCGCTGCTTACATATTCTGTGAGAATTTGGGATATTAAACTGATATAAAAACAATGTATTAAGACCTTTCTCTGTTCTGTCTGAGAACATCGATAACAGATATTGGTCCAGAATAAACCCATTATTGCTTCAAATGTGGTGCGTTTAATATTAGAGAACGCCAATGTTTTGGAGGTGTTCGTTGATGGTTCACATGGCCACTTATGAATGTGTTACGAACGAACATATTTTTACTGGTATGCATTAGATTGAGAAATCGAAAATTTTAAAAGATTGCACTTTTCCTGTGACGAAAATTATTTTTTCACGTTGCCCTGGATTGTAATATATTGCAGACTAGACCACCATATACAACTCATATCTGAGCTTATATCTATTTCACTTTAACCATGATCAAAACGGTAGCTGTTTATATATGAAATAATCGTACAAATTGCCCACCTTAAACCATAACAAAACAAAATTGCTTTAAATGTTAATTCTTTTGTATTTGCTAGACACAATTTTGTTAAGTCCCATCCCCAGATGAACAATAACATGCTAGTATTTAATTTCTGATAAGGCAGTTTGAAAAACCGGCACACGAAATATTATTCGGAAAAATTAAAAATCCCAAAAAATAAATTCAACCATGACGCTATCATTATCAACTGCCACACTTTATTGCAGTGAAAATTCCTCAACTAAAAATTAAACCTGGTTTATTACTATATGGGGGACTATCCGTGTGGGCGTGCATTTTAAATTTACAACAACTTAATGGGCTCATTTAGATGAAATTATTATAATGAACTTAGCAGGAAAGGCACGATGCATTTTGAAGCTCCAATGTGAATTTGCTTGTGATTGTATTGTTCCCGTCCTATATATACAAAGACCAAATACAGGGTGTGTGCTTGTGGCAAACTTAGTTATTATCCAAAGTTGACGTTTACAAGTGACTGCCCTAATTTCCTGGAAAATAAACAATGATACAACCAGATTTGTAATAGAACTTATAGTTCCCGATTTGTCACTTTAAAATTTGTATTCAAAGTTTCGTTTTTTCTGAACCGTGAACAGGATCACTTTTATCCGTTTTAGTTGCTTTCTGAATAATGATTCGATTTAAAGTTTTTTTTCACTTTCAACATATTACCTTTTACATTTTTATTAATATGAGCATGTTATTTTTATTATTATTATTTTAGTCTTTATAATATAATTATAATAAAAATATTAACCGGAAATTTTAAACTTACGGACATCAGTTTGAACACCTAACTAGTGGTTGGTAGTTATAAAAAGTTTTATACAATGATATTTTATGATAACATATATACATAATTCAAAATAAACAATAATTTGATTACAGGGATATCGTACAACATAAAATAATAAAAAAACATATAACAGGGCCGTATTACCAAGATCGACAAGATACATTTTTGGGAGTTAAAACATCGCAAAACTAAAATAAAACGGTTATAAATTGTGCATATCGGGCCCGCAATTAAAATTATGACGGTGAAGACGATCCTGCAAAAACAATGCATTAAAAAAGTGTTTTTGATTCTCTTTATTGCATTCATCTATTCAAAGTTAAACCCCATATAAAAGTATTTTTCTATATTTACCTCGTAGTACCAGCCAGATATGTCCTAAAAAATCAAATTTAAGAATTAATTATTTTAGTGGAAGATTTATATGAAGTGGACTTACATATTACGATTGCAATTAAATTGAATTTCTTGATATTTACTGGAAAAATCTTATCAAATTTATGGTGAATTATTGATAAATTGAGTGAAGTGAACAATGTTAAATGCTTTTTTAAACTTTACGCTCTCTGGACCAGATAAGCTTCAAATTCGAGATAAACAAAACTGCGTCGAAAGCGTACACGACATTTAAATGTTAGGAAACATCTGTTGGTAGAAACTCGATTTCGTCACTTTATGGTGGATGTAAAGGAAATTAAAACGCCGTATTATCTTAAAAATATTCAATTTATTTGTCGTCACTATTACCTACTGAAACAATACAATTTAAAAGGCACATTTGGCTTTAAAAAACGCGATTTAATATTTTATAGGTCATCTGAACACACAAAACCCTCTAAAACTAAAATTGGAATAATTAACCAACTAATTAAAAAATCATTTAAAATTATTTTCCCTCGGTCATACTCCTAAACTATACATCACATGACATTATGCTAATTTTATTTCTTAGGATGATACAAACGAACAGTATCAGATCTATCACAGAGAATACGATTTCGCCTCAATAATCTGACGCACCAACAATCCCTGTTCGGGAGTGCGCAAACTCACTCCCTCCCTCTCCCGAGGACGGTTTACTCAACAACTGGCAAAAGGCGAAAGCGTCTCATCTTCTGCATAATATATTATAACCATAAATACTCATCGAAATAGAATAGATATATGCACTTAAACGAAAAAGGAAATTACATTTTGGCAGTAGATTGCTATAGTCGTAGGTAAAGTAACCGTATATAAAAAATAATTTAGGACTGCCCATTGGAATGGCCGCGATTGAGCTGTAATCATCACTAAATTGTCTTTTGTAGAATTGTTTTAATTAACAGTCTTTTCTGTCATCACAGAACTTTGCAATTGGTCCCACAGTGAACGTATTGATGCGTTTCTTCCTTTCACACGATCTCTTTGCCTTCAAGCTTCTTGGCCAGGTCTGATATGACCTCTTTAAAGATCAGCGGGTCGATGTTCTTGCCCAGTTGATACAGTACGAACCAATCTCCGATCTCGCATTTATTGGCGATGGTCTCTATTTGGTCTTGACCGGCGATACGGCAACGGGCTCTAAGGAGATAGAGCCGCAATTTGGGGCCCATGATGACACACAAACGATAGACCAACGACATGGCAGACAGTGTGCTCAGAATTACGAACCAGAACCACAGGAACACGTAGATTTTCTCGTTGACGATGTTCAATGGTAGAACGCAAAGTCCGTCGAACTTCTGCACCGATCCCGACGGACCGTATTTGTGGAAGGTACATTTAGTGACCTTCGGGAACACCCTCGCCATGGGATCTTCGCGTTCTTCTGGCTCCATCTCGGTGAAGCGCAGTACGTCGCTGCCGTACGTGGAAAACTCGCCGTCCAGGAAAAAGTCCATGAAAAATATCTGTCCGATCACGTTGATCAGGTTGAGCACCTCACATATGAAAAATCTAAACGCGTAGAAGTTTTGGAGATGCAAATTGGCGGTGAAATAGTCGACCAGCAGCTTCTTCCTGTCAGCTTTGCAATCTTCGTTTACTATGGGGCAGTTCAAGTCCAAAACGAGCATCTTGATACGACCGCCTTCCCACGTTTTCCACAGGTAGCGCGGCACGTAGAAGAGCATCGCTTGGAAGAAGAGCACGAAGCACACCCACTGATAGTACTTATGGTATTTAACTTCGTCCTTGCCGTCCACGTGGCTCGCGACACCCGGTTGAGCCATATCCTGACCGACGCGTCCCGTTAATCTATTCGGGATCGTGAAAGTCGAATAAATCCAACAATAGGTGTCCATCACGGGCAACGGAATCTCGTCTACGATACAGTCGATCGGATCCCCTATGTACTGCCTGCTAGTAACAAGCAACGAGAACGCAACCAGAATAATGACGGTCGCCTTGTAGTGCAGGCGGAAAATGTTATTATCGATGCATACGCTATCGATTTTTAGCAGCCCCTTGACGGAGCCGAAGACGTCAAACATGTTGCAGCAGCAGCAGCACTCACCACTAGCACCAAATACTAATTAAGGGGGGCCAAGTACTTGTTCTTGCCGGATTAACCAATGCGACAACGCTAAATTCGTCTACCGTTTATTTACACGTACTGCGCTTCGAGCGACTGGCAGTAAACGCGACGAGTGTTGTCTCGTGAACGAGCATAAAGAGGAGGGAGAAAACCGACCGTCCCCTCTACGCGTTCCCGCTTAGCCTCCACGAGGGGTACGCGGCCAAGATAGAAGAGAGTTTTATGCGAAACAGATGCAGCAGCTACGAAGGACCGCAAACACGCCGAGGGGAAGTGGGCGAATGTTGTTAACTTGCAATATGCACGAATTGTAATGGATATAATCTGTGTCTAAGACTTCTCTATATATTATTTCGAAAATATTTGAAATTTAACGTCTACAGATTTGCAAAAAATAAAATAAAGTCTCAATCCGAACGTTTCGCTCGGAATCTTTGCCTTCTCATCTCGCGCTTATATCATTAAAGAATTTTACCCTACCCTACTCGAAAACACCCAAATTTGAAAGGATCAAGCGTGCATAATTGGCAGTGTCACTTGAGGCTTCGTTATGCAGATTGGCGAGCCACTCCGGCTTTCAAGTACTTTAGTCACGGCTTTGGTTATTTTCGGAACATTTTAGTCACGGATTGTATTTTGACGTTTGTCAATTGTAATGATCACGTCATGCGTCACTCAATAACCAAAAACTTATGGTCGTTGAAAACGTATAGTATGCAACAGGTTGATAAACTTCTTCAGCCAATCGCTCTGCTGGGCTCCACCCGTCCCAGATAAAACTGGTGATGAAAAGTGCGTTTATCAAACTTGTTGCATAATAAGTCCGAACTTTGGAAGTCCTTCCTTTCCACCAGAGGGTGAAAAATTATTTAAAAAATCTTAGCTAGAATTAAAATTTAAAAATCATAATAAAAGTGTATTGACTTAATTTAAAGTCTCAACAATTTAGGATTTTATACAAAATACATTGCTAATAACATATTGAGCAACAAGTGTGGTAAACGACATTTGACACGAGCGGAGCGAGTGTTTAATAAACGAGTGTACTTTACGTGTACTTTTTGACCGTTAGTTTGGGGGTACATTTTCGCAAAACAACACGAATATATATCACTGACATGACCGTCAAAATTGACAAAAGTCACAATTCAAGGCGTGGGAAATATCTTCGAAAACATCCGATTGCTCCCAAACCCGTGCGGTAAAATTTGAAGTGGTAAAGTGGCGCTTCCTGCACGTTAGATCGGTGTGTAATTAGGCATTTTACAGACGGGAGTAGTAGTAGTAAAGTTGCGAGTTTATTTGGTAGGAGCGGACCGCAGCGGAGCGAGTAATAAACGAGGGTCTTAAAAAGTTTAACAAACGTGTTGCATATCCTATACTTTTCTACTACCGTTTGTAAAACACCATGACAGTTTTGTTTCCCACGGATCCGAGTCACTTCGGAAATTTCCGGGATATTACCGCACTGGTTTGGGAGCAATCGGATGTTTTCGGATGTGTTACCGCACGGCTTGAATTTTAACGTCTGTCAATTTTGACGGTCATGTCAGTGAATCTATTAATGTTGTTTTGTAAAAATGTCCCCAAAAACTAACTGTCGTAGGAAAAGTATAATCTGCAACATGTTTGGTAAACTTTTAAGGCACTCGTTTATTAAACACTGGCTCCGCTCATACCAAATAAACTCTTGACTTAAATTCAAATTCATTTTTATTATTTAATTATCTGACATGACCGTTAGAATTGACAAACGGCAAAATTCAAGCCGTGAGAAATATTTCCGAAAATATCCCGGAAATTCCTGTGGCTTGAATCCGTGAAAAACGAAACTGACGTGGTAAAATGACACTTTCCACATGCTAGATCGGTGTATAATTGGGTATTTTACAGAAAGGAGTAGAAAAATGTATTTAAAGTAATAACGAAGTAAATTTTGCTAATTAATAAATAGCTTGCAGAACTGTAACATTCTTCATGTCTTCTGTTTTTTTTTTTCACAGAAACTTACTTTATACAAATAGTAAGGAAATGCTGTAAACTGGGAAAGCAGTCGTTAATAAGAATTTTCATTTTATTTTTGCTGTGGTAAAGTGTTTTTATCTTGGGTTTTATAAATAAATAATATTTTCAAAATATGCTGTATAATATGATTTTATCCGCGAAAGTGCCGACACGAGTGTTTCAAGATTTCAAGGTTGGTGGTCACATAAGTTATGGATTTTAAGCCGCTTTATTTCTGCGTTAAATACCAATGGGATAAATGTAAGTAGAACGACAGAATTCTAAATTAAGTCAACTAATTCATTCAATATCGGTATGCACAATAGTTGATTGAAGTGTCTGTAAATCATCGCAAATTTTGTGTCGAAAATTTCTCCTAAACATAATTCAGTAACTTAAGTTCTTAGTGATTTTCGGCATCTCTTATAGCAGATAAGATAAGGTTGATACATTTCTGAGATTCGGTTCGAACGTTTTGTGAATATTTTTATCAGAACAACAAAATTGCGTCCATTTTGATTAGTAGTAGTAGTATTCATTGTAAATTTAAAGAAATTAGACTATTAAATAATTTGGTCACCTTGGCCTCATTTTGCAGGAAATATAGGCGGATGATAACAATATATCACCAGCTAGTGGCCGACTAGAAAATGAAAAACTTTGCAGTTCAGTGTAAAGAGCAAGTAAAAGTAAATAAACGAGTGTCACTCAAATAATTATGTACCGGGTGACTGAAAGGGGCTTTAGGTTATTTGCAACAAATTAAATCTGAGGTTCGGAGTTTTCAGGAAAACCTTAATTTTTTCGTGACAAGTTAAAAAAAAGAAAAGCATATTTGCGGATTTGTTTTGTAAATACTTACCGAAATAATTCTATTGCTTTTAACTCAGATTACTCTGTGCACTAATCGCGAAATATTGTTACTCAAAAAGGATAAACAAAACACTCCTTAATCCGGGTATTTTCCTCAAAGATTGCGTCTTTAAAAATCTTATCTCAAAAAGGTATAAAACAGATTTTGAAATTGAGCTGAAGGTTATATGTCAGTTAAATAATGATTAATACTACGACGGTATTCTATCGGATCAAGCAGGAGTTTGAAAATGTTCATAATCCTGAAACATCGTGCAAAGTTTTACAAACTAAGTTTTTCAACGGTCTGCAATGTATAACAGCAATGTTTACGCTCAATTCACCCTAATTTAATGAACGACGGGTCAAGAAGCCGCGTTATCAGTAACATATTATGTTTTATAGGCTGAATAAGAATCGCTCTACTCTTGAAAAAATAGAACAAGAAAAAGTAAATTTAAGAAAACATAAAAGAACCTCTAAATTTGTAACAAATGCAATTAATTTTTGAGTTATAGTTACGTGTTTTTTAGTTTAGTTGGCAGTACTTATTTTAAAGCAGATATTTTGGTTAAATAAGTTAATCAACGCATTTCTTTCTATAGTATTTTTATTACTAGTTTTTGAGTGACGTGTGACTTGGCCATCAGAACCGACAATGTCAAAATACCATCCGTTGTTAAAATTTGAAGAAAACAACCGATCGCTCCTAAACCCGTGACTACGACGACTTTCTCAAAGTGACACTTTGCGCCTGCCTGATTTTTGCTTAATTGGGTATTTTAGAGTAGAAGGAAGAAAAGTTTTAAGCAAAGTTAAAAGATTGATAAAGTTCTAAAAAGTAAAAAAAAGACAAATAGCATATGAAGCTAAGTAGTAATAATTCTTTTTTATCTTTTTGATATCGCTTTCAAAGAAAGTGAACTATTTTAGGTAAATGATTTATTATTTCTTATATTCAAGACTATTTTTTAGTTTAGTTAGTTTAGTTTATCTACCTTTCGAAAATGAACTGGCTGGTTTCCACATTTATTCCCCTTCCTAAGAAAGCAAATGGTACTAGATGCTCCGATTACTAAATTATAAGTCGTATGTACAGAAAGGTCGAAGAAAACATGAGCAAAGTTCAGGTTGGAATTAGAAATTGAATGGGAAGGCGAGGGACCCTGTTTTCTCTTCTGGTCCTGATATAGAGGACCAGGGAGTGTGATGTCTACGCTTGTTTTATCGATTTCGAGAAGACGTTTGACAAGGTGCAACACCACAAATTATTTTAAATACTAATGGAGTTTGGTATCGACGGCAAAGATTTGCGTCTCATAACAGAGAGTACCTGAGAGCGACTGTGCGTATAGACAACGAAACCTTTAATAATACTTACTCCGAAATACAGTTGGGACCAGCGCTTAGTGAAACAGAGGAAAGCATTAAGATGCGGACGATACAGTTCTTAGAGCAGATGGTACTGAGGGATTGCAGAGGTTGATAGACCGTGTAGCGGAGCCATGTGATATGTATGGTATGAGGCTCAACTGCATTAACATCAAAATTCTTGTAGTCAGTAAAAACGATGAGGCACAATACTACCAGTTTAGGGCCAATAATGAAATCTTGAAAATACCAGATAAAATAATGTACTTGGGCTGCAGCCTGAATAAGGAATGAGATCATACACGGCAGATCAAATGCCGAATAGAAAAACCCAGAACCGTTTTTAACCGCCTCAAAAAAGTCATATGAAGCATGCACCTGAATATTACTATAAGAACATGGGTCCTAAGATGTTATGTATTCTCCACGTTCCTATACGGAGCGGACCCTAGACGTTGACAGATGCTACATCTAAGCGCCTGGAGGCTTTTGAAATGTGGTGCTATCACCGCATGCTCAGTATATCATACTCCTACCATGTCACAAACAACACCGTCATCCAACGAATGCAAAAGCAACTCGAAGTCATACATAATAAGAAAGTGAGGAAGATGGCGTACCTTGGGCACGTGATGCGTAATGAGAAATATCAATTTATCCAACTAATCTTCCAGAGCAAAATAGCTGGTGAAAGAGGTCAGCGGCGACGTCGTGGACGGAAATGACGACTGTGCATTTATTCAGGGCGGCTGTCAACAAGATTGTATGGACCAACCAACATCATTGCCAACATTCACAAAGGATAGGCACTAGAAGCAGAAGAAGATCTGCCTTTCATCTTCGTTTGCAAAGTTTTTTGCTCTCTCGTGCCATTTAAGAGATGTTTGAGCCATATCCCACCTTGACACATCCTGTATATCTCCTCCTCCGGCTGAAATCATCTTATCCAACAGCAGTATTTCCGCAGCCAAAGGTGCCACCTGAAACTAACCAAACCAGTATTCCTCAACCAACTAACCAAAATTAACAAAAACCTTTGTTTGTTAATCTCGTTTATGAAATTCATCGCCACCTAAACCTACCAATTGTGTTAATTGAGAATATTGAAAAAATCATTTGGTTTGGTTTTGCCTCATATTAAAACATTTTATTTCTGCATTTTTGAGAATGAATAAAATTTCGTTCCATAAGAAGCAAGCAAATACACTAAGTTTTTTATTTAAAAAGAAGCACCTATCTGGTTCGTATCTGCAGTTTTCCCCTGAATCACGCAATACATATATTTAAATATTTGAGACGTGCATATGGTTACAACCAATTCGAGGTATCGCGACGTATCTAATAACGTGCTTTCGCATAATAATAAATAATGTCTGCTGAAGTTCGGGAAAAAATTATTTATTCCATCTAAATCCCACGGCAGCAGACAAAGAGTTGCGGCTTTTTAATATCCAAACCGCATACGAAATTCGGAGAATTTTGAAAATTAAAAAGTATCTTCTACCTAACCAAGTATAAAATAATTTAGGATATAATCGTCGCCGCTTCACAGACGAAGTGTAATAAAACTCCCCACTTAAATTAAATTTTTGATAGTTTATCATCATCGACCCAGTTAAAACTTCAATTAAGTGACAGCGTTTCATCATCACGTGTCGCGAGACAATACACTACAAATATTTACTTTTATTGACATGAAAGAAAGACGGTTGGAATATTAAAAGCACGTTGCTTTAAATCTGAAGTTAGTGTTTCCAATCTATGAAACTATGAAACGGCGTTAATTTAAAATTAAACTATGGGAATTAATTATCACGATTGTGTGTGCAGGTGGTTCTTTGTTGAAAGCCGATTTTGGGAACCATAGTAAAAAATTCGATTGATCATTAAATAGTTTCCATACCACATGACATAAACAACGATTTCCGGAATGCTTAAATCCGAGCTAAATATGCGTTTTTTGTGCAACTTTTATGGCGCTAGTTTTAGGAAATTATTTAAATAAATCACGATAAAAAAAAGAATTGTGATAACCAAAAAAAAAAAGGAATATCTTTCAAAGAAATGAACTGGGCAGGTTTCAAAGCAAATCAATATACAAAAGTTGTTAAATGATTTCAAACAAATATTGAAATGCAAAATTTAAATATTATGGTGACAATCATGTTTATGCGCTGGTTCAATTGGAAACAACCAGCTAAAATAAAAATATCAGCAACTTTCACATTCGTATTTATTTACCTCTGAAACAGGATATGCGTATGTTCGTTACATTTAGCGTTGGGTACATATTTGCGAATCTGAATCAGTTTTCTGGAGTAATACGCTCAAACAGGAGTATCATCCAGTAGCTAGCTAAACAAACGACCAGATGTTTCAAGTAGAATAGTTTAGGTTTAGTACCCGTTTTATTGTGTGTGATATTTAACTTCGCCTTAGATTGAAACCGAGAAAAAAAAGGAAACGTGATTGTTAATGTAGAGAAATATAAAACTAAAATTATCACCCTAACAAAACAACTAAAATTGGACTTTAATTATATTTTTATTTTACTCAACTATATTCAATGAGTGAGCATTGGCATTTACTTTGTCCCTTGTTTTCCTCTATCTATCTGTCTGTTTTAAAGATTCTTCACAATCATATTTCATATTGCCCTAGCCCTACTATTATTGTCAGCAACCATATATTTATAAAATGTTAGTACTTCACCTGCACTGCAACCAATATTAAAATATACACAATGGGCAAATAGAATTGTTTAAGGGCGTGCTGTGGCAATCGTGACGATTTAGAATTCCGTACAAATGTTTTCAGTAAACACATTAATTTCGATAATACGCCATACATTCTTCAGTTCCCAAAAAATGTTTTCGATTACGAAAAGTTGTATCCAGAAAATCGAAAATCGAAAATTTCAAATATTTTCACGCTTTGTTGATTGATGATATTATTGTTTGATTGTGAAATTAATTAATAAAAATAGGGAAATTATACTTTTAAAACACTATTACACACTCTGCAACTCGGAAAGGATATATTTTGAGTTGCGTATTTCTATTTTTTTTATATTTCGCCTTCCAAAATGTTTCTCTTCTCTCAGGGGACCTCAAAAATATGCTAAAAGCTTACTAAAGTACACTCCGTTGGTGTGCCTCCGTCGATTCAACATTTCAAGTATATTGTGCCATATGCTTACCAAAAAAAGTTGTGAATTATTGCTGTCGATTCTAACGTTAAATACGCCACTGATGTACTAAAAAAATGCCATCGCATCAAGAGTAGCGGACTCCGAAGACCGGTCTGTTGCTGGGGAGGATCGTTTTGAGGCGGCAAACGATGCTAAAAATATTTTAGATGCACGCTCGTACATTACAGATTTTTGAAACCAGATTGATGATTAGCGATTAAATGGCGAAAATATTAAATTAAAATGAGCAAGTCAATATGGGTTTCTTTAGAAATCTACATTAAATCTCCTCATCAATCATCATATTAAGTTAAACTCGGCTACCACATCTTGCAACTTTTGACCTTCGCACCTAAATAGGAATTTTTCTGACATCCCTCTGACAGAGTAAAATATCTCATTGCCGCTCTTTGGGAGTGGGACCATGCTGTCGCTATTAGCGCAGCACTGTAAGTGGCAAAACTGCCAGAGGAGAACAAAATTGATTTAACCTTTTGCTAGAAAGCAACAGTAAACCGACAACATAAATGACATTTATTGTTATTAATTATTGCATAACTTGACCTTTTAGGAGTTGCAATGTTGATTGGTAATAAGGCATTTTTTAAAATTTCTAAAAAACTGTTGTAATGTTTATTTTTCATAAAAGTCCGACAGGAAGTCAAATCTACATTGGAGGCAGCAGATTCATTATAGGTGGTGCAAATTTACATTTTTGATAGAAAACGAACGAAAACAAGAACAAGAAAGATTTTGTAATAATGTTGCTAAGTAAGATAGATGTAGAAATAGATTAATATTCACTTTTTCCGTTAAACAATTCTTAAAGTATTATTGATGATGTTCTTATACATTCTGTTTTGAAATAAAATGTCCTTTCGAAATATGCTTTAAGCTTTAACTTGAATGTCAATTAAGTCTTACTGCTTTTTGAACCTTTCATTGTTATTTTTGTGCCTTAAATGGCATACCACTTAATTTTCTGCACAAACGACATCTCACAGATTAATAACATTGTGGGAACGAATTTAAACCTAAATGGCGATATTCGCCAACATTAAAATCACTAATTATTTCTTGGGACACATAAAAATAGTTTCCGCAGTCGCGGAAAGCACCGCAGGATCGAAATGCAGCAAGTCCAAAAGGTAAAACTCCATAGCCTACCGTTTTTAACGCAAGTTCAGCGAACGGCGGTCCGGAATGTCACCTCTGCCGCCCGGGCGTAAAAACGGCCGCACATCTCAGCGGCGTACTGGCAATTAAATGCTGTTTGTTGTATAAAGGAAGGGCTTATATTGCAACAGCGTCATTTTTTTTCTAATACCACGATTTCCCATGACATATTCCTTTTATCAAATCGAGGCATAAATCGCTGGTGATTTTTTTTTGCTTTCTATTTTCCGTTTACTTTTATAGGAGTTGCAGTAAGTACATCGCAGGTTAACAGCTTTCATCTAAGAAATACGCTTGGGGCATTATACCAGAAGCCCAGTCGGGTTTTCGTATGGGAAGGAGTGAGGAAGGTGCAACAGTGCACAGTTCTTGCTCTTAGTATGTTCTTTAATTATAAATTCTTGCGACTTGAGTGTGGTACAACCCATTTAAAAGTTACTATACTTAAAATGTGTCTAAACTTTCTGCTAAAGTCACTTAGAAAGTTGGATAGATGGAAGTAGGGTTCCACAGGCTAGACCTCTAAAATGCTAACTCGGATTTTCTGTTGCAAAATCTTAATGAAACTATTGTAAAATGTAATACTCTTCACACTAACCCGTGGAAGTTTCTTTAAAAAATTACTCTAACATATACTTTACCTAAAATCCTTATTAAATATAAAGAAATTTGCTTTGCTATTCTACAACAATTATTGAATGATTTCGAAAATACCTCAGCTTTAATTTATCATTACACAGACAGACATTCTAGCTCAATTTAGAGTGACGAACAATTATTTCACAAAATTTACGAAGAAAGGTTTGTCATAAGTATAAACTCAACCACACTGAATTTGCACTGTATGTTATCTCGACGAAAATGAAACTCTATTCATGGACTGTAGTGTAGGACTGTTTAGTGGATATCTATACAGAGCTGATATTCTAACTTGGTTCATTTCACCACAACGATTTTTTTCTCTTTTGTCTTCTCATCGGTTTTCGGTTAAATATTTAAGAATCCTAGTTAAATTTTTCTTTTTGTTGTTAATAGTAAAGTCCAAATATAGCGGACCACATAAATGCAATAATAGTAATGGTAATTTTGATAATCGCCTTCATGAAAAACCTTAATAGATTTAGGAGCCTGCGGATTTTTTAAGCCTCAAAAGTCGATTTTTCGTTTTCATGCGATGACACAAGTGTTTTTATTTTATATGATTCAGACATTTCAATTAAGTATTCAAATATAAATTATTATTCCACGAATCTTGCGACATTCTTCTTACAGATCACTGCGAATCGCAAGAAGAGCTTCAATTTCCAATAAGGTCAAAGATACCAAAAAGCGCTCCATATTGCAATTGATTTGTTTGATCCACGTAATAAGGACAGCTGAAAGAAAGGAGAGACTCTGGATTAGTCGGACAAGCGTGAGTGTCATATCTCTGATTCTCGGAAATGTTTGTATTCCCATCATGGACTGTTGGACGGTTAGACTTTAAATAGATTATAAATAGAGTCCCAGTAATTCTTTCATGTTTACATTATAGATTGATTGACTTAAACCATTAGCACTTCCAAAACATATTTGTTTCCTCCGGTGATGCCACAGTACCCCAGTTTCCGATTAAACTGTTTGTTCCATGGTTGTAAAAGTTGCGCGATCGCGGGCTTCCCGACTAAAGATCCGTGTTGTAAAAACTCCAATTGCGTATCAGTATCCTTTTAACTTCTTATCAACCGAATTTCAATCTCGATAAACTTCCATCACATCTCGACAATGTATTACGTTCAAAAAATCCTCGGGCGAGATTATGCTCTTAGGATGTCAGGCCGTCAGAAATTTGATTACGGATAATTAAGATAACATCTCGAATATTGTCACTCGAAACTATATGGATCGCAAGTAAACAATCCAATATTACAACGTCATAAAAACCTTCACCTGAAAATTCCGGCGTGACATTTTTCTATATTTAGCGTTGTGCTATCACTGTAACCCTACCCTACATCATCGGTTAAAAAGCATTACTTACATGTGCCGACAATTACTCGGAATCATGACAAAATGATGTTCTGTCGAAATTAAATATCTCGCAGAAGCTAATAAGAAAATATTGACCCTAAGCCGTCGCCACTTGTATCTTTAACACTTAATAATGCAAAAAATGATTGGTGACAAATAAATAAATTTATTAAAGCCATAAATCAATTTGAAACATTATAAAGCAGTCAAAAAACGATAACTATGTCAAATTCTATATTTGCATATTTAAATTTCCAATTCAGACGTCACAGCCGCACCTGTCTCGCTGGAAAATTGTGATTCACGTCTTTGTTAATAATCCGCTAGTTCTTACAATTGCTGGAAATTAGCAAGACGAAAAAATATTCCAATTCGCTTAAAGCGTGGAATATATTATGTATTTAGGGAGTAAATTATATAAGCGCTAACGGAAAACGATGACGATGAACCTTGCTGTAAAATCCTACTGATTCAGTTAGTTTCTTATCGAAATTTTCGATAATACCATTTGGATTTTCCGCAATCGACTCCAAAAATACTAAGTAAAATGAGTAGTGTTTTGGAAATTTGGTGGCTAATATAAATAACATAGATACTTATTTTAACTGGAAGACAGAACGGATTAAGAACTCTCTCGTCCAGAAGAAGTGTCATTATTTTTTCAATTCTGTACCACTAACCAAAACGAACCAAACCTAAACCGTAAAATATATTATTACATTTAAATCGTTTTTAATAATTTCTAATAAATACTTCTAATTCTAATAATGTTCGTGATCACAGTCTAATAAAATAATTCTCTTTACCAAGCTTAATGTCAATATGGAAAATTCCTTTTAAGAATATGATGCTTAAAAACTTTTGGAAAACTGTTTTATTTTTAATTTGATTTTAATTTGAAAACGAAATTTAAAATCAAAACTAAACATTGTTTTACATTTAGAAAACAGCTTAAAAAATAATTTATGTAATAAAATTAAACATATTGAACACCCCAAAAAGCTATGAATGAGAATCATATTTTATTTATTTATTTTTCAAGAAAAGTTAATTCCTATGTAAATAGAATTTCAGTTCTTTTCCGTAGAATTTTTAATATGTTGTTGGTGTTTTATAATAAATTCGAAAAACTTAAGGGGTGACTCCTTGTTTAAAATAAAAGGAGTTTGTAAACGTCGGGTTAAAAACCAACCATGCGTTACATATATGGCGGAAATATATATTTTTTATTTTGTTTTAAATGAGTGGATGTGATTGAACTAACCCTATCAGTTTTCTTCACTTAAATTTAAGAAAAACTTACGCAATGACTTGCCTTTTGCAATTTTTATAGATAAACAATAGAAACACATTTCTCTCCGCCATATTTGGCTTTTGGGACACCTAGCCTTTATTTTAACCAAGAAATCATCTTCTTTATTTTTTAGTTCTTTTAAACACCCTGTATAACTCGAAGTCTACCAATTTGCTAATATTTCTATTTTCAAAGGCGCGAATTTGAAATGGCTAATTTGGCTGGCCTTGATCAGTTGCCTAGTTCTAAATCGATAATTTTGTTAACATATTTAACATTTAACACGTTCCTCAAATCCTAATGCAGGTTACTTTATATCTAGCAGCGATAGCCAAAAAGCGAATAGACATGTTTTGATTTTTCAAATATGTAAATCTCAGTTTCTACGTGGCGTAGTTTTTGGTCTACGAGGGGATTGTCAAAAGTTGGAATTTTAGGATGGATGGTCTATAACTTTTCTATTTTTAAAATTTTTCATTTCGTGTAGATATTCTTCGTTATAGATTATAGATATAGATAGATATTCTTCGTTATAGATTATAGATAGATATTCTTCGTTATAGATTATAGATATAGATATAGAAAATATAATTCGTTATAGATGGTTATAGATATTCAAATCGTTATAGATTTGATAGCATTTTATTATGATGATTGCAATGAAAATAACCGTAATCAAAAAGAAGCCTGCGGCGATTAGGCCATTTTAAAAAAATTTAATAAAAAAGGCGTAAATCGTAAAAATAAACTGCCGTCGAATGGGCACAGCATGTCGACTCGTATATCTATCTTATCAGCGAATTGTTATAACAATAGATGACGCGCAGGTGCCGAGAAACAAACCTTCAAAATTAATTCAGTTTCGGATTGATGAGCGCGTAAGATCAGAGCACACGAATTGTCGAGGCTCCGCGTAATTCGTTTCGGAAGTGTGAATTCAGGTAAGTGTGTGGCGAATCTGCTCACGTTAGATGAAACGTGGCTGTGGATAGTGGAGGAGGTTTTGAAATCGAAATTTTTTAAATTGAATTCACTGAAAAATTTTCGAATTTCGCGCGTTAAACATCGACAGCGACATCTGCTGTCATTTGTTTACAACGGGCAGAGATAGACATAGATTGATGGTAGATAAATAGAGCTGTATTGTCGATGAGTGGGTCTATTGCCATTTTTAGATGCAATGGTATAGCAAAAATAAAATTAACCTTTTGGCTTGATTATCCATGCTTGGTGATTTTTTTGTTCAAAAAATAAAACTTTGTGGACCATTCTGGAAAACTCGAAAAAAAAAAACAATTGAAATTTTAATAATTCATTATTGCCGTAAAACAAACTTGAAAAGTTCCGCTTTTTAGTTCCCAAGCTTTTTTAACAGGACCCTCAAGTGGGCATTAGTTACGGTAAGTGATGACACCTTTGAGTTTCGATTGGAATTGTCGGAACACGCAGTGTTGGTATGTTGCAAAATCGGCAGTCGATTATGTTTATTCTTTATTGTAGACATTTCGAGAAATGTAATTCGATACTTTTTCTACTTATAAATCTCATTGCGTTATCTCGATATTAATAATTTGAAGAATGTGTAGATAAATTTTCTCCACGGTATCCGATTGCACGGCCAGGGAGCTTATTATTCGCTTGTGATAATAAGCACAAGTTTAACGAGGTCAATTGATGACGTGACTTAAAGATACAGCACGCCCAAGCCGGGTGTCGTCTGGTTCTTTTTATTAAAAGCAAAACATTAAATTAATGCGTAAATATTGTCAGGAACCAAAATAACCAAATTCTAATGAACTAACATTGTTTTTTGGTATCTGGGCATTTTCAGATGTTAAAAATATGACAAAGAGTTTGCCCAATACATTTTTAATTTTTATTTGGGTTTTATACGAGTAAATGTTTTGTTAATGGGTACTTTAAAACCCTAATACAAGTTTGAATTGCATATCGCGAAGTGTTTCGTTCAACATCTTGTTTAGGCCACAACCAGAGATGTTGGGTACGTTTGGATCGTTAGCGACCCATCTAAAGCTGAAAAGTCAGACGTATCAGATAGACAATTGGATCTTCAAACTCCACTACAGGATAACGTTCGTCGTACTTTTAGCGTCCACCATTTTGGTGTGTTCACGTCAATACATCGGTGAGCACATCCACTGTATAGCAGATGGTGGGGTACCTGGTCATGTAATGAACACCTTTTGTTTCTTCACCACGACATTTACCGTGGTAAGTGACCCGAGAATGAAATTCAAGGGAAACCCGAGTTTTTATGTCAACGGCACGATCGACAAGTAGTGATTGTTTCGTTTATCAAAAAGCAAACAATAAATATTGACGCTCCAGCGTTCTTTATTCTGGACAATGAGGCTTCTTGGCTATTGTGAAGAGAAGGGAAACGACCGCGATTGCCGAAACATATCTTTAAATTATCTGATATTGCGGAGCCATTGTTTACAATAACACAGTTTCGTGCGTCAATGTAATCCCTGTTGAATCACATAATCGGAATCGACCCAAATACTGACACCATATTGCACATTTCATTCTAAAATTCCGGTTAACTTATGAAAAAAAGAAGTGGGGGGTAGCAAAGAAAAGAATGAGGTAGACTTTTCGGTAATTATTTCTCTGCCACGATTTTTTTTCTTCTTCAAAAGCAAATGGAAACTTTAAGAGTTAATTTTTTTTAATGAAAATTGGAGGAGATTTGAGTGACTCTGTATGCTAAACTCCTTATACATCCTGATATTCGCCAGATAAAGGATTTGGATGCCCGTCTGCTGGATACAGGCAACCTTCCCCATCCTGGGGTCGGGCCTTACGGAATTAATTCCAAAGAAGACATCCGCAGACATGCCTACTACCAATGGGTGCCATTCGTGTTATTTGGCCAAGCCATAATGTTCTACTTAACACATATGCTTTGGAAGAAATTAGAAGGTAATCAAGCTTCGGTCCAAACTGTTGCTTACTTACTTACTTAAAATACGTTTTAGGAGGGAGGCTTAAATACTTGGTGGAAGGTCTTCAACTGGCTGCATACGCTTTCGAAGATAAAAATATACAAGTCCAAGGAAAAAGCATTCCCACTAAAAATGAAAAGTAAGCATTAATTTTTTATAAATTGGAATTTAGCAATTCATCTTCTTCCTTTGTTCTGATTGCGGAGCGTCCCTGTCCTTGACAGCCAGGGCGCTGTATCTGATCTATCATGATATACCATCGTGCCCCTTCTCCTAGATAAAGACTATATTCTCGATGAAGTACAGTATCTCTTTCATGAATAGTTTGGATAGTTTTTCTCGTTCTTAACCGAATTCGTTACAAGATAAATAGGAGTTTTCTCCTGTTGTAAGTACATATGCTCCCCTCATCTCTTAGTCCTGACAAACTGTGTCAATACAGACAGAACACTACCGAGCCATTTATTCAGCTTGTTTTTTCGCAGCAGTATGTTGAGTCAATGTGTGAGAGTTTAGACAGATCGGGATTCAAATATTACAGCAGCAAAAATTGTGCAAATGGTAAATAAAAATGAAAATTTCCAAGTATAATCTCTATTTTAATATATATTGTCGTTATTGCATTTGTTATTTTACATCTAGGTTTCGAATGTAAAGTAACCCAAAATCGCACAGTAAATAAAACTTGCTTTTTGGTGTTAGAACTCTTGTTTCATTCCAGAATGGAGAAAATCAAATCGGTAAGGGAGACGTTCCTCCAAAGAATCTATATCCGCAGCTCTTGGTCAGCGGGTCTGATACTTTGCGAAGCTTTGAACGTACTAAACGTTGTTCTTCAATTTTACATCACCAACAAATTCCTTGGGGGTCAATTCTCCACGCTGGGATCGGATATTTGGAGGGAAGGACTGGAGTCGAGTGTGGATCCGCTGGAAGAAGTTTTTCCAAAGGTTTTTTTATTTTTTATACCATTTTGGGTAGTGTATAAGTGATATTTTGCTTTATTTGGCTAATGCTGTTTTTCACGTACCACATTAAAATATCATTCACTTCGGTCATTAATTTAACGAGATGCTTAACGCAACTACATATTTAAAGCCATTTAAGGCATTACTTTCCTGTCCATTTCTGTAAGTGGGTCTCGCGAACCAGTGGCGTTGCTAGAAATGTAATGGCGTACATTTTAGGTGACGAAATGCACGTTCTACAAATACGGCCCATCTGGCTCTATACAGTTGCACGACGCAATGTGCGTTATGGCCTTAAATATAGTCAACGAGAAGATTTACACTTTTCTCTGGTTCTGGTTCATAATCCTGTTTATCTGCAGTTGTACGGTGCTGCTTTGGAGGTAAGCTATTAGGAGTCTACAATTCACGTAACGTTGACTAGTATGTATTAGATTGGTAACCGTGTACCTGCATTCAAAGAGCAAGACTTTCAATAAGATGGTTTTTGCCAACACTTGTCCGGGAAAACTCAATCCATGGGACGTTCTAACCGTGTCAAGGCATTGCAGCTATACTGATTGGATCTTTCTGAAGTACTTGGCAAAGAATGTGGACGGTATGGTTTTTAGAGAGATCATGGTGGGGTTGGCAGAGGAGTTGGACAAGTCTGAAAAGGAGACCCTTCTACCTAGCGAGTCAAAGACTGAAAACGAGTACAAACTCGAGTAACAAGAGACAAGATGACCAACAGATTCATCCTCTGGTACTTCTGTGATAATATAAAAAGCACTCTTGATGTTTTCCATTTTCAAGACTATTAGTATTAGCAGAAAATAGGTGTCGCCCATGTGGTTAGTTATAAAAGAATGACGTTACGGGGAGAAACAGTTCAGCTTAAGTTATAGGTTGACTTGGGATAGTAAGGGCGGCGGCGAGTTAACTTTTTGATAGCACTTGTGTTCCGAGGGCTATCAAGCACTATTAAAATTAATTTCTGCGTCGAGAGGATGATAATTAAAGAAAACCTCTAGCTTCACATTATTGTCACCTTCTAGAAACGTAATGTAGATATTAATTAGTTGTTTACAACCGTCTCGGTTTGCTTTGTCTTCTTTAAAATAGCGGTTAATATTTATGACCGTTGTCAAATTACCACTGACAATAAAAGTATTTCGCTTACGCTGATTTGTTCCTTTGTATGAACGTTTAGCAGTTTGCAGTTTATTAAAACCTATATCCAGGTGCTTTCGTAATGACCATTTATTTCCATTAAATAATTTATTTGAAATTGAGCTGAGGATCTTCAAACTCCTCTATGTGGCACAACTCTAGAAATTGTTTGTCATGTAGTGTGTCTGTCAGTCAGTTTGAAGTGTATTAAATATTCTCTAAATAATATTGAAAATACGTTTTAAGATTTTTTTTAATTCAACACGTCAATGGACAAAACAGTTATCATACTACAAAGAATATTCTCGTTTAGCAAATCTACGGAACTAATTCTTTATAAGACTAGACCACTTTTTTGATATGTGACGCTGACTTCGCAATTCCAGCTAACTGCACCGCGCTCGGCATGTTGTTATCGCAGACGAATTTGTTGCTTATTTTATGCATAATGAAACTGCTTAATATTTGCACGACAAATGCGCCATTGTTTATAGATCAATTGTTGGATATTCTCCGAAAGTTCACCACAATCGATATGATATAACGACCATATATAAAGAAACCATATATTAAAGTGCTTAATTGCAATCTAATTGTCTAATGACATTGTCTATCGATCGATATTTGTTGGATATTCACCAAAGTTGACCATAATCGATATGATGCAGTGTTTAAAATGTTGTTTGTGCCCCGCTTAAGGCTGTACATCGTTTCAAAATTTTTGAGTACGGTTTGATTTTGATAATTTTTTTGTCGCTCAAAAACGCACTAAAACCTTTCTTATTACATCAACCTGAAATCGTGGCTAACCGGGACTAATTTTTGATGTCAACAACAAAAAAATCAAAATCAAACCGTTATCAAAGATTTTACAACGATATACGGCATTAAGTGGAGCGCAAACGATATTTCAAACACTCTGTATTGAAACATTGGTATAGTTGGATTCTAAGTACTTCTCTTCTCTTTCTTTTGTTAAATAGTGTCGATTGGCCATGACTTTAAGTTGAAGCAATAAGCAAAACAAGGTTTTAGTGCATATTTAATGTTTAACATTTTACGCAAAATGCTTTGTGGTTTATTATACAAGTGTTGTGAACCCAACAATTCGAAATCGTTCTGTCAGAAAGCCCAAACGAATAGTGGGACCCTGATTTCGGGAAACGATGGAAACGATACCATAAAGAAATGATCGATATTCGATACCGATTGTCGCGATTCTAATATTTGACTTTTATAAATAAATAAGAAGTTGGTTCTACTTTTCTCTTTGTTCGAACCCTGAATAAATTCTTCAACACAGGTGACTACAAAAAAAATCTAATTTAAGTAATTTTAATATTTTTTAAACATTGTATTTTATACGAAACTGTTGTTCTACTCTGTTTGAAATGATTTATTTTGCGTCAACGGACGAGATATGACGTTTTGTTTTTTGTTAGAATAATATACACATTTGTTATAATAACAAATAAAATCTAGATTTCGAGTCTGGCTAAATAACCATGATTATGACTTGGGTTTCCAAACACTGCCTATTGACTGAGCGAAAAGAAATCAGATAATTTATCTGGGTCAATAAATCAATTAAAATTGATTAACGCTAGCGTAAAATTCCTCAACCGAGCGGAATATCGAACCCGTACGCGTGGTGGAACTTTGAAAAAAAAAACGAACGATTGCGCAACTAAATATGACGCCAAAACGCTTCAAAAATACAACAAAACAAGAACAATTTGAATTTAAAGTGGGCTTTGAAACGTATTCGAGGTCGTTGGTCGCTGGTGACCCGCAGCGTCACGTGTACACCAGCGACAACGTGGATTTTCGAGTGTGATTGCAGTTCGTAGGTATAGGTATACGTCTTTTTCATGTAGCTAATGCTCCGAAAACCGCTAGATACGTACGTGGGCGAAATCGAAAAGTACCTTATATCGATGCTTGCTGTAAATTTCAAATCACTTATCACAGGGAGGGACTCGCGGTTTATTTGTTATTGACAAAGTGTCTAAGTAACCTGCTATAAAACGACCAATTATTGCCGGGAGGATGGTGATTTTCATTGGATGATGTTAATAATGAAACATCAACAAACGCATTTGTATAAATAATAAGCTGAAATTTGGTGAAGAGAGAGTTAGCTTCATTTGTTTTATGATAAGAATAGTACGTTGAGTTTTTTTATGGAAAAGTCCTCAGCTGGCAATCGGAAATTACAGTTCATTGCTGCACGCATGGATGCGTGATATATTCTATTGTATCAGCTGAATACTTTTCAATCGCCGAAAATTCAGCGGACAACATTTTTCAAATAACTATTAGAAATTGTTATTATTTTACAAATGTGTTAGGTTTCTTCGTTTTTGTTATTTGCCAATTTTTATTGTAAAAGCAACAGTGAAACTGTGTTAATTTTGGTAGTTATTTACTGGTTTAGACCATATAGCATTATGTAAATTATTATTTCGACAATTTTCTAAATTTTAAACTTCCATTTTATCTGGAGCAATATACGGAAAAACTCACTATTTTCGACATATTCGCAATCGCAAGCTTCAAAAAACAGCTCCACGTGGCAAAAAACTATCGGGTTATGGTTTACGATCATAATAGAGAAACGATTAATTATATTTGGGCGTGTAAATATTATTACTTATATTTTGAAGTCTCCGAATTTATTTTTTATTAAGACACAAAAATAGGTATCTATTCAGCTGATTCATGGACGAACTGCTAAACTAACTTAGCCTAGCTAAAACTTTGTAAACTAATAACTATTTGTAAAACTTTTCTGAAAAAATATGTGGCGCTGAATTTTGCTCGGTAATCAGCTTATGCAATGAAATATCACGCGCCTGTGCCTACAGCAATAAACTGTAACTTCCGAACTAATGAAAATCTTTACCAAAGTTCAGCTTTCTTGATGTTGACTATTTTATAAAAAAGTAACAGTTTTCTTGATATTGCTTTTTTTTTAAATATTTTTTGTACAAGCTGCTGCGACGTGCATTTCTTTCATTAGACCACATAGACCACATAGACCACATAGACCACAGCAGAAAAATAAATAAGAACTAAAAGTTCAGATTTTCACGAAAATTTATATTTTTACATGACAATTTTTTCGACAACACCATGTCTTTACCAGATGTAATATTTACAAACTACCTGTTACTATATATACCGAAAAATGACCATATAACCTTAATTAAGGTTGTTGTGAGAATTTAAGTTCAATAAAGGAGAGGTACTTAAATCTAATTGATCGTTAAGCAATACATTAGAATGTCTCATTTTGTTAATTTTGTCAATTTTCTACTTTTTGTGGCTGTATGTAAAATATCAAAATTGTCGTCAAAAATGTGTTTTTCTGTGTTTAAGTGTGTAGCATAATTAGAATCTAGACTATTGTTTTTAAATGCTCTTTTATCTCCATGGCTTCCAATAAATTTAATTTTCCACTTTTTGTGGATGTATGTAAAATATCAAAATTGTCGTCAAAAATGTGTTTTTCTGTGTTTAAGTGTGTAGCCTAATTAGAATCTAGACTATTGTTTTTAAATGCACTTTTATGTTCGTTAATGCGTTTCTTGAAGGATCTACCTGTTTGTCCAATATAAATTTTACGACAAGTTCCGCATTTCAACTTGTAGACACCTGATTTTTGAAATTGTGATTTTGTTTTATTGTTTTTTAAAAAATTTCCTATTGTGTTCTTAGTTCTTAAAGCTATTTTTAAACCACGTTTTGACAAATGTTTTAAACTCAATTTTTAAAGAAACTTCCACAGGCTACTGTAATACTTTTTACAAAACTTCTGGATTCCTCTTGCGTCGGTTTTTGCTGAGTCGAAATTGCTGATGTTTCGCCAATCATCCTGTTGCCTTGCACTGAACAACGGCTACAATCCGAAATTTTAGGAAAATTTAAAAAAATAAATAAAACGAAATGTCCAAAATATCAAAAATCAGGTGTCTACAGGTTGATCTTGTCCTAAAATTTATATTGGACAAACAGTAGATCCTTCAAGAAACGCATTAAAGAACACAAAAGAGCATTTAAAAACAATAGTCTAGATTCTAATTATGCTACACACTTAAACACAGAAAAACATATTTTTGACGACAATTTTGATATTTTACATACAGCTACAAAAAGTAGATAATTAAATTTATTGGAAGCCAGGGAGATTAACAAAATGAGACATTCAAATGTATTGCTTAACGATCAATTATTGAACTTAAATTCTCACAACAACCTTAATTAAGACACGATGTTGTCGAAACAATTTTCATGTAAAAATATATATTTTCGTGGAAATCTGAACTTTTAGTTCTTATTTATTTTGATAAATGTATTTTCATCAAGTAAAAGCCACTACAGTTCACAGCAGAAAAGCTTTCTTGCGATGACCCAAACATGGTATTATTAATTTTTCATTTATTTCACCTATGAAACAGTGGAATTTTTTTTATTTGTAACTGAAAATTATCGGACACGTAGGAGCGATGGCAAATGCTCATCTCTTAAAAATAAACAGCTTTCCCATATGTAGCGGACATATTGGGGGACAATATAAATAACACATTTTTAACATACATTGTTAATGTAGGAAAATAATTAGACTTGGAGCATTTTACAAGATCTCAACTTTAAATATAAAATATGATATACGGACCTCTTCATAACCAACTTAATTTCCAGTAATTCGGGACAGTGACGAAAGACTAGAAAATACAAACCTGAAATCTGAGCGTATATACGTTGTGAATATCCACTCCGCAGCAAACGACCCTTATTTTTAGCGTCATATCAGCCCTATTTAAAACCGCCAGATGCGAGTCTGTCGTTTTACCGGGAAACGGCTACTAAAATAGGCGACGAAAATAGGGATGCCTGTTATGAGAGAGATGGATAACAAACAATGCATCCGTTTCTTCCTAACTGCAATGCTATGATAGTGTGTTTAGACGAGTTATAAAACACTTTTCTTTCAGATTTTTATATTTTAATGATAATTGAGTTTATTATATTATTTTCAGGTTGGCAACAAACAAAAATTATGTTTCATTTTTTCTATTATTTGCTATTAAACGACATTGTTAATTATACCTGCTTTATTAACACATTTATAAACTAAAAGAAACCTTACATAATAACCCTGAGTTATTAGTAAACGAAAACACACCTAGAGAGAACTTTTTAAATGTACCAGGACAGTTCTATGCGTTGTCTCGGCTATTGAGTTAAAAGGTATCCGTTTTCATAGTTTAAAGAATAAAAATGAATAATTGAAAATTCTGAGCTATTTAGCATATCAACATAAGCGGAAAAACGGCAGTTAGAACTTTCTTTGAAGGATACCTTGACGACGCAGTCCGATTATCAACCCCCTACTTTTTAAACATTAAAATTAAAGTACCCATCCTTTGGAATCGAGGAAATTAGAAATAAAGAGAGTTTTGAACTATAGCAGTTATATTTAATAAATAATAAGGAACAAAGTTTATTTTATAGCTTGACAATTCGTTTAGAATATCCGGCGACGTCGAAAAATCTAAGGAATGTTTCCATGCAGCAAAAAATAAGTGTGTTATAAATTAATTTGCTAATGATATCATTCGTTTGTGAATGAAAACAGCCCTTAAAATAACCGAGATAACTCCGAAACACCCTCTTTATAAGAAGAGCGTCGCATTAGTTGTGGCGTAGATGTCATTGGAAACTGTTAAATCTATATAACGATTAGATAATATGGGTCTCTATAAATAAAGTCTGTTCATAGATATCAGAAAGTGACTAACTGATACGAATTAAGGAAAGACCCGGGCAAGCTCTAAGAATGAAATATGGCCGAACAGGTCCGTAGTTTGCTTAGAATTTAATTATTTGGGGTTTTGTTAGGAAAGATACTAAACAATATTTATTTATTTATGTATGTATTTATGTTTAAAGCTAAAATAAAATTACAAGTTATTTTTATCACCTACTTAAATTACTTAAAATTATTCACATAATATATCAGTATCACTATCGCTATCATCGCCTGTTCTAATTATAATTTGTTCTATATTATTTGCAATATGGATATTTCATTCCTTCATTCTGCTTTTTCTATATGTTTAACAGAATTTGCCCAAGTTTGTGAAGCGATGTTAAAAACTTCGGTTTCTATAAGTTTGAGGACATTGGGGTTAACACGGGGAAAAATATTGTTAAGACGAATGACAGATTTCAGTTGGTGCCAAACATGTTCAATGGGATTAAACATACAGTGGTAAGGTAAAACTGTATGCCCCAGATTTTTTGCATAATTATCACAGACGTATTCCTTTTGTAGGTTCAAGCTTTGTTAATTGCTTTTTGGTATAATCTTCGTGAAAATAAATGTCGTTATTATACATGTAGTTTTGGATTGTTGCTTTTGTGTCACATGAGGTAGGGGTTTTAGTCAACTGTCTACTGTGATAACTTACCTTGTCCGATACAATGACGCTATTAAGAGGAATATTTGGAACTAGTTTGTTTTTAAACCAACTTTCAAAAAAATCAGAGAAAAATCTTTATAGATATTCCAGTCGCCATTTCCGAATTCTAAAAGATTCCATTAAAACTTACCTTTTGTCAATTTTTTTTAATCTAAAACCTATGTGTTAAATACACTTCCATAAGATATTTCTGCCACATTTAACACCGGTTTCATCTTTTTCAAGCCTCCTAATTAAGATATCTAATGTAGGCACGTTTTGTTCCTCGTATAACTGGTAAATTTTACGCCGTATTATATCTTGATCACTTTTATCTACACTCGAGAAAATGTCAGCATCGCTTCTGTTTTTCCTCGCTGAATGGGATTATTCACAATTTTCCATACAGTTGAGTTGGAATTTTCGTCAATGTGGCCGTTTCTTCTAAAGATGCTTGCTGGCACCACATTCAATGAGAGTCAAATAAACATTGTTTATAACTTCTCAATAGAATAGTGTTTTCTACATTTGGGCGCGAGCATCTGCTGAGATACACTAGACTATTTTGCATAATTCGCACACGATTCAACACTCCAAATAAGAATGATTACTAAAACTAAATGACTTAAACTTAGACTAAGTAGTACACCAAACCAAAGAATTAAACACAGGTACGTATAAAATTAATTTCTATTACGGACCAAAATTTTTCCAGAATTTAAATTCCGAAACTTTAGGTAATAATTTTGTTGCCTTGTATGTTAATGACCACCCTTGGATAATCCCATTCAAAAGCAATCAGTCACTTTCTTATATCTATGAACAGTCCACACCATAAAATTGATACTCCACACTAACCTGCACTTTCCGTCATTTTGAATTTAAAATTTAATGTGAATCTGGTCACATTTTGAAGTAATGCTGAAAAATTGGCATGTTGATTATTCAACATCTTGCTGATCGAAAGTAAGATTTGAAAAACAAGTATTATTGACTGAAAGCGATCCGTTTATAAAAGTGGTAAATTTTTCTAGGACCATTACTTTTTGGGAACATTATGGCTTCAAAAGTGCTTCTAGTAGCATAGACAAGATCTCTAGTAGATATGTGGTGAACTTTATCGTCAGATTTAAGTTGTTATAGCAGTTATGTCGTTATGAAGAAACTGGTGATCAAACAGGATAAATAAAGATGCGATTCATTCATTCGTTCATTCAATATCAACAAAATCTACCTATTCCACATGCAAAGCTTTAAAGTAGGTTGTATGTATGTTAATGTATAACAATCACTAAATGCTGGAACGACATTCACAAAATTCCGAAAAATGTCAAACCAATTGAATTTTTTTGTTACGCCGACTTCACGCTCCGCTCTGCCTGTATCTACATAAAACTCAGGCGGCAAATATACATGGTTTCAATTGAAGAAGAATTATTCGAGCGTTTTAGTGCAACCCGTGCAGGTACACCCGCAACAACAAAGTGAATTCCAGGTCCGCCTCTAAGTCCATTAACATCTTGTGTCAATAACATTTCCCCAAGTCCCAGGCCGCCGCGTTTCTTCTCCGAACTGCTGCAAAGTTTGCTTAGTGCCTCTTTCCGAACCAAGATTGTCCTTATTACCAAGGTATGCGTGCTGTAGCCTCAATCGGGGGGGTGGCCAGTCGTTCGCGGAAGGTAGTTTCGATACCTCGACGGAGTTCTTTGTGCGATGGTACCGGGGTCTTCTTAAGAACACCACGTAGATACGTCCACCTGTTGACGGTCGCGTTTTTACCTGTCTGTATGTTTACGACGACCGGATTTTTAAAAGACGTTGGCGTTTTTAAAGGTCTTAATTGTGAGTACTCGAGCTTGCGCTGCTCCGAAGACCAACGCCTCGGTTCTTAACGCGGACCAAATTCCGATACATCTCATTGTGTTCAGTCGCTTAAATTAATCGCACTGAACCTTACTTGGACTTAGGAGGAATGAACCCGGGACAATAGCTGACGTTACAAGGAATAAAAGAATCAATATCTAAACGAATTTCCAAAAATTACCCTATAGACATATAAAACTGAAAATCATAACTTTCCAATAATAAAGATATAAAGATATATAGATTTTATTTCTTGTTTTAAACATAATTGGTTGCAATGTAGTTAAAATCTTAACCAATAACTTTAGAATATTGTACATTGTACTATTCAAGAATTTTGATAGATGTCGACTTTTATTTGGCACGGAGCGCAGCGGAGCTATGGATTTACCACGTTGTAATTATAAAAATTATAAAATGAAGAAAATTTCTGTAACAACGGAGTGACAGCTGATAAAATAAACCGAAAAAAGGCAAAATACCATGAATTGCTAAATGTATCGAAGACATCCGATCGTTCCCAAACCCGTGGTCAAAATAGCCGAATTTGAAGTGCTTGGCCACAAGGAAGTAGAAAATCGTATATTATGCAACAAGTGCGGTAAACGGCATTTGACTCATGAGTTTATTTGGCATGAACGGAGCGCATCATGATGAGACATGGTACAATTGGTCTTCGCAAGATATTAATATAAAAACTGTAAAAACCACTTCATGGGAACGGTAGGTAAAATCTTTGTGGGAAACTTAAATTATAAATGTTAATTTACTTACCGAGTAGTCCTGTAGATTTTAATTGGACCTTATTGCATATCATTTTTCTGTGTATTAGTTTTTGGGCACATTTTTATAAAACAACACCAATACATTCACTGACATGACCATCAGAATTGACAATTTCAAGCCGTCTGGTAAAATCTCCGAAAACATCCGATTCCTTCCAAACCCGTGCGGTAAAATCCCGGAAATGTCCGAAGTGGCTCGGATCCATGGGAAACAAAACTGACGTGGGAAAGTGACGCTTCCCGCACGCTAGATCGGTGTGTAATTAGGTATTTTACAGACGGGAGTAAAAAAAGGCCACTTAAAAGATTCCATACAACGTTTAAACATGCAATGATTTATTATTATGTCAATATAAACTGAACATTATATAAATTACATTGAACTGATAATAATAATTCGAAAAAACATAATTTTGCCTTGAATAGTGAAGATAATATATATTGTGTGTCAAATATTCCATATTCCGGATTTTTTGATCCTTCAATTGCATTTATCATGCAATTCTGAAGTTCTCTGTGTGCATTGTTTGAATTCGGCATTTTAGTCTCTTCGCGGCTGTGGTACCTAGTATAATATGTTATAAATGATATTAATCATTCATTCTGACATATTTACATTCATGAAACGGGCTTTACAAAATTTAATCATCGGTTTTCTCTTCGGGAGAAACATTATTACGCAAAAGATTGCTAGAAAGGTGGGGCCGACACTTTGCTGCTGTTATAAGGGAGTACTAGAAACCGCAAGCAAAAAGTTTCCAGGTGAAAGAACTCAATGTGAAATAAGACCGATTGAGCTTTTTATCGACTGAAGGCGACGATCATTATTCACTGTTAAGCAAGCGATTTGAGACTGGAGAACGTTTAAGAGAAATTCCTTTTGCGATTGACCTACTTTCTTTTCGACGACAGCGTCATCGATAAAAAATTTTTGATAAACTGTTACCAAGCTCCACGAGTACCTAAAATGCAAAATGCTACAATTTGTTTATTTATTTGTTTATTTCACAGTGTTAAACAACTTGTAAATTGTATTCTATATAAATTTGTATAATTAACATGTTCATAAACTTAAGCTATAAAAGGAATATATCACATCAAATAATAATAATATAATAGTAATATTCCGTAGAGAACAACTTTAAATTAAAAATCACATGTATGAAATGAAAAGTCTCCCCAAATCCCTTAAGTTGTGTGGGATTACATATCATAAATTTACCCTGCCGCATATTGCAGAAAATAACGTTGACAACTGTTTAAAGGAATTGCTACATAATTGATATAAAATACAAAGTCTAACCTAGATAGTATAAAAATTTTAAACACAAATATTACTTTAAATTTGATATTGAAAACAAGCAAATCTTACATGCAATTCTCAGTTTTTTTTATTTAAGACATTTTCTTTTTGATGTTATTTATCTTGTATATATTTTGTTTGATGTTAATTATGAGTCTCTGCCTTGATTCCTCATCCAGGAGATTATAAAAATGGGCCTGTAAAAATGTGTAACATCTTTGGCCTATTTGTTTTTTAATCTTGTTTGTTATGTTATTTCTTGTATTGTAAGAACGACTTATATTTTGTAGTTCGGTTTTGATTTTGAGAATATGTAAAACCGTTATTTTAAAAAATAACTGCCTTACCGTGAAACATTCTGACTCACTAAACAGTTGTACAGAAGAATACTATATACTATATAACTATTTTTAGAAAATATTTGTGTATAATTTCTAATTTTTGAAGTTGTACATCCCGTACTCCTCCCTATCCGAAAATACCAGATTGTAAACGTGCAATGTATAATAAAGTAGATTTGATGTTTATTTAAAATGTTTCTAAAATATTTGAATTTGTAAAACAGTAGCCTTAGGTTGTTTACTACTGTGTGTAAATGTTTATTCCGTTTTAATTGTGTCTCCATTGTTATTTCTAAGTACTTTGTTTTTTCTGTCGACTTTATTGAATGATGTTTATTGTTTATTGTTTGTATATCTAAAGTGGCACAAAAACTGTTTTTTGTTCATTCACCGTAAGTGGCATCTGTTTAAACCAGCTTAAGTCATTTTCCACTTAGATTTTAAGATCATCCCAAGAATCATCTTCGCATAGGAAAACTTGGTAGTCCGCAAAACCAAGGATGATCACTGACGTAATTACATGGTACATATTATTTGTGTAAGGCCCCAAAACGGATCCCTGGGGAATACCATAGAGAATGTTTTTTTTTAAACCATAGGTATTATTAATTTTTGTTTTCGGTATTCTTTCCGTTAGATAACTTTTAAATAGGTTGCAAGGTATTTCGCGTACGAACGAGTCCTGCAAGATCTTCCATATCAGTTTATGATCAACTGTGTCAAAGGCCTTGGAAAAATCTAGAAACGCTGCTAGAACTTTTTTATTGTTTTCCAGTGAGCTGTAAATTTGTGAAGTTATAGAGGCTATTGTTTTTTTGTGTAGATTTACTTTGCCATATTTATTTTTATTTAATATTTTGGTTTCCTCCAGGAATTGGACCTTCTCCAAAATTTTTGCTGTTACTTATTAGCGAAAATGGTCGATGGTGTTCTGGGAGGTTTTTGTTGCCTTTTTTAAATAAAGGTTTTACAATAGAGATTTTAAATTCTTCAGGACAATTTCCTGCAAAAATTGTGTTTATTAAGTCAGATAATGGTTTACTAATTTCGAGAGCAATCGGTGGTAGTATTTCCGTTCTGATGTTATCAAAACCTGATAATTTTTTTAATTTAGCGATTCTATAGTTTGTATTATTTCTTCCGATGTGTTTTTTCTAATTGGAATGGTTTTGTTGTTTTAATTTTATTAAATTTTTACTTCTGTGGATTTCTAATATTTTTTGCAAGTTTTTCCCCCACGTTTGAGAAATGGTTGTTAAAAGTTTCTGCAATTTGAAAATCATTTTTAGTTGTTACTTGCTCTACAGTTTTTATTTGCATTATTTTTATTATTTATTGTATTTACTGTATCCCTTTAACGTTCAGTCCATTTTCTGTTATTTTTTGTTGATAGTAATTACATTTTGTTGTCTGTATAAGTACGTTTCAGTGATTCCTATATCTCGAATATTTTGATTTTTATAAAATAGGATTTACCATGAAATTTATGAAAAGCTCGTTTCTATTTTTTACTGACTGTATAATTTTTATTTTTAATTCTGTTGTGTTTTCAGCTACAGCATTAGTTAATAGATTCCAAAAGTTTTGAATATTTATATGTGTTTTTATCATATTCTTATGTAACTAGATGAAACGGTGAAAATAGAGACACTGGCCAATGATCTGTTATGCGAGTTTTTATAATACAGGTCATCGACTGCTCAATAATACTGTCCA
This sequence comes from Cylas formicarius, assembly GCF_029955315.1. Taxonomy (NCBI): domain Eukaryota; kingdom Metazoa; phylum Arthropoda; class Insecta; order Coleoptera; family Brentidae; genus Cylas; species Cylas formicarius. The sequence continues at coordinate 16,315,523 of NW_026844334.1, forward strand.
TGTTGCTTTTTATAATGCCAAACACATTAATACAATTAACATTCTGCATACCATCAATTCCAGTTACATAATTGATGTTAATTGTTTCATCTTTTGTATTTCCCATATAATATTTCTTATAATTTGCGGTTTAATCCAATTTTGCATATTATTCCATTTTCCCTACAATTTGCTTGGTCGTCTAATTCGCAGCATCGATACGCTCGATTTTATCGTCACACTCGGCCAACCGTGTTGGGCTTGGTCTGACAGTGCGTGAAATGGATTTTTGCAAAGTAAAAGTGTGTCAAGTATTTTGCGTTTAATATGGATTTTCGATCCTAAAAATGATTCGGTAACCATGCTACCGAGTTTGACAATGTTTCAAAAGTTTTTTATTGGCTTTTGGCTTCTTCAGAGCTTAACCAAAACTTACTGAAATAACTTAACTTATAATATGTAACATATATTAATATAATAATAAAAAGTTATTTGACCTTTTTTACAGAAAGTATAAAGTATAATCCATAAGTACTTTAGGAAGAAAGAAAGGAAACTTGCTATTAGTCCTTACTCCTTACTTTACCCCACCGTTGCCGAAAAAATTTGAAGTGGAGATAATCTTACAAAACTATTGTTAGATTACGTTCGAATATTTAAATATTGGCGCGATCTATCGATTTCGGATGCGTCGGGAAATCTTCGGGTCTATTCGCGCGCGTGAGTCGGGACGCCGCAGAGGGTGGCGACGGGCATCAGTTGATGCCCTGCTCTGGCATGCACCGCTCGACATTGACGCCAAGATCGGAAAAGTCGTCTTTAAAACAATCTCGATTTATTTAAATCTAACATCAGGTGTGGGGTACACGTGTAATCGTTTAACGTAATTTGGAGTGTGCTATAATGGCCGAAGAAGAACTGAATCGATCTTTGGGCGCCATAGCGTCGATCCTTGAGAATTTGCAACAGCGTGTCGGTACAAAGGAGCCGTCGCCGACATCAACCACATCGCCAGCCACCCAAACCACTCCCATTTCGTTGGCCTTGCCGAGTTTTGACCCCGACAATATGGATAGTGGTATTTGGTTACAAAAAATTGAAGGGTATAAGAACGAATTTGCTTGGTCAGATCGGGAAACCGTGAGTAGAATTGGTCCATTTTTGCAAAAATCTGCACTAAGATGGTTTTCGGCATGGCAACCCACGGAAGAAACGTGGGAAAATTTTAAATTTGACTTTTCTGTATCTTTTCCCAAACAAAAGAATTTGGGTAAACTGTTAAGCGATGCTGTAAATTATCGTAGTTCCGATGCGCGCAGTTATGTTGAATACGCGAGAATTAAATTAGAAAAATTAAAGCGCACGCGGGCAAGTTGGTCTGATTCGGATTTGATCGAAATAATTGCTCATTCAATAGACGATCTTGCGGTCAGAACTGCGGCCTATAATTGTAGTGCCGCCTCTGTTAGTGATTTAATTGCATTTCTCTCTAATTACATAAAAATTCCTCTAGTCGAAAAATCGGCATCCGAATTGAATAAGAAAAATAATGTATTTTCACACAAAAAAACGACGCAGGCAAATTGTTATTCTTGCGGTCAATCGGGACACTTTTCTCGCGATTGTAAATCTAAAACTAAGAATACCAATAACTCGGATAATAAAGGGTTTGATGTTTGCCGATATTGTAAAAGACCTGGTCACGGCATTGAAAATTGTTTTCGTCGGCAAAATAAACAAAGTCGAGGAAGTGAAGTTTCAGAGTCCGGACAGGACCCAACCGTAAAGAAATTTAAATCTCATCACGTTTTGCTCAATTCACATAATTTTAATGAAAACAAGTTAAAAACTGTGCCTATCGTTATTTCGGGTTACACTACAAATTGTTTAATTGATACCGGCTCCACGTGTTCGCTAATAAAAGAAACGTTGGTAGACAAATTAAATCTAAAGAAAATTCCGCGTGTTACTCCTTTACGATGGTTCGACGGTACCATACATAATTCTTTTTCTTTTACCAAAGCATTGGTAGAGTTTCCCGAAATAAAAATAACGCTTGATCTTGTTATTGTGCCGCATAGTCATTCCAAATATGACGTTATCGTTGGTGAAAATGTTTACGAAAATAATGTAGTTTTAATAAAAAATAAAAACGTTCAACAAATTATGCCCATGCTTGCGCTTACAAATTCTACTCGAACCATTCATAACTCGGAAATAACAAGTGATCTGGAGCATGCAGAAATGGCTGAACTAATCAAACTGCTGGGGAATTATCAGAATTTGTCAACTGCTACTGATTTTACCATTAAACCTGTCAATACCGGGGAATTAACCATCACATTGACAGAAAACAAAACTGTTTATCACCATCCCTACCGTATGTCGGAGTTTGAGCGTCAGAAAGTACGTGGCATCGTTGCTGATCTAATTAAAAACGAAATCGTCCGGGAGAGCAATTCTCCATTTGGGAGCCCGATTATACTCGTTAAGAAAAAAGATGGGACATTTCGATTGTGTGTCGATTATCGTCATTTGAATAAAATAACTTTAAGAGATCGGTATCCATTGCCACGTATTGACGATCAGCTCGATCGTTTAGGCAAAAATAAATTTTTCACGTCACTTGATATGGCTTCGGGCTTTCACCAAATCCCGATTAATCCCGAGTCGATTCCAAAAACCGCTTTCGTGACACCGGATGGTCAGTATGAGTATTTAAAAATGCCTTTTGGACTGGCCAATGGTCCTGCGGTCTTTCAGAGAGCAATTAATATGGCTTTAGGTAACCTAAAATATGACACCGCGGTTGTTTACATGGATGACATAGTAATACCCTCCATCACACTTGAGGATGGATTTTGTAAACTAAAATTAGTTCTTGATGCTTTGTCTAAAGCCGGATTTTCAATTAACCTTCGTAAATGTCGATTTTTTATGCAAAACATCACCTATTTAGGTCGTCAAATATCGGCTGATGGTATCCGACCTGATCCGAATAAAGTTAAAGCAGTCAAGGAAAGTCTGTCACCCACTAACGTGAAACAAGTGCGCCAATTCATCGGTTTGGCGAGCTACTTCCGTAAATTTATTCCCGCTTTTTCTTCCAAAGTAGCTTGTATAACTCACTTGACTCGTAATGATGTTCCCTTTGTTTGGACGACTGAATGTGAAAAAGCAAGGCAGTATGTTATTGATGTCCTTACTCAAAAACCCCTATTGTCAATTTTCGATTCAAATTTAGAGACTCAATTGCATACTGATGCGAGCAGTATTGGTTTCGGTGCTATTTTATTGCAGAAACACAGTGATACCTTTCGTCCAGTTGAATATTTCAGTCAAAAAACCAATCCAGATGAAGCTATGTATCATTCGTTTGAACTAGAGACTCTGGCCGTTGTGAAAGCTTTAAAAAATTTTCGTGTATATTTGCTTGGATTAAGATTCACTTTAGTAACTGATTGCAATTCCTTAAAATTATCTGCAAGCAAAAAAGAACTTAAGCCGCGGACCGCCCGCTGGTGGGCTTATATGCAGGATTTCGACTTCGAAATTGTTTATCGTAAGGGCTCTGAAATATCTCATGTTGACTTCCTTAGCAGGAACCCAATTGAAACTGTAGCTCATATCGATTCACAACCCAATTTTCATAAAAATTGGCTTACCGTATCACAAAGTCAAGATGAGGAATGTAAACAAATCATTCAATCTTTGAACGATGCTAAAGATGATGTCAAACGAAAATATAAATTAGAAAAAGAGACCTTATTTCGTATTACAACCAATAAAAATAACAAATCGTCTCAGTCTTTACTTTTTGTACCATCTAATAACCGTTATAGTCTTTTGAAAATATTTCACGATGATCAAAGTCACATAGGTTGGGAAAAAACTCTTGCCTCAATCAGACTTTACTTTTGGTTTCCCCATATGACCAGGTATGTTAAAAAGTATGTTGAACACTGTTTGATATGTGCAGTACGAAAAAATCAGACGGGTCCTAAACAAGGCTTCCTTACTTCTATCCCAAAGCCCGATGAACCATTCCATACAGTTCATGTCGACTGTCTGGGCCCCTTACCAGGTAATCCAAAAAACTATAAATATATCCTTGTTATAATTGACGCCTTCTCCAAATTCTGTCTCCTATATCCTCAATCCACCGTTACTACAGAAGAAACAACACAAAATTTTGCTAAATTCCTCAGCATATTTGGCACGCCCTCCAAACTAATTCACGACGCTGGAACTAATTTCATAGCAAAAATATTTAAATCATTTACCGAATATTTTGGCATCGAATTACACGTGACAACCCCCGGTGTTCATCGCTCCAACGGACAAATAGAACGCTATATGCGAACTATTACCAATTTGTTAAGAGTTGAATCCAATAAAGTAACAGATTGGCCGAACAAAGTATGGAAGATCCAGTTAGTAATCAATACTACGAAACAAAAGACGACTGGTTGCTCACCTTTTAAGTTAGTATTTGGTCGAGAGGGTCAAACGCCTCAAATTCGTACAGTCTTAACCGATTTGCCAATCCCTGATGAAACTAAATCTCCAGTGGATTATTCCGCAGTTATAAAGAAACTACGGCAAAATTCAGAAAGGCAGTTGAATTATCTAAATAAGAAGCGAAGAGACAATCAGCTGTATAAAGTAGGTGATACTGTTTTGTTAAGCCGAGGTCAAAGACCTGAAAAGTTTTCTTGTGAATTTGTTGGTCCTTACATAATCAAGAGATCACTTACCAATAATCGGTATTTGATTAAGAAATTAGGTACTCCGAAAACTTTTAAATGTTCTAAGGATCAGTTGCGGCATTGGCCTACTGATTGGACGCCTGACGATTTCCAAAGATTATTACAACTAGACAATTGTAAGTACATAATTTGACTTGTTGTGCCGTGTTAGATTGATTTGAGTTGTGTATATAAAACTAATTTAAATAGTCTTTGGAGTATTTTGTGTTTTGATTTTGTTGTTTGAGAGTCCATCGCAAATACGTGCTTATTGCAGTATTTCCATCGCGCTGCTCAAGTCAACTCTGTGTTTTGATTTTGTTGTTTGAGAGCCCATCGCAAATACGTGCTTATTGCAGTATTTCCATCGCGCTGCTCAAGTCAACTCTGTGTTTTGATTTTGTTGTTTGAGAGCCCATCGCAAATACGTGCTTATTGCAGTATTTCCATCGCGCTGCTCAAGTCAACTCTGTGTTTTGATTTTGTTGTTTGAGAGCCCATCGCAAATACGTGCTTATTGCAGTATTTCCATCGCGCTGCTCAAGTCAACTCTGTGTTTTGATTTTGTTGTTTGAGAGCCCATCGCAAATACGTGCTTATTGCAGTATTTCCATCGCGCTGCTCAAGTCAACTCTGTGTTTTGATTTTGTTGTTTGAGAGCCCATCGCAAATACGTGCTTATTGCAGTATTTCCATCGTGCTACTCAAGTCAACTCTGTATTTGTAAATGCGTGCTTACTACAGAATTTCCATCGTGTCTGTCAGCTTGTGAGTTATTACGTAAATCTAGTCCCAATTGTTTGTGAAATTCATTTGATTGATGAATTCTCGTTTTTTGTTCATTACAGGGAACTCTGGGACGGCTGATGATAAATCTGCAGAATGAAAGGTTTACGAATTTTTACCGATGTACACATCTATATATTTTAACGTTGCTGTAAAGAAATAAAACTTTGTTTTTTTTCTGTGTGTTCATGTCTGTGACACTTCAAATGAGTCATGCATTCCGAGAGCGGAATGTTGTCAGTTTGGCCGTGTTAGATTACGTTCGAATATTTAAATATTGGCGCGATCTATCGATTTCGGATGCGTCGGGAAATCTTCGGGTCTATTCGCGCGCGTGAGTCGGGACGCCGCAGAGGGTGGCGACGGGCATCAGTTGATGCCCTGCTCTGGCATGCACCGCTCGACATTGACGCCAAGATCGGAAAAGTCGTCTTTAAAACAATCTCGATTTATTTAAATCTAACACTATAGTAAACCGCTCTGTATGCGGTCGAAGACATTCCAAGCGCAAAACCGCAGCGGAGATTATAATTAAGTGGAAATGGCCAAAGGTTTACTGCACTATGTTCGTTTCCCACCATGTGTCACGAATACAAATAAACAGAAGTTGGTGGGCATGTGGATATTACAGGCTGGTATTACAAAGAGAGCCTAAAAATAATTTTTCCGATAATAACAAACGATTGACAACTTTTAAAACTAGAATTTAAATCCGGTTCCATTTGAAAAAAACTCAGGAACTATTTAGAGTTGTTAATAATAATATAACTGTACTTTAATTAAAAGAAAGAAAGAAAGGCAAGAGCTTTTCTGAGGTAGCAAAATTCACTTTTTGATACGAATAGCGAAGATTTTTATATGCATCTGAATAGTTTTTGGCTATTGCGAAATTTATTTTTAGATATTTCAGAAAGATATATATTACAACAATAGATATTTTTTTACTGATCTATTAAAAAGTTTTTGTTTTCATATTTTCCATTTTATGTTAGCAAAATTTGGCTAGTTTATAAAGTAATACAAAAAATAGGTACATTGCAAATTTGCGAAGAAATTTTTACTATGCAACAACTTTGATAAATGCTATTTTAGTCACGAGTTTGATTTAGCAAGAGCAGAGTTCCACGGAGCGAGTGTGTAATAAACTAGTGAGTGAAAAAGTTTGCATTACATAATATATTTTTTCTACGACCATTAGTTTTTCGGTATATTTCGGTAAAACACACTCTAAGTGACATGTGACATGACCATCAGAACGGACAAATGTGAAATTACTGGCTGGCGGCTGTGAGTAACGAAGCTGACCTTTTAACGTGACATTGTCCGCACGCTTGATCCGTGAGAGTAGGGAAAATTTGTCTGAATCTGAGATCAAATTGAATAGGCAATACTGTTTGCAAAGCTCTTTACTCATCAATAGAAAAATTAGAGAGCAGAGAATATAGAGAATATAAAAGTGCTCATATTGATTCATTTATGCATCATGTTATAATTTATTATGTCAGCTTCATTCAATTTCATACAATTTATTATATAGATATAGAATGATTTACGTTGGTCCTCTATAAGGCGCCCCTTGAAACCAACTATTCGCCATTTTTCATAGCCTTTTTATTTTCTGAAGTAATGCTAATAATAACATACCCTCTCCCCTCGCAGTCACATCGCATATAGTCTGTCTCAATCTTCATCGTTTTGCCTTTGTCCGCACTTATGGAAGTTACCTGCCGACGGCAATAAAACTCGGGTCCGGTAGGTGTTAAAGGACAGAACATTAGGGACGGACTCTCATTGTTTTGGTAATAATATTTTTTTTGTTTATTTAGGTGGGTATAAATTATTAATTATTATTAAATTGCACTTACAAAAAGCAATGACATTAAATAGATTCATTTTTATTCTAAATGTCTAAATCTAATTCTCAGAGCCGTCATTGAGATTAATTATAATAGGATTTATGTTATTTTGTATAAAAATGTAAGAGTCCTCATTTTTGTGATGTACTGTACCGAATTTTTCCAGCTTTCAATTGGTATGTTATTAATTACATTTTTATCAAATTTGTAATACTGGAACTTAAAATAGGAGTAATATTTTTGCTCTGACCTTTGATTTTACTTGGTTCCAAAAATGTTCCATTGGGTTAAACATGTAATGATATGGAGGAAGACGTAAAACAGCATGCCCAGCCTGTTCAGCCAAATTATCGCATACATACTGTTTTTTAATTGCATACGAATTAAGGATTTCCAACAGCTGAATTTTTTGAAACTGAATTCAAAATAAATATTATTTTTAACAAATATTCCTGGATTTCAGTTTTTTAACTTGATGAGGCTGGTGCTTTGCGTAGGAGACGGCTGTTATTGTTATTGTGTATCGAACCATGTTTCATCAACGTAAATTATGAATCTGTTGTTTAATCTACATCTTTTAATTTCTTGAAATTAATTAAATCTCCAAGTGCGTGATCTGTGAGATTCCATTAATACTTGCCTGTTGACTATTTTGCGGAATTTAAATCCCATTTTACAAAAAACTCTGGGGAAGGTGGCTTATATTTTCAGTTTATTCAAGGTAGGAACAACTTTCATAAAGACAATATATTCTCCTTCTTACTAGGTCCTGAGTTTGACGATTACAATGTTTATTCCTTCAATTCTCCACTATTAATAATATCCCTTATCGACGATATTGGCGTTTTTGTAAGTAGACAGGTTTCTTTTAAAGCTTCTTGTCTAACAAAACCTCTCCTGATTAAAGTATCATGCACATTTTTCACAAACTGTTTTGCATCAACACGATGAAGATCGAGACAGACTATCTTAAGATTTTCATATTATCTGAAACTGGTCTGCTCGTTTCTGTCTATCTTACAAGAAATGACGAAACCGCCCCTCGCTTAAAATCAACATATTTTCCACTACCGTTTTTAAAACTCGTTAAACAATCGTAAAATGTTAGTCTGACATCGGACATCGAAATAAAGCCCTTCGCTTGATCTATCGACGAAATCTCCGAGATATATCGAAGTGATTAACCCGTTTTTCGGAAAAAAAATCACACTGTCGATTCCAGAAAACGCGTATTCGGGAATACACGACCGGACCGCATCGAATTGCCCGTATCGAACCAAACAGTCCGACATCGCAAAACGCAGTTGGTCAGCTGGACCGCCTCTTGGAAACATGGTGGGGAGGCCAGAAATCGCGCCGCTCGTTGTAGTCAGTAGCAATCCAAAGCGTGCGGAGGGATTCGTCAATCGTGTACGCATTTCGTGTTTTAAAAAACGCTTCTAGAGTGATGTTCCGGTTGATTCGGGGGCGCGAGTAACAGCTGGTTCTTGCGCGGAATTCTTCGAGTCGGGACACGGCTTATTTGTTACCGAATTGAGCCGTGAAAGCAGCTACCATGTATAAACTACTGGGGGGATTGGCCAATTACCTGAAGTACCAGGACATTGTGACGGATTGTGCCATATTCAGGATGCATAACCTCTTCACCACCGCCTTGCTGATGGCTTGCAGTTTGATTATCACCGCCAATCAGTTTGTCGGCAACCCCATCCAGTGTATAGTGGATGGATTGCCCACGCACGTAGTCAACACTTACTGCTGGATATCGTCCACTTTTACGATGCCCGACGCTTTCAGAAGACAGGTATTATGAATGTAAACAGGGCGTTTCGTAACCCTTGTTAAGGTTTTCGCGGGATACTAAATGGACTCTCGTCAAATGATAAACTGCTCGATCAAGACGATTTTTTTTAAGTAGAAATCGATTTTATAAATTGTTGTCGCGACCGCTGTAGACGGCGAAAACAAAAACATATGAGGTTATGTTCATCTGACCAATGTCAAAGTTTCCGCCGTCTAGACCCCTATACCTATTCCTCATTTTTCTAACCGATGAATCAATGGATAAGATTCCTATTAGATTCGCTTACACCATTAATAACAGAAGGTTACACACCAATTTAATATTTAAACGATTTTGCGTATGTGCGAGATATACCACGGACCTGCATATACATATTTAACATCAATATGAATGGGTTACCGTGGGAAAGTTAGATGCGCTTGCGCAGTATATGCCGCACACTATTCGATAATTTTTAATTATAGAAATACTGCGGTTATTTAATTGCGATCCGACTGAATGGTTTCTGCGTTTGTGTGCGAAGGTTGCAAACCTCCGAATTTGTAAAAAAAACATGCGTGACTGGGGTATGGAAGGCCGTAGCTTCACTATTCATAGTTATTTGTGCATGGATGCACCCAATTTTTTTTTCGTTAACCCAATTGCTTTTCGTTCACACGTTGAGATTTAGCGGACAAACTTCAGTTCAGTCTGTAGAGTGTGGTTTAGTTACAGCGACCTCGAACGAGATATAATTGAACTCGAACAATAAACTATTCAAAGGTCACGTGTGTCATGTTACGGCCGATGTACCGAAGTAAACTGCGCCGTAATTTGAGTATGCGTTGTTACTTGCTGTCTCGAGATAAAACCGTTGAACCCTCCAAACAGACACTAGATAATTAGGTCGCCCTTAGTTCTACGAAGGTCTTCTTAGAATAACGCAAAAACGTTTCGGAAGATATTTAAGTAAACGATGTCCACGACCCAGGATGTAGGTATGTATATATAGTTTGATCAATTTATCTTGGCCATCAGGTCATGAAACTATGAGTTCAACAAATAAATCGACTACTCCTTGTTCTTTCAGGATTATTTCATTTTGTGATGCAATCTGGAAGCTTCGTAAAAAAAACGAGACGGACAAATTATAGTGTGAAAATAAAATTCCGCCGACACTGGTCCTGGTCTGGCCGCAGAGTAATGTGAATAACGACGATGCGATGCTTCGCTTGTGTATAGTAAAATAAGTTGATCCAACTATATAAAGCAGTTGATTTAATAATTATTCTAACTACAAGTTAGGGAGAATATAGCTTTGACCGGATAACCATTAAACATCGTTCTGGTTAATAAATGTTCCGTTTTGATTTGTAAATGGTGTAAATGCATTTTTAACCCGAAGAAAATACCAAGGTACCATAGTAAGTGTTAGTGCGCGTGTGGCATTCCCGATCCAAGGCCTAATTCGTCGTCAGCATAATAGCACTTGCAGACGTCGTAGTTAATGGCATTAAATTGATGAGCTAGCAACTTAAAAATCATTTTAGATTAACTTATCACATTTGCCCCGGCGGATGGTCGATAATATAACATAATGCCGCAATAATTTAATAGTTTAATTTTAATTAATTACATAGAGTTTAAATTCCTCAAATATTAAACAAAAGAACTGCTTGATAAATCCTGGACTCAACTCAACAATTTTAAAACAGACTACAGTATATTATATACGCAAGTTAGTTTAGGGCAACGTCAATGACATTCCGAAAGAGACCAAATGAGTCATTTATTTTAGTAAGCAAATAGAGTATATTAAGTTTGTGGTTAGAAGTGTTTTTTAGATAAACATCGACATTTGGGAAAAAAATTCTTAGTCTGAACCTTGGACCCTACGAATTCCAAAATTAAAAAAAAAATGTCACAGCCAACATAAACAACGAGTTACGAATGGGAAAACACCTGTGTCCCCACCCTATATGACTATAAAATAGTTGTGACAATGTAAATTGAGCAGAGAATATATTCGTTTATTCGACAATGTGACCAATACTAAATCGTTGTCGTAGTTTTAAAAGTTTAGACCTTTTATTTTCATGCTATATGTGTTACCGGGAAAGTCCCAAATTATTAGATATTTCGGACATCGCCTACACTGTGGTATGGAAATCTTAGGTTTGCCAAGTGTGTCGCCGGCAAATCTCAAAATAAGCTGATATCCCGATTGTAGACGCTCGAAACTCAATTTCTCCAACTGTAAACAAAGAAGTTGCCTATGAAGGATTCAGGGTTCAAGCAGAGAAGGTGAAGCAGATATCGCAAAAAAAGTTTCCGGAAATTCAAGTAGGGGAATCAGTCACAGTGCCAGTTTAAGCCCGTAGTAAACTAGGTGTGATAATGGAAAAATCTTCAGATGGTTTTTACAAAAATTATTAGATATTTAGGACATTGCCTACACTGTGGTACGACAATCTTAGGATTGCCAAATGTGTAGCAGGCAATCTCCGAAATAACCTGGCATATTGTCATACTGTCAATATTCCTTGCTGTACAAGTATAAGGCACAGTTTGCAATAGAAGAAAAAGAAATCAATTTGTAATAATAATTTATTGTATCTTAAAGAACAATCACAAATACACCTTGTATTGTTTATGTATGTCACTTACTACCAAAAAATAGGTATTTGCCAAACAAAAAGTCTCTTTGGGTAGAATTAGGGCTCCTGTAGTATACACTTTTTACAGAGTACATATTATAGAGGGACGCTTATAAAATATATTTAGTGTTAATTATGTCGCTTATTAGTACAAGATGTCGAATGGTGACGCTTAGAATTGCGTAACAATTTTATTCTTGTACATTTACAATAGTTTCGAGCGTCTGCAATCGGGATATCAGTTTACATAAACCCAAGATTGTCGTACCACAGTGTAGACAATGTCCAAAATATCTAACAATTTCTCGACTTTGCCTAAAGTGGTCCGGCATTGCGGACGTTGCCTAGGCAAACCTAGGTATGACTGACAATAAACTAGTAGCGGGTTTTAATAAAATCAAAACTGAAATATTTGAAACATTTGTTGGACCTTAGTAACTCCTTAACTTTAACTTCAGGTTGGAACAGAGGTGGCCCATCCCGGCGTGGCAAACGACTTTAGCGACGAGAATGCTCAAAAATTCTACACTTACTACCAGTGGGTTTGCTTTGTCTTATTTTTCCAGGTAAACGGGTAACATTATCTGAACCGAAATAATGTGCCTAATTGAAATATTTAATTATTCTATTTCAGGCCGTCGCCTGTTACACGCCAAAGGTAATATGGGACTCTTTCGAAAACGGCCTGATGAGAATGCTGGTGATGGGGCTTCATGTCGCCATTTGTCCCGACAAGGAGCGAAACAAAAAGAAACAAATCATAATGGATTATTTGATGACACACGTTGGGGTTAGTATACTTGTGTATGATCTTGGCTTCTGAAAGACCCTTCCCCAAAAAGTTCCCTAACTTTATGTCATCGTTTGTTCTATTAGTACTAATATGACTTTATCATGCCTAAATAATCCTTCAAAGTCCGTTTGTGATGCTCTGTCCTACAATACCGAGTGGCCAGATGTTTTATTGTCGTTGGCAGATGATTGCCCTCAAAAGCCATATATTTTGCTTCCTAGATGACCCACAGTGCTTAAGCTGTTGAAAAAACATTTAGTATACATAGCATATTATAAAATACAAAAAATATTCTTTTTTTGTATTTCCCATTTTTATTTCCTGTTATTTAGCGGATTGTGCAAAAGAACCTGAAGGGTCCAATATTTCAGCCATGGCTTGCCATAAAGTTATGAAAGTTGTATACGTGAGTAGTTGTAGGCCCGGATCCAAAAATAGGTATTTTCGAGGCGCTGATCCCGAACCTATCCGGAATATAAACCGAATAAGTGATGGACTTTGCCCTCGCGCATGCTCGTCACCGAACTGATTCAGGATTTCCGATTTGGATACCGAAATTACAAAAACAGAGTATTAATACAACTCTCATATTCTTGGTTTCATACAAAAGATACAAAAAGCAGATTGGAACATTGAAGTGTAAAGATCGGAAGGTTCTGATATAAAAGTAATTATAATTTAATATATTTTGTAATTTCTAAAACAAATTTGTACATCGTAGCTTTATCTATTTTTCTTGTCTTGTATTTCAGTCAATTCACTAATGCGCATGCGTTAAACCGAATAAGTGATGGACTTTGCCCTCGCGCATGCTCGTCACCGAAATTATTCAGGATTCCCGATTTGGATACCGAAATTACAAAAACAGAGTATTAATACAACTCTCATATTCTTGGTTTCATATAAAAGATACAAAAAGCAGATTGGAACATTAAAGTGGAAAGATCTTAAGGTTCTGATATAAAAATAACTATAATTTAATATATTTTGTAATTTCTAAAACAAATTTTTACATCGTAGCCTTATCTATTTTTCTTGTCTTGTATTTTAGTGAATTTATTAATGCGCATGCGTTAGTTTTTCGAAAGCTTTTGCGATTCGCTCTGCGAAAATATTTAATGTCTGTAACGTTGCCTGTATTATAGTTTTTCGCGCATTCGATCTGTAGTCTTGAATATCAAATTGTAAATATGACAAATGACCATGGAAATTAATTTATACCTCGACAGTTCCCTTTTTTCGTTATAGTTTTTGTTTATTTCTTAAAGCAAGTTTTCCACCAAAAACGGATACTCAAGTTTATAATTTGTTTCCCTTTTTTGAAACTTAAAATTACAAACCCAAAGCTTTTGTTTCCATCAGCGGACTACGTTTTGTTCGAGTTTTGTTTTGTTTTTGACCATTTTCTTTATTCAATGTCGCGATGAAATAAAAACACATTTTTTTCAATAATCAACTGGTATGTTCAGAAAGAAGATTTTCTTATTCTTTAATATACATACCATACCTTTAATGTCACGTTTTTTGCGCGCGAGTAGGTATATATATATTCATAAATTTCTTCAACATTTCAGGATGAATTCAATATTTATAAAAAATACTTTATTATGCTATATTTATCTATCAGTGAGATAAAAAATTCGCATCCAAATTAACAAATCCAAATGCAAATAAAAAATAGAAAACAAAAAACGTATCCACTAAATAGACTATTTCCCAAATAAATTGATACATTTTAATTTTAACGAGTCCGAGTGGGACCCGAAACAGCAAATACCATATTTACTACGATTTGTTGACTATATGTATTTATTTATGGAATATAATTCGACGTTATTCACTTGAGCGGGATGTTTCCTATAATCGTACCTATTCTAATTAGCAACATTCTCGTTTATTGTAATTGAAGTCAGAACTTCGATGTTAACAGATGGACTTTGCTCCGCAATTAAGCAATTTTCGAATTTGCTAACACAATTAGGCGCAGATGTTAATTCAAAGTGGACAGTGACGTGCCACGCGTCTGGATTCATTTTTCCCACAGTAAATTAAAAACGCGTTTGTAGTGAAATGAAACGTTGTATGAACTTTTCAAAATTGTATACAGTGTGGTCTATTTTAAATGGGAAGTATCTTTGTCGATTGCGCATTTTTCACTCAAAAACTGTATTATTCTGACAAATTTTAATATTCTGGCATTTATTTTCAATGCGGTTTAACATTTTCTTTCGTTGTGGAAAATGACAAAAGTTTATTCGTTTTGTTAGCAAATTTGACTACACCACTGGATTCAGAATCGTTCTAAATAGAAACAACCAGAGTTGGATAAAAAACATTCATTATAATAACAAAGTTATTATTAATTTTGGAAGCCAATGCTTTAATTTACACAGTTTGCTAACAAATTACAAAATGAAAATTATTGAATTTTTTTTCCCATTTTATTTGAATAAAAATCAGATATTGCGCGATTTTATGCTTGTTTCATATTATCTTTCTTTTCTTATTTTCTTTTCTTAATACTACCAAAAATTTAGGAATTAATCTAGCAGCTAAGGTTCGCATTGCATTGTGATTTAGGTGCAATATTAAATTAATTACAACATATGTTACTTTTTTGCACCTAATGAAATTCTGTATATAATTTTTCTACAGGAATCTATACTGTTAAAACATTTTGGAGACTTTGTTAGTAACCTAAAAGTCGATAAAACGAAAAAATAAAGTGAATCAACACTTTGAGAATATATTTTGAATAGCACAGGAAAATTCTTGACCATTTTAATCTCTTAATCAGTGTAATAAGCTCCTGCTGCTTATTACCTATGGATTTAATTTTTTTTTCAGAGACACAACCTCTACGCCCTTAGATACTGGGCTTGTGAGTGTCTTTGCCTCATCAATATCATTGTACAACTCTACCTCATGAATAGATTCTTCGACGGCGAGTTTCTATCGTATGGTCTCCGAGTAATGAACTTTTCCGAGCAGGCTCAAGAGGACAGGGTCGACCCTATGGTTTACGTCTTTCCTAGGGTAACCAAATGCATCTTTCACAAATATGGTGCCTCAGGCAGCATACAGAAACACGATAGCCTGTGCATCCTGCCTCTAAACATTGTAAATGAGAAGACGTACATTTTCATTTGGTTCTGGTTCATGATACTGGCAACCATGTTGACAGTTTTGGTTGCTTATAGGGTGCTAATCATCGTGTACCCAAAAATAAGACCAAAAATTTTACACGCCAAGCACAGAAGCCTGCCTATTGAAGTTTGTCGAGTACTATGCAGGAAAATCGATATGGGTGATTGGTGGCTTTTACTAATGTTGGGCACGAATATGGACCCTATCGTCTATAGGGAGATTATTAGTGAATTAGCCAAAAATATTCAATCCAAAGGCGGCGGCAAACTGCAGTACTGATCGAACTTGCTATGTTGCCAAAATAAATATGTAGGATGTGATTTTGCGCACAAATCGCACTGCCAATTCAAAACAAAAAACTTTTCATGACTGTAACAATGTGATCTTTTTATACAAACCTATTGTCGAAGTGTCGAACACACTCATTTTATTAGGTCTATAGAGGACACTATTTTTAAAAAAAATATTAAATTATTGTAATCAATCTACTAAACAAATTATTGGTAATTTTTGGAAACCTTTTTATATAGGTCAATTCGAATGGATTCAATTTTAAGTCCCGATTATTATTATCGCTCAGGTTAACACCTATAGTATTTACGCTCTGGTAATGTTCTTCATATTGCTTCGTCATACCATCGTTTTCAGTAATTTTAGACCGGGGGACCAAATATTTAGTCCTTAACTTAGCAAAATACAGTAATTCAATGCAATAAAATTAATTAAAGATTAATCTTGACAAAATAATGATACCTATCTAGATATACGAAAAAAATTATAAAGCAATAACAATTTTGGCAAGCATTAATTTGTAACACAATTTTAATCTATGGCAACGCATACATTTTCGTGTATATAAAGGGAATTCATTAAATCTGCAATTAAATTAAATATGTTCTTGATTTTTATCTAGGATTATTTTGGTCCACGCGGAGTAAAGTGTTTTTTGTCTGGTGTTTTCCTTGATAGGTTAGTACAAATTACTGATGTTATTTTTTTATTTAGGAAAAAATATATGTTTTTTAAGTGATCCTGCTTTTGTTTATTTCCTTTATTACTTACGATTTATTATGTAGTTTTCAAATTTCTTAACAGGAAGAAAAATTTGTAGCGTGTACTACCATAAAGTGATTAAATTTTTCTTATGTCCTTATTCTCAAAATGAAAATTACAAAAATTATTGCGTGCCTAATAAAAGGTCAGAAAACTATTATCCTTTAAAATTTCATTCCATTCATAGAGTGATATAACAAAATCAATCTCATTACTGTAGATATCAAACCACAGAGAACTTTTAATTCTATTCTGTTACAGCCTGTATATTAATAGTATATTATGCAATGAGTGCTGTAAACGGCATTTGACTCGCGAGTTTATTTGACACGAGCGGAGCGAGTCTAATAAACGAGTGAGTTAAAAAGTTTACCGAACGTGTTGCATACTATACTTTTTCTACGACCGTTAGTTTTTGACAAACGTCAAAATTCAAGGCGTGGGAAATATCTCCAAAAACATCCGATTGCTCTCAAACCCGTGCGGTAAAATCCCGGAAATGTCCGAAGTGGCTCGGGTCCGTGGGAAACGAAACTGACGGTAAAGTGACGCTTTCCGTACGCTAGATCGGTATGTAATTAGATATTTTACAGACGGGAGTAGAAAAAGACCTTGTTAAAGTTAAGTTGTAACGAAAATGTACCGGTTAACCTTTCAGTCTGTGAAATAATTTCGGTAATTAAATATTGGCAGATCTAACACCTTACCAACTGAGTCATTCTCGATCGTCATTGCAATAAATTTGATATATTGTTGTATTTCGCAAAATTGGTAAAACATATCTAACAAACGTCAATTATTAATCTATTCTTTCAACAGAGAATTCGAAGGTTAGTTTTGATAAGAAATACTTCTTGTGGAATCTTGAATCTGGATGTAAACTAACCAAACTATCAATCGTCTTTATTGTATCGTCCTTGACGAATTATATTTCTCTGGTCTGTGCTCCAACTGACAACCGCAAACAAATAGCATTCCTAATCTTAAAAAGTGTCTGTGACTAGTTTAGAAATATTTTTGCAAGTATGTTAGAAAATAGCTGTCCGCAATGTAAAAATTTGTTGCATAAACCTTCTAATCGTTTGGTGCAAGATTCTTGTGGCCACAAAAAGTGCCGCTCTTGTCTCTTAGAAGACGAGGAAAGATGTAAACAATGTATTGTAACAAACGGTAGAAAAATAGACAAGTTACAATTCGAACATCAGACTGGTGTAATTCAATGTAACGGGAGACCTCATATAAAATTAGCAACGGAGACAGGCGGCGCGGAGGACAATGATAAAGCAAAGGAACAAAAGACTGATAACATTTGCAATGGTACAGATACTGGTAATGACTCGGGGAATGATAAGGATGTCTTTAAGCTTCCAAAGAAAGCAGACACAATTTCAAAAGATTCAGATATTCCAAAACATGTTAATCAAAGAACTGATCCTATCTCATTCTACTGCACCATCTGCTGTAAGAGCTTTCAGACCAGAGCCCATGTTAAATACCATAAGTATTGTTCAGGAGGTAGATTAGTGCTTATTTGCAATTTTCATTGTAAATAACTTTATTTTTCAGAAATTAAACCACACAAATGCAATACTTGTGGAAAGGAATTTGTTTTAAAAAATCAGCTTCACTTGCACTTATTTAAACATAAGGAGGGTCAACCATTAACTTGTATTGTATGCAATAAAACATTCTGTGAAAAAAGCAAACTTAATAGACATATGAGCCTACATTCACCAGAAAAGCGTCATTTATGTACAGAGTGTGGTAAGAGATTCAGAAGTAAAGAGTCACTTAAAATACACCTTACTATACACCGAGGTGACAAGGCCTACATTTGCAAATTATGTCCAGCTAAATTCAACAACTCTTCAAACTTGAAAAGACATTTGGTCACCCATTCAAGTAATAAATGTTTGTGTTTTTATTGAACATTGTTTTAGATATTTCTTTTTAGAGGAAAAAGTTCACATGTGCGATCAATGTGGCAAGAGATTCAAATTAAAGTGGGCTTTATTCGTACATAGGAGGTCACATTTGAGAATCCGCCCATTTGAGTGTAGCATTTGCCCTAAAACCTTTGTTAATAACAAAGATTTGCAAAGGCATAAGCTTATACACATCGGTAAGTGTCCTTATGTTTGGTTTTAATAAATGATAGTTTAATACTAGGAATAGAGCAGAATTAAAGTGTTAGAGATATATGTAATTTATAATAAAGTGGGGGTCATTTTCTTAATCTGGAACTTTTCCCAGAATGGCAAAAAAAACTTCAATTGCATAAGTAAAGTCGGAATTATACCCATTTTTGTTTAATATATTCCAAACAGCAGTGGCAACAAAGCTTTTACGAAATTATCAACTATTGGCTTGTCTCAAGCTATTATTCTAAAAATCGGACCCAATACATTAGTCTAAACTGGGATGATTCATCTACTTCAAATCTAAAACATGCAGTACTTAAAAGATCTGTCCTAGGGTCACGTTTCTTTATTATTTACATAAAGATTGCCCCTCATGCATTAGTTCCAATGTTCACTTTTCACTGATGATACGGCAATAATCTGCAGATACCTTCAATCTTTGTATATTGTAGCTTTAATGAAATCCATAGAAATAAGACGAACTACATTTTCCACCCAGAAATTCATAACTTTTCTACAAGAAATTCTCATCTTCTCCGGGTATTTAAGTTTAAATAAAACTAAAATTAACTCTTTAAATCTAGCATTTTACAATGCTCTTCCAGCACATATTCATGCTTTGATTGAAAATCTTTTCAGAGCGCAATCAAGCCACTTTTTATTAATAATTGCTTCTATAGCAATAATGAATATTATAATTATAAATTCTAATTGGCGCCATTAGGCTTTTTGTTTGTCTAAGCTATATTTTTGACTGACTTGCTACATATACATAATCTTGTATTATGTGGTTAAATAAACAAAATATATATTTTATTTAAGGTTATGTGAAACATTGATTTGTCAATTTGTGGAAAGTTATTTGACAAAGTTTTAAATAATGCTGAGAAAAAGTTTACAATAGGTAGGTAGATTCTAAATTGCAATAGATTTTTTTAACAAATTGGTACCTTTATAAATGAAATTAAGACTTTATGCACAAAATAGTGCCATATATTCATGATATTTTTGTGCAACTCTGTATAGTAAGAATATCACTGCCAATTTGCAACCTGTAATTAGTAGTAATCAGCGAATATATGACTTGTAGCATGACGTAATTACAAATGGGTATAATTTCCACTATGGACTATTTGACAGTGAGAAAAATAATTATACATTCATTAATATCTTCATAGATTATTAGTTTTACAAGTAATTTAGTATTAGTATTGTCGTAACAAAGAAGTAAACTAAATTATATTAATTAGGTCTATTCTTGTAGAATCAAAAGGTTTCATATGCAGCATTTGCGATATGTCATTCAGACGTAGAGATAACCTACGCAGGCACATTAAAAATACCCACCCAGGCAAAAAAGGTGAAATAATTAAAAAAGTGCTCAATCCACCAGATCCTCCTGTAAAAAAATCAGTAGTGGTAGATAACCCGAACGCTATCCACGTCATTACTGCTTCGCCTGCCTGTTTGAAAAGTAAGGCTGCGCCTGTGGCACTCTCTCCTGAACCCTCTGTTAAATCTGTTGATTCCAGGAGGGTCGGGTCGGTCATCAACGGACCCATCAAGCTTGCATTTAAAACACCGGCTTTTAAGAGCCATTACAATATTACAAGGTGTGTAAATGGTTAATGACATCTTCTGACTTTTCAAAGGATACATTAATACTTTCAAATTAAAAAATAATGTGGGCGAATGGTGTCTTTAGTTATCTTAATAATGTTTGAATATATTTTTTTTATTACAGAGACTGCGACTATGTACCATCTCCGCAAATACCAAAGCCAATCGACCTGGCGGAGTCGGTAGACATTTGTCAGAAAATTTTATCTCCAAGCACGGATTTTTGCGCGCAGGGTCCAAGGAAAATCGACGAAAAGACTTCCACAGAAATTTGTCAGAAGATTCTGTCGATATCCAGTAGTAAAATTGAGACTGATGTGGGACGGGAACAAAGTTTGACCGACTATCCTAGTAATTTGCATTACGCGACTTCATTTCAAAACCAGAAGCACGCGATGATTAAAAATATTAAATTTAAAGTGCCCGCTCGCTATACCAACCTTTTCAAACAAACTACCGCTCCCGAAGATGAGACTGCTCAGATTTCTCTGCCCAGCTCAACTAAACAGGTTGAGACCAGCGTTATTGTGAACAAGGGATCGAGTAGTGACCTACACTGGCGCAGGAGAACCTCGCAAAATTTAGTTGTCAAATATTAAGACTGTTTTTACGGATTAGTTAGTGCTTTTATAATTTTATTTTAATAAATATTTTGTTTGATGTTTCAATATCTTTTCGGGATTACGTTTTTTAAATTGGCCCCGCTTTTTATTATCATCTATAAAATGCATCCGTTTCCTCATTTATTTTAACAATGTCTCAACACCGATCTGTAGAGGGCGGTAAAACGACAGAGTGTAAAAAATCTGCTAGTCATCACGAAAAGGAATATAAATGCCATAGAGTTACATGTTCCTTTGTGTAAAAGTAATATTAAAAAATATAATTGTCTATCAAAACAATTCACATTTAAAAAGGTCTGGTAATGCTTCCTATAAGCTGACTTCGAATATTCTTGTAAAAAATATAACTGTCTCTGATAACAATCCACTTTTAAGAAGGTCTGGTAATGTTTCCATAAGCTGACTTGTAATATACTTCTAAAAAATGTGTCTGTGTCTATGAAATCAATCCATATTTAAAGATGACTGGTAATGCTTCCTATAAGCTGAATTCTAATATACTGCTAAAAAATGATATTAAAAAATATAACTCTATGAAAACAATCCATATTTAAAAAGGTCGGGTAATGCTTCCTATAAGCTGACTTGTAATATACTGCTAAAAAATAATATTAAAAAATATGAACACTCTTTATATGAAAACAATCCACATTTAAAAAGATCTGGTAAAGCTTCCTACAGTTCATATAACATAATCCTAATAAAATAATTTTGATAACCAAAATAGGTACAAAATATGTTCTTCCCATTCTTTTTCTTTAAAAAAATACAATTTTTAAAATGTCTAGCTATTCTACATAAAATAACATAATGTAATTAAAACATATTTTTTCCTTTTATTTTATATTCTGAACGCTAGTCAACCAGATTCATTGCTTCTTTAGTTTCACTGCCTTTCAATGTAAGGTATTGGTTGTTTCCTTGATGCTGGTCTAACTTATTAATGGTAAAAACAGGGGTTTGAATGACTAATATTCTAAAACTAGATATTTGTTTTTATTATCAACTCATTCTCACTGGAAAGTATTTTATATGCAGTAAACAATGCGTGTATCTTTTGTACATTATGTTTTAATATATTAAAGGAAATGTGTTAATAACAACTTCAAAATCCAAGTAAAAAATATATTACTACTATTTTAAAAATGATGAAACGAATTTTGCTGTATCGTTTCTAGCAATATATAAAAATATCAAATATCGTTATCTCTGAATATTTTAACAACTAAATCATGGGCACTCTTGTAGCCCAAGATATCCAGATTTAACTCTGTCATTTTCGATATGTATTGCTTGTGCTTTTTACCACCATGTTTGTAATGCAAAGATGTAATAACTTTGTCCAGAATATAGCTGAGCCACAGAATATTACTATAAGGCTCGAAATGGCGCCACTCGTTTCTGCAAATCAAACATGAAAATTAGTGAAAGAAAATTTTGGACAATATGTAGTATCTTTACCCATTTTTTTCTTGCATCAACCGGTATATTTCGAACTGGTAATCACCAGTAGTATTGAAGTATCCTAAATCCCGGCCGATGTCATTGAATATAATAGCGCCACTGCACTCAACACGGGACATATTGAAATCAATGATGGATGCTTGGACTCCATAAGATTTTATCATGATGTCTTGCCCATCTAGTTTGTACTTTATTGTCTTATCTTTCGGAACTCTGGACACAAGTACATTGCCCCAATGCAGATCACGGTGCTCAAACTGAAGTTCTTCTTCAGCAACAGCCAAAGTCAAAGCAACCTAAAAAGTAGATATGAAAGCTTAAATTTTAAGATCATAAAAGTTTCAGTACCTGTGTGATCACAGAAAAAGCTTGGGAGGCATCATCAAAAAGAAATGACTCCAAATCAGTGCCTCCATAACTAGATTCAAATACAATATAAAGCTGATCATCCTGGAACATTATAGGGGAATCATTTTCTGAACCCCTAGTCTCATCAAAAAGTTCCCATAACTCCAGAAGTTCCTCAGGGTAGCGACCTTGAACACACCTCACCTTTTGAAGTTGTACAAATCCATCAGTTTGATTCTCCCTAGTGAATCTCAAATTGCTCAATTTCCTTTAAAATGTTGCAGTTACTATAAATCAATAGCTTTTCAAAATTTAACTTACTTGGCAATGATAATTTCTGAGAGCAAATCTTCAAATTTTCTTTGGCAATCTCCATTAACCATTTGGATACCCTCTATGGGTATCACTTTCATGACTGTAGTACCTCCATCTTTGTTTTTGTATAAAAATACCTCGCCATAGATACCTTCGCCAATTTTGTGACAATTTTGAAGTAAACTTTTGAAAAAAAATTAAGGTCATTAGACTCCTGTATCATCATCATACATTATCATACAGTAGTATAGGGAGGGAAGAAGGTGCTCAGTTAAAGGGCAAACACGATACAATGCCAAAACCGTGCTTTATAGGATCCATTTAACAATTTTTTGGCTGAAGAATGTTATATGGGTTAGTGGAGCAAAACAAAATCTGACCCAGCTTAAGAACTAATATATCACAGAATTTATGTGTTACCTTCTTTAAAATAAATAATTAAACAGAGACAAATGCTTACTGCTTACCTAGCGAACTATGAAAATATTAATTTGTTTATTTTTAATAAAAAATCATAAACTTCATGAGGCTAGGAAATGATTCAATTTGCTTAAAGGTTATCGAAATCGCGTGACAAATGGAATATCAAATCCAGACAAATCTCTATAACCCCTTACCAAAACGACATCACAAACAAATATTATAAATGACGTTTAGCCGTTTACCTCTTGGGGTAACATTCTTCGAAAGGTAGCGGTTTCGACTGATGACATTTTTGCAGAACAATCTCTCGGGGCCCTACATACAATGGTGATTCGTCATAGATGAATTCGTCGCGAGTTTCGGTCGCGCTTATTAACGGTAAATTTCTATAGCTTTCTTCCAATTTCGCTCCGTAGAATCGAGAAGACTCCTCATAACCGGATGCGTAATCATACGTGATTTTGCACATAAAATCGTCCTTGAAACGGGGAGAGTTTTCCTCACACAGCAGCATGCAATTACTTGAAACTTTTTTTATAATTTTACTTAACACCCTGCCGACGAAACTAAATACAATTTCACTAAAAATTTTCGCAAGGAATACTTCACTATCTGAAAATTAAATCTTGTACGCTACTACGCAATACGCAGATCACTCGCAGCTACAAGATGGAGGACGCGCGCGACTGTCTGCGATATTGCCAACTTCACAAAACTAAAATTAACTATCTCAAAAAATTACGATTCAACAAAAAAAATATATTTCATTTTCCTACACAAAATTTTAAATCGAAATACACGTTAATATCGTAGAGCAAATTATTTACCAATTATCAGTAATAAAAATTATGACGTCCTGTGAGTGTGGTGACTAACTTATCATTTTAACAATAACTGGGAAAATCAACTTCACAAAATCATTCAATTTTCGCGAAATCAATAAGCTATTTTTAATCTGGAAATGTTACAACATAATTAAACAAATTGCTTCTACAAATTCGACATTTATTAATATCAACCAACAGAGTAAATATTTTGGAAAATTAAGAAATTAATGAGGCTTTGGTACATGACCATCCACATAAAAATTCCTGGTTGCTTTGGGTAACTCAACTTCTAGTCCATCCAATTCCTTCGTCAAAATGATTTGACACCCAAGCCTGGAATTTTCTTTTAAGAATGGGGCCATATCCAAGAGATCTTCTTCCATTTCAACAGGTTCAGGTAGTTTGTCTTGATAGTTATTCTTAACGTAAACATGGCAAGTTGTGCAAGCAAGTGATGCTTCACAGGCTCCTTCCATGGGAATTTCATACCGATGGGCCAAGTATAGGAGGTTGTCGCCAACTTTACCCCTTACCAATACACGATGGCCATCTTTCTTTATGAAAGTTACATGAACCCTAAAAGCAACTTTTCATTCTTTGCTTAACGCGTTGTCAGATATAAATACACTTCATCTTCAGATTTGGGGTCCTGCCATTCATATTCGCCATGTCTTTGTGCTATTGAAGAGAAACAAATCCATTACTTCTACAATGATGCAATTAACCACCAAAAAATTTTTGCCAATTAAAACTCTTACTTACCCAAACTATTATGAAACACTCTTATTTTTGTATACGAAGGAAATTGTTGGTGCAAGTATTTAAAGAATTTGAATAAGTTATTCGCCATGGATTTCAAATGTTTGATTTGAGAATAACAAATATTAAATTAATTACACTCTAGAAAATAATTTAATTTCATTGTAGATCCACAACACACATCATTACTTGCAAATCTGTTTTAGGCCTGTCGTCTTCCCCACAGAGCCTTCCTAAATGTCTCCAAAGATATTGTTTGAGGTTATGTTCATGTGTTTGTATCTGTATTAACCTAAATCATTAATTAAACAAACCAAATCAGCTTCGTGGACTTTATTAACTTGGTACCTTCTTTCAAATAGATACAAGTCTGGAAAGAAAACAGTGTTCTTGTACGACTTCTAATTTCAAAACATATCCGAACTTGCGCTTTAAAATATGATAGAATGGAATCAAAAAACAACAACTTTGCAGAAGAAACTAATAGCGGAGTTGCATTTAGAAAACCAAGTTTTATCGGCTCGAAAAAATGTCTTAAGGTAAAAACTAAGGAGGCAAGTGTAAAGAATAAGCCTGCTGCTCTTCCTTCGTCATCGAATTGTAAAGCAAACATAGAACCATTAGGTAATTGTTAATAAAGTTTATTTATTCCAAAGTTTTATTTTTGTATTTTTTAGATAATTCAGCACCACAGAGGGATAATACATCACAACCTTTACCTTATAAAGAGCCTGTATGGTCAGGGTTACCTGTTTCAAATGGCAAGCCATACATATTTGAGGTATTGAAAAATGGAGCAATAATAGACACTGTCAATCTTATGGACAAATCTTTCTGGGTATTTGGACGATTGCCGAATTGTGATATCTGTATGCAGCATCCAACAATTTCAAGGTAATGCAGTGCTAATAGAAATTGCATATAGCCATCATATGAGATTACTGATATCTCTTGTAGATACCATGCCATTTTGCAGTACAGGAGTGTTAGTACTGAAAAAGATAATTCTGGATTTTACATTTATGACCTTGAAAGTACTCATGGTACCTTCTTAAATACTAAAGCTAATAAACTGAAGGCAAGGATTTACACTAGGGTGCAGGTAAGTTTTACTAAAATCAATAGTTACTTTTACTCTTTATTGAAATTTATTAAAACGTAGGTCAATCGATAATTTTTTTTTGTGAACAATAGGAACCATCCTCTATGGACTTCAGAGCTTGTGATACATTTTTCAACTCCTGCTGGTAGGACTGGGTAACTCTAATATGATTTTTTTTTTGTTCATTTAAATTCTTCTTAATATTCTGAATTTTATCCTGCATTTGTTCCATTTGTTGCATCATATTTGGTTTAAACTGTCTGGTATTTGCAGATGGATTGCAGCCATTTCCCAGTACTTTTTCCATTTCTAAGAATTTGTTTTCGTATGAAAATTTTACATTTTCAATGTCGCGTTTCATTCTGCGTAAAAATTCTGCGCTTATATTAAGTCTATATTTCAGTTCTGCAAGTTGCTCTGGAATATTACCATTTTTTTTTTCAGCAAGTTCTTTAATATGTTGGGTATTCTTGAAGACGTTTTTTATATTTTGAACGACATCAGCATGTTCATCTAAGTTCTTTGAAATTTTGTTGGGTATTTTTATAATATCTTCTTTGAAAGTAGACTTGCAGCTGGCCTTAACAAATGTGTTGTTTTCCTCTTTATACTGTTTAGTGGTTTTCATTTTGAAATTTCCAAAATGTTTATAAGGTTTCTTGGCAACCAATATCTTCTCATGTTAATATTAACTTTTGGCCCACTGTGATGTTTTTATTTCTTTGACTTAAGGTAGTGTATTAAAATAAACTTTAATTAATAAATAATAAATAAGAATTTAAAGTGAATTGTATAAAACCAAGGTTTAATCCCTCCTTAATAACTACCTATCTGTGTTTAACTATTTGTGTTTACCTTTTTTAGGTCGGGCATATATTAAGATTAGGTTGTAGCCAAAGGTCCTATATTTTAACAGGTCCAGATGATGATCAGGAGGAGGAGTCCAAATTATCAGTCACAGAATTAAAACAGTTGAAGGAAGAAAAAATCAAACAACAAAAAGAGGAATATGAAAATGCTAAAAGATTAGAGGAGGACAGAAGAAAAAAAGAAGATGAGAGGGGAGTGGATTGGGGATTGGGTATGTTGGCGATATGAATCTACTAATGTTGAGTCGGTTTGTGTATTTTAGGTGAGGATGCTGATGAAAGTGTAGATGTTACGGAAAATCCTTATGCTCAAACTAATAATGAAGAACTCTACTTGGATGATCCCAAAAAAGCTCTCAGAGGATTTTTTGAGCGTGAGGGTTTTGACTTGGAGTATGAATGTACTGAACAAGGTATGGGTCAATTTCTTTGTAAGGTGGAATTACCTTTGGATGATGATACTGGAAGACCTATCATGGTGGAGGTGCTACATCGGGGAAAGAAGAAAGAAGCAGTAATTCAGTGTGCTCTAGAAGCATGTCGGACTTTGGATAGATATGGAGTATTGAGAAAGGCTAGTCACGGTAAATTATTTACATGCATTCACACATGATACTCACATCCTACAATTTAGAGTCTCGGAAAAGGAAATCGAAAAATTGGGAAGAAAATGACTACTATGATAGTGATGATGATACTTTTCTGGACAGGACTGGCACTGTTGAGAAAAAGAGGGAGATGAGGATGATGGCTAAAGTGCCTCAAAAGGCAGAAACCTATGAAAGTTTAGTAAGTGTTTTGAATTGCTTTATGAATTTGCCAAGTTTGTCTTGTGTTTTGCAGCTTCAGAAGGAGAATAATATTAGAACTGCAATAGCTGAAAAAGAAGGATTTTTAACTGTAGCCCAAGAAAAGGAAGATAGTACCATTAATCAGGAAAATGAAGAAGATTCTTTGGATACCTACATGAAGCGATTATCAGAACCCAAACTTGACAAACAAAAAATATCTAAAATTAAACTAGATCTAGCTAGTTTAAGAAGGGAGCACACTAATGTTATAAGGTAGCGCTAAGTACCTTTCATTGTTAGGATGAATTTATTGTTTAATTGCAGATTATTAAATCTAGCAAAACCAGCAGCAATTCCATCATTCCTACAGTCTGGCTCTGACAGTCGATCAAAATATACTTTTCCAGTAGTGGGCAAACAACCAAAAAAGCAGTTAAGGTTGCCCAAAGAGCTAGAAACTTCAAAGTCATTGGACCAGGTTGACCCAAATCAAGATGAAGAACGGGAGGAGGAGTCTGAACCTGTGGCCACTTTGAACCAAAGCATTTGTTCTAAAGAAGGTAACTGTGAGAAAGACCATGGTCTTCAGGATTTAGGTGACCAGTCAGATGATGTTAAAGAGATAGCGGAACCAGTACCGCAGATTCAGGAAGAATTTGGCAGTAAGAATGAAAAGCTTCCTGATGCATTTCTACATTATTTGTCCCATTTATTCCGGTTGGTACAGTCTGATGGAGATATTTTACTATTGAAATCTACTATTAATACCAACTCAGAAACTGAGGAAGATGGAGACCTCTCTTATTTGATGAGAACAAATCCTGTGATTATGTTTTATGCACATTTCAAACATATTCTTAATAATTCTGCTTCATTACTTTCAAGTAAGCTTTT
This sequence comes from Cylas formicarius, assembly GCF_029955315.1. NCBI lineage: Eukaryota > Metazoa > Arthropoda > Insecta > Coleoptera > Brentidae > Cylas > Cylas formicarius. The sequence continues at coordinate 16,344,501 of NW_026844334.1, forward strand.
CTTTTAGTCAATTATTTAGATTTCACTAAAATAATTTACTGGTTTCAGAGGAACATAAAGCAAGACTTGACATCAATGTTGACATGTTGAAGTATTTGGTATCGAGTGAGTTATCCACAGAAATTGATTGGAAAACATTGCTGTCAAAAAAGCGTAAAATTTGTAAGCTTATTTCCCGAATAAAAGATGATGCTGATGACTCTAAGTTGCAATTTCAAATTATGTCTGAACTTGAAAAAGCAATTGAAGAGGTCGAAGATTATCGCGAAAAGAACAGACACGTTCTCGAGGAACTCAGGCGAATCCGAATTGATTTTGTCGATATTTTGGGCTCCGAGTCTAGAAAGAGAAGCCCGATAGGGGAAGCGTCCAGTAGTAACTTAAACAAAAAACAAAAGAAAGCTGAGTTAGAGAAGCAAAGGGGTTACAAAGAAGATTCCACCAGGGAAAACTACTCAATGTGGGTGCCTCCGAATAATCAGTCTGGCGACGGAAGGACCAGCTTAAATGAAAAGTATGGTTATTAAAGCATTAAAGTGATTGGTAATTTCACGTTTATGCCTTTTTATTTATAAGCAGTTCAATGTAATTAAGTGGTTTTTGTCTTTTTATATTATTTGTTCCTGCTCTTCCAAGAAATTGTAGAATGAACTAATTTTCCATTAATACATAGTATTAATGAAGTTCTGTGAATATTTGTAATTAGAGAATAGTTAATATACCTAAAGTGTTTTATATAAATCTAAAAAAATGTATTAATTTGGATGGCAACATTGTTATGACAATATAATAGATGGAATCATTGCATAATAGTTTGTAAAACAGCGTTATTATTGACAATGAGTTTATTTATTTATTTTTTTCTTAATGTTTGGTCTCTTCACAAAAATCCGATTTTTCGATATAGGAATGATTAGAGTATATTCCGGCCAAATTTCAACCTGCTGCGATGATAAATAAACCAGTTATAAAAATTTAAAAGTTTATTATCTATGTTTTAGCCGGTTTTTCTGGGTCAAAATAAGAGTTCGGGGGAATTTCTCGAAAGTGGCTAAAACTTTGTATAAGGGGGTTTTCGAGGGTGACGAATCACTATCATTTGAGTTTATATATATGCCAGAAATACCTTGTGAAGGAAGAATTAAGACGGGCAAAAATTACACTTTAAAAATAATTTTTTCTTATTAAAAACAAGGTGTCTTTTTAATTTTTTTAATCCTTTTTCTCTATGAAAAATATTTTGTAAAGACTTTTTAGATAAATTAAAATATTAATAAAAACTATATATATGAAGTGATAATTTATCCCAAAAGTATTTTTATAACATTAACTAATAAGTTAAAGAAAAAATAATTTAGAAACTGCTGGTTAGAAAAAAGGTTTTAGTATAAACCTTTAACCAGTGTCATTAAAGGTTGGACCGATAGACAAGGCTTTGAGGATTTATTGGACTTGCCTAATCTTCATTGGTTTACGCGAAATGGTCCTCTAAAACAACGAAGGGATGCGAGCAAAATCTTCGACCAGCATATCTAAAAATATACTTTTAAAAATTGACACTAATATGAATTTGGCCACAGCATTACACTGTGGTAATGTGTAAAGCAAACTTCACATAATTTACAGTGAACATATATACACAAACATATTTTTTTCTCATTAGGTATAGAGGGTGCGTCATTTTTTTGTAGTCGGCCTTTATATAACGGCTTAAAGAAAAATTTTATATAAACATGTATTCGTGGGAGCTTGGTTTCCGGAGGTATCAAGGTGTTGTTGCTTTTTAAAAATCTTTTAAAATAATTATTTCAAATTTGGTGCCCCGATTATACTTCAATAACTACTCATTTTAGGTTATTAAGCATTTTTGAATTGGTTTATTTTATCGTCTCGCACTTTTGCGTGCCGCTTTCTAGTTAATAGAGTCTTTGTTTAATTTGTTTTTTTTTCATGTTTTTCGTAACCTGTCACTACCTATATCGAAACAAATGTGCACAATTATTTTTGTTACTTGCTGTATTTTTTGTATAAAATTTGGCATACCCGAAAATGTGTGTCTAATTAACTATACACTTTGTCCAATATAAAGATAGAATAGCATGGGGAGGCCGGGGTCGGTTAAATTGGGAATGTTTTAAAGAATCCCAGCGTGCAAAGTTGGATTTTATATTTTTGTCTGTAAAGCCATAAAGGAAAACAGATTTTTTTGTCTGAAAATAATATACTGTTAGCTGTAATCGAAGACCCTACAATAACGATTAGGAACATAGAACACGTAAGTGGAAAGAATCTACAGCGTAAGAACAAATATCGTGCATACAAATTTTATATCTGTCAAGGATTGGCGACAACATAAAGCCTTTTGTGAGCGGTACAGCAGAAAATGTCAAGACGGCGAAAATTTTGCTAATGAAATGTTATTTTCGGATGAAATTATCTTAACGAACAACGGAATCTTCAACAGACGAAATGCACATTATTGGTCACTACAAAATCCGCCTTTGTAAGTACTGTATAGTTGACAACGCCGTTTGGGTTTCAACATGTGGGCGGGACTTTTGGGAACAAGGATAATTGGGCCATTTTTTATCACTAACTACATGATTTGGAGGAATAGTTTGCTACTGAATTACCGTTATTGGAGGTCAATAATATTGATTTGAAGAATATGAGGCCCCCCTCACAAACTATGTGTACCAATTATTGTTTATTGATTCCAATGTAATTAGTAAATAAATTCAAGTTATTTCCATGCAATTAGTGAGTTAAACAAATGTTTGAATTTTTTTTCATTGACTTTTCATTTAATACTAACTTAGTGTATGCTGTCAATGGACTGTCAAAACTATTGTTTGCTCCATGTCTTTTGTTACTCTAAGAATGATGATAAATTCGTAGCGTGATACATCACTTAAAAGTATTTTTTATGCCTTATATATTAATGAAAATATTCAATATGTCGCAAATCAGAAAGTTTAAGAAACTATGGTGTATCTTGACTACAAATGAAAAAAATCATGTTTTCCTTTATTCTTTCTAAAAAAGTGTTCTAATAAGGTATTAATCCCAAGATCTTGTTTGGTGTATTTTGGGTTTTCCAGACAAAAATAGAGAATCCAACATTTTATAATTTCTCGAATTTCTCAGAAACGGTCCCATACTGAAATTCTTTAAAACTTTTTCAATTTCAGCGGCCCTATATCCCTTATATTTTCCGATATCCCATGCGATCCCATTCTTACATACTGTATAGATTTCTTCAAAACCCCAGTGTTTGGAAATGTTATGGGAAAATCTGGAGAGAGTCATTTTTTTTTTTTGCGTAGAACTTTAGAGTGGTATATAATTATAAACAAGATGTTGCTAGGTATACGTTGATGGACAAGTAGAGTTCTCCTATCGATATACCGTTTTTACAACCCTTTATGGTTTTGATTTCTGAATGAGTTTTAGACCCGCCTGTTGTAAAGCGGAAGGGATCATTCTTATTGGTAGGTGTACCACAGGCCATGGATGTTGGTCGACAAGTTAGCCGTGCGGATTGTTGTATTTTAAAAGTAGGGAAATCGTCTTTGATTAAACTGTTATATTAATTCATATTAGTGTGCTTTTTATAAATCTTCCGAAAACAGTCCCTACTTGAGGCAGCTCGATTTCAAGATGAGTTTGCTCATTAGATAGGTTGATCTCCTATATTAAAAACACATTAGAAAGCTTAAACTGATTTCCGATATAATGACATAAAATATTTTCCTAGCAAAGCAATATAAAATCTGTCAGTTTTATGAAGCAGTATTTTTTTAGCCGTCGAAACCTTTGAAGTTATTTCTATTCTGTCTTCTGTTTGTAATTAGTAATTACCAACTTACTGATATTCAATTGTTTTTCAAGACTCAGTGTGTCATTTTTTTGAAGTGCCATATACTTTTCATATACAATCATAAAATTCAATTTTGTTAGTCACTTGCGATGTCAAGCGATGAAGAAGTTGAGATTGTGGTCCATGACGTAATTATAATTTTAATGTCACCCCTGAAACTCTACACATTTGTATGCACGAAGTTCCGAAATACAAAGATAAACCCGGGCGAGGTAGGGCTGCGGTTAGACCTTCATAAACATTTACCGGTTAAATACCGGATTATGTCGTTAAAACGGTATACAGTTAGGAGAACTCTAACACTACTATATGATTGAAATATTTGAGCGCCATAGCGCACCGTTTTTATCTATGATTTTATATTTTCAAAAATTAAAATTACCAAGAAGAATAAAGTCGTTTCTTAATAAACTAACGACATATTGTCGCTTCGTCCGAGAAATATAGGCACCCAGACATCTCCGCATCAAATAAAGGGCAGATTTCCTCTTCAAGTATGCAGCTCTTAAATTCTGTCTCTGAACGTCATATTCACCGGCCCTTTCGGGGAGAGCAAAAATTCGAATTCCACTTCCAACGGTTTATCAACAGCAACTTCAAAGCTTTCCACCGTTTTGTCAAGCATGACGGGCAGCACCTGCTCAATGAACCTTTTGCCTGGACATATTCTCCTCCCAGATCCGAAAGGATTCAGTATGAACGTGGCGTTGCTGGCCGTTTCGGTTTTGTGTTCGTTCAACCATCTTTCTGGCCAAAATTTCGCTGCGTCTTTGAAATTAGCGTCATTCTTGCACGCTATGTTCGAATGGCACAATACTATGGTTCCCGCTTCGATCATATGACCCGATAACTCAACATCGGAGTTTAGGATCCTCGCCAGGGAACCAACGGTTGGGGTAAGCCTAAATGTTTCCATCAAACATGCCTGAAAAAAAAAGTTATTGCGATGAAGTGTCGAGTAGCAAGAACTAAGCTAGGCTATAATTCTAGATGCTTTAATGTAAAACAACTACAACAACAACAATCTGCGAAAAATGTGCAGTTCAATTATTTTAATAAAAAGTTCAGTTCGTAATAGAATAATTGATAAAATGTAGGGTCTCAAGTTTTAAACACCCCTGTATATGCGGTTCAAGGTTCTCGAGACAGAACCAATTCCCAAGGAAGTATAGAGTATTCTGACAATCATGGACAAAACATGAAAGAAAGAAACATATGAAACAATATATAAATGTTTAATGTAACTAACTACGAAAATACGATCCTCATTTTTGTCCATAGAAAAACTGGTGTTCATGGATTTCTATGACATCGTCATAGCTTCCCCGAACACCAAGAGAAATTCTGTCATTTTCCCCAGGTTTTTACGATAAAAAGTGACCTGTTTGGTTACTCCTTGGTTTCGAAATGCTGATGACTGTTTCTCATTAATTATTTTGCTTCTCCGGCATAGCCTATTAATCACCTTTAAATACGCCTTGGATGGATCTTCGAGAATCTTCCTTTGCGCATCCGGATGCATCGCCACCTGGTACACGAAAAACAAAAAACTATTCTTGAGCGTATGTATCCCGGCCGCTATGAAATCCACTATGGCTGCTTTCTTTTCACGCTCGTCGATATTTGCGTTTAGGACGGACTGAAACACGGCGCTCTCTTTTGTGGACTCGTCCGCCGTTTTTATTAATTCCGAGGCCAGCTCGTAGATAGCTCTCTCGCTATTGGCGAGTTTCTGGTAGCTGGTCGTATTGAAGAACCTCCAAAACGGAAAGCCGAATTGCGTTTCTCGACATCCGATGAAGTTGGCGTGAACTGCTTCTGCCAATTCTGTCGCCGTGCCACACTCGTGGCTTTCAATGAGAAAGCCCATTCGTCTCCCTGGAACGATTATTTATTTAAAGTGCGATTTCTTACGATAAATGATATGTTGCTATAAATTTGATTTGATGCGCTCTATAAATTATTTTTTCTAAGTAGATAAATAGACAATAATATCACTGCCGAATAAACTATATGTATATATATATATATATATATATATATATATATATATATATATATATATATATATATATATATATATATATATATATATATATATATGTATATATATATATATATACATATATATATATATATATATATATATATATATATATATATATATATATATACATATATATACATATATATATACATATATATATACATATATATATATATATATATATATATATATATATATATATATATATATATATATATTATATATATATATATATATATATATATATATATATATATATATATATATATATATATATATATATATATATATATATATATATATATATATATATATATATATATATATATATATATATATATATATATATATTAATTATGCAACAAGTGCGGTAAACGGCATTTGACTCACGAGTTTATTTGACACGAGCAGAGCGAGTTTTTAATAAACGAGTGAGTTAAAAAGTTTACCGAACGTGTTGCATACTATACTTTTTCTACGACCGTTAGTTTTTCGGTACATTTTCGCAAGACAACACGAATGCACTCACTGACATGACCGTCAGAATTGACAAACGTCAAGATTCAATGCGTGAGAAATATCTCCGAAAACATCCGATTGCTTCCAAATCCGTGCGGTAAAATCCCGGAAATGTCCGAAGTTCCTCGGATTCATGGGAAACGAAACTCACGTGGTAAAGTGACGCTTCCCGCACTGTAGATCTTTGGGTAATTAGGTATTTTACAGAAGGGTGTAGAAAAAATTATTAAATTGATTATAGTTATTTTATAACTTCCATGCCCATTGGGATATTTCAACCACATCATCCGCTACATACTTGGTTAACCTGACTAAAGTAACCAAAACTAACCAAACTTCACAAAATTATGACTATAGCGGCGTTCAACAACTGTCCGCAGCCTTTTATGAGAAAATGAGTTAAGTATGTGGACATTGCTGCTTAAAAAGGAAATGGTGCAAATTAGTAGGTGAAATTTTGAGGTATCGATGGTTATTACCATCTCTACCAAAATACCATAGCCTGAGGACCATACAGTTAATTGCATGAAGATAAAAAAACACAAAAAAGGGACCACATTTTTTGGAAAAAAAAATCATTCAACAAATTAATACAATTTTTGTGATAAGAAAATTTTTTGTACTAATTTTGGTTGAAATATCCCAATAAGCGTAGGGTTATTGGGTAAAGCAGCATTTTTTAGCCTTAATATGAGTAGTTATACTCATGTTGTGCAGAACCTTCCGTACTATTATACTTACTATTGTGCAAAAGCCATACTTAAGTAGACTGTAGGTATCGATTGCCATTTGTATTGTAATTTTTTTTAAAGAAACTGAAAATAAAATTAAAGGAAAAACATGTATTCGCCGTTATGTACTATGTAACTAAACTACTGTACTATATTACTAGTACTATACTACTGTAAACTAACGGAAAATGTTTGTTGCATTGTGATGGCGTACCAGAGAATCTCTTATCTACCAACAGGGTGAAAATGTGGGGTTATCCATTTAAGGAAAGGTTTTACGACCAATGGCACCATTTAAATTTGATCGCACATAATTTATGGAAATTGACATGATTTAGGGGGACTAAGAATAATTTCTTTTTACTTTTTTATGCCCCCTAATCTAAAATATTCAATTATGCATCGATCATGTGCATCATGTGTGCGCAAAGTGACAATTTGAGATATCAGCTTCATTCAATACTGTCCGACTTCGGGTTTTAACGGTACTTTAGTCATGAATTCAGCCACTGAATGTATTAGTGCTGTCTTACAAAAATTTACCCGAATGGTCGTGCAAAAATTATAAACTTTTTAGGTCCTCGTTTATTAAGCACAGACTGTGCCTATTGCTCGTGTTAAAACAAATTCATAGCTAAAGTGTTAATGAAATTGATTCATTGAAACGATCAGCGTGAACATACTGTTATGGGTAGACAATTTATTTATTTTATTACACCAAATTATTACGTAATAGTAATTTGTTATATTTCAACATCCAAAACGCCCAGTACTAATTTTTAGTAGCTTCACTTAAAATGAAATTTGTTTTAGATAAAACGTCAACTGTAAAATTAATTCACATCAAAATTGTTTTGAAATTATTTGTTTTACACAAAGGGTTAATGTTTATATACAAAAATTGTGAATAATATATTAATAAGTTATATTTTTATGGTAACTAACACAGAATCACACAGGTATCGAAATCAACCCCATTCATGTTCAACGCTGTTAATTTAAAAAACCAATATAATATATATATAATTTATTAATTTTCCCCAAATTATTTTCATTTAACGAATAATGATCCGTTGAACTTAAATGTTGTTATTATGTTACATAACATGGGAGATTTCTCTTCGCGCAAGAATATAATCTTCAAGCAAGGTTGCGAATCCCAATGTCGAGCGGTAACAGTTCGAAGACCATGTTAGCAAATTTCTTAACAAATTCGGTGCCAGGACTTACCCAAAACTAAAGCGCATGTGGCTTCGAGACCTATACGGGTTGCTAAGTCTTCCAGGTGGTCTATTTTGTTGTTAGCGTCCCTCTTTTGTCTTAACAAGTGTACCCAGTCATCCGAGATCATCTCGATCTGAGGCATAAAGTCTGATATGGTTTTGGGACTGGTAAGGACCGTTGTAAGTGACACCCTTAACTCGTGCCATTTTTCTCCTACGGATGACGATAATAGATTATAGTGGCTTCAAAATTATAAGAGAGTAAGAAAATATTAATAATTTGGTTCCCCATCAGCAACAGCACTCATAAAATAAACTAATATAAATTTGCATAGATGCCAAGAACAGAGAGAGACATTATTTTTGTCGTTAAGTATAGTCAGTTATACTTGACATTTATTAATTTAACCAGTAGGCCCATACTCAGAAATAGATTCATGTATTTTCTCTGAAATAATATATCAGGGTGTTCCTTAATGATATGCGAATATTTAAGTAGGTGAATCCACATGAAAATATTATTGTCCGAACACTCCATGCAATAAAATTAAAACAATATCAAAAAATCATACAATTAAAAAATATATCATACCAAATAAAATATTATTTGCTAAAAGTAAATTTACAAGTAAACCATATTTATTTTGTATTTGGAACTGCTACTACCATTATATCAAGTGTAGGGGAGGGTGTTTTATTATTTTTTGTGGCTTTTAACCATTAAGTCGATTAATTTTTGACTAACTTTAACTAAATTTACCCAAATTTTGGCGAAGCTTCTAGCCGTCGTGCCCCACTCTCCCCTATAATAATTATAATTATTTATTAAAAAGTATTTAATAAAAAAACGGTACTGATTAGTAACTATTTTTCTATTTATTAAAAAATGTGTTATTGGTATTTATAAGATCTTCGAAAGCTCTAGCTTTAAGCTAAATCCATAGAATTCGGTTATAACAATAATATGGAATAGTTTTTTTTTAGAAATTTTAAGCGGTCTATTTTAACCCTGATATTACGCAATCCAGAATTTATAATTATTAAAAGAAAAAAGAATTGGTTAATTTTTGACGTGGGCCTCCTTGCGCCATCCACCCCTATTCTCTTTCTCAGAGAACAATTTTTATTTTTATCAACTCGCATTATAGACCATTTTCTGGATAATTAAATCGCTTACTGCCTAGTCAATTGATAATTTCTTCTTGTCGATTCATTTGGTACACTTTCACTTTCACTTTCGAGTTTCGGCAGCAGTTTTTCAAAAATGCGACCCTGTTTTGAAAATTGGAAACTACTGTTATTATCCGGTAATTGGTGCTATCTCTGTCTAGAGTACGACATCGAGGTGCAATAGACAAAGGTAGAACACTCTTAGGTGGGTTTTATGAGCGACTATGCTATCGCAAATCGTACCGAATATATTATTGCTGTTAGGTTCTTTAATCCATTTTTATAACTCTTTTGTATAAACTATTCAGAAAGAGAAAATTATAAACACGGTGAAGAAGTTTATAATAGAACTGTGGGAGTTTAAGTAGTAAAATTAAATTGAAACTTTTGGCTTTGTGATATATTAATTAATATATCTTTTATGCAAAAACAGATATTGATACCCGATTCAAACAACCCAAAAAATTGGTTTAGGGTACGTATTAAAATCAATTTTATGATATTAAAATGTGCAGTTCTGTTGAAAATATGTTACTTTTGAAAAAATAACTAAACCCGTCGTATTGATCTTAAAAAGTCAGGTCGAAATACCAGTCACCGTAAACCAATTGCATGTGAATCTACCCAGCTTGGCTGAGTGCAACAATTCACCGCACATTTCCTATATTTAATGTAAAAGAAGGTCCATATTTTAATGAAAATACTTTTCCACGTTCGCTGTATTTTTTTATCAACACGATAACCTTTTGACGCTGTTTATTTTTGGTTTGTAGACATTTCTTTAAATGGGAAATAACAACCCAATTACTCAAGTTTTTAAATTTGTTTGAAACTGGGAGTCGCTTATAGACTGAATTTCGCGATTCTCTGTTATATTTTATTATTAGTCTAATTAATGAGTTTAAAATGACATTAATTGAACATACTAGTACTAAAATTATTGTGATATAGTTCATTCCATTCTGAATTATGTCTAGATCATGTGCCAAAAAAGCGGAATGGTACATTAAAAATTTCAAAAGTTATAAACAATTAAAGATGGTAAACAATAGTGTGTAGTGTAAACGAATATTTTTTCAAAAAAAGATCCGGATTCCCGAAATTGTACTTATATTCGTAATTATTTTAATTTAACGATGAAAATTGCCTTCCGTACGCCATATTGATGTTGCAAATTTTAGGGTATATAAAGTAGATTTCAAAATCTAAAAATGTACTGCATAATCTAAACACTTCAAAAAACTGATTCCCGTTGGAATTTTTCATTACAGTTTTCCAATAAACTAGATAAAAAAAAATTGATTCGTGGAGTCTTTCTGGTAAATTCATAAAATAAGATAGTGTTGTAAAAGTTTAAATTAAATTATTTTTTTTAATTGACAAAAAAAAATTCGCCGTAATGTTTTTTTTTTCATTTCATTTTTTTCATTAACTTACCTTACCTTACTTACTTAACCTTATGTTAACAAAAGGAATTTATTAACCAAAAAAAAAACTCCATTTGCTTGTGTCTTTTTATAAACAATTGGACTATTTCAATTATTAAAAAAAAACTTTTTACAACTTAATGATTTATGATTTAAAAAAAAATTATAAACAAAACATTTTATGGGAATTATTTAAATGTTTTAAAATTTGCAAGAATAAAGGAAGTCCCGAAAAAAGTTTTTAATTAACAATAATATTACCTTTTTTTTTATTTTTAAATTTACTTTTTATAACCTTTTTTTAATTTTAACTTTAATTATATAATTTATTAATTAATAATATGTTCCGACGCCATGTGCGCAACCATTTTCAAGTTACTGGCAACCGAATTTTTTTTTTGGAAATTTCCTCCACTTTAAGGTCCGTTTTTTCCAAATCCGAAATAATTATTAGTGTACGAACTATAAGCAAAAAACTAAACACTACTTTTTAGCATCTTTAATTATAACTTTTGAAAATTTTTTCGAATTTCGAATCGAATGAGCTACATTGCATAATTTTAGTAATACTATGTTCAATCAACGTTATTTTAAACTCATTAACTATACTATATCTGGAATAATTTGTTGAATGTTTGTAAAATGTATGTTATTTGTAATGTGTATATAAAATGAAACTGAAGCATGGGCATTCTGAAGCAATTAAGGACTATAAAAATCTCATATAATATTTAGACCCTGACACTGATTTCACCAGATTTTTATTGTTTTATTGAAATTATTATTATAAAAGTAGCAATAGAGATTTTGACATACGGCGTTTTCTTTTTAACTCAGCGCAGTAACTGTGTAGTTGGTTGTTTCTAGTAAAACGATTACACACGTTCATTAACGGAAAATCGTCAAAAAATATAAAAAAAAATATTTATTTATGCTCGAAGATATTCGCACTAGTACCTTTAAACTAAATGGGGTGTTTTCATTAGAGTTTACATAAGTCAGGTGTCAGTATCGGTTATTTAAGGGCGTAAAGGGGTAAGAATGGGCTTTAATTTCCATTTTACGTCAATCAAATAATTATCTACAATAGCAGAATTTTTAAGCTCCATTCCGCAAACAAAGGAAGTCCATGCAATATGAGTTTGAGTTGAATCTGGGGGCGTGGGGAGTTATTTCACATTTTTAAAATATATACTAGATTTTCGAATTAAAATTGTAGTAAATCTCGCTGGCTTGAGTTCTAAAAACTCATTATTAGGGGTTATTTCTATATTACTGTCAAAAACGGCCACAACAAAATGCACGCATTAATAATATAATAGAATTACATTCTGACCTTGTTCATTTGTAAGACCAGTGCTGGCGTATCGCGCCGGCACGCTCTTCCTGTAATGAGCGATGGCTTGGGTTGGCGGTCTCAGGGGATACTTCCCCACACTTCTGAACACTTTTTCAATGTCGCCCTTTTCGAACACGCTAATCACCGGGTAATTAAAAATGGTCTCTTCTTTCACTACGGGCCCGTATCGTCGATGCAAGTCCTCGTAAAAATCGTGCAATCTGTTGAATCTGTAGCCGTAGAAGGAAAACACCCACGAGGTACCGAAGAGCGGAAGTGCCAAGGGTCCCGGTATGCCGCCGCCCTTGCCGCTGATAGTCTTAACGAACTCGGGGGCGAATCCGATTATAAACAGTACCGCAAGAGTCAACACGAACACCACCACGTCCAGCATTTCGAATGAGACACCAAGAAATGGTAAACCGCTACCGGCGATCTTCTTTTATTTAGAAGCTCGTATATTATCAATAGCGTTATCTCAAATCCGATTCGAGTTTGTTTATTACGAGATTTCGGCTGCGGACGGAGAGAAAAACCTTGGTCACCTTCTTCGCGTTATCGCAACTGTTTACTATCTTCGGCGTCGTACTCGCAGTTTTATTAATCGTGTCGGAAGAATAGTTCAATAGCCTACTGGTACATTAGTCGATCTTTGCAGGCTGCCATCTTAAGCGCGAATTAATCTACTGTTATTAATGATATCGGGTTCTCGATCGGGTTGTTTCAAATTTTGAAGTGGTTTTTCCGAGAGCGCTGGAGTTCAACGGCTTTAAAAAATTTTCAAATGCACAAAAGTTAAATGAAAAAAAAAAGTCATAGCAAATTAGGAAAAAGTAATGACAAATGTGTCTACTAGAGAAAAATTTAAAACATACCTAATGAAATTGCTTGCAAGAAATATGGTTATGGCAAAGGGCATCGCACCGTTCTTGTTTTGATTTCGTTGGCAATTTGCATAAAAATCGCAGTCAGCAAGACGATCGTATATGTATTTAGTTACACTTTCGTTTACGTTATTGTCAGGTTTTGCAATTCACCGTTAGCTTCTATTCTCGTTATTTGGTAGAGAGCGGCGAATCTTATCGTTCAAATTTAATTCGAATACCACTGGAAATCTTTGGACAATTTAATGGAACATTAACATGACGAATACTAGTGAACTCTCCTTCACAACACTTTTCTTGAAACAACTTTTTTAGTAAATTTTATTTACAACTCTTTTCAACAAAAATGATAATAAATGAATGACTATTTTTTCATTATTATACTACTTTTTATATATTACTTATTTATCTGCCCTCTTGTTTGCAAACATTTCTAACAAGTTTTACTTTTTACCAATATTTGTAGGGTTCCAGATTTAAGTTTATAACTTTAGTTACAGTACTTCAGCCGCATTTTAAATTAAATAAATTATGGTTTTATTTAACGATATTTTTTGATTTGTATTCCCTCTTAGAAACTCCTACAATTCTTACAAAAGTATTGAAAAAAGTTAAAAAAAAAAACAAATTTGAAATGTAAAAATCTTTGTCCTTTTTTCCAAAACACACACACACACACACACACACACACACACACACACACACACACACACACACACACACACACACACACACACACACACACACACACACACACACACACACACACACACACACACACACACACACAGACACACACACACACACACACACACACACACACACACACACACACACACACACACACACACACACACACACACACACACACACACACACACACACACACACACACACACACACACACACACACACACACACACACACACACACACACACACACACACACACACACACACACACACACACACACACACACACACACACACACACACACACACACACACACACACACACACACACACACACACACACACACACACACACACACACACACACACACACACACACACACACACACACACACACACACACACACACACACACACACACACACACACACACACACACACACACACACACACACACACACACACACACACACACACACACACACACACACACACACACACACACACACACACACACACACACACACACACACACACACACACACACACACACGTCCATAAATATACCTATAAATGGCATGGGTGGATGAGATCCAAAGTAGTTCGAATTTAGACCAGGTTAAGATCCTCAAATAAAGTTCATACACCTATTTCTTATTGGGCAAAATATGTTCGCCTAGCTCGACATGAATAACTTGCATATTCAGTACCGGATTAAAAAAAAATTGACCATAAATTTGAATTATTTCTGTATAATTTTGTTGTTATATGTAAATCGAGTACAAAATGTTTGGGGACAAAGTCAAATTATTATTTTTATACTCGGCTTATGTTTATCTCGAATCATTTAATAGTCCATGAAAAACGATTTATTACTCGTTTTGTCAATATATCGATTTGTTTCCTCCTCTTAACTGTTATAATTTCCTAGATGAGGATTTAAAGCAGAGATTCATAATTTTAACATCGTTAATAAAAAACAAAGAATAAAGGAAATGTGAGAATTTTTATATAAGAATAAATAACAAAAATAGAGGAAAATTGTCGAAAATAAAAAGACTAAGAATTACATATAAGATTGCTAGTTTTCAGTATCAAATTTAAAGTAATATTTGTATTTAAAATTTTTATATTATGTAGGTTAGACTTTGTATTTTATATAAATTATGTAGCAATTCCTTTAAACATTTGTTAACGTCACCTTCTGCAATATGTGGCAGGGTAAATTTATATGTGATCCCGCGCAACTTAAGGGTTTTAGGGAGAACGTTCATTTGCTTATTTTGTGGATATACAAAATGTGAAGTATAATTTTTAATTAAAATTTGTAGTTGTCTATAGAATAGGCATATTATTATATTAAGATATCAACAAAAAAAAAAATCATGCAAATTGATATAATTGGAAATTCAAAATGTTTAAGTCTTTTTAACAGTATGTATTTTTAATTAGAATAATTTCATAAAATTCCTATAATAAGCTCTGTTATGTTGTATTATTATGAGTTAATATTTATTTGTGAAACTAAATCAGACCATGTAATATATGTATAATAGGTCTAAATGCTTTATTTACCAAAAACTTAATTTTGTAACCATATGCAACTAATGCTGGGGCCTGTCAATTAACCACTTTTTATTTGAATTCGATCAAAATGTTTTAAATTACATATTGCAATTGCAATAATAATATGTATTTCAGAACAAATAATTATGTGTTTATGATGTCCAATTTACCTTCAAGGAATACCCGAATACGATACTTAGCGCTTCGGGGAATCCCACTAAAAATATTACTATTATTATTATTGTTATTTATTGTTTATCAGAAATTAGATTTCTACAACAAGAAGTCCGCATCAGAGATTACATAAGAAATTTGATTTCAACTATACAGATACAAATTATAGTTTTATTTTTACTCATTTTTTAGAAAGACTAATAATTAATATTGTTATCGGGAAACTGCACGGTACGGAGTAGTTGATGTTACATACGGAGAAAATCTGATCTGTTTTAATGACGTAAGCCCAGCCTTTATAGTAAAATTTCAGAAAAATGTTATTACTCATTGCAGAATGTGCAAAGCTTGAGTAAAAATTTGTCTAGTGTGAATCTACTGCAATGTTGACATCCGCATCAAAAAGTTATGTTTTAAAACATTCTAAGATGCGATTTTTTGTGTGCAACCTGTTTCAATGCGAAGCAAAGCACTTGAAGTTGATTTAGAAAAAAAATAAACTATTATAAATTTCATTGTATTTTAAAAATTATTTGGGTCAATTGACACAAAAAAAGACTGGTCAATTTACCATTTTAAAAGCTGTTTATAAATTAACACTAGCATAAAATTATTGGCAGGTTTTCTATATACATAAGATTATTAGCGCTAAAAATGGTCGAAGTATATTACTAACATTTACTTGAAATTACCCGTTAATAAACGACAAACAACTCGAACAATTCCAGTTTAAATCGAGTTTGCGTTTTAGCTCTACGTATTATGGCATAGGTTTGCCACCTTTTGGGCTCGCTCGGCTCTGCGTGACGGCACCGTCAAAAAAGAGATATCGGTTGCAAAATTAACCACGGCCCAAAGAAATTAAATTTGGCCGCTCGGAGTGTGTAAATTGGTGTGTAATTGGATTGATGTACTTGAAAATATACCAGTTTTCGTTTGGGCGGGTATTCGCCGACCTTTTGAGAAACCTATAATTTTAACATGCACAATTATGAGCGTTAAATACGAATCCATTACTACATTACAGTGTTTGTTTTATTCTGGACGATAAATTTCTTGTCGCATAAACGACGATTGGAGATATGCTTATCAATCGTTTATTAATAAGTAGTACGTATTTAGATTAAGGGAGTAATTGGGCTTTTGAACCCGACAATAACATTTAAAAGTTTGAGTTAAACTTGATTCGGTATTCAAAACAATTGTCGTGAAAAAAATTATCTGCGGCGAGTCGATCTTTTTGGGAACTTTATTCACCCACGGACTTAATTACATTTAATTAATTTTTTAAGTGTAACAATTGCAACCATTTTGTAAATACTTCAAGTATCGTTTCGATATTATATAATTTATTTGTAAGTAAAGATATATTAAGTACAATTTTTATCGGAAGAAAAAATTTAATTATAATTTTGATATACTATCCATTTGGTATTTAGTATTCGTTATTCATTTTCTCATGTTCTTGGGTCATCTGGTGTAATAAAATCTTTGACTTTCTGCTCGTGGAGGAGTCTTCGATTTTCACTTAATGGTTCAACCATACTTAAAAGAACAATATGTATTTCAAGTATTTGTTTATTTGGATATCGGGTAAGTATATAACTGTTATGATTATATCAACCAGCTTGCAAAAAAATTAAAATTGTGAAATAATCATAAACAAGATTCAATTTTATGTTAGGCTTTTAGCGATAAAGTGGCAAAAGCTTAAGGAAGCTTAGGAAAACGGATTATATTAATGATTATAAGTGATTATAATGATATTTTTCTACTCCCGTCTGTAAAATATCTAAATGCACACCGATTTAGCGCGCGGGAAGCGTCACTTTACCATGTCAGTTTCGTTTCCGTGGACCCAAAAACTAACGGTCGTAGAAAAACTATAGCATGCAACAGGTTCGGTAAACTTTTTAACTCACTCGTTTATTAAAAACTCGCTCCGCTGCGTTCCGCTCGTGTCAAATAAACTCGTAAGTCAAATGCCGATTACCGCATTTGTTGCATAATATACAATTTTCTACTCCCGTCTGTAATAGTATATTATACAACAAGTAAACGGTATTTGAATCACGAGTTTCTTTGACAAGAGCGGAGCGCAGCCGAGCTAGTTTTTAATAAACGAGTGAGTTAAAAAGTTTACGGAACATGTTGCATACTGTACTTTTTCTACGACCGTTAGTTTTTCGATACATTTTCGCAAGACAACACGAATGCATTCACTGACATGACCGTCATATCTCCGAAATATCTCCGAAAACATGCGATTGCTCCCAAACTCGTGCGGTAAAATCCCGGAAATGTCCGAAGTGGCTCGGATTCGTGGGAAACGAAACTGACGTGGTATAGTGACGCTTCCCGCATGCTAGATCGATGCGTAATTAGGTATTTTACAGACGGGAGTAGAAAAATATCTAACCACACACCGATCTAGCGTGCGGGAAGTGTCACTTTACCGCGTCAGATTTGTTTTCGAAGGATCCGAGCCACTTCGGACATTTCCGGCATTTTACCGCACGGGTTTGGAAGCAATCCTTGAATTTTGTCGTTTATCAATTCTGACGGTCATGTCAGTGGATGTAGTCGTGTTGTTTTGCGAAAATGTATCCAACAACTAACGGTTGTAGAAAAAGTTCAGTATTCAACACGTTCGGTAAACTTTTCAGGTCAGTCGTTTATTAAACACTCGCTGCGCTCGTGCCAAAGAAACACGGGACTCAAATGCCGTTTACTACATTTGTTGCTCAATATATTATTAGCAATGTATTTTGTATGAAATTCTAATTTGAAGGAATTCGAAAGTTCGGACTTATTATGCAATAAACGCTTGTGTCAAACAAACTCAAATGCCGTTTACCACACTTGTTGCATAATATACTATCATGTTATATGTCAACTGTTAACTTCTACATTGACTAGAGTAATTAAAACCAGCAAGTCCGTTGTTATTTCGCAATTTTTATTAATAAATTACAGAAATTTATTAAAACCAAACATTTTTGTTTCTGGCCTATTTTTTAGAATCTTGAAAACATTAACATATTATACCTCGGCACTTCTCCATGTTAAGGCATTTAGGCATTGTTCATTGTTATTGATTTATTTACAAAAACAAAAAACAATAAATGAAAAGTTTACTAGGCAATCAAACTAACCAAAACTAAAAAACTAAGTTTTTATTCAAAAATTTCAAAATATCCATATGTTAATTTTAAAAATTTTTGAAAATCAAGTTTTGTTTTTCTTTTCATGTGACCTTCTTTACAGTTTGCCCTTTTTTACGTTTTGTCTCATTTTGACTTTTTTGAATTTGGTTTTTAGTGAAAAATCTTGAAAGGGTCGGTATGATAAACAGGAATTAAAAACTAATAAAATAAACTTTATTTCCCATAATAAACAAATAATTCATTTGTTATGTCATGTCGTCTACGTGTGAGGATAACTTTGGTTGTGTCCGAAATATATACAAAAACTTATACAACATAAAGTCTAAGGTGTCGTAGAACTCTGGGGCCTTAATTGCCTGGTCTGCACGTCGTTGTAAGCGATTGTAAAGACGCTTTTTTTCTGGGCCATTTCCGGTTTATTTAACACGATGCCCGAGTCGGTATCTTCTTCGGGCTTTCGTTTTGGATAATGCGCTTCGAACCTATGTTCTGAGTGTTGCAGGAGAGGGTGTTCCGGACCCGCAGTATTTTTCCCGTTAACGATCTTTCTCGAGCTGGATTCTGTCTGTTTCAAGTACCGGGCCTCCACCGCAGGAACTGCCACTCCATCACCTTCGGGTTTCTTCTGCTCGCTTTGTGTCTTGGCTTGTTTGTTTTTGGTATACCACTCCATATATCTCGAGGTTCTTTTGGGAACTTTTTTCTCCTTCGACCCCTTGGCTGAAGCCAAATCATTGTGACTTTGAGATTTCTTTACCGGCAGCTTGGACTTTTTCTTTTCTTTATGGTCGGGTTCGATTCCGCGCAGATCGGTTTCTGAATGGTATTTCTGTCTAGGCGGAGATCTGGGGCTATCGTCGTCGAGGCTGTCGGCGGAATACCATTCCGCTTGGTTGGAAATCTCCCTGATATCGATGTAACTGTTCTCGTCACTGTGTTCAAGCGATGCTGAAATTTCGTTTAATACTTCTTTCTTCAGGCCTGATCTAGATGTAATAGACAGTGAAACTGGTGAACTTGTGCTGAAAAATGGTTACCTGGAAGATTTAGATCTGGTAGTGGTCGATGTCTCGCTTGTAGCCTTCTTCTGTCTCATGTCGCTCGTTCTCGTTTGCTTGATGTCGGGCGGAGACCTACCGTGTTTAACTTTTCTCGGTTTTTCAACAACTTCGACCTCCGATTCCTCTTGTATAGGCGTTTTAATGCGATGTTTCATTCGATGATTCCTTCGTTTAGCTCTCGCTCTGACAATGGCGATTTCCTCGTCGCTAGCGTCAGATAAGTCGTAGTCCGATTGGACCCTTCGTCGAGGTGGCCTTAAGTATTGAGGCTCGGTCTGAGTAGCGGCGTTCTGATCGGTTTGGGTGCCAGCCGGCAACGATTGCGTCTCAAGGCGAAGGTCTCTTTCGCGATCCAAAATCAGTTGACGAAGCAAAGCGTTCTGTTGCCTCAACGAAGCCTCTAAGAACTCCTGCTCCGTCTGGAGTTTGCTCACAGCGTTTGGCAGAGTGAATTGTGCGACTCTATAACAATATTTATCGCAATGTTATAAATTTTGAGGAACAAACGATTTACCTTGCAGCTTCGGCTTGTTGTTGATCGATAAATCGTCTCATGAGAATATCTTTGCCGCTATCGGGCAGGTATTGCTGTTCCATAAATGCTACAGGTATTACGTTGGGCTCTTCTCCAGCTCTAGTGACTAGACGTAGGATGTCCGCGTTGCCTTCTCTTATGTACATGGGATCTCTAGTGACCTCTTGTGTTTGATGATGTCTGATGCATAAATAATCGAAACCAGTATTATTATGCGGATCCAAAGGTCACTGTATCACAATTATAATAAAACCACTTAAAATTATACGCTTGTCCGGTTTTTCATGTCATGATTTGAAGGGTAGAATTAAACAACATAAAACAAAAACAAACGTGAAGGTTTTTCGATAAATCGTTAAAACCGCACGTTAAAACAGATATTAACTATTGGTGGCAGGTGTTGGGGTTGGTATGCCCCTACTTCACAAGGAACGGAAACGTTGGAAACATTGGAGACAGCAATATATTGTTTTCAAATATGTTACTATTATATTTCTAGCAATATTTCAAGAAAGTTCTGCTTGTTCTGTTATATTATTTATGCTGAGTGTTTTGTTTAAAAAAATCGTGAAATTCAAATACTTTTTACAGCGAGAACCTTGGAAACAACATGCCAACTAGTTCCGCACAATAACCTAGTATATTTTAAATATTTAAAATTTTTAGAATAACTGTGCATCGCAAATGTATTTTCTTGCCAATTTTTTTGATGTTTTATTTTTTAAGACTTAATGTTATTGTTTCATTACATAGTCGTTTTAAAATAAACTATGACAAGGATACTTAATAGTTTTAAAGTATTGTGCAAAAACATTTTTTTAAGAATACACCCGTAAGTTAGTAAAGAGAGATTTGGATCAAATATTAATATTTTTAGCTTAGGATCCTACAGTTTACATAAAACCAATTATAAATGAATCACCTTGTATAACTATCTAGGATTACACATTACCCAGAAAATTTGAATGCACGAACAGAAAATCAGTATTTATTTGGTTGGTTTGGTTATAATCCTTCCCGACTCTAACAAATTCCTACGTTTTATGTACACCGCGAACCCAATAAAACGATGCACTACACGATCTGGAAACCCATAGGAGATATGAAAACAAATTTCGAAAAAAAAAAGTGTCCGACCCGACATCAACTTTGTTATTTTAAATGGAACACCCTATATATTTTGGCATTTTTTAAATCCTCGCTTAAAACAAAGGTCACTTTCTTAAAAAATTCCTATTGGAATTTTGCATAATTTAGGCAGAAATTCAAGTTATGTGTTTTTTTTTTTTCATATAAAATTGTGTTGTTACGCTAATGATCCAGGTATTGCAACAAAAAAATTAACCACACACTACGGAGATGATGCACTACTCAATCAGTTTGAAAGATACGCCTCAGCTTATACAGGGTGACCCAAATAGGTAGTGCCGTTATGGCGAATTCAATTAACAACTATGCAAAATTCCAGTAGGAATTTCTTAGGAAAGTGACCTCTATTTTAACACATAATTTCATAAATGTCTAAATATACAGGGTGTTCCATTTAAAATAACAAAGTTGATGTGGGACACCCTGTATCAACAAAATTATAATATTTTATATCTCCAGGAATGTGGGAAACTTTTTTTCGTATTTCCTATTGGTTTCCAGATCGCATAGTGGATCGTTTTATGTGGCACATGGTGTACATCCCCATTTGATATCATACCTAATAAGTCTTATACCACCGCGGTCAGAACCTCTCTCCATCTCGTGCATGCGTAGGGAATCTATGTCCTGGTCAATTCCAACGGCTACAGGTTGCGCACGTTCCCTCTCTTTTGCCCATTTTTCATTACGCCCAAACCATTCGGCAACCTGAACTGATTTACTTTCCCTGCCTTGTCCGGAACCTTGACATATCCATGGTCAACTTACAAATTTAAACGTTGAAAATTCAACTTACCTCTTATTAACTTCTCTACAATTTCCGTAGACTTAATCTTACGTCTTTTCGGCGGTATGTATAGAGGACACGGTCTGCAAATGCAACACAGGATTAAGATGATGGCAGCGAGAATGGCGAGAATGATGAGTAAGATCACTAGCCATAACAGGCTACCGCTGCTTCCTTGTTCGATCCGAGTTTGTTCTTTTTCTCGGGTAACGGTTTGTCCTTCATTCTGCTGCTGACCTTCATGACTACGAGAATCTAAAATGCTTTGAATTCTGTTCAAATCGACGACCGAGTCTTTTGTGTAGTAAACAGTCGCTACCACTACGGATCTGCGGAAAAAATAATAAAGATCCCAATTTCATTTCTTCTTTCTCTTTTCCATATATATTTAAGAATGAATAAGTTTAATTTGGTGCATAACTCACCTATCACCGCCTTTCTCCCTAGTCACATATGCTGCTCCAGGCTCATCGCTTACAAAGGGTCGGATTTCATCGATGGTCACCCTTCCTCCAGTTAGTGCTCTGATAGTATGTTCGGCCTCACTTTGGCTGGGCGACTTTCCCGGCAGAATAAACACCATCTTTCTGGATTTGGCTTCTGGGGGGTAAATGCGGATCTCGCATTCGCTGGACAATATCGGGATGCCTTCGTCATATGCTCTAGCTCTGATCGATACCAGCTCTTCACTTCTCCAGGTGCCCCTAACGAACACTTCGCCGGAAAGTTCATTTATCGTAAGGCTTTCAGTGCCGTTGATGAGCTCGTAGTGGACGATATTATTAGGCGAGGAGACGTCCAAGTCTGTGGCCCTAATGAAAGCCTGGGTGGTAAATCCAGTACCATCAGGATTCAAAATAAATTCGTACACATCCTTATCGAACTCGGGCGTTTGATCGTTAATATCCAACAGGGTAATAACTATTTCGGCAGTTGCACTGAGACCATCCCCATTCTCATCAGCCGCTTCGACTATAAGTTTTATGATGGGCATAGATTCCGCATCTAATCTGGAAGAATCCGCCACTGTAATCAACCCTGACTCTGGATTCAAAGCAAACAATCCACTGCCTCGTCCACTGAGGCTGTTGTATCTAATTTTGCTTCCCGGTTCTCTGTCTACGTCGGTGGCTTCCACCAATAGCACTGTAGTTCCCACGGGAGCGTGTTCTTGAATATTGGCTTCAAACGGAGATTTAACGAATTGGGGAGGGTTATCATTTACGTCATTTAAAACGACCACCAATTTGGAACGAGCCGAATAATTTCCCTTCCCTATCTCCTTGGCTACTATGTAGCATTCGACGTAGTGTCTTGCTTCGTAGTCGAGCAGTCTGTTGTCGTGAACCGTGATTCTGAATCTGGAATGTCCTTCGACAATGCTCGGTGTGATGTCAAACGTTCCGTTGTTGTTCAGTAGCTCCAGTGCAACGATGTCTCCCGGTTGGGTGTTGATCTCAGCTTGCAGAAGATCCAAAGTTGTTCCTATGGGTGCGTTTTCATCTAAAAGGGCGTGATATTCATTGGAACCGAATGTCGGTTGACCGAAGGTCACATCCGGCAAGATAAAGGCCAATTGAATGCTCGTAGATTGCGAAGGCGCTTCGTCAAGACTGGATCTGACCTCTTCCGCTGTTACATTGAGCAAAATTGCTTGGCCCGAATTGGAAGATGACATGATGTCCGACACGGGTTTGGTCAGTTTCAATTCCCCTAAAATATTTCACAGATTGAGCAGCAATTTCCACCATTCCACCGATAGACTTGTAACTTTCCATTTGTATTTAAAAATTTAAACAGCATAGACAACTTTCTACTGATAACAATAATTATTATATTTGCTAAATGTAAACACTGCACTACTACAATTTTATATACTTATTTATCAGTATTTTTGCTTTTTCATAAACTGCGGCGAAATCTAAAAAATGCATATATAAGTCCAGTTTGATCTAGATAATGTCATGAAGGTTAATTTATCAAATGAAGAAATTATTAGTTGTTTTTGCATTACATATCTTAATTTTTTCATACTTTTTGGTAAAAAAAAAGAAGTACCGTTTTTTTTTGTTTTTGTTTTCTTTTTAGCCGAGCTGACTGCTTTTAAATTTTTGTACGAAAGTTTTTAGTTAAATTTAAAAAAGTTTTTTGTCTGATAAGTCCATTCTGATACAAATTAATAGACGTTTTATTAAGTGCATCTCAATATGTAATTATTAGTAATAACCATAATAATAAAATAGTCGGTATTAATCTAATGGTTCTCTAATGCATGCTTTTATATTTGTTTTTTTATAATTTCTGTTCATGTGTCTTAAATTACTAGTCATGCGTTATTATAAAAAATATTATTTAAAATTTAGTTGGTGATGAAGTTTGATATGTGATGATATAAGATAAGGAGCCGTTGTGTTTTATATTACACTAACAAAAATGACTATACTAGTTGCACAGTGGACAGTGGAGAAATTAAGTTAAATAATTCGGAATATTCTGAAGAATATTGACCAGAATATTGACTGACCGTCTCTGGTTAAATAAGTATTAATTATTAGTATTGGTCCTAGTAATGAAGGGATTGTCATATAAGTTATTTAGATGGAGTGCAAAATTATTATTAAAAATAATGTGTGAAGAGTATATTCTCTAAGTTTAGTGATATACTTCACCAAGAAAAAATATTTATCACAAACATTAGAAACAATAAAATTAAACTCAGTCATCCCTACAATAGGTCGCAAAACCAGGGCCTAGCATCTTAAAAAAAAAAAATAGGAACAATCCGCCAAAATGACATAAAACAAAAATAAACAGGTGGTTTCTTAACTCAATCACCCATTTATTTTTTTGCTAACATCTAATTTAAAAAAATCTTTGATAAAAAATGTTTTAATTTATTTCGACTATGACAAATCCCAACTATAGATAAAATCCCGAAATTTTCATAGAATAACGCAACTAGTGATCATAATATCAACTGATAGAACGGATAGTACAAGCATTTTTGTGTTTATAGCGATTTTCTTTGTTTATTTGCAATAATTTTATTTTTTTTTGCAACTTTTATTTATTTATTTACTTGTTCATGTTCATTTCGTAGGAAAGTTAAGCGTTTCCTTGTAAACCATTGCGTGTGCCCCCTCGTCATTGAAAATGTAAATAAAATACACATGCATTAAGTTTTTGGCGCAAATGTTATGCGCGTCCGCATATAGACTGATATATGCATAATTATGGATCACGAGAAGGTTGCCTTTGATCGAAAAATCCAGGCTCTGTTCAAGGATACATTCAAATCGCTGTGTTCCCGTTAATAGGCGGAAGTCGTTGCGTCGAGGAAAAGGCCTGCGTGTTAAACGTCTTACCGACAAGTTTTTAATGGGATCCGAATTAAATCCTCTTTTTGGTAAATACCGTGGCAGGTTCGCACGAAATGCGATCAAATATTTTCCGTTTGGGAATCATCGTTAGTTCCTGAGGTTTCGTTTTTTTTTTTCAACAAGGAGCGCGGTGGACGATCGCGTGACAGTTTGAACCGTCGGTGTTTCGGGGGAAAGTAATTCGTGTCACCTCATTTATATAGGTGTAGGGTAAACGCAAAGTTAAGTAAAAGTAAATATGCTATTTATGACGTTAACGACAATATTAGAGCCGAGATTTCTTTTTGTTCATTTTATTGTTTATTTGTCACACAGACAATACGGAAAGCATTTTTGCGTTCACTAGCGAAAATCAGATAATGTCAACGTTTATAAAGACCATCAACTAAACTGATGGACGCTGGAAAGTGGTAAATTGACTGTTTTCATCTGCAAAATATAATGTATATTGAAGGTTCGTTTCGTTAGCTATCTTTTCTTTAAAGTGGTGGTAAACCAGGGTTATTTAGCAAAATATCTTAGTGAGCTCACTGTCTCGTACGTCGTGCGAGTTTTAAAAAATTTTCAGATAAAAATTCATTACGGGCGAATCGGGTAACAATGGGGCTCATTTTCATTGTAATGGTCATTTTTCTGTCTCGTTTTTATTTGGGTTAATTATTTGTTAATAGGTTCTGTACGAAACCATTATTTTGACTCTTTTTGACGCTGACAGTGTTCGATGTAGAATACTAGAAAACTGATGGTGTTAATTAATTAATATTTTTAAAAATGTTAAAAGCTTGTGTTGGATATGGTTACAGTATGATGTATATATAACCAAAAAAAGAACCTTTCTTTTTTTAAGTAACTCAGCACTGCATAATCTAATGATGTTTTATAAAAAATTATAATCATGTAATAACGATTGATTTAGTTGTCACACAAATTTCAAATTTAAAAAAAGGAAGTTAAGTAAAAACGTGTGTATTTTAAGTCTTTTTGGAAATAGTACCAACAACACACCCCCATTTATATAAATGCTCATTAGTAGCTGTCTTTTGTATGGCGTTATTTGGTTAGTTTTTTGGTGGATTGAGTTGAAGTTGAAGTGGATTGAATAAAATAAATAAATGAGACCCTAGATACCTTGCGAAAACAGAATAACAAAATTGCATTTTATATCATTTTAAATTTTATAATTGAAAGAAAAATTGGGAAAATGTTTTATAATAGTTGGCCTACATTTGAGGAGCTTCATTTATTAGTAAAATTAGTACTTTTCCTCGTGTAGCCTTGGATTGTTTTCATGAAATATCACATACAACTAACGCTTGGAGCGTTGTGCAATGTTTGTAAAATATAGTTGCTATGGGAGTTTTTACACGGCGTGTTTAGGGTAGATCTTGCGCAAACGATGCGAAAATCGTATACTTAGCATAAATTACAGTGCGAACATTAATTATAAATATTGTAATGTTCACGGTTAAAAAAAACAATGTGTAACATACACTTGTGTTTATGATCTCCATGAAAAGATTACAAGAAAAAAATGATTTTTTTCCTAATTCAAATAGATAGAAAGTAGATTTTTACTATGTTTACTCATCAATAAATAAAATAAAATAATATGATATAAAATAAACATATAAAAAATTAGTATTTTTATAGCTTAAAGTAAAACCCAATTTAATTTCAGAAGGAAGCTTCTATAGCTATATTCCTGCATTTGTATGTACTAGAGGGGTGAATACTAGTATATGTATTAACATATCAACGAGTAAAACATATTTTTAAAAGGGAAAGAAAGTATATTTTTTAATTGTCACAACTGGTCTGAATTTTTGTATTAAAACCTTTGTGGTAACAACAAAAATACAAGAAGTGATTTATGATGACTTGCTTTGAAAAAACATTTTAAGCCCGTTCCATCCTATTTTTTATATTAAACTAAGCATGTTACTTATTTTACAACAATTCAAAGTAATATATATATTTCTAAGTTTTAAGAGAAAAATTGGTTGGTAGTGTTCGGCAGCGCCTCGTTAAGAAAATCAGCTTTCGGTCTATTCTTTATTGCTTGGTATTCTGTTAAGTAACAAGTAACTTCGAAAATAAGTACTTCTTGGAAACTATTTTTTTACAGAATAAATTAATTTTGTCAATCAATATTATTAGGAGAAAATACAATAAGACTTACCCGTGCTTTCTGATATATCAAAAAATTTGCTGTACGTATTATTTGTTTTGGGCAGATAATAACGGATTGGTCTTGGGTTTCCGCGGTCCCCATCCTCGGCGTGAACCCTTGCAAAACAAAAATTCGTTTAAATTTTATACGATTTGAAACCTCTCTCTCTCTTACAGGGTCGAGATAAGAGCGAACAACGTCCACATAAGCATGATCGAAACAGAGTGTCAACTGTGCACTGCTTCGCATTTGATAAATTGAAAACTGTCTACATTGTCGAGCACTTTTGTAGTGGTAATTGAGTATAATAATTATCACGGACAATACAATGTATTGTTGAGGGTTTTCCACAGCTTTACGGGGACGCCGTGTTCGAGTAGCTTTTAATGGCGCAGTCGCTAAGACGCACAATTACCTTAAAATTATGTCGCCGGGTTTGAGCTTCGAGTTCAATCTGGTTATTAGTGGCTTTATGGTAAAAATTGGGGGCGTATCTTGTTCGTCTAGAACAGCCACGACGAGGGGCCACCCAGCTATGTTGCGCGTATCTTCTTTCGTATTGCTCCAGGGATCCTAAGCGACAAGAAGACATTTTCTCATCTGAAATAGTTTTTTGTGCAGGAACTCACATTCGCAAGAATCGTAAGGTGGTGGACCGTCTGGATTTCGTAGTCGAGGGAATTTAGAAGCACAATCGAGCCCTGAGCGTCTTTCTGGGACACGAGCCTCTGATGGATCCCAAATTTTGGAGATCCGTACAATTCCATGTAAACGGCTTTCATTCTATCCGGGTTGCCTCTAGCGATCAAAAATCCTAAATAGAATCGGGTTAAAAAATGCACCTCGTCTACAACCAGCGCGGGGTTGTACCTATTTCTGTGTTCCTGGTTGCGTTTTCCGAGACGTAAAGCAGCGCCGGCGCCCCCGGGAAAATCGTTTCTATTGGCGTGGTCGCGTTGGTGGCCTGGAAAGAGCAGTTGGTAGCCGCCGACTGACCTCTCTGATTACGCACTTCTACGACAAAATCGTAGAACCTTCCCACCTCTAACCGCCGACTCAGTATTACATTTGCTTGACACACCTGGTACATCGCAACGACATTAGCATGGCGCCTGAAGTAGCCGCAATGTAATCGCTTTTTTAAAACGTCGCAACGAGCGCCTTTTGTTGGCGAGAAAAATTAGACCTTTCCTTGTAAAGGGGATCATTAATTTTTTTTTGTAAAGTAGTTAAAATGATTGATGGATATTGGACGTTAAAATTTCATTGGTCGTGTGAAGTTTTTCTCACCGAGAGCTTTTTATGCTATTATGTCTTAATAGTCTCGGAAATAACACCATTTGGACTTACTGAGTTAAATTTCGTGCAATTTAACGCTTTCAACTCGACGGCCGTCGGCGTGGGCAACCTGAGACCGAACGACAGAGGATAATCGAAGGCTGTGTCAGACACCCTTAGCCTGTAGATGACGGAGCCCACGCGAGCGTCAGATGGGATTAATTCGTCTTTGAGCAACGCGGTGGGGTCGAATACCAATACTCCCGAAACTATGGATCAGCACATCATTTTTGTTCGTGTGATAAAAATGCCTACTCTACTCACCCAAAAAGTGTCCACCACAGAGAATTAGTAAATACTCCAGGGTTACCGAGGCTGCAAAAGAGAACGTGCGTGATTAAGTGTTCAATTAGCTCCACCCTCCAATCGAGCTTGTAAACCAGACGATGTCGAGAGTCAAAAATACACTTTTCAATGCAGTAAGAACTGTTACACAACCTGGTGCTCAGAGCCACTGCTTTAATTATCTAGGCCTCAAGAAAAATAATTACTTCAATTTCTGTATTTTCAGGAAAGTGTCCTGAAATTGTTCAAGCTCTCCACTTTGAATCGAGCAATTTGGTGTCATATTCTAAGTTATAATCTCCATGCTAGACTTCTTTAGGCTGCGGTAACGCTCTTTCCAAAATATGTTTTCATTGAAAAATCGCATAATTTAGTATGGTGAACTGAAATAGGACAAAAGGTTAGAGTTTAAACGTGAAGCCTATTATAATACTCACAGAAAATTGTATTGTAAAAAAAAAATTAAGTTAATTGTTCTTTAAAATTTATTAACGTTAACCTTATTTAACCTTTTTATACTATTTCCGTTCACCACGGGTATATTTTCCAATACATTTTTTTTCCATTTTTTCTTGAATGAGACGGACTAGTCCCAATTGTAGAGCTAGAATTTTTGCGATTTTGCGATTATTCAACTCTAGAATTTTGATTCGAATATCATTAACAGATTATTTAGCGGTTTTAAAGAAAAATTAGCAGTGGCTTTAATATAATTTGAGTCAAAGCAATCCTGTCAAAAGTACATACATTGTGGAAATATTGTTTTTAATTGAAATGCATAATTTTGGATTTAAATTCTGAAAAAAGTCCGACAAGGTCATTGAGCTTTTGGTCAAAAAATCGTTAATGGGTCGTCTCTCTCTTTACGATAAAGAAAATAAAATTTTGAAATACTGGAAGTGTCCAAAAAACGAAAATATTTAATTTTGTATGTTGGAGTATAGCAAAATTCAAGTAACTCTAAATCTAATAATAGCGACGTTTCGATGAAGAACTATCTCGGTTCCTATTGAGCTTACCATTGTGTTTCATTTTCGCGAAAACGCAAAGCCTTCGTCACACACGAAAGACCGTAAAAAAAAACGAATCGAAAAACGTGTTTCTTCGGAGGCGTGAATTTTTTCGCGGTTGTGTACTTTGAGTCGCAGCGCGTATTTAAATAGTGCTATGGGGGATATTGGTCATCTGGTTGAGTGGCCGGTCCGGTCGCCTGGAGACCCGACATCATAACATAAGAATCGATGAGGCTAGCGCTGGCCACACGCCGGACTACTTACGTTTCGAGAGGCCAAGCCTCGTTTCAGAGTAGAACTTACGCTACTGCAGCAGCCTAGATGTCTGGAATAACTATTGCGAATGGATGAAGTTTCTTTTACAAATGGAGCGTCGAAATCACGAGGGGAAAATGGATTTAGCAAACAAAAATCTATTTAAGCTGTCAGTAACAAAAAAAACCGCTAACTTAATATCTGACTAACAGCAAGAAATTTAAAAACAAAATAAAAAAAGTAATTGTGAAAGGAAAATCATCAAAAAAGTCAGTAATTTTTGGCACATGACATTGGCGAGATCTAGCTTGCTGAGTGCCTTTGTCTAAGTACTCCCTCCGATGTACAATCAAAAAGTCTCAAAGTACTTAAATGTGCGTCCCAGAAATTTATTTCCTTGTTAGTACATTATAACTAGGCCCAATACTAATGGAGAAAGTTAAAACTTTGCTAAGTGACTATGTTATCAACAGCAGAATACTACATCAAAGAACGAAGTATAATCCGGATTAAATTTGCAAAAAATCTTCATAATCATCATAAATCATCATTTAGAAATCATTAGAAAAATTAAATAAATTCTTTGCAAATATTGAAAGCGAGCTGTTATGCCACAGCACTAATAGTAAGCTTATATTTCTTTGATCTAATATTAACTTTAATGAAATTCAATGCATAATGAATTTCTATGGAATCATACTGTCAAGAACACACAAGTTGCTCCAATTTATAAACCCAAAAATAAACAATTATTTCTAACATGCGAAATCGAAAAATATCGATAGTGGTAGTGATAAATCTAAAAAAGCATTTTGGGAGAAATAAGCCGTTGTCATTAATCGTCCAATATAATAATGTAAAACTTGTTACTATTATGGCGTCCCTCAGTATATTGGACCTTTAATTTTATTAATTTTCATTGTTGCGGAATGCTTCTTTGTATGAGAAAATGAAGCTACAAATTCATAGGTAAATGCAATAGGCAATGCAAAATTTAAAATTAAAAAAATATATATTTCCCGTCAAGGGTGGTCGAAATTTGAAAATGTCAAATTCCAAGTTAATACCGCTTAAAAGGTAAATATTGTACAGTGCCGAAACGTGTTTTCCTGTGAGGTTGCTTACATTACATGAAGATACAAATTAATAGGTAAATGCAATAGGCAATGCAATATTTACAATTTACATTTTTTTTAATTTTTTATTTCCTCTCAAGCGTGGTCGAAAATTGGAAATGTTAAATTCAAATTTAATTGTTTGATTTAAGTCTTTTCCTGTGGGTTTGCTTACCTCTCTAATTACGGTTCAGGTCGATTTTGACCACCGGAACTCCCAGAACCCGCGATTTAATACTTTATTTATAATGAAAATTTTATGTAAGATTTTTTGAAACTGTGAGCTTTTATTCTGCAGTGCAAAATATTATTAACTTAAAACTTGTATTCTGATGAAAGACGCATTTCATCTCAATTTGGCGAAAAGGGAATCTAAATGACAAAATATTAAAAATGGAATGAAAACTATTATCACCCACGTACTAGTTCTGAACATACATTATGCAGCAAATTCCATAACTTGACGCGCTAGGGTTTACGATTTGCAACTGAATTAGTCTACGTTCGGAGGACGTTAATTGAAGCAAGTCCAAGAAACTTGACGAGTTCATGGAACTTAACCGGCTTATTGTACACGGAATGTTCCCTGTAAATTATTTAACTCCCCACTGTTAACGATAAGGTACGGACGTAAAAGATTATTTTTGTTATACTTTTATCGGGCGATTTAAAAATGTGGCAAAATAGATAGCTTTTAATTGGTTTTAATTTAACTATACCAGGGTGATACATAATCAAGTTACTATTGGGCGGTGTTAAGTGGTGCAAATTTGCTCATTTTGAATCTGAGTTTAAGCCGTTTCCTAATAATCGGCAATTTGTTTTTTATTGTTAGCTGACTTTATTTCCTGTGCAAATCCGATACAAACATCATCTTCATTTTTTCCAAATACGGACCTGCTGAGGCCATGCGATAAACGATGTTTACAGAAAACGTGAGAGTTGGATAAAAAATGCTCATAAAGTACAGGTCACTCTACCTTTAACCTGCTTTAGATTTGTTCCTGTAAGTCACGTTCAAAGAACTTAATATTATTTACAAAAATCTTATAATTTCCAGAGACGGACTGTAAATTGCGGTACCTCTTTTTTTTTTCTTTCGACAAAATATTTTTCGACATCTCAATGCCGTAAAGACAAAAAATTATGGAAACAAATATATTTATAAGAATAAATTAAAATTAATATATTAAATATTATAGCACCCACGGGCAGGTTGATCTAGCTTATTGTACAAAAAGTTGTTGAAATTTATTGCATAAAGCCAAAATAAAAAATTAATAAGATGCATTTACCTGGGTATTCGGTGGAGGTATAAGGAATCGTTTTCTAAATCGGTCTGATGAGTAAGACTGATGGAATTAACAATGATAGAAATTTCCACACATTTATATGTACAGAAAAAACCACGCGGGAAGTTAGCATTGCGCAATTGATCATAGTAGATTTGCCCAAACTTTTTCCAATAGGTTTGTGTTAGTGGTATTATAGGATTGTGGATTCTGACGGTGGCATTGCACATGGCGGTTTAACCTCCGTTCGCTTCCGACAGAATTCGTTGTAATTGTCCCCAAAAATTTCGAAATCGGTGTATACTGAGTGAATTTAGTGTTTAGTGAATGTTTTAAAACTGTAATTGTTGTCGGCCCCGCCATTATTCCATGTTCACGCCGGTATGGAGGCCGGATGGGCCCAGGTGGTCCGGGGTGGAAGTGGGGGGATGCCGATTTTTTTGGTATAGGTCAAAATCTTTTTTAAGTGTTGGTCAAAGACCAAAAGCGAAAATCCTCGACGGTAGTCGGAAATGGGCGAATGATCATAGCAATACTGCCCAACAGAAATTATTAAACGCATAATTGATTTGAATTGAATTGGTTGATTTCTGTGGTGACCGAGGATGGCCCGGTTGGTAAGACGTTGACCTGCCAACTCGAACTTGCCAGAGGTTGTGGGTTCAATTCCCACCTTGGGTATTGTGCGCGTGAAAAATTGTTTTCGGTCAATTTTCCTCGGCGGATGCCGGAAAATGGGTGCATATCCGAATTTAAGATGAGCCCAATTAGGCGTAAAAAAAAGATTTCTGTGGTGGAGCATTGCACGCGGCAGTTTAACCTCCGCTCGCTCCTAGCAGAATCCGTTGTAATCGTCCCAAAAACTTTGATATCCGTCTTTTTTCATGTGATTGTGTTTCGGAAGTGTGTGGTGATCGTTTTTAAGTGTTTAAGTTCCGCCGGCCCCGCTGTTTTGACCGTTCACGCCGGTTGGAGGCTGGATGGACCCGATGGTCCGCGGGGGCAGCGGAGGGATGTCGATTTTTTTTGGTATTGGTCAAAATCGTTTTTTGCTACCAAAAGCGAAGACCCTCGACGGAAGTCGGCAATGGGCAGATGATCCTAGCAGTCCTGCCCACAACAAGAGGAATCGAATTATTGTTATCTATGGTCACGCACTTATTTTCTAGTGGTTGTTCTAAGGTTACCACATTGTAAATTTTGACAAATAATTAATCATAGCTGTTAATAAAAGGAAAATATATTATTATTCGTCATTATTTTGGAGATGTCTAAAGGATCGTCGCGCAGTCTGTGGGGCGTTATGCTGAAAAACTTTATAAATTCACTTAAACCAAGGCAATTTAAGGGTGCACATATTGGAACCGATAATTTTGGTAACAAATATTATGAAATACCGGCCAACCCTTCAGTAGGAAAAAGTCGACATACTCGGTATTACGAACCACCAACAAAGGATGATTTTCAAGAGGAGAGATCACCAGAATGGGATTCCTGGTTAAGAGGTCGTAGAAAACTTCCACCTACTGAAGAGGAGATTTCCAGAAATTTGGCCATAATTGAAATGAAAAAGAAAAATGCAATAGAAGTAGATGCTAAGGGTGGTAAGATGAAACCCATGCTCAAAGGTATGGAGACTTTCCCTAAAAGGTCTGAATTTGAGACTATTCCCGGCAAAAAAGGGTAGGAAGTCAATAATTTCTAGGCTAAATTTATTTATCTTGTATATACTTTGGAAGTAGTAATGAAGCATGTGGCTTACTAGTTTTTCTAAATTAGTATTTGCTGCATTTTTGTGGAATAAATTTTCAATTTTTTTCAAGGTTTTGTACCTTTGTTTTTAACAACTTAATTCCGGTCCAATAATGCTCAATCATTAGGCACACACAATCGGTTAAAACCCATTGATAAGTTATGTCTTTTCAAACAGTCTAGGTAATAACAAATATTTTCTGAAAACTTCATACTTGCAAATCATGATTGAAGCTAATTAGATTCATACTCATGCAAACTTGAATCAAAAGTGAAGACAATAAAAAAGGACTTTATTTACAGGGAAAACATAATACAGTTAGCCTTAAAAAATTTCATTTCAATCATTTGATTTTGTAATCAATATAGTCAACAATGGTGTGGTTGCTTGCTGCTTTAGTCTCAAAATAAATATTAAAACAATAAAATTTAACCTAAACCTATTTAGAGCTTATCCTGAAAAATCACTATGATCGAATAATGTCTGGTCATAAAGAGTTGCCCGCACCATCCTTCCACCAAAATACCGGCCATTCAATGAGTCCCTTGCCTTTTCAGCTTCTGTAAATAACAGAAGCAGTTATAATTTACTTACAATTTCTAGAAAACTTACCAACAGTCTCCCCAAATTCCACAAATATTTTGACTATAATGTCATTATCATCTTCCTCT
The DNA here is from genome assembly GCF_029955315.1 of Cylas formicarius. Taxonomy (NCBI): domain Eukaryota; kingdom Metazoa; phylum Arthropoda; class Insecta; order Coleoptera; family Brentidae; genus Cylas; species Cylas formicarius. The sequence goes on from NW_026844334.1 coordinate 16,380,124, forward strand.
GATTGCTTCTCATTATAAATGATAACTTTCTCCACCTGTCCATATTTGCTACATTCTTCCTGTATCTCATCCTGCAACAATTCATCGACATCTTCAGGGCCCACCATATTCCTAAGTATAACAACCCGTGAGTCCACCTTCCTCATCAGCTTTTGCATCACAAAATGTCGCGCATTTTGACCTTTGATCGACATATTCTCCTGTTGCTGTAAAGTTTGAGGTTCATTCTGGTCTAACAGTTTTTTTTGCAGTTCTTCTTGCTGTTTTAATTGAGCTTCGGCGGCACGTTTCATTGCCTCCTGTTGATGGTTGGCGTTTTGTTTCTGTGAAGGCTGTGAAACTGTTGGAGTTACCACAGTCGGAGGAGGTAAAGTTGCTGGAATTACTTGTGGTATTGCTAATCCTGTTACAAGAGGCAAAGCACCCCCTACAGCTCCCACAACCTAACAACATGAATTAAAAGATGAAAGTAGGGTGGAAAAACAAGTAAACATTAAAGTGAAACATTAGAATATTTTACTTACTGTTGGAGGTATTATCGCAGGCTGTATAGTGTTGTTTGGAGTAATTTGAGGTATGGCTATGCCTGGTGGTGGTATAACAGCCCCAGGTGCCGGTATGATAGGTGCTACCGTTGGAATAGCCACCCCAGGTGCTCCTACAACTGGTAAAGTTGTTACGGTTGGGGTAGATATAGGTATTGGTGTCGGTTGAGTCAACTTTGTTAAACCTAAAGCCACTGCATTACTAGCCACAGCATCCATGGCTTGGATTTTGGCAGTGGCAGCAGCAGCTGCAACTGCCGCTGCGGTGGGTAAAGCATTTGAACCGCTTGATGGACCCAATAGGGCATTTGGAGGCGTAATAGCGCGCCCCACACGTAAATACTGACCCCCCAAGTCAAACAAGTTCATACTGGCTATGGCTTCATTTGCAGCTTGAGCACTTTCATACTCAATGAAACCGTAACCTTTGTGCTTGTGACCACTTGAACCTTGGGCAAGTTTACAGTAGATAATTGGACCAAAGGCCTCAAATACACTGCAATAAAACTAAAATTACCACATGGAAAGCATTCAAAGTAATAAGAAAAACCTTTTAATATCATCTTCATTTAGATCAGGATGTATTGATGCCACATAAATCCTGTTATACAACTTGGCCTCTTCTTGAATTTCATCAATGACAGTTTGCGCCTGGGGCATGTTGCTGGGGCGTCCCACCACTTTGATGTTACGTCCACCAATCATAACCCCATTCATTTGCTCCAAGGCCAGCTGGGCTGCTTCAGGAATCTCATATTCAACAAAGGCAAATCCTTTGTGTTTTTGGGTAACAGGGTCCCAGGACATGTTTATTGATTTGATGGGTCCAAATGGTAGGAACGATTGTCTGATGGTGTCTTCCTTCAGTTCGAAACTGATGCTTCCCACGTAGACTCTAACAGAATATTAGTTCAAGAGAAGATAAAGTCGCAACAAAAGATAATATATATCCAGTCATACACCACAAAACTTCTTCAAAATTAATTCAATTATATCTTCAGCTTTCCTATGGAAATTTTGAAGTACATCGCAAAAAATAATTGCGATATTAGTTTTTTTTTTCCAAAGAAACTTCCACATGCTACTGTAATACTTTTTATAAAACTTTTGGATTCCTCCTGAGTCGGTTTTTGTTGACTCGAACTAGCCAGTTCCAGGAATTCAGAATTTTTATAAGATATTACTGTTATTTGAGAGAGTTGGCAGATTTTTTATGAAAACAGATATTCTCAATTGAATTTAGGAACTTTCACACATTTGTTATTACGCATCAGATCTTATCAGCTAATAAAGACATCAGTAGCTGGAGAATCATAAGATCCTCAACAACTTCAAAGAATTTCGATCATCATTGTGCAACACTTTACTGACTCATTCGATCACTCACTCATCATGGAATAGATGGCGCCACCGCGTAATTAAAATCTAAAATAGTAGTAAGGCTAATTGCAATTTCGCAAATCTTATTAATTGTAACTTGCAGGGCCCAAAGTCGAACTTGCATTTCATGTGATCCTGCAAGTTACACTGTCCTATAAGGAAAAGGGGGTGCTAACCTGCACATAAGGGCGAGAGCCTGCTGCCTCTGGACCTGAGTCCTCTGACTAGCCATTTGCTGCAACAGAGGACAAGTGCCGTGATACATTATACTTTCAAAAAGTGAATTAATAAACCCTGGAGTGCCAAAAATATTTATTCTACTATGGCACTGACCCAATCAAATAGTTTTGTTTATTCAAAATGAATTCTGGACCTCCAGGGAGTAAAACTTTAAAACATGTTAGTAATGTAACTGGAAAATGGCTTGATAAGGGCGGGATAAACAAGGGTGATAGCGAAGGTGCGGGGGGCGAGCTCTCGCCCCCAATGCGCCGGCGCGTGACGTAATATTTGTCGTTTACGCACTAACCTGCACATTAATACCAAAACTTGGTGTCTCTGGAACGTCTTATCTTTCTGCGAAGCAAACGTGCGTTAGTAACACGGCCTTTACTGTAAAGGTTGGCGAGGAAGTTGGTAAAAAATAGGAGTTAATAACGGTTTCTTACAGGACCCTTACTTTAGTATTTTTGGAAGTTTGACCTACCTAACTTAATCATTCGGCTATAATATAGTAAATGCAAAATTTTTATCATTAATTATAAATTAGATGGTTTCTTTCTGGGTCCTCATTAACTTAAAAAACCTATATAAAATCGTTTTGAGAGTCGGGGAAATTTTAGTACATAAACAAAGATATATGGGCGTTATTTGTCATGGAGCACAAAAAAATCTAAATGAATTACAAGCCGGGATAAATATACCTGTTGCTGGTAGGCGATAGTCTGCTTCATAAGTACCATTCGTATACTCTGTTCCATCGCATATTTTTTTGCTTTTGCTACAGCGTCACTCTGATCTGATGAAAGTTTTGGCAAAGCCCCACCGAGGATCCCAGCGATGGTATTAGTTCTAGCACCGGGACCTAGACATTACCAGTATGAGAATAACAATGTTAAAGAGTATGTAGATATATCTACCTGTTACAACTTCTCCGGTTTGATCGATATCAAAAAGGTAATTGATGGAAGGACCTACGACAAAATAAACGTGAAAAGTTTCATAAATTCAACGATTTTTGAAAAAGAACTAATTAAATCTTGTCAAAAGCGTTGCGCACTTTATATTGGTATTATAAGATTCAAGTCACGTAAATGATAGTTGACCAGCAATAGCACATTATGCATAACATTAGTTTTACTGCATTGCCTTTGACAAGGTATTTAATTATTTTTCTATCCATTTGCCATATTTGTCCTCTCCGTCAGTAGTAGTACCTAGGTCTTCAATATAGAGAATTATAAAAAAAAATTTCAACAACAATCTTGAAAAACATACATTTAAATTCCCGAAGAGAATATCACTGATTCAAATTTATTTTAGAAAAAGAAATATACAGAAAAATCATAAATGTAATGAAGTGAAAATGATGCCTTTGGGTTAATTGTGAAGAGGAAAGAATTCCTCTAAAATCCATCATTTACCACAGCCTATAAATACCAGCAATGGTATAATGTGTCAGAGACAAAACTGAGACCGGATTCATAGCAAATTCTGAAGTTTATGGAATGCAATATGTGAACCTTCTCTGAGACACTGCACAAATTAAGTCAGAAAATAATGCCCAACAATAATGAAGTCATCATATATAATATACCAGTAACTCAACTTAACTCCTTTAAACTTTTTTCTCTGGATTAGAACACTAGAAAACTTACAATATGATCAATAAGTATAACAAATTAGTAACACCAATTTTTTAAGATTGCTGTAATAATTTTCTGGGACTAAAATGAATATACATGGAATGCATAATTTGCCTGCAGTCATGTGCTATGTAATTCCTGAACTGCAAAGTTTCTTATATTTGGGCCTGATACTAACAACAAAAAATTAATCACAAAGAAAGTTATTAGTTTTTAAGCCAAAAATAGAATAGATTGGTCGAATAATAAATTAATTTCATTATTTTATGGCAATGAAAATTCTACTGTACTTAAGATCCAAACATAACAAGCTAATAACATTATACTGTTGCAGTTCAATAAAATGCCTTAAAGAAAAGTAAGTACATTTCTTAGGAATGTTGTCCTCGTTGGGTGCCAAACTTCAAGTAAAGGAAACAATGCAACTCGTGTAACTCGTACCTTAGTAGCGTCTAATCACATCTGTAAGCACAAAAAGAAAATAGACATGTCTAACACAAAATGCTGTTCCTTTACCAACTTAAAAGAAAATTATTGGTTACTTCTGAATATAAAATGAATGAGTATGCGTTAATATCAGTGCCTGAACTAAAACGGACATAACATAAATTTTTTAAATGATTATCTAAAACCCATACTCAATCACAATTTCGAAACATCATTTGACTCCTACCGTGTAACCGCTCGAAGGCTACGGTTACAGCAATCTCAATCTACTCCATGGAAGTCAATGTGTGTCCGCCGACCCGATTTCTGGAACATCTCAAGCAGACATTCGCATATTAGTATGGCTGTCCGTTACTTGAGGATTTACATTTAGAAAAAACGCAACCTGTAGACAAACAAGGTACTTACCTTCTGGTTGGGTAGGTTCCATTAGCGGTTCTTCAGTGCCTGGTGCCGGCGGTTCTTCCTCCATTTCCTCTGGTGGGGGTGGAGGCGGCGGTGGCTGACTTTGAGGCTACAACGAAAAATCCAAGTTCGTTTCTCATAAACCTTGTACTAACTTACAGTTGTGCCGGGTAGAAGGTTTGTGACTGCCATTCCACCGTTCATTCCTAGTTGTTGAGCTTGAAAACTCGTTAACATACTCAGAAGTCTTGCAAGTTGAAAACTTTTTCTCTCTGGATGAAAAGTTAAAAACAAAAATATAGATAATAATGGCGACGTGCCACTAAAAACGCCACCCTATATCGACCATTTCTCGCATCAGAGAAAAGTTCTTCTTCTTGAGGTGTTTACTATTTAATCCCATGTGCAAGGAATAGTTGCTCAAATCGTTGAATGGCAACAACCGCGTTTATTTAGTTTCATTAATTTCTAAGTTAGGTTGATCCTGAGCATGACGCAAGATTTATTGCTATGCTGATTTTTGAGTAAAACTTTATTTTTTGTTATAATTTGGTCAAAAAATTATATGTAGTCTAAGTATTACGTATTATCCAAATGTGGCAAGCGCTAGGTTGACATGTGGATAGATCACGCGGTCTTTATGATGTCACTTCGAGGTGTGGTGCTTCAAGGGGTTGGCTGGGGCACGGAAACGGTACAATTTTGGCATGGCTGACCTTTTGCGCGGTGTACGAAAATATACAAGTTTGACTTCCGGAAAATACGATTTACTTTTAGAAGTGTCTTTTCAGTCCGTTGTTTTGTGTACGGTCGTAGTGTAGTGTGAATGGCGTATACCTGCAAATTTCGCCAATTTCGTTGGTGAGACAGGTTGTTGTCCCTAACTTGTGGATTTGACGTTTCCTTTCACTTCATGCCAGGGATATAAATAAGTTTTTAATTTGATAAAGTCTGCAGTTTTTGTTTTTTTTGCTTAATTGAATTAGGTGCAGTTGTATTTATAGGACTTTCAAGTGACCATTTTGTTGTAAAATGAGAAAAAGGAACCGGAAAATTGTCATTTCTCCAAGAAAATAATTCATTAATTCACTTATAACACGATGTCTTTCTTTAAAAATATTAAAAATGTACTGCATCTTGGCGGCAATGATGCCAAAAAGAAAAAGGTTTATAACAATGTGCGCATGGATACAGATCCATTAGAATTTTGGGATCTTATTGGAGAACTCGGAGATGGTGCCTATGGTAAGGTGCATAAGGCCCAACACAAGCATACGGGACAACTTGCTGCCGCAAAAAAGTGTCAGCTTGATGGGGAAGATGATCTTTCGGACTTTATGGTAGAAATAGATATACTGACAGAAATTAAGCATTTAAATGTGGTTGAGTTGCTTGAAGCATTCCAAAAGGATCAGTACTTGTGGCTACTTATTGAGTACTGTGATGGAGGTGCTCTAGACAGCATAATGACTGAATTGGAAAAGCCTTTGACTGAACCTCAGATTGCCTATGTATGCCAGCATATGTGCAAAGGGTTGCAATTTCTTCATAAGTCGCATATTATTCATAGGGACTTAAAGGCAGGCAATGTGTTATTGACTATGGCGGGTGGAGTCAAAATTGGTTAGTTTTTTCAGTTTTTTGTATGTACTTTACTTCCACAAATTGCTTTGTCTAATTAAAATTAAAATCTGTGGTTCAAATTAACAAATTTTACACATTTCAGTTTTATCTAGTTAATCCTTTAAACCACAGACATCAGTGTTATTTATAGAAATTTTGATTTATGATTCACTGTTGCCATATTTACTATAATCTGCGCATATTTGTTTTTTAAGTTTACATTGTCGCACAATTTAAATTCTTACTGTTGGTTTTCTATAGAAAATTTATTGAAATCTTCAAAATGCCCATAGATTAGATAACTTAAGCAAAAACTCTTCAGTTATTATTATTATAAGATGTTCTTTAGCATTGTTTTTATTATTTTTATAATTATACCTACACAACTTTTGTTGTTTTTTGTTAATAAAATTCATTCATTCATTTCAAGTTTAATTGCAGCTGATTTTGGGGTGTCTGCAAGAAACAAAAGCACTTTCCAGAAACATGACACATTTATTGGCACTCCCTATTGGATGGCCCCAGAAGTTGTGCTGTGTGAGACCTTCCGTGACAACCCATATGACTTCAAAGTTGATATTTGGTCTATGGGTATCACTCTAATTGAATTTGCGCAAATGGAGCCTCCCAACCATGAAATGTCACCTATGCGTGTGTTACTCAAAATTCAAAAATCTGATCCACCTAAACTGGAACAACCATCAAAGTGGTCAAGGGAATTTAATGATTTTATAGCAAAGGCTTTAATCAAGGATCCTCAGAAGAGACCTACCTGTGAGGATTTATTAAAGCATGTATTTATTAATTGTATGTTGGACTCCAAGCCAGTAAAGGAATTGTTATTGGAGTATAAGGCTGAGGTGGTTGAGGAAGAACTGACGGATGATGATCCAGAGGTATGTTTGTATTTAAGTTTTGATGAAGTCGTACTTAATTTAAAAAAAGATGGAAATTGTGATTTCTTAAACCATGTATGCCCTTTGTTTTTTTTTTTAATTATTTATAATCCAAATTTTCATTGCTTTGTCATGCTTAGCGGGGTAAAAGGCAAAGAAAATTTCGAGGGCATTACCACAGAATTGGTAAGTAATCAGATATCTGACTTCAAATAGATATATTGATATGATATTAAAAATATTATGTTATTTACTGTGCATGCGGCTTATTGGGTCCCCCCTCACGCCCACTCCCCGCGCAGGTGAGCCCATTTTTATTTTGTTTCTCACCACATGTCCTGTGTCTGTTTAATCGTTTCTATAATATATTCTTTATTGTGCATGAAGTTCAATGTATAAAAATAATAGGAACTTTTACTTTTATATTCCTTAAATTAATAACCTGGTCAAGTAACATTTATGTAGGTAGTTGGTTATGAACAGGAAAAAGTTATATTTATATGTTTTTTTACTGAGAATTAGATGATTATCAAGTTTTAGATAAGGCTTAGTTAACTGTATAAAATGAACATACTTCAAATTAGTAGGTGAAGAATTATATTTAACACTAAGATCAGCAACTTTATTTTGTCAAGATACAAATATATTTGAAAATTACTGTACTAAGGTTCAGTTTAATAAAAATAAATACATTAATATATTATGTAACCCTAGATGATTATTGTTATCATTTAAGATTTTTCTCTGTGTAAACACTCCACCGAATGCAATGAAATAATTACTCATTCATGCCTTAGATTTTAATTTTGTAATTTTATACACAAAAACTTTTAAATATAGCTTACAATTTGCCTTTCAAAAGTATTCAATTAGTTATTAAAGAAAAGAAAATAATTACCAAAGATTGATTGATTTAATATTAGTGTACTTTATTTATTTTATATATAATGTATTATGTTTATTCTGAAACTATAATAACAAAATACTATCAGGCAGGTCACAAGCACAACAGTCTGTATTACGCACAGCTGAATTGATTGATTACTAGAACTAGATAGTGATGGACTAGATAGATATTAAGTGAAAATATGTTATTGACTCATTCATACCTCAGTTTGTTGTTTGGTGGAATGGAGCACAAAAAAATTATATGTTAACTCCTACAGCTGTTTAGTGACTATGTGTATAAACATAAATCAATAAGCAGTGGACATAAAAGTCTATTTTGGATTGTTTCAAACTATTTGACATAGTAGTTTTAATCTGCTATGTTATAATATTGGATCTATATTCAAGAATTGGGCTTTCCTATTCCCATTCTATTGCTTATGACATTCAGACTTTTCGATCCATTATGCCCGCATGCCTTCACTCTCTCCCATAGCGGAGCCCTGTACTCTCTAGAATTTACAGTATCTCTTTCATGGGTAAATTGGATAGTTCCTTGGGCTCAATGAATTGAGCTCCTAGTCGCTTAATTGGCAGTTCACCCCCATGATATGGAGAGCCCTTTCTTAGATGGCAGTGTCCCCCTAAGATTCCTACTATATGCCGAGTTGCGCGCGACTGATACTGAGAGTGCACTTTAGATCCTGAGGCATAGAAGGTCCCGCAATAAGAACCTTCGACTGCCAGTTTGTTCTTTACCAAGGTGCTTGTTTCCCCTGTTTTTTTGTCTTTGAGCTGGTCCATAGGAGTCCCGCAAGTCCCGAGTGACAGGGTAACCCTAAATACTCAGACGAGTGGCACACGACGAGCTCACGACATTATCTTCGTAATACTATGCAGCCTTTGGCAGGGATTGCATAACACTTTGGCTTGGGTTATTCGATCGCGGCGGTGCTTCCTTGCTTTCAGGAGGTTCGCCCCCTGTCTGACGCATCATTCTTATCGCTTTACAACAGATTTGATTGATGTCAAAAAATAGTCAATTGGGAATCCAGAACAATACAATATCATGATTCTCTTCTTCAAATAAAATTGTTTAATTCTTTATTTTGTATTTATTAATCATAATCATAAGGTGTAGTCTTAAAATTTTCTTAATAACTTGTACCAAATATAAAAAAACATCTAAATTTCTTTAAAACAGTACAGCATCTTGAAGACATAATTCGCCTATTAAGAAATTTGCTTTCACAAATTTCAAGAGTTTATGTTTCAGGACAATCGGGCATCTCAGGTTCCCCTGGACATCGAAGACGATTCTGCTTCGGTACAAAGCAACGAAGTGGATGCTAAAGGTAAGACGTTGAATTTTTCTTTATTTTTGCTGACAAGCTTTTCATCATAAAATTATTTTCAGCCTTGGAAATGGAAAGTCTGGTACCCAATGCTGAAAAGAAACCAAAAATGAACATTGATTTAATTGAACCACCCATCCCTGTTCCAGCAGAGAAGAGAACTGTATGAAAAGTGATAAAAACAAATATAAAATGTTCATGGATGTTCTATTTTAGGCGGAGAAAAAGGACGAGGTCCAAAGGAGGGCATCACACGACAAAGGTCGAGCACCGCCTCCGCCGGTGCTTCCACCTCAGCCACTTGCACTTCCATTGAACAAAGATGCTGTACAATTGGCTGTAATTCCCATTCCTCCTGCTCTTCCAGCTCCTCCATTAGCAATATCAAATGTAGCTACTTCTGCTTCTGACCATGTACGCCTGGTCGATATACCGTTGCCGCCCCATATTGAGGACACCAAATCAAATGAAGGTAAGCTAAGCAATTTTCTAGTAGTAACTGTGTCAGACAATTTTTTTCACTAATAGACGGCCCCAGTCACTTACATTTAAGTGATGAATCCGGTTCAGCTCGTTCCTCAGCTATTGCCGAGGTTAAAAAAGCTTTAGAGAATCATCTAGAAAAACGGTTATCCCAAGAAAAGGCGACAGTATTCGATAAATCTGCAGATTCTGTGGTGGTCAGTACTTCGAATGTGTCGACTCCTGAGGACAGTTTGAATTATGTCACTGTATCGACCCCGCAATCGGAGCGCAGTAAAAATATGTCTACTATTACAATTAATACCGATTTTCCGGATTTATCCAACAGTTTAGCTTCAAATATTAGTCAGGTAACTGTTGTCACCACTCACCCTCCAGTGATTATAGACAACTCTCAAGTGGCAACCAGGGCGTCATCTACATCACCTAGCAACAATAGTTCGAGCGAAGTTATCATTGTAGCCAATGAGAATAACAAGACACATGTAGAATCATCGGATGATGAATTCAGTCCCTCGTTTGACTCGCTGGAGTATCCGCCTCCAAGCGAATTCAGGGACAAACCTCCTAGCGGCAAAAGGCTAGACGAGAGTGAAGTTCTCATAGCGGACTCAAGTTACGTGATAAACGACTCTGGTTTGGCGGTGTCGGAGGAGAATTCAAGACTGCTAGATACTAGTCACGTGTCAGTTGTTAAAATAGATGAAGAGCAAGTGCACGTTAAAGATTCGACTTCCTATATGCACGAAAAAACCACCGGTGATAATTTGAGGAATTCCACTAGCGATTTGTCCAACACTTCGTGCAAAACAGATAGCACCAAGAGCGAGTACAGCGACGAACTTCGAGGAACCTCAATAATACTTGATGGCTATAAAATGAATGGCCGAATTGTTCATTCAACGATGGGCGAGGATCATTTATGTCAATTGGATGACGTGTTCAAGAAGAGCGGTTTAAATGGAAGGGTTTATCAAGACAATATGTCGGATAGATCCCACAGCGATTGTGGATCAGTTCGAAGCAATGGAAGTTCCCACAAGAGACCAGTGTCGGCCAATAAGTCGGACGCCGAGAGTATTTCACTAGCCAGTCACGAAAGTCGCGGAAGTAACGAGAAGGACGTCGCCAAAAACGACACCGATGAAGTGGAAGACCAGGTGGTGCTTCGGAAGCCGCCCAAGACGAAAGCAGAGACAGCAGCAATGATGATTCGCAAGACGAGAAAGCGCACTAGAAAATTTATGATCGACGGGGTTATGATTACAACTACCACAAGCAAAGTAATCTATGGGGACGAGGACGACCCTCAGTCAGATCCCCATAATGACAGGAAACAGGAATTGAGGCATGTATTATTTATTTATTACTGTACCGTTTCTATCATGTAATAAAACCTATCAAAATATAATAATTACAACAATAATTACCACCATTGTTTTTGGTTTATTTTTTAGAGAACTAAAATATTTGCAAAAGCAGGAGCAGAAACAGTTTCAGGACTTGGCAACCAAGGAGAACCTGGCATTGGAACAGCAGGAGCGCAAGTTCGAACAGGAACGTCTGAACCTTGAGCGCACGTACGAGAACGACCTTGAAATGCTGAGCAGGCAGCAGCGGTTGCAAATAGAGCGCGCAGAAGCACACCAGGATGCTGATCTCAGGGCAACGTCGAAAAAAATCCGAGGCGAGCAGGAGCGCGAGCTCAAGCTTTTCCGCGAAGGCCTAAAGCAAGAACTGAGGCTGCTGAAGGCCGAGGTCGATATGTTGCCCAAGGAGAAGCGCAAAACTGAATTTAAAAACCGGAAAGAAAAAATGGACGCAGATCACACAGAGCGGGAGAGGATTTTCCTTGAGAAACTCAATGAAAACCATGAGGCGTCGCTTCGACGTCTGAGCGACGCCCATAGAGAGAAGATAGCTCTCATGGAAAGGCAATTCCTCCAACAGAAGCAACAGTTAACTAGGTATATATATATTTGTTTGCATTTTCACCTGCAACTGGTTCATGAGGAGGCACCACTTTTAGGACTAGGGAAGCAGCATTGTGGGAAATTGAGGAGCGACACATTCACGAGAAACATCAGCTTGTTAAGCGCCAGATCAAGGAGATCTTCATTTTGCAGAGGCACCAGATGCTTACGCGGCACGATAAGGAGAAGGAGCAAATCAAAAAAAGAGCGTTGCGGAAAGAGGAAGAACTATTGAAGAAACAGAGCATTGAGAAGCGGAATCTGCCAAAGCGCATTAGGCAGGAGATGAAGGCACGAGAGGCCATGTTCAGAGAATCAATGCGGATCTCAGTATCGAGCAGTAATGATCCTGAACTCGAGAAGAACAAGTTCAAAGAGGTTAGTTGGAGACATTTTTCGAAAATTGTAAACACTTTTTGTGTTTAGTTTCAGGAAAAAGAGAAAAAGCGATATCAAGCAGAGCAAGCACGGTTTGAGCGAAAACACCAGATGCAGCTTGAAGAGATGCGGGCGATGAGCGAGGCCACTGTAAAGGAACTGGAGCAGCTGCAAAATGAAAAGAAGAAGATGTTGTTGGAGCATGAAATGCTCAAGTTGAAGCAGAGGGAGGAGCAGTACATGACTGAACTGAGGGAGTGGAAGGCGCAACTCAAACCGAGAAAACAGGTGAGAACTTAATTTTGCATTTAAAATCTTAAATTGGGTACCCTATTGGTTATTTCCGTATCATTACTTTTCCCAGGCATAATTTGTTTGTGAGCGGCCAATTATATTTGGAATATCCATCTTGTGCACTGATTGATCAGTTTAGTTCTTGTTCTGATTGATGCGAACGTTTTTAGAAATTAGAGGAGCGACTCCATAAGGAGATGTTATCCTGTAGATACACCTCCTATTTACCGCGTTTGACTCTGCCAGATCCCGGTAGTTCATCTACCGACGAGATTATGGAGGAAGAACCATTTGCTTCTGCTTCGGTACCATCGAGTCCTTTCATAAATGAACGCAGGCGCCCAACTTGGGGCCACAAGAGGACTTGGAGCGTTGGAGTTATTAGCACCAGCAAAACCCTGAAAGATGACGGGCATTTTGCCTTTCCAAAGGCAAACCAATCCTCTGATTCTGCCGCTTGGTACTGCACCCGATTTTTGATTGTGTTTGTTTATTTTTGATTGGGCCTGTGGCGAGGATGGCTATAACAAAACTATTTAAGATGGGTAGTTGCCTGGTTTATTTCCTGATCAGTTTTTAAATAGAAAGTTTCAATTGCAAACAATAAGCAGATTGTATTAAGCGTCCATCCTCTCCATATGTGTCGTTCTGAGGATAAGAAGGCTTCGTCGGTTAGGTAGTCATTGTATTTTGTTGGTGTTTGCTTTCTTTTTATAATTCTTGGGTTGGTCGGAAGCTAGATTTCGTTTATAATTTCAGTGTTTGTAATTAAAATCTGCTTGATATTGTTTATTTGTAGTACAGTGCGATCCACATAGAGGCATATCCTCATAACTCATGCATTTCCTTTCAGAAACTAGAGGAGACATTTATACAACAGTTGGAGGAGCAGGAGCGGATGTATGGTCCGGTGGCCACGCCCTTATTGCTACCCTCCGACTTGCCCGACTTGACGCCAGAGAGTTGCAGCCGATTGGGCATGGGCTCAACCCGAAGCAGTCTTTCATCTATTTCCGAGGGATGAGTTGCCATTTAGTCATTGAAGGGGTGTATATAAGTTTAAAAGATCGAATTACTTTTTTACTGCAACTGTAGTAGTTCAAATGTCCTATACTTTGCCACGGGTTAAGTGTTCGCGGAGGCATGTTTCCATGTGTGAATTTTTTTGGACTTTGCAGAAGATGCCGTGGAAATTGAGAGAATTTTAATTGCGTTTTTATATAAAGAAATTTCTTTTTGTTTCTTATTTGCAGGTATTTTTTTTTAAATAAAATAAATGGCGTTATTTTGAATTTCGTCTCGAGCGTGTTAGAACAAAAGGGCGGGACGAATATACTTGGGGTTCAAATATTGGAGATATATATTTTTCTACTATGACAGCCAACGATTACTACTTAATAACTTCATGATGAACGAACTTTTTAAATATTTTTCCAGTTGGTTCTTTTTAATCACTCAGCAGCGCTGAATGAAAAAATGTGGTATGCATTGGAAAACTAACGTTGTCCCCACATAGCAGGTCTACCTTGCGGGATTTTTCTTTTATTACAAATCTCGTTTTGCAGTGAACAAACAAAATAAAATTGAACGGTATAAAAGTCATTAAAAGAAACTCCCACTCTGTATGCTAAACTTTGAATTGGTATATTAGTATTCACGCTGAAGCCGTCCAATGGGGATTTTTATTTTTTTTTTATTGTATATATCATACTCAGTAATCGGAACAATGTATAGTGGAAGGGAGGGTCATTCATTATTCGTTTTTGTATTTCCTTTTTTCTTATATTATAAATATTCATATTATGTTTTTACTTAACACAGTGTCGTGCCGTTCTGTATAATACACACGTGTACAGTTTAATATATTTTACTTTTTAATGTGCATATTATGAATATGATTATCATTTAAAAATTAATAATAATAGAAAAAAGACTATTTTAGTGTTTTGTTTTACTCTTCCTTCTTTCCTATATTTCCCCAAGACTAGGATCACCAACATGAACTAGATTTTCAAATTTTAGAATTTGATGAACTAGGCAGTATGTAAAAACGCTGTAAATTAAATATACATGATCCTCGCTTTAAGTCAATTTTTTAATTTCCTTTTTGTCTATTATAAGTACTATAACTTAGCTTCGTTTTTTTTAATATAAGTTTTACGTGCATAACTAATTAACCAAAACTCGGGTAATGACATTTAGAATGCACATTAGTATAACGTGATATATAGTAAAATTGATACATTGAAATGATATTTCGTCCATATACCCAAATTTCACACACAGACCTACAGCTTGCGCCAGTTTTTTAAAATAATGATATTTGTTAAATGCGGAGTGAGACATGACTCATGTATGGGCATATGCAATCTCAACATTTTTCCATATATAAATAGATAATAGAATGGCCATAGTACGCTAAACATTGATGCGCCTGCGGCGACATTGATATATTCGTAGAGATGGAAATGATCATATGCACATGCATCTAAATTTCAGTCACTAACCAACAGTTTGCGCCATTTTCTTTCTAAACAGCTATTTCCACACCCTTAACACGTTTTTGCTACGCTACATCTAAACTAACAGCTGTTGAATTGACGAACTGTCGGCGGTCATGTTGGTTGAAAGCAACATTTCAAATGACCGCGCATGCGCACATTAAATGGCCTATCGTAATATTTTTTTATCGTCTCGTCAAAAATTCCGGCATTTTTAGTTTCAAAAGTGCGTACTTATATATCAAGTATATTATGGTAGCCAAGATCGGCGTTGCCTAGTACATCTTAGATTAGAGAAAAATGAATATCTAAATTAGAGCAGGTAAGCAACCACTTCAAATGAACATCAGATTCTAAAAAAATGTAATTTTTTTTTTATAATAATGTTGTATATTGTATTTTTAAATTCAATTAAATTTGTATTTACGTATTTAGATACCACGAAAATTACATAGTTACTTCTAAATCACATCTATGCATCTCATATTGTAAATCCGAAGCATTTATTTAACTGTTTAAAACGCTGTCTTTTTAAATAGACGTTAGTTCCACATTTTGAAATAACAATTGTTTGGAGAATGCTAGCTTTTATTTTAAGTAGTTGTTTTAACTAATCATAGAAAGGCGAAGGTCAAGGTCATGTTAACAAATTTGGATAAATAATTTTATGCTAAAAATTTTGTTGCTCTTGTTCATATGGAAACATTTTTTTCCGTATATACTGGCGCATGATTGTGTACCAATACGACCTTTTATTTAAACTTGAACTTATTATTAGGTATACCTCTTAAAGTAATAGAATATATTGTCTGCGTTTTAGTGGTTGGCTCACACGACATTGTACTTGGTTAACTGAAGCACACATGTAATAATGGCCGCTTTTCGTCTCCTTGACCAGCAAAAAAACCTACAAGAACTTATGTCGCAATTTGTGTTTAAATCATCTCAAGAACAATGAATTGTTTATCTGGGTTATAATAGATTTACAAAGCCATTAAAGTTTATTTGAAAAACAAACTCTTCTTACGCAATTAGGGCTTCACCTTTAAGTTTCGCATCTACTCACCAATAACCAAATATTTTTGGCCTCCAAGAGATCAATCACAGCAGAATATGAAGTAACGCGGTACATTATTTTTGAAATGGAATGAAAAAAAAAAAGAAATTTTTAATTATATTTAATTAACATATTTCATGAATTAAGTCAATAATATTTATGTATGTTCGTTTTTTATAGGTTGCTATGCTGCAAAAAAAAGTTATAAACAAAGTAAATAAAGGATTTGAATTTACTTCAATTATCAATAATGCCAGTTAGTTGTTTGTACATGTACTTTTTGCCCCTCAACAAACTGCATAACGTCTTGCATTTCAATATAACTACAACGGCCGTTTTGGTAAATCCAGATGTTTCATGTCTGGTAATTAACAATAAAATCTTTTCTCAAGCAATGAACATTCTGTGAATTTTCGTTTTCAATATAAAGACTTTATAAAAATTATTTCTTTATTAATTTCCAAAGCACTTCACCAACTTCTGTCAATTTATAGAATAATAAGAAATACCTATTAGCATAGTTATATGAAAAAACTGAATATTTTTAAACCCCCCTGCGCCATTTTTTTAAACCATAAAGACCAAATCTTATTTCTCCTTTTTTTTTATATTATGCAATAGTTTTGGTTCGTTTTGGTTAGTTAATCACTTGAACTTGATCATATTTATTTTATACAAGATGTATGAGATAAACTCTGCGACTTCTCTACCACACTTACAACGCCTTATATACATTGAACATTGTATTTCTAGTTTGCTTTTAATAAAGTGTAGAATAAAACTAAAAACTAATATAGCTGCGTTTCCTTAGATTGAAATGTTTGTTAATGGAAATATATGCTTTCTTTATTTGAACACTCATTAGAGTCAATTATGCAACAAGTTTTATAAACGAGACTTTCTTTCCATTAGTTTTTGAGTACACTTTAGCAAAACAGCCCCGAAACATTCACTCAGTGCCTTGTCACATGTCCATCAAAACTCACAAACTTCAAAATACCATCAGTGTTAGTGCGCTTTAAGGTGACAATAACCACACGCCTGAGCAGGGCATAAATTCTAGCGATGGAAAAAGGAAATATATTAGTATTTACCTTCCCACTACCTTCTAGTAAATAAGTAAAGTAAAATATTCCTGATGTTTGATCTTGATTTTAAAGGTTTAGTTCAATAGAAGCAAGATCAATTTGTGCCAAAATTTTCAAATACTCAGGCACCATGTAATAACAATATATTAACAGTTAACTAAATCGAATTAATTTAGTAAAAATCTTTTTTATTACGAGTTGAACTTTGACATGACGCACGCCATAAACCATTAACTTAGTCGTCCTCACGCCAAAGAAAATGAATTTTCTCCCACCGGTTCGCACGATTCCCACGTGCGTGTGTTTGTGTGCTACTCCCGACGACAACAATAGTTTAGTTTGCATACGAACACCCACACAGAACACAAAACATCATGTGCGATATCGGCTCCAGCAGGAAATTTGTCGTATTCCTGCTGTTATGTTGTCTCGCGCGGTACGTGAAGTGCGTTCCCCAACTGGACCTGCCCCCGTACCAGTCTAACGCGCAGAATTACCCCAGCCGGCCTAGCTTCACCCCTAATCCTGATTACAGCATAAATCCCAATCCCAACTATAGAACCGACTCGGGTTATCCTAGGGAACCCTCAGGACAACGGCCACAAGACGATAGATTCAACGAGAATGAGATCGTTAAGAGATACGGGGGAGATGTTAGAAGGTTATTGCAGGAATTGGACCTCCAAGCATCTCAGCAGTGCACGAATAATGTGGCTGCGCAGTGGAATTTTGAGACCAACGTGAATCAGGCTACGCAACTTGAAGCAGTAAGTCACTATCAATTGGAAACCGTTTCATAATTGCTAGTATAACAACGGGAACAGAAATTTAATAAATATAACATAAATAAAATTCTTCTAAAAAATCACAACTTAAAAGCAGTACATATTTGTAACACCACGTCACAGAAAACACGTAACACCTCGTGTTAAATCGGTCTTCTTTTTTTTAGTGCTTTGTATTTCTATACTATATACTAAACATATGTTACTAGCTACAAGTATTAAGAAAACAAAACAATAAACGAACAAAAAAATGAAGCCAGAATTTCTAAAGCACAATCGTCTTTAAAGAATTATATTGAATCGAGCTCATGAATATGTTTGCACTTTTTGCAAAATTATATAGTCTTGTATGACCACAAAACGTCAAAACTGTATTATTTGACTTGATACATATAATAAATAGAAGTGGACATATGACAGTGCCCTGCGGGATACCCAAATGAATCGCTCAAAATATTCCTCGCCTACATCTGATGCGATCTATCCTACAAGTAGCTCCGAAACACCTCCAACGCTGCGCCCGCTATGGTGCTCATTAATCCTAGTAGTTTTATAGAAGAAACGAGTATATTTCCTTATTTATTTTTTCTATGCTTTATATATCGATATTGTACAACAATGCGTTCCTTTTTTACAATTCATTAGGAACCTCCTTTTTTATATTTGAACAACTAAATTTATATCAAATTGTCCGAAAACCGTGTAAATGATTTCGCTTGCACATAACTATCTCAGTGAGAGTAAATAAATATAAACATCGATTGTTTAAAAAGAGAAAAACTGTAACAATGCAGCAAGTAATGGCGAGAAGAAAGGTAAGTTCTCATAGCTTTGGGAACTTCCTGCATATTGTATTCGCTCCAACTGTAAACTAGACCAGTGAGCTAACTTACAGGAGATTTGCGGCATTCGATCAAATAATTAATCAACAAATTATTGAACACTCCTCTAGACGAAAATTACATAGTATCTGATGTCGGCGGATGACCACGACATGTCCAGCGAACTGGTGAATCAGTTATTATTAAATAGAACCGTACAGGTACAATTAGATGACAAATATAGTGATTCCGACTAATTGAATCATTTAATTTTACATCGCCGACAACTGCAGAAAAACACCCGCAGCTTGTAGGGTGGAAACAATGCAATTTTAATTGGTTTTGCGCAAGTCTATGGGAACGGCCCTGGTCCAGTCCCGAATGATAAACGTTTGACTGTTTGTAGATGACCAAGGTCATATTAAATTAAAAGTGTTGTTTGTTTTTTAACATAAATACTAATGTAGAATTGTCATAATATGTTTGCTTAGCCTTCTCAACTGGAGTCCGTGTCTTCTTTTTCAGATTCACAATTGAAGGGGCAACGGTAGTCTTTTACAGTATTTATAGACTTCTCAGAAATCTGGAAATGCTGTCGAAATCTGGTCAATTTTGGAGGTTAAGTAAAAGCTTTCGATTTTAATAGTAAAAGTCAATAATTTTTCAATTTTAGCATTAAAATCACACTGGTTTTGGTAATATATAAACGTTTTATTGTAATAAAATTTAAAAGTTTACAAAATTGCTTATACTCATATCATTTAGAGTGCAATAAAATTAATATTTTCTTTGATTGATAGTGAATTTGTTATAATTTTGGTAGAATTGTAATTCAATCTCATATCCAGACCTTATTTAGCCCATAATTCTGAACTAATGGATTTTTAACCATTTCTGTAAAACTCCATTCTTTATATTTAATCTAAATTTATCTTTAATTTAATTCATTGAGTCCGAGGAACTATCCAAAGTCCCTATGAAAGAGGTACTGTAGTTCCTCGAGAGTACAGGGCTCTTCTAGAGGAGGGCTGAAGCATAATGGGGCCATCATAGACCGAAAGGTCTGAATGCAGCGCCCTGGATAGGGACGCACCGCAGATAGAATAGAAAAATAGGAAATAGATTTTTCTCCTCTGGCATTTGCCTACTTATTAGTTTCGGCAATTGATAGGGAGTGTTCTAGTAGCTTTACTACAGACTTATTAATAACGATGTTATCTGCATAAGTGCGTTAAGAATTGTCAATTATATTATTTCAATAGCAATTACAAACATACTTGCACATAGTTGAAATCGAATTGCAAGATGTCCGTACCCAAACAAGTAGGACAACACGGTTGATAAGGCTTATCGGACCTACACAGAATTGCAGGCGTATTTTAACGCAATATAGGTACCTACCTCATTTATTTTACAGTTGCGTTTCCTAATATAAATAAATTAGCCTAAAACTTTCGTTTTTACTTTTGGGTGTTTCGATTTCCTACATTGTTAAAACTCAATTAAATACAATTGTATTAGCAAACTCGTCTGTAATGTGGACGGTGAAAAAACGAACAAGTTCAAGGTATTTTTTATTCGGTGTATTATTAATATAACCTTTGCTATAATCAGTAACCATTGTTAGATAAACCGAAATATTTAATCATGAAATTACATGTGTCGCTTATGATTCTTGGACGTGGGAATGGTGAGATCATTTGGAAATTTTTATTAATTTGAGTTTTGTACAATCCCAAACATCACTTTGTTATACGTAAATAGCATTTCAGTTATACTGGAGTAAAAATATGTACATAACTGTTGCAGTATTTACTTTTTTATTTATTACCCAGTATTTCACAATAAATGCGAAAGACCTACGGGAGCGATTCCTTATTTAAAATAAAGGGTAGGTTGTTAGCTAAACGTTGGGGCAAAAGCCAACCATTAGGCAGATATCGTTTTAAAAATATCTTAAAAACGGACATAGATAGAACAATAAAATATTACGGGAGTATTGTTATTATAAACTTAATATTATTATAAAATTATATAAAAACACACTTTTGCATATATCTTTAAAATGAGTGGAAGGGGAATGTATTAGACTGCTCATATCATGCTTCCTAACTAAATTAAAGGAAAAACTTATGCAATGATAAATGAAAGGTGTAAGTTTTATAAAAAAAAATTGCAAGAGAAGATGGTATGTTGTCCTTTTAATTTAGTTCATAAGAAGGAAAAAAATAGAGGTAGTCAATCCCTTATAATAGTAATACTTTCTTAAAATTTTATTTGCTCTACCTATTTCCCATATAATATTTCTAATTATAATATAAATAAGAGCAATATTTTCCGCCATATTCTTAGGACAATGTTTGGCTTTTTAATTAGGGTTTATTTAACAATCTAACCGTTATTTTATTTTAAACAAGGAATCACCCCCTTAAATTTTTGGTATTTGTTTTGTAACAACCTGTAAGAATTATTTGGTTGTATATGATAATTGTTGGGGCTGCATATACCATAGTTGAAAGGCAGATATAACATAAACCGAAATATTAGAGAGGTGCAGATTCTTCGACGTATAGATGCTGCAAGTGGAAGATTTTAAATATTTTTATCCCAGACTTTAATTTGGCTAGCTCACGCACAAACATCAAATCTGACGTTGGACTTCAAAGCTCTAGAATTTTCTTATTACATCCGTCGATTTTGATATTAACATAAAATCAATTACGGCGGACACTTTTGGTATCGTTTTTTTAAAATTTCAATTAAAAAATAACAATGAGACGATGTATTAAAACAATAATCCATCAATGGCGTACACGCCCATAAATAAAAGCTTCCCAGAAACGTTGCCCAATGGACGCAACGAAGGTGCAGCATCTGTGTGATTTTATTATGCAAATGGTTTTCTATATCATATTTTCTGTGTTTTTGTTGTTGTTTTGATGATTCGGATTCCCGGGAATTCTTTGACGGTAAAATAACAGTTTGCGTAATGAATTAATTAAACAATAATATAAGCAAACAGTGATATATTGGTGGAAGGTATAAACTAATCTATTAATTTATGGGCAAGTAAGCAATTTATTAACATTCGCATAAACGCTAGCTATTTAGCTGACAGGTCACTATATCGGACACACCAAATTCTTTCTTATATTCCTAAGTTTTCAAAGTTAACACAAAGTTGTTTAACCGATATTCAAACTGAATATATAAAGTTCACCCGCGTCAGTATCGTCGTTCATCTATGCCTAACAATATGATTCATAAAATGAGTTTGTAAGATGTTGCGAAAATCATGAATTTCAGATCTTAAAATGGGGCACATCCATTTTTTATAATCGAATTCTTTTCCAATGCTTCTAAATTTGCTGTCGTCAGGTACGCTGGACATATTAGCTTTTGTCACAATTTCTTTTACCGTTGCATCCATTTGATATACCTAAGTTTATGAGTTCTCAGAAAAATGATACCAAACTAATTTTGGCAAACAATTTTATACACCACTAGCCCCACCACTGGATTTTCACGGATTTTTAAAATTTTATTTTTAATTCGTTGAAAATTTTACGGAGGGTCTATAAAAAAAAAATAATTACATTATTAGTTAATTAAATTGCAAGTTTGTAGTGTAACAATCAGATTCGTGTTAAGATAGCATCTTTTCCGCAGTTAGCTTTAGACACTTAATAGAAGAGCGCAATCTTCAGGAAATAACAACGAAAGGAAAGTTTACATGATAAATGACAATAAATAAATATCGAAGTTACATCCACAATTATCAATTCGCCTCCAAATGAGGTCAAGCTTTTTAGTTGATAATTGTTAATTTTAAATTAATTTTCGTTATAAACCCAGGCTATATTTATTTTAAAACCAAATCAAATTGTTCGTGACTTTTTACTGCAGCTTTCTGACGTAAACAGTCAAAAATACGAAATCATTCTCGCATGTGTTGATGCGGTTCGCAGAATGAAGTGTAATAATATTTTGCAAACTAAAATGCGCGAGGAAAAAAGCTTTTGCATTAGTACAATTCATTGATATAAAATTTTTAATATTCCGCCATGCACATCTCGAATAAAAAAAGCATAATTGCATCGGCAAGGTCAAAAATCAAGTACACGGTCTCAAAATAGTATGACGAACTGTTAAACTTGCCTTTTTATGGGGCAGGTGCAGAGCAATAAAATCCATTACAACTCAAGAAAACAAACTACATAATTCTATGTAATCACCGATATGAAGGTTCAAGTACGATGATTGATATTAAATTAATAATAGCCATGTTATTACCTACATGCACCGAACTACATTGTTGTCGGACCTTGATTTTTGGATTAATTTGCTGCTTTGAACACACAACAGATTTTGCAAATATTCTCGTGGCCCAACCAAAGAGCTTGATTTTATTGTAGTTATTTATTATTTCGAAACTAAATCCATTCTAATGCTAACCAAATGCATTGGTTTCAGTTAAACTCCCAACAGGCTTATTCAGAGTTCCAACACGAGCTATGGGACTTGCTGAATCACGTAGGTAACGTCAATGGTATCCCGGATCCCACCACCTACAGACAGATCCGTTAT
Source organism: Cylas formicarius (assembly GCF_029955315.1). Classification (NCBI taxonomy): domain Eukaryota; kingdom Metazoa; phylum Arthropoda; class Insecta; order Coleoptera; family Brentidae; genus Cylas; species Cylas formicarius. Next base: position 16,403,495 of record NW_026844334.1, read on the forward strand.
TATTCTGTAGTCGGACCGGCAGCGTTATCTCCAGATCAGTTGGATAGGGTTGGTTAGATACTCAAATTAGTTACATAGGCTATTTTCGTCTTCTTTCAGTACAACAGATTGATCAATGACATGCTCGCTATCTACAACACTGCTTCCATTTGCGAATACAAAGATCATTTCCAATGCGGCTTAAAACTCAAGCCCGATCTCACCAAGATCATGGCCAAAAGTAGGAATTGGGATGAGCTCCAACACGTTTGGTCAGAATGGAGGCGCAGTACTGGAATGAAGATTAAGGAAACCTACGAACAAATGGTTCACGTATCGGATACTGCAGCTAAACTAAACAGTAAGAAATTGTTTAATGAGAGTATTCCTAAATTCACTCCAAATTTTGTAAACTCTTTAATAGCAGCAATTATAATTATGTAAATATCTGACAAAGATATAATTGCCATTTTGTTAATTTAAGGACGATATAATATTACACAAAAAGTAAACATTAAATTCAAATAAATAGCGTTAAAAAGCAAAATCAATTGATCTCAAAATAAATATAATACAAGTTATATAATGTTTGGCAAAATAACTTGGGCGAGAGACAAATTCTTTGTGTGAAAATATTGGGACATTTGTTATGTCATTTTTTCATTTTCGAGCTCGGTTTCTACAGGAATTTTTTTTTGGTATTGTCAATTAAAATAAACAAAATTATAATAAATAATAAATAATGTACGTATGGTACTCAAAAAACTACAATTGGTTTCAGAAGTAACCAAGAGAGACAAAATTAGGGAAATTAAGAAGTTTATTAAACGAAATAAATTTTGAGACCGTAGGCGTATATCTAACAAAATTGGGGCTAATAGGATAGAGAATAACCCTTTTTTCTGTCGTTTGTATTTACAAAATTTACATGAAAAGTGTGGCCTAACCAATTTTACGTACAATTTTTTTTAACAAAATATGCGAAAAACTGTATTACGTAAACAGTTCGAATTTGAAAGTTTCAATATTTTCATAAACAGGTTTGTACTTATTTTAGACCTACATTGTATGTTATACTTTAAATATTAATAATAACAAATGATATGTGTGACTGGAACCACATATTTCAAGGTGGTTGTTACACTAAATTTTTATATGAACAATCCTCAAATAACTTTTTCCACTTTTATTTATGAATTGATATTTAAAGATATAATATAGAAAATAAATATGTAATTGTTTCAATTGTAGATTTTACGAGCACGGCAGACTATTGGAGCTTTCCGTTCGAATCTCCTGCTCTTGAATTGGACTTGCAAGATGCCTGGGAAGACATTAAACCCTTGTACGAACTGTTGCACGCCTACGTTCGCCGAAAATTACGTGAATACTACGGCCCGGAGAGGATAAACAGACAAGCGCCATTACCTTCACACATTTTGGGAAACATGTGGGCGCAGTCTTGGGGCAACATCTATGATATTACCCAGCCGTACCCGGGTGAGCACTTCTTGGATGTGACGCCGGAAATGATCAAACAGGTATACCATGACTAGAAATATTGTTTTACAACCGACCCCGGAATGAACTTTGCCTACTATTTATTATTCCAAAATCGCAACCCCTTATATAACACCCTGCCGAGCAGACCCTTACCCGTAACCATTCCAGGAACGTCCTAGGAATTTATCTACCTACACTAAGAAGCGGGATATAAGTATGTTTACATATACATGAAAAAATAGTAGAAGGTAACAATAAAGTGTCAGTCACTTAAAAAGTCGTCTCTGTCGCTAGTGTCGTCACCTAGTTTAATGATCAACTCCGCTACTAATCGATAAATATTTTCTTTTTTGATTACTACTTTTTTTTTCAAAGAAACTTCCACAGGCTACTGTAATACTTTTTACAAAACTTCTGGATTCCCCCTTGCTGACTCGAACTTGCTGATGTTTCGCCAATAATCCTGTTGGCTTCTTCAGAGCTTGACTGAAACTGACTCGCATTTTCCTCTGTACCTGCTTTTATATTGTTTGAGGGGGGCGGAGCTAAGTTAGGGGCATAAACACCATCTCGGATAAATGATTCCAATATTTATGACAGGTAGAGACCTGAGTCGCGGTTAAGATTGTTAGTTTGTTTATAGATTTCTATAGACTCTCGGATTTTTCGTTGGTAGAACTGATTACATGCAAGGGTTTTACTTTTATCGAATAAAATTTTATGTCCGGTTTCATGAGTTTGTTTGGCAACAACTGATGAGTTTATTTGTCTTAGTCGCTCTTTCCTGTTCTTTGAGTCTAGTTGATATTTTTTGTCCGGTCTCTCCAATGTATTCTTTGCCGCATATGCATGGAATGCTGTAAACTCCTGGCATCTCAAATGGAATTTTGTCTTTGAGAGATTTTTGGACAAGTGGTAAATCTAGTTTTGACGTTATACTTCTTTAAAACTTTTGATATGTGGTCAGTGATGTTTTGAATATAAGGAAGGACCACAGTGGCAAGTGTAGGAATGCTTTCGGCCTCATTGCTATTGAAAGGTCGTGGTGAAGTGTATCTTTTGATGGAACGCCTAATATCTTTAATGTAGAAATTATTAGAGAGAAGAGCAGAGGTAAGGTATTTTAATTCTGGGTTCAGTGACTCGGGCTGAGATAGTTTTACGGCTCTGTAAGCAAGAGAGTTAATAACCGATGATTTTTGGGCCATGCATGATCCGTCTGTATGCGTAGGATTTCTGTAAACACAATGACCCAATGTTAGGTCTGATTTTCTATTGATAAGAATATCTAAAAATGGAAGGTTTTTATTAGTTTCAAACTCAATGGTAAAACGTATGTTAGGGTGTATATAGTTTAAATGTCTAAGAAAATCTACAAGGATTTCTTGACCATGAGGCCAAATAACAAAAGTATCGTCGACGCAGCGTTTCCATAATTTTGGTATTAGAAGAAAGGTGTGGAGAGCTTTCTTCTCAAAGGCTTCCCTAGATATATTCGCGATGACTGGTGATAGTGGAGAACCCATAGATGTTCCCGACGTTTGTTTAAAAATTTGACCGTTATAAGAAAAATATGTTCCCAACAAGCATTTTTCAATTAAAGTGAGAAGGTTTGGTTCCAGATTCTCGGACTTTGATATATCTGAAATGATGTCGAGAGTTTCAGGAATAGGAACTTTGGTAAAGAGGGAGTCGAACCTAACTAGAATATCTTGTGTATCTAATGTAATGCTTTTTAATTGTTCAATGAAGTGGAAATAAGTACGAAACTGTCAGTTTTCCCTGTAAGGGGTTTTAATAAGGAAACTAGATATTTTGCTGGAGAATATGTTGGAGAACCAATGGTGCTGACAATAGGTCGAAGGCGTAATACGGGTTTGAATAAGGAAGCCAGATATTTTGCTAGAGAATATGTTGGAGAACTCATTTAGCTCCGCCCCCCTCAAACAATATATAAGCAGGTACAGAGTAAAATACGAGTCAGTTTCAGTCAAGCTATGAAGAAGCCAACAGGATGATTGGCGAAACGTGAGCATGTTCGACTCAGCAAAAACCGAAGCAGGAGGAATCCAGAAGTTTTGTAAAAAGTATCTTTTATTACTGGATTTTCAGTTAGACCAGCTTTGTACTGATATTTTAGCTACCTCTTGTCGAATTAAGTCTTTATTAAAATGTTTTATTTTTAATAATTCCATAAGTTGTTTTTTAATGTGTCAAAATACAGAAATCTTTAATTTCTTCTTTATTTGAAGAAGTATTTGGAATTTTTCTAATTTGGACTGAATGATACGAGGCATTATCCAACACAATAGCAGTATTTGGCGATAGTTTTGGCAGTTTATTTTCAAACCAGCCCTCAAAGATATCCGAGGTCCTTTTTTCATGGTAATCCACACTTGAATCTTTGACGTTTTTGAAAGACAAAACTAAGGCATCTTCCACCCAGCGATTTTTGGACCCAGCATGAAGAATTATTATGCGTTTTCCATGTGAATGCGGCACATCTAGTACACACTTGTTATTGTTATCACACCATCCTTTATTTACTCTGTCGTGAGTGTCGAACCATGTTTCGCCTAAATACGCTATTGGCCTATTTTACTCTCGAAATTTTTTAAATGAATTTAATTCCATTAGCAGTTGACGTTTATTAATTGTTTGGAACTGAAAATCCATTTTCTCCAAAAAAGTACGTAACGACTCTTTGGTAGAACTAATGTTGAAGTCTGTCGGTGCTTTTTTATGCAGTTCTTCTAGGGTTGAAACACTATTCATAATATATGCCTAATTTGTTGTTGTGTTGCTCTTTAAAAACTCGCGAAGTACCAGCATGTGCTCTCACTTTTCTATCGACTATCCCTTTTGCAACAATTTTTATTATAGTTGACTTTAGGTTCGACTACCATTTCCACTTCGTCTTCAAATTCTGCGTTGTTTTCCACGTCTTCTTCTATCAGAGGACCATCTGCTACATTCCACGGTCTCCACATTTTAAAGTGTAAAAAACAGGAACCTTCAAAAAATGTTTAGTTGTAGAATTCTAATAAATATTTATCTGTATTCTCATGACTTGCGTTTATCTACTGCGACTGTGGTTGTTTACAAATCGGAGAAATATATAGAAAACACAAAAATACAAGAAGAAGAAGAAGAAGGTTGTTACTCAACAGGCCCACAAGACAAAAATGATTAATTTCAAATTTACCTGTAAGATAAATAGAGTGTAGGTACTTACCTTTACCCGTTGAACTATACAGTGAAAACAGCATCGCAGGGTCAAAGCTCGAGAATCGGGTATATAAATACGTACTTACTGAAAATACCCCGAAATTCCATTTGCGTTTCAAATAAAAATTTCAAGTTTCTACAAATATTCGTTACTGTCCATCTCAGGCAATAATGCAGAATAAACATCTGTTCGATCTGTTTTCCCACGAAGGTCTGCGGTTAAGATACTGTAAAATTCTTAAAACGTCAACGCAATAAAGGCACAATATTTTTTGGTTGTACAATAAGCAGTTGCAAGAAGGACCTTGGCTAAGCTTCAAGTTTACCTAATCGTTTTAGGGTTACACTCCGATTGACATGTTTAGATTGGCCGAAGATTTTTTCGTCTCCATGAATATGAGCGCCATGTCGTTGGATTTCTGGCAAGGGTCGATTTTTGAAGAGCCACCCGAAAGAGTGGTTTTGTGTCAGCCATCGGCTTGGGATTTTTGCAATCGGAGAGATTTCAGGTAATTTGGTACCTGTTCACCCAGTTTTTATGCATAACATAAACACATGTTGTGTTGCAAATTCACTCAGCTTAGTTATGTCATTTATTGTGAGGTTCTATTGAAACGATCATAGCAAATAGATGCTTAGGAAAAGACATCTCCTGTAGTTGATTTCAAAATACCTACAATAAAAGAAATAAACACAAATCAAAGGAAATGTTTGCAGTTGCTACCGTTTTTACCAAATCTGAAACTAAATAATAAAGAATAAATTTGTGAAAATGAATGCCAATACATAAAAACTGTCTCAGATTTCTGCTATTTCAGTTTTATATGTTTATATGATTCTTTAGCATATAATTCAAAACATCAGTGATGGTTCTACGGCCGAATTTAAAATTCATTTGTTGACAAAATGGCGGTACCGCTAAAGACCCTAAACCCAAAATTATTTTCACACAAATTGGCCTTTTAAAAACGTTAATTTAACTATTTTATTACTGCTGGGTTGTCTCGGAAAGAAACTAAATAAAAAATATTTTGATTTGTTTCTTTTTCGATCATTTTAAATGACAATTATAAAAAAACGCCTGTGTAACTTTTTATAGAACGAGAAGCCGTGAATTTAAAACAGTTACAGATCAATGGATTTTGTGCTACTAGTGTATTTTAAGGTTCATTTTAACCACGGTCAAAAACACCTTCTAATAGTTTTTGTTGTTTACCGATAGGTTGTGTGCCATGTGAATGAATAGCTTGAGCTGCATGTTGGTCTGTTTAGGATTTCTGTCATCTGAGTCACCTAAGATTTGGGTTCTTTTTGTTTTTATACGAATGAAAAGTATCGAATTTTGAACAATCAAATAATAAGGAGCCAGAATTGTATTAAATACTGTAGCAGTGAGCACTTCTTAGTTTGTTTTTACGTTTGTTCTGAATATAAGAATTATTTAAAATCGCGACTAAAGCAAGGATTACTTTTTAATTAAATCGATTGACTATTTATAAATATTATTATTACGTTAATTCTGTAAGAACAAGAAACCCCAATTGATCTTGAATTATATTAAAATTTGCTGCCCCAAGACCTTAAAAATCACCTGCGTCTCGAATTTGAGAATTAAAAAAAAAGAATTGTATCAATTTTTAACATATTTTTAGAAAACAAGGCATACATAAATAACTCAAGAGTAAAAAAAGTTGTATTTTTATTTACTTATTCAAAATAAAAAATTCAACATCTCTTTGGCAATAACATTTGATAAATATCTACATAAATATGAGCGATCAGGTATCTAATGAATATAACAAAGTTTCGTCAATATCTTCATTAGAAACCATCCTATTACTTTAATCATTGATGTTAATGTAATTCAAATTCAAAACACTTCAAATTAACGTAAAACGGGGTCCATAAAACAGAAGCGGTGCCACGAAGAAATTTGAATAAAGACTGATAACCGACAATGGTGATATTTCAACCAAACCCAACCACCAAGTTTGTCGATCAATTGTTTCTATTAATTTCAAAAAATCAATTCCCAATAAACAGTCTAATTGAATTCGTTGATAAAATAGTTTAAACCTCTTTTGATTCGAGGTTGGAACGAACGTATTTGGGTAAAGAATTTAGCTTGGAGGATTTATTACCGCGCTTTCGAACGATCTCGCTTTTAACTGGACACACAAGCCGAGAGTGAAACCATCAATACGGACGTAATCTAAGTAAAAGGAAATAGGTATCTTTTATTATAAATAGCAGCACATGTTCCGCGGAATAATAATGCGCAATTACAACACGAAGGATAATTATTACCGGACATTGGCGTAACACAATTATCTCTAGGTAAATAGGAACCGAAAGACACAACGGCACGGGTAACTATCGATTACGTAAAATTTTGAGAACTAACGGCGCAGAAAGTAAAGAAACACCAGTAAAACTAAATAGGCAAACGTAGAAATCAAATGTCATATAGTTTTGTAATAAATCACCTCGTGCAGAAGATGGCTTTTTGATTCTTTTTTTAATCCATTGTTCTATAGACTTAGATGATTTGTTTTATTTGTAAATATGTTTTTCATTCATTCATTCATCAATTTCATATTTTTATACTTTGATTTTTTTATCAATGTTTAATAGTTGCTATGAAAATGAGATGCAAATAAAATATAAATGGCGATAAAAGCTATCTTAACAATTTTTAATTTTCGCACACTGCGTAAGTTATCAAGAAAGATGTTGTAGGCGTTTTTGTCTTGCCTCATGTTACATATCTTTGCAAAATTTTAGAGCTTATTGTTGCAATTGTTGTGAAAAAACTATTGATTAGGAATGTCAGAAAAACTTGTACGGCACTGAATGCATTAAATTACCATAATAGTCGAGTTTCAAAATTCAGGAAGTGAAGCATTTTACAGTGCCGTTAAGCTTTTCTCATTGGAAGAGAAAGTTTGAAACCATATTTATGTTTTTCAGGATCAAAATGTGTGCCCGTGTGAATATGAAAGATCTTATAACTGCGCACCACGAAATGGCCCACATCCACTACTTTATGGGATATAAGAATCAGCCTAAGGTTTTCAGAGACGGTGCCAATCCTGGTGAGTATTCTCGAGCACCATCACATTCAAGTGGGTAAAAAAGAGAATTCGGGGAAACATTGTAAAGTAAGAACAGTTGAAATAAAGCAATTAATTATTTTCGCCTAATTTTCTTATTATTCATATTCAATCAAAAGTGAGAGACTGTTGACGGGAAAAATGAAAATCACATTTACATTATAATGTAAGACAAAAACCAATTTATTTAATTTAAAAGTTTTATTAAAATTGCCAATTTACTGTTGGTCTTAGTTTGAAGATCGATAAATCATAATAGATGGAACGGAATGTAACAGGGTTATTACAGCAGGAAAGATGCGTGATGTTCGACCATTTTAAAATAAATTGCATAATCTGTTACGCATAACTTGTTTACTGTTCATCCTGGAGGTGTATCCATGATATAAGAAGCTTTGTAGTGTATCGACAGCAAAATGTGAAAGTATTATTTTTAAAAGCATAAAATATCAGATACCACAAGGGCAAGCGATTTCCATTTTAATGTTCGTTGTCTAATCGACTGTTGAAGTCTCTAAATTACTTAAGTGTTTTCTGTTCGTTGTGTTAATTTTCACCACAAACAACAATAAACAGATCAACTTTAGAGCTACGTTATTTTTTACAGCGTTCCACGAAGCTATAGGAGAAGCTATAAGTCTATCAGTGGGCACTCCAACCCATTTGCAAGCGTTGGGCCTCCTACAGACGTCCATCGAGGACTCTGCCGTGGACATTAACTTCCTTTACTCCATGGCTTTGGAGAAAGTCGTTTTCCTACCATTCGCCTACGTAATGGACAAATGGAGGTACGACGTATTTAGTGGAAAGATTGGAAAGGAAGAGTACAATTGCCACTGGCACTTACTCAGGTAATTTTGTGGGGGCTTTGATTATTTTTATTTTATTTGGACGTGTTTCTTGGATATAGAGAAGAGTACCAGGGAATCAAGCCGCCAGTACTCCGCTCCGAAAGAGATTTCGACCCAGGTTCAAAATATCACATCCCAGCTAATATTCCATATTTACGGTAAGTCGAAACTTAAACAAACAAAACCGCAGTAGAAAAAATATTTTAATGACTAACAAAAACATCACAATACAAAAATATAAATAATACTGATAAAATTAAGTGAGATGAGGATCTAATCTAATCACTTATGGTAGTCATGTCCTTCGCCGTAACCGCCGGCATATTCATGTCCACCCCCGTATCCGCCTCCGTATTCCTCACCTCCCCCAAAGTGGTGGTGCTCTTTGATCGGTACTGCTATAGGTACTTTTACTGGTACATGTACCGGTTTCTCTATTTCTACTGGAACTTTCTTTTCTATTTCGTAAGGCACTGGGTTGAAAATGGGAACCTTTACGGGATATGGTACCGGTTTTTCGACAGGTACCGGAATGTTTTTCTCAACCGGATATGGTGCAGGTACTGGTACTTTAACTGGATAGGGTTGTGGTTTTTCTACTGGGTAAGGTACCGGGCGGTCTACCGGAACTTTTACGGGGACAGGTACTGGTTTGAAAACGGGATAGGGTATTTTCTTTTCAACGTGTACAGGTACTGGCTTTGGAATGTGTACTGGGTACGGTACATCTACGTGCACCTTTACGGGGTAAGGAACAATTTTTTCTACTGGATACGGTTTTGGAACGTGTACAGGTACTTTTACTGGATAGGGTACTTCCTTTTCTACGGGATAGGGCGCCGGAACTAGTACTTTATAGGGTACGTGTACCACTTTCTCTACCGGATAGGGTTGCGGAACTAAAACTTTTACCGGGTACGGTTTGTCAACGTGGACTTTGACAGGAACATGTTCCAATTTTTCGACTGGGTAGGGTTTGTGGATGGGAACCGGCACCTTAACGGGTACTTTGACCGGATACGGGACATGTTTCTCAACTGGGTAGGGATGAGGAACCGGCACCTTCACGGGATATGGAACTTTCTTCTCTACGGGTACCGGTACTTCCTTGGTGACCGGGTATGGCTGCGGTACCTTCTTAATCACCGTTACGGTTTTCTCGTGATGCTCGCCGAGGTCGAAATGACCGCCTCCGTAATCGTCAGCACCACCCCCACCCCCATAATCGCCTCCGCCGCCGCTAAACCCGTCGCCGCCGCCGTATCCAAGCTCCAATCCTCTTTTGTCCTGTTTCTTCTCAACTGAGGAGGAATCTGCAGATTTGTCGTCGGCGGCTTTTGAATCGGATTTTTCTTCAGCGCTCGCCAGCAGCAGTAGCGTGCATAGCACCGAAGCACCCTAAAAAAACCATTCCAATCGGTGACGTAGTAGATATGTACCTCACATGGTTCGTGAAAACGTTGGGATAAATGATGTACGATTGAAGTGCATTTTCACAAATAAAAACTATTTGATGCAAAAGTTTTGTGGGCGTTATGAACTGGAGACATCGCATTTACATTCTTACTTGGCAAAAATATTGATGTATTTAAAATTGAAATTTCTTCACTCATGTTTATCATCTTTAAGATATTCTGTATAGACTGGAGTGTTTAATATACTAATGTCTGAAAAAGAAAGGTATTGCATACTATACTTTTTCTCTGAAGTTTTTGAATACATTTTTGCAAACCCAGAAATACAATGATTGAGTAACTTGCGGCTGCGCGAAGGGTCTCATTGTTGCTTACAGTTCGGTATTTTAAAATAATTTTATAAAAAAAAATAAAAGAAAACAAATGTTCAGCCTCATATTATGTTCTCATTAAAATATAGTTGTCTAATAAATGTACAAGAAAAAAAAAGTTCTGCATGACTATGCATATCAAGTTGAAAAATTTGAAAATTTTGAAACACAAAAAAAGAAATAAATGTTTTTTTTTTGACGAACAAACTATGTCAAAATTGCAATGGAAAGTAAAAATGTCTATCGAAATTGTTAATATTTTCCAAATAATTATGCAAAAATTCGGTAGCTTTTTAAAACATTACTTAGTTAAAAAAAACTATTTTTTCTGAATAATTGAATCAATCCTAAAACAATAGTATCAATTTTCTCGTTTATTTGTTAAGCGGACCACGAATCGATTTCATTTTCCGACTGCTCATCGCGTTCTGGTTTCCGCATCGCGAGTTTTTACAACACGCGGGCGGCAAAAAAAACTGAAAATCACCCGGAAAAGAAACTCGACACAAGCACTTTGTTCCCCATGCGCCGTCAGTTAGCCATTTTCACTTTCGTCAACACTCGCGGAAGCAAATATAGTGCGGGCGCGCTTACCATCTGCCACCGTCGCTTACTTACCAGGATCTTCATCGCGGTTACGTGTACAAACGAATGACGGCCCAAAGCCCGAATGAATGCGAATCAAGATGGACTCCCTATATTTATAGGGGGAGGTCGGTGCTTTCGCCTGTCAAACCTCCCACCTGGACTCGGTCCATGTAAACCCCCTGTATACGCACCTCTTTGAAAGCGTTTCCATGTCGAGTTCAACATTCGTATTACGGGGTGTTTGGAAAGTGATTCGCTAACCATCATTTTTTAAAAGGTTGCGGTTCATCAGGATAATTACTATTGCTTTTGATGTAACCGGAGAGTTAAGTTACTTACCCAGCAAAGAGCGATGCACGATTTAACTACGTGTTATTGGCTAACGATATGACTGTGATGGAAGATCTGTATCAAGGTATGTTGGTCTTGTTGTGCATAACAATGGCATCTAGTAGGCAGGTTTTTTTGAAATATTCCGTCATTCATGCTTTAGAGGTTTGTTTGTAGATATTTATCAGCTTACACACAATTTCAATAAAATTTTGGTACAAGGAAAAATATAACAAAAATAATAAATATAATAAAAATTATAAATAATAAAATTTAAAATAAAATGTAGCCGTGGCAAACATAGTAAACAAGGACAGAACACATTCCAAACAATATTTATAACACTTATTCCAGCAATTCAATAATACATTCAAAAATTCTATCAAATGCACAATGAATTTCAAAAATTTGTACGTGTATTTGTTCAGTCTAAAGCAACTTAACTTACTAGTTATGGCTAAGTTCGTATTAATATTTAAATTAAATATTGAAATTAGAATTACCAAATTAAGTTAATTTTATTCATGAGTCAATAAAAATCTTAATCTTTGTATATTCTCTATTTTGCCAATATATTGGAGGGCGTTATATATTCCATACATTCTAGATATTTAGTATCTTTGTCTGTGATTAACAAAGTAGAATGATACTTTCAAATTGAACTTAAAGCATTGAGAACTTCAATTCTTATCAAAATTATTCATAGTATCATCATGTTTATCAATTTTTATCGACTCCAAAATAATTTTTTTCTGTTAATCTATAAAAAAAATCTATAAAGAATTCATTTCGGACATTTCCGGTACTTTAGTCACAGACTTGAGAGCGATTTTAACGTTTGTCAATTCCGATGTTGACGTTCCACATTCTTCAATATATTTATTCGTGCTATTTTGCAAAAATATATCCAAAAAATTATAGTCGCAGAAAAATTATAATATGAAACATGTTGATACACACGCTTCGTTGCTCTCCTGTAGTACCAAATCAAGCTCGTGACTAAAATGTCGTTTACCTAATTTGTTGTATAAATATAGTATTAAAAAATCCTTTCTAAATTTAATATTTAATTAAAATTTAGAAGTGTATTATATATTCTCCGAATTTGGCATATGGCTATGTTGCAGTCATTTAACTCACAAAATCGTCACAAAACTACCCTTACTTATAGCCAGTTTAGATGAAATTCATGATGAAGCTCCGTATGATGTAATTGTCTTAAAGAGAAAAAAGTTATTTAAAAAAAAATCCAAGAAGCAAGACTCATTCGGACCCAGCATGTCTATAGGAGCTTTTTATGTTACTTTTGGCTCCACTCCCCATTAGCTTCCACAGTCTCTCATTCGATCCTCATTAGAGAGACTAAATCTAATCTCATCTCCGTGAAGTGAGTCAGCTTTTTAGTAAATACAACCGCCACTTCGTTGCTATATGTACATAATACAACATAAATATTAATTGTAAAGCTGTTTTTAAGTTAGTATTTTCTGATAGCTAATCTTCAAATAAACCATAAAGAGCGTGTTTAAATTTTTAGAATATTAAAAACGACTTCAAGTGGGTGCCAGTTTTGCTCAAAACAAGACACAACTATAAGACCTTATTACAGACATTTCATTTCTTGAATTTCTTCAATGAAGCAAACTTCGAACTGAGATTTTTATAACGGGACTTTCGCTTAATTCTTCATGAAATCAAAAATCGTCCGAATTTTGCCTTGTTCTTATTGGTTAATGTTGACGACATCTTTACATAATTTTTAAATGTAACATTTATTTATTAGGTTTTGCAAAACTGTTAGTAGTAAGTAGTAGTAAGTAGTAAACAATAAAGTAGTAGTAAAGTAGTAAACAATAAATAAAAAAAAAGTTTTAACATCTTGTATTTAAAATTCGCGATTCGAAATTGGGCAATTCACACTATGCTATAATTTTGCCTCGGAGATCGTCTCATCTAGTTTAAGATTTTTTTTTTAAATATACGTAGGTTTAGCGGTTGCATAACACGAAGTTTTTCAGTTCGTTTTCGCAGCCAGATTGGAACGAAAATACAAAGAATTCGTTAATGGTATTGAGCAAACGCCAATTAAATGCGGCGCACTTTCGATTTTTTTACGGTACTTCCTACATATATGAAACTTAATAATATAATTGTGCGTTTGATGAAATACGCGCTTTTTACACTGCTCGTCATAACCTTTCACCGTCTGATTTATAATATCTTAATCTAATTCTGCCCAACTTTTGGATCTTGTTATTGCATTTTAGATGATGCCTGGAAAAAATAAAAATGCCTTTTTTGATATGTAAAGTATTTACTAATATTTTATTTAATTATAGAAATGCTTAGTGAAGGCAAATAAAAAATAATTGCAACCGCCGGCGATTAACAAAGACAAGAAGGGATACTCTGTTTTCGAGACGACCTAGTCTTTTTTTATCTGTCGGATACGCATTACAGCTTTTAATAGTTGTCTTTAACTCCCAAGAAGTGGGGAATAATAGGGAGGGTTGCGAGTGCCGGCTAAAAATGACTTTTAAATTTTGTAGAAGAAATAAATAATTTTTTTCGTAGCTAGAAATACGTATTCAAGAAAATTACTACAGCAACGCAGTTTTTTATTCATAAGAAGCGTGTGTGAAAACCAAAAAAATCAGAACTAGATGCAGCTTGACGTATGGAATTTCCAAAATCCACCGCAAAACGTCTAGTAGTTCCAGGGTATCACTCCAAATTGAATTGAACAAGTTTAAAAAATGTCGATAATTTTGTGAAACAACGTCAATGCTTTACGCTTAGTACGAGCTTTTGCGGGTACGCAGTAACTAAGACACTTTTGTGAAATTTTCGGCAGAGGTCGATTAATGTAGAAACTTCGGGTCGATATTTCCTTTCAAAGTCTCGGATAAAACATTTTTATACGGAATGATTATGAAGTGAACTGAACGTTCAAGTCGATACATTTTGCATTTCGGAAAAAATTATTTTTAAAATTAATTCACAATTTATAAAAATGAATTTTTGTATTTAGTGGAATTACTTGGTTTTTCGGAATGCGCAATATGCAAATTGTTGACATACTCGATTGAAAGTATTCCGAATATTTAACGAAGTAGATAATTTTTTCCTGACCTAGTTTAGCGCAATTTGTTTCACACCTATAAGTTGTATTCAAAACAATCACAATTCAAATAAAACACTTGGTCTGGAAATAAAGCGCCTGACAAATAACAAAAATATATTTTATATCGAATTATAATAATAATGTAATTCTGCACCTACGAAACAAAACATAGAATACAAAATTACTGTAACTAGACAGTACAAACTTTACATAAATGGCTATTTACAATTATTAGTGCAATTTATCACCTGAAGAGCTATATAGGGCCGTGAATTTGCAAATATTTTGCACAAGTACGAGCGGGTTCGGCAAAGAGACTAAATAATATTCATCTGAACGCATCTCTTGCAAATACAATAATTTACCATTTGGTCCAATCTTTCCAATCTATCTGTCTTTCATTCTGATAGCAGTCTGGGATGGCGATTTTTGCTTCTTCGTGTTGAATTGCGATCGGTACCACTTCCTTGATCGGCAACGCTATCTTCTTTTCCACCGGGTATGGGACGTGCTTAATCACTTCGTATGGCACTGGCCGTTCTACCTTAACTTGCACCGGATATGGCACTTCTTTAATGACTGGTACTTTGATTTCTTTTACTACCGGGTAAGGTTGCGGTACTAGTACTTTAACGGGCACTTTGACCTCTTTATGAACATGGTATGGCACTGGCCTATCAACAAACACTTTTACAGGATAGGGCTTCTCTACAGTTACTGGTACTTTGACTTCTTTTTCCACTTTTACTGGGTATGGTTTGATAACCTGCACCGGTACCGGCCTTTCTACGGGAACTTTGACGGGCACACGGACGATTTTTTCAACTGCGTACGGCTTAGGTACCTGTACCGGTACTTTAACAGGAATTTTGACCTCCTTGACTACCGGATACGGTTGTGGTACGTGTACAGGATAAGGCACTTTGACTTCCTTGTAGACAGGATAGGGTTGAGGCTGCAAAACTTTGACGGGCACCGGGTGCTCTACTGGTACTTTCACGGGAACTTTAACAATTTTCTCAACTGGTACTGGCTGGTGTACCGGAACTGGAACTTTAACGGGAACTTTGACCGGAACTTTTATTTCTTTTACAACTGGGTAGGGCTGGGGAACATGAACCTCCACGGGATAAGGCACCTGTTTGATCACGGGTACCGGTATCTCTTTTACAACCGGTACTGGGTGACCTACCGTCTTAACAAGGGTGACTACCCTTTCCTTGATGGGTATTGGTTCCACAGCAACTGTAATGATTTCGCCCTAGTTACGGAAACGTTATTTACATGGAAAACCCTTACTATGAGCGGAATGGAGATTGCAATCTGGAATTCCGATATGGGACAAGCCTATGTGAGAGTGCAGCAAACCGCCGCCATAATCGTACCCGTGAAACCCTGGCAGACTTCTTTTTTTGTTTTTGGAGGTGCCATCTTGGTCCGCTTTGATTGAGTAGAGGAAGACGGTGCAAACGAGAACAGTCTAAAAGACACAATTTAGTGTACAAGTTTTTCATAATTTAAATTGAAATTTAATTTTCAGAAAAATTGATTTCACCAAATCTAAAATGACAACATGTTTTAAAGTACAACGATTTCAATGTTCCGCAGAGTTTGGAGTCAGTTATTTTGATTTGATGTCTGGTAACAATTAACATGCCTCGGACAGTTTCAAATTATTATAGCACGTTTTAATATCCGATTAATTTGACCTATATAAAGAGTATTTCACAGAAGACTGTTAATACATTGCAACGAAAATAATTGATAATTTTGTTTCTTGTTAAACACTGAGTTACGTTTAAAAGCCATTTTGGTACACTGCATGCATATTGTCCTCATATAGCACTCCTGCGGCACTAGAAACAAAAAATAAACGCAGAAATCCCATACGCACATTTCCAAACCGATCGACTTACTTTGAGAAACATTTAATTGAATTCGCTTTACGAACTAAACCGAGCAGAATATGGCATTTTCGAACTGTGGGGGTTATATATAGACAAATCCAGTTCCTACCACATTTAAGACTCCAAAAAACGCGTAATATTGTCTATAGGAAATATTTCAGCTGGTACGGGTATTACCACTTTGAGTGTAACATACTTTTACGCTAAAACTGGTCCGCAAATGTTCTTGATTTATAATCGATAACGTACTCGAGTGGTCTTTAAAAGGAATCCGGCACGATTATTGATTTTACAACTATTAGTGTTATAATAAATAATAAAAAACAGAAATCGTTTCGCACAAAACTTTATTAGTTGTGCATGTTAGTGTGATCTCCTTATACGTAATAAAACATCCTTTGACTCAATATTCCTGAAAATGACAAATCTAAAAGCCATAAAGGACACTACTCATTAAACCACTGTATCCCTTGCCAGCCTACGGATTTTAAATGTTTTTATATAAAAAAAGACCTACCTCGACCTTGACATAGTGCCTAAACACTTTATATTAGACTTTTAGAATGGTTCGTAATTCCTAAAATTTCAGTTACCGGTATGGGACGTACCATACAATCGAGCGTGTGAAATTTGAAACTAGAATGCAAGCCAATCGAAGTGTATCATTCTCATTTTTTGACAAAACCTGGCTTCAGGTACTTCTTACATCCCTCGTTCAACACTACACACTCGAGACTAAACATAACTGCAGTTAAGCAGGCAGAAAATCGTTCATCCATGTCTGTAATTAATTATTCCGAATGTTTTGTTTCCTCGTGAGTAGATTTCTTACGAAGTTATCCGCTTTTCTGCGGTCGGGAATATTCGTCACGCTCCATTGGACGTCGAAGCGCCGTTTTGGCTTAATTATAGAGTGGCACGGTATAATTTAGATATCTATAGCATGAAACCATAGGTAAAAATTACTTTCACTACCCAATTAACTATTTAAATGTTCTTTACACACTGTGACAGCCTGTGTGCAGAACTACATATCTAATAATAGCCAAGACCTTCCGTCTCTAGCCACAGGTTCACCATTTCGGAAAAACAGTGTAGAAGCTTCGAAAAATACAGACAAAGATGTGTCGACCATTAAAGAAATCTATTTAATTAAATTAAACAAATCTTACCCCCAGAAAATCCAATCCGTTCCCTAGCGAAACTCTAAAAAAGATTCAGGTTTTTAGTCCCAAAGGTAATTACTTAAACCAATTGCATACTAATCACTGGTTTTGAGAAAACGAGGGTGTTTCATAACTGCGCTAGTTTCTGCGTCAGATCGTTAGTAAAAATGTCTGGGTTTTAGAACGCGAATGGTTTATTCCGTCACCAGTGGCGTAACAATTCTAGTTAATATTTTAAGTCAAGCAACTATAAAGAACGGCCGTCAGCGTCACATGTTGCTGCGCGCGTTGGTGGAGAAGTACAATCAGAACTTATAATTACTGTATAGTTCATATAAGTCTACTAGTAAGAACCGAAAAATCAATAAAAATAATTTTTGAATTGCTGTTTAGAAACCGATTTTGTTGAATACGGGATTTCTTTATTATAAAGAGTCCTTTAAATTCCACTTCCACCTTGATAAGATCCCGTTAAAAGGTTAAAATTATCTTCGGTACTTCTGGGATTATAAGTTCAGTTCAGGACAATATTTCGCATTAGAAATTTGTGAGTTTCCTCCTTTGCTGAAGGTAAAAAAGTTTACAGCTTTTTATAAATATTACTTTTGGTGTGCAAAATACCTAAAATATTATAAAATGGTATTTCAATCAAAGCCTTAATTTTTATACTTATTACAAAACTTCTGAATTCGTCCTGCGTCCGTTTTTGCTGACGGCTGACGAACTTGCTGACGTTTCGCCAATCATCCCTGTTGGCTTCTTTCTTCTTTGAGGAGGGCGGGGAGGGACATAAACACCTTCTCGGATGACTGATTCCCATATTGGTGACATATAATGGAAGTTTCTTTTTTTTATAGAAAAGACGGTAAAAGTAGATTAATCACAACTAGATTAACCTACATTTAGCCATTATAATTGTTGGCAAACTTTTTAGTATTTTTTCATTAGTTTTGCATACATACATATAATTTTGCGCACATTGGAGTTTGTCCCCTCTTAGATACGTGTTCTGTGACTTTTCCGGTGTATTAACCTTTTTTGGCACTTTTATAACAATAAATTTGAATAATTTCTATTAAATAGTCTGCAATTAAATCAAAATTTGCTATGGTATAAAGTTGATTAATTAAATCGTAGTAATTTCTGTTCACTTAATTAAATTACTACCCAATTTTGTTTTTTTTTTATTTTCAAATCAGAAATTGGCATTTCTGCAGCCTATTTCGTAGGAGTGGTAAATAAATTAAGTTATTTCAGCCAACTGATGATGATATTTCAAAGCTAATATTTTGACTTCTTGTTTGACTTGTTACGCCTATGTTAATATTAGATTCGAACTAATAAATGACTGCCGATTTAAATTTTATAATCCAAACGACGGGCGCACATGTGCACTCTATATAAATTAAATTTGATAAAACGATATAATAAGAGACCGATAATTGCTTTTGTGTACGTGAGTGCCCATATAAATATACGAACCGTGCGTGCTGGTTTGAACGCTATGTAATATGAATATTGTAATCCTTAAAAAAATCTAAAAATATGTTATCCTGAAGCCGAATTTCGCAAATTAAATTTTTGAAGTCACTATGCTTTTTCTTCTTCCATAAGATAGGTTTGACACATTCTGATTGTGGTTTGCATTAGAAGTCCTTTAACCAACTTGACATAGGGATATTTTTCTACGCCTACTCTAAAATACCCAATTTTGCACAGATCAAGCGTGTGCTTCAAGTCATCAGCCTCGTTGCCCACATTCGCGAACCACTTCGGACATTTGTGGTACTTTAGAACACTGCTTTGGGAGGAGAATTTAATTAAAAACAATTAAAATTCTTCCTTTGTTCGCTTATCATAGATAACAGAAAAGCCATTCTTCACCGTTTACTCGAGAAAAATTGTTTAAGTGATCAGGAGACATCTGTGAACATCTACAGAAAGTAAAAGCCGTTTTAATTAACTTAGTATGTTTCGCAGACTTGGCGAATAAAACTTTCGCTTTCAAACAGCATGTGGCTCTGGTTTGTTGTAAATTTGACGTAGCGAGGCTATGCCTTTCTTGTGTTGAGTATCTTGTGTGTTATCTAGTGGAATATAGATGGCATTGTATTAAATATAATTTCTAGTATAGATTTCCAATTAGGTGGATATTTTTTATTGGCACTTACAAACATTTAGAAAGATTTTTTTCTTTTCTACCAATGAATTTTAAATATGTCTTTTTTTTTCCAGTTACCCTCTTTATATAGAAAATCCGAACTTTTGCTACTCGCTGTGCCACCAAAAAATGTCACCAAACGTTACTGGCTTTGCATTTGAGCTTCACTTTAACTCCATTACAATTCCATCTAACTTAAATTGTAATTTTGATCAATGAAAATTGTCTGGGTATTTAAATGAGAACTCCTTAACTTTTAATTTTAAAATTAACTGTTCTTGGACTTTTTAAAAAATAATTATGGGCAAGGGTGTTATGAATGATACATGGCAGAAAAAAATTTCAGTCACCACTATTTTGAAAACTTATCAGAACTCATCAAAATTGCATTATCGAGGGCCTGTTCTTTTTGCTTTCCAAAGGATTTTCTCTGTCTTGTTTTTATCTTTATTTAGTAAGATTTACTAAGTTAAAAAGTTATACAAATAGAATTCTTCTTGATATATTTTCGCTTAGATATGTGCTTAGTAGTAATTACTTTATCTAATGTCAATCAACAGATGACGCTAATCACATACATAAAAATATTGCAGATTTTCTTTTATATTAGTATAGTGGCGTTAATAATGAAATATAATTACAGACAATTTTTTCCGGTGGTGATTTCAAAAAATCATTATGCAAACTTCTGCCATTCTTTAAAGTTCGGCGAAAAAAAAAACAGTTGTGAAGTCAAACTCAGGTTTTCATTACGAAAATTTCTTTATTTTATTTCCGCGTAATACACCAACGTTTGACCAGTTATATCAATAAATAATAAACAAAGTATTAAAAAAATAACAGATTTATTTAGAACAAGAAAGTAACGCTAAGTGAGAAAATATAAATAGTTTACAAATTTTTACAAAAAAGCACACACAGTGTGGATCACTCGTTTATTTATGGTAGCCACCATCGTAACCTCCGTCGTAACCGCCATCATAGCTGCCACCGTAACCGCCTTCGTAACCGCCTTCATATCCGCCCTCGAAATGTCCGTGCACTGGTACTGCAACTGGTACCTTAACGGGTACTGCTACTGGTTTTTCTACTGGGTACGGTACGGGTTTTGCAACAGGGTAAGGTACTGGCCTATCGACGGCGATTTTGACTGGGTACGGTACTGGTTTTTCCACTGGATATGGGACTGGTTTTTCAACCGGATATGGGGCTGGTACTGGAACTTTAACGGCTACTGGGTATGGTTTTTCTACCGGATAGGGAACTGGTTTCTCGACGGCAACTTTAACTGGGTATGGTACTGGTTTCTCTACTGGTACCGCGATTTTCTTGATAACATGGACGGGGTAAGGTTGAGGAACATGTACCGGGTATGGCCTGTCTACGGGAACTTTAACTGGAACTGGTACTTCTTTGTAAACTGGGTAAGGTTGTGGAACGTGAACCGGTACTTTGACTGGATACGGCACGTGCTTCTCTACTGGGTAAGGCTGAGGTACAGGCACTTTGACAGGATAAGGTACATGCTTGGTGACTGGGTACGGTTGCGGTACCAAAACTTTAACTGGATAAGGCCTGTCTACTGGCACTTTGACAGGTACGTGGACGACTTTTTCAACAGGGTAGGGCTGGGGTACTGGGACGGCAATCTTGACTGGCACTTTAACGGGGTACGGAATATGTTTCTCTACTGGATACGGTTGAGGTACTGCGACCTTAACGGGGTAAGGTACGTGCTTGGTTACTGGATAGGGCACGGGTTTTTCTACGGGGTATGGAACTGGAACACCTTTAACCAAGGTGATGGTCTTTTCAATGCCAACTGAGTGTCCGAGATCGAACGATCCGTAGCTGCCATAGCCGTGACCTCCTAATCCTCCGAGCGAGATTCCGCCATCCAAACCGTAACCTCCGGCACCTACTGAGTAGCCGTGATCGATGTCACTGCCATAGCCGTAGCCTAAACTGAGCAATCCACGCTTGGTCTGCTTCTTGTCATTTTTCGCTGCCGATTTCTTCTCCTCCGCCTCTGCGCGGACTAACGCCACTGCTAAGAGGACTAAGAATGACAGGAATAACTGAAAAAAAAAGAAAAATAAGAAATTATCCGAATTGTTGAGGCTACAAAGTTTCGATTAATGTGTCCGCGGAATTTATGGCGAAACGCGTTGTTCTATTGTCCACAACTTTAAACTACTTTGCGCTTCGTTTGTCGCCATTAATTAATTAGACATGAAAGAACTGGGTCAGAGCCCATTTATGGCAGATTATGTTCAACTGGTTAAACGCAATTAAATCAATTAGCCTACGAAACGACTTGGACTTGGACTTCAAATTAATTGTGGTTGTTTTGCCAAGCCATTGAAACCAATTCGCCAGATGCACTTGAAGATAATATTGAAGCAAAAAAAAATCACGAATTATTCCAAAATACGGCACTGATCACTCAAACAACTTGGTCACTTGGTGTCTTCAGCTCGTCACTGAGACTCACCAGATTCTTCATGTTGGATTTCATCCAAGGGGTAGGTGCGTAGTTCCAAGCCGAACTGGATGCAGATCCGAGTCCCCCGTTCGCTTTTATACCGACCGAGGGCTTTCGAGGGGCAACCACCACCACCCCGCTGTTGCAAAACTCGGCGCGATCTTCGCGCACGAAGCGTTCCCTTGCATTTCCACGTGACGGCCATCGAGAAAGTCATTTTCGAGTGGCCCAAAACGCGTGGTACTCCGCGTCCTTTACGTAACGCGTTACGGCGGTACCCGGAGCGCGTCAGATGGCACCCGATGCCTCGCCGGTATTGCGTATCGCAAGAACCGAGCTTAATCCCAAGACGTGTCCTCGCAGTAAGTCGTTTCAGTTTTTTTAATCCCGAATTTTTGGCAAAATTATTTGTATAATTTCCAGTAGCAATTGCAGGTACCTTGAAAGATAGATATATTTTATTCGCTATATAAATTGTCTTGAGTCTGTTGAAAACTTACCAACCAATATTATTCAATTATTCAATTATCAACATCAATAATCAATAAACGGTTCTGTGCTTTGCATCTAACAAAAAAATATAAACTTCTATTAGGCGTCCGTGAAGAAGGAAATTTTTATTGACTTTAATAATTATTTTAAGAATCTGTTGAAAATTAACACCAACTAATATCATTTAATTGTTTGGTCATTTTAGGAAAAAGTGATAACGATTGAAATAATGTAATAGTTTTTTTTTCTTATCTATCATCTACCCCTATTTTTTGTTTTCAATAAACTATGCTTCTTTTGCATCTAAAAGAAAAATAAAAATGTATTATATTTTTAAAAAATTCTAATACTATATTTACAATCGTGGTTGATTATAGACTTCAACTACACCCAAAATTTCATTAAAAATATTCATTTACATAAAGTTATAACGGCATAAATTTTGAAATCGCGCCATTTAAATATATATTTCCATCCAGATTGTGGTCCAATTGAAAAATCCAAAAGCAAAACTTCTTTATAGAAAGAAAATTACAACATAATTTTGTATTTTACACTCTGAATCTCCTATGACGAACTTCAATTGAAAAAAAAAAGATATTAGTAAGGTAAACATTTTTCCTTCGCAAAATTTGCTAATATTTTCAAGTCCATATTTTTAAGTTCAGTTTCCGTAATTTTAGTAATATCATGAAAAATTTCGATAATCATCAAATTCTTTTCGTTCTAGAATTTCACAATATTTTCACTTTGCCCTACTACCTCTGTGCAGTTTTAAAGTGCAAAATTGTTGTGATTTAAAGTTTAGCTTCCATTTTTCAAAGTTAATTTTTCCATGTTTTGTATCAAATTATTTTTTCAGACTTTTTTGTTTGTTTCCTTTAGACTAGAAGAACCAGAAGGATTTATTAGACCACGGATGTTTCTTTCATTTGTAAACTTTGCTTTCATTGATCTTTTTTGAGTTTTTTTTGTGGTATTTTGTAAGCTTATGAAATTCAAAAAATCAGTTGTTGAAATTTTGAAGAATAAACGTTGCCTAGTAGAATTTTCTGTAATAAAAAAGCAACGCCCTTAATTAATTTTTACGGTTTATTCTTACGTCTAGTTTCATAATTATAGTAACAAATCTATGACAAAATTCTTTGGCGACAAAGACATAAAACCGAACTCTCTCTTTTGACCCTGAGACGATTGTTTCTGCCTCGAAAACCAATTTATTTTGTTATAACGGATTTGAGCATTAATAGTTGCAAAATTTAGCAACATCCGGTCGGTAATTATCGCATCTCGAGTACATACATTTGCAGTTACCAAAAGGCCAGCCCAGCTTCTGACATTTTCTAATGACAACCTTGTTCCAGACAAAAAATCAATGGCGTAGCAGTTTCGATTAATTTTTGTCGAAGCAAAAAGTATAATTTTATAAAGGTTGTACCCAGATATTGCGAGATTAATAAGAAGTGTTTCGAAATGGGCCCGACCCGCTGATTTTTTTCTTTTGCTGGAAAGGTAAGGGGAAAACTAATGACGTTCTCGCCAAAGGTGCGGGATTAATTGAAATGTTCAGTTGTCGTCGCCAAACGAATTGGTAATAACACGGATCTGTAAAAGGCAGCGGAAATTATCTGAGATACTATTTTATGGCGTTTTTATTATGGTGCATTTTTGGTACTCCTGAACACAGAAACGTTAAAAAATGTGCTTCACGTTTTATTACCCAAACTATTACGTAAAATCCCGCCGTCGTTTAAGAAAAAAAGTATATCGTGATTTTATCCAATTTTTACGCTGCGAATATTGTTTTAAAGCGCTTAAACATTTTTTTCTTTTTTAATAAGATTAAGATTGGGGCTACCTATTCTCTGGAGGAAAGATTTTTTAAACAGTCGTCCTGATCATAATAAAAAGTGTCCTTTTTTCAGAACGGTTATTTCTTATATGTCCAACTTAGACTTCTAAGGTAAACCATTACCGCCATTACTTTCTGATTATTTTTCTATCTTTAGCGGTATTGGACAAACGAACTATTGTTCCAATTTTTTATTCCAAACGCCGCAATTAATTATTTATTACTACCAAGTTTGAATTTATAGGATGCTAAATTTTAAAGTTTACCATTGCCTTATTATTATTTATGAGTTCTGAAGCTCTGGACCTCTTTTGTATCAACTGTTTTGGAAGCTAGTTGATAGTATATTAGTCAGCAAGTTTGATAAACGACATTTTAGTCGTGAGTTTGTTGTGTCATGTGGAGCATATATATTTGTAAAACAACTCGGATATATTCAGTGGGTGACATGTGACGTGACCGTTTTGCAAGTGGTTAAAATCTACTGAAAGCATCCAACGGTTCTCAAACACTGACTAAAGTGTTGATCCTTGACCCTTGAATAATTGGATACTTGAAATTAGGGATAGCAAAAGATTCTTTAAAAGATATACTAATTTTTTAGACATAAATGTTAGGATTCCGAAATAAAAGCAAGTTGCTTAAAAAATAACTACAATTTATAATTTAATAAGGCACCAACTTGCCGTGGATTAAACCTGAAAAAAAAAAGATAGCACATGTTTTAACAAAGGGTTTCCAAATATTTTAATATCAGGAAATTCGTAGATACCCTGGAGGCCCTCTTTATTTTACTGATTTTTTTCAATCTCATGGTTGGTTTTTAGTTTTGTTTTTAAATTATGTCACAGGTAAAACTTGCTTTTCTAAACACGTAAATCGGTAAAGTCGAACAACTCCTCTGAGAGTTCTCATTCAGCCCGTCTCCCATCAAACTATTTGAAAGAAACAGGTACTTCTACAATGGTTGATCGAAGGATTTTTTTAGGATTGTGTGCATATATGATTAACTTAGTATTAAATGAATCACATTTTTGCAGAAATTTTTTATTCTGGTATTTCTATGAATTGAAAATCTTTTTAATTGTCTTACAGAATAGTTGCTAATACGTAGGATGTTTCTGTATAACGGAGAAAAAACTGCACGCAGAACTAATATCTTGGTCAATTTATTATTGCAAAACATAAGGAAAATAATTAAAATATTAAAAACATCCCAAAATATAGGGAAAAAAGCTCGAAATGATCAGAAAACGATAATATAGTAGAAAGTGCAATAATATCAAGCATTTTATTTAAAATATATGATGCTACTTAATTTTTGATCGATGGAATGTGCTCGCTGGCCAACGTTGGCCAAGGTTGTGATAGAATATACCAAAAATCATTGGAAATCACTTGATCGTCCTTTAACGCGAACTGCGGGAGCTTCAAAACTTGAGATATGTTTCTCTTGTAGATCAAGGAAGACATTCGATTCCATCACCTGCCTGGTTAATGGTACAGCTTTTACTTAATGCTTCGTTGTTAATTGTCTGTCATTAATTCGCCACAAAGTAGAAATGGAGGAAAGCGATCAAGGAAACGAAGACATGTAGATACATAACGTTTTCAAAACTCGTTCGGGTTGCGAAATTTTCATATCTTAACAGCGGTTAACAATGAGGCAATTAAATAATCTCTTTCTCTCGGGATATACCTGGAACCAGTTTCGAGTGCGCCTTTTACGCTGAAAAGTATCTTTTGGTGGGTTCTGCGTGTTTAACAATTTCACTTTCGTGTGATATAGATTGTCGGATATAATGTGACCGTTACAGGATGCTTACTTGTCCCGTTGAACCAATCAAGGCTGATCGTGTGATCGTGACTTATTCGAGACGATTAAATAAAAAGTATTTGCAATCGAATTTTATGGCCAGTGGAATAAAATACGTTTAGACAGTTGCCGCGATCGGTAGACTCTTACTTTCATTAAATGGTGGCGTGTCATCATAGGAAATCCGAACTGAAGAAGCACTGAACTTGACGCAAAAGACAATTCTGCGGTTGTAAAGTCAATGACGTTGAGAATCCGCCTATTGACAATTAGCGGCGTGACGGTTCAAATACAATAAACTATTTATTTGGTAAAACCCAAGGTTTATCTTTTACCATTGTCTTCTAATATTAAATGAATTGCAAAGTTTCCTTTTGTTTAATTTGGCGATTGGAGACAACTTTGGAATTCCATCTATCATGTTCATTAAATATTATTGCTTATATAACAATTACACGAAATACCCAATTAATCCAACTACCGGCTTTTTTAAATTGAAGCCCGGGAATTGACCCGCGTATTTCTAAAATGCGAGTCGATTTGTTTCCTTGGGTGGGACGGTGACTGACGGCAACGCACGATGCAAAATTTTCTTTTTCCTTACTCTTATGATTTAAAGTTTTCTCCTAGCATAGATAATAATTTTTTACGTAAACCTATATGTGAAAAATCGTTTGGATTTTTGTATATTTAGTTTCGTAATACTGCTGTGCTTTATGGAATTATTTCACATTGAGTATTAACTACCTCAATTATATGGACGAATTTAAATGATTCCATTGTATATAATATTGTTTTTGCTGTTTGGCAGGTAATAGCAATTGCTTTTTTATTCTATAGCCAAAAGCCATATTTTAAGGACCTAGAAAAAAAATTACTTAGTTCTAATGATGAATGTAAAAATATAGAATTTCTCTTCATATACTGTAAGACGATTCTCTTGAAGCAAATCTGTAACTATAATTTTGTTTTGTGATCATTTTTGATGGACTGAGTCGCAAATTACATATTAGCTAGGTTCAATTGGTCATAAGTTATTTGCTATTTTTTGTATCCTATTACAATTACAATACTGAAGCCGTGAACTCAAAATCAAATGCGAGTGCGAACGTGACAGTCACCCACGATCAAGAAACATCGATCATCGTCGCCGTTACAAAATCTTTTGCCAACAATTATCTCGAAACAAAGGAAATATAATTCGTGGATATTAGGTTTCAAATCAAGCATTTTCGTAATAGGTTTAATTAAAAATGACCCACTTTTGGAACGCGATGTAGATGTGAATTTTTTTGTAAGCCATTCACAGTGGAAGTTCTAACAATTGTTAAACTTTGCAAGTCGCGGAATGTGTTGTTCCATGACAAAGTGCCTATTTGTAGGAGTTGGTTGTCTGTACATTACCAGAATAAAAATTAGCCAAATCTAAGAATGTTGAAAAGTCGTAAATGAAAATAATGATTATATATATATGACAATGTGGCCACCCCAATTAATGTGAATAAGAAATGCGTTTTAAATCTACCTAGTGGCAAGTAAAATTTCGTTTAAGCAGCCCAACAATATTAGAAAATTCTTATGTTTTCGAGAAAATAATATCCCTCATTATGGGGTTGTAAGTCGCGTATCTTTTTAACCTGTTTATCATGATTATCCCACAAATATTTCGTCCATAAGAACTCATCATTTTTTATATTGTACAATTTTTTATGAGAATTTTCTTCATCCTATCGTTGGTGCTTGCTAATTGATTCTAACTCAAAGTTTTAAAAAAAATACGAAAGCATATAAGGCCTGAGTTGAGTTGAGTTCTTCATCTTCGGGGTTGAGTCTACTAATTTTAATGTACATCTCTTTTTTACTTACTCAATATTAAATGGAAAAGGTACATTTTACGAATATCACCACCTTCGCACTTTCGTTATTATATTTTTTTATGCAGACATAAAAAAATGAACAAAAAACCAATACTAGTGTTAAAATTGGTATCGTTTGATGTTTACGGTGGAGCGATCTAATAAAAATATTATTTTGTTCTGTTCTGGTAATTGTTATGACAATCATTATATCGTGTCTTCAAGCTGCTATTGGCGAAGTGATTTTAGATGTATAACATTTTAATAGATAGAAATATAGCACCAAGTTGCTGCACTCTAAGTATTCGAGATTTTTTTAGCTCCAATTTTAAAGCAACCGATTTAGGGATACCATGACAACGTACAATACGATAAAGTTGGTTAACTTTTTTTAATTAGTATTATTCTCAAAACAATTATCTAGTTTTCAGAGATGATTACGTATTTACTTCACAGTTCAAAAAAAATCTGTTCTCTATTATTTTTGTAATATTTAATCGAATTTCATTATTTCCATCCTAAGATATTCAAGATATTCAACGAACCCTTCGTTAAAGCAGGAAGTAATGCGTATTACTTTTGTGTTCTTAACAAAAACTTCAACATCTTTCATTTTCAAGATATTTAAACTATACGTGCAGGCCAGTAATTCGAAGTTAAACCAAGTTTGTGTCAATAACAATTAACATGTTTTATCCCTCAAAATGATAAAATTAGTAGAAACACCTTTCACTTGCATATCAGAAAACTATTACAACGCATAACCTTAATTATTGACAAACATTCTTTAGTCCGGTAAATTGTTTGTAACGGTTTCAATTTATTAAAAATGTCAATTAATCTTTAATCAGATCGACCATTATATCCTACCTTCTAAGATGTCGGTTATGGACATCTTCGTTCAGCAATGTGCATCTAAAATCATTTTTATGTCATTATTATTCCTGAGATTTATCAGTGACTTAAGTAGATTACCGCTAGTTTTCAGTTGTGTGAGTACAATTGTGGTGTCAGGACAACATGTAGAAAATGAAGTGTAATAACTCTTAAGCTTTAGGCTGTTATCTGTAATTGCGATATGTAGGTGCTTGAGCAACCTGGGTGTGCTGTTCTATATAATTCTATATTCAGCTAAAGAATATAATCTTTGCATGACTTGCTTCTTTTTCTGAGTTAAAGATTCCAGTTTTTAAAGGGATGTTTATTTAATGGTATCCATGAGAAAACGACTGGAAGCATGCTTTACTTGGCAAACATTTTAAATACAAACAATCCGGTTTTTTTCAGATACTTCGTCAGTACGCTTCTTCAGTTCCAGATCTACAAGGCACTGTGCCAGGCGGCAGGTCAGTATGTACCTGGCGATCTCAAGAGACCGTTGCATAAGTGCGACATATACAGGAGCAAAGAAGCGGGAAGGATACTGACGTAAGTAAAGAGTTGACAGCAAAACAATTCGATTTAACTGAAATAGTCCCACTACTGCAGCTAATCTAAATTTTTTAGAGCAAATTTTATTTAAAGGGACACTGGTAGTAATGGGATAAGTGTCATACACGTTATTACTAATTTTGGATGCTTTGAACTTTTTTGACCATTTTGACCATTTTTGATGGTGACAATCACAACGGTGTACGTGGTAATTGTTTCGTGCAGGTCTAAATTAATAAACAATTTTTTAAAGTGTTTTCCAAAGTTTTCTTTCACACAATAACGCGTTTTACCACAAACCGAAACTCAATTTTACGTACTTGACGCGCGCTTCGCCAACCAAGTTGGCATCTTCAGGAGAAGATTAAAACAGTACGCAAAATTGAGCTTCGGTTTGTGGTGTAACGCGTTATTGTGTGTTAGTGCAGTGCCGAAGGTTCCAGTCAACAGTTTGACAAAGTTTTCTTTGTCAGTAATTTATACAGGGTGTTTCCATAAACATGCGCCAACGCACGGCAGTATTGTACTTGAACATTTTAAAACGCACTAGTTCTAAAAAATGAATACTAAAGAAAATGATGAAAATATACATCATCTATGAGCGCTGACGTCTTTCGAAAGACCCGTACATCCGAGAAAATGTTTTTTTTGGAAAGTAAGTTTTATAAATTAATAATAAACTGTGGAATGTGTGTCATTCAGAAACAAAAACTGAATTCGAGAATAAATCAAAAATTGTTATTCTTTACCTATTTAAATAAGTTAAGTAAGTATGTATTTCAGATATTTAAAAAAAAATGAAATAATACATATCGCTCTTTTCTGATGATTAATTTTCTTTAATGTTAAATATTTTGACTTTCTATGTATACCAATTTTTTGCAGAGGTTTTTGAAGAATTTCAGTAAGAACATATCGGTATAATAAAAGTAATCAAACAACAAGAACGTTCCATTTTCCGCTTTATATCAATAAGCAAGAGAAAAGTCAGGAACTGTCTTCTACCGCGTAATTTGCCTGCCTTGTCTATCTCGCCGTTTTCAGTTTAGATCGAGTTCACCGCTTGGCCGTCGTGGCAGGAAAATCGAGATTTTATTTTGTTTGCGGCAACAAAGGAAGAACTATACGGCGGCGAAGTCTTGCAAGGTGGCAAGGTCGCGGTAAATTAGATCGTATCCGTTCCAAACGCGTCGGATCCGTCTAATAATATAAATAAATAAGTTGCGCAAGATTGCAATCGAATTTAAAAGCTTTGAAGTCACGGTCACGTGGGCTTCGGTGAGAAAAAAAACGAACTACATAGATACATAAGGAACGTATTGAGTAACGACGAAAATTCTGCTTACTTTCAAAGTCAAATTTAATAAAAGGGATCAATTATTAAAGTGGGTCAGAATGCTCGAGCGGAATGTTTTTTCGAACGACCGAGTGACTAAAAAAGCAACAAAATTTCGTCCCGCTTTACAGTTTACATTAGAAAGGTATTGGTATGGATTATTTTGTTTCAACTCTGGTAGTTTTCAATTCCCCAAGTGTTTGGACCGTAAATAAATACCGGGCACGACTTGTGTCTTTTATCTAAACGATTATCGCTCCTGCTCGCGGCATTTGTGGATAATGCAAATCGTGTCTTTCCTGTTGAATTCAAATTCAGATCATTTTGCGAAACAGAGACCTTATATTTATGGGCTAGTACCGGAAACACTTACGAAAGCGCCTATAATACGGGCTTCGCATGATCGTGTCGTAATGGCTATTTAAACATTTACTCAATGAACTAAAGATAAGCAATGCGAGCTTTGAAACAAAACTTATTACCCGAGGCAGTTCGGAACAACTCCACAAATTATAGAAAACTTTAAAACCTTTAAAAGCTAGTTATTTGCTACGACTTATCGTACGTTTTGTCCTATAGGACAAGTCCTATCTGGTAAAACGGAGCATGTAAATAACAGAACGTACATCTTATCTCATTGAAGTGAAATGCAAAAACAAGTCGGAGAATTGATGTGCAGAACAAATTTTAGCAAGACTAATCAGACAACACGGTGCTTGTACGTGCGAGCACCGTCCGTTTGCAAATACTTGCGCCAGTCGTCTGGTTTATTTCTTTTAGCGACTTCGTATGTGCATATTGATCATATTGTTTTTTCATAGGATCTTTTACACTGCTCTGGATTCATGATGGATACCTTCAGTCACCACCATTTAGGACAAACTGACTCAAAAACAGTATACATTTCTCAAAACAGATGTTTTGTATTTCGTTTTCTTTGATCAATAAAACGTACGATAAGTCGTGGTATATAAAACCTTAATACTTTAAAACGTTAGCTTTATTAAACACTGCGAGTCACTTCAAAAGTTGCCGGTACTTTAGGCACATGGTGGCAGCGATTGGACACTCATGTCACACGTCACTCATTCAATGTATGATGATGTTTTGCGAAAGTGTTCCCAAAAACCAATGGTCGCACAAAAAATCATGATATGTAACAGGTATTAGAGATTCTTCGGACAAATTTTAAAGGATCCTGATTTTCGAAAAATTATTTGCGGATTTTTGACTAGCTGCTATAATGTGACCGACGGTCATTCCAAACAGAAGAATACATTTTTTTTCTGCGAGAATGCATTTTACTTTGCTATTTGAGAATCTCAACTTTCTGTACGATTTCGTTTAGATTAGCTTTACATTGTATGAAAAAAATAAAATCACCTATTACTGCAAGAAGTTTTTTACGTGTCTAAATAACTGCAATATGAAGCAGAAACATATTTTTATTTATTTGTTTGAGTCATTAATTTCTTATTAATTATTATCTTAAAATCGACAACATATTATCGTAGTATTGGTTGGTTTACATTTCATTTATTCTAGCAAAGTCTATATATGGAATAAATTGACTTTGATTCTGGTAGGAAAAGTGAAATGAGAAGCACTTTTGTGCTTCTCATTTCATCTTCAAAAACTATTTTAGTTAAACGAAATTTTACAAAGTTAATTCATAAATCCAGTTGCGGGTACAAAGTTAGGTGATTGTTGATCGATCTTTACTGTCTAATAAATTACTAAATTACTGTTCTAAGGTGTAGAACAGATTGTTCTTCAATGACGGTGCCAACAACTTTATTCCGGGCCCATTACGCACGATTTACGGTAAAAGTCTAACGCATAAAACCAACACTCGTAGGAACATAAACCACACATGCGGGAAATCGATTTTTACTGCCTATCAGATGTCACGATCCACACACATTCCCATATCGATACACGCAAAGAGTTATGCAACATTTTGCTTTGATTTTGCGATGAAAATATTTCTTCTTCTTTATTTATTTTTCTGCATTACAACATTCATTGACCTGGTCAATTAATTAAGGATTAAATGAACATACCCAAAAGTGAAGCTGTCAATTTTTTTATAAAAATGTTTCGACATCATGGTCATATTAGGTCTAGAAAAGAAATATTTAAACAGAATAAAATAACGTAAATAACTTAAATAAGCGTCAAGTTAAATGCACACAGTTACTCAATTACTTCGTCACTAATTTACTCCCTTGGTTTCGGTGATTTCAAAGGTTTTTACTAGTTCTCATGTAGAATTTTAACAGAAAAATTATGAACCGTTTGACAAAAGATGAGAAGCGAAAGCTGATTTGCTGACTGTTAAGTCCTTTTTACTACACTTTGATGTTAGTGAACCCTGATAGAGATATTTTTCTACAATTTATAAATGTAAGACTGATTCAACTGGACTCAATTGCATTGAAAATGAAAAGATTTATATATTCTCATAAATCGCAGATTACTTAGTGGTGTTTATGTAGTACACATACAAAAATAAAAAATTTTCAAAAGTCGCAACAACGCTTCATCGATCACGTAATAATACAGCAAGTAAGTATGAAACGTCAAACACAATAATAACTTTTCACTGATTTACTGGATAAAATTAAATTATAAAGTATTGTGTATTACAATATTAGTGTGCATCAATATGATACTACAAACGCTGGAAGACAAATTTAGATTTAAAATAAATAAGAACTGAAAGTTCAGATTTTTACGAAATTATATATTTTGACATGACAATTGTTTCGACAACACCGTGTCTTTATCAAATGTGTAAACGGTGTTGTCGAAACAATTGTCATGTAAAAATATATAATTTCGTGAAAATCTGAACTTTCAGTTCTTAGTTATTTTGATAAATGGTTCAGTTCAAATTTAGATTTTTTCTAAAAAAAAACGAAAGTGACAGAACGTGTTTCAACTTGTTGATATATTAATAATATAGCGAAGATTATTTTAATTTTAGTATTGTTATTCGTATTACCTATTAATTATAATTTTATTTTTAAGACAATACTTAAATTATCAATTGTCTATTTTATCAATATTAATAAAAATGTCGAACTAACGATCTTACGACTTTACCGTAAGATGAGGTAAGTCAAAAAGTAGATAATTACGAAGATACATGACGCCAACATTTGGTTATACTCTTTCTTTTATGGAATTTTCTCGCATCCGAGATATTACTACAGGGACGCACCTAATCGAATGCTCTGGCGATACATCTGTTATTAGAAAAGTTACTGATGAAAAAATAAAACCAAATTAAACTTTTGACCAAACGCTGTCGACAATGTATTGATTTTCTGTGGTTATTTATGCAGATGCGGGGCTTTTTATTGTCGAGTGTTTTTGTTCTATATTTTATAACTATTTTTAATGCGGTTAAAAGGAGAAAAAGGAGTATTACTGAATTATTGAAAATTTATTTCAAAACTTTCCGAAATCATTCGGAATATTAAGAAAACCAAACGCTTGCTAACCGTTAACAGTTACTTTTTTCACGTCATTAGTAAATTTAAGTTTGGTTTAGTTAAATTAAACTTAAATTAGACGAAAATTTTTAACTTATAACTGCCGTTAAGTTAAGTAGATTAAAAGAAGAAGAACGATGATGTTATTATTACTATAACTAAACCAGTTCGCACTTACGTAACCACCAAAAGTAATAGTAGATTTTGTTATTTTCTACGAATTTTTCTTAAAACAAACGATCGAATTTACCTTATTTTGCGAATAAAAAGTAGAACAATGGCGTTTGTTTGGACTTTTGTTAATACCAGCCGAACGTGTTGGCATTTGTCGAGGGCGCACGAGGTGGTTATTTACCATGTTCGTAACAATGGAAGTGGCAATAATTGATTAACATCGAAATAAATGTAATTAAATCGTGAAAGCGAAATTCTTCGTGATCATAACTTGCGTTTTGCAACAACAAAAGCCGACTTTGCGTGTGTGTTCTTGTTCTTTAATAACAGTTTGAAAGGATTCACTATCGGCTTTTAATTTCAAGAGTGTATTTCGCTAAAGCTTTTCCTTTTCCATGTTTCCCCATGGTGGGGTACAATGCACTTTACTGATCTACTTATATTCATTAAGAGATAGGCAAAACAGCAATTTCGCAAGTATATTTAAATTGCCAAAATTTTAAAGTTAAGTTAAGAGTAACCTATTTAGAATTTTTTTTGTACAAACCATAGCAGTACCAAAGATTAGTAAAGATTATTTTTACTCTTTGGCGGCACGTTTTAGGTAACATTTCTTACGTAAGTTACATTAAAATTTAAATGGAACCCGAAACCAATAACTTTATTACACTTACATTTTTTGATTTGGATAAATTATGTACAATTTAAACACAATATTATAATTTTAATTGAGTGCAAATGCATATTAAGATTTTTATGTAAAATTATTGAATACGATATTCTAATTTCAATTTCAGTCCCGTTTCACTATTATTGTTGTCTTCGCTTATGCCTAAGGTAATTATCAAAGGTTTAAAAGTCAAGATTCACATTTCTAAAATTATAACAGTCTTAATTTTTTTTATGAGTTTTATATCATTCAGATGTGAACACATTGTTTGAATTCGGCACATGGCAGCTGTGGTGGAATAGTATTATTTTTGTCAATCATATACGTTATTTTTTGTATTGTTGGGCTGTAGCTGATTACGCGATACGAAATTTAAATAACTCCGATGCCGTATGCTAGAATTCTATTACTACTTGTTTTTATTTATGTTCTGATATGATATAAAGAAAACGTTTTGTTTGATGAAATTTTTATTTCAATTACATTAGTTTATGTGTTGGACCTGTCGCCTGGAGTATTCATTTCCCAATTGCGATATCTTTTTCCATCAATAATTAAAATCCAAATGGCGTCCAAACCTTTATTTCTAGATACATCTACATTTTACCTGTGTATAGGTAGGCAATATCAATACGGTTTATGATTAAGTTAACTTTTTTTGATAAAAAAAAAACTAATTGTTGTATGAAATGATTTCTCGCCTCTTTTTCACACTCATGCTTTAGCTCTAGGTATAATATCTCAGGAATTGAATTAAAAACTTTGTCAACATAAACGACTCAAACTACAAGGGCAACGCAAGGTCTTGTCTAGAATTTTTAAGATAATGGGAAACAAATCTGCGGATTGAGGAAGGCTTTTCGTTCAACTCCTGTATCCAAAATTATGCCAGAAAACAGATAATGCCAAAGCGCGCCTTTCGGCAAGCAAAAACAATGGTATAATAAATCAGCGTCGCTACGAGTATCAGCACATAACAGATACTATCGTTAAGGTTAAAAACGACGTTTCGCAATGCACACGTAGCGCGGATTTAGTTCTAGCGAAACGCAATTAACGATCTCCGTAGCAAGTAGCCGATTATTAAGGCGAAGCGGGATATTATGAAGTTTATTAACGAATTCCTGAGCATTGAGACACGTGTCGCTTTCGTTTTTCGTCCTATCTCGACATTTTAAGTGCATGTTTTTTCGCGGTATTTACAAGGTCTTTCAAAACATATGGGAGAAATTTAACGGGGCGATTCCTTGTCGAAGATAAAGTAAAATAAGTCAACTATTAGGGATGGAATTTTATAGAAGTATTGCTATTATAAAAACCGATTTATTACATATTTTTTAACTTTTTTGGAATTGGTAGAGCGAATAGAATAAGCCTGTCCCCATCATAAGTAGTAAAGCAATGAGATGGAAAGATGGAAGAAAAGATTTGATAGCCAGGTTTATAGATAGATAGAAATAGAACTTACCCTTTCCATATTAAAACATAAAACATTAAACACTGCATGTCGAAAAAGTGTTTTTTTTGCATGCCATTGTGGAAGTGTTTCTTTAAATATGGTTGGGAAGTATGATCTAATCTCTAGTATTCCAGTCTACTTATCCCCTTAAGTGTTTCACACTTGCCTTGAAATCCTCTATATAATTTAATAATAATTTATTTAATCTTCTTGATCTTTTCAAAACAAAACTTCATCCATCTGAAATAAATACTGTATTAATCCATCTCCCTACTTGTCGGGTTTTTAAGACTTTCGCTTCAATTCAGTTTCAACTAGGTTTTAATTATAAAATCAAACAACAGCCTTTTATATATGGTAATTTTAATTAGTTTGACTTACGTACTCTATTCTGTCGCATCAAAGATCAAAGGTTACTATCAAAAGTTACCCCTGCCTTTATATGCATTGAACCGAAATTACGATTAATCTTAAGTTCTTGTTATCTTATACTGAGTTGTTATCTTTGCGATTCAATATACACGTGCTCATCTAATTAATTAAAGAGGAGTATGATCGACATTAGGATTGAATTGGACACACATTTAAATGACTACGTTTTACCTATCGAAGGTAATAGTTTTAATATCTAAGACCTGTAGTCCTTAACCTTTTTTGCTATAACGTTTGTTATTCTCTTTGTTGATATGAATAAATATTACCCTAAAAGTCTTACTTTTCTTGGTAGCTCGGTAACAACTTCCTGATCACGAAACAAGTGAGGTAAATATTCACTCTAACTCCGATGGTTGCCGGTAGGGTTCGAGCTCACAACCTCTTGTGTGTCTAATCTGAGATGCGTGGGTACAGTACACCAACAAGTTAAAATAGTCTGAAAAACTAAACTGTGATTTATTCACCAAACTAAATGTTTGGCTGGATCACAGTTCTTCTTCTCATTGTTACGGCAGTTTGATCTATCTTCTCATCTCTCTTAGTTTAGCTCAGTTGCTTCCATACACGTACACTCTTGTTGCTATAACTAGGGTCATTAAGTGTTACTAGCTAACTTGGAATTAGCAGAATCGTACAATTATTATTGCTTGTGCCACAATAAGTGTGGTGGTTGTGGTTATAGCTGATAAGAATAGAAATACAAGACAAAATCAGAAATAAAGGAGCCTGCGGTATCCTACTTAAATTTAAAGCGTCCAAAAGTAAAGTAGCCCTTTTTTTAAAAAGCCATCCTAGAAGCTGTTAAGTGTTGTACGCTGTGTGAAAGATAAACAGGAAAAATAATAGATATTCTAAGATAGGGACTGCGATAGTACAATCTGTGCCTACACAAATTGCATACGATGCGTCTAGACGGCTCTAAATGGCGTGGGAACTGACTCTCCAAAGGAACAGGAAATTAAATAAGAAAATTGCTTTACTCCGCTTGTGAATTCGGGTTGCACTCTAACTGAAATCGGTTATTAATTGAGGGAACAATTAATTTAGACAATGCAGAAACGGATGTTTAGCCTCGAATGGATAGGTCTGTTTATGCCATTGTCATTGAGGATTTCTTAAGGGTTATGCATAATATAGTCGTCCATTTTTTTTATTCAATAATAACAATAATATTTGTGTATTGTTGAAACGAATGAATAAGTATTCGAAAGAGTAAAGACTGAAAGACCGAACGTTTAAAGAATATGGTCATATATGTAATATAGGCGACTCAACAAAACAAATACCGACACGGCACAGTTTCCGCCATTGCTAAACAAATATTGCCATTCTTTTCACATTTCACGCAATTTTGATTTCCTATTCTTAGCTTGGTCGTTATGTAAGAGGTTTGTATTCACAACCGTTCATCGAATTTCTTCAGGACTCCCGGCTATTCTAATTCGCATTTCTTCGGTCACGTAGTTCATATAAAACGCGCGTTGAAATTAGGCGGAACCAATTGATCTTTTGATTCGCTTCGAATGCCAAGTGCACGTCTGCCCGATGAGAAAGAGATAGAAATTTGTTACGCATGTTCCATCGGGATGAACTTTATGTCTCTCAACATCTACGTATGTCTTAGCGTACATTTCTTGTGTCCTCTTGTAAGTCTGCCGCTTACGTAACGCGACAGGATGGAAAAAGACGTGGTAAACGTGATACATTTAAGATTCCTTTTTCCGCTGCCTGCTGGCACCAGAATTCGGTCGAGGTCGTCTTTGTGGGGGATCTCGCGTGAAAGGAGTCAAAGCTTCCACGGAACGTTGCGAAAGCCCGATCGGCGGGTTGCAGATTGACGGATAAAACAAATGAACGGCGACAAGTCTCACGTAGTCGATTTTTGACACGCTGTCCCTGATTATTTTGACAATATCCGGTGCTAAATCGGTTATTAGTATTACCTTTTGTACAATAGTCATGAGAGATGGGTACCTGCTACAATTTGTCATTCACGTGGATATAATAAATCTTGCTAAACAGAGCGTTCGAAAAATAGACAGAGATATTCTGGAGAACGATTCCTCGTCAAAAAAATATGAAAAAAAGTTTTTGTAAACATGGATAAACAAATGGAAAGTTTTAAAAATATAGCTTGTTTTATTGCATGTCATTTTTTGTAAAAACATCTGAATCGAAAAGTGCTTTGCAAAATAAAAAATCATTTCTGCTTTCTTCTTTTTTCTTTGCAAATTTTCTGTAAAAAGATTTTGTTTTATTTTTATTTACATATTTTCTTAATTTACACCTTAAGGTGGTTTGCGCTACTCCCATAGAGAAATTGAGGAATTAAAAAATCGCAAATGCTTGAGAAAAAATAAGAATTAGATCTCGAATTTTAACTCGAACTCATCGTTCAAAGAATTGTCATTTCCAACATTTGTTGTAGTGTACTTTATGTTCTGGGTGCCACTGGGCTTAATAATTTTGATCCATTATCTAAATTAGCCTCTTAATACATCAAATAACATTGTCAAATTTCAACAAAATCGAGTGAATATTAAGTTAATTTTTTTGCCAATTTAACAGCCTGTATCTTGGAAACTCTATTTTTCCCAATAAATGTTTTCATATTTTTTGATTGATTTGATTTTAACTATTTTAAAACTAGACACACCAACACCAAAATGCCATAGTTTATAAATAGATTCAGAATTTCATAAAAATGAAATGTTTGGAGATACATCGTTTGCTGATCTCATTCTCATTTAGGTACAAAAACTTTCTTTACGAAGTTCACTAATGATGTTGAATTGCACTGAGTTATAATGTGGAACTAAGAAGAAAAGCAACATTCTTCATTTTCTGTAAGCCATTTTCCAGTTTATCCCGAACTTCTGCCCACGCACTTTTCTTAAAATTGATAACTATGTCATGAGAAAAAGACAAA
This sequence comes from Cylas formicarius, assembly GCF_029955315.1. Taxonomy (NCBI): domain Eukaryota; kingdom Metazoa; phylum Arthropoda; class Insecta; order Coleoptera; family Brentidae; genus Cylas; species Cylas formicarius. The sequence continues at coordinate 16,443,666 of NW_026844334.1, forward strand.
ATTCGTCCCTCTATTTCTGGACCACAACAACTGTTAATATATGGGGTAGTTTGTTATATAAACGTTGGGTTAAGAGCCAACCAAAACCAAAACTAACCAAAATATTTCCGAGGTATTACTATTATACATACTCTTTCTGCATATTTTCTTATTTTTCAAAATGCGTGGAAGAGATTGAATTAGTCTACTCTTATCATTTTTAACTTAAATTAAATTATTGAATAAATTAGTGACAGTTTGTATTCAAACTGAGTAATGTCAGCTATCGCAATTATAAGAAAGGATTTAAGAAGTGATAGCAGCCAACTAGATTTTTTTTCTAATAAAAATTTTTCTCGTATTTTTTTTATTTAGATACAGTGAGTATTCAGAAAAAATGGAGTAGCCACAAGTGTCTAAATAAAAAAATGTATTTTTTATGTGATTGTATAAGTTTTTCGTTAAATTTAGAGAGGAGAATGATAGACTACCCTTACTGTGTTTTTATAATACTAATACTTCCGTAATATTTTATTGTTCTATTCGATTCGATTCGACTTTAAGATAAATGTAACAACATTATTTTTCCGCCATATTTGCAGCGGAATATCTCCCTAATGGTTGGTTTTTGATAGGCTAAACTTTATTTTAAAGACGGAATCACCCTCTTAAGTTTTTTGCATTTGTTTTGTTTTTCCTGTTTTGGTTTCCTGAGGTCAATATTTTATCACACGCTATAGGAATAAACTCATAGTTCCAGGAAAAGCCTATTGAACTTTTCATCTATAATTGAAAATGGCTGAGTCTATTGCATTACTGTCTCGGGTTTCTTTTGCACCCATGCAGAACTTATCTAGCAAATATGAATTTTCGATTCGCCAATGAATTTGACTCTGTTACAGAAATATTATGGAGAAGGGTTCATCCCAATCCTGGAGGGACGTTTTGTTTCAAGCCACGGGAGACAGTAGACTCGACGGAGGCGCTTTGAGAGAATACTTCAATCCTCTCGAGGAGTGGCTACGCAATGAGAATCTGAGGACCGGAGAGTATATTGGATGGTTATACGACGGCGACTATTGCAAACAAAGCATAGAAACGGCAGGATTGCAGGTTTTTGGAGGCTTCTACAATAGCGGACAGCGGAACTGCGGCAATATTTTGATTCTCGTTTCGATCGCGTTGTGCGTTTTGAGATTAAGATAAGACGGTAGCATATTAGGAACATTTTGAATTTGATTTATTAAAACGCGACACTAGCAATTGACGTAAAGCATTCATTTCAACTTTGACCATCTCACTTCAGAATGTTTGAATTTTAAATATTGCTTTACTTGTAAAATTTTGTCGAAGATTGATTTGGAACGGAAAAAAAATATATGATTTATGGATTGTATTAAGTGCTATTTTTGATATTGTAAGAGACTACCAAAATGTATACATGCAAACAGGGTTTGTTTAGAAAAAAATCAACCAACTTGTTTATAATACTTTATTTATTATATAAAATGTAGAAATTGTGAAATAATCAATTCGTTGTCCCAGTATGCAGCTTACTAATAATCATTAGTTTTAAAATGTTTAAATAAAGATGGAAGAAAATCTCCCAGTGCCCCGCGTAACTGTTTTCGGAAAGCGTTGTTTACTTAATATTTAATAACATAAAAATGTAATTATTTTGAATCACATGACGCAACGTTGTAGCAATGAGGCTACTCTAACGGCATGCAAGTGAATATGGTTTTATTTCCAGTTTTGGCAGCCGTTAACGCCGGGGAGAAAGTCGGATAATTTTCCGACTCACTTACGTGATATGTTTCAGCCAAGCGCGATATCGCGCTATTTTCAATTGTAAATAAACTTGATTTTGTCAGAATAAAATTCCAAGAATCCGTTATGGTACTTTACTTTCGTTGTGTAATGGAATTCCCCGACAAACAAGTCCAGAAACATAGGAATGCGATGCGAAAAAGGTATCATTAAAAATTATTATGAATGCAAAAACGGCAATTGCTACCAACATGCTCTTGAAACGATCGTTTTGTAACGAATTTTGATACGTTTAAACTCTGTGGCAGATGATGCTTTGACATTTGTCAAGATACCGCCTGATAGCCACGTAAAATGCCATTCAGAGGCATTAAAATTTAAGAAGAAAAAACCACTATTAAATTTATATCAATTTAGCGAGATTCGTGAATAAAAAGGAAGGCTACTAGATATTGCTAGTCAAAATTATATATAGCGTTGACATTTCCAGGATTCACACACGGTGAGTCAAAAAGATGAGTCAAGCTGTTAGTGACAGATTTTATGTGTAAAAATATTGGAATTTTTAATGTGGTGCTATTTTTCGTTTCTATGATGCAGGGCGTTAAACTTTATTTAAAAAAATACGTTTTTGTTTATAAATTTTATTTGAAACTCTGTGCATATAATTGGCCTATTAGGTTAATTCTGGTTAGTCAGTTTCCATGTAAATTTTATATATAAAAATGGCAAACTATCAGAACCATTGGGTACCCTGTACCTCATTACCCCTCAAATGTGTATTTCGTTTATTGAATTTTTGTCTATTGATAACAATTAACTGAATTAAAAGTTAAAATAATGATCGCTAGAAAACAAAACATTTTTTAAATTTGAATTAGTAATGATGTTATAATAAAAACCTCCCCTTTCGACGCATGCTATGTTCTGTTGGCTTTTCATGTGATCAACTGGTAAACTTAAATCTCTGTCTGGATTCAGTATTGTTAAATTATTAATAAATTGTTCCATACTTTTAGCTACGCGCAAACGTAGATAGCGATTGTTACAAGTTCCTCAGATTCCCATAACATTGCCTCATACCGAATAGGCGGACGTAATTTACAGTCAGCATTGTCTGTCCAGAAATAACAATCCAATATACTTTTTAATTGTCGTTTCGGTCGTAAAATTACTCAGCTTAGGGCCTTCGTTGAATCTGTGGGCGTTCGAAAGCGATTGTTCAACGCTCGACAAATAAATTATTTTATTTAGAACGGCAAATATTTAAAGTCAAATTTTAAAATTTCGATCGTTATTAACCCTTGCACCGCAATCGGATTTAAATGATCGTACATAAGTGTAATGAAAAAACGGACCTTGTTCCACATTTGAACAATTTTGCGTACGTCTTGCAAAATCGCAATTATAAATCTATTTCAATAACAACCGGTTACGACAACGTATTGCAAACATTGAACTTCCTGAATTTTTTTTTATTATTATTAGCTAGGACGACTGGCGCATTGTTTCTTCGAGCGTTCGTGCGTCCCCTGATTTCAACACAGATGTGACGTAGACAAAGACTTCTTGTCATTGTCAGATTGGATATATCCAAAACGGAAATTTTCATTTTCAACGGTAAAGGATGTTCCTCAATAAATATTGCCAGTTGACATTAACCTCTAAAACTGCTTTTTGTTTATTGGTGCCTCTTCTTTTATATAGAAGTCATAGAAGTTAAATCCACTAATATCAAGGTATATGAAGTAAAGAAAAGAAAAACGTAACAATTGAGAGAAAAATAACAATTGACGAAAAAAAGTGTTGATACTCGTACCGATTTTATATAAACAATGGAAATGGGGATATAAATTTCCGCAACAATGCCTCAGATCATCAGGACTGGCAATAGACCGAGATTGTGACAGCCGGTACTGCTGGTGTGTCACTTTTCAGCTTAATTATTTACTAGATTCTCTCGCATGTAGTTTGTATATTGGAGACATGATATAAGGGAGCAATGAATAACAATGAAGATATCAATTTACTTTGTATTCAAAACTATGTTCTAGCTTCAAATTTCTCACGAATTCATTCAGGCGGCGGATTTGTTGCAATTTTTGTAAGCAAGGATTGCTTATTTAACGAAATTAATATTACTCTCAATAGCGTTGAAAGAAAATTTGAATACACTTTGACTAATTTGCATAGGGTGATTAAGCCATCAACTTTAGCTTCAACGTCTATTTTGAAGCTGCGCAGACTAAAGACGCGTTAAAAATTATTCATTTATTTTCAAGCTTTGGGTTCAATAAAAGCATTAATGATTACATAAAAATTGACCACAACAAAAGATCTATTATTGATAATATATTCACTACATTCAATGTAAATTCGATACGAGCCAGTGTAGTTTATTGTGATATTTCTGATCACATTTTGCAGTTTCTTCTGTGTGCCTTGCTTATTTACCCACCATCAAAAACTGTTCTATTTCAAACGGTTTTTTACTGGGAAAGTAATATTAATCATAAGACGCTCTGTGTACCTCATTTCTCCTGGAGAAATGTTTTACTAATAAGCCAATCGATTGCAAGTCGAGAGAACTGATAAAGGAAGATCAATATCTTCGACATCTCTTTAAAATATATAAACATACAAAAGACCAAGATATATGTACAATATACAAAACCAAAATAAAACTTCACGAGTAAATAATTAAAAATTCTGAGCAAACTTACTACGCTAATTTTTTCTCCAGATCAAATAATGTTTCAGAAACAGATCATAAAAAATCATAAAAAATTATTCCTATACTTCACAATGCCACAAAAAGTAACTAGATAATCAATCAATCAACACAATCAATTTTTTTCGACGAATTATGAAAGTAATTTGGCGTCTTCTATTATTTTTTACCTTCGAAAAGAAGACTATGCTTCTATATTCCACATAATGGCGTGTGTCCGGAGAGTTCGTACAAACTTATGATTTGAGTGTCATTTACCTGCTCTTGATACGACCAACCACAAGACCCAAAATTGAAAAGTAATCCTGATCTACACTAAATATTGTCATTTCTATGTCATACACAATAGGTATATCTTAACCAGTTTCCACGCCATAAAAAGTCGACTTAAACATCGGGTTGTTCGCCAAAGATGTGTTTTATCGCTTAATTTGCAGCGACCGACTCGCATCTACTGCGTAATCGAATAAATAAGGCCCGTATTAATTTAAAACACACATGACCCTACGAATGGTGATTATCCGGTCGTCGTGGGCCTTTGTCGTATCAGTGACCCAGAGTCTCTCGTGTTATGGAGAAGTTTCGATTCAGAGTGTTTGTTAGGGCCCTACGAAGCTGTGTATATTAATTGGTGTGGCTACCTTAATTGGTTTGCATCAACAGTCGTTCCTAATGACATTTTAAGGAGAACTGGATCGCGATATTCTTTGGAGTAAGTGTCGCTCATGAGACGTTGTCTAAATTTTGTCGAATTTCTATTGTCTGTTTTGCAACTAATGCATTAAAAAACTTCATGGCTCATTATCAGAACGACGACATGATAATTAGTTTAAAGAAAAACAGGAGGTTGACACAAACTGTATATCATTATATGCCATATTTTGTTGGTTATTTTGCAAAACATATGCTATGCGTGTTCGCGGGCTTTGGCTCGATTTTGGAAGTGTAATATAGATAACGCAGATATCGGAGAGCAGGAGATGACAATTTGCGCCAAGTGTAGCTATAATTTTACTTCTTTTTCTAACAATATTATTTCACTGTTAATGGTTAAAGTGGGTAATGATTGCAAAAATTATAAAAGGAGTATTAAAAAAATGCAAGGAAAACGCGTTATTCTTCCGCGCGATCCAAACAACATTAATAAAATCGTGTCCCATATATTTACTTTCCAGAAACATAATAATACAACAGCAAGCAGCATATGTTGTTCTGTTACCTCAAGAGGACGTAGCGAATCAATGTTATAATAATATTATCCGCCAATGCCGCTATGAAAATGTATGACATAGTTATTTTACAATTTAAATCATCCCAAAACCACTAAAATTATTTAAGTGGAAAATGCTTGTAAATTTATTCCATCTAGGTAGAAGATGCAGGCCTTGTTCTTGTTTACAATATGTTGTTGCGTTTGGCCGTCTTTCGAAAAACTCGCCGGAGATCACATCTGCCAGATGCAAATCAGGTGAGACAAACTCGACATACACATTAATACCAGTGAAACACTGGCGCAATCATAAAGGCAATTAATTATCGCTTAACGCAAGAGCCTTACGTGTTTTTTAATGGATGTCATTTCTAACAATTAAACGTGTCCGAAAAAATAAGAAATCTCGTGAAAATCGGTGGTTGTGCCATTTAAGTATTTCACAAGGCAATGGAATGGTAATTATTTTTGTACTGTTTTTTCTTACAGCGAACCTGTAGAGACACTAGTGTGGACGATCAAAAACAGAACGCTACGCACGTTTCAATGGTGTCTCAATGTTCCACCGAGATGTTCAAGCTACTCTAACGTTCAAGTGAACGAAACTCAAACATTGGTATTTTTATTTAATTTTTTTAAGTAAAATTTTCAGTTTAGAGCATTCTTTGTGATGTCAGCGGCAGTTAGGCGTGAACATAAATAAAAATAAAGTCCGACCATTCAATTGCGCGCTTATTGGAGAAATAAATAATGACACTTGCTTATATGCTGCACGACCAGGGCAAACCTAGGCCGCAGGTACTAGCTAGTATTTCTAGGATCTGACTGCCTCAGCTTCTCGCAAAATCAAGGCAGATACTATGTTATTTGCCATTTAAACCAATTCAATTAAAATCAGACTAAAATTAAAAGAACACAAAACACGAGAAACCTTATCACGTGTTCTTTGAGTGAGTATTTGATAACAAAATATATCTACACTGAAATGGATGAGTGTTTATAGCAAAACTTGCTAAAAAGAACGCAATGTAGCAGATATTTAATGACAAAATCTTTCTTCCAAAAAATAAGACGTTACAAATTTAAATAATAAACAGGGTGTCCGAAAATAACGTTCGAATAATTTAAGGGGTGATTCTACAAAAAAAATGAAATGTTTTCAATCAACATGGGTCCAGAAATGCATAGTTTTCCAGATAGAGTCAAAACTTTAAAAAAATCTTGCTTTGGTTTCGAGAAAAATAAAACCCAATTGCATGTCCCTAATTGGCAACAAATTCCACTCTTTTTTTGGTTAATACCTTTAATAACGGTTAGTCAGATTACTTGGAATTTGGAAGTTTTCAGTGTATTAATTAGGGATATACAATTAATTGTTATTGTTTCTCGAAAACGAAACAAGCCAAAGAATTCAAGAGACCAAAAAATGCATTTTAGTTGCTTAATTAAAAAAAAAGTACATACTATGCCGTGATGTCAACTGTGTTTTTTTTTTGCACGATGAGTACAAATTTGAATGTTTTACTTTTTAAGCGTGTTATTTTGTATAAAAATTTGTAGAATTTTTAAGCTTACTAAATTAATAGGTAGCAATGATTTAAGGATATGTCATACCCATTCTCACCTAAAGAGTGGGGAGACTTGTGGATTTCCACTCATAAATTCTATTTAGCGGAGTTAAGCCATTGTTTATGTTGGGTGTCAGTTTTATGTAATTATCTATTTAGTAATGTCTGGTGTCCTTTGAAAATATATGAGAAATTCTTAGGCGAACTGTGACAATAAATAAATACCACATAATTTCCTTCGAGAAATTATATATCACTATGAGGTCAAAAAGAAGAAAATACAATATGCACGATCCTGACTTTATCCTAGTGAATTTTTTTTTTCAAAAGTTAACATACATAGGAAAAGTTTTAGGCTCGCACTATATAATTCGGTGTCACTCTCATTAGTCAATTCAGACGCCTGTTATGGAAGACTTTACTTAACTTTATTGACATCTTATTTACCTTCGTTTATTAGCCAGGTAGATGAGATTGAACGTGTTAAATCATCATAGTAAACGTTAGTAAACAAAACAGTTAGCGTGTACCATTTTTTAACACGCCGGGATATTGCAACGAACAACTTAGAGAATTAGTCATTCAGTCGTATCCTAATCGAGAGTTGTGTTCTTTTCATCAATTTAATTACATGCTAACCGACTCTTTTAATTACTAAAACACGAGCACGATGTTCATTACGGCGAAGACTGTAACAATGTTTGCTTTTTGAATTCCGAAAATATTTCCAAACGGCTTGTGCAATTTTGTTGAAAAGCACCGATTTAGCAAAATTAATTATGAGATTAATTACGTTGGATTCCGTAATTATTTATATAGTCGTATTTGTTACCGGCGAGAGAAAGCGAAACGCTTAATTTCGCATCCTGTCTTCAACGTATCCTTCTTAATAATCAGCTCTTATTGGTCGCCATTATGTGATATAAATCCAACAAGGTTAATGACTCAATTGCATCTGGACGTGTGCTATGAGGTGGTGAAAATAAATGACGCGTCTCTCACATTCAACCGATCAAAATGTACGCGTTTGATGCTTTATGATTATTGAATTTAGATGATTTAAAATATTGATTTAAAGGATTGCACATATATTAAACTAAACGAAATTCTTCTAAACCTGCCAAGGCATGATCTCTTCTAATAAATTCACCTAAGAAATCAACTACATACATTGCTGCCCATTCTCATTTCCACTCTCCTAAAAATAAAGACCAACAACTTATTTTAAGTCTACAAAGAAGTATTGGTATCTACGAAATATGTTCAAAAAGTACAGTGATTTTTAAGTTTTAACAAAAGTATTTATTTATTCATCAAAATTAATATTGCCCCGTTCAAAGTAGATATTTGTGCCAACGTTTTTTCCAATCCTCGAAGCACTTCTGGTATAGCCTTGAGTTCTCCTTCCTTTCACGAGTTTCTGGAGTTTTGGGAACAGGAAAAAGGCGCAGGAGGCCATAATTGTTGTTTTGTTTTTTCCAAAAAGTTAGACACAAGCAACGATGAGTGAGCGGGTGCATTACCGTGATGCAAAATACATGAATTGTTTTCCCTCAATTCTGGATGTTCTCTTCATATTGCTTCGAGCATAACTTCAAGGTAACAAACAGTAAGCAAAAGCTTGACATTCGATCGAACTTGACATGCTTTTTTTGGTCTTGGCCATTCTGGGTTCTTCCATTGTGACGACTGGACTTTGGTATCGACGTCATAACCATATACTCATGATTCGTCACCTTTTTGAGCACATCAGGATCAACATTAACGGCGTTGAACAGCCCTTGAGCGATCCTCCTCTGACGGCACTTTTGTTCAAAATTAAGCAGTTTCGGAACAAATTTTACTGCTACACGTTTCATGCCCAAAAAAATTGCTTGCCAATATAGATGCCGACGTCTTCAGGCACTTCTCTAATAGTGATTCGACGATTTTTCAGCACCATTTGTTCGTTCCTCTTCTTCAACGCCTTCATCAGTCATTGACGTGCTGGGGCGTCCAGAGTAAGGTTCGTCATTGACTTCTTCTCGGCCATCTTGGAACATCTTGTACCATTTATATTTTTTTTTTTTGCTGACAGTAGATTCACCATATGCCATTTTCAACATTTCAAGTGCTTTGCAGCACTGTATTCCATTTTTTACACAAAATTTTATGTAAATTCTTTGTTAAATTTTTTTTACAGCAGAAAATCGCCGAACACACAAAACACTTCTAACGCTTCTGTGTCACAAGAAAAGTAAACATGCAAACTGGCTGAAATTGTGAACATATGTTAGGGACATTTTATGAACATAACAAAAAAAGTATCGTACGTATGTAACCCGTCCAATTTCTTTTCAAACACACCTCGTATAAACTGTAATTTATTCCAAGCTAGCTGGATTTACATCTTCAAATATTAATAGGAAGAAATGAATAGTCAAAAGAAAATATTCGATATATATCGCGGATATCTGGTGATGTACATAGTGCATTTACCCAATTTTCTTAAGTTTTAAAGTTAAGACGTTTAGGACCTTCGTTGATATAAAGTTTCTTTCTTAAGAATTATACCCTTTATTATTAACACATCATTAAGGAACACCCTGTATATGAAGAAATCAGGGCTGTGCATCTACATGCGAAATACTGGGTTAAATACCGATGTTCAGAATATGTCGTACTTTTTGCGGTTATCAAGCGAATGTCGAATACGAATTATCAATGTTTTTGTTGCTTTTGCAAAAATATTGCAATGGACAGCTTTCGTTAAAGCCGGTTTTTAATGTGGGTTTAGTAAAAAGATGTTAATCCAGTGCGAAACCCATTTATGTAATGTTTTTTAAAAACGTGATAGATGTTGATAAATGCGCAAAAGCTCGAATCGACGTCGTTTCCTATAGAATTACATAAAAATATTTGCATAAAAGGAGACATTTTGTTACGCAATTAAACGCCAGACATTAATTGTTAATTAATAGAAGATGTGGTTTACTAACCTCGAATCCGAGAAAGAAAAAAACGCAAATCGAGTGAAAGCTCGATTAAATGTGTAACAAGTGCAAGAGGATCTTCGGAGTGGCCTAATAGCCTCTTATTCTCGCTATCGCCGCAGGTTGGTTAACTTGCTTGTCATATTTTAATTGCGTAAATGCTTTTAGAGTAATTTGAGCTGTGGGGCCAGTTTCACATATCTACGAAATTTAGATGTTATACTATAAATTTCACAAAATGAGTGAAAGTATTCAGAGGTCCCAAAAACAATATGCTAGGCATGTGGCTTGTCAGTGATTTTTTCAACTTGTTATGGATTGGATTCTTTCATCTATGACCATGATTTTTGTTGTGTTTCTGTTTTGACACGTCGTTTGGGCTGTATGGGTTAAAGTGTGTTCATAGATATAAGAAAGTGACTAACTGATACTAATTACGGAAAGACCCGGGCAAGCTGTAAAAATGAAATATGGCCGAACAGGTTTTGTTGTGCTTTTTCTATATGTTTAACAGAATTTGCCCAACTTTGTGGAGGGATGTTAAAAACTTCGGTTTCCATAAGTTTGAGGACATTGGAGTTAACACGGTGAAAACATTGCTACGAGGAATGGCAGATTTTAGTTGGTGCCAAACATGTTAATAAATATACAGCGGAAGCCTTAAAACTGTATGCCCTAGATTTTTCGTATATTTATCACAGACGTATTCCTTTTGTAGGTTCAAGCTTTATTGAACCTCAATTAATTGCTTTTTGGTATAATCTTCGTGAAAATAAATGTCGTTATTATACATGTGGTTTTGGATTGTTGCTTTTGTTTCACATGAGGAAGGGGTTTTAGTCAACTGTCTACTGTGATAACTTGCATTGTCCATTACAATTACGCTATTATCAGGAATGTTTGGAACTAGTGTGTTTTTAAACCAACTTTCAAATAAATCAGCGGTGGTGTCTTCATGGTAATCCAGAGAAGAATCTTTAATATTTTTCGCAAACAGATTCCGGGGGTATCATTTTCGTCAATGTGGCCGTTTCTTCTAAAGATGCTTGCTTGCTGGCACCACATTCAATGATAGTCAAATAAACATTGCTTATAACTTCCTTAGTCTCAATAGAATAGTGTTTTCTACATTTGGGCGGGAGCATCTCCTGAGATACACTAGACTCACACACATTTTGCATAATTCGCACACGATTCAACACACGCTGTATTACACACGAAATAAGAATGATTACTAAAAAACATAAAATAAGTAGTATACCAAACCAAATAATATTAAACACAGGTAGGTATAAAATTATTTTCTATTACGGACCACAATTTTACCTGAATTTAAATTCCGAAACTTTTGTTGCATTGTTATGTTGCATGTTATGTTAATCACCACCTTTGGATAATCCCATTCAAATGCAATTGGTCACTTTCTCATATATATGAACAGACCATACCTAGTTTGTAATTTCTAATTTTTCTGTTGGGAAATATATTTTTATTTTCAAGTAGGACTTTGTAAAATGTATAGCGTGTCCTGCTTACGTTTTAAGTTATTTGCCTTCCTCATTATATTTATGTCACTTTCTCGTTAATTTTATGAGGTCCTTAATTTCCCTTGCTTTTATTGCTCGGTTTAGAATAATGTTACGCCATTGTTTTATTAGTAGTTCTTTTGTTACCCCCTTCTGTGGATACACATTTTTCTGGACACCTTAAGTCTGATTGTATGTTATCTTGAGATATTTAGGATCATATTAAAGTGTCTGATAACAAAGAGAAACGTAGAACGACAATAAGTTTTAATTAGTTTTGGAGTTCGAATTCGGGACTTAATTGAAGCCATTCGACACATTATCGCTTAGCGTCAGAAGTTTGTAAGGACATATCATCGAAGCGAAAATAGATAAGGAAGTCGGCGTTGCGACGATATTAATGACAGACTAGATCACGTGTGCGGTGTAGGTTGGAGAAAGTGATACCGGCAAAGTCACAACAAATTATGTATGTTACGAGGGTTCTGACGTCGATACGGTCGAAAAGTTACGTTTCTGCGTTATACTTTCTGTTGCGTAACGTTCTTATCCATTGTCTGATTTATCGGCATCGTAAAATATAAACGGGTGCCACTGCAAAGTATTTCAAAAACAATGATTGTTTTTATCATTGCTACCCCTTGCAAATGACAAAAAGGCGTTTGTTTTCCCTTTTTTACCTTTTTCCATTAAAAAATGTCAGTTCTTTTTTTACCTCCAGTTCTCCTTAACTTTTAAAGTCCCAAATTTCTGTTATAGTATTAAGGCTCTTTCAACTAAACTAGTCACTGATATTAATTTATGTAATAATGTTTATTATACGGAGTGATTAAGATATTTACCATTATTCGTGTTGCTGAATAAATACACTCATATACATATATACGTATGTATTATAGTATATATTATAGAGCTGTAATAAATCAATGAGGCAAGCCTTATGATATGAAAGAATGGAGAAGAAACAGACACACATTAATTTCTTCTATCCTTATTATTCCTTCGGATTTCTTCGTGGAATACCTTGGAACTACTCTGGAATTTTTCAAAATTCCTGTGTAATTAAATGGAATTCCTCTATACACTATAGTTCCTCTGCGGTTTACCCATCCGTCGGAATCAAGTTGCAATGAGAAACGAATAAGGTTTTCCGCCCTACTTTCTGAAGTATACCTTACACCCAACTTCTAGCTAATTTATGTTAAGAAAGTTAAATTCAAAACGGACCGTATATTTAGGTCAATTACGTCAATAAAACTGTAGAAAGGTGCTGCGATGGCTATTACGAGCGCGAAGGCGAATGTGCTGATGAAGCCTGCAAAGGATGCCGAAACGGTTATTGCAGCAATGGTTATTGTGATTGCAAACCGGGTTGGATGGGCTCTTCCTGCGATAGACGTGAGAATTATCTAATAGTTATTAGTTTGTATTTTAGTGCATTTTGTTTTAGCATGCATGACTGATCAACGCGGTTCCAACTGTACCAACCAGTGCAACTGCTGGAAATATATACAATGCGTCGCCGAAAACAAAGCAGAGTGCGACTGCGTCTCAGGTTGGCTGCCAGACAGGTAATTACGGTCTGAATATTTGGGTCGTTTTGATTGAGGTTTGTTTTAGTTGCGAATTGACCTGTCCAAAACCTTACTACGGCACAAAATGCGTTCATCTGTGTACATGCAATATACTTACACAGACTTGTACCATTGAGAAGGGCAAATGCGTCATTAAGGAGAAAAAATCCAAAGACGTAATTGACTACCAGGGTGAAAATGCAGAGTCCACAACCGTCACCGATGATAGTGCTGACGTCAGAACAACGCTAACCTCTCGATCGCCGTTCCAAATAACAGTGCTGTTTACTAACCAGTCTGGCTCCACGAATAACCTTTCGAACACCGATCATTTTCTCGTGACACATCAACCACAAAAGGAAATTTCAAGTAGAAATTTGTTCCTGGGTATTGCGTCCCTATCAGTCATCACTGTGGTTGTGACGGCGACGGTGATTGGGTTATTAGCGTTAAAATTGATAAGAAGAAAAGCAGACAAAGGTTGTCCGGATAAAAATGCCACCGCTGTAGCTGTTTATACGACCAGTATATTCCACACCCCTCTACCAGGTTCTCTGATTATGGATCTCCGGAAGTTGCATTCGGAAATTGACCAATATGAACAAATGTCGATTTCCCGACCTTTACTTCCCCATAGTATATTTGGTCGCACTCTGCGATACATGGGCGTCGTTCGGCGACGCTCTGCAGCTGTTGTCCGTCTAGACCGGTCGTTACTATACGGTCTAATCGAACTTTCACAAGATAATAATTTTTTTCATCCCAATTATTCGTACATCCTTTATGGTTATGTTATCCATACAATGTTTTGTACAGGACGTCTTGCGTTCGATACTTTTGTTACAGCCAAATTTATGCAGTTGTTACTATTAGTGACCATTGCCTTTTTGTGTTTCTTCACCAATTTTATACCTCACTTAGAATTTATTGGAGAACTTTTTGCAATGATAATAATAGATACTAATGAGAAAAAAAACAACAGTTGCGATGGTCCTTGTTCCGGATTTTTAAAACGTATTTTATATTTGGTTATAGGGTGTAAAATGACCTTCAATATGAAGAAATCTTTAAATCTCCAATATGGAATTCTAAAATCCAAAATCTGTTAATTTAAAATATTGGGTGTTTTTCAGATCATTCCTACTAGAAATATGGGCCACGTTGAGCAGTTATTAATAGTACAGTTAGAATTAAAGTTTAGTACGTTATTCATTGGCTGAAATATTTGAAAGAACTTCGCAAACACAATTTTTGCTTCAACCAGTATGGTAAAAATTCATGAATTTAGTTAAATATAATTGACTCTTGTTTCTCTAATAATAATTTTCGAATGCAATTTTTGGAAATCTACACGCCCTATAATATAATTTATTTATTTTTTGTTGCATTACAATTTAGTTTTAAAAATGACGCGTTGTATTCTATAACAAACGGATATAAGAAGGTACTTTGTGAGAAAATGCAAGATAAGTGAATGGCAAAATAAAAAAATAGCATGTCATATTTCAAATCAATGTATTATTAGTGGAAATGGAATGTTAATATCAAATCGCTTATTAACCATGACAATATCAATACATAATATTATATAAGGCTCGAACACCTCATTAAAAAAATACTTTACATCAAAATAAAACGCAATAGCGGAGTAACTTTACAAATGTGCACTGTCATGTACAAGACTCCGTGGCGCAACGGTAGCGCGTCTGACTCCAGATCAGAAGGTTGCGTGTTCAAATCACGTCGGGGTCAAATAATTTTTTTATTGTTTCTAAGTGAAATGCATATTTTTCCACTTTAATGGCATTTTTTAATAATTAATTTTTAGATCCTCCACTCTTCGAGAACCCCAGTTACTACTCGGTTAAGGAAAATAACGTAATCGAGCAGCAGGAAATAAGATTGAGAGATTTTAACCCACTATACCAAAATAAGGAAAATGCAAAGCAAGGTATTTTTTCCATGTCACTTAATGTGAATTTGAGTCACATTCTTGCAGCCAATCTTGAAAATCTTACTTGGCATCCCGACATACCCCGATCTATATCAGTCACGGGCACACTGCCCAGAGGTACATCGGAGGATGTTTCTCACCAATTATTCGTGGAAGAGTTGGAACCCGTGTACGACGAGATACCCTCAAGGGACCCTCCTAAATTATGCCATCTCCATTCACAAAACTCTACGTCAAACCATTCGTCCACCTATATGAATGCTGCTGTTATATTGAAAAATAGCAGATAGCAGCATTACGTGAGAATAATAGTTCGGGAATAAGTTTTATATCATCGATTGTGGATCCGTTAAGCGCCATCTATAAATAAATAGCTCAACGAACACCTGTCGCCTACCACGTACTCGAGATCGTACTTCAAAAACGGAACGAAACCGATTCAATCTGCTCGTGCGCCTTTTTAAAGTAAATTAAATCTAGGCTCACTTATTAAAATCATATTTGTAATATTTAATATAGAAATAAACGATTTTTCAAGCATAAATTGCATTTATTTATTAAACGAACATTAGCCTATAACATTCTCCTCTAATGGCCCATAAGAACTTCTTGGGGGATTAGTTCGAAGTGCATCAGAGATCTTCGCAACCTCCTCACGCAAGTGTTACTACCCTTGCGCTCTTTCACAAATCCCGCATTGCAGATGCAGAAATTCGGCGCAGAACAAACACCATTCAAACAACCATCTATAATAAGTAAGTATTATTTGTGGGTTTTCCGGATAAACAATAATAAGTACCTGGACAAAAAGCTACGCATTTGTGTCCATTGGTTCCTGGAGCTTCAATGTATCCCTTTTTGCACGTGCATGTCTCCGGAGCAGTGCAATCCCCATTCAAGCATGGCGAACTACAATGTGGTACGCAACTGGTGCCGGTTTTACTATCTAGGTTCCACCCTGGTTTGCAAGTACAAGTGTTTGGAGCGGTACATATTCCATTTAAACAACCTATAATAAAAATAGGCCTTAGTTTTTGGCAATGGGTTCTACAGTTTATTAAAAGGCGCATAAACTTAACCTAGATACCTTTAATTGAGGTTATGAACAAATTATATTACTTATACTGATTCTGCGACGTTACTTATATTGTAGTGTGTTGGTTTTTGACGAATCGAACTTGCTGACATTACGCCAATCATCCTGTTGGCTTCTTCATACCTGAGACTTGATGGCATTTTACTCTGAATCTGCTTATATATTCTTTGAGGGAGGGGGGGAGGATAATTCCCATATTGGTGTGGAAGTTTCTTTGAAAGGTATTCCTACGCCTTAATCATGGTACAGAGCAAAATAGGTGAAGCAGATTGCAAGAATGTCAGATGAAAATGGCTTTACCCTACGAATTAGGGTTCATTGTTTGTGGTCGACATTCCGGCTTTCCGCTGCGATTAGGTTACTGAGGTTGCTACACACTCCTAAGTATTCAATCCTCCATCAGATACGTTGACTTACCTTGAGGGCAGTCAGGGGCACAAGAGTTTCCTAAAAGCTTGTAACCGGACTTGCAAGAACACTTATTGGGTCCTATGCAACTGCCTCCACCACATCCTCCCTCGCAATGGTACTCACACTTGCGGCTGTCTTTATTCACTGCAAAACTACGAAGAGGAACGTTAGGTCATTACCTCATGTTAGTAATAAGCATTTAATTTTTACACACCCGGCTGAACAACTGCAAGTCTCAGGTCCAACGCATTTCCCTCCAATGCCACATCCTCCCGTGCAAACAGGTACACAATATTTTCCGTCAGCACTGTGAGTGTATCCCGCGTTGCAGTCACAAAAACCTCTGACGGAACACACTCCGTTTAGGCAACCGATGGGGCAGGTGGGGATACATTTGGTTGGATCTTCGCCCTGTTATACCATATACAATAGCAGTACATTTACAATTTACAATTAGCAGAACTAGTGATGGTAAACGTTACTTGCCTTAATATGACCTCTCTTGCAGGTACACACATTCGGAGCTGTACAGTTCCCATTCTCACAGCCGTTTTCGCAAACTGGACGACATTCGTAATAATTGTGAGGTATTCTCTCGTATCCGGAACAACAAATTTCTATCTTGCTTAGGCCTTCCCTGGACTGGAACGTAGGAAGTCGTATTTTTACAATCAAATGATTATATTTCTTGATAAGAACAAAATTATGCATGAGCTCTAATTGTCGAACTTAGCATAAGTCACAAACTGAGAATAATAGAATAACAATAGAACCTTGATTGATAGCTAATCAACCTTTCAACAAAATATCAGCAAGCATATATTTCGGAATTGCGAATTGCTAAACTTCGGTTCTTTCAACTGTTTCGAAGTAACATTGGTTCATATTTAAAGCATCACAAAATTTTAAATATGGAAAACCCACATAAATATTATGTTCTGTAGACAAACTGTTAAAATTTTATCTTGTGAGAACAAGATCTAGCCAAACTGATAATGTTTAATAATTACAATCTTGAAACTTTCAAAATCAAACAATATTGTGAACACTTAAAATTAAAACTGATCAATGACTATGGTGATAAAAAAATTATCCTATTTTCAAACCATTACTTATTTATTTTATTTTATTTAAAATTAAATTGAACTGTTCTAAATTTCCAGTTTTCGGATAAAAAATGCAATAACTTGATTGTTGTTATGTAACAAATTAAATTTCTTCTCAAAATATGAAAAAATCCAGGCCATTATTTACAAAATTTATACTTTCATTTTTATTACATATATTTATTTGCCGTTAAAACGTATTTTTATCTTGTTTTTCTCGTTTTTCTTGTCGTTTATGCTATAATGGCATCCTCCTTTAGAGATGAAGGGGAAGTGTGCACTGCAACCCCATTCATACTAATAATTTTTTGGTTAGTTTTTGGAATTTTTGGAATTCCCTTGCAGCTTATCCTTCGGGATTTGCAAACTTTGACAAAATGCCTTTTGAATTTGAAAGAATCTATCTATAAACACTTTTAGTACCGACAAAATAAAATATTTTGCTATTCGACTAATTAAAGAATGATATTATAATCAATTGCAGCGATGCTTTCAAAAGAGGATAACAAAAAAATGCTTACCCCGTTGCCCCTGGGAACTACACCGTGTCTATCCTGTGGTGCTATTATGTCGATCGTACTGTAATCAGATATTTTTGCTTCAATAATTTTTCGGTGAATTGCAAATAACATTAATGGTCACGTATGGTTACGTTTGGGGTACTTACGGCACTTCCAGGGTACATATTCCCGTCCTGTGAGAGGTGGAGTTGGTGTGAAAGGTGTTGTTTTGCAAATGTTGACTTAAGGCAGGAACCACGTAAATAGAAAGTACTGCTGCAAAAGCGTAGGAACTGAACCGATACATTTTTACGATTTACACGCGGCCACTCACGAAACTGAACTAATCCGTTAATGACTATTATAAAATGCAGAAAGTGTACCAGCGGATGCTGCTGAAACGATAAGAACCCCAAACGCAAATAACAACATTTATCGAGAATTGTTGTTAGGCGTGCGGGTCATTCTTGTACAGGGTCACCCGATTTATTTGAACCTCGCGGTTGTTTTCTTCGCGTTGAGAATAATTAGTGGTATACGGGGTGTTCCAATGGGCACCTATTAATATGCGTCTGCAAGGCTGTTGAAGTAGGTTTGTATATATTACTTGTATAATTACGACGAAGCAATATCGTTAATATTATTCGCCTTATTTGAAAATTACTATGAAACCGGTGCAAACTATCCGAGAAATATGAGCTAAGTATTCAAAATGAATCACCCGGTATGATTCGCTGACTCATCAGGATTTATTAAAAACAGGTTTTGCGGTAAGATTATTTAAATAAACTTTAACGTATCAATAATAATTCGTTCTTGAGACTTATATTGCCGTAGTTGTAGGAGTCCATCGCTTTACAAATTTGTTCTAAACAACTATGACATTGTGTGGGTGTACTCTGCATTTGTCTTAGATGGCGTCAATACCAGCTCGTTTTGATATTTATGAGTTACAGTTTATTTTCTTTTTCATACGTCCACAAAATTTATGCTTGAAATACTCATCGAGTATAAGCAAATGTCATTTAAAAATTTCTCATATGAAAAGTAATTCAGATCTTCTTACATTATCAATTATTTATTATTTCAAAATACAATTATATGTGTGATAATAACGGTTTTTGTTCAACTTGGCTTACGATCGGAATTAATTAATAATTATATTATTATGTTAATCGTTAGTAATACAAAATTATTTACAATATGACCAGTTAACAAGTAGTGGCACTTTAAAAATTGCATAAAGTCCCGCGACATTTCTGAAGGTCAAGTAAAAATTGGGTCCAGGTTTCCCTTAGAATCGTCGCAGAAAATGTTTATCAAAAGCGTCTAACATTTGACAGCGATTGCGCCATGACCTCTCGTTCAACGCCTACTATAGGGAAAACTAGGAGAAAATTAGGAGAGTCTGGTAGGATAGACATTCTAGACAAAATCGGAGAAAACTATGGTCACTTAAGCTATGATGTGTTACTTTTTTACCTTTAAAACCGTATAATTTTTAAATTCTAATATTGGACTCAAAAACAAGCAAAGTTGTTTGCATGTATTTTCTAATTGGGCACCAGTTTAAAGATTGCCCATCAAACCTATTTAGAATCATATTTTCTTCTCGTCATAATTACTCATGTGATAGGACTCAATTTTTTTAACAGTGTGTGTGTACCAGAATTACTTGAAGTAAGAAATTATGGCCGTTATGAGACGTGGAATTACTCCTTATGAATATTAATACAAATATAATAATAATGAGAGTATTTGGTTTGAGTTTTGGAATATTTAAAATGTTCTAAGATTGTACCAATTTATAACTACCCACCAGCTTTAGAATATCAGTTTGGTAAAGTTTTTGAATTTTGTTACAACTCGTGTTAAAATAATTATTTCGAAAAATTTCAGTTACTTTTAAAAAACCAAAATATCTTTCGTATGAGTAAATCTCTAATTCATTGAATAACAGGGAGTACATCATCGGGCTCTTTTTTGATCTTAGTAGAGCATTTGATAGCGTCGATCATGGATTGCTCCTAAGAAAACTAAAATATATAGGCATAAGAGATCCCGCATCCGAATAGGTTCTTTCGAATCTACAAGAACGCACGCAACACTCTGTTAATAAAGGTACACCTCAAGGTTCTTGTTTATCAACTACACTGTTTAATATGTTTATCAACGATCTACTTCTAAATTTAGAAAGCTTTGGCGTCACAATTTTATATGCAGACGACAGCAACATTATTTTAATATAATTATATTTAAATTTCATATAAAAGTGCTGAATCCGTCAGAGTGATAACAGGGTGGAGCAGCGATAATTGCTTAAATTTGAACTCAGATAAAACGGTGGCCATGAAAGTAGTACCAAAGAATTTTACAGTGGTTAGAAGTGTTTTGATGCGAGTGGAGCACAAATCAATTAAAAATGTATCAAGTACAAAATATAACACCTAAACTAAGCTCATGCTGCGTCTTAAAATTATCTAAAATACTGTTTCTATAGAGATTTTTAAATTGGTGTGTTTTGGTTTGATGGTTTGGTGTTGTTTGTTTGTGGTGATTTTAACATTAACTTCATTATATATTTTTTACTGTGGTAGTTACAATTATTATCGCAGAATTTTACGTAACTGTGCCAAAGGAATCATCTCTCCATATCGTTGTCGTTATAGTAGGCCAACCCGTTAACGAACGCAACCGTCACGCATCCCCTGATTCGTGGGGGAGAACAGCGGAGCGAGTATCGCGATTATAGTATTCGTGTTGATATGCTGTGATATACGTTATTACACAAGCACATTGGATAATAGAGTAAGTCTTAAATAATGTTTTAACGGCAAGCTGCTTAGTAGAATATGGAGGTTATGGGGTTGCATGCAAACTTTCCCTAACTGAGTCTTTTATTGATCGCGGACCAGTCTGCGACTGGAAAGATAAATTCGGGAGGTAAATATTCGGGAGACCCCGAATATTCGGGTTCCTTGTAGCGACAACATTTCAAACGGCGTCTTTTGTTGAGATTTTGAAAATCGCCCTTTCTTGTAGATGAAAATGATAAATGGTGTTAAGTTCCTGACAATACCAACAAAACATTTAATAAAACTATAAATCCTACAAACGGTACTATTGTATAATGAAATGCAAGGTTGCGTTATCACTCAAAAATTTTTTCTGGAGAATATTACTTCATGTTATGAGATACAATTTAATTCTACAAAATAGAAAAAACGAGATTCTAATAAATAACGTGACACAAAATTAATTAGATATCTGGCTCGATTTCTGGTAACCAGTGAAAATTTTAGTGCTTGTATAAAACGTGTCCTTCAAAAATGGCATCATCAATAATTGCCTTTCTATTACATCGCTTTGATCGATAATTAACACTGCATTCTATTTCGGTGTAGCCGACCAATTTTCGCATTGAAATTCGATAAAGTTCTGTTTGTATTGTTTCTGCTAAGTTTCTAGCAACACGTTCAACAATAAAATACTGATCGAGGCAACATTTCCATTATTATTATTCAATTATTCATTTCGGAATTCATTACTGCTTAAAAGGCATACAATTGTATTTATATAAATCTTGCTATTCTTCACTTATTCATTTCACTTCAATAACTACACACAACACATTTAATCTAAAATATAATTCTCCACATTTCAACCTGAGTTCCACCGCAGCTAAAATGAAACTGATTTTTAAATCTGAAATAATCTCAGATTTAATTTACCTCTTCATGTAACTTGAATTTTATCATAGCAATTTATAATATATAAATTTATATACGATGTTTTCTGTAAACTGAAGCAACCTGCTCAATGTAATCTCCACGAAAATTAGATGCTAGGACATACATTTTATATGACTTTCGTATAATGAGAATTGCTATCATTTAAAATATGGACTCCTTATATACCAACTTCTATATTGAACATGGTTATACATTTTTTGTTTTTCTTTCATCGTTGCTTCTTTGAACGGTTATTTTTTTAATTATAAAAATATTTATCATATATCTAGACTAAATAATCTTGCTATAATAATAAAATGATGTTTTCTTATTACCTTAATCATATTCTACTGCCAAAATTATAAAATTTTCGAAGCGAAATGCAGGACTCGCCTGATATGTTTTAATTCCATCATTCTTTTAATTTCGGGTGATGCTGTAGAAAGATGATCAGAAAGTACGCTCCTATAACCGACTGCAAATCTCATTTAATCGGTTCTCTTAGAAAACCAGCATTCATTTTTTTTTACAAATTTCTCCGTTGACGTACAAATACTGGTTTATACCGTATATATTATTTATATTATACTATTGTATATGACAATAAAAAATGCTTATTGCAGCGATACAATGTTAGCGAATGCAGAACCAGATCTAGAGGACAGCCTAAGCCTCTGGAGATGAAATCCTGTCTGCTTAGGGTGATGTTGGTTTTGTATTTGCCTTTGCCATATAGAGGACAACGTCTAGTTCCACCCAGGTCATACCAGGATGATGATGACGACCATGATGACCAGAATTTGCTGGGCGAGGATAGGGACGTGTACCAGCACCGAAACTGGACAGACGGTTAGTGCTAGACTTGTTGATATGTGCAACCAACTTTTTCAATAGGAAATCGATCCATTTACTGAATTGATTCAATCCAGATATATCGCTAGGGTATTTTATTTATAATGGCTTTTATTTTTTTAGAGTCTAGAGTCAATCAGTAATTTGTATTATCAAATTATATACACAGATTTACATACTAACATAACTTAAAAAGATTTTGTTGTTCATATACTTCTCAATACACTTTTTATGGTTTTAGAGAAAGGTTTGTTCGTCGGTGCACCATGTGAGCATGTTTGCAGCTCGCGGCTGCAACACGCTTACTGCAACTTGGTTACCAACATATGCGAGTGTGAGAAGAAATATCCGGTTAGACTTAGTAATCCCTACTCAGGATGTAGCAAGCGTGAGTTAACAGCATTTTTTTATTTTACAGACATTATCACACAACTTTTTACATGCTTTTATATGCCAGAATTGCTTAGTTAAGTGACATAAGCTAAGCATAACTAACCAAAACTATATACCATAGGTAGATCATATACCATAGACTAAGAAATATTTTTCACTCGATATCTTATATTCGATATTGTATACCGCCTCTAACAATAAGTTGTCATTAAGCATCTTAAGAGAAAGTTACAATGCTGGAATGCATCTGAGCTAAAGCTGAAGCATTTTGGAAATTTAGTCATTAAAACCGAAACATTTCTTTTCGTAGCTAAAAGTTTGGGCGAGCAATGCTACTACCACGAGACTTGCGAGTACACGGATCAGCACGCGTCTTGCATTCAGGTCCATCACAACGCCATATGTCAATGCCAGACTGGCTACCACGCCGTGTCTCTCCAGAAACCTTCGAAACGAACGTTTTGCGCCGAAGGCAGGTATGGCACCACTCCCGGTCTGATATTGTAACGACATTTTTCAGACGCTGTCGTCGTAGCGACAGACTTTTCAACCTTCGCAGGGGTCTTGTCGGGTATAGCCATACTGTCTGGCCTTATTTGTTTCGTACTGCATCTTTTTAATCAGAATTTGTACGGGTCTGGACATCGCCGGCATAGGTTTGGCAATGCCAATCTAGCTCCGCCCATATTGTTTTCCAGTGATCCAGGTAAGTGAATGCCGGTTGACATCAGCACGTAAATATACCTACAGATATATTACAAGGGGAACTACACTGATTTATAGTTATAGATGACGAGTGTCAGATTAGTTGAGTTTGAGATATGTTAAATACAAACGTTGCTTCCCTTCCGTCTTGTTTAAAAAGAAATGGTGTCGATATAACAAAAATTAACTGGTCTGAATGTCTCTTTATTTATTTCAAAAAAAAAAACAACTTATTGAAATTAAGTTAGTAAAGTATTAAAATATTAACGTCACAGCACAAATAATTCAAAACAATATATAACCACATCAATAGAGAAAAACAAGTGCATAATTTTAAATACTCCTGCCTAATATTAATTGTTTATTTACTGTTTATTGATTCAATTAATTTTCTAGTATACTCCGGGGAAATTGTGCTCGAGACTTCAGTAATGTTTACTTCTAATTCATTCTTATTAGATATTGGGGCACTATTTACTTTGTTTTTAATGTCAATGGGCTGGTGTCTTAATAACATTTAGGCAGTTATAAGCAACCAACCGCGTACCCGAAATGACGTGTGCTTTGGATCATTGTCATGGTAAAACCGATAATTGTTACCCATATTTAATTTTTGGGTACTAGCAACCAGATGCTCTCTTAATATATCCATAGACACATATTGGTTCATATTTCCTTCAATTACCTACTCCTGCAGATGACATACATAAGATCACTCCACCTCCACCGTGCTTTGCCGTAGCTTTTAAACTTTTCAATTTTAATTCCTCCTTAGGCTTTCTCCATATTGATATTTTTCCATCGGATCCAAATAAGTTTATTTGGTCTCATAGGCAAATATTAATGAATTCCAGAAGTTCAAATCTTTATAGATATGCTCTCTAGCGAATGCCAATCTCACGCATCTATTTCTTCGGCTAATGAAAGGCATATTTCTGTCAGTTCGACCATGTTAATTATTTTTTCGCAGGATTCGTCAAATTGTTTCGAGGTTACACCTTTTTCTAAACTGTCGTTTTACTTCGACACACATCTTGGGAGCACTTTTTTTTGGATAATTCGATACCTCCCTTACAATCTATCTTTTCTCACGTTCATTGAAGATCGTATTTGGAGCTAATTTTAACTTATTTTCGACCCCATTTTCGTTAACGCTCAATGATATGCTGAACAGTTGACGAACATGAGTAATAATTAAATTTATCGCGGAAATTGTAGTCCTACTACCCATTTAAAAAAAATCGTTTTACTGAAAAAACCTGTTTCAAAATGTCAAACTAAATAAAAAAACAATTGCAGTAATAAGTAAATTTCAAACTGATAAGTTTTGACACCGGTTATTGTTTTTACATTATTTAAGCTGTGACGTTAATATTTCATATAATTTAATTAGTTCCTTATGGTTAACTAAGTAAGGCATATTTAACACAAAAAGTAATTCACACTTTTTTAGAAGGCTCTTTACCAACTTAATTTCAATAAGTTGTTCTTTTTCCCAATAAATAAACAGACATTCAGACCAGTTAGTTTTTGTTATAGCGTCTGCATCATTTAAGCTGTCAGTCGCTGTATGTGACACTTTAGTTTATATGATTTTATTGATACAAAGTATAAAAATTACCTTAATGTGAAAGTAATAGAAAAGAACTGATTACAGAGCGACAACGAAATTATTGGTTGATAGTATGGCGTGTAAAAGTTAACTTCGTAATATTTTATTAAGTTCCTTTTAACGATGACCGGTTCATTTTGTTTGAGACATAGAATATATTTTTTGCACCCCTTCGTTGAACTTTAAAAATGGTTTTCCATGAATTCTCTGACTGTTTTTGATACATCACTACCATAAAATGGAGACTAAATGGTTAACTGTATGCTTTGGTCTATTTTTCAGCTACGTATAGAAATGTAAATTATTATTATTATTTAATCGACATTGTCTCAAACTAAGGTCATCTGACGAGTTCCGGTAGTAAAAAATTAAAGAGCAAAACTATATAGTAACAGCTTACGACAGTTTTTTTTTATCACCCCTTGAAATATGTTTTGTGTTTGCCGAAACTTTGTTCTATATGTGTAGCATCAGTGGAAAATAAACCTTGCAGAACATTAAATAAATTGAAATAATGCAATCTTAATTTGCGTGTACGATGAATGTACTAACGGCGTTACCTTAAATAATATAGATTTGTTCTTTAAATTTTAATCAGATTCTTCTAGTGACTGACTGTTTGTTATGTCTGTCTATGTGTCATGCATTGTACTTAATTGTGACTCGAACTTGTGTAAGCACACTTTAAATATTTGGGATTGTGACCACAGTACGACTTAGTGAATCCCTTTTGTTGGGTAAGGTAGCCCATCTGTTACAGGGTCTCTACCGCTACCTATAATGGTCAAGAATGGCGGCACTCAGTCGCAAGCGTCAAGCCGTAGGACGTTCGTATCTTCTATGGCGTCGCGGCGCACATCCAGCGCCGCCACGTACCACCGGAGCGGCATTGCTACCGTACCCGGCTCTCGAGCAGGTGCAGCTCGTACCGCTGCCATCTTGCTACTCTCCTACTGCGGTCAGATTGGGCCCCCTTGCGAAATCGGTATAACTCTGGGGCTGATTTGTTTGTGACGTTCGCATATTTTGTATGTGATGTTCGTGCTTCGGAGACTACTTGTTCAATTCCGACTTTCTGCTGCTTTGGAGTACAAATCGGCGTTCTTCAGATCGCCTCTTGGTCTGCGTTTAACGAATTTATGGAAATGCACTCGTCTGATATGATCCGAGGAAATAATACTTCTGCAGGCGAATTTACGCCGCGACCCTTCTGCATTTACCATTTTTGCAGAATTTAGACATAATTTTTTTTTCGAACTTTGGACTTCCGTGAGTCTGCGGCAACGCAAATAGTCGGAATCCTGTGGTCTTTGTTCTCAACTCCTGTCGTGTTCCGAATTTGCAACAATGCGGAAAGTTCGACAAACCGCAACTATTTAATTAAAATTTTATCTAGCTATTGTCCAATTTTTGAGTTCGGCTCTGCATAACCTCTATTTTTAGCCACTCTATGAAATTCCGATAAAGTAAGTATGATGGGGTAGCTGTCGGGCCAGTAGAAAGTCGGTCTGTGGCAAGATGGCAGCGGAAGGATGCTTTTTCTTACGATGTTCTGTGCTTGGCTTTAAAGGAAACATTCCTTGTAGATTTACAACATACACAAACCAATACACCTCTTCTAACACAGACACAGTAGTAGAAAGCATGCGATGTATGAGGAGTCTTGCATTCAACAAAAGGTAAGCATGGAATATGTCTCTGTCGCTTTGGACTGATTGTTATTTGTAATCCTCGTGCTCCGTGATCGGTAAATTTTGTGAAAAACCAACCAATCGAAAGGTTTACAGGTTCCAGGAGGCCTAGTATAGCCTCGGTGCATAGTTCCAATTCTATAAGGAGCTACAGTGCTCGGAGGTACGAGAGAGAGAGGGAACAGAAGGAAGAGAGGGAAATGCAAAGGCGTCTATCGAAAATGGCGACCGGGTCTATGAGTATAGGTCCTCCGACGCCTAGTCCCCATTCTACAGATGACCTCTTGCCAACTTTAAAGGAGGATGTTCAAGTACGGCAGATTTTAGAAACTTATAGCATAGTATATATAAGCAATTTAAGAGTCGTTACTTTCCAGGCACCCCCATTGGCCACTAAAGAAGATTCGACTACCAGTTTTCAAGAGGAAAACCTGCCTTCCACGTCGAGGCAGTATTCGTAGATTTATCCGAAGTGAAGTTGAGTTTTGATATGAGGTCTTTTAATATTTAAACGAAGCGATACCGCCATATTATTCAGTCGCCTAATTGAAATTGCTACTTTTTTGTAAACAGTAAAAAAACTGACAAAAAGGGCTTGAGTTTATTGTGATGGGATGTATTGGGGCAGAGTATTTAGTCGCATTTAGATAATTTTTACACCAAAGGAAAGGCGGGCGAATATAATTTAGATGTTAAGATGGAGTGACCAAGCTAAAATTTGAAGTAAACGTAAAGTATCCTTAAGAAACATTTGGTACGATAAATTTTAGTGTTTTATTAAATTGTGAAACGTTTTTCCGACAACACCTCGTGATGATCCTCGTTTACGAATTATTTATATATTACTAGACGTGTTAACAATAAAGTTTTGGTGTAAAACCATGTGGTACTTTTTTTCCTAGCGAACATGTCAAATTTAGTGAAATAAAAGTACAAAACATATTATTAATATAGAAACCATGATGCATGATATTTTGCTTAAGCTTTCAAATAGTTCTCTATATATCTCTTTATGACTTGTCAAAAATAGTCAAAATTTATCACAATCACTTAGTTCAAAGAAAATATAAACGACTGAATCATTGATTTCCTGAAGTGGCCGTTAACAAATGATTTATCACCAAAATACCCAACACACAAAGAAAAATTGAGAAATAATATAAAACAATTTTAGTATTGACGTATTAACGGAACATTTTTTTATTAAAAAATAGTAAATTATTTGTTAAGATTATAAGTATATCCAAAAAGATAAGTAATGCCTACTGCAGAACCACTGATGTTGCTTTAGCGGAATGTTAGGGGAACATCGCACATTGTGCTTTGCTTTTCGCAAACTACACCCTCGTTCACTATTGTTTTGTCATGCCTTAACTATTTAACAAAAAAAATAGAAACGTG
This sequence comes from Cylas formicarius, assembly GCF_029955315.1. Lineage (NCBI taxonomy): Eukaryota > Metazoa > Arthropoda > Insecta > Coleoptera > Brentidae > Cylas > Cylas formicarius. The sequence continues at coordinate 16,472,448 of NW_026844334.1, forward strand.
TCTCTAAAAACTACAAAAAACCGTTAGTCAGTTCTAGTCAATTCTATAGTTAAGGCAATGTTGGTGAATTCTGCTTCAGGTTTCTGTTCCCATTTCTCCATTTCTCCCAGTGTATCAAAGAACATCGATCGAGTGTAATGTGGGTTGCCTACATTTGAACCGCGATCTAGGTCACAATCCGCCTGCGTTTACTTCCAGTAAACTGAGTTAATGACCTGATATGTTTCATCAGACAACCGCCTCGTGTACGCCGTCCCCATTCAAAACCTGAAATTTGCCGCTGTCGCGCGATGACGATCATCTGACGTTTTTAGAGCAATTAGGTTACAATGAAACAAGCATTCAGTATCAGTATTAAACGTTCCTAAGAAATTTGGGTGGTGATATTATTTAGCCTTATATATGTGATTGTATTAATTATTTATTCGGAAAAATGTGGGTGTTCGGCTACGGGTCTTTGATGTGGAAAGTGGATTTTCCTTACGAAGAAAACATTGTCGGCTATATCAAGGGGTACAAGAGGAGGTTTTACCAGCACAGCACCGATCATCGCGGTACGCCGGAGAATCCCGGTAGGGTGGTTACCCTAATCCCGTGCAAAGAAGACTCGAAGGTTTACGGGATTGCTTATAAAATCCGGGAGACCGACATCGAAGACGTGATCAATCACCTGGATTTTCGAGAAAAGGGTGGCTATGAACGGAAAAAGGTGGTCTTTCACCCGAAAGAGCACGACATACCACCGTTTGAAATGACCATTTATTTGGCGTCCGACGACAACCCTCATTATGCCGGACCAGCTGAATTAGATGAAATAGCCTTCCAGGTGGTCAATTCGGTGGGGCCTAGTGGACCGAACATTGACTATGTTTGCAATTTGGCAAAAATGATGCGCAGCGTCGTGCCGGACGTGCACGATGACCATCTATTTACACTCGAGAGTAAAGTTCTCGGCTTATTGGAAAAACAGAATGGAGATTTTAATAATTATTGAGAATAAACGCTTCGTAAGTAAATGCTTCATTTATTTAAATAATTCCCTTCGTTTTTGCCCTGTACCCATTTATTTATTGGCAAAATCATTAAGCTTTGGCGTGGTAGGCAACCATCACTACCTCGAACTTGGTTGAACAAGAATGACGTTTTGGGCTTTAGAAATCCGTTGGTCTCGCAATAGTCCTTTGTTCCATCGCTATCATATGTTTTGTGTCAGTTGTTTCTGTTGTATTGTTGTGGATATGTCTAGAGTTGGTCGTCAGTTCGCAAACAAAATTAACTAAAAAAAAGGATGCCGCCAACCATACGGAGAGGAGAAAATTGATCGGAAACAAAGGTAACTATTAAGAATTTATTACTTGTTTTTTTATACATTTGTCTCTAGGCCTATCATTTATTCCGGAAGAGGAAACGATCGGATAATCTATTTCATTTTGCGGTAATTGTTGTGCCGATGAAATTGTTATTTCATTAGTAATTTTGACCAACTGATGAATTTCAAAACAGTGTCTTGCGAGTAATTTGTTTTCGTGATACCTGTTGCAAGTCTAATTAAATATAGATCAAGGTGTCGCTTTTGTTTCTATGGGTTGTGAGAGTGATTTTGATTAAACATTGCAACTTAATAAAAGAAATCTGATGGCCGACAGAACATTGGTAATATGTGTTTTTTGACTTAGTATTCGTTTAGAAAAATAATTCGATACAATTTTCCTTATTTTCTACGATGAGATACGGGGGCGTGTTAAATTAGAGTTATTTATATAAAATGTGACAAAGATAGCATTAATCGTATATTGTGCAACAAGTTTGATGAACGCCATTGTAGCCGCTTTTTCGCACGAGAAGAGCAAGTGCTCAATAAATGTGATTGTGTGATTGAAGAAATTAATTAACGTGTTGCAAACTATACTTTTTTTAAGAACACGTTTACTGAGTGACGCGAGACGCGACCGTCAGAACTGACAAACAGCATAGGATATCATAGCTAAAATTTAGCGAAAACATTCGATCGCTCCCAATGGCAGAGAGTGAGAGAAATTATTTTAGTGAAATTTTGGACGGTAGCAACTAAAAAATTACTAAAACGACCGATAAAATGTTTTAATGCGTATGCATAAACTTAATGGCGATCATTGAAATTTCGGATTATATAAATTTCAATTTTCAATTTTTTTTTTGGGTAACTCCGATGTTTCAACTTTCTAAACTGCAAACTAATAGGCATAAATATGATCATCCCTTTTGAATACAAAAACCACTGACCTAGCATAATGAGTAATATTTTGAAAATATCTTAAGTGGCACTACAGATATTCAAGATAAGAGTACACTATGTGAGGACCTCAAACCCACAAAAGTTAAACTAGACAACCCAAACAAAAAAATTATAATATGCTATCAGCAGGGATCCGGATATATTCCAAAACGAAAAACCTAACGTTATCATCTCGGTTTAACATGTAAATAATTTTTAAATAGTTTAAATATGTATAGGGTGGCCCGTTTAAGAGGGGCCTATACCTTATCTCGAAACTTTCGGAGGTTACAAAAAAAATGTTGTTTCTATTAAAATTTTATTGCATTTTTGGACAAAGACAAATTCAACGATATATATATATATATATATATATATATATATATATATATATATATATATATATATATATATATATATATATATATATATATATATATATATATATATATATATATGAGTATGGGTCTGTGATGCACCGTTTCGAACTTATTAGCGATCATCTTCAGAATTCAGGTTATGTTTAAACATCATTGTTGGGTTGCTTATCAACTTTTTACACTTTTTTCCATCTATTAGTTTTACGAAAATAATGCTTTTCTTTACGCAATGATCAAGGTTAAAATATTTTCTTAAAATGCGCGTTGTTGCCACGTTTCGCAAAATGATGTGCAAAATGATGTTTTTCTCAGTTTTCTTGAATGAGACACCCTGTATGTAATTGGAGTTTCGAATAGCCACTTTAATAGCAATTTCAATTATATAATATAGCAAGCGTCTCTTACCGTATTAGCTTAATTGGCAGATAAAATTAAAAACTGGGTATAAAATATGAAACTGTGATTTGGATCCTTATCAACTTGTTCAACAGTTTTAGAGCATTGTTAAGAAGTCGTATTCAAAACAGAATGTTAAGCTTTTGCACAATGTTGCCAGATTTCGCAATTACTTATTTCTACGATTAAATAAATGTCTTCGTGAAATGACGGTTTATCTTTGTAAACCATATCTTTCAATGTTCCCCACAAAAAATCTGGACTCCTCGCTGGCCAGGAGATGGAGGAGATTTTGTCCAATCCACTCTCTGAAAGTTTCATTTAAACAACGAATGATTGCAGCACTTCGATGTTAAGGAACGCCATCTTGCTGCCAAATTAAATTTGGATGCTCTTTTTGGGTAATATTATTGCGTATAAGTGACCGAATTTCATTCGTCAAGTTTAAATATCGTACAAATGTAAGTTTTGTTTCTAAAATATGGGTCTTAAAAGTCTAGATCTCCAGATTGCGGACCATTCTTGCACGGATTTCCCCCTACTTGTTTACTTCAAAAACATATTTTTTATTTTCTGAACGCCAATAATGCATATTTTTTGTATTAAATAACACCACAGTGAGTATTGATTCATCGGTCCAAATTATATTTTGAAATATGTTATCTTAAGTTAAAATATGCTTCTTGTAGTTTTTCTATTGATGTGAATTTAAATGGCTTATAACTGTTATTTTTTAAACATGTTTGAAGTGTGGTTCATCTTACGTCTACATTTGCAGAGGCAAGGCGTGTGGAGGTCTCTGGATTATTTTCAAAATGCCGAAGAATATCTAGCTCCATATTTTCATCTAATACCGTTCGGCTCCTACTTTTTTTCACTAAAACACTGCCAGTTGTTCGAAACTGCTGGTATATTTTGGCAATTATTTCTTCCTGGCAATCTCTTATGGAGAAATTTAGTTCGTTATTGTCTGAGAGCAAGAGCATTCTAATAGATCAACTTTTTTCTCCTTCGTATACGTTATACAAAATAGTCTCAACAAAAATGCAACTTAATAAAATACCCTTAATGCACTGATACCTGTCAAAAAATCCTCAAAATTACCACAACCGAGAACTACTATTGTTTTCAATGCTACTGCGATTATTATGACAAAAAGGTCAAAATTAATAATATCAACAATTTTGTGATTGTGTATTTCAACGGGCAGGTTTCTATATATTTTATAACGACATATGGCCTATATTGATAAGAATATGAATATTTTTATTACATTACATATTTCATTTACAAGATTCTTAAATTATGAATGTAAAAGAATTTATGTATGTATCATTTTGCGAAACACGGCAATACGGAGTATTTTAAGAAAATATTTTAAATTTGAACATTGCCCTAGATAAGCATTATTTCCGTAAATATAATAGATAAAAAAAGTTCAAAAACTGAATAAGCAACCCAAAAATGATGGTTTAAACATGACCTGAATTTTGAAGATGATCGCTAATAAGTTCGAAACGGTAAATCACTGAGTAATACTCATATATATCGTTGAATTTTTCTTTGAAAGGACTATGAAACAATGCAGTAAAATGTAGGGCGTTCTATTTAAAAAAATGTAACTTTGTTTTACCACCCTGTATATAAAAAAGTGACGATTAGGAAAATAAAAAAAGGTCATTTTAATAGAAACAACTTTTGAATTTAAAAATCCCCGTAGGTTTCGAGATAAGGTATAGGCTCCTCTTAAAGGGATCACCCTGTACAGTGTGTTCAAATTTGGAATGAGGACCTCCAACACGATTTCAAAATTAAAATTTAAGACAAGCATGAACAATATTGTGCTATTTCACAGAAAATTACAAAGTTAAGCGCGAACCATATTGCGGTAGTTTAAAATGTGTTGTCTGTTGGCGATTTTATTTTCTAGCCACTAGTATACAAAAAGTATGAGTATAATAAAACAAAAATTATCTTTTATTAATTAAATACTAACCTTGGAATAACGAGTTAATATTGTAGGCAACAATTTTGACAAAAGTCATTTTAGTCACGGGTTTTAAATTAAACAAAAAGTATTACTTCTGTTAGGTCTGGAAAGGTAGTTGCAGACGGAAGTTAAATTTTTAAGTACTGGAATATTATTCTTCTATAATTCTTCCTTATTTCTATTGTTCCATAGCTCAAGGGCTATTTGAGAAGTCAATTTAATAGTAATAAGTAAGTTAAGTAAGTTAAGTAATTTAATAGTAACAAGTGTGGTAAGCGATACATTTTTGGAAAACAATACAAATATATTTTTCTACTCCTTTCTGTAAAATACCTAATTATACACCGTTTTAGCGTACGGGAAGCGTCACTTTGCCACGTGATCTTCATGTCCCATGGATCCGAGCCTCTTCGGACAATTGGATTTTCCCGCACGCGTTTGTTTTCCGAGACTTTACCGCACGGCTTGAATTTTGACGTTTGTCAATTCTGACGGTCATATAGATGGATGTATTCGTGTTGTTTTGTAAAAATGTACTCAAAAACTAACGATCATAGAAAAAGTATGCTATGCAACACGTTTGGTAAACTTTTTAAGTCACTGGATTGTTAAACACTCGCTCTGCTCGTGCCAAATAAATTCGTGACTCAAATGCCATTTGCCGCCAAAATTTAAGCCGGGAGTAATATTTCCGATTGCAGCCACTTGTGCCGTAAAATTCCGGAAATTTCCTTGCAGCCGTAGAATTTCAATACAAATTCTGATACCACACAAAATTCTAAGTAACATCTACATACTGGGAATCAAGAAAATTTATTAGTCATGGCGTCAATTCTTTATGTTAAAAGTTTTTTTAGTCTAGGAAATAATCCATCGTTAAAATCCATACTTAGCGACCCGGTACATATACGCTGTCTTACTGTGACGTAGCACGGCCATTTTTTTGGCGAAGTTTGGTATAGAGCAAACCGATTTACTATTCAGTTGATAGGGCTGTTTCAGTTGTTTTTGTAAGTTTTAGAATTGGAAATGAAATAATAAGTTATTTTATTGAAAATCAAAATATAACCTATAAATATTAACCGTGTTTGAATATTAGTGTATCCCACATTTCAAGATTTTAGGCTATATTTTCGTTTTCAATAAAATACTCTAACCCAATGTTTAATTTCTAATTCGAATTCTGATAAGGTACTAATTGAATAGTTACTGCTAATAAATAATGACGAAGTCCATTAAATAGTCTCTAATAATTAAAAACGCAAAAAATTTGAAACATCTGCAAAAACTTATATGAAAAATCATTTTTGTTAGATCACAAACGTTGACTGACTATCACTAGTATAGCGCATAATGAAAAGATTGCAGCAGTCTTCTTCCACTGTTCAGACATATTTAAATATTTTTCTAATATTTCGTCCGATCGACAATCGCTTTCACTGAGAGATAGTATGAACTACTTTATTAATTCTGTTATTCTTAGGATGCTCTTTGAAGAGTAGGCGGTTAAAATAAGAAAATACATTTAAAAAGCTTTTTTTTTTCAGTAAGTTATTTGAAAATGTTTTTCAAAAATTAGATTTTCCAAAAATCGTCGTAGCTTTGCTTATGCTGTTAGAAATTGGAATATTTAAAACATGAATCAAAATCAACTGTTTATTGATAATAAAACCGTATAAAAGCGACGACAATTTTTTATTAAATTTTTTATTTCGGGACTTCTGCCAGCGTTGGTAAAAACTACGCAGTTACGCTTAAAAATAACCACGCTTGATAAAATTTCATGAAAAATGTCAAGGTTAAAAAAGACAACTGTATATCAATGTTCAACGTTAATTCATTAGCATTATGAAACGGGTGTAAAATCAAATTTAAATTAGGCGGTTATTTATTTTGATTTCGTATTTCGTATTAACTTTTCCAGGAAAAACAACAGTCAACTTGAAGAAAGCTGTTCCTTAAAAATAGTTATGTCAAGGAAACAATACATTTAGTTTCATTTTTAATCGCATCAAATCAGAAAGCTAACCAAAACTAGATAATAAAAGGAAAATTAGGTAAAAACTATTATAGGAATTTTTGAAGTAATCTCATTTAAATAAACACATTTCTTGAGAAAGCAGATTGTAGACGTAGCCAAATATTTATCATTTTCTGAAACAATCAGAATCGTTTTGTATAAATTGTTTGGAGTGCTTAATATGACTTATACAATTTACGAAACTTTAGTCCATTATACGGCATGAGATGTGGGAGAAAAAAATTGCAATATGGTGAGTACATACACATGTTATAACAAAAATTTCAAGTACAAAATCGTTCCTTCAAAGCTACCATGTTAAACGAATCAACGAACCGAGACGTGTGGTTAACAAAACAACATCTTATAGGGAAGATAGTGTTACAGCTTTACGTAATTACTTGTTCGATTGCGTGACTGCAAGTGATGGTCGACAAGGCGAGCTGAGCATATCATAGTTCCTGATCAGAATTCAGACATATATTGTAAAATATAATATTCCTTTGAGCGGTGAAAATCTCCATATGGTTTTTTATTATGCTAATAATATATACAATTATAAAGGCTCTTGTTTCTTCATTATAATTAGGACCTCGAACGAAATTAAAAATGAAAAAGTTTTTGTCAATTTTTTCTTAAACAATTGCAATATTCCACAAAATCATTTTTGCCGACGACTTTCAAATGCTGTATCAATCGATTCGTTTTTCCACTTGTGGTAGGGAACTCGACAGGTTACATTGATACTATTTTATCAAGGTTTATAAAACTACTGAAATAGGATGATGCTTAGTTTTGGTTAGTTTCCAATATATATCCTACACACGAATTTTTGACCACCTGTATATCTTGACAGCCAATTTTTTTATGATCAATGAACATGATATTAGTGATCGCAAGGCTACTTTAAAATATAGTGTTTAATGTAAGAGTTGAACTTTGCTGAACGATGTGTGCTGGTAAATATTCTGCGCAAACATAAAATTTGTTTTTTGTGAATCTCATAGGGAGAGTGTTTATTGCAAACTTAAAATTTGTGTATTTTAATATATAGTTCTTTGGAATATCTCTTTATGTCTTCGAAATTCTTCTTCGGAAGAAATGATTTCTAAAAATTGAAAATGACGGTTAATATCGACCCACTAATACAATACTTTGTTATTTGGTTTTTCTGCGAGTGAAACATTTGTAAATTTGTAGAATACAATTTGCAATTTTCGTATATTTATTAGTGCAATTTTCCAGGAATTACGTTATGGCATGGTACGAAAAAGTTCGACTCCTAATAAAGGACTCCCGCTCACCGAAGACCAAAGATAACTTAGAAACGCCCGAAGAGTACAAAGAAAGATGGATCTCGATATACATCATTTATTTCACAATGTTTATGATATCATTAGGCTTCAGCATTATAGTTACTGGGGTCTGGCCGTATTTAGACAAAGTAAGTAAGATGACTTCCCAGTCTCTTTTCGTTGGTAACTCTCATTTTTAGCTGGACCCAACCGCTGGAAAGGAGTACATGGGGTTCGTGGTGGCGGCCAACCCTTTCGCTCAGATGTTGTTTTCGCCTTTGGTCGGATGGTGGACCAATAAAGCGGGTTCTATAAGAATACCGGTAATTGTTTCCCTGGTGATATTTACTTTAGCCAGCGGTCTGTATTCCTCCTTGGAACTGTTCGAAACGAATAGGAAACACTGGATGCTGTGGTCGCGATTTCTCGTCGGTGTAAGTTCTGGTAATTGTATTGGAGCGGTTATTGTATTTGGTTTAATCTTCTAATCTTATAGCTAATGTCGCTGCCTGCAGATCCTACCTCTCCGCAGCTACCAGATATTCCGAACGGACCAAAGCGGTATCCATGATTTCCTTAGCTCAAGTGCTCGGATTCGTTATAGGCCCGGCAATCCAGGCCGCCGTGGTCCCTTTAGGCGACGACGGATTATGGATCATCCCCAACAGACTTAAATTGAACATGTATACTGCCTCCGGTTGGATTAACGCCGCGTTATCTTTAATTAACATCTTCCTCTTCTTACCGAAATATTTTAAAGAATACAAAGTCGCAGCCAAAGAGGCTATGGTCAAGCAAGGCAAAACCAATGAGAAGGACATCTGGAAAAACAATAATCCGGATTATTTTGCCGCGTGGAGCTTAATTGTGGCATTTTTCGTATTGGTTTTCAATTTCATGTTGTTAGAAACGCTGGCCACCCCTGTCACGATGGATCAGTTTGCTTGGTCCAAAAGCGAGTCTTTGTATTACATGGGCATACTGATGTCTATTGGTGCTATCGCTTCCATCGCAACATTCGCTTCTATAGGTGCCCTATCTAAAAAGTTTTCTGAAGTTAAAATTACGATTTGGGGTGGTTTTCTGTTTATGGTGATCGGACGGGTGCTGTGCATACCATTTGGAGGAGATCTACCGCTAACGTACGATTCAGACTTTAAAGTCAACCTAACTGTATTTTGCCATGATAAGTTGAAGAATGTTTCCGCCCCTTTTCTCGATTATGAAATTTTAAATCAGTCTCTTAGGGAACACGGACGCTGGTTGGATTTAGAAGCGACGAATCGAAGTTATATCAGGTACATGACCCTAAATTGTGGCGAAGAATTGGTAGGGTGTCCTTCAAGTCAAGAATGGTGTAGCTATATACCCGCGATTAATTTGGTTCAGTTCATATTCGGATTTATTTTCACTGTATTCGGGTATCCTGTTGGGGTAACTCTCATACAGACATTATTCTCAAAGTTACTAGGGGCCAGACCTCAGGGCGTTTGGATGGGACTTATGACGGGTTCAGGGTGTCTTTCAAGAGTAATGGGTCCGGTCTTTATCACTTACGTTTATGAAGAGTACGGCACGATTTGGACGTTTGGGTTTACCACAGTGATGATGGCGGTCAGTTTGGTGTGGCTCCTTTGCTTTAGGAAGCGTTTGGAGCCGGTAGACTTGGAAAGTTTGGCGATACCTGATCGGCAAATGCAAGATTTTACCTCTGTTGAGATCGACGAAGACGATAACGAGATCAAAGAGAATTTTGAGGATCCGCCAAGCTGATGTCATTATGTTTTTGATATTATCGTTGTTTTGTTATTGTACTTAAAAAGAATTGCCATAGTATAATTGGTAAATATTTTTGTATTCAACTTAGACGAACAATCTTTTGGTGATATTAACGAACTCGAATACTCTAAAAGTTTCGTTTTCCCGATCGACTGAAAAATCTTGTAATTATGGAAGAAAGGCGCTCTTCGGGAACTTTCTGACATATTAAGGTTGCATGCTTAAGAATGTATACAGGGACGAAATGTGCAAGTTACTTCGAAGAATCTTTTATTGATCGGCATACATATATATATATATATATATATATATATATATATATATATATATATATATATATATATTTAATATGTAAGTGGTATTTATGAATTTTAGATGTCAATAAACGATTTTTTTATGGTGTTAGAAATGGTTTATTTGACCCTGTTCTTTTTTTAGAAACCTATGGAAACGTTCAACTGAACGAAATTATATATCCACAACCGCTAAATTAAAAATCAAGTCTTAAGTCAAATAGTTTGTTTTCATTTTTAGATTTCTACTGCCGCTGGTGAGACACAAAAATTTTTGGCCAGTCAATCAAAGAAAACGGGGGGTCTTATTTCGCAAAAATTATTATTAATGTTTTCAAAAGCAAACCTCTAAATCAACATGTTTCGATAATATACAACTGCGATAGTCCACTAAATCTTTTAATTTAAAAACACCTTCATTTTGATTCTAAGTTTTAACGGAAACCCTGTCAATTTCTGTTGAAAACTTAATTAGCCATCAATTTCGTGGAAAAGGAGGGGGGATTCGTTCTTTGGTTTACTAAATTTCTTGCATCAGTTCGTATTATTTGTATCCGCGATCTTAAAATCTTTATTTCGAACTTATAAATAAGTGATGGAGAGTAAATAGAAAATTAACTAAAATCAATCTATTGTTGATCTGCGGTGATACAGCAAAAGCTCACCTTTGTGTGCAGTATTTATCAGCCTTTACATGAAGCAGTGAAATTCTGAGATTTAAGAAAAAGTGTTGGTTATTACGAAAATAACACCATATTTTTTTATTGTTCATAAACCAAAATAAATATTAGAGGTCTTTTTCGTCATGAGGCGGCATCCCATAAAAATAAAAACGTATATTATTTTAATTTTTTTTGTAGTTCTACACATTACAATAATTATTTTTACACATGTAGGTATTTATTTTATTCTATATCTTTTGAAATGGCTCTTATCCAACTAGGACGAAACGGGTTAGGAAAAAACAAAAATCCGATAAAGTCAAATTACTTATTCAAAATTTAACTTGTGGGAGTTTAAGAACAAAAATTTGACTAATAACCTGCTTTAATTGCTCAGATTGGTATTTTCAAATCAAGCACTTCCTTGTTTTTAAACGTGACAATCTATTTGTTTTTTGGAGATGAAAAAGGGGATTAAATAAGTATATGAAATAGAAAAAACAACAATCAATGAGAGAGAATAGGGTAGAGTTTAATATAATTTAATTGATGGCAAAAAATTAAGACTATGTTATATTTAAAGTCAGGAAAGATGATATTGCTTTACAATTTTAACCAACGAATTTTTATTTAATAACATAAATGTCTATCTATATATATTATTCAATTTCATTAAAATTTGGTGTTTGGATTGTTTCAACCTATCTAGATCTGTAAAACGATATATCTATTTATTAATTTATGTAGTTTTTAATATACTAGTGAATGAATTTTTTATGCTGATGCAAATAATCGAAATTGTTAATAATTACAACAATGGTCACAACAACAAAACCAAAAATCAATGTATAGTTCAACTTGTTTGTTTTTATTTTCACATTACTCCCTTTCCTGGTAGTTTTGTCAAAAACCTTCGTGTTTTTGTCATTTGAGTCTTCCTCCACAAAATTAATTATGATCATCCGGTTTCCCACTAAAATTTCAATTTTGAAACCCAATAATTGTAATATAAATTTTAGTGGCCAACCTTAATTAGTAATATTTTTTTATATTAGTATGCAATTTTTTTGTAAAAACTATTTACGAATTGAAGAACAGAAGGCGAAAAATATTTATATTAGTGTAAGTGGTAAGTTCTTTGAATTGTCTTAAATATATATGTAGGGGCTTACTTACGATGAACTTTTTGGAAATTTGAGAAACATGAAAATATAAATGCTACAAATAAACATTCCGACGAGGAGAATGTACTTCAAAAAATATCTAGCAGCATAATATTCTATTTTCTAAAATATCAATAACATTATCAGGCAGCAACCAAAATTCTTTTTTAACAAACTTGTTATATTTACTTGACAAATAAGCTGGTTCAATTCGTCTAGTCGAGCACTTTTATTCTTTTAACGAGGCAATATATTTTGTCTTTTAGAGGTGACAAGTTAAATAAGATGAAATTAGAAAAAAACACTATGCGGAAAATAAGTAGAGTGTAATAATTTAACTGATTAAAAATCAGTAACATATGTCACCTCTAAGAGTTGCTGTATGCGTTTTAATTTTTTGATCGAATTTTTATTAATAACTTCCTATATCTATACCTATATTTTATTTAATTTCGTTAAAATTCTGCAGCGTCATCTATATTGGTAAGGGGCCGTTTCCGCTTAACTAGATTAAAATTATTGCATCCAGTGGCGCCTCGGAGACGGGTTAACAAAAAATATCGACCTCTGAGTATTTCCACACTTTTCTTTTCGGATTTAAAAACAAGAGATGTTATTTGTTTTTTGATATTCTCTTTGTATTTTGCTATTTTCCCCTCTATCAAATGATTTAAAACCACAAACAGATAATGCTGCGATTAGAAGCTGGTCTGATTTCTTCTTTGCTGATTTTTCACTTTTATTTTGCCCCCGAATGGTTTACTCATTATGTTAAGTTCATAGACTCACGGTAAGTTGTGATTTCAAAAACTGTATGATCTTGTTGTTCCGTTAACGAATTAGACAAGCTGCAGATCCACGCAATACGATAATAGAGCCTACACATTCATTGTGGGGGAATCCGTTAAAAAAATGGACACCGTACAAGGCGGTTGTACAATGCCTAGCAACGGTTCAACTGTTTTGTTCGATACAATGCAAGTGAGCTTCTGAAAGGTGGCCCCTCCGACACAGGTAAATGCGTTTGGTAGCGATTTTTGCTTTTAACGTCGTCGCACGCTTTCATTTATAGTAGTTTTGGTTCCCTCACCGACTGTTGCCTGATTGCTGATTGGATTATCTGTGGCTCGCGTGTCGAGATATGGCGTGCTCGAAACAGAGGCTCCTTTCAGGTTAGAGCCGTATATGTGTGCACGAATTCTTCAAATTTGTAGACAAATTAAATTGTCGCCGAGGAGGCACTGCGGTCTTACATTTACCCGAGATTTATGTTCGATGCACCATTTTACTGACTCGATTTTATGAGCACGGGGCGGCAATAATTTTTAGAGAAAGTATGCAAAAACGGTTAGAGTTGCACGCGACGAATGTGATAAAGAAAAAAAGACAGGGGTGGCTTTATTATAATTCCTTCACTGAGCACCTCGGTTTCCTTTGCTTCCGTTTCTATTTCTTGTTAGCCTATGAGGTTTTACATATCGTTCACGATCAAAGGTACCGACAAATGCCGAAATGTCGACGGAGATACAGTTGAATACTTCGGCCACCGCAGCCGCCCCACGTTTGACTATGCGCGGGGGGGCAGTGGTTTTGCGGGGAGTCACTCGGTTTATTCGAGGCGCGAGAAGTCACAGACAGGCTGCGAACCAAGGAAGTAGCAGCGCCAAATCGAACTCAGTTAGCAGAAGAAGGAAGAAGATGAGCGAGAAGGACCTCTGTAAATGTCCGGCCAACATTCTAGAAGGGGTGAAAAGGGACACGTCGTTCTCCAAGTAAGCAATTTCTATAAGCAAGGTCGTAGTTAAAAACTGCAAAATGCAACATCTTTTTTCTTCGATCATTAAATTATGCACTTATTTTACATTTTTAGACAACCTTTTATTCATTACTCACTACACAGTTATAGTGACTCAATTTGAACTAACCTAAATTTAATAGTAGTTCACGACCAACAATAGCCATGGTTGTACAAATAGGATTTGGCCACCTCAGGGCGTAGACCTCAACTTTTGCTTTTTTCAACTTTTGTTCCGGCAAAATAATCAGCTTTAATTTCGTACACTGTTTACGTATCAAAAACCTTATATTTTAATTAACAATGTTTTGCAATACCTAAATTTGAACGTTTTGTTTATATAATTTGACCGTTTCTACAAGAAACCACATTTTTGAAGGACCTACACCATTTTCATTTATTTATTTATTTATAACTGACTCCAAAACAGTGTTATAACTTGGCACAGGAGCCTTAAGTTACAATCAAAATAAAACAATTATATAATAAGCTTGGTATTTTATGTACGTCTTTTTAAGTTTAAATGGAAAGTGTAAATAGTCACTGCAAATGTACTTTTAATTTCTGACAAAATTGTTTTATTGTTTTTGCTTCACCAATAACTTTTGGTATAGAATTATATGTCTCAATACAGCCATGTATGTAATGGAAATCTTTGTACTTTAAGAGGTTTTGAAAATTTAGTTCTAAAGTCACTTGCACGACAAGTATTATGACTACGTATTTGTATCGCTTGCTTGCTTTATATCTAAGTTACTTTTTAACAGTTTATTTTTTATGAAATATATATATTTTGCTTGTTCAAAAGTAACTATTTTTTTATGTCCCATGTTTCTGTTGTTTCATACATTATTTTCGTTGAAGTGAAACGGTTTATTTTAAATATGGTTTTTACTGTTCTGTTTTGGGTTCTCTGTAATTTATTTTGCATATAAAACGCAATAGATACTGGAGAGGTCCATGACCGACCCTTGGAGTATGTTTTCAATTTATAAAGCATTATGTCAATATCGACAGAGTCGAATGCTTTTTGCAAATCAATGAATATTGTAAACTTCTGGATTCATGCTGCGTCGGTTTTTGCTTAGTCGAAATTACATTACAGTAGCCTGTGGAAGTTTCTTTGAAAAATCATATTGATATGGCTCAAACTTGTATTGATTTTCTATAAATATTACTATCCCTTTTAAAATTTTTTTTTTGTTATTTTTGAAAATGTATTTAGGACAGAAACAAGCGTATAATTGCTAAGGTCCTTTGATCTCTGCATAGTTAAATTTTCATTCCGTTTTTTTAGAAATTTCAAAATAAACTTACTTTCCGGGAGTAAGATGAACATTGAAAGTGAAATGTATCTGTCGCTCCAGCATGCATCAGATAGATTATTAGATTATAGATTAAGAACACGAGTGCTACGACCACCGACCACTATAAGCCTGGACTCCTCCACGAAAAAGTTTCTTGCACACCCTGTGTCGTTACTAAGGCGTTTTCGGTTCGTTGTTTATAGGATTTTTCGTATTTTAAGCTTGAACTCGCTCTAAGTGTGTGCGTGAAGTTTCTATATTTCCAAAAATATTGTATATTGTTGCAATTATTTTTTTTATTTTCTGTATGAGAAGATTAAAAGCTATTAAAACAAATAAACAACCGATGAAAAAAATGGATTCTAACGGCAACTAAGACCTAGTTGAATTTTTAAACTTTTCCGGTTATTGAAACTTTTCATATGGATCGCAGTCGAATAAATTCAAAATTTATTTTTCTTTAAAACTGCAATAAAATATAAATAGACTGAGTATTTTATTTTTCATTTTTGGTTTTGATAGTGCAATATCCCCAGACTAAACCAATTAAATTGCATATGCACCAGCGTTTCAACAAAGAGCTCACGATAGGAACTCTTATGCACGCAATATTATTCGCATTTAAATGATCGACTTATAGCATGGTCTGGAACACTCAAACGCCAATATTCGAAAAAAAAACCAAAAAAGTAAATTGCTTATTGATTTTTATATGAAATAAAAGGATCGTTTTTTCCGCACAGGAACGAAATCGATGCGCTTTACAAAATCTACAAGAAACTGATTACTTACAACAAGTCTACGAGCAAAGCACTTCCAAAATCTACCTCCTTGGTGGTTGTCAATCCCGCGACGGCATCGGAGGTTTGATCGGACTTTGACGATAGTACGATGATACTAAAACATTTTTGTTCATAGGGCATCGACAGAGTTGTTTTTAGGGAGGTGCTGCACAGCACCTTCGACATTATAACCGAGAACATGTTGATGGATCGCATTTTCTGCGTCTGGGACACTTCCAATTGCGGAGTGGTGTCTCTAGAGAGTTGGTTCCACGGAATGTCATTGTTTCTTAAAGGAAACGTGCTCAAACAGACCCAATATTGTTTCAATGTCTATGATCTTAATGGGGATGGATTTATTACTAAAGATGAAATGTTTCAACTTTTGAGGTTACTAGTAATATGACACAAACAGGTGAGTTGAGTTTTAACGTTTTCTCTGATTTCTAGAAATTGCCTCATAAAATTGCCACAAGAAGAAGATCCAGAAGAAAGTGTCAAGGACTTGGTAGATATAGTGATGCGAAAGATGGACAAAGACAAGGATGGGAAGGTATCTCTCTCAGATTATCAGCAGACTACGACTGAAGAGCCTTTGCTTCTAGAAGCTTTTGGAAGGTGCCTGCCATCGGATACTTCTAGGATGACATTCTTAACGACGCTACAATCTTGAGGTCACTCAACGGGTCTGATAATAATAATACAAGAATACTTATTTTAAAAAATTACACAATAAATTAGGTAACTTTAAACACTAAAAATATCACAGATCGATTAGGTCAATATCTTTCCTTCTCCTGCCGTTGCGCTTTGTAAATTTCCTGTTCAATTTCTGCAACCTTGCCTATTTCCTTGGCTTCTTTGACTGTATCGGGCAGCTTTTTGTTAAGAGTCTCTGGAAAC
The DNA here is from genome assembly GCF_029955315.1 of Cylas formicarius. Classification (NCBI taxonomy): domain Eukaryota; kingdom Metazoa; phylum Arthropoda; class Insecta; order Coleoptera; family Brentidae; genus Cylas; species Cylas formicarius. Next base: position 16,489,467 of record NW_026844334.1, read on the forward strand.
GTAAGGGCCAATCCCGCAGCTATGGAGGACATAGCTGCAAAACTGACCAACGGAAGGGGTTCCCATATCTGAGCCTGGAAGTAAGGAATACAGCTTTATTCAATCCGCTCAAATTACGATGGGCAACATTTACCAGCAGCGGCGTTTGAGGCGATATCATTGATCCGCACCTTCCTAAAGTCGAACAAGTTCCCATAAACGAGTGTCTGAGATTCGTAGGGAACATTTCACTTGTGATGACGTACAAAATTGTAAACGAGGCCGTGGCTCCGAACTTGCCGATTAAATAAACACACAAACTACCCCAACGCGAGTCTGCTAAAAAAAATTACATACTGACTGGGCTAAATGATATTGTTGGTCTTACCCGGAATGAAAATGAAAGCAAGGCACGCGATTCCGGTTAGCAAATAGCATTGAAACAGCGACCTCTTGCGTCCGTACCTTTCGACGATAAAATTACACGCAAAGTAAGCAGGAATTTCCACCAAAGAAGTTAGAATGAAGTCCACGTACGCGTTTCCAGCCAATGCGACCGAATTAAGGGTCAATCCGTAAAATAAAAACGCGCAGGTTATCCAACAGAAGCAACACGTCACAAGTCGTATCATCAACGTACTAGATCTAATAGCTTCCGCAAACTGACTACCGGATTTCGTAACCTCAGCGTCGGATACTGGAATGGCGTCAAGAATTTCTAGTTCTTTATCAGTTATTTGTTTGCCATTAACGGTGGCTAACTTGATCATCGTCTTTTTCGCTTCTTCTATTCGGCCTTTGCTTAAGTTCCACCTGATCGATTCAGGCACCAGCCAGAAATAAGACAGCAAAAGTATTGTAGGAGTGTACAGAATATAGATCAGAGGTCTGGAATTAATATTTTGGTTTTGAACAATTATTATTAGCTAAGAAGATGAATTGACGGACGCATATGCAGTACTCACTTCCAAGATTTCACTAGGTAAGCGGATACGGCTGCGAAGACTTCTCCCACTGCGTAGCAGGAACTGACCAGCGTACCGGTTAACACCCTTTTCTTTGGTCCTACTAGCTCCACTCCTAAAAATATGTACAACAATTTAAAGATGGTATTAGATGTTTATCTGCGAATAGTTTGTGGAATTCCTATGTGCAACAACAATTTAATTAAATCTTTGACATTACTCTTGAACTGGATTGGGTTACTAGACTTTTCCAGAGTTCAAGTTGGTGTCGATTTAATGCATCTACTAAAAGTAATTAATTAACTTTAAGCCATAGTAACTGCTTACCTAATACGAATCCGCAAATATAACTTCCAGCACCGAAAAAGGCGTCCATAAATTCTAGTACCAAAAACCATTCGTAAGTGGGCATAAAGGTACGAATTATTCCACATACACCGCAAAGAACCATCCCACCGACCAGTAGCACTCTACGGCCGTACCTGTAAAGTATAACGAACACTTCGAAACAATTTCTAAATAAAAGATTTCCTCTCAATCGACAATTACCTGTCAGATAGTATCCCAGATATGAGAAGACCGAAGAACTGTCCCACGTTGTTTATAGTACCGATCATAGTCAATTTCCACAGGTTATTGTCACACTGCAGATCATACTATAGAGGGAAAACGTTAGTGTGATATATGAAGTTTACGAGGAATCTACCTCTTGCAAGATGGTCTTCTCATCGCTTTTGTAGACGAAAGAGGAGCATCTCTCGATGATTTGGGTATTGAACTCACCCTCGGTGCAGTTTTCCTCGAAAATAGTTTCATTCGCATAGCTCTGGTACACGGAGCATTTTTCTAAACGTCCGTTAGAAATTGGTACTGCGCTTTTCACCCACGACGCAGCATATTCTGAGCTCTCCGTATCGCAATTGGGTATTTTACATCTGAAAGTTATGCCAAAATGTCATGTCGCATTAATGTATGCTGTTGTAAGGTAGGAAAGGCCTTCGTCCCATACTATGGGACATAATAAATTACGCCCTGTGCCTAAATAATAGGTATAATTGAGCTGTTTTTTTCATTAAAATTTCCTGGCTATTACGCGCTTAGTGCCAGTAAGTACTTGTCAGGCGGTACTTGTGGTTAGTATTTACGTCGGTAGAAACGTGCTCGCAATATTTATGGGTTTTTATTCAATTATAACAATTGCTTACTAAACACCTCGTTCGTTGAACAAAATAGGAAGTTACGCTTCTTTGACCAAAAATAATCGAAAAAGAAATGCGACCGCGACGCTCGAAGGACGCCTTTGGAAAATGGAAAGAATACCTATCATTTCCGGGAGAAAGAGTATATTAACAATGAACGTGACAAACGATGAAGAAAAAATTGGTTCCGCTATAAAGTGCTTCGGTTAGAATTTCCCAGAAGCGCTATTTATGATTCTACGAACGGAATAGCCGATAACTGAGGGGTAGGGAGTTGCAATTATAGCATATTAACGTTGCGCCACTCCGAAGTAATTGTCTATTCAGCAACAAGTGGAGTTATCCCTAATTAAACGCTTATTGAGCAACAAGCTATTTCAGCCATCAAAATACCACTTTTCTTTAAAAATACAATTTTTTCTAAAGAACAATAATAAGGATACCAATATATGAAGGACTTTTATTATTGCGATAGGATACGCCTATGCCTGACTGTTAAAGTGTAGGTTAAATTTCCACTAAATCGAAAACAATGCGCATCAAGATTTTACCGCCTGGATATTTTCAATGATGTAGTAGGTACTTCGACCATATAACTATAATAATAAACATAATTTGGTTAGACAATGCAATGATTTTTTATTGTTTTACATATCGCAGTTAAATTTAAGAAGCAATTTTGTAATAATCTTCGTTTTGCTTGAAAAAATGTAATTGGAAAAACGCTGTTTCCACAACATATTAGTTAATTTGAGTTTTTAAAGAATATTTTTTACCCGGGTAATATGGTTGGACACTCCGTCAGACTTCGGATGTGGGTGGCCTTATTTTGAATTTGGTGGAATACTCTCCCCTTGCTTGTTACAAAACATTATTATTTTTAATTATTAATTTCATTCTTTTCATCCTTTCTTTATTATTTTTATACCAGTTCGGTTATTTTTGTAGAACTCATTGGCGTTACGATAATAAATTTCAAAAATTAATTACGCTTTCGTAGTACCAATTATGAAGTAAATAAATACTGATTTCTGCTGCTATTTATGCGAAATTAAGCTCTAATATTATAATAATCGTGAATCCTTGATCTAGTCGGTTTATTTTTATTCGAAACCCTGCACGTTAAGCGAAATCATTGCTTTTTATTCCTTACGAGTCGAAGAAGTCCCACTTGGGGATTTTATTCAATGCGGAGCGCCGTCTGCAACCTTTAGATGCACCAGATAATTGTTATCAGAGATCCTTGACACACTCTGTACAGGACCACCTTCTACAATCGGCTTAAAAATGGATACTTGACTTTGATTAATTCCGATTTACAATAGTTGTCGTCCGAGGATTCTCCCATGTTCGTTTATTGTAAGTTTACTCCTTTCTTCCTTTATTTTCTAAGATATCAATTTTGGAGTCGTAAGGAAATTCTACTAGTTCAGATTATCCTGGAGTCAGAATTTTAGATGGTTCCGAGTTTTTTTTAAGTGGAATTATGGTTATCCAAATTGGTCTTATTCAAAAGTTACTCTCATTGAATTTACACACCTAAAGTAAACACAATTTATATTCCTACCTTTATTAATATGTAAACCAAATATATAATGAGACCAACTGCGCAGGCAATGCAAACAAAAAAAATTAGATATTTACTTTCTCGTTATTTTACGTTTTATAAAAGATATTAGATATAATTTTATTATTTTTTTAAAGTAATAACGCTAAAATTTAATTGTTATAACTTTATTGACTGTACTAATTGATAAATAAACTTATTATTATTATTATCATTATTATTATATTACATTGGGAACACATTTTGATAGAATATATGTATACCTTTCGAATAAGCCTAATTACAACCCCTTTCCTTTAAAAAAAAATGTTGGACTGTATACATCCAGTGTATAAAACGAGTTCTTATGCACTATTTTTCGTTATGTAGGTACTTGAATTATCAGAGGAATTTCGAGTAGAACAATGAACTATTACTAAAATAGCACATTTAAAAACGTAATGCCGCAACGCTGTTATAGCAAACTATTTTTCCGCTTCAGCGATTTAAACGTCGTGTTATTTTATAAATATTATTTATTGTCACTTAAAACGTACATATTAAACAATAACCGTAAACGTTTAAAAATGGATGTCCATTGCACACGATTGCGTTGTAAAACAAAAAACTTTAATTTTCGTTTCTTTCACAGAAGCTCCACCGAGTGGGCGATTGAAAAATGTTGTTTAATTTCTAATTATTTAACACTATCACGCAAAGTCATAAATATATTGTTTATTTATTTTTTTAATTTTAACATGGCGTATATCTGCCAATACACTTCTGCCCACCTCCATTAAATGAAAAAGACTTACGTGAAAATTTACGCTGAAAAAAGCTCGAATCTAATTCTAATTCCCAATATTTTTTCTTTTAAAAAAGATTTATTCTAAACTTCGTATGAAATTCTACGAAAAAAAATTCTCTAATTAACCCTCCCACCCAATATATAATAGAAACATTACTTAGGCTTGTAATTAAATTCATATGCAGATTTAATTTTTTGATAATTGCAAATTATTTGTTCCACAATTCACGTACCTCTTTTTTTTTAAAGTATACCTCATTAAATGATTAAAAACGGTTTAATTATTGTTAAGGTTTGTTGTATAAAACACTAAATTTACCTTGAAGAATGGTGAAAACTACTTATAGAATTTCAATTCCTTGATGCATTTTTTTAGAGTTTCGGCAATTGCGAATGAAAAGAAACGTAAATTAGCATTAAAATATAAATATGACATTAAAAATTAACTAAACTCTTCCGATAGACCATTATTTAATTGTTTTCTTATTTGTTTTTTGTTTTTCGCAGTTTCAGATTAAAAAAATCACTACGCTTGATTTTACAATTGATTACAAAATAACTGACTACATTCCCCAACCCCTGGTTCTATTCTCACTAGCTGCTCTATGCTCCGATTCAACTCACCGGTAATCCAAATCCATAGCAGTAAACACGAAGGCAACGTGCACAGCCGAATGCAGAACCACGGCGAAACATACCAAAGCGAAGACGCCTATTTGATACCTGCCAAAATCACCCAACCTGACCAATATGGTGTCCAAGGAATTATTATCCACCGAATTTCGCGCGGTCATTTCTTCAGGTTCGAAACAACGTCGTAGGCGACGATCTGCACTACACTGAACGCGATAAAAAGCGACTTTGTCGTTTTATCCTGCAGTACGATTTGAGTTATCACCAATTGTTGTCGCCGCAGGTACAATCTTGACTTCTACTACTGGTTCTCAAAAATCGACATCGTTACGATGTTTGATTCGAGGTCTGATGGGTTCCACGCTATGATTTGTTTTGTTGGGGATTAAGCGCTAACGGTACCATTCCGAATAAAAGAAGCCGTTCAACTATTAAAATATCTGCAGGCGCATTTTTTTGCTATTCGTCAAGTTCAATAATCTTGAAACTGGCCGCCCTGTTGTAGTGTCTCTTTTAGTAAAGCATATTCTGGAAAAAGTTTATTCTTAATCGTAAGTTAAGGCGAGTGATCATAAAAAAAACAAAAAAAGTTATTAAAATTAAAGATATTGGAAAACAGCATTTTACAATAGCAGGCAAAACTTTTTGTGATCAAAAATCGTTACTAGATGTATAAATGTTGCTACTTTTCTGTTGTTTACTTGGACCAAACTAAAATTAGTTCAAAATGCATTAGTTTATGGGCAGCTTTCTGGGCTTGGAAATTATTTTTGTGTAGCACTTTTGCATATGAGATCAATATAATATTCCGCGATCGCCCGCATAATTGAACAACGGCAATTAATAAAAAAAAAAACACTATGTACTGTCTAGTCGTATTTTCTGTGAAGGTATCTACTAAACTTTAAGGCCGTGTTCCCGAATCAATTAAGCAGAAAAGTTTAGATTAACATGTGAACTAAAGTGTCTGGTTTTCCAGTATAGTAATTTTGATGTTTTGACTAGGCTTTTTAGTAATATTATTAACAATTTTTATAGAATTATTGAAAGTTCCGCAATGTTATGGTGGTAATAAGTAAATCTCTTATAACCGCAAGTAGATTAGTAAATTGGCGTTCCAAGGGCCTCCTCATAAATATTATTACAAGAAAAATGTACGCAGCTGACTTTTTAAATATTGGTTTTTTCTAGATTAAGTAACTCAAAATGAAAATTGTACGCAATTTGACTTTTCTTTGTATCTTTATTTTTGTGACACCTTGTGTTTATTATTTTTTGCACAGAATGGAAAAGTTTTATTTTTTCAGTTTCCAATAATGCAAAACATTTATTTGAAAACCATATTTTACAACCCAGTGATGTTAACTAACAATAAATAATTACTAGTGAAACATAACAGCTAAACGCAATATAATCAGTCTAGCAACGACCAAAGGAAACAAGATTTATTTTGCTCATCTTTCAATTTTTCTTCCGCGCGTGGTACTGAAGCTATTATACTTTTTTTCTTCTACAATAACAAAGCAAGATACAAAGGAGAGTTAGGAAGCGTTAAAGTTTTATTTTTAGTTTCTTATTGCTTATTAAGTTACAAGTCTCTTCTAAGCAACAGAATGGTCACCATTTTTAAGAGAGCTAATCTATTTTTATTTATTATAGACAGTGACCCTTTTGGATGTTTTTAAAAGTCTTAAATAATTTTGATTTTTTTTTTAACTGAAGATCTACTAACATTTCTGTCGAACTTATGATGCGAAAAGAACATTTTTCTTTTTTTTTTAATTTTAATATTATATATTGTGGGTTTGTAGCCAAGATAACCACGGTAGTTAATAAAATTATAATTTGGAAAACGCATAAAAGGAACAGTTTTCTGTGCTATGACATCCTACAAAAGACATACAACATTGGCGACACGTGGCAAATTAACGCATCAAAGTCTCGTCCCATCCTGTTGTTTCATCAACGTCCGCGATCCTTGTTTGTCCTTAATGAGCCATAGTAATTTCAAGCCGCTTTTGCAGATTGCGTGTTACTGAACCTCGCATTGGATAAATGTAACTTGAAAAATCCAGAAAAAAAAATCACAAGTACTTAAAAATTGTCCTTTTGTAGGTATGTCTAACTTTATTATTTATACGCTATGAAATGTCGAGAAATTTGGTCCAGGAAGTCGTTTAATTAAATTGATTAAAATTTATTACAATAATGAAAACATTTTAACCCATTTACTGAAATTCTGTGAAGATCTCCAGTCTCCGTAAGGACATAGTGCCGCTTCTTAGCAGCGTAAAATATTCTAAATATTGATGCCAGATCTAAATAATGATGTGGTGTAAGTAAAAAAGCATTTGAACAACATTAACTATTTAGATTTAAATATAGCATAATATAACATTTTCTTTTTGCCACTTCGTGTTCACCAACGCATATGTATCGTCTTTAATATAAAAATTCTATATTTCATCCTACGTTTACTCACACAAAATTTTATTAAATTTTTCATTGGATTCGTGTTAAAGCATTGGAGTACCTATAAAGGTAACCCAATTCATAAAATGCCAAAAAACAGCTCTCGTGAGCAAAACATCCACTCGTCTCCTGACTTGATTAGTGATGAAATGTTTGTATGTATTTGTTACCATACGCACATTAATAGTATATTATGCAACAAGTGCGGTGAACGGCATTTGACTCACGAGTTTATTTGACACGAGCGGAGCGAGTGAGTTAAAAAAGTTTACCGAACGTGTTGCATACTATACTTCTTCTACGACCGGATAAAGTGACGCTTCCCGCACACTAGATTGGTGCTTAATTAGGTATTTTACAAACGGGAGTAGAAAAATATATATCTATCAATATATATATATATATATATATATATATATATATATATATATATATATATATATATATATATCTCACTTGGCATCTTCAATGCTCGCGCGTGAGATTTTGGCGAAACGTCTGCAGGATTCCAATCGGATGCAGGATTCCAGTCGGAGTTCAACGAGCGAACGGATGATATCCCGGAATATAGTGTCATCATATATATATATATATATATATATATATATATATATATATATATATATATATATATATATATATATATATATATATATATATATATAATCATGAAAATCATAATCTTTAGTTTAATTAGTACAGTTAAAGTTTAATTACAACTCACTCGTGAGAACCACAAAATCGTTAGTTGATAAAAGCCCGAAATTCCTGTCAAAATGTTGGAAATATCAAAGATCAAATCGCATATGCTGGACTTATCGTAGGAGCAAAGCTGTCATATTGGCCATCTAATTAATAATGCTTTTAAAATGGAAATTTAACTTCCGAATTAAGTGCTTTTGTGTATTTTTATGGTTGTATTAAAATGTGATTTTGAGAGTGGCTACATAATGATTTAGGCTTGCTAGCTATTCTTTGGGTTTCCAGCTGCTGTAACGATTTCTACAACAAAGGCTTTTAAGAAGTCCAAAAGTAAATAAAAACCGATCTTGACCTAATTGTTGCACCATAAAGGTTGGAATTATTTAGAAGTGGCTTGTTTATTTACACGAATTTTCATCTGATTTTAATCAACTTTATATTAAAATAAAGACTCTAAAGTATCAGAAAAATATATTAAGTCAATGGTAACATTTTTCTGCTGTGCATAACACGATAAACAACAAACTTGACATTGAGCCCGTATTGCCCTATATATTTTGTTATGTATTTACTTAATCTAAATGCTATTGTTGATGAATTAAAACAAATTAACGCAACTACCTGGCGCGGATGGAAAAATTGTCGGTTGGATTCGTTGTGCTCGCGCACCAAAACCAGACTTAATTTATTTATGATTAATTTATGGTGACTCGTGCGTTCTCACTCGTAGAAACGCATTTTCATTTATAATTAAACGGGCGTAAAACTCGAGTTTTATTTCGCTTATGCGATTCCCTGAATTTTTATATATATTTTTTTCAAGGTTTGCGAGAGAAAATTTTGTAAAATATATCGAGATCGTAAAAAAGAATTTTAACGGCGCACAAACTTGTTGCGAAGAGTGTAGTGGACCTTGCCCCAGAAGGCGGTTGTAGCCCACTGCATTCGTGCAAGTTTTTTTTTTAAGATATATGCAATGAGGTTGTACCATAAGTTACATTTTAACAATTGAACTAAGGTGGCTTTTACTTGATGAAAATCCATTTAACAAAATAAATATAAACTAAAAGTTCAGATTTTCACGAAATTATTTTCACATGACAATTGTTTCGACAACACCGTGTCTTTATCAAATCTATACATTTGAAAAAGACATGGTGTTGTCGAAACAATTGTCATGTGAAAATGCATAATTTCGTGAAAATCTGAACTTTTAGATCTTATTTATTTTGTTACATTTTAACATTTTAAAACCTACCATCATATATGTTTTTCTTCGAAACATCTTTATACTGATGTCCATAAAAAAACGTTGACTTAAGCAATTAACAAAAGCCACTGCGCGACCACATAATAATTAGCTTAAATATTTTTGATATGGACTTTAATTTGTAAATCCCATTAGCACTTAATTATTAAAGGTATTTTCGAAATTCGGTATCTACATTGTTTATAAAAAAAATATCTAACGCATTGCTTCATTATAAGGATCGCTGAGCCAAAGAAATTGTCAGGAATTGTTGGCCAAACTGACCAAACCGTATGACCTGAGTGAAACGCGAAAAATAAATATGATGACAGGTTTGGTAAGCTCTGCTTAGTTTTTGCTCTTTGTTTTCAGATAAACAACCAGAGTAGATTTTTATAAACTGATTTGCCTAGAATAAATTAAGTATACAATTCGGAAACTAAAGCTTTTGACTGTAATCTATAACATCTTAGTTGAACGGAATTTAAAAACCTTGCGCATCCAGCATTTATTAAACGCCTGATCAGTCGAAATGATCTTGCTTGGCATTTGACAATAATATAAACAATTTTCAACGGCCACACTTGATTTGCCAATTTCAATCATTTCATACCAAATTTCAATGTTTTTATGCTTCTCCAGGTTTGAAATAGGACAAAAGTTCAGAATTCGCCTGAAAAATGTACCATATAGAGGTTGCAATCCAGATATGTTGCACTTAGCATCAATTTAATAATAGGTCTACAAAAGTATTCTCCCAAAAATTTAAATTTTGAAAATAATGTTGGTCTGGCGCATTCGCCTTTACTGAAAATTACCATAGACAGACACGGACACTTTAATTAAATTAAATGTAAATTCTGTTAGGAAATATTAATTATTTAATTTGATTATTGCACGAATTTAAGGCAGTTTTAGACGGTGCAATTTTGAATGCAATTTTTCTTGCATCAAGAATTTATTGTTCTCCGTCTCTTTAACATATCGGAAACAGTTATTGCGCTACAATTTTACAAAATCAATTGCAAAGCAATTAAAGTTTAAATTTCCCACTTATATAATATTTTTTTAAACTTTTTTTACATTTTATAATTTATTCAATTCCAACGAATCTGGTGGGTGACTTTTGTGAATGTTTTTAATACTTTCTTTAATTTAATTTTCTGTGGTGCTGTACAGGATTTTTTGTATTAATCTTCTCTAACTTTTTTCACTTAAGTTAATATACACATTTTGTCGAGTTCGCTGTCGATTTAGCTTTTCTTTTTTCTCATTTAACTTGCTAACGGCCCCGCTATAGTAAGTCAAAAGGTTGGTATTCCCACAAATTAGAAAAGGACTAAAATAACAGTTCAGCAAGGTGCATAAAATCAATTTATAAAATTTATTCTTATGACATTATTTTTGAATTTTAGGTACTTAATAATAAAACAAAACATGCTAAAGTAAATGAATAATAAGACAATTGTTGTTATTAACCTACGAATTCTTATTATTGAAGTCGGCGGTTTTAAAAACTTTTCCAAACTTCACACCTGCCAAAATTGCCTCGCACGGAACGAGGTGTGATACACGGTGGCCATTATATTTCCGTCGATCAAGTTACAAATTGGGTGGGAATTACAATGATAAAGTTCCGAGTGTAATTATTAGGCCTCCGTTGGTAATCTGCGAAAGAAAACGAACGCTAAAAAATTGGAAAGGCGTAAGAACAAACCTTTATTCGCAAAAAAAAAGTTTTTTCATGGTTCATTATCGGCGGATATCCTCTTCTTTTATTGTTCCGCCTCCAAAAGCCGGTCCCTCTTTGCGTAATTCGATATAGTAACGATATCGGGCTGTTTAAAAGACCCTTAATATTGGCATGTGAAATTTCTGAGCCAAAGAAATGAACGCTTTTGATTCGGAGATACCGTCAACCTTTTTCGTCGACAAACGTGCCGCCAAAGACTACCCAGGGGTAGACCAAATTTGACTGAAAAGAGTTGGGCTACCAAGATAGAGTGAGGTTAAAACATCGCGAAAATACAATTTAAATTGCACAATTAAAAACAGCTAAAACGGATATAGATGATCCAAAAACATATTTAAGATTTTTCCCACATACCTGAAAAAGCAAAACTTCGAATTCAAATTTTAAATGCGCCATTTTATTCCTTTTGCATTAAAATGATCAAAAGCAAAATACCTTTCATATCCCGGAATAATTTGGAAATTTCAAAAATCGAAAATTTTCGTATCTCAGAAGACATTTCATAAATCCCAAGGTGGATGGCGCTCCGTCATACCAACTGAAAACGTTAACCCAAAACCGGTCCATTTTTTCTTAGTTTGATTATAGAAAAACGAATTTATTCAAATCATTCAAATTAGTTCAAATCATTTATTATGAAAAAAAAAAAGGAATTTATAGATGACATGGTACTGACATTTAGCTGATATATTGTAGGTTCTCTCTGAATGAAAAGTTATATTATATAAAAAATATTCACGATCGTCCAATCATTACAAAAATTTCATTATTAGGTTATTAATCACTGGTGAGAACAAACAATGCAAGACAGAAAAAATCACAGTTAAAACAGAACCACCCAGGTGCTATCCAAAATCTTAATATACCTTTTTTGAAGTTTCGATGGCAAACGGAATCTTTGTATATTCTTTCTCATAAGGACACATCAAAAATTAGACACCCACTTGGACGTAATACTGAAGCTTGGGCTAGTTTCAATGTTATTAGAAGCTTTTGTAAAAGGAAAAGGAAAGGAAAAGCGGTACCCAAAATTGATTTTCTTAGTCTCATTGGAAAATCAACCTACATAATAAAAATATATGCAAACACACATACAGAAAAATACACATATAATATCTTATATATCATATATACAGAACGATGGATATATGAATTAAAGGATGTTGTTTTCTCATTTGGACTTACTATGGGCTATTCAAAGAATTAGACTTTCATACTCCTTGGTTTTAAGTCATTTTAACTATGTTGTTTTAATATTAATACACTAGAAAGGATGCAATGTCGTGTTTTATTTACAACATTCGTGATTATGGAAGAGTCTCATACAAAATGGAGGACAAATCGTTATTCATAGAATTACTTGCTTATTTACATATTATTTCATTGACTCAGAATCATCCCTATTTTATTTAATAAAACTAAATTTAAGACTGTCGTGCTCACACTCTTAATCAATTGCCCCTTGCAGTTATATGCATTTGCCCTTGCAAACACACTATTACAAATTATTTACTGACGATGTGTAAATCTTAATAATTAGCATATCTTAACAAATGTTACTTGTTCCTGCTAGTAAGTGATACAGGATTATGTAAGCTCTAACTAGTTGATACTATTTTGTTTCGCTTTGCTTATTTCTTGTCGTTAATAAATTTAGTGTTAGGAGCTTTTATCTCTTTTCTGAATTGTTTTTAACTCCATTTTGTTTAATATTGCATTGTTATAATTATCAAGCCATTGTCATATTAAAATTAACTGAAGTGCCAACATGTATCCTTTATGTATTTTTAATTTGGTACAGGTTATAATCTGTAACGAACTGCTCTTGTCCATAATATAGTAGCGCATTTATAACAACATTTTCCAATTTTTATTATCAAAGGGTCATTATCACCGAAATTATTCTCACCTTCGCGCCTGACGCAAGGTCTATTCCTGGCAATGGGTACAAAACCGATATATAACGCATATCCTGCTATTAAAATATTATTTCAGAAAAAAATGGGACGGGGATTTCAGCGCCATTATGGAAGGTGGAGCTAATTGCGTGTGTCGATTCGCAATGCAGATTATAAAATAAAATGTAACACAAAACTATTGTACACATGTCCGCAAATCAGTTTAATGTTAAACACGAAAATGACAATGTCAATTATTGGTGTCGTTCTTGCATTACTTGCCAGTGAGTTTTTGCTTCAAAGATCACATAGTATAAGTTATTCGTAATGCTTATCTTATACTTCGTTTCAGGTACTGCTAAAACTCAAAGAACGTTTTCTTGTGTGCTACCATCACTTTGCAAAGATGGTGGCACCATTGATCCTCGTATACTAATACCAGGTACAAGCAACCCAGTTGTAGGTAACCCATCCGATTGTAATGCCGATCTTTTAAAATCTTTAAGTTCTAGGTCAACATAGTGGTACCAACGACCTCAGGCAATCTCGAAAGCTGCCCTGCGGGTTACATCCAATGTACAAACGTCGCTTGTGGAACACCGAGTGTTCAACCAGCTACTACAGATGGCTTTGCTACACAAAATGCCTTCCCATGGCAAGTTTTTCTACGGAACAATCTTAATTTGGGCGTGAAAAACGGTTACGTGGGTGGCGGTGCGTTACTTAGTCAGTACTACGTCCTGACGGCCGCCCATAAGATAACGAATTTGTAAGTGGCGTTTGATTTTTCTACCAATACTGAATGTTACTTATTAATAGAACCAGTGTTAGCGTAATTCTCGGTGCTTATTCTACTTCAAACTTGGCCGGAACTCAAACCTCGCAAGTCAGTGGCGCGTGGATTCACTCAAATTATAATCAACAAACGCTCAAGAACGACATAGCGGTCCTGCAGTTGGCTACGCCCATGAATATCGGAGGTAATACCGGGATAGTATGCCTACCACCAGCAGGGCAGAGTTTCATAGGTTATTCGAGGTATGCCGATATTAATTTCGAAAGACGTCCTATTACTTAGACGTATTTTCAGTGCTAGTTGCATCGTATCAGGTTGGGGTCAGACCAATTTTAGCACAGACGATGCCCCAACCCAGACCTTGAAGCAAGTGCACGTTCCCATAGTGACCAACGAACAATGCAGAACATCTTATCTGAACCCCTCACTCCTGGGCAATAACGCCGATCTGTACTTAGATTTTCCTAACGAGATCTGTGCCGGCGGCGGTGCTAACCAAGATGCTTGCACGGTGTGAACTACTTACATATCGTAACACTTGGTGGCTATAACATGCTCATTTGTAGCAAGACGGAGGTTCACCGTTGGTCTGCAAGAACGCCAACACCAACGACTTTAGTTTGGTCGGCCTGGTGATTTGGGGTAAAAATTGCGGATTGGCGGGCGTTTATGGAGTTTACGTCAGCGTTCCGGCCTACCTCACTTGGATACAATGTGCGATGGCGTGTAGTAGAGGGACCACCACATGCTCCACATGTCCGGCCACTAGATTTCTTTAAATTATTGTAGGAAAAAAAAATAAAGTGTGGAATAATCACAACTTCTAGTTCAGTAATTACGCATGCGCGCGAACCACGTAGAGGGAGGTCTATTTACCTTTAGAATGATTAACGTTCCATGAAACCTAAATTTATGTCTAACTACGTAGTACGAACGGTGAGATCAAATCCGCGATAACCGCGACCCCTCGTTTTGGTTTACTAAATGTGCTTTAATTAGATGCATTGTCAAACGGAAACGGAAAAAGTGCAGCACATCCCCTAAAGATAGATGGACTCGATAAGCGAACCATAATATTAAAAATAAAACGTGTAATTACCTCGTAATTTTGTTACGCACTTTCCAGGTATTTAGTAACAGTTACAACGCCCAGCCGATGGGATCCAAAAACGGCTACCACGAGGAGTATAGTGTGTTAAAATACAGCAATAAAAGTGTTAAATTTAAATTAAAAAACAGTAATAAAAAGAGAGATGTATAGATATACTTTACTGACCACTTAGTACAATGTAAAACTAACTTTATGGCCAATCGATAAGAATATAAAACATCCCAAAGGCAAGAACTAAATATTCTTCACAATTTATTTGTAATAAAAGTTACAACATACAGTTTTCACAACAGAGTTACAATCTTCCGGAAAATATTATTTGTATTTAAAGATAAATTATCTCGGAAATAGAAGCAAAGCTAAAAGCCTTTTTTATTCTCAATATCACATCCAAGCAATTTCTATGCTGCATCTGTCGTCTATTCAATATTGGTGAAAATAATAAATAGAAGTGAATCCAGCATTAACTGCACTAACACAACTCACTTGTTGTGTACTACAACATCACTCAAATTCCTCAAGTTCCTTTCTATGATTGAGAAAGATATCTAAAAGTTTCCATCGCAAAAACCTGGACGTTATACAATTTTCACTTTTTCAAAAGTAAGTGATACACAGGATCATACTATTATTTTGCCAAATGCACCTACTTATAATTTGCGGAAAAGGCATTTTAGAAGGTAAAGTTATTGCAATATAATAACTAAGTCTACACACAGATCAAGCAGTGTGAACCTAACCAAGAGTTCTCAATGCCTGGTATTCTTGTATCACTGAAGTCCAACATCTGTTCACTAGAATTCCTGAGTCGAATTTCAAACTCTCAAACAATTGTTAAATTGTTATAGTTCAAATTAAAGTAAGCCGTTTGTAGTTGGAGGTGACTACGTTGTCTAAAACTGAACGGAAAACATGTGCAATTAGCATAGGATTTTATTTAATCAATAAAAAAACATCCAGTTAACTAGAACTAAAGTCCGTTGTTTGTATGCGGTCGGAACGACAGTGATAGAATTCACCTAGCATACAAACCGTTCAAGCTTTCGATGGTCGTCTGGATCCAGTTGCTATAGTAAGGCAAGTTTACGTACACTCCGTATACCCCTGGTTGACCGCAGTTTTTGCCCCAAATAACTAAACCAGCTGCATTAAGTTTGCCGTCGGATCCAGGACATACCAGGGGCGAGCCGCCGTCCTGCTATGATATGAATTAAATTAATTAATTGATGAATGAAGAAAGCAGAACCATACAAGACCATGGTTTTTCGGGGAAGTAGAAGTCTTCGCAAGCAATTTATGCTATAGCAACATGCGTTTTAAAGGAAAGTCAAGAGATGCGTCGTCAGGAATATAACGACAGAAACCAGAAATTACTTACCGTACAGGCATCTCTCATGGCCTCACCACCTGCGCAGATTTCACCCACCTGATCGAGGTAAACATCTACATTTGTGCCCAACAAGTTCGGCTTGGCGAAAGAATCCCTACAAGTTTTCGCGTCTGCTACTTTCACCGTTACTTGCTTTTGGGGTGAGGTGGGCGCGTCTAAAGAATTGAAGGACGATTGTCCCCAACCGGCGACTGAACACCTTTGAAAATAAGTGAAAAACAATTATAATTTAACAGTAATATTCCAAATGCCAAGACTTACAGCGAACCTATGAAATCGGTTTCATATTCGGGCAAACAGATTGTGTTTATGGTATTATGGATCCCAAATACGATCGGCTGGCGCAGTCGCAATATAGCTATATCGTTCAACAAAGTTTTAGAGTTGAATGAGGGGTGTATCCTTATATCGGCCACGATGGAACTCTGAGTGTCCTTCAGGTTTGACGGATTCCACACTCCAAAATACACAGTAAGATCTTCCGGTTGATCCCTAACATCGAGAGGGGATCATTTGGACTTTAGATCGCTACGTGAACTTACTCGATACTGGCGATTTTGTGGGCTGCCGTCAAAACGTGGAAGGAGTCGAGAAGGGCACCGCTACCGGAGAATATGTGCGTGACATTTCTCAAATATGCTTGCCAAGGGTAACCTCCTGGATCGGATACACCGTCCTCCGTCGAGATGTCTGCGATCAGGCGTTGGCCGCACTTTGGGTCGATTCCAAAACATGGATAAAATCCAGACGGGCAAAGTCCAGTCTGAAACAGGTGAACATAATACCCAACTAATATTAGAACACAGTGGATGATATTATGAAGCAAATGAGATTTGGTTGTGGCTTTTTAATTTAATAATACACCAAATTTTGATTTGATTGATTTGAAAAAGGGCGTATTTACACATTGTATGGTGACATTGTATTTAAGTAAAATCCTACACTATTTAGATAGTTGTAGAAATTGACCGAGTAAGTTTCAGGTGAAAGAATTTGACCTTCAAAAGACATTCTGTGAAAGAAATTTGGGCAATATTGGGTTAATGTCTTCTATGTATCCGTGGTTTTTTCCTGTTAAATTAAACAAGAATATTATTAAGATTTCTTAAATTATTTAAGTCTATCTGTATAATTTAAAATATCCCAAGTAGTGTTTCGTATCAGTTCAAATGGTATCAAGAGGAGAAAAAAATATTTAACCTTGAATTCGGTGTGTCAAATAACTAGAATTTACTTACTGCCCTAGTATGTAGCGTTTTAAATGGTACACGACCCTGTGTTAAAGCAACAAGTGATAACAAACAACTTGACTTAACTTGTCGTACTTACAGGAGTTACAATTCTAGGATCAATAATATCCGAGCCCAGATGGCCAATTGTGGGACAAACCGTATCTTCAGGCAAGCAAAGAAAAACTTCTCCATTTGGTGTCACCCCAGACATAGTGGTCACAAAAACTACGACACGAGTTCAAATAATATTTGCTTCAAAGTCTACAATAAACCAGAACTAACCTAATATACGCAACAAAATCACAAAAATGATTGAGAGTATCATGTCCATCTGCATAAAAACCGCACCAAATTTATTATAAATATTTATATAAACAAAGGCGGTGCTGTTTAGTTAGGGTTTCCCATTGTGTCGGAAATCATTGTGACATTGGTTTGTGCGGCCACTTTTTTGCACGAATTGATGCGAATAATGGACGAAAATGGTACAGACGTTAAGCGGGTTAGTGATCCACGAGCACTGTAACGAAATGGTTGTAAAATCCGAAAAGGATTGCTGTGTTCGTCTAAACGAATTTAAAGGGCGCCAAAGCTTTATTGTATCACTAAAATGCTTTGTTCGTTCTATTCTCGTTGGGTCTTGTAACATTATTTTAACAATTGACATTCGGTAGGTAAATACTTTCTTTCAAACTTGCGATAATTTTTTGGAGGAAGATGTTTTGTCAATTAGTGTTTTTTCTTATGAACAAATGTTTCATGTTGCATGCGCCGGCGATCTGGCAAACAAGCGAACCCTTAAAGTAGAGATATGTTAGTTTAAATTTTGTCGAGTACTAAAAAAACTAACTAAATTTCCTACGTCGTTTTTTGATTGATCTGCGCTGGCTAAAATAAAATTGCTGAACTAATTTGCCTTTATTAAGCATAATTTAAATTAGTATATCATTAAGAAGTAATTCACCATAAATACCCAGAAATATGCAAACAATAAGAAATCTAATTTGAGAGATAATTTAACTGGGCAGGGAGTAGACAAAAATTTTGACGAAATGTCAACCTGATAGAGTGCATTTATTGAAAAGGGAACTCGAATAATATTTATAACAGAGAAATTAAAGTTAAAACAATTAGGTGAACAGGGCTGCTAATTGTTAGGAGGAGATAGAAAAAGGTAAAAAAATTACAATGTTTCAGTTACTCGTTCATTTTAGTCACGGTTTTGAGAGAGATCGGATGTTTTTGGTAGACTTTAGCCATGGTATTTTAACGTTTGTCAGCCTGACGGTCACTTCGTCCATCACGCGGCATTCGTGCTGTTTTGCAAAATCTATAGGTAGTAGAAAAAGGATGGTATGCAGCACATTGATAAAACTGTCCGCTACGCTCGGCCCGTGACTAAAGAGTCCTTAATCCGACTTGTTGTATAATGTACCATCACGATCCTTGCTCATTGTATGGATAACATCAAACTTTTTTAAATTTAAATATTTAAAAACTCTTTTTCTTTCTAAAAGTAATTCTTTAAATGAAGAAAATAAATGTTCATTTTAAATAGTGGATGGGATACGTTGGTTACATTGACAAAGAACACTAAATAGCTCCAAGGTCGCAGCAGAAGATCACGTCTGCCTTTCATATAGATTATACCGCGTACACACGAAAAACCATACATAAGGCTTTAATTTCAGACGAGTCTCTCAAGGAGAGAACGAAAATTGGTTGATAACATGTTGTAATAGCGTGCAAATACGTTTTTATTATTTATTACTCGGATGAAAAAACCGCAAGCGACCGTTTTATACTAGATTTTATCAGTTTGTGTTGTACGGAGGTCGCAATAATTATATCGAAGTTAATAATACGTGTTTAAGGTTGCGGTATGCGAGAGCGGTGGTTTAGTACTCAGTTAAGCGTTTGCTCGTAACGCGCAGGATCGAAGCCTAGTGCGATTCTAGTCTAGGATGTTGCAGAAGTAAATTTCTGAACGCGGGTACCAAATGACAGGACACTGTCGAATTTTGGAAAACCGTGAACAATGGTCGATATGATATTATTTTTGTTTCCAGTATTTAGCAGCGTTGATTGTGATCGAATGAAGACAAGACTAAATTATTTTGGAAAATCAAACAAACAGTCGTTCTTTATCAGTTAAACTATACCATTATTTTTTAAGATGTTTTTAAATCATTGGCATCATTGGGAAGTATTTAAATTACAAGTTCGCCGGAGCTTCGGTGGCTAAAAGTGGAAGAAAAGCTGTGTAGTATAGTATAGTATTAAATTATAGTCACTATTATTATTGTTGTTATTGGCAGTTATAATAAGCTATAATTTACACATAAACGTTATTTGAACATGTCAACCATAAACTTGGTTTTTTATCATTCAAACGTTGTAAAAACAGTCCTTTTTTTAATTGCTTAATTTTGCAATTTTGATATGTTTAAATACAAGAAACAAAAGTAAGAGAAAAACTAAAATTTGAATTAGAAAAGTTAACTAAGAAAAATATACTAAAGATGATAACTGTTGAGTGCAATAAACGAATACCTAACTAAAGAACGTATTGCATACTATACTTTTTCTACGATCATTAGGGTACATTTTTGCAAAACTTTTTCTGAGGGACAACTACATCTTGTCACCCGGTACAAAGTAATTCCTTTTATGTTTACAATTCTTTGGATTCCTCTGAAATTTCTTGCCGAATAACTCATATGCTGAGAAAATTGTTGATTTCGACTATCCGAGAGTGTTCGGCTAGGCTGTTAACAAACCAACTAAATACGGGCTAACCTACACTCAGAGTTTATCACTCTTTTAAATATATTTATACACTTTTGTATTTTATATCACGAATGGCGGTTATAAGCTGTACAAAGACGTAGGTATCTACATCTTGTGTCATTCGGTACACCGTAATTCCTTTTATGCTCATAATTTGTCTGGAGAGCTTTGCTGTGAAATTAGTAGGAATTATTCCCGAATTCCTTTATACTGTGCACCATAATTCCTCTGTCATTTACCACTCGGAGAAAATTTTATTATGAACACTATCAAACAAAGGCTGCGTTACCCACGGATTTTCAGCATATATGCCTTTTTACTTTTTAATATTGCAAAGCAAGCAATTCAAGCGGATAAAACATATTAAACTATTTCCGTTACTATAGCAAAAAACGCGTTATTCACAAAGGTGTTACCAAGACGAGTTTTGGGAAACACAGGCGTCAATTTGATACGCGGCGGAAGGTGATCGGCGTGAATGAAAATGGCGCAGTCACGTTCCGAAAAAAAAAACCCTAGTAAAAACTCTCGTAGTGTTTCGGCGTTTCGGTTCGAAAATTGATTAATTTAATATTCGCACCCATCATCATCACCTTTTGTGTTTCACTTTTATTATCGATCAACGATGCGTTTCACCATATGCGTCGGCCCCGGGTCCTAGACAACGACGACATAGATTTTTGAATGCACTCCTACCGAACAGGTGTACCGTAGATTTAGTAAAATTTAGTGTGTATTGTGTGCCATAGCATCACGGTATCACGTCACGTACTTCCCAAGAAACTGTATGTAGGAGCACGTTAAAAATTACTACGCTAAGGTTGGTGGGTACGTCAAGCTCATAAAGAATTCTCCGTGAGCTATATAAATTCGATTTTGGAGAGAAGTCCTAAAACATACTGTATAACCGGTTACAGTAGGCGTGCGGCTCGTCGGGTACTGTAAGTACCTTGGTTGTATGCCGTTACGACTTTTACGTAAGTATATACAGAGTGTCTTGGTGATTTGTGGCCTATGTTGGTACGGACATGTATACAGATTTCTTTTGTTCGGTTGATTTATTTTTTGTTCTGGTATAATTTCCCCCCAAATAACGTCACAACTTGTTGCTAGCCTTAAAACCCGACCATTCGCGGGAGGAATGGTTTTTCAGAAGCAATTATTATTGCTGATTATGATAATATTTATTAATAAACTGCGAGTAAGTCAATATTCAAATTTCGTTAGAATGGCGAATGCGTTGGGCTCGTTGGTACGCTTACCGACACGTGCGCTACACGACGACAGCTCATTTCGAATTTAAGTCAGCCAGTAGAAGTTTTTGTCCTACTTTGTACTACCAGGGTGCCAATTGTGCCCTTCCAAGCAAGGTGGTCCGTAATTTTGCTCTAGATTACACTCGCAGTTGCTGCTTGTCAATTATTATAAACAATTTAAACCTAAAAATAAAAATAAAACTATTGAAGGAATCTAAAGCCATCACAATACGAAGAATTACGAATCAATCGAATTATTACGATATATGACAGAATTTTTTTCACCTGACAAATTATTTTCTAAAATGTATCACTCACTTCAAAAGCAGTAGGTGAAATTTCTGTAAAAATCAAAATAAATAAGAACTAAAAGTTCATATTTTATCAAATGTAATATTTACAAACTACCTGATACTATATAAACCGAAAAATGACTATAAAACCTTAATTAATGTTGTTGTGAGAATTTAACTTCAACAAAGGAGAGGTATTTAAATTTAATTGATCGTTAAGCAATACTTTTGAATGTCTCAATTTGTTAATCCCCATGGCTTCCGATAAATTTAATTTTCTACTTTTTGTAGCTGTATGTAAAATATGAAAATTGTCGTCTAAAATGTGTTTTTCTGTGTTTAAGTGTGTAAAATAATTAGAATCTAGACTATTGTTTTAAACGCTCTTTTATGTCCGTTAATGCGTTTCTTGAAGGATCTACCTGTTTGTCCAACATAAATTTTAGGACAAGATCCGCATTTCAACTTGTAGACAACTGATTATTTTGGACATTTCGTTTTATTGTTTTTTAAATATTTTCCTATTGTGTTGTTAGTTCTGAAACCTTTTTTTAAACCACATTTTAACAAATGTTTTGAAACTTTTTCACTAGGTTCTCCTATGTATGTAATTGTTTTAAATTGTTCAGGTTCTGTATTAGTTTTCGGATAAATAGAATTTACTGTTGTCTGTATTTGTTTTTTATTTATAATTTATATATATATATATATATATATATATATATATATATATATATATATATATATATATATAAATTATAAATAAAAAACAAATACAGACAACAGTAAATTCTATTTATCCGAAAACTAATACAGAACCTGAACAATATATATATATATATATATATATATATACATATATATATATATATATATATATATATATATATATATATATATATATATATATATATATATATATATATATATATATATATATATATATATATATATATATATGTATATATATATACATATATATATATATATATATATATATATATATATATATATATGTATATATATATACATATATATATATATATATATATATATATATATATATATATATATATATATATATATATATATATATATATATATATATATATATATATATATATATATATATATATATATATATATATATACATATATATATATATATATATATATACATATATATATATATATATATATATATATATATATATATATATATATATATATATATATATATATATATATATATATATATATATATATATATATATATATATATATATATATATATATATATATATATATATATATATGTTAATTTCGCCCGATCGTAGTTGCGATGTCCCCGTTGGCGCTTGCGCTTTCGTAATAGTTAAGTCTAAAAAATTAATAGAGTTATCCTGTTCAATCTCGATAGTGAATTTTATAAGATTATGTAATGAGTTAATGTAATTTAAAAAAGAATTCAATTATCTGTCTGTGATGACACTATATTCCGGGATATCATCCGTTCGCTTGTTGAACTCCGACTGGAATCCTGCAGACGTTTCGCCAAAATCTCACTTGCCATCTTCAATGCTCGCGCTCCGAAAACACTTCGAACACTGGGAGGTTATCGGCGGTGCGTGCGGTATTTATACCCTGCGCCGGAGCAGCAGCCAACGGGGACATCGCAACTACGATCGGGCGAAATTAACAACGGGACAATTCGGGGGGCGGAGCCACCTCCCCTCCCGCACAAGCAGCACCGTTACCATCTCCGGCGCAGGATATAAATAACGCACGCACCGCCGATAACACTCCCAGTGTTCGAAGTGTTTTCGGAGCGAGAGTATTGAAGATGCCAAGTGAGATTTTGGCGAAACGTCTGCAGGATTCCAGTCGGAGTTCAACAAGCGAACGGATGATATCCCGGAATATAGTGTCATCACAGACAGATAATTGAATTCTTTTTTAAATTACATTAACTCATTACATAATCTTATAAAATTCACTATCGAGATTGAACAGGATAACTCTATTAATTTTTTAGACTTAACTATTACGAAAGCGCAAAACAAATTAGATTTTTCAATATATCATAAACCTTCACACACGCACACAGTCATACATAACAGCTCAAATCACCCTTATACACACAAAATGGCTGCATTTAACTCTTTTATACACAGACTTCTTAACAGAAAATTACAACAAAGAACTTAAAATCATTAAACAAATTGCACTGAACAACAGCTACAATCCGTCCATTATAGATAAAATTATAAATAAAAAAACAAATACAGACAACAGTAAATTCTATTTATCCGAAACCTAATACGGAACACGAACAATTTTAAAACAATTACATACATAGGAGGACCTAGTGAAAAAGTTTCAAAACATTTGTTAAAATGTGGTTTAAAAAAAGGTTTCAGAACTAACAACACAATAGGAAAATATTTAAAAAACAATAAAACGAAATGTCCCAAATCCCAAATCAGGGTCTACAGGTTAAAATGCGGATATTGTCCTAAAATTTATATTGGACAAACAGGTAGATCCTTTAAGAAACGCATTAACGGACATAAAAGAGCATTTAAAAACAATAGTCTAGATTCTAATTATGCTACACACTTAAACACAGAAAAACACATTTTTGACGACAATTTTGATATTTTACATACAGCCTCAAAAAGTAGAAAATTAAATTTATTGGAAGCCATGGAGATTAACAAAATGAGACATTCAAAGGTATTGCTTAACGATTAATTAGATTTAAATACCTCTCCTTTATTGAAGTTAAATTCTCACAATAACATTAATTAAGATTTTATGGTCATTTTTCGGTATATATAGTAACAGGTTGTTTGTAAATATTACATTTGATAAAGACACGGTGTTGTCGAAACATTTGTCATGTCAAAATATATAAGTTCGTGAAAATCTCAATTTTTAGTTCTTATTTATTTTGATAAATGGATGTTCATCAAATAAAAGCCACCTCAGGTCGATTTTCGAAATTTCTGTACCTCATGTGCTAGTCTTTTTATATATTGCAGCTCTTTTAACAATAACAAAATGTAGTGTTAATGTAAAGGATTATAAGCATTTCCAATGGTAACATATTTCAGAACAATGGTGAAGTTTGAACCCAATATAAATCGAAGCGTTGCCTAATAAAAATTTTGATATTAGTCTAATATCATAGTCAATATTCAACATATACCCATATAGGGGTATGGTCACGAAAACACTTAACGGTACAGTAAATATATTGATATTAGTGAAAATTTTACTTAAATAATTACGACACCTGTCCTATACTGACCATCTCAAAATAGCGAGTTTATATTATTTTTACAACAATTTAAACTAACCCAAACTAACCAAAATTATTGAAAAAATCTCGATTCTACGAAGGGGTGATTTGGAAGAACTCACGATACGAAGAACAAGAAGAATAATTACTCAATCGAATTATTAGGAAAAATTAGGAAAAACTGGATTAACCCATAAATTCTGCTTTATAGGACAGTTACTAAATTAGTCGTTTTTTCAAATATGGATGGATGAATGTGGGATAAATAAATAACATCTACCACTATCACTTCAAAATGATATGTGAAATTTTTGTATCTAATGTTCTAGTATTCTTATGTTGCAGCTATATTGTCCATATAGAATGTTAAAAGTGAAGAATTAGAAGATTTTCCAATGATAGCATATATCACAATAACGACTTGATCTGCAATATGTTTTAATGATCTACATATAGATGGAAGCATTGTCTAAAAGAAAAATTTGATCTCCGTATATATACGACAACTGCTATATTTTGAATATATCAAAATCGCGTGTCTATACTAGTTTTAAACAATTTTTTACAAATTCATGAAGTTGTTTCACAATCAGATATGTCGAGTATAGTGTGTCGTATGAAATAGAATTTGTCCGAATTATGTATCAGTTCAGTCATGGCAACTGTTGAAATCAAACACCAAAATTGTATTATTATAAAACAATAATCCGCACATACTAAATTTTTTTTACCGTATGTTACCCTTTTATTAACTTGTTGACGTTCGTTCTTCAATGTGTCATATGATACTTTAAACAAAAACTTTTGCTAATATGGAAATACTCAAACACTGTTATAAGTTTAACCGATAGCTAGAAATCATAGACTTACCATAAGTACATGCATGCACATTTTCGCTAACTTGGCTTTTACACGACTGATTATTTTATCAAAACTTCAGGAAATCCTTTTTTACCCAATTTTAACCCATTTTTTTTTAATTTTGTAGCCAACGTTTGACACACCAACTACTTTCGATGTTCGATAGTAAAATGTTATTAGCAGCTATTATAAGGGCGAAGGAACTATTTCTTTTTTAATTCTTGTGTAATTAAAAACTTAATAAAAAAAACTTCCCATATTTGAAGGCAAAACGAATTTTTCAATATTTCTGTGTGAATTGCGATGTTTAAAGTTGTTTTCTCATTGCTGGACTCTTCCCCATTTATGTGAGGGTTTTCATTTATGTGACGTTATCATTAAATACATATTTTCTGATAGCAATTGGAATTTTTTTTTCATGCTGGAGATAGAAACTTGCAACTGATAATGTGGACTTTATTGTAACAAAATTTTATTAGGATACCATTGACGGGGACACAAAATTTCGTCTTAAGAAGAATTTCGTTTTTTCTATAACTTTTTGAGAAGTTCAGATTAAGTCCATCCGGTGCTCGAAAGAAATCACTAGTTGGTATTTTTGCAAGTGATTAAGGTACTTTTTTATCTTCTAACCCTTTCTATTCCCTCATTCGCAGAAAAATTATCTCTTCGGGCAAAAAAGACGTTTCCATAGGTACCTCAGTTGCGCTGTAATTATTGTCTTACGAAAACAGAAATGTACATGCAAACACCCAGGTGTAATATGTATCGAACAAGGATGGAAAGCTAAGCAAATATACGATTAAGAATGCATAAACATTTAACATGCGAACGCTTTGCATAGCGAGAGTGTCGTAAAACCGGGGAATTTTTTTCCTGAACTGAAACTATATGGATTTTTGCATAAGAAACAATATGAACAACGGTAGCGACAATAGCGGGGCTTAATAAATTATTTATAAATGATCTACTTCGTGCGGCAACTGCAACGGCCACGACGGCGGAGCGTGCAGTGAGGTTTAAATGTCACTCCCGTGAGGTATTTTAGTTATAGAATGCCAAGTTCTTTCCCTGCGTGCTTTACGACTCATGATTTTATTCAAATGCGGTTAAACAATAGGCTCCCGATTGCGAATATAATTTTTCCTCTTGTCGAAGCGATACAAGTGGTAGAATCTTAGATTCCTCTTTGCTATTGGTTAATTTCCGAAAACAAAGACGCGATACGTAGTCGAGTTAGAAGTGCCAATCAGACGAATAAAGAGATTACTCACGTGGTATTTCAACAAAGGTAAAAGATGTTTTTTCTCGAGAAACAGTTTTTTTTGTTGAAATTTCATTTTCTCTATTTTAAATTCTAGATACTTTTGATAACGTGAAAGAAGAAATAATTTTAAATAAAATCTAATCAAATTTTACTTACAGCAATGAAAACTTAATAATATATGTCAATAAGGACAAGCCAAGGAACGTATTAGTTACCAGAAATCTCTCTATTACTTGGATGTAATTTGATTTGCCAGTGCAAAAATAGAATATTTTGCAACATGCAAGATTGATAAACGCCATTTTTGTCACGAGTGTGATTAAAAAACAAGTGTCTAAAGAAATTTTTCAACGTGTTGCGTATTATGCTTTTTCTACAATCATTAGTATTTCGGAACATTTTTACAACGCGGCACGAATACATTCACTAAGTGACGTGTGACCTGTCCACGAGAACTAAAAAAAGTCAAAATTCCAACTCTGCCCCAAACCCGTTACCAAAGTAACAAGCGCCCCTTTTCGCACACTTAATTTGGTGTTTTAGAGCAGGGAATAGAAAAATAATTTCAAAATGACGTTTGGAAAAAAAGTATTTTGAAAATAACATGTATTGGACTTTATGTACTAAGAAGTTCAAATTAAATATTTTTTTTGGCGGAATAATTCCATTGTGATTATTATTATTATTATTATTATTATTATTACTATTATTATTATTATTTTTGTTATTATTATTATTATTATTAAGTTGGTCGCGAAGTAGTTTTTGCTAAATCGTAATAATTTTGTTAACTGTGTTGATAAACATTGCAAATTTTTTGCTCTTATCAGTGTCATTGTCGCGTCAGGAGCAGACCGGCTGTACGGACAAGTTGAAATTTTACTTATTGTTTCAACGTGTTTTCGTACTTATTGTTTCAACATATTTTCGTACTTTGAAGAACCATCCCCGCCATGTATTTCGGAACCGTTGGTGACTGGAAATGTCGGAAAAGAGGATTTACTGCACCAAGTGCAAGAGTACCTCCATTAAATCTGGCGTCAGTTGTTTGAAGTGCGGCTCGCTGACACACGCTGGTTGCCTTAAACAGATGAAAAATGTCAAGTGGTCTGAGGATGGTAAAACACTTGCGGTTTGTGAGGAATGTCTAACTAGAGCTACGGAAACTTCAACCACTATTGGACGCCACCTTGATGAGGATACAGATAAGATGGAAATCTTTTATCTTGAGAGGTTGGTTGAGCGGCAAAAGTTGACGATCCAAAACCAAACTATTGCTATCAATGCACTAAATGAGCAAATTCGCTTACTTCAGCTGCAGTCTCGGTCGTCAGATAGTTCGTTGTCCGGAGGTTCATCGAAGCGTGATCACGCTCAATCGGACATCAATCAAGAATCTGCCACCGATCTGACTCTGGATGAACCTAATCTTACCAGGCCCTTTACAGCATCAGGTAACTTCACGGCTGCTAATGTCGAGACTGCAATCCACGAGGCTCAAGCATCGGTTACTCAAAGCAACTTAATAAATACAAACGGTGACAATAGAAGACCTCGTTTTAGAAAAATGCCCAGAGCATGAGATCTCATAGTTGGTAGACTGGGGGACACGTCTTCTTGCAGTCTGAGAGCGGCGGCCAAAGCCAACCTGCACCACTTCCACATCACAAAGCTTGATCCGGAGACAACGCCGGAGAGTCTGTCTGAGTATTTGGAGCAACTCACGGTCGACGCAACAATCACTAGTCGGCAGCACTAGTGACGGCGATTCCATTCCAGTTTCTTTACAGGGGGGATCTTTTGGCCTGGACCGTACAAACTGTAAGGACTTAAATATTTTTAACCTATTTCATATTAATGTACAATCAATGTTCAACAAGGTAGATGAAATTTTAATTTTTACAACATTGAACAGAGTTAATATTCTGTGTGTGTCGGAGCACTGGTTGAGCAACCAGGAACTGAATTCCATTAAAGTTGGTGATTTTGTACTGGCAGCCTCATTCTGTCGCCCGGCGGGCCAGCATGGTGGAGTAGCAATATTTTTGAAATCGTGGCTGAAATACAAAACTTTAGATATGTCGAATTTTTCCATTCAAAGCCACGCTGAATTCTGCGCCGCAGAAGTTCTGAATACTAGAACGGTACTTGTGACACTCTATAGATCTTCGACTTATGGTAGTTTTTCTATTTTTGTGGACAACTTCAATGCTATGATTAACTTTCTTTTCTGTAGGTATGACAGAATTATAATTGTTGGCGATTTAAATGTCGATCTAACATCAACTTCTAATCAGTCATCTGAATTGAAAAATTTAATACAGTCCTATGGCCTGGAGTTTTTTATGAATGAGCCCAACCAGAAATGTTATGTCAACTGTATCTTGCTTGGACAACGTAGTCTCGAATTTTCCTTCTCGTGATTTAAATGTTAGTGTTTGTGATCCTACTTTATCGGATCACTTTGGTCAGCTTATTAAGGTTAATGTAGCATCAAACTCCATAAATAAAAATAAGAATAATGACTATTTTAGATTAGTTAATGATAAATCAATAATTATTAATTAATTATTAATACCCTGTCTGAACTCTCAAAAGCATCTTTCCCCCTTACTAAAGCTAAGGAGCACCGCTGCCCTTTAGTGTGGTTTTCTAATGAACTGAGAGAAATGCGTATGCGTATTTATGACTTATAAAGAACGTATAATTGTTCTAGAATCACCCTTGACCGGTATAGATATAAAGATTAAAATAGGGATTATAAACGGGCTATTAAAGAAAATAAAAAAAAGGCGTACGACAATATCATCACTACCTCGGAGGGTACGTCCAAAATTACGTGGAAAATTGTTAATTTCGAAAGGAAAACAAATAAAAATGCAATAATATCTACCACAATTTTGTCAGACACTTTCAATAAATTCTTCTCATCGATTCCAACTAATATCATAAACAGTATAGACACACCGTCGACCAGTGCCTTGAGTTTTTTGCACCGTTTCCCAAAACCACCATTCTCTTTTTTTATGCCACCAGTGTTGGAATCTGATGTAAGGCAAGCCATACTCAGACTTAAAAATTCAAAGTGTCTGGACTATTATATATTGAATGCCAACATTTTCAAAAAATGTCTAACTTCACTTTTAGGACCCATTACCTCACTTATTAATAAATCCATGGAGGAGGGTCTTTTCCCCCAAAAACTTAAGATCACAAAGATTTTGCCCTTGCATAAAAAAGTGAATCCAATAAATCTAGATAATTTCAGACCAATTGCAATTGTTCCAGTAGTAGGTAAAATTTTTGAAATTATAATCAGTCTCAGTTTGGTTTTCGCAGAGGGAAGTCCACTATTCGGGCTTTGGTTACATTGATTGACAGTGTGGTTGGAGACCTGGATGAGGGTCGCTCAGCCTCGGTCACCATGTGTGACCTTTCGAAGGCCTTCGACTGTATTGACATTGAGATTCTGTCTCAAAAGCTTGAATACTAGGGCGTCAGAGGCAATTCACTGAGTCTGATTGAATCGTATTTAGCAGACCGTGTGCAATATGTATATGTTAATGGTACCGAGTCTAATATGGTAACGGTTAATAGGGGAGTTCCCCAAGGAACCATCTTCGGTCCCCTCCTGTTTCTAATTTATATTAATGATCTGGTAAAGGCCGTCGATACGGCGAACTGCATTCTATTTGCCGATGATTCGACCTTCATCTCTTCGGACAAGGATATTGAGACTTTGAAGGTGATGACTGACGCTGATTTTCAGGCGGTTGACCAATGGTTCGCCGCCAATAAACTTAAGCTTAACACATCGAATACGAAAAAAATGCTAATAACATCCAACAAAATTGCTGTAAAGTCACAGCCTGCTAAGCTTCTAGGTATCTTTCTCGATACCTTCCTAACCTGGTTGGCTCATATCGAGTATCTATGTTCCAAACTCTCGTCTCAAATCTTTCAGCATTAAGGCAATTAAAAGACTGCATTTCGCAGAAGACATTAAAGACTATCTACTTTGCACACTTTCACAGTCATCTGACCTATGGCGTGCTTCTTTGGGGTAACTCTTCAGATGCTGATCGGGTTTTTCGGCTTCAGAAGGCAGCAGTTTGCATTCTCCAAGGGGCTCCTCCTGGAGCACATTGTCGTGAGCTTTTTATTAAATTTAAGATTCTAACTCTGCCTTCCCTATTCATATACTACAACCTTCTGGAGGTCCATGCTGGTTTGCAGAGGTATCCTACTCATGGTGACTACCACTGCTACGACACACGCGGATCTAGCAATATTGTTCCACTTAAGTCTAGATTAGCCACTACTCAGAAAAATAAACTAAATTTGAACATATATAACATATTTGTGAACAACTATAACCGCTTGTATAAAGCTAACGCTAAGCAATTTACGATAAGAAAATTTAAGTTATCGGTTAGAAGCTATCTTTTCAGTTATGGTTTTTACTCAGTTGAGGAATTTCTTTCGCATATCCCAAGAATATAGTGTATACTGTTAACTCAAGCAAATATTTTTATTTATAATTTTTTTTTCTATAAACATATGTTTATAGACAAATTATTTTTCCTATTTCTTGTTAAATTTATCAAATTGTTGTTGTATTTATATTTTCTTCTTTTTGTTATTGTTGCTGTTATTTCTATTTTGTTATATTACTGAGTTTCGACTTCACAAATACATGTATTTATAGGTGGTCAATAAACGATATCTATCTATCTATTATTATTATTATTATTATTATTATTATTATTATTATTATTATTATTATTATTATTATTATTATTATTATTATTATTATTATTATTATTATTATTATTATTAACCACAATACTCCACCACATTGTTTGGAAGAAGCTTCTCCTACAACGTGTATAGCATAGACTTCCCCTAACATAGGTTTGAAACATTTACCTCTTACGGCAGTTACTAATTATCCACGCAGATTCTGGTCCCAGATGGTGATCGATATAAAAGTATGTATAATTAATATGTAAAATTTATGTTAGCCGACTTGCAAATCGCTTCGTCATAATCCATCATATCGTAGAAGTAGGCTTCCACGGCGACCCGGAGAGTTCCCGGAATTTTAGACTTTTGACCCCGGCATTCTTGGCAGCTTAACGCCGTATTTGGCAGCGAGACCTGTCGGTTCTCCACTCGCTTATGCAAAATGGTACCGCATTCGTGTCGTTTCTTTTTCATATACAGTTTTTCACAAACTTCTAGCGGCTGTTCTTCCGTGCGTATACATTCCCATCAGTCATAATCAGCTGATTAGAACAAACGTGAAATGAAGAAAACTTAACTAATACTTGAAAATGACGGATTCATTTTCCAGGATTATAATGGTTAACACAAATAGAATGTCTATCTTACACCGAAACAGTGAAAATTTGTATAGGTATATTTCTTCAATGCACAATGCGAATATTCTAGAGGTACTTAAAAATATGATTGAAGAGGAACATAGACAGATCTTGTAACTACAAAATAAATGAAAAGGTCTCGGTATGTAAATGACGTTCTTAGTGCCAAGTTGAAGCAAATTTCAAACACACACACACATACACACACACACACACACTTTAGTTCTTGTAAGATCAAATAAGACAGATTTAATCCCACACTTGTTTGAATACTGCTTCTCTTATAAGGTCTCAATTTGAACAGACATTATTTTATAAGCCCATGTTATGAACAGACCTTTGTTTTGGTTAGTTTTGGTTTTGATTTTTTCAAAGCTGTCTGTTTTATAAGGTTCTAATTTGAAAGACTTGATTTTGTTAGATCTTGTTGTGTACTATTTTGTATTTTGCATGGATTTCATTCTTTAAGACATGGTTTTGACACTTGTTTCCTTCAAAATATAGATGAAATAAAATTCTTGAGATTTGTATCCACAATAAAACATACACGGAGAGCAAAAATTTTGTATTTAAAGTTTTTACTTATTGCACGTGATGTTTAGAATATTCTGTGCTATATTATAAGTGTGATAAGAATATCAAATTTGCAACTGCCGACTTCATATATAGCAGGGCGGTAAGTCCAAACCCACATATACACTATAGAACTTGGATGCAGCCAAAATTCGCGAGGTATATATAAAAAAAATTGAAAAATGTTTTTCAGTTATTTTGGCTGTCAGAAAAAAATATTTGCTTGAAAACTACGTGCCCGATCGTCAAAATTCTTGAACCAGAAAGCGCAGGAATCTGAAAGGCATTTTATACAATTTCACTCATTTTGCAAAAGTTTCATAGTGATCCGAAGGAGCACGATAGAAAAATAATGGGCTCTTCGAAGACATGAACCCGCTGAGCGGCTTCTGTGAAATGCAAACCCACGATGCCCGATCAGCTTTGTGGTTTGAGCGGAGGCGTAGCGTGGAGTTGTTGCGCAGCGATGAGATTGTGAAAGCAATCTTATTCAAAACGGCGCTAAAAGCTAAAATTTTGGACATAGCATACCAATGAAGGATGTACTCGTACTTATATACCCTATTTGTTATATACTCTATTTGTCATATTAAATGGAATTATTTCGGTTTCTAACCTATAACTTAAACGTATATCGAAAGGTTTGATCAGCATGTGCCAGTGCGTGTTGGGATCAGTTTCAGCGAAAACTGATTTATGGCTTTGTGCGAAGCTAATTTCGGATAGGTGTAATTCTAATTCGAGAACTATCTCCCTCGCGTCGTGGGGCAGTAAACGTTTAAAGCGTCACCTTAATGAGGACCATTCCGTCGGAGAACACGGAAAAGCAATTTTTAGTCCGTTTAATAGTTTTCCAGCGTTTATTTTCAGCCGCGCGAACAGATTAGACGGTACACAAAGGCCAATAAAGATGATAATTTATTGCTGGGTACCTCGGGCATCTGTTGGGACAATAAAGGTGATTCTGTGGGCGTGTGTGTCTGTACGGGGCGCCTTTTAAAAACTTGGAGCAATAAACGCTCAAATCTACGCATGGAGCAATCGTAAACGAATGATAAATTCCAACGGATCGACTTTGATTGTGTCATTTTATTGGAGATTCAGTGTAGCTCCCCAACCCTTGTAAATGTTTTATTATTGTTATCTAAAATCGGTTAAAATTTAATGGAGTTCATATATTTCGGCGACACCCCTCAAGGTTTATCCGAAAAAGCTATAACTTGAATAAAAAATTGTAACTCATACAGGGAGAAACTCAAATATTGCATTTTAGATTTATTATTGTTAATTTTATAGCAAACCAGGTAAAATCAACTAAAAACCTCGAATACAATACACTAATATCACTGAACTCCAAATTTAAAAAATGCCCAATGTACTGTCGGTGGGTTCGTTCAAAACTACCATTAAACGTTATGCTAGACCATAGAGCTCAAAAAATGGTAAATTCGATAAAACTAATTTATTTTTTCAAATTAGTTTGCTACACAGATTTCGTTTAAGAAAATGCATTAAAAACTTGTGTGTCTATAAAGCTATAGCCATTTACTTGAAAAATATAGTCATAAGGACTGGGTAATAAGTTATTTGCGAAACAATTGTTTAAATTTTCTTGTCTGTTTACTACGAAATTCGCAAGAAAAACTGTAGACAACGGCAAACATCTATACACAACAATCAGCTTAGTAATTAAAACTTGCAAAATACGTCGAAAAATAATTCAAATTCGAATTATTTAGTAGCGTTTGTTAATTCCAAAGCTCGCAATCATTTATACGGGGTAAAAATAATAAATTGACTTACAGCTGCCGACTTCATATACAGGGCGGTAAGTCCAAACCCACATATACACTACAGAACTTGGATGCAACCGAAGTTCGCGAGGCATATTAAAAAAAAATTGAAAAATGTTTTTCAGTTATTTTGGCTGTCAGAAAAAAATATTTTCTTGAAAACTACGTGCCCGATCGTCAAAATTCTTGAACCAGAAAGCGCAGGGGATCTGAAAGGCATTTTATTAAACGTTATGCTAGACCATAGAGCTCCAAAAATGGTAAATTCGGTAAAACTAATTAATTTTTTCAAATTAGTTAGTTACACAGATTTTGTTTGAGAAAATGCATTATAAACTTGTGTGTCTATTAAGCTATAGCCATTTACTTGAAAAATTTAGTCATAAGGACTGGGTAATAAGTTATTTGCGAAACAATTGTTTAAATTTTCTTGTCGTTTACTACCAAATTTGCAAGAAAAACGGCAAACATCTATACACAGCAATCAGCGTAGTAATTAAAAAATGCAAAATATGTCGAAAAATAATTCAAATTCGAATTATTTAGTAGCGCTTGTTAATTCCAAAGCTCGCAATCCTTTATACGGGGTAAAAATAATAAATTGATTTTCTCGAAAAGTATTAAAAAAAATTAAAAACGTTGAGCGCGTCGATTTTGTTTGCAAGGAGGACACATTTCGCCGGTTTTGAAATTAAATACTTTTTACAAAACTTCTGGATTTCTCCTGCGTCGGTTTTTGCTTAGTCGAAATTGCTGACGTCTCGCCAATCATCCTGTTAGCTTCTTCAGAGCTTGACTGGATAGTTTTATAATTGACGCACGCTTGGGGTACAATTTAGATTTTAAACTCACAATAAATTTTGATATTACATATCCTAGATCTATACAACACTTTTTCTCTTCTTCTTTCTTTGCATATAAATTAATAGATTTTTGCAACCATATTTCTCTGGGCTGGTGGATAAATGTCAGAATGTCACGTTTGCCACTCCACTGTCTCACGTTCCTTGCCCTCAATAATCAGTTGCAGAAATTGATATTTATGATTGCGCATTATATGACCCAGGTATGCAGTCTTTCATTTTTTTAAAACGTTTAAGAGTTTGCGATCTTCGTTTCTCGTTCTGGATGTCCACGGTATCTTAAGAATTCTGCTGTATATCCACATCTCAAATGCTTCCAATTTGTTTATGGCCTTTACTCTTAGTATCCAGCCTTCAACGCCGTACAGAATCACTAAAACATGGCTTCCGAATATAGATTAAACAAGATTGCTTTCGAAAAATCGTCGGTGGGCGGGGCAAGTTCATCGCAAATAGCGCGAATCAGCTTTTTATCTTAAAAAGAAGGAGCTTCGCGGATTCTTGTAGGGACGCAATGTTTTTCTATCGTGCTCCTGCGGACCACTATGGAACTTTTGCAAAATCGATGTAATTTGATTGTAAATACATCCTGTATAAAGTGTCCTTCACATCTCGTCGAACTTCAAATTTACGGCATACTTCGGTAAATATCAAAATTTCTACTGGTAATTGCAATTTAAAATTATATTTTTTCAAATATCTTGCGTCCCCTGTATTATAGACGAAAAGTTTGACGATGTCGTTCATATCAAATTATCACATCTTCAAAAGTTTTTTATGTATCTCCAATAATTCACCCACAAATGCGGAAATTTCTAGGATCTGTTAGAATTTTTTGCCCACAAAAGATATACCCTATATATAATTCCAACAAGGTTCGAAATAGAGGATATAGCTCTGGATCTCCTTAGTTTCCTGTTATCCGAATTTTTCCAATGGAGTAAATGGTTTTCAAAAAACTGCTTGTTTTCTGAAACCACGCAGTACGTGGTAATTGTAAATGACGTCATAGCGTCTAGATTGAGGGCGAGAGATGGTGATTTTCATTTGGATTTTTTCAAATATCTCGAACAGCGTATGTGATAGACGAAAACCGTAAAAACAAAAATTGTAGCCCTGGATACGGCCTATAACACTGTTTGAACGCATTAGCTATTGTTTGTACGAATTTTGATTTACGATTAATAATTTACTGTCTAAAAGAACAATTTTCATGGTCTTTTAGATTTTTGTCCATAACTAAAATATTGTATATAATCAAAAAAATCGTGAAACAAAAGTTAGACGCCGGGTCTTCCGGCTTTATCTATTCGTACTCTATAAAACATAGATACACGTTTTTCCGCTGGCCATAGCAATTCTGTACTAAAACTTGCGTGGCAACTAACTTTCTCTTGAGCCCAGCCCTTATTGAAATCCAAACTGTGAGTCGTTTATGGCGTTATCGCATTTTTTATACAACCTCTGATATATTATCCTCGGCAATATTTTTAGGGAATTACTCATGAGGACAAAGAGTCTTTGTTTCTTGCATTTTCGTGCGCTGGTCTTCTTTGGTAGAGGAATAAAATTTGAAGATACCCACTGTTCCACTGGTCAGTATCATATATTTGGTTGAATAACTTTTAAAGTACTGCAATGCCGCTGTCGTCTAAAAGTTTGAGTATTTGTGATAGTATCTCATCCGGCCCAACTACTTTATTATTTGTAGTACATTTTTAATTCCGTCTTTAGTAATAGATGGTCCACTTAGGTTATTTCCGGCTATGAGTTCTTTAGCCGGTCTATTGTCATGAAAAAGATTTTCTACATAGGCCTCACATATTTTGCACTTTTCCGTATCGTGTAGGACTATTTGGTTATTTTCATTGACTAATTTATCTATATTTCGCTTTTTAAATATTCCAGCGGTTTCTTTGGGTCTATTATGAAGGTTGAAATCATCCAGTCTGTGTTGCAGTTGTTTTATTTCGTTGCACTCTTTTATAAGCCATTCGTTTTTTGCAGTCCTGATTTTCACTCTTATCGCAGTTTTGGGATTTAATTTCTTAATCTGCGAATCTAACTGGTTACTTAATTCCATTGGGCGTCTTGGTGTTTCTTTTTTAGGCTTGGAGAGCGACACTTTTTGTACGGCCATAGGTAGTACAGGGTGCGGAAAAATGATAGGTACTATACGGGTTTCAAAATCTCTTGCGCTTCATTCCTGCAGTACCATCATTTTGTACGGATGCATTTGGAGTGAGTTGTGTAAAATTCTTCAAACACTTCCATCGGGAATTCCCAAAGCAGCTGCATGCTTACGAGCTGAACACCTTGGAGACTGTTGTACGGAAACTCTTACTGCATTCACATTTTCCGGTGTTCTTACTGTCCTTGGTCGGCCAGTACATTTTCGGTTAAGCGCAGAACCTGTTTCCCTGAAGTGTAAAACCAACCGACGAATTGTTCTTCCATCCGGAACCGCGCCATGCCGACCAACATCAAACTGATTACGAAAGGCGATTCCCATTTCTAATAAACTCCTCGAACACAATGAAAGCACGATGCACTCCGCTCCTAGCCATGTCGATAACTGAAAATTGCATACTTTTGTCTGCCTAACGCGAGTGCGTACACAGTGTTGTCGGTTTTACAATCCAAACAACCACTATTTTAAATCCTGCCTACCTTTGTGCCGCACCCTCGCTATATATATCAGCGCCAGGATACGCACATGCCGTTTTAATAGAAGACAACTCTAGTGTTTATAAGGATGCAATCTATTTGGTTACGAATTATGTTCCCTGCCTGATTACTTGGTACCATTAGTGACTGTCATGTTTTCTTCTTGACAAAACTGTAGAAGTGGGTCGCCTCTT
Source organism: Cylas formicarius (assembly GCF_029955315.1). NCBI lineage: Eukaryota > Metazoa > Arthropoda > Insecta > Coleoptera > Brentidae > Cylas > Cylas formicarius. The sequence continues at coordinate 16,528,445 of NW_026844334.1, forward strand.
TCATTTCTTGATGTTTTCAAATCTGCTTCCTGTCTAGTTTAGCATTTGGGTCTTTCATTATTATATTACCTTCTTGCTTTTTACTTAACTTCAGTAGATCCTTTACATCACTCTAGAACTGCTCTACATCTTGGTCTAGTGTGTCCGCTGTTGGTGCATAGACCTGTACCTACATTTAGGTCAACTGGTCAACATTAGATGCCAAAAATTATGAATGCGGTATTATTCTTCCACTATTAGAGAAAACCTTTCTTAAGGATAGGACTATAAGATTCCCTTCAGTTTTGGTAAGTTTTTGCACACTCTTAGGGCGACATATTACAAAACATTACAAAAATACCACGAATATTTGTTTCTATGAATGATAAAATAATACCATACTCATTCTATATCTCCTTACCTCAAACGCTCATCGCTCACGGGGCGGTTCTCTCATTGAAATTACGAGATTACACGACGAGACGGTGCACGAAAGGAGTGCGAAGAAATTGACTCGACCGAAATATAAACGGACCTTTAGCCTTCTAAGCCCCGCGTTATTAATTTGCGCGACGTCACGGCAAGCGTTTATTCCATTTTGGACCTTTCACGACTTTCTTAATAACGTATTTCCCAAAGGGCAATCAATGCGACCTCACCAAATGGTAAAATTGTCGAAGCATTAATATATAAACCGTTCGACACAAGGCAAATACACGTCTAGAAATTCTAGGCGAAAAAATTGCGACTGGATTCTATAATGAAGCTCGAACTTTCTTCACAACGAGATTCACGCATTTATGAATGCGTAAAGCGTAATTTGCGCGAGTGCTGCGAACGGAATTTGAAAAATCGGGCTCTATTTATGAGCAAAGGAAGATTACCTTAACACAAAAGCAATTAGAACTGGAATAAATCTTTGGTTCGATGGTTAATTATTGACAAAAAAGCCGTGGGCGAAATTACAGTCCGATTTATGTGTTTATCTAACTAGATAGGTTGGTAATATGCAATGGAGTCGGATGCAAATGTTTGTGTCGTTAATTTTAGTCAAGAATTTACGATCTAGTCCACGATAAGAGGATTCCGATGGTTCGTTTGAGTTGATTTAATATAGTAAGGGCAGAAAATGTTTTAATACATAGCCTAGTACTATACAGTGCAAATCCCTAATTTTGGCAATCGGTAAATCAAAGAGAAAAATCAGAGAGAGGAAATTTTATATAGTGGGCCCAAATTTAATCGACATAATCGACTATTTTTTTAAAATGCTAATCCTAATTTTTTCAAATAAAGTTACACATGGATGCCAAATTTCAAATTTTTACTCCTTGTTATTTGCCGACACTCATCATGAAATTGGTGATATTTTCTTGCTTTCGCTTTACTTTTCGTTAAAACTTGTTTTATTTTTTCTTATCTTCTTTATACGATTGGTTTTAGACTAGCCTGAGTTTATGCATTATTAAATGCATTATTTTGCTTGTATAGTCTGTCTCAATTTTCATCAATAAGTTGAAAAACTGAAATCTAGGAATATTTGCTATAAAATGATATTTACATTGAATTCAGTTACAAAAAAGAGCAACTTTTGTATGAGATAATTTTACGTCTTCCTTTATATTATTGCATGTTTCATCCCATCGAGCATTTGTGGAACCAAGTAAAATCAATCATTTCAGTTAAATACGGCATGTTGGTGTGATTTTTCGACAAATTCTAAACCACAGTCAACACTTCTTGTTGAGTTGTGAATTAGATAATTTTTTTTTAAATTCAAATTCTAATGGAAGTCACCGAGCATTTTTCCGAAAATAAAACTTTATTTGATTTACTGAATTTATTCCAAGTTACAGATTCGCACTGTATATTACTTCGCGTTTCGAGCTCTAGATTCGGTTGTCATCGGGTTAATAATTGTGGGCAGATTGCCTCTTGCTCGATTTATTGTTTCCTTAATTAAATCTGAAAGTGACATATCCGTAGCGGTCATACTTAGCACGGTAAAATACCTTGCCAGTGCCTTGAAAATTAATTTAGGCTTTGCTGCACTTTGCATATTAATAAATTCCACGAAGCGGGTAAGTATTCATTTATACTGTGACACCAAATTGTCGAAGTTCTCTACGCTGTAGTTCAAATCGATTGCAGTAAAAAAATGATATTTTGGCGATATACTGGGTACGTAGTATTTTAGCGGTAGAACTCGCAAACCGACAAAAGGGCACTTGCAAATGAGCATATTGTTAATAGATAATATAGCAGCAGATCTTTCGAGCATAGGTCAAGTTTCTGGAAAATTGATTCCCTTTTGTAAGTGCACAATATCACTCTCTGAAATCCGTATATTATTGGCAACCCGTTGTTGCCAAATTATTACTATTGCCGCAGAAATTTGTACCAGTTTCGTGATTTTGTGACAAAAATGCCAACCTAGGGGATAACTTGTTGTGTTTGCAGTCAACACTGTAAGAAAAAGAATGTGCCTGGGTAAGTGTTCCATTACAAGTTAATTTAAAAGATTTGAAGATGGTTTACATAGTTTCATAACTAGGACTAGGAGCTTGTTGGGCAAAATATGTCCTAGTTGATTGCGATTTGTTCGTTCAGATTTTATTACATCAATTATAATTGTAACCTTGTCTGGAACTATTCAGGCTAATTCTATGGAGTAGTTAATATCAAAATTATTCACAAAAATACAGAGAGAAAAATGAATGCAACATTGACAAGTTGACACATTGACACTTTGATTCTCGATGATCGATATATGTGTATGATACAACCTATCAAACTAAGCTTTCAAGTTATAGAAAAACCTTTACGATTCCTTCTAAAAAGATTTCCTCCTTGAGGGTGTGAAAAAAGAAGATAATAGAATAAACCTGACCAAAACAAGTGTATAAGAAGTGACCCTGAAAATAGAAGATAGATAGGAACAAGGTGTACTTATCGTCTGGTTGACAAGTTACCATTTCCCATTAACAGGAAACATATATTTTGTTGCTTAGTTAGCAAGATCCAAAACTAACAAATATACGAAATAGGTTAGATGAGAATCGAATGGATATTTTGAGTTTCTTTACACGATATCATACTAAACGACGCTTTTCTGCAAATATTAGCAAATAATTTTTATAGTCCGCAAAATTAGCCCTATGTAATACGAGGTCTGAAAAGCAAACGAATACCGTCGATTAACACAAAAAGAAATGTTTTCTTAACCGGCCATGCGGTACTTGGTACTTCTCACAAAAAGCCTCCAAAACGTATCATTTCACAATCAAAACACGGTCTTCAGTCGAACCGAACGAATACGAACGGGATCTAAGCATTGATTACACGCACGACTGACCCCATTGTTGGACTCTAGTCCCAGCGCCATTGTCCTTTTTCACGATCTTTGAATTTTCCTATAAAAGTCGGCTGCCTTGCATTCACGACCTCACTCGATGTCGTCTGTTATGTCGTTTGTTACGTATGCGCATATTTTTAACTGGACGCGTCAACACTGCTCAAAACAATGGAAAACAAATAATAGCAATGTCTTTTAGCATCGGTAAGGCAGCCATTAGACTACCAATGAACTCGGTCAAAAAGCTTTGATAAAAAATTTTATAAAATTTTTTCGTCTTTTAGATCTTCGATCAATCAGTTGGAATTTCATTGTAACGATGTAATATTATTATTGATTTTCTTCAAAATGTGACATAATAAGCAATAACAAAAGGGATAATAGCAAAAAGTTAATAAATGCTACATTTGTTCTACTCGCTTCTGTATAATGCTTAATTATACACCTGTATCACGTGCGGAAAGTGTCATTTTACCACATCAGTTTCGTTTCCCACGGATTCGAGCCACTTCCGACATTTAGAAGATATTACCGCACGGGTTTGGGAGCAATCGGATGTTTTCGATGAAATTACCGCACGCTGAATGTATTCGCGTTGTTTTGCAAAATGTATCCAAAAACGGTATGGTATGCAACACGTTTGGTCAACTTTTTAAGTTTATTAAAAATTCGCTCCGCTCGTGCTAGATAAACTCGTAACTCAAATGCCGTTTACCACATTTGATGCATAATATACTATTTCTACTACCTTTTCTAAAATGCCCAATTATACACCGATCTAGAGTGCGGAAAATGTCATTTTACTACGGTATTGGTATTGATATTGGTATTAAAGGGGGGCGCCCTCGCGGGCGTCCAAGTACTTAGGCCACCAGATGGGCCCGTTGTGCCCCCAGGCCGCTCTAGAGGGCGTCCAGAATGCCTCCTGTAGAAGGTCAGCAACTCCTTTAGCTCAATACCGTGCACTGAGTCCGGATCGATCAGGGCCGTTCCGAAGACTCAAAATCTTGCCCATGTCAAGGCAGGGCACTCGGTGAGCAGATGATACGGGGTCTCCTCCCCTTCCATGCACCACCTACACTCCGGGTCGTCTCCAATGCCTAACAAGCAAAGATGCCTTCTAAGCCTGCAATATCCTGTGTAGGCCCCTGTTAGTGCTCTACACTCCCTTCTGGTCAGTCTAAACAGCTCCCTGGTCCGAGGAAGGGCGGGCTCATCCCTCATAAGCCTCGCCTGCCTCATTCCCGGAGCAACTCTCCAGCCCTCCGCGGCCCGGTCTCTCGCCCAGGCTTCGAGAGCTCCTCGCCTCACACACGGGGCGAGGAGCCCTCCCTGGCTAAGGCGTCCTCTGCCTCATTGCCCCGGATACCGGTGTGACCCGGGACCCAGACCAACGTGACCTTTCTCTCCTCAGCCACCCTCCTCAGTACCCCTTTGCACTCCTTTATCAACAAGGAGCGCGTACGCACTGACTTCAGCGCCATGAGTGCAGCCCTACTATCCGAGCAGAAGAAGACTCTCCTGCTTCCGTAGTTGAGCCGAAGCACCTCTCTGGCCGCCAGAGGGACCGACAAGCTTGATCCCGTTGTCTCGCAGTACGCTCCAGCTCCGGCTAGATCTCCCATTCTGGACCCGTCCGTGTACCAGACAAGTCCGTCCCAGGAGCCGACTCTGCCCTCTCTCCAATCTTCCCTTGATGGAAAGAGAAAGGTCAATTTATCAAAGAAGGTCATCTCGGGGATCATGACGTCACTCGGCATGCCCATGACCCCGCGATCCCCGCGACAGCCCTCTAAAATGTCGTACGGACCCCGATTGAAGGTTCCCTCCCTCCAGAGCCCGCAGCTCGCCAGCCTTACAGCTGTCCTGGCCGCCTCCATCTGCACCCGATCCGCCAGAGAGGGCAGCCCCACCAGAGCCTCCAGGGCCCTCGTGGGCGCCGTTCTCATGGCGCCCGTTATGCAGAGGCAAGCCAATCTCTGCGGTCTGTCAAGAACTAGCCTTGCTCCCGCTCTTTTGGTCCTCGGCCACCATGCCACTGCCCCATGCGTGAGCATAGGCACCACCATGGCACCGTAGATCCACTGCATGATCTTCGGCCCCAGGCCCCAAGTGCCCCCTACCACTCTCCGGCACGCCCACAGAGCTCCAAAGGCCGACCTGGTCCTTGATCTTATATGTTCCTGGAAGGTCAACTTAGAGTCCAACCATACGCCCAAGTACTTGACACTTCCGCTTGCAGAAAGAGGCACCCCATCCATCGAAATGTAGAGGTTGCACTCCATCTTCCTTTTCCTGGTGAAGATGACCATCTCCACCTTGCCAGGATTGACAGCCAACTTGCTGTCCAGGCACCATTGTGAGAATCTTGCCAATGCCCCGTTCAGGAGCCCCTGCATCCTCCTCACGTCCGTCCCCTGCGTCATTATCACAAGGTCGTCTGCATATGCCTGAGCATAGACCCCGTGTTCTTCCCTCAGAATATGCAATATCTCGTTCACCACTAGGCACCACAGGGACGGGGACAAGACCCCGCCCTGTGGACACCCCATTTTACTACGCACGGCGAGAATAAGGTTTGTTAATTCTGATGGCGAATGTATTCTCGTTGTTTTGCAAAAATGTACCCAAAAACTAACGGTCGTAGAAACACGTTTGGTAAATTTTTGGCGTTTACCACATTTCTTGTATAATATATAAGATATAATTATAATATATAAAAAAGAATATAATATTTGAGAGTAAAGAAAATGATTTACAGAATTTGTTGTTTATGTTATTTTACAAATGTGGGGAACTGGAAACTAATCGTTTTGTCTGCTTGGAAGTATATTATGAAGTATATCATGAAAATAAATTGAATTGGTTGGCTATAGATGAGATAATTATGTGACGATGTTAACTTTGTTGATATTGTGGCAGAATTTACTGAGACGTGCTTAGAACGTCGGATTTCATTTTTGTTAACATTTCAAACTCTTCTTCATGTTTTTCCAAACCCACTCCGTCAAAAATCTTTTGTAATACAAATATAAATCCAGAAATGGCAGTACCGTTTAAGTACTTTTTCATATTTGGTTTAATTAGATGTTGCATGTTTTAGAGGCGTATCCCTTTATTATACCGCGTCTAATGTCATTAATATTCTGTCGTTTTTTTTCCATCTCTTCTACGCGGATTGATTTTCGGATTAGCATAAATCAACGAGACGTCGTTCGGTCAGCCCGGGAAAAAATTAAAAAAGCTTAATTGCATCATCTAAGCCTTGATGGTTTTCAGGAAGTCCACTCAGTCGGGTAACTGTAAAATGAAAACAGGACCGCTCGCTTTTAGACTTAACGTCGATACAAACTCGTCAAATTATCCGTTCGGCGTCTGGGCAGCCGTATGGGTTTTTTTTTCTGTATACTTAGTAGTTATTTATAACACATTCCAGCAGCGGGCGCCACTGTTTTATATCCCAGTTTACCGTATAATATCTTCATAATTTTTTGATTTTTTCTGACGATGCATTAAAAAAACCAACGAGTTCTCATCATTATTAAAATTAGAATAAAAATGCCTACATTAGGGATAACACGTCTAAGCCAAGAAAATTAACAGCGTTTCTGACTCAGCTGCAGTTCGTGACAGTTTGCGTTTTCCGTAAAAAATAATGAATGAAACACCTAAGCTTCCAGTATTATTAAGTAGATCTGTCAATGTTGATTTGGCCAAATATTTTTCTACTTCCTACGCTAAAATACTCAATTATTTGCCGATTAAGCGTATCACTTAAGACGTCAGTTTCGTGAAATGCTCCGTTGTGTTCTGCTCGTGCCAAATGAAACTCGTAACTAAAGTGGCGTTTAGCGACCTCCTTGCATAACATACTATTTTAAATGAAGCTTGTGACCTATATCGATTGTTGTCTACAACTTTTTGTAGAAACGTTAATATTCAATATTTGGGGATTGTAAAATTATTATTATTAGTCTGAAAATAATATAATAATAATAAATAATATAATATATAGTAATTTATGAATAGGAACAGATTGCGCTAAAGTATTGCGTTGTGGTTTACTGTAATGTGTGCTACATGTTTTCCTGACAATTTTATCATCAAGCCTTGTATTTCACATTGCAGCAGTATATTTGTGTCAGAAATTTTATAAATATAAATAAATAAAAGATTCTAATTTTTTTTTAAGTAAGGGATACGAAAGTGTCTTTTTGACAACAAAAAACGTTCATGTAAACTATAATGTGTTTTTGATAGTAATAGTATCTTCACCAAACTAGAAAGCCGAAAAAAATTGGAAGAATGTTTTGTAATACACAGTTATTGAAGTTCAACATTATCGACCAGATTTAATAACCCCGCCCTTATGTTATCACTGCGTGTAGTAATTGCATCTGAATAATGCCAGTCGAATCAAAAAATTGTCACGGGTACTTCGGTCAGCAACCAAGCAAATCGACAGCGGCCTGTTTTTTGCTTTTCTAGTTACCGCGGAAGTCCGTAACGGCTTTCTGGCTTTATCGGCGATTGTTTTATTTTGTGTTGGTCGGCGTTTTTCGATTTTGACTTTGGCTTTTTTCTTCAGCCGGGGCAGCAAACCGGAGAATTGGCCAAAACATTTATTTCTGCAGCCGATATTACGTTTACATGATTGTTGCAAGTCCTAACAAAAACGACACTATCAAGTGTGTTATTTTTAGTAGTTTTTAAACTCAATTAATTGGACAAGTAATGTCTTCCTAAAAAACTTTGATTTTTGGAAGACGAAACTTAATCAGTTTCAACTTGTATAAAACGTCAGATTATGCTAAGTTACCTCAACAACTACACTTCAGGTATGAGTAACCATATGCAAAATAATATAAATGTCAAACATCTATGGACACCAATTTTCTTAATGTCCACATTACATAGCTACAAACTATTTAAAAAATATAGATTACAATAAAAGAAAAATCTTGGAAATTTAACTAAACTCTCCTAAAGATTGCAAACTAACCACAATTATCTTTTGAAAAATGTATAAAAAAAAATAATTTTATTTAATTTTTCAAAGAAACTTCCAGAAGCTACTGTAATATTTTTACAAAACTTCTGGATTCAGCCTGCGTCGGTTTTTGCTGAGTCGAGGTTGCTGACGTTTCGCCAATCATCCTGTTGGCTTCTTCAGAGCTTGAGAGAGGGGGGCGGAGCTAAATGAGAGGCATAAACACCGTCTCGGATGACTGATTCCCATATTGGTGACAGGTAGAGACCTGAGTCGCGGTTAGGTTGTTTATAGATTTCTATAGACTCTCGGATTTTTCGTTGGTAGAAAAACTGATTACGGTGTTTATGCCCCTCATTTAGCTCCGCCCCCTCAAGCAATATATGAGCAGGTGCAGAGTCAAATACGAGCCAATTTCAGTCAAGCTCTGAAGAAGCCAACAGATTAATTGCCGAAACGTCAGCAAGTTCGACTCGGCAAAAACCGACGTAGAAGGAATGCACAGGTTTTGTAATAAGTATAAAAATTAGGGCTTTAATAGAAGAACCATTTAATAATATTTTAGGTATTTTGCACACCAAAAGTAATATTTATAAAAACGTTGTATGTAACTTTCTTTCCCTTCAGCAAAGGAGGAAACTCAGGAAAATCAGGAATCCAGAAGTTTTGTAAAAAGTATTACATTTTATTTGCCGAATATGCAAATTCCCAAATTTGTTCTTTTTTTACAGCGGAATGTAAAAAAAAGTCTGTCTGTATATATAGAACTAGAATTTTATTTTTGTGGGAAATTTATATAATTCGATATTAAAGTAGAGAAAGCACATAAAATTTCCTGTGACTTTATTTATAACCCACAACTATGTTGCTTCTAACATTGTTTGCGCAACAAAAAAAGATGATACGAGATGAATGCACTCGTAGAAAATACAATTTAAAAAGCAATAATTTGTTTCTTGACAAGAACGTCTTTTTAATGACAAATGGCTCGTTCGTAATGAATTATAAGAGGAAGTCTAGCTTAGGCTTGCAGGCCATTGAGATATAGAAGGAACGTTACCGGTCAGTTATTAAGAAAAGAGAATGAAATTCCTATCTTAAGAGAGTTTTCTTTTTATCGGTATAAGTAGCGCACGTTTGTTTATTTAATTTAAAATAGTTAACGTATTTATATCATTATATATTTTATTCCATGTTAGATTATTATGTCGTCTGTAATATTAGTCAAATCTTCGACATCTTGCTACGATATACTTGAATGCTTTTTTGTGTTCTTATTTTTATAAATTTATTAATATCTATATGTGTTTGAGTCATCATTTCTTTTGAGTCTGTTCTGAAATCTGATTTTAAAATAAAAAAAAAAACCGATACAACTTTGCTTCCATCGCAGGTGGTGGATAAAACAATATTTAGTTTCGTCCGGTTGGTATGCTTGCTTCTCTCGTGTGGCTCATTTGCGGACGCATAAGAAAAAGACAAACTTTCCTTCCTTGCCAATACGTGCTACGTATATTTCACAGCGGCATTTTATAGGACAGTATGTACTTTACAACATTATGATCAGCAGTAATTTATTTGGAGTCAAAAGTGTGTCCGAATTCAATTAAGCTTATCTAGAATCACATAAACGGCAGTCATTACGCGCGTAATCTCGTTTTTATTTTAATAATCGCTACGCAATATTGGATTAGCTTTTTCGAAGAATTAATTATCGGCGGTTAGTTGTCGCAATACCTGCCCGTTTGTGAAATATGTGCGGTGTAAATTAGTTTATTGAGTCTCTCGCCTGGAATCCAGAGATACGATCTCTCACTCACCAGCGCGCGGCTTAACCTTTCTTCTTTCGATTCGGTTTTTTCGCCGACTCATTCGCTTCTCTCAGCGTTCCTACACTTTCTATGACATTTCGTAAATAGATTGGATCGAATCGACGACCGCAAAAATCGCCTCTCCATCGACCTGCTCGTCTGCGAAAGCAACTTTTTTAACGCCCCCTGTTAGACCGATCTATCACCTTTTGCTTCACTTATTGAAACGGATTGTTGCGGCCACGAGGCCATACATAATAGAAGGGAAAGATGGGATGAAGATGTGAACTGAAAACTCCACTAATTTTTGAAATAAACAATAATAGTTTATTTTTCATAGAATTAATTAATATGGTTGAAATTGAAAATTCAAAATTGCGATTATCAGAACTCTCTTAAAAAACCGGTTACTTTAAGGCATTGTCCCTAATTTGTGCAAATAGCGCTTATAGTGCCTTACTCCAGTTAAACTCCATGTTTATATGGTTTTTTTTTCCACCTGATTGAAATTGATCCACACTTGCGCGTCCATAATGGGAAGTCGCTAGAATCTTGTATCACCACCAAATCTTCCTTATTTTACATCAGTCTTGCGAAAAAACTTCCAGGCGATATCATGTTTTAATGATCACAGCACAGTAGATGAACGGATTGAAGTTAATAGAAATTAGAACGGAAACAAAAGGGAATTGGAGATTGGAAGTAGATAGCAGTAACTATTATGAGCGTATAGAAAACACGTGAATTCAGAAGAATGGACCATTTGATGTGACACATAAATGTATAAATCTGAACTTTATATTCATTTCATAATTTTATTTTAAAATAAATAATTAACATGTTTTTTAGAAAATTCTCTAAACAGTGAATAAACATCGACTTCAAAAATATTGACAAAGAGTATTACTATTTATTTTGAATTGATCACTCAAAAATATTATGCAAATAAAAGTATAATATCAAATATTTAATTAACACAATATTTAATTACTTGATAACTAAACTAATAAAACAATACGAAATAAGAAAAAAATAAAAAAATACACCATTTTACTTTTAATCCAACAGGCGGTGACGGTCTAAGTATACTTTAAGACCATTAGGTTTGGGGTACAATATCCCGGAATATAGTGTCATCACATTTTTCCATCCGTGAATCAATACGTGAAAAAAAATATATATATATATATATATATATATATATATATATATATATATATATATATATATATATATATATATATATATATATATATATATATATATATATATATATATATATATATATATATATATATATATATATATATATATATATATATATATATATATATATATATATATATATATATATATATATATATAGTATACCTTCAAAATAATTAAAAACTTTTCAGTATTGTATGTTTTTTATAATTGGTGAAATAATTTTTTTAGTTTGTTCAGTGCAGAAAGTGGTAATTGTTGGAAAGTTGAAATTGCTCTCTCCTTTCCATACACATATATGCTGATATTATCCACTTTTTCATTTTGCAAATGGTCGATTTCGCAGTTGAGGACGCTGATTTCACGATAGCTCGGAGAATGTTTTCAAACCGCGTCCAGCACCGAGAATCCATCGCATCAGCTCGCGGCGGTTCGTCGACCCCGAAGACGCGCGGTTAAATACGACGACGATGATTTCGGTAATTGTAAAAACTTGTAAAGCCAATTCGAAACGGTCGACGCTTTTTGGTTCGCGTTTTACGAATTTCTTACGGCGCCCCGGCCACTTTTTCTCAGCATATTTCGAAAGCACGTCCTCTTCTCCGCCGACTTTAGCGTTCTCTTAACTGGCCATTACAAAAACAACAACAAAACGCATAAAATTTTAACGTCCGGACCGGCGGCAGTATGCGGCGGACATTTTCTTGGCATCTACAAATCAATTTTGGACGGCCAACGATTTTAATGGTATACTCAAACGGTGTCGTCTGACTTTGTGGAAAGGAAAACAAAAAATGTCTCGAGTCTACGCGGGAAAACGACTTTGACGAAGGATAATGTGAATCCTGGTTCGAACTCGTCCGTTAATAAAGAAGTGGTTGGCAAAATTGTTTAATTTCGACGTTTGCATAATTATGTTTACACGAGAAAAAAGATCTTGCATCGGACCTGCAAATATGTATAGGATGATCCGTTTATCTTGGGATACCACCTTATCTCAGAAACTATAAGGGATAGAGCCCAAAGTTAAATACAAAAGTTAATTGGGGTGTTACAAACCTTCAATTTATTTTAATTTTATATATACAGGGTGTTTAATTTTTCGTGGGCGAGTCTCTACTTTCTTATTTGAAATGGAACATCTGGTATACTTCATTTTTGCATTCTATACAAAATTCTAGACAAATTTTGTGTATAATGTCCTATACCTAAGTATAACCGTTTTTGACATTTATAATTTTTTATGTGAAAAATGATGTTTGCAAGACAAAATATCATTTATTCTTTCACTTGAGTAAGTTTTGTTGTCGAGAAAGGACTCGAATAAAGGATTAAAATTAAAATAAAAAAACTGCCCAAAAAAAATTTTTTTTTAATGGAAACTACCCATTTTTATGATGTTGTCATATTCAGCATTAAAAATTAAGGCAATTTTATATAAGGTTGTATATGCCTAATTTTTTTACTTTTTGAAATATTTCCTTTTAAATATTTGTCTATCTCAAATAATATGCTGTTGCCATATAAGTTCAGTTAGTATAAGGCGGCTACGACAACGTTTGAACAAAACAACTGCTAAAGTGCTGGCACTATGATTTACCACTTCATAGTTGACCATAATCTTGCCGATGCGCTTATGAATATCCAAAGATTATGTATGCATTATTTATAGAATAGAATTTATAGAATAAGACCAAGGATAGGCGATAACGATGGTGAATTTTTTTGTTAATGAACGATCAATAAAAAATTAGTAGCTTATAAAGGATAATAATTATTGTAACAGCTGTTTAGTGTGTGCCCTTTGAGAAATACAAGCAGTATAAAAGGTTTTTAAATACATAATGGCATTTCTAACAGATTCAGTCAAATTTAAATATCCGATACCTTTTCTTATCCGACGTTTAAGTTCCTCGAAGATGACGGTTTGTGTTTATAAACTAAATCTTTAAGTGTACCCCATAAAAAAAATCTAGGGGAGTTAAGCCGGTGCTCCTTGGAGGTCGGACGTAACTACCATTCTCCCCAATCCATTCTTTATAGTATGCATTTAAATAGGTGCAAATTTCTTGACTTCTGTGTTAAGGAACGCAAATTAAATTTCGTCGTTCCCTTTCAGGCACTTTATTTTTAACAAAGAGATGGATAATATTTTAAAGGTCTATGTAAGGTTGGGAATTTACATTCTGATCCAAAAATAGTGGACCTATTATTCTGAACATCTTTTCTTTTGGCATCTGATCTAAAGAGGCATTTCGGGTTAAATATTCAGGGGTCTCTGCAAAATGCAACAAAATTTTAAGTTGCTCTTCATTATTCAAAATATGACGACGTCTATTTTGTAAAGTAAATTTTCTAATATAATCTCTAAGAACCAGGGTTCGGTTTTTATTGTTCGATATGTAACTTTAAAACATAAACATAAAGATAATACGCAAGCAGCATTCTAGCACTTGTTTTGCTTAAACGCCATCATACCTACCTTTCACTAAATGAAGTTATATGGCAACAGCGTTAGACAAATGTTTAAAACGAAATATTTCAAAAAGTAAAAATATTAGGCATATACTTTATATAAAATTGCCTCAATTTTTGATGGTAAATATGACAAGATTATAAAAATAGGTAGTTTCCATAAAAAAAAACTTTTTTGCAATTTTTTAATTTCATTTTTTATATTATTTTTCGCGTACTCTGTATTATTTTGTATCGAAATTTATTGTGAAATCTGAAATTTGAGTCATTTGTCTACAACAAAACTTACTCAAGTGAAACAATGAATGCTTCCGAATGAAGAAATTGGCAGATATTTTATGTCTTGCAAAGTTCATTTTTCATTTAAAAAAATTAAAAATTTTAAAAACGTATAGGTCACTATGCATAAAATATGCCTAGATTTTGTATAGAATTCAAAAATGAAGTAATATACCAGATATTCCATTTAAATTAATGAAGTTGATACTCGTCCACTAAAAATGAAACACCCTGTATATACAAAATTAAAATAAAATGAAGGTTTGTAATACTCCAATTAACTTTTGCATGTAACTTTCGGCTCCATTCCCTATAGTTTCTGAGATATTATCCCAAGATAAACGGCCACTCTATACAAAGTTCAAAAGCGCTTAGTGTCACTGGTAGAGTAAGGACTATACAGTTTTAATCGCATTTATCAATTTGATAGAATCAACAACATAAGTCTGACAAAAAAACAAAACAGCTCTTCATACCCATTGTGACAACACCAAATACACATTTAATTTAAAAAAAGTCCTACCAACAGAACCTAACACAAAAAAAACTTTATGGAAGTATAGAAAACCAAACATTCAATTAATTACAAAAAAGATTCTAAAGGCCTTAACAAAATATATCACTCAATTTTAAAATGACAAAATAAACATTATCCGATATATTTGCTAATAGAAAATATCCGTACCTGTTTTGCATGCCATTCAAATGCTCATAAAATATTCTCTGACAAATTATGTTTATTTTTAATATATTAACGCAACGTCAAATTACAAAATTTTGATTTACAAAATAAAACATTTGATTTTATTTTGTTTGGTCTAAGATTTATTCCTATTTCGAAATGATATATTATTTGATATTATGCTTAAGATGTTGTAACATTCAGTACTGAAAAGAAACATTCTTTTGTCACCGAGCCCTGCGTGAATTTTATTGTTGTCTATTCATCTTTGTATTAATAATAGAAAATTTTCTTTTTATTTTGAGATCACTCAGTTTTGTTTAAGTATAATTATGTCAACTAGTCAAAAGCGATCTTAATGCAATACATATTCATCTGGCGATAATGTTTTTTTCGATTTAGTGATTAAATAAAATTTACGAGAAAGAGTTATTTGCCAAAATAATTTCGAAAATTATTCCTTTCGAAGATACGACACCAGTATTCATTAAAACAAGCTATTCCTTAAGATTAGTGTATAGAAAACATATAAAAAGATAATTTAATTTGGCTATTAAAACTAATGAAAACTAATTACTGAAAGAAGCATTCAACGAGGATAGCTTTTCCTCATATTGTCTAGAGTTTAAAACTTGCAATATTAATTTTAAAAGCGTAGATTAATTTTGAAAATGACAATTTTTTATATTGCAATTTAAAAAACTATATTTTCGGCGTTACCTCATCAAGGGAATACTTCGTTCGTCTATACATCGTGACTAAGGCAATATTCTGTTTTTAGAATGTTTTTTGATTGATTTTTTAATAGAATATGTAAAAAAAAATTTTGTTCACCCTTTGAGCAAGGAGCAAGAAAGTTAAACTGACAAAAATAATGATAACTACTACTAAGCACTACTTAAGAAATGAAGCGTAAGATGATTTTAAAATTCATTTTTTGGGAATCATAAAATGTTTTGATATTAGAAGAAAAAATTTCTTCTGAATATGCCAGAAGTGGGCAAGTTTAATATAAACATTTTGGTAGAATTTTTTAAAAACTTTATTGCCTTGTTTAAACTATATTATATATTTAAATTATGCAGTCCTCTACTTCGTTGCTCTAGAAACTAATTCAAAGGCGATTTAACAACAAGGTGTGCTGAAATTAGTTAATACTTTAACAACTACGCGCTAATATAGAAATTAAAGTTTTCATAAGCTAGGATCCACAACAAGGTGTTAAATGTGAAACCCTAATGATTGTTTTATGTTAATATTTTCGATGCATGTACAGATATTTAAATAGAATTTGGTACATTTGCTGAAGTTTTCAAGATATTAATTGCAACTCAATGCTTGATTACTATGGTGGGTAATGAGAGGGACTCTTAGAATAAAATAACCTCAATTTACTAATTGTTAATTGGTAG
The DNA here is from genome assembly GCF_029955315.1 of Cylas formicarius. Classification (NCBI taxonomy): domain Eukaryota; kingdom Metazoa; phylum Arthropoda; class Insecta; order Coleoptera; family Brentidae; genus Cylas; species Cylas formicarius. The sequence goes on from NW_026844334.1 coordinate 16,544,634, forward strand.
TAACTGAAATATATAATTGTAAAATCCGACGTTTCTACAAAAATAAAGCACTTTCCTTATACCTCGTCTGAACGCTCCGTTCAAGAAAAAAATGAATTTGAACATATCAATAAATTGTTTGAGTTTCTGGTAAAACAAAAATTAATTACTACACTATCTTAAAACCTTTCCAAAACTCAGTTGGAAGGGTCTTGAAAGTAATAAAATAAAAGCTTCATTTCATTTATATTTCTTTTCATAGGTAGTAGTGGCCAAATACTAGGTGGAAAAATGTTGATTTCGTGATAATTTATAAAAAATGTTTTCAGCCAATTTAGCAGTTTTATGGCAAGAAATACATGAAAAACTGTTAGAACTATTTTTTATAGGGATATTCTTTTCAATTTCCCAAATTACGTTTTTTCATTCTTAACCTTTGTTACAATTTTTTTTACAGTTAAATTCGCTGCATAATATTTGGAATTTTGACACCTTTCTTTAAAACACAAAATAAGAACAGTAGTAATCTACCAAGATGATGCAAATTTAAGTCTTCTTAGGGACCCGTTTTGCCTTATATAGATAGGAGCCTGTGCTTTTTTTCGTTAATATAGCGTCACTTCCGATTGGTTAGGTACCTATGCGGTCGTACGCACTGTCTCGTTCCATAATTGCAATAATTGTTGATGTAACAAACTCGCATGTTAAGCACTTCATTTGCACATCTTAAATAGGGATTTTGCATAATTTTTTGTTGATTTTGTAATTTTGTTGCGATTTGTGAGAAAGTTCTTTTTTTATAATTAACTTAGAATAGTTGCCTATACAACGAGATGATTTCTAATTTCTTTTTTCATATATTTGCGAAAAATTCCATGCGTGCGTAAATAAATATTAAAATGTTTGTCCGAGTATCTAACACGCGGTACCAACCAGAAAACGGTACCTTCCTGCTGATACGGCAAAATAACGCCGTTTTCACCGCATTACAATTTAAAGTAGCACCATTTGTTACACTTACAACTGTAGCCAGATAGCACTGCCGGAGAATTTGTACCATATTTCAGGCGTACCGCCAACTGGAGCGTACCCACCGAGACCCCTTATCAATAAAATACGGGCGCATGTAAATATTGGCAACCATATTGCAGCGGCATACGGATTTCTGCAATTATAATGGCCGCCGCCGCTTAGATATGACGATAAAAACGAAACGTCGGCCGCCATTGTCGGAGCAAAAAACGCACAATACCATTGTGGCGCGGACGATAGAATTCATACAATATTCAGTGTTTCCTTAAAGGCCGTTTTGTAGCTATTCACCTGCGTCTTGTACAAGCTGCAAAATGTTAAATTTCGCAGATTTGAATATTTGCGCTATCCTAACGTTGGCTAAACACCCGATTTGAATTGTGGGAAATACGAGATATTTCCTGTAGTTGCCCCAAAAAGAAACTGCAACTTTGTCACTTAACAATGTCCGTATTATTTATTGTTTAGTTTCAGGCTAAAGCTAGCTAGAGTCCGATTTATTAGAAAAGAATACAATGTAGTTTCTTAGTTATCTCTTTGAGACCCGTTCACTTCTTGTGTTTAAACTAGCTCTCCATTTCTTATAAACGGTAAGCAACCATTTAGATCTGAGAGAAAGAAACAAGCAATTTCGCACCAAAAGCGCTGACATCACTGTAAACTTTTCTATTAATTCTTCCCATAGTAGTGATAAGACTTAAAGAAAACACTAAAAACATTTCTTTTACTTTCATGTCTTACTGTTTTACCCTTCCATGAATAACTAAGAGATTATTGATTTTACAATAGTGTAGTCGTTTACTTATTTGTGTAATATTCTTCAATAAGGACATTGAATTATTTACAACACTTTTAATTACTAAATAACTCAATAAAACAAAACCAAGAACTAATTTTTATTGCTTTTTAAAAATTACACCTACCAATAAAAGCAAAATCAAGAAACTATGATTGCAACGAAATAATTTTCTATTTTCTTATAAAAACAAAGCATTTCACCGTCCGATCCAAGAAACCTTTTTTTTTTCTAATAGCGTGTGAAAATTTTATTAAAATTCTCCAAATTTCAAGTTCCAAAAACCATTTTTTCTCATAAGAAATAGTTTTTGTGATATTCTAAAATAACTTATTATAAATCGATCAAGCCAAAGAATCGTAAACCTAATAGGATTGCCTAATCCTCCAAACCTGTCCGCAAGTGCAATGCGAAAACTCTCGCTGAGTGTGACGTCGGTGAAGTCCTATATTGGCGCGTTTACTATGTAAATGCATGGAAATAATCTGAAACTGACCCGAATTTTAATGGACTTTGAGTATTTTGAGTAGCTAATATAGCATTTTGTTTGGATAATCATTCGTTATTTTCATTTAATTTCAACATTAAATCGTTTTAGTTCTTATTTAATAATTATTGGGAAGTAGCGCAGCGTAGGGTCTCAGGTAGGGTAAACATAATACTATTGCAATCAAGTTTGGCTTATATGTATTATCTTGAAATACATATATTAATTAAATATTGTTACACATAAATACATAAAACTAGCGAAGAAAACGATTTACTTGTAAAAGTTTGTGTTTTACTGCATTCTACCATTTTAAATATACAAAAAACAACAAATACTTATAAACTAGAAGTCCCTGTTTTTGGATATATTGAAGAACATATTAAAAAACAAAAAATATATTAGGCATACATAACAACTATTTATAGGAGGCAGGTAAATAATACTATGTATTTCTATGCACCCTCGTATGTACATAATATAAAACATACGTATTACTACATATACTTAAATCTTTATTTTACAATTTTACCATACTCTCTAATTTTTTTGTGCGGGTATCATCTTGCAAATATTTTCTTTTTAGACTAACGTTATATTTTGCTTTTAAATTTCTGAAGTTCATACGGATTATCGTTCTCAGCTTACAAAAATTTCTAACTAAACTAATTTTCTTTTTTAAATATTTTTTGCCTAAGTTTTTTACCACCCCTTGCCCTTTTCGAAACGAGTCACTATGATGGGATTCAAAATAAAAGTTCAAGTTTTTATTTTTTTTCAAAAAATGGTCAGAAGCCTTTATAAGGCCCCCATATGATAACTGTTGTACCCAACAGGGAATGCTGTAATGATGATCTGTGGTAATTTTATAAGTATAATCTCCTAAATTGGGGATATCTGTTTTGTGTTTTTTAGATAAGTAGCCCGCAATGTATTTCCTTAGATCCGCTTGAGGAGTCTGATGAAAATGATGAGCTGCTTAGGGACTCATGTAAATTGTAAACAGAAGTGTCTTTAATGTCAACTTGTGCAGTTTCCCAAAACTTTGGTACAAATAATGTTATCGTCTAAAACTCGCTCTTCTGTATTTACTTTAGAACCTAAAATACCAGGATTTTTTCCTAAAAGAATCATACGAATTCTGTAAACGGCCCAAGAGGTGTTGGGTGTTCATCTGGACCCCCGCTTCTTATTTGAAAAAAAAAAAATTCTCCAAACTATCCTGATTTAATTTATGAGTACAAATATATTTAATATCTAAAGTAGACTTCTTCTCTTTAAACAAATTTTGTAAAGAAATTATTAATATGCCTTTTTGAAAAGTCGTTAGAGTGTTTTTTCCAACAACTCTCATATTATGAATTAATTCGTACATTTTTTTAAGTGGTCATTTTGATTTTTCTAATCTATTCGATAGGCATTTTTTGACGGGACAAATATCGAACCATAAATTAATATCACCTATAAAGTTAGACCAACCCATTAAATGATATTTTGTGAAGTTCAATAATAATGTTAAACAAAATTTCTTTGGTTATTTTTTGGTCAAAAGCAATAAAAATAGGTTGTTTCCAGTTTGAAAATAGTCCTCGAGCCATAACAACTTGCATATTGTTATAAAGACCTAAAATTTCATCTCGAGCGACATCATATTCTTCCACAGCCTTCACTTTAACCTCATCATATTGTAAAACAACTGTTCTTTCAAAAGTAGAAAATGATTGACCTGCTAACTTAAGCATCAGCAAAACATCTGATAATATTCCTTGATTTAAATTAAGTTCAGAAGCCCATATTCTTAAGGAAGAAAGGGATGGTAGTGGATAATATAATTTATATCTTAAATAAAGGTAAGATATCTTACTGTAATATCTTAACGTAAATGTTACAGCTATTTCGTCTCGAGTCCAGTTGACTCGCTTTTTTTTTTGACAATAAATCGTTTTGATTCTGGGTAAGTACCGTCTTTAGTAGTGTCATGGTTGCTTTTTCTTCAGTTGTTTTAGATTTTGGGGATTTATAATATTTAGTTTTGAAATATCTTAGTTGGTCATTAAGAATTTTATTTTTTTATTACTTTTCATAAAATGACCTTTAGTTTTAATAGAACTAGCATCTAGCAAAGAATTTTTTTGGTTAGATTATTAAAACTATCCAACAAATCTATGTACTTAGCTTTATAACTTATTATTTGGGGTTCGGAGATGGGTTCTGGCCGGGGTTCTGGCATGGGTTCTGGAGATGGATTTTTCTTTAGAATATCACTTGTGGCTTCTTTTTTGCCATTTTTGGACTGAAGTCTTTTTGATCTAGATAATCCTGCTTCTGTTGGTGACTTCTGGTTAAATAATAATAGGGCAGGAACAGCATTTTTTTTTAGATTTTTTTTTAAAGGTAAACCTAAAATTTAAATTTTGTTGTGAATTTAATGTGTTACTCAAGACGAAAAAAAACCTAATAACTCATTTTGTAAGTCTCTTTCGTAATCATTTTCAGTAAAATGAGCTGAGCTGGATTAAGTTTGTCCTCTCTTCTACATAGAACTATCCACTCGTTCCGAATAGTTCGGGATACTAGATCTTTCCCTTTGAGAAAGCGATGAAAACTAAATTTTCGAGAACTTGCTTTTTCATCAAAATAGTTGTTATTGCACCCATACATGGCACATCTCGTTCTAGGCATACCTAACTATTTTTTTATGTAACTTATACCACTGAAAAAGGTAAAAGAAATGTATTTACCTTTTTTTATTTTAACCTATATTATTATGTGTAATATTTTGAGCTTACCTCCTAAGTAATAACACCGCTAATAAGCAGCACGAACACAAAACTTTTAAATCTTTATTTAAAGTTAAAAATACTGATTTCTTAGTTCTCACCACTCAAGCACATACAATTTTAAAGTATTTGTTAAAGCTTAAAAACACTGTTTTGTCCAAGTTTTTTTTACAGAAATACAATTAACACAAACATAAGCACACTACTCACTAGTTTAAATTATTTTAATTGTTCAAAGAACACAAAATACAACGGTTTGATTCGCCTTCAAATGCATTGACAGAATACACAAAAATCGTTAGAGGACTTCGCCTACGTCACAAGCGACCACGTGCGTTCCTATTATCCTATTAGGTTTACGATTCTTGGATCAAGCCTATGGAAACTGCCACCTTAAGAGGTTAGTTTCATTATTCACTGTCGGTACAGGGCTTGGAAGTTTCCTTACATGCGTCATGGGTTTGGGATGGATCGGATGTTTTCGGTAGATTTTTACTATGGTTTTTTGACGTTTGTTAGTTCGTGCTGTTTGGCACAAGTGTACCCAAAAACTATTAGTGTTAGGCATAGTATGCAATACGTTAATAAACTTCGTCAATCACTCTTCACTAATCAAAGGTAGTGCGCCGGCGCTGGGAATTATGAAAATACACTATGCAGACAATTTTTTTATTCTTCTACTTCATTAAAACAGGCGATCTTTAAAGTATTTGATATTCAAATTTTCGAATATGTTCGATTTAAAGCAATGGCATGAAAATGGCTTTGCTTTTCAAACCATAGATGTAGATATGTTATTTTAATTTTATTTTATTTCCTTTTTTGTTTTGTATTTTTGCTGTTTGCTTGAACATGGTTATTAACGAGGTGTGTTCAAAAAGTAAGGTGAATTTTAAGTTTTATAAAAATTATTTACTTATTTATCAAAATTAATATTGTCCCCTTCAAAGTGATCCACACCAGATATAATACACTTGCGCCAACGTTTTCTCCAATCCTCGCAGCACTTCTGGTAAGCACTTGCTGGAATAGCCTTGAGTTCTTTCCGTTCCAGTTCGTCTTTATCTATTCAATCGTTCGAAATCTCATTCTTTTCATGGGTTCCTTGAGTTTTGGGAATAGGAAAAAGTCTCAGGGGGATATATATCCGGTAAATATGATGGCTGAGGCATGATTGTGGTTTTGTTTTTGGTCAAAAAGTTAGACACAAGGAAGGATGATACTCTTTATTGACCATGCGACCTTGTGGTAAGAACTTTTGATTAACTACGCCAGGATAATCAAAGAAAACAATAAACAAAACATTTGTTTAAACTGGACGTGATTTTTTCGGTCCTGATGATTCTGGGTTCTTCCACTTTGACTACTGAGCTTTGGTTTCGACCCATAACCATATACCTATGATTCTTCACCAGTTATGACCTTTTTGAGCATATCAGGATCGTCATTGACGTTAAAACAGCTCTTGAGCAATGCTCCTTCTACTGTCCTTTTGTTCAAAATGAAGCAGTTTCGGAACAAATTTTGATGCTACATATTTCATGCATAAAACTTCGAAAACAATTGCATGGCACGAGTCAATAGAGATGCCGACGTCTTCAGCCACTTCTTCAACGCTTTCATCAGTTATTAACGTACTGGGGCGTCCAGAGCGAGGCTAGTCATCGGCGTCTTCTTGGCCATCTTCGAACAGCTTGTACAACATACAAACATTTTTTTTTGCTCAAAGTAGATTCACCACATACAGTTGTTAACATTTCAAATGTTTTGTAGCACTGCATTCCATTTTTTACAAAAAAATTTATGCAAATTCTTCTTTCCATTTTTTTTACAGCAAAAAAAGTAAACGTGCAAACTGGCTGAAACTGTGAACATATATTAGCGACATGTGTAGCAACATAACAAAAAAAATGCGGGTATGACGCATTTCTTGTGAATGAAGTATTTCAAATAAAATTAGTAAAAGTTCATTTGTTTGTAGCAGAATAAAAAGCATTTACACTATTATAAATCGCAAATAACTTCACTATTTTAAATGAAAGGTCAGAGTCTGGGTCGTGGACTGTTTCAAACGCCTTGGTTTTCGGAATTATCGCGCAGAAAACAAACGCAAATACGTCAGGAACGATTTAAACTCCACCGAATTTTTATCGCGGTAATAGGATTTCGATCGTGATGGGTGTTCCTTGTCCCTCGACCCGACTTCGCTCATCAGCTTAGACTCTGCAGTATGCAAACGTGTCGGCCGAAGAGAGAGACGATCTTAAGAAAGATTTATCGCGTTAATTTTCATTGTTCGTCGACGTCCGCTCTTAAATCGTTAGCGTTGCGTTTAACGTGTTATTTATTGGGGGTAAATTGTTGATGCAAGCGTTGGTTGTTAGATTATCTGACACCATTTCGGGTAATGTTAGGTGGGTAATTGGGAACGAGTTTACTTTTTAAAATTATATGGCTGTTACTTTGGTTAGTCACGATATTTTTTCAAAGAGGTTGTGGAAGCCATTGTTTGAACAATTTTTTTTAATATCCCCTTATGTCCTCGTGCTATAACAAATAGTAAACTATGTAAAAAATAACCAAGAATTCAAACTTTAGTGACAGTTTCTTGTATCCCGCAATATCACTAGATCTTGTTATACATATAGGGATACATATATTATACATTATAGTAAAAGCTTCATAAAGAGTTTGGTAATTCTTTCATTAATCAAAAAAATTTTGTGATTTTTATAAAATAATAAAAATATATAGCCCGTCCGCAATGAATACATTTAAATTTCTCTCTACACGAAAGATTAAAACTGAAATTTGAGAGCAACCTAATATACATTTTCTGCTTGATTACTGTGCAATAGGCCAAAGCAAAGCACAAGCGTTTCCAAAACGTAACCAAAGCAAAGCACAAGCGTTTCCAAAGCGTAATGTACTGAATTTAGCTCGAAATATTATATGCTACCTAGTTAAAGTTGCTTCAAAAGCAAGTCCTCAAAATCGAGTTAATTTAATTACTTTATCAAGAAAAAGTCCTTAAACCGACAAGTGAAGCGAAACAGCCAATAAGTTGCCTTTTCCATATATTTGCCAATTTTCAGCCCCTGATGTAAAGCGTTGGTAAATCAGTAATCAACACTTATAATGCCTACATGGCTTGAAGTGATAACTTTTAAACGAAATGGTCAAAACCAGAATTGTGCGAGAAGGAATTTATGAAATTTACACTGAATGTCTCTGAATGTCAAAATCAAACTTAAACTTTATGGTTATAACACTTTTTAAATAGTAATATTTTTATTTTCTTTATAAATTATTTCTGGGTAGGCGATGTCTGTTATTGTTCTTTTCTAGTTCCTTCTGCAAAATACCTAATTACCCACCGATCTGGCATGCGGAAAGCGCCACTTTACCACGTGAGTTTCTTGTCCCACAGATCCGAGCTCCTTCGAACATTTCCGAGATATTACCGCACGGGATTGAGGAGATGGTGGCCAAGTGTCGAATGTTCGAGATGGTAGCAAAGTGAAGAACGGTGGTCGGGTTCGGCTGAGGGGGGTGGGGTTTCGAACAGCGGACCCGTCAACTGCTGAGATGTGACCTACAGAGAAAATTATACGGGATAAAATGATAGATAAACAGAATGTTTAGGTTAGAACCAAAGATTTTTATGGGGATATCAAATTTAATACTTAAATTAAACAGGAATTCAGTTAGTTGTGGGTAGTAAATTCATACAGTAGGTAGGTTAAAATGCAGAATAGGAACAGAACCGCTCAATAAATAGTTTTTCCTACGACTTTAGGTATTATACACCGAAAAGCTGTAACGGAACGAGGTAAAATCAATTTAATAATTTATAGTAGCTCACAAAAAAGCATTTTTCATGTTTATTGCAAAAGCATCGTATTTTATAACATTATTTAACTCTTTGTAAGTGTGTAGGTTAAAAAAAATTATGTACATTCAAGTTATTGCAAAAAGATGTGCAAAAACAAAATATCAGGAAAGATTGAAGAGAATGGTGTATTCAGTTCAAGGAAGGGAAAACACAATCATGAACAATTGAAGGACCGAAGGATCATTTGCAAGGAGTTAAAGGAAACCGTAAGAATATATGTAACAGACTTGCCACAAGGTAAAGAAATTAAAAATATTTGTAGAAATTTGTAGTGCATTACACTGTACGACTGAAACTATATCAGTATTAATAAATTTCAATTATTTTAATGTAATTTTAGAAGTTCCGAAGGGGTCTTACTATATATATATATATATATATATATATATATATATATATATATATATATATATATATATATATATATATATATATACCTGTCAGTCCTATGACGAAGTTTAAGAAATGTTTAATGAGTGATTCACCCCAAAAACGTGAAATTTTGCTTTTAATCATTAATCAAACTTGCTGACGTTTAAGTTAAGCTTTGAAGAAGAGAACCGGATGATTGTCCAATAGTCAGTTTGATTTATAAACCACGGATGCAGGAGCAACCCAGAAGATTTGTAAACTGTATTACAGTAACCTGTGGAAGTTTCTTTGAAAAATTCTACACAGAGTGGTCCATAGGGTAAGTAAATTTTTAGATTCCAGATGAAAAAAAGAAGACAAAAATACTTTAGTTAAATGCTTGTTTAAAGTCGTCAACCTTGTCCTTCATAGAATTTAGATAGATCTGATTTGGTAGACGTCAAATAGTAGGCGATAACGACGAAAAAATATCCAAAAAGATACTCACGGGTTAGTAAAAAATATTTTTTTGAATGCGGGTTGCCAGTGCCCTTCAATAAAATTATCCTGTATTTTTTTGGAAACAATAACTGGTCTTACGCATGGGAATTCATGTGTCCTATGCAGATTTAGCATCCGATGTACGTCCTGTATCTATAAAACAGGCAACATTTTGTTAATTCGTATTCGGATTATACCTATCTAGTATCGATTGTCAATTTACAAAGTCTCGCCATTCAAACGAAAAGGCTATTTGTCCTTTTCTATTTGACATTCGACAGTTTGCTACATCCAGATTGCCGTTCGGGATTTTCGACACTTTGAATATTCAACACTTCGTGGTGTTCATGTGACGGTCATGCCAGTGAATGTATTCGTTTTTTTTTGCAAAAAACCAACGGTCGTAGAAAAAGTATAGTATGCAACACGTTTGGAGAACTTTATTAAACACTCGCTCCGCTTGTGCCAAATAAACTCGTGAGTCAAGTGCCGCTACCTCATTATACTATTCTTTTTGGTTTTAAAATAAAAAAAGTCTTATTATTTTTCTATGACAGAAATTTTGGTTGGTTTTGTTGTTTTTTCGTTTAATAATCATTGCTCATAAAAAAATAATTGCAAGAAGGGTTGGAATATAAAACTGAACTGAATGTTGGCGCAGAATTAAAAAATATTCATCGACGCAAGCTAGCTTAATAAATTTTGTAGTATTCGGAAAAAATATGATCTTTCGGATACCAATTGTTAGAAACCAAATATTTTGCCGAAGTTGAAAACAATGAAATCTATGCAGATGAAAATCAGCTGCGCTCATTAAAACGTTGATCAATGCACGAACAACTTTCAATATCGTTGAGGAAAACGCTTGCTCAAGCGACCGGTTGAATATAATTTATACAGGGCGTTTAAGCAAAACAGTATTCTAAAAATTTGTACTGAATATTTATGATGTGGTCTATTGTTCCGTATGCCCATTAAGGTGGTTAACAGCAACACTACATTACCTCGCTGCGTTACTTGTTAAAAATCATTTTCTAGTGAAGAGAAAGTTCAAACGAATTCATATAATCATAACTTTACCATAATAAAAACATTAAACAAAACGGAACGCCATTGAGCGTTTCTTTACTGTGCATTTTCTATTTTTGATGCTTTTGAAGATTACAGCTATCACATACATTTTAGGTATGGGTTTTCGGAAATTTCACATTTATGTGCATCCTTGTGGTCATATATTTTTATGACTATTAAATTTTTAAAAATGTAACATTATGCAGCTTGTTTTAATTATTACAGGTTATGTTTTGGTTTTTTTGAAAAACTGTATACACACATCGAGTGATTAAAATGATGGAAAGACGCTTATGTAATATAAAATATTTATTTTTGTTGATAAGTTGCTTTCATAATTTAGATTTATTTATTTAGCATAATGCAAATATTCAATTTTTCTTTTCTTCTTTCAACTCTTCTTTCTATTTTTCGATGTTAAATCTAGTTTACAGCTTTAAATAGTATTTCTATTGTAAAGGAATTGCACCAGTCAGGGTAAAAAATGCATCTCAAGTAATTAGAAAAGAAGTTGATTTCATTGTAACAAATAGTAGACTGTGCTTACCTCTGTGTAAAAGTAATGACCGAAGAAAAATGGCACAAGTTTATGACATTAACAACTTTTGCTGGTGTACAAGGTCGTCTAAACTATACCTATAACTAAACCTTATCTCGAAACCTACTGGGGTTACAAAAAAAATACAAAAGTTGTTTTTAATAAAATGACCTTTATTTGCTTTTATATATGAGTATGGATCTGTGATGCACCGTTTTGAACTTATTAACGATCACCTTTAGAATTCTGGTTATGTTTAAACCATCATTGTTTTGTTGCTTATTAACTTGTTACACTTTTTCCCATCTACTATATTTACGAAAATAATGATTTTTCTTAGGCGATGATGAATTTAAAGATATTTTCTTAACATACGCGTTGGTGCCATGTTTCGCAAAATGACCTTTTTCTCAATTTTTTTAAATGAGATTATTGGATTTTCGAATAAGCACTTTAATAGCAATTTCAATTATATAACATAGTACTTGTCTCTGACTTACCGCTTTGACTTAATTGGCAGATAAAATTAAAAAGTGGGTATAAGATTTAAATTATTAAGACAAGAAACTTTGAATTAGCTCCTTATCAACTTGTTCACAACGGTTTTAGAGCATGTTGCCAAATTTCGCAAATTACTTATTTCTAAGTTTAAATGTCTACGTGAAATGATTACAAAAAATTAACACTATTAATGCATATTACTTACAAGTAAAATTAATTAAATCAGTTTTTCAATATGTTCGCCGTTTTGAAGAATACAATTAGTATGTGCTATTTCTAAATGGTATATAACATTTGAGACGTAATTCGTTTCATTCTGATAGTGTATTGCGGCGCGAACTCGTTGCTGCACTTTCAAAACTGTTGGCGGTTTATCTTTGTAAACCATATCTTTTAATGTGCCCCAGAAAAAAAGTCCATCGTGGTCCAATCTGGACTCCTCGCTGACCAGGAAGGAGATGGTTTCGTTTTGTCCAATCCACTCTCTGAAATTTTCGTTTAAAAAAATGAATAATTGCAGCACTTCGATGGTAAGGAGCGCCATCTTGCTGCCAAATTAAATTGGTATGCTCCCTTTGGGGAATATTATTCACAAGTGTCCGAATTTCGTTCCTTAATAAGTTTAAATATCGTACGGACGTTTGTTGGTAAAATATGGGTTCTAAAATTCTAGATATCCAGATTGCGCACCATCCTTTCACGGCTCCCGCTTGTTCACTTCAAAAACACATTTTTTTATTTTCCGAACTCCAATAATGCGTATTTTTTCTCTTAAATAACGCCGCACACGTAAATATTGATTAATCAGTGCAAATTATATTTTGAAATATGTTATCTAAAAAATGCCTATCCATCATTATATTGCAAAATTCGAGTCTTAAGTTAAAATTTGCTTCTTTTAGTTTTTCTACTGGTGCGAATTTGAATGGCTTATAACTGTTAATTTTTAAACATGTTTGAAGAGTGATTCGTCTTATGTCTACATCTGAAGAGACAACACTGCCATTTTTTAGAAACTGTTGGTATATTTTGGCAAACACTGTCTGAGAGCAAGAGCCGGGCTTTTGTTATTGTAACATTCAAATAGGTCAACTTTTTCCTCCTTCGTATACATTATACAAAATAGACTCAACAATGAATGTAACTTAATAAAATATATAGAAAATAGTTGAAGCTAGAAAAAATACGCTTAAAATATTAGAATACACTGAGACCTGTCAAGAAATCAGTAATATTACCACAACAGAGAACTACTATTGTTTTCAAAGCTACTGCGGTTATTATGTCGAAGAGGTCAAAATTAATATCATCAATGTTGTTTGTGTTTGTGTCTTTCAACTGGCAGGTTTCTATTTATTTTTGAAAGGCATGTGGTCTATATTATTAAGAATATGAATATTTTTTAAAAGTTTTTTTACATTTAAGGACCTTATTTACCAGATTAATTGTGAATGTAAAAGAATTTATTTAAGCTAAAACGGTAAGAGACGCTTACTCTGTTATATAATTGAAATTGCTATTAAAGTGGCTATTCGCAAATCCATTAATATACACGGCGTCTCATTGAAGAAAATTGAGAAAAATATCATTTTACGAAACGTGGCAAAGAAGCGCATTTTAAGAAAATATTTTAAATTTGATCATTGCCTAAAAGAAAAAAAAAAGAATTCTCAAGATGATTGCTAATAAGTTCGAAACGGTGTATATATCGTTGAATTTGTCTTTGAAAGGATTATCCTTAAATGTTTTTTACCACCCTATAACAATAAAAAAGTGACAATTAGGAACATAAAAAAATAAAGGTAATTGACACAACTTTTGTATTTAATTTTTTTTTGGAACCCTCTTAGGTTTCCCCTTTCAAACGGGATACCCTATACATTGGATATAATAATTTGAACAATCTCATCATAGTAAGTATTTAAAAAGTGGGTAGTTTTTTATAATGAAGTGATGAATAAATTAGCCCATCCGCTAATTTTAGACTCAAAATGTTTCGGACACGTCAAACTCTAAGCTGCAGGATAATCAACTATTGGTGGTTTCAAACAACGAACGGAGAAGAGAACCTTTGTTAAGCGGAATATCAAGATGCAGTCTTTTGTTTTTATCTCATATAGCGTGCGCAATAATAAGTATGTGTTCGGGTATGAGTTTCCCCGTGTACATCTAGCATGTCACGACGACGCTATATACAAGCTTTCGTTTGTTTTTAATCGATACCGCCATATTTTCCCGTTTATCGTACACCGTTTTGCTCTCCTTGGTTCGTGTGGGATTTTTTCAGACAACCAACTTGTTCCTCAGCCCGTAAACCTCATTCTTACAATGTTGGTCAAAAATGTTGTACGCTTGTACGTTTAAATGATTTTAGGCGACTCGTAATTACCCTAATTAAGTACGTGACGTGACGCGTGACCATGTACAGCTTTTTTACTTAGAAACATGAATACCGAGGAATAAGTAGGTACAAACAGCTACAGTCTGCCAAAAAAACTCTCTGTATATTGGCCATATTTTCCTCCATTTCACTTGATTTAAATTTTGCACACCTGAATTAACCAAAATTTTATAAAACGTTTTTTAATTTGCCCATCTTACCTCACGAAATGACTTACGCACAAAATGCGACATCATAGTCTCCTGCCCGCACACATCGGTTTTTGATAGATAACTTCTGATCCTGACTTGACCTACAGACTTCTCCTTTGCCGACTTTTATATACAGTTATGTCAGTAATGTTATAGTGTATATTGTTGATCTATAAAAAATGCAATTATGTAATCCAATATATTTTTATATAACAATATATTGATATAATTAAACTTATTCACATAGTTGACTGGAATGATGAATTTCGTACAACAACATTTTATTTCCTCACGAGAGCAAATTACCTTTTTTCTCCTTTTACAGCAGTTAGCGTCATTTCACGAACACACAATAATTTTTGTAAATAATATAGACAACATGTAAAAAGTTAAAAAATCTGATTGGATTGAGATTTTTTTTCAAAAATTTTCTATATAACAATAGTATATGTTCCCATATTATGTATCCATACCTACATCTACTATTGAGGGTATACTCCTTCTGGATTTCTCCTGCGTCGGGTTTGGACTCTTTCGACCCTTTGTCGCTTGGTGCAAGTCCAAAGTCGATGCATGAGATATCCAGAAACCTTCAAGTTCACAATCGGCAGAAGTTTCTTCAAAAAATTTACACATCCTTGTTCCTGGCTAGTTGTGGTTTAATTGTGGGACCCTCTTGGTGTCACGAACAGAAGTGGGGTTTCCGGAGTAGTCTAGTTGTCCGCTACTACGAACGTTGGCAACATTCTTGACAGTACACTCCGAAAAATAATTCGTGTTGATAAATGCGTATATTAATGAAGGGCTTTATTAACAGTTCGAACTGTATTGAGTGGCAACCCCGGCCGCCAAGTAGCTCGGGTACCGTGTAACAACGGTCTGAAAACCTGTTGTTCACGATGCGCGGTGTCCTCTTCGTAGCTTTCCCAGCAGATATACTGGTCAATGCCGGTGGTAAAGGCTCACTAGGTACACGTTTATTAATGCAGGATACTTTTTGCACGGCCACATTGTTCCGTCACGAAATCGAAGGCGGGTTATTTCGGCTCTTTCGGGATCAGTGATGAGTTGGTACCAGTTTTTTCACGCACCGACTTAAAAAAAAACGTTAAAAAATTCAGATAAAACAATTTTAATCGCATATATTAAGTAGAAAAAACCGCGTTTGCGCGGTTGTTCATCCTATATTGGGATATTATGTTAAAAAAATACAATTTATTGCCGCTTAGCCGTGACATAGGGGAATAGTGTGTTGTCTGAAAGGATTCTACGGTGTGGATTATTCTAGGAAAACATGCCAAGGCCCCGAGCCTTTTCGACCGGAACGTACTTCGTGTAACAAAATGTCGCCGTAATTCAGATGTCATCTCTCTCAAATACCGTGTTTAAATTAAACGCTTCGCTTAATCGGAAAGAATTTCGAACATTCTCCCGTCCGTCTGTCTCGTAATTTCATAAATGTTTCCCCTACCTCGACCATATACCGACGTCTTTATATCTTCTAACGTTTTAAAAATAGATCGGAATTCGGTACCCATTATAAATGTTTATAATATTCGATGCGCTTTTCACATTCTCGTCTCTGGCATAACATGTTTTATATACGGGGTGGTCACTTTTAACGCACTCGGCATAAATTAGATTATGGAAAAATGTCGCTTTAGTTTATTTCCTTTAATGAGTTAACAAACCTCTAAAATATTTCATTCAGTTCTCAAGTTATCCCAATAAAATTGAAAATGTTAATGAAACAAATATAATTATTTTGAAAATTTTATACCTGTTGTTTTAAGAAAATCAGATAACTCAATTTTGTTTGCTATGGAACATAAATTTTTCGAAAATTCGAAAAAAAAGCGGTGTGGTTATGCAATTAATGAAAAGTAAATATAGATTGTGACTGACCGATTATTACAAACCAATACAGAGTCAAAGAACTTAAAACTACCCTCCTACGTTTGCTAGAAATGTTCACAGTTAATAATTTAAAAACAAACAGAAGAAAAAAGCAAGGTACTTGTCGGACTAGATGTAATATATACAGGGTGATTGAATTCTAAACCATCAAGACACAAAATGTCATGATGGAGCTTAACATGTCTCTACAAATGCTGCTGGAATGCCTGTTTCAAAATTGTATTCTGAATTTTCTCATTATTGGGCATAATAATAAAAATTGCCTGTTTTAGTATCTTTGATTTGATAATTACGAATTTGTGACCTATTTCGACGTTAATCTAGTAGTTTCACCGTATTATGGTTAAAACATGTTAAAAACCTGTAAGAATGTTAGGCACACAAGTCGAACTCCGACGTTTTTTGACTTATTTGCATTTAATAAGTTCCAGGCTTTTTTTCAGATTTTTTTAAATAAATGCTTAAAAGATGAACAGTTACGGCAGCAATAAAAAACAATATTTTTAACATAACAATATTGGTCAACCTGAAAATATTTTACAATGTACTTAAGTTTATGTTGTTGCTGTTTTCGTCCAAGTAGGCTTGTGTCAGAATATGTCAAATTTGGATGTCAATACATTTTGTTCGTGTTAGGATTTGTGATTTTGCTCAAGAAAATTATACCAGACCAAGGCATCGAATCGAAGGTAAGCTAAACTTAAACTTCTCAGAAACCTTTACGATCATTTAGGGGTAACAACATCATTTTTCCCGATAATACAAAAATTGTTATTGTTAAATATTGGATTTTTATTGCCCCTCTTACGTTTTCACCATTTTTGAAAAACAAAACCGCAGAGTTAGGGGGCCTAAACAAGAGTACCTTTTCTATGAAACTTTTCCACCATAACTCGACAGATAACAAAAATACGATTCGATTTATCTAAATAATACCGTGAAACTCGCCCTCTAGGAGCAAAGATCAAACAGGTTTCAAGTTCGAAATTGTTATGTCAAAGAATCAGTGTTTATTATTATATCATATATACTTTATCAACTAATGAGAAAATTTAGAATAAAATTTAAACTTCGATGGCCGTGTATCTCCGACACCAGCGACATTGGTATGAGGTACTTGTACTTGTAGCTTGTAACTTCTTGTACCGGTCGTTCAAGGAGTATTACACAGTCTAAATACTTTTTAAATGTTTTTCAAATTATTTTTTGTGCTATTTCAAAATCCAAGTCAAAATTATTTTACAAACTTAATTTCGTAACAACAAATTAACAGACAAAACATAATACTTGTTAAAAATCTGTGGGATGCAAAATTAATTTCGATTTTCTTTCCCATCAGATATTTAACATAGCTTGTAAACAAGTTAACGCATTGAATTTCCAAAAGGAAATA
Source organism: Cylas formicarius (assembly GCF_029955315.1). Taxonomy (NCBI): domain Eukaryota; kingdom Metazoa; phylum Arthropoda; class Insecta; order Coleoptera; family Brentidae; genus Cylas; species Cylas formicarius. Next base: position 16,562,467 of record NW_026844334.1, read on the forward strand.
TAAATTTCTGGTTATCAAATAATTGGTGTTCTATAAAATGCCTAGGAGATGTATTTAATATAATTTTTACCGTACAATAGCTGATAGTGATAGGCAGATAGTTAGTGTAATTTCATAAACTTTGCCGGTACAAATCCACATTCGCCCTGTACATTTCCAAAAAGCACGTTCCCACGAAATAAATGCATTTTCCTTCCGTGAATAAGGAGAAGTAAAGTGCTGGAATCAAAATCCGAGGTTACGCCACTGGGTTCTCGCACCTGCAAGAGAGCGCTGCTCCGCGTCGAACCCTGACCGTTAAATAAATAATTTGAAATCGCCATTGCACCGACAAACTCAATTTGGATTCGGGCAGATGTTATCGAAATTGGTAGCGCGAATGAGCGGCGGCATCACTGTGGCAGTTAGCACCTCATCGATAAAATAAATATCGAAATTATCGATTCGCTCGCCTTGGTCCACGATTGATTCTTAATTAACGAATTGCTATCTAAATGTAACTTGAAAAACTCACTCCGAGAAACTTCTTTTCACATTAAAACCGACTCGTTTAACTGACCCGCTACTAGCTGAGCTGCAGGGCTGAGAAGAACAAGCGGCGGCCAAGTAAAAACTAATTAAAGCTCATTAACCGGACAAATATTTTCCACAAGAAAAATGAATAAATTACGCGGCGGATATTTATGTTAATGAGAATGTCTTTAATGTCTACAGGGAGATTTCCAAGAGCGCTGCTTTTGTCGTTGATCAAATACAGAAGTGCGTTGGAAATAGCGCTGCGTCTGTTGTTTCCTTGCGACATTTTATCCAAACATTTCTTGCTTAACGGCACCCGCATCACAGATTAGTGGACCGACATGTATAATTATATCATTCAGTTGCACAAAATACGCTATGAATTACCAATGATCGCAGTACACTAAAGGAAAATTATTCCATATTGATACACACCAAATAAGGTTATGCTGTATAGTTCGATTTCACATACTCCCGCCCCATATAAGAGATGCGTTTTGATAACATATTAAAATTAATAATGTGTGTTAATAAGTTCACAAGTAACTAATATACCAAAATTCTGCATATGCTCACCAGGACCTTTATTTTCGCTAATAGGCGTACAACTAAATATATCTCTGGTACAATTTTCCAAAGAATTGACAATTTTAACAGTTGCACATGTCAAAGTTAAATAATAATTTGAACGATATCAGCATAAATGTGTGAACGGGAATGATACCAGTTTATGTAATGTGATCGAAATTTGGCTAACATGTAAGTAATTTTCATTCTTTCAAACGTCTTTGACTTTTTAAACGTGTTTAAACGATCATTCCTACACATAGCTATATATTCAGTTGCATAACGAGGTTATTATTTTGTAACAATCGGTGGTTGCAAAACATAGAAAACAAATTCAAATAAAATAAAATCTCTGTAAAACTCAATCGTGTTGCCCAGTCATAAGTCTGCTTGAGAACAATTGCATAAGATTTATCGTTAATTTTTTAAAGAAACTTCCACAGGCTACTGTAATACTTTTTACAAGACTTCAGGATTCTTCCTGTGTCGGTTTTGCTGACTAATCCAGACATTTTGTAAAAAGTAAGATTTACCCTTGATTAAATGGTTTATGGATGATTGTGATCCAGTCTATTTGTGCTAATTGGGGTTATAGAATTGACCTTTAATTTTTTTTTGTGTCAGTTGGCCGAAATAATTTTAAAATTTTAAATAAAAAATTAAATTAATAATTTTAAATTAATTTAATTAAATTTATATTTATTTATTTTGTGCATTACGTCGCCATCGCGTCGTTCTGGGATATTCGGGTATTCCTTGAAGAGAGCTTATAGGTAAATTGGACACCATAAAAGCATAATAATGTATTATAAAATACATGTTATTATTAAATAATGATAGGTAACACACTACAATTGCAAGATGTTATTTAAAACATTCTTTACTTAGGCAATTAAGAAGTGGCCAATTGACTGTCAAGTGACATCCCAACACTAGTGCTGACCCCAGTAGTCCCAGTATTTTCGGTGATTTTTCTCTTAAATTAAAACAAGAGGTGCGTGGTGATAATACATTTAAATTGTGTGTGGGCACATAGCTGATAATATAAAATATATTTCTGGGATTGATGATGTGATGCTTTGGAGAGAACATCAAATAAGACCTCGAAAAAATGACCAACCCTTTTTGATTATAAGGTGATGGAAAAAATTGTATGATAATGAAAAATGCTCCAAAATTGTTCTCTTATGCTTCAGAAATAATTTTAAAATTTATTTTTGAACAAGATACTATCATTATTTGTCAACTTGCATTTAGATAAGTTGTAAATAAAGGATTTCGTCATTGTTTTCGAAATATTGTTAAACTAATCTGTCCGAAAAGTAGGTTCATATTGGAATGTTGTAATGGAAAGACAAATTTATATGTCGTGTAAAACCGCAGCACCGACTTATTAAAAAATCTTTCAGAAAGAGGCTACAATCGAAATAACTTTAGGGAAGTTGGTTGAAAAGAGATTTGCATTGTTTTTTAATTATCAGATCATAAAACACGGTAGCCATAAACTTTTCTTTCGCGAAACAAGGTATCTCCAAAAACATATTAAAAGAAAACTGAGAAAACTGCACCACTGCACCTGCAGACATACGAAAACAAACACGTACTGATTGAAATCTCATTCGAAATCGGTAATACATCATATTATTATACAAGATGAAACTTGCTAATAGGTCGTGCGTTTACAATAAAATTAAAGCTTTATTTATATAATATATAATCTGATCGAGGTCTGGAGCCATGAAATTCTGATACCTGCAGGTTCTGATTTTGGATAATGTAACGTAAGCATTTTAAATTTATGAAAGTTTGGAACTAATGAAAAAGACACTATCTCACCGCTATTTTCTGGGCAGGTGCGGCGACTTATTCAATTTCCAGTAAAAAAAGTTTTTCGAAACGCCTCGAGATTACAGTTTGGGTATGGCGACCGTTAGAACCCCAAGTATTACCAGCGCACATCGCAAATAACAAAACTCCTAACGGTATTATCGGCGAGTAATTCGCTAAAAGACACTATGTATATATATGTATGTGTATAGGAATAATTCTTCGTAAGCGACGCGATAGTTCAGAGTTCACAAAATGAAATATTAACCGCTATTGCCCCGCGATGGTACACGTCGTACCCGACGGCCACGAACACACCTTTACCGTGTACCGAAAAATCGTACCATGAAATCCGTCCGACAATTTTCTATATTCAATTTCAATTATTTGATTAGGTACCGACCGGAACGTTATGGATATGTATGATTTACGACAGCACCTCCGGTCATATTTCTTTCGATTCGAGGTTGCTCCATCGATTTGGGCTACACCATTGTTGCACAAGAATATTAGATTTTATAATTAACTGAACTTTTATTCTATTTGGTGACAAATGCAAAGACGTAGAATGACGAGATTTGTATTAAATTTTTTAGTCAAGCTTATGGCGATATATTAGGCAATAGCAACATCGAAGAATATTTTCAAAAATTTGTTTTAAATCATTTGTTAAGCTGAGGAAGTGACAGTATATCAAAAGCCTTCACACAATTTATTTAAATCATTGATAATTAATGAACGAAATAGCTCTAGCCCTGAAAGTTTAGTAAAATTTTTTTTTTTGTTGCAGACTGGTTTATATATTTTTGTCCATTCATGACATAATAAATAACGAGGCAGGTAGTGTATAATGTCAAAATCTGGCAGAAAATTGGTGCACAAACTTTTCTTTTATAAAAATAAAAAAGCTAGAGTTCGCCATGACTGTCTATTTCTACTTATCGTTAAATTAAATTGACCTTCAATTAGATATTGGACTATTTCAACCTCAAAAATTATTGAACAGAATGACGTACTGACCTAGCGAAAACAAGGGTTACAAAATTTTGTCCTGGACATTCAAAAAAGTTGTTTTTTTTTTCATATTTGGAAATAAGAACAAATGATTTCAGAATTTGTTACGGTTGACAGAAAACAAATTTAGCACTAGTTTGTTTTGGCACGAGCAGCGCGAGTGTTTAATAAACTACTTTATTAACAGGTTGCATACCTACTGTACTTTTTCCACGATCGTACATTTTTTGCAAAAGAGTACGAATACATTCGTGGAGTAATGTGACCATTCGAAGTAACGAAAGTAAAAATATCATCCGTACCTAAATCTATTGAAAATATCCCATCTCTCCCAAACTCATGACTACCGATGGTACCGGAAATGTTGAACTGAGGTGGCTTTTACTGGATGAAAATCCATTTAACAAATTAAATTAAAACTCGAGATGTTCACATTTTCTCAAATTAATTATTTAATAATTAAATCAATAATACAGGTCTTCTGTGATTTTGATGTTTGAAGGTGGTTTGCTTATTTGCATATTTTTGGATGCCCTTTTTCCAAAAAACGTTATATTATATATATATATATATATATATATATATATATATATATATATATATATATATATATATATATATATATATATATATATATATATATATATATATATATATATATATATATATATATATATATATATATATGATGACACTATATTCCGGGATATCATCCGTTCGCTCGTTGAACTCCGACTGGAATCCTGCATCCGACTGGAATCCTGCAAATCCTGCATCCGACTGGAATCCCGCAGACGTTTCGCCAAAATCTCACTTGGCATCTTCAATGCTCGCGCTCCGAAAACACTTCGAACACTTCGGAGCGCGAGCATTGAAGATGCCAAGTGAGATTTTGGCGAAACGTCTGCGGGATTCCAGTCGGATGCAGGATTTGCAGGATTCCAGTCGGATGCAGGATTCCAGTCGGAGTTCAACGAGCGAACGGATGATATCCCGGAATATAGTGTCATCACATTTTTCCATCCGTGAATCAATACGTGAGAATATATATATATATATATATATATATATATATATATATATATATATATATATATATATATATATATATATATATATATATATATATATATATATATATATAGCTTAAAAATGTTATTTTATTAATATACACAGCTATGACATGAATATGTTTGTTCCATGTTAGGCATTATTTTTAAATGAATTGATTTTTATGAAATGAAATGTGATTTGGCAACACTGGTATTTGATTTCTCAGCGAAGCAACAAAGTTGCCACAAAACCGTCAATACAGCATTGAAAGCTCATTATGCGCGGTTTGGTTGTATCGGTTATCTTCGCTGTTGTGTAGTTCTAGTGTTATAGAACGTATAAATATCAAAAGAAGACACTGTGTGAACAATCCAAATAACTTTTGTTATATCTGTGATAGTTACGTAGTAGTAAAGGCAGAGGCAAACTATAACTTCTTTTGTGAAAAATGTATACCACGCTTATTCTGGTGTAAAAATTGGCGACCAAGACATGTCCTGGGCTCCTCACACTTGCGTTGAAGCATTAAGAAACAGGTAAAAAGGTAGGAACAAATTTAAAAGCTTTGGTGTTCCTATGGTATGGCGAAAGCCTAGGAATCACAGTGATGATCGTTATTTTTGTTCGAGTAATGTTCATGGATTCAACAGAAAAAATAAGAAACAAATTGTATATCCCAATCTTGACTCTGCTATTTGACCAGTTCCTCATGGACCAGATGTTCCGATACCTAACTCCCCAAAACAACTAGCAAACATCATATCGTCAGAATCAGAGCGATCTAATTCCGACCCAGATGACTCAGATTTCGCTACAGATTTCAGAGAGCCCGAAAAGTTTAACCAGAGCGAATTAAATGATTTAATTAGAGATTCGCACCTTCCAAAGGATTCATCCGAATTGTTAGCATCCAAACTTCGTGACAAGCATTTACTGGCACCTGGCGTCACATCAAGCTTTTACCGAGATCGTGAAAAAGAGTTATGTCAATATAATACCCAGGAAGGACCGCAGGTGTATTGCCACGATATTCCTGACTAGGATTCTAACAAGGATTCCTCTTTTTTATTGAATAAAAAAATAAATTATTTTAGTAATATATTTTTTTCCTTTAATATTTGCAACAAAACGTTACGTGATACAAATAAATGCATAGAATTTGTGAAATCAGCCTACCAAAATTATATAAAATCAGTTTTCAACATAAAAACACATGTCCAAGAGTTTGTTTTAATTTGTCTTATAGGAAATGTCCGAATTGACATGTTAAAGTGACACTTTTGGCACGCTTAAGCGGTTCATAATTAGGTATTTTAGAATGAAGGAGTAGAAAAATACGATCAGTGACGACTTAATTTTACCCGGATAACTGTGTTTGTACTCCGCTGACCCCTTAGCTAATTAAAGTTAGGTGTAACCACTTCTAAGTGGCCCAGAGAAATAATTAGCAGCAAACAGTTGCCCGGATTATTTTAAATTTGTGTAAATTGTAATATGTATTCGCAACTTTTGAATTTAAGTACCTGGATTAAGCAATAATTGTACAGTGCATCCCAAATTGGCTCTCTAAAGGACCCTTAAACATATGTACATAACTTGGATATTATTGGACTACTACTTTATTTGAAATTTAATGACTCCGCAACTCACATTTCGAAATTTCTACAACTTGGGAAGTTACAGGGCGATTTTAACATTTCTGAGGATTACAGTTTTTTGTGATATATTGGTATATTCAGTGGTTCCTACGATACTCTATAGGGAATCGCGAATTTGGGTTGCACTACACATGCCGTATTAACAAAACATACGAAAAATGTACAAACGGCTCCGGTAGTACCCCGGGTAGACGCAAATAAATACGGTGTATCTCGATCCAATTCCGATGTCACTGAAGTGATGCGCCGCCCCATCACAGATAAGGATCGGCCATTTCGGAATGATCCATCACGTTGTCTCTGCTGACTCCTTAAAAATGTATCGCGCGGACCACAGCTGCCTCGAATTAATTCCAGCCGCGTGAAGAAGCTTATAAAAATTTGCTACTTTTTACCGGGCGGATCTCCTCAAGTTCGTTTTTTTTTTCGTCATTAAGTCGGACACTGACGGATTTTCTCACCGGCTGCTTATATTGTCCTTGTGCAAAATTCAGTTGAAGTTCTAGACGCTCTTTAAGTTTGTGATATCAAAATCATTGGTACCTGCCTTAGCCAAGATAATAGTGACACATTTTTAAGAAAAATGCCATGTTTGTGACACTGTTAATGGTTTGGCTTATACAAACTGCTGCAGCCTAATTAAATTTGCTTGTCTAAATAATGATGAATGGTGATGAAGAATCGCTTCTTGGACTTCTATGGTCTTTATCATAACGTTACGACTCGTCAAGTATCTACTACAGAGCAATTTAGAGCTTTTATATTTAGGTGTTGCTTAATGATGGTTCGTAATTGCAGACTTGCATTGCTGTAAAAAGTCAAGCTAAAAGTCCACTTAATGTCTTGCTTTCAAGAAATGAAAAAAATGTGTTTTTATTCATATCTCGCAGATTATTTCGGAAGTTTGGTTGAAATTATTCAGAGTTGATAACTATGATAAGACGTTAATTCATCAACAACTAGATGATAATTATTAATTCCGTGAACCGAGGGGCAGTTTAACGATTATTTTTTATAAGAAATGTCCGTCAAAGCCTTTTTAAAATATGGTTATATATTTTTTAATACGTTTATGGCCCCATTAAAAAATATATTTTTCTTTAGAGTAAGGCAAAAATAATAACTCCTTTTGTTGTACATTTGGGCAGATATTTTTGACAAGCAGACATTTTAGGACCCATGCTTATCATCTTTGAATTAATTGGAAGTTAAGAATTGTTGTAAATCTAAAAGGAATAAAATTAAATGCAGAGAAGAGAATAATATATTTAAATAACTTTGTAATTTTACTTGCGACATGGAAAAATAATCGAAGGATTATAAAAGTGTTCAAACAGATAATTGCGGCAATCAAGTGTATGCTTGTACTTATGCGGCTTAGTCTTTGTAAGTAAGCTAGAGGATCATTAATTTATGTTCTTCCAAAACAAGGCATAAAAATCATCATCACCTAACAAAATAACAAAAATTAATCTAAAGTGATTGTCGATCAAGTGTAAAATTTAAATAATATAATAATAATAATAATAATAATAATAATAATAATAATACATTTATTCTGTAATGTTCAATTTACAATACAATAAAATATCAATTGACCACATAAATTGCAAAAAAGGAGATGAAAGCAATTAAAATTGTTGCAAGTTCAACCCCTGTAAAATAATATATAGCAACTATTTTAAATTTATTTAATTATTTAATTATTATTTTAAAAATGTGTACGTGTATATAAAAATTAAAAATTGGATAGAAAATTTCAGGACTGAACTTACTCGAAAATCACTTGCAATATGCTTGTTGGCTGAACATTTCTTGTCTTTTTTTTTCAAGTTTAATGGTGATAAGGCTTTTAAAGGGAGAGGAACGGTATTGTAAAGTTTGTAAACATTTTAGGAGAAGCTTCTTTGAAAAAGAGACGTCCTGTGTGGTGGTGGAGAGATAAGACCCCTAAATCTTAGATTCAATCTGTGAACATCTGTCCGATATGTTATTTTATTTGTCAAGTAAGCAGGACTGTTATTAAAAATAATGTTTTGAAAAAATACCAAGGAGTGTACGCTACGCCTATTGTGCATATTCAACCAGTATCCTGTAGTTTGTGTGAGACTGGATCATATTTTCTTATACTATAAATTAATCGGCAACAGTTTTTTTATACTCTCTCAATTCTATATGTGTCAGTTTTATCTAGGCATGGGCCATACAAAATGTCACAATAGTTAACTTTATACTAGAGAATCCGTTAATTTAATCTTTTGAGCCTCAGACAATAAATGGCGATGCGGATAAAGCAACTTTAAGGAGACGTATCCCTTTGGTAAATAATAGCCATCTTTCTCTCTAAAACAAAAATCTGTGTTAATTCTTAGGCCAAGATTTTTTGCACAATTTGTAAATTGCAAAACTCTACCACTCACTCTTATGTTAAGTTCAGACACCAAACGATCCCTATTCTTTCCAAAGACGTATAATAATAATATAATCATCAGCATAAAAGTTAGCCGTAACATTTTTAATATACGATACAAAATTGCTGGTGTAAATTGTAAATAAAAGTGACTCCAGTATGGGACCTTACGGCACACCGCAACTAACAGTTTCTCTAGCTGATTGACCCAAACTTGTTTCAACATACACTCAGTAATATCGGGCTTCATGTAATCATTAAAATATTATATTTATTTGCTTATTATATTCTCTATTTTATTTACACAGTTATAAAAAGAGACGTTAATAGTACACCTGATCGGAACGAGAAACGGTTGGTTTTAATATGAATTAGAGATTACTTCCCAGATAGCACACAATATCCCCAGTATATCCGGTCAATGTCCCATTCAAGTTAGCATATATACTAAGAATATACTGTAAAGTACATCCCAGGGATATCCTCTGAATGGATAACTTGCGGATTTACTGTACACGATATACCACAGATATCCTCTAAATAGATGGCCCTTGTGCCACAATGGTAACATTAGAATAGAAATAAGGCAAAAAAGTGAAAAACCGTAAAACAAAATGAAACCTAAAAAGTTAAATTTTGAACAACTTACAAGGAAATACTCAGTTTTTTAGATTTGTCCTGTTTTGAGAGACATTTAATTTAAAATCAACTTGTTTTTATTACTTTTGGACACGAACAAGACAAGAAACGCTTTTTTAATAAAAATACGATAGAAAATACGAATTCATCTAAGTAAAAAAAAATACAAAAACGTAAAAATAATATATTTGTTTAAAAGTTCCCATTTGACAACACTGTTCCGCTGCAACCAATGACGCAACTACTCGGGGTCGTGCCTTGCCGGACTCGTTCGAGTGTCGTCGGCTTCTTCTCCGTCTCGTCGTCCGCCATCTTTTCAGCCTTGTTTTTGTTGACGGTATACGGTATACGGCGACTTGGCGTCTATTATGAGTATTTTGAGTGCTGTGCTTACTGCTTTCAGTACTCTGATATTTGATATATTTTAACCTGAAAGAACCATTGTCTAGCAACATCGTGTCTTGTTTTTTATTATTTTGCTAGGTCAATGGGCTCAAGCTCTGACCCCGCTGATTTCAAATGAACTAACTTGCAATGAAATTTAATTGGTTAGGCATGAATAAATTAATATTTGGTAAGTAGGTATTATGTTTTTAAAAATAAATAGCACCTAAATAAACTATAAAAAATATAAGTTAATTAAATATATATTATGGGATTGCTTAGTTGATACTATTTTTAAGGAGTGATTGCTGACTTTTTTGATCACATTTTTTTTTATTCCAGACTTATTTTCGTATCTTATTGGTTTGTCTTTGAAAACAAAAGTAAAATCCACTTTCTCTTCATGTTTTTTGAGCAGTTATATTTAGGCATACAAAACCAAACTAATTTTTTATTTAAGTAAGCAATGTTAGAGAAAATCCCCCAGAACAAAATTATATTTTTAATTATATGGTATCGTTAGTATGTTTTTTTCTTAAAATAGATGCAAAAATCAGTCCCAAAAACAAACTATTAAGCATACAGTACAATTTTCACATTAAAATAGTTTTTGGGGTCATTCATGAAAACGTTTTTCCTATTTTTTAAGGCGTGTTTTCATGATGATAGTAGTCATCACGAGCAAAAAAAACTAGGAAAATTTTTAAGTTGACAAAAAATATTGCATGGGATAGGCAAACTGAAAAGTCACATCTGTTCTAGTTTTTTTGCGCGCGATAGTACCTACTCTCATGAAAGAGATCTTAACAATGAGAGTTTAATGGGTTTTATGTTTAATGAAATGAAATATATAAATGTATATGTACTTACATCATCGTGGAGATTAGCATCTAAGATCACTTTCATGAGAATACTATCAGCGTCAAATCAAGCCTTAAAAGGCGGGTGGGGATTTTTTAAATCTGTCCAGATACCAGTCTCATTCTTTTTTTTTAAGTACAGATATATATAAACCTGTCTTTCTCAAAACTAATTTTTTTTTCAGATGCGGATAAGAAGGCAAACACATCATAAACATCAAAAGAATGTGAGAATTCAATAGCTACTCTCACCAAAGAATGACAGAAAACCTGTCAAATATTAGTATTCTTTTAGAATTTACTTCAAGATATAGTATCTTACTATATATTATATTTAAGATTCTTTAGGTTAGGTTGTTCTATATTTTTGCTATCTTTTATACCTACAATTTTTTCATATCTACAATAGAAAGAAATGTGTATAAAATGTGTTTTATTAATGCTATCAATCGTCAGCCCTTCACTTTTACCATCAAAAGCAAAATTAAATATTAAATATTGATCAGGTTAGTTAGGTTAGGTTAATAGGTTAATTTCATCACACGCGAGTACCAAATCTTGGGATAGAATTTTGGTAGTCGTACAACCATTTGGACTACTGGACTTTATCTCTCCAGTATTTCTCATAGGCTGTTGGGAATAACCTAATAAGTATGGTCCACTGGTAAATCTATATAAGATCCTATATCCTCACAGTCTGATATGCTAAAGACGTCTCAGCTACTATAACTAGTATGCCCTAACAAACATCCTACGGACATCCGTATCTGTCATACTGTGGACGTTCCAATTGGTAACGTCGTATATCCTTGAGACGTCTTCAAGATGTCCCTTAGTTGAAACAGTATATCCCTAGGATATACGCTATGTCCCGTCAGATATCCCGAGGACGTTTTACGGACGTCTTCGTGCTATTTGGGTTTTTTGTTCAACAAATATTTCGTTTTTTATCTGAATGTGTGCGGATTTGTCAAACATTTGAATAGGCAAGTGTGTATCGGAACCAAAAACAACCTAACATTTTACGCGTCTTCGCGCATACGCAACGTACTATTAGGAAGCGGATTTATATTCCAGAACGCGGGGTCGGAATTATAAGGGACTAGCGTGGTCGCGAACGCACGTGTAATTTGTTAAATAAACGCAAAACTCTATTACCGCAATTACCCGGAACGTCTATAAATCTGCGTCGATACTCTCAGCGGAGATACCTAATTTATTTGTCGACGAGGTTTCACCCTGGGCTCTACGTCGGATTAATCACCTTATGAATTATCGCTTAAGACCTGCCGGGATAGGAAATTTTTAAATATCTGCCGTTTTTCTTTCTAGATTTAAATTCAGTTGGTAATGATTCCATATAACTGTTTGGCGTAATATAAGAAATTTTGGAAAATTGTATGAAATGAACGAAGGTTAACAAAGACAAAAAGGGATAGTCTTGGTTGTCCCATTGTTGCCGTGACATGAAACAGTTCCAGTCGACGGGTGGTCCGCATTTACGAGTGGTGTTAAATTCGTGACTCGTTCGCGTCACTCGAGCCTCTGTATACGAAGGATCATCGAGACGTAGTTCATGTAGAATGAATGCTGCATACGTAGAATATAATTTTGAAATAAACCAATCTCGTATATTTATTTACGAGGTTAATTTCTCATGCGACTGATACCACGAGTGTGGTGTGAGACAATTTAATTATTACCAAATTTTCTTTTAAAATCTCTTAGACGGGCTACAAAATATTTGAACAAAGATATGCAAAATGTGTGTCATAAAATAAATGAAATCTTTATTCACAGATAAATGGCATAAAAATGTATAAAACACCTCAGATTCTCCGGAGTGAAACATGTTTAATTAAAATTTGTTGTTAAATATAAGCAATATTTTTCGATGGCATAGCATTAAACTGATTTTGACCTTCGATAGAATATCGCGTTATTTCCTGTAATTGAACTTTCTGAAAATTTTGAGCTATTTGGATGCGGTTGGCAAAGGGCAGTTCAAATAAAGTCATTTGTCATTCAATTATGTAGAAATATTATTTATTCTTCCAAGCGACGTTTTGAGGTGGTAACTAATAAGTAGTTAAGATTTAGTAATTAAATAAACAGGAAATAATAAGATTCCTCCATTAATGTTGAACTTGCCTATACCTTTTTTGTTCAAACAGGATATTACATTTTATAAAACTTCTGGATTCGTCCTGCGTCGGGTTTTCTTGAGTCGAACTAGCTAACTACAAACTCAGATTCCGTCAAGCTCTGAAGAAGCCAACAGAATGGTTGGCGAAACGACTCAACAAAAATCGATTCAGGAGGAATCGAGGAGTTTTACAAGAAGTATTACAGTAGCCTGTGGAAGTTTTTTTGAAAAATAAACATGATATTGTTATACCTAGTATCTTAATGCGAGAGAGTAATAAGATGTTAACTTGCTATGGCAGGGATCATTAAATAGGGTGGACAACTTAAAGGTTATATCGTAAACTTCAGGTGAAGTGCACTGACAGTTATTCCCATTTCAGTTTTTAAGAAGTAACACCTTGAATCGTTCCTAAATTAGGGCAAGACTAATTTGCATACAATAGAGAGACCAGTTTACCAATGAAAGTAATGTGGCAGCGGCGCGGCGTGGCAACATGTAGTTTATTAGAATAATAAATATAATAGTCATAGAAATTAGCAAATAATTGAGCAAAGAGAGATATCAAGCAAAGAAAAAACTATAGAAGTAAGAAAAAAATTGAACTATTTACAATACAACTTTATTTGCGCAAATTTTAGTTATTACGTTGAGAATAATATATTTTCTTATTTTCAGAAAGCGCAGTTTTACGTTTTTCGGAAAGAAATTTAAAAACACTAGCCATTTTCAAGAACGAACTTTGCCAACAACTGTCGGAAACTAACTATAATTCTAAATTTATACACTAAGGCACAGCTATGTCAAGTGCCTGTCTACCTGCCACTCTGAGGAACATTGACACATCATAGTTTTATACCGCGTATTGCAGGTGGTACTAACCAGTAGATTATTGTAGATTGTCGATTCTTCTTACGTCGGGTATTGACTGTCTTGCTGACGATTTACAAAAATTGCTGCTGGCTTCTTCAGAAAACTAGAAGTAGATGTCTTGCATATGTAGTAGTAAGTAGTTTTTTTTGCATGAGATTTTCTCATATTCCGAAATACTTTATAACCCCACGCAAGGACTTTTGTAAGTCCTCAGCAACTTCAAATTCATAGTTGTTCATAGATGTTAGGTATTCCAAAATTGACTTTCACTATTTAAATCAAGGGATAAATAAATGTAATAGTTATGACAAGCCGCTTTCACGTAGGTGAGCAATAGAGGCGGATGGGGCAATTGCACAGTGAGGATTTAATATAAAATCGATGATGACTGGTAGACGTTAATCTCCGTTTTGATAGGTCACGTATTTAACATTTTCTTGACGCGATGATATCGTGATTTTTATTAATCCGCCGAGTACCGTTATGTTACTCTTTAGGCATGCGCCGTTGTTTCGAATAATATTTTTAATATAGCGCTTCGAAAGGAAACGGGTGCACGTATACTGTGCGTAAGTTTGTAAAATTTATATCGTTTTGTTTACGAGACGCACGATTCCCAACCAATGGAACGTGAAAAGGAAGCCAAGCTGGGGTACTACCTGTACTTAAAATGTTTTTAAGTGCTCGGCTATTTAACATGCACGTTCACTTATTCAATGCAAAACAGTACCTCCGAGAGTACCGGCGACGACGAGAAAACGGCATTAATTTGGCAGGATATTGATACATGGTTGTTGGAATACGGTCTACTTAAAAGTCTATTATCTTCCTCGTCCGAGATACCTGCTCGTACGCGGACGTATTGTACTAATCGGACGGCAATTTTGCGACGGCTTGTATATAATTATCGCTTAAATCTTAAACAAACACGAAGGGTACGACCAACGAATATCGGATTTTTACGAAGCGACTGGTTTAATTTAAAATTTCGTGTGGATTACCTCCAGGTTAGGTATTCTGTGTAATAAAATCTAGAAAATGAAGTTCAAGATTTCACGTACAGGTAAAGAGTTCAATTCACGTATAGTCTGTCTCAATCTTCATAGTGTTGACTTTCGAGGGACCCTCCCCAATAAAACTTTAACGATGTTATTATATATTATTATTGGGTAAAGCCATTAACAAAAAATTTATTCTTATTTGAGTGACAAGGCAGGGGTGGACCAAGTATAATTCTTTCTCTCTGGTATATTTCTAGTTATCAGGACCTTATAAGAAGCGAAGTTGTTCCTATCCTGGATAAAGTGACAAAGATGTTAGAAGAAGATCAAACCAATATAAATATAAGCCGTAGCATCCTCCATTGAGTTGTTCGTAAAATGGGATTTATGTAGAGCAAAATAGAAAAGGCAAGTAGCAATGGAATCACACAGATTAAGCACATATTTAAAGAAATTAAAAGATACAGATTAGTCAACAGATCCATAGTTTACCTTGATATACGTTACTGTATTCAAAGGATGGGTTGATTCCACTCAAAACTGTCGGTCTAATTCACCTTCAAATAAAGGAAAACGCATCACTGTAATACACGCTGGTTCAGAAGACGGATTTGTCCCAAACTGCTTGTCGTTGTCTGCAAAGACTATTAAGAATTCTAGCTTGGATTATTATGAAGATACCAGTGCCAAACTTTTTGAAAAATGGCTTCAAAACAAACTTTTAAAAAATATTCCCAATAACAGTGTTATTGTCATGAAAAACGCAAGCTACCACAGCCGTTTGTTACGCTAAGCACCAGCCTCATCAAGTTCAAAAAGTGAAATCCAGGAATATTTGTCAGAGAATGATATTTATTTTTAATTTAGTTACAAAAAATGCAACTTTGGAAGTGCTAGATTCATATGCAATTCAAAAACAGTGTATATCCCATAATTTGGCTGAACAGGCTGGGCAAGCTGTTTTACGTCAACTCCATATGTATGTTTAACCCCATAGAGCATACGCGGAAAACTTTAAGTCCCCGTGTGTTATAAATTTGATAAAAAATGTAATCAATAACAATTGAGAGCTGGGAAAATTCAGTACACCACATGTCTATACAAAACAACATAAATCCTATTGTAATTAATCTCAGTGAAGACTCTGAAACTGAAACAGAATTGGATTTAGATATTTAGAATAAAAGTGTAATTATTGATAGATACTCCTGGCTATGAGGTTATTGTATATATTTAATGTCGTTTTTTTTTTGTTATTGTAATTTCATAAGATTATACCCACCTAAATAACCAAAAAAAAAAAACCAAAACTTTTGAAAGTCCTTAATGTTCTGTCCTTTAATACCTCCCGGACCCGAGTTGTATGGCCGTCTCCAGGTAACTTCCATAATTGCGGGCAAAAGACAGCACGATAAAGATTGAGACGGACTATACATACCAATTCATCAATAACCAACAAAACGATTAGGTAGATACGGTTAGTTAGATTGCATAGATTTACGCTTAGAATAATTAAACTTAACTTTTGAAATATTCGAAATTATTTTTCATTTGCTTAGAAACAAGCAAAAATATAATTGTATAAAGTGTTCATGATTTTTATTACATTTTATAGCGTGAACACCATTTTGCACACTCAAGTTAATATTCTTCCTAAAGATAAAGTTCCTCAACAACTAAGGCATTAGTCAATGATGATGTTCACGTATTGATTCACGGATGGAAAAATGTGATATTCCGGGATATCGAACACTATTCGAAGTGTTTTCGGACAGCGAGCATTGAAGATGCCAAGTAAAATTTTGGCGAAACGTCTGCAGGATTCCAGTCGGAGTTCAACAAGCGAACGGATGATATCCCGGAATATAGTGTCATCTACAGTGTGATCTACTCTAATGTCTTAACTTTACAACCAACCGTCAATCGAATTGCGTTTGCTGATAATAGTGTCGTCACAATGTAATTATAATTTAGAAAAATAGTCCCAAGCCTCTATACATTAGGTGCCTTGTAAACAAAAAGGAGGTAACAAAAGGAAAAAAAGAAAGGAAAAAAAACTGGACGGCTGGCGGTAGTCATATTAATAAAACCTTTCCATCATTTGCGTTTTGCGTTTGAAGTAAAATTCGTTTAAATAAACAATTTCGTCTAGATGGCTGCCCTCGGTTATAATAATTAACGGTCGTATTTGATTCTTTCTGTTATCCGGATGAGTTTGGTGTTGGCCTATAATGGCACTGTAGCAGTAAGTACTTTAACTAGAAGACTTTAGTATTAAATAACTAAGAGCCGCTTTCATATTGTAGCCCCTGAAGAAGAAAATAAACATTTTCGAAAGCTTGGTGTAGCACAAAAGCCTTTTATTTGAGCCCTCATCAGGACCGATACCCCAATTAACTAAAATTTGTTGTTCAACTAGCCGGTCACGACTACCGTTTTGTGTATATATATATATATATATATATATATATATATATATATATATATATATATATATATATATATATATATATATATATATATATATATATATATATATATATATATATATATATATATATATATATATATATATATATATATATATAAATTAAAAATTTAATGATAAACAGCAAATATAAGTATGTGAATCACTTTTAACAAATGTGATATTTTGTAAAATGAAATCGTTATCATATATTTTAGTTTTGGTTAATTAATAATTATTATTGATATTATTATTAAAATTAACGCTTGTCTAAGAATACATGAAACAATAAATTTATTTCAATAGTTCAATAACACATTGCATAGGAAACAAAAAAAGATAATTTTTGCCCTAAGTGATAATTTGTAGGTAGTTTTTCACAAAAAAAATTCTAATAAAACTTATTTCAACTTAATTTTGATATGCTGCAAAGATTTACATGTCTATATTATTTGGTTGGTTATTAATAATTAAAGAGCCAACCAAAACTTTGTGACATAATCATTTCTTCCTTTCAATATTATATATTTGCAGATGATACTGATGATAATTTATACATCAACAAGTTCAGAAATATCGGCAAATATAGCAAACAAAGAATACCACAACTGGCTATTAAATAAAAAATTAAAAGTAAACATTGAAAAAACGAAATACATTTTATTTAAACCAAAAAAATAAAATATAATATTAACTTGAACATTAAGAAGAATGACTTTAATTTTGAAAGAGATGATAAATTAAAATATTTATGTTATACAGATATAGCTATTTTTTAAGTGAAATTGTAAGATAAGAAAAATTATAATGCGTGTTTCTTGTCGGTAATAAAATATCTTAATGCAGTCTGGGGTACATGTAATAAAACAAACTTTAATAAAATAAAAATAATACAAAATAAAATCCTTAAAACTTTATGCCTAACATTGAGAATTTCTTATAATCTTTTTGTTAAAAAGTTAAAAAATATTTATGCAATGAAATAATACAATTATTATATTAGAGTATCATTAGATAATGCAGTTAAAATGCTTTCGGTACCAATACATTGTTTAGAAAGTTACCTTAATTCTTGTCTAGATAGTATAATAGTGCATTACAATATAATTATAATATGCATATGTAGTGTCTAATTGAATAAAGGATTATTTAAAAAAATATACTGCCTATGTAGTTCGTACCAAAATGCCAATAAAATTTCTTTGAAGTTCATCTAATAATTATTTTTGATTCATTTATTGTTATTCCTCAACTATGTTGTTTCAGAAAACATATTACAGATTAGAATTTGAGAAGGAAAGCTCCCTTTTCTAATAAAGTTATTACCATAAATAACTCCATTAAGATTTTATAGTTGAAAAATCAACAATAAAATTAATTGTAAGAGGTAAAGAAAATTTCATCTTCAAAGGCACGTTAATTATTTGTAAATTGAATTCCAATAAAAATGTTTTTTTGTAAAAAATAAATAATCCAATCCCAATTGGAAGTATCATATCTAAATCATTATCAACCAAAACTATGAGGTGTGAAGAGTTGGTGTCTGTATTTTGTATTGTATATTTAAGTAGTCTCCTCTTCGTTTTACAGAACATATTTCAATTTAAATAAATATTGAAATTGACAATTGCGAACAACGTAGATAGCATTTACGAGTATTTAGGGACGTGTGTGGTATAATTAATTAGTTAAACTTACGTTTAGATGTTTTATTTGATGCAGTCAAAACTGAAAAAAATTACCATTGCATTGGTGATATGAATATTTTGACGAATAACCATAATAAACTGACATATTTATTTTGTATTGTAATTTGTTCAAGTTAAAGGACCATATTAATTTGCCACAAGGCGAAATGTGTTGCAGCCCAATGCAAAAAATGTCAGATGGTCTTTCTTGCCTGCTGTTGCTCGTGGAACCAACAGCTGTCTAATTATCGTGAAATTAAATATAGAATGACTTCGGAAACGCACCGAGTTCTGAAGATTTGTACAAAAAATGGACATAAACTACAAAGAATCTAAAAAACAGTCTAGAAAATTTGGAATAAAACCTGTCAATAATTTTCGATAAACAATTTATTGTTTGTGTGTAAAAAAATTGCATTGTTGATAACTATAACCTTAAGCAACTAAAGAATAGAAAATATTCCCTTGCTATGGTGTTAAAACTAATTTTTGCGTAAAACTCAATTTCTCGCGTCAGGTGGTATTATGGTTCCGACTTTACTGATAAGTTTAATGGGTCCTTAAAACGTAAAAGCAGGTCTAATATACATAATGTTTTATTTACCATTGTTGTTATTCCAATATACAGCGTTCGCCAAATTGATAATTTCTGACGAAAATAGAACTTTTGATAATTCGCTGAAACCGAAAGGAAGATTTACGAACATGGATAAATTTGTTCTGAAAATAAGCACTAGTGATTTCCCGCCTCTGCTTATTGGATTAGAAAAGATCTACATTTATTAAGCTTGCCTAAACCCAAATTCTTTGCGTCCAATGTTGAAACTAAAACAACTTCGAACTTCCGTCATCGTTTCAAAATTCCTAGTTTTAACACCGAAATATTAGTTTCATTAGCAGATGATTGCGTATTCAGTGTTCCATCGATCACTTGGTAGGCGCTTATTTTTTCATAAATTACTTTAAGGATTGGAACACGTTAGGTATAATCTTCGTTTCGTAAAAAGATAAAATGTTTTAATCCCAGCACCTAAAAGAAACTGTTAAAGATGACCATTAAATATGAGTTGCGAAGTTAGTTACATGATAAACAGGTAAAGGGCATAAAGCTTTGGTACTCGTAAAATGAAAAACAATTCAATGGCGTAAATCATTCCGTCTGGTCGTAAGGCTTACGGCCGTGAAATTTCCGAAAATCATTTTCAATAACACAAGACGGTGATTAAATAAAGCTTTCTACAGCCCGTAATACCGACTGCGAGAACGTGAGGTGCACGAATCGAAACAACAATACGTATATGCCTTTCCGGCAAAATTGAGCGCAAAACAGATAAGAATCTATCATTACGGGCTGTTCGCCAATTACCGAAAAGCTGATAATAACTGGATATATTCCCGGAATGACTTAAAACCAGGTAGAAAGGCGTTGTTGGGTAAATGAATGTCCGTACGGATGGCGTTTGCTCATATCCTAATAATCAATAAACTGAAATAAAAATAATAAAAAAGAATAACTAAAAATACTAATTATTAATGGCTATATCAACCATTTTGATAAACGCCACTTGAATTTGATTTGACACGACCGTAGACTAGCGAGAGACTGAAGAAGTTCATCAACGTGTTGCATATTATCCTTTACATTCACTTAGTAAGTATGACCTGGCCAAAAGAAGTGACAAACATCAATATACCATCAGCGGCTAAAATCAATCGATAACATCTCATCGATGCAATGCAATGGTCAACGAAGTTGATTTCTAAAGTTATACTGCGCACGCTTGATGGCTGCAGAATATTGTATTTTGCAGTAAGGAGTGGAAAAATTAATTTCAAAAGTTTTAATTCTGCTAATCTAACCAAAATTTACTGTTGCTGAATTGTTGAAAATTACCTCTGCTTAACAATCCTATCATGATTTTCGGGTATATCATACAGGTCACTTATTAAAAAAATTGTTTGTTTAAGTTTTAAATCATTAAATATACAAATACATATCCACAGTACTCTGAAACTCCCACAATTCAATTATTTGTGGTGGACTAAGAAATATTTTAGAAAAACCAAATTCTTTGAAATTAATATTTATTTTCTAGCACAAAATTTTACCAAAAATATGTACAAAACTTGTTGGACTCAAAGGGAGTTTCTTTGATATTCACTGGTTTTGTCTACAAGGTGTGCCAATTATGAACCAATATTAACAAACATTTGAATTTGAATTAGATTATCCTGTATTTTGCAAGTAAATGTGCTAAATGTGCTTTTTCCAGCTGCAATAGTTCCAAATATATATCAAACTGACAATATATCGTTAATAGTTTTAAAGTTACAAATACTACCCTATTGAGAAAGGTGGCCTCAGGGGTCGCCCTAACCGAAGCGTACAAAATTGTAGTCTTCTACTAAACTCTTTCTTTACAAATCTACATAAAATTGTAGTCATCCACTAGACGCTTTATTTGGTGTGTTTGGAAAAATTAGAAATATGTTCATATTTTCCGAGCAAATTTTTTAAAATTTTTGAAATAAAAACTGACCGTCGCCAACAAATACATGGTTTTAACTTTTCTTACTTGACAGTCACCACAATATACTCCAGACCATACCGTTAGAAACCAAATAGATTTTTCACTGATTAAACAAAGATATAGAAACGGATTACATGGAACAAAGACATATCAAGTATTGCGAATAATGAAAATAAAACTGAAAGATGAACGCATAAACGGAAAAATGATATAAACGACATTAAAAAAACTGTCCACCAAAAAATAACTAAAGCAGTTGCTGATATAAAAAACCCGCCTCTACGACTAGCTGAGGTAAAAGGAACAAAAGGAAAAAATGGATGACCGATGAAATCCTCGCGCTTATGGATAAACGCAGCTCATATAAGAACAAAGACTAATTCAAATAAAAGGCAAAGAACAATGGCTGCAAGAACAGTGTACAGAAATGGAGGAGCTAGAGGAAAAGCATGATCACTTTAATATGCACAAACTTGTAGAGGACAAGTGCGGTAAACGGCCTCTGACTCGCGAATTTATTTGACACGAGCGGAGCGAGTTTTTAATAAACGAGTGAGTTAAAAAGTTCAGGAATTGACAAACGTCAAAATTAAAAGCGTGGGAAATATCTCCGGAAAATCCGATTTCTCCTAAATCAGTGCGGTAAAATCCCGGAAATGTCCGAAGTGGCTCGTATTCATGGAAAATGAAATTGACGTGGTAAAGTGACGCTTCCCGCACGCTAGATCGGTGAGTAATTAGGTATTTTACAGGCGGGAGTAGAAAAACAATATTATCGACGAGAATAACTTCTTCGTGGACTCCGATAAATTGCTAAATCATTGGAAATAATGTACCCAACTTCTGTTTTGCGAAAATAACCAAAGAATCATTGTGGGTACTTTTAAAAGTGAAGACTACCACGAAATTATGAAATCTGAAGTCCTAAGAGTTATAAAATAGGGTAGCAGGGGAAGGCAGCTGGACCAGATAATGTCTATATAGAATCAATTAAGCTCTTAGACGATGATAACATAAAGGTTTTAGTGCAAATGTTTAACAAATTCCGCAAGACTGGCAGTATTCAATCTTTGTGTCTAATGAGCGAATAATTCATAGAAGGATCTAAAGGCGATGCGGAAAATAAATCGGGTCCATTCTGTTTGGATTCAGGCAGGGATTTGGTACATGGGAAAGTCAAAAAGTACTGCAACGCCTTATGGACACAATATCAGCTGAGGGAGAATTGCTCGGTTAAGAATTAATGTGGAAAAAACAAAGGTTATGAGAATAAGCAGAACATCAGGTATGCGTTTAACAACTTCGGTTAACGGCAGCTGGATAATCGAAAATCTAGACACGGAGACTCGAAGCAGGATCGTATAAGTCAGAGCGACATTTACAAAAATGAAAACCATATTGACTAACCAGAGCCTTAGTTTGCGATTACGTCATCGTTTTGTAAAGTGCTACGTATACTCTGTGTTACTGTATGAGACAGGGGTCTGGACCCTGAAGGATATAAATCAACTTGAAGCGTTTGAAATGTGGATATTCAGAACACTACTGGGGATATGATGGACAGAGCATACAACAAACATTGAAGTTCTGAGACATATGGGGACGGAAAGGCAGTTGTTGTAAATTTTATATATTTAGAAAAACGAAGTACGAATTCCTAAAACTATCACTCACTCTTTAGAGCTGCACAGAAGAATTTGTTAGAATTGTCGCTTAAATGGCTATAGCTATGGCACCTTGAGAAGAAGAAGAAGAAGAAGTTGAAATAAAATATTTAAAATTTTTAACTTTTTGTATCATCCATATGTTTTTATCTAATCCTAAACAAAAGCCACAAACATAATTTTGGATCTGAACTATTATTTATCGTTTATCGCGACAAAAATATAAAAAATATGAAATTTACATATAATTTTTAAAAAATATTTTGCATTATTAATAAATTTAAAGTTTATCTCATCAAATATTTATTTCTGAAAAGTAATAGCGAAGATTTTGTAGTAGTTTAACTTTAGATTGTGACATTGAGTAAGTTCTATTAGAGATCGTAAGTCTTGATTTATGCTCTTCCCTGCCGTCTAAAAGATGGTTATGGTCAATACCACAATAAATTTATCTATTATCGTAAAATGCATAACTCTAGAGCTGAGTTAACGATTTTGGAATGTCCGAAGTATACAAAAGATAGAAAGGTGACTTAGAATTGCTCTTTGTATCCACCCTCGAGAGTACTTGCACATAAGTTATAAGCAATGCGCTTCCTTGCGTCTGTAATATTGCAACGTAAATTAATCAATATTTGTCAATGTAAAATGTAAAAAAAAATATTTGTGCATGTTGGTTGCACCTAAATAAATTCCAATAAGGGGTGCAAAATATCGGACATATCGTTAATTTTTATTTTGAAAATTACGGTTAAATACCATTGGGAAATGATGATTAGATATTTAATATTAAAAATAGTTTGAATTATACGCGATGGCCAATTGCTAAGTTTGTTTTTAATAAGAAGAATACCGTTTTTTGTTTGTTTTAAAGATATTTAAAACGCCGTTATTCCTTTTTTTAATATAACGCTAACATTAAGAGATACCCGATTTTTTGAAAAAATTCTTTAACATAACCAGAAAATAGTAAAAAGGGTATCGTTAAAATCGACAAAAAATGTTTATTTGGACAAAAAGCACTGAAAAATTTGGGACACACTTTGAAATAAACTTTTAATTATAAAATGTGCAATGAACATGTTTACTTCGATATTTACATTCGCAGTCTAGCAAAATGTAACTACTAGATATATAGACACCTTGCATATGCTTGAAATAGATGTACTTTTGAAGCCAAGATCAAAAAATGTTTAGCAGTATTTTATTAATATATGGGCAGATCCCAATAACGTTAAGAAAAAGGGCGCAAAGTTCTAGTAGTAGCCGCCTAGGCTATTAGGGTAAAGAATTTCCTCTATAAAAATAGATAATTGTGATTCGAATGAATTAACGAAAACTTATGAACTAAACTTGGATTACTCCATAGTAAAAACGACAAATATTCAAGTTTTAAGGTGATATTGATAATCCTATATCGAAAAACATTTTAAATATACGTGCTTGCGGATAACATTGTAGGTCGATGCCGATGCGCAGGCAGCCAGCGACTTCTGTGAGAGTTCGCCTTCGCAAACCGGTCTATCCATAATGTCTGAAACGGACGAAAAATGATGGACTAACAATACCGACATCGGCTTCTTCGGACAGGCCACAATTACGGTTTTAAAAAAGCCCAAAGCCGAGCAGACCGGGTCCGACACGCTCCGAGAATAAGACGAACAACAGGCGCGGCGTTTTGTTTTTTTTTTCCTGTCGCCATTTGTCTACGGCAATTTTATTTATTTAAATTCGATCGGACGGCATCGTTCTGTGGAATACAATACCAACAAAAGGCGCTGGTTGTTGGATAAACTTTTCCAATTCTGTTTTATGTTTTAGGGATCAGGTGTATATTTTGTGAGTATATAGTATTATACTTTTTCTACGACCGTCACGATTTAAATAGTTACTCGATTAAGGCAAGGACAGCTATTTTATAGTGAGTGGCAGAAACAAGGCATATATTCAAGTAGATGATATTTTGACATTTTTCGATGTTTTGGTCTCGTCGTACGTCACACTGTGGATCTATTCGTGCTGTATCCATAGTATGCACCACGTTTATACACTTCGTGAAGCACTCGTTTATTAAACAGTTTATTCCGGTCAATCTAGTTAAACTGAAATTTTGGGACTTTTGGAATACACAGATAGGTAAATTGTTTTTTTATTTGGGCGATAATATAAAACATATTTGCCCTTGCTCGTGGATACATACATGAGCATTAACCCGGCCTGAGGAAAACCAGAGCTGTCTTCTTTGAATTCACTCAGGCAACTCTCAGCAGGCGCGTCCACGTCGCGGGGGTGGGCCCGACACGCGTATGAGTCGGTGGCTAAGTTCTGCTGGGGACCCAGTATAGCGGGGTATAACGCTGTCCCCTTGCCCGGGGATAAGGGCGAAGACCACACCGGCGGTGAAGGCGGAGAAGAAAGGTGGATCCGGCGTAGGTGGCAACCCAGACCTCAGGGGGTAGAATGAAGGCAGACTGGAGTTGGGCAGCAGCAACTCCAACACCAGGGTAAAGCGGGGAAGAGCTATTTCGGTACGGTTTTCTACTGGATATTAATGTGCGACTGTCAAATAATCGACAGTATCGGATATTAAACTGCGATGCAGAAGGCAAGGAGAAACCACTGCATTATGTTCTCAAGAATAGCCACTATGGATATAAGGACTAGTCAAGAAACGGCCCCGAGTCCCCGGCGTCCCTTAGATGGGACAGGGGTGCGAAGAATCCCCGGGTGGAAGTCAAAAACTGTATTAAAGCGTATCGCAACATGGAATATTAGAACCCTGTTTCAGACCGGAAAGCTTGCAACAACAATAGGAGAAATGCAAAGACTACAAATACAGATACTGGGACTATCGGAAGTACGCTGGCCTGGCTCAGGCATTTGCTATCAAGATGAAGCAATCTTCTACTATTCTGGTCAGAGTAATGAAGTCGGCATAATCCTAAGGAAAGAACTAAGACACTCAGTGATAAATTTCATCCCCTATAACAACCGCATGATGCTACTACAAATTAGAGCACATCCCTTAAATATAAATCTGGTACAGATCTACGCGCCTACAAGTGGGAGTAGCGAAGCGGACATAGAAAAGTTCTACTCAGATCTAGAAGAACTAACAATAAATATTAAGAAAGAGGAAGTGCTCATTGTAATGGGTGACTTCAATGCAAAGATTGGAAATGGTAAGGTTCAAGACTTTGTTGGTAATTTCGGATTGAGTGCGAGAAATGAACATGGAGACAGATTGGTGGAGTATTGTCAGGAGAAAAACCTAACAGTCACAAATACATTCTATAAGCTACACCCTAGAAGATTGTACACTTGGACGGCGCCGGGCGATAATGATCTTAGACGAATAAGAAATCAGATCGACTTTATAATGATTAATAAACGTTTTAGAAATGGAATACAAAGCGTAAAAACATATCCAAGCGCAGACGGCAACACAGACCATAACCTTTTGCTAGCCAATATAAAATTCCGCCTAAAGAAGCACTCAAGCTAAACGTAGAAAAACACTACACGAAGGGAGTAACTGGAACGATATGAAAAATGCAATATTAAAAGCTGGGGAAGAAGTCCTCGGAAACATCCCAGTGAAACCAAAAAAAGAATGGATGACCCCCGAAATTCTTATACTTATGGAAGATAGAAGGAAGCATAAGAATAAAGACAGAGAAAGATATAACAACATAAATAGACAAATAAAACGCGACATCAAGAGAGCTAAAGAAGATTGGCTGACACGCGAGTGCCACGAATTGGAAGAACTTCAGACCAAACACGACACATATAATTTACACAGGAAACTAAAAGAACTATCTAGAAAAACTAGGAATAACACAACTTGCATAACAAGGAATGAGCAAGGTCATATAATATTAGACGAGGAGGAAATAAAGCACTATTGAGAGAATTACATTAGACAACTATTCCACGACGACCGAGACAACATAGAAATAACAACAGCAAACCAGCGAAACGACTGTCTGGAAATACTTATTTCCGAACTCAAGTATGCTCTAAAAAACAGTAATAATAAAAAAGCCGCAGGCCATGACAGGATGCCAATCGAACTCCTGAAAGCACTCGATGAAGAGAACATAATCAGGCTAACACAAATTTTTAATGATGTGTACAATTCCGGAAACATCCCAACAGAATGGCTAAAATCAACTTTTGTTCCATTACCTAAAAAGAACAACCCAATGTCAGGCCATGATTACAGACTTATCAGCCTCATGTGCCACCCCTTGAAGGTCTTGCTGAAGATTGTCCAGAACAGAATTTATAAGAAATGCGAAGAACAGCTGGACAACTCGCAATTTGGCTTTAGAGGAGGAATGGGGACAAGAGAAGCGTTGTTTACAATGACAGTACTTCTCCAGAAGAGTCGAGAATACAACAAAAGTATATATATATATATATATATATATATATATATATATATATATATATATATATGTCTTATAGATTACCAAAAAGCGTTCGATAAGGTACAACACATGAAATTAATAAATGAACCGAAGAACATCCAACTAGACCAAAATGATATAAACATAATTAAAAGCATACATAGAAGAACGAGCTGTTGAACAAGTCGAAAAATACAAATATTTGGGAGCGTACATCACCTCTGGCCTAGATCAAGATCAAGAAATAAAGGTCAGAATCGAAATAGCAAGACAATCATTTTTTGGTTACAGGAAGATACTCTGTAATAAAAACTTGTGTCTCAGTTTGCGATTGAGGTTCGTCGAATGCTATGTATGGTCACAATTATTATATGGGGTAGAAACCTGGACACTAAAAGCACAGATCATCAAAAAACTGGAAGCCTTCGAGATGTGGCTGTATAGAAGGATACTAAAAATTCCCTAGACGGATAGAATCTCAAACGAAGAGGTCTTACGAAGAACTGGCCGCGGTAGAAAATTAATAACTTTAATAAAAAGACGCAAAACCGCATATCTGGGGCACATCTTAAGAAATGATAAATACCGTCTACTACAAACTTTTATGCAGACTAGATGGAAGAAGGGGTATCGGAAGAAAAAAGAAATCCTGGCTAAGAAATGTCAGGGACTGGACAGGGTTGAATCTGGGGGAATTGTTTCATGTTGCGAGGGATAGAGAAGCATTTTGGAGTAGTGGTCGCCAACCTCCAATGAAAGGGAGAAGGCACTGGAAGAAGATTTGTAAGAAATTATAAACTTTAAAATCCACAAAAAGTATAATACGAATTTATTTCAATAACCACACAAAACGGGCTAAAGTACAACCAAATTCAAATAGGATCGTTTAGTTTCTGTTTGTTTGATTAACATTTACCATCCCTAAGTGACATTTCTAAAAGCCCTAAAATGCTTTAAATATCTAATTCATCAGATAAACCTGAAA
This sequence comes from Cylas formicarius, assembly GCF_029955315.1. Taxonomy (NCBI): domain Eukaryota; kingdom Metazoa; phylum Arthropoda; class Insecta; order Coleoptera; family Brentidae; genus Cylas; species Cylas formicarius. Next base: position 16,591,165 of record NW_026844334.1, read on the forward strand.
TTAATTAACAATGCAAAATATTCGCATGCCAAATTTCGAAGAATCTTATCTGAACATTTAGGTCCAACATTTTCTTTGTTGCTTTTATTTCCAAAATATATGTGCACGATACAAAAAGTTATAAATTTGGCATTCATTTATTAAACAATTTAAACTAAACATAAACATATTAACATAATATGCTCTTATTGTTGTATCGTTTAACCAAGCGTTATACATTCTATATGGTGTTGTAGATACTTAATTATAAAGCTTAGAATACAAACAGTATACCACTATTATGTTTCATGAGCATAAAATACTAGACAAAACAAATAACTTTTTTTAGTTTGTATTTTGGATCGGTTTCTTTTTTCTGTCGTAATTTATGAATAAAATAGTAATATGCGTATTTCTGGTCGATATCTGCTAGACAGCACGTGGTGGGATTGTATACGAAGTTTTGTAGTTATTACTCATTCAAAAAATTATATTTTTATTTTTTCACTCAAGTCTTAAGAAGCGTTCCATCAAAATAAATATATTCTGCAGCAGTTTAGCTTTGTTTAAGAAAAATGTTGTCTGAGTATATAGTCTAATATTCCCCTTACCTGTTAATCATGTATGTAGTATCGAACCAGGTTCCACCCTTTTGGTAATTTTAAGTATTTTATACTGTTGATGGTATATAATGATCTCTTCGCTTCTATAATGTGGTAGGTACTGTGCGTTAGACGACGAAGCGTTTTTATTATTATTGTGTACAAGCTAGTACATCCCCAGCGATTTACACTCGGGTACCAAGGGTTTTTTTATAGCATTCCTAATTTACTAGAATTTATTTTTAAATTTAGCGTTTTCTGTCGCCATCGTATATCCGCACAGCGGGGTTCCGTGTAGAATCGTGTACATACCAGTTCGGGCCCTCGCTATCTATATATGATCTGGTGACATGCACTACAGGCAGCAGGAAGTTGCTAAACCACTGTCGGCATAGGATATTGGTTTCTGAACGTTGATCCCGGCTTACAGGCGCACGCAGTATTTACCACAAAGGTCGGAGGTCCAGGTCACGTGAGCACGCGGGAGGTAAAAAGCGAAATATGATAGTGACCGTAGATGAATTTACGAAACGCCATTGGGTAGAGCAATAAACAGTGCAGTTATTCTCTTTTGAACGCATGTTTTTACACCGCATTTTTGTGATGGCTTTAAAAAATGTTACACTTATTAATCAATACTAAAAGGCATCGCCTTCAATAAAATGGCAGTGGATTTATGCGTAACGCTGATCATGTTGAAAAAATAGAGGTTAAAAATAATATTGTGAAATTAAACACGGATAAGACACAACGGCTTATATTTTCAACTCATAATAATCTACTGGAGGGTCAAAATGTAAAGATCTTGGGCATAATACTTTAGGATAATCTACACTGGGTCCCCCATATCAACGCTTGTTATAAAAACTTGTTTCTAGAATTTTAGGTAGTCGCCAAACTTTCAGTACGGGTTACATAATTTTCTGTTTTCCACTCTCTCTTGACTTATGGTATAGTTCTCTTGGGTAATTTTACCCAAACCGATCAGCTTTTTAAAGTATAAAACAAAATCGTTAGTCAGGTCGCCAATGTAAATTATCTGGGACACTGTCAACCAATTTTGAAGAAGTTGCCTTATGTTGGAAGTCCACTCCACACGCCTCACCAGAAAAGTCGCAATGGTGCAAGAAAGTCTGCTGCCACTAATGTAATCACACGCTTATCCAGCTATTTCAGAAAGGTTTTGATAGCAACCGTGGCCTCAAATGTTAACCTAAATGTTTTTGATCCTAAACATGTGCCGTGCGCAATGCCTGGGTGAACGTCACATTTTTTGGCGTAATATCGAAACACTAACGTAACGGCAATAATAGGTGTAATTGGGCACTAAATCACTTGTCGCGCACAAGATCCATAGTCGCGATACACGCCTTTTGTTTTACTCTCGCGTCACGGATAAAAACTAATTAGATTTTCCATTTGGTTGCGATGTTTACTGCCGTAGAGTAAATTACCTCGGTTTCTTTTGATGTCATAAATTGAAAAACTAATTGTCGTTGGTTTGTGCGGCGGGCAAAAATCGCGAGCAACGGGTCCCAGCTGAGAGAAGGGAATACACGAAGGTTGCCTGATATGAAACTGAGTTTGTGTGTTTGGTGAATTTTTTTCTTTAACATGTTGAGGCACTCGAATTCGCATTTTATTATTTTTAGTTATACTAAATGGTCATCTTGATAATGTCCGTTATTGCTAACCACTTGTAATTGTCGAGATGATTGATTTATTTAATAAAAGTTTATACTAGTTGATTTATGGTCTGTTTTTGGCTATTAATGCATATATCAATATTTTTAATCATTTAATCAATGCTTCCGTTAGTTGTATTACTGTTTTAAGTTTGCTCTTACTAAAACGCTGTGCAAGTTCCTCTAAGTACGCCTGAATTAGATTTAGTTTAAATATGCCTGAATAAATTTGCTGTGTAACTGCAATGCATGTATTATTACCGCTACCGTTTAATGAGAAATGTAATATCGTATATGTTTGGATATTTATACAACTTTTGTTAGTTTGGTTTCAAGATAAATTCATTTGTAGGAATGCCTACTCTTTATCTAGAAAACCGTTTGTGACATTAGAGATATATATAAAATTCAGTAGTATACAGACTGTTTTTATATAACCTTTTTGAGTCATGGTTAGGTAAGCTTACCATATCACGCAGTCACTATATCTCAATAATTTTTTGTAAACAATAATATCATTAAGTTCCCTCAAACGTCTATTAAAATATGTCTTTTTGCCGCATAGATAATTCGAATTTGGGTAACACTTCGTTAGGGACAGCGTGGTCCAAGTAAATTGGTATAAGTTATCAGTCTTTGCTGAGCACAGTATTATTTACAACCAATTGTAAAGTTGGTTTTACGTCTCTTTAAGAAAAAGGTACCAAATTGAATTACCAATAGATGATAGTGTAAGGTCGCGTACGTCTTCATTTTGCGCCTACATACGCGGAGAATCGATTTTGACGTCAATCAACGCAACGAGCCACGCCCCTTAACTGATCGCAGAGTCTCAGGAACACGGCTTGTGCCTTTCACATAAACAATGTCGGTATAAAGGCTTCGTGGTCGTTTTGGCACGTACGCGAGAGGGATTGCTCATTTTTCGACTGAATTACGATCGGTACCATAACGAGGCGGGTTCTTTACGATCTGCGAAATTGCCGGTAACGATTCGGGATTCGCGCATCGAAAATTGTCCACGAATTTTCTTTTATCAACAGCCACCTTCCAACTTCCAACTTTGATATTCTTCATAAGCTTCTAACCAGTTCTCCTATTACTATAACTATGGCTAATTATATAACGTAATATGGAGAAATTCCTGTAGTATTCTCGGGAATCGGTCTTAAAAACATTGTGACATTTTCGGGTCAATATCAAAGAACCTTGTCGTAAAGACAAAAATGTCACTCTAAGCTCCGCCTTTGTCTGATACTGGTTGGTATACAGGGAATTCCTAAACATTATATCAATTTTATATAAGGAATTCCTATATTTTATGAGCAATTTAAGGTGAGAAATAATATTAATATATCATGTGTAATACAACAATAACTAAAGGTTTTTTTGTCAACCAATATTCCCATAACGTAGAAGACAATAGAAAAAAGAGTGGGCCAGAAATAGCAAAGAGCATTGTTTCACTGCTGACTTGCGTCTTATTGATAAATGATGTTGCAACCGTAAAAGTGAAATCTGCCTGCGCGGGGAGTCAAAAGAAAGCTGCCAAAGTCAATGATTCTTGGGTTCACCTCAGGTAATCGGCAAACGCAGGTGGAACTCTCACAGGCCAAACTTTATTAGGGTATTGTCGACTTGTTTGCTACCACGATGCTGGAGCGTATTGTTCCGTAAATTGCTGGCGGTTTCCTACCATTTAGAAAAGGCATTTTATAAGGAATAACTTGACTTTTTGTTGCCGGAAAAATAATTAAGAAACCGGCTGTTAGCTTAACTTTAATCTCTGCAGCTGCACCTTAGAAAAATCAGAGAGAAATCTACCACTCGCTATTTTCAATGGCCTAAGATTATTTTTGAATTACCAAATACTTAAAAAGAAACAAATTTAACAAATTGTGTGCATAAGTGGTTAAAGAAATACACGAAGTTGACTATTTCTATAATTCATAAAAATGTAAATTTTTATTATTGCTATTACAAATTTTTTTGTTTTGTTTTATTACCAGCCTATTAGTTGTTCTTGCACATTTGACTGTTGCTGTTATCATTTTATTTCATAAACTAGTACCTAGTTGTTTATGTTTACGTATTATACCAAAACTGCTATTATTATTTTTAGAATATAACCAAGTTAAAATGGAAATGCGAAACATTCTAAATATCGGTTCAGATTTTTTGCAGTACGCTTTTCTACGAAAGCAATAAAAGGAAATTCCCAGTAATTCCGGAGAAGCATTAGTTGTATAGTTAACGAGTTTCACTATACGAGAGGCACGCTCATTAATCGAGTTAATTAGAAATGATGAACAGTTTCAATTCAATTACGACGAGTTTTTAACGCCCGATGTTCGGCAAAATGCAACTTTTTCGCTTTTCTGAGTGAATGCCTTTTGTGAAGAACCCAAATTGATTTCAATTGGAGAACATTTCTGTTGTTTTATTTTCTATAACGTTTATCTCGACCGCTGAATAGTTCATAAATAGCCACACGCGTTGATTTTAAACTGCAATCTCAGTTCGGTCTATTTTATTAATCAGTCACAGCAAAGGAATCGATATACTCACCCTGTGGGTACCGCCTGCAATTATATCACGAGCCGTATACGCCGATAGTTCCATTCTGGTTCTAATATTTTCTATACCAGCGTACCATTGTTATTCTAATAAGCGTTGCCTTGTTAAACTAATTGCGTTCATTGTTGTTAAATTGATAGAATAATGACACGCAGTTAATAAGCTTTTCGCCCGATTCTGTGGTAATTAACCTAAATTGGTAACCGCGTCTCAGTCTGGCACTCGTTTGTTTTCTTATTACGTGTTAGGCCTGCCCGTTATTGGAATAATTGTCGACAACTTTCGCCAATGAGACGGTGAAAATGGCGTCGCAAGTAAAAAACGTTCGTGTTTTATTTTTAACGTATTTTGTCATTATAATTTAGCTCCGATATTTCTGGAATAGAGGACGTGCCTGCAATATGTGTATGATTATCAGAAAATAAACAAGACCCGTCAGTCTGCGGTAAGAAAAAACACGCAAGTGCGTTTTACATTATCCTCGCCAGAATGAAATGGGTCATCGCACCAGAGAACCTTCTCGGTTTCTGAGAAGAGCGGAATTGCGAGATGTTAACACGGTGTTTTTAATTATTTATTATCTGCGTCCGTCATTTGAAATGTCGTCTTTGCGTATAAGAAAGAGTTTAAGTCCTTAGATCTATAAATTTTATTTTAAGCAACTTTTCATTTTTTGTTTTGTATTCTTTTATTGACGAATTTAAAAAAAAATACAACTTTGTTACAGTATTGAAAATTTTCTGTCACAGTGACAAAACTTTGTCAGTTTTCACTTTTATGTATACACGGTGTTCTTCGCTTTTTGGATGTCTTTTTTAATGCTGTGTATAATATCTACAGGGTGTTAAAAAAATGCGCTTCTAAGTTTAAGCCACTAAGTTCATAAGCATTAAAAAACATTTAAAATATCCGATCTTCTAGCTGATTTGCTTTCTTTTTTTTAATTTAACTTTGGTGCTTTCGGTAGTAAGGGTCTAATTCAGGTTCTTTAATACCAGTCTCGTTCCGGTAGACATTCAAGGTTTTAGACAAAAAATGTTCGCAACTGACATTTTTCATATTCTTTGCATTTCTTTTAGAATTAAACGACTAAAAATACATTTTTTTTTGTTTCTTTTCTTATATCTCGTGAGGTTAATGTTAAATTTAATGCAGCGGTTTTTGCTGCTTTATATTTTTTATATCCAATACGAAGCGAGTTACGAGAGAAAATTAAGGACCAAACACTTTATTTTTAGCTGCTTAATTAGAAAAAAAAGTAGAGAAACGTCAACGGAGCACCTTATTAACACCCTGTATATGATATGAAAAAACATTGTTATGGGAAAAATTACTCAGCAAAACCCATAAAAATTAGAAATTAGAAGATTGAGGACGTAGATATTGACAAATGATATAGTTTTAGGAATAGGAAAGAATTTTTGACATCTGACAATACGATATCTTATTCAATTTCAACAAAGCCCGTTGGATGAAGATTTGTAATTTTTCAATATGTTGCGTTGGTTACTTGGACGGTTTATATGCTTTTAATAATTAGCTATGGAAGAAAAATGTATTTCTATTGTTCTGAATTAGTATCTTTTGAAAACTATTTAAAAAAACTCTTCATAAACAAAGTAACAAGTATTACCCTGTAAATATTATAAAATTACTATATATATGTGCATAACCCTAAAATTTTAATTAAGTGCTTCTGTCTTTGAAAATGCAAGAGTGATACGAAAACTACGTCAAGTAAAAGCAAAATTAATGGCAGACAATAAACAAAATGTCACGCATGCCGTTCGATAAAGGTCAGCAATTTTCCGTTGTGCTGTTCCCAGCCAGAGGAGTTTCAGGAACTTGAACAATAATAGACCGCGTTTAAATAAAACATTACATTTAATAGCAATATTTTAATCGATATATTCACAAGCTCAGCCTCGTCGCGAGCATATTACGTAACAGTCTTTGAGAAGGGTTCTGTACAAACGTTTCGTGTTTTTCTCTACGCAACAAAACAGGCAAGTAAGAAATTTTCGCGATTAAAAAAAAATAAATACGACGTATATAGGAAACATATTGAAATAATTTTTTACACATTGGGCATATTTACAAATATAGAGAGTTTGACTCTTGTTTTACTCATCACTCATTTTTCTAAACGAACGTTATCCCGACTATATCACACGCTGCATTCACATTGCACTCACAGTTCGAATTTATATTAAGTAGTATCACAATAGGCTGACATTAGGAATAAATTACGCTATAACGACTACCCTTACTGTCATATGTGGATGGCCACTGTCCTGGGTCCGCCTGTCCCAGCGCACGGCGCCGAGGGCGCCTGTCCCCTGGCACTATGCCTGTGTACGTGATGGTGCACGTGGGGTACTCTCACCGACGGGTGACGCCGATTGTTCTGTACATCGGGCAGGGCGAATTTCAGCTTCTCCCAAAATAACTTTTCGCCCCACTGCAGATAATAGTTCGTTTTTAAACATAATCTGATGTCAGGGTCCAGATCTTTGTGAGGCACCTCCCCCAGCAGTACCACAATGAGACGCCGCCTTCTGTCGCGCATCACCTGGTGATGCGCCGACTTAAACTCGAACCTGCACCACTCGGACTTGATAAAGTTCTCCGAGAGCACCATTATGGTTCGCTTGGAGGAATCGACAGCCTGAGATATGGTGTCGGCCAAAAATGCCGTCCCTACAGGAAAATCTCTGTAATGCAAACACAGTTTGTAGTTTGGTTCTAGCGCTGGGGCTAGCACCTCGGCCACCCACGCCTCGTCCTTCGAGCTGTAACTCACAAACGCATCGAACAGTTTGTCCTTATCGTCGCGATCCAAGTCCCCGCGACTTTGGAAGAAACGTAACCCAAATTTCGCATGGAACCATACGCGCAACTCCTGTCGGAAAACGAACACGGTCAGGGTCACGGCGACGACCGCCGCGAACACCGCCAAAGTAACGATCAAAAGCGGCAGGTAATCGTGGAAAACGTGCTGTTTTATAATAGTTTTGGTCGCCGTTAAATTCCCGTTTATGGCGTTGTCTATGTTAGGCGCACCCGTACATGCAGAACCGTTCTGCTTAGTTACGTAAAAGCCGAGCTCTGGATTGTCCGCGTACACTTCCACCGTGTAGTAATTTATATCCGTCGCGTTGTAAACGCACCGCACCGAGTTCATGTCTCGAACAGCGTCACCTCTAACCATCCACTCGCGCATCTTCTCTACGTATTCACATTCGCACGACCATGGATTATTGGCCAATGTCATTTCTATTAAGGAAGTCGATAACGTCCACAAGTCGAACGCGGTCAGTCTATTGTGATCTAAGTACAGTACTTTGAGATGCTTCAGTCCTTTAAACGTGACGTTATCAATCGACGAGATGCGATTGTTTTGCAAATAAACTTCCCCAAGCCGTTCCAAACCTTCGAACTCGTATCCACGTAGTGCGGCCAGTCGATTGCTATCCAAGTGCACGATTTCCAACTCTTTCAGTCCATGCAACGTTCGGTTTTGTATCAGCTCGATGTTGGAATTATTTAAGAATAAAATCTTCAGTCTCTTGCGACCGATAAAAGCGTGACTGTTCAGTACTCTCAAGTCGTTTCCATCCAGATACAACTGAGTCGCGTCCATAGGAATTTGGTCCGGCAGTTTTGTGACATAGTTACTGGTCGAGCAGTCTACTACGTTCGCTGACCAAGACTGGTCGTGATAGCAAGTGCAATTGGTCGGACACGTCATTTCGCAGTCGCACGCGTCAAAATCACAGCAGTGGCAAAGGGCGAAACAATGGGTTTCGTAGGAACATAGGAACTGATACGGAGCGGCTTCGACGAGAGGGACGTAGGTGCGTCCTCTGTTGTAAAGTAATTGACAGTATATGCTCTCCAGATCGACAATTTTCGGTTGCGTGCGCGCCCTGTTGTCCACATTAACTTTCTGGAGCCACTCCATGGTGCAGTCGCACTTGTAAGGATTGCCACCGATGTAGAACTCGGGGAGATCCTTCTCCAACGGTACCGCAGATATGCGCAGCGAATTCGGGTCTAGGTTAGTAATTTTGTTGCCAAATAGATCGACGCGGGTCAGATTCGGCTTTTTGAAAAACGTGTACGACTGCACTTTGGTTATCAAGTTGTCGTTTAAGAACAAAACTTCGACGCTGTTCGGAATGGCACTGCCGGTAATTTCTGTTAGTCTATTAGAACTCGCGTCGAACGTGCTCAACGACAGGCTGGACTCTATCTCAAAATAATTACCCAACTCTTTAATTTGGTTGCCGTGAATGTCTAGCCATTGGAGTCCTGTGGGTATCATGGCGTAATCGAACCACGTGAGTCTATTGTCAGAGATGTTAAGCCACACCAAACTCGGCAGTTTGGCAAACAAGCCTTCAATATCCGTCAAAAAGTTTCCGTCTAAACGTATTGCCTGTAAATTGAGGTTGTTGTCGAAACTACTCTTTTCTACCTTTTGGATCTTGTTCCGCGACAAGTTTAATATTTTTAAGGCGTCCATTTTGTCGAACACGCCTCGCGTGACGTTGCCGATATTGTTTTCTGTCAATCGCAGTCCGTACATTTGCTTCAAATCGCTAAACGTGTCGTTGCTTATGTAATCGATGTGATTTTCCCCCAAATCCAAAGTCTTCAGCAAAGGGACATTTTTTACAACGTCGGGTACTTGTAACAACTTGTTGCCATTAAGGTGCAAGTCCTGCAAACTAGAGCAGTTTCTCAAAGCTTCGTGGTGGATCCAACTGATGCGGTTGTTATCCACAGAAAGTAACGAGAGCACAAAAAGTCCGCTGAAAGTGTTGGCTTCGATCCTCGTGATCTTGTTGTTTGATATAATCAACGTATGGAGATTGTAGAGAGCGGCGAATGTGTTTTCCGGTATCGTTTCCAGAAAGTTGTCATTTAACCTTAAAATTTGGAGACTGTACAAGTCCCTAAACACGGACGACTCCAATTTTCCCATCCGATTATACGAAATGTCGAGTACCACGAGTCTCACGAGTCCAGCGAACGTTGCCGAATTAATCCAATCGGCGGTGAGTTCGTTGTGGGACAAATCGAGCACCAAAAGCTGAGTCAGCTCGCCGAATAGTCCGGGTGCGAGCACGTTTATAGAGTTATTTTGTAAGTACAACTCCCGGATGTCGCGAGTGTCCGCAAACAACTCCGGAGGCAAATTGACTAGACGATTATCCGAGAACTTTAGAATGTTCAACGCCGTTAGGCCTTCCAACGCGCGATCCGCTAAAACCGACAGACCGTTTCCTTGCAAATACAATTTCTCTAGACGCGACAGACCGGAGAATTGACCAGATGGCAACCTGTCGATGTTATTCCGCGACAAATCCAAGATTTTCAGGTTGGAACCGCACCGTTCCGAGTGCCCCTGCGAGAACCTGAAGCTCCCGACTTCTCGAAAACGGTTCTTGGTTAAATTGAGAACCTCCAACGAATACAGTGGACAGAGGGTGCCTTCGGGTAAGCTCCACATATTGTTCTCCCCTAAATCTAGCCGTTCTAGCAATCTCAGCTCGTCGGAGAACGCGTTGGGCGCTACATCGAGGGTCATCGCGGACCAATCGGTGTTGTGAGTTTTTACCGTTAAATTGCGCAAATCTTTTAAGCCGCGAAAGGCGCCGTCTGACAAATTGCCGATCTTGCAATATTCGATGGATAACTCGCGTAACTCCACCAGCGGTTTAAAGCTCCCGGCACTGAGCGAACTTTGAAAGAACAACGCGTCACTACATTCGAGCCTCAGACGCACCGTGTGATGGGGCTGGATCACGCTAAAATTGGTGTTTTCCAACTCGCTGTTGATGGTACGCAAACGGCAAACGAGGGCGACGTCATCTTCGCCACCGCCGTCTACCATCACCCACTTGCACTCATCCGGCGCTTGATAACGTAACGTTTTGCTGAGAGACGCGGACAAAACCCCGAAGATGGCACCGAACAACAACAGCCATATCGCGGCTGTGCCCATCTTGCACTAGAGCTACACCATGTTAGTCTGTCGCGAATGTTACGTTGTTCCTGTTTCATAACCGCCGTCGCGTGCACGTCACCAAGTACTCTCGGGATCGACTGCCGTGCCGTTCGCACCGGCCACGATGCAAGGCCACGAACTCTTTGCGGTATCCCTCCTCCTCTTCAGGACTGGTAGTCTGACGGTCGATCTTTGCACCGTCCGGTAAAGTTACAGGTAAATCGGTACTCGCGATTGACTAGTACCCTGTAAAATGGCATTGCGCAATTATTGTGGCAGAGCGAGGGAGAAATGGACCGAGGCAATCGATAGATCTTTGGTACAAATTGTTGCGGACCACTCGGGAAGTGCAAGAAAGAAATTAACTATGAATAAATAGTATTTAGAACTTAAGTTTAAGCAGCAAATAGCAATTAGAATTTTCAGCTGTTCATGTTTCGCCTTAAGTACCATTCAGCACCAAATTCTAGGTTATAAAAATTATGCTAATTGAGCAATGGGCGTTTTATATATTTTTATATAAATAGTAGCAACTACAAAGAAAATATAAAATGTATTCTAATAACCATTACAAAAAATTTTTCATATAAATAGCAAAAGTTTCATGTAGCACTTATTGATCATTGTGTGATCTCAATTTTTATGTATTCAATGAAGTACATATACTAATTTTGCTCGTTAACCTAATTTTAAGTCGAAAATATGGTACGTATAAAAATTTTGCGGATGTCGCTTCATTTTCAAAATTCAGAAGGTTAAGATTTTTTAAAACTTAGTAGCGTGAGTTTATTTGGTTTCCTTTCTTAACCAATAGATTTCTTTAAAAGAGACAACTAAAAAGGTGATTTTTTTGGCGTGAAAAAAAAAAACAATGCACGCATAACATAAATAATTATGTAAAAAATCTACCCATAAAAAAATCCCCGAAAAAAAAAGTGAAAGTCAAAAATTTACCATTTTCCGACTAATACAGACAAAATAAAATTGAGATAGTAAATTTCAGCTTCCAAAATTGTGTTAATTGTGTATCGTTTTACAGTGAAACTACTTACCTTCCTTTTAAGAATGAAGGACCTGTATCATTTTGATTAATTTAAAAATTATTATTATTAATTATATTTAATATTAATCTTTTACAAATTGCCGTTAAAAAAGGTACAAATACATTTTTCCCCGTGATCAGAAGAACGCCAACTGTAGTAACTGTACAAATGCTATTTAAATATTCAATACACTACTCTTTCATCGTTTGATTGGGAAAACTTTTGCAATTGAAATTTCCACAAAGTTGATAGATTAGTTGATATCTCATTGTCTTATTAAAATGACTCATTTTGGCATTTTTCAGAGAAAGAATAATTTATACTGAAACCACATGCATATAAAACACATAGACTCACACGTCCGCTAAAAGAAATGGTGTTTGTCTCAACGAGTTCGAGCACTAACAGATTGCCCGGCGGTTAACCGGAATGAAAAACGCGGACATTAGGCACTTTGGCTTGAAGAAATCGAACAAGACAGAAGTTCTGACAATAACGGAGGAGTAACGCGTACGTGTTAAGGCATGGGAATGCACGAGAAAATACTAATTCGGAGTACGGGTACATTTTTCTTTTTTACCTAAATGATGCGACGGTCGTTGGAAAGGTTCGCGTTCTGACCGAAAGTTGAAGTCTCGTGCCTTTTCCTTCACAGACTTCCAATGAATGAGACCGGCATAAATTATTTCATAAAATTACTTGTTGCTTTAGACATGTACGTTATGGATGGGTAAGGTGGGGGTGTTGCACACCTTACAGCCCCATTTTCATAATAAGGGGCAAACGCAGACCTTACTATAAACCACCTCCTTCTCTACTGCATTGGCCTGAAAAAAAGTATCGGAAAAGTCGACTTTGACTGGTATTTATTTAAAATCGAGAAGAAAAACCTACTGTTAGTCCCTCCCAGGAAGAGGGTGTAGATTTCGCTACAATAAGTGGCGGAAAGTCGATTTTGACTGTAATTTAATTGAAACCGACAAGCAAGAGCAATTATTTGGGCGACGTTGTCACCATAAAGAACCGCAAGAAAGCAAAATATTCAGAGGACGGGTACATTTTTTTTAGTTAAATGATGCGACGGCCGTCGGAAAGGTTCGCGTCCTGATCGACCGTTGAAGTCTCGCAATTTCTCCTTTACAGTCGTCCAATAAATAAGACCGGCTTTAATCATTTCATTTGTCTTAGACCTGGGATGGATGTGTGCTTAATAAAACAGTAGCATTACATTTTATTAATACATAATCGTGTTACATATCTATTTAATATAGGTTATTGAATCGAAAAATATTAATATATAATGATGATATCAACGTAGGTGATACAATTTGTTATTTTTATTTAAACAATGAAAATATATCACAAGCTCAACGCTTTCCTGGACGAACTATATTGAATATTAAACAATGAACTTGCGTTATTTAAAAATCGAAAAATTCAATATTGACAATATTGAGGAAGTCGGGATGCAAAGAACTTTCACACTGATATAAAATATAACATATCTTTCAAAATTAATTATCTTTACGACGATCATTTGTTTTTATTTACACAACTTCCTGACTAGCACTTTTAAAAAATCCTGAGGGTCAAAATACAAATGGAAACTGTGCACATCAAAAGAGACAACTATATATCTTCGCTAATGTTAAAATTAAAAAATATTTATGTTGGAACTATAATAATTTCTGCTTATTTTGAGTTATTATTTTGAACGTTTACAAACCTGCAATCTCGAACACCTACTAATAAATAATTAAAAATTTAATTTTTTAATTTAAAAAGTTATTTTCAAATCCCCAAACGTTTGACGACGATGGAACTTTAGAGGCCGTAAAACAGCACTCAAAAACACCGGTAAGCGGTTTTCCGTTTGGCAAGGGAGTTTAAATTCACTTTGCCGTTCATTTTTAATTCGAACGAATAAAGAAAACGACAACCGACACCGGCGGCGGCTTCGGTTAGAAAACGACCGAGTCGCCGCCAATTACCATGAAAACTCCTAGGGCCGGTTCTTCAATCCCTGACTAACTTAAGCCTACCTGCATCTTAATTTAAACGTTGATTTACTTAAAAAAGTGATTTTCAATGACCCAGCAAAATATGTATATTCGCAAGTTTACTATTGATTAACCTAACCGTTATTTAAAGCATAAGTTTATTTTCTTCATTCTTAACCTCCAAGGGTATCTAGCATTTCATTTACCACTTAATCTGGGATCGCCTGATTTGAATATTCTTAAGAATGTTAGCGAAAAACCGCCAAAAGTTATGATCTTATATGGAATATTTGAATAATTTTTGGAGAGGCACTGTCAATCCATGGTACCGCCAACATTGCAAAAAACCACAATAGTTGTCACCAAGACAGCTCGCAATATGGTCGTTTCTTCATGTCGGTTCCGACTTTATAGTCCAAGACAGCAGATGATACGTCGCTCTAATTCTAGAGTAGCTACTTCACCTATTTTCTAAAAATTTTTCTTTCTACGTCTTTGCCGTTTTTTTAGACATTGCGTTGCTATGGACATATAGCAGCTTTATGAAATTTCATTTTTATTTTAAAATTACAACTGAACAACATGTACCGTCTAAAGTCTGGAGTATCAAATTGTGTGCTAAAAGGGGTTTATCAATTGCGGTGTTTTTTTAAAGCTGTTAGATGAAAAAATATAAAACGTAAAAAAGGATCGTGTGCCTTCGGGTGCCTCATTCATCTGCCATTCAATTGATTTTGCACTCCCAATTAGGCGCTCTGTCAAATTGCAATATGGTTAGAGTTATAGTTTCTTCTAATCTTACGTTTATTACATGCTGCTGTTTTTTGTTCTCTGCGAGGCAAGTTCTGTTGTCTCTATTCTTAAAGATTGGTTGGTTTAGATTTAGTATGATTCAAATTTATTTGTACTGATGTATATCTATATATAAATATGATTGACCAGGACTATAATGAATATATTTGAAGTTGCGTCAATTACTTCTTGGAAAAGTTCTGATGAGGATGAAATGTTATTAGTTGCGGGCAAATTAAAAAATCGCACTTTTCCGTCTTACTAATTCGATGTCAAATTCAAAAAATTTCAAATTAACTTATACCATGAAACACAGAGTTCACTTTTTAACTGCGGTCCTGAATAATTGTGTGATGATTATTGAGCCGTGAAATTTTTCGCTTCCCCGAACCTCTTTGTTTACAGACTTCACCCTGTAATACATTCTGCAACAATTGCCATTCATGATGTGTTTCAGATACCGTAAATCTCTTGTTTCGATTTTAATACCAATTTATTTCTCCTTTACCATTCTTTGGAGGATTGTTTCATTCGTGGCACTGTCTATCCCAGACACCCTTACCATTCTTCAATACAGCCACAAGTCAACGACTTCTAGATGAACGATGACAGAAGAAATTACCGCATATATAGGTAACCGCTCTAGTCTTGTTATGTCAGAAAGAGAAGAAGATGAACTGTCGTTTCAAAAACATCTTCGACAATACTAGATACCTATTCTAGCTTCAGTGCGTTGCATTTTGTACATTTCAACTATAAGCGATATTTTTTTAATATGCGGGATATAAAATATTTCTTAGCATCACTAGCAGTGCGTAGCCGGTTTATAAATGTTTTACGTATCGCAGTTGTTTTTCTAAATCAGCTCCACGGTTACTTATTACACAGGAAAACCGCGGTTACCGATCGATACATTTTTAATCGAGCCGTAGATGTATTCGCAATGCTTCTCTGCAGAACGGATACAGCTGTTTTGCTTTAAATGGCAATCGCTTTGCTCGATAAATAATCAAATGACCGATGTTTGTGAGGAAATAGAGGCTTTGCGTTTGTGTCGTATTGTTTCGTATCGTCGCATTTTGTTTACGATATTCCCATTAACTTGCGCTTATCGCGTCTCTTTAAATAACCCACCCATGCGTACGATTAAAAACTGAAAATGATTCAATGATCTGCGCTAAACCCGCGGTCAGTACGCTTTGAACTAGCAAATTGACCATTATCGTATATTACTGGTACGAAATAAGTATGATTATTATTCGATTCTACAAATTGCATCACACCAAAACGCTAGACGCTGAGCCAGTAATGGATTATTTTCGTTGTTTTTGTTGCTGACACTGGAGGTGTCATATATTAAACGATTCGCTGTTGTTAGGAAACAAATAAATTTTGCGAGCTCGCCCCATACAAGTCAGAAAAACACAGGTGTGGCAAACATTATTATTATCAATGATATCAACAACTGGTAGCTGTGGACAATCGGTTTTCTTTTCTATACGTCATATTTGAATCCTTTATAAACCAATGGACATATTTTACACATAGTTTCACTTTGTGTGTTCACGTGTGCACTTGTGAGGAAATAGACAAAATGACAAAAAAACTCAGGTACTTTACTGAACGACATAAAAAAATTGTTAGAATCGATATTCAATTTTAGCATAGTCGCTAACAGGTCCGGAATTACTTTTGTGCTGTAGGTGGGTATCAAAGCATAAATGAAGATTCTGTATGAATTCAAATAAACGCATAAAACATTTAGAAGACTTTTTGAAATAATATTCTAAAAAAATACATACTGTCTTTATGTAACCAATACATTTTTAAACTTCAATATTATATATACATATATATATATATATATATATATATATATATATATATATATATATATATATATATATATATATATATATATATATATATATATGTGTTCGAAGTGTTTTCGGAGCGCGAGCATTGAAGATGCCAAGTGAGATTTTGGCGAAACGTCTGCAGGATTTCAGTCGGAGTTCAACAAGCGAACGGATGATATCCCGGTATATAGTGTCATCATATATATATATATATATATATATATATATATATATATATATATATATATATATATATATATATATATATATATATATATATATATATATATATATATATATATATATATATATATATATATATATATATATATATATATATATATATATATATATATATATATATATATATATATATATATATATATATATATATATATATATATATATATATATATATATATATATATATATATATATATATATTCTCACGTATTGATTCACGGATGGAAAAATGTGATGACACTATACTCCGGGATATCATCCGTTCGCTCGTTGAACTCCGACTGGAATCCTGCATCCGACTGGAATCCTGCAAATCCTGCATCCGACTGGAATCCTGCAGACGTTTCGCCAAAATCTCACTTGGCATCCTCAATGCTCGCGCTCCGAAAACACTCGAAGTGTTCGAAGTGTTTTCGGAGCGCGAGCATTGAGGATGCCAAGTGAGATTTTGGCGAAACGTCTGCAGGATTCCAGTCGGATGCAGGATTTGCAGGATTCCAGTCGGATGCAGGATTCCAGTCGGAGTTCAACGAGCGAACGGATGATATCCCGGAGTATAGTGTCATCATATATATATATATATATATATATATATATATATATATATATATATATATATATATATATATATATATATATATATATATATATATATATATATATATATATAAATAGCACAATTAATTAATAATTTCTTTTATAGAAATAAATTCATCATGCTTGGTTATTACAATGATATTAATATAAAAATAAAGAAATGAGTTAGAGAAACAGGTTGATAAACTTACATAAAATTTTTGTTAGGGCCCATTCCAGTGCCTTTTTCTTTTGTTCTTAATAACTTTCACTTTCTCAAAATTTCTAAATTACTCTAAACTAATTCAACTAAGTTCAATAGCTCAGCTCTGTTTCAATTATTCAAAACCATGCCAATATGTTCTCTTTTAAACTTTCCTCAGGCAAATCGACGTCGGAACAAAAATTCGCGACGGACAGAAGGTGTGAAGTGTGAAATATTTCTGGAGGAGTAAGGAAAGTCGTCATCTTCAACTTAAATCTTCAACAATAAAAAAAAAAATATATATATATATATATATATATATATATATATATATATATATATATATATATATATATATATATATATATATATATATATATATATATATATATATATATATATATATATATATATATATATATATATATAATAGCGCAATTCAGTAATAATTTCTTTTATACAAATAAATACATCGTGCTTGGTTATTAAAATGAAATTAATACAAAAATAAAGAAAAATGGTTTAGAGAAATACTTTCCGACAATTTTTGGAGCGCAGTTTTTGCTGTGGCACACTTTATTATAGTGCTATTTAACTTCTGTTTTTAATAATTTTCACTTTCTCTAAATATAAATTACTCTAAACTAATTCAACAACGTTCAGCATAGGTCAGCTCTGATCAATCATTTAAAACCATGTTCTTCTTTAAATTTCCTCATGCAAATCAACGCAGAAACCAAAATTCGCGATGAACAGAAGGTGTGAAGTCGTACGTTGATCATGATAGGCGCTAGTACCGTTATCCAGTACCATTAATTTTTTACCTTAAAGTGAGAAACAAGTAATTGAACAAAAAGGGGAGCACCTCCCCCGTTTCAACCGAAGACCATCAAGGTAAGCGATTTAAAAAGATTTAAAGGAGGCGTTTTCTCCCTAAAATTTTTGTATTATTGCGAATTCATTTTTGTTATTTTTCTTAATTTACGAAGGAAGTTACAACAATTATTTTTATAAATTAATTTTTTACAAATATTTTAAGAAAATATTGTTTTCAGTAGCAACTGAATTGAATCATTAAGTAAAGTAATTAAACAAAAAGATCATCGCATTTTCCCATTTATATAAATGAACAAGTCATCTTTTGTCAAATTTGCCTCACTTTCCTATCATGCCTGTCATTTCAGTGTAGACCTAGTTCCCTCGAAAACAGTAAGCGAGCGCGCCCCCGTTTCACCCGAAGACCATCAAGATAAAGGATTTAAAGAAAGCGTTTTTTCTCTTATTAATTTTTTTAAGTGGGAGTTCCTTTTTGGTTGCTTTACTGAGAAATCGAAAGAAGTTGTAACAATTATTATTATATTTTTTTTTACAAATACTTAAATAAAATATTGTTTTCAGTAAGAATTGAATTGAATCATTAATTAAAGTAGTTAAACAACAAGATCATCGCATTTTTGCATTTATATAAATGAATAAGAGAAAGATAGGAATCTTCATTACTAACCGTCTTTTTCAATTGTTAAATTTGCCTCACTTTTCTATCACGCCTGTCATTTCAATCTGTACCTAGTTCCCTTGAAAACTGTAAGCAATTTTAATTATTTTGTTGTGTCAAACTGGAGCTCGGAGCGGTAAGAATGAATCAAGTGGGAAACAAGTAATTGAACAAGAAGGGAGCGACCCTCCCCGTTTCACCTTCAGGGTGAGGAATGCGTTTTCTCTCCTCTTAAATTTTTGTGTTATTGCGAGTTCATTTTTGTTGCTTTACTGAGCTATCGAAGGAAGTTACAACAATTATTATTATAAATTTATGTTTTTACAAATATTAAAAAAATATATTGTTTTCAGTAAGAATTGAATTGAATCATTAAATAAAGTAATTAAACAACAAGGTTGTCGTATTCTCCCATTAATATACATAAACAAGAGAAAGATAGGAATCTTCATTACTAGCCGTCTTTTGTTGTTGTTTTGTTGTGTCAAGCTCGAGTTCAGAGTGGTAACTAAGTAAGAATGAATCAATAGGTTTTCGCAAAAATTTAAAGGAATTAAACAAAACCTTTGCGACTCCGTTGAGATATGATCGCTCATTAAGGCTATCTTAAGCGGGCAATTTGTTTGGTTTATTTTACGCGGGGTTGTTTTAATATCCTACCGCGGATTGCTTTTTCGTGTAGCGAAATTCTCGAGACAACATTACGAATCGGTGTCCGCGGCCATCGTTTCATAGGCGTAGGTGGTCGGTTTGCTCGTTATCGTATCTCGCGATCGTACGGTAGGATGAGATTAAATTTTTAATCACAACGCGGAGTTTTAAATACAAATTAACAACCAGCCGGCGACACGGAACGCAAACAAAGTTGTAAAGAAATACGGCTTTGTTTAAGTTTTGAAAATTAAGCCGGTGTTTGGGTTCGTTCCCGATAGCGCCCCCTTTGTCACCATATGAAACGTGTTTTACTGGTAGTCCCGGTGCGTGTAATGTTAACGCAAACGGCAATAAAACTGCCCTATTTCACTACTCGTTAGTGGTTTTTAATATCGGAGGAAACATTCGTTAGGCACAATAAATATAATGGGAAACGTGTTGTTACTTTGTTTATCAACACTAGCGTGAGCAATTACGGACCTTGTCGTTTATACGATGGATGACTAGTTAATTGCCACATAGTTTTTAAGAGTGCGGATTATTTCTCGAAAGTTAACGAGAAGAATATTACATTAAATATCTCGAAGTTGTATTTATACGCAATGAAATTATACGGCAACTTGTACAAAACTGTTCGAAGTTAAAAATATAATTGGAAAAAATTCCATTGCGATTATGAAAAAATGGTAATACTCACTTCTCTAGGAATTAATTCTTATAATTTATAATATGGTAAAAATACTTTTATATGTATAGATTGAAATTACAAATAAAAATCCTCTTCAACGTGGTATATATTAGAGTAATGCATTTTTAGTGTTTCCTTCAAATTGATTTTTTTTTTACGAAATGGGTAATTAAAATTAATAAAACTTGACGAACGCTTTAGACAGCATTGTATTGTAACAAACAAACTTATTTTAAAAAATTCGTTATTCTAGATTTTCGAATTTCTAGCGCCAAAAAAGCATTTAATTTATAATCGAAGCACCAAATTTAAAATTAATGACCGGAAATTTTTCTTTAAAATTTCGTGCTTTCGAAGATTTTAAACTGGTTATTTATTTTTTGTGGTTTTTCGCTTCCTCCCTTTTATATTATCAGATACTAATTGAAATTTTCCTGGAGAAGGAAGGAAAGTCAAATTCAATCTTCAATAATATACAGAAATGTACACCATTGTAAAATCTTTGTTTATCGTTCGATTTTGTTTTTTTAAATAATTGTGGTACTTAGAACCCAACAATACTAATTGTTTTAATGTTTCAATACAGGGTGATTGAAATTTCGTTTGCGCTCCACTAAGGGCATTACGGTTGGATTTTGATTTTTTTTTGTTGGATAGATCTCTCAAAAATGCACTACAACCTTGTGTTTCTTATTACCGAAAGTTATGGCTAACTGGGACTAATATTTGGCTAATATATATTTTTATTTCTCTTTGGTATGATATATGAAGCAAAAAAGAATTATGAAAATTAAGCCATAAACAATCATTCTACAGGAGTAATGCTTAAGCCATCTTCATGGAAATTAGAATAGTTAGGTTTTATGTAGTCCTGAACAAGAATTCGTTGACACTTGATTCTTAAAGCCTAATAGCCCTTCTCGATATTTTGCATTACATCAAAAATTAGTCCCAGTTAGACTTTAATTTAAGTTGATGTAAAAGAAAACATATGGTTTTAGTGCTTTTTTGAGAGATCTATCCAACAAAAAAAGTTATCAAAATCAAACCGTAATCAAAGATTTTACAACGATGAATAGTCTTAAGTGAGACGTATATTTCAAATATCCTGTATTGAAACATTTTAGAAATTGGTATGGTTGGGTTTTAAGTACTTCTAAAGAAGAATTCGTTGCCAATTTATTTTCCCTAAGAGTAATTTTCTCTTCTCTCTTGTTAAATAATCCCATTTGGCTATGACTTTTAGTTGAAGCAATAAGCAAATCAAGGTTTTGGTGCATTTTTCAGATATCTAACCAACATTTTTTTTTTCTCAAAATCAATCCGTAAAGAAAGATTTCACAAGGGTGTGCAGTTCTTAAGTGGCACACTCTGTATATGAAAGAGCATAATGAATTAATACTTTCCTTTATTACAAATAAATACATCATGCTTGGTTTTTAAAATGATACTAATATAAAAAAAAAGAAATAAGTTAGAGAAAAATATTGATAAACTTTCAGAAAGTTTTTGGGGCACAGTTTTTGTTAGTCCACACTTTATCACAGTGCCCTTTAACTTCTGTTCCTAAAAGGAAATTTAGGCATGATGCCGTCCTAAAATAATTGGCCCAACCAAAAAAAGCATTTTTAGATGTTAGATAAAACGTCTTCGAAAACGGGAAGCTACGTGTCGCGGTTTGACTATAAATAGACATTGTTCCTTTCAAAGACAATGCCGACCGAGGGAATAATGGCCGACACACGTCCAAGCAGTTTTTCAACGTGCTCGACCTGGCGTTTCCTTTGGTATGCCGCATAAAGCGCGTTAATTACAAGTTCTTATTATTATAACACATTCAACACTTTTTGAATCAATTTATTTATTATTAACGAATATAATAATACATGTTAACCCTGTGATCGGAGCAAGAAGTACTCGAGGGAGTATATTTTACATTTTGTTTCTTCTTTTCTGGAATTGATTAAATAGTTTATAGTATTGAGATGACAAGTCCATAAATTTACATATACATTTATGTGCACATTTACTAATTAAATAGATAGGTATAAAACAAATTTGTATTTTGTTCGTAAATATGTTATTATTGTATTACATTTAATGTAAAGGAATACCGGGTGACACAAGAAAGTGGGAACACTATAACTTTTAAACGGCTTCAGATAGGCTTGTGATACCGATTTGAAATTTGGAAGGGTTAATATAGGTTGAATGTCAAATTTTTTGACAATGTGTGGTCAATGGTTGCACTTCATGTTTGAGCGAAAACGACAGTAATTTTCGAATTTTAAATGTCACAACCTATATTTTTTGCATTTTTATTTTTATTTATATATTATTTATATTTTATAAATTTTGAAAATTGTGTGTAAGAGGCTGTGACCATCATTTACCAGGTCACCTGATCTTGGGGAAAATTGTAAATGAAATTTTTCTTTACTTGTCTAATGGCATATAGCATTTAATATAATGAACTATTTTTTTCAAATAGCACCCTAGTGGGAACAACAATTTTTTAAAACCGGCATTGTTTGCAACATTTCGACACCCAAATTTTCAAAATCCATTAAGAAATAAGCTCACAGGAAGGTAAGTAAATACATTTTTATAAAAACAAAGTATTACTTTGGCTTTCCTTCTATTCATCATCAAGTCGGCATGATTGAAACTTCTGACAGCTTGTACATTTTTGTCTGACTATCGATTTTATCATGTTATCGATTTGGATTTTTATGGAAAACAATGATCAATTTACAAATGGAGAAAAAACTCTCGACAGGCCGTGCATTGTATGCCGCCCGCTATCTTGCACATCGCCCTCCTGCACATTCTTTCGTTAGAAAGCTCGAAAAATCAATGTTGTGGGATACGTCAACGTAAATGTGCTTAGCTGTGTCGCTTAGAGAAGTGGCATTAAAATCAGAAATCTCAAGAGAATTTGTGAGAATTAAAAGAAAAAACGGCTATCATTTTTTTAAGTATAAGATGCATCAATCTTTATGAAGCTGAATTTGTAAGAAGACTTCGATATTGTAATTTCGTTAACTTAATTTTGTTCACTAATGAGTCACGATTCTCAAATAATGCTATGTTTAACCGACAGAACAACAGATACTGGTCTTTAAATAATCAAAGAATTATTCGTCCCGGGCAGTTTCAAGAACGGTTCGGAATCAATGTTTCGGCAGCAGAGATAGGAAAGCAAATTAGTGAACCAGTTTTTTTTTCATGGTGCCTTAATTGGTGCACAATATTTCCAATCCAAAGAAATGAAATTGAAGACTCGTTAGATGATTAACCTCTTGCCGTGACATTAAATATGTATTTTCAGCCAGGTGGCGCCTGTCCCCAGAGATGTCACTGAACACCTACGCCATGTTTATGGGGATAGACTAATCTTAATACACGGTCCAGTCAATTGGCCCCCACGGTCACCGGACTTGACACCGTTAGATGTTTTGTTTGGGGCTACGTGAAAGACCGTGTTTATGCAACTCCAGCGTTCGACCTACAAGAATTACAGTGGAGAATATCGGCTGTATTTGATAGTATTACTATAGAAATGTAAGGAAGAGTTACAGCGAATGTAATTTCTAGACCCAGTTAGTGTCGTATACAAGAAGAAGAACATTTTGAAAATATTATATGAAAGTTTCATCTTAACATAAAATATTAAGTAAATATATATCGCAAAGATTACTACGTTACTTACGTTAGTTTTTGACTGTATCCTCGTATTCTAAAAGCATAATGAAACACTTTCAACAAAAAATTCTAATCGTTGAATCTGAGGCAACTCTCCCTTGATTTTTTTTTGTAAATATTAATCTGTTTTTTTCTTTCCACTGCATGAGCTTGTCGAGAGTTTCTTCTGCACTTTTAATCTTACCCACTTGACAATTAATAATGAAGCCAACTAACTAATATTTTGTTTTTATAAAAATGCATTTGCTTCTCTGGTTTTTTCCATCCTGTGAGCTTATTTTGAAAATTTTGGTGTTGCAAAAAAAAGTGCTATTTAAAAAACTGGGTTATCCTAAAAAGTTTATAGCTGATTACATTAAATGGTATTTGCCATTAGACAAGCAAAGAAAAGTTTGATTTACAATTTTTCAGGTGACGCGATTAATAGATTTATGATGGCCACAGCAAAATTTTCATAAATTAAATATAAATTTTAAAAAACAAAAAAAAGAGAAAAACAGTCATATCCTACGTAGACTTATTTCCTGAATCAAAAAATGCAAAAAAATATAGGTTGTGCCCCTTAAAATTCGAAAGTTACTGTCATTTTCGCTCAAACCGGAAGTGCAACTATCGACTACATATTGTCAAAAAATTGGACATTCAGTCTATATTAACCCTTCCAAATTTCAAATTGATATCAAAAGCCGTTTCAAAGTTATACGAGTGTTCCCACTTTCTTGTGTGGGTATAGTGCAAAAAGGTGGATAAACGCCATTTTAGTCACGACTTTGAGTTGGTAGTTAGTTAGAGCGAAGTGGGTTTTTGATAAACAAATGAAGAAGATTCTCAACGTGTTGCATGATATTTTTTTTCTTCGACAAATAATTTTATGGTGCATTTTTGGAAAACAGCCCGTATTCATTCACTAAGTGAGTAAAGTACCGCAAATGTCTATAATTGAGAATTTGGAGTATGGAGTGGAAACAATTTTTGGTATTAGTTTTATAGCAGAGCTGCCACAGGGACAGTAGGTAATGCAAATGGTGTAGAAAGAACGCAATTTTTGTTTTGACAGATTGATGCACTAATGGAATAATTATATTTTTAGCTATTTTCAGTGACTATCAATAACTACATCCAAGATATTTAATAACAACTACTCCAAAGACATGTTATTGGTGCTCACATTTCTTCTATTCACCAATTTATTTTTTGCCTTAATCTACATTAACTTTTTTTGGGGTTTGCGCACGTAAGACATTTTCGAATATAAAAGAGGTTTGTGACAGTATTTCCTTTTTATTTAAAATAATTAAAAGTACTAATTTCTGGTGTTCATAATCATCATAATCACTAAATAATTTGAGATAATTCCCAAAACAAGCCGTCAATTGAAGTTGGAGACTCTCTCGAACGACGAACGCTATAAATAAAATTTCAAATTATTCACGCAGTTGTTGAACACAGAATCGGGCCTTGTTTACAAAATAGGCGAAATACTAAAAAACGCCTCGTTATTCAGTCCAAGCGTTCCTCCAACGCAGGACTTTCAGTCGGGACATAAAAATGTATGCCCTGTCGGCCCGTTTAAAATTCAAGCCGCGCGAGAAGCACTAAAAATTAAAATACCGCCTGGCCGGCTTTTTGTTTTTACGCGTTTTTGTTCAGTCGATTCGAATTTAATGTAAATAAAATGTAAAAGCGTAAATTAAAATCGCCATAAACGGTGACCGATTGACGCCCGCCGTTTTGAAATCAGATCGGTTTTTGCTGCTCAATTTTGGTTTACCCTACAACCCATTTTCCAGGATATCCCCGGGATAATATCGCTGCGGATGTGGGACATGACTATTTGCGCTGTGTTCGATTGCTGTTCCGAACAATTTAAGAAATAATACAAAACATGCAATAGCTATGAAAAAAGATCTGAAGCAGCGCTAATAACAGAGGAATTTGACAACTTATTATTTGCAAAATTGAAATATAAAAAAAAATCAAAAATACGGAATTCGTACTCATACTTATAATTTCATTATTATAAACATGAGCAATCGAAGGAAACTATATAGGTTTCTTTATAGAATTATAAAATCAGATAAAGCGGCTTATCTGAACGAGAGATTTCAACTTCTTCCAAGTCCCCAAAGAACCTTAGAATAATCTTTTTTTTTTCTATTTGTAATATTTTTAAGCTCCCCATAGCTACTTCAGTATCGATTTGGATTTTGATTTTTTTTTACCGTGCTTCCATTCAGTCACTCAACCGCCTTATGTGCAATAACTCTTACCACTCCGGATTTTTAATTTAGTACGCCAGAAGATTCTCCTGCTAACAGGCGTAATGGTGTAAAAAGAGAGCACCAGGTTCCATTTTGTATTGTGCTAGGCTTTCGTTGCCGTTGTCTGATGCTGCTGTGGTTGTTGGGTTCTTCGATTTCTTCTTATCTTAGGACGGATCTGCATAAGAAGCAACAATAAGCAACGACAGTCTAACAATCTTGTTTATGTATCTATAATTTCTTTGGTTCTGTTCATTCTTCGCTGAACTTCCGGAACACTATATTCAAAATTAATGCCCCATTTCGATGCAATTTTGAAGTCTACTATATCACTAAAAATTCCTAAATCATTGTTTAATTTTAATTAATTAATATAACACAGGTTTTTGAAGCAGAGTGGTACATAGCGATTCCCTCTTATAACTTTTCAGATGCGACCTGTATAGCGGAAGACGCTTCGTTTTAATCAGACCTAATAAGTATAGTCATCCGCCTAAGCGGAATATGTGGCAATACTAGGAAAACGTTTAATTGCTGCTCTGCTTGCGCGCCGAGGGCACTGATTGGGTTAAATAGCGGCTAGGAATTACTGCCGTTACAGGCTCTTTACAGACGACAATATTATGGGAATATGTTGGTTAGTCTGCAAAGAGTTTCCCAACCGTTTCTTTTCACAGTCAAAGCAGGAAACGACGAGTTTCAATACCTCTATTATTAACTACGAAGTTCATCCTCAATAATCGATCTATGCATTTATAGAACAAACCTTAACTGTGTTCGATGTTAAAATTATACACTATAATTCAATAAGTACCCACTTACGTTGACTGTTTTCTAAAGTGCAATTAGTAAAGTGTTTGTCCTGGTATTAAGTTAACAACACAAACTTTTGCAAATTCCAAACAACTTCTGACCATGATGTTAGTATCAGTTATTTTTAATCTAAGTTATATGCAAAAGCTTATTAAGCTACAAATAACATTTTTGAGGAATAATATAATATAAATCCATCCATGATGCATATTTCAGATTAATCAGATATTTATTTACAAATGTTACAGTCAAAATGAACAGACAGTAAAACAAGTTTTAAAAACAGTGATATTGAAAGGATTATGATAAAGCAGGTCATTTACCACCTCCGTCAATACAAAATATAACTCTGGCTGTATTTGTATTGAGTTGAGTATTTGTATCGAGTTAACCCAATATCTTGTTTTTCCTTTTTTTCTTTTTAATTTATATCCACATGTGTTTTGCTGACAAAGTTAGTATCATAACGTCATAACCAGTTTATAACATTTGCTTTATTTCCAATAGGTAACCCAATTAAATATAAATCATACAATATTTATACACAGGGGGCGTCAAAAGTAATCTTAACTCTTCTAATCTTATAACTAAAAAAAAAGAAGAAAAGAAGCAAAAAGAAAAGGATACGACTTGTCAGTACGGAAAAGCCGATAACAAACGAAGTTGTCGAAGTATCGCCTGGAGACCATCATAATATAAATCGCAATGCGAAGATAGTTTGTTGAAGGTAACACACATAATGTAAATACGGTTTTGAAAATGGATATTGGACCTTGATAACTGCTGTAATGAAGTTGATTTACATCTCCCTTCCAGCCGCGGCACATGAGAAGGTATTGTTCCAGAAGAAACGAATCGACTTCGTAATGGACTAATTTGTAGAGAAATGAAACAGATTACAAGTTTCTGCGCAAGCTCAGAGGCAGTACAGCGAACCTTCCCAGCAGAAGATCATGATCAACTCCCCTCTCAGAATAGGAACTGTCCTCCCTGAACAATAGATACTTCAGTAACCTTCTCTGCACACTCCCAATAGACTGAGCGTGGCAGTTATATATTGGTGACCATACCAGAGAGCTTGGACCTAACGTAACAGTTAAATAACAATTTAGCAGTAGCTAAGCTACAAAAATGCCCCGCATTTCTTATTACGAGTCTTAAAATTTGCATTGCACTAGAAACCATTTTAGTAATGTAGGGTACAAAAGAGAACATCTAGTCCAATAAAAACCCCACATCCTTTACCATCCATACTGTCACTAAATACTATAGGAGTTTTTGTGCGGTGATAAGAAACCACATTACACTTGCTGATGTTAAGATGCCATTTATTTTTTTGATTTACTGCATTCATATAGTTCTAGGTCATCCGCATAGGCAAGCTTGTCGCAGATCATCAAAGATGAGATCGTCTATAAATATATTGAACAGAAGTGGTTCAAGGTCAGGAAATTGAACCAGAAGTTGGAATAAAAGGAACTGATCTAAACCCTTCAATCTCAACGAACTGGTCACGGTTCACTAGATACGACCTCAACACTGTAATGAGCGAATCGGAGAAACCAAATTTTTAAAATGCTTTTTCAATCAGTAAGTGATGATCTATCTGGTCAAACGCTTTGTGGAATTCAGTGTATATAAGTCAACTTGACCTTGCCTGTTCAGGGAGTCACAGACATATGAAGGGAGGGAGCATAAGTTGGTGGTACATGATCATTTCGCATAGAAATCTTGTTGTTGCGTAGATAATTTGTTTCTATATAAATGTATTTAATATAATCTCCAATATTTTAGAAAAATTGCATAATATCAAAAAAGGTCTGCAGTTTTCAACTACCGAAGAATCATCTTTTTTGAGAATAGGATAAACTTTGACAATTTTCCAAGGTTCTGGATAAGCACCCGTCTCAAGTACCAAGTTAAAAATGTGACATAACCTAGCAGAGTCTCTTATGATAAAACTTAGTATGCCATCAGTACCGGCGGTAATTGTGTTTTTGAGTGCTTTACTTGCTGATAAAGACATCGTGGATGGTGAGCTTAGGTATGTTAACTGGATCGGGATTAAAGGACACGGTTGAAGAAGATCTGGCTGGGATATAGTGTAAACGCTACCAAAGTACTTTGCAAAAGCTGCGACAACTATATTAGAGCCATGGCATGGCTAATTAGAATAGGACATCGTGGCTGGGATTCGCGAATCTGCCTTCTTGATAATGATCCAAAGTGTGCTGACGAAACACGTGTCCAGAAAGTAGTATTAGTCATGGTTGTAACCTCAGTATTGCATCCAACTTCCACAACGGATCAAGTTTCCGGATATGTTTAGCATGTCGTTTAAACAAATGCAGGGTGTCCAAATATTGTGTCAAAGCAATAAATTTGATTTATTATTTGTTTTAGGAAACATATTAAAAACCTTAGTTATACAGAGTAATTCATAAATATGTGGGAAACAAATCATATATTTTTAAATACAATACCCTGTATATTATTGTATTAGCAGATACTCCCTTTTATACTCAATGTAGGGTTGTTATGGTCTATTTTAGTGTTTTTGGATTTAAGGCCATTTTTCCGTCATTTATCCTGTACTTGTCTTGAAGTTAGTTCGAATCATTTATACAGGGTGAGTCAAATGAAACATATTGATTTTCGTGAAAAATTTTTATTAAGCATTCCTTATACCTGAACGTAGTATTTTTTACGGTATACACATTTTTAAAAACAAAACTCGGAAAATTTGTCAAATTATGAAATAATGTTACTCTTATTTGAATTACTTTAGAAATTCTGCCTAATATTCTGCCTAAAATATTGTTGAACTATAAATAATGTTTTCAAATCGTGTCGTTTGTTTGTCATGTCAGTTGGTCATACAAATATAAGTTGGATATGCAAATAAATAATAAAATGAATTCATTAATTCAATTAAATAAAGTGAAACTTAATTTAACAGATCTTTTTTGTTTTGTGGTTTTGTTCATAGTTTTTAAGTGTTTTTTCTGGAACTAGTAGCAATATTAATAGGTATTGCATTTTTAATGCTGTTATTTGAAATAATTATACTTAATTCGTTCCTCGAAAAATACTAAATTTACGCTATTAATTTTTGGTCAGCTTACACCTACAATATACATATTGCTCCGTCTTGCATTTTGTTTCGAGAGATATCAAGTTATTCCTGTGCGTTGTAGTAAATTGAAGTCTTCTTTTGGTAGAATGGATCGTGAGCCTTTTTACATTTGTGCCGTAACTGGATATATAAATAGTCTGAAATGGCATTTTTCGATCTTCCCTACTTTCTCCCATTTCTATAGCGTTAACGCTAGTTAGTACCCGGCGGCGGGCAGCGTTAACTTATTTATCGAATCTAACCTTAAATTATATACTTCGCCTGGAATGACAGATCGTGCAGGTCCGCTTCGGCCGCGTTTGACGTGTATGTTTTATTACGAGCCGATTTGTATTTAGATATAGGAGCCGCACTTTCGTAACGGTAGTGAAAAAGCTGCGCGACACGACCGGGTGTGCTTTTTGCTCGCAGCCTCGCGTGTAACAAGACCTTAGCAGAGAAAATGCAAAATTGTTAAATTCCTGAATACACAGGAATACATATGAAGAAGCGGTAGTTAATTTTTTTATCTCGTGACTGTAATCAACCTTTGGGTAGTTTTAACTAGACTAGACTATGAGGAAAATTACTAGAGGACGGAATTGCAAGTTGTCCATATAGTATTTAGAAATACCGCAAATTACACAGCATCTTAAAGAATAAATATCAACAATCCTTAAAGTATGGTTATTGAGCATTTCGACCACAAAAATTTTGATTTTACTATAATTTTGAAGGAAAATGTTATTTATAATAGGGATTTTAGCATTTGTAGGTCTACTAATGCTGATCCTTCTAATTTTAATACACAAGAGTCTCAAAAGAAGCAGTTGTAGGATTGGTGGTAAATTCTAATTAATTGTATCATAAACAGCAAATAAAGTATTATTCCAGAAGTTTTTTAAATAGTATTACAGTAGATTGTGGAAGTTTCTTTGAAAAATTACTGGAAGGATATCTTGTGCTCCGCACGAGCCGAATAAGAGAGCGAGAAAGAACCGCCAAGTAGAGGTCTGAGCGTGAAGTGACCCTTTTTATTTTGTTGGTATTGTGAAACACGCACGACTTAAACAGCAGAGAGCTTGCCTAACGGGGGATGTAACTAACGTGATGCATTTTTTTATCTCGCATACCGAAATCAAAACATAAAGCACCACGAAATCCAATGTCGTTATTAAATTCCGGGCAGCGGAACGCAGCTTTTTTTCCACGGCTAGCGGCGGCCAACCTATAATTTGCCGCCTGTTTAAAATTCAAACGAGACCCGTCGACATCAACACCGGCTCGATTCGAAACGCCATTTGATAATCAGATAATTTGGTTTCTAATTATCGGCGAATCGGTCGGGCTTTTCGTTCCCGTACCGTAAATTCTCGACCAATAAACGCGCGCAAAACAAACATTTGAATACTTAATTGTTTCTGTTATTGGCAGCGTTTCCGTTTGATTTATCGTTGTCCTTTTTTTTTATCGCGCGAGATTGTCGGCATAATTTTTAGATAAATTGCAGGAAAATTGTCTTGCTTTGACCGGCAATACAAGGTTTATTGTTAGATCGGGGCGCTCTAGATACCGGTCTGATAAAATTTCGATGGTAAAAACCGTTTCCAAAATTGTCTTTAATTTCTTAAGGACTGTTCAGAGTAGGAGCGACATGCGTCGTGTTGCGATTAATATTTCTGGGAGCGTTGCATACTGCGTCTATGAAGTTGAGCTTAATTTTTAGTTTAGCATGAGAGCCGATGAGAGGGATGTGAGCAGCTTGTTTTTATTAATGGACACTCCATATCATACGTTAAAGCGATTAAACAAAGTTGGAATTACCCAATAAATGGCGAGTTTGGTTGGTTGGTTTAGTATTTAGTGAATTTCACCATTAACATTATAAATTGAGAATGTATCCGGATCGATTCTAGAACTACCTTAGAATGTCCGCCTGGAGAAAACAGTGACAAATTTTGTAAAAAAAAACTACTTGTTATTACTATAAGGTAAGAGAAAAATATTTCGTTATATCATTGCGTTTATTAAAAAAAAAACAACATATTGAATTCTTGAAAATGAGCAGAAGATATTCCAGATTGCTTTTCCATGTTTTTAGATGCTTCAGGTCTTCAAGTATTACTTTGGGCAACAGACTGGTTCCAGTTCTCCAACTTTGATTTCGCGATATTTCGTCTAGAATAATTTGCTGTATATATAGAATGAGAAGAAGAAATTCATATTTTTACATTCTGGCGCAGATGACTATTTTACTAATGTTGTTTCTTTTTTTTTTGTATTTCAAGAAATTGATCGTCTCTCGTGCCACGTAGCCTTTTTCTGTTGGCGCAGATAATGCCGGAATAAGAAATGTTGTATGTTGATTGTATGTCTGTACCTTCTTCAACGTTAGAATTGATTGTATCGTCCTGCTGCCATGAAGATAGATTTCCATATTTGGTGGCTGGGGTCATCAGATGTTTTAGAAAAGACGCCATTTGGAAATATGTCCAAAAAAATGAAATGTTGTTGGCTCCATTTCCAAAACAGGATGTCGGAAGGTTTTTCAACTCAACGGTGATACATGTATTTTTATTCTTCCATCGCGCTACGCTTTCCTCTGAAATAATTTTTCAGAATATAATTTATCTCTCAAGCGCTTATTTTTACAAGAAGCCAGTTTTTTGTTCCATAACGCGAAACTTGACTGTACTTCTGAAATTAAAATCTCTGCTGCGTTCTTCTCTGGTGAACAGCACTTACGCCACCAGATGGGCCTGTTGTGCCCCCAGACTGCGCTAGAGGATCGATCAAGGCCGTTTCGAAGACTCCGAATCTTGCCCATGTCAAAGGAGGGCCCTCGGTGAGCAGATGTTACGGGGTCTCCTCTCCTTCCATGTCCCACCTGCACTCCAGGTCGTCTCCAATGCCTAGCAAGCAAATATGCCTCCTATGCCTGCAATGTTCTGTGTAGGCCCCTGTTAGTGCTCTACACTCCCTTCTGGTCAGTCCAAGCAGCTCCCTGGGTCGAGGGAGGACGGGCCCATCCATCATAAGCCTGCCTCATTCCCAGGCTTCGAGAGCTCCCCCCCTCACGCATGGCACGATCACCAAGCGGGCTCTGGTCCCATATGCCTGCGCGAGGAGTCCTCCCTGGCTAAGGCGTCCGGCCGGATCCCGGTGTGACCCGGGACCTAGACCAACGTGACATTCCTCGCCTCGGCCACTTTCCTCAGTACCCCTTTGCACTCCTTTATCAACAAGGAGCGCGTGCACACTGACTTTAGCAGCAGAAGGGGTTGAGAAGAACCTCTTTGGCCGCCATCAAAAAACGGTGCAGTACTGACCCAGAGGGACCGACAAGCTCGATCCCGTTGTCTCGCAGTACGCTCCAGCTCCGGCAAAATCCAACATCAGTTTATAAATAAAAACATTTTAAGTGGAACAAATGCAAATATTGCAACAACCGCACCCATATTCAGGTAGCTAATACATGCATATAAGCGTTCCTGCTAAGCGTATCGCATCAATTATGTTGGAAAGAATATTTTTGAAACAGACTGTTCCAAGATCGTTGGAGCGGCCATTAACGACAGCCGATCAGGAGACGAAAAATCACGTTATTTGCTTTGTCTTATAAGCTCAGCATAATTAGATTTTTTTCCACTGACCACCATTTAAATTCCGCCGGTAATCAAAGTCGACGCTCCGGATTAAAACATGTTTGCAAAAGAGCGGGATTCCGAGAACAATTCGCGATCGGACAATGCGCGGATTAATTTTACGTCGCTTCATGAATAACATAATTAGAAAATAAAAGCAGATTAAAATGTACGAGATGATGGCTCCTCATCAAACTTCAAGTAGCCGCCCAATATTAATCGCCATAAAGTCGTTGATGCCTTGAGTTGTTTTGCTTATCGGAGTTTCCCAGTACACTACTTGTAGCTTGCACGCGCTCGCTCATCGTTTTGTGTTCGCAAACTGATTAGTCCAGGTTTAAAAATGATTTTGACATTGTTGGTCGTCTAGGATTGAAATATCCGGAAGGTACCTATCTGACTTGTGCCAGTAATCAGTTCGATCAGGGCGACACTACAAAAATTATCTAATAATGTTAATTATTATCCAAAATCCTTTTCGATGAATGTGTGGTTAGTTAAATAACTGCTGTCGTCTTGAGAATTAAGGGTGTCGCTATTGCTGCCCGCATGTAAATTAATTAGTTCAGTTGGGCAAATGAAAATAATTGTGATTTCCAAAGCCCTACAACTGTAACAGCCGCCTCTGCGAATTAACAGTAATTGGGGACAGTCCTTGTGATGAACTTTCGTTTAGTTTTGATTAAAAATTATTGAAATTTGTACAAGTCAGTTTATTAATATTCACAAAAGGACGCCATTTTGTATAACAAAATCTTGGTAAATTTAAAATAAATACTTAGAATATGTTAATTTTAGTTAAAATGAGAAAAGAAATTTGCTGGAGATTTTTATAACAATTCTGTTGCGAGGTAACCACAACCCAACCATTTTTTGCTAAATGACAACTGTTAAGTTACCAAAGCATTGCTAATCTTATGGTTAACTTAGCCATCACATTTATAGCACGTATATTGACCATCAATATTGATAGTTTCCTGCTAGGATGTGAACATGGTGGCTGATACCCACCATGTTCACATCCTAGCAGGTGAACACCTAAATCTCTATCAGTCAAGGTGCATTAATTATAATGATTGTATTAGTTAGCAATTGTCTGCCTATAAAATTATTCGCTTCCATAATGAAGCCAAATTTTAAAACCAATTTAAGCAGACGCGCACAACAAACGATTCTTCAATTGTTATTCATTTTTTATTTTTATAATGATTTAAGAGCGTTCGAAACAATATTGCATAAAGACAATATAATTGACAGAAAAGTTCTAAAAAACTTTTATTTATTTCATTTAATTAAGTCTAGAGTATAATCAAAATTAAATTTTGGACGAAATGTGCGTTCCATTATCGATGGCAAAAGATATCGTGACCAAACCCATTAGATCAAGGAAATTAAGACCTAACTTCGGCCACTTTAGGAACAATGAAGTAACAAATATAGAGTGAAATTGAAGAAAAATGTATACCTATGTGTAAATGATTTTTCCCCCAAATTTCTTCAAGATACCCATTTGCGCAATATCCAATTTAAAAATTAAGTGATAAAACTATTATAATATTTTGTGAACAACAAAATTGCAACAAGGATTTAGAACAGCAAAACATAATCAGCAATCTTTTTTTTTCAACTACCTGCGGTATAGTCAGAAATATCTTTAATAAGCAACTATCACAAAAAATTTTACCTTGTCATATTTAAAACTCTTTTCACCATAGCTGTTTATCAGGTAATACGTACGTTTAATGTAGGGTATTTGAAATGCACTTATATCAAATTATTTGCCTTATGTTTTAGGTCAAAAACTGGTAAGTCAATTCTAAATTGAAGACAAAAAATTCGTAAATTTAATATAAATATTTCCTAATACATGTTATTATTATACGTTTATTTTTAGGTTTATTCGTTATTAAAAAAATAAACTCACAGTCACCGACTTCAAACTCAACAACTGCTGAGTCTTTAAGTTCAAATGGCTTTAAAATGTGATAGGTTTAAGGTGATTCCACTTGTTCTGTAGATATGCAGTTTGTGTTTCATATCCGAATTATGGACTAGGTATTATTATCGACAGACCCATTTCCCTTCATTTGATAGTAACTAAATCACATATATCATTCATAAAAATATGCAATTGTTCAGAAACCGTAAGACCATAAATCGCATGCCTAAGATAAAAACCAAATTAGAACTGGTGCTCAACTGCCGTAGTGCCAACCTAATGAATGGCGTGCTGGTGTTTTTGGTACCGACTGTACCAGGCGAGGAACGCGGCGCATACGCGAGGCAAGGGGCTACGTAGTGGCCTGACCGGTCCGGCGATCTCCGATATAACCCCGGAGTCGGTGTTCGAGCACTCCAAACTCATCATCGATCCATTGATTAGATATCGGGCTCAAATATGCGCGAGCAGCCATCATTTAGGCCGGGTGTTAAAAACCTCGTTACGGTTTATGTGTATGGGATTTCGCAGTTTCCTGTTTATCGACAGACGTGATTTGGTCGGCTGCCGCTGCGGTGGGTGTGAAACCGATGACACCATGTTACCAGGGGCATTTATTTCATTTTATTTCGTAGCAACGAACTGGTGAAAACTGATAAAATATATTAATAACATATTAATATTACTATTATTATTATCATCACAAAGTATAAAGTGCAGAAGACAACCTATTATGCACATCGATAGTTAGTAGCATGAGAATATTATACATATAATGAAAAAGTTATTGCTGTGAAACAATACACCGTCCAAGCGACGTTTAAATACAGACAAGTTCGGCGCACACACAACATCTGGGGGGGTAAACTGTTCCAACTGTTACTTATAAAATGTAGGCGATGTGAAGTCCTGAATTGTTCCTTCTTATTTTAAATGGACGACCACGTAGGCGTTCATCATTGCTTAAGACCACAAAAGGCACGTCAGATGGATATTGGTCATGCGCAAACCTATATATTTGAATGAGATCCCCTCTCAGCCGACGCTGACTTAATGTTGGCAGATGTTTTGAGACGGTCATCGTAAGGTGTATGTCTAAGTTGAAGTGGCCAGCGCGTAGCGGCTCGTTGCACTCTTTCCAGAACATCACAGTCAGGCAATAGCCATGGGTTCCAGACTGGGGAAGCAAATTCCAGGATAGGGCGTGGTGGTAAAAGTTTGCAAGCGATGCGAGGATTAAGATTTTTAAAAGTCCTTTTTAACGAAAATAAAGCGCAGTTTGCTTTCTTTACAATATTTGATACATGCACAGACCACGCAAGATCATTAGTTCCACCTAGTCACATCTAGGTCCATCTGAGAATCGACACTTGACACAAAGTGTTCATTGATATAATAGTTCAAACTGGGATTGTTCTTACCAACATGCAGCACAGAACACTTTTGAGCATTCAGCGGCAATAGCCAAGTTGAACACCATTATATTGACGCTGCATTTATCAACGAATGTCAACGATTTATTAAGTTTGACATTCCGAGCACCTGAAAACTACATCCTTAATGGAGACACTATTTTCAACGTCACTGTCAAGCGAGCACATCATAAGTAATGTGCTAAATGTCTTAGACATAACCAATCAGTTCTCAACAAACTAATTTACTTAACAGATTACAGGTCTAAGTTGCCTTGCTTCCACCACATGAAACGATTGACAGTTTACCGCAGTTTCACTTTTTTGTAGCAGGCTTAGATATGTGATTGTTCTTACCTGCAATTTTGTAAGACGTTTTTTCATTCTTGTGTTATACGGGAACGCATACTCTCAAAATTAATATAATAAATTAAGATTGTCATGAAACCATCAATTATTAGCATCATTTTGTGTGAGCATTATTTATTGGATAATGTCAATGGCTTTTATACTTTGACGCTTACAACACCCTCTAAATATATGCTTGTTCACTTAATCTAAAATTGTGATATTAGGTAGATTAGACTAGGAGGATAGATACTATGTACCAATCTAGAGCTGCACCTATTAAATAGTTAAAAATGCATATATTTTGAAAGTGCGGCGATGAAGAAAAGTCCAGTTGTGCCACCAAAGAAAGTGAATGATTCGGAATGATACACTACATTATTAAAATAATTCCAATGACTGTTGAAATCTGTTTCTTGCTAAATGTAGAATTATGATTTAATTTAATTCCCAAAGAAGGTGGATAGGGCATTAACTGCATTGATCTATGCTATACAAATATCTCAAAATGTCTGCACATCGTTGGGAAAAACGTATCTATCCAAAATGTAGTTAAGGTGGTAAACGCTTATCTCTATGCCCCAAATTTGGAGTAAATTAAAATTAAGTTTCTACCAAAATTATTTTGTATTTTGTATTGTTTTCTATTGTGCAATTCCATTGCAAATTTTAATCATATAACCTTTTTGTTATATCAGTGTTTTTTCACGCAGTTACTCAAAATTTATTAAGATTTGAAAATGTTGCTAGCCACTCTGACTTAAGTTTGACATCAGTTTGAATCAAACTCTTGTTCATGAATGAACGTTCCGCAGCAAATAGTTTTAAGAAGCTTCATCGAAAAATCTTTACTCAACAAGGAATCTCCAATCCAAATATAAAAGCTAATATCATTCTTATGAAACTGGAAATTAGACAAACAAGCTAATGGCCCGTTCACAATTATTCATTCGTCCGCTAAGTGGACTCGACGACTCGCGCTACATCGTTTAAGATAAAAACCCGGTTCGATGAGTGTTAGACCACTCGCCGGGTGTAATTTTTAAGGCGCCTATCGGCCGTTTTAGCAACTAATGGCCGTTACCGCCGCCTCTGTCGTACTTTGCGCGATAACGCGCCCCACGAACGTCGTTACAAATTAGCCATCGGACGTTTCTAGATACTCCGCGATTTGTTAATCGGAAAGGCGCTTTATATTTCGGACCCGGTGGATCAACATGTTTCACTAATGCGGTAAAAATAGTTGCAGTATTCCAATGGAATTTTCGACCCGATAATGCGCGGTTCTCCGAAAATAACCCATTAACAATGTTAAATGATCAACGTGTGAGTTATTTTTACAATACGTATATGGATTGCATTTGTTCCTTATTACTTCCGTTTGGAAATACAGGGTATTTTTTTAATGTGGCCGATATTTCAAAGTACTCAATCCTCAAGTATTTTAAAAACATGTCATCTAAAGATCAGCCGGCAAGTGCGTTTTTGATATACAGGTGTTGAACTTCTAGGAAAAAAAATGTTTTTCACTATAATTGGCATTCATAAGTGGTTTAGACTAAATATTTATGAAAGGAAACAAGGCATTCCTAGAAAAATAGCGAATTTTTCTGCTTTCTGAAAAAATCGAGAAAACTACAGTGAAACCTCTTAATACGGACACCTCTAGTAAACAAACTCCTTTAACCGGACGCGGACAGCACTGCCCGACTTTAAAAAAAATTACCTCTTTTAAATTGACGTGAACCTCCAATGACAGGGCAACGCAATGCTAAAATATCGGTGAATTATCTTTGTCCTAATCATTTTACCTTTTACCTTTTTCATTTTTCATGTAATGTTGTATTATTCATTACGTTATCTGCATTTTTATTTTGGAAGCAAACGCCGTAAGTGGATTCCATAATTTTTAAAATGGTCCTACTAAAAAACTTCTTACTTTGGGAGAAAGAATGAAAATTGTTAACGTTTCAGAAAAGTGAAATTTGTCAGTGCGGAAGATCGCAGAAAAATTTAAAATCGGGAAATCCAAGCGGAGGAAATTGTGAAAAGTAAGGAGAGCATTCGTCTACAGCGGGAGTCGGGAAGCAATATTGATCAAAAAAGAAATTTTGTAAAAACTGATGGACTTCAAATTGACAAAGTGTGTTTTCATTGGTTTTCTCGGTTGCGAGATCAAAACATTCCAATATCGGGGCACTTAGTAAAGGTCAAGGTTCAAGAAATAGCCGAAAAACATAATGCTCGAAATTTTAAAGCTCTCAATGGATGGCTGGAAAAGTGGCGCAAGAGACATCAGATGTGGGTCAAGAAGACGTAAATTAGTTTAAAGATATGTTGCCCACACTACTCCTCGGATATCAGTCACGCGATGTTTACAATGCTGAGGAGACTGGCCTTTTCTTTCGAGTCTTACCTAACAAAACACTTGCTTTGAAATCTGAAAAATGCCGTGGTGGAAGCTTTCCAAGGAGAAGCTTACAAATTTATTTTGTGCTAATGTGGCAGGACAAAAATAAGATTTGCTCGTGATTGGAAAGGTTGCCCAACCTAGATCATTTAAAAATGTAGCAATTAAAAATTTACCAGCAGTATGGGAATTTAACATGAAGGCATAGATGGATGGAACGATACGAACGAACATAACGCAAAAAACTATTGGAAACAATGTTGGAATCGATAATATTGCAGCGACTGGGGAGATTAGTTTGAACATTGAAGATGCAATTGAAAACATGAAAGAACCTGAACCGGTAGAAGACAGTGATCAAGAATATGATAGTGGGGAACCTAGCACAATTAACAGCTATAATGAAGTCTTAAATAATTACAGACCTAAAAGTTTTTGCTAAAGAGGACTACATTGCATTTCAACACCTTAAAAAGTTAGATCATTTTCA
Source organism: Cylas formicarius (assembly GCF_029955315.1). Classification (NCBI taxonomy): domain Eukaryota; kingdom Metazoa; phylum Arthropoda; class Insecta; order Coleoptera; family Brentidae; genus Cylas; species Cylas formicarius. Next base: position 16,631,716 of record NW_026844334.1, read on the forward strand.
GTTGAATTTGCGTCAGACTAGTATCTTAGATTAGATCTATAGATTTTTGTATGTTTTTAAAGAAGTAAATGTAATACATATTTACGATGTGTGTCGTTTTTCTCATGCACCTCTAATAAGCGGACACCTCTAATAAGCGGAAAAAACTAGAGGAACCGTGAGTATAAGGGTATGGGAGTTTTCAATGTATTACTCAGCAAAGGAAGCGCTCCTTCTAGTCTCTTGTTTATTAAAACAAAGAATTGAATTAAATCTTGAAATCAGTTCTAGGCAAGAAATCAGATAGGTGCTATTCGTGTGTAAATGTACTCGAAGCAGAACTTGGTTAGAAATTTATTTAATTTTATGTGCCGAATATCCTATTGCATGTAGGTACTTGTTATGTACAACTCATTAATTTAATATTCAATATAAATATTATTATTTTAATCAATATTTGTTTTTTTGTAAGGTCTTACTATACTACCACGGTGAATAAGAACCGTAGATCACATACCAAAACGTAATATTTGAAACCAATCACAATATTTACAATTTCTCAATTGTAGAATTTTATAGCAGCAGAAATTGAAACACTTGAGCACAAGACGGGATACTCCTGCTGCAATAGCGATGCCCAAGTCCTTGGAGATTTTATGGTACTCGTGGTCCAACAGGTTTTCCCTACATTCCCGGTTGACATATTATTTCCTAGACGAAGTCGGTACCGTCGAAATTGCCCAACCGTCACCAAAACCATCACAAAATAAGCATTTTATTGGACACGCCGTGGATACAGCTGAACGTTCGAGAGTATAAAGATTTCAAACCGACTTATCAGCGACCGTATTTTTATATAGCCATCCCGCATAAATTGTGGACGGAACAATACCCACCAACGAGTCGGTTACCGTTCGAACCATCGCAGAACAGGTAGGTACGTTTTCGTAGACCCGGGCGGGAATTTGTTCGTTATTTATCGCGTAAACAAACACCTAAAACAAGGGGAGCAGGTAGACCGAATTTCCATACAGAAGAGAGCCAGAAATGCGACAGAAGTGTATTTGTTCAGTCGTCCTTCGACAATGGCATAGTCTTTATTCGTTCGACGTTCTCGCGTTTGAAGTGTTTGGTCACGCCGGACACGGTACCCACGTGGTACTTTCCTCCCGTAGATCTTTACATTGTAATATTTTTCTAGGTATTTTCCTCGTTGAACGGGATTACAAGTTACGAACGCGGCCGTTTATATTTATCCGTTAAATTACTTCTGCGAAATCTAAAAGAAAGCCGTTTCCCGTCCGTCTCTCTCGCCCGTTGCTGTCAGAATGATAATTTCGTTTGGTAATTGTCCGGACAACAGTGGTGAGTTATTGGGTGCCGCGGGGGGCAGCGAATTGGGCGCCCCACCCCCCGCGACGCTCGCTCCTCAAACCGGAGCCGAAATCACGTGAGAACACCGTACTTTATGTAATTACGTACGTGTGTGAGTGTGTGCGTGCCGCGAAATGGCAGCCATCTTAATTGGCAACGGCTTTTTATGCGAGATTTTTCGTTGGGCTTTTTTTTTCACTCGTTTGGTCTTTATTCGCTGCCTCTTGTCATATTTCCAGCTTCAACTCGGGTAAACGATGGACAAGAATATGTATAAGAAAGTATAACCACAGACCACAAAATGTCCTACCAGGACATTTATCAAGTCTTTGACACTTTCATTTGGTAACATTGATGGAAGAAGTGGTTCCCTAGAAATTTATTTAATGTAATGACAGCTACCACGTTCCTTTGGGAGGCGCATTCTTACCAACAATCTGTCATATTCAATGTCACTTCGAGTCCATAGTTTGTGTAGATTAAATTATTTTTTGGGAATTAAAATAAGTCTATAATTGATATTCATTGGTTTTGGTCCATTTTTAAATTGTGAAGCTTATCTGCGCAATCTTCTTTCCAAGAACTGTAAATATGCGCGTATTAAAAAATTAGGACTATTAAAATTTATTTTAGACGTTTCTGTTTGTGTCATTAACATGAAATTTTTAACAAATCTCTTTTTCCACCGTTGCTTTTTAAAGGAAAGTTCTGTGTTTTTAAATCTAGTTTGATTTTTGTTCACACGAGTTTCTCATTCTTGTAGACAGAACACAATTTGGATTTTTCTATAATAATACAAATGATGATTGTATTTTGCATTTTTAATATTATTTTCATTGTAACACGTAAAAAAAGAAGAAATTCAACTACCGAATTTCTCTTTACACTCCCAACCGTGATTACCAGCTTACTGTACCCAAACAAGAACGAGTCACTGTGTTTTTCTATCCAGCACCGTGTCACATTAAAACTGAACACACAGCTAGGATACTCTACCGATAGCAACTTTCGGTACAATATGTGACGTGTAGATTTTCGTAATTTTTTCAATTTGTGTTATTTTTAAGTTGGTTTATAAGTTCCATCAATACTGAGTGAGCGAAAATCAGGGAATGTTTGAGCTGTCACAAGCACCTTTTAGTGATCCGTAGCAATATTTTTTGAAATTGATTGTTGGTTAACAAAAACAAATTATTGCATACAAATCTTTATAATCGTCAGTGTAACATTAATAAATTTCCTATTCGTGAAACGCTGGTCACAGTTCCTTCTTCATAATTTTTTTCTCCTATCTGAATCTACACAAATAAATGCATGCTTAATGCTGTCTGGATTTCCTATAGCTAAATGAATTGTTTGCCTCCTACTCCCTAAATATGACAATATTAAATATTTTTATATATTTCGAAATAACTTTACATAACATCTAATCACCCTAAATGACTTAGAATTAAGTACAATTTATAATAATATTATATAAGTTATATAATTGCATAATCATAATTAAATATTTGGGGACGTATTACCATCAACTTCTTTGCAATTTTTTAAAAAGACGTCTAAAATTAATGAGGAAAACCCTGTTATATGTTCGCAGTAGCATGGATCTCAGAAGAACTAATCGAAGATTTTTAAAGATATATTTCATGTCTGCTCAATTTAAACATCTAGAGGAACATTAAGAATATTTTATTATTAATATTAATATTATTTATAAACTCTTTCGATGTTAAGTATACTCATAGATATACAATCAATAGACACTAACGGACTGAAACAATGTTGCTGGTGGTGAACATCACCCGGATTTTTTACCGATAAGCTATTCACCGAATATTTTAATTATTTAAAAGCAGGTAAATTAGAAACTTAACTCAATATACGTTAACAAAATGCCTTGTTAATATGTAGTTAAACATTATCTACAATATATCAAATAGTTGTTTCTTTTTGAAGGTGTTTTTGGATATTGGTGTGACTCATAGCAAAAATACTTTGCGTTCATTTGTTTAGGTATCTATTGCAGATTTTCAAAGGACCATCAAAGGTATCGGATGTAGTTTGCATTATCTCCAAAAGTGTTTGACGTTTGTTTAATTTAACTATTTGCACAGTAATTATGACAATTTTAATATTGTTATAACCTTATGATTCATTGTGCTTCTAGGGAACTATTTCTCACGCCCTACGTGGTTACCGTAGCAACTATTCACTATAATAGGAATTTATGCAGTCTCTTATAGTGTGAGATCTGTGAGTTTACCCACCAACAAAAATAAATAATTTTATTATGAAAATAAAAAGAAATTCGAATCAACTTAAATTAACCCAGTAAGCGAATGATGATAATCAGCAATATTACCGATACTAGGATAGGTGAGCACGTAGGTCCGTACACATATTCACGTGATCCAAGTGAACGTCTAATCAGCTCAATGGGTTTAATCTGCGGCAATTGCGCTCAAGTGCCCGTTTCGCGCAGAAATTGTATCTGATTTAAATGACAAAAAAGGATTTTATGATCGCGCGTTTAGCTGAACAAACATTCTCGGGGCGAAACAATCCCGCCGTAATAGCTCCGGGTTTAAAATAAATTATAAATTCAAGGATAATTAGGTAGGCGGCCACACAGGCAAATAACTCGGAGCGACGACATTGCGCGCCGACTTGATCGAGGAGCTTTTACGCAAACGGCCCGGATTCTTGGAGTTTTTCCGGAGGTTTATAAATGGACACACAAAGTGCTACAAATTTAAGGCCGAGCCGTGATTGTGTGCAAATGAACTACTAGGAAACCGGGGGCCAGGCTGCTGGAAAATATCGACGGCGACGACGTTTTAATGCAGAAATGTTACTAATTGTAACTTATTTTAGTGTCGGTTTAATGCGACACCGAATAGGTATTCCGCGGGTAAGGCATTCCTCCTCTCCGCCGGCCATTAAAATTCAACCTTGAGAGAGGAGCGGAACGGCCCTGTAAAATTTTATAGAGGCGATTACATTTTAAAACGGCCTGCGATTCTTGGAAAATTTCAATGAGATTTTTGAGATAAAGGGGTCGATAACAAGTCGAATTTTTTCTTCGCTCGCTGCTGTCTAGCGATTCGCTATTTATACCAGAAAAAATCAGATTTTATTTAAAGACTTCTAACTCAGTACTTCAGCATGTGAGTATCGAATCTGATGAACTGTAACAGTATTCAAAGCCCCTAGGATCACGCTTATAATTTTATCAGTATACCCCTTTATTAAAAATATCAAAAACTAAGGTCCTCTGGGACTCTCAAGGTAGACTGCCACCTTCCTCTTATCTAAGAAGTGGTCAATATCTACTATGAAACTTATAAAGTTCCGGAATTAGAATATCGCCTGTTAGTATCAAAGTATCGAAATGTAACTTAGAATTTTACCCTAAAACTTCTGTTTATAAGAGGAAATTTAATATTTTTATTTTATATCATATGGCATAGAACAGCAGTAAAACTATTTGGCATGATTTGTTCAAAGTAATTTCCACAGGCTAGTGTAATACCATTTAGAAATCTTCTGGATTCTTCTTGCGGCGGATGTTAATAAGTCAAACTTGATGACGTTTCGCCAATCATCCTGTTGGCTTCTTTGGAGCTTTTCTGAAACTGGCTCGTGGGGCGGAGCTAAAGCAGGGGCATGAACATTATCCCAGGTGACTTAATCATACTCGTTGCTTATGGATTACTCTGTACGCTGTACCAAAGCAATAAGACTCTTCTGTCTGAAACTGAAAATCTTCGTTTATCTTTTACCCAGAATTATATTTACAAATTTCAAAAACTAACGTCTACATCAAGATAGAAAATCAGGTCTTGCAAAAAGTTTTCTACTTCGTCCTTGCCCCAAATGTCGTGTCTATCCTAAAAGAACTGCCACCTCAAACAACTGATGAAATTCAATTTGAAACAAAAATCTTTAAAAAATCCAAACTTCCTAAATCTAATATTCCAAAGCCGGAACGCATTGCTGTAACATCACCAAAAGCTAATACTACGGATATTCTTACGGACGGAACCTATCATCAACTTAACGACCTATTGTCAGCACCATTGGTTGTCCAACATATTCTCTAGCAAAATATCTGCCTTCTGTATTAAAACCTTTTACAGGGGGAAAACTGATAGTTTCCTACTTCATTTCATTTGATTTAAGAATTAAAAACAAACATTCGATCCAAACTATATTCTGGTTAGTCTCGGCGCTGGAAACGCTATGTTCCTGATACTTATGTTATTTAGCAAATGGTCTTAGCCATTTAAACTCTATACACGCTAACATACGTTTTACCATGGAATTGGAAACTAATAATAATCTTCCATTTGATAGATAGACGTAACATTGGGTAATTGTGTTTACAGAAAGCCGCAGACAGACAGATACGGGTTGTCATATCACCATCCGGCTCAAAAATTATCGATCGGTTATCAACTCTTTTGTTTATAGAGCCCAAAAATATCTAGTCGCTAGGCGTTCCATCACCAAATACATTTCACAACAACTTTCCAAATACAATCAGCCCGAAAGCAATCCCACCCTTGCCATTATTGTCCTTCGTTATATTCAAAACATCACTGACCACATATCATAAGTCTTAAGAAACATAACGTTCAAACCAGATTTACCACTTGTCCAATAATCTCTGAACATCTTCGAGAAGGACGAAATTCCATTTGAGGTGCCAGGAGTCTACAGCATTCCATGCAGCAAAGAATACATTGGAGAGAAATATCAACTAGGCTCAAAGAACATGAACTTAAGACTGCGACAAATAAAGTCATCAGCAGTTGTCGAAAACAATCATGAAGCCGGAAATAAAATCTTATTGGATAAAACTAAACCAAAACTAACCAAAGCTAAAATGCTTGCATGTAATCAACGAAAATGAACGAACGAAACGAATAATATATAAGTGGGTACAAGTAGTAGAGTATAGTAGTAGAATGGAAGCTACTTTCAGTTAAGCTCTAAAGAAGCCAATTGGCAATTGGCAATTGGTTTGCTTTTAAACAACCGATGCTGGAGGAATCCAGAAATTTTGCAAATAATATTTAAGTTGATGTTTCCAAACAACTTTGTTAAAATTAATTTTGAAAAATTTAATAGTGAGTTGCGACTTCAGCTAAATTTTGATATTGTGTAACTCTTTGTGGCATGCTGCGAATCAGATGATCGATATCTGTCTGTTGTAGGTGGACAACCAACCGAGTCTTCTACCTTCGTATCTCATATATTTTCCATAAGCGATAATTCTGGTGACCCTTGCGAATCGCCGAAGAGGAGCCACACTAACTTGGAAGAAATTCTAGTAACAGCAGCAGTGTGTTCTCTTGCATTGCCTTGCAATGCAAAACTGTTGTGGCACCTCAAACAATAATGCCCCTAAAGTGCAGCCTCCACAAAAAACTTGAAAACGACCCGATTCTACTGCTGATTCCATTTGAGCATGATATGACTCTACTCATGTCCGATTGTGCTGATTTAATTTGAGAGTTTCAGAAATACTTTGAATATACTGGGTCTATCGCACGCATTAGATATACCTAAATTTTTACCTCAAACTTAGAGCATGAAGTTTTCCTAATGTTAAGTTCTTTCTGTAGCCTTCGCGGAAGAGATATTCAGTCGGAAGTTGCAAAAATAATATTTGCTTAAAGGGTCTTAAAAGTGCGCGCCTTACTCGAGGCTGCCCGCCAATCGAGTAACCAAATAAACCGCGATGTGGATATAACGAGGCACTAAATTTAAAGCCGTAACCTCTCAAAGTTCAATTAAGCCGACACGCCATTGTTTCTGGCCTCCTCTTGCCGGAATCGTGCGCGTCTTTTTTCCTTAACGATCATCCCGTATTACCCGATTACGCGCGATAACCGCGGCCATACTTGCATCTCGGCTTCCCCGGGCGGAATTTTTAATAAGAGCTCACACGCGAATACGTCTGCCCTCAGCCTGGCCTGTAAATTTTGGTTCCCGGAATAATTTCCGAAGTCGCTCGTAAATTACTCGGACCTGCCGATGTGCCGAATCAAAAGTATACGTTGATGCCATTCGTCCGCAACGCTGCAAATTGCTAGTTGAGTGCATGTGCGTGTGTCTGTGGAATTCGAGACGATAACGAAGAAATATCTACGTGCTTGAGTCTTCTTTCCAAATCGTACCGTTATGAGGAAATCGGAATCGAGAAACCTTCTAGAATTTCAAAGGGAGATAACTTTACAGAGTGTTATATTAATAATGGGAGCAACTACGTATATATAGAGCGGCTACGTATATATAGAGCGGCTACGTATGGAATTGATGGTTAGTTTCACAAGCTACGTTCGAAACGGTTTGAAAGATGTATGATGTAACTACGGCATCCAAATTGTGGAAAAAGAGATTTGTTTGACATAAGATTTTAAATTTCTTCTGTGTAGAGGCTCCGGGTGACTGCAGGCGCCTTATTTTTCATGTCATGATCTTTGTAAATCTCATCATTAAAAGAATGTTTACATAGTTGTTGAACAAATCAAAAGAGTAAACCTCATAAAATGATTTTAAATTATACAGCGTGTTTTATAGCATGGTATTACAAAAATATTTATTTTTATATAGGACGCCATATACATTTTTTGCATTTTAATGGGGCGTTGCCAACTTACAAAGACAAAATTAAAAAAAAAATGTTCTCAAAGTCTAGTAAAGCACCTAAGTCAGAAAAGGTTTTATAAACTATAGACGAATATGAAATGGAAAAGCATGTATCTAACTACTTTACCGTTTTTAGACGGTAAGTTAAACATTATGTGATTTTATATTCGTTCTTTATGTCAAGTAATAACAGAAAATACTCAATTTTGTTATTTAGCAATAACAAAAACTTATTGATCCGATTGCCTAAATTTAAAATATAAATTTATTTTATATTCAGGGCTTACTAATATAAATAAATATTAAGGAAAAAGCTGAAATCATGGGTATAGGAAACCCTAAGAAAAATTGTAGAGAAGCAATAGATGAACACGACAAATTAGTTACATACTATTGCAAAAATAGTTTAAATTTCATCAAGACTTTGGTAATGGAACCGAATGTATTTTAATATTATTTATAGTTTCATCTATATTATAAATGCAGCAGATTGAAAGACATTTTTGTTTCTATTCTATTCAAAAATAATCACGTTGTCCTATAATCATTTCTCGGAGAAATCGTAATTGGAAAAGATGTATCGGATGCTTCATTTAAAATAGTATATTATGCAACAAGTGCGGTAAACGGAATTTGACTCACGAGTTTATTTGACACGGAGCGAAGCGAGTTAAAAAGTTTACCGAATGTGTTGCATACTCTACTTTTTCTACGACCGTTAGTTTTTTGGTACATTTTCGCAAAACAACAGAAATACATTCACTGACATCACCGTCAGAATTGACAAACGTCAAAATTCAAAGCGTGGGACATAACTCCGAAAACATCCGATTCATGGGAAACGCACGCTAGATCGGTGGATAATTAGGTATTTTACAGAAGGGAGTAGAAAAATATATATTTTTGTATTTCCAATCTTTTATGAAGCACACCATATAACAGACTAATTTCAAAATAAGGAAGGTTTAGCAATTGGTCTTAATATTACGCTACCCTATATATGGTTAGGTAAATAAGTGCACATGAATCTGAGATAGATATCTCAATCTGCTCCGGTTTTTAGGGAGGTAATTTTTTGTTAATTGCTGATTCTCCTCTCCACCATCACTATCGTCAAACATTACCTAATGTCCGCTACCGACAGTGGAAATAGACTTTTTCTACTCCCGTCCGTAAAATTCCTAATTACACACCGATCTAGCGTGCGGGAAGCGTCACTTTACCACGTCAGTTTCGTTTCCCACGGAACCGAGCCACTTCGGACATTTCCGAGATTTTACCGCACGGGTTTCCGAGCGATCGGATGTTTTCGGAGATATTTCCCACCTTTGCCAATTCTGACGGCCATGTCAGTGAATGTATTTGTGTTGTTTTTGTGAGTAAAATGCCGTTCTCCGCAAATCCATAAATGTTGTTAGGTGAACTTTTGGATTCAGCGTAGCATTTAAGCTGTCTACTCCTCATTTTCTGTTGAGGTTAGGTGTCGAAAGCTACGAGAACTGTTCAACACGGGCCACTTGCAGTACGTATACCCATCGAACATCTGTTTTCCGTAACGACCCGTGTAGTCCATCCTTCAACGGATCTTATCATATCGAAACAGCTCGAAACCCTTTTAAACGCCACTTTGGGTCAGTTATTATCGCGCCGAATTAATACCGTGCTTGTCGTAGATAAATTAAGACAGCGCCGAATTAAAATCTCAATTAGTGGTATCGGGTCGCGATGCGTACATAAAAGAGAGAACGCAAAAGGCGTAATCCTTTTCATGCCGTTTTATGCGGATCGTAAATTCAATGTTGGCTCGCTGACGGGCCAATTACGCCATCTGACGGTGGATTTGGTAACGCGCGCCCACGCCTTCGGATTGTCACAACTCGGCGTTTATCTGATTATCGGATATATCCGAAATTAATAAGGCCGAGGACTTGGCAATAATACGGGTCGCCTCCGCTCCTTCCGACACCGTAGTCGACATATTTGAATGCCGTTGATTTAAACGGGTGTTTATCGGACGAAGTGTTTGACAGTTTGAATGACTTATCTTAATGCTGGGTCGTGGAGTATTGCTTCCTACTTGCAATGGCGTCTCTTAGTTTTGAAAATAATAGAAGTAGCTCCACCAGATTGTTAATGAATGCAGAAAGACGCAGTCACAGCAGTCTCCTTCTACAAGACCTCTGGACTCCAATCCTTCAACGACATAATTTTTGCTGCGTTTTAAAGGTTAGTTCGCATATCCGTTTTGCATGCGCTGTAACTAAGCGCTTTCTCTGTTTTCTACAATAATAGCTCTTTGGATGATTAAGATCATTCTGATTCTACTAACAGAGGCGTCGAAAATCCACAACTTGTGTCGAAACATCCATTTCGACAGCCTTGATGCCTTTGAGTAGCGGATTTCTTCTGCCCGTTACGTTTTTGTTTTAAGGAATACAAGTCAGTTGTTTCGTACCTGGCTTTCAGCGTACTTATGTTATTTGACGATAGCGAATTTCAGTAATAGTATTTTCTCCCAACTTCAGATATTCTGTTTTAGCGATGCTTGGGTAGAGTACATTTGTTTGTATCCCTTCTGGTATTGTCCTTCTGTCTCCTTAATTTTACAAAATGAAAAAAGCCCCTCGCGCCAAAGAATTGTTTGAGACGTTTGGATCGGATCATCTGAACCGCTTTGAATTTGCATTCCAGCAAAACAGGCATACATTCTGTAAAATGAGGAATGCAAATCGAGTTCCGCTGGTCATAGACACGGTCGATAGTAATTGCGCAATGTACGACGACAATTTCACAGCACGTTTGTTTTACGTCGCCAGAATTCCCAAAGTCACGCGATGACTGACGCTTTGTATTGTTTTTAGGCGATTTATTGGTTTTTAACGCATCTCCTCTGACTTCCTTAATTTCACGAATCGGTGGCCATTCGTTGTTTTGCTTAAGCTGTGCCGGGAAATTCCAAATACATAAATTGTGGTAGTAAAACAAAAATCGTTTATTGCTCTATTAAATATTTTTATTTTCAAACACAGTGAAAGCGGTAAATTATCTCTTAACCACCGCTTTTTTTACCGAAGAAGTGCTAGTTACATCGAAAATCTCCAAAGTAATGTTTTCTTCACTCTTTTTAAGCAGTAGCACACATTTTGTAGTCTTCATTAAAGATTTCAATACGGTTTTTCGCAACAACATACCAGAATAAGCTAGGTGCTTCTTAGCCCAGTTGTCTTTATCGGTTTCGGTAGTTTTGCCTTTTCTCAAAGATATTCAAGTCTAAATATTAGCGTATCGCAAAATAATTAGTTTTGTGAGTTACGCCAAAAAAAGTAGATTAGGTTATATAAATTTAAAACAAAATATTCACCAACAGGGGCAGTGAAAAACAGCAATGTTTTATTTTGTTGAGTCTCCTAGGGGAAGGTCAGTATTATAATAAAAAAATGTGCTTAGAAAGTTGAAGTTTTAACGAACTGTTTTTTTCTTATTAAAATACAGATTGCAAGACGCAATCAAAGGAATCACACTAACAAAATCTTACTGTACGGCCCTTTCAATTAGTCGTATTTCTTTAGCAACCTTATTGGCTTATAAAATATCATATCTCTTGACTTTTGCTCTTAGAATTAATAATAACGATAAACTTTTGGGACTCAATTAGCTTTCAAAAAAACTGTAATATTACCTTGAGATTTTCGACGATACGTCAGAAAGCGGGTCCAAAAGATGTTCCATAGATTGAAGCGATCCACGATTTGGGGAGCGGCAACCAACCTAAATACATTCAAGACGCATAGGGTCATGACTAAAGGGCGGTGTAATGGCAATCTGCGATCGACGGAGCGCTCATTTTTCCTGGGCATATAATTACGTAAACATACGATCGGATAAAAACTGTATTGAAATACCAACCGGGTTCCCGTGGGGAAGAGGTTCGCGGCGAAATTGCAGAATCGACCCAGTTATAAATTATGCGGCCGGTGTAATTGCTGGATTACATTGTATGATCGACGATGGCGAAACGACAAGCTCTCGTATGGAGTTGGTTAATTACGTTCGGTCAAAATGATAGGTTTTATTTCTGATTTATCAAGCCACGTGAATTCATTTGCATGTCGGTGATTTTGTATATTGGTTTCTAGTTGTAACCTGATCAGAAATGTATGTTTTTGAGCTTACTTAAATTAAGAGATTCCAGCGTGGATAACCGGTTGTGAAAACTACCACGAAGAATTAAATACAATTTTAAGATTCTTGCAGAAGTTTGCAATGAATACGGGGATAATAATATGGAGGATATGGATATGCCGAATATTTTAATTTTAATATTTTAATTTTTTTCATTAAAACAAATCTAAGACTGAAGTAGAACTTATCATAAATACACCATAAGAAATAGAAATCATTTTAGCAGTTTTTAGCATGGTCATGAATATTTTAAACAATCACAAATGTTTGCTGGTTTACATCTCTACAATCCTCTTCCAGAGGAGTTAAAATACGTGCTTGTTAAAAAGTTCATTTTATTCTGTGTCAGAATTTATAGATGCCGATCAGCAAAAGTTGTTTCTTTTTTACACAAAGAAAACGACAATAAAAAACTTAAATATATTTAAACTAGTTTCGCGGGAACATTATTAGTTATTATTCGTTTGTTTGAATAAATTAATAAAAATTGTCTCTTTTTTTGCGACTTGTTCATTTCCACTTTTTTTATGTAGTGCTCGGAACTAAATAAATATCTATCCACCATTCCATAATTTTTGTTTTTCATGAATTTTTAGTTCCATGAACCGCTATCAAGAATCTATAATAGTATTCCTTCACTCAGAAACTGTTACCCCAGCTAAAATTTTATTGAAGTTTATTGACAAAAACTGTACAAAACAGTAGTAAACATAACAGGTGGAGCAAAAGTATTATTTTGACCACAGGGTTGAAAAGCAGAATATGTCTTATTCAGGACACAGATAAAATTCATTAACTTTCATTCAGCTGTGGTGTAAGCTTTTTCTGTAAATTTTACTTTCTTCGCGTATCTGTTTTCTTACGAAATTTTGATTTACTGTTTAACTAGTTTTTTTCTTGCCTCTTCATAGAATATTTTCTTTAGCATTAACTAAGTTAAGTTTTTATTAAATTTTCGTGTAGTGCCATCGTTGTTGAATGTCACAAAAAAATTCAAATTATTTTTTAAATATTTTCATTATTTTTCCCCTGCATTTGACAACCAGCACAAAACAAGGGGACTTTCTCAAATATTTCTATTTCTGCTTCATCGGGACGATTTAACGGACCATTGAAAAATATAGTCGAATGTTTGTACTTGTATGATTTTTCATGCGCAAACCAACTTGGAACGCAGGTTGCAATTGATGAACGATCAAAGTCCAGACCTATTGACCCAATTTTAAAATCTCGTACAATAACACCTTCTTATGGATTCACCACGCTCATACCCGAAATAATTAACAGGTCACAACACTCTCCAAAAGCGATCATTGCCGACCGAACGAAAATGTCGGTGTGTATTAATGTTTCCTAACCCTGGGGCTGAATTCATTCATCACGTAGTCTCTTCTTGCCGCTTGTTAAGGTCCTTCGCCTTCAACACATGACAATAGAGGGCGAGGTCCCTAATATAGACAATGGACGTACCCTTACCTCATTAGGTTGCCGGTTTTATATGCACCGAATGGACACATTACGAAGCTATTAAGGGAGTGTGATGTGGTGGTGTGAATATGAAAATGCGCACCTGAAAATTTGTATTAGAATAATGTTGTAATTAAAGATTTTTCGTAATGATACGATGTGATATTCAAATTACAAAGGCGATCTGCCTTGCTTGTTCCTATCTGCTTCAGGAATGGGCCCTGGTGCGATCCTACACAAATATTTTTGAACGTTGACAATATTTTAAGTTATTTCTCTATATGAAGATTTGCGCCTTGTATAGTTTAGTTCGTCGATAGTCGAAAATATTTATCAAATTGTCTGACTTCGTACAACAGTTTCGCTTTCGATAATTTTAAATATAAGAGAGCATCCAAATCCAAAAGTTTGTAGTATGGTTCTCTCTGTAGAGCGTTTAGTTGGATGTGTTACAAAGAAAACGTCTTCAAATTTTGAAATGGCACATATTTAAAATGACGATTAATAATGTAATTTTACTTTAATGTTATATTAATATATTAATTAATAGTATATAAAAATATTTTAAAATTATTTCTCAAATGATTTACTCGGTGCAGTCAGTAGGGTCACCCTGATAATATACAAATTATTTTATATACTTTTGGGTTTCATTTTAGAATCCAAAATTCAAAAATGCTATAGTACGCAGAAAGAAATAAAACAAATTTGATCATTTTAGGACTTTTCATCCACATTATATAATATAAATAAAAACAATTTTAGAATGTGCAACTATGCACCCATATATTCCAAAACGTTTGCACAATTTCCTTTTGATTAGAACGTAGAAAAAATGTATCTAAAAATACAAAATGACATATTATATGAACATGTATTTTTGAATTCGTATAATGAATTGACGACCACTTTAAATGGCGTTTCCAAAAGATTCGTATAGATGTGAGTATCATAGAGGTAAATTTTAGTTAAAAGTTCAAAAGCCTAATACCGTATTTTTCAAGGAAGCCTCATCTTCTAATTTCGTAATATCCCTAGAGGCCAAACCCGAGTGCTCGGCGCTCTTCTTTAATATTAAAACCGATTTGGTAACCGTAAACACGATTAAGGTTCTCTCAGCGCGAGGATTAAACCTTCGACGAAGAAAATGTCGACATTATTCACACTCAATTAAATTTTTGAAACACTGTTTTTTATTTAAGTGAATTGTCATATGCACGGTTATTGATGGAACGGATCAGACGGGCCAGTGGCTTACGATATGGACTTCCAAAAATTTTAGATGATTCCGGATGCAAAATACAATTTTATGTTTATTATATTTATATAAAGACAAAATGTTAATACAAAATTCTAATCTGATTTCACATGGTTCAAAAAACTAGTTTAAAATTTTTAATGAAAAACTAAAAAATAGACATAGCAACTTTTAATTAAAATCCTTTTTGAAGCAGAAAATATATTTTAAATGGCGGGACGGGTTGACTAGGTTTCATCATCTTCAAAATCAACAAGTAAAATCCTGTCGGTTGTGTAAATACAGCTAAATATATATGTCCATAAATCTGGTTGTCATAAGCACTGAGTTTAATGTCTACTTCTTTCTTCTATACTTTACTCTATTTTAGTGTGATAAACTCCTTAACTAGACGAAATATATGGACAGGGAATTATCAAAGATCTACTCAGATTGTAGTTCTATTCAATGTTACTATCAAAAATAATTCATGGCAGTTTAAAATTAAGTTAATTTGATGAGGACATAATGATCAATAAATAAGACATTATTTTTCTTTTATAACCGATTATACTATTAATTTTTCAAAGAAACTTCCACTATTGTAATACTTTTTACAAAACTTCTGGATTCCTCCTACGTCGGTTTTTGCTGAGTCGAAGTTGCTGACGTTTCGCCAATCATCCTGTTGGCTTCTCCAGAACTTGACTGAAATTGGCTCGTATTTTACTCTGTACCTGTTTATATATTGTTTGAGGGGGACGGAGCTAAGTGAGGGACATAAACACCGTCTCGGATGACTGATTCCCATATTGGTGACAGAGATCTGAGTCGCGGTTAAGATTGTTAGGTTGTTTATAGATTTCTATAGACTCTCAGATTTTTCGTTGGTAGAAGAACTGATTACATGCAAGAATTTTAGTTTTATCGAATAAAATTTTATGTCCGGTTTCATGAGTGTGTTCGGCAACAGCTGATGAGTTTATTTGTCTTAGTCGAAAGCCTCTTTCGTGTTCTTTAAATCTAGTTGATATTTTTCGTCCGGTCTCTCCAATGTATTCTTTCCGCATATTCATGGAATGCTGTAAACTCCTGGCATCTCAAATGGAATTTTGTCTTTGACGAACCGAATATGTTGAGACATTTTTGGACAACTATCTCAGCCCGATACACTGAACCCAGAATTAAAACACCTTACCTCTGCTCTTATCTATAATAATTTTCACATTAAAGATATTAAGCGTTCCGTCAAAAAATGCACGTCACCATAACCTTCCAATAGCGATGAGGCCGAAAGCAATTCTACACTTGCCACTGTGGTCCTTCCTTACATTCAAAATATCACTGACCACATATCAAAAGTTCGAAAGAAGTACAACGTCAAAACCAGATTTCCCACTTTATATATAAACAGGTACAGAGTAAAATATGCCAGTCAAGCTCTGAAGTAGCCAACAGGATGATTCGAGAAGTTCGACTCAGCAAAAACCAACCCAGGAGGAATCCAGAAGTTTTGTAAAGAGATTATATTATTTTTCTACAGTAACTCGATTAAACAAGCAGGCGATTTCGTGCGGGGACCGCCACTGATCGGCCTTAGTCTACGAGATACTCAATCCCAAAATGACTAGCAAATAATATAGTTAACTTAATTGGCCCACTTTCACTTCTTTATTGTAAAAACGTTGGTAAATTGAATCGTGTGACGATGAGAAAAAAAAAACGCCCCAGGGTCGAATCATAAAATGTCAAATAACTGCGAGTAACAATTGCACCAATAATAATTTAACAATTAACAGATTGGCGCGTGGAGACTCGTTATAATGGCTAGTAAATCAATCGCGGGTATCTTTAGGCAAATTATTACACTGCGCGGTTGTTAATGTAACGGAAAAATTAGGTGCCGCCGCCTAATTAATTGGTCCGCACTTGCAAAGATTCACTTTCCAAAATGGAATTTTATTAATATAATCTTTATTATCCTCTGGGAATATTTCAAGGTAAAGTCTGTTCATAGATACAAGAAAGTGAATAACTGATCCGAAATATGGACGAACAGGTCCGTACTTTGCTTAGAATTTAATTACTTGGGGTTTTGTTAGGAAAGATGCTAAACAATATTTATTTATTTATGTATGTATTTATATTTAAATCTAAAATAAAATTACAAATTATTTTTATTACCTACTTAAATTACCTAAAATTATTCACATAATATATCAGTATCACTGTCGCTATCATCGCCTGTTCTAATTATTATTTGTTGATTGTTCTGCTTTTTCTATACGTTTAACAGAATTTGCCCAACTTTGTGGAGGGATGTTAAAAACTTCGGTTTCTATAAGTTTGGGGACATTGGAGCTAACACGGGGAAAAACATTGTTACGACGAATGGCAGATTTCAGTTGGTACCAAACATGTTCAATGGGATTAAATATTCAGTGGTTTTAAAACTGTATGCCCTATATTTTTTGCATAATTATCACAGACGTATTCCTTTTGTAAGTTCAAGCTTTGTAGAACCTCAACTAATTGCTTTCTAATTCCAAAAGATTATATTAAAACTTGCCTTTTGTCAATTTTTTCATCTTTTTCAAGCCTCCTAATTAAGATATCTAATGTAGGCGCGCTTTGTTAATCGTATAACTGGCAAATTTTACGCCGTATTATATCTTGATCACTGTCATCTACACTCGAGAAAATGTCAGCATCGCTTCTTTTTTTCCCCGCTGAAATGGGATTATTCACAATTTTCGATACAGTTGATGTTGCAATTTTCGTCAATGTATCCATTTCTTCTAAAGATGCTTGCTTGTTGGTACCACGTTCAGTGAGAGTCAAATAAACATTGTTTATGACTTCCTTTCGTGGAGTAGTTTTAGTTAGTTTTTTTCCAGTAAAAAACAATTTCGGTTGTAGCACTAGAGCAAATCAATCAAATTATGCTTGCAAATAATACACTTATCATTCGTGCGCAACGAGTCACTTTAAGATACCCAGCGATCGGCCGTTTTCGATGCTTCACTCACTCGTTTGGGAGCGAATGTTATTGGTAGTTTTTAATCACTGACTGATGCGTTCGTGTTGCTTTCGAAAATTAAAACCAACTATTGATCGCAGAAAAGGTATAATATGCCAGTATGTTAATAAAACCAGCTGTGTCCAGAGAACTGGACATACCTGGCCAGCATGTCATTAAAAGATAAAAAAATATGTGACCTACCGCACGATAGATCAAATTGTAGTGTAAATAAAGCTTCTCAAATAATTTTATATTTAGAAACCATAATTGTATTAATATCTAAAAACGTTGTGTGAAAGGAGGAATGGGACACGATAAAACCACTCGTAGGTCATTATTATATATTACATTCCTATTTATATAAGTTTAATTTATATCTAATAAAACAAATCTCTATCGGTTTAATTTTTCTTTATTTGCAAGTATTCCAAATGCATTACGAACAAATAACATTGAGCTAAATATACAAACAAGCTCAATTCATACAATTATGGAAGGGTTAGGCAAGGCGCCCTCTCAAGAATTAACCAAAACATTATTATAAATTCTGGTTATTTGTACATTTTTAGCCCTTTGCGTAAGACCAAGGGTAAAACTGACAGCTTAAAAATTCTAAAAAGAAGCTATTCCATATGATTATAGCCGAATCATAATTCATTTATTGAAAGAGGTATTTTTTGGATTATTCTAAGCATTTAGCCTAAAGCCAGAGCCTTCCAAAATCTAAACTAATCGAAACTAATCAGCAACGTTTTTTAATGAAATACTTTTCAATAAATAATTACAAATATTATATATAATATTATAAATGGGGGGCACGCCGCCCAGAAGCTTCGCCAAAATCCATTAGACCTTAGTCTGGAATAATTGATAATTTAACAATATTTAAAAATTTAATAACAACACTATTTGAGAGCCTGTGAATATTTTAATTTTTTTATCGACATTTGTCGGGTGCCGTTATGAGTAGCATAACTAAATTAATTTTAATTTTCAGAGATTTCATGAAGCTCTGGAGGTGGTGAGGATTCATCTGTTGTGTGTCTTCTCTTACCATCTCATCAGGGAACACTTTTGAAACTATTGTCCTTCGTTCAAAGTTCCTTATTCTAAACGAGCAAAACTATGTATTCTTTGATGAAAATGAAACGAAATTGCATCAGAAGAATTTATATGCGGAGACCTACAAACGTCAACCATAATAGAAGAAAATATGCCTTGTGAAATACAACGTTTAAATAAATTGGTTAAGGCTTTCGCGGCCAGTTGATAAGCTATTATCTTCATTCGGGTTTAAAGGCCATCGTCGATTGGAATTACTTCCTAACGTTTCGCTAGCACTAGTGGCGAGCTTCTTCAGAGGTCCTTCCATCTCCGATGTTGGACGTAGACTGACGATTTCTCCTGCGCAGGTTGTATTTATGCCGATTGGTGGAGGGCGGGGCTTGTTCCGCTTCGGTTGGTCTCGGGATATCGATCGGTACTGCTCGGACGTTCCTAAGGATCGGGTTCCAGATTTGGTTGAGTCTAAGGGTCTCCTCCTTTCGGTTGAAATTGTGTGGGTGTTTTTCAATCTCAATGGCTTCCCTGACTAGTCTGTTGTGATAGCCGTTGACCGATGCTAGTAACTTACAGCTCTCAAAGTGTATCCTGTGTTCCCCGCTGCCTAGTGCGTGTTCAGCCACTGCAGATTTCTCTGTATGTCCTAGCCTGCAGCTTGCTTTATGCTCCTTAAGTCTCGTTCCCATTGATCTCTTGGTAGTTCCGATGTAGACCTTTCCGCATGAACACGGAATGCGGTAGACTCCCGCAGCTGAAAGTGAGCCCCTCTTGTCCTTCGCAAACAGCAAGCCTAGACAGTGAGCGACTCGTGGTCAATATGACGGACAGAGTACTCACGGAGGTCGAGAGAGCAGTGCTAACCAAAGGAGGGAACTTCGCAATCACTCCCCGTCACATTCCGATTGAAGAGATCATCTCCAGCACGGAAGCAGCCATCAAGAACCTACCGGACCAAGATGCCGAAGAAATACGAATCGAGACAGCCAACATCCTCAGGAAGGCAAAACCACAAAAGACTAACCTGATGAGAAGTGAAGGACTGGCACTGCGTAGCCTGAACACGGATGAGGATCATACTCCCAGCGGACAAAGGAAACGCAACCGTTCTTCTGAAGACCGAGGAGTACGAAAGGAAGATTGAGGAACTCTTGGACCCGGGAAGCTACAAACCCCTGTTAAAGGATCCGACGCAAGTTAGACTACGTCTTACCAACCGGCTCATCAAGTCATCATCACTGTCAGAAGAAATCAAGAAGCGCATTGTGAAGACGGAGACTGTTCCACCAAGGCTCTATGGACTATCTAAGATACACAAAGTAGATGTCCCGTTAAGACCAATAGTTAGCGCACCCGGATCACCAACGTATTACTTGGCTAAACACTTGGCATCGCTGCTTCAACCACACGTAGGACACGGCACCAGTTACATCAAGGACTCCACCGACTTCGTGCGCAAGATTCAAGATATCAATATTGAACAAAACGACATCCTTGTGAGCTTCGACGTTGTCTCACTGTTTACCAAAGTACCTCTGAAGAGTTGCTTGGACCTGGTGAACAGGATATTTCCTGTCGATATTTGCAAACTTTTAGAAGTCTGTCTGACCGGTAGCTATTTCGTGTGGAAGGGAAACTTCTACGAACAGGTGGACGGAGTGGCAATGGGAAGCGCACTAAGCCCGGTTATAGCCAACTTATTTATGGAACACTTTGAGGAAAAAGCGATCGAGACCTCAGAGTACAAGCCAGCAACGTGGTTCCGGTACGTGGATGACACCTTCGTGATTTGGAAACATGGTATGGACAAGCTCAACAACTTTCTGCAGCATCTCAACAGTCAGCATCCCAGCATCCAGTTTACTATGGAGACTGAAAATGACCAACAACTTGCATTCTTGGACGTACTAGTGAGGAAGCGAGGTAACAAGCTGGGCCACACAGTTTACAGAAAACCAACCCATACGGACAGATACCTGCATGCTCTATCCAACCATCACCCAAGTCAAAAGTATGGGGTTATCAGAACCCTCACAGAACGAGCCCGAAGGATTTGCGAACCGGAGAACCTCCAGATGGAACTTGAACACCTAAAAACTGCGTTCGAGGCAAATGGCTACAGTAAGAGGGAGATCGAGAGATCAATGAACTCAATATCATCAAGATCACGGGATACCGAACAACGACCCTCCACCTCCCACGCATATCTGCCGTATATTCCGAGTGTCACCGACAGGATTGGCAGAGTATTGAAAAGACACGACATCAAAACAATCTTTAAGCCTACAAAGAAGATCCAGCAGACCATCAGGTCAGCGAAGGACAAGAGGGGCTCACTTTCAGCTGCGGGAGTCTACCGCATTCCGTGTTCATGCGGAAAGGTCTACATCGGAACTACCAAGAGATCAATGGGAACGAGACTTAAGGAGCATAAAGCAAGCTGCAGGCTAGAACATACAGAGAAGTCTGCAGTGGCTGAACACGCACTGGGCAGCGGGGAACACAGGATACACTTTGAGAGCTGCAAGTTACTAGCATCGGTCAACGGCTATCACAACAGACTAGTCAGGGAAGCCATTGAGATTCAAAAACACCCACACAATTACAACCGAAAGAAGGAGACCCTTAGACTCAACCAAATCTGGAACCCGATCCTTAGGAACGTCCGAGCAGTACCGATCGATATCCCGAGACCAACCGAAGCGGAACAAGCCCCGCCCTCCACCAATCGGCATAAATACAACCTGCGCAGGAGAAATCGTCAGTCTACGTCCAACATCGGAGATGGAAGAACTTCTGAAGAAGCTCGCCACTCGTGCTAGCGAAACGTTAGGAAGTAATTAATTAATAGCTTAACAACGTTTAAAATATGTAGTAAAGGCTACTAACTGTACACCTGTGCCTACTCTGATAAGCAGGTCTATTACTGCAATAACTGCTGCCGGTAGAACATTATATGCTTTAAAGCTGGTGTTTTGCGACACAAATGGATATTTCTTCCCATTCCGTCCACTGCTTACGCAAGTGAATACCCTTTAATCCGGGCCCGTTGGGTTGCATTTTTCGAGCAGAAGTAAATCAAACTCGCGACAATGTTAAGCGAAATTCCCCAAGCCAGAACAAAACTGGCGACCTGCAACCAATTACCCATCTTTAAGTCATTATCTAGGGGAACGCATTGTACTGACACCATAGGTAGCCGTCTCAGGGGGCGATATTATTTGTCGACCGGTGTTTGTCGTCATCTTTACCGAAAAATGACCGCGAGCCGTCATAAATCTGCCCGCGAGGCGTTAATCTTTTTAGGGTTCTTTTATTTTTTTCCCGCGCCGCTAATTCCCCGACCGAGTCCCAACAGAAAAGGCAAGAAATATGACCCCTGGATTATACTGTCGTTTGGCATGATAAATTTTTCGGTCACCATTGTGAGGGGTAAAAATGACAAAACGGTTTTGTGAACACGAACTGGAATATTCGCTGCGGTCGACTTGCCCAATTGATGTTTGGATAGTTTGGAATTCGTTCCGTTTATTTTGCGGGATTTACGCGGCAATAAAACACTGCCGCGTTGTTAAAGTAATGGGCGTTTGGTCATGCCGATTTTCTTTTAATTTCGGCCCAGGTGGTTTTGTAGAATACGTCCATTTTACCCTTGTTAACGCTTGGATGCATCTCAATCTACTCAAGCTAGCGAACATCCCGATTCGAAAAAATATTTTTTGATTTTTTGTATTTCTGTGTCAATTAAATCAACTTACAATATTGGAGAGAGTTTACATTAGGGTCGGTCTGTCTGAACAAATTTAAATCACTGAAAATCAAAATCACAATAGTTTCACTAGGGCACTTTGCCATTTAAATATTTTTATCAACCACATGATAATCCCTGTAAACCTCATGAATTGCTTGAGTTCAACTAGAATAAATACACCACCTTAATAGAAGATTTCTTCCTTTATTATCACCTCAATGAAATTCCCTTTTTTCCGATTAACAATTAACATAGCGCTTCTGGCTGGTTACACCCTCGAGCAACTGCTCACTCAGTCCTCGCCTGTCATTCATGCCTCTTCATAGTGTTGCAACGCTATCGGTTCACCAACGTAACAAGCTGTGACCAGTCAGGGCCGTCATGGATTCGATTAAATCACTCCTTGAGGGGAGAGTAAACAAGTTCTTGAACCTTGTTGAGGAAAAATAACAAAATAGCCCGAAACTGTTTGTAATTTAGGCTCCACCTGTGGAGTTTTCTATTGTTTTTGTTGGTTTAGTAGTTCACCCCACAGTTCCATAGAAGCAGTTCTCAATTGATATTTTATAATAGAGAATGACCTATCGCAGCAACGGAAGCAATATGAGTAGGAAAAATTGAAGAACGGTCCCGTCTTGGTTCAGTAAGAAATGCTCGTTTTACCCCATGGTATATAATAAATTAAAATAATCACATTCCTATTAAGAACAAGTTCACATAATTAATTAATATTGCAATTAATTACAGTTTTTTTTTATTATTATTTTACCTTTTAAGAATCCAATTTGTTGACTTTTCGACATGTGTTTCTTAAAGACCCCTTCAGTCCGTCCAGCAGAGATAGAAAAGGACGCTATTTCAGGTTGTCTCAGGGTATACACGCGGATTGTCAGAGATGGACCCGGGCCACAATCCAGCGGGAAAAATGAAAACGGAGGAAGCGTGAGACTCATATACATTCAAACAAGTGAATACAGTAACAGCAACATCAACTTTCCAGCTAGAATCATAGCTCGGCCAGAGAATGACACTGACAGGTAACAGATTGGGTTAAAACCAAATTAGTAAGACAACCTAAAGTAACTAAACTAACTAAAGATTGCAACATGTTCTAACATGAAACAGTGATGGGAAATGCATATAGAAAATTAAGCTGTAAGTTAAAAAAAAGTAACACTTACACTTGCAGACACCCTATTTTGACTGAAAGAAAATTAATTTTAAGGAATATAAACTAGGCTCCTCCGTATTTACCTTTTAGGGAAAAAAAATATTGCAGGGTAATTTTCATTTTTTCCCCAATTATGCTAATCTTCTCTTAATAAACTGCGTTAATTACATTTTGCTCTGTTGACTGTCCTAGTTTTCAATTTTACTGATTTAAGGATGCGCGTCTCGCGTTCGGGCGATTGCTGGAAGCCGATACTCGCGTGATCACGGCTATAAACACCGGCCAAAAATTAATTAATCGAAAGATACAAAGCGAGGGCGTACAATAAAAAACCAGCGACGGCATTAAAATATTACCCCGCGCATCAGAAAAAAAACCAGTCGTGTAACTCAAGAAAGGTCAACACGTACCGCACAATAAAAATCATTGCCGTTATGCACGAATATGACAACGAGCAATTTCGATACATATCCCGACGATAGCAATATCGTAAACAAGAGTGATTTCACGAAGGAGAGGAAAACGTATTTTAACATCTTTTTGGGACTTGTGTGTGTGGTGTGTATATGCATTTCGTAAAACGTGGACGGTAATTGAATGATTGCTGGCCGTCTCGGCATTGAAACGGAAAAAAAAACAACTGAGAAGATGTAGGTATAGCAGACTGATAATTTAGGTCTTCGATGGGGAAAATGATACGTTAGCTGAGCAACGGGAACAAATAACATGCTCGTTTTGCGTCAGCATATCGGCCGTTGTCGGTAAGGATAACGATGAAATTTTTGATTGATAATTGCGTGTCCTTGTAGGGGTATGGTTCTGATGAAGTATTTGTCGGTTATTAGTTGGCAAATGGGTTTATTGCAATATTTTTTACCCCTTTAAGCTTACTTTACCAATAGTCCCTTTAAGCTCACAGACTTGAGAGCATAGTTAAAATTTCTTCGCGGGTATACTCGAGGGGCTTCAGCGCCTGCAATCAATTTGACCGACTCAACATAGTGACTTTAATCTTCAAGTTTGCAAATGCCAAAGTTAATCGAAATTTGGATGTGCTAAAAAATGGTTAATGGTTAATAAATTTATTTATTTACTTGCTCTGTGGGACACAAACTAGTTAAACCCACAACAGTACCCTCTTAAGAATCGAAATATAATATTACGCAAAGCTTAGTTAATAACAATAACAAAAACAAAAACAATAAATATCCACTAATCTGGTCACAGGGAAGACAAAAGAAAAGAAAACAAAGCAAAAGAAACAAACAAAAAGAAAGGCTCTGACTTATTTATTAATTATGTGTTATACTTTAATAATAAGTAAAAGCAAGAGAAGATTAAGAATCAGATAGCGATTATCGATCCAGTTGTCTTTTCTAAGGAATCATATGAGATATCAAATACATCCAGGTGTAAACAGTTAAGATTTGCAGGTCTCAGCTTACGTAGCAGGGGAGAATTTGGTACTTAATATTAAAGTAATTAAAGTAGATTGTAAAGTTGTTCCACAAAAAACTCCATATCCTTAAACCGGTTAGTTTGAACCTTATTATAAAGCAGTACGTAGCATACAGTTTCATTTTTTTGGGGATTATATAAAGTATAAAGTTATGTATTATTTTTGGAGAGACTTTTAACACTATTTTATTGTATGTATGCTTTGAAATAAAATTTAATTATGTTTATTTATCACACTACACTTCTATAAAATTAATATTTTAGATATTTTATTTCAGGAACTCTAAGTAAGAACATAAAGAACATAAAAAATGTAGTACAATAAGCTCTAACGCTAAGTAAGAAGAAGAAGGTTATAAAACATTTTTAATTTGGATAGGTTCTGCTTACTGCTATAAATAAGAAAATTGCTCTTTATCAAATAGGTCATTTCGAAATCGCTATTGCATGTAGTTATATGCAAAAAAAACTAAATACCAATCAAAAGGCGGTACCACCAAAAAGTGAAGCATCAAAGGTAATTACCAAAATATACAAAACAAGATTTTTCGCGATACTGGGCAAAAAATGGCCGCGATTGTATCACGGTGGTCTCCAATCTTTCCGTAAACCGGAAAGGAGGCGGTACCACTTTTTAAGGTTAATCAATTGATTCAGCGAATTTTCAATTTAACATGTTGTTGGCGATGCTATTTTTCCTGCCGGGAACGTATAAATTTGTATACGTCTCCCAAAAACGTCGGTACCGCTGCGTACCGTGTGTTCAAGCTTCCAACGACAATGAACGGTCGATGGCGCTGGTACCGCATCGATGTTATCGATTGGATAAAAGTACTTAAGATTGTTCCACCTCGAACACGGCGACGTCGATAGTTGTGCACACAACTAGCTTGTACCTATACCGGCGGTGCCGAGGAGGGTCCGTTCATTATCTACGGTTAGTTAAGGAAAACACCGGCCACAGATTGTATTGATCGGCAAAGGTAAATTAATACATACATCCGATGCTGTCTACATTGCCGATTTGCATGCCGTTAAAAGCATTCGTTATGGTGCGTACCATTTTTTCGATTGTGTGTTTCACTTTGTTCAGCTAGTGAGTGAAGGCCAGAATAAAGTAATATTCAGATGCTTGAATCATCAAAATGCAACATTCATGGTTCTGATAGCAAAATTATACACTAATACAGCTTTACGAAGCATTCATAAAATGCTTCGAATTAGAAGAAAAAAAAACGAAATGTAAGTTTTGTTGTTACTTTCTATAACTGTGGCTTGAATCAAGACTTCAACTCTATGGAATAGTTTTGGTTGTTCCATGGTAACCTCTATACACTCGCTTTAATGTGGGACTACATAACGCTAAAAGAGATAGAGAAGAATTTTTTTTAAAAATGATGGTTCATGATGATAAACTGATCAGTTCTTGAGTACTCATATCCAATATAATTTATTGCGTATGCTGAATTAGAAATTATTCAAGCCTTTATTTACGGTATGAAAAACTTTGTTTCAGCAAATGAGTAGCTGTCAGCGCTCTTAACACTTCCGTCCATATTTTCCCATTTCATGTTCTAACAAGACTTCGACGGGTTAAACAAATTTTTAAAATTCGTAAATTTTTAAAAATTAAATTTTAGTTCATTAAAGACAGAACCGAACAAAAATTTAAAAATGCTTTTCCCACCTTACTTCACTAACCAAAACAACAAAATATACAACTCATCCCAGCATAGAATGATACTGTCGCTAGTATTCTATTACTAACTACATCCAGTGAGAATAATATTTTCGAGATCACACTACTTTTAACCTGTATCAGAGATGGAAAATCATAATCAATGTTGATTGCTTAATTACAGTTTCGACGCCTCGAATTTTGACGTTTGTCAATTCTGACGTCATGTCATGTCATGTATTCGTGCTATTTTGCACAAAATTTGCACAAAAATCAACGGTCCTAGAAAAAATATAGTATGCAACAGGTTCGGTAAACTTTTTAAGTGACTCGTTTATTAAAAACCCGCTCAGCTAGTGTCAAATAAACTCATGAGTCAAATGTCGCACTTGTTGCATAATGTACTATTTTAGCAAGCGTTTTGAGAAGTATTTTTGGTATGCCTAAACACTTTTCAATTTGTAATTCCATATCTGTACGTTACTTTTTTTAACTTCCTCGATGTTCGTTTGTATAATGTATAATATATACATAGAAAACGAAAAAAAAATATAGCACTTTAGGGGAAACCTCCAGTTTACAAAAATATGTCGAAACTATTGTAATCAGAGGGACGAGAATGATACAATGTTGATATTAGAGTTGCGACCTGCTAATGCAAACAGCGATGTGGCAACACTGCTCTTACATTTTACATCTCGCTCCCTTCAATACTACTGATTTGCAATTGTGTATATTTTATATTTATTATACTTATGTTTATTTATTAGTAAGTTGCAATTCCATAACAACCAAATTATTTAAGTGAATTTCCTACTGTGGAAGTTTTGGGACATTAGAGGAAGGAAAGAAGTTTTTGCAGACATAGTATTATTAATTTAAAAAATACATTCTTTAAAGATTTTTCATTAAAATTTAATATAGCGTTGACGGTAGAAAACTGGATGAGCTTTTAAAAAACACATCTTTCCCATAATTCGCTTCTACTCGTCCAGTAAAGCAGAAGTTTCATTAGTTGACGTAAATTTCTATTCTTGACGTTGTTAATGGTACAACAGAACAGCAGCGTCGTAGCGGATACAGTCTACAAATATTTCAGAGTTTACATCCGCGGCAGTCTCATAAATCTGCAATAAGCTTTCGCCTTGTAATCGCAATTAATACAATCGTTCGATTGCCTATATCGATAATCTATTTACCATCATTTTGTTTCATAAATTGCGGCGCAACCAGAACCATTAAAACGAATACCGAATAAGTCGACATGTCGGGAATTCCCATAATTCCTCGACGAACTGGCTGTTACCACATGTCGCGATTAATCCAGCTCCATTTTTTCCGAAACCGAAATTTGTTATCGCCATTTTATTTCTAATTTACTGAAATAACGGCTAACGCGACGCATAATTTAACGATTTCCCGCGATTAACCAACTCCAAAATGTTAATTTCTCATATGAATAGTTGATTTTAGCGTAATTAACGTCGTCGCCGTAAAATATGCGAAGCGAGGGGCAAAAATTCAATTACTTTCAAATCCGTGTCATTAGCATACCAGTACTTACCATGGTTGGTGCCCATAGCGTCTAATCCGCTTAAGTAGATGGCTGGCATCGGACCAGTTTACGTATTTTCTCAATGTTCTCGATCAACACAAGTTCTTTAGATCGTTATCGCATAACCTATCTATAACTATACAGCGTATTTTGAAACCCCAATCCGGTGTATTGGGGTTTCATAATCTCGCAAAGTTGATTCGCAAATTTAAAAACGTTTTAGAATTGCGTAAAACCATGATCACGAATTATGCAAAATTCGATGGATAATGTGACTACTGAACACAGACATCTAAACTATTTATTTATTTATTTATTCAATTGCGAATTCGTTTACCAACAACATGTTTCTTTAGTAATATCTGAAAGACCACCCATCGCAAAAAAAAAGAAAATTTTGAAGTTATGCCAAACACATTATCCAATATGAAAAACATGTTACTCAGTTTATTAACTGGTCAGTGCTCTAAAAAACTACATTTTTATGGTGTGACTTTAGAGACAACTGCGGCAATCTTAATCTTTCACAGGCATGAACTTAAACCAACTTTATGTCCGTCAAAAACCAAGTGGTGCAAATCGGTAAGTCAAGTTAATTGGTACAACTCCTGAATGAAATCTTGAGATCCTGTTCCATTTTCGTATTTTTGTAGCTTGGAAGTTTATAAATTATGCAAATGCAAATTTGTCGTTTATACGAATGTTTGACTTTCATTTTCATACATAATTATCTTGAAAATTTAATGTACAACTTCCAGTTATACACTGATCATGAATGTGCAAATTGAGCAAACTGTTACCGTCAGCTTCAGTAAATATTCTCGAGAGCTACTAGGAGCTTTCCCGGTACTTTAGTCATGGGTTTGGCAATGCTCCGCTGTTGTTGGTAAATTTGAAATACCTCTCACTTACTTACTTACTAACTTCATAGCTCTACAACCCAATGTAGCTTTTGGTTGACTATCTGCCTCCAACCGTCTCAGTACTTGTCTTCATTTATGAGTAGTCCCACTCTCTGAGATTTGGCTATTATATTAATATAATCGGCACATAAGCACTAACCTTCTAGGAGCATCCATCTGTGGTGAATAGTTTCATTGTTAATAATGAAGATCTAACTGCGTTATCTAGGGCTATTTTAAATAGCAAGGGGAACAACGCAGCGCCCTGTGTTTAAGGCCATTGATGACAAGGAAAGGCAGCGGTATCAACTTGCCAAAATGGATAGACCTCGAAGTTTTCTCGAGACATCCTAGGAAGTCGTATGTTTTTTTGGGGAATTGAGGTCTCTGTCATTGCATTGTTTTGTCAAATTCACAAGTAGATTTGTGTTTTCTCAAGCCACTCTGTAGCCACCAATGCTAGTTTGGACTAAATGTGGTCATGCGGTCTAGCAGGATAATGGAGTGAAATAGTTTGGAGTATTTCGCTTTGTCCTTCTATTTGTAATTTTCCACTCTTCTGGTAGCTATATATACTGATATATATGATATAATTAGTGTTTGTCGTGGATAGTACAGAACCTCTGACAAACTAATTGTCGTAGAAAAAGTACAGTATGCAACACATAAATAAATAAGATCTAAAAGTTCAGATTTTCACAAAATTATATATTTTGACATGACAATTATTTCGACAACACCGTGTCTTTATTAAATGACTTTTTCAGGCAGTCATTATTGAACACTTCCACCACTCACGCCAAAACTCTTGTTGCATAATATTACCAAATGGTTTCGAATTATACAAAAACATGTTATTTGTTCCCTAACAACCAAACAAAAATCAAGCTTCTAATTGACTAAAGAAGTGAGTGTGAAATTTTCGCTAGACCAAGTCAGCATATTAGTAGAAATTTGCAAGTACAATCGAATAGACGTCCTTAAATGTAATAAAGCTTTGAAATAATTTAAATGTCAAATTAAAAAGAAGAAAGAAATTTTATTGTGTTGTTGTATGTAATACAGGATGAACATGAACAAGAAAAATTACGTAGGTGGGATAGTGTGACATTTTTGAAGAAAATAATTTAGTATTGAAATTAGATAACTTTGTTAAGATTTCAGCTAATTTTCCTTGTTAACCAGGTTACAAAGACGATGAACGCCATTTTCAGCTTGCGGAAAATTTGAAATTTTGACGGACGACCAAAAAAATAGAAGATAAAAATTTTATATTTTCGGATTTTACCTTTCGAACAGGAAAGATTGTAGGACACTGTTAATCGGCTAACTGATGTTGAGTTTAGGGAAAAATATTAAATTTTTAGTATATTAAACTTCATACACGTGAATAAATTTACATACATCAAATATCGTTCCAGCATAATGTAGCGACTGTTCCTGTTCTTGCTCCTGTTCCTGTTCTACGAATCTTGAAAAGACGCTTCTACGATTTGAACTCATTGTTGGGACAATTCTACGTTCTGATTTTTTACTGAATGCCAATTTAACAATCCAGCAGAACAAATATTGCATTGTCGGTTACCAAGCGGTTAGATAACCACGCGTAGGCTCTCAAAACCATCACGACCCATAAACCGCAAAGCAAAGGAAATAAAAAATTACTAGTAATAACACGGCGTATAAATATTATTGTTAATTACTCTATCTACTGACAGAAAAAATCTATAACGTCTGAAGATTTGCATATCAATAATTATTAAGAGGAGCCCCTAGCAATCTTTTCTTCGCTGACAAGTTTTCAACTCGCTCGATAATGACAATGATTAGAGCAATTACAAAACGTGCATGCCAATAATCGTAACAATCATGGCTATTAATGCAAATTGAATCGGCTGCTGAGGTACTTGAGGTATCAAGGTCGCGTAAATAGAATTCGATTCACCGCCTATTTTATTTTGTATTCGTCACATGAATTCGTGTAATTGGGGGTACAAGAGCAGATTTGGAACATTGGATTGGTATGATGATGGGATGATTTCAAAGCCTTTTCGCGTTGTCATGTGCACATTGTTTATTATGTTTTACAATTATTTAGCCTTATTTGGGCGGCAAAGATAACACAATTGTTCTGCACATTAAATTATAAATATTTCTATACAATTCTTGCGTTTTGTCCTCCGATCGCAAAACCCAATACCCTTAACCCCTCTCATCGTAGGTCAGTTACTTCCACTGAACCGAGTTACGTATAAAATCAAGACAACCGATTTGAAGTACCCATTTGAAGGTCAATAGGTAGAAGGAGGTCAGTGGAGTGATAGAGTTCTATATCCTATCCAGGGGACGACCGGGTAACCAAAGTAGCAACTGTTAAGTGCAGTGACGGCTCTATAAGCAATGACGAGCTATGTCTGCTATGTGCTTTACGACTTCTGTGGTGACAAAAAAACATAAGGGTGCGTATTTGGCGGCAGACTATAAACATAAGTCAGTTGATTATAATTTTGAAACCCTTGGGGTTCGCGTTGCCTTTTACAAGCTAAAATTATAATTGATCTTGTCATGTTCACAGCCATGTTGATGGCACCAGATATACCAGTAGTTACCGTGTGGGATCTCTTCAAAACTGATTGTACACTTTAGTCTTTTTTTGGATGGGTTTATTATATATTGTAAGCGTCAATTAAAAACGGCGCCATTTGTTTCACTTTAAATTTCAACATATGTAGTCCATGAAGTATTTGACCTTCAAATGACCTTAATAAAAGACGCAGTATGACGGTATTTGTATTCGTTTTATGTTTGTGTAGAGGTCTGATTTGTTCCTACAAATTTTGGTATCACTGGAATGTTTCGCGATTAACACGACAGAAACGTGTCTTTCCGTTATTAGATACGAGGGTCAGCAACAAAGCAAGCCGAATAACAATTTTTAGAGCGCCTCATTATCAGTCTTTATCGTGAAACTGTTTATAAATAATGTTCCACGTCAAGAATACTAAACAAAGCCGATAAACACATAATAAATGTAAGAATAACAACGTGATGACTAGTGGTACCGAGCGGACTGAAAGAAAAAAATAAAAGAAGAACGAGCCGAAGCATCGGGACCAAATTATAGGTTGTCAGTTGGAGCGCCCGAGATTTCTATCCGTAAATCTTGGCTTTTAAAATGTGTGTTTGTTAACGAGACCGCCATGTTTTCCGAAGCACTTTCGTCCTCGAAACAATGGCCCGATATTTATTGGCGGCCACACCAATATATTATCGTCTCTTTAGGTCGATTTTTTTAAACACGTGACGCGTCTGCAGCATTTTTGGCGTGCATTTTTCCGCTTTTATTCTTCTCGCTTACGGCCATGATGCTGCTTCTATCTCCAATGGCAACAATTTAACTTTTCCGGCAACATATGGCCTGACTTAACAGTTAAAAGGGTTCTTTCTGTACGAGCGCCCAATTAGGAAGTTGTGCCTGGATAATTAATGAGTCATTAAAATTTACAATGCATCGCGATTCGTTAACGTTCCTGAGTATCGATGACAGGTTCTGCCAAAAACATGCGCCGCGCGGGGACAGGTCGTTAAACAGCTCCGACCGCAATTAGCGCCCATTATGTAATTGAAGGGGTGATTAAAACTTACAGTCCAACATTTAAATGCCACACCGGATCGCGGTTTCGTTTTTTATCCTCTTGCTCCTCGGTGCCAAGGAAAATAATTTTTAAAGGGTTTTCCATCTGCCTGTCTATTCTACAGATTTGCAGTGTACGGATTTTATAACATTTGGACTTTAGAGATTTTTAAAATCCAGCGGACATTCCAGTGGCATTTAGAACTTTATCTTTTATGAGAGGAACTTGCTACTAAACAAATTGGAAAGTTCGTCGGATTCTACTGTAGATAAAGTTTGCCGAACGATATACCGTTGTTACAACCTTTTATGGTTTTAACTTCGGAATGAGTTTCCGACCCGCCTGCTGTAAAGCGCAAGGGACCATGCTTTTCAGCACGCGTACCACAAGCCAGGGCCGTATTTAAGGTGTTCGCCGACAAAAAATGTGCCTTGCGGATTGTTGTATTTTAAGAGCAGGGAAAATGTATTTGATTAAACTGTTATATTAATTCATATTAGCGCGCTTTTTATAAATCTTCCTAAAACAGTTCCTACTTCAAGTAGTTCGATTTCAAGTTGAATTTGCCCATTAGATTGGTTAAAAGCAAAGTAGAAAGCTTAAACTGATTTCCAATTTAAGGTTTTAATATAATGACTAAAATATTTTCCTAGGAAAGCAATGCAAAATATGTAGATAATGTAGTACGATTCTGGAACGTCATAGGTAGGAGGCGGTCAGATCTTCATAAAAATTTACCGAAGTTAAGTAAAGGATTATGTCGTAAGAAACGATATATCGTTCGGTGAACTCTACTTGTGTATGTACTGAATATGTATCACCTGGTCATTATTTAACAACACATTTGTTTGCCATACAAGCATGTGTCCTGACAAGTACTGAAATTCTATATTCCGCATATAATAACACATTTTCAGGAAAATTTATAATGTATATATGAAATTGTTACGTTAAATCTGTAACTATAAGGTGTTAATTGGAAGAAGCAGTTGAGAAGGAAATAAATAAATAAATTTTCGTTCTAACTTATGCTAGTCTTTAATTAACACAATAGAACTTTTAGCAGCGAATGTGTGCGCGACATTTTTTGTTATATTTAATTTGCATCAAAACACATCTAAAACAGTTTTGCTAAAAATTGAGTTAAAACAAATAAATACATTTTTCAAGCTTCTTTACAAAAAAAATCATCTCATTCCATATTATTCTATGAACAACAATACCACAGAAACTTGCTTGCCTTACTTTTCAACAACATTTATTGCGCATCTAAACCTTACACGATTCGTTAATGTGATTAATAATATCTACGTTTCACTCATTTAATTTAATTTTAACATCGAATTTTGTATATTTAAATAGTCATGGAGTGCTTTTTATGATCTAACCTAAAAATATATTTAAGGAATATATTTAGTGTGGCATTGGTCTTTTGCATAAATACCTTATGTTTATTAGACTTAGACTTTGTTGTATCTTAGGTTATGTTAATTTTCTTTATGGTATATTAAAAAATGATAATTCTATTGAAATGAAACTTAACTTATTGAGATGATGATATCAAAAAAAGTTTGTATTATTATTGTAATATCGGATTGACCTACCTACCGGTCTCCGGTAGCCCCTAGACTGAAGTCGATTGCTTTTTTGGTTATCACTGCATTTTAGGACTCGTCCATTAATTTGGTCTTCTTGAGGGTTCCATATCTTAATGATTAATTGTCCTGTCACATACACGAATCAATTTCACACTACAATAATCGATATCCTTGTTAAAACAAAAAAAGGAACAGAACGAGCAGTCCTTTTTGTTTAGTTTAGTTTAGCATTCACGAAAAAAAGTGGAACACCGGGATTATTCTGGCTTCAGATTGTACTTTTATAATATATTTCTGAATTGAATGTATATAGAGTGATTAGATCTTCATGGGAAAAGACCAAATGGAAATCAATCGAAAAGTAATTTACTTTTAGTTTTTAATAAATTTTTTTATTATCAAAAAGAAACTTGATTTGGGTTTTTCGTCCAATATTGAGTGGTCCAATTTGGATTCTGCATTCTGCATTTAGTTTAATACAAAAGTCTTTGACGGCCTCAACTTCACCAAAATATTTTTCATATGTATGTTTCTTGGGTATGCTGTATTTGTTAGTTAAGTGTTTGTATTATCGAGTTTCTTTTGTTTGATACCTGTTTGTTTTATATTCGACAGCATTCATATTTATATACATGTGTATTTTTATTCTACTTGTGAATTTTTGACTTGCTTCGAGTACTATTTTGTAAAACGAGTAAAATGAAAATCATGTATCATATCATAGAGTGAGTACCTATTATGTCAACCAGATTCATTTACTGGAAAATATACGGCCTAAATTTGACGGATATATAAAAAAAATGATGATGACATTCATTATGCACCCCTTTGTGACACACCCTTTCCTGGAGAATACAGAATGTGATTAAGGAGTTATCCACAAGACCATTAACTATGCTTACCTGACTTCTAAAATAGCTTTACTTGTCCGATTTCGCAATAGCAGCTCAAACTTTTCGGTAGAAATTTCACAGAACAATCTATGCAATACACTCATTCACTCCAAGCCCCCTTGAGCTGTATAATGAGCTTAGTTAGAATTGTTGTCTTTTTTTATATTAGTTATTAATTGTAACTAATGCATGTTATCTCATTCCATTGCTCATGCAGAATTTATTCTTTTTTTGATAACTCTACTTTTTTAGTTTTAAATGAGCTTGACCCGTTAATAAATAAATAACGTGCACAGATCTTCATTTTGAAAGCTTAATTTCTTACTCTGATTAAGAAAACACTCTTAGGGAAAGATTTTTTCCCATTTATGTTCTAAAACTTTCAATAGGGAACTTGAACAAAATTTTAATTTGACAAATATTGCTTATAAAAGTAAGTTTATACTATTAAAAGAACACAAAAAATATTGTAGTTCTATATAACAAATATAAGCAATTAAAAATTGTAAAATTTAAATCCTCTTTGAAACGCGCTGTCATTGGCTGTAATCGGTTGTGACGTCAATTCCCTCATTAGACTACGCGCCAGCCGGGCGGCAGCATAAAGAAACCATTAGAGAACGACAATGCGTTCGTCTTCGTGGTTTTAATTTATAATTTTTTTGGTCTTGATCCTGTAGCTTGCTTTTTTTATCTTGTGTTTAGTATCAAAAACAAAGTTTGGAGAATGACCGAAGTCGATTTTTTAAGAGGTCAATCTAATAATTTACCTTTAGTGGATATGTTTATGGTGACATCTTACATACACGACACCGTTTCTTTTGCTGAAGTTCGCGGCGTTAAAGCTAAAAGGTATATTCATAGAAAATTTAACCACTACTTTTAGACTAATTTAATATTGTATATAAATTATTCAACAAAAAAAAACAAGGATTCTTTTTAATCTAGTGGAAACCTAAAGACTGATTTTTAAGTATATTGGCATTGATAACTGAAACTGTACTCTATTTTAATTATATCAGGAAGCCATTCCTGTGGAGACTGCAATAGGATGTGTGCAAGTTCGAAGAGTTAAAAATGTTTGCCCAGTTAAGGATAAAGTGACACCTGAAGATGATGTTAACAAAAAACTACAGCTTTTATTTTTACTCAAACGCGATGGCTAGATTTGTGATTTTGTTTTTGTATTGCTTCCATTGTTATCATGTAAAGCACACTAGGCACAAATGCAAACTGGCATGGATTAAATACCAAACACACTTTAAACGAGCCAAAAATAAACGTAAATAATATAATTCCCGGCCTGTAACCTGAGAATAACCCTATATCATGTCACCGTATCGATCGAAAAGCAGCGGTATGACGTAACGATCATTCCTGCGTGTTTAGTGTCCTTTAAATTTAATTTAAATAATAGGTTTTGAGTTTTGATATTTGGCATGCGTTATTTCCATACATAAGCAAATCTGGGTCTGGGTCCCGGGTCACACCGGTGTCCGGGGCAATGAGGCAGCGGACGCCTTAGCCAGGGAGGGCTCCTCGCATAGGCATATAGGGCCAGAGCCCCGCTTGGGGATCGCCCCGTGTGTGAGGCGGGGAGCTCTCGAAGCCTGGGCGAGAGACCGGGCCGCGGGGGGCTGGAGAGTTGCTCCGGGAATGAGGCAGGCGAGGCTTATGATGGATGGGCCCTCCCTTCCTCGGACCAGGGAGCTGCTTAGACTGACCAGGAGGGAGTGTAGAGCACTAACAGGGGCCTACACAGGACATTGCAGGCTTAGGAGGCATCTCTGCTTGCTAGGCATTGGAGACGACCCGGAGTGTAGGTGGTACATGGAAGGGGAGGAGACCCCGTATCATCTGCTCACCGAGTGCCCTGCCTTGACATGAGCAAGATTGGGAGTCTTCGGAACGGCCCTGATCGATCCGGACTCAGTGCACGGTATTGGGCTAAAGGAGTTGCTGACCTTCTACAGGAGGGGCGGCATTCTGAACGCTCTCTAGAGCGGCCTGGGGGCACAACGGGCCCATCTGGTGGCCTAAGTGCTTGGACGCCCGCGAGGGCGCCCCCCTTTAATACCAATACCAATACCAATACCAATAAGCAAATCTACCAAAGAAAAAAATCAATTTCCCTCGTCGACCTTATAGGAAACGATAAGTCCATAAAATTGGGCTATCCATGTGCACCGTGCGTACGTGGGAGGTAAGAAGAACGGATTCGACTCCCACCGCCACTTGAGACGGCCGCAACAAAATTTATCAGTTGTGCCTTATTTACGAGCACGTAAACGCCAAGTAGTCCGCGTATTTCGCTACCCATAAAACGTCAAATATTTTCGAAAGCGTTTTCACTTACGGACGACACTCGCCTACGCCATATCTTCCCCTCCCACTCGCTTAAATTCGCATATTCCGTTGGGCAAATTAAATTTTATTCGCGCCGTCACGCGAACGGACATGTTTATGATAATTGAATGGCCGAAATGCAACCAGAAAAGTTAATATTGGACTTTATACGATACTCGACGTTTATTTACTGCGTCTAATGGCGGCCGGTAATGTGCAGTAGGTCCGGCCGAAGGACCGTTTGGCTGCGCGAAGAATTAAGATAACGACGACAAGGGGACCGAGTCCTGGAAAAATAAACCGTTTAACTGCCTTTCCATATAAAGTCTGGGTTTACGACTGCCACGAAATGCGCGTCGACGAAAAAATAAAACGTTTTGGGTTTATTTTTATCGCCTTGTGAGAGGTCGAGTTTTGAAACGAATCGTTCATTTCGAAGACCAAGAAAGTGTAATTTCCAGAAAAAGCACGTGACCGATTATTTATGAAAATCGCAATTTTCGGAGCAAAACAAAAACATATTTGAAGAAGGTCCTTAGGAAATGAAACGCCATTTCAACACTCGCATATTTATAAGTTTTTCAGTTTTAAATGAACTTTATAATGATTTGTAAGTAATAACTCGCAGTTATTATATGAAAAGTAATATTTTGTTTAATAATTATTTTTATAATTTTAACCTAGACCTTGTAATATATATTATAATTTGTTTTTTTTACTCCCTTCTGTAAAATACCTAATTACGTAGACAACAGTCTGGCCTGCGGAAAGTGTGATTTTACCACGTCAGTTTCGTTTCCCACGGATTCGAGCCGCTTCGGACATTTCGGAATATGAATGCACGGGTTTGGCAGCCATCGGATGTTTTCGGAGATTTTACAGCAGTGCTTCAATTTTGACATTTGCCAGTTCTGATTTTTAAGTAACTCGCTCCGCGCGTGCCAAGTAAATTCGTGACGCAAATGCCGCTTACCGCACTTGTTGCAAATATATTATTTTTCATGAACCTGTCTTATACAGATGCACGTCCTTGCTGCGACAGTCAGTTTTGCTTATAAATCTATATCTGTATAGGGGGTGGAGCCAAAAGTTAAATATAAAAGTTAATTGGGGTTTTACAAACCTTCAACTTATTTTAATGTTGTATATACAGGGTGTTTCATTTTTCATAGTAGAGTATCAACTTTCTTATTTTAAATGGAACGGCTGGTATATTGCTTCATTTTTCAATTCTATGAGAAATTTTAGACAAATTTTGTGTACAATGTCCTATACCTAAAACTAACCGTTTTTAACGTTTTTAATTTTTTATTGAGGCAATTTTATATAAAATTGTATATGCCTAATACTTTTACTTTTTGAAATATTTCCTATTAAACATTTGTCTATCACAAATAACATGCTGTCGACATATAAATTCAGTTACTGTGAAGCGGCTATGACGGTGTTTAAACGATAGAAGTGCTAGACCGCTAGTTGCGAATTATGTTTACCACAGAGGAAAAGATTGATATGTTAGAAAGTGACATATCGAACAATAAAAACCGGACCCTGGTTGTTTGTGATTATATAACAAAGTTTGGAACAAATATATGGAACTTTGAAAAAATAAATAAATAACATCGTCATATTCTGAATGATGAAGAGCAACTTAATTTGTTGCATTGCATTTTGCAGAAGATTTAACCCAAAATGCGTCTTTGTGAAAAGAGCAACGCTTCGAACGTGCCTTCAAATAAACAAGTGTAAGTCCTGTAAATTCTGTCCAGTGCAAAAATTAGAGCAACGTGATTACAACATCAGGTTAGATTTTTGCAACCATGTTATGTTAACTTTTCATAAAATATAATTGCTAATATTATTTAGACAGATGAGTCCACATTTACAACCTCAACTAAAATTTTTAATCTAAAAAATACCCATTACTCGAGCCAAGAGAATAATAAAAAAAACACATGGAAGTTAGAAGTTCCATTGCCTGCAACAAAAGTTACTCAAGTGAAACAATAAATGCTTCCGAATGAAGAAACTGGCATATATTTTACGTTACGTTATCAAAAATTAAAAATGTCAAAAACGATTAGACTTAGGTATAGGGTTTTGTATACAATTCAAAAATGAACTAGTATACCAGGGGTTACATTTAAAATAAGAACGTTGAGACTCTCCCACAAAAAATAAAACACCCTGTATATATAAAGTTAAAATAAATTAAAGGTTTGTAATACTACAATTAATTAATAAATAATTTTGTATTTCACTTTTGGGTCAATCCTCTATAGTTTCTGAGATAAGGTAGTGTCACAAGATAAACGGCCCACCCTATACATGTTTTAGTAGTCGTAATACGTCTAATTTTCAATTGCATCTGTTGGTATTTGTCGGTGTCATTATGCCAATCATTATCTTCAGTTGTAGGCGATAAAAAAGTCTTTTTGTAGGTAAAAAAGAACGATTTTCTTTATCTAACATACTAGTTACTAGTTACCTCTAGAAAGTAATTACCACGTATTCGCTCTTAATATTCATAAGAAGATTATATTCATTATAGTTTTGTATTTTCGATTTAGTCTCACATATAAAAAATCATATTTTATCACCAATAGATAATTAAGCAAATTTTTTTAACAATTTTTATAGAAAATTGAACGCTCTATAATTTTATACTCTTATAATTTTTCGATAAATCGAACCATATCAATTATATTCGAGGATAAAGATTTTTTGTGTTGAATTTTGTTATTGGCTGAAAAATAATTATCGTCAAATGTTTTCAGTTATTCGTATAGTAAATTTAATGCTCAATTTTATTTCACAAATTTTATAACTTATTTTTTTTTGTTTTGGGATTTAGTTTTAAAAAATTGGTAATTCTGTCATTCATTCATTTCTTTTTATGCTAGCGCTATCTGTGGTTTTATATCGTTTCTCTATCGCCTCTATACTTCTATGTTACGTACAAGTTTTTGGAGCTTCCGACTTGTGTCTTCTTGTGTATTACTGTAACCAAATAATTTACAGCTAAGTTTTAATATAATTCCGACAATTGTAAATTACATGCTTATTATTTCATATGAATAAAGAAATACATTTCATAGGCAACTCGATGACAAAAATTCTTGAAACAAAATTACCAACAGTGAAAAAGGTTATGTGTGTATTTTTTTACCAATCTAATTTCCTGAAATATTTCGTGAAATAAAATGCTAAAAATGTAGCAGATCAAGTTATCGAACTATGGAAAAAAAATTCCAACTTCTGGTGCTGTCAATGTAGTGAAAATAATTCTATGTATATAATGTAATATAAGTACCCATTGGGATTCCAACGCAAATATTTTTAAAATGTAGAGCATTAAATTTACTATAAGAATAATTGGAAACATTTCAGGATAATTATTTTTCAGTCAATAACAAAATTCAGAAGAAAAAGTTATTTTTCTTTAAATCCTCCAATAGGTGACCTCGAATATATTTGAAATGGTTCGATTTATGAAAAAAGTATTAGAGATCGTTTAATTCCCTATAAAATTTATCATTAAAATTGACTTAATGATCTATTGGTGATAAAATATGATTACCTATATGTGAAACTAAATCGAAAACAGAAAATTATAATAGGATAATCTTCTCATTAATATTAACACGTGGTAAGTACTTTCTAGAGTTAACTAGCAAACTAGTTTTTGTGTGTATGTTCATCGCAATATTTTCTTGTAAGCAAATAATGAGATATGTAAGAAGCTCAGTCTAAAAATAATCCTAAAAAAATATATAAGCATATTTAAATAAATATAAACATATAACTAATCTTCACCGGAGCATCAATGCTTTTAGTATATCAATAATTGTAAAAGCAAGTAACATTTAGCAATGGCAAAATATTAATTTAATTGAGCGGTATCATGCTGAAGTTTTTTTTATTAGGCATTCGTCGTGCGGTACCCGGTTTTCACTGTTTTCGTTTCTTTAGCTACACGCTCATCCAGGAATATCCAAGAACTCGAACTACCTCCTCTCTGCTGCTGCCTACAATTTTGTATGCCCACGTTATTTCCATGTTTGACATCACTTA
Source organism: Cylas formicarius (assembly GCF_029955315.1). Classification (NCBI taxonomy): domain Eukaryota; kingdom Metazoa; phylum Arthropoda; class Insecta; order Coleoptera; family Brentidae; genus Cylas; species Cylas formicarius. The sequence continues at coordinate 16,673,754 of NW_026844334.1, forward strand.
CTGCTTAAGGAACAAGTTGTCGTCGGTTCGATTTTCGTGAACCATTACTCAAGAAAATTGTTGTCTGGCTACATCTGTAAGTCCGTGGTTAAAGCAAACCGGGAAATTATAAAACAGTATTATGCACCGGTCAAGCATGTGCATTGTATCAGTTTAAAACATCAGCTGCAATAACCATTGTAGAAAGTGACTTCAGACGTTTCCAGCACTTTGGCGATGGGTTTGGGAGCGATCGAACGTTTTCAGTAGATTTTAACCACACTTGACATCTGTCAGTTCGGACGATCACATCACACAGCATTCAGTGGCGTTGTGCTAATACATAAGTCATTCTTTAACTCGAGACTAAAGTTTATCAAACTTGTTGTGTACTAACTCTTGCACTATTGGAAGCCCATCATACATATCCAGTTTAATAAGAAATAATAAAGATACTTTCATTATTAGAAAAAATAATTCTTCTTACCTAGGTCGAGGATACGGTTTTATATTATTTCGTAATTTTTACGGGGCGGAGTCAAACCTTCGATTATTTAGAATGTAATTTCCAGGCGTTTTACTTTATCGACTACTTGTCTGGTATCTTTCCGATATAACGCCATAGGATAGAAATATCGAACCGGAAGACGAAAAGCGATTCGTTAATTTTATCCGAAAAAAAATCATGATGGGAACGTCACGGTCCGCAGTGGCATTTTCCGCGTCAAATCGAGACCAGAAGGTTTGTCAAAAATCAGTACGATCACGCCGCGCGTCTTATTTCCGAACTAGAATCTTCACGGTCGTGAGGGACATGCGTGAAATTCAATCAGCAGCTGAATGCTTCGTGCTGGGAAACGGTGCGCGGCATTTCACGCGGATTGCCGCGAAACTGATGGCCGCAGATTCAGATCGCCATGAATTTCATTTCAATTGATATTAATTGATTGGCGGCGCGGCTATACAGTGGGACGACGCAGAGAAAAAGAATTGGCGCCTGAAAATAAAGTACACTTGTTCTAATTGAATAATTTAAATCTTATCGAACAATTACATATCGATTTCGAGGAATTATTATTTTTATTTCGTAGCTCAACTAAAATATATTTGTTGCGAGAATATTCTGTTTGCCAGGATTGGTCTTACACTATTACAAAAAATTTCTTTCTATTATTACAATTCTACTTTTATTGCAAGAAAAGGGGTATATTAGGTACAATTATTATTTCTTTGCTAAAACTTTTCGTTGAAGTAACAAAAGCGAAATATTTATTTCAATCATACAGCTAGGGATAATATAGTGGCCCTACTACGATAAAGTTTGATGCGCCGCAGGTGGCTATGATATTCTCGTAGAGAAGGTATTCTTTTGCACATGCGTCACCCCCACAACTGACTGAGTTGCTACATTGCCGTAATTTTTCTGGAGAATTGATTTGATTAATTTTTATAACAAGGCAACATCAATCTCTGAAATCCGAACATTATTGGCAACGCTGAGCTATGTAATTACTATTATCGCAGAACAGTCTGTGCCATGTGCCATTGCTGTTTTAATTTTTTTTTAGTGTCAATCTATCCTACCCATACTCACAAACTTGTATAATTTGTGCTTTCAATACTTTATTCTTTCACGAAATTACAGCAAATATGGCAAATATGAGAACCTAATAGGATATTAAAGAAACAGTGATGCCTATATTCCCTATATTTTTAGGCGTACTTAAATAACTTCGAAGGATGTTTGCATAATATGTTTTGGTGCACAAGAACTACAGGAAATATAATAAATTAAGCTACAAGTTGAATTTTTACTAGGACAGGCATAATTACAATTGCTGTCTGTAGGAGGTGCTTCTTGAACATTTTTTCACTTAGATGTTTCATGTGCGATATCTCAAAGTTATTTCGATGGAGGTTAAATCTATGAGTTTATGAAATCTAACGCTTTGTGTCGATTTACAAAAAAAACACCTTGCATAAAAAAATCCATGTAGAAATTGCATCGTATCTACAGAGTTTGAACAACAAAAACGCCAAATTAATTACAGAATTATACAGACGCCGACGTGGGTGTTTGAGAAAATACTGCCGGAACATCGACGATCTGTCAGCGGTCATGTTGTTTGTTGAAATCCGCAAGGTCTTATGGGTCCTACGTCGAAATTTGTCTTTAGAGCTGCAATTGGTTAAAAACGAAATTTCAAATCTTCGCGCATGCGAACTTTGAATGGCGGCATAGGCAGGACCCCTGTATTTCTGATAGTTATACACTATACACTATAAAGAGGGAGCAACTTGGGAACAATAACATTTAACTGAACAAAATGTAGCGAAGTTTACGCAAAACCCAATTTGCTATCTTCAGGTCGTTTTTTTCGCGTAGCTTGGCGGTACTCAACTCGTTTGAATCGGTCACCAGTAAATTGCGAGGCAGTAATTTTACAATTTCGGTAATATATGGGCTACTTTTGTATTGCTTATTAAAACAAATATTCTTTATAAAAAGTTGTGGTGCATGATGGTCTAAAACCTACAATATCCAGAGATATTAATTTTCAATAGCTAGCACAATGTAGTAGGAGCCGCCCGGCGATATACCGTTTTTACAACCTTTTATGGTTTTGACTTCGGAATGAGTTTAAGACCCCCCTGCTGTAAAGCGGAAGGGACCATTTTTTTCAGCACGTGTACAACAAGCCATGGCCGTATTTAAGATGTTAGCATAAAGAACTGTGCCGTGCAGGCTATTGTATTTTAAAAGTAGGGAAATTTTATTTGATTAAACTGTTTATGAAACAGTATTTCCTTAGAAGTCAAAGCTTTGGAGTTATTTCTACACCGTCTTGTGTTTGTAATTAGTAATTACCAACTAAGTACAAAAAAAATCTGCTTCTAGTTGAAACAAAAAATGTTTAGAACATGTCATCAACTAGTGCCAGAATTGTGACGATAGTGATTATTTTGCTATAGAATACCTTTTTTTTTATAAATATTCTAACATTGTTTTGTAGCTAAATTTAATCCTTCATTAATATTTATAATAAACATTTGAAAGTAAAGATGGATTTTTCACTGCATGGACTAATAATGATCGAAGAATCTCTCTATGAAACTCTACATAGGTACGGCTATGGAACATCGTAGAATTGCGAATCTATTTATTGAGGGTTACAAAGAGAAACCCAATCGAGGTAGACCTGCGGTTACACCTTAAAAATTTACCAAAGTTAAATACCGTATTAAGTCGAAAAAAATGTATTTCGTTTGCGAACTTTAACTGTGGGGGCTTCTATAATGGTAAAATGTTTTAATGTTATGCCATATTTTCTTACTTTCTCTCTTTGTCTAAAATAACCTGTACTATAAATTTATTTTCTCCAATGAAAATAATGTTCCTAGCTTTACTTGAGGAACAATAGGTTCTCTAGACCCAATAATATTAGGTTTCCACTTTTTAAGTTTGAGGAATCTATTACATATTACATGTACCAATGTAAACTAAAATAATCATTCCCTAATCGTCATACTACATGGCAGCGCATTTTAATCAATATCGTTCGGAGACAGCTTTTCAGCTGGTTGAAATGGAAGTCAGAAGCAGAGTTAAGTAGATTCAGTTTATGTCACCTACTTCGATACTTTCGACAAACTTATTTTTGAATGTAGTGTGCGAAATTCTACTTTGGTGATCGAGAATTGATTAATTTTAAATAAATAATCTTAAAACTATTCAGATAATCCAGATATCACATTCACTGAGCAGTGACACATTGGGGAGATTGAGTTCAGTCAAAGCTGTGCAGTTTGATGAATTGCTGGGCTTCTCATATCTGATTTTACTGTTACGACTTTCCAAAGCTTAGGTCACCTGTTTTTCGAGTGTCTCAGTTGGGGGTGTCCTTATTCTGAAATTTATGCTGAAAATGTTCAGAATAAGTTTCTGCAAATGGAGTATTTCAAAATTTAGATTAATTTAAATTGTTACGCTAATATGTTGGATGTTGTAGCAGTATACTTAATATCAACTATTTAAATCAGTGAAATTAACTAGAAAGGTTTGGTGTAAAAAGGAACCATATCACAGCTTATTTGCCAATAGTATTAAACCGTGACCATATTATATTGGTTAGTAACATAATCGTATTTGATGAAGTCTTTTATTCTAAAAAATTGAAAATCGAAATAAAATTAACACCGAAATTTGCCATCTTTGTTTGTCATTTCGGCTTGCTGAACCAGCCTGTATATACAGTGTGGTCATTTAAGTGTGCAACATATGGGAAATTTCTTTATTAATATATAATAGTTTTCTGTACTTAAGTTTATAAATTAATCAAAATCAAATCAATCTAATACAATTTGGATCAAATTTAAGCAGTTCAAAAAAATAACCTAGACTTTTACTTTTCCCAATCACAAGTACAACTTTAGAATATCAAACAATTGTTTTTAATATAGTATTAAAAAAATCCAATTCAATGTGAAAAATCTAAACAAAAACTAAACAAACGAGGCATAAAAGTTTAAAATTATAATTACAATATTAATATATATAATATAATACAAAAATTCGCATATGTTGCACACTTAAACGACCACATTCAACTTAACTTAAAATTTGTAAAACTTTCTGCAATTGTTTAAAAGATTAAAAATATGGGTTTTAGCAGGTTAATTGGAATTGATTTCTTGTCGAATCAGCAGAACCGGCAAGCCACAAATCCCAGCGCAGCACGTTCAAAATAATTATCATACGTCATACGGATCAATAAATAACGTCGCAATGTTATAATAATGCCGCGAATGATAAATAAAGGAAAATGCGCCGTCGAGATGGCAGCGTTCAATTTAAAAAGAAAATTACATGGCCCGAGACGAGCCTGAAAAATGTCCATCATAATATACCGTGCCGGCCATACACCACACGCCATATTTCACAGATATGGCCGCTAAACTAAACAAAGCCCAGGCGTATATTGCGAATGCAAGGGACGTCATAAACGCAAGTAATGGATGTACTGTCTGTCGCAATTTCGACGACTATACCCTCAGGTCAGTAAGTATCATATGCAAACCAAAATATATGGGAAACTCCAATCGGAGTCCCTGGTATGCTTTTTACACGCAACCAGTTATACATAAAATTGTTAGTTTTTTACGATCCACCAGTCACGCTAATGTTGTTTCTTTCCACAACATACCTCATTTCCCTGCCCAACAAATTAAACGCTTAAAAACAGAAGTATTGGTACTGCACATTTTTAAATGTTTTTTTTTATCATATTTAGTTTTGCACAAAAGGTGCTCAGATTCGCGAAAACCACAGTCCCACAATTGCAACCAAAGTTATACAGAGCGAGCTAAACTTTCGGTATTTCTAGCAGCATATAGCAGTATAACACTCCCACTGGCTTTAAAGGATATTGAAAATGGAATTTTTTATAAGGCGTGTTTTTTTTCGATGTATAGAACTTTAAGTTGCAATAAAACAATGATGGATTATTCGATTGACATGAATTTTATTTATCCGAAAGATAATCTTGTGGCGTTACATTTTAAATATGATTTCTGGCATATGACCGCCACGGCTGGCGCGGATGTAGTCCAATCTGGCCAATAACATTGCGAATGTTATCTTCCAAATGGTCAAGGGTTGTGACTTATCCGCATAGACCAATGGCTTTACATAGCCCTACAGAAAGTAGTGTAGCGGTGTTAAATCACAAGATCTTGGAGGCCAATTCACAGGTCCAAAACGTGAAATTAGGCGGTCACCATACGTGTCTTTCAATAAATCGATTGTGGCACGAGCTGTGTGACATGTGGCAGTTTTGTTTGTTGACGTAGCCATTCATCCAGAAGTGCGCTTCATCGCTAAACAAAATTCGCTTATGAAAATCGGGAACAACGGCAATCTCGTTTTGGGCCCATTCGACGAATCTTACTTGATGATCGTTTGGTTTCAATTCTTGCGGGAGTTGGATTTTGTAAGCACGTAAACCAAGATCCTTATGCAAAATCTTCCATAAAGTGGATGGACACAGATCCAATTCCTGTGCTCGATGGCGGATGGACTCATTCGGGTCTTCCTCAATGCTACGCTCTCCAGCAGCAATAGCTTCTTCTGTACGCACCGTACGGCGTCTCTGGGGATGCGAGTTATCAATAAAAGTAAACGGGGTGCGAAAACGTTCCATGGTTAATCGAATCAACTGCTCTGATGGACGATTTTGTCGACGATAAAATGGACCTAGTGCTTGATATGTATTCCGCACAGAACCATTATTTTCGAAATAAAATTGCACTATATGCAAGCATTGTTCAACCGTGAGTCTACTCATGATGAGAATAAATCACTTCACAGCTGTTAAATCGGTCGCCATCTTGAACAGTAATGCCAACTTAAAGTTCTATACATCGAAAAAAAACACCCATTATTTGAACTACTCTTTTTTGTTGAAAAAGGTTATAAGTGAAAACTGATTTTCTAGTTCGATCGGAATGGCAAGTGTAAATCGCCATCATGGCTCATCTTTTCCCAAAAATAATTGTGACGCCATCGACCACCGGAGTCTATGTAATTATCTCTTCTGTGGGTCAATGTCCGCATTTGCTTAGTATTTCTTACCATCCTAATTTAACGTGTTGAATATTTGTATTTGATGCTTTTTTTTAACCAAAACCATCACTATCATTTGTTAGATTCTTTATGGTGTAATGTCTTTTGGTTAGTTTGAGTGTTAGTTTACTGAGAAAATCTAATAACTATAATCATAATTTATTTAAATCGGAGCAGTTTGTAACGTACATTTTCCGATTATTTTGGTTGTTTGACAGACAGCTGATTGTCAGTCTGAGAGTGAGATGCATGGTTGCGGCTATAAGCGTTAGACAGGATATTATGAAAATATATTTTTTTTATTCCGACTTGTAGCGAATAAAATTTGGATGGCTATCAAGGTGGGGTTCAGATTCACTAATTAGATTATATGATGTCATTTCACTAACACCCTGTATGTATCACACATAGACAGATTAAGCTATATGTCCTCTCACTAGTCAATAACGGCGGTCGGTACAACAAACATGAAGGCAAGATCGCAAACCACACGTCCAGGCATCGTGTAGCGACCGGGATAACGTCAATAGAAAATAATTAATTAAAATGATCAAGATTGGTTTATTGACCATTACGAGGTGGCGTTATTAATTTATTTTATATAATATAAACATTTTACGGCGATCTTATCGCCTCTTAAATGCGTAATTTATGCGTTATTACGTTAACCAGTGTTATTAATGAGCTGAAATATTCGCGTCTGGTCGCGGTGGATTTCGCATTTATTGTTTAAATTTTTGATTATTATTGAGGCCGGGTTTTCGACGAGTCGCAAAGGAATTTATCGCTCGGGCAAGGGTTCACGACAGCGCAACTTGTTGAGGTTGTTATGTGGGTTGTGATGCCCATTTTTTTCGTACCGCCGTAGATTACGAAGCAACCCAAAATGGTGACAGATTTAAAATGTATTTTTATTATATGATAATTTTTTGGCAAAAGTTACTATGCCAAAAAGTTCTGGTCAAAGCTTAGGACTACAACAGACGTTGTTTCCTAAATTTTTTTAGTTCTTCAATCAATTCTGTAAACTTATTATAATGTAGGCATAGACATTCAATAATAATAAGTTTTAATATAGAAAAGGTATGAATTGAATAATTTTAATAAACGGAATACTATTATTAGCTTCATGCGCCCAAAATGATTCTTATTTTCCACTGAGGCCAAGAACATGAATCGAAGAAATTTAATTATTTATTATTAATAGTTTCTGTACCATAATTTTTAGAGGTGGCATACTATACATACAATAGCGAATATAACACAACACCAGACACAAATGTGTTACAGAAGTATATAAATTATCCTCTTGTTTGTGACTGAATCTGATTGATAATGTCATTCTATACATTATAACGGTACTGAATTATTCTACATAAATTACTAGCCAAAAGTAAAATTTATATATCCAAAGACCTATCCAAATCTTAACGTTCACTTATAGACGGTCAAACAAACGTAGTATTTATGAACGTAAAACGAAGTTTTATTAGTTAAAACCATATATCTTGTAATGCATCAAAGTAAATAAATAAATAAAACAATTAGAGTAAACAAACTTAATTGTTATTAAGTAAAACAAAAAAAAAAAAACAATTCAATATTCATATTCTCAGACGGGTCCTCAAAAGTCGAATTTCGTATTTCTTAAAATTTAAACAGTTTTAGTTTAGAAATATGAAAATTGTAAAAATGTTAAATTTTAAAGTGTAAAAAACTGCAACTTACCTGTGCTGACCCTAGGTAAGTATTTTGAGTAGACTTGGTTTGCAAGGTAACGAAGCCCTGTAACCAATAATAATAAAATTACAATTAATCTAGGAATAAAATTTCATAATAGACGTACATACCTGTTTAGACCGATGTATATCTGATGGTTATTTTGTTGCTTATTTGAATGCGAATTTGAGTATACTTATAAATGCGTATGTTCAAATAACCCAACTGTGCAAACAACAGGAAGCTTTCATAACTTTTTCGGGACGTTTTTGTCAATAACATCGAATTTGTCTTCAGGTGTAGTTGATTGTAGCTTTTCATTTGCCAGTCTTTGCCCATTATTGTCACCACTTTGTTTTGTGTCCTTTTCCTGAAGGCTGATTAAAAATAATGGACTGTGGTGGAATTTAACTTATTTCTTCTACTTCTGTACTGTCTTCTTGCTCATGAGCATCACGTTCGGATTGATCCTAGCAAATTTAAACTATAAAATTAAATCTCCACAACCAATTTGAAAAGACCACTTACCCGATCTTTTTTTTTTTTCAAATAAACCTTCTGAGACTACTTTAATACTATTTATAAAACTTCTTGATTCCTCCTGCGTTAGTTGTTGTTAAGTCGAACTTGCTAACGTTCCGCCAATCATCCTCTTGACTTCTTCAGGGCATAACTGAAACTGGCTCGCATTTTACTCTGAACCTGCTTATATATTGTTTGAAGGCAAGTAAAGACCTGAGTCGCGGTTACGATTGTTAGGTTGCTTATAGCTTTCTATAGACTCTCGGATTTTTCGTTGGTAGAAGAATTGATTACATGTAAGAATTTTAGTTTTATCGAATAAAATTTTGTCCGTTTTTGTGATTCTGTTCGGCAACTGCTGAGGAGTTTATTTGTCTTAGTCTTAAGGCTCTTTCGTGTTCTTTGAGCTTAGTGGATATTTTTCGTCCGGTCTCACCAATGTATTCTTTGCCGCATATGCATGGAATGCTGTAAAGTCCTGGCATCTCAAATGGAATTTTGTCTTTCATTTTGCATTTTGCATTTCATTCATAAAATTGGGCGTGCCAAAAACCTACTGTTTCTTTTGGTATCTCGTTGCCCGTTAAAAAAAGTAGTTCATAATACCATGGATTTGGAGTGTGTATTCCGAAGCTCCCGCTCCCGAAATTTTAGAATCCATAACATTCTTAAATTCCTTCCAAAAGCAGATTTGCAAAGAATAATTTTTTAGTCACGTCCTGTTTGGCATCTTCGTTAATTTTTTTCAACGTTGCTATTAGAATTTTGTATGCATCTTCTTTCATTGTCTTGATTGAATAATAATTTGTTTTACCTTCCACAAAGATGAATTTTACTTGTTAAATTCTGACATTATTTTAGATACCCCTCTAGACTCGAAAAATCTTCTTCACGCACAGACACTCAAATATTTTCTTCCCACCTGTTCTAAAAATCAGTCGCTGCTTAAAATATTCTTTGCCGTGCCTGGGAACTGAACGCGTTCGTTTGCCCCATTTGCCGCATTTGCTGGCGCATTTAGTCTAGACTTGTGCGTGCAAGTTTGAACACTTGCTTTCATATATATAAGCCACAATATGGCTATGACAATGTTGTTATTTATGTCTTCCATTATGTACCGTAATTCCTACATTGAACGAAATATAGAAGCGCGAAAGGCTGGTCCAAGTCTTCGATAAGATATCTGGACCACAAATTGTTCAATACCATTTGGGTTAAGTCTTGTTTGACAAGCTGGTGCTCATTGTTGCAGTACTCGCTCTTCTGGTACTCAAAAAAAAACAGCCATACATGAAATAGACGATATTTTATTAAAAAAACTCTTGTAAAAAAATGCATTCACGTGGGTCTTATTTAATTAAACGTGAAAGTAAACATTCGTGTGTTTAAAAATAAAGCAAATACTTATGAGTAAGGGTAAAGCTTAGGTTATGATGTCCGAGCATAAGCATCTATTAGAATTTCCTTAAACAAAATCGCCATCTGTTCGTGGCGGGAGTCATCACAGTTGCATATCAGCACATATCAGAGAACTCCTAACATCCAAAAGCATCGGTAAACCATTTCCAAGAGATACATGTTGTCTGTACGACTAAACAATTCGCACCTCTTCTGCAACTCCTATTTGAATTAAGGACTTGGCATATATTATTGGCACATAGTTTTTCATTCAACAAACAAGCAAATCAGTCCCAGGAAATACTTTGAGTATAAGTGGATGCTTATTGTATAGTTTAGCAAAACCATTCATTTATAAAGTATTTAGCATATATTTTATGTTTTGCGATATTTTAAAAGTTAAAACATATTTTAAAATTTCAGCAAACGATGCCATTAAACGTGTGGGAATTTTCGACCATTTGACAATATATAAGTACCGGACCGCTTATCAGTCATCGCCATCTGCGATTTCTGCGAAAGCCCTCGATGACAAATTACCGTGATTTCTTTTACACCGTACCTGTCCGCCGATACCGTGAAAAATGACGCTCGGCGTTAAAAATTATTCGCGACCATTTTCGACGTAATTAATATCGCTTTTTATTTTACGATCGGCCGTTGTTAAAGTTGTTTCTGCGGATGAAGAGCAGTACTGCGGAGCCATTCCGCATATTTTGCATTAACGAGACGCGAGGCCGGAACGCGTACGTCTCGGATTAAGCCGTTACAGTTTACAGACGTATACAATTCTCGTCATCCCTCGCGTATGCAGGTGACTGCGAGAAATTTTAATTTGATTTCGCGGTGGTACCAGTCACTCCGAGGCGCAATAATGGCGTTGGGAGTCTAGGCAACGGGCCCGTCAGTCGGCCCGAGGTAAAGATGGAAGTGTCTGACGCGACGGGACGCCTCACGACGCGAAGGAGGCAACCACGGCCTTAGCAGGTGTCGTCCGTGACAAACGGCCCCAGAGGGAACGCCGCGAACGTTTACGCCGATGTTAATGGGGACGCGAGACGCCATGTTGATGCGGAATTAACATTTTCGGCGCTGCGTAATTGGTTTTGCGACTCGGAACCCCGAAGCTTTTATTAAAATTCGACGGTGGTTCGATTGAAGTGGACACGTGGGCGGGAAAAGTAATTATTTGAGAAAGCTGAAAGAGTCGGTGCCGCGATCGAACGGGAGGTCAAAAAAGCGTGCGGATTATTTATTTAGGTATTCACTCATAACAAAACTCCAAGAGAGGGAGATAGAAAACTGTAAATAGCAAATAACTGCTTAGTAAAGTTATTGACAAAGTCAAATTCTTAGGCACCACCACTAAAAGTGTTATACTTAAAACGCCTCTTTCTGTTATGAAAACAGCATCAAACCTGCAGATTTAAGCGTAAAAACTCACTTGCTGGTTCAAATAGTTGCTTTGATTTACAAGAAATCCTATGCTATAAACAGTTTTTTTGTACTCCTGTCTGTAAAATACCTAATTACACACCGATCTAGCTTGCGGGAAGCGTCACTTTACCACGTCAGTTTCGTTTCTCACGGATCCGGGCCACTTCGGGCATTTCCGGGATTTTACAGCACGGGTTTGGGAGCAATCGGATGTTTTCGGAGATATTTCCCACGCCTTGAATGTATTCGTGTTGTTTTGCGAAAATGTACCCAAGAACTAACGGTCGTAAAAAAAGTAGATATAGTATGCAACATGTTCGGTAAACTTTTTAAATGACTCGTTTATTAAACACTCGCATCGCTCGTGTCAAATGAACTGGTGAGTCAATACTATTATAATCTGTTTTATAAGTTTTATCAGACGCCCATAAAGGGGGAGGGGGCGGATATTTATTGCATCCCCTTACTTTATCTGTAAAACCTTGGTGTTGGTTACTTCAGGTTTTTCGAAAATGTTTTACAATCATTATTATAATACATTTATTCTTGGTTTTTTTTTATTTACTCCTTAGAGCACCTAATAAGTATTCTACGTGGACTCCCACGCGCTTGGAATGACAAACAAACGCGGTGCTGTTTTCCCATCTTCCCCGTTTGCACTATTTTAAAAGGTATAATTGGATTCTAAACTAAAGATCTTTATAAAAAACGAAGCACACAAACAACAAATAAACTAACCGCACTGAAAAGTGAGGTTACGATTGCATAATTGACATTTGACAATAGCGCACTTGGTTTTCTAGTTACTTTTAGTTTTACAGCAGTTACGAAAGTTTATATAAACACCTTTTTGGCATATTATAAAACTATAAGTATTGCAAAATCAATTCAAGTGTTATTGCAAGAGCTATATTGCTATAACACACCTAGCTTTCTTTGATGTAGCGGCCATTGTTGATTATTCGAATTGGCATATATACCTTTATTAAAAAGCAAAAATTTTAATTTTAATTAAAAAAAAAAGTCATGAGAACTAATTTTGGCTTTCAGGTTTCGACCAAAATTACGTTTGAGAGTGCTTAAAGTGATGCCGCTTCAGTTTTAGGAAAGCTAAAATATGAAATTATTAGATACATTTTTTTGAGCTAATAATGTTAACAATATAATAATGTTGAAGCAAAAATCCATTGCTGTCAACTTTAAATTAAAGGCAAAATTTGTACTATGAGAAGGACATGAAAAAATATATATTGGATACATAAGATACAGAAAAGGGAGAGGCGAAAAGAAGTCATTTCTGGTTCTTAAATTTTATAGCGGTAACGAAATTGTATCCCTTGCTTATATAAAACTTATTTACGCTTGATAAAAGTAACGAGAAGATATTAGTTACCAATAACGAAACCGTTTTGTGAACAACTGATGTATTATCAGGTTTTAAAAAATAGGCAACCAAAACGCAACCATTATGAAACAAAAATTCTTAATTGGGCATGATATACTCTTAAATTGAGAAATTCGCATAAAAAAACTGAACCTGAACTGAACTGAACTATAAGCTCTTCAATACAACTGCTTCACTTGAGGCCTAGGGAGGTTTATTACAACAAATAGTTTGAAAGTCTGGTATGGTATTGGGAGTTGACTGGAAAATCTTTAGAGCTCAAAAATGTATTGTGAGAGTTTTTCTGAACTTACAACCTTGACCCTACTACATCGATTTCTTACTTTACTATCTTAATGGAAAGCAGATAACTAGAAAGAACGAGTGAGAGATGTATGCCTTAGGTATACAAGAATACTTCTTTTAACGGAGAGCTGAACACAGGGCCTATCAAAGCCTACCGCAGCCTACAACGACCTGGAGGAGAAAAGCTTTAAAATATTCAAAAAGCTTGTCTATTATTGTTTCTTCATATTTAAAATTTCTGGTTTAATTTTTAACGTTGTCCTTTTATAGAGTTAACATAACTTATTCCGTAATGTTGTTGGCAATTATTATTAAGGTTCAAGTGATTCCAGTTTCCGTTGATCAGCTTGCAGCTGTTGAGTTAAAACTGTACCAAAGTGATACTGTACCAAAGTGGTACATTGAATCCGATATTAGACAGCAGCATAGGCCATTACATTATATTTGACATATACAGCACAATGAAATTATTACGATTTCTGTGGGAAGATAAGGAGGACATGTTCAGATTTAACTCTAACGCTCGATAACTCAAGCGGAAAACAGCTATACTAAATTTAATATATCGCAGAAATTTATGTTGAAGAGCATAGTTGGGGTCATGCGGTCGAACTAGCGAACTGAACAGGAAGCTAACCGTGGAAATAATTGAAAATCATGATTAAATATCACACTGAAAATAAAACGGTCTCGGTGTGGTAAATTGTTCCCATGAAGTACTTGGAACAAGTGAAAGTGAATTTATTGCCAAAACGTACATAATTATTTTAACTTTTTTACGATATAAAAAAAGGTTGGACGAGACGTAAGATTGTTCTGAAAATTTCAAGTCATTAATGTTCTGAACGTTCACTACCCAGAACGTTGTATTACACTGAAATATTTTTATATAATGAGAAATGATAATACGAACCAAAATGTTAAAGTTATTCATAAATAAAAACATGTAAACAAAAAAAATAAGTAATTAATCTTTTCCTACTTACGATACGATGAAAATTTTCTATTTATTAAATATCTGTTAAAATTTAGTTCTTTTCCAACTAGTTATTTCCTTGGTCCTTCTAAAAGGTGTATCGAAAACATATATATACCTCATTTTTTTATAGAGGCCTTTTGAAAAAAAAAATGCAGTGTATGCGGTGTACGGTGATGGATTTTCCTTGTAAATAATTTGTTCAACTTGTGTTTACCATATTGCTTAACTTTTAGCTGCGACTAAAAAATTTATTTAGATGAAATTGTCTGGTCTCGAACTACGTTCTTTTCCTTTCAATTTTGGATTAAGCGGTTATACTATGAAGAGGTTCCACAGATTCCATAACAAATTTTTGTATGCAAAAAAGAATTATATCCAAAGCGGGATATAGTCAAATTCTGTTTAATAAATTTAGAGATTGCGACTGTCATTGATATACATCTATCACACAAAGAAGTTCATAACTCGAAAAATCTGTAAAGACTAGGAAGTTTACTGAAAGAGTTAAAAATTTTCTTGACCTAAGCTTATATAATTTGCAAATTTGCCATTTGAAAATGTTAAAGCCAAAATAAAAACATTTTTTATGAAACGTTGTTTTTATTCTGATTCTTTATATTATGATGTGTGAGTGTGATGGATATCTTCCATTTTATTTTGTTTATTCTTATGCCTATTTGTTTTGCATGTTCTGTACTACGTTTTTATACCTGTTTACTGTAGATTTCATCTAATCCTTTACATCTTCAAGGATTTAAAACTATGTACCTATTAAATAATGTTGTAAATACTCTCTCAACATTTTTTGAGGTCGGTTGCAAAAGTGCGTTATCGTCAAAAGCAAGGCCTCTAAATATCTAATTCTTTTATAGTCGCAAATAATTGGGATGATTGCTTCCAAAACAAATAGACTTAAAGAATCTGAATTGCATATATTTCAAAAACTAATTGTCTTCGAGAATATTTAGTTAGGATAGTCGTATATGTGTAATCGCAAATCTAAAACTTCCCTGGCAGAATAAACGTTTTTATATGTATATGTAAATATTTCAGTTATGAACATTTAATTTGATGCATTTTTTCTACCTACATTAATAGTGCCAAACATAACGAGAACATCACAAAATACAGTTATCCCTATCAAAGAATTCTGAATGTCAATTTATTAACAGGATTGAAAATGAGTGAAGGTAATCCACACAAAGAGCAAAGCATCAGAGCAAAAATTGTTTGCATTTGAGCGACTTCGTCCCACAAACGGCGCCTAATCCTAATAACATTGTGTACCATTTATCATTTAATTTAATTTTGACGGCATGCATACATCCTCATGTAATTACGGTATCCAACCATAGAGTTTTTTCTGTGTCCTATTGTTTGCAAATAGACTTGCCTTGTTATCGGCCATTGTTTGGACTCCAGACTTTCGAGAAACGGTGTGTCGTCGTAACGGCTCCTAACGCTACTTATTTAGAAACGCAGGCGAATTCTTGTGAAGAACGCGACCGAGGAAATACTTAAACACATTTATACCATCCCATTGACTGTATTCCATCAACAGTCAGCGAATTCTATAGAGTAAATTAATGAACACTTTGGTTGTTGGCAACGCGTGTACAAACGACCATCCCATACATAAACCCAGCATCAAAGGTGTACTTCAATAGCCGTGTCATAACGTAAAGTTACAGGCCAATAAGGAAGTAACCGTACGAATAACATAATTCTCCGCCTGGTTCTTCTACTGTCCGACAAGTGAACAAAGTTCCCTGAGCGATTCCATTTTGTAATTTATAAATTTAAATGTCAATCACAATCGACGGACGCGGGAGAACCCATCGCGAGTGAGCCCTGGCATTAACATATATTTATTCAGCGAGTCGGAAATTATGGCATCCCATTTGCCAACGAGCGGTTTGCTGCGAGGAAATGTTTGTCTTGTGGCTGATTTAATTTCTGGAGTGTTTAGAAATTCAGTTGTCAGCGGTCTCGAGATTTGTTATGCAGCATCGACCCAGCTAAGTGCTTCATATTTTGTTGTAAGGATACGGGAATTTTGCGGCGTCTTAACCATCATTTTCTCGCCAGTTTGCAACACACGCGAAGAAGGCGCTAAATGCATTGTTTCAGATATAATGTTAGCTACGCTAACTTCCTGGTATTTCCCCAAGAAAAAAAAAATAAAGGTCGTTTTCGTTTTCACGAGATATATTTATTCAGGATGTCTTCCAAATAAATTTCAATATTTAGGGAAGCGATTTTGGGTTCATTGTAAGAAACACTTATGTCCAAAACGTGTTGACTTATTGCGTGCTAACATTTATCGGACTGAATGGTCAAATCAAATTTGTTTAAATGAATGGGGGTTTCAAAATTGTCTTTTATTTAAAGGAAATTTAACGTTCATTTTCTGCATTAACGCCACTGTTGAAAATAAGAAAAAAAAAGGTTTAAAATGCAAGGTATATCAAACTATGCTTTATGCTCTCCTACAAAATTGTTATAAAATGGTGTCACAGATTAAAAAGCTATTTACTTTTTACATTTTTCTCGTACGGTATCGCAAAAGTTGGCGCAGAAGGGTCAAGACACCATTGTAACCTGCTTATGCGCAGTTTGGTTGTATTGGTGGTTGTGCTAATGTATTCACGGCTGTTGTTTTCATTGTTGCATATTTCTAGTGTTCCAGAATGTATAACTATGGAAAGAAGAGATTATGTGAAAAATCCAAATAACTTTTGTTATATTTGTGGCAGTTATGTCGTAGCAAAGCGAAGGCAAACCATAGCTTATTTTGTGAAAAATGTATACCACGCTTATTGTGGTGCAAGAATTGGTGACCAAGGCAAGTCTATAGACCGTTTGTACCCTTTGCGTTGAAGCCTTGAGAATCTGGCAAAAAGGCAGGAAGAAATTGGTATTGGTATTCCTAAGAATCACAGCCCAGCCTAGGAATCACAGTGATGATTGTTAACAAATTGCGTATCTTTACTTTGCTATTCGAGCAGTTCCTCATGGACCCGATGTATCAATACCTACCGTCCCAAAAATAACTAAAAAACGTCATAACGCCAGAAATAGAAGAATCTAAATCCGACCCACACAGCAGGTTTCAGTGTATTTAACCTGAGCGAATTAAATGATTTAATTAGAGATTTGAACCTTCCAAAGGATGCATCCGAATTGTTAGCCTCCAGACTGTTAGAAACCAAGCTTTTACCGTTATGTCAATATTTTACTCCGGAAGGACAGCTAGTGTATTTGAACAATATTCCTGATTTACTTTCTAAATTAGGAAATGTGCCGTATATAAAAGAAGAATGGCACCTGTTTATTGACTCAAGTAAGCGTAGCTTAAAATGTGTAAAGAACTGGCCTCTGTTCCCGTTGCACATTCGTATTTAAAAGAAACAACAGGACAACAGGGGGGTTATACAAAATTATCATGCATTATTTGTGGGATTGTCGGACAAGAGATTGTGACATTAGACTCAAATAGAATGACCCTATAGAACAAGCCATGCATCTGGTAGCAAAAATGTATTAAGAGAGAGCTTAGTTGACCCCAAAAAAGTTTTCTGGCCTTCAAATGTTTGTGACCTTAAAGACACACAGCCGACTGTCCGGACAAAGCAACCTTCGCTCACTGAAAAAAATGTAAGTAAAGTTTTTTTTCACTTTTTTTTTTTAATTAGGATTCCACTTTTTGTGTCTTTTTCCTTTAATATTTGCCAAAAAACCTCACGTGATATAAATAAATGAATTGAATTTTTGAAATCAGCCTACCAAAATTATATAATTTCAGTTTTCAAAATAAAAAAATCTGTCAAAAAGTTTAATTTTGTAGACCTGTGATCCCTTTAAATATTGACTTGAAGTAATTGGAAAATACCCTATATTAACACACATCATTATAATGGTAAACACCACACTAACTACATATAATTAGTATTTGATAACTATTTTGCGAACTTACCACCACTAAGCATAAATAAAATTTTCGAGACATGTTGATTATTGAGTGCAATTAGTAGAAAAAGAAATGGGCGTTTTGGTAAACTGATATTAGAAGGCACGAAGTCTAGATGCTAACGGTATGGAGACATAAAGTAAACCCCCACGTTGATACATGACGTGGAAACGAGTGAGGCGACAACGGACACTACCAGATAGTATCGGTCGACATTACAATAACAAATAAGAAAGGAGATGTTCCCTGTGCCTTGGCCGTTGAGGACGTAAATAACCCATCCACGTATAAACCTCTACGTTGACAAAAGTGCCTTAAGACGAATTAATAGATTTTCATTTGCCTTTTGCGAATTTGGCTTACCTTATCATTTGAGCTAAAGTACGTAGGTCGTTGCAGTGCTAGTCCCATGGCTTTCTTTATTATCGAAATTTTCCTCGCTAATAGTCACATAAAGTGACTAGAGCATTACGGCATAAAAGTTACACAGCATCAACAAAACGGTCAAATTACAGTTTAGGTCGGATGACCATTGTGTGTTTTAACTTACGGTTTTGTGCGTATAATAGATTTCGCCACACACCGAGTAGTGTCTTCGCGCCGATCTTATCGGCGACGGTAAGTAGTCAGCGTGTCACGTGATACGTTCGTATCTCACGGTTGCTTCAAAACTGGGTAACGGATGGGTTCCCATTGTTCCTGCGGGCAGCTTGATTTAACGTCCTGCAGCAAAACGCGCAGCGATCGCCATACGTTTTGGAAATCGACCACGTCATCGATCACTTTCCACTGTTATCGGATACGTTTCAATCGATACCGATCCGACTTGTCAGAGTGCAGCAATTTTTTTCACAATTATCGACATTAGTGACACGGTCAGTTTGGTAAAAACAGGGTGAGTAGCTTCCATAGGAGAGCGTTCACTACAAAAACGAATGGCTCTTCGAACACGCTCAATCGCGCTCAAACCTTCCTAACATGGCTGGCACACACAGCACAGTCAGAAGTCTGAGTCCTAATGAGTAGTTTAGTTTTGATTAGTTGATTAAATGTCTCACTATCAATAAGCGTAAATCGCGCTGAATAGTTCAAGGAATTTTCTGAATATTTAGTATATGCGCCACCTGTGTAATTTTACATCTTTAAGTCATGAGTTTTGGCGTCTTTCTGTCGATCTCTTTCATTGTACTCTGCTTTCTATTATCAGCCTCAAAAATAGATATCTTTCGCCATTCATAATGTGACTCAAATATCGAATCTTTTTCTCGCCTGCTCAATCCTCGACAAGATTTCTTTGTTCGAGTTACACGGGATATTGATCAATATCAATAGCCAATGCTCCCAGGTTGAGTCTACTTGTTTAATGAGCTTGCCATTAAGATTTAGATGTACATCAGTTGCCGTTTTCGAGAAGGCTAATGTTTTAGTTTTGGTGATATTTAATTGTAACCCGAATATGTCTCTATACTGAACTATGCGATCTACCAAATCTTGAAGTTCAGTTGGACTACTTGCTATGACGATAGAGTCGTCTGCGTATCCTACATTAGTTATGTTGTTATGTTGATGCCATTGATCTTTATTAACAACAATGAGGACAAACCGCAATCCTGTTGTGATAAGTATCTCATTCGATGTATTTTGTTCAATATTAACTGCTGCTGTTTGTCTAAAGTAAAGTTCTAAAATTATACGTAAATCTTGTTCATCAATACTGGTTGCTGTTAATACTTCGACCATCTTTTGATGGTTAACGCAGTTGATGCCCCTTTACCTTTGTGTTGACACTTTCAGAGAGAAGAGTGCTTCACGTGTACCTAGTCCGTTTCGGAATCCAAATTCACTTTCGTCTATTTGAAGTTTGCAATTCCTATAGATCCTTGTATGGATAATTCCAAAAAAATGTATTCAGCACTTGGGACATGAAACTAATCATTTGATAATTAAATAAACATTGGGACGCATTGTTTTTTTTAGCCAGTGCTACAAATGTTGACTTTAGCCAGTCAGCTGGTATCTTTCTTGAACTATGAATTTTGTCAAACGGATATTTCATCTGGAACGAAAGCTAACCTTTGGGGACACATTTTAATCAAGAACTGAAACTGTGAAAATTTCGATTAAAGTAAAAAAAAAATATTTATAATTTTTTGGTTTCACCGTATAGCAACTCCCGTACCGGATTGCAAGAGAATATTTTTACTGTAAACGAAAGCCGACTTTTGGAAAACATTTTCATGAAGAACTGAAAGTGCGTAAATTACCATTTTTTAGTTTCACCCTATAGCAACTCTCTCACGGTACCGCAAGGGAATATTTTTTACTATAACGAAAAGCTAAGTTTTGGGAATACTTTTTCATCAAGAAATGAAGTGTGTAAATTTCGATTAAAGTAGAGAAACAAAAATTACGATTTCTTACTTTCACCCTATAGCAACTCCCCTACGGGACTGCAAGAGAATATTTTTACTGCAAACGAAAGCTAACCTTTATGTGTGTGTAAATTTCAATTAAAGTAGAGAAAAAAACAATTTTTTTAGTTTTAAACTATACAAATCCCGTACGCGACCCCAAGAGAATATTTTTGCTAAAAACGAAAGCTAAGTTTTGGGAAAACATTTTCATCACGACATGAAAGTGTTTAAATTTCGATTAAAGTAGAAAAAAAATATTTACAATTATTTTGTTTCACCTTATGGCAACTCCAGTACGGGACTGCAAGAGAATATTTTTACTGGAACCGAAAGAGAAACATCGATTTCATTTGAATCAGTTGCTTCCTAAACTGTATTAGAAATCTCCGCCGCCGCTGGTTGTTCGGATATTTCCGTAATTTTGGCTGCCAACTTTTAGCTGCTACTTTCACATTGGCGTTGGCATTAAGTTTTTTTAGTATTAATAGTACATGTTGGAGGCTAAGCAAGGGAACACATCATACAAATTTTGTTTTCCATTTAATTCTATTATTTTCGTTGGTGGGGTTTTTGGCAAATTGCTCAACCAACGGACTTGGGTTTGGACGTTTCATATTCTGACTGTGTAATATATCTAAATGTTCTGGAGTCACTAATCAACTAACTAAAACCAAACTGTATTTCACTATCAGTGATACAAGTTAAAAATCGGTGGAGCAAGTTGCTTAAGGAGACAATTTTAGCCCTCTCGTTTCCCTCGTATAGTCCCGACTACTAGCTGGAATTCTTACGAATCTTAGTCGACTTTCTCAGTAGAATCTGGCGGTAATAAAATTCATTACGCTTACTTCAAATTTCAAGATCTATATAGGTAAGGTGTATCTTTGTTACGATCGTATGCCTTTTGGTGTGTATGAATCGAGAATTTATGATATGATATAATTTCCAACTGTTTACTTTACCTTCTACATTGATCAGTCTTTTTCATTCACGATATACTTTAGATCATTTCTCCCAACCTTTCGACATATTATGATATAGTTAGTTCTGTTTACGGCGTATACTAAATCCAGACTATACTAAATCCTCTGGTCTTTGAGTCATTTGGTGATTTAGATTAACCGGCTTTGTATGATCCCCACAATTACCAATTCACAAAAGTGGAAAGTCTCCTTCAGATTAAAAGTTGAACTATATTTTTAGCAAAACAGGAAATCAAAAAACAATTTACAAATGTCAAACCAATGTCATTTTCTTACTGTTTTCAGATGTCACTTTGATTAACATGGATAAACTCGATAAAATTTGGTACCGGGATTGACAAAATAAATATTACGGGTAGCCCGGCCGACATGGTACCACCGCTTGATCACTTTCACGCTCCAACTTGGTGAAACGTGTCGGTTATTTATCAAAAAACGGGAGACGCATCGAGTTGTCAACAGCGACGACATGCGACATCAATAACGAAACAAATATTTGGTGGAAACGACGCACGAAATAAATTATATTTGCCAGGCTGGGACAGAAAACACGAGAACTGTTCTGTTCGCAAGTAATGATTCCGGAGTATTACGTACTCCTTTCGCCTACTAGATGAAAGATTATCAGACGAAATTTGATCCATTTCAAGATGCCCTGAGACAAATGGGAATGGTTCGGCCATACGAAGTCTATGAAAAGGAAATTTTCATTAAATAAATAATAAAATTGTTGTACAATGTATGTAAATGAAAATTGTGTATAAGTTTAAGATATGAGAACCTTAAAAATTTTTTTAATTTCAAGCGAGCCATGAAGTTTTTGAAAAAACTGAAACCACCATC
The DNA here is from genome assembly GCF_029955315.1 of Cylas formicarius. Taxonomy (NCBI): domain Eukaryota; kingdom Metazoa; phylum Arthropoda; class Insecta; order Coleoptera; family Brentidae; genus Cylas; species Cylas formicarius. The sequence goes on from NW_026844334.1 coordinate 16,696,310, forward strand.
TGAAGAAAGCTCACGAAACTCCAAACTTTGGCTAACTCGTGTATGCACCCTACACCAATAATTAATACGTATTTTTGAAAATGTATTAGCTAATCTAAATATACGGGCAACACAGTTGGTTGGTAGTTCTTGAAAAATAATTTATTCTTAAATGTTAGTTAGGCTCACACCAAAGCGTAAATTTGATTATAGTTTCCACTAACTAAAGCATTGACGTGTATTATGTTAAATATTGCACATAAAATGCAAACTAAAAGTTATAAGAAATTATTTTTACTTAATGCATCTAACTATTATGAGAATTATATTTACCTCTTTGTCTAACCTTTATATCTTCTTCCCTTTTCTCGCCTATTTGTGTCACTAGAAAATGACAAACTTCGTCGGCTATGATTAAAAGTTTATTTGGTCCATACTGTAGCACTCAGTTATATGGAATGATGTGTTTAGTTCGAACAAGTCTAACGAGTCTAGCGGTAATTTTAAAAAGTTCAATTACAAGACTAATTTCGGCAAAACTGCAATGTGTCTGCTATATACGTTTTAGCCCTCCATCCTCTTCATATAACTTTGACAGCCTAGGCAAATCGTCGAAGGGTCTTGGGTATCTGATCTGACCAAACTGCTAAATTAATTAATTAATTAATTAATATCGTTAATAAAAATAAAATCGTTAGAAAAGCTGACGCGTTGTGTTTTGCATATTTTTCACGGCTATATTTGAGTCGGGAATTCGAAAGAATTTTGACAAAGTTCGGCGAAGGTTCTTGGCCCCGAACGAGTAAATCTTAACACTGATAGAAGAAGAATTTTACGTTATTATTTGTCTGGCTAGTTGAGACGGTTACGGCTAACAGGTTCTGACATAATCTCCAAGAGAAAAGGCATCTGTCCTAGGAAACGTGTATACAATTAAAACATCAGAGGATCTCGTACCAAATCCGCTCTTCGATTGCATAACATTAACGGATTTATTAATATTAATGTAATAATCAGATGTAGCGCGGTGGAAATACGAAGTTCCGCAATGTAAATGAATTAACTCGGCAGAGGAGTCAACATTACAAAAATGTAACGAATTTCACTTAATAATTAGATAAACAGGATGCAATAACTCGTCAACGGTTCAACGAGTGCGATGCGTGACGATGAGCGTTTAATAATAATAATTTCCGTGTCGTAGGCGCAAAATTTAGAGGACCGGTGCGCACATAGCAACAAAGCAATCCCCTTCGAACATTCCGCACTTGACGGCGGCCATTTTTCATACCGTCCTCAACGTTTAAAGAGTGCGTGTTCAACCTAATTAAGATATTTCATTGTGAGAGAATAACCGTAACTCAAAATGATATATTCAACCGTTGTGAGTATCTTAATTACACCATGTAAAATGTTTAAAAATTCATATACTTTCGCCGTCGAAGGTAAACAAGGCGGTATTAATCCTCGTTACGAGTGTCGGGTTATTAACATGACTGTGGTACAACCAAGTCTTTAACAGGGGTGTGATTGGTATAGCTTGGGCACATCCCATCGTTTCTGATGAATTAAAACCGGTCGATATAACCAAAACTAAATGAATTGATAAGTAGATGTATTCTGTATTTCAATTCCATTTTATTTTATAAATGACACTTTGGAGAGAAAAATTTACTTCCTTTGCGAAATTTAAATAATTAATAATTTACTAGCATCTTCAACAGAACCCCTGAATAGGTAAATATACATGTCTACGTCTAAATATACGTCTTAGATGACAAATAGCCTCTTCTTGAAAATTGTATGATAAACAACAGGCATGAAGGTAAGCATGCTTTAGACGATTGAGAAAATTCCACGTAAACAGACACTTTTTTTTTTGAGTTTACAGTCTCAGAAACGAATTATTTGATTGTTTTCTATGGCTTCATTCAGTTTTAGGGAAATTAAAAAGTTATGGCTAATTCTAATTTCTAGAAACAATACTGAAATACAATTCCGATGTATTATTAGGTCGGAAAATTCAAGTTTACATGAAAATGAAGTCAGGGTCCAGTAAAACATTTTCTATTTTTCATTTAGAAAATAACATTGTGGACCTTAGAAATGGGGAGGCAATTTGGTATTCCTACAAACAACGATCAAACCTTGAAGAATAAACGAGAATAAAATCTTTCGTTGTTTTTTCCCCTCTTCTGTCTCCATCCAAATTTTAACAACTGGTATACTTGTATATATTTCTCGAGAGATTTATTGGGTAGAAAGTCAAGTGGGGACTTCGTAATCTTTGTCAGAAATATTAAATTCTTAGGTGTTACTGGAGTTGGTTAGAAAATCCGTCGATGCTGATGTTTGTAAAGGCTTTCTTGTTATCATCATGGCCGTGCCAAGTACAATGATTTATTTTATCGTTGTTGTTAAGTGTAAAATGGAAACTGATTTGATTTGATTTATTTGCCGCTAGCTACTTAACGAATGGGTTTACGATTTGACAACTAAGCACAACTACCACAATAGATAGTAGAAAAAAATTATATACATTCTTCTAAATTGCAGAACTATCACCGGCCTCTTTTCATTTCTTTCTGAACTGTATCAGCTTATTTCGTTTGCGGTTTTGAATTCCATAGCAATAAAATAAACAGATCGAAGTATTTCGACAACATTTTTTGTGTAACACATCACTAGTGGGGCAGGATTTCTGGAATGATTATATCGGGACTTGATAGCTAAATTGGTATTGGTTATATGTCATTGCTTTACGTGCTAAATTGCGAACAACTCTGGAAGTTGAACGACAATGCTTAATTTCTATCAAACGCATATTCTGCAACAACAGTTGTTCGATCTAAAGAGCGATTATAGATATTTAATTATAGCCAATTTGAATCCAAATTGCACGCATTGTTTGGGGAAACGCTCTTATCTAGTAATCTGTCTCTGGGTCAAGTAACCGTTATTTTTTCGAAACTCAGTATGGGTTTGGGCCTAGACAACGAAACATTTAGATAAAATTTATTGGGACGTAATTTATTTTACGGACGTCGTTAAACGTTTTTAAATAATTCAATTTAAATAAATTACCGTGCGTACGAATCGAGAATTTATCGCCATCGAATTATATTATGTGGCATACATGAAATTATATTCGTTACGAGGGATTTTTTTAACACGCGCGAAAGGCCAAAACCGAAAGTGTAAAGATCGTCGATATAAAAGGGTACTTATTTATTTACCGTACCATTATGGTGGTTCGTGACCGCAGATCCATCTGACGATATTTACTATAAATAGCAACTCCTGAGGTATTAATGGCTCCGTATGACCGCAATATTGGAATAAATACCAATTAGATAAACTAATACTCGCGTGTACGCCAATCGACTGAAAGTAATTGCGCTTGAGGTAGGAATTTGTGTTTTATTAAGCGCCATTTTGAAAGGAACTCTTTGCACTTGCCTTTCCTTTGGCGAGAAGAAGGCAAGTTTTATATTGCGAGAGCGCTGAATTTCAAAAGCGAAACTCGATCTAATGAGTGTTGAGCGGCTTTTTTCGAAATATAACATAGTAATTAACGTGGCGAATTTTTGTCACAATCAATTTGTTTGTTTTTAATAAAAAGGTTATGTTCTGTGATGTGTGATATTCTAGACAGCTTAAGAAAATCTTTCTCAGTAGAGGTGAATTAATTATAAGAAAAGGCAGCTAAACTTCATCCAATAAGTTTTTAAATGTTAGCAGTAAAGATTGAAAATTTTTTGGTTAATTAAAAATGAGTAATAAAATCTAGAACGTTCCATCAATGTTAGAATTTTTCGATATCGATATTCAATGTTTTCCACGCTATCTATCAGATATGCAAAAGTATTAATACCTTGCTCCGGGATGTGAATGGATAAAATCGGGTCATCGATGGCAAAAAATTGGTAGGACAAACTTAACAGTTTAATTAGAATAGAATAAAATAGAACTTTATTAACCATTCAGATAAGTTATACAACAACAAATACTACGTCCAAAATAACCAAACATTGATACAATAATACCGAGAAGTAACTAATAACTATTATATTGCAGACAAATCAAATAATAAAAGTACACAATACGAAAGTTCATTACAGCATATTATGACTAAGTAGCTCCAAGTATTCATTAGAGTTATAAAAGACATTCTGAGTAAAAAAGTCTTTCATTTTTACTTTGAATTGCTTAAAAGGTAGGCTTTTAAGATATGACGGGAGGACATTATATATAAAATTTTACATTAAGTTTATTAGATTTTGAGGACGTCAGTCTGGAATAACCAAGTGTGATCATGTCAACTTACTTGGTATCGTAGTCGCGCCTATTCGTAAACATCAACATTTTCAGGTGTATTTGAAACAGATCGCTATATGTATGTAGAAGGGTCAGGGTCTTAAATTGTAAACGCCTAGTGTAGAGTTCGCCGAACGATATACCGTTTTTACAACCTTTTAAGGTTTTGACTTCGGAATGAGTTTAAGACCCGCCTATCTTAAAGCGGAGTGACCATTCCCTCCAGCACGTGTACCACAAGCCGATTTCGAGTTGAATTTGCCCATTAGATAGCCTGATCTCCAATATTAAAGACACATTAGAAAGCTTGAACTATTTCTTAATTTAAGGGTTTAACATAATGACACTAAAATATGTTCCTAGGAAAGTAATTGGTTGATTTGTGGTGTGCTACCATATACATTTTATTACAATTTCAGATTGAGTTGAGATCGTGGTCGATGACGTAATAATCGTTGATAAACATCCGTCAAATTGAAATGGATCAAATACAAATTTAAATGGGTTTCTGTTTCTGAAATCGACATCTGGGAAAAGCGGAGCCATAATTTTAACGTCCTAGATGACTAAATCACCGTATGCCACAGTACGTTACATAGTTGTCAATGGTGTCCAAGAAAGAAAAATGCAGAAAGATCGCGGGGTCCAAAAAAGACTATTTAATATGCACAATGCCGGAATAGTGAGACGGCTGATATATGATGCGTATCAGAGGCACATTGTTTTAACAATAAAATTAAAACTTTACATAAAGAGTTGCGTAGTGTTTTGAACATTGAGCGTTGCCAAGATACTCTGCAACAAGTTTTGATGGAATCAAGAAGAATTTCGGAGTGGAGGATGTTTTAGGAGACATTTCCCACTCGTTGAATTTCAAGGTTTGTCAATTCTAACAGTCATGTCAGTGAATGTATTGGTGTTGTTTTGCGCAAATGTACCCAAAAACTAACGGTCGTAGAAAAAGTATAGTATGCAACACGTTCGGTAAACTTTTTAAGTCACTCGTTTATTAAACACTCGCTCCGCTCGGGCCAAATAAACTCGTGAGTCAAATGCCGTTTACCGCACTTGTGGCATAATATACCAAAATGCAACAACTGCGGTAAACGGAAGAATTGACAAAATTCAATCTGTGCGGTAATATAACGGAAATGTTTAAACGGGAATTGAACTGAGGTGGCTTTTACTTGATGAAAATCCATTTATCAAAATAAATAAGAACTATAAGTTCAGATTTTCACGAAATTATATATTATGATATGACAATTGTTTCGAAAACGAAGTGTCTTTATCAAATGTAGTATTTACAAACTACCTGCTACTATATATATATATATATATATATATATATATATATATATATATATATATATATATATATATATATATATATATATATATATATATATATATATATATATATATATATATATATATATATATACATCTCCTTATAATTAGAGCGCCTTGGACAGGTAACATGCTTTGAGCGTTGCCGCATTTGTTCTTGCAATAAGTGCCTACATTTTTTAGATATTCTCGACGTTCAACTTGTGACGTATTTATATGAGCTCCAGTTAAAAAATCCCTCCGCATAACATTGTGGATCAGAGTTTTTAGAGTCCATAGGATATTTTAATTTTTTTGTTTGGAAGAATTTCAATTGTTTTTTACGAATTTTTCTAATCTATCTGTCAAAAGGAAAGAGTTGAATTTTAAGATTAAAAACGGTATAAAATTTTTAGAATGTTTTAATGTTTTAGAACCACAGAGTGTTGAAAATGAAATTTAGCAAAACTAAATAATTTTTCTAAGAAAATTCCAGAAACTACAACATCCTATTGGCTTCTTCCGAGTTTAACTGAAACTGGCTCGTATTTTATTTACTCTATACCTGCTTATATATTGTTTGAGGGGTGGAGGAATTGAAGGAAAGGTATGAACAAACGTAATTTGGTCTTTGACTGATAGAAGAGATTTTTGGACATGTGGTGAATCTAGTTTTGACTTTATATTTCTTAAAGTAATTTTTTGAATGTGAGAGTCCGAAAGCAACCCTACACGCCGTTCTTGACGTTCCTTACAACCAAAACATCCCTGGTCACATATTAAAAGTTAAGAAATATAACGTGAACTCCGGTAAATCGAGTTTAACATTTTTAAATTTTAATTAAAATTTTCATTCTGGAATTGGGACATCCAATTTTTGGAGTCTATTTAGATTTATAAGCATTACGTTTTATAGTTGAATAGCAGCTCACTTCAAAGAACACAACAATCGAAAAGTATAATTTTTTTAAGAAACACTAAAAACTAGTCAACGAAAAACGGAATGTTTTGTTGGTGCGAATAAGTATTTAGTATAGTTATTAGTTTTTGTTTTTTAAAATGAACGATTCAGTAATTCGACACGTTTCAGTTATCTCAGGTGGCCCCTAATGAATGCACCAAAAGCCAATCCTAAATTAAACTCGCAAAAATAATGATTTTGAGCCAAACGTGCTCTAGGAAAATGTCGCTCACTGAGTGTTAAAGTTTAGTTATCGACAGCAATTTTTAAAATATCGACAAGAAAACTTGGATTCGGAGGTTTTTCGAGAAGGTGAATAAGATCATATTCCAGTTTCTAAGATGAGAACTTTAGTTACAGTTAAGTGGTATAATGACGTTATTTTATCACTCATCTCTACAAAAAATCGGCAACAATGCTGTGTCACTAACTTTTATTATTAATTTGATTTGGGTATATACCAGGTGATACAATTTGCTAACAAATATTTTTATTATCCCTATGGCATATTAATCAGTGCAAGTAAGTTTTTATTCAGTTTCAAAAAGTATCTTTTACTTTAACTTATGCAAGTCAACGCTAATATCAATGTGAATGTGTTCATTTCTTCATTGAAGATTGAAAAAGGGAGAAAAAACTAATAGTGAATTGCGTTGCGGAAGCTGGACCTGCTTGCCGGAAAGCCGAAAGAATGCTCGGTCGTACCGGTCGCGTACTTGCGGATCGTATATTTAAAACATCTGAATTTTAGGCAAATGTTTTGAGACAGTATATTACAATAATTTATCCACACACACAAGTAAAATACCGCTTTCGATTGCTTTTTAGCGCATTAATTACGGACCACCCTAGATGGCAAATTACACTATTTATAAACTATTTTGTAATTGTTCTAATTGATTTTTTTAATTTATGTATTATTTTATGATAACTACCATATTTTTGTTCCTTATTAGTTTAAGGTGAATGCTTATAGAAAAAGAATTATAAAGGAATTATGTGGCATTCCGTGGGAATCAAGTGGAATTCAGAGGATTTCCGAAAATTTATCACTCGAAGAAGAATTTTGGTGTACACATAAGGATTTTTAAATATATTTTTCAAAAAAAAAAAAAAATATATATATATATATATATATATATATATATATATATATATATATATATATATATATATATATATATATATATATATATATATATATATATATATATATATATATATATATATATATATATATATATATATATGGAATCCTGCATCCGACTGGAATCCTGCAGACGTTTCGCCAAAATCTCACTTGGCATCTTCAATGCTCGCGCTCCGAAAACACTTCGAACACTGCTGTTGGATATCCCGGAGTATAGTGTCATCATATTTTTCCATCCGTGAATCAATACGTGAGGATATATATATATATATATATATATATATATATATATATATATATATATATATATATATATATATATATATATATATATATATATATATATATATATATATATATATATATATATATATATATATATATATATATATATATATATATATATATATATATATATATATATATATATATATATATACATATAAATACATATGTGTAGCAGAATAGAAAAAATTGTTCCATTTTTTCTGTCATTAGAGCTTGGCCTATTCTGGTTGTTATATTTATTATTGTGGTTTCACACATCACACAAACACACACACACACACACACACACACACACACACACACATTAACTATTGAAACTAGTACTGTTCCACAAAAATATTATTTATTAAAAAAAAACTAAAGTTAGAGACAAAACAAAATAAAATTTACAATTCCTTCATCAGTGATCTATCCATCTATAAAAGCATTTGCATACAAAAAAGTTGCGATTTTACTTTAAACTCCTTTTCTTTATATATTCATTTTGAACGAAGGCTTTGATTTTTGGCCAGAGTCTTTATTGTCGAACAGTCCTGGATATTTTTCTTTCAGTGCTAAACATTCAAACTATTTGGGAGGTTGACATTTTTTTTATATGTTTGGAAAAGTAATGAATGACTTCCCTTTTTTCTCAATTCTCAAGAAGCAAATTTTTTCCTTTCGCTTGGTGTAATTTATCCGATGTTCCCATGCATTTTTTCCTGTGACGCCAAAGCTGCTTTGAGGCAAAAAAACCTTTACAGTTTGTGCAGGGTAATATTTTTTGGCTAGATTGTTGTTTTCTAACAGGCTTCTGAAACACGCTAATATTTAAAAAGTTGCCTTTTCTTCTTAAAAAATTCAACAATTTTCTTCTTTCAGGATCTCTAGCTGACAAAGAGATAATTTTCTGCACGCTATTTTCAATACTATGTGCCCCTACATACATGTCGAGCAAAATTTAATAGATAGCTTTCAGAATACATACAAAAGTCCTTTTTTTGTGTTTCCTTTCCTTCTTTATCCATTTTGCTTAAACTCTCCCAAATTTTGTAATGGATTGGATTCAATGATTTCATTTAAGCTTTGTCGAGAACCAACGGAAGTTACCGCTTCTTCGTATTCGGTATCTACAAAATAAAATAATTATTATGCATGTAACTGAATTAATTAGTTACTTTTCAAACGGAAAAAATAAACATTTTAGTGGTTTTAAAATTTGAGCCAAACTTTGGTTCTGTTATGTGCAGTAAAAGTTTTAAATTGAATTAATTTGCTAATTGTTAAATTGGTTAATTTGTTTAATGCTAAAAAAACTTAATTGAATTTGTAGATGCTGAATGCACGTTTGAAGTATTACAGCAATTAAATAGCCTAAATGTTATAAAATAGAACTAAAAAAACATGCGTCTACTTGTTAGTGAAGTCGAGATTCTGGAAAAACTTTGTCTATTATTGATATTTTAAAATTGTTTTAATTTTTATTAATTTAAAATTCCGAATATTTCGATTATAGTAGCACTTTCCATATATGATTGGTTACGATCAGAAAGTATCAAAAAAAAAAAAGATTTTTATTTATTTATTACAGCAGTTGGGAATATACGTTCTTTGCGTGTAGATCGGTGTTTATTTTATCTTTTAAAAGTACCGTTCATACAAGATGTTCAGAAAAACAATATTTTTGAGCACGGCTAAGATTAGAGTAACACAGCTAAGCAAAGGTGTGCTTTTGGAAAATAAATGACAATTTTTGCAGAATTATTTCTAGTATCTGTACAATTTTTTTTCCAAAATTAACCATATTTTTGTGTATTCTGTATACAATTTTAATACAAACTTTTTGTTTTAGGTGATTTTGGGTGTGCTTGTGCCACCCGCTTTATTTATAAAAGACCAAATAACTTTTGGGGTTTTCTACGTTTCTCTATATAACAATTTGTTGTGTTCAAAATATGAAAGCTGCAAAGTACTGCAAGCTAAAAGCAAAAACCGAATAATTCTCTATATTTTTTTCAATATGCGGGTGCCATATGAAAGTGGGAATACGCTATAAATTTTAAAAACTTTTAAAACTTTCAATTTTTCGACAGTATGTAATTTTCAATTTTTGAGTAGCACACCTTATAATTTTTTGAAAGTTACTATTTACCGAGCCACTCGGTGCTGGAGAAAATTCAATTTTTTTTTTTTTTTGCTTGACGATAACAAATTCGTCGTAACCGGCACTTTAGAAAATAAGTTCATAGGAAGAAGAAAACTAAAAACGTTTTCACACACACACACACACACACACACACACACACAACCAGACCAGTTACTTAGATATCGCTCTTGTTAGTTTCTATCGGTGTCTTGTGATTGATATTTAGGAATTTCTAAAATGTCTATTAAAACAGATTTGTATATCTTTTACCCTTAACATTGATGCCAAAATGTGTGACGCTCTAGACGCGAACAAGTATCCATACAATATACTCAATGTAAATATACACATAATCTTCGGTAGCGCCCCGCACGGTCTACGCTAGGAACTAAATTATACTTTTCACGTTTATTCAGTGTTAAATATGGCGTCTTCGGATTATTCGTTCAATCGGCTTTTCATGGTGTAACAGTTGCGTTGGCAATGTTAAAACATCGCTAAAGCTTAGAGCGTCAATATACTGACGCTCCTTGCATACTGACGCTCTAGTGAATGTAATTTCACAATAGATAGACGCCATAAGGATAGTAAGATATATATATATATATATATATATATATATATATATATATATATATATATATATATATATATATATATATATATATATATATATATATATATATATATATATATATATATATATATATATATATATATATATATATATATATATATATATATATATATATATATATATATATATATATATATATATATATATATATATATATATATATCTATGTAGCATAATTAGAATCTGGACTATTGTTTTTAAACGCTCTTATATGTTCGTTAATGCGTTTCTTGAAGGATCTACCTGTTTGTCCAATATAAATTTTAGGACATTTCCACATTTCAATCTGTAGACACCTGATTTTTGGGATTTTGGACATTTCGATTTATTGTTTTTTAAATATTTTCCTATTGTGTTGTTAGTTCTGAAAGCAATTTTTAAACCACATTTTGACAAATGTTTTGAAACTTTTTCGCTAGGTCCTCCTATGTATGTAATTGTTTTAAATTGTTCGTGTTCTGTATTTGGTTTCGGATAAATAGAGTTTACTGGTGTCTGTATTTTTTTTATTTATAACTTTATCTATAATGGACGGATTAGTAGACGCAGGTAGTTTGTAAATATTACATTTGATAAAGACCCGGTGTTTGGGAAACAATTGTCATGTCATAATATATAATTTCGTGAAAATCTTTTAGATCTTATTTATTTTGTTTAAACGGGCTTGAATCCGCAGGACAAGAACCTTATTTTACAGAAGGGAATAGAAAAGGCTTCTTCTGATAGTACTAATCACCAAATTATAAATGACAGCAACGGTACGTATCGGTTTTAAAGTCGTTTTACTTTAATTTAATCTGATAACTTAATAAGGTACGTAGAAAAATTTATTAGAGTCTAAAATCCGAAAGTGGAGCGAAACATCTGCGGCAACCCAAGTTCTAAATTCTTGAGCGGGCCTTATCTTTGCATGGATAAGATCTGGTTTGTGTCGTCGATGGCGGAGATACATTTTTGGTAGACTGTCACTTGTTTTGGACAACCGACCGCTTTGACTGCCGTCTGGTTCCCCTATCCGTAACAATTCAGATCGCGAGATAAACGCCAGATTGAAGTGACGTCGCGGTATTGCTGTTCATAGATAGTTCAAATATTTACCGCCACCGACAAAAAAGGCATCAGTTTATCCGTTCCCAAAAAGATTCGATCTATAAAATTTTGACTCGAATTTTTTGTACACGAATTAAGATTATGAATAAACAAAACCAGGAAATATAATAAGAAATAATGTAAGAAATTCGCTGTGGCATTTTTTTCTCTCCTGAATAATATTTTAAAATATATAAATAAAATTATGCAGTGATAAGCAGCGGTCAATATGTCACCTAAAAGCGTCAACCAATTCGAATGTACTAGTTACGGGTTGGAAGCGTCCGAATCGTTTTCATTAGAACGCAGGTCCACAATGATTTTGATGTTTGAAAGTTGTTTATGTTTTTGGGGCCCTTTTTCCAAAAAACATCATATTGTTATTTTATTAATATACATCCCTATGACACGAACATGTTTGTACCATGTTAGGCATGATTTTTAAATGAATCAATTTTTATGAAACTAAATGTGATTTGGCAACACTGGATAATATTAGATTTCTCTGCAAAGCAACAGAGTTGGCTCAGAAGCTTCAATGCAGCGTTATAACCTGCTTGTGCGCATTTTGGTTGTATTGGGCATCGTGCTGCTGTGTTCGCGGCTATTGTCTTCGTTGTTGCGTATTTCTAGTGTTCCAGAACGTATAAATATGAAAGACATTGTGTGAACAATCCAAATAACTTTTGTTATATCTGGGGTAGTTACGTCATAGTAAAGCAAAGGCAAACTATAACTTCTTTTGCAACAAATGTATTCCACGCTTATTTTGGTGTAAAAAATGACGACCAAGACAAGTCCTGGGCTCCTCAAACTGTTTGTTTCGCGTGCGTTGAAGCATTAAGAAACTGGCAAAATGTAGGAAGGAATGTTTAAGCTTTGTTGTTCCTATAGTATGGCGAGAGCATAGGAATCATAGTAATGATTGCTATTTTTGTTCGTCTAATGTTCAAGGATTCAACAAAAGAAATAAGAAACAAATTGTGTATCCTAACATTGACTCTGCCACTCGACCAGTTCCTCAAGGACCAGATGTACCGATACCTACCGCCCAAAAAGAACTAGAAAACGTTATATCGTCAGAATCAGAGGAATCTAATTCCGATCCAGATGACTGAGATGTCATGTCCGAAGTGTTTAGCCAGAGCGAATTAAATTATTTAGTTAGAGATTTGCACCTTCCAAAGGATGCATCCGAATTGTTAGCCTCCAAACTTCGTGACACGCATTTACTGGCACCTGGCGTCAAATTTGACTCTGGAAGGACCGCTAGTTTATTGCAACAATATTCCTCACTTAGTATCAAAATTAGGAAATGTGCTGTAGATAAAAGAAGAAAGGCGCCTGTTTATGTAAGCGTACTTTTTATAAAACTTCTGGATTCCTCCTGCGTCGGTTTTTGTTGAGTCGAACTAGCTAACGTTTCTGTCTTACATCTGGTAGCAAAAATGTATTAAGAGATAGAGTTAGTCGACACCAAAAAAGTTTTACTGCTTCCTCTTCAGATCAAACTTGGTTTGATAAAGCAGTTTGTTAAAGCCCAAGACAAAAATGGACAGCGTTTCAAATATTTGTGCCAGAAATTTCCAGTCACATTTGGTGCCAAGGTAAAAGAAGGTATTTTTGTTGTGTCACAGATAAGAACATTATGCAAAGACAAGGATTTTCAAAACATAATGACCAATGTCGAGACACAAACCTGGGTTTCATTTAAAAAAGTAATTGATAAATTTTTTAGGAACTCTAAGGACAAAAACTACGCAGGTATTGCTCAAAATATGTTACAACACTTTCATCGTCTAGGTTGTAATATCAGTTTGAAAGTGCATTTCCTGTTTTCAAACTTGAACTAGTTTTCTCAAAATCTGGGAGCAGTTAGCGAAGAACAGGGAGAGTGGTTTCGCCAGGACATTAAGGAAATGGAACGACGTTACCATGATAGATGGAGCATAACGATGATTGTTTGATGTTAAAACACACAGCTGAATGCCCGGACAACGCAGCTTTCTGGCAAAAAGGCGAAGATTTCACTCAAAAAAGTATGAGTAATTTTTTTTCCCTTTTTTGAACTAGGATTCCCCTTTTTTATGGAATAAAAAAATAAATTATTGTAGAAACATAGTTTTTTTTTTCATTTATATTTGCAAAAAACCTTACGTCAAAAAGTTTGATTTTTTTAGACCTGTGTATTTAAAACACTGACTGTTTTTGACCTTCCATTGATATGAATGTGATCTGCAATCACCATGCTGCCCTCTGCTTGTGCCTAAAGAAACTCGTGATTAAAGGGTCGTTAATAACACTTGTTGCATAATGTATTCTAAAATCAACACCTTTTGTTTTAAATGAGATTGCAATTTCTCTGATGCGTAAATATGGTTAACCGGGTATTTTAGTGCACAAGAGTTTGGAATTTCAGGGAATTCCAAAGTATCTTAGAACATTTTAGATGATGATAGATGATGAGGATGAGGAACTTTGTGATTTTTGTTTCCAAAAAGGAAATTTCAGGAACAAAGTTTTTAGACGATTACGTCCAACAAAATCTTTTCTTGACTATTAACAGAAACATTAGGACGGAAGCTTAAATATTCTTAGTTTAATACTGTGTGAAGTTTTACTACAATTTAACTCAACATTGGATAAGAGAAACCTTTGAAACGCCGTTGATCAAAAAGTACCCATTAACTTTGGGTATCATGTAAAAGTACCACTGCAAAAGGGCATAAGTAAACTTCTGCAAACACGATCGATAAAATTTCCGTTCCTATGCCTTGTCGCCTTGGCCGAAATTTTTTACCCGCACAACCGGACCCAATTATATTCCCGAGCGGCGCGCAGGCAGCTCGGGATTCTAGGTGACAATAGAAGAAAAAGTAGCCGCGAGATGTCGTCCTTTTTTCAGGCTCTGCCTTGAATTTATAAGCTCGAAGGTGCAGGTTCGCGAAGACCGACTGTGGAACCGCCTTTTTTTTCTATAATTCCGCGCGCGGTGACAAGATTTACAGTGCCAACGTGTGGGAAAAGTTCTATATTCCTCACGGTGCGGGTTTTTCTTACCTTGGCGAGAAGAATCCAGGGTTTTTTCAAAACGTCTCGGATAGTCAAAGTTTTGTATTTCATTTCATTATGTATCAATCAAAAATAAATAAAAACTAAAAGTTCAGATTTTCACGAATATTTTTACATGACAGTTGTTTCGACAACACCGTGTCTTTATCAAATGTAATATTTACAAACTACAAAATACAAAATTACAAAATACAATACAAAATTACAAAATACCGAAAAATGACCATAAAACCTTAATTATTGTTGTTGTGATAATTTAAGTTCAATAAAGAAGAGGTATTTAAATCTAATTTGAGTGTCTCATTTTGTTAATCTCCATGGCTTCCCATAAATTTAATTTTCTACTAAAATTGTTGCCAAAAATGTGTTTTTCTGTGTTTAAGTGTGTAGCACAATTAGAATCTAGACTATTGTTTTCAAACGCTCTTTTATGTTCGTTAATGCGTTTCTTGAAGAATCTACCTGTTTCTTCATATAAATTTTAGGGCAAGATCCGCATTTCAACCTGTAGACAACTGATTTTTGAGATTTTGTATTTTAAAAATTTTTCTATTGTGTTATTAGTTCTGAAAGCTATTTTGAAACCATATTTTGACAAATGTTTTGAAACTTTTTCACTGGGTTCTCCTATGTATGTAATTGTTTTAAATTGTTCGTGTTCTTTGTTGTAATTTTCTGTTGAGAGTGGCGTATTAAGAAATCTGTGTATAAAAGAGTGAAATGCAGCCATTTTGTGTGTATAAGGGTGATTTGAGCTGTTATGTGTGACTGTGTCAGTGTGTGAAGGTTTATGATAAATGGAATCATCTAATTTGTTTTGTGTTTTCGAAATAGCTATGTCTAAAAAATTAATAGAGTTATCCTGTTCAATCTCCATAGTGAATTTTGTACGTTTATGTAATGTAATTATGTAATTTAAAAAAGAATTCAATTGTCTGTCCATTCCAACAAAGCAAGCAAAGACATCATCCACATATCTATACCATCATAGAAAACTTTTACTTAAAAGATGTTCTAGTATCAAATTTTCCAAAGTATCCATAAAAATCTTGGCTAACAAAGGACTAAGTGAGTTTCCCATAATCAAACCTTCCTTAGAGATGTAAATCTATCCATTAAATTCAAAATAATTTTTCTCTAAAGATACTGTTAAGCAATCTAATAAATCTTGTTTCACCAATGGTTTAACCCGTTTCCGCGTTGGAGTGAAATCTACTAAATCTATCACATCTATAGGTGGAATACTGGGAAATAAGTTTTGTACATCAAAAGACAATAATTGTTGATTAATTCAAAAGAATTTTTTATTGCAAATTTTGGTTAAAAATCTGTGTGGAACTTTAAAATATTTACTAATTTTGTTGAGAGTTTAACTGCTGGAACTGTTACATAAGACACGACTGTTCTAATGGGCATATCTTGTTTATGCAATTTAACTAAAGAATATGATTTCGGCAGTCGTGGGTTCATAATTGTTAAAAAATATTTGACTTTGACTTTTTTTTAATATAACTCGGTAGGATTGTGTTTGATACATTGGAAAAGTTCTGGTTTAAGAAAATTGTTGGTTTCTGAAATATATTCTGGGAGATCAATTGCTATGACTGTCCTCGCTCTATCTGCACGTGTAAATATTATGTTATTTTCAAAAGCTTTGTTTTTGATGGTTTTTACTAGTGACATTTGAGAAATTTCTTTGTGTTTGTTGTTATCTATTAATCTATTAATTAATTAATTATCTATTACACACATCTTTTTTATGGTTAATGGAATTGCCACACTGATGAATGTAGCACATTTCTAGAAACCTACATTTATAACCATTTTTTTTCTTTTTTTCGTATCTAACCATCTAGCCTTATAACCTTAATAATACAACCTATATAAATTTAGGTTGCTAGAAATGTGCTACATTCATCAGTGTGGCAATTCCATACTAAACAGTGGCAGTAAGAAGCATGATTGCATACACAATCTGAAAATGATTCTTTTTGTGTAAGTTCCGAAAATTTTTTGTTTAATATGGTTTGTATGTTGGTGACTGTTTTCTCTCATGCTAACCAAATTGAACTCAAGAGGTTGCTTGCTTTAGAAAGGATGTCACAACATCGTGAACTCGACACATACAAAGTACCCACTTATTTCCTAGTATATTTATTAACCATTTTATAAATAAAAAAGCTATACAAATATTGTAGAGTTTCACACAATTTTAAAGTTTGAACAAATTTAGATTATTTACATAAAAACTAAAAAAAATTTATAATTAGTACTTCATGCGTTTTGATTGATATAATGATCATCACAGTTGCTTCATGTCCATTTTAGATGAGTTTCTCAAAATGAAGTAGTCTTTTTTCCATTTTATTCTCGAAACAGAGTAAAAATATACATGAAATAGGGTAAAATTAGCTGAGTCGTTTATGAAGAATTTAAAAGTGCAGATATATATATATATATATATATATATATATATATATATATATATATATATATATATATATATATATATATATATATATATATATATATATATATATATATATATATATATATATATATATATATATATATATATATATATATATATATATATATATATATATATATATATATATATATATATATATATATATATATATATATATATATATATATATATATATATATATATATATATATATATATATATATATATATATATATAAATATATATATATATATAAATATATATATATATATATATATATATATATATATATATATATATATATATATATATATATATATATATATATATATATATATATATATATATATATATATATATATATATATATATATATATATGGTGCTTTATTTAAAGGTTCGTTGTTCATAGTTGTAGTTCAAAATTGTAACAACATGTAGACAATACAAGTGCATTTCGAAAAAAAATTCGAACCTACAAATCAGCAGAACTTTTTTTTTGAAAAACTGGTAACAGATGTGCTTGGAAAGCACAATATTAACATTAAAAAAAAAATTCTAAAACTCTTGTTAGTCAACCTCTAATAATTTTATTTTGGTACTTATTGTTGGGCATCAAAGTACACTGCAAAATCACATTGAAAAAATGTACTCTCTATATTTGAACGGGCATACAAGAGCTAAACTAAAAAGTTGGCTTAATATATACTTTTTAAAGGTTGTATTGATCTGTCCAACTTAGAATGTCGAGGCAATTTTGGGTAGTGAAATTATATCAACTTTTTACAAGCGAGAAATGAAATTTTTAAGAAGAGTTAAAGGCTGAACAAGAAGATCAGAAATGAGCTATACGAAAAGATGATGAGGACCGAATGAATAGCTCAAAACATACTGAATTTTACATGCCGAATGCCTAATACCTGAAGTGGAGAAAACGATGACCGTATCTCAAACTTTAAACACAAAATTGGATATCGACGCTGACAATTTTTTTGGAAGAACAGCAAAAACGATTATAAGGTTTTTTAATTTTATATATATTGGCTGATATCTACTTTTGTCACCTTACCACCATTTTTCGCTTGTCTTTTGCCCATTCGAATAAGCTTTTGTCTTCAGAATGCTATCTGTTAACTTACCTTGGTTTCAGTAAATGTAGTAAATAAGTAAAAGGACTACACGTGTAACTTTTCTAGCATCATTAGAGGAGCCGTCAAAATATTTTTTGAAAATCTCTACGCGTTCCTTTCATAAACTATCCGTTGTAACCGGCCAGTACATTACCCACATAAAATAATGTAAATATATTACGAAATTTCCATAACTAACAAACGCGCATGTGATAAATTACCAACTAGTTAATATAAAATCTTATGAAAGGTATTTTGCATACGTTTATCTGTCTCATCGGAACTGCCGCTTTAAACCAATTATTTGTGTGCTAATGGTGGGACTTATACGAGGCGTCCAGAAAGTTTATCAGGTGAAAATTTTCGGTGACACATTCGTACTGCAAGATTTGATCATGCGGTTGCACGACCGCGCAACACCGCAGAAATGCTTCAATATACGTCAAAATGCCGCGTGAATCTCCCCTGACGATACGAGACCCACCGAACCGTGTACACGCTTTTGCATACAACGTTTCTGTTGTTTTTTATTATTTAATGCAATCTTTCAATCTGCGCAATTGTACTCGCCGCATGCTCTTTATGTTCGACTGCGCCCCAAACAGTACCTACCACCATACGAGAAAAAGTTTCACTTCACATGCGGAATGTACATACGTATTGGCCACGTATACCACCAAGAACGAAACCCTTTAATCTAATAAATTACCCACAATCGACTTTCAACAGAGTCATGACAGCCCGGCGTGAATACAAAACAAACGAAGAAAAAACACAATAAACGGACAACAAAGAAGTATCGAATGGAAAAAAACTCCCTGTTCGTCCGCGCATTTAACATATTTTCAACGGTTTAACGTCCAAATGAACGTTAGCGGAGAATTCCGTTCCGCTCGCTTATTGAATTTCCATGTAAAAATAATAGAACGTGGGCTCTGCTGCAAAAAAAGCCGATTTGAAACGAACAAATGAACCTGTTTATCAAAGACGAGACGTTTGTCGTAAGTCATACGTCGCTTCAGTAATAAAACGTCTTTATAATAAATAATCGGTAATAATTTGGATCGTGTCATGAGACTGTTATCAAAAATTCTTTTTCGTTAGCAAAGTATAATAAAAATTGCAGCACCCGGCTGTAGCGGCTATATTTGCAGTATTTTGTCCATTGATTGACAGCATGGAGTGTGCTTAAAGATAACATTTTTGTCCCAGTTTGTTTGCAATTATATCGATTTTTTTAAAATTAATTTGTTTACAATTATCCAGTTAGTTAGTTTTTGGTTAATTGTCTCCTGTATGACCAATTAACTAAAGGTGGAGGTGATAGGATAGCAGGCCTACGAGAGGCTGCACATTTTGGTGAGTACATCGCGTCCATGAAAGTTGCATGGGGAATGACTTCTTACGGGGAACCAATAATTGCGGAGAACAACTCCTTTAGTGCCTTGATAGACCATTTTATTACATACAAGACAGTAGGGCATGAGCGAGGAGTGATATATCCATTATCATATGGATATAGGAGGTTACGTCTGGCATGACGTCTAGAAGGGACTCACTGGAATCAGAAGTGGAATCGCGAATGCGAGAACGCCGCCAACTTCAATAATTTTCCATGGAGCGAGATATAGCGCTTACTTTGACTAGGCTGCCATAACAGTTACAAGCAAATCAGCAATTCAGCAATGTAGTGCCAGAACACATACCTCTGCAGTTACTAGGATCCTTTTCCAAACTAATATAACACTTCTACCATCGCTCGCAAGGTCACCAGACTTATCGCCTATTAAACATGTACGGGACTGGAGAGATGAAAGCTATAATTGAAACAATTTACACGTTTTCACGAGCACGGTTACAAACACTAATTATAAAACGCAATCAAGTTGATTTACTAACATCAACTATAATAAAAAAATCAATTTATAACTATAAGATATACCTTTAAAAAATAGTTGCTTGGTTGGTTATAGATTAGAGTAGCAAGAATTATTATCCGGTTGATATTGTTGGATGGTTCTATTTCTCCACTTAAGACTGCTTGGAGCAATATCTGAAAGTGCTAATGGAAACTCCCATTCCGTTGCGATTATCACTATCACCTAGATCTATCGTTATTACCAGAGAATTTAACTCAAGTCAACAAAATCACTAGACAACTCATCAGCATTCTCATCACTTTCTGCCGCTATCAAGCATGTTTCAACTTGCAGATATCTACGAATCCGTTTACCAGGAACTATACACAACATCGGAAATAATATATTGAACAAAATATTTTTCAATTCAAAAATATTAAATAATTTTTTTAGATCTGAGAACAGAATGCTGGGTGATTTAAAAAAACAGTAATATAAATTTGAAATAATCAAATAACCCTTCGGGACTGTGAGCTCCGGTATATGCATGTATCCCAGAGTTAAAATAAATCCTCATTCGATAGTCCGAGTTTAGCTTGTTGCCCAGCCTCCGCGCAGAAATAAAATAGAGATTTTTCAAAGTGTCTCCTATGGTGGGAGTCGTGCACGCCACACCCGATACCGTATCATACCCCGAATGAAAAAAAAATTGAAGCCGCGAAGGTAGTCACGCCATATAGCTTGCCCGTTTTGTATTAAACCCTAAACTTGTTCAAGTACAGAATAAATAAGTACATACCTACGTCAAACTAAGTAAGTAATTTTTTCCGTTTTAATTTTGTTTGGTGATAAAACAGGTGCTCTCTGCAAGTTATAATGTAAAAATAATTCTAACGGAGTATAAATGCCATCTCATTCAAGTAGAGACACTTTTATTTCCATAACCATACCATAGCCATAACTCTTTCTCTCGCTCTGTGGTTGGTGGTGTGGTTGATAGAATAATTCCAAAGCCAGTAATTTTTTGGACTTTAATCAAAAAATTCATATATCCGCAAAATATTTGTGGTGTTATTTGAGGATCCTAAAATACCTTCAAAAATAATTTTCAAAAAAGCGATTTTGTGGGGTCACCTTTATTTTCTAAAGCAAGCATTTTCGGACAACACATGAATGTTAACCTAACGTTATTTTTTTAATATACTATATACCGAGACACCAACTTTTCAAAATAAAATGGCACAATGTATATTTAGGCACAAATTAGTAACAGGTTACCTTCCTCAAACCAAGACCTCACTAGGACAAAGATTCTCTTTGTACTTAAGCCCAAATATCCACAGTGAGCTACCGATTGAAATCAAAAATATAAATTCTTTAACTTTGTTTAAATCTCGACTAAACAAATAGCTGCTAAGTCAAGAGAGATCGAGAATTCATTCACTGCTAATGAAAAAATATGGCTAGCTTAAAAAGTACGACACAAAAATAAATGCTCGAATGTGCCAAAGTATCCCCAACAATCATAAAAACACGTAACCAAGAAAACGTATCCAGAACTAGACTAAACTGTACCTGATCATGAAAAACCAATGGAATTACATTCCAAAACAAGCTTGTTATTACAACATAATTTTATCACTCCTTCCCTACGTTGTTAAACTATGTCTTCTTTTTCATTTTCATTTTAGTTTTCAATCAATTTGTTACGTTTCGATTTTTCATTACCCTTTTGACTTTTCCAATTTCTATTGATTTTTCAGCTTTCAGCAAAAATCTCTCGCATTTTTCACAAATCTCTCTAACCCGCGGCAAATTATAATTGGAAATACCTTGCGGCAAGTCGAGTTGACACCGCAAAAAAACTCCCTCACCTCCTAAGCCGAGCTAATGTAGCGAGAGGAGAAACGTCAAGGTACGATACAATCAACCCCGTACCGAGTACGTTCACAATGATTTATTTCTCGAACGCGGATGTTTATAATTATCGTCGTTTTCCTTCGTGTGATTTACTGGTTGTCGAGCGAACATTGGGGCCGGCTAGGTCACGGACAAAACGCGGATTCCGAATAAACGCTTTGGCGGCAGCTTTATCGGACATTTTTGATCGTTGCTGATCTGACCATAACTTACAAAAACACCTCGTAGGGTGAACACCACGTTCCAAGCACCCTCAAGCACCCTAACTTCCACAAGTGCCTCTATTCTGACTTGAGAATAGCTTTTTTCGACTTTTCGTTCCTGAAGGATATATTTACCAAATGGTCATATACGAGGGCAGCGCCAAAATTTCCCGACCTGAATATGAAAGAAACAAAGTAGAGTAACAATTTTGTATTTTTTTTCAATATAATCCCCCTTAACTTCAATACTTATTACATCTCTTTACTGACAACTCAATCCCTTTAACAAAATATTCTTTTGGTTTGTCTTCAAAATGAGGTAAAACAGCCTCTTTTAACTCAACTTCGTCGTTAAACCGCCGTCCACGTAAGTCCTTTTTCAAATATCCAAACAAATAATAGTCGCTGGGGGCCATATCTGGACTATAGGGAAGATGATCTATCTGTTGGAACCCACACTCTAAAATGGCAGCTTGTGCAACACCAGCAGTATGGACGGGTGCAATATCGTGCAAAAGACGCACGCCTCTGGTCAGTTTTCCTCGACGTTTTGCACGTATGCAGTCTCGCAATTTATGTAATAATGTTGCGTAATATTTACCATTGACAGTGGTATTAGTTTCTTTAAAATTTATCAAAAGAATTCCTTCACAATCCCAAAAGATCGTGACCATCACCCTTTTTGTTGACTTTCAGAATCTGAATTTTCTTGGAGGTGTTTCACCCTTACGACGCCACTCTATTGATTCTTTTTTCGATAGAGGGTCATAACAGAGAACCATAGTTTTATCTCCCGTCACAATAGTTTCTATCACAGGCTTCGGTTCCGATCCACAGAGTTCGAAAAAAGACCGCGCACACTCGACACGGCGTTGTTTTTGAATAGCCGAAAGGTTTTTAGGAACCCATCTTGCACTAAACTTATGCATACCTAAATGATCATGCAGGATTCGAAGAACACTTGTATCAGAAAGCTTAATAATTTCTGAGATTTCCTTGACCTTTAAACGTCGATCACTCAATACTACCTTTTCCACAATCGCAACAATATCTTCCGTTATGACCTCCACTGGTCCACCAGTTCTTGAATCATCTTCAAGGGACTTCTGTCCCATTCGAAAACGTTTTGCTCATTCTTTCACTACAGAATACGAAGGAGAACTTTGGCCGTACACACCATCCAGCCTTTCTTTAATAATTTTAGGTACTAACCCTTCTTTTGTCCGTTCATCTGAAATAAACATCAGCTTTCTTATTTTAAATGCGTAATACTTAAAGTATAAGTCTTGGAAGAGCAAATATTTTAAACCGTTTGGTTAATCTCAGGAGTAGCAGAAATATGACCAATTTTACAAACATTGCAAGAAAATTTGTGACAAGCATTCTCAAGAGCCTGAAGGCTGACTTGGTCCTTTTAAAACAAGGCAGGTGAGGCGACTAAATTGATTTTGTAATATTGAACAGTAATAGAAAATCGATCAGATTTAACTTAATACACACGAGAATAGGGATCCATAGGTTGTAGGACAACTTTTGAATTAAAAAGATTACATGACCCAGATCACAATTACACATATACACCTAAACTTTTACA
Organism: Cylas formicarius; assembly: GCF_029955315.1. Lineage (NCBI taxonomy): Eukaryota > Metazoa > Arthropoda > Insecta > Coleoptera > Brentidae > Cylas > Cylas formicarius. The sequence continues at coordinate 16,720,432 of NW_026844334.1, forward strand.
GCCACTAACAGGCTAGGTAATTATGCCATTTAAATAAACTTTGGCTATGTCTTTAATGGCTGTATTAAATAGGACTTCATGAAACCATAAATGTGTGGCTTATAGAGTGTAATTTAACCCTAAAAAAATATATTATACTTACTCAAATCTAGGCTGCCCAGGCCCGCCCTTCCTCGGACCAGGGAGCTGCTTAGACTGACCAGAAGGGAGTGTAGAGCACTAACAGGGGCCTACACAGGACATTGCAGGCTTAGGAGGCATCTTTGCTTGCTAGGCATTGGAGACGACCCGGAGTGTAGGTGGTGCATGGAAGGGGAGGAGACCCCGTATCATCTGCTCAGCGAGTGCCCTGCCTTGACATGGGCAAGATTGGGAGTCTTCGGAACGGCCCTGATCGATCCGGACTCAGTGCACGGTATTGGGCTAAAGGAGTTGCTGACCTTCTACAGGAGGGGCGGCATTCTGGACGCCCTCTAGAGCGGCCTGGGGGCACAACGGGCCCATCTGGTGGCCTAAGTGCTTGGACGCCCGCGAGGGCGCCCCCCTTTAATACCAATACCAATACCAATACACCTAAACTTTTACAGCCACTAACAGGCTAGGTAATTATGTCATTTAAATAAACTTTGGCTATGTCTTTAATGGCTGTATTAAATAGAACTTCATGAAACCATAAATGTGTGGCTTATAGAGTGTAATTTAAATGTAAAAAAAAATATATTATACTTACTCAAATCTAGGCTGCAACGCACTTCATTTAAAATAAAATTGAACCAAGTTGCAGTTCTGCTAAATACTGACATTAATACTTTGATCCTCTAAAGAATTGAATTGCACGCACCTATCTATTAGCATGAAACTCAATATATTCACACCATAAATAACTTTAAAGCACTTCAAATAAAAGATAGTGAAATTAAAAATACAGGTATCAAAAGTACGTTCTATAAAATCAATGTCAATATTCTTTTAACCCGATTTTCGAAACTTTCCACAGGAGCAGGCGAATGCAGAATGAAATAGCCGGGTACCGCCATCGAGCGATGCATATAAAAGGACCACCGCAGCTGCGTGGTTGTTTTATCGAAGCCTTATAGACTACTCGCTAATTAAGTACCACTTAAGTCATACGATTCGCACCTACTTATTGGCGGTTATCGCGTAATATGTGCGTGCCAATTCGGTGTATTGATCTTTGCTTGCTCTTCCGTTTGCTTCTTAGAAAACCACAAAAAAAGGATGTATATGTGTGATCCGGTGGAAATATGAGCGTTTCAGTATCGAAGCCATGAATTTATCGCAGTTGCAAAATTGGATACGTCACGTTTCGCTGATTTACGGGCGTAATTCGAATCTGTCGAGCCACAAGGTTAACGGCGACGTTTGATTGGTCAATAAAAACGTGCGTTTCTGCATTTGTTAACTCCGGTAACAATGTAATCGGTATTTTTGTCGTACCGTACATGCTGTTAACATTTGTTCTTGTGGGAGTAATAAAAAAGGGCGTAAAAGCAAATTGCTTGTAGGACAGGAGACATTTACTAGTAGCGCTAGTAATAAAGCAACGCGGTTTGAATTGCAGGTTCAGATTCGACCATATTTTCACACCAAACAATCGAGAAATGAGAATTTTGTTACATTGGCACCTTCAAAACATTAGATCAAGGGGCCACACCAACTAACCAACCGCTTGTTGCAAATTTGTCAGCATCCAATAATAATATCTTTATTGAAAATTAAGCGCCTTATCCGGTCATCATTTTAATTGAAAAACTTTTTTCTAAGAACAAATGTTTAGTACCTGTTGCCTATGCAAAATGGTATTTAAAATATGGTCAAAGCGAAAAACAAATAAGTAATTCTTTCATTCTCCCTTCTCATTTACTTTCGGTTCCCCTACTATTCTCAAAAAACATAATAAATGTGTTCATAGTAGTAGTATAAGTCGTTTGAAGTATCCATTCTATTCCAAGCTTCTTTACTTTTTAGCTTTTGAAGATAGTTCGATCGTAACGCCTAATGTTATTGTTCGCGAATTCAATAAGAGCCGAACCACAGATAAACGTATGACGTAGCGTAGGCGATGGCGTAGTTAGGCTGAAGGGTTTGTAGTGAGGTGGTAGCATCTTTTGTGTCCTCTGCTAGCATAAAAACTTTGAAGGGGCCGTTGTAGGGCTGCTGCAGCGGAAGTTTTTGACCATCGTGACGGAGAAACACACTTCGATGTAGCCAGGTTTGTATGCACAAATATGTATTCTCGTAGTTTTAGAATAAATTCAGGTGCGCTTGTGTCTGCCTTACAATTTGCAGTAATAAATTCCTCTGGAAGTCGAATGGTGTGTCCATATACCATTTTGACAACACTAGACTGTAGGTCTTCCTTCTAGGTGCAGCGAATGCCTAACACAACTGTTGGCAGGGAATCTGTCCATTGCCGAATAGGATGACATCTGATAAATGCCTTAAGCTGACGATGAAGACGCTCGACCATGCAGGTGAAATCGTACCTGTCGAGCGGTTCAGGTGTGCCAAACCGACATACCCACGCGCCGTAAAATGCTTTAGCTATAGTTGTAGCTTCTTGGTCCTGCAAGGGAATAGCTTCATGCCATCCAAAAACGGTCAATCATTGCAAGGCACTACCTCGTCGCTACCGTAGTGAAGTGAGACATATTATTATACAAGCCGTGGATGCGAACTGTCAAGATCGATTGAAAGAGGGATTAATTAAGCACGTCACAAGAAGAGAAAACCAAACAACTTCACCAGCAGGAACAAGTGCACGATGACAAGCCGTCTCAGTTCCTCCGGCGGCTACAAATGCTAGCAGACTCGCTAGTGCGAACTATACCTACTGAGATTCAGACTACTGTGGCTGTTTCGACAACTAACATATTAAAAGAAGCAGTAGAAAGCGCCTACTATTTTTATGACATATTATCGTCAAGATCCACAGCCGGTGCCTAGCCGCCATCACTCCAGGATATGGGAGTCGGGAAACGAAGTGGGACATTGCTAAGTGCGGGTAGCGACCAGTCCCTAATTAAATCCGGCTGTTTATTTATCCGAGACAAGTTGACTAATGCACAGTTCTGAGTTGGATATGGGAGCAGATCTTTGCGTATATCCTTTCTGTGACGAACCTGTATTTCACGATCTGTTAAGCCAATTTCCGGACTTCACATCTTCAGAAGGACCATATAATGACCACACCAGGTCCACCAGTATCTCAAAAACCACGTCGACTTGCTCCGGACAAATACAAATACCAATTTGACGCTCTGCCAAATTGGGTATTGCTCGTCTTTTCCAGTGGCGGCCCGCTTCACTTAGTACCCAAGAAGGAGGATGAGTAGGTCCATGTGAGCATTATCGACTTAATGCTTGAACAATTCCCGCATACTAGGTCCGTGTAAATTGGGTATTTAAAAAAAGGAAGTATAAAAATATGATTTGCTAATTTCTACTCTAAAATGTCAAGCATGTGGTAAGTGACGTCAGCTTCGGTAACGAGGGTCACGAGGCACTTTGGATATCTCCGGTATTTTAGTCACGCGTTTGGTTTCACGGATGATATTTTGACGTTTTTCAATTCTGACCATGATGTTACACGTGTCTAAATGAATTCGGGCCATTTTACAAAAAAAAGTACCCTAAAATTACTGATCATAGAAAAGGTATAGTATGAAACACGTTGACAAATTTCTTTATTCACTCGCTAATTAATTATTTTAAACTAATAAACCAAACTAATATTTGTATTGGTTATCCAAAGCCTAAAATTATAGTTTTGTTAAATTCATTTCATTTTTATAATTGATCGATAATCAATTGGTTTTTGATTAATTTTTCATTGATTAGTTTTTCATTATAGGTATTTTTACACGTATTTGAGTCAACTAATGTTGTAGAAGTAGCGATTTAGACTGATTCTTTGAGACAGTTAAATAGTCGGTCCGAAGAGCTTCGATAATTCTATATTTTAAGTTGGAACATGGAAATAAAAGATTTTATATAGAGAAGTGAGTGGGCCTCAATTGAAACTACCGGACTTCTAGATTCTTTTAAAAATAATTGAATAAAAAAATACATATTGAACTTTCATGCGAAAAGGAGGAAGATTTTCAAAACCAATTATTTTATTATTTATTATTTCATTATTCATAGCTTAGCAACAGAGGGCGACTGATTACGTGCCATGGATTTTGTTTTGGATGAAGTATAAGTTTGGTTTAATCCAAAGGCTTATATTAAAAAGGTATAGGTTGTTAAAAAGTGAAAACTGTTATAATATATTAGTTTTATATATACTTTTATATATTGCAAAATATTCTGGAAACTGGGCAATATAATGGCTAGTAGGTGGAGGAGAAATATCTTACATTATTTTGAAAAATAATAATTTATAAAATAAAATTACTACTTCCATTAATGGAAGTAGTAATTTTAAAAAGAGAATAATCAGTTCATTGGGTGTTCGTTGAAAAGGTGTAAAACTAAGTCTGTAACGATGAACAAAAATAATGAAAACTGACCCCCACGGAGTGGTCATTTGTCTAATACACCCAGTCTCTATGTATTAATTTACGACATACGTGGCCTAGAGAGCGCAATAATTCACGTGACCCGATCATAAACATACCTTTCGCAACGCTGTTAATTTAACGTTTTCTCGAAATTTTAATAAATACCTTCTCCGCGTTCGGCTTTTTTCGTGTTGCGCTCGGCGTCCAGCGGCGCAATTAAATATTTCACGTAAAGATATCTTCTTCAGCGCGTTAGCGCGAGCCGTTAATCACTCGGGACCGCGATGAAAGGCAAGGGCTCGCTTATTATGTATTTTACGACATCCTCTTTTCCGCTGAATTACGCCTTTTAAAAATACATATAGTGCAATTATCACCTATTGGAACATAACCCCTTTAATATGTGCCCTTTTTTTTAATGGGATCGAATGTGTAACAAACAGATTCGCGCCTGTTCTACTAGCTTCGAGATGTGAATATGACAGAATAAAGTTCGCTTTAAGTTGAAATATTTATAGCATTATTGAGGTAACTTTTCGCTATATTGCTTTGCGTTTTTCCTGCGCTGTAATTATGCAAATTAGTAAGTTGCCGCAATGCGTTATATCACTTTCGTATTCTATTTTTACCGTAAATAAAAGATTAGTCTCGGGAAAAAGCGAGGTGACAGTTTGTCACATTGAATACATTTTAGATAAAAAAAGGCTGGACTAAATAAACTCTTAATCACAGACACACCAATCCAGAAACTAATTTCGATTATCAGTACTGAAAAAAAGAATCGGACATACTACCGGATGAATCTGTTTGTTGCAAGTTTAAAAAAAAACGACACGAGTCAGATACGTCAAGAAGATTTTTAATTGTCGAAAGCTTAGCTAGATGCAGTATGTAAAAACAAATACTTCTATTTAGTAACTTTTAGTTTGCTTGTTGAGTACAAAATCTTCATAAATTGAACACATCAACGTATTAAAAGTTAGTTCGAAATACACTTTGGATTACTAAAAGTGTGCTTTTACAATGTACAAAGAGTTAGTAAAAAATTTAGTTTAATCATCAGGCTTTCCCATATCCCATTTAGACCTAATTAAGATTGTTAATTATTATTCTTAACCTTAATAAACCGGGTACAATCTTTCCAACTTTTACTTTGTTCACGGCTTAGTCTACCCGAATATACAGGATAATTCATTAAAACGACTATCTTTGCAATATTCCTAAGATTTGGTTTTAATGAAAAATTTTTAGGAAATAGTGTATTATGAAACACGTGCGGCAAACGGCAACGGAATATATTCACTGACGTGACTGTCAAAATTGGGAAACGTCAAAATTCAAGCCGTGCAGAAAAATCTCCTCACGCTAGATCGGTGTTTAACTAGTTATTTTACAGAATGGAGTAGAAAAAGTTTGTTTGTATGAAGTATCTATACAAGGCATTTAAGAAAACAAAACTTGCGTAAAAAAACTCCATCAAATGAGGTGATATTGATATCTAGCATACTGTAAATTTACGAACAATCTCAAAATGCAATAACATAGAGCGCGTTCCATTTAATATATTAGGCAATATAGTATAGTGATAGTAGTGTTCTAATTGAGTAGAAAATGTCCCAGCATATTTAATATAGTCTCACTTATCTTCAAAGCCGCAATATGTGACAGAAATGTACAACCCTATAGAGTAGGGTCAGCTAAAGGTTGTCCAACGAACGTTCTCTTTCTGTTAGAATACATTCGGCGTTAACTCATGCAACAAAATCTCCGAAAACATCCGATTGCTCCGAAACCCGTGCGTAAGTTCCCGGAAATGTCCGAAGTGGCTCGTATCCTTGGAAAATGAAACTGACGTTCTACAGTGACGCTTCCCGCAAGCTAGATCGGTGTGTAATTAGGCATTTTACAGACCTGAGTGGAAAATTAGTATATTATCCAACAAGTGCGGTAAACGGCATTTGACTCACGAGTTTATTTGGTACGAGCGGATCGCAACCGAGCGAATGCTGAATAAACCAGTAATATAAAGAGTTTACCAGACATGTTGCATACTCTACTTTTCTTAAGACCCTTAGTTTTTGGATACATTTTCGCAAAAAAACACGAACGCATTCACTGACATGACCGTCAGAAGTGACACGTCCAAATTCAAGTCGTGCGAAATATCTCCGAAAACATCCGATTGCTGCCAATCCCGTGCGGTAAAATCCCGAAAATGTCTGAAGTGACTCGGATCCGTGGGAAACGAAACTGCCGTGGTAAAGAGACGCTTCCCGGACCGTAGATCGGTGTGTAATTAGGCATTTTACAGACTAGAGCAGAAAAAATATAATTAAACGTATTTTTCTACTTAATACTCTAAAATTCCCAAAGCTGGCAGACATGCACAAGGTGCCACTTTACAATGTTAGCTTCATGAAGCACCGGTACGATCGAATATATTCTGTAGAAATTTAATGGAAACTTTACGTTTGTCCGTTCTAATGGTTCTGCATTCATCACGTCACTCAGTGATTGTATTCATGCTGTACTTTTATTAGTCATGATCTTAGAAACTGCATAGTATAAAACACTATATAAGCTTATATTTTGCAGAAGTTCAAATTTTTTAATTAGTCCTAAAATTAGACATTCATCGTTACTTGAACAACTTGAACATTTAAGAAATTCATACCCTCACAGTGTGATCCACTATATTAAGAGACTGAACCCGGTGTACTGAAAGACTTAACTTAGAGGTGTTCTATACATCTAAATTTAAAGTCTCCATAAAGGCATGGAGAAGGGAACAATAACTAGTTTGCTATAATAATAATAAAGAAAGTCTTAAATAACAGATTCGGTATCTCGAAGAAGAAAATCCTCTATGGTTCACACACACTGACATATATCTTGCAAATCGTGGCAATTATAAGGTTAGTTCAAATTTCCTGCTCTAACGAAATGACGTTTGTATCCGTCCGTAGAGACTAAGGGGTAATAATCATAATTCGCAACTCAATCCCGCTGAATATGTTGTAAACATCTTGGTAGGTATTTCACGACGAACAAGTCCACCTCAAAGAGATGATGTAGGTTCTACGCGATCTTAAATGGCGGTAATAATCAAATCGTGAGTATAGGAGCGTCAAATGTCCGAGTACGAGTACGCACACATCTACACTGCAGTCGGTGATAAATATTTGTGGCACTGTTAGCTATCGCGGCAGATATATAAAATGGCTGTAAATACCCCGGTTAATTTGCATACATATTGTCAGTTATCTTGGTAATCGTACTTTGTTTAAATCTTGTTGTTGATACCCTGATTGAATTTAGATTGGATGTAAGCAGAGGGAAAAGTCGTAAAATCGACGGGCGCGATCATAAAACTCCCGGGACAGGTCGGTCCGCTTGGACATTGTTAATCACCGTTGTAACCTGCGCGATTTATTCGCCGTACAATATTTGGGAACGTTTAACCCGTTGCTCGGTTTATTTAAGGAGTGGTTCTGGTTCCGGAGGTATGCTAATTTGACGGCCACTCTTTACGATGACAATAAATACAGATATACTTATCCTAACTACGTCAGCACCATCGAGTACTATTTCTGTTCGTTGCCGTTGGGAGGCTGTTTTGAATAATGGGAAGTTTGCTCCTGCAATTTCAGTCATCTAGGTCAATACTGGGACCGCTCCTCCTCTTGTTATACTCTAGAGTTCTACGGGCTTTAAAAAACTATTCCCTACATGAAGTTATTGAGGATCAATAATATTATTTAAGTTTCTATAAAACTGCAGCACTCGCAGTCACGAATATACAATTGCGGTTAATAAGACGTTTAATCTGACAATACCTTAGTTTTAAACTGCAAACAAAAACAAGTTAATTATTATTACATTCATACATAATACTCATCACAATAATTGGAAATATAATAATTTTTATTTTATTTTACTTAAGCCTTTTTATCAAGTTCTCTTAATAAATTCTTGATCATACCTGCATGCTTATTGTCTTTTCCAAATGATCAATATATAGTAAAGGTAGACGAAAGTTAAAAATGCTAATATAGTTGATCAAAATGTCAAGTGGATAATATAGAATATTTGAAAATAGTTTTTAATGATTGACAACTTTTCTTGGTAACAATATTTCATTCTTGACAAACCTCATAAAACTAAGAGGGAAAGACTGTCCCATGTGGTACAGACTTAATTGAATACACTGTACAACAAATTGAAAATTTCGTTTAAAGCTGATGAAATTCTGAAAATAGAGAAACCAAAAAAAATGAGTCAACACTTTCATATCTTGAATATTCCATGTTTGATGTAATGTTTTCATACAAATAAATTAGCTTCATTCTCTGACTGACATTCTCAGATTCATTGGGTGATGTTCGAATTTATATACAAACATAGCCATCAGACATTTTATATCCCTTTACATAGCCCTAATTTAAGATAGTCGCAAGACAATATACGAGATAGTAACCTAGAATAAATTGAGGCTGTCACGAGTACCGAGGTAACGAAATTGACGGCAACATGACTGGCGAAAAAAGAAACCTTTGACTGCAACTAAACTGATAAAATCAGCCATTAAAAAATGGTTAGAAAATGGGATTCAATGATGGACTAATACAGGCTAAGCAACCTCTCAGAAGCCGATATACGTCGCAGCAGACTTGTAAAACTTGCATGAAAGGGAGCCCAGGAGAATAATAGTCTACTAACGGACCAGTGCCGCCTACTTAATGGGAGAGGAGGAACTGAATGCAGATTTTACCAAGAAAGGAAGAAAACGGCCACTCACGTGTTATCCCAATATGAAGGCATATCGAGAGGAGGTTTTCATATGTTCGTCGGAACCATACCGGAGACATTGTGCTACACCAAGGATCCATTATAGAAGTTATGGAATCTTATCAGAGAGATTAACCTAAATACAACTCTATAAGCTATGGGTCGCAGTGATCCCACCCTCCCAAACTGTAATGAATTGTCTATGCTACTTTTCTCCTGAAATTTCAAAACTAAGTCGTTTACGGTCTCGCGTTGATAATTTCAAAGACACAACATGGCACAACCAAGACCGAAAGCGATCATTCATCTACCCTGAAACCTTAACTCGTGCCGTACCTCGAGTAAAGCCTCGCCCCAAGGTCAACCAGAAGGTTGATTGACGCGGGGTCAACTTTTCTAATTAACACTAACGGTGCGCCTACGAGTGATTGATTGGTTACTTGGCGGGTTCCCTATTTTTTCATTATTTCCATTTGGTTTACGGATGACGTGGCACTTTCTCGGCGTTTGTCTACTGACGAACGCTGCAGAAATCTCGAATTGGCTAGGAATGTAATGCTTGTTTGTGTTTATTAATCAATTGCATTTTATGGGCGTCGTGTTTGAATATTTGAAATAACTTTTTAACAGGCATTATATAGAAATAGGTAGGGCAATGAACACTGGTACGGCAGCCGTATAATTCAGGTAAACAAAAAGAAACTTAGGTGGCCTTGGAAAGTTGAATGAAACCTCAAATAATTGCTAAATTACCGAATTTGGAATATTCACTTACTGAATTTGGAATATTTGCATTTGACAAGCAAAATTATTTTTTCTGGACGAAAATAAATAAAAATGGTCCCTGCTACAATGCCAGTACCCGGATGAATCAGTCAGCTTTGTTGACGTGTCTCGAAAATTATTTTGAAGTTAAGGCGGCGCAATTGTGTGATTCATGAAACTCAAAATATCTCAGAAACTTCACAAATTGAGCTATAACTTTAATTAATTAATGTGAGACTCGTGGGAGTGCCCCTAACTTAAGAACAGTCAATAAATATTCAAATCTTTGTATCTGCTGAAGGATTTATTAGATGTCAACAAACTCAGACCTGCTTGAAAGATAAGTAATTTCAAATAAAATGATGTAATTTCAATTAAATATTTGAATCATATAATTTTGACAACAAATTAGTAGAAAAAAACGTTAAATCAGTAGTTCGATATCTTGGTGTCAGAGTTATAGCTAAAAGGGTACCTTGTACCACTAATCAAAAATTTTGTAACTATCTAAAACAATTACTTATGTACTTAGTGCGATGAATATGAACATGAATTAAGTTTACCAGTTTTACAACAAAATTAAAATTTAGAAAAAAGTGACAGCTCCAACGAATTAAATGAAATATTTTATCCACTGTCGAATCAAACACTCGGTAAGGGAAAGAATTTGAAAAGTCGTAACTTTTTTCACGTTTTAAACAGTGTTCTTTCGCACAAAACCTACTCATATATGAACAGATTTATATGTGGTGCCCTCCGATGCATAATTCCGAAAAATGTCAGACTGCACTCGGCGGTTAATTAAAATGGCTCGGAGATGCATCGCGAGAATAAATATAAATGGGAATGGTTATTTAGAGATCACGCGATCCTGTGCCTCACGTTAAGAGGCCAGCTCAATTGTGTGGACGCGCGTGAACGCCCCCTCTCGTTACTACTGAGATTTACAGCGATGCTTAATTGTTGAATTAAAAAAGCTACCGTGTTTTGTTCGTCCAAGAATGGTTGCGTCCGTGTATTTTCCGCAGAATCTAGTCAGCCTCTACCGTTTTCTTATGATCGCGTTGCGTCGCTCACGGCGTAATCGTTTTACACCGAATAATTTACTTTGGAAATACGGATTGAAATCGGTTTCCGCGACATGACGTGGAGAGCGTTATTATGATGTTATTCCAGGCGATTCGAGTTTTTCCAAATGTTTAAGTAGGTTTAACCACCTCCTCTGGAAAGTTCGCTTACAGGAATGAGTGAGTCACAAGGTTCATTTTATATACAATAAAAATATCGTAACGCATGACACAAAGCCAGGAAACCACACGATTCTAAACAATAAAATCGAGAATTTATGCTGAAATTACCTGAACAGGCGACAACGTTTTCGGTGTTAATACTCTCCCACGTGACGCCCCAAAAAAATATACCCGCGGTACGTTGCCTTCGAACGGAGAGGAAAAAAATCAAAGAACAGGGAATATTGAGCGCAGACTATGGTCTTGTAACTGTAATTTTTTTAATTCTTTAGATCTGAGTCGATGATGGCACACGGGCCAAGCTAAGGATAACATCTTGTCGGACAACACTCGGGTCTCGACCAAACCATAGACGGCTCGTCGTCATTCCATTTCGAAAACACCACCACATTTTGACTCTGCGATTTGTAAGGGAGTTTATTTCAGCTATGAAATAGATTTGGCAATATCCACCATGGTTATTTCGTTAATACTAGGCATGGGATAATAAAACTGAACATAATTTAGTAACATCACAAAATAAATAAATAATAATAAATAAAACCACTTTTGATTTATTTTTAAAAAACAAGATTCTCATTGAAACAGCCACGGACATTCATTACATGTTTATATCTTTTTGGTTCAAGATAGAGTGGGCGACAGGTAATCTTGAGAATGAGACCTCGGGAAGGTACTCTTTCTCTGCACAACTTTAAATTGTTAATTGGCCAAACATTTAATAGCATCTAGATATAATTTGAAAAAATATAGCCACAAAAATTCCAAATCCATAGTAAAAACTGTTAAACTGATATTCGTCATGTGCATAACTAAGACACCTGCTGGCGTTTTATAACAATTTTTGTATTAATAATTAATATATTCGTGCCAGTTAGTGCGAAGAAATAGTTTTGCTGTTGTTCGTGCCAAACAAACTCGTGACTAAAGTCGCGTGCATCAGACTTAGCTTAGCATAACATAGCTCCAGGTTGCATTTAATATAGCATGCGAAAATTGGCACTATTACACCTTTTCCATTTGTAAATAAGATACATGTCTTGAAAAAATCTATTATTAGACTAGTAGCTAGTGACACTGAATGGATACAAAGTAAATATTACAAAACCGTCAAGCTTTTATTTTCTTTATTTTCCTATCGTTGATTGGGTATAGGATATTCTAATAAAGATTTACGAACACTTTTCTAAAAAAGAAAAATCCAAAAAAAGCCATATTTTTGTAGCATTTTGGGATAAATTGACGTAATACCAATGCATACGATTATCGTATTCACTTCCTGTTAAGACAGTTGTAATTATCGCTTTTTTTTCCCGAATGGTTTAATGTCCAAGGAAATAAATAGAGGAATCACTATCCCATTAATATTTAGCGGTTAACTGAGTAGTCCTGAAAATTTTGCATTTTGTAACCCTATTCCTACTCTTTTTTATGGTACTTATCTGGTGAGAAACCCTATCCAAAATATATGACCTTGACCTTAGTTCTCACGGCCAGGGAATTGCTGAATTGCTCCTTTCCGGACCGTGGATTGCATGTCTAAACAAAGCTAGCATAATCTCAAACCAATAGCTACTCTTTATTTGGTAATAATCGAGCAAAATCTTCAGGCACCGTGTGACACCCAGAGAAGCATAACAGTTCCGGTCACAGCGAAAGATGATTCTGCTAAAAAATGGTTATGCAATATACGATTCACCGATAAATTAGCCGATTTATCGATAGCTATCGCCGATGTGTTTGTAATTGGGTTCAATATTTAAATCGTGTTCTATTCTTAAAGAAAAGTTTCACGCCCATGGAACGTGACCTCGGGCATCGATTGTTTGCTGTTACCGTTAAACTTCTCTACCAAATTTTGGTGCAATTTCTGCAAAAATGCAAAATTCAGACGGAAATATGAGCCAAAGACATCCATATGAAACCATTGAACGCGATCTAAAGTAAACCAACCAAGTACTACAGTCAATATCGATTTGTATGCTTTTGTTAATTAAGAAACATTTTTTTGAAATGGTAAATTCTTTTATTGCATATGTTGTAGTATTATATATATCTGATAAAAGAATGTTTAAAACAACCTCTTTACCGAAAAATTTATTTTTTACAAATATTGGTTGGTGATCAAATAATAGTACGTAAATCATTTTATTCAAAAAAAAAAACTGTAAACAGACTAATTAAAAATATTCATATTTATATAAACGAGTAAGGCATCCTGTTGCCATCCATCTTATTCCATTGTAACATTTGTTATGAAAAATGTTCCTTAAAAATTGAGTCAAGGTATTGCTCATATGGAGTTAGTATTTCTCTCCAAACCGTCTTGAGAAAAATTTTATGAGGATTCATAAACAAATTATCAGAAAAAGAAATATGGCAAACGTAAGAAAGAAGAGCTATGTGAACATCAACATAAACACTACCTAAAAAAAAGCATTGATATACATGAAATACACAGATTTATAATGTTGGCTACAAAAAATTGTGCCGATCATATATTAATTTTTTGATAACACAGCTCAATAGAAAATATCTAACTACAAAGTCGCTGTGCATGATTCGGAGATATTTTTCTTAGAAACATTTTCTTGATGAATTCTCACCAATTTCGATTTATTCAGTTAATTTGAAAAATACAAGTTCATTTTGGTATAATTCAATGTTAGGGGAAAATATAGCCTAAAAAACCTCAGATACCACTGGTCATTAGAAAATCTCACACTACAAACCAGTTTTATACCTTAATATATTTGTTTCTTCAAATTCGCTATAAGTGTATCATTCGAAGATATTTTTCTAAATCAATCAATTCATAATTGGATGTTAATGGAAAATAAAGCGTAAAAGATCGGAGAGGTAGTTCTTCTCTAATTTAAAGGAGTACTGAAAATATTGCATAAGCATGAAGACACCTTAAGAAATCACTATGAATCCGGACCGATCAAATTAACACGTAAAGTGGTACATGCCGACACCCTTACAATGTTGCATGTTCATTCCGCGCTTGGAAAGTGAGATATGAGTGTCGTGAATCAAACGAACTGATTTAAACTATAAATAACACACGGTACATTGTTGCTCGGATGCCTTCTCGGCACTGCCCAACCCCGGTTATCTACCAGTTCGCTTAAATGGGCACCGAATTATTTGTCTGATGCTTTTATGACCGCCGTTTGTCAAAAACCCCTGCATTCGAATAACCGCTCAGTACCGTACCTTGTTTAGTTGTGGTGCGATGATACTTAATCTATCTCCAAGTCAGAAATACGAACAGACTCATTTAGCCAAGACTGATTTGGTCGTGTTTCCGTGACCACGGCGTTTGTTATATAACCGTTTGCGAATACTCAAAACAAAATTTAAGCTCAGCTTACGCCCTTATTTAAAGTACCTCTAAATATTATTTAAAAGTCTGATCTTTCTCCCGTAACAAAAATATATAATTGTTATAACAGAAAACGAAACAAATCCATCTACACATTTATTTTAGAAGATACGGAACAATACATAAAAATTGTAATTAACTGCTGATTTGTGCTTCATCTGAATCTGGAATTGAATCCGGTTGAATAAAAAAGGGAACAACAATGTCGCCTTATAATTTCCTACCTCACACAAGGATTTAGGAAGGTTTTTTCAAGAACCCACCCCTCTCCATTCATATAATATTTTCTCTGAATTTTGTAACAACTTGTAATTCTCGCAGAATTCTATGGTTATTTTGATTAGCTATAAATTATTATGTATTTGATTAAAATACAGCACAGAGCATTTCTCAACCGCTGAACGGGTAGCAATTGTGCAGAATAAGTTGGGTAAGGTAAAGTATGCTCCGTAATGGACAAAGAAAAAAATACTTCGCAACCAAATAGCTACTAAATTTCACTCACTAACCCGCACTTTGTCCCATCTTCTTTCTAAAATCACTTAACTCGTTTTCCCAAAACATTTAACGAGATCTAGGCATATTTTGTTCCATAGTTGCCTCTACATCTTCAGTAGCTATATGGTCGCGGCGGATCAGATTTGCATTTTCATTTAGGGAAAGGTAGTGGAATTGCGGACGCTTAAGAAGAATCACAAACAAAACCCAAACTGTTAATAATAATCAAAAACAAAAACCTATATGTCTGTAATTACCCTTAGCTCTAGTACTCGGTTAATTGCGGACAACATGGAGTATTTACGGATGAGATCCCATTTTATTTGCAGAATTCACAAACGTAACCTCTTGAAGAAGACCCAACACTGCAATTCTCATGTGCCCGATTCTTACATTTGTAACACATAATCCAGTCTTCGGTGGGTGGATCACAATACTTTACCTGAAAATAAATGGAGAAATATTTATAATTTTCTATATCACATTCAAACTTGTTTAAGTTCTTTAAACAATTTGGTGGTTTTTCTTTAGTGTTTTTTATTGTTTTGGTCTTTTCTTGCTCCAGACTCTTTCTCTTTCTTTCTATTTTCTATTGTTCTTTTTGCTCTAATTTTACTTTTTCTGGTATGCTGGTGAAAATAATGGAATGCGTTTTTAACAAATCGTTTTGTATAAGTAGGTTTTAGAGTTGGTACTTGCACTACATCACTAACTCGTACTAAAGGAGATGGACAAGTTTGACTTGTTATACTTTGATTTACACCAGCTTCACTAATATCACCCACTAGTGCAGACATAGGTATTGTTTCATTTAAATCGTCGAAGTTAGGCTCATCATTGGAATGTTGTAATATTTCCTGAGATTCTATTGAATTAGAAATATTTCCATTGACAGCGTCACAGACAATTTGAGATTCATTATGGGGCTTACTTTGGCTTGAGTTATTGGTATCTGTTTGTACCCGTCGTTCAAGATGAGAGACTGATGCAGAAATATTACTAAAACCTTCAAAAGTGTTTTTAAATTTATCTTGATTTGTTGGGCAAATACCAGCAGATATAAAGCCGTTCATAGTTTTTCAGTACTTGTGGTCTTTGTATAAAGGCCTACAACATCATATGCAGTAATTTTGGTGCCTGAATGGTTGACGATGAAGGATTGAAATTCTCTGTTATACGCTGTTTGCAGTGGTCTGTTGTCTGGTATTATTAAAATAGGATAATCTGCATATGGTTTTGCAAATGTTTTGAAATGCTGAAGACAATCGACGAAAATTGATTCAGTTATCCAGCCTGAGTCAGAAACCCAAGACACCATTCTGCTATTAATGTCCTTCATAAGCAATGCATTCATTCGCATTCTCTTGAATATGAGTTCTGCTCTGGTACATTTAAATGGTATTTTATCATGAGTGTTTTTAAATTTTCAAACAATATATCTGTTTCTTCTTGATTAAATGCTGTGATTCTATTTATTGAAGAAGTTTCTGGTCTTCGAAGTGATTGGGGTGCCTAACCATCAAATTATAATATCAACCTATACCTGCCATTTTGGTATCTTAATTGAAGTCATTTGCAACATTATTAGGGTAGGAATTGTTATCCCGAAGAAGGCTTTGGAAGATTTAAAGATGAATTCAACCAGTTCGTTTTCTTGAGATTCATTAAAAACTGACTTCTTAGCTCTTATTGGCATGGTACTAATGCAAACCTTTTTACTTTATACTTATCTGCCAGCTGTCGAAAAGAAGTGTTTTTCTCTTTAGTTTTTCACACAGCTCTTTCTAAAGTTTCAATGGTGTAAGGATCCTTTTCTCATAATATATTTTCGAGGCATCTGGGATAAAGAACTGTTACTACACGTTTTGACAAATAATGGGATACTTACGGACGTTCGCATTTACCCCAGACCAAATGTCCGCAATTGATCCAAACAAATTAGAAAAAGTACAACAACAAAATGTTTATGCTATTTACGTGTCATTGACATCACAATCGATAGAAAATATGACTTTTTAACTGACACTTATTCTTTTTGAATAAAAGTCAAAATAGTAAATATCAAAAATTACATCAAAATCACACACACAAAAAATGCAAAATTTTTATTTCCTTGAAACTTGTGCACAGCCGTCTGTTAAGGGTGTTTGGGGGGCACTAAAGATGGCAGTACGTAACGCGTGATCGCGGCGGTGGGTACGCGGGCGGCAGGGATAGAATGTTAGTCGGTATTTACCCCACGTCCGTAATTCCCCCATCGTCCCCTAGTTATTATTTTTTTTTTATGTAGATACTCACTTTCCCGTATGTTATGGAAATATTTTCTTTAAACAGTGAAATGAATTGCAGAAAATTTCTTGAGCCAATCGTATAATCGACTGGTCAATCAAATTCTTTGCCACTATTACTTGTTCATCTGGCACATTTCAACGGCGTTATAGCCAGTATTTAGTTTTTAATAAATTTCCTTTTATTGCCAATTAAATAGAAATTTATTACGCGACATGTTTGCGTAACAAACTCGCCACTCGAGAGAAAAACATGCAGCGGGGCAAATTAATAACAGTTACGCGGACTATTCGACAAAATAATGATTTGTATTAGAGTGATAAATGATATTCGTAATTAGGAATTAATTGCACATTAATCGCGGACTAATTATTGTTACCGCGCAGCTGGCAATTTGTTTATTGCATGTGGACGATTTGTCTAAAACTAATTAGCCGTTTGAACATGATTTTCCCGGCTCGATTTTACATTGTTTAAATATCGTACACCATAAAGCCGCCACAAGTCTGACATACGGGGTGAGTTAAAAAAAATTCTGCAGATTTCCATATTGAAACATATTATGTAAATACGACAGCGTATTAATTCTATTAAATCGAAAAAAGGGTAAACGTCGTGTTCCTGTTCCGCGAGCCGGGCGTTTCGAATTCAAACGTCCTCTTCAATATTCATTTAAAACAAATTATAACGTCAACTTAATTACAACTTACGTAACGCATTTAATTATGAGTTTTATATGTCGTAATTAATGGAACACCCTGTATAATGTAGTTGTAAGCCTTATCTGGTCCGGAGATCGGTCCGGATCGCGTCGCAAACAAAAACTTGTCGTGGGATAACGGCTTCTCGTCGCACAGGACCGCTTCTAGCCAATTTTACTGGATTTGCGCACTAGGTCGTGTAACCAGGAGTTTCCAAACAGAGCTTAATATATTGACGTTACCGCTTAGTAGTAATATACGAGCCCTAACAACTAAATGTTGGGACGATGTCAAAAATGATAAAAAAGACATTTTTATATCTATTTAATTTATTTTTTGCTTTGTCGATTGAATAATCAATTTACGCACATTACTATAGCACAGAAAGTGCTATCGTAATAAATTATTTTTTATTTCGCATAAATTACATAGCAAAATAACGGAAACATTCCAAATTTGCTGACAAATAAATATTCGGACGCGAATGTTTATTGACCAAGAAATCAATGCTATCCATGCATTGATGGTAAAATGTAGTGTGCTTAGGTAAATGAGATGTCAGTATGGAGAGACAGCTAGTGTTAGCGTTCGTGGTAAAAGTTCAGACCGCCCCCGTAAAATCACTGAAAGAGATCATCGTATTCTGGTCAAGATTTGTAAAAATAGCAGACAAGGCGTCTCACGACAAATTCAAACCCAATGGAATCACGAAGCAAACTTAAATGTCTCCAGGGAATGTTGCAGACAATGGATGCATAAGCCTGGTGTGAGTTTTTATAAGGTAAATTTACAATTTTTCCTGTTTCAATATAAAAAAATATTAAAATTCTATGACCTACTTTTGTTAAAGGGAAATGAAAAACCATTATTAACGTCTATTCAGAAGAAAAACGTTTGGATTGGGCAAAATCTAATCTAATCTGGAACGGAAACGTGGAGTAACGTTATCTCAACGACGAATCAAAATTAGATGTGTGTGTGGGCGATTTTCGAAAAAGGGTGATTGGTACAAAATCAGAACCCTTTCGCAAAGATTGTCTAAAGCGCACGGTAAAATTTCCCCAGGGTGTTATGATATGGAGTGTATGAGTGGTAAAGGGGTTGGCAACTATGAGTTCATTGATGGTACTGTAAATGCAGAAAAATACCAACAAATTTTATCAAGAAATTTGATTCCATCAATAGAACGAACTTTTGGAAATGACAATTTTATATTTCAACATGACGGTGCGTCCTGCCATACTGCGAAAACAACAAAAAAGTGGTTTGGGGACCATAATATGAAAGTTTTATCGTGGCCATCAAGTTGCCCCGACTTGAATATTATTGAAACTTTATGGCATCGGATGAAAAAGACTTTGCGTAACAATCCTCAGGGTACAGTTCCAGCATTAAAGGCAAAAATCACCGAAATTTGGAACAATTTCACCACCGAATATTGCAAGACTTTGGTAGGTTCCATGTCAAAACGCATAAAAGCTGTTATTGCCGCGAAAGGTGATGCTACTTCTTATTAATGTTCGATTTAAAGTAAAAGAATTAAATGCGACCGAATATTTATTTGTCAGCAAATTTGGTATGTTTTTGATATTTTGTTATGTAATTAATGTGAAATAAAAAAATAATTCATTACCATAGCACTTTTTGGTATAAAAATAAGTGATTTCATTTTTCAATCGAAAAGGCAAAAAAATAATAATTTAAAATAGGTATAAATATCTTTTCTTATTATTTCGTACATCGTCCGAACAATTACTTGTTGGGGCTCGTATAGCAGCATAAGGTAAATGGTCAAACCTAGTCGTTTAATTCATAAATTAACTGAATTTGGTGAAATGGTCAGAGGTGTGATTCTTGCCTCGGTCAATACGTCACCTTACCCTTCCACATCGCAAAATTGAGAACTATTTATTAACATTTCCATTTCATACAAGCTAAAAACATGCACTTTAGCTATGAATTATCTTCTGGTGCAATGGTGAATACATTATAATTAAACCTACCAAGTTTATATAGAAAAGCACCACGAGACGCTAACGACCATAAGGTAATAAGAATTGTTCTTTTGTTGTTTTGAGAATAGTGTGGTCCGTAACAAGTATCCTAGAAAATGTGGCTTTAAGATGATGGTCTTATTATTTAAAATTTTTAAAAGACGACTGAGCTGTCCAAAACTTTAACAAGAAAGAGTATTGAGGATATTTGACTTTTTTCTCTCTTTAATATATGCTTTCGATTAACATGTGCTGATATCTTATTATGACCTAGTCGTCATATTTCCTGATATTTATTATACTTAAACGAGCACTTTTGTTCCTACTGCCTATTTTTTTTATTTTGCAACAGGCAGACGAGGCTGCCCAATTACAGGATAGCACATATTAAGGATAAGATTGCACATGGCCGGGAAAGAAACTTAAGTAGATATTTCTTAAGCTAATAGACAGTAATTAAAAAAATGTTACAAATTTTGTTATACGTTTCTTTTAAACAGATTGACTTAAGTTGAATATGTCCATATCTTCAGATAACACACAGTTATTGTACAGGCGAGTACATCTAATAAGCAGAGAGTTTAACAAGTAGTTACATCTGATTCTTTCTATAGAAAAAGTTAGCCTAGTGCCCATTCGATTACGATTAGAATTAAAAGATAAGTGACTTGTACAAGAAGGTGACGCACTAAGATTGTTGATAGTTTTCTAAAGAAAAATTACGTCTGAGTAATTTCGCGTATTTCAAGCGACCTTAGTTTATAAAACTGTAAGTTATTTTCATACGAAAAGTAGTGCCTGCCTCTATTATATCTAAAATTAGGGCTTCTGAAAAGCTTTTTTTGAACACTCTCTATCCGATCGACATACTTGCGATAGATAGGATTGCATACGGGCGATGAGTACTCCAAGATGGATTTGATGACGCTATTATAAATGAGAATGACTATTTGTGGTTGTAAAGGCCTTTGGTCTTATACTTTATCTCTTATTTTTATTTTGTGTTCAAACAATCATTCTCAATATAAATATCAAATATGCAAATAGCAAAATGCTTATCTGACTCAATAAATTGATTTATATTCATTTCAGAAAACACATTACCAATTTGTATGCATTTTATTAATTTTTGTTATTAATTCACTAATATTTATAATGTGGCGCAAAATACCGTATTTCTTCCATGCCATATTTTAAAAAATATAAAAAAGTATTAAGACTATACAGCAGCATGGGCAGCACTAACACTTTAAAGGGACACCAATAAATATCTGAGATAATTCCGGGAAACCTCTCAAATCCAGTTTGAAGACGGGCCTGTGGTAGCAAAGAAAAACTAGCTCTCCACGCACGCAGTTCGAAAATCTGTATTGCGACCGCGACGTCGACAACTCGCGAATTGCCATTCTTGCTTAAATATACTGACGACGGCCGGTTTGTAAAATGCTGTAATAATGGGGCATTCGCACGATATCCCGATGAAGATGAGAATCTCACAAGACCGTACCAGATATGTTTTGTTTTTTTGATTTTGTTGCATGAGTTAACGCCGAATGTATTCTAACAGAAAGAGAAAGTTCGTTGGACAACCTTTAGCTAACACTACTCTATAGGGTTGTACATTTCTGTCACATATTGCGGCTTTGACGATAAGTGAGACTATATTAAATATGCTGGGACATTTTCTACTCAATTAGAACACTACTATCACAATGGCACCTTATCTTACCATCGTCTCTGCTACTCTGATTGCTATTACAATACTGATTCTTTTTTGCATATTGCCTAATATATTAAATGGAACGCGCTCTATGTTATTGCATTTTGAGATTGTTCGTAAATTTACAGTATGCTAGATATCAATATCACCTCATTTGATAGAGTTTTTTTACGCAAGTTTTGTTTTCTTAAATGCCTTGTATAGATACTTCATACAAACAAACTTTTTCTACTCCATTCTGTAAAATAACTAGTTAAACACCGATCTAGCGTGAGGAGATTTTTCTGCACGGCTTGAATTTTGACGTTTCTCAATTCTGACAGTCACGTCAGTGAATATATTCCGTTACCGTTTGCCGCACTTGTTTCATAATACACTATTTCCAAAAAAATTTTCATTAAAACCAAATCTTAGGAATATTGCAAAGATAGTCGTTTTAATTAATTATCCTGTAGACTAAACCGTGAACAAAGTAAAAGTTGGAAAGATTGTACCCGGTTTATTAAGGTTAAGAATAATAATTAACAATCTTAATTAGGTCTAAATGGGATATGGGAAAGCCTGATGATTAAACTAAATTTTTTACTAACTCTTTGAGCATTATAAAAGCACACTTTTAGTAATCCATGCAAAAGAAAGTATATTTCAAAATAACTTTTAATACGTTGATGTGTTCAATTTATGAAAATTTTGTACTCAACAAGCAAACTAAAAGTTACTAAATAGAAGTATTTATTTTTACATACTGCATCTAGCTAAGCTTTCGACAATTCAAAATCTTCTTGACGTACCTGACTCGTGTCGTCTTTTTGTTGCAACAAACAGATTCATCCGGTATTATGTCCGATTCTCTTTTTCAGTACTGATAATCGAAATTATTTTCTGGATTATTTTGGAATTGTATAAGATTTTTGCGACCACTTCTTGTATTTTATTAGTGCATCAGCGAAACTTCGTGATACGCCAGAGATATTTGGCTACTTCAAGTTGGGTATCACCTTAGACCGCTCCTTGATAAATCAAAATTTGTAGAATGTGTGTCTGTGATTAAGAGATTATTTAGTCCAGTCTTTTTTTTATCTAAAATGTATTCAAATAATTTAATATGATTTCGTGCACCGACAAACTGTGACATCGCTTTTTTCCCGAGACTAATCTTTTATTCACGGTAAGAATAGGGTACGAAAGTGATATAATGCATTATTTGCATAATTACAGGGCAGAAAAAACGCAAAGCAATATGACGAAAAGTTACCTCAAAAATGCTATAAATTTTCAACTTAAAGAGAACTTTATTCTGTCATATTTTCGCTCTCAGAAGAGCGATATAATAATGCATAGATTCTTTCCACATTTTGAAGATATATCACTGGTGTATTGTTTTGGTAAGTAGGACTTGGTCGCCCACAATTAACGAAAATCGTTCCGAAATCCAGTTTTATAGAAAGACAAACTTATGCGGCAAGATTTACAATCCAATTTAGAAATTTGAAATGTCATTTTCATTGCAGCCCAAGAAAATGGGTTTTGATGGGTTTACCAAATCCATGATAAGTGCAGGTATGTGGAAATTGCCATTATCTACCGACCGTAGAATCATCCGAACTCTGTATGCTGCCTACTCATAATATTTTACTGAATTTACTGAAAAAATCTTCAAGCAAGTGCAAGTGCAGTTTTGCAATAAATGTAATTGGCTAATAACTACCCTAACTACAAGTGCCGTGTTCAGTGAAGTGATCGAGAATATTTGGCTGAGGCAGCAGATAGATAACTATAATAATTAAACAATGTTACGTTAGAAATACCAGTGCCATTTGATTTATACTACTTCAAAATGAACACTAAAAAAAACGGACTAATAGTTCTGTTGGTTAATTCGTTCGCATTGCCGATCAACGCTATAAATGTTGTTTCGACGAAAAGTATTTTTTTTCTTCTGTACTGTTTGTATCATCGGTTTTGAAACAACTGTGTGGCTCGAAAACCAATATTATATGTATTTAAAATAATTTATTTGATGATTTCATTTTATGCATTGTGATGTTGTAGGGCACCATAATAAGTGAATCTGAAAACCACCGTGATGTCGAATTCATATTTTTTTCTATCAAATTCGGATAAATGAAAGAATTTGTTTATAACCCCTTATTGAGCTCAACAGGATGACTATGGTGGTCACCGAACATCTCATTCTGACTGACAACCACAATACGTATCAAACCAATAATTAATGTAATTTTATCTTGTATCATTTCCACGTATTGTTTAGAAATGTTAGCAATTTAGTTCGATATGTTCCTTAATATACTTAACAGACATTAGATTACACTATGAACAATCTTACAAAAGAACAGTGACAGTATGTCCATTGAACAAAAAATGTTTCTATTAGGGACATAGGTCATATTTATCTCGAAAAAAAAGGCTATTAGGAATTAATTAGGAAACCCTGCGCAGTCTTAATATTAATTCACGACCCACCGTCTTCACAAGGTACTTAATACTCTCTCTTGATTCGATGTTAGTGGTCTTGTTTCGGCCAACATACTTCTTTAAGTCGCTTAGACTTGAAAATTGTTTTAATGTCCTGGTTTTCGCTATTCGTCTGAACTTTACTGAGGTGTATTTTATGTGCGGACTCGTTCATGATCAAAAAATTCATTTTGTCATTTACATGTTGGCATGCGATGTACATATGTGCTGATTCTGAGGATATCTAGAAACGGCGGACGTAAATTTTCCTCTTTTTATATTCTTCTTATATTCGCTATCAGTAGCGATAGTGGGGAACTTGTTGGTAGGCCACCATCCTTGGCATAAAACTTGTCTTTAATTTGAAAATAAAAGTTATGTAGACAATACCGCAAGAGTTCCAGCACTCTCTCGAGTGGCAGCAAAAACCGGTTCTGAAAATGTCTCCTATCTCTATCTAGCCTCGACAGTGTCTAAGATTTTTTCACAGGGTCGTTGTTCATTTTGAGTTTTTTCTAAAGTGGTAAAAAGAATCTGAAATACTGTTTACAAATCCTCTGGAGTCCTCCTGCGTCGGTTGTGGATAAATTGTAAGCTGAGGTTTCTTCTGAGCTTAACTGAAGCTGTAACAGGATGATTGACGAAACGTCAGCAGGGACGATTTATCAGTAACAGGTGCAGGATGAATCCAGAAGATTTGTAAATAGTATTAATCTAGCATGTGGAAGTTAGGCTTAATAGGCATAATTAAAACTAATTGTTTTTTAGTACGAGCTGAAAATGATAGCAGCTCCCATTTGTTATTTAAGCGTTTTATTCGTTCAAATATTTGTCTTCGCCTGGAGTGCTAATGAAGTGAAAGTACAGGTAAAGATTTGTCGCCACATTAAATAATGTATGCAGCTATTATGAACGAAATATATGTTTTCCATTTAGATATATATTTTCCAGAATGTTACAAGATTTTCTTAGAGCTTATTGCTAGCAGACGCAATATATGACAGTCAGTGGTACAAACATAACGAAGCCGCAAAGAAGATAATGTTAACTATGATGGTTAGATCTCAAAAACCATTATTGCTAACCATAGGTCCATTTGGTGCTATGACAACCGAGTTTGCTTTAGCCGCAAGTTAGTGTTACTTTGCTTGCTAAAATTTACAACCATGTTTCCGCTCTTTTACAGATAATAAGAGCGTCGTATTCATATGTCACGCTAATGAATGAATACGGGCACACGCGTTAGACAGCTGAGGCCGAATTATACAGTTTTTTTAGATTTTTCGAATTATTTCGTAATAGTTTTAATATTTGGATCATAGATTATTTTCTAGATTAATTTTGCAAAGATAAAGAGTTATTACTATCTTGCAATAGATTTAAGACATATTTTGTAAAATTATTGACTGCTGTAAAATTTTATTAATTATTTTTATTATTACTATTTACAAATCTTCTGGATCCCTCCTGCGTCTGTTATTGATGGATCAAACTTGCGGATATTTCGCCAACACGATGATGGGCAAAACATTAGCAAGTTCAATTCATCAACAACCAACGCAGGAAAAATTCAGAAGATTTGTAAATAGTATTGCACTAGCCCTGGGAAAATTATTTTTATTATTATTATTTATATGACGTTTATTAAAAGATCACTGTTGCACTCTGCTGTGGATATCTGACGTTAGGAATGGAACTTAATTATGTAATTATGTAAATTTTTGGCAGACTCTTAACGTATTTTAATAAAATGCAAGTGGATTTCACAATGAACCAGAATTTGTTATGTGAAATCATTTCAACGCTTGCCACTGTTATGATGGATGTTGACAAATCACGTAAGTGCCTATCCATTTCGGTTGTGTCGTCCCGGTTGTCGGATGACTGTCATTTGTGGAGCTGAATTAGTTGTTTCATTTTTGCACCAGGAGATATTTGTATTTAGACTTAATCTGAATAGATGCCTTTAAACGAAGTGCAAGAACCACGTAGTTGGTTTAATTTTTGAAACTAATAAATCAAAATTATTAACACATGCATTTCTTAAATGGTGAATTTATTGGTTTTTTTTTCAAACATAAATGCCGCCGTTAAAAAAAAACTTCCTATAAATGTTATAGCGCAAAATGATTCCAAAAATGTAGCTGCAGTAACTTGAGGCAAAAAGGGGGTAACTGTTAGGATAATATAATAAGTAATGCAGAAGGTGGGTTCATACCCCCCAGGTGCATTTTCAAGCGTAAAAATATGAAGAATTTGTTCCTCGCAAGCCTCAAGGTTCAGTAGTTCTTATTTCGGATAGCCATGCCTCCCACTATTCTTACTTAAAAGTTTTAGAATATGCAGAAGCAAACGATGTCATACTTCTCTGTCTTTTCGTGTGCCTTATCTCGCCCATAACCGTGGTTGAGTTGATTTTGTCTTATATTCCGTGATTATAGATGCAGCATGCTTTTAAAACCTTTTATTAGGATTCTAATTACACATTTTACAAACGCCCGATTAACGCCGTTTCCTTGAACTGTTTATACGCTACTTGTTTATGGCGATATCCTGGTAACAATGCACACTAGATGTCATTTTGACATCTAGTGTTTAATGTTTAAAACCATTTGGTTTTAAACATTAAACTAAGCTTCATCAAAGCTTAACAAAAAATTGTTACATGACTACACACATTTTTACACATGCACATAAATCTAGATTAACAGGCTTCTTACATACACGTGCAAATCTAGATTTTATAGTTAAGAATTACCTTTTTTTTCTTTACACACATCATTGTTATCGACATCTGGTACATATTGATTTTCATAGTCAAAATCCCTATTTACTAATGGATTGTATTCATTTAAAGAAAAGATCGTACAATGTATTAAAAAGATTTTCATCTTTTTAACACATTGTACGATCTAGCATTATGTGCGACGTTAACAAGTTTACCAGACTCTCACGAATTATTATTGTGGTTAAAAACCGATACATTTTGATTATGCTGCAAGGCCTTTAAATCCTTAGCTGTTTTATTATAATAAAGTTTATTTCGGTCCTGTCGAGATATGAGTTTATGCTTAACACCTGCACACAATCTTGGTTTTAATAACTCGGCTGATACAGGTAACTTAGATTTAAAAATCCGATTCATGAGTAATTGGGCCGGGGAGTAATGAACAAATTTTACGGGAGTATTCCTGTATTGCATTAAACTTTCAAATAAATCTTTGCCCTCTCTTACTAATGTCGACAGACTTGTCTGCCAGGCCATTTCATTTAGGACATTGAGGACTGCGAAAATTTACATTAAAATTCCATTCTTGAGTGAAATTTTCAAAACAGTAGCTATTAAATGGAACATTATCTGCAAACTAATATTTCTGGTTATCCAAATTTAGAAAAAAATACATTTCTTCAATGCCAAGGTTCCCTCCATGTAGTTTAACTGGGCACAACTAGTTTATAGCTGTAGAACAGTAAGCCATCAGAAACTGATAATTCATATCTAAATTTATAGAACTGTTTAGTAAAGATTTGTAATTTACTGTGATCTGACCATTTTGTTTGAACAAAACTAATAATAGTTTGCAACTGCAACTTACCTATATTTACCAAGTCTAGTCCAATCTCCCGAACACCATGTCTTATATTGACGGAACGGAAATATAGAAGCTATTTCGCAACATGACATTTTAATGAACATACTACTCCCATACTGAAGATATTTTTTTATGCAGCTGTTCCAGGTTCTATATAGGTCCTACGAGTAGCTAGGGAAAAAAACGGTCCACCTCTGCAGAGGCCCGAGGTGCGCCCGGTGCCTCGGGGTTGCGATCGGTAGAGACTGATCTTCTATCCAGCCATTCTAGGCCCGACTCCCCACCATAGAATATAGGATTTTTATTGAGGTTTACTCCTCTTGGTCCAAGTGGTGAAGCTCAGACCCTCCGCGTCGCGTGCCCACCCGTCGAGCCGGCATGGTTTTACAAGCCAGTGGGCACCGTTATACCCTGTGCAAGCCCTTAGCTACGACACGGCAGCTGGGCAGAGTGAGCTGGTCCGCGACTGGTTATTTGTCAGCCCTACTGGATTTTTACCTCCTCATGCCTCTTTATTCCCAACCACCCAGGCCCGTGAGAGCCTGGGCTCCCCTATCCGCCACCCGGGGACACGCCTCATGGATTGTTCAACCACAGAGGCGATTTAATAGGAAATCGCAACGAAAAAGTCAAGTGTTTAGCTGTACGGGTTGCGAAAAAAAAATTATTTTATATTTGGTTGTTGGTTGTAAAATTTCTTAAAAAGTATTTTTGTTATCTCGGAAAATGTTCAGGATAGGTTGGTATGTGTTAATTAAAAAAGTTACAGAATGTTTCGCGGAATCTAAAAATGTAATAATTCAAAAAAAAACATAAGTTGATATATGTTACGAGTATATCTGGCAACACCGCAAGACAATAATGTTTTACATAGGTAGCTCATATTCGCTTACATAAGTAACCAACATTTCAGGTTTTTACCGTAAGACATTCTCCATAGGACACTCGCCGCGAATAACCCTGTATATTGATGTGTTCAATTTAACAATATTTTGTAGTCAGCATGCAAATTAAAGGTTACTGAATAAAAACATCTCTTTTTAATTAGTGTATCTAGCTACAATGGGAATTGAATTTGGCTTTTCGTCTAACCTCTCAACAGTTCCTTGTCTTCTTCCTTTAGGTACAGGACTCATCTTTCTTTCAACTTGCGATAAACAGATTCATCTGGTATTAGTAGGGTGAGTAGTGGCAATCGATTTTATATTATACAAGAAAACTCTGGATACTTGATAGTGGATACTGGATAATTGAGCATCACCTCCCCTGAACTGAACTGGAATTTGTATAGTAAAGATTACTAGAGTGATAAGCTTCGTCGGTCATGATTTAGTCCAGACTGTGTATTCAAGCTTCTTTTATCTAAAATTTATTCATATGAATTAATACGATTTCAAGCGTCGACAAACTGTCACACCGCTTCAGTTCCCAGAATAATCTTTTATTCACGATAAAAATATAGTAAGACACTGTCAATACATTGCGGCAAGCTAAGTATTTGCATAATTACAAGGCAGGAAAAACGCAACTGGCAATGTGGCCAAACGCTCCATAAATAATGCTATAAATATCCAACTAAAAGGGGACTTCTCTGTATTACAGGTTAGCTCTTATAAGAAGGATATATTTGCGCATAGTTTATTTCCACATGTTGAAGCGATGTCACTGGTATTTTGAAAAGCAGGACTTGGTGGCACACAACTAACGAAAACGAAGTAAACGAAAGTAAACCGCAAGTAAGATTTAATGCTTTTTTCTAAAGATTTCTTTTTAAATATAAAAATATATAAATATATAAATATAAAATTTGTTGTCGAAAATGTATTTGTTTTTGTATTTACTGAAATTTGAAATTAATAAAGTTGCATAAGCAATTTGGATATTTTTTGGAAAAAGGGAGCCTCTACCTAGCCGTATGCCTTATATTGGCTATACTCATTTGCTGGGTAATAAAAAATTATATAAATAAAACAAAAACACAAATACACATTTGGCTGATGGGGAGCAAAAGTCACTGTTCAAGGCGTATCTTTCTTTTATATACACTTATTGTATCTGGCGTTTGGCGAATCTGAGGATCTCTACACTTTTTCTTAAACAACCGCTTTTCACTCTTCATAAGGTAACATATTTTTTAATTACCTTTTATATAAAATTTGTTACACTTCTAGGTTGCTTTATACTTAAAATACAAATAAGATCCCAATCTAAACGAAGCAAGCTTTCTGGACAACCAACCAATTAAATTTTTAGCTGAGAAAATGAAGCGCGGTGTGTGTATTCACAAGAGGGCAGATCAACGTAATAAGAACCTCCGATCCTGTAGAAGAACAGAAGAACTGAAACAGATCATTATTTCCCCGAATAATTCTTTATTCACGGTAAAAATTGGGGCAAGCAAGTGCCCATATTTTGTAGGAACCTTATCTTTTGAATAATTATAGAGCTGAAAAAAAGCAAATGACAATGTGGCGGTTTAACTTTCTAGTGGAAAAAATCAATCTCAGTAAATGCTATAAATTGTCAACTGAAATGCAACTCTTAGCTCATGTGTGCAAAATGTGTTTATGGTAAATGAAGTTCCAACATTGAGTTGGAGTTTTATATTCTGTAAGTAGAACTTTGTTCCATGCATAAATTTTTAATTGCTAAATTAACAGCTAATAATCATCAAACAATATTCTAAGAAATTTTTTTATTGGTTCGTCGATATTTAAAGCACCAATAACATTAGGAAGGTTTACTGTTATGTAGAGGCGTACCTTTTGTCTTCCTTAAAAATTGTTATTAGGCATTAATTATTTGGCTCTAGGTCCACTTCTAGAGAATATCTGTTGCCCATGCACAGCGTTACTTGTTCAGCTCTAAATTTATAAATTTCGTAGGTTTCGTTCTAGCATTTATAATGTTTTTCATTATAGTCAATGTTGTGTTTATTTATCAAAAAACTTTCGCATAAACACATAAGCCTACCAAATCTCGGAATTACATCCTCGTTACTACAATTAAAATTGCTGGACATTCGAAAAGATACAAAAAAGAAACATCAAATTTTATAATTTATTGTGGTTGGTTGTAAATTAAGCACTACATTTTTCGAAAATTTGAGAACATGAGAAAATATTTTTTTAAATTCTAGGAAAGCTTTTCACCCCCCGTTATAAAAAATTGCATAATTAAAAAACACACATTTGCTATAATGCAGCGATAGGACCCGAATGAAACGAATAGTTTCGAGTTTTTGTTTACCCGAGTGTCCAGAAATTTATTTAGTGGACGTTTAAGAAAAGGATTTAATTTAGAAATTTGACATATTACTTTTATTGCAGCACAATAAAATGGGTCTTGTTGGGGATAGCAAATCCATTATAAATTTCGCAAAATACTGTATGATAAGTGCAGGTATGTAGTATCCTCACAACTTTATATGCTGCCTATTCGACACTGGTGCGAAGCTACTGTCGACTATTTGTGATTTGTCATTGCATACAGTGTATTGTGATAACGATGGAACACAAGTTCGAATTTACCGAAAAAATCTTCAAACAAGTATCGTACAGTTTTACGTTCGTTGTGATTGAAGCTACGGCATCCATTTGGCAGGGAAAGACTGTGACTTTACTGATATCTTACGTGATTAAAAAAGAAACGACGGTATTGCAATCAGATAGAGACGAAGTTATCCAAAGCCATGCGACGCAAGTTCAGTTCTGCAACAAATGTAATTGATTAATAACCACCCTCTCCACATTTGCCGTGATCAGTATAGTAGTAGAGAATATTTGGCTAAGGCAGCAGATAAATATATTCAATAAATTATACAATGCTACTCTAGACATACCAGCGCCATATGATTTATACTACTTTAAAATGAACACTCAAAAACACTAGATAATAGTTATGTTGCTTAATTGGTTCGCGTTACCTATCAACGCTATAAATTTCGTTTCCACGAAAAGTTTTTTTTTCTTCTGCACTATTTGTGCCATCGGTTTTGAAACAGCTGATAAGAGAAGTTGCTTCCGATAATGAGGAACTGTTATTGACGTTGCCGCAACTCGTGATGGAGCACCAGGAAATCATTAAGTAATTATTAATTACATCTCTTTAAAAGTTAAAGCAGTCCAAATATATGTTTGTCAACACATACAGTTGCTCACGGTAAAAATGGTTAAATTGCATTTAATCAAAAATCGGTAACGAATTGGTTAAATAATTTTTCTCATAAAATATGTGTTTAAAATAACGTATTTCCTGTGTTATTTAAGGACACCATAATAACTGAATCTGAACGTCACCATGCTAGGTGCTAGCATATAAGAAAAATCCCAAAAATAAGAAAATTTACGGAACTTCTACATTGTTAATTTGGCATTCACAATGTACTTAAAAATTGTATTAATGTTTTTTCTTAAAAGATTGAACACATCACATCGAGGCCAAATTTTGGGTTTGACGGTCACAGTATTTTGCGATATCACCATTCCATACCAAACCATCATCTTGGAAGTCAACTTGAACATAACAGGGGGCAGCGAAATGCTTTCTGAAAATGTGTTCTACCTCAATCTAGCCTCGATAATAGCTACCGATTATTTCATAGAGGTAGTGCTGAATAAGCTTTTTAAATCGATGCTAACGAATTTGTCCGAAGAACTTGATTCTAGCATTTTAGCATATTTACACAATATTTTGAGTTCTTAACAAATCAAGTTGATTTGCGTACCACTTTGGTCCTAAGTTTAATATAGGTCCTTTAATTAATTGATAATGGTGGTTTGTTTTAGTAAATGGAAAAAAATAGATATAAGAATCTGAAGGTAGCTCATAAAAGGCAGATTTGTTTTATACACGTACTAATTGAAGTTCACCTTTTTTTAGTTCGACCTAAAAATGATACCAGCCCCCCTTTCTTATTTAAGCATTTTGTTTGTTCAAGTATTTGTCTTCGCCTGGAGTGCTAACGAAGTAAAAGTGCAGGTAATGATTGTCACGACATTTAATAATACAAGCAGCTATTAAGAACGATGTAAACTGCGATTGAGATCTCTGTTAACTAGTATTACATATAATAATATAACAAACATTTTCGGAAATTGACTAAGTAATTCATTTAATAAAATTATTGGCAACTATTAATTTGCAGAGTTTATTGCTAGCAGATGCTCTATATGACAGTCAGTGGTACAAATATAACGAGGCCGCAAAGAAGATGGTGTTAACTATGATGGTTAGGGCTCAAAAGCCGTTATTGCTAACCATAGGTCCATTTGGTGCTCTGACAACCGAATCTGCGTTAGCGGCAAGTTAGTATTACTTGGGTTGCTAAAAGTTACAACCACGTTTCTTACAGATAATAAGAGCGTCGTATTCATATGTCACTCTGATGAACCAATATAAACACAATGGGTAGCAATGGCCGATTTTGCGATAGGTTAATTTTGAATACATATTACGATTTTGTAATAGACAAAGGCCCATTATGTAAAATTATTGACTGCGTTATTTTATTATTATTTATAAAGATTTGTCTGTAAATGAATAAATTTTGTTGAACGTTTTAATTGTTTTTGTACAAAATTTTAAAGGCAATTGTGAAATAAAAAACATTTTTAATAATTTTAACATTGCTGGAGTGAATTCAAAAAAGAAAGAGATAAGAAAAAAATAAATTAATATTAATTTGATAGGTACTGGTTTTATGATCGGTTTCTATTATGATAAATGTATTGTTTAAATTTTTGTGTGAATGTGTGAGGTGATTGATCTCAGGTGGAGAGGAAGTTTGTTGTATCCCTTGGTAACATTATACATGTAACTTCGAACTTACGAATGTTGTATGAAAATGTGAGACAGGCATTCTGAAGGCGCTGAAGACTAACCTTGTCCATTTGAAGTAGGACAGGCCAATAAATTACCATGCATTATGAAATTGTGTCCAGAATATCTTTATTACAGTAGAGAATTCGAAGCTTGTAAAACGATTTCTGGATCAATGGTTACCAAGGAGCTGGCGGTTTTGTTATCTTCGCACTTATTCACTTCTTATATTTAGACAGTGCTTTATGTCTGAACTTCATCATTATCTTTATGTTTTCCGTGAGCCAAGGAGCTGGCGGTTTTGTTATATTCGCACTTTTTAGAGCAGGATGCAAGCCGAACACCTCCAGTAAGTTAGCATTAAAAACATCTACCACTTTATCAACGTCAGTTAATGCGAATATTTCATCCCAATTAATATTGGTTTAAATAGAAAAAGTAAATGGTAAATAGAAAATGTTCATAACAAAAATCCATGTAGGTTTTAAAAACTGATTTGGGTTTAGATTTAGGTATCTTCAATTTACAGTATACCATATGATGGCCATCTTAAATATCCTGGGCTCTATCACGATATTAGGGGAGGAACTGATAATTAAATCAGTGAGAGTCGAGGTACTATGTCTTACCCTAATAGGTTCCGGAATATGTTAAAAAAGATCATACTTGCTCAAAATATTGGAAAGAACTTTATTTCAAGTGACTGCAGACAGTCATCCAGATTCAAGTGAGGAGGAGGGTTCCAAAATAAACCTTTCTACTAGCAATTATATTACGTCTATTATAACATCAGAACTTTTCACAGAAAACAGAAATGTTACATTATGTTTATCATACACCCAGATGATCAGATTCAAAAGTCAAATTTTCCGTGGATTTCAGACATTACGAATAAAGAATCCCCGTTATTGGGACAAATTAATTTTTACTTTGAAAATAGTAAGAGTAAATATGATGAACAAAGTAAATTACGCTGGCGGTGTTAGTTGAAACACGTTGTCCATTTGCGTTGCGTCGTCCTGGTTTTCGTATAACCGTCCATCGTTGGTATTTGTGTTGAGACTTAATCTGAATAGACGCAATTAAATGAACTTCAATTTTCATATCAATAGTAATGACAATAACCATTTGTCCCACTATTTTAATTTTCCAAAATATTAAATCAAAATTATTTGCATGGCAAATTACGAAGGACAAAATGTAAAAAAAAAAATTGAGAACTATTAGTTTGCATTTCTAAATTTTTAAATTTGACGAACGGAAATGTTTGATGTTTAAATATTATAATATATAAATATTTATAAGTAATTAAAGGTAATATAACATGTTAATTTTCGAAATACAGGATGGTAAATTTTATTAAACATTATCTATGATAAGATTTGCGATATCTATGTGAAATTTATTTGGGCATCGGGGAATATTTTTGATGCCCATCACTTTTTTATTTCCCCCAGTGGTGTCCTGGCATGAATTTTATCGCATATTTATTAAGGAAAAAATAGTACGTCACTGATTCTCTTCAGGTGAAATTTTCGTTCCACATTTTCTCCATAAATATGCGATACAAGTCACACACGGATGCCACTGGCAGTGGTGCATCTAAAAATGTCTCTTGATGTGCAAAATGCACTTACAGAATTTCTTATCTTCAAATTTCATAGTTAGAACATACGTTCATATAAAGTTTTTTTAAGTTTTGAGTTTTAAAATATACTCAAAAGTGTATTTTAATATAACCCTTTCATTACTGACTCGCCATTAAGTAAGAACCTGTATCCATGCTGCTAAAGTGTTTTATTCACCAATATATACCATTTTCACCAATATTTACCATACCCTGATTTACCCGATGTGTTTGCAGTGTAGTCAATAAATAAGCGCCGAGCCAGGGGCGGAACGTTTCCCGCAGAGGCTTCCTTTCCCGCGATTTAACAGCCACTTAACGAGCTTCTGGTTTTATTCATTTTTAATGCTCGATTTGAATTTATAAGAGCTACTTAACGAAACTGTAAATAACGCAAAAATTTATAGACGTCGCTTATATTAGGCGTAAATTACCGAGCGAGTATAAATAAAAGGATGAACGATGGAAACGCGAAACAAATTGTCCACGTCCGCGAGTTATTAACAATTAACATCTGTGGCGGTGTTTATTTAAAACTAGTAAAAGGTGCCTCATAAATTACAGATGAAATACTAATTTCAGTATGTAAATTATTTTTCGGAATGGGGGAGCCGGGGGAGTGGGGGACTGGGATGCGTGACGGGTTGGATCCCGCGCGCGGATGAGATTTTATCGTTTGTTTCGGGAGAAAAAATCTGCTCGCATCATCAGACCAACGTTTCCGGGTGAGCGTAGAAAACGAGATTATGCCATTCGTCGCGCGTTTGCGTTTCATTACGGATATGTGATGAATTTTTGACCGTAACGTGTGGAAATGTCGTTGCGCATTTGCCACAGACGTGGAAGAGAAATAGCTAAAATTATATATTATAGAGGATTGTCTGCAAATGAATAAATTTTGTTGAACGTTTAAATTGTTTTCGTAGAATTTTTATTACAAATCTAATTTACAAGTAATCTATTCCATTTACTTGCACCATATAAAAGTGACTTTAGAAACCATTAACGCGACTGCTACTAAAATTAAATTACCAAAACTATACTAAGAAATGAAGAATGAAAGAAAAAGTTAGACAATAGTTGTACGGTTTAAAATGAGATTCTTTTTGTCGTTTTTAACAATAAATTTTTGATATCGCGCATTATAGTAAAAAAAATAATTAAATTTTACAATTAGTGTGTGTTTAAGAAAAAACTATATGAAAATAGATCCAACAAATTCTTCCTGCTTGGGAAACTTTCGTCAAAACGGACATGCAGCAACGGTGCCACTATGGTAATGTTTCGTTTTGTGCGTATTTATATTGTATAAAAATGCACAAAAACACAGAGAATTCTAAAATATATTTCAATGTAGAAAAATCAGCTGAATTCGAAAGAAACTCATTTAAACCTTGTACCTCTTTTATTGCAATAATTTTAAATAAATGTACTAAGATGACAACAATATTTGTTTTGCTAAATTATTTCTTAGGTAGACTTTTTTTTTTTTGGTTAAATAACAAAAGCTTGTACTGGTTGAATATATTTTAGTTATTTCTAATATTGGATACTTATATACATATTTACTTGTACTTATATTACTTACTTATATTACGATACTTATATATTTTTAGGAATTTTTAGGAATACTAGAATTATTATTATCTAAAATAAAACGATTATTGGAATCCAAACATTTTTTTTTGGATGCTTATAAAATGGAGGATGAAAACGAATACCTACTTTATAGATCTAAATTAATTAATAATATGCAGGGGGTAATTGAAGAAAATAGCTTTTTGACACCTTCTGTTCAATATTGACTTAACCCTTATTTTATTGGTAATGCAAAAGACGGAATTTTCAAAAAATATATATGACCGCAGTGCATGGATTTTCAGTAAGGAATACCAAACAAATTTTTTTTTTTCGTAGGATCAATAAATATACAATACAATTACAATATCTAAGTTACATACCGTGAAGGACTTCCTGTTATCATTCCCTTTCGATATTAGACACACATTTTTTTTTTAATTTTTCAATACAGGACACAACATATAGTACAGTACAGTAGTTAGTTATGATATTCGAAGTTTGAAAATCATTTTAATTGAGAATTGGAAGGTTTATAGATCAATAAAATGAAATGGCTTTGGAAAATGAAGGAATTAGAAAAACTGTCCGCGATATTTGGACATAACTAATCTTTTGAAATTTTCTATAGCTAGAAGTTTTCAATGCTAGGTTTGGGGATTTTAACTTCGAAAACATGGACCTATAATTGGGACAGTAAAGTTGGAGTTTCTTAATTTCCTAATTTTTCAATATTCTGAAACTGCCCAAACAAACTCAACTCCTCACACCTCATAGCACTTCTTGATTTTCGGTTTTAAAAAATTGTCTCTTTTGTAAAATGTATCCAACAAAAAACGAATTATTAATATCGGTCGATAACAAAACATTTTAGAAGGGTGTAGAGTACTCACTTGCTTTCCCATTCCTGTGGCGTCAAATAAATGTCAATTAATTGCCTTTGTAAAATTTCTTCCTAGTGGAACCGACTACATATCAAACCCACTTCTTCGTTGATGATTTGCTTGTGAGTCAGATTTGTATTTTATCTTTTGTTTGCTCTCCTTCCGAGGTAAAAATTTAAGTTCGACAAAAAGTTGCGGGTTCCCGTTCGAAGTGGCCCGCCATATTTCCTTTTACGTTTTTCTTAAGTGCGGAATTTTTCGACATCTTTTCGAAAAATATTTCAGGTTTTTTTATGGGCGAGACCGGGGCGGAATTATGCGAGCCGTCAGCAAACGGAATGCACCGAGTCAACATCAGTGGCGACAAATTTGGAAAATTTTAATTAAGCGCATTGCCGGTGAGAAAGCCGTTTACATTTAGTTTTAATGCCTATTAATGTCAATTTGAGAACCTTCTTCGGCTGTACGAGAAGTCGAGCAGGCGCGCTCCTTTTACAGGGTGTCCCTAATAAGTTCTTCAAGCTCTGATTCAAGTAACTTGAAATGAATAACTTAAATAGTTGAAAACTTGATACTACTATTTGATACTACTTTGAACCATGCTAACGCTAAATTGAACTTCATAAGAAAAATCATTGTCCTATGTCATGTTCCTATACAAGTTTCTGTTTTTATAGTTTTCTTTAAAGGGAAAGTAGGCAAGTCCTATTTATTTCCAAATTGATTTTGCATTAAACTCATATCATAAGAATAATATGGGTTATTTGACAGGTTTATTTAGTGTTGCTGATATCTGGTCATAATAAAATGAGGCAGAATAAATAAATGCCTCAAGATTGTTAAAAGACCGGATTTACTCTACAACAGGAGGAGAAGAAAATGAATTTGCTGTTTTTTTAGGAAACCGGTTGATTAAAACTCATTCACAAACTGTAATTGTTACAGAAACAAAGTTCTCTAGTATATACGCGTTGTCCACCAAAGTATCGAACCGGTTTTCAGGACGAACACAAAGAGACTCAGTTGAATCGTAACACAGACAAGAGAATAAAAAGACCACCCAATTTACAGCGCATAACGTCAAAGTTTTGTGCTAGACTATGCATAAAAAAATCTATCCTCTTATTTCACACTGTTGGGCGGTCGAAAAAAAAATATATTCCTACATTTACAAACAAAACTCTATGGTCTGTTTCATGAATTTTATTTAGACGTTCGTAAGTTAGCTAATTTTAAATTTCTCCTGCTGGTTTTTAAATAGCTTGCCTATTTGAAACAGTTATTACAGTTATGCAAATGCATGATCTGATTTAAAAATCCCATCGAATGCAATCAAAACAAACATTTACATCATAATGCCAATAGAAATATCTAATATATTATTTTAACTCTTTAAAAATTCGTTTTAATCTCTTTGTCCTTTTTATGATTAAACTCAAATGTAAGTTAGGATTTATGAAAATTATATTATAGTCTGATATCCGATTTATGAATGTTTTATCATTTAAATACAATAATGGGGAGTTTCAGTCACAGTTGGAGTTTGTCAACAAGTAGAGTACCAACTTTAGATAATTGATTATTCGCACTGTACTAATATTTAGATATTGAGGCAGTCGTTTAAATTTCTGTGTATACGAAAAATCACCGAGATGTGCCTACTTCCTTTAG
Source organism: Cylas formicarius (assembly GCF_029955315.1). Classification (NCBI taxonomy): domain Eukaryota; kingdom Metazoa; phylum Arthropoda; class Insecta; order Coleoptera; family Brentidae; genus Cylas; species Cylas formicarius. The sequence goes on from NW_026844334.1 coordinate 16,759,999, forward strand.
AATAAATCGCACCTAAATATTAATATTATATAATATATTAATATTATATATTGACATATGCCAGAATATTTATAAAACAAATCCTATCCTGACGTATAGTATCGTTTATTAGTTACTCCATGACGGGCCAATTATTGGACGCCGTATAGCGATAAGTTGAAGCAGAGCCGCTGAGAATACGTTGGCAATAGAATTTGGTATTTACAAGTTCGCATTGCTATGATTGCTGATGATTTTTTATTACGAAATATTCGGCATCCTAAAACTGAAGCCCCTCTTAATGTCGGCGCGCGGTGCAATTTATTTTCATGGAAATTAAAATAGGACATCCGAAAATCAATTTACGACGGCCGGTATACGATTTTGCCAAGAATTTTTCGGGTACCCTTGCTTCCTCCCGCCTCCCGCACCCGCCGCTCAGGCGATAACGATCGATTTCGGTAAATTGATACTTTGGTCGGAATGCTCGGACGGAATTTAATGGGTGCCCGACCAATTTACCTGGCTGACGTTCGCTTTAAATAAACAATAAATTAACGAGCCGGATTTACTGTCAATAAAAAGCTTTTCGAGCTCGATGCAATCAACGAGTTAGGCCCCTGCCTCCGAACTGTTAAATTTCATGAACCTTTTGGGACAATTATAATATATATATATATATATATATATATATATATATATATATATATATATATATATATATATATATATATATATATATATATATATATATATAATTGAAGCAATATCTACGCACTGGCGTGCAAGACGAAAAAGAAAGAGTAAAAAACCATAAACAGTTTATTCTTAGTTAGTTAGTTCTGCGATCGTGTGTTGAGCTTTTTGACATTTAGAAACTGCAAATAGTTATCTACAGTGGTTTTATGTTTTTAAGGTCCTAAAATAATATGTAAATATTCTTGCAAGACCTTAGGAGACGTAGCTTTAAGGCAACCAAGGGATTGCAACTCCCTCTATAGCCATGGAGCTTAATCTAGCTTCGATAGTGATTCCTCAGTGTAGTCCGTTGTAACTGGTTTGGTTACGCCCAGCATATAAAAACATTGGCATACCACAATAGGCTTCGGCTTTTTAGTTGACACTGGTTCTCACCGTTCCTACTATGGCCTAGCAGCTCTGCTGTGAAATTGACCAATGGTCCTGTGAGGAATTCTTTGGCGTGTTCTTGTCTTAGCCATTGCCGCAATTCTTTCTCTATCCATCTTTTGATATATGCGTTTGTTTCAAATCGTCCTTCAAAAGTTCAATTTTCTTGAACCTGACCGACACTCTTCGTGTAATCTTGAAGACAAATTCCGTTTGTTATCTTACTTAATTTAGGCGTTGAGTTGTTGAGTTAACGTATAGTTCATACATAATTTGTATTCTGTAAGAAAATTAGAGAATCAATCGCTGATACATCATTGCCAGTTCTTCTATTTACATTTTCACACAACAAATACTTCTTGTTTTATTTTAACTCTCAGAAAAGTATTTTGAGAAAAAAATGTCCTTTTATTTCCCTGTATTTTAAAACAACTTCCGTTTATATGAATTTTCGTTCCTACTTCGACTCAAATAATCAATAAAATATCGGACGTAATCTATAGATGTGCCCCATGGGCAATGAATGTGGAAAAATTTCTAGAAGGCGAAAAGGAAATCTAAACCAATGACTTTCGATGCAAACCCGTGAAAGTGTCACTAAAACGACGGTAGCTAACGACAGACGGACCACTCGTCCGTTAATACCCATTTAAAATTCTTATTATCAAACGCGAGTGTTCCAACTCACTGAAAATAAACCAATTAAACTCGAATCGTAATGAAGCAATTAGCGAGGTGCGAGACATCGTACCGGGAAACAACGGGTAGTCTCGCTCACTTCTTCTCTTTCTTCATTGCTCTCCATCTCGTAGCTGATCGGCTAACGTTTTTTTGATCTCGTTTTTCTTTGCCAATATACAGTACTACAGTGGGTAGTAAATTAGAGACACTATTCGCGCATGTGCACTGAATGAAATTGATGGTAAAGCAGACAGCTATTCGACACGTTCCGATTTCTAATGAATTTGAACGATCTGAAGTATCAGTATCGCGTTTATTTTAAAACTTTGTGAGAGTTTATGATACTTTGCCACATTTTTGACAATGTTGGCGCTTTTTCGACCACTTTGAAGTGGATAAAATCGGTTAACATTTCGTCGGAACTGGCGCTGGGCACAATAGGACCCCCCGCCTAGAACCTAATAAGCGCTGCCTATCAAGGACGGTACCACCGGCGGGTGCCTAATTGACTTTTGTTACTGCAACGCGAACATAGTCGTAAGGATTTAATGTTGGCGATCGCTAGCACGTTCGGTATCCCGTTGGCCACAATATCTGACCTTGACGTTATCTAAAATTTGCTTAACTTAAAATGGTTTACTGGTAGGAACCAATGCAAGTAACAAACACCACAAAACTGACACAACATGGCTGGCAAAAAGCGCAAAACGTAATGGTCATCCGCTGCACATACAGATTTATAATCTCGTGACGTAGGCTGACGTAAAACAACATTCCCGCGGAAGAAATAAAAGGATTTTAAATTCCTAAAAAGCGACCTTTATAGGAATTGTCCGGTTTAATTACAATAACGTCGAGCGCTTTCCGTTTTTTTTATTTCTTCTTAAAAAGCCACTGGTCTTGGACCGTATCTATAAATTATTTAAGATTAATAGTACGACCGCGACGAGTAACAAACGTAAAACCTCTATAAAATATTTCTTAACGTTTAATAAAGCAGGTTTTACGACGAGAAATGTCAACAAAAGCACGCGGCTCGCTCTAATATTCGAGTTCTATGCTGGAGAAGTTCTCGTATTGCTTTCATTTCCACTAGGATTATTATCTTTCGTATTTGTAAACGGCAGCGCAGTTTCTCTTACATGTTAAAAGGTTCGAACAGGATTAGGGTTTGCATTTAGTTATTCTATACACATACAGATCTGAAAAAATGATTGAGAGTCGCAATGGTGAGTTTCAATTTTTAAGTAATGTGAAGTTGTTGAAGGCAAAGGCAAAAGCACAAATTTTTGCTTTCAAAACCGAACTTACAAAACGGAGATAACGTGTTCAAGGCAAGGTAATTTGTCGCTCGCTTGATTCGCCATAAAAACCATAATAAAGCAACGTCTAATGGTACTTCAACTGTCCCAATGTGACTGTTATCAATCGCTATTAATTTTTATTAAATATTTGCATAAAAAATCGTGTTTGTATTTCTGATGCTCAAATACACTTTTTTTCATTTTATACAACTTCAATTCAGAATAAATTAAAGACCGTACTTTAGAGCAGCAATTCATATAAAAAAGGGCATTTCATTTCAAAACATTTTTAATTGTTTTTCTATTTTTACCAACTTAGTCAGCTTAAGAAAATCTACGGAGCATACCAGGGTGAGCCTACATACCAGGTTTTTCGTTACAAAACAGGTAACAATAAACATTTTTTACTACAAAATCTATGTTATTATTCTCACAAACTGCTAAATTCTTTAAGCTACGTTATACAACCTGTTAAGGTTTTAGAATCAAAAATTATAATAAATAAACAAATGTCCAAACAAATTTTAATTACAAAATATATAGATGGCATTGCTGTAGAGTGGACGTGCGTTTCATCGATCCTCATAAATCAATAAATATTCGATACTAAAGGGAAAAAAAGTCAATAGTGCCAGAAGTGTAGTTAAATAGATTCAAACAAGGATAAAGTGTACCTAAGCAGTGCCAGCATTTGCAAAATCTAAGCTAAAAACTAAAGAGGAAGAGGAAGGTAAAAATGTCTAATGCTGCGGAAAATAGCGGTTGTAAACTCAAAAATAAATTCAACGGGTTGGAAAAGCATATCTGGAGTATTTAACAACATTCAAAGCAGGGGTATCTATGACGAAAAGGTCGAAATATTATTAAACGAGACAGAAAATAAATATCAAAAAATTAAAAGGCCTGTTCCAGGTCGGTTTTGTCGTTTGGGTTCGTGGCCAAGTGTTCTGGAGCAAGAAAAATTTACAGGGGTCGCGATAATTGTTGACCGAAATGTTGCTGGACAGCTTAAAGCAAAGTGTTTGATGTCAGTGAAGTTCTGCAAGTGTATATTAATTCAATGGATGAAATAGAGGAACAGGGGTAAGTGGAGACGACTCTGAAATCGCTGAAAGTTGAGAAAATATTAAACTAAAACTAATCCCAAAAAGACAGAACTGAAATCATACGCCTTTTTATTCAATTTCTGGTAAAGATGAGTATACAAAAGAATTTTTTTCACTTTTTTCTTTTGAGCTGTTTTAAAGGGCTACATCTAAGTTTTAATTTGGATCTGCTATTGCATATAGCGACGCCCTAAAAAAAGGCACATTATAAATGTAGTTTGTTTTATTTACGTTTGATTATATGTGCAATCAGGATAAATATTAGGGGTTTACTGAAATTGTAGTTTTATAGTAAAAATGAATTGATTCTGGTGCTTAGAGTGTACGTTGTGTATCTTAAATCAGAAGAAGTTCATTTTTAGGAATGCCTGATGAAATAATAATTTATTACAATTTTCTATTGGAATTCGAGTCATTTTTTACGTTATATCTTTAAAAACCAAAGGATTAGGCTAATATCGATGGATGACATTATAACACGATTACGTCTAGGTTGGTATTTTAACAATTCGGGGGTGCCAGGGAAGCTTGAGCTACGGTGTTTGGGCCAAATAAAAAAACTGCAAGGTAACAATGGACAAGGGTACAACGGGATCCCCCTAACAAACAGCAAGCTCTTTAAAGTCGCTCATTTACGAGGACAGCTCCAAAATTTCCCCGGGCCTGAATATTAAAGAAACAAAATAGAGTAACATTTTTTTATTATTTTTCAATAACTTCAATACACTCATTACATCTCTTTATTAACAACTCAATCCCTTTAAAAAAATATTCTTTTGGTTTGTCTGCAAAATGAGCTAAAACAGCCTCTTTTAACTCAACTTTAACTCAAACCGCCGTCTGCGCAAGTCCTTTTTCAAATATCCAAACAAATAATAGTCGCTGGTAGCCATATCTAAACTATAGGGAGGATGATCTATCTGTTGGAACCCACACCCTCAAATGGCAGCTTGTGCAACACCAGTAATATGGACAGGTGCATTATCGTGCAAAAGATGCACGCCTCTGGTCAGTTTTCCTCGATGTTTTACACGTATGCAGTCTCGCAATTTATGTAATAATGTTGCGTAATATTTACCATTGATAGTGGTATTAGTTTCTTTAAAATCTATCAAAAGAATTCCTTCACAATCCAAAAAGATTGTGGCCATCACCTTTTTTGTTGACTGGCAGACTCTGATTTTTTTGGAGGTGTTTCACCCTTACGACGCCACTCCATTAATTCTTTTTTCGATAGCGGGCCATAATGGAGAACCATAGTTTCATCTCCCGTCACAATACTTTCTATCACAGGCTTCGGTTCCGACCCACAGAGTTCCAAAAAAGGCCTGAGATTTCCTTGACCTTTAAACGTCGATGACCTCCACTGGTCGACCTGTTCTTGAATCATCTTCAAGGGACTCCTGTCCCTTTCGAAAACGTTTTGCCCATTCTTCCACTACAGAATACAAAGGAGAACTTTGGGCGTACACAGCATCCAGCCTTTCTTTAATAATTTTAGGTGCTAACCCTTCTTTTGTCAAAAACTTTATGACTGCTCTATACTCAATTTACGTTATGTGCGACATTTTTTAGGACACGTCTTGTTTAAAATGCTATCAATAAAAAACTATTTGACGCAAGACTTCATTTTTTTTTTCGCAGCCTACTAAGACATATATTTAAAAGAAGACAAAATTTTATCATGATACTAACCTCGAAAATGCTTGTTCTTTAAACACGGGTTTCAACTAATTCCCACAGATTTTACATGACACATGAATATAAATTTGGTATAATCGGGTTGTCAGGAAAGTGGCCAACACCAAGTTATGACAGCACAGTTTTTAAGGTTCCAGACTATAACCTATTAAGCTAAAATAGAAACGGAAGCGAAGGTGGTTCTGATTTCTATTTAAAAAAATATTCCATTCTCTAGAGTCAGTTTTTAAAACATACCTATGGAATTTGAATACATGAGCATTGACCTAGCATTTTATAGACCTCCGAAAACATTTGGCTACAAAAATATTGAAAATAATCCAGAAAACAAACTTTTTTAAATCTTGTAAACAGTTTCATCCTCAAACAACAAACTGTAGAATGTACAAGATTCTTATAGATGTTATTATAACTAATGATAATGAACATTTTCAGAAATTATTTTCTATACCTGTTTTAGATACTTTAAGTGACTATAATCGCATTTAGGCGCAATTTCAAATTGCCGGTTTTAATAACAGCCTAAAGTTTGTTCAAACCCGAAACAATAGGAAGATCCACCACCACCAACTTAATCTGGATGCCTCACAGTTAAATTGGGAAATGATATACCCTACCATCGATGTAAATCGCAAAGTCAGCATTTTTTATAAAAACTTACTTCATAAATACAACTAAGAGACAAAGCACTGCGGTTATATGAAAAAAAGGCTATTTTCAATACTACAAAAATACCAAGAAACTATGGAAAGCATGTATAAATTCGGAAAATTTTAGCCAATTAACGTCAAAAACGGAAAAAACTTTGCAAAATGCAAAACAGTAAAACTTACTCGGCGAACCAAATAGCAACAATCCTGATTTTCTTTCAGACCCTACGCAACTAACCAATCACTTCAATTTAATTTAACCTAAATCTTGTAGATGAAGATACCCTAAAAAAACTTCTGCTGTAGGAGAGGATCAAATTTCAATAAGCAATATAAAATTATGTGTATCCTAATCACTTATGAAGATAATAAATACGGCGATCCTCACAAAAAAATTTATTTAATGATATAAGACCCATCAGTGTTCAACTTGCACTTTGGAAAATTATAGAAGAGCATATTTTTTACCAACTGAGTGGTTTTGTTCATGCACATCATACACCAGAGTTCCAGTCAGGCTTTCGTAAAAACTTTAGTACTATAACGGATGTCTCAAAAATTGTTGATGACATGATGCACACACACTAGATTTTAGCAAAGCCTTTGACACCATAAATTACTACTTATTACTGGGCAAACTATACTACTTTGAATGTTCAAAAGACTTTGTTGAATTATGTCATAATTAATGCTAGGTCGAACGAGAGCATTCCGTGTCTTTAAAAGAAAGAACAATGACTACAGGGTTACCGAATGGGTTTATTTTATCGCCTCTATTATTTTCGCTTTATATAGCTCATGTAGATGAGCGTATTGCACGTTCTTGTTTTAAAGAGTTTAGACGATTCTCAGCTTGACAAGTCTAGAAAATACGAACGAAACCCAAAAAATGTTTAACGGAGACCTAAAACATAACTAAACAAAAGATCATAAAGTCAAACTTAATGCACAAAAATCGCGTCTATTCTTATTTTGCAACAACAAACAAAACGACGAAATAGTAAAAAATCGAATGAACATAAAAGCCCAGGATAAGATTAAGATCTGAGTTTCAAATCACATGTAAACAAAAAGATCTTAATACTTTCACTCGTTGATGCCTCTCAAATTGTGTACCCTGTATTTTATAAAAAAAAAACTACTTTAAAATATAACACGAAATTTTGAGATTCTGTACTTTATTTCGTATCGAACAAATAAAAACAAATCATTTCAAAGTCTAATAACATGTTCTCTGTCCTGCGGTGTACAAATTATATTTATTTCGCTATGCAAACGAAGTTGCTGACTTTTTTTTTCCAAAAATCAAATGGTTTCCTATTAATTGTGGTAATTTGCCAGGAAAACCTGTTCTGCCCTGTTAGTATTATAGAATCATTAAATGTCACTTATTGCGATAAGAAAAACTCCTGATTTAGATTGTAGTTCCATATTTGGCATGTCCAGATGCGGCAACTGTTACGGCTCTTAATCTCAAGTAATTTGTCGTAGACATTGGCGTTTAAAAATCATAGCACGGTCCCCCATATTAGCGACGTGTATCTTTTAAAACAACTCGTTTCGGAATTTGAGGTGTGGAAGCAAACGCCACACACACCCACGCCCGCGCATAGACCGGTAAGCGTTTTCCATTAATTTTAACCCTACGGAGATCCGATGTCCGCGATAAAGCGTTTTGCAAAACGCCGCAGCTCAAATTTCGCGACTAATATTGTTTTTCCGAGTTTGAAACCCAAGCTCGTTTAATTAATCAACTTTTCGCGCCTCTCGTTAATCATCCCTTAGGTCATAAGCAACGATTTCAAAGCGCTGGAAACGAGCCGGCGAACTCATGTTGACGACGTTTTCGAAAAATCGACGGCAGTTTTCCGAAAACGGTGTAAATCGACTTCATTGCTCGCCGCTCTGGATTGAGTTATCTTGCAAGATAAAACGTCGCTCATGATGTGCTTTGCGAACGCTTTCGGCGTCGGTAGGCGTAATAATTGTTCTTAATCAACGGTCGCACCTGGGGCGTAAAGCGCCATTACAATTATAAATTGAATTAAATTATTGACGTTATCGTGCCTGTCATAAATATTCGCTGGCTTTAGAACAAGTTTCATTCGTATTCAAGTACCCTGCTCAGTTGTACCTGCGTATTGCTCGATCACGAGTATCGATTAAATCTCATATTCATACACATCGATAACGGTAGCTATTTAGGGAAACTATGGTGGGATCATTATCGGACATCGGTTAACGAATCTAAGATCAGTCTACAGTTGTTCAGAAAGTAATCCGAGCAGTATCATGTGGATGGATCCACTTATTCCACTAATTTAGACAATGAGAACTCCTAAACTCCCAATTTCCTTTGCTCATATATGTGCGATCAATCCGAGAGGGAAACAGGCCAGCCTGTTGTTCTGTTGTGCTAAGCGTCTTAGAATAGAGTAGATGCAAGTAAATGTAAAAAAACATTGTCGATTAATTTTGGCGGAGTGTACTTGGACCCAAACTACCACTCTATCGCTAACTAGTCATTATAATGTTGTGTTGTTATACGGTGCTGAAACTTGAACTCTCAAGGTCAATGCTATCAATCGCCTGGAAGCATTCGAGATGTGGCTGCATAGAAGAATGCTCCGAATACCATGGACCACTCTGCAGACCAACGAAGCAGTTTTAAATAGAGCAAGTGCCGTCCGTGAGTTATTTGACACAATCAAAATACGAAAAATATCGTACCTGTTTCATGGGGCATATTCTTAGAGGGGACCGTTACAAAAGCCTTCAACTCATAATGAAAGGCAAAATCGAAGGTCGCAGAGGTGTTGGAAGGAAACAAATGTCATGGTTAAAGAACATCCGGGATTGGAACAACTATTCAGATTAGCCGAAGACCGTGATCAACTCGCCAATGTGATTGCCAACATTAGGGGGACCTGATATGGGACCGAAAGAAGAAGAAGTCTTTATAATCCCACATATTTAGAACGCATACACAGTGTGTTATAGATTTTCTCAAGTCAAAAGTCAAAAATAGGTAAACAATGTAGTGCATATAAATAAGGTAACAAAATTACGACAGAACACCGGTATTATTTTTTTTGAAAATTCTATTTTATTTTCTTTAATGTCCTTATTATGCGAATTCTTGTCAAGGAAAGCTTCGTTTTTTGGAAGTTATTTTTTACACCCACAACCACACATATACAATGCCGCCTATTTTACGCTCCCTGAAGAGGGACCCGTGTGATCTAAAATAGATGAGAGGATGGTAGAAATTTGTCATGCATTTTTAGGTTAAAAGAGTTTTTTTTTATTAGTGAACAATAACTATTGAGCTTTAAAGAAAGTCATTTGTATTGATTTTCGTTGAGTGCTAGTGCGAAGAATTTTGAGCGCTCTTTTATTTCATCGGCCTCCACGTCCGACCAGATCTTCGCAGAAAGGTTCTTTTTTGTTTTGTGGACATTTGAATATCATACCATCAATATTTCAATATCACTGTCCCTTGTTTGTGAGAAGATTAAACTTGAACAGCTTTCATTAATAAAAAGAAAAAATATCAACCAAGCTTGCAGAAATTTTGAAACTTACCAGGACGTTATTCTTACCTTCTTCCGTCTCCTATATTAAAAAACACAAATACAAAGTTACGCAGAAGAATTAGTTGGCAAAATGTCAGAAAAAAAGACATGTTTATATTAATGGAAAAGCCAAAATATGGTACCAAAAAAATCAATTTTCAAGGAACGTAATGGACACCTGACAGGCAAATACTTAGGAGGAACAGAACTAGCTAATCTGGAATCCTTCTAATACACTTGAATCTCCAACATACAGTCATTATCACCGATGACCATGACTTGAGAATCTGAATCCTAAATTCTTATAGACCCTTAGAGTGTGTGTGTTGATTTGTTTGCGCCCAATAAGTGCGAGTGAGTGATTTTGAATTCACAATTCATTAGATTAACTAACCAAATCGGCGATGCGGTTCCCACAGCTGTTCTATCCACTAAAGACTGTGAACAGTGTTTTGCGTTTGGTGCTTTTTTTGTCCTGATTAAGCTCAACATCGAAAACTGCAATAAATTAGGGACATACAAGAAACATGTGAACGGTTTTAACAGCGGTCGTCATTGATCAACGCCTACCCCTCGACTTGCGTCATATTCCGCAGTTCCAGTGACTAATATCGACGTCGAACCTTTAAAAGTTGCCACATTCGTATCTGTTATCCCCCGATACAGGTTTCACAGGTGTGGCTCGACGGCCAACTAGATTATTATTTATAGTTTATCGGATTTGCTCGGGGTTATCATAAACCAAACATAATACGGATTATTTGCTGGCGAGATAAATGACAAGAGCCATATTTGTCTCGCTGAAATTACATACACCACATAAAATGGTGAGTTATCCAGACGCGGCGCCGTCGTCTAAAAAACGAAATTCTTTGTTGGATAGTTTATTTGTATGCTGGAAATCCAGAATGTTAAGATGTGAAATTTACTACAATTGAATCTTCAGTGGTACTAGTTTTGGTCACGTAATTCTCTTCTCAGCCTTCAAGGAACTACAATAACTTATTATCTATTTTGAAAACTGGAATCTTGGGCGCAACACTATCAATGCTCATTTACATATCACATGTCATTAAAAACTTTAGAAAGGAGCACTGCTGTAATATATTATAGTCGGCTATTAAAACAAAAAACTATTTTTTCCAAATCAAAGGTTTATTCTATATTTAATAGAGCTAAGTATTCAGAAAACTCTAAATACTGTAAAATGGGGCATTCAGATTTTTAAACTGGTTTATATTTCAAGTATGTTCACTGCAGCGAGCCACGTTTATGTGGAAGATATTCAGTCATCAAATCCATTGAATAAATATGGGCGACGACAAGTTTAACATTTAGTCCTTGCTCTCAGTATAGAATGGATATGGTTCGCCCACATCTAGGTAAGTATTTTGGGCACCCGTGCATAATAAAGTATGCCCCATTATTATGATGGCACTTTTAAAGTTCCTTGGTTTAATAAGGACTAACTTGCTCAGTATTGTTTGACTATCCAGGTAGCTCAGTCTCTGCTATAACTATAACTTGATCCCTGAAAGTCAAACTCAACCGCACGTGAATACAATATTGCTTAATGTTGCATAAGAATTACATGTATGTTACTTCCAGGTAAGTAATTTATATTACCGAAAACTGTTTGTTTGGCTAACTGCAACAATATCATTGCAGGTTACAATGGAGCTTCTTTTCTCAGCAAATTAACTTTTATAACTCAATTCTCGCTACAGGGAAAGCGAAAAACAAAGCATAAATGTTTTGGTACTCCATTTCTTTACCAAAAACTAGATAAATATAATACAGGAGACATTCTTTGTTGCATATTTTGGATTGCAATAGATTAATAGCATTTAGATTTTCAGACTCTCTCCGCGTGTATCCACGTCTCCAGATAACCATCCCAAACGCCAAACGATGAAGAATAATTCTTTCGGTAATCTTCTAAATCTCTTCTTTCTGACTTGACCAATTGAAAAGGAATATTGGTCTGTGCGTTAATTTATTATTGATACCATCAAAGACAGTTTCAACAGCCCATTGCATAATAAAACTACCCAACTTCTTGAAATGCAAGTAGAAGCAAACAAGCAAGTTTACCACAGCGGGTTTAATGGTTCCAATATATTTCAGCCTTACGAAACGAGAATTTTGTGGTCTGAGACGTGTGATTTAAGATCTGTAGGTTGTTTACAGTGAACCTCGCCTATAAATTGCGATCAGGCTATCGGAACCATTCCATTCAAAAGAGTAGTACGAGTACCGTTTCGATCCCAGGGATGCCCCGATACCGTTTCCATGTATATCTCGTAAACCGACTGAGTTACGACGCGACGTGAATTAGAAACATGGGGGAGCGATTTATATTTGTCGAACACGGGGTCCCACTGTTAATGTCTTGCCGGAAAGTAAATAAACAACTCCGCATACTGGGTTATTAGCGGGTCTCGTTGGGAATGTGTAACGCGTGTAAATTACAATGCGAAAATGTTCGGTAAATTGCCGTTTTCCTGTTGCAGAAATTGGCAAAGGAGCGGGTAATGGCGTCGCTGGCGGCAACAAGCGAATTACGACATAAAATTGCATCAGATGTGTATTTATTGAGATTTCAATAAGATCGACGACAGACCTATAATGATTCCTTCTCCGACATGGGTTACTTCCTATTGGTCCAACTCGGCCCAAAAGTTGCCTAGATAATTACGACTTGAAAGCACAGAACGTTAATTACCCCCGTAATAAATATTTTGAACGATTTCTTGATGAATATTTTTATATTCTCTAAACTTCAATTCGTTTGAATGTTGTCAGAAACTACGAAAAGTTGGAAAATAATTGAACGCTTGTTGTTCTTACAGACATGTCACTCCTAGCAACTCGGTAGGTGTTCCAAATATTTGTTTGGTATTTCGACTACCACGAAACCGGATATCCTTAAAAGTGAAGTCGAATTGGCCGTTGTTAACAAATTAAAATATCATAAAGCACCAGGTTCAGACCTAATGACAGCACAAATAATCAAAGCCGTTAAACAACCTGGATTAAAAGTGCTTCATCTGATCTGTAATAAAATATGGCACACAGAAGAATGTTTCGACGACTGCCCACCCTCCACCATAGTCACTCCCACCAAACAATAAGTGCAGCAACTATCGCATAATTTCCCTCATTTCACATGCCAGTGATGTAATGTCGCAAATTATAAATGAACGACTGAAAGCTTTTCTAGAAAGAGAAATTCCAGCAGAATAAGCAGGTTCTGAATTTGCGCTAAATCAAAGAGAAAGCAAGGGAATTCAACATCCCTCTTTATATTTGTTTCGTAGGCTACAAAAAAGCTTTAGACAAAGTCAGTTGGCATCACCTGTGGAAATTCTTAAAGAAAGTAAGGGTACCGCAACGCCTTATTTCACTTATCATCCAGCTGTATCAGCACACTATAGGATCAGTTAGAATACAGAATTCAGCTTCAAAGGAATTTTCCTTTGAACAAGGAGTCATTCAGGGGTGTATATTGTCTCCTAAACTATTTAACGTATAAGGTCGCTAGAACATGGGCAGAAACCATTTCAATAAATAATCTACGCTTTGGGAGACTGACCAAGATCTGGAAAGAGCCATCAAAAACCGGCTAGTCAACTGTATGGCATTATGGCATATTGACGTATGCCTACGAATCGTGGACTCTCAGACAGATGGAACGTAAGAAGATTGATGCTACCAAGATGTATTGTTACAGACTTATGCTAGGTATCCATTGGATAGAATGCCGTACAAACGTCTCCATTATAAATGAACCTTATATTACCAACAGGCTTTCCAGTAAAATCCGACTAAAACAACTAAATATTTTGGACATATAATGAGGAAAAGTCTGGACAATATAGAAAGACTCGTAATTCAAGGCAAGGTGGAGGGACGTACATCACGTGGCCGCTCTCCGACTCGATGGATAGACCAGATCACGACTAGCTGTAGAAAGTCACGATGTTACCAAGATGACAAAATACAGAAACGCATGGAGAAAAATCATCTATGATGTTACAGTGACCAGTACTAATGCGGCTCAGGACTGACTTTAACCAAATTTTTTCTTTAGTTTATGAATATTCTAAACTCAGTTAAACAAAACGTTAACTCGAAACATGCAAAAAAATGCAAAATTTGCAATTAATTTATTTATTTTGGAAGTTTTATTTTATAAAGTGGCTTGGTGAAGGGAGTTCCATGACCAGTATTAGTATAGACTGTCCTGCCTTTTTAGTCCTCTTTATATCCTCTTCCTTAAAAGTCATGTATCGGATGTTTGATTTGCGACGTGTTGCTATGGGAAACTTAGTTATTATTAACAATACAAATATGCGTTTTGCTTACTGCCTAGTATTTAGAAAATTAAAAAATCAAAAAATTGATGTTAAAAATATGCCATATCTTCCTTAATATGTAAGACATTTTGATTTTGAAATAACTCTTTCATTGCAAGTTTTTACCTAAATTAAAATGGTCCACCTAAAGTTTTAATTCCAAGTATTGTTTTCCCAAGACCGTCATCAGAGATCCTAGATAGACCTCATATTTTTTTGCATAATTTGTAAACGTTTTATGTTTCATGTTCATTATATTTTTATATTCACTTTTTTTTTAAAAACAAACAAATATTATATTTCGATTTTTGTGAATACCTACGTTATATTATTTTGTTTTCAGATATCCTTAGAATAAACTTGTTCAAATATAAATTAAGGCTGTCAGTTTGAATATAAAATACGATTCGAAAGTGTTATTTTTCGTTATAAAAATGCAGTAACTTAAAATTAAATTTCATAAGGTTCCGCAATTGATAAATACTAAATGATATTTTATTCCAATCTGGTAATATGATACATAAGCAATTTTATTTTAAGGACAGTAGAAAACATAACAGGGCTGTGTTACCAAAAAATCAAAAAGAACACTTTTGAGAGTTAATACTGATACTAGTAAAAATGTGTGTCGATGTTTTTAATAAATGAAAGAAAGAAAGAAAGGAGACAGAAAAGTATGTGGGAATTACACAGGGATTAGTGTCACTAGCTCGGCACGAAGGTTGTATGGTCGGATACTAAAAAAGCGTATTGAACTGGAGTACCGAGATATCGAAGAACAAAGCGGAATCCGAGCAAGAAGGTCCTGTATGGACAATTATAAAAAAAACGTCTTGCTCGTAACCTCACTAATCAGCCTGTCTTCATTGATCGAGGAAAAAGCCTACGACACGATACCCTTAAAACTTTTATTTAATATTTTGACGAGACCGGACATAAATAGTATATTAGAGCTCCTCCAGAGACACCTTGTCAGAACCATTTCAGGTGACAAAGGATCTTGAACAGGGACATGGCCATTCTCCTAGCTTGTTTAAAATTTTTGTACAAGAAATACTACAAAAATCGAGACAAAAATACTGGGGTATGGGAATTAAGGTTGGCGACCACTACTTCCAAATGGTGAAGAGGATATAGATTATATGTTAAGGAAACTACCAGATGAATATAACCTAGCGGGAATAAAAATGAACATGGTCAAAACAGAATACTTAAGAATAGGTAAAGAAGGCGAAATTCCTGTGGTTAAGACAGGTTAATCAATGCGAATAGTATAAATACCTCGGTAGTATTATACCTAACAAATACTCATCTGTACAAGATATGCAACGCAGAATACAATCGCCACATGAATGTACAAGTTTTGAATCCTTTACGTTGGTCTAATCAAATATCTATAAAAACAAAATCGACAATATACACAGCAATCCGAGAACCAATAATGACATACGGATCAGAATGTTGGCAGCTAGAGGAATCAACGAGGACGAAATGGATTTTCTCAGCAGATCATGTCGCATATTAAGATTAGAACACATACCAAATGACCAGTCGCCGTACAAATCAAATACACAGAACAACTGAACGAATTGAAACAAGATAACTGGTATGGTATGGGCATGTTAGACGAATGGAAGAAAATAGATGGCCAAGTAAAACTTTTGAATATGCTCCACCAAATAAAAGAAACTGAGGGGCACATGTTGATTCACGGATGAAAAATTTGTGAACAATATATTCCGGGATATTATCCATTCGTTTGCTGATCTCCGACCCTGAGTTCGAAGTGTCTTAAGAGCGCGAGCAGATGCCGAGTGAGATCTTAGTTAAATAAGAACAAACGTTGTTCAGATTTTCACAAAAATATATTTAAATGACAGCTGTTTCGGCAACACCGTGTTCGAAGTGTTTTCGGAGCGCGAGCATTGAAGATGCCAAGTGAGATTTTGGCGAAACGTCTGCAGGATTCCAGTCGGATGCAGGATTTGCAGGATTCCAGTCGGATGCAGGATTCCAGTCGGAGTTCAACGAGCGAACGGATGATATCCCGGAATATAGTGTCATCATATATATATATATATATATATATATATATATATATATATATATATATATATATATATATATATATATATATATATATATATATATATATATATATATATATATATATATATATATATATATATATATATATATATATATATATATATATATATATATATATATATATATATATATATATATATATATATATATATATATATATATATATATATATATATATATATATATATATATATATATATATATATATATATATATATATATATGATGACACTATATTCCGGGATATCATCCGTTCGCTCGTTGAACTCCGACTGGAATCCTGCAAATCTTGCATCCGACTGGAATCCTGCAGACGTTTCGCCAAAATCTCACTTGGCATCTTCAATGCTCGCGCTCCGAAAACACTTCGAACACTCGAAGTGTTTTCGGAGTTCAACGAGCGAACGGATGATATCCCGGAATATAGTGTCATCACATTTTTCCATCCGTGAATCAATACGTGAGAATATATATATATATATATATATATATATATATATATATATATATATATATATATATATATATATATATATATATATATATATATATATATATATATATATATATATATATATATATATATATATATATATATATATATATATATATATATATATATATATATATATATATATATATATATATATATATATATATATATATATATATATATATATATATATATATATATATATATATATATATATATATATATATATATATATATATATATATATTCCCTCTTAAGTGATACTCAAAATCTGGTTTTATTATTTGTCACGTGAAATGCAGCTTCATTTTCTTACAGTTTCTTATGCATTATCTACTTTTAGATTAAAGGTTTATAAAAAAATTGGATGAATTTTTCGTCTTAGTCACAAAATATTTTCATAATTATTTTAAATTAACTTTTTATGGGCAATAACTTTCTTTCATAAAATAAAATATAAAAGATATGTTGCAAATATTTTCACAGTTGACGACATAACTGATTTTAAAAGGTTGGTTCATTCGTGCTACAACGCGACGCTGAAGAACATTAGGAGCCCTTTACAGTGTGGGCGACTACAGGTCGCTCCCACCGTTCTGACTATAGCTTCGGCGTTTATAACGATCGACAACAAAACGGCGCACGTTTCTGTCCGCGCTCATTAATTTGTTTTCCATGTTCATGATAAATAACCCCGAATCCGGACGTGGGATATATATCCGTTGGAAGGCTGGAGGTTAACTAGCCAACTCCCGATCCCGCAAGCCACATAAAGTTCAGCCTTTCGTGTGTGTGTTAAATGTGCCTACGTACGTTCCAAGCTCTGTCAGGAAAGATAAAGGATAAAAGTTAACAACAATATTGATTGACCAAAGTTTCCGCATCGGTTAGCTTGGGAACCAAATACGCATATACAGGTTATACAGAAAATAAATCAACAAACAAAAAATAACTTCGTGTATATAGAAGGATTAATTCTAGAATGCGTGTTCCTTATTATCTGTAGGTACACGATAGGCATTTTTTTGTCGCCCTCTACCCTATCTCAGAAATTACAGTCTTAAATCAAGGATTTTTTTTTATTATATTCTCAAATATGCAAAGTGTGCATACTGTACTATACTACGCGCATATTTTTTTCGATACCTTTTTTCAAAACAGTACGACTTGTGGTCTGACTGTAAGAACGTCAAAATACCATTGCTAAAATCTACCGAAAACATTCGATCGCTCCCGAACTCGTGACTAAAGCACCGGAAATGTCCGAAATGATTCGGAACCGTAACTTACGAAACTCATGTCATCAAGTGACACTTTTCACGCGTTTGATCAGTACACAAAAGCGTATTTTAGAGTAGAAAGTAGACAAACTTTTTTTTTAATTTGTTTGCATCAAACGAAATGCGAAAGCTTACTTTAAGTTACTTTAAGTTTTGAACATCATAAAATATTTGAATTTTCTAAATGGGGCCCTTTGTTGAAAACAGCATATTTCTAAATAGAGTTAGAGGACCGTTAAGGATTAATGGAAAAAGTGGAAAAACTCAAATCTTTTTTGTTAAAGCACTGCCTTCCTTATCAGTTATCAGTAATATAACAAGAGCGAAATTCATATCCACCAAATTTTTGAATAATTGAAAAATATTTTCATGTGCAACATTGCCAAACTTAAACCTTGTTCCGTGTTTTCTGAGCACGTACACTGGCTGGACTTTGCTAAATAGCATTCAAGCATATCGACTTTGTATGCCACTATATACATATTTAAATGTTAGTATAAATACAAAATGAAAATTAGATCTGTCTAAATATCATGACGAGGTCAAGTAAAATAATCATCAGCATTTTGCAGATTAATTTGTCCAACTTCACAATATTTTACATTGTACATTTGGTCTTAAGCTAGGAAATTTGTAATAACAATATTGAAATATTATAATCATTTAATATATAATTAGATAATTAGATTATAATTATAACTTTAAAGGATATAGAAATGTGAAATGGCAATAGCCTATATTGTTAATAAATTTGCTTTTCTTTCATTTTTGTGTTACTATGGGTATATAGACAATTAAGTCTTTTCGTGGAGATAACGTCTGCAATGGTGACTTTGAAAGTCATTTTGTCGTATATCGTTGGAAAATTTTTCGAATTCTATTTGATTTATGTCATATTTGAGCACAAAAATCTATTTTTTTTATTTAAACACATTAAATTAGTAGTTGGCTTTGGAAGCGATATAAAATAAAAGTACGTAGAAAATGTAAATGTGTTATAAGTCGATATCATAAAACGCATTTCAAATTTAAAAATAGCGTACCTTGAACATTTTATTTCGCGTAGCACACTTACGATGTACTGTGTTCATAGCAAATCCAAAATCAACTTTCGCTTTACGAAAAAATTTTGCGACGAAAAGCTTTAAGTGCATCGCGGCCCGGTATCTTTCAATGGACCCAAAGGGGGTACCATGATAATAAAGGTTCGAATTTATTGCAAATAGCGTCCGCGTCGAGGCAAACAATTTTCTCTTCGTTTATTTAAACTGATTTATCGTTTTCTTTTGTTAATAAAAATGCGAACGCTTATGAAATGAAAAACGTTTTGAGGTCTGAAATGCAACTTAGGTCAGAGTCGCCTCATGGGGTACGGGAATGAAAAGAAGTTAATTACGAAGAATATTTTGGAACCAACCAAACTATCCGACATTCTTTCGTGGTTATCGTTACTTAAACTTTTAAAGTTTGGTATCGATGTGATAGCCATGAATATAGATGCAATCATATTACCACATGAGTTTCCGCAGCTTTTTGAACCATTGTTTAAGTAATTATGTTCAGTTTCACACAAAGACCGACTAAAAGATAGATTAGGGAGCTATAATATTCAAGTTAATTTTTCAAAGTAACTTCCAGATGCTACTGTAATGCTTTTTATAAAACTTCTGGAATCCTCCTGCGTCGGTTTTTGCTGAGTCGAACTTGCTGACCTTTCGCCAATCATCCTATTGGCTTCTTCGGAGCTTGACTGAAACTGGCTCGCATTTTAGTCTGTACCTACTTCTCTATTGTTTGAGGGGGGCGGAGCTAAATGAGGGGCATAAACACCGTCTCGGATGACTGATTCCCATATTGGTGAAAGGTAAAGACCTGAATCGCCTGGAATGCTGTAAACTCCATGTATATGCGGCAAAGAATACATTGGAGAAACCAGACGAAAAATATCAACTAGGCTCAAAGAATACAAAAGACAAGACAAATAAACTCATCAACTGTTGCCGAACATAATCATGAAACCGGACATAAAATTTTATTCAATAAAACTATAATTCTTACATGTAATCAATTCTTCTACCAACGAAAAATCCTAGAGTCTATAGGAATCTATAAACAACCTAACAATCTTAACCGCGACTCAGAATCAGTCATCCGAGACGGTGTTTATGCCGCTCATTTAGCTCCGCCCCCTCAAACAATATATAAGCAAGTACAGAGTAAAATAAGAGCCAGTTTCAGTCAAGCTCTGAAGAAGTCAACAGGATAATTGGCGAAACGTCAGCAAGTTCGACTCGACGCAAGAGGAATCCAGAAGTTTTGTAAAAAGTAATGTTCATATTGCTTTTTCTTTTTTCTAATAATTACCATTTAGTACTGACACTAAGGAAGATATGCGTAAATTTTGTTGGAAAACAAGTGAATTTTGACTGTAGAACTTCGGCAAGAAATATAAATATTAATGTTACTTCTTTAATTATTTTTTCTTTCGTTTAATTTTATATTTTTAAAAGATTTAGCAAAAAAAAATTATGTGTATTTAAAAACGAGCTATACTTTAAAACTTTGTCGCCTATTGACTCTATTTTCCTGTATATGCTTGTATTTACCTAGTCCAAAACTGTTTTTGCAAATATAATATGAAGACAAACAACATAATAGGAAATATGAAAAATGTTTCACAACTTATATGAACTAATCGACTAATTATTAAGTATTTTTTCTCCACAGGCTATAGGTTAGTTTTGAAAATTTTCATCTATTAAATCGTAATAAAATATTAATAAAGTAAATTAGTCAATCGTCATTCTTAAACCCTAATTAAACATAAAATAACCAATTCAGAAGCTGCAAATACAAATCTAGTAGACAAATTAACGTAATTTTGTAAAAACATACAAGTACTTTACATACATACATACATACATATGAAGGTTGAAGGAAAAAAAACAAGGAATGTCACGTTATTTTTGTTTTGAGAAAATTGAATATTTAATACTTATGGCTCAATAACTTACTGAAATTGAAGTTCATTCTATGAAGCACGTAACTAATTTTAGTAAAACCTTTAAAGACAACAGAAAAAAATACAAAATATGCTTAACTGTAGAAAAAAACGAAAAAAACATGGAATGTCCGAAAGTTCCAGTTGTTGGCCATTGGCTTGAAAAACTTACAGAAATGCTAAAACGGAA
The DNA here is from genome assembly GCF_029955315.1 of Cylas formicarius. Classification (NCBI taxonomy): domain Eukaryota; kingdom Metazoa; phylum Arthropoda; class Insecta; order Coleoptera; family Brentidae; genus Cylas; species Cylas formicarius. Next base: position 16,781,554 of record NW_026844334.1, read on the forward strand.
TCACTGGTAATATTATAAGTTAGAAAAAGTAAAAAAATACTTTCTTACCCCAATTATATAATAATAAATTCTAGTGGTAAGGTAGGGCAGTGTAATAGACCTAAACATCATTTTTGCGAAACTTCATCAGCCTCATCAGGTGTGAACTTAATAAAACGATTAGAAATACTTGTATAAACGATTTAATTAATTACTCTTCTTAATAAATAAACGGCGACTTACCGGTATATGTTGGTGGTGGACCTCCCCTTCTGGTAATACATTTTTGAGTGCTGAGGTTCTTTTGGACTTTACTGCAATAATGGGGTTTTGATAAGCCTTGAATGCTCTCGAATATATTCTATTTGTTTAATTTTCTGTATAGGAAAGGGACATTTTTTGACATATCTGTGATTTACAAAAGGATCAATTTTTTAATTATATGGATTTTTAAATTCACTCCCATATTTTTGTCGCATTCGGCAATGTTATTCTGATCGATCCCAAAAATTTTGTTTTGTATACTACATAATGTAGAAAGCGAAACATAATTCTTATTTTGAACGCCCGCTGAATCGCAAAAACGTTTGCGAATTTCTGATACACCTCTTTCAGAATTTAGTGTTTTCAATTTTGCCTGGAATTCGTGACGAAGCTGAAAATGAGTCTGTTCTTGAATACCCAAAGCACAAATAAATCTTTGTGATAAAATTTGCCTATATTTCAGAAATTGAACATTTAATGTTCAAACTTTCTGCCACATATTTTTTCTTAGATTCGTGCAACCTGTAATAAGATAATCGAATTTTTAACCAACCTATGTGGTTGCACACAACTTTCAAAGATTTTGGATAGAATTTCCCATCTTTGGAACTATACATTCCCCGATTGTCTTCCACACGTTCTTGTAACTTTGCAACCCAGTCGCGTTTAAGCCTTATGTTACAAGCAAAATAAGCATCGTTAAATTTTACTTTTTCATAAGCTTGACGACGTGTTCGTCTTTGAACTGGCACAAAAGTCATGGATTTAACCAAATAAGCATTTTGCGCGTCGTTTGTACCCAAACTATTAAAATATGTTAAAACTTGTTTTCTCTCTGGGCTGGTTATATTTTCAAAAAACTAAGTCTTCAGTCAGTCTTCTGCAGTTGCATCGCGGCCCTTCTTCGTGAGACTGTAGTCGTAAATTTTTCATAACTTGAAACATGCTTCCGGTTTTCCTCCTCTTTTTCGTACTATCACCGCCATTTTTACACTTATCAATATCAGAGGACATTTTTTGCTTGTATTTATACCATTTACCATTACCATTACCAACTCAAACTCAAAAATATACAAACAAGACGTTGCCTCACACAAATAACCTAAACAATTAAAATCGAAGTGAAAAAATGTCACCTACCAGTCCATGACAAAAAATAGACATGACCTTTTAAACGGCACCACTAGCTCAATTTCTTAAAAAGTAAGGCTCTTCAGTGCAATTGAACAGGGTTTCGAAGGGTCTGTTTTCTGTTTGTCTATGCTGGCTATCAGCTAGTACTGATTTTTATGGCGTATGGTACTTTAATTAAATCTACTAATAAGTCATGAAATTATATGATTGTGAGATGCGAAAAATAGTTGCTTTAGGTGTCAACTCCACATGACCATTGTCCACATTAACGACTAAATTACTGGATCTTAGTTACGGTTTAATGTCTTCGTTGTTGAAATATATGCAAGCGTTTAAAATAATAAGGTCAATTTGGTGTCCCACGACCTCCAATCGTTTACGCTTCTCCCACAGCAGCACCGTGCTAAATGCTCCCGCCACGACAGACATCTGAATCGTGCGCCCAACATTCGGACGTATTATTAAATTCCTTTCCAGATAAATTAACTTTAATAAAAAGGAAGTCGAAATCGTGACCGTGACACCGTATACAGAAATACGCCGCGTCATTGTTTTCATTAACTCAGCGTCCGCTAACGAAACTGCAACAAGAGTGTTAACCCGGATTTCAGGATATCGCACGAATCTTTATTCCACAGGGAGTTGTTCAGCACGGCGGCGAATTCATTTCTGAGAGTAGAAGTACTAAGGAAAAGTGACGTGAAAATAGGCCTGACTCCCCTTCGAGAATTAAGGTGCAGAAACGAACGTCAATATGGAAGGGGGTGATGTTTGGTGCCATTTTAAGAAATAAGCCACCCAACATTTATGAATGCACGTCTCAAGAAACTTAACTTTTGACATAGAGGGCGGTAAAGTCTTTAAAAAAATAAATAATTGAATAAAATATAGATAATATATATAATCTCTCTCTATCTCTCTCTCTCTCTCTCTTTCTTCATCTATTTAATCCTCTTCAGGCCTTCTTTATCAGCATATTCAGCATGCATGCATTTTTCAGATGATCCAAGCATATCATTTGAGATGTGTGTCTATAATTTATTTTCCCAAGGTCTCCAGTTTATTTTTGTTTTGTTTCTTTACGTTTGTTCCACCGTCTTTTATTGTGATGTTGTGAGCTGGGGATTTCCATTTTCACTATGCACCTCGTTTCTGTTTGATTTGTTTGATAAGTTTAACAATTTGTCCCATATACAACAAACACATCAACTCGTTTTATTTTTTCTTGTCTGTTCTGTGTTGTGTTGGTTATGATTTTAGTTTTGGTCTAGCTCATATTAAGACCTATATTTTTAGCCACTGTGTCCACTACATTCCGGCCTTTCGTCTTTTTTACCAATTATTAAGGCTATATGATCCTCGTATCTTAGATTTTTCAAGTACTGGCCACATACTTTCTATAGTTTTTTTCGTCCGAGTCTCGTCTAAAGGCTGGTTAAAAAGTTTATGTGACTCTGAAATCTCTCCTTATATGTATATTGGTTTTGCTCAATCATGAATTTTAACTGCTGTGACTTCTCTATATATGTTGGTTAAGAGATCTGTGTATCTGGAGTCGAATCTGCTATTAATTAAAGAATTTTTCGTTACATAATATATTATTAGATAGATTAGTAATATCTAAGTGATAACAAAACAATTGGGACCTTTTATTGTTTATTAGTCAAAGTCAAGGTAATAATTTTGTAACGTAATATTCTGCCCATTTAGGGATCAGTTACAACTTGAACCTTAAAAAGAAAATATTTTATCTTAACTGAAGAACGACATGAAATCTGATTATAAATAAATACTGATTAGATTTAGAACGTCTAGAGAGATGCATCAGTGGTACTATTAAAAATTATTTTAAAAAATATATACCTCTCGTTATCTGAAGAGTGTAGACGTTCAAGGTAAAACGAAGTTTTCTTCTTATAATGGACCAAAAAATAAAGACGTTCAATTTGAAAATACCCTGTATAATGGTATTTTTTGATTTTGAAATGACTGTAAATAACATCGTACTCTACACCAGATATCAAACAGGAGATTTAACCGCACATGAAGATGTAATAAGCAAAGATAAACTAACCAGACTAACCAACCCAATTTGGACCGTTGAGAATCGTTTACAACAAAACATAAACTAAGGGATTGTATTGCGAATAAGAATTTTAATATCTTATATTTTCGACGTTTCGGCAAATTTAGTTCTTTCCTCGGAATAAATATGGATGATGTTAACATTTTCTTTAAACCCATTACAGATCATCATTTTCCTAACTAATTAGAAAAGAAATGTTAACTTTTTTGTTACTTTACAAAATGCCTAAAAGCACACAATCAACATAATCAAAGCCTTAACTACGGCGCTATAAAAATTATGAACTTTCACTCTTTTAGCAGAGGCAATTCGATCCTAGCGAAGAGCCACACATATTCTCCAACTGATGCAAATTACTTAGATCTGTCAATATTTGGCTGGATTTATTTTTGAACTCAAAGAAGACCGTTGTGATATTTTTCAATAATTTGTTTGGTCGCAGTGTGTTTCCAACAAACGACTTGGGACAGGAACATGGGGATTCGCGCCGCATAGTGGCATCATTTAAAAACAATCGGCGATAATATCGGTGTAATTGTTTCATTGGGTTGAATAGAAACGCCGTTCTTTATCGGCCGGCCTCGGTTATAAACTAACCCACTCTATTTCCATTTAGTAGCTTGTGGATCTAAACACGTGATACAATTGCCTGCCATCTCGACAGATCATCGACGCCGATAGCGAATCAAGCGGAATTATTCAAGATGGCGTTTAGATATAGCCCAAGGAGCGACCCATGCTAATGCGATTCGCCTCTCTCTCTTTTCGTTCTCTCCGTATAATCAGCGGCGTCGCCGGACAAACACACTTTGATATGTTTATATCAAACAAGGGTGTTTTACGTAGAGAACACATCTAAAATCAAGATGTGAAACACCATTCAAAAATAATTACTAAAAAAAGTTTAGTTCTCTATGAACGTCCATGGAAACACCAGCGAGATATTCAACATAACATTTTAATTAATTTACTGCTGTCATTAATCGCCACCGGAAGAAAATGCAGATGCTGAGCTTTAAACAGAGGTGTTTAGAGTATTACCCAATAAATTTTAAATATTGCAAATCAGAAGCTACTCGATTTCAGTAGCAGGCCATTCTTTAAATGAAAAGAAATTGTAGACTACTCGACGGATTTCGCCTAAGATAACTTTGCTGATCACGCCACTGTTTCGATGCCACTTCTGTTGTAAGACGGATTTATAACGAGCTGCAACATCGCTAATGGGACGACATGCTTAAGTGAATACTATTATGAGTTGGTCTCTGTTTACTAAATACCGGGGTTAACTGAAATTAACATAGGCGTGGTGTAAAGCTGGTTAGGTGCTAAATAAGAAGTTGGTTCAAGTCGATTTATAAGGTTGTACTATAATTGGTAGCACTATGAGCTATATATACCCAATGCGACTATGTGGAATAATTACAAATTATTATTACACATTATTATTATAACTGAGTAATCAGTAGGAAGTCTGGAAAAGTTGAAAGAAAACCTGATGTGAAAAATGAAATATTTCACTGTTATTCAAATTGTGACTCGAATTTTCTGCTAATGTGGGCATAATTTCATTGTTATAGCTGTTATAGCACCCATTATCATTATTACCAAACCTGCAACTCCCGCATAGATTGGTGAAAATAACAAAAACAAACAAAACGAATACGCGCGTATACGACGTTATTTCCCTTTAAGAATCAAGTCTCCCTCGTATACGCGTTGACTTACCCAATGTCTAATTATGGCATTCATATCGAAGTATCCGATAATCTGTATGGCTGTGATTCACAATAAAGCCGTTACATCGATTCCGGTAGCAAAGGGTGTTTATATTGCCTTCAATGGGCGACCGAGCATTTAAAATGTTAATACTAACGAATCGAGGTTGTTTATCTAAACGCGCTGAGGCGGTTTCTACTGCCGCTAATTGCCAGAATAGTTTTTATTCTTCGTCGAATAACCCAATAATGTTATAATGAAGCTGCCACTTAGTGATATTATATCCAAAGGTTAGTCCATTATCCAAGAAATTAAAGTTCTGTCAGAGCAGATTGGCACCGGACGGTACGGGTTAAGCAGCAGTACTTCTGCATTCTAAAGTATAACAGTTAAAATTTTAATATGAAATGTTAATTCACAACAATGCCAATAAGTCGAAAAGAGCTTTTGTTTTTGCCCTGTTCTTTAATTTTTCGTTTTTGTTTTTTATTTTTGCAACTGACCACCTCGGGAGTTGCAGAATTCCTACAATCAGCAGCTGATATAAGCAAACAAAACGTCGTAGGTTCCATCTAGGTCTATGATGACTGACAGAAAACAATTCTTGTTAATCAGGTGCGGCAATTTATGTAACGAGACATAGTCACGCCGGTCTGATGCAAACCCAACGCAATTTGCACCAAAGGACACCTGCAGTTATAAAAGCATTAAACGTCGTTGCGCTACTAATTCGCCATCTTCTAGATTAGCTTCGAGGCGAAAAAAACCAAGTCTGGGGGTTTTGGCGCGAGCATGAGCCGGAGCCATCGTCGCCGGAAACCAAGGCCTCGTTAATCAAACGTCAGGTGTGCGTGACCACCGATAGAACGAGGGGGCGTGGTTAGCACCCTTAAACAAACGGCCTTATTGTTGATTATATCGTACTACAGAAAGCAAACGTTTTTGCACATTACATTGTCATTTAGCATTATTGATTCTGATGGAGCGATAAACTTAAAAAATCAATTTGAAGTTTCGTTCTATTTCGAAGGGTTAAGGGTTCTATCAGGACATGTCCAAAAAAATAAGTATTTGTTGGTAAGGCATTGGCACCCATGAAAAATGAGAACTTTTCGCTTACAATTTTGAATTTTGAACAATGTAACGTAGTGTATAACTCCATCAGCATCAGTTAAATACGGCCACCAGAACAGGTATCTTTTACCATTTTCTTTATAAATTATTATTTGGAATTAAACTAATTTTAAAATAAACATATATTTTTTATTTTGCGAAATCATTAAAATGACGAATAAACACACTGGTGGAACAGGAGAAAATAAGCATTCTGCTGAATAAGTAAAAACTCCCCATGCGGGTGACAAAGAAGTGAGGTTTAACCTATTACATTTTTGTAAAGTTTATTAAAACTTCAAACCATTTAATAGTCTATTATGCAAAACGTCGAAATACCATCAGTATCTAAAATCTACCGGAACGTCCGATGGGTCACATCGCGTGTCTAAAATACTGCAAATGTGTGAAGTTAGCCTTAGTGGAAACGAAGCTCACACAATACAATATATACAATATCTTTTCTACAGCTGTGTTGAAAAATATATTTAGTATGTATTTCGGTTAAACATACCGAATACACTATTATCCATTAAAACGTTATATGGCGACATAGCCTCGATATCTCTGTTTCTATGGAAATATCCTAAAAAATATTTCAGATGTATATATCATTGAAACGAGGCTTCAAATAACGCTTCGATGATCCCTCCCTTTTTTTATTATAAAATGGCATCATATATGGTATAAGCGTTATTGACGTAATCAAAATAATCTTAACAATGTAAACATTAAACATTATGTTCATCATATTCCCAAATTCATAACTTAATTTTTGTAATGGTTAGTTTTGGTTAGAACATTATAGATATAGATAGGGCGTTACTTCCTTCTCATTATTGCGTTGGGACTTTCATGACTTAAAACTATATTTTCATTAAATGAAAGTTGGTAAAAACAGAAATGTTATAGCTACCCTGGGTTTTTAAATGCAGGGTGATTTTAGAAGTTTTGCATATTTAGATACCCTTTGTTGCTCGGTTTTTTAGGTAGGATCCAGTAGCCTACTCAGTAAGTTTTATTTTTTTATGACCCAGCGGTGGAATGTGCTAATTTTTGTTTAACTGGAATTGTATAATTTATTACAAAAAGTGTTTCCTGTCAAAATAAGCTTGTGTGTGCAATTGATCATAATAATAATAATATTGGCTATAAGTTACAAGCTTTTACCTCAACATAACGCTAGATTCTACTAACTACAGGAAAAAAAAATAAGACATAATAACATTTGTGATAGAATTGATAATACATAATTAAGCTTGAGTTATAATCGAGAAAAAATAAAATATATAGTCCTAGCATACAAAAATGAACTGACCAAAAGAAGAGGAACCAAAATAATGGATTGCATTAATTGAATTTGCTAGCTTTAAACATAGTCAATAACTTTGGGACAATTTTTCATTAACCAATTAGACAATTTACAGCCGAACCCTTTAGATGTTATAATGTTTTTCATTTCAGCTGTAATTATGTTATATAAATTATTTCCAATATAGATAATTGTTCGCTGCCTTATCATTTTCTTTGCAAATGGTTTCTTCTCTAGTAAAGTGATCATGAGATATGTGGTTGTTGAATAATGAGTTTTTCTGCATATGAATCATACTTATTTTATAGTATAGTTGTCGAATAGTTAATACCTTAAAGTACTTAAAAGCCGATCTGAGGGATACTGTCGGTCAAGACTCTTTTCTGAATAACCTCTAACTCACCACCCCATCCGATAACGCCGTATAGTAAAAGTGACTGAACCAACGCAAAGTATAAGGAAAGATTTTCTTTTATTGAAAGAATTTGTCTCGTTTGCTTAAAAATAGATGCTAGCTATCTGATTTTCTTAACTAGTGGTGGCTGTCCATAGTCCAATAGGCCAAAATATTTGACACTGTTAAAATGTTATAATACACCTCTATTATACCCAATTTCTCATAATAGTCATATTTTCGGTTAACATGGGGACAGAAATTAAAATAATAATAACGAAATGTCAATGTTTAGGTTGTATATCAAAATGTATGAGTTTAGTAAGAAAACTGACTACACCATTGGAAACAAACACGAACTCAGACCAGTTTTCACGTTTTCGATCAGTTGCATAAATGGACTACAAAAGGTGTCTAAAAAAATAAATAAGAACTAAAAGTTCATATTTTCACGAATTTATTTAAATGACAATTGTTTCGACAACACCGTGTCCTTATCAAATTTAATATTTACAAACTACCTGCCACTACATATAACGAAAAATGACAATAAAACCTTAATTAATGTTGTTGTGAGGTGTCTGAAAATGCAACATATTCAATGTCACCCTGTATTTATAAATTCACGAGCTTTTATCGTACACCTTTTTTTTTTTTTTTAAGCAACTTTAAGTCACGAAGACCGCAACACACTAACTTTATTAATAAGGAAGGTACGCTGTAAAAGCATCAAAAATGGGACACATTGTACACGCATTGTTACATATCATCATGTATTTAATGCTCGTTGGCAGAATTTTAGATTATCATTTTCCGCCTTTCGGCGGCTCGTTTGGTACATAAATGTTTTTTTTTCGAAATCTCGAAGTGCGGACGAAATTCACGTATAATTACCGCGGGAGCGGGACCCAGTTCATTATGTAAAATATCGGATTCAATTAGACCGAAAACAAACAGCGCGAACGCGTAATAAAAGCACTCCGACCGGAACGAATCCTTATTTAATCATGGGAATGCCGCTTTAGATGTTTAAGTGATTTTTACAATAGGCGGAATGATATCTATTAATTAGCCGGTTCGTGAGTTTAAAATTTCGCCAACAAAGGACGATCGTCTCGCCACAAGCCCCACCTCTCTATTCTACGCTACCGCTTCTTTCCGCGCCGTATACATACTTAAGAACATAACATTTTAATCAGCCTCGGCTAATTGTGGGCAATATACCTCGCCGGCGGCAGATGGTTATCTTAATGACCCAACAGCTATTGCAAGAAACTGCAGAAATATGTTAAAAGTACACAGAGCTATCAATCAGCGTATGCGCGAAACGGCGCATACTTCTCATCCGTTTATTTACGATAGGATTATCACGTCAATAACGTCTCCATTATAACGCTTATCTATATATCACACGGAGCAGAGTTGTCGCGCGGCGAAGACCGATGGCCACTTTTACATAATGAACTTAATTAGAACCACAGCGTATATGAAATTTAAACACATTTAAGATCCGGTATAAACGTAGAGGTATTGTAAGGCGAATAGTCAAATCCGGTGCTAGAATGCGCATATACGCAGAATAGTCGATTTCGTGATCCATATTATATCAGATTTTTTCACCCTATTACGCTCGTATTGTAAGGGGTGTTTTTTTTCGATGTATAGAACTTTAAGTTGCAATAAAACAACGATGGATTATTCGATTGACAAGAATTTTATTTTGTACAAAAGAAAGCAAAATTGTCCCAAAAAAAGGAAAAAGACTACTAGCATCTAAATAAATAAATAAAACCGCCTATATTTGAAGCTCGGCGAAAATCAACTGACTACAATAATAAAAATGTGAAATTTCTTCCTATTCCGCTCAATTTCTCTGTCCCAGTAGACAAGCGGAACCTCTGAAAAACAGTCCAGGCTGACCAATAAAAGTCATTGACGAACACTAAAAGCGAAGCGAAGAGATGTACTCATTTTATTTTATAAAAGAAATACCCATGCTAAGAATAACATTTTAATGATCGTTTTATGAAATACCCGGTCGAAGAAAAACATGATGTAAGTGGACTTATTACTTCTGGCGTTTCTGAAATAGACTACAACTTTATCAAGCATGTAACAAGACATACTCAATTCGATCTAAAAATTTGCCATTATAGCGTAAATTAGAAACAACATAAAATATAAAAAGATATACTATGCGTAAATATATAGAACATAAAACGTACGTATTTTTAATTGATGATTTTTAGGTTTTTAAAAGTGCTGCAAAATGAGATGCTTAATCGTGCGATGTTGATTAAGCGTAGTTTTCTTAATTTTGGGTATTTATAAGTGAGTATTAAAAAGAGTTCCACTGAACTGAAATAATATGAGAGACTTCCAGCTTTATATCATATTATGCAACCTGTATGGTAAAGTATTGCATATTATGCTTTTTCTACGGCCACTAGTACGAGGTTAGCGCCAACATTTCCCGACCTGACATAGATGCAGCTCCAGTATCATTATAAAACTTTGTCGTCTTGTGTCAAATAATTTTTTATTGACAGCATTTTAAACAAGACGTGTACGAAAAAATGTCGCAAATAACGCAAATTGAGTATAGAACAGTCATAAAGTTTTTTTACAAAAGAAGGGTTAGCACCTAAAATTATTAATGAAAGGCTGGATAGTGTGTACGGCCAAAGTTCTTCTTCGTATTCTGTAGTGAAAGAATGGGCAAAACGTTTTCGAATGGGGCAGGAGTCCCTTGCAGATGATTCCAGAACTGGTCGACCAGTGGAGGCCATAACGGAAGATATTGCGTTTGTGGAAGAGGTGGTATTGAGTGGTCCATGTTTAAAGGTTGAGGAAATCTCAGAAATTACTAAGCTTTCTGATACAAGTGATCATCGAATCCTGCATGATCATTTAGGTATGCATAAGGTTAGTGCAAGATGTGTCCCTAAAAACCTATCGGGTATTTAAAAACGACGCCGTGTCGAGTGTGCGCGGTCTTTTTTGGAACTCTGTGGGTCGGAATTGAAGCCTGTGATAGAAACTATTGTGACGGGAGATGAAACTATGGTTCTCTATTATGACCTTCTATCGAAAAAAGAATCAATGGAGTGGCGTCGTAAGGGTAAAGCACCTCCAAGAAAAATCAGAGTCTGCCAGTCAACAAAAAAGGTGATGGCCACGATCTTTTGGGATTGTGAAGGAATTGTTTTGACAGATTTTAAATAAACTAAGACTACTATCAATGGTAAATATTACGCAACGTTATTGCATAAATTGCGAGATTGCATACGTGTAAAACGTCGAGGAAAACTGACCAGAGGCGTGCATCTTTTGCACGATAATGCACCTGTGCACACGGTTGGTGTTGCACAAGCTGCCATTTTAGAGTGTGGGTTCGAACAGATAGATCATCCTTCCGTAGTCCAGATATGACCCCCAGCGACTATTATTTGTTTGGATCTTTGAAAAAGGACTTACGTGGACGGTGGTTTAACGACGAAGTTGAGTTAAAAAGGGCTGTTTTAGCTCATTTTGCAGACAAACCAAAAGAATATTTTTTTAAAAGGATTGAGTTGTTAATAAAGAGATGTAATAAGTGTATTGAAATTAAGGGGGATTATATTGAAAAATAATAAAAAACTGTTACTCTACTTTGTTTCTTTCATATTCAGGCCGGGAAATTTTGCCGTTGCCCTCGTATTTAGTAACATTTTTGCAAAACAACAAATGTCAAAATTCAAGCCGTGGGTAGTATTTCTGAAAATATCCGATGCCTCTCAAACCCGTAGGGTAATATCCCCGCAGCTTTACGAAACAAAAAGGAATAGAGAAAGTAGTTTATGAAGAAAACAAAGTAAATGTAATATCTCTCTACTCAATAGGTTTAACCATTTTCAATCGCGAATTTTGTGACTCACCCGATTTCTTCATTTATGGTATAAATGTTAATGTGAAATACTTTTAAAAATACATGGACTGGCTTCAGCGACTGTAAAACTTTAACAATATTGTTTCATTAATGCTTACACTACGGGTTAACTAATCTCATACAGCTACTACATACATTCTAAACTTGCCTATAGTGTAAATACTTTTAAAGATGACTTCAAAAAAAGACGGATTTTCGCGCGAATCTTCTCAAAACTCGCTTTTCACAAATAAGTTCCTCAACATCGCCGCTGACCGTCAATTCGACGGTTTTCAGTGTGGATGTGGCATTTTTCGGCAGTAGTTGGTAAAAATATGTCCCGAGAGCAATCTTTTCTGTACGAAGTAGTTTTTAGGTTCTATTTATTATCTAATAGTCAATCTCTCAATATATATAGTCGATCCTATAGAGATGTTGTTACGCAGAAATCAAATCGCCTTGGTTTTCGATGCAGGAAAATGCTGAATTAAATAACCTCAATCCTCTTTTCCTTTTGTGTAGATTTTATAATTTTCGTCAAAAAGTAATTTCTCTACACAGTTTTCATGCATGAGCTAGGATATAAAAGATATTTTAAATTCAAACATTTTGTCTCATTTATTTTGTGTTTATTTTAATTTAGTTTGGGAGTTTTTATACAAATTTGGTGCCACTCCAAGTTTTGTTAATTTTCTTCTTCAGGGGCTACTTATTATTATTACCTATTATATAGGCGTAATAAAAAAGCGACAACTTGCAAAAAGAATTGGTCAGATTCAAATGATTAATTCAATTCAAATTATAAAAAAAAATTAATTAGTTTTATTAATCAAACGCACTACGAACTGCGTTGGTTTTATTAAAATCATCTAAACAAACATTATACAACGTTAAAATTATTAATTAATTAATGAAGAGTAGAATACATCGGTTGTTGTGTCGTTGTTTAATGTCGATAATGGAATTTTTAGTTGAAGGGATGGTTGGGGGGTTGATGGCCTATATAATTGCAAAAAGAATTAACATGTCTAAATTGGAATAATGGTTATGACTTATGACAAATTCTCAGGCAAGGCAGAAAGTAGAGTGTAGAAGATGGAGAGTTCCGGCGAAAAAACGAAAATTGAACATCTATAACCAATCAAAAAAATAATTAAGGTTTTATTTCTTAACTCCTAAATTTCGTGTTGATTTTCTTTCCGTGTAACGTTGAATTGCTCGAACGCTTAAAGGCACAAAATATTATCTGCAACAAGATTTCAACGTTTAACCCAACAAAATATGAAGCAAAACGTGAAGAATTCGTCAAAAGCAGCCTGCAAGCAAAAAGCCCGTGTCGTTAACAAATTCTAAAAGATTCTATTAAATTTCAGCGGGCAGCTTTGCCGTACATCAACCGCTAATTGACAAGGGTTCGGGATTTAAGACGCCGCCGTGTTACCAATAAGGTACTAATGTACGTCCGTCGAAAGCCACAAAATATCGCAAACGTGAGCGAGTTCGAAAACGTTTTGTGTTCGGACCATTTGTCGGTGATTTTTCGTCAAGAAACGTAGTTCTGCCTATACACACCGCAATTTTCCTTATTCTCAACGCTACGACGCACGTAGAAATAATTTTGGGAAATATTCAATATATTCACATAGACAAATTCCTTGAAAAAGAAACACAGAAGCTAAAGCTTCCACAGGTACTTAGATCCAAACTTCAGTGAGTGTTCCCATATTTGTACATACATGAAATGGACCCTTTGAATAACATACTGAAGTTGCACCTGGAACGAACGGGCAAACTCGAATTGGATTCCATGGAACCTAAATTTGCATTTAACAAACCCTACCCCGTCAACATTTAGAGACTTGGACATGAAGACAAGTTACAGAGCACACTAATTCTGTGACCAAGAGGTTATCAAAAATGTTTCGATTTGCCTTGTTTTGTGTTGCCTTTGAAAATGTCAATATTGTTCTTTTGGGGAACATGTTATCAACCATTATTATAGAACGCTTGTCTCCTCTAAGTTTCCGTAGTGTTGAGGTATTTTTGTTTACAAACCCATGTTAAGCTAAATGCACCATCCAGAACGTTAGTCGTGAACAGAGAGTCAATCGACTTTTAATAGACCTTTCCATAAGACTACATAAGTCAGGAATGGCCCAAGAGATAGATACATGTGAGATAATTTAAATATTGATATATTCAACAATAGTTCAATTGAAAATGTACCAGCGAAACTTGGGATTTGTAAATTGCACTCTTATTCTTAATTTGTTTGTTATTAATTACCTAATTCTAGTTTATCTATGATCTTTCATAGCGCATATTACTTTATATTTGGTACAGTATTGATTTTTGTTTGTGTTTTCGTGTACAGATAAAAAAATAAATATTAAAGGAAATATGGAAAGGAAATGATAAATAGGTAGTAGGAATAAATTCTAAATCTCAAAAACTCGTTAACTAACGACTTTGGGTAAAATGCACCCTGTACTGCAGTTCACTGAAAGGAGGAGATACAATAGATCCGCTGAATCTGAAGATGAGCAATTATAGTTTATATTTTGTTTATTGCTGGCTCTGACCTCAGAATATTTGCACAATTTCGATTACTAACGACCAATGCGTTTTTAGTTTCCTTTTTTTTACGAACTAGTCATAGAAGGATCCTCCTTAATGAAAGTGGCGTCCTTTGAAGTAATTGGATGGCATTTTTAAAAAAGTAGATCAGGGAGACAAACAGGAAAAGCATTGGTGTATTTTACATACCACCAAATTTTTTTTTAATTTGAATTTATTTTAGAATTAAAACATGAACCCCTTGTGTCCAAATTGCACCAGCATTCAGCTGTAAACAGTGTGGAGTCGAGATATTTTAAAAATAAATTCGGAATAAACATTTAAAGCGTGATGCTGAAACTCTTTCGAGAAAAAAAAATGTCTGGATATTGCATGTTATTATTTGGTTAAAAAATGAAACTGCTTACAGGATATGGACGCTTTCCTATTTGACACACCGTTAAGAATTTTAACATACATTGCAGCTCTCCTCTGTGTCTGCATTTATTCATTTCTTAACCTTTTTTATTTATTTAAAGTCATAATTATAATCCAGTTGACAATAAATTAACGTGTCATAATTAGCAACACCGTCATATTACAGCAAAATCGACAAAAGAATCGTTGATATATTCATAAAAAATATATTTACTTTGACATCCTATATCTTGAAAAGGAATACATTTTGGCAAACATGTTTCTATGGTTTTTATTACTGCTTTTAAAGGATGGGCGCGTTGTTAGTTTACTTTATAATCCTTAAGACTTCGTCTTAAAATGTAAATGACTGAAATTTTTATTCTTTTGTTTTATTTTTGTTTCCAAAATTTATAAGACTATCCCACCTAGACTAACGCCTTTCGGCCACGAAGCAGTATGATGCGCACCTCAAAATGTTCATTTCTGGGCGTCAGCCTATTATATCGTTTCCTCACGCGGTCATTTCATTTCCATCGCGTTGTTTAAAACAATTACCCGTTTTTTTTAATGGCACGTAATCGTTCCGATCGTAACTGTCACGCATGGGTTTTATTCAAAAAGTCCGTGGGTGGCATTTCTTCACGGGAACTCGTGTAAAGTGGACAAAGCGTGCGTTTTGAGTCGGATTCTCGTGGGACCGTCGGTAACACCTGCTCGGATCAAGATGACCGCCCGAACAATTAAACGATCGCATTTTTCGACCTTATTAGAACCAAACGCGCAGTTAACGTATCCGTTTTCGGTTTTATTTTACGCTACTTTAAACTTAATTGTTATTAAATTAATTTTTTTTTCGAAAGAAAGAATCGTCTATACAATGCGATTAGGATTAATGGTGATGATTTACGCTGGCAAAGAGAAAGGCACAAATGTACGACGAATGGAAAAGATCAAACCGATTCTAAGCGTAAACATCTTCCAAGAAACATGGTAAAAGGAAGATTACGAGAAGAAAGGAAATTTGCAAAAAATAACTTTGATATAAGTGTCGACCGAAAGTCCTAAGTCATTTTTACTTGGAACGCTCATACCGCAAGTTACATCTGTGTGAAAAAATTAATAAACCATATAAATTAAACCTGAAAAGTAATTTTTTCTCAAAACTCAAGCAACTCAATTTATAGCCAACTAGCAAAAAATTATTGGCAAACCGCTGTTTCCCTAAAAATTTGGCATTACAAAATTATAGTGGAATTAATAAATAGAAGCTAGCTACATAGCTACTACATACTACACATACTTCAAATTTGGATGTATTAGTTCTCTCGTCCTATTAATAAAAATTAAATTCCGCATTTTTAAATTCGCAAGTGGTCTTTCAGTCTTTGTTGGTAAATTTAAACTAAAATACACAGAAATACTTTGTTCCTATTTACTATATACTAGAGGTTAAAGGTATTGTTTACAAGCTTAAGTAAATATTAAAAAATGTCGTTTTTTTCGTGATTAATTATATGTTTTAAACACTATTAACGGAAACTCTGTAGTTTCCCTTGTGATTTCTGCAAAAAAAGTTGTACTGAGTGCACTGGTGCCTTGTCAGTTGAAGCTAGGATTATTCCAAGTCCTTGGAGCACAACTCTGTACCTCTGTCTTATGTGCAAAGATCCCACTAAAAACCTTACGAAAATCCAACACTTAGCTCAAAAAAGCACAGAAGACTTGCAAAAAAGGCTACAGCAGGGTGATGAAACTGCCAAAACCTTGCAAACACTCAAAATTGCGGTAGATTCGCTGAAAGGCTCAATTTAGAGAAGACTCACCGAGAACGAGGCAATCAAGGCTCAGCTAACAGGTCTAAAGAACGAGGATAATGCAAATTCACCAAAAACTATCCGAAGTGAGTTACGCAGATGCCCTCAAGTTCTTAGAAAAAAAAGTAGATACAGCGATAGTTAAGGTCCCGGAAGTTAAAGTTCCAATAGAGAGAGAGAGCTTACCCTATTTGAGATTAAGCAGAGGGAACGTAGAGCAAACAGTGTGCTAATTTTTCGTGTGGAAGAATCAACTAAAGAGCAGACTGAGGAAAAGAGAAGGAAAGATAACGAAGCTTGTCAGGAAAATGGAACTTAGCTTACACGACAATGCTAAAGTAAAAGTAGTACTGCCGAGCAGACAAGCAGCCCTAACAGCATGTCTCAAATGTATATATTAGAGTAGATCACTTTATGGATATGTTTCATCCATCAAATGGTCAACTTTGTTATCCGATATAGAAATACTCAAAGCTCTCTTTTTGATATATTCTTATGCAATGATGATGCAAGAAGTTTTAGATCCCAAAACCATGGCAGAAGAATTTGCAAAACAGTTCAACCAATCCTTCACGCAACAGTCCGTACCGATTTCCCCATTGCCAGCAACAAAGCAGAGTACAAAACACAATTAACGCAACCCATTTCACTGCAGAAAAACACGATTTTCTTCAAAAGTGTAGTTCTCGGCTTTCCGCTGTAATGTAAGAAGGCATAGAGTTAGGAAGAATACCAGAATGTCAGCATGAATACCATTATTTAAAAAGGGCAATAGACATAAACCAGATAGACTTATCGGCCTTACATCTAACCTTTTTAAAATGGATGGAAAAAATAGTGAAAAAACTAACTGCATTTTGCTTTGAAAATGACCTAATATCACCATCACAACATGGATTCCTTCCCAAGCTATCCATTGCAACTTACTCGAATGTTTAAAGCATTGGACTGCAAAGCATGCCAACTCTGATCCAACAAATATAATTTAACTTGAATATGAAAAACAATTTGACAAAGTATCACATAACTTGTTGCTTGCAATATTAGAACGCTTTGGATTCCGAGAACAGCTGTTGAAACTAATTATAGATTCGCTAAATGGAAAACACCACCGGGTAAGTCAAGTCAAGTCAACAATTGGACAGCAGTGGCGTTGTTCAGGGTTTTGTGGTAGGACCAATACTATTTATAACGTACCTCCTTGATGTCGAAACGTAGTTAAAAAAAGTTGCTGATGACAAAAATCTCTATGTCAACCCTAATCTTGATGCAGCAAAGCCACGGTGATTTAAACAGAGTTGAGAACTTAATGAATTAAACTGTCCAGTATGCAGAATTAAAAATTATATACTGAACCGCATCATATTGTTTACATTGTCAAAGTAACATTACCTTGGAGTTATCGTCAGATCACGCTTGAAATAGAAAAAGCACATCACAAAAACTGCTAAAAATGCTTTTTTTTTTATGTCTAACAGGCCATTCAAGAAACATAATGGCAAAGCTTTATAAAAGTTTTATTCGACCAAAACTCGAATATGTGTATGCAATGTGTGACTAAAATTCCAACAAAATTAGTCAAATTACAACGCATAACTCTAATGGAAAGAAGACGGAGAGGAGATCTAATAGAGGTATTTAAAATAATAAGTGGACACTGTACGTATAATATTGATACCAATTTTAATCCCCAACCTAAAGGATGCTCAAAAAAATTGAACAAAAAAAAGTCTGTCAAATTGCAAAGAAAAAATGTTCTTGTCGAATCAGGTGGTGTACTCATGGAACGCTGTTGCTGAACATAGTGATACTGCCCCTAGTGTAAATGCATTTAAAAACCGATTAGATCATGAATTAGAACAAAGTGCTACGAGATTGGTACATTAAGTGTATAAACAAAAGAAGAGAACTTATAATTCAAAAACATTACATGATTACATTTAAATTACACTGCACATATTCTAACAACAACTTATGTGGTTGTTGCAGTTTTCTAAGAAATTTTAGCACGTCAATTGGCAACTAATACGTATATAACTTCGATATTTGCATACTGTCAATTGTCACTTGATTTGTTTTATCCTTATTAAATATCGCGTTCTTTTAGTAACCCTATAGCAGACTGCTGAATCAGCGTACTAGTGAATCGCCGTACTTGCATTTTCAATTAATACTTACAGAAAGGGTTGAAAGTTGTGTTACTCTTAGCTGCTAAATGAGTTTTATAAATCGATCTATTGGTTTCCGATGCGTTGTTAGTTGTTAGTTAATTGTTTATTTTAATCAAGTCTTAAGTCTTCCAGTAGTAGTAATAGAAGTAATAGTATTGTGCTTCGACAAATGGAAAGAAATACTTCTGGAGCATTAACAATATATGGAGTGGAATATATGGATATTATGGAAATAGTGTAACTTTGGAAATTTTACACTAATAGGCAAAAAATGTAAACATTTTTCTCCTTATTTTAGTTTAAAATTGTTTGGTAACTGATAATTTGTGAAATCATTCCATTATTTGAACTAAGTGGTTGCAATATAATTTGAATCGAAAATTTTTACCGTGACAAAGTTCTGTATTTAGAATAATGCTCACAATTTCATGCTGATGTTAATAAACATCTTCTAAAATAGTAAATCAATAAGCTGCAAAAGAAAGTTTAAGTCCTCGAGAATGCCTTTTGGCTTTATATTTTGTTTAATAACTTGACAACGACAATTATGAATATCTTTTTAATATTTGTATGACATGGCAATGTATATTTGTGCATATTATTCAGAAATAAAAAATAAAACGATATTATATAAAATTTAAAATTTCTCAATTGGCCAAGAAATGAAAACTATTGGTTACATGTACCGTCAGATGTAAAATAGCTACTGCTATTTTGCAGTCAATAAATTTAGACTTTAACTTTAATTCTCTAAAAACATTGTTGTATAGACGCTTTTTTTTAAGATATAATATTATGCATTTTATTTTGACAAATATTAAAAGAAAATATTTATTGATTAATATATTGATGAACAAATGAACAAAACAACGAGAACACCCCAGTTAGATCGAGATCACCGACAATTATATTACAGGTAATGCATCAAAAAGTACAAAATTCCAAGTAGAACCAGGTTTACCGGACCGCAAAGTTCCGCCAACTGGTTAGATAAATAGCTATAATATAACTTATTATATTTGCCACCAACTAACGCGCTCTATTTTCGCGATCTCGAGCAAACCAATTCTTTCCAAACCGATAATCAAGCAGTAGTTAAACGACCGAAAACGTATGATTATCAGATTAGGACGATGCCCGGTCGGACGGAGCGTTCTGTGAGCAAACAAAAGTCGAAAAATTCGCTTCCGGCAAACCTCGCTCAACATTTGGCAGGCACAACAAACACCGACAATTACCTGTAAGTACACCTCGTTATCTCGGAGGCGTTTGCGAATTCCCCGCCCGAAAAACGCTGCGTCGCATGCGATTGGTCGCCAATTCCGTGACGCCGGACTTAATGCGACTTAACTATCGCATCGTGTTTGCCGACATGTTTCCAATTCTGAATATATCTGGCCGTCGGCGAAGGATTCGGCAACTTTTTCCGCTCCACCGAATTACTATTTTACCAAACGTCAATGTATAAAAAGCGGTAACACAGGTCTACAAAATTAAACCTTTTGACAGACTGATTTCCAAAATTCTATGCATTTATTTGTATCACTGTATCACTGTAAGACTTTTTTTGCAAATATTAAAAAAACATATTTTTTTATTCAGTAAAAAAGTGGAATCCCAGTTAAAAAACAGTAACAAAAAAAATTTTACTCAGACTTTTTTGAGTGAAATCTTTTTTTTTGCCAGAAAGCTGTGTTGTCCGGACATTCGGCTGTGTGTGTCCCGTTTTAACATCCAGCAGTAGTCCGCCATCATCGTCATGCTCCATCTGCCTGTTCTTTGCTAACTACTCCAAGATTTTCAAGAAAATAGTTCAAGTGTGAAAACAGCAAATACACTTTCAAACTCATACTACAACCTAGACGATGAAAGCGTGTTAGGAAACAAATTTTTGGAGCGACTGCTCATGTGTCAATTGTCGATGAGACAAGTGAAACTCAATTTCCAAACATTCGCTTTAACACACCAAGAACAGTGCTTTCGCTTAGGCGTATGTCAAATATCGCACTTGCCGCAGAGCTTTCGACATTGCATTCTTTAAGATTAAACATTAGATAAAAACTATCATGAGCCGTCTAATCGAGGCCAAGTGGCTTTACTTTCTATACTGCTATTCATCTGCTGCTACCAAATACAAGAAAAGTGGGCAGGAAACCCCAGCAGTGAAGTGGTTAAGACAATCCCCGCTGTGGCCGAGCGAACCGTGCAAATTGTATACAGGAAGTCAAAAGAAAAATGCCTTAAAGACAACAGCGAGAAATTATAACTGGTCCATGTAAGACGGTCTTATAGGTTGAGCTTTATAGAGGTTCTCCCCTAAATCCGACCAAATCGGGGGTACAAAATACTACGTCTGCTTACCCGCTTATTTCGGAGACCAGGGTTATTCGTTTCCCTCTAAAACTGCAATACGTGTGAGCTTTAAGCGACTCCTTGCAAAAACTTACAGGAAGCACGCTGCTTGCCATCGGGAAAAAGATCACCAGGACCGCCAAAAAAAAGGAAGGAACCAGAGAACGATCGCCGCTACCACTACTACAACGTAACGCCACAAGAGAGCAGCTAACAATTTGCTGGTCAATTATTCACAAGCTATTAAATTATCGCAAGTCTGTGACTACCATCCGTTCCGTACATATGCTACCCAGTACAAACAACAAACCTTCAGCCAAGAGGGAACACTGTGCTACGGCACCGAAATGAAAGAAATGCAACCCCTAGATGGAGTTCTAGAAACCGGTAATGTCCACACCACCGGTCCGCCACAATTCGGGCCATTTCAGGCATCAGGAGCACTGCAAAAAAAATATACAGGACACATACATATAAGGCAAGATATCGCGTCCCACACGACTAACAGTCCAACAAACCAAGCAACCCACAGGTATCATAATAAAAATCGTTAACAAAAACAAAAAGAAAATCGTAAGAAGTGTAACATATTTTGAACAATACTTTCGTGGTTTTCATCCTTGAGAGTTCCCAGGAAACTTAATTACTCTTTAAATGAAACCCAGGCGATTTTCTCGACATTGTTTTACAGAAAAATCTAATATTATCCAGTGTTGCCAAATCATATTTAATTTAATAAAAATCAATTCACAAATCATTAAATAACATGTTTAAGATATAGAGCGCTATAAAAAAAATTTCGTTATAAAAAATATGGCTTTTTTGGAAGAAAGGAAACCAAAAATATACAAATAAGCAAACAGCTTTCAAAAATGGTTCAAAAATCACGGTAGACCTGTGTAATCGGTCGAAATTTTGACTATTTAGATGACGGACGAACCTCGATATGACACGATATGTTTTTTGCAGTCAACCAGTTGTTTTTTTTTGCATAAATAATTAGACCAAACGCATTTCTGGGTTACAAAACAAAAAAAAAGTTAGAATTCATCATAGCGAAAATTGAAGTCCATATTTGCAAACTAAAGTGAGAATAATACAAATACAATTTAAAACGTTCAAAAAACGATGCTGGTCTTGTCACAGAAATGTTTAAATATGGTCGAATAATACGAACAAATATAAGAGTTTTGTGGAATTCTCGTTTTGATGACGACTCTCCTGATTAGTCCCAAATTTGTAAGCGTTTGGAACTGTTATACACTTCACATTAAAATTAGCGCACCACTAAAATCTGGGCCAATTGTAAAGTTAATTTTCTTGCGAACTCCTGCTATTTTTTGAAATTGTAATTTAATGTTATAATAACACATTATATAACCTGTTATAATAAAAAAACATTTTTATTCACATTTCAGCTTTAGGCATGCACAGAAGGTTTAGAGAAAAAACCAGATTTATATTCAGTGTCTGTCTAAGTCAGCCCAAAGCCACATCTTTCCTCACCATTGTTTTTTATTCACGTCTTTTATCTTACTTATTGCATGAAATACGCGATTTAATGTCGAACGTAAAGATTACAGTTTATTAAAATATATTGAAAGAAAATCATAAGCATTAAACAAATAAAAATCAATAGCTGCTGTTGCGTCCTCTATTCCTAGCAACCGACTGATATCGACGATTTTGAACGAGACGTTTAATTGCTTCATCGATATTTGTCCACATTTCCCTAATATTGTTTTCTACATCATCCAACGATTCCATTTGATCACATAAATTGTCTATTGGATTAAGGTCCAATGTCTCATTTAAATGATTTTGTACCATTCTTACCACTATGTGGTATCGCATTATAAAAATCATCTTGTGATCTTGCAAAATTATTCGTTCAACATTAAATTCCATATTTCACTTAATAACTAAGTTTCTTCGTACAAGTCTAAACCTTAAATTTAAGTAAAATTGTTTTCCATAAAATCCACATTTCAGTGGTTTACTTTTATCCAACATATTTTTGCCTATTTGGGAAGAAATTAGTATTATTTGACTACTTTGTCTTTTTCAAACACGTTTGGCGTTTAATTTGCAATTGCCAAGAGTAGGGCAGAGAGTGACGGATTATCTTCTAAAACTTGGGGCTGACATTGTTTCCTATTATATTTTTCTATACCCTAGCATGTAAAAAGAAAGTACCAAAAAATTGGCAAAGTCGCCAGTTTTGAATGAAGTATCACAGGATTAGTGTGCTGCTTACATACATTTCATTATTTTTATTTTAGAGTAACGATTAGGATTTGTTGATAATACTTTTAACTCACATACCAATTTATTTCGACCATCTCTCACGTATTTTGTGAGTAGTCCGTAGCAATAGGATTTTTGAGTATGGACTGCGTCTTTTCTCTTGACGAACCTAGTGCTTGTTGAAAGAAAGTCACCGATAAGGTTCGTTGATCATGAATGACGAAAAGTGCATTTAGTCTTGGCCATAAACAAGTCGACAATAATGTAACTAATTCAGTCTTCTATCATCTCTTGAAACCTCATCCATAATGGTGCAAAAATATTGCGTGAATTTATGTACTCAGCATCTAATTAAAAAACTACGAAATCTGCTCCAAGGCCGCGTGCGTTCTTTATGATGACAGGCATTACCGATAATATTTAATTTTTATTATTGCAGCGACCATCGTACGGATTTACGTGGATTCTGGTATATAATTTAAGTCAATCTGGAACAGCATGTATTACACGTAACTGGCCGGACGATAAGATGCTCCGAGGCCAATATTTTCGACCGTCTCGGCAAGAAGAGATGCACGACCCGAACAAAATAAATAATAACGCGTGTTTGGTGATTAAGAAAATTGATAAAATACATCGTTTATGGTCGACATTGATTGATTCGAGGTCCGATGTTTGGAGAAGTGCTTTTAATTAACACCTTGTACGCGATGCTATCGGTTCTAAGACGGAGTGAGATGAAAAAAGGAACGCCTGAAACGCGTCCGACTCGGTTTTGAGTTACAGGCTATTTTCTCGTCGAGGTCCATGTGCCATTTTGGCACGCGTCACTTCAGTACGCGAAGAGAGCAAACCTAATATCGACTCGACCCCAATCAACCAGCGCGTCCCTGAAATATCTTTCCTTTATCATAATTCTGTGTACCGAGCGATTCATTAGCCATAGGGTGTTGACCGGGAGAAATTGGTGGAAACATTTTTTAATAATTTGAATTATTATTAATGGTCAAAAAAATTAAACCAACCAATTACTCTGAACCCTCCGGCGTTTCATTTTATGTAAGGACATTTGCATGTAGCTACAATAAGTGGTAAAATAAATAAGTTTATTAGTAAAATTTCCACCCAAATGGTGGAATGGAAGCTTTCAATTATAAGGTTATAAAATAAGCACTTCAACCACGAACAATTAAAACAAAATTCAAAAGGAAAGGAAGTTTCAAATTAGAGTTTTAGATGTCTAAATAGCTATGATAATATTCTCACCCGTCACTTAGTGAATTTATTCGCGTTATTTGCTAAAATGTATCCAAATTTCAAACAAAAAAGTATAGTATGCCAACACATTGATAAACATCTTCATTGCTTATTAAGTACTCGCTCCGTTCCTGCCCAATCAAACTCCCGGCTTAAACTGTGTTTATCAAACTTGTTCCATAATATACTGTTAGTACTTCTATTACTATTTACAAAACGTCTGGATTCCTCCTGCCTCAGTTGTTGTTGAATCGAAATTGCTATTTTTCCATTCTTCAGAGCTTAACTAAGACTGAAAAGGCCAACAGGATGATTGACGAAACGTCAGCAGGTTCCACTCAACAATAAGATTTATGACGAAAATGATGGGTAAGAACAATTTTCACAAATAGACACAAGTATTAGTTCTCCTATATGCAATGCCGGATTTTGCTCACTAAAAATACCTTCTGTCAAGTGGAGCAATGCGAATCAGTTATTGTGCACAAATTGATGATTTGTTAGGCATTCTATGGCATCAAAATAATTTTTTCTACTCCCGTCTGTAAAATACCTAATTACCCACCGATCTAGCGTGCGGGAAGCGTCACTTTACCACGTAAGTTTCGTTTCCCACGAATCCGAGACACTTCGGCCTTTTTCGGGATTTTACCGCACGGGTTTGGCAGCAATCGGATGTTTTCGGAGATATTTTCCACGCTTTGAATTGTGTTTGTTTGTTTGTTTGTCAATTCTGACAGTCATGTCAGTGAATGTATTCGTGTTGTTTTGCGAAAATGTACCCAAAAACTAACGGTCATAGAAAAAGTATAGTATGAAACACTTTCGGTAAACTTTTTAACTCACACTAACTCACGCTTGTTGCATAATATACTATTTCTACTCACCTACTCTAATCTAATCTAATATACTTTCAATTTCTTATTTAGGATTTTTTCTTCTTTCGTTAGCAATTATTGTTTTGTTTTCAAATAAACTATGCGCATATTGAACTAGAGTTGTACATTTATTTTTTTAATTTCGATTTAAACCGTATTGTTCTAACGGTACTTCTCTTGTGTTTAGTTAATTTAGTTTTGAGATACTGATTTCTTTGACCAAAATATATATTGGACCGCATTCGCATGGTGTTATAACACTACTTGATTTGAATTGTCTTGCTTTTTATTTATACAGATAAATACTTAACATAATGTATTTCATTAATTGTTACCTGTGCTACTACTGCTCTCTCTTTCTAAGCCAGGAAAGTTTTGTGATTTTAAATAAAGTAACAGCCACATAAAGTAGGTTTGTTATTTAGCAAGTTAATATTAAAGGCCTCTTTTTCCAAGTGTGATTATTGTGTACATTACGGGACCAATGGCATCACGTTGAATTATTATGAAACTTGAACACCTTTCTTGCTATGTTAAGAAGATGGCCATCATTACACGCAGCTAATAGGCGGGACCGGACTTTGGAGCACGGCCTTGTTAAAATATTATAATGTTAGGTAAGAGAGCCATTTAATAATAAATTTGGTCCTTATAAATATTCCATCAGTCCTTCTCTGTACTTCTTCGTTCATAAAATCTATTAATTGGAACAACACGTCAAGTTCAATTAAGATTAATTGCCGATAGGTTATTGGAGCGGATGGGGCCGAATTTAAACCGGGGGCATCGGATGAAAACGACAAATAACTGATCGGATCAGTTTTCAGAAGAGGATTAAAAGGCGTTTCGGAAGAAGACAGACGCTTGCCGTTAAACGACTACTCCTTTGCATATCGCTTCACACGTATAAGCGATGTGTTTAAGTCAGCATATTTTCTCAGAGACGGCAGAACCAAATGGAAAAATTTTCATGAGCATCAAATAAAAAGATAAGTAAAGGTGCTTTTGCATCTTCCCTAAGTTTACTGTGTTTACTAGGCGTAAAGGGCTTTTCCGAGGTTAATTAATTTAATAAACGCCATTTTTGTTGTTTTGGTACGAGCGGAGCGAGTGCTTATAATAAACGACCATTTATTTTTTACAAAATAGCACGTGACCATCAAAACCTGCGACTTAAGTGATAGAAACATAAAATCAATTTAATTTAATTCATTTAAACTTTAATATCACTTAAAGAGGCCTACGTATTATAGTTCGCTTTAAGCATGCATTAATATTAATTGAAGTAAAACCGATCAGACTATCAATGACTATGCACCTTTTGCAAAATATTTTTCTTGCGTCACACATATTGATTTTAGGAAAATTCAAACTTGTTACATGCAGTTTTAATTTTATATATATATATATATATATATATATATATATATATATATATATATATATATATATATATATATATATATATATATATATATAAAATTAAAACTGCATGTAACAAGTTTGAATTTTCCTAAAATCAATATATATATATATATATATATATATATATATATATATATATATATATATATATATATATATATATATATATATATATATATATATATTAAAAGGAGCTTATGTACAACTTTTCCGTATTTAGGCTTTATGTCTATGCACTTTTCGTTTCTTGACTTGTTTTAGAGGAAATAAAAATCTGTTTATTCCGAGCTTCAACGGATTTTTTGGATTTTTCAACGCATGTCTTGGCACACCATAATAATTGGGGAATATCGGAAATCGAAATATTTTAGATCACAAATAGGCTTCTCGAAATAGTTTATGTCAAAAAGTTGAGCTTTCTAACTCCGCAAAGAAAAAGATCGCCGTCTTTTTATTTATAATTCTACTTCTGTATTAAGTCAAATGGACAGCTGCAGGTCTTAGGAAAGGGTCAATGGTTTTAGCCCTGGATAGTGTCCGTATTCGTGATGACCATTACAGGCGGTTAAATATAGGATAGACAAATATTGAAAATGACTGCGTCCACCGCAATTTACGAGTACTTTTAAATAATGCAGAGACGAATAGTTTAAATTTCAGAATTCATCCAATCACCTCTTCTCTGATTATTGACACCGAGGTTCTGTTGATCTACCTCGCTTTATGTTTTCTTTCATATAATATTATGGACTTCGGAAGCAGCACTGTATATTGCCTATAATTAAGAAGCAATAGGATCCAGAACAGAGTTTGTCTCCGTACATTGTAATATTTATCGTTTAACATCAAATATATCATAAAATGCCATTGAGATCGATGCGAGTATGAAATGGCTTTCCCCAGGTACGAACTAATATTTCGTTACGGATATATGATCATTAATTGCATAATTTCGTCTTGATTGGAAGGTGGCACGTAATAAACGGATAATTTCGAATACGCGAAGATTATTATCTCGGTAAGAGCAAATATTTTCTTCCAATATACGTAATTCATCGATCACGACCGATATTATTACTGTTATCAACACTAGCGGTAATAACAATATTCGGGAAATGTTTGCAAAGGGCGACTTTCCAAAAATCGCTACGAACGCTACGTTCCAGATTCCTTATAATTTCGTCCGGTAAAATCAACAAGTGGACTATAATTCGCAGCTAAACGAGACTGTATAATAAGTATATCGCATGAAGAGCTGCATCCTGGGTTCAGTGGCGTAGAACCATATTGTCAAGGCTTATATTCGGAAATAACCGATACATGAAGTCGCCTGCGCATTAGTCAATTTACTGTTCGGACTGCAGTAAATTACCAAGCTGGATTAAAAATTCTGTGCTCGCAGAGAAAGCATATTAAGTTTCGATCTCGAGCTTTGGAACGTGTTCAACAAATTAAGGATTTAAAATATATTGCTTATTGTTTTGATTGACAGGTTTAACAGGTTAAATATAAAATTTGTTTGTTGAGGAAATTACAAAACATATTAAATTTTATATATTTTTAGGTGGTTCATTCAAGCTCAGAAATTTCTGAGTGCACCCTGCTTCTCGTAATTTTGATATAAATCCAAGAACATGGTAATTATTTTAATGGTTTAATAATTAAAAATTCCGAAAATTCTTATATGAATAAAAAATATATCCTGAATTCCTTGGATCATGGACATTTGGTAAAACCCATCACTTATAATATTCCAAATAGATTCGGGATCGACTCATAGAAAATGTTGGTTATGATCAATGGTGTCGAAAGTTTGTATCAAAGATTAATTCATTTTCCTATAATATTATAACTGGATTAACATCTCGGAACGTCTTTTCCATTTTTTTTGATACATTGCCTTGCTATGGATATATGGCATATGGAAATATTTTATGGAAAATGTTTATATTATATACTTATTTTATTATAAAAAGGGGAAGTTAAAGTTAGTAAAAATGAAGCAACCTCTTTTCTGACTTAAAATCTTGAAGGTTATACTTATACAGGAGAAGAATTATAAATATTTATTACTTAGGTGAGTAAATATACGATATAATGGACATACAATTGAACTTAATCTCTTAAATAAAGTATGAATAAAATTTAACAAATGGAATTTTGATATTACTCAAACTACAATGAAAAATAAAAAAAAACAGATATTCTAATACACCAATTACATTTAGCGATTTCGTTCTTGTTTTTCTGAACAGATAGCAATATAAACACGATAATTTGTTCCGGTGTTTTGGGTTTACTTCTATGTAAAATTGATTAGTATGTATTTTAAATTCATCAGGTTTCGGGTTAACATAGAGTTTAAGATTTAACTAATGTCGTTATCAGTCTAAATGTAGGTAGCCGTTATTATCCCAAGTAAGAGAACGTATTATTGTGGTTAAGGTTCGTTGTCGAACGTTGTATCGATATCTCCAATACATTTTACAGCGCTTCGTAATATGAAGTTTGAACTAGTATCTTCTTTGGGAATAAAACTCCAGAAATTTTGTTACAAATATTATAGGCATTTTTTGTTGGAGTTTGCTGCATTTTGCAATTTTGTTGAATAGGTGTCATTCTGGAGGTGATGCAAATAATGACGCATGATCTGACTATAATAACGAAGGTAAATGAAAGATTGCTTCCTAAATCCCGGAGCAAGATGCAGTTCGTTTCGGCAATAACTTATGGCTGTTACGAACTGGGACTACCAAGTATATACGAATACAGCATTCAAATCGATTCAGTGCTACCGGTACATCGCGTTGAAACAGTCGAACTGGCTGCCCCGTCTGTCCAGTCTCTGTTTATTAAGCGTTCGGACCATTTGTTAAGGCATTAAACAAAATACGGCTGTAAGTCGACAAAAATTGCGACGTAAACGTCTACTTGTTAAACGAACCAGTCGGATTAAGCGCAATTCGTTATCCGATGCAAATTAAAACTAGTATGGACGAAGTTTATACGCACCGATCCACTGTAAATCAGCTACGCACGCCAGATGCTCGAAACAAGTTTGATTGTCAAGTGTCACAGAGCATATCTGTCCGTCATCCGGCTCGAAGGACCATACGTTAAAGGCTATTGTATTTCCATGTTTGGCAACTGTCTGTATTTCGCTTCAATAAGTTGTGTGCCCAAAGTTATTGTATTTTACAACAACGGCAAATTTGCTTCTATAACAAGAACTGTTACGGTCCTGCGCGTCCATGGGGCAGCCCCTGCGTCGATGAAATGTTAATAGTTCGTGGCATCGGTCTATTATTTTAATTGGGGTCCCGGTAATTACAACGTCTGCTTTGGTAATTACAGCTTAAACAAATACACGAACGCCATGAGAAAAAGCAGAGGAACCATCAGTGGCGGCACAACGTTTTTATATTAGGATAATTGCTAGGATAGTTGATTCGAGTATTCAATTGGCAAGCGACAGCTCTTTGTCTGTTTGCTGATTTATTCCTAATGGCTTATATCATAATCCGTACATGATAGGCAAAGAATTAGTTGGACTATGGAAATATTAGAAATAGGTAGGAAAGTCAAATTCCTTTTTTTAGTTATAAAGGAAAATCAAAGACATGCTCGTGCCAGTGTTCACTGTTATCCGATAAGGATTAATAATCAGCGTAATCCACAAATTTGGAAGTGATGTCAATTAATTCGTGTCTAGATTCCACCATAAATTAACTGATGATATATATATACAGCCTTTCTTGTTTAGTGACATAAACTATTGAATCATTATTATTATTATTATTATTATTATTATTATTATTATTATTATTATTATTATTATTATTATTATTGTTGTTGTTGTTGTTGTTGTTGTTGTTGTTGTTATTATTATTATTATTATTATTATTATTATTATTATTATTATTATTATTAGATATTGAATTGTTGAGGGTTCGTTGTCTTACGTATGATCGATATCTCCGGTAGAAGAAACTCTACAATAATATTGTCCGAGGCACTCTTACTATGCAAGTCCAAAGGTCGACAATAATATGAAGCATATAGGAACAAATAGAGAACTATCAATACGTTGTGTATCGGGTGTCCTTGCATGATCATTATCATCATATTATTGAATTGTTGACGGTTAGTTGTTTAACGTCTAATCGATACTTCCGGTATAACATCAATTCTAAAATAAACTAATATGAATAAAATCATAATAGAAAATATCAAAACGTTGTGTACCGGATGTGTGTACTTTTTTGGATATGGATTTAAAACATTAATTTTGATATTCCAGTTTACTGTTTTTGAGCGATAAAGTAAATTAAACTAAATTTTTTAAACTTAATTTCATAATTAAATATATAAACTAACCAGACCATCATTCTAATGTTAGACTCCAATTGAGAGAGGTTATTAGAGCGTCCAGTAATAGCAGTTAATTTTACTTAGTTTTAGTTTGCGTCTTTGATTTAAATCAATTTAACTGAATTGCTTCAGTCCGTGTATTGTTCGTCGGATGAGAGCAAGGATAAAATTTCTAATTTTGTGAAAACAAAGTTCAACTTTTAACGAAACTTTGAACTATTTGCCAGTTATTCAAAATTGTGATTTCTATCTTCAGCTCCCTTCAATTTTCCGAAAATATCAAAAGATTTGGCAAGAGCTTCGTCCTTTTATGAGCTTTATTTCCTTGCGGGAAGGCATTTGATGAACGAACGATTATTTCGACGTGTTAAAAGGCCGCATTCCAAAAATGGCGATAAATACCCCACAGAGCTTACATATCAACGTCGGTGGAACTATGCAAGGCCACATGGACAAACAAAAGAGCCGACGCAGAGTAAAGTCTGGCCGAATCGGACTCGAGGATTTTTAGACCTTGATCGGGATAATTGCGATTGTATCTGAGACAATGCGTCGCAACTATTAA
Organism: Cylas formicarius; assembly: GCF_029955315.1. Lineage (NCBI taxonomy): Eukaryota > Metazoa > Arthropoda > Insecta > Coleoptera > Brentidae > Cylas > Cylas formicarius. Next base: position 16,813,518 of record NW_026844334.1, read on the forward strand.
CGCACCGCCCATAAATCCGGTAACGCTCCGTATGTGTGCGTCTGACGCGACCAATTAAGGTCGGTAAACACCCCGATTACAATTGCGATCTTCGGGTATGTGACCATTAGTTACTAGAGATCAAATCCGTGCCGCCTGCCGACCGTGGTGCGAAGCACCGTTTGTCAATTGTAGATGCGCGGACCACACTGCTTAACCAAGTTTTGTTTGGGTTGTACCATTTAGATTTTTTAAATTAATATGCCGTATTTTTATGTCTTTAAAGATCAGAAAAGTGATTTAATCAATATGAAAAGTCAATATATTGTAGCCAAATCAAACCAACGAGACTGATCATTCTTTGTTTTAGTTTAATGAGATAGCAATAGCCTTTTCGTAAAGACGCCATTACCGAACTTTTACTACTTTTATGAGTTCTGCGCAACTTTAAGCAAAGGATTCAGCTGCTGATTACATTTTTAACAATCTCCTTATAGCAAGCAGGTCTTTTTATATGATTTTACGGTTATCATGAGATGCAAGATATTTTCCGTATAATGCACTTACGATTCAGTGCTTGTCACTGTTTTTTTTAGATTTTGTTCTTAGATTTTGAGCGGCGTACCCATTACCGGCTACAACTGTAAAAGTCGATTATTTCAATCCTTGAAGTATTATCCTTTCTTGGTCTCCGCACAGATGTCGATGATATTTCTTCCAATTTTTAGTTTTGCTGACAAAATTCTCTCCACTTCTGCCAGCGGGTTAATGCTTCAGTTGTAACCTTTTTGGATGTAGTTTCTGGCCAGCATAGATTTTTTGAAGATAGCTGTTGCCAAGGTATGAACTAGTAGGAAAATGTTGTTCTTTAAAGTCATATTTGGGTGGAACGTATTATTACAAACAATAGAAAGATTATAGTTAACACTTATCAGTATCATTGAACCCAGACCCATACCTCGATGTTATTAGCTGTTATTATTATTACAAGCGTCGTAGGGAGAGATTCGACTCTCTATATTATATTCCTATTGCATTTACTATTTAATATTAGTATTATTAAGAGACTAAACGAGTTGACATCTCCCTGGCTTTAAGGTCTTTCGTAAATTATACAATTCAATTTCCTAACTGTACAGATTCATCTTGAAAGCTATGTATTTATCTTTCTGTTTTAACTATATGTATATAAATATCTAATTCTGAATTTTACAGTTGATATTACAATCTTGCGTTCGTAGAGCAATTTAGGTCTTAACCGGACATCTGGTATATAGTTCCGTGGTCCGACAGTTGCAGCTCACGCAGCAATTCATTTTACCACTGATTGTAAGATGGGAAATTAATGTTATACGAAGCGAAACAAAACGCCCATTCAGGATTAGCCCTCAGTCAATATATTAATAGGGAACTTGAACATTTTTCTTATTCCTTTAATACATTTGTTTATGTATAGAAATAACGCAATATTTAAGTTGCAATAAATAATTCAAGTTATGACACCCGGCTATTCTTTTTAAACGAAACTAAACGGTAAATCCTTTTTTTTTTTTGAATAATTTACATTTTATTTAATAGACCATTTAATTTTAGAAACTAGGAAACTTTAAGCAGGTTACAATATTATATTGGTTTAAAACTAGTTGTTAAATTTTGTTAAATTACTTGTAGAACATCAGAAAATCAAATGAGTTCGCTGAGAACTCTAATTGATATTCTTAAAATTCAATAATAACTAGGGATTTTCAGCGCAACGAGGAATTACATTTAGTCGTATATAGTGAGATTCGAGTTGAGTGTCCAATTCCAAACGAAAATTTTCTAAAATATGATATTGACGAATATCAAAATAAAAAATATATATTTTTTGTTATTTTTTTTTTCAGAAATGGGTAGACTTAAATAAAAATTGATGTTTTCTTTCAAAAGTGAGCCAGAAATACTTTTCTTTAGTGGGTTAGAAAATGCAGCAAAGCGCTGTATGTCGTAATACCGATATAGTACACAGGGTATCCCAAAAAAGTGTTTCTTTTCTCGAGATCTAATAATTGTATGCAGTGTCTTCTGCATATTTGATATGTATGTTCGTTTTACCATTATACTTTGGATTGAAATTAATGTTTTTGGGACATCCTGTATTAAGCATTGCTATTATTATATGTATTGTTTGGTCCTCGCTCTGGCTTCAGGCTCAGCAATATATTTTCAAAAATCAAATCTCTTTTTTTCTTCTTTTTCATTTGCGTAATACTGTAATTTCTTAGGTAACGTCCAAATCTGTATAAAGTAGAGGATATACCTTTTGAAATTCACAATTTTCTATTGTCTTCGAGTAAATTTAATAGGAACATACGGGGCGTGTCGCCCTAGATATTGTATGCAACATTTTAGTTTATTTTAAAAATAAATAGAATTTTTTTTTAACATCTTTTTCGAATGCGTGTTAAAAATATTTTTGACCCACTATTCCATATATAAGATAAAATATATTTAGCATCGTCGTCATATCGGTCCAATAGGTTTCAAATTTTCTACGATTGTCTCACCTTGTATGCGAACTCAATTTCTTACGAATTCGCCTCGAGCCTGCTAATGTTTTCATTACACTGCATCGCTGCTCCAAAACATACAATTTGTTTAATATAAAATAATAATATGGCATTATAAACGGCTTACACCCCGTAAAAAAGATCAAGGTCGATTGTTATTTGTTTAAGGTTTTTTCCGCCTTTCTCGGCATTTTGATTAACGGTTCGAATTGCGAGTTGCTGACATTAACGGAATCCATGATCTCGTAAATATCAGCCTTTTGTTTTAAAAGTGCAATAGGACAAGTATTATTATTTTTATAGATCTGTATCTTTATTACGAACTGCTTTGTTTACAACAGACAAAATGTCAAAATATGTCTTTTTGCAGTAATATTTTTGATATATAATGGTCGCCAACCCAAAGAAATTATTATAATTACACGCCGACCTAACTGTAAATATGATTCCTAAAAATGCATTCGTACCAAAACCCGAGCCATAAATATTTCTTCTAAAAAATTAAGACTTCAACTTAGGATTAATCAAATCGTAATTTATAGAGGCGGATATTTTACATAAATTAATTCCGTTGATATTAAAATAAATGGGCGGCATTTAAGTGCGCTCGGTATGGCATTTGTTTTTCGGGTTATTAGCGCTTCATTTGTTTACGCCGTCGGGAATCTGACATATTGAGTAACGGCGAAAGCAATAAAAATACTTTTAAGCAGATGATTTCCAAACGTACGTTTATTTCGTGAAGAGGAACAAACTGCTGTATATGTCTTTTGCGTTGAAATAAAATGCAGTTAAAATTTGGAAACGAAAAAAATTTAAGAAAATAAAAAATAAAATAATTTTAACAAATGCAATTGCATTGAACCCGTAAGTAGTACTTTTCGAGAAGTGCTTTTAAAGTGAAGCTTTTAGTTCCACCATTTGATTTAGGGGCAAAAATGATTCTCAAGTTTACATTGTTTTTAAGCTTTAATATACCTTTTTAAGTCTAATCAAAAGGTTTTAGTGGCACCTTCACCTCCGCAATATTTTGCTAGCACAATCTGGTGCTTAAAAATACTGTAATAGTAATAATAATCTTTATTTTCCAAATCGTCAAATACAATGTTTGTAAGGAAATTTTCAAAAAAATAAAATAAAATAAAATAAAATGACACATAATCCAAAATTACAAATAGTAATCTATAAACAAGGAAGGAAAAGACTAACTAAAGTATCTCACGAGATATTCCTTTAAAAAAAAAATTAAATCCACATAAATTATCACATACTTTTATTTCTTTCCTAACCCCGATACCAAAGAAGAACAATGAGTTTTAAAACTTTACTTCAGTATTTATGTGAAGCATCTCTACATGGCTTTTGACTATGATGAAATCTTATAACAGGTATAAGTTATTATCATTAAACCAAGAGCTCAACTCAGTTAAAACCACGTTGCATTTGTTTTCCAGACATGATTCACATATCACAGATATCGTAAAGTCATAAACAAACTTTTTAAACACTGTTTTCTCATAGTCGTGCGAGCCACGCGCAAACTCTGTAAGCCGTCAATATACAAGAGGAAAAGTACTGGTCTTAATACATAGCCCATTGTTACCATGGATATACTACCTGTTTTATACATTAGGCTATTGTTTTCTATAAGATAAAAAGGGCTTTGCCAATTTCACCGCTTATACCATCGCAAGACATTTTCCATAACATTATGTCGATTTCCCTGCTGAGAATATCCCAACAGGATACTAGGCGGACTCTATTGAATTAACAATACCCTCCAAGAATAAAGTAGGTTCTTGTATGGACGATCTCTCACTTCAAAAACCGAACTTATTATCGGATAGTATTTTATTGTTCTCAAGATACAATAAAAGTCGTTGCAAATATGCGTACTCAAACAAATTCAAGAAAACCATGGTGACTAACTGGTTTGTTATTATTAATATTGGTTTTACTACCTCCTTTATGTAATAGAATAATTATATCCAGTTATATTAATTTCATTAAGTTGAATGTCTTTTGAGATATGTGACTCAGAGAGGCAAATAATAATTGATTTCCTATCCATACTAGTTCAGCTTTCTGTGCCTTCAAGCCTTAAAACTTTATTTGCTATATTTGGTTTCGAATATTTTATATATCCAGGTAATTTATTTTCTCTTGTAGCTGCTCGGCCACTCTTTTATATGCTTAACAGTTTCCATCGTACGCCCTATGTTTGTAGTTTACATTGGGTATGTTTACTACTTCTGCAGCAGATGTGCAATTCTTGGCTTTATGTTCACCCGCACATATCTTGACATGTTGGAGTGTGTTTTTTTACAATCTCCTGCGATATGATCATATTTCCAGTAGTTGAAACACTACCTTAAATTTAAGCTGGCTTTATAGTCTTTATAATGATATTTCTTTTTCGTCTCCTGTTTTTATTTTTAGGCACTATTTTTATTTCTTTTATGCTGGGATTTGTACTTATGTTATTCTGAATTACTAGTCTCTGCAGTAAAATTTCTTCTTCTTCACTTTCGTCCCTATTAAATATTATTACTGTGGGATTCTTCCTTTCAAGGATTTCGACTTCATATTGTTGTCCTAATGACCATTTTATATTATGACATAGCTTCTGCACATCTTCATTGCCATTTCCACTATATTTAAGGGCTATTCCACCAACTAGGTTGCTAGGATCAACTTTTTCTTGAAGCTTTGTCTTTGTTACTTCATTTGTTCGGAAAGAATCTCTTGCTTTTATAATTATGACTTCATTTTTCGGTTTTTTAAAGGCATCACTGTATCCCACATAAAAACTTCTCGGTAGGACCCCTAATCGTTATACTATCCTGGATAATTACTTCTTTGCTATCCAGCAGGTTTTTTTAAAGGGATGTTGTTTCACCCTCCGTACATAACTTGTAGAACTTTAACTTCTGATGCTGGTAGGTCTCCGCACTCTTTACAAATTTCGTGGTTACATCCATGGCAAATGAAATTGTCTTTAATTTTGACTTTCATTTCTTTACATTTATTATAGTTGATTTTTAAATTAGATTACGAAAAACCTATTTTATTTATAATTAAAATCTATTTTCTGGAACCATTGTGTAATCAACAAACTAAAACGATTTATAATAAACATAATTTTGAAAATATAAATGTACCTAGTTGGATCTCCCATGCGGCTAACAATCAATTGATGTCCTACCTCGTTCGAAGAAAGTTTTGAAAAGGAAATCTATCTAAACTTTTAGTTAAGTAATTTTTCGGTTGACTTCATTTTATTTTTACATCCTTTTTATACTGTAATTGGAAATAACGAAGCTTTATTGGGTATTATACGTCCTGTCATTCAAATGAAACGATATGCCAACTACACCAAAACACCTACGTCGTCTGCAAGATGATTTGCTAGCTAATTTATTCAAAAGCGGCCACAGTACCTACTCGTCCCTGACGAAATAAATATTATCCTCTTTACCGCGCCTGACACACTGTTGTGTCGTTTTGTTTATACCTTTTGGGCCACACGTCAATGAGTCTGTACAACCTCTAAGCTTCGTATTTATCTGTCCATTCCGTGTTAAAAACCAATTTGGACCGTGTGGCCACTCGACGAGCGGCAAAATAGCGTAAGCAGTGGCGTCCCCGAAACGCCCAACGCATAGGACCACAACAAATTTTATACGTGATGCACATATTGTCGCTTTCGAACATTCAATAGCCAGCGATTGTTGAATTTTTGCAATAAAAAATCTAGAAAAGCCTTTATAAAAATAAGTAGGCATAGCTATAATTCACTAGCCCAGAGTCGAATCTGAAAGTAAGTAAAAGTAATAAATTAAGCATCCAGTCAAACCAACTGCTATATAAGCTACCAATATAAAACACTCAATCCAGAAGAGCTGCCTGTTAAACATCACTTTTCTTTGCGTTTTTCTCTCTTTTCTTCTTATTCTAGTTCTAGTTAATAATTTAAACCAATTAGTCCAATTGCCCAATAAGCATTCCTCAGGACTAGTTTTATTCAACTGGTTCTCTTTATATTCGTTAATGGTAACAGCACGCCGCTGGTGGTATGGTGAGCGGGGAAAGGGAATCTACCATCGGCGATTTGTCATGTCAGTGTCGCCGTGATGGATGAAGCTGCTCAGTAAAGCATTAGCATATTGAAAGGCTTTGATTCATGAGCGGAGAGGAGCTCGTTGTTTTAAAACGGCGACCGCTGTCCGAGCCGAAAAATCGGATCCATTGTTGTCCGACCTTACGGACGGGAAATAAGCCATTTCCTAACCTATTTGTTTCGGAATGGCGTTATGGGAGACCGTGGAAATGCGATTTTTCCGCTTCGGTCGCACATTTTCTTTGCCTTTCGGGATACATCGATTATCGAAAAATTGATGGTTGTCTACGAAGGGAAACTTTTACACAATGGATCATTTAAATTTCTACCAACCGCGGCGAAAGGTGCATGAAAAACCAATATGGAGTTGTTTATTTTTCGATTTGCTCGAAACTGTTTCCTACTTTATTTTGGTACCGTTGCAAAAGATTTAGTTTGCGTGCTACCTAGGATAATTACTGTTTTATTTCACCATGAAATTATTAGATAATTTAAATATACCATTAGAGTGAATACCGTCAAAGGCGAGATCAGTTTGGTCAGTTTTAGCTTGGCATTTCTTTTTCTATAGGACCAATGGACTAATTTTCCACCAATAAACATGAGGTCCCGCTTTGTAATCCAATTATAATTAATTTTGCTGCAAATTTGTCTTAGTTTATGAACTAATTTTTTCTCTAAAAAAAATTGTACAATTTTATTGAGATCGTCGTCACCAATTTTAACAGTTTTAGAACATGCAACTTAAACCCTATTTAAAAGAAAATTTATGCTTTTATACTAAAACTATATATGTAGGTTCCGGGTGGCTTACTTAAGTTGATCAATCTACTTTTTCAAAATCTGTAATAGTTATCAAGAAATTTTAAATGCAATCGTTCTTTTTTTTAAGGGAATTTTTAGATAATTCGTCTTTGGATTTTTTCTGTTCCCCAATATTTTGGTATATGCAATAATTGCTCCATGACTACAAAATTGAAATATATTGAACAATTAGGGGGTTGTAAACGAAGACCCCACCATCTGAAATATGCTTGGAGATTGGACTAGTTCTAGAAGATCAAATGAAGAACTCCGTGTTTCAGTTCTCGATTAACTGATCAACCCCTCCAAAAAGATTAATTGACAGTGTAGGGTTCGTGATAGAACGAATCCCCACATCTGCTACACATGTTGTGCCATCTGTGGGCACTTGTCTGAGCACATACCGCATAAAGTAAGTGGGAGTGCACTGCGAAAGACGGCGGAAAAGGTTGTGCCTCTTGCAGTTTGTTAGTCTATTGTCCTGTAGATGGCGGCAGAGGATATTTATTGGACAATTTCTCAATAGCCGGCATTAACAACCATGTTCGGTTTTAGTGGTATTAATAAACACCAATTAATTAGTTAAGAGTCTCTGAAATACAGATCTTTAACATTTTTTATTAACGATGTTGCCTTAGAAACACTAAATTTTTGTTCTTTGCTGACGATGTAAAGTTTTTTTGAGGAATCACGTCCTCGACTGAACAAAATTTACTTTGCAGGAAGACTTGATTAGACTGAATCATTGGTTGCTAAATAATCTATTTGGGAATATAAACAAAAGTAGTTAGTGAGTGAGAAATTTTGACATAAATAAACAAACCCCTTCTTAAATTAAACCGCGGTGGGAACTTGTAAAAATATATGTCAATTGTTGATCAATAATATGGTCTCCTTTTTACATCAACAATTGATTTATCATGAATCATGAACATGATTTGAAATTCTTAGATATCAAAACTATTAAACAAAGGAGAAGGTATGTAGATATCAATATCTTATTTAAATTATTAAATGTGAGCAGAACTCCGGAATAGTTGTGAGTTAATGTTCCCTCATGAAATGTGAGATAAAATCTAACAATTTTTAAAGAGTTTTAAATAATAGTGAATTTGAAATCTTGGGCGTATCCTTGTCGCAGTTTAAAAAAGCATAGTCGATTTAATCATTTTTTATGGTTGCTTTAGATTCTGTCTGATGTTTATGGGTAAAGCGTTCTAGTAATTTGTGAGTCTTACATTATTTCACTTAACATAAAAAAGATCAACTGTCTAAATCACTCCCACACTGAGGATAGCTCCAATCAACATGATTTGTTTTTGGTTAAATCAACTTAAACCAACTTGCGTCACAAAAAAGGAACAAGTACATGCTTTTACGTCCTAAAATAAAAAATATTTGATAAGTTGAATATAAAACACAACATTTGCTTACTTCTTTGTTTATGATCAGTCAAAGAGTAATAATTTTGTAAGGTAAAATTCTCTTTTTTAGTGGTCAGTTGCAACTTGTATCATAAGAAGAATAGTATATTATGCAACAAGTGCGGTAAATGGCATTTGATTCACGAGTGACTTAAAAAGTTTACCGAATGTTTGCATACAATACTTTTTCTACGACCGTTATTATTTGGATACATTTTGGCAAAACAATACGAACAGATTCACTGACATGACCGTCAGAATTGACAAACGTCAAAATTTGAGGCGTGTGAAATATTTATTTAAATATGCTTTCAAACTCGTGCGGTAAAATCCCGGAATTGCCCGAAGTGACTCGGATCCGTAGGAAACGAAATTGACGTGGTAAAGGTAGATCGGTGTGTAACTAGGTATTTTACAGACGGGTGTAGAAAAACTATTTTATCATAAATGAAAACCACTTTTAACGGGAAACTAAAATTCTGTTTTTGTAGGACCACATTCAATGGGAAATTAGTCGAAGGTTTAAGAATTGTCATTCAAATCGTGTTAATATTGTGATATATGAAACATTGTTCAGAAATATAATCAATAGTGTTGCCGCTTAGTGAAGCCCAATTTTGCATTGGTAATTTGATTCGTCACATCCGTGGCTTGCTTGTACCCATCGAGAGGACAAAAATGTCCCCTACGGGCTCGGATTCAATAACGGGGTGCTCATCCCTTTGTCGTCGGAATTGGATGCGATTCAAAGAGACGTCCCCGCAGGTATTGTCAAAACGCAATGTTTAAATTGTCGGGGTCTTTGTCTAAAAATAATGGGACCGTAGTTTGGTACATCGGTTCCTCTTATACTAGATCCAGATGTTCGTCCCTTGTGGAATGTTTCGGTAAATCTATTAATCCGCCCTTGTTTTCGAAGAGTTTAATTAAGTTGTGGCTAGGCCCAGCGCAATTAATGAATCAAAATATCTAATAAACTTAAATATTTTAATTGGTCGCCCAACAAAAAGAAAGATTTCATATCCCATTTTCATGACGGAACATTAAGATCCACAAACGCAGGGCCAATCGTTCATTTCTAGCATATACGTTATCAATTGGCTTAAACATTTTAACCAATGCTAAGCTTAGGAAATAGACGGAAACAAAATTATGAGATAATAAGCGCTTGCCATGCCCAAAATATAACGACCGCAGTTCATTTGTCAAGAAATGCTCCAAATAATCAACCTTGATGGAGAATGGAGAAAAATTCGTTTCATTTGATTCGGAGGTCTACTAATTATTTTCACATTTGGATATTGAAAATAAGAAATTCTAAAACGGTGCTGAAGTACATAGGACATATCACTTGTAGACCACGTAAATTGTAACACCTGGTCTGGTAAATGTAATAAGTGCTACATAAAAATTTTATCTGATATATATCTGTGCTCATTTTTGCACTGGAACCAATACTGTGTGTTGATAAGTAAGTCCTAGCAGACCATGCCATTTTAAGATCTAAGGTAGTAGTTAGAACGGCGAAAGGCGTTAATAAACGAATAAATGAGATATAAAATAAGTATATAATTTATAATTAGTTGGGAATTCAGAAAAATAATACCATAAGCTTCTTCTAAAAGGAAAACCAATACAATTTTCATTTGGTTTTGCTGGCTTAAAATCGAATTTTCACTTTTTTTTACTTTGAATCTCAATTTGATTTTAATTAAAAGTAAATGGGCTTTCTAACCTAAAACTAAAATACAAATTCATTTATGACAACCAAGATACTGCTTTCTCATATTTACATTTAACGTGTATTCTGAGTAGACAAAGGGCAGTGACTAGGTAATAAGTTGTCATATTCAGGTATTTGCACTAAACTCTGTGTAGAGACAAGAGTTAATGACTTTTTGGAAATGTTATGCTAATACGGTGAATATGCTCAATGACTAGAATGTGACTAAGCTAGTAATCCTTCCATAATTTGCACTATTTTAATCAATATTAGTTTCCGGTAAGTTTAATAAAAGTTATATTTCCAATGATCATTGATTGAAATCTTTATATAATGCATTTTTGTAACACATAGCCTGTGGAATAAACAAATAGTTAAAACTAGTTTCAAGTGCCAACAGAGTTCGAATGCGCTCATAATTCTAGTAGGAGTTTTTTTCGTTCGCTATTTATAATTCGAAGCTCCTGCGTATTATAATGCCAGTGATTAAGAGTTAGAAGAAGTCGAAGATTTTCGTTTCAAGCGCACGAGAAAAACGAGAAAAGCTATAACGGTTTCATTAAAACTTTCCCAAGTAAATATGAATTCGCCCAGCATCCATTACAACAATAAAAGAATCCGAGAAGATCCTTTTAACCAGAATCACGGCCCGCGCACTCTCGTGAGGTAAGAATATCGCAAACAACCCTCGTGAAGCCCTTTAGCGCCCGGTCTTCTCCGAAAACGGTCTCCCGGGGGGTTTAATGGGCCCAGTTTTTCCCCAGGAATGGAAATTCGCCATCGGAAGTCAGCGGCCGGACTTGCCGATTGCCGCGATATACGTGTATCGGTCGCCCGGTTATTCCCGCGCAATTGTCCCGAAAAACTGTCCCGCCGTTAGGGGAATATCATCCCCTTTTCGGGGATACCTATCCGACGTCCGTTGGGTTTTACGATTATGCCTTTATGGCCAGCGTAAATTTTCGTTCGTGAATTTAAGGGAGGAATGCTTTAACAGCCAGGTGTGGTTATTAAATTGTCGTTCAGTTGTATTTTTCGATAGAAAAAAGCTTTTAAAGAAAATGCCCCTTGAAAAAAAAACTTTGTCAACTGTAATGCTAGCATTATAATGATAAATTTTGAGTTCGATCTTGACGTTCAGAGATATTTAATCAAAAAGAGAACAGTTCCCCTCATTTTTTGCATTATATTTAGTGCTTTCGCCAAAAATGGCCATTGGGTCCATCTCTAGTCTCAATAACTAACCAATTTCATAAAAAACCTTTTCTACGCCTCTAGTTTTGGTTAGTATGTTTCTGCTCTGTTATTGTTTGGATCCAAGCTTGTGCGATGAAATCGCCACCCATTTTAAAAAGAACAAAGCGATTTACCATCTGACGATATGCATTGGCTTGGAAAAATCCAAAATTTGATTCCAATTTTCAAATATCTCTATGATATTTTACATAGTTCTCTATCATTGTGCACTTGAAATGAACTTTATAGGTTGTATTTCTCAAATGTCTTGAACGAACAACTACGTGTAGTCCATTGCATTCTTCAGTTAGATATTAGATTTATTACACAGATTCTTCTTTGCACTGCTCTTATCACCACATTAACGTAAAGTTAGAAAAACCAGAATTAGTTGGATCAGTTGGAACCAGTGAATAACGAGTGAATGTTTTTGTCTAATTCCCATTTATTTTTTTAAATTGATTTTTATCTTTAAACAAGCCATAATTTAAGGAAATACATGTATAAGAAATAAAAGATATAAGATTCTGTCATTTTAACTATTTATTACATTTATATAATAACATAAATGTTTATACAATGAAAGCTCTGAATTTTTAATACTCTCTTCAGTTTACCATTTTCTTTTCTCGCCGGATCCTTTAAACAGAAATATAATTTTATTCTGTTTATGTCTTTATTGTCGTTGACTTAGCCCTGATCTATGTCGCATAGGACCATATTTCAGAACGATTCTCCTGGAAAACGCTTTGGCAGTGCGAAAGTATTTCCAGCGAGGAAAATTAATCTGCGCACAATTACATGTTAAAACGGAGTATGCGGGAGGGATATCAAAAGAAGGCGATCGTCCGTTGGTGGGAGTGAGAGCAACGGAAAATAGCGAAAGCAATAAGCGACCCGGCTGTGCCGGCAAGAGAAATTCCTGAATGCACTTCCTGGAGCAGATATCTGTCTAATGCAAGTCGTTCTACTGGAAAAGCCACGTCGGTTGTTACATGTCGGGCTAATCTGCCGCGAAAGTTGCTGTTTTAGATCGTCTATTTGCACCCCGCTGAACTGTCGCTAAACTCTCGTCGCCCCCGTGACGTCTTTATGTCACAGCGAGATTAAACGGAATGGCAAAATTAGTTTTTAGCGTAATGAATCGTTTTTTGTGCGACAATGTAAGACGAGCATCATTTGATATTACTCAGCCTCTTCTACAGTGTGAGCCGCTACTTTCAACTTCCCAATATTTGAAACTCGGACAAATTTTCATAATTCAATTTTTATTACCATTGATTTCAAAAATATGATCACATAAATATATATATATATATATATATATATATATATATATATATATATATATATATATATATATATATATATATAAATATATATATATATATATATATATATATATATATATATATATATAAATATATATATATATATATATATATATATATATATATATATATATATATATATATATATATATATATATATATATATATATATATATATATATATAATATATATATATATATATATATATATATATATATATATATATATATATATATATATATATATATATATATATATATATATATATATATATATATATATATATATATATATATATATATATATATATATATATATATATATATATATATATATATATATATATATATATATATATATATATATATATATATTATGTAGTGTACCCCAGGAAACACACTGTGGTCCCATGTTGTAAATCAGTTTATTATGTTTCTTTCTATGCAAGAAGTTGCCAATTATTATACTGGTAAAATTAGATATCAATAAATATTTTTGCTTTTTGCATTAATTTTATATATGAAACAAATTAAGAGCCAGTGAAGTTAATGATCTCGGAGATTTGGTGGCCAATAAAGTTTTAGGTTTTGGCTCCACTTTTATTGTTGTTTTGCCTTTATAGAAAATATTATGTGAATAACATGTTCACTTGTCAGATATCGAGTAGAACCATATCTAGAAATTTATTTTATTTAATCTTTGGTAGGGCAAATCGCGGCTTTCATTGGAGCTGTGATTTCAATGAGCTAAAATTAGAGTCTTGAAATTGGCGGTACCTTTCAACTGTTTAAAAGCCACATGAGGACTGTTAGTAAATTTAATCTTTGGTGTTTAATAATGTTTAATAATAACACTTACCAAAATATATCTACAGGATTTAGGACCCAGTGTATAAAGGAAAATATTTTTAAACCGCTTGATATAATACATAGTCATTTATCAATGCAAAAAAAATGCGTTTCCCGTTTGAAATATTCCAATCACAGAAAACACGAAATTGAATGAAAAATAAATTCATTTTCAAAGCTGTTTCATTTTTGAACTTATGCTGAAAATTTTGTTCTCACCAAAATAAAATAACTTGTAAAATAAGGAAAAACTCTACTTTTTTGTCACAAAGAAACTAAACAATTTTTGCTAAGCTTGTGCACTTTTTCTGTGATTAACAGTTAATTTGGTATAAATCCTGAAGCTAATAAAAAATTTTAGACCCGCCATTAAAAGAAATGCAACAGAGACGCAAACGGCGGAGCGAAAAGTTCTAATAAATTGCGTAACACAGTATCCAATAGCAGAATCGTTTTAATCACTTTTTCCGATATAAATCAGCGGGAATGGTAGACTGATGGCCTCCGAATCCGGCACAGAGCTCATCCATTGAATCACGTTTAGCTGCAGTTTGCTTGGCAGTTAATGTCGATTCCGCCAAATACATTAACCATAACAAAATGAATATTTTAATGTTTACGCGCATTAAAATTGTAATTTATTCTGAATTCGTTATTTGCCGCAATAACTCTTTTAATTTAATCAGGTCGAATGGCGCGCCATTACAAAATTCGGTCCCAAAATTAAATTTCTGACTAATTGTAGGTCGCATGAGGCACGCCCATATTATACTATTGATGGGGTTTAAATCAATGATGAGCTGGTCATTTAAAAAAAAGCACATTTCGCGCCATCAATAATACAAACGACAAAGATTTAAAAATCGAGGACTATCCATAGCGGTTTAGGCCGTGGAGTATGTGCTGAAAATTATTGAGGAAGTGACAAAAAAATTATTTTCTTTTAATGCTCCTAGATAAATGATAAAGGACAAAGAATAATAATAACAATAGTAATAATAATAATAATAATCGTAATAATAATAATAATAATAATAATAATAATAATAATAATAATAAAGGGCCTTTATTGATTTTTATAATATTAAATTTTGCACAAAAAGGCTACGTTGTAACGCCAACAAGAGATGATAAATAATGCTAGTAAAGTTGATTTCCTATATTAAAAATACATACTATTTTCCTCGGAAAGCAATACAAAATTTTATGTAGGTAATTGATTTATAATGGATGTTTTCCCATTTTGCTATTGGTTGATTTGTGGGGGTTGGTGAAGTCCGAGATGACTAAAACACCAAATGCCAGAGTACGTGACATAGCTGTGAATGGTATCGCGACCCGTCTTGAACAGACTGGTTGGTTTTTGTGGTTCACCCATTTTGTTGATAGGATTATTATTATTGTTCATCAACCAGGCGCATAAATATAATACGAGAATATGTAACATCATATCATAAATATGTGAAGTCTGTCGTTGATCTTATTTTAGACATTTCGTTTAAGTTTCGATGCTCTGCATGCCACATACCACAGACAGTGTGCATATGTATAAGGGATAGGTTATTTCCAGAACTTGAGAAAATCATCATTTGGATATAATGATGATTGTAACGACGGCATTATGCGATATTGAATTCATAATTACTCAATTCATTCTTGGGCGACTTATGACAGCAATTAAATGTCAATAAGTTAAATTACCAAACCGGTTTTCCACCAAACTTGTAAAGTATTGCTACTCTGAAAAAGAACTGCAAATATTGCATCGGTTCATTTTGATAGTTTTTGATCGGTTAATTTTATAGAAGTGCAAAAAGATATCGCAGCAATACTAAAATAATCTGCTTTGGACTTAGTGCTCAACCTTACGTTTAGTCAAAGCCGACAGCTTCATCCTCACTAACTAACTAGCTTCACATCCTTACCTAGCCTTGCGAATAAATCCACTCGAGTTGGCGCTTTTTAGTGAAAAGTTTCTGCCCAATTTTAACACATACACTGTTACTATCGATTTGATGTAGCCTTGAGAAATGTGATCCGGAGATGTTTTGACATATTCCCAGACCCTTCTAAATAATGCGTATCGGAAAACATCCAACATTATCGTACACAAAGGCGTATATTTGA
The DNA here is from genome assembly GCF_029955315.1 of Cylas formicarius. Classification (NCBI taxonomy): domain Eukaryota; kingdom Metazoa; phylum Arthropoda; class Insecta; order Coleoptera; family Brentidae; genus Cylas; species Cylas formicarius. Next base: position 16,829,660 of record NW_026844334.1, read on the forward strand.
AGGTTCAAAAAAAGTCCGTCCGCATCAGGAAAACTTTCCGCAGCAATCCACCAAATTGTTTTTCTCTTCAGAAGATTGTCGCGTGTCTCACCTTCGCTTGTCAATTTACGCGGGAAAGGGCCGTTCATTTTTCAATTTCGGGAGCGTATCGCGTAACATCTTGTTAGCAAGGAGATGTAGACAAACGGATCGATTTCCCGAGAGGATGGAAATAAAAAAGACGCGAGCATTCCGAAAAGATTGTTAGTTTTCTCGGGTCTAAAGTATGGAGTAAACACCCGATAAGAGACGAACACATGCGCGTGCATATTTCATGTCCATCGATCTGAGCAGTGTAGTCGGAACTGCTTTGTGAGCATTTCGTTTAAATTCATCTGACGAAATTGAACACGGGAGTGATGCCGGATATGGAGAACAACGTTAATATTTCATAAAGTCTAGCACCAAGTTATATAACGGATTTTATTATTTTCTTAAGCATGGTGGCGGCTAGTAAAGTACGGTAGCAAATTTACCCAGATATGTAGAACACTTTCTAAAAGACGATTTTGCACCACTTTCATGTGTTAAAATACTTTTCTTATTATTACAATTACAATAACATATGCTGAAATGAAATGAGGACCAAAGAAAGCAAGCTCGCCAAGTTACAACAAATTCTGGGGTTACGTCTTTACTATAGCACTCTTTGAATTAAATCGTAGGATCATAATTTGTGAGATTCACCAACATTTAATTGTATACTTTTAAACTTTGTAACTAATGATTTTGAGTTTAATTTGAGCGCCTTTATATCCAAAGCTATAAGATCTTAAGTCAAATAATCCGCTAAGCAACAAAATCTGAAAAATATGATGATGGATGAGTTTTAGCTCTAAGAGTTCCAACGGTACGATTGAGAATTCCAAAGAGAAATTAGGAAATACAGTTACATAACGGGAGGGCAAACGAGAGAATATATTTGTAAAAAATATTTGGTAAGTGTATGTCTAAGAGTATCTAAGATTTAAAAATTCATTTTGTTATACTTACTATTAAAGAACGTCCCGGATGCAGGCAAACAGTATCCGTTTTTGCCGGCTTGCAGATGGATTTATAAAGGGCATCTTGTTTAGTTAACCCGGAGCGGACCCTGTACGGTCAAAGTGGGTCAGATTCAGCGGAGCAAGATAAATCTTCCACCCGCGACTAATGTGCATTTCGGATGCATCGCAGAATTTACGTCACAGGGCAGAGTATTTATAATATCTGATCTTGACATTTTTAAGGAATTACGCCCTTTTTATGCCTTTATGTATATTAAAAAGTTTATACCACAAGCTGAGATAGCTGCGGTCGAATTTAAGTTCGACACTGAAGGCTTAAACTCTCCAAATATCGATTGCGCAAAAAGGATGGACTTGAGTAAAATTGCAGCTTGTTGTGAAAATCGTAAAGAGAATGGCTGAGTATTATATCGTTAACAAACCACGAGATTTATTATAAAATTTTAATGTATAAGCGGACCTCTATGCGCTATCAAATATTTTCGAAAGTAACAATGTTTCTGATTTTACAGAACAGCTTGCGCACTACATTGCACTTTAGTTTTAGAATTGAATAAAATTCGAAGTCAACGGAGAACTTGAACATTTTTTAAAACTTCTTTAATACATTTGTTTATGTAAAGAAATAACGCGACCAAATATCAATACTCACAACCTAATATTTAAGTTGCAATAAATAATTCAAGTTGTGGCACCCGACTTTTCCTTATAGACGACACAAATACGCGGGAATTATCCTGACGTCATTCCGCTGCTTTTCGATCGATACGGCGAGATATAGTGATATTCTCCGGGGTGTCGGCCAAGAATTATATTATATAAGTTTATTTTGGCTCGTGAAAATTTGTCTTTGTATTTAATCTATGCCCGTTTGTATTTGTGGTTAGTCTGCTTTACATGATAATTGAAGCAACACAAAAACAATATTACAAATCATGCCATCCAATTGCAATCTCAATAGGAATGGCTTCCTGTTCTATCAAAAATAAAGCACACTTTAAGTTATCAATGCCAATATACTTTAAAGTAAGTGTTTAGGTTTCCACTATTTTAAAAATAAAATGCTCGTTTGTTTGTTTGTTTTTTTTTGGTTGAATAACTTACATTTCATATCATATACCAACTGAATTTTAAAAACCAGAAAACTTTAAGCTGATTACAACATTATATTGCCACAACCGGTCACAGCCAGTGACAGCTCGTTTTAAAGAGGATTTAAATTTTGCAATTTTCAATTGTTTATATTTGTTACATAGAATTACGAAATAATTTTTTCGTGAACTGTGGTTGTTTTTATAGTATAAACTTACTTTTATAGGCAATATTTTTGAAAAATTGGTTAAGGCTTTCGCGGCCCGTTGATAAGCTATTATCTTCATTCGGGTTTAAAGGCCGTCGTCGATTGGAATTACTTCCTAACGTTTCGCTAGCACGAGTGGCGAGCTTCTTCAGAGGTCCTTCCATCTCCGATGTTGGACGTAGACTGACGATTTCTCCTGCGCAGGTTGTATTTATGCCGATTGGTGGAGGGCGGGGCTTGTTTCGCTTCGGTTGGTCTCGGGATATCGATCGGTACTTAAGACATCAATATTGAACAAAAGCACATCCTTGTGAGCTTCGACGTTGTCTCACTGTTTACCAAAGTACCTCTGAAGAGTTGCTTGGACCTGGTGAACAGGATATTTCCGGTCGATATTTGCAAACTTTTTGAAGTCTGTCTGACCGGTAGCTATTTCGTGTGGAAGGGAAACTTCTACGAACAGGTGGACGGAGTGGCAATGGGAAGCCCACTAAGCCCGGTTATAGCCAACTTATTTATGGAACACTTTGAGGAAAAAGCGATCGAGACCTCAGAGTACAAGCCAGCAACGTGGTTCCGGTACGTGGATGACACCTTCGTGATTTGGAAACATGGTATGGACAAGCTCAACAACTTTCTGCAGCATCTCAACAGTCAGCATCCCAGCATCCAGTTTACTATGGAGACTGAAAATGACCAACAACTTGCATTCTTGGACGTACTAGTGAGGAAGCGAGGTAACAAGCTGGGCCACACAGTTTACAGAAAACCAACCCATACGGACAGATACCTGCATGCTCTATCCAACCATCACCCAAGTCAAAAGTATGGGGTTATCAGAACCCTGACAGAACGAGCCCGAAGGATTTGCGAACCGGAGAACCTCCAGATGGAACTTGAACACCTAAAAACTGCGTTCGAGGCAAATGGCTACAGTAAGAGGGAGATCGAGAGATCAATGAACTCAAAATCATCAAGATCACGGGATACCGAACAACGACCCTCCACCTCCCACGCATATCTGCCGTATATTCCGAGTGTCACCGACAGGATTGGCAGAGTATTGAAAAGACACGACATCAAAACAATCTTTAAGCCTACAAAGAAGATCCAGCAGACCATCAGGTCAGCGAAGGACAAGAGGGGCTCACTTTCAGCTGCGGGAGTCTACCGCATTCCGTGTTCATGCGGAAAGGTCTACATCGGAACTACCAAGAGATCAATGGGAACGAGACTTAAGGAGCATAAAGCAAGCTGCAGGCTAGGACATACAGAGAAGTCTGCAGTGGCTGAACACGCACTGGGCAGCGGGGAACACAGGATACACTTTGAGAGCTGTAAGTTACTAGCATCGGTCAACGGCTATCACAACAGACTAGTCAGGGAAGCCATTGAGATTCAAAAACACCCACATAATTTCAACCGAAAGGAGGAGACCCTTAGACTCAACCGAATCTGGAACCCGATCCTTAGGAACGCCCGAGCAGTACCGATCGATATCCCGAGACCAACCGAAGCGAAACAAGCCCCGCCCTCCACCAATCGGCATAAATACAACCTGCGCAGGAGAAATCGTCAGTCTACGTCCAACATCGGAGATGGAAGGACCTCTGAAGAAGCTCGCCACTCGTGCTAGCGAAACGTTAGGAAGTAATTCCAATCGACGACGGCCTTTAAACCCGAATGAAGATAATAGCTTAATATTTTTGAGATTAAAATTTTGTTCCCTATTGTCGCTAGTCGGTTTTAATGAATAGGCCAGCTTTATTTAGTGCCATTACTACTTTTTCCAATTCGGTGTAGTGGACTGAATTATTCGAATCCCATTAATTTTGTGTTTGTGTTGTATTGTGCTTATGGAGAGAATGTGAGAAGCTGTTTTTTTTAGGAGGCTCGAACATTGTTGCCGTCCCTAGATAGCTAGTGCGTGTTAAGAATTCTCTTATTCCTGAAGCTGAACAGCAGATCAGCTCTAGTTTTTTTTGTACTGGTTAATTGATAATAGTTCTGACGAAGGACAAGAGTAAAGAAATAAATATACACATAATGGTCAAATTAAAGATTCTTCCTATACTAAGTTTACCGGCCCCACTAGTTACGTAAAAAATTAAATACGAGAAGCATCAGTGGGCAATTTGCGTTGATTTCAAAACGGTAGACGTTTGGGCTTTCGAGACGACAGAGCTAGAAATGAGCACTTGGTTTATAAATTGGCGTTCGGGAGATGTTGTAATTCAAGGAAATCAAAAGTGTCGAACAAACCTTCGGTTTCGCGAGGCAAAAATCTTAACGTCGACCAAGCTGAGGCTTCATATGCAATGGCTTATGAAAGCTTTGAATCGAGATGGAAATGGTTTTGGGTACTTGAAAAACTGAAAGCAGGTGCACAAATAAAGCAACTGGTTCAAGATGCACAATTCACCACATCAATCTAACGCTGGCTCAAACAGTACAAAAGGTTCTTAGTAAACTATAATATGCTCGATTGTAACGTTTTTATAAAACTTGGGTGATTGTAGTGAAGAACAGAGGGAAATATTCCCTCAGGATCGTAATCAAGGACGATGTGATAGCCATATCTACTGCAGAAGCATTCAGCGAGACTGTCATAGTAAACTTCATTCTAATAATGTTTGTTTTTTTTTCAACTGGCAATGGTAATATGAGTTATATAACTTGATCTAATAGACAAAATGTCAGAGCTGTTTTGGATTCTGAACCCAAAAATTGACCAGGAATTTTAAATATCGTACCTTGATAAATAATGATAAGAAACTTCATCCATAAATAATATTCCAAAGAGACCCAAAGATAGATTACCACAAATCTAGTTAGTGCAATATTAATGCATTATCACAATTCGGAACAATAATAAATTTAACCCATTTATAAGCCATCCACTGTAAGCTACCCGTTATGTGCTTGCCTTAACGAGGTTAAATCTTTTCTAAAAAAACTATAAAAATAAGTCGAGCCGATAAACCCTTTCATAGGTAAGATGATGATGGCGGTAAAAAAACCGTCCCATTTATCCTCGACGGGGTGGCTTGTTGGCGCGTAAAAGGGCGGAATACCAAGCGGATTCTTTCGTATCAGCTCTGCACACTCGAAGTGTTTTCAGCCATTTCCCGTCGTCCGTATATACATCGAATTTATATTACGCGCTCCATTGCCCCTCAACAACCCCCGTTTTACACTTGTATTGTCCGCGGATCAAACACGAAATTCGCACCCCGCCCAGGGCGGAATGAATATTATAATGGAAGTCGAGCACGATGGAACGTGATCTTTTGTTTTCGGTATACCGGGCGTTTGTTATCTTTGGAGTAATTGTTACGGCTTTCGGGTAACAAAAGGATTGGTTAGATTTTGATGGTCAGGTAATGAACTTTAAGGTTATACTGCTTCTGGATTTCTCCTACGTCGGGTATGGACTCCTTACCGTTGATGCTTCGTCGATCATATTGTTAGTTTCTTTAGAAAGCTGTTCATTACCTGGGGGGTATGGTGTCAAGGGAGGAGGGTAATTTAAAGGACTAATGAATCCGTAATGGGTGATGGATATAGGTTTGTATCGAGGTTCCTATTGCTTGGGTTTTTAACAAAAATCATTAATTCGCGTATTTTCTTTTGGTAGAAGTTTGGCTCATTTCTTGATAACGTTCAGAAACTTTTAACGCTGCACATGGTGAAGTCTGGCAGACCTCTTTTCTCCAATATATTCATGACTACCGGAGATATCTAGTGTCTCGAGGGGAATTGTTTCTTTGTCCGATTTTTGAGGACTGAAATTGTCCATGAAAATATATGTTACAACGGAGGAAAGAAGAAGCTAATATTTGGAGAAGCGTTGTGGTAAGGAGCCCAAACCTGGCGCAGAAGAAAGTCAGAGCTAGTTTACCCTCCAGTTCAACAGGATAAACAATGAGAAATATTGTACAATTTTATACCTGGTGTAATTTCGCGCTTATCTTTCTTTAATTCTTAAACCGTAGGAATTGCATGCGCATGAGAACGATTACCCTTTCGGTCTCACATTAAATAAATCACAGACGGTACTCATTATCTCATTTTTCTATATATGCTAAAAAATTAAATATTTCGACGTTATATTGCCATTTCAAGATTTGCTAATTTTCGAACATGAAAAAGAATCATGTAGCTTTTGCGTATGTTTTTATTTCATTAGTAAACTTCCTAACTGACCGCATTTCACCATTTTTTATGATACCAAGTAATGTTAGCAGCTCTATGCTCGGATGGCCAAAGACGTTATGTTGGGTGAAATTTATGTATTTCTTTGTCACTAAATGTTATGTGTTGTTTCAATTTCAGTACTGTATTATGTTTGACCTGTTGTCAGTCAATTCATATAATGCAGAATTATGTGGTTTTAATTCAATCTCTGATTGCAACAGTAAGATGGCAATTAATCGATGTTGATGAGTTTTATAAATTCTTCATTGTATATAAGGACCTGCTTGTCCAATCAACTTCTTCTATTGATTGATGGTTGTTGATGTTTCGTTTTATTTTCAGTACACTGAAATTAAGTACACAAGAATCAAACAGTGAAAACTAGCATTTAGATGTTGATTTTCTGAAACTACAGAACCTGAAATTCCCAACATAATCGCGTTAGGAGTAGATATGTTTTGGAAACCGAGCTTTATAAACACATTTCATTTCAATACATATTCAAATGTTGATAAACTCAGTAGTAGATAAATGGAATATAACTGACCAATCCGACAATCTGTTTTGTGGTCCCGAATGCTTGATAAAAACGACCCAATATCCGTGACGGCGATTCACTCATTTGTTATGTATTTATTAAATAACTACATGACAATAGTTTTGGTTAGTTCGTTAGATGGGCGGGACTTGCCACAGTGACATGAGGAAGACTGCACATAGCCCCACGTAAACAGGGAGTCGTCCTTCCGTAAAATTTTCCTACTGGAGACGCCATTGGAGTTGAAGTTATAGTCAGTATTATTTATTATTGCTCGATCGTGGTCAGTCTATTGTTGGCTGTGGTCTTTTTATACGTCCTGAGAATGGCACTTATTTGTCGGTGGACACTACCCGTTAATATTCCGCAATTCCTCTGGTTATCTTGTGAATAATTATTATTTCAAACGGAGCTCTTCCAGTTATGATCAACTCGCTAAAGTGGCCCGGAGCAAAGTTTGAAATCCTATTTGGTGGCACGCGGCGAGTGCACAGGGCGTTTTAATAAGTCATCGGCGTGTGTCTCTCCGTCGACTTTTCGTCAAACGGAATCGGTTAGCGGCGTACGAGATGTGCAATTTTGCAATTAAGATTAATGGAAGCCGAGAGCTTTAGCCGCGCTAAACTTTGATGCGGAAACTTAACTACCTCGCGGCGGCCTCTCAGTCGTCGTGCAGATACGGCACGCGTTTATCTTTTTACCGGGGACACTACGAGAGCCGTTTAATATGTAATTATGCAAATGGAGTTGCGGGGAAAATTGCCCCTCTCAATGGTTGCCCGATAATGCTAGCGGCCCGCTTGTTTGTTTGATTTTGGAAATGTTAACGATCCGAGTCGTTCCGGATGATTACGGTCGGGTGTTATCGCGAGGACCAGCTTTGAAGAGGATCTAATTTGGTTCTAAAATTTACGGCGCGCGCTCGCGTACTCGGACCAAAGATGATCGCATATTCTCAACATTTTTTTTTATAACAATAAATGGCCCTTTATTTCTACACGTAGAGAAAAAATAGATATTAAATAGACATTCGGGTTAGTACTTACTATGTCTAGTCCAACTTTAGTTGTTTTTGTAAAAACATTTTTGGTTATTTGCAAAATGAGAAAAAAATAGGGGGACCAGAAAGCAATGTCGTTTTTGCATATGCTAATATTTGTTCACCACTTATTGTAAAACTGTACAGAAGGTCGTCAAGATACATTTAAAAGTAAGAATGGCTTACTGACTTTTAATTATTAAAAAAAAAGCTTTAAACAATTTTTGGCATTGTATGCTGTTTCAGTTCCGGGATTTTGGATCGCTTCATTACAGGGGATGAGAAATGGGTCTTATATGACAATCCGAAACGCAGAAGACAATGGCTGGACTGGAAGGCGCTCTTGTGTGTCTGGTGGAGTATTCGCGGAATTGTACACTTTGAAGTTCTGGAAGCTGGACAAACAGTCTTTGCGGTCAACAGTTGGATTGTGTCAATCAATCTCTGACCAAACAATGTCCAGTCTTGGCAAACAGAAAAGGCGTTATTCTGCACCATGACAGTGCATGCTTTGCAATCATTTGCTTAGGTCACTGCAAAGCTTTCGACCTGGGAAGAAATTTAACAGAAATTTAACAATATAGATGATTGCAAAAATGTCCTATCCACTTACTTTAACAATAAACCAATTTTTTTTTTAATCGGGCATTGAAAATTTATTAAAAAGTTGGCAAAAGATCGTTGACATTGATGGCAATTATGTTATTGACTAAAAATCAAACAAAACAAAAATATATGTGGTTTAAAATAATGATAAAAAACGATGTTACTTTCCGGTATTATACAATTTAATCCTGACTGAACATATTTTTTAAATTTATATTTAAAAGTTTTAACATTAAGGATTAAATAGTGCGAAAATCATGACAATAGAACGCAATAAAAAAATCCTGATTTAACTATCATTACAAATAAAGAAGTATGTCAAAAAAAATCGAACGTAGATTGCCAATACGTAACGTAACGCAACCATAAAGTTAACTCGAATCTGGCAATTTCTCAACAAAACGAAGTGATATTATTCTGATCTTTCTTATTACGACTTATGCATTTGAGGCATGGACTCTAAAAGAGGCAAACCGAACGAAAACAGATGTTTTTGAAATGTGGGCCTACAGAAGAATGTTTCGAATAATTTACACAGAGCACCGAAATCAGTCTTCCCTCAGATAGGAGGTTGTCGAGGTTAAAATTGATGGTAAATGTCAGAACTGTTTTGATAGTAGACGGACAAAAAGAAGCAACGAACTAAGTTATAATTAATTATTATTAATTATTAAGGAGTAAGCGGTCGCAGAAATGACAAAAATATTTAATATATGTAAACATCTGTATAAATAAGTAAAATATGATCAAACCACCACAGTACTCAAACAAAGCGGAGACATGACTTTTGACCTCTTCATATTCGTGTTCTAATCTCTAGATTGAAACAAAAACGGTCAAAAGATTACAACTAAAGTCAGACAGAACACGGGGCCACATAATTTCAACATTAAATTCATGCCTAATATATGTCTGTTATTGTGGAACATGTATAGTGAGTAGTATACTTTTTGGAAATTTTATTTTAAATGTTCCTTAAACCGCAGCCGAGTATATCCGACTCCCAGATTATTGGCTACAGGGACAAATTTCTATTGAGTATCATTTTTAATTAACCCTATTGATTAGAGTGGATTTTATGTTTTTACTTTCGAGTGTAGTATTTATTAGTGTTTTATTTGTGGCTGTGTCTAGTTGAAACGTCACTTATTATATGTAAATCAAGATCACCCGTTTCATCCGCAAATACATGTATTTTGCACTTGAGAAGAGAGTTGAGAATGTGAGGCGTATGAACTAAAAATAGTAATGACCCCACAAATGGCACCCTGCGACAATCCAATTTGATAAGAATATTATTATAATTAGAGAATGTGCTTGTTAGCAGGTTCCGAGCACCACCTGGCGAGATGTGTTAAGGTGTACATCGAATTATATGAAATGACATGCTTGGTTGTGTTAATTGAATACTTGTGTTCGAAACTAAAGCTACATTTATAATCAACTCGTTGGTCGAGTGGAACTTCAGAGCGCAAATATATATGTTTCGATGATGCCATTCACAATGAAATTCCGTGCCGACCTGTAAAGTGGATTCTTGCAAGCGGCGAGGTTTCACTTCAAATCTGGATTTTTTGCTTGTTATGGGACGGGACCGTTCATTTGCCATTTTTAAAAACATTTTTAATTTTAATTAATAATGATTTTTTATTTTTCGGTTGCTTTGAAAGAAGACATTTTTACTATGAACGATATTGGTTTGTTATTAAAAAAAAGACAATTATTGATTATATCAGTGTATTTACATTTTAAAATGCATTGTAATATAAATCAATCGCTGAAGGAATTATTTGTTTCACCTTGGACCATTTCATACAAAGAATTGTTCTAATGAATTGCTTATAAATGCAGCTTAACATAATCACCAAGGACTAAATCCTTGTCAAATTAGGTCTTAACTTAATAAATCTTAATCCTCCAGTGTTATTTAGGGACTATTATGCAAAGTGTTCTTGGAAAAAAGGTTTTTTGCATTAGCACACTGAGAAAAAGAATAAATAAAGAATTTACAAAAAATTGCCTACAATCACTTGTTAAGATAACTAGCTATATTTTTAATTGAACTAGATTACATAACCGAAATTGATCATACGCCATTAGTGGCCCACAGAAAGGGACGTTTTTAGAGTTTTTGGGGGGCTTCATACAAAAACAGATTCCACCTGCGCCCTCGTAGTGTATAAGTATAGGATAATGTCATATAAAAAGCATTTTTTGTTATATTTTTAATTACACGTTTAAAAGCACCATTTTATTGTATTTTTTTAACCTCAGTTAGGAGTTTATCGTAGAGTTTAACTGGTAGAACTATCGGGCAATTTGGTACCTTAGCCAGCCTGTGCCTAGGCAACATCAAATTTAAATTGGTCCTAAAATCATATTGACTCAGAGTAATCTGACAAATTATTTTTTATATGAATAATCGAAGCTAAAATATATAGAGACGGGAACGTTAATAAATTTAGTTTAGGAAATAATATTTTGCAAGAGTATGTATATGGCTTAAATAAAATAATTTTTAGTATTCTTATTTTATTACAAAACTTCTGCATTCTTCAGAGGCTTGACTGAAACTGAAGCCAACAGAATGATTGGCGGAAGGTTAGCCAGTTCAACTCAGCAAAAACCGACGCAGGAGGAATCCAGAAGTTTTGTAAAAAGTATTATAGTAGCCTGTGGAAGTTTTCTTTGAAAAAAGTTTATTAAAATTCTAAAATTATTCTCAACAACTATTTGATCGTTAACGAATCGGTTCCCGTTCTCATCAATAAAATAATCTGGTTGTTTTTTGTGGCATTCTGAAGTATGATAATTGTTTTTTATGGTTTTCCATGCTGTTCGTGAACCATTATTTGATCTGGAGAACAAATTATCATAATAAGTTTTCTTAGAATCTTGATTTCTTTGTTTGTGAAGTTTTTTTTGTGTTTTTGTACCGTGTAAATACCTTGTGTAAAGACTTTCCTCTATAAGTTCCCTCGACAGCCATGGCTTGCAATCGATTGGCTCTTTAGTAAAACATTTCACCAGGGGAAATGAGTTGCACGCAGGGTCTTGAAAATCAGAACCTATCAAAGTCTATATCCAAAACTGGGTAAGTAATTAATTAAAACTGTAGCAAAAACACGTTCATCAACGCTGTTATATGACAACAACGCTAAGTTTGACACCAAAAAACATTTTCGAAAACAATGGATTTCACTTCATTAATGACTTCTTTTCTATCTGCTGAATTAGCTGAAAGTTTCCCCGATCATAATTTCGGTCTCCCAGAAATAAATACTTTTTTCTTTTAAGTATAAGAAAGTACAAGAAACTTTGTACTTGATGAAAAACCATTTATCAAAATAAATAAGAACTAAAAGTTCAGATTTTCACGAAATTATATATTATGACATGACAATTGTTTCGACAACACCGTGTCTTTATCAAGTGTGACATTTGATAAAGACACAACTGTCATGTCATAATATATAATTTCGTGAAAATCTGAACTTTTAGTTCTTATTTATTTTCATCTTAATATTTCTAACCAGACCGAAATTTGTATACTATTTATTATGTTTATAAATATTCGCCAGTTGTTAACCCCGTCGGGACACACTTTGTACATACGTACGTAAAAGGGACCAGTATACCTAGTTGAATTTACGACTGGAATTAATTCGACGGCAAAAATGCGACCCGGACGAGATAAGATTAGAGTCCGGGGCCATCCGGAAGAAGTGCACCCGGTTTATCGCTCCCCGCCGTGCCGCGGACGTCAGTTCCCGTTGCGCAATTAAAGTTTTATTGGGGCGTAAAAACTGTAATTTTGTAAACTAGCTCCGGCTCGTCTTTGCGCCCAATTACGGCCAGACGAAAAACGCCCCCATCGGGACCCGTTTCCCGATTTAGTCGTTGCCTCTGGTACGTTTTTACGGGACATCCTCTAGTTTGTACGATTAATTATGGACGTTTGCAGTTAAGGTGTCTGCAAAATATCAAGCAGACTTAAATAATTTCGATATACGTTGTATTGGACTAAAAAGAAGCAGATAAATCGCAATGTTCACAAAATATTTGATATGTTCTGATGCAAATATGAAATGTGTTCATTATGAGCCCCGATTTTAATTTTTAATATATATATATAATCCAGTTAATTAGATATAACAATCAAACAACATTAACAAAATATCAAGCATCCTTAAAGAATTTCGGTACATGTTGCATTGGCCTAAAAAAACATATAATGCAATTCATATAATGCAAAATCATTTCCAAATACTGTCTCATCGCCATATATCATTGGAATTTGAAGTGTCATATCTTTTGCATTATTGCTATTGACATATTTGAAGTATAAACTGTCATAAGGTGCATGTTACTTTTAAAACTCTTCCTTATCTCCTCATAGCCTTTCGTTATATCGTTAAAATTTGAACTATCATAAAGTCGAAATTTAATTTTAAGCGCTCCCTTACCTTCTTATAGCCCTCTGTAATATTATTTATATTACATATTTCAAATTTGAACTGCTATTAGGTACAAATTTATTTACAAACACTTCCTTATTCCCTTATAGCTCTCCGTAGTTTTACTGAAATTATGTAATTCAAATTTGAACTGTCATAAAATGCAATTTTATTTCCAAACATTGCCTTTTCTCTTTATAGCCCGCTGAAGTATAATTGAAATGATATCGTTGATATTTCATTTGTCAAATAGTTCAACTATTATATGAAACATATAGGATAAAATGCTAATACTTACCGTGTCCAGAAACAAACGTGTGAGCTTCATATTGATGTATTGATTCTATTAAGAAGGAAAACGTATCAATTGTCTGGATACTAATCGATACCTTTGTTTCGTTTAAAATTGAGTTTAAGCAAACCCCCCTTGTTAATACTTTTTAATTTCGAATTACAACTTTTGATCTAAAGAATCTGAGCTGTTATAAATCTATATACTTTCATACTTTAGTATATTAACAGAACTTTTATTATGTCACTTTCCAATTGTATAATGAAAAACATTCTTAGATTGCAGATGGGGAGAAACAGTAAATCGTTCCGAATGGTTGGTCGAGTTAACGGTTTTTAGAAGCTTTAAACCGATTATCAAATATATTTTTTTTAAATTAATTCGTCGGTCCCAATGCAATTTTATCCATAAAAGTTTCAGTGAGTGCTTATATTTCGGATATTAATTATTCACAAAGGTCGTTAAATTCTTAAATGAAAAATTAAAACTCTTAAAATGCGGCCAACCGTAAAATTCACCGCCAAAATCCAATTCCAAAAAATCCAGACCCCCGATCCCCTCAACGAAAAGGTAAAATATTTGCCCCCAGGAGTAACAGGAGTTCAAAATTAATTAGCCTCCGCGTACCCCAAACGAAACTTGTTTGCAGAATACGCAACTCTCTTGACAGATCTCCCATTCGGGCTAAGATCGCCGCCAATCAGTTTCTCCTTACTTTTTTATTTTTAATTAGAAAAGTCCGCTTTTTAATTTGCCAACGCCCCTGCCGCCCCTGATTTTTAATTAGGCACGACGCGACGATAATGAAAACGCGTATTTATCAAAGTCTTCGGCAAATCAGCCCGTGCAGTTTTGTTCCTTTTTCTTACGCTGTAATTAATGTAATTACGTTCCACGTTGCTTTCCCTTAAACTTCGGTCGATTAATAAAACCATCTTTAACCGAAAGGAATTGGCAACCGTAATTCACTCCGAAATGTTTGTTTCACATTTTCTTCAAAAAGTGTAACAACGACAAGAGTAAAGGAACAACAAGCGTAAATGAAGTTCCAAATTAATTTGATAATTCCATTTTATCGGGAAGCAAAATCTTTGCTATTGTTAATTTATTGATAAAATTTTCTTTTTAAATGGCCAGCGTAGTATCAAATGCGTTATTGGAGTCTATCTTATCAGCTTCTCAATAAAGTTCTCGGCTTATTATATTTTTGCTTTATTAAGTGGATTTCGGATCATGGTCCTGTTGAAAAATTATGAACTTCATCAAGTAGATCTTTGATATATTTGTATAAATATAGTTAAATCCTCAAGCTGTTTTATGGAGCGTTATAGTATTTAAACATTTCTACATATTAAAATAAGGTAGGTACATAACAGTTTGTTAAAACGAAACGAAATGAAAGTCAATTTTCAAAATAAAATAGACGATATGGCTAGAGACTGATTGTCAATAAAGATTTTTGTCAATTTTCAACACGACAGAAAGTTTGTGTTTTTTTGTAAAGCGTTGAAATAAATATGACTTTCTTTTCACCCGAACTAACCAATAGCAAAAGACAATTATTTTTATAGTGTAAAAAAAACCATTAGGACCAAAGAAAGAAATAAATTTAAATTCGTAATGAATGAATGAATTCCTACTTGAATATCTGGAGAGTTGAAAATTGTAGCTGCTGTTCATCAAATCTTGCGTAAAGTTCACCAAACCATATACAGTTTTTAAACCATTTATGGTTTTGACTTCGGAATGAGTTTAAGACCCGCCTGTTGTAAAGCGGAATGGGACGTTCTTTTCAGCACGTGTACCACAAGCCAGGACCGTATTTAAGATGTTAGCCGACAAGAACTGTGTCGTGCGGACTGTCCTATCGTATTTTCAGAGTAGGTAAGTTTTCTTTGATTAAATTGTTATATTAATTGATATTAGTGTATTGTTATAAATCTTGCAAAAACAGTTCCTACTTGAAGTAGCTCGATTTCAAGTTGAATTTGCCCATTAGACAAGCTGATCTCCTATTTTAAAAACATATCAGAAACTGATTTCCAGTTTATGGGTTTAACATAATGACTAAAATATTCTCCTAGGACAAAATCTTATGTAGATAATTGATTTTTAATGGATGTTTTCCCAGTTTGCTATTGGTTGATTTGTGGGAGTTGGTGAAATCGTGAAAATTAACGTCCGAAATGACTAAACACAGTATGCCACAGTACGTGACATAGTTGTGAATGCCGGAATAGTGAGACGGTTGATATATGATGCGTATCAGAAGAATATTGCATTAACAATTAAAACTTTACGTGAAGAGTGAGTGTTTTGAACATTGACTGTTGCCAAGAGACTTTGCGTGCATCCGTACGAAGAATTGGGTTTTATTACAAAGCTATTAATAAGAGATAAGTTTCGATGGAATCAAGAAGTATTTCGGAGTGGAGTATAAAATATTTGAGAGACCTGGTTTGATAGTCACACCACGTTAAGAAAGGGAGTTCTAAAGACGGAAACGTTTGCTAAGAAGTATAATGTGGACAAGTTGGCCACGGAGCGGGGATTCAAAGTTGTCCGTCCTCCACCATATCACTGCAATTTTAATCCGATAGAACTGATATGGGGACTGCTGAAACGCAGTTTAAGAAGAAACAACCCTCCGAAATTTAGTTCTGGGGCAATAGAATTAATTACAAGTGAAGAAGAATTCTGCTTCTAGTTGGAGAAAGTGTGTAGAACACGAACATGCAGTATTATGTCCTAAAAACGGTATAGCGTTCGAAAAACTCTACTAGTTCGGCGCCATGGATATGGTATTTCAATAATGATGATTTTACTTTAGCTTTAATCGACATACTATATTACTTTCTGATAGAAAATTAAAGTTCAAAATCATTGACGCAGTTGCAGAGAACAATAAAAGGTTTAATTAAAATGATCTTCGCACAATAAGTAGCTTGAATTATTCGCTATAAAATTAGCATTAAATAAATTTTAAATAATTAAATTAAATTAAATTAAAGCAGAATTAGCAGTAAAGTAAAAGCAAAGAATTTCATAGGCAGCAAAATTTTAGCCCAACTTATAGTCTGCTATAATTTATCCCTAATAAAGAGGCAGTTCTTGTATGGGAAGCGTGGGTATTTTCATTTATTGTATAACTATTAATGTTCCTGCCTTTTATTCACGAAAATTTCTTTAACCTCAGCTCTAAATGGTACATTAAAAATAATTCTGAGAGTCTTACGGTTGAGTCCGAATATCCGGGTAACAGCTGCCAAAGTAGCAACCCAAAAAGGCAGTGGGTGATAAATAAATAATCGTTTATTGACCACTTACAAATACAAAAACGTATTTTTGAAGTTAGCAAGAGTACAAACAAGATAAATATATTACATATAAACAGCAAACCAGAACAGAAAGAAAAACAACCTAAGAATAATAATAATAATAATAATTGATAAAACAACTTCAAATAACTTAGATCTACTATGTAAGATGAGGAACAAATTCGTTAATGGAAAAGAAACAATGTTCTTCAAAAAACTTTTTCTATAATTGCTATAATATTATACAATTCTAGATTAAGTTTATTTTTTTGTGTAGTACACAACCTCGATCTTAATGTTATGATATTGTCAGCTGTTTGCGTCATGTAACTGTGATATCCACCATGAGTCGGAAAAACAGACAAATTTGAGTGGATTTCAACTAAAGTTTGGAGAATAAACATACATGGTAACGTAAGTATTTTAAGTTCCTTGAATATTGGGCGGCAGTGGCTGGATGGCGGAACACCCCCAAGAACCCGAACCGCAGACTTCTGCAATCTAAAGGCTCTCTCGGCCTCCGTCGCGCTCCCCCACAATATGATATGATAAGAAACTATGATATAGTGCAAAATAAACTATACGGAGAGTGCTTTGCGAGCTGGAATCTCGCAGTTGTCTCAGAACAAAAACCTTAGAAGACAATTTACCGCACAGGGAGTCTATATGAGGCGACCAGGTTAAAAACGCATCTAGGTAAACACCAAGGAGTTTGACCGGTTCAGATTTTTTACTTCTTCGATTGGTATTGAAAATTAGAGTCTTTTTTTATCGGAATTTAATTTAGGTTTATTTGCAGAGAACCACTGCTCAATCATGGAGAGTGTAGTGACAGCCTTTATATTTAAATTTGTTAGATCTTTCTCCGATTCAATCAATGATGTGTCGTCCGCATTGAGTATACTGCGAGCAGCATTTTTTGCAAATACTACATCATTTATTTATATTATAAACAAAAGTGGACCAAGGATGGAACCCTGAGGCACTCCATTAGTAATGTCCAACAGAGTGGATTCCCGATCATTCCAGACAACATATTGCTTTCTTCCGTTCAAATAAGATTTTAAAAGGGACAAGGTATTTTCACGAATTCCGTAGTACTGAAGTTTAGAAAGCAGTATATTAGTATCCACGCAGTCGAATGCTTTGCTGAGGTCGCCCATCGTTACCGAAGTCGACAGACCCTCCTTAAACCCATCAATCGCATCACACAACCATTAATGTATATTCTGTGCCAATTCTTGACACATTTCTTATTACAAGTTTTTTAGAAGTTGCCTCGACATGAGGTTCTCAGGTGAGTTTTTGATTTAAATGAAATAACGTTTTCTCCTCAATTAATTGATCATGATCAAATTTTCATGACTGGGAAGAGGACTGGTGTCGTCTGCGAACACAACGTCAAATAAAATGAGCTTTCTTAAAATTTTTAAGTTAACAAAAGTATTAATGTTATATCCAGTTAACTTGTTTAATTTCTAAACGTAAAGGTTAAAATTCAGACTGACCGAAGAAACCGAAGTTTTTTGCGACCGTAGGAAAAATGAGCTGATAACAAGCTTTTGGAGTGAACTTCATTAACTCAACTCGGTATAATCGAAATCAACACTCTAATTATGTCAACCAACTTACATGTAATTTCGGATTGGCCTTAAATGATTGAAACCAAGTACACAACTTTGCGATATATGAAACGGTATTCTGACCAATGCTCCATTTTGCTCCATTTTTTTTGCTGTCATCGTTATTAAAAAAGAAAAAATAGTAAAACTCTAGCCGCACCTATAAAAGCCGACATGGTGCCGTTTATTTCGTCGGCTTTAGAACGAAACAGTTCCGTTTCGAGCATTTGTCTACATTATTAACCACCTGAAATTGTATAGCTCTCCCCGCCCCGTTACTGTCGTTTGTCTCCCCATACGGGCAAGATTAAATTTCCTCCACCCTTGATATTTCAAAACGCGGCGGGCCTAATAAAAACGTGCCTTTCATCCGGCGCTTTATAGTCCAAACGACAACGCCTAAGGCTATATAAAAAGGCTTTTTCGAAAAGGATAAACCGTCACTAGACGCAATACCTACAGAACGAGCGGTTATGTAAAAAAGCTGTTTTGTTCCGCGTCGGTCGCTCCCGGCCCCGATTCATCAGTTAATTGTAAATTCGGGCCTTTTATGTGTCGTACAGGGGGTCGCAGGAATTGCGAAATGCCCTCTGCCAGTCGTCATTAATTTAAATAAAAGCCGAATTGCGCGAACCGACCGGAATCTGCATGGAAATTGGACCGATGTCCGATATTTCGCTTTGATTAAACGCCCTCGGGGATATATAATTATGGTTAAAGGCCGAAATTTTCGCTCTGCGATTCGGTTGTTCTTCATATTAAGTCGAATTTAAATAATATATTTGGTCGTCGTGGAAACACGCATTCACCCGGCTGTGTGCTGCTAGAAATTTTGGAAATAATGTATAAAACTTAAAATGGAGTCGCTTATGCCTCTCCTGACGATAATATCAACCCCATATGGTGGTAAAATGTGCACCGTGTTATGACGAAATACATAATTTTGCAATTGCATTCAGTTTCATATCAAGTTATCTTTTTTTATTGATGTTAAGCCCGTTATTCCTTATTTATGGGAAAAAAACTACACAATTATAAGTTTGCACTTTGTGTCCCATGGGAAATACTGTTATTATTGAAGGTACAAAAATGCCATTTGCACATTACTGCTTTTTTGAGAGTCGAAATGGGATAATTCGATTTTGAACAGCACCTGTAATATGGTTTGTGGTATCGGGGTTATAAATTTCGCCATATCTTCCTTAATATGAATGATATTTTGAATTTATTAATACCTTTTTGCTACAAAAACCATCCTCAGTCTCAATGGTTTTTGCATATTTTATATACGCTTTAGCTGCTTTCTGTAGTGGTTGAATTAAAATATTGTATATGTATTGTTTTCTCGTAGCTTGTTTGCTTCCAGATTTTTGGTAATACAGCCATGATATGTTCTTTTAATTATTGCACAAACTACAACAGTTTGAGTACTATTACCTAAACTAGAAAATAATATTTTTTGCCATAATATTAGAATAATTCCTAATAAAAATAATTTTATATATCAGAAAACTTGAAATAATAAAAACATAAGACTGAATTACTTACAATTAAAAAAATTAAGATATTTCTGACCCTGACAACTGTGAGGAAAAAACAGAAGAGAAGCAGAAGAAGTAGAAGAAACTTCATACCATTCAAACTTCAAAAAAAGTAGGGCAGTCCGCACTGCACCCGATCTGTGTATCTTGAATAGAAACGGAGTTTCACAAAGAATACATCAAAATAAGGACACCAATCAAATTACCGCTGGCCCTTACATTTTGAAAAATAAACCAGTCTATTTGAGAAGGGAATGCAAAATAAGTATTCTACAGAAAGAAATGCACTCTTTGTCTTTTTGCTACAAGAGTAATTCTTTTATGTAGTCAAAATAAAAAAAATTGCTTATTCCTACAAACCCGCAGGGACAAACTGACAAATTTGTTTCGAAATATAAAGCTGTACTGTATACTTTATGCGTTAATTAAAAGTGCTGCGATGTTTAATTGAAAACCTGTATTTTATGTTGAAATTACTTCCTACGACAAGTGGGTCCACCATTTACATATATATATATATATATATATATATATATATATATATATATATATATATATATATATATATATATATATATATATATATATATATATATATATATATATATATATATAAATATATATATATTTTCACGTATTGATTCACGGATGGAAAAATGTGATGACACTATATTCCGGGATATCATCCGTTCGCTTGTTGAACTCCGACTGGAATCCTGCAGACGTTTCGCCAAAATCTCACTTGGCATCTTCAATGCTCGCGCTCTGAAAACACTTCGAACACTCATTGAAGCAATGAAGATGTCAAGTGAGATTTTGGCGAAACGTCTGCATTATTCCAGTCGGAGTTCAACAAGCGAACGGATGTGTATATATATATATATATATATATATATATATATATATATATATATATATATATATATATATATATATATATATATATATATATATATATACAAATTATGCTTAAGATTAAATCAAGGGTAAACGAATTTAGCTAGAAGTTATATGTTATCAAACATTGTTGTAAGAAATTAATTTGTCATTTTACAAACTTCTCAAAAATATGTAATGGGAAACAATTGCAACAATCCCAAATTGCATAATTCGCATTCAAAATTTACGCTTATTAAAAATATTAATATATATTTTAATTTTCATTTTTTTAAGTAGGTTTGGTTCTAATATAAAAAACTCTAAACTGAAACTTTAATAAATTTTGAAAAGAGAAGAATCTTTTTAAGCACCAATTCGTCCCAGACACCCGACATTTGGGACCCCTATGGCGTAAGTGGCGAAGCTTAAATTTGTAAGGGTGGTATTTGCTTTTTTAGAATACTTTGAATTTCAGTTTTTCGAATTCCGAATCAGTGGCTTTCTAGGGGTTAGTAGGGTAAGCTTCTGCTTCTGATGTTTCTGAATGGTCCGCGGTCGGCTATTTTTTTTTAGAATATTTGCAATTCAGTATTTTTATTATATTACATAAAATAACTTATGTAATAATTTTTTAAAAACCTCTTCATCACAGTTGCGTGACTCTTAAAAAACATTCACAGATAAAATAAACTTTAGTATTAAAAAATATAGTCGAAAACGTTTGAATTGAATCAGACAGGTTTCTTTGGTTAGAATTAAGGTTTCTTCATTATACGCTTTTTAGGGAGTATATCTTCTACAGGGGCCGTTATACTATTTTTATTTTTTTAGTTTTACAAGAGTTAGCGGTGCATGTTTTTGAACAGTTGAACATTTTAAAGTCTTGCCAAATAATGAGAAACCAAATTAAGAACTATGCCCACTAATTTCGCGAAGTGCTAGTTTTATTACCGTTGGTGCCGGTACCACAGGTACCTTGAGCTGAATTCAATGATTCAATGAAGTTTTCTTAAGGTAATGTACAGCTTGACTGTGGCAAACATAGGCAAAGTGCTAAATATCTAACAATTTCGGACTTTGTGTAAAGTGGGTTGAATATTGGCTAGATTAACCTAGATATGACTGCATACCGAGGGTTTCCGGTAACATATATACTTTTGATATATATATATATATATATATATATATATATATATATATATATATATATATATATATATATATATATATATATATATATATATATATATATATAATCCATTTATCTATTTAGCACGCTGTCTCTTGTGATCGTGCCCGAATGACTAGAATATAATATATGCATGGAAAGAGACCTGGAATATTCCTAAAATTATTAAGACAAATCCGTAACACACTCGGCTCTCAAAAGGCAATTCGCCGTGCTCCCGTGATGTAACAACCCAAAGCGAGCCGTCCTTTACTAATTATAATAAAGATAATTAAACTGGAACGACGCCGTCGCCAGAATTTAAAAGCTTTTGCAACTTTGAACGTTCGCCGCCTTTGAAGTTTGGACCGAAGCGGCTCGGTTTTTTAATTACCAAATCATTACCTGAGAACCGACGTTGAGGATCTTGTGAAATATTACCGCGTGGCAAAAGGTAAGTCGCCAGAAAATTTCATTCGAAAGGATGAAGATTACAAGAACATAAATTAGGAATGGAGTTGTTTGTCTCGATCTAGGTGTCAATGTTATTTATCTTGGCCTTTTCAAGAAGAGTTGCTTATGCCACACACAAAACCAGGAAGAAGAGAAAATATGGGCTCGGCTTAAGTGCTTAGTTTTGGTTGCAGTACCAATTACTAACTAGTTTTTAACCACGGAGGGAGAATAAAAGCTTACTGAAAAATTAGTTGACAATATATTGTAATAAGTTGATGAGAAGTTATTGTGATTTTAAGTATGTTATGGTAGCTCTAGACAACCGACCAAAACATGTGTTTATAAGTACAGATATGTATAATAGAATACATCTGGGTTTTCCTCCTTTAAGCATTTAAAATTTTTCCAGTATACAGATATGCTTGACGATTTACGAGACTTTTCCACTACCATTCGATTTTCTTGCTACAATCACCGTAAGACAGCCGTCATTAAGTACTCAATTTTAATTATAAAATATTTTGCTAAAAAGTACCGCATAATGAATAATGTTTCCTGTCCCCTACAATTGGTATTTAGATATGTTCTAAAAGATCTTTTGCTAGTACGCATACGGAATATTTATTAAGCAATACTATAAATATCTAAATCTTTAAAAAATAGTTTTGAAACTGAAATTGCAAAACACCTTTAACTCGAAAAGTTCAAATTTTTGCCGAATTTGAAACATCTTTCGTTAATAATTATTACCTTAGGCATTTCGTAAATAATGCTTGTGGAGCTGTTATTTATTTCTTCGTATTGCGTTTTGGGAAAATGCGTTTCAGTTTAGAACGTTCGGCGAAAATATGAGTCGTTTCAAACGTCAAATTAAAGTTTGCGCGCACACGAACAAAGGAAGTCGAATCGAATAAACGTAAAATAAATCCGAGTTTTTAAAGTTTCGAGTTGGCGCTACGCGCGGAGTAAACGTCCTAAAAGCGGCAACTTTCGTGACAGATTAGCCGGATAAGTGGTGGAGGAGGTGGCTTTTCTGCCAGAACGATTCATATAAGACAGGCATCTGCCGCTGAAAGTGCATTTCCACGGCCGCGCTCGTTTTAACTCTTTATTGCGTCCCGGTGCTTTCAAGTCGCTGTGTGTGTGTGTGTGTGTTTTTTTTTTGCTGCGATGTTGCCATGTGAATGCTACGAAATTATAACCTATAAAATAGAATGCAATTTGCTTTTGTCCAGAAATCTCGCTCTAAACTGGAATGGTAACGATGAGATAGAAAATTGATGCCGTTCACCAGACTTAAAAAGAAAAATAGATGAAAACGTCAATCACATCAATTAAAAAAAATAACGTATAACGGTATATATGTGGAGGTATCAATGAGTTAAAGTTGACTCAATAGGGTCGGATTATCAGTGGCTGACAACAGCGACTGGGACCACATCGCATATTAAGGCATGTAGAAAATAACGAATACGAAATTCGTTATTTTCGAAAACTTAAGTTATGCATGAGGACTCTAAGCTTGCTGGAATTTAATTATTCCCTGTGCACAACATCATGACCAAAACGATAATGCCATAGGTACAAATGCGCAACACAACGGCGACAACCGAAACAGGATACTCACCGGTAGCTACTGGTGTTCTGCTTCTGGGGCCCCAGGTCTCCAAAACTAAAGGGGTTAACTACTAACCTCACTTCTCAAACTGTATAAATTTAACTTTCTTCTCAAGGCGTAGAAAAGGCAACAGAGCGTCCGAAAATTTCGCCGATAGCAGGTCATACACAAAATTCTGCGCAATCACAAGGATCACAGTTGTGTGTTTTAAACATAGATAAAAATTGCTTCTAATTCATCACATGGTATTTCTTTCGAATTTGAGAATTAGTGCCTGTTCTGTAGAAATTGCCTTAAAGTAAAATTTGTAAGGAAAAGTAGGCATTAAAAGCATCAGAGGTCAAAAGATTATTAGATTTTCTTTTTACGATTTATTGCTTTCATATTCACTTTTTATAAAACTTCTGTATTCCTCCTGAGTCGGTTTTTTGGTTAGTTTCGTTTCGCCGTTCGCCGTTCGCCAACCATCCTGTTGGCTTCTTCAGAGCATGACTGAAACTGGCTCGCATTTTTCCATTTGAAATACCGGGAGTTTATAGCATTCCATGCATGTGCGACAAAGACTACATTGGAGAGGCCGCAGGAAAAATATCAACTAGGCTCAAAGAACATGAAAGAGCCTTAATACTAAGACAAATACACTCATCAGCAGCTGCCGAACACAATCACGAAACCGGACATAAAATTTAATTTCGATAACATTAACATTCTTGCATGTAATCCATTTTTCTACCAACGAAAAACCCGTGAGTCCATTGAAATCAAGCAACCTAACAATTTTAACCGCGACTCAGGTGTCTACCTGTTACCAATATGTGACTGTCATCCGAGACGGTGTTTATGCCCCTCATTTAGCTCCATCCCCTCAAACAATATAAAAGCAGGTACAGAGTAAAATACGAGCCAGTTTCAGTCGAGCTCTGAAGAAGCCAACAGGATGATTGGCGAAACGTTAGCTAGTTCGACTCAACAAAAACCTAGGCAGAAGCAATCCAGACGTTTTATAAAAAGTATTACAGTAACCTGTGGAAGTTTCTTTGAAAAATGCTTTCATAATTGTTCAATTCAATTGTGTACTCAATTAACTACACATAATTAAATACCTTCAGTTCAAATACAGTGAAGAGGTCGTATTTTTTAACTTAATTTAATGGAAACTATATAAGAACAATATCATATATATAATTATTAAATATTTATACCTTTAGCGACCACCTATCTTGCTATTAAAAATGTAAACTATTGCATTTTTGTTATCTTTTTATTAATTAAAAAAATATATTTGAAATTTGATGGAAATCCATGATGTTTATTTTGTTCAATTGGTTTCCAGTTTCACTTTAAAGCAATTGTGATTAAACAATATACCTCTCAGTTGTTCTCCTTTTACATCAATTCCATTTCCATGCCATTCCAACATTTTCTATTCCTATTGAAAAACAAAGCGATTCAAATCTATTTTTGGAGTATTTACTATTCCATTAATTATTTCTTAGCAATTTATCCCTTGTGAATAGATCCGTTGTAACTATTGGTTCTGGTTCGAATTTGGCGGTTAAGGCATGGAAAAAATCGGGTCCAGGTGTACTAACGGGAGAGGGCGCTGGAAATAGCACACGTAAACCCGTAACTTCATACATATGCAATCGAAACCGTATTGTAGCACGAAACCGACTTTAAAATGGGTGGAGACCAAGGAAACGGCCGCATTAAATCTCCCTCGGGGAAAACAAGGCGAGTTACTTGCCATTTTCGCCGACACAGATATTCAATAAAAACAGGAAATGTCAAGAGTGTTAACTTCAAAGGAAACGGGATACGGATAGGGAAAAATACATTCGGGGAAAATGTAAGGCATTACAGTTTTAGAGCACATCCAAGCCAAATGAAAAACAGCAAATGTACCGGTTAATGTAGGTTAATATTAAAATTAATTATGCGGTTAATTGTGATAACTACCAAGACAAGACAAGTATATTATTTAAAATTTAAATCACGAGTCCGCACTTAACTGCGGTTTAAGTGTGGATATGTACAAGTGACATGGACGCGCAGCCTCTGAAGATACCAGATGAACCAACGGATGAATACCCAGATCAACACCATGTTGTTTGACACTAGAATAGTGTAGAGTAGACTAGTTTGATGCATATATGTTAAAACATTTTTCTTTTTAAAATTATTGGACGTCAGGTTTCTTGTATATACAGGAAGTGGCAAAGTGTGTTTTATACTTTATATATTAGGGAAGTCACAATGACTAAAGAGTTGCAGGAATATACAGAATTTGCTGAATATAAAAAACATGGTTCATAGAAAATTAAGTGAGTTTACAGTACAGTTATAACTATTACTGCACGAATTTTACAAATCAACAGGTATGACCTTAGACATCTTATGTGTTGCAGTCAAAAATGATCAAATCTTTTTTTATAATTTTGAAGCATTATTTTAGTTTATTCTTACCTAATAACAACCATCGATATTCATTTGATTATGTTAAAGTAAACAATTTTTGATTTTCAAAATGTAAACAAAAATTTCAATCTAAAATTGTTTTTCAATGTTTTCACTTATTATCATTAATGTGTGGGCTAAGGAGTGTTTGCTGTTTAAGTAATTTCAAGGGTCTAACAGTCCAGCCTAACATTTTTTTAAAATTATTTTATAAAAGTATTTTTATAAAGAACTCTGTGTATGTTATTTAAAAGCTTATAAAAAGCTAATTATTAAACAGCTTACAGTAATTACGCGAATTACAAAACCTTCATTAAGACTTCTAGATTATATTCTTGTTTCTGATGCACTTCTAATCAAAAACTCTGGAGTTCTCTACCTTTAGCAATGAAAAAACTGTTCCAAAACTACAAGGGATGTTAAAAACATAAACGTGTCGCAATTTTACACTGACCTTAAATCGATTCCAACATTTACTACCTAAATAATACCATAAAAGCCACGATGATGGCTAAGGATAAAACTAAAGCTGAATACAAAAAATTAGCCGATTGGAATACGTATCAAAAGTTGCAAAATATTGAACTGAGGAGCCTTTTACTTGATGAAAATCCATTTATCAAAATAAATAAGAACTAAAGGTTCAGATTTTCACGAAATTATATATTTTGACATGATGACAATTGTTTCACCAACACCGTGTCTTTATCAACTGTAATATTTACAAACTACAACAGAGGCTATTGGCTATCCGAGTAACTTTAAAAGAAAGTGCTCTCAGACGTTCCTTGTAGCATTAAAACTAGAACCATAAATTCGCTCTGGTGCAGAACGTAAACGTAGAGGCAAGCTCATATAATTCTTCATACAGAATATTTGTTCGTGGTAGGAAATATAATCAGTTTAATTTGTATTTGTATTAAACAATTTGGCAATACAAGTAAACCGAATTGTGTTTGTCTTAACGCGTGGTAGTGGAAGGTAACCTTGGCGGTTGTGAGGGAGATAAAAATGAAGATTCCTGTTTTTTTACACTCCACGCTACTTTGAACTCTGATTGTGATCTCTGGCGATCCAATTTATCTTACGGCATCAACTTAACGACACACTCGTCTATAAAACAATCCGAAACTTTACGACATAGGGTAACCGCAATATAACTTCGCATAAGGGATGCGTTCGTTGCGGTTCTTGGCACCACAGCCCCCCGGGCGACCATAAATCACAAATCGGGGGGGTCACGCCGGTTATCGGACCTAAATATACGATCCCGGTCAAATGAAAGCAATCTGACCGGCGAATCTTCGTGAGTCATCGCACCCCCAACCCGCTCCGAAATTGTTATTGACGTTTATCTATTTAACTTCTCCCCGGAGAGACATCGTGATGGATTGATGAGCAACGATATTTTTTACTTTGGAGTAGAGCCGGGGTGAAGTGGGAGGGTTTTTGGCGCGATGGATGTTTACGAAGAAAAATCGCCTCGCTGCACCAGTCTGATACCTTGAATCGATCGGTTTGTGTGTTTCAACACACAATGTACCCCAAGAGACTACAATATTCGTTCCATTGTTGATGCTCTCAATCGTTTATGTGATATTCAGTTGAACGAATCGTATCGTAACTTTTATAACATTTGCTTGACTCCTTGAAAACTTACATTTTTAGTTAGTCGCGGCTTAAGCAAGATTGTTATGAAGGGATAATGTTGTGATAAGTGACAATAGACGATCCAAAAATGTTTGACATAACTAAAAGAAAAGGTCAACCCGGTGTAACCTTTATTTTAGAATTAACGGCTATTGCTTTTCTTAATTTTAGTGAAAAAATTCCTAGGGTAGTATAACTGTAAGTGCCTAAGAGCTTAAAAAGATTATATCACATGACTCTTTAAGGGAAAATTAAGTCGTATTTGCATCAAACAGATGCAAGTGGTTTTCGCTGTGTCAGTAAAGGATGGTCTGTTTCATCATTCCAAACGTTGTCCACTGTAGCTTCACGGCTGAATTGAAAAAAATAAATGAAAAATATCTTCCTCACGTATTTGAGGTATTAAAACTCAAATGCACGCAACATATTGGGTTGGTGATGTGATACAAATGTGTTAGTTATGCTAGTAGAGATACATTCCACGACCTAGATCCGTATTTATTTATATATTAAAATATTAACAGAAGCAGGAAAGGATGTCAGTTGTGCTATTGGATTCATTTGTGGTGCATATATCAAACACACTTTCTTGGCAATTGTTTGAGGTAATGCAGCGTGTGACCCTACAAGATCACCAAAAAACGCAAAACGGGTCAAAACACGTTTAATTGCAATTCTCCACAACCCCGAAACTAATTTCGAGTTCCATGTACCAGCCTTATATTAACCATTAATTGTTAAAGCCAGAGGACAATAACTACAGCCAATTTAGTATATTTTACGGCCGTATATGACACGATCTTGGATACACTGCTTTAAACAAAGTAAAATGACCGGAAATATTTTGTTTGTTAGATATACCTTAATTTCTGCTTCTGTTGAAAAGTTTCTGAACAAAAAAGGTTACCATTAGAAAACATTTCTAAACAATATTTATAGTAGTTCCATATGATGTAGCTAAATAAGAAGTCTGTGTTAAATATTGAGATAATTTTTTACTCTTCCATGGATTTCCAGTTTAATTATATGTCTGTACTCAACGTACCAAATAAAGTTAAGCATTTTTCAGCTTATGTTATTTAGTACAAGTCATATTTACATTGGTCACACTGTATATCCTTTTAAAATGGTCAAGAAAAAATGGTATATTTTCAATTCAATGGAGCAAAATATCACAATTTAACCAGGGAGATACTGGATTTAACTGTTAAAAATGTTAAATATCAATTTAAGTTTTTGACGCTCTGTATCTTCTAATTCGTTCGGTTTTGGATTAGCATATATTCTTTGACCGCTGCCACAATGAAAAATAGAAGTTGTATGATAATAGTATATTATGCAACAAGTGCGGTAAACGGCATTTGACTCACGAGTTTATTTAACACGAGCGGAGCGAGTGAGTTAAAAAGTTTACCTAACGTGTCTTTTCTACCACCGTTTGTGTTGGGGTACATTTTCGCAAAACAACACAAATACATTCACTGCCATGACCGCCAGATTTAACAAACGTCAAAATTCAAAGCATGGGAAATATCTCCGAAAACATCCGATCGCTCCCAAATCCGTGCGGTAAAATCCCGGAAATGTCCGAAATGGCTCGGATTAGTAAGAAACGAAACCGACGTGGTAAAGTGACGCTTCCCGCGCGCTAGATCGGTGGGTAATTAGGTATTTTACAGACGAGAGTAGAAAAAATAAATTTTCAAGATTGGGCGACTAGGAACATACTGTGACGAATGTCCGTCTATAGAGCGCGCCTTTCGAGAAAAAACTCAAATATTCTATACCAATTACGGGACGACACTGGCTATCTGTAAAAATGAATCGCGGTGAATAATAATCCTTCGCTTAAATTTAATTATTAAACTAATACAAAGTAGTTCTAATTAATAATAATTCCAAATAAGATAGATAAGAAAAATACGTGGTTTCCATTTGAAAAAAAAATATTTTCGCCCTTTTTTTAAACTTCATTTTCTTGGTTATTTCTTTCAAAATATAAAGGGATTTCGGTAATAACAAATATACAGATACTGTTTGGCCTGCAACCATCATTTTTGACACGAAACCTCAAAAACGGTGAAATTATGTCTATAACCTGCGGAATATCCTGATATTCCGCCATCTTCAAATTATTTTACTAACATTAGTTCAATTCGGAATTTTCAAATATTTGTTACTTATAGTTTATTCAGAAGAGACGAAGTTCCCTGTAACCCCCTGTATAAATTATTAGTAGTGTGTGTATAGTTTTGGTTAGTTTGCATAGTTAACAGTAATGTATATAAAAAGTCGAGTTTGACGAGGCCGAATCACGTTTTTTGTTTTGTTAAAAACGTAATAGTGCCAAACCGCAAAAATTACACTTTAACACACGATGCACGCTCCATAAAACTTTAAAATTTGTAATAGCCTTTGGTTAGAGTTAGAGCAGTATATTCGACGTCGTTCGAGCAGAATCATCGTGCAAGGCGCCGTGTAAAACAAAGCGGCGTCGTAATTTAAAGGTGTTACAAGGAAACGGCCAAATGCGAAACACTTCATTAATTCCTGCTGACCTCGAGCAACATATCCGCCGAATTTATAGAGCTGCCCACTTCCGCCGCCTTTGCGTTCAGGTCCGAATTTTGCCGCAGGATTTTGGCACACAACGATAATAATAATTTTATTCTGAGCTCAATGAAAAGCTAACTCCAAGAGTATTGTTTAAAACGGGGTAGTAGACGGAAATCTTATAACTTACTTCACAAGTTGTTAATTTAGTAAAATAGACTATTCCTAAGGCATTTACCAAAAAAAGATGGCAGAATACGCCGCGAGTAAATAGTCTTATTTCCCTAGTATCTAGGAATATTTGCAGGGAAAAACTTTGTTTGATCTATGTTTGTTTTTTTTTTAATTATGACACAAATACATTTTAAAGATATGTAAAATGAATCTTACCAAAAATTGGAACATGAATGGAACTGAATCTTGTCATCTTATCACCGCAGTAAATTGTACCGTGTGTTCAATTTATCTTGATAACATTTTGATTGGCTATAACATTGTACGGTTAGCACCCAAGTTTTTTCCTAAATGAAATATAACACACACAATGGAACACGATATTCCGATTACAATTATATAATACACTTTATTTCACTTGTCTTCGATATATTGCCAAAAATTAGGCACAGGTCATTATAATTTTAATACAACTTACAAATGAGAGATAATAAGAATTATTTTCATATTTGCAACAACAAAAATAAATTAATTTATTATAATATTCCATTACGTACGAGTGACATGGACGCGCGGCCTCTGAAGATGCCAAGTGATATTTTGGCGAAACGTAAGGCGAATGATCCTACTCCAGGGTCAAACAACGAACGGAATATATTAACGAAACATATATTTTTAAAATTGTTATTTCTGTTAAACCTATTAAAAAATTCCAAACAAAACGACATCCTTCTTTGGCACCGTTCTACACTAAACTTGTAGGTTTTACGAAATTTAAACGGAGTGTCAATAACTTATCAACGTCAATGAAAATCACTTAGCAATATATGGAACACAATTATGAATTTATCACACAGAAATTTTTTATTTTCATTTAGAAAAAAACTTGGTTGCTAACCCAACATTTTGTTTTTTATTTATGCCGATATTTACAAAACCCAAAATGCTAACCAAAATGTAAGATAAATCGACCTCAAGACACTGCTACTTAGCAATTCTATACAAGACTACGCAGGAAATCCACAAAAAGGTTTAATTTAGGTATCAATGTAATAACTAATCAGTTTCATTGTCATTTCATTTCAT
This sequence comes from Cylas formicarius, assembly GCF_029955315.1. Taxonomy (NCBI): domain Eukaryota; kingdom Metazoa; phylum Arthropoda; class Insecta; order Coleoptera; family Brentidae; genus Cylas; species Cylas formicarius. The sequence continues at coordinate 16,861,656 of NW_026844334.1, forward strand.
TTACTATCATGTTACAAACATAGAAAATAGAAAACAATTTTACAACAACATAATATTGAGAATATACAATATATATAAATTGAACTGAGGTGGCTTTAACTTGATGAAAATCCATTTATCAAATATATAATTTCGTGAAAATCTAAACTTTAAGTTCTTATTTATTTTAATATATATAAAACATAAATATAATACACAAAACATAAAGCACTCTATGGAAATGTGCACATACATTAGAGCTGAACGAAGATTATCACAGAATACTTTTTACAAAACTTCTGGATTCCTCCTGCGTCTGTTTTCATCATCGAAAGCGGAGAGTCGAAAACATGCAATGGTCTGACTAAATATAGTTAATGATATCTTGTAAAAAGATAAACTCCTCCAAGCTGTAAAAGGATTGCTTTATTAAAAAAAATTTGACTAAGTTTTTTAACCTGTTTATTGGGAGTTGTTTGTAACTTTATTAAAAAAATGGATGCAGTAGTTATTTGTACCTAGCCTACTCGCATTAAGATGGAAATCAGGTCTGATGTTGGCCCTATTCCGTGTTTTGTAGAGATGAACTTTATTCACATGTAAAAAATCTGATCCTCGTAAACGTAAACTAGACACTTAACTATATAAGCGCTTGGCAGTGTAAGAATTTTAAGCTCCGAAAATTTAGATCTAAAATCCTCTCTGTACTTGAGATGTGTGATTATTCTACATTGTAGACCAAAGTCTCTTGCCGCACCGGGAGTCTGGCCCCAGTTTATCAGACCATAAAGCAAGTGGGAGCCAATTAGAGCATGATGTGCTGTCAATATTGTGTTAGAATCCACACTGCCCTTTAAGCTACGTATTAGAAAAATGTTTTTTAAGCCACATAACAAATAATAAATAAACTGTTTTTCTAAAATTCTTGTTAATCGATATAGTTTGTGACATAGAGTTGGTTAGATCGAGTAAGATCAAACATAAGAGAGACAAAAAAACAACGGTCGGACAGTAAAAAAGTAAAATTATTTTTAAAATTCGTTCCTCAGTCGCATCGAGAAATTTGTCCAGTCAAAATGATCTCAAAAATTGCCGGCACGTTTCACGTTCTATTTTTTCCGGTGAAACTGCCAGTGACACCGTTAATGGCTATTTTTCCGGCCGATTAAATTTGAGAATTTTATTAATCCCGCACAATGGCCAAGAGACCAACGGCTTTTAGATTGAAAATTTCCAATTTAACCTCCGGGCCTCCAATCCGGATTACCGTCCGATAGAATTTCTTTTTGGCGAAAATAACGCCGTTTTGTCGTGGAAAACTTTAACGGCGACCCAGCATAAAGGAACGAATAACCCGAAATAATAACCTTAAAGTATTTTCTAAAAAAAACTTCTTTCACGCTTCGTAAAACTTTAAAGTTTTTAAAGTCGAGGGTTCCTGGAGTGCCCGGGGAGTAAGTGTTATGAGGAGCTCTTGTGTTTTAAAGCGGCAGTGCTCGATAAATTATTTTTGCTCGGGAAACGCCATAAATTATGCGTCATCGAGAGCCTGTAATAAATTTTTGAGCGTCGACTCTCTTATAACTTTCCCGGATTTAGGTTCTTAAGAAACAATCATTGGTCCCCGGGGGTCGTCTAGAACAGCGATACAACTTGATAAGCCACGTTTTAAACGAAAGGGCAACGAAAAACAATTACTTTCTAGTACGGTCTCTTAGCATGGCTCGTAATTAAATTTCGCGAGTATATAATTTGTAATGCGCTCGGGGTTGGATGTAACGGGGGCTCATTTCACTTGCAAATGCACGTGAATATTTAGGTTATGCACCGACGGTACGTGGGAAAATCGCAGGTTTACATGTTTTCGAAACTCCAAAGTCATTGTTAGCGCGGCATTAATTGGTCGTTAAAGTTTTGAAGCATTTTAGAGCAAGGAAAAAGTAGTATTTGCCGATGATGCATGTCCCTAACTTGAAAGTAAACTAAGCTAAACTGTTTTTTCTACATTTGGTTATACGAGAACCAAGTGTATCGAATAAATCTGTCAGCGCCTAATCTAGCATTATCTTGATAAGGGAATTATGTACAATACTTAGAGTATATGCCGCCCAGAGAAAACTTGTTTATGTCACCTAGGATTCCAAGCCAATTAATTCCAGTTCCAAGAAAAATGCTTTTGAAAATTTTTTAGACTTTTTAAACTTCTTTTATGGCGAATAGCTGTTTCAGAGAAGCAAAGCTACTTTTGAGAGCTCTAGGCTAGCGACACAAAGAACTAAAATAACAGTTGTCATACCAAAAATTACTCAAGACAAATTGAGATGGGCTGGTCATATAGCGCGCTTGAGCGACAATAGATGGACCAAAAGGATGATAGAATGGAGACGCAGAGAAAATAAAAGAAATCGGGGTAGACCGCCCACAAGATGGGAGAAACTGGAAGCAGAAGGCATGAAACAAAATACTGTGGAAGGAGATGAACGATGGCTATGCCTACGGCATTTGGTATATCGTAGTACACCCCAGATATATTATATTTTATTTGCCTTGTGTCATTGGTTTTGTGTTTTGAGGTTGTTCTAGTGTGTTTTCGGTGTTATTATTCATTCTGGAATACTTCTTATGAAACAATAATTATGACGCGCAAGTATAAGGTGCGCAGAAAACAGAGTTCAAATTTTCCAAACCTTGTTTCATTGATACGTCAAATAATCAACTATCCTTCAAGAAGTTTTTCTCACTCTTGTTATTCCATTCATAATCTTGGGTCCCGCTTATAACGCTGCTTAGAATTGTTGGAACAAAATATTGACGGATTTTATGGAAGACCACTTTAATTTAGCTTGAGATCAATCAATCAATATCAAAACTAAAGACCACTTTAATTTAGCTTGAGATCAATCAATCAATATCAAAACTAAAGACTTAACCGACACACAGTGGAACGAAAGATACGATTTTCCGGACATGAGTCAACCGTTCGCTTAAAAAAATATTTCTGATTATTTTGAACATTTTTATTCATAAATTTATTTAATTTTCACAAATATATATAAATGTTTATACGGGATGATAAATTCGCTATGGCAAAATCCAAAAATTATATTTGAAAATAAGGTAAGTTAAATATATTTAAAAAATTTTAAACTAACTAGAATTTTAATAAATATTTAAAAGTTAATAAAAATTAACGGAAAATAAGTAACTAACTAAATATAATATTACTTTAATAATTCATTTAACATATGCCAATATGAAACACTATTTTATTTGAGAAGGCTTTTGACCTCTAGCGGCAAGCACGATTTTCTTTCGTAGCCATTGTTAGATAAATGTGATATATATGGATCAGACCAAAGTAATAAATTGTGTAATATATCTTCATTTGTAGCCCTCCTATTGGTCTTTCTTGCATGAAACTCCCTGACGTTTCTGAATTCTTTATGTCTAGCTTCGGAGGCTTCTTCTGAGAGCTTTCCAATTGGTACCACAAAATTTCTTATAATATCTGCTCCGTGAACTAGAATTTTATGGACTGAAGGGGGCATGTAATACCAGTCGTAAAGAGAAACATATAACTTAGCTGTCTGGGCTGTATAGAGATCAAATTTTAAAGGGCATATTTCTTCGGTACATGAAAGGGTTTGCAGGATTATTTTAATCCTTTCAAGCAATGTAAAATCGATGCCTATTATTTTAGAAGTTGTGGAACAGTCGGAAAAAAACTTTCTTGCCGCGTTTCCATCATTCGTGGTACCAACCCCTTGTTTTACCACATCAACTAAAATACCTAATTCATTTCTTAAGTCTTCCTGTATTCTGGCCTTCCTTGTAGCTTTTAAATTTTTATGCTCTGTAGTAGTACACGACCATCTCTTAAAATCTGAATTGTACGAAATATGCAACATCCATTCCATGCATCTAATCCAAGCATGCAAGCTCGAAATACCAAAAGAATAACATGTTTCGTCCGGTTGTTTTTGATAAATTTTGTTTAAGATATTAGTCTCTTTTGGTTTAGCTCCACAAATATAACAACACATAGAAGATGTATTTGTAAGGGTATTACATATTTTACCATCTATCATAGTAAAAAGTAATTTGTGCCCTATTAGCCCGAATTTTGTTTGGGTGGCTTGAAGATTCTCAATTTCTTTGTCAATTAATTTTTTTTCTTTTCTTATTACCTCTGGGGTTTCATGAACAAATGTAAATCTTAGTGGACGGCAATAACGAGTCGAAGATGGTCTTTCATTTTCCCAAATAATAGTGTCGTTTTTTACATTGTACAGTTTTATGGGTACCAAACTGGAAATAAAAATGCTCGAATCTTCACCTGAAGTTAGCTTTTGCTTATAAGTACTTTGCCCGGATGCGCCATCAAAACCCCATTTACTAACTAAAATAATATCATTGCTAGACGTAACACATTCCACAGTTTTCAATATCCTTAAAAGGGTATGGTCTAAAAGAGCCTGAAGTTTAACAGATGCTGATACCTCTGTAATAGTGATATATTCTTTGGGTGGATAAGATTCTAATTTAGTCTGTTGTATGGCATAGTATGAAGGAAAATGGTTCATATTTTCGAGGATTAAGGATTGTCGTAGAGTATTGTATTGGTGTTTTGACATCTTTGAATTAACAAAGATGCTCATCGCTTTTTCTCCCGAAATATTTTTAACACTGTGCCTGCTAGTCTGGCAAAATTCTCTTACTTCTTTGGCTTGGCTTGGGTTTTCCATGAGATATTCTATGACCTATAAATAAGAAATACACCTTTGTAGGGACCTAAGAGTTTGACAGTTGGCATTATTATTATTTTTGACTAAGAAAAGGAATTATTACAATTTTATTAAAAAGACGTGCTTATTATAGTTTGCAGATACATTTAAACATTTCGCTAAAATATTTTTAATATTTAACGATAGCATTTTGCTATAGTAAAGTGCTTATTTTTGGGCCCTAAGATCCAAATAGGTATGTAATAAAATATTAAGGTGTCCTATTTAAAAACGCCCTGTATATAGGAAAGTAACAATTTTTAAAATATCAAATAATTAAAGGAAATAAGATGGAAAATTAGGCCTGTATTTTTAATAGGCCTTTTTGATATTTATGAGGGTCTGTAAAAGCTGAACGGTTCGACTTAGCGCAAAACCGCTTGCACTTTGCTATCTTAACTTTTTATGAGCTATCGTTTGTAATCAAAAACAAAAACTTGTAAAAAAATAAAAAAATTTAAGGAAAATCTGAAAAAAAAAATTTCGCCTATTCCTTTCCAGAAATTTTCATAGGACACTCACCGTAAATAACCCTATATAATAATATTATTATCGTTGGTTATAGTTACCTTTGCAAAATCCGTATATCCTTCAGAACGTAGGTTTGTTTTGGCTGCAAAAAGTAACCCGTAGGATGAATATTGATCTCTAATGTCTTTCGTTTTCCTCCTTTTATGTCTTGCACTTAAGTCCTGCAAATCAGAGAACGATTTTCTCTTTTCTAATTGGATTTCCTTTTCTTCAATATCAGGTTCATTAAGCGAATTTAACATTTCTTCTCTTACAATTTCTGGGATATCGAAATTTTTTTTCAACCAGTTGGAATTTTTTGAAAAAAAGCGATTATTATTGTAACTGCTTTTAATATATCTTTCCTTCAATTTAAAACAAAACTTTCGTAAAGCCTCTTTTAACTCCAATTTAGCACCACTCGATAAACCCTTGTTGATATTATCTAGCACTATTTCATAAAGGTAATTATAATCGCTAAAGTCTGTTTTATTTTGTAGGAGAAAATTGCAAAAATCTTTGTTAGTAAATTCCATTTTTACAACTAAATTACGTCAATAATAACATAAACGTCAAAATATTGTTGCAACTCGAGGCGTCATGCGTCACTTATTTTGTGCATGGCATGCTTAAATTCGATGTAGATAGGACGGTCGGATCCCGTCGGATCAGTCGGACTCGAATTTGTTTTGTATAAAATATTCAAAATGATAATATTTTAATATAAACGCGGGCATGTCTGGGCATTTTACTTACGGTTACTCTAAACTGGAAAGTTAAAAAAAAAAAATACTGTCAGTTCGGGAACAATAAAAAAAACTTTATATCATTCAAATGTTTAGGTTCTTAGTCTTAGATTATTTTATATGTAATAGAGTTCCGATTATCGCATCTTAGTGGTCTTTCTTCTATAAGCTATAAAAAACATAAGTATATTTAACTATTCCGCTTTCTTTATAGGCTTATTTAGGATAATTAAGTAACGAAGTTTAAAAGCAAATATTTGTTGTAAATTTTTGATTTGAAAAAATAATTTCTTTGATTTAAATCAGAAAAGTGCTGTAGATTAAAATACGTAATATGTCTTTGTAATATTTGATCGTTCAGTTTTAACCAGTACGTCCGAATTTTGTACAGGCTCGTTCCACTGTGCGACAGGAGGAGGAGAGTATAGAATATCTATGTTTTAAATGTCCGGTGTATGCTGACATACAAAGCGCATTTTTGAGAAATACTGCTGATGTTAATTAGCTGTTTAACCTTATTAGTTCTAATTGCTCGAGTCACTTGATTACTGTTGTAAAATTCAACTCAAACGTGTGTAAGGTGCGGTCTTTCATTTTAAATTCATACAAATTTCGAGATTCCAATATCATATTTTTTTGTTGTTACATATTTTTCCTTTTCCTGTGATTAATATTTATATATACTTTACAGTGTATTCCTGTAATTAGTACTTTTTTCCTTGTAGTGAAACACTTTTCTTTTAATTTTGATTAGATTCAATAAATGTTTAAATAAATAGAAAATCCCTCTACACTGTGCGGCCTGCTTGTATTATCACCACCTAAGCTAAATAGCTAAATGGATGAACATTGGATGAACAAAATTAACTAATAATAAAGCTAAATAATATTTTCCTTTGACTGGATACATTTTTCAGTTACCTGTTGATGCCTGTTTGTTATTATTAGCTCTTATTAGACGCAAATTTAGATTTTAAAATTGTAGCAACTTTGTTCTTCATAAATATGTGTACTCAAATTAGGTATAAACTTATAGCTTCGTCGTAGAGAAAAAGAAATCGAATTTATTGGAAATGAACACTAAAATATGAAAACTCTTTTATAAATGCTGAATTTACAGTGGCTCTTCCAGTTTCAATCACACTGTAATTTAATTTCGTCGAAAATTCTACACAGTTTCTTATGGCATAGTCTTGTCCGTGTATTTCGATATTTTTAAAGGATGTTATATTTGGAATTTTTTTGGTATGCGGACCTACTTATAAATTTACTTGAGTCAATTAATTTGTGGAGTGTGACTTGAATATCTTGATAAATATCAATTCAATGACAAAAAAACGCGTAGTGTCTCATTTTCTCACCTGTCATAATAAAAATTTACAAGAACAGGGCATAAAATGATTCTTCGATACAGTAGAGACTCGGTGGAAACCTTAACCAAAACGGAGAATTATTAATTTTCTCAGTTATTCGTTCATTACAAACTTCAAGCATGCACTACAACACATCGTTCTGAATTTATTTCGAAGAATCCTTCTAAGATATATCTCGGAATTCTCAGAAGTTTCGTTCTCATTGAGATAAAATATATCTATTCTTTGATACATTTTCATTGTGTTTCTATATATTTACCTAACAAGCAGAATCTAATTGAGCCCTAATATTGGTTGACCCTAATAAAGCAAATTCAGTACAATTATGAATATGGGTTTTAGAATTTGATTTTTTTTTATTTTTAAACTTAAATGCTCTAGATAGAAAAGGTAACCAGGGAAAACAATAAAGAGCATTTAATTGTTACCTCCACAAATCCATTCATTTTTTGTATGTATAACTTTTTCCTCTACTTACACCAGCTTTTCTAATACCCTACCTTCTGCTTTTAATTGTAACTTTCTATCGTATGAATATTTGAAAAAATTCTGCACATTAATTAAATTAAAAACTACCTGCATAGTTCACAGGAAATATTAATTGTAAGAAATAGACAAAAATAGAAGCATACCCAATCTATTATTGTTTTTATACGCGGCAAGGCAAGTAGTAATAGAATCACACAGATTACGTACTTGGAATTTAATTATTTTCAAGAAATTAAAAGGTATAGATTAGACCACATATCCATAATTTACCTTGATGAAACATGGTTCGATACAAACGACACTTTATCCAAAACTGTCAAACGAAAGTACCTTCAAATAAAGGAAAACGAATCACCATTATACACGTTGAGTGAGAAGACGGATTTGTCCCAGACTGCTTGCTACTTTCTGTAAATGATATTAAGGATTCTAGTTTGGATTATCATGAGGATACAAGTGCCGAACTTTTTGGAAATTGATTTCAAAACAATGTTTTAAAAAATACTCCCATAACAGTGCAATTGTACTTGATAACGCAAGCTAACACAGCCGTTTGATATACAAAACACCAGCCTCATCATGTCCAAAAATTAAAATCCAGTTTGTATGCGATAATTTGACTGTACAGGCTGTTTATTCTGAAAATGTTACTCCTACTTTAAGTCCCAGTGTTACAAATTTGAAAAAAAATGTAATTAATAGCATACCAATTGAGAGATGGAATAATTCAGTACAGCACAATATAAAAATTGGGGACTTTTACATTTCTATACAAAACAACATAAATCCTATTATAATTAACCTCAATAACTACTCTGATAAGGAAACAGAATTAGATTTAGACATTTATAATAAAAATGTAAAAATTATGAAGTTATTGTATGTATTTAATGTTGTTTTTTCTTAGTGTAATTCCGTGTAAAAACCAGCATAACCATTTAAGAATTTTTGACCCCTACCCCCATTATTTTTTCTTGGAGTTTAAGTTGAAGCTAACCGTTTAGTTTGGCATTACGTGACCCAGATTTTCAAAGAACTTAAGGCTTTAAATTTATATATGTTGCGGTTCTGGATATAATTTAATTTTCGATATCTATCTACGACGACCGGATAGCATCCGAAACGTCGTAGCAAATCAACCGGAGCCACGACAATATTTCGCGGAGCGGGGACACCCCGGGAAGCGTTCATAAATCCGAAGGCCGACTGGTGGCGAAATTTATCGGGGGGCACGGTATAAATTCTCCCCCGGTTTTATAGACTGCAATTTCGACAGCCCGGATTACAGTTGGCCGCCCGCCATTAACATAGTAAATTGGTTGGCGATTTTAAAATCTCCAGAGCGTTATTTTCCTAGTCGATTAAATACTTCGGAAGTAGTTTACGCGTAACGCCGCTTAAACTTTGTAACGGAACGAATAAAATTGATTTAAGGCTAATAAATTTTACCGAATTTTCTATTTTTAAGAAATGTACACAGCTGCGGGGTATAAGGGATCGAATATTTCTAGAATTTGTTGCAACCAATGTTCATTGGGCGGTTAATGGATCCGAGTTGAGTTTAGTGAAGGCTGTGGTAACCAAGAGGCCCATAACAAAAGTTAAACCATTTAAAGTCTGTTCATAGATATAAGAAAGTGACTAACTGATACGAATTAAGGAAAGACCCGGGCAAGCTGTAAGAATGAAATATGGCCGAACAGGTCTGTACTTTGCTTAGAATTTAATTATTTGGGGTTTTGTTAGGAAAGATACTAAACAATATTTATTTTTTTATGTATGTATTTATGTTTAAATCTGAAATAAAATTACAAATTATTTTTATTACCTACTTGAATTACTTAAAATTATTCAAATAATATATCAGTATCATCATATCATCGCTATCATCGCCTGTTCTAATTATTATTTGTTCTATATTATTTGCAATATGGATATACGATTGTTCTGCTTTTCCTACATGTTTAACAGAACTTGCCCAACTTTGTGGAGGGATGTTAAAAACTTCGGTTTCTATAAGTTTGAGGACAGATGCTTGCTTGCTGGCACCACGTTCAATGAGAGTCAAATAAACATTGTTTATAACTTCCTTAATCTCAATAGAATAGTGTTTTCTACATTTGGGCAGGAGCATATCCTGAGATACATTAGACTCGCACACATTTTGCATAATTCGCACACGATTCAACACACGCTGTGTTACACACGAAATAAGAATGATTACTAATTAACTTAAACTAAGTACAATATATAAGCAGGTACAGAGTAAAATACGAGCCAGTTTCAGTCAAGCTCTGAAGAAGCCAACAGGATGATTGGCGAAACGTCAGTAATTTCGATTCAGCAAAAACCGACGCAGGAGGAATCCAGAACTTAAAATAAAAATAATCGATGTTGTGCAGCATTAAAATCGATAACCACCTTTCCGACCAAAGTTATTTGTAGAGACACTAGCAAGCTGATGAGAGATCAAAACCTTTTAGCTTTGACGCATTTGTATGGAATTTTGCTGGTTTGTTACGAAGGCTCCGAACTTTTCTACTGATTTCGATAGAGTGCTAGATAATACTTTAAATGCTGGAACTGAAAAAGCCTGTCCCATTACGCCCTCATCTCGAGGGTCGTTAACGCAAAAACTTTTTTACTCCCTCCCGACGTCGTAGTAAAATTTGATTAACCCATTTTTGCGGACGGCTCTCTCCTTTTATCGTCGGCGTAAGTAAATAGAGGAGGCTCACAAATAACTTCAGAAGCGGGGACGCAAACCGGGACGAAGCTGCTCGGATTCCCCTATTATACAAATATTTGTCCTGCTTCCGCGGAAGATGGAAATGTCGGAATATAAGCGGTATTATTGTAATATAAAGAAAGTAGGAAAGTTCTTTGTTCTGCCCTCCGGAATCGTCTTGGATCAACTGCGAATGAGATTAGAGTCGGGAAACTTTAAGCGGATTTTTTGCCGTTACTTTGTATACCGTTACCGTCGATGTTGTTGTTTAATCTAAGTTGACCTGATTACAAGTACTGAAGGTTTTAAACGGGATTTCACATACATAATTCCAATTATTAGGCCATGCATCAAGATTTACCGTAAGAGTATTAAACAAAAGTGACCAAAAGACGTGGGAAATATTTTCACATTTTCATTTAGAGAAATACACTTAAATGACCACTATAGCAATAATTACAGTACTTTTTTCTTTTCTTTTTCTTTTCTTGACAAAGCATTAAAAAGCGAAAAACGATGCTGTGAAAAGTTCTTATTACTATTCAATCGACATTTTACTGAGTAAAAATCTTCTCTCTTGTTGAGAAAATGGTTATTTAGAGATCATTTGACCCCTGATTAGACCTTTTTTCGAATACATACTTTCACTTTCAAAAGGAGATAGAAAACCAACTTGTAAGCTCCCAACCGAGGGCCTATCTGGCCGACCAATAATGAAAGATGCACTTGAAAGTGCAAAAATACAAAAAGCGCCGGGTTCAGATGACATTTACATCGTCGCCTTAAACTTATTAAATGAAAAAAAAACGTGAACATCGTGCTGTAGTTATTTTGTTTGTTACAGTCAATATTCAAAATGATTCCGAAAACTTTCAACGCTGTAAAATGTCAAGACAACCGCTTAATTAGTTTAATGAGTCATCTTCTGAAACTGATACTTTCAGTCCTCCATACCAGAATATTCAAAAAAGTGGAAGATTTGAGTGGGGAAACGCAGTTCGGGTTTAAAAGCGGTTTTGGTACAAGAGAGGCAGAATTCTGTATGAACAGCTTACTACAGAATTGCCTGGATCAGCGTAAGAATGTGCACATACTATTTGTCGATTACGAAAAGATATTCGACAATGTCAGATATGATGTACTCCAGAAATTGCTCCATTGACGAAAAAGATATTCGGATAATCCAACATCTGCATTGGAATCAAAAACAGCTCGATTCAGACTGGAGGGGGAGGCTGTTCCAGAGGAGTTTGAAATACTCAAAGGCGTTCGACAAGGATGCATCCTGTCACCCATATTATTTAACTTGTATATGGAAAGCATATTCACCGATACTTTAGATGAAATTGACGATTAAAGTAAACGGCATTCCAATTAATAACCTCCGCTATGCCGATGACACTGTCATAATTGCCGATAACAGCGAAGAATGATGCTAAATAAAATAGACAGGGTTGAGAAATTTGAACATCTTGCTAGCAAAGAAATCAACTATATATATTAATAACGAATCCATAGAGCGGGTTGAATCATTGAAATATGTTGCAATTGTCTTAAACGATGCATGGAATGCAAGACAAGCCTGTATTAACTTCAAACCCTTCCTCTCTAATCAGTCTGTTTGGTTTAAGATTCGTTATAGAATGGTGTGCTAAGTATGGTCGATATTACTTTATGGCATGGAAACCTGGACCCTAAAAACATCGTCAATCGATAGGTTAGAGGCGTTCGAAATGTGGCCACTAAGGAGCATGCTCCGAATTTCATGGGTGGATCGTCTTCGCAATGAGGAGGTTCTTAGAGAAGCTGGCATAAAGAGAGAGCTTTTTGAAGTAATTAAAACATTATTAGCTACCTCGTCCACATAGACGGGCAAAGTACAAAGTCCCGAAGTTATTCCTACAAGGAAAGATAAAGAGCAGGAGAGATGTCGGTCGTAAGCAGATTTCCTGATTGCGTAACATAAAATATTGGACAGGTATAAATAACACTGGTAAGCTTTGTCACACTGCTATCTATAGAACATTGTCTTTGAGATAGTTGCCGACGCAGTACGTGTAAGATATGTTAAGAAGAAAAGATAAGTTCATACAACTCTACAACCTTTCTAGTCAATTTACTATGCACTATACGCTATAACATACAGCAACTGATTATCAAAGGAAATATTCAAAAGTTTTCTGTCACACAACACATTCTTCAGAACATTCAGTGTAAGCTTTGCTGCAAAACCGACTGTAAAATTTTGAAGTGTTGGATTGCGAAATCATAGTAAATCCGATGGTTGAAAAGAAATCCAAATTTTGTTGGCCTTGTTTAAGATTAAAACATTGTGACAGTTTATTAAGGAATATTTAAGGGCGACAATCGTTTGATGATGAGAGCGCATGTTTTTGAAAACATTTTAAATTTTTAATTTATTTCTTGTGTATTTTGAAAGCAAACACTGATACTAAGTAATCTGTCAATATTAATGAGGAAGTTGTTCGCAATAATACAAATAAATACAGGACGCAAAAATAGGCATTAACTTGCCACCCCTAAAGCTTCAATTAATTAATGCTGCGCGAGAATTTCCACCTCAGACTCAAAAGAGGCAATATATGCCTAACGAAGTGGCAGGCCGACTGGCCCTCGGGGAGAAGGCGCCGTAATACTAATTACTCCACTATGGCGCCCCCGGGCGCCGTTAATGAATATAAACTCACCCCGGGAACGGGGCACCGGCAGCAAGAAAAAAACTCAACGACCGTTCATAAAATAGGAATATTTGGCTTTCGCTTTGCCGAATGGGCCCTTTGTTAAACGCTTTCAGACAAAACAAATGAAAAACTTGCCGGATATGAAAGGAACGGGGGTCGGGAATGCCGTTCGGGGGACGGAGGGCAAACAAAAAAAGTCAACAAGAAAACAACCGACAGGGCTACAAAAACATTTCGTAATGGAATTTCATTTTTAATGTTTTGGTTTCATAAGAACGTCGTTACTTATCCCAACCGTTTTTGTGTTTCCGTTTTTCCTAAGATCGACTTCTATAGTCCTGTAAAGCACAAGTATATAATTACATGCAAATGCAAGTAAATAGAAAAGAGCGCTAAGCTTATGAAACAGGTCATGTCCCTTCAGAATGGTTACAGTCAATATTCGTAACGATTCCGAAAACTTCCAAAATGTCAAGACCACCGCTTAATTAATTTCATGGAAGTTGTGCGCAATAATACAAATAAGTACAAGACGCAAAAATAGGCATTAACTTGGTAATTTTTTAAAGCTGGTTCTTTTTCTGCTTGATTTTTGGTATAACAAAAATTATACTTATTATAAACTAAAACATTGTAATCTGAAATCTGATATTAGGGTGATCGTAAATAGTATATTATGTTATAGTAAGTTTGATACACGCTATATTGGTCACGCGTGTGTGAAACTTAGTGGTCTTAGCCGTATTCCATAGGTGTCGTATTCTACTTGTGAAGATTGCCAAGGGTCCCGAGAGTGGCAGGCAGATGGAAACGTCATCCGAGACGGTGTTTACACCGTCATTAGCGCCCCCCTCAAACAATATATAAGCAGGTACAGAGTAAAATACGAGCCAGTTTCAGTCAAGCTCCGAAGAAGCCAACAGGATGATTGGCGAAAAGTCAGCAATTTCGACTCAGCAAAAACCGACGCAGGAGGAATCCAGAAGTTTTGTAAAATGTATTACAATAGCCTGTGGAAATTTCTTTGAATAATTAATATCTTGATTATCTGCAGACCTCTATAATTATGATCATGTTTAATTATTATTATATTTGTTTGATAAACACATATGGCAATAATAAATAGGTATTATTATAATATATTATAATGCCTTTAAATAATTGGCGACGGCACTTGTTACAAGAATGATGCTTTAATTATTATTAAATGCTTTAAAATCCAAATCTTTAAAAACCAGATGCATGAGTTGATGGTTTTATGAATTTCTAATAAATTATTATATTACAGAAAAATAAAGAGATATTTTGATAATTGATAATACCTTGGTTTTATTATGGACGAGTTACTAAACTGTGAAAATCACCCAGATAAAATAGCAGAAACAATATTCATCATATTTTCAGTTATCTATAAACTGATCGACTTATGTATAAACTTTCATGACAACTAACATTTTAGGTTATTTATGGCTATTTGGATAACGTGTAATAAAACTGCTTATGAAAAATTGCAGGTATTAAGAAATAAAATTTTGAAAATTATTCTTCTACTCTTTCAGCTAGAACAATATAGGTTAATACATAAAATAGCGAATGGTAGTCAGAAAACAAATACAATTGTTATGTACACAAACGAAACATAGTATGCAGCAGAATATGAATTTATTCATTCCTATACAATGTGCAGCCAAATAAGTTAATATTCTAAATAATAAAAAAAAATTGCTAAAAAAATAATTCCGGGAGACCTTGGTATAATTAATAATTTTCTTCTTCTTTCTTCTTTAAGTGCCGTCTTCGTTGCGAAGGTTGGCAATCATCAGTGCTATTCGTATTCGTGACACAGCCGACCGAAATAGTTGGTTTGTGGTGCACCCGAACCAGACACGAAAGTTTCTCATCCATTGGTAACGCCTTCTTCCTACACTTCTCTTTCCTTGAATTTTTCCTTGTAATATCAGTTGGAGTAGTTGGTACTTTTCTCCTCTCATGACGTGTCCAAGGTACTGAAGTTTACGCTTTTTTACCGTAATGATAATTTCTTTTTCCTTTTTTATTCTTTTCAGGATTTCCATGTTGGTCACTTTATCGGTCCATTTTACCTTAAGTATTCTACGGTACAACCACATTTCGAATGCCTCCAGTTTCCTTTTGTCCAGTTTCTTCAGAGTCCAAGCTTCTACACCATAGTACAGTACCGACAAAACAGCATCGCACCATTCTGATTTTTAAATCCAAGCTGAGATCGCTGCCACAGAGCACTCTTTTCATTTTCACAAATGTTGTTCTCGCCTGTCCTATTCTAGTTTTGATTTCTTTAGAGCAGTCGTTATTTTTATTTACAATTGTACCTAAGTATTTATAACTGTCAAATTTTTCTATGGAGTGGTTATTTATATGAATTTGTAAATTGTTTTGTGCTGTTTTTGATATTATCATAAATTTTGTCTTTTTTACGTTTAGTGACAGTCCGAACTCTTCACTCGATGTATTAACTTTGTCTACTGCAATCTGTAATTCGTTTAGGTTGGTAGTTATCAGGATCGTATCATCCGCATATCTTTTATTGTTGATAGGCACTCCGTTAATTTTTAGTCCTTTCGTTTCATCGTCCAATAATAATTTTACCGGATATAATTACAGGAACTAATTATTTTATTGATATTAATTTTTTTTATTATCAAGGATGGTTTATGTTTATTGACCTTACTAAAAGTCTATAGGGTCAATTTTTCTTATAAACTCGATGGCAGTGTTATACGCTTTTTAGAAATTTTAGGGATTAAAAAGAAATAACTTCACTTGAGAACTGCAGTGAATAATATTAAATTCGATGCGCTCAATAAGAATTCTTACATTTCACGGAATTTTTCACAATTGGAGAGAATACACGTGAAAGGGGTCAGTTATATCCACGCGAGTTCAGAATATGATTTATTCGTCGGCCTTATAAACATTCAGAGCCTTTCCTCTGATGATTTTTTTGGCGTTTTTTTTTTGTTTCTCGAATATATTTGTCTATTTCCGAATAATCTGGCGACGAAAACTGACTCACTCGCGGCTGCAAGATGGGCACGAAAATCGAATAAATGCAAATCAGTTGTTCCCATGTAAAGACGGAGGGGAGATCCGTCTTAATGGGAAAAGTTTTGGAACTTTTCTGTCCGTATTCCAATAAAACGAAAACAGAATTGGATAACGAGGTATACGCTCGACTGCAGTCGAATATAATTTCGTAAAGTTCGGGTGATCGCAGTAATGAAACCCCGCTGAATGGAATGTTAACCGTTGACACCAACTCTGCGTTGGATAGTTTCCAGTTGAGTCCTGCTTTAAACGTTTTAAAAAACTGCTACCGTTTTACCGACCCGGAGAAATGTTTAGATAACAGCTGTACTTGCAGTGTGTCCTGAAACTACTTGGGCAAACCATAGCCTTATCCGATAACCTCTTCACATAAATCTTTCCCTCGCCCCGTATACAAATTAAACACTAAATCTATCCGTCTGGCGGACAAAAACGATTATGTAGATTTGTCTCCCCGCGCGAAAGAAGAACTGGCATTCGGAGCGCGCAAATACTAGCTACAACCTTAATGCTGGGATATGGGGGGTGATTATCTTGTCCGGGGACCATTAATCATAAAGTAAGGGATCCGGAGTTCTTGCCACTCCGGAATTTGCCAAGTCGCCGCCTAAAAAGAGACCTTTGTCATCGCCGTTCCCTAGATAAGGAAATTCGAATTCGTATCGGTATCGTCCTGCATTTCCGCCGTAATTACTGGGGAGGAAATTTGCTCCGGACGGATTTAATCCTGGCGAATCGACGGTCGACATATTAGGATATACCGCCTTTCCACAGACCACTGATCCAGGTTTCACTAAACGCCGAAATCAAACAGAAAGGCCTGTATGGTACAAAATTTTCGCAGTCCCTTGCGCAATACTATTTTCTCAATTCTGGTTAAATCGTATGCGAGGAAACACGATTGCAGCAGCTGTTATGTGGCTAGCGATTCGGTCATCTTGAAATCAAATAATAATGTCATTATTACCCGCATATTTAGAATAAAATCACACAAAAATAGCTACAGAATGCAGTGTTCAAGGTAGTAAATTACATTAAAATTATCTAAAATAAAATTAAAGTGACAGAACACAACAATACAGTGATGACAAAGATTAACAGGTAAAATATTTATTCGAACTATAAAAACAGTTTCCTAGAAGGAACAATTTTAGTTTGGTTTTAAAAATGTTTTCAACTGCTCTGAGGAAGGTTTATTAAATCTACCACCGATTTTTTTAATCAAGAAACATACTTATCTACGTGTACTTATCTATATGTATAATATTCACATTAAAGGCAGCACTCTCCGGCGCCACTTCTGCAATCTATATGAAAATATGTATCGCATGAACTTCATCAAAACAAAATACCATATGGTTGGTTCGAAAAGGGTAAATAAAAGAAGTACTCCATACATATTGCTTATCAGATTTTTTGAATTGACACGCGTTGCCATTTTCCTGTCTTATTTCAACCTACTGAACGACCTAAACCAGAACTTTCTATTGCTCCTCCTCTTTAGAGGGATTTCGTAGTTCATACCGTCAAACGCGCTGCTAAGATCAAAAAATATCCCAACAGAGTGCTCTCCAAACTAAATGTTTCAAAAATGCAAGAACCGCTGTTTGTGTTACTTTGCCTACGCTTCTGAAGCCGTACTGACTTCCAGACAAAATTTTGCATTTAATTAAGTAATCGGTCAGGCGATCAAGCATAGCATATTCAAATATGCAAAGCATGATGCCATTGCTATTGGACGATAATTCTATGCAGAATGCTTATTCTTAATGTTCATATTCTCTATACGGAGTCATATAACGTCAGTAACTATATGTCTCTTACGTAATTGCATTAACAACAGCATGGGGCTAGTCCGAATGAAAAATTTAGAGTTTGGATGCTATTGGTATCGTATTTCTGTCGACTAATCGTCATTCCTGCCTTATGGTGCAATGTTCTTCCTAAAATAATCACTGTGATGATCGATTTGTAGACAACATTTTTACAGAAATTTGGATTGACCCATAAAACATACTATTTTTCTGAAAAAAAAAACAAATTCCATAAAATATATATTTACCACGCTATATACCTCGGAAAAACTGTCCCTCAACACTCTCAACCTTAACATATACCCGATTTTAATGAGTATAATCGGTTCGTCTCTATCGAGATATACTTAACAAAAATCACTAGCGTGCCTTTATAACTCAAATTTAAATCAACCGGTGTTACTAAGAACGGTAAGTTTTTTATTGTTCCCCCCCTAAATAAATTTAAAAATTGTTAAATTATGGCGTTTTGCTAGCTGCTAGCTTTCGCTGTACGTGCTTTCAGTTTCTTCCCTTTCTAATTTTAAGAGCTCCATTTTGTTTAACTGAAATTTCTTTATAAATGATCTAAATTTAAAGAATTGAGAAATGTACTAACCAAACCGTAATCAATAAATGTTTTTGGGGCTGTGTTTTAGTTAGCAGCTATCATTTCGAGATTTTATAAATGACTTTGAAACACCAGCTTAATAATTCCCAGAATCCAGAATGTAAGTATTCTAATACGAATAATTCTTCTTCAATTTCCACATTAATGTATTCTTTGAAGCAAGCAACAATTAACCAATTACCACCGGTTACCTTTTGTGTTGAACTTTTACTTTAGAGTTGGAAGATCAACCATAGACATTAGTGGGATTGATTAGCAGAACTGCAAATTAAACGGTGCAAATGAAAAGACTGACTTTAAAACCAAATCTGGAAAAAATCAAATCTCCTCCCCATTTTCTAATATATGCTTAACATGACAAAACTATTGTATCAACAATTTTTTCTGCTCCCGTCTTTAAAATACCTAATTATCCACCGATCTAGCGTGCGGGGAGCGTCACTTTACCACGTCAATTTCATGTCAAATAAACTCGTGAGTCATTTGCTGTTTACCGCACTTATTGCATAATATACTATTTCCATATAACCATATAACTTATCATAAATTGTTGGAATATAAAAGGAGCATAAAACGTTTTTATTATGCGCGAATTAGACAAAAATACCATCATCTGGAGGCTCTGTATCAGATTTGCATGACTTTTCCCGTAAATTCGTCGTGTCTGCAACGAGCGAGCCATTTTCCAGCACTTTAGCAACCGCGAGGACACGTCGCGCTTGTGTTTTTTCAACCCAGATTTGCTTTTAAGGAAAACTCACTTTATGTGGATTTTAAGTGCGTCAACATGTCACCGCGTAAATATTTAAATTAGCGTTGGCTGCCTGCATGCAGACATGCTTCCTCGGAATACTTTCTAAAAGCGACTCCTCGCTTTACCCTGGCCCGTTTAAAAATTTACAATGCTCCTGGTCCCATTTTTCCTGCGAGCTTTTTTTTTCGTTACATCGTCGCGAAATCGTCTTCACATACCGGAGCACTTAGTTGCCGAGACGCCGAAACTTTTCCCGCGAATTAATTTTTCATCAAACGGCGAAAATTACCGCCACCGGGGAAACGGCGCGGAAAATTTTCTTTCTACCGAAAATGTCTTCAATAAACCCGTCGGTCGAAGAAGCTTTTTCGCGCGCTTTGGATTTTTTTTACAGGCTTACACAGAATTTCATCCCCCGGATAACTAGACGTTATTTACTCTGCGTCGGTTTGAATGCTTTTTCGAATGTAATTACTCCGACGAAAGATTTTCTCGCGTGTTTGTCCGACGTCGAACATTTAATCGAGAAAATGTTTGCGAAATGCTCGAAAATTCTAACGGCGGCACCGCCGAACGAAATTCGATTCTAGCCGGTGTATATTTTTCAAATTGACTTTACAGCAAATAAGAGCAACTGAGCAGATAAAGATTAAATCCGATGGTTGAATGGCAACGTCGCACGGGAAACGCATCCGCTAATCCGAACCTGAATGCTGATCTTTTTCTGCAATTCTACATATCCGTGTGGCAAAGTTTGAAATTCGGAATTGTCTACAATTACTAGGTATTATACCGGATATTTAGGAATATGTGACAAATCTTTGGGATTCTGATTGAACGGGAAGAATATGTAGTAGTATAAGTAGAAGTTCTCAATGGCATGAGAAAACAAAAAGAACTTATGCTTACCATCAAAGAAAGAAAAACTCGTTATATGGGGCACATAATGCCAGGTGAAAAGTATGAACTTCTGCGCTTAATCATAGAAGGCAAAGTCCGAGGGAAAAGGTCGGTCGGCAGGCATCGAAACTCTTGGTTGAAGGACATTCGACGATGGTTTGGTTGCTCATCGCTCGACATCTTTCGTATGGCCGTATCTAGTACCACGTTAGCTATTTGGATCACCAAACTTCGAAAGGAGACGTCGCCATAAGAAGAAGAAAGAATATTGGCTACCATATTACATTATTGTTAAATTATGTCAAGTACTTCACTTAGGAAAAAACGAATTTCCAAATTCACTTAGGGGTTCATTTCTTCGTTGGGAATTTATCTACAATTACTAGGTATTATACCGGATATTCAGGAATATGGGAGGAGTCTTTGGGATTCTGATTGAACGGGAAGAATATGTATTACACGTTCCTATTTTTTCCCATAGAGGTCTTCCATACGCAGAAGTCAGTTTAATTTACTCCAATATACTACTAATGCAAATAATTAAAAATAAAACTCCTTTCTTTTTTAAAAAACAGTTAATTTTATCGATATTAAACATACCTTTATAAAATCAAGGGTCGAGCCAATCAAACATTTTTCTTAAGGTTTTTATCTTGCATGATGTCAAAAATTGTGCGCTTAGATTAGTGTACTACACCCCTGGTAAACAGAATATGTTAAATATGTTTCAAGGATACTAATTTAAGGTTTCCTAATATTGGCTACCATATTACATTATTGTTAAATTACGGCAAGTACTTCACTTAAGAAAAAACGAATTTCCAAATTCTTTTAGGGGTTCATTTCTGAATTGGGAATTTGTAACTCGGAATTGTCTATAATTACTAGGATTTATACCGGATATTCATGAATATGTGAGAAGTCTGGGATTCTGATAAAATGGGTAGAATGCACATTACATGTTCTAGTTTTTTTTCCCTATAGGTCCTTCATACGGAGACGTGACCCTCTAAAAGGCACTGGAAAGTGAGTTTCTTTATTAACAGGGATGAACCCGCTTAAGTTCACAACAATTAAATAATTTATGAATTTAAATTAAGCTAATGTACTATTAATGCACTTGTTTTCGTAAATAATGAATAATTAAAAATGAAACTTCTTTCTTTTTTAAAGAATACTTCATTCTATCGATATTAAACACACCTTTTTTAAAATCAAGACTTAAGTCAATTAAAAATTTTTCTTTAGGATTTTATCTTACATGGTCTTAAAAAATTGTGCGCTTAAATTCGCAACTTTACACCCCTGGAAAGCAAAATAGGCTAAATATGTTTCAAGAATACTAATTTAAGGTGTTCCTAATATTGGCTACCGTTGTTAAATTATGTCAAGTGCTTTAGAAAAATGAATTTCCAAAGTCTTTTAGGGGTTCATATCTCCGTAGGCAGCAGTTACGATCTTCTCATGTAAGGGCGTCATATTCAAGCAACCCAAATCTTTATCCAGTACATCCAGCACAAGAAACCCACTCATCTGGTATGATTTAACACGCACACACGCCGACTTTCTCATGTAGCAAATAGTCCTTTAATTTTAGCTGTGAAAATTATTAAAAATAAATTACTGCGTCTCGTTCATTAGGATATTAATGATTATGATGTTGATTTTACTTCAAACTGGTTTGTCCTACGCCAAATCAGTTAAAATGGGCAAATGTGAACTAGAAGTCCCCAAAAAGCAATTTTTCGTAAACCAGACCGGTGTATCCTACACGAAAGTTAAATCTGGAGACAGATTGGTTAGTTTTTGCTCCTTTTCTTTTAACAGTTTGGTCGGTATTTTTATTTTCATTAAATTTTCTCTAGCATTTTATACATTTGTTGGTGTTAAAAAGTTCTTTTAATAGAACAGGCAGTATTTTATATCTTTTTTGTAATTTCAAAATGATTCAAAATGATATCCGTGATAGCCATGTATAAAAAAAAACATTAAATTTCTCAGGAATGATATTTAATAGTAATTTGATAACTTGACCTGGGTTGTAAATGCTTCTATGCTAGAGTGGCAGATTTAAATAAATATTTCAAATAAATGTAAATGTCAAATGTAATCTGTGCAATAATTGCAGCTATAAAACACTCTTTGGAAAATGGAGAGTTGCAGCAGCCCAATAAACTTTAACAGAAAATATAACTTTTTTTATTTTGTTTTATTTTATAACTCAAGAGAATATGACAAACGTTTTCAAATAAAAAAGGTGAGCTATGTAGCTATTTAAATTTCGAGTTCCATAATTAATTGTGAAGTTTTCTTTATTTATACATTTTAAACTTGTTTTTCCCTTGCTTTTCTGACTCGTCAAACATATGCATTTGTCAATCATTTTGATCAATAACACTTATTATTAATGTTATTTTACAAAATACTTCTAAACCAATACTAAACAACTAATATTCGTAAATATCTGTAATGGAAAATAGAAAAGGAGATTTTTAATTAAAGTAACATACTAAGTTTTTCCATATGAAAACTAACCAAAGCACCAATCGGTTAAAATTACTTTCTGGCTATAGGTGATTATAGGGAAAACCCTATTCATAATATATAGTCTGCCTCAATCTTCAACGACTTAACTTTCGACGGACCCTCCCCAATAACACTTTAACGATATCAGTCGAAATTACTGACGATTCGCCAATCATCCTGTTGGCTTCTTCAGAGCTTGACTGAAACTGGCTCGTATTTTACTCTGTACCTGCTTATATAGTGTTTGAGGGGGGCGGAGCTAAATGAGGGGCATAAACACCGTCTCAGATGACTGATTCGCAAATTGGTGACGGGTAGAGACCTGAGTCGCGGTTAAGATTGTTAGGTCGTTTATAGATTTCTATAGACTCTCGGATTTTTCGTTGGTAGAACAACTGATTACATGCAAGAAAATTTTATGTCCAGTCATGAGAACTAAAATTATTCTTACTTGAGTGATATGGGAGGGCTAGACATATTTCTTTCTTGAGTGTTGACCATTGTGGCAGTGTTTCGAAAAAATTATTGTATGGGAATATCGAAATCATTTGTCGCTTGATGCAAAATAAGTTGTGAAAAATGTGTATGAAACTTTAATTAGAACAGGAAGCTTAAAAAAACCGTAATATTGTCGATAAGGAACATTATTAATAGTGGAGAATTGAAGAACCTAATAAGAAAGAAAATATATTATCTTTATCAAAGTGAACTTGTTCTTACCTTGGATAAACTGAAAAAGAAGATAGAAGAAGACGAAACCAAACCAACCAAACCAAATAAGTCGTGCAATCCTAGATAGAGTTGGAATGGAATTGAAATATATAACGCAAGCTACCACAGCCGTCTGCTACGCAAAACACCAAAACACCAGCCCCATCAAATTCAAAAATTGAAATCCAGGAATATTTGTTAGAAAACTATATCTATTTTGAATTCAGTTACAAAAGAGCGCAACTTTTGGAAGTCCTAAATTCATATGCAATTAAAAAAAACTATGTATGCCATAATATGGAAGAACAGACTAGGCATACTGGTTTACGTCTTTAACCCCATAGAGCATTTGTGGAACCAAGTAAAATCAAAGATCAGAACAGAAAATGTTACTCCACCTTTAAGTCCCAGTGTTATAAATTTGATAAAAAATGTGATTATTAACATATCAATTGAGAGCTGCAATAATTCAGTACAGTACATTATAAAAATTGAGGAGTGTTACATATCTATACAAAACAACATAAATTCTATTATAATTAATCTCAATGACGACTCTGATATTAGAGCAGAATTAGATTTAGACATTTAAAATAAAAATGTAATTATGTATAGATATTCCTAGCTATGAAGTCATTGTTATTTAATGTTGTTTTTTTAGTGTAATTTAATAAAATTATACCCACCTAAAAGAACAAAGAAAATTATGTTATTATCAAAGTCTTTGAGAGTCCGTATCTAATGTTCTGTCCTTTAATACCTACCGGACCCGAGTTTTATGCCGTAGGCAGGTATGGTCTGTTCATAGATACAAGAAAGTGACCAACTGCATTTAAACGGATTATCCAAGGATGGTCATTATCATACAATGCAAGGAGATTATTACCTTAATTAATAATTAATAATAATAATCTTGTTGCCTTGTATGTTAATGACCACCCTTGGATAATCCGTTCAAAAGCAATTGGTCACTTTCTTATATCTATGAACAGACCATAGCTTCCATAATTGTGGGCAAACGCCAGTACGATGAAGATTGATACAGACTATACATGTCCTATTTTAGTTTTATAATTTATATTTGTTATTGGGGTGATATGGGCTCGATTTAATTTATGCAACCCTGCATCTACCTACCTGCAATTATTTATAAACAATAAGTATTAAACACAATAATTTTTTATAGTCGAAAAAGGAGAAATATTAATTAGTACCTTTTATTTCTAAAATGTGCCATACAGCTGGATAAAAGATAAGCCCCCCGCCTTGCCTAAAGTAAATGTAAGCACACAAATAATAGATTTTAGAGTTTATATTTTCTACATTTAATAATATACATATATACTTATTAAAACTAATGCATAACACAACTTTAAATCCAAGATGGAAGATAAATAATCCTATGCAGAAATGGTTGGTCTTTACGATTCAATTTGAAATACAAGACGACGAGTTCGTCCAACCGCAAAAATACTGAACAAAACGCTCCATAGAAAAATCCCCGACGTTTGCATATTCCCTTTGTCGTTTTTCACATTTTAGTCCGTCAGAGTGGCATCCTTTGAGGCAAAGTTTTGTCAGTCCTCCCCGTTCCGCTTCGTCCGACACATTCCGACAAGGTTTACGAGCCCTTAAAATGCGAACTAAGAAGATAAAAGTTAATGTTTACTTTTGTAGCTCGTTAAAACTTAAAAGAAGATGCAATTTTATCATTGCCAGAGTATAGGACTTTTGGTATCGCATCGGAATAGGAACAGCAGGTGAATCCAGATGCTTTATATTTATACGTGTTCATTTCATTGTTCAATTTTCGATTGAAGAGACTGGATGTAGTAAGAAAACAAAATGAATTTCTTTGACAGTCGTGAATTTTGTCAGGAATCCAAAAAACCCGAAACTTAAGTTCTGTACTGTGCGTTCCATTTATATTGATATTTTAATTGACTGTAACTTTTTTGTTTATTGAGATATCAAAGTAAACAAAAAAACAAAACGTAGGGTTAGTAGCCAAGTTTTTTTCAAGTGACGTATAAAACAAAACACTATCAACTTTCTGACATATAAGCCTACTTCATATATTTTTTAATAAAACACAATGTATATTAGATATGTGTTTAATAGACTTATTATCTTATTCCGATTACAATGATGTAACACACTTTATATTTTAGTCCACTCGTTTTAGACAAATCGGCAAAAATAGGAAATTCTGATCTAATTTCAAAGAGTGCCATGACTGACTGCAACAACAATAATTATTTACAAATTAAAATATAACAAAACCACAAAAAATGACAAGACGCACCTAAGTAAAAAAATTCTTTAATTATTCTAAATACTGAACACATTTCTCATACACTCTAATTGTATGACGTCTTGCATTTAGTAACTTTTCCGGATTGTCTCTTAACTGATTGATTGCCTCGGAAATCCTTTGCCACGAAATTATTACAAGGAGTTCTGTGCAAGTGATTTTTTATGTGTCCCCAACAGAAAAAATCCATTAAAGTTATGTCGGGGCTGATGGCTGGCCAATCCATAGTTCCGCTGTTCCCTATCCAACCAGTGGAATATTCCACGTTAAGAAAAGTTTTAACTTGCACAACATTGTGCTGCCATATAATCAGCGCTTATATATTTAGGGGTAAATCTTCTATATAATGTTCTATTTGGTGCTCTAAGAGTTGCAAATAATGATCTCCAGTTAATTTTTGACACAAAATATGCCCATCTATGACACCACACCATACATTAATTGATTGATACCCCTGGGTTATTATTTCATGTATTTGTCTAGGGTTATTTAAAGACCAGTATCGCTTATTTTGTCTATTGCAACCCTTTCTTGTAGTGAACGGACTTTTATCAGTCAATGAAATATTTTTCAAAAAATTATTATTCTCATTGTGTCCATTTAAAAAAATCCAAACAAAACTGCATCCTCCTTTGTTTTTGAGTTTTACGAAATATTTATGTTCTTATTCTTATTTCTGAATTCTGTCTCTTCATATACTCTAGTACTAGAGGAAACTGGATGTGCTTTATAGAATCCTAATATGTTTGCTTTATTTTCTTCATTTAACCTTCGTCGTACCGTGTGTAGCACAAATGTACTCCAACATCTCAATTTTTCTTATATCTTTTTAAAAACTTTACACAAGGGTTCCGCAATTTTATTTATTGTCATTTAATATTTACAGATTCATTTTCTGTATATTTTAGTTATGACGTGCATCAAAAAAGTCAACAAAAAATATTTTTAATGTGGGATACACTTGTACCCCCTATGGTATGTCAAGATACTCGTTTTACAGTAAATATCAGCTGGAGTCAGACATTTTTGATTTTTGAAATCATAACGCTAGCTTAAAATGTTACACAATGTATGTTAAAATAAATATTCGCAATCCAAATAAATTAACCGATTTAGGGTTAGAACAATTACTGAATGACGATCTCGATGATGCTGACATATGGTGTGATGGTGAAAAAGATAGTGATGATATTCAGGAAATGATTGATTCTAAACATGATATGGAAGGAATAAATAACGGTGGTGCTCTAATGAATGAAATAGTGTCTGAAGGTGTGATTATAGAAAAAGAAAATGACGGTGGTGCTATGAGCAGTGTAATAAAGACTGAGGATAGTGAAGAAATCTTAGAAGAATGTAGATTATTTTATCGAACCAAAGATAACACAAAATGGTATAAAATGCCACTTATTCAAAAACGACGAACAGTTGCAAATATAATTAGGAAAAAGCCTGGACTAAATTAACACAGTATCAATGTTGCTTCAAAACTTGATTCATTTAGACTGTTTCTGACACCCAAATCAAACACAACCTCTACAACGCATATGGAAACCAACAGATTTTGTTGAAACAAAGGCATAATGCCTTGGCCTCATTTTGATATTAGGTGCCCTTCAAGCTTCAAAAGAACCGATAGTAATGTTGTGGTGTACTCAGAGAGGTTATACTAGACCACTGATTCCTCCAACTATGTCTCTCTCACGTTTTCAGTTGTTGACGAGTTTTTTTCGTTTTGATGATCCAAAAACAAGGGAAGTCAAAAAGAAAACTTAGAAGCTTGCACCGGTTTTCAACATGTTTGTGGACAATTTCAAAAAGTAGTAGATGAGCAACTAGTTGGATTTAAAGGTCGTTGTGCATTTAGGTTTATATGAAAAGTAAACCAGACAAATATGGTCTGAAAGTTTGGATGGCAGCAGATAGTGGAAATTCATACACTATAAATATGCAACCACCCTTCGGAAAAATTAATAATACAAAAGAAAAGAATCAAGGCGAAAGAGTCGTCTTAGATCTTGTCGCAGATCTAGGAACCGGATATGGCATAACCATAGATAATTTCTTTACAAGTTTGTCCCTAGCAGATAAACTATTAGAAAAACAAATCACTCTTTGCTGAACATTACGAAAAAATAAATCTTGCCTTCCCGAAGAACTCTTGCCAAAACTTTATAAACCCATTTTTTCGTCAATGTTTGGTTTTCAGAAACAATATACAATTGTGTCCTATGTGCCTAGCAAGAATAAGGCTATCCTTATGTTGTCTACGGAGCATCATGATGATTCTGTTGCGGAAGGAAATATGAAGTGCAAGCCTGACATAATACTTCATTATAATAAAATAAAAGGTGCCGTAGACACTACCGATAAAATGGTAAAACAATATTCAGCTGGTCGAATTAATAATAGACGGCCGATGGCAATTTTTGTGCAGCTATTAGACGTTGCGGCCCTAAATGGATTTATTTTATGGAATGCAAAATTTCCAGACGAAAAATCAAAAAGCAAAGACAGCAGGAGAAAATTTCTTTTGGACTTAGTAGAGTCATTGATTAGGGAAAATGTCATAAGAAGATTTAAAATAGAACCAAGAATTCCCAACAGTGTGAAATGTTTCCAGAATTGGGAAAGCACCATGAAACCCATTCCAAAGAACCTGAACGACCTGTTTCTGGACAACGTTATTTGTGCAATAGAAAGAAAGATAGCAAGTCCAGGCAACAATGTTGCGACTGCAAAAAATTTACATTCACTGACCATAGTGTAAAACAGATAATTTGCAGATTATGTATAGAAAAATGTAAGAATTACTATGAGTAAAGGAGTTCGTCTAACTTTTTTTGACATTTTTGAGAATTGTCTATTTTGTTCAACTTTTTCAATAAATATAATATGCATTATACATATTTTATTTACATTAACTATTCAATTTTGTTGTGACAGTGTATATCTAAGAGAATTATCGCATAAAATATCACAAAGCGTTCAAATTAAAGTGGGGTACCCCACATGGTGTTCGCGTAATTTTTTTACCTCGGTACGACGAAGGTTGAAACATAATGATTGCGGCATACCTTGTTAGCATTTAATATGTTACCGTTTTCTGCCAATTTCTTTGCCAGCCTTGGAAATATCGGCTTTGAAGGAGCTTAGCGCCTAGCTATTCTACTAAACACGTATATAATATACAGAGTGTTCCATTAAAAAAAAAATAATGTAGGCTTATATGTCAGAAAATTGATAGTGTTTTGTTTTGTTTTGGCTACTACCCCTACCATGTGTTTTTTTGTTTACCTTGATATCTCTAAAAACAAAAAACTTACAGTCAATTAAAATATTATCAAGATAAATTGAACACACGGCACAAAGAAATATGCCGTAAAAAAATGAGAGATTATAAATCGAGAAACTTGGATATATTGGAAAAGGTAATATATAACAAAATATATCTGTTTTTACGTCAACAGTCTCTGATTTGCTTAATTGGTCGAAATAAAGTTATATAGCTCAAGTACCTCTTAATTAGATAGATAGATCTTCACTTATTAAATATAAACAAAAACCATAAAATTGTAAAAGAATCTTTATAAGAACCAAAAAATATTTCTAGTTTTGTGATTTCCTTATGCCAAAATACAATTTTTAAAACAATTAATAAATTTTGGCAGAAATTTTGGCGGTTGAATTTGTGTTCTGTCAAGTGTCGTGTTACAAGAAGAAAAGATGTGAGTTTTGTTTGGTTTACACTTTTAACGTGTTATCTAGTTGTGATGGAACTTTTAATTAATGAATATTGGTGATTATTTAAGTGGTAATTTTTGAGGTAATTTCTCATAAAACTGTGGATTTCTTTCTTATGCCAATTAAAAGAGCAATTGGAATTGGATTGGAGTGAATTCATCGTAATTGGTCATTTTTTAAAATAATTCAATTTATATCCGGTATTTGATTTGATGCAGAAAATGAAGAAGAAAAAAAGATTTAAAAAAGGGATACATGCACATCATTATGTTCAATTATTAAAAAATTAATGGTTCATGAATCTATCGGAATAGCTAATTAAAACAATTTTTCAAATATGAAATGACAACTGCTATAACTATGAATTAATATAGATAAAATAAATAAATTTTATTATTTTTATTATTTCTACCTAATTTTATAAAAATTGTTATTCATTTACATAAAAATTATTCGTGTTTACATATAATGTATGTTTCTTATACTCCCTCTGAAAAAGTGACTTCACTTGATACCAGGGAAAATTTAATATCGAAATATTCGAAGTAAATATCAAAAATAGACACTATTATTTCAACTGACGTAATGCTGTGGGATACTCGTAAATCTACAAAAATTTACTCTACATCTTGAAATAGATAAATTATGCAACGAAAAAAGCTCCGGAAGCATTGAAAAATGTACCGGCGAATAAGAAAACGGAGTTTGTTTTTAATTACACCAAGTCAGAACTCGTTAAACTTCAAAGTGCTACTCTCGGAGAAATATTAAAACAAACATGAACGTATTTAAATTAAGGCGTCGGCGGCGTCGGGATGCTCACGTACGAGCCTTCGGGGTGAAGTTAGATTATTAGGCTTCTGGGAAATATTTAAAAGTTTGTTTGTTACTGCCTCGCGATTGTGATAATATTTTATGCGCCGGAGCCCCCAAAGACGTCGGATAAAATTTACTCTCGGCACCTGATTCAGACTAGATTGAAGATTACCCCAGCATTAAGACTGCTATAGTCACGTGAAACCTAGCGACGAAGTTAGGGTATTATCGTCAGAGTTAATTAAATTTTCCAGAAGATAATCTTGATTTCTGGCGGCAGCGCGCACGGGTTAGTTTTTACCATCTGTAATTTTAGAAGCGAGCGAATTTACGGGTGATCTCATGTATACCAAGCTCAGAAAAGTGTAATTTTACTTGACGAATTTAATAAGTTTGAATTAAATAAGGTACGAGTCCAAGTAAAATTACATTTCTTGATAAACTCTGTTAAGTATTCTTTTGCTTATTGCTGCAACTTAAAGTCATGGACAACTGAGATTGTTTAACAAAAGAGAGAGAAGACAGAAGTACTAACGAATTCTTATACAAATCATATTTAATTTTTAGAAAATCGTTAGTGAGTTTAAGTGAAATATATCCAACACCAAAGAATTATCAAAATTGAGCCATAAACAAACATTCTACAGGAGCAATGCTTAAGCGAACTGAATGGAAATTAATATAGCTAGGTTTTCTGTAGTCCTGAATAAAAATTCATTGACATATTCTTAAAGAAATCCCTAATAGTGCTTCTCGATATTTGACATCAAAAATTAGTCCCACGCTTCAGGTTGACGCATTGAGAGGTCTATCCAACAAAAAAAAATTATCAAAATCAAATATAAATAATAATAAAAATTCGTTGCCGATTTATTTTATTAAAAAATCCCTAATAGTGCTTCTCTCTTCTCTCTATTTTCTTAAATATTCTCAGTTGGCTATGGCTTTAGGTTGAACTAATAAGCAAAACAAGGTTTTAGTGCATTTTTCAGAAACCCATCAAAAGAAAAAAATTATCAAAATCGAATCATAAACAAAATTTTTACAATGGTGTTCTTAAGTGGGACACACTGTATAATAGTAAAGGTTAGTCAATAGAAAACGTCACGCAGTAATGGTTAAACTGTAAAATGGTCCATTACAGTGGGATTTAGAATAAGTAGTTTGTTTGTGTATATATTGCACAGGGTATAACGGTGCCAACTGGCTTGTAGTCGGTTGATAAACCAGGCGTCGGGGCCGGCTCGACGAGTGGGCACGCGACGCGGGGGGTCTGAGCTTCACCACTTGGACCAAGAGGAGTAAACCTCAATAAAAATCCTAAATCCTACGGTGGGGGGTCGGGCCTAGGGGATGCATGGCTGAATAGAAGATCAGTCTCTACCGATCCCAACCCCGAGGCACCGGGCGCACCTCGGGGAAGGAAGCCTTACCTCTGCATGCGGGGCTCTGCAGAGGTGGACCGTTATGTTTCCCTAGCTACTCGTGGGACCTTTATGGAACCAAAAATGAAATGCGAAGAAATGAAGAAGGAGGAGGGGCCCCAGGGGGGCTCCAGCAGGCAGGGGCGTCCTCAGGAAGGCCCCCTCCAAGGGCGATCCGAACAGGATCCCCAGGTCGCCAGCGGGGTGGAGGGCTCGGTACAAACCGGGAACACCACCTCAATGACACACCGCCCCAGACATAGGAGTGGGGCGGAAAAAAGGAGGGCGAAGAAGAAGAGACTCGCGGTGACGGTTTCGGAACCGCAGACGGGCTCTCTTCCGGCGCCCAGGAATTCTGCCACGCCGTCAACGGAGGGCTCCATAGGGGGCACACCGGAAACGGCAGGCGGGAAGCGGAAAAGAAAAATGGGAGAGACCACCCAGGTTGGGGCACCTGCCGGGGGTCGGCGGCCGACACGCGGCCCGGCGAAAGCTAGGCCCGGGAAAGGCGGGCCGTCCCGGGGGGGGGGGCTCTGAGAGGGGGGCTCGGTCCTATGCACAAGCGGCGGCGGGGGGGCCTGAACTGGTGGTGGGCCTCAGAGGACAGGAAACTGACCTGTCTTCCGAGGACCTGCTGCGGTTCATAGGGTCTCTTAACCTCCGCATAAGCATGTATATCATGCAGGGGGGGCAATACACCCCTCCCCGGATACGCTCGGTTAGGCTGTGGAGGAGCCACACCCTGATCGAGATGATGGATGAAGAAACCAGGGAGTGGGTTCGCAGGGAGCTGATTAACGTCAGGCCCTGGGGGCTCGCAAACCTGGTGGAGGTCGATCCGGAAGGATTGAGACTGAGAAGGGCGGCGGTATGGATTCCGGGCCTGGGGGCGGGTGTCTCGAATGAGGCACTAGTCCGCTGCCTGGTAGCTCAGAATGGCCTAGATTGCCGTGCCTGGAGGGTCTGGCAGAGGACGGAGGATGCAAGGGGCACAAGGTTGGTGGTGGGCGTGGACGAGAAATCGGCAAGCGCCATCACGGCTAAGGGCTCACTTCTCTTCTGCCTGGCGACACAGGTAAAAGTGAACCTGGCGGCGCCCAGGCCGCAGGGGGATGAGGTGGCCGCGGGGGGCTCACACGAGGAGGGCTCGTCCATGGAGGTTGGCGGGCCTGTCGGAGAGGCGGCGCCCACGGCTTCTGTGGAGGAGACCTCCGGAGGGCCCTCCGAGGAAGCGAGAACCGAGGAGGTATCTCGGATGAAAGTTGACCGGGGAATCCCATCAGGGTCCGCCAGTCAGGAAGCGGAAGCGGAGGGAGGTGCTACCTCGGGCTCGGATTCGGGCTGAGGCTAGCATCGTGACCCGCAGGTGGTATTCCCGCAATAACATCTTCACGGGCATATTACAGATTAACCTGCAACACAGCAGGGCTGCAACGGCCTACTTATGCAGGAAAATTTCGGAGGGCGGTACATCTATTGTACTGATCCAAGAGCCCTGCATTGTAAAATCAAGGGTTAGGGGCTTATCTCTGGGAGGATCGATGCTGCATAGTGTCGACTCCTTAGAGGGCGGTCCCAGGGCCTGTATTTTAACCATGGGGCTGGAGGCTTTTTTCCTAAGGGACAAGGCGTCGAGGGACCTGGTTCCAATTCTGGTCTGATCCCCTACTCGGGACGGCGTGAGTGAGGTAGTGGTCGCCTCTGCGTACTTTCCAGGCGACCGCAGCTATCCTCCGCAGGAGATCAGTGACTTGGTCTCCTACTGCGAGGAGGCGAATCTTCCTCTTTTGATTGGCTGTGACAGCAATGCCCACCACGTTTTGTAGGGCAGCGCGGCAACGAATAGAAGGGGGGGAGACCTCGTGGAGTTCATGGCCTCTGCAGGGCTGCAGGTGGCCAACAGAGGGGTAGAACCCACGTTTTTCACGACGGGTCGGAGCTCGGTCATAGATTTAACACTTTGTACCAGGGCTCTGCTCCCGAAAATAACTGGGTGGTGTGTCTGTGGGGAGGACTCTATGTCGGACCATAGATACATCCAACCTTTGGGTTGGAGATGGGTGTTCGGGAACCCGTTAGATTTAGGAACCTCCGGGAAACAAACTAGGAACTCTATAGAGAGGAACTCGCTTGGCGCCTAGGGGGCTTACCAAGGAAACACCGCACAATGGAGGAGATTGACGAAGCCGCCGACCGAGTCAGCTCCGCTATGATGCGGGCGTTCGAGAATAGCTGCCCTGAGACAGAGGAGCATAGGGCGGGAAGGACTACTTGGTGGAGCTCTTCCCTGGAGCGTCTCAGGAAGAAAGTGCGGAGGCTGTTCAATACAGCGAGGAGCAGCAGCCAAGGTGCGGACTGGGATCTCTGTAGGGAGGTCCGCAGACAGTACAAAAAAAGAACTACGGGCATCACAGAGGAGGGCCTGGAGGGGCTACTGCGACAGAGTATTGAATACCCCGGACGCGGCTAAGCTCCTTAGGGAACTCAGAAGTGACCCTGGGGGAAGACTGGGGGTGGTCCGCAGGACCGGCGGTGGCTACACAGCGGGACCAGTGGACACACTACAACAGGAAAAGGAAAATGGAGTGCAACCTCAACATTTCGATGGATGGGGTGCCTCTTTCTGCAAGCGGAAGTGTCAAGTACTTGGGCGTATGGTTGGACTCTAAGTTGACCTTCCAGCAACATATAAGATCAAGGACCAGGTCGGCCTTTGGAGCTCTGTGGGCGTGCCGTAGAGCAGTAGGGGGCACTTGGGGCCTTGTGCCGAAGATCATGCCGTGGATCTACGGTACCATGGTGGTGCCTATGCTCACGCATGGGGCAGTGGCATGGTGGCCGGGGACCAAAAGAGCGGGAGCAAGGCTAGTTCTTGACAGACTGCAGAGATTGGCTTGCCTCTGCATAACGGGCGCCATGAGAACGGCGCCCACGAGGGCCGTGGAGGCTCTGGTGGGGCTGCCCTCTCTGGGGGATCGGGTGCAGATGGAGGCGGCCAGGACAGCTGTGAGGCTGGCGAGCTGCGGGCTCTGGAGGGAGGGAACCTTCAATCGGGGTCCGTACGACATTTTAAAGGGCTGTCGCGGGGATCGCGGGGTCATGGGCATGCCGAGTGACGTCATGATCCCCGAGATGACCTTTGATAAATTGACCTTTCTCTTTCCATCAAGGGAAGATTGGAGAGAGGGCAGAGTCGGCTCCTGGGATGGACTTGTCTGGTACACGGACGGGTCCAGAATGGGAGATCTGGCCGGAGCTGGAGCGTACTGCGAGACAACGGGATCAAGCTTGTCGGTCCCTCTGGGTCAGTACTGCACTGTGTTTCAGGCGGAAATTTTCGCTTTATTGATGGCGGCCAGAGAGGTGCTTCGGCTCAACTACGGAAGCAGGAGAGTCTTCTTCTGCTCGGATAGTAGGGCTGCACTCATGGCGCTGAAGTCAGTGCGTACGCGCTCCTTGTTGATAAAGGAGTGCAAAGGGGTACTGAGGAGGATAGCTGAGGAGAGAAAGGTCACGTTGGCCTGAGTCCCGGGTCACACCGGTATCCGGGGCAATGAGGCAGCGGACGCCTTAGCCAGGGAGGGCTCCTCGCATAGGCATATAGAGCCAGAGCCCCGCTTGGGGATCGCCCCGTGTGTGAGGCGGGGAGCTCTCGAAGCCTGGGCGAGAGACCGGGCCGCGGGGGGCTGGAGAGTTGCTCCGGGAATGAGGCAGGCGAGGCTTATGATGGATGGGCCCGCCCTTCCTCGGACCAGGGAGCTGCTTGGACTGACCAGAAGGGAGTGTAGAGCACTAACAGGGGCCTACACAGGACATTGCAGGCTTAGGTGGCATCTTTGCTTGCTAGGCATTGGAGACGACCCGGAGTGTAGGTGGTGCATGGAAGGGGAGGAGACCCCGTATCATCTGCTCACCGAGTGCCCTGCCTTGACATGGGCAAGATTGGGAGTCTTCGGAACGGCCCTGATCGATCCGGACTCAGTGCACGGTATTGGGCTAAAGGAGTTGCTGACCTTCTATAGGAGGGGCGGTATTCTGGACGCCCTCTAGAGCGGCCTGGGGGCACAACGGGCCCATCTGGTGGCCTAAGTGCTTGGACGCCCGCGAGGGCGCCCCCCTTTAATACCAATACCAATACCAATAATACATATTGCAAAAAAAAAATTCTTTCTTATATCTTTGTCTACCCGGTCACCAATTATAGATCGTCGTCTGTGATAGAGCCCAACTACAATAATTGTGCGAGGTATCACAAACGCCATTTGGCTCGGACTTTTATTTTTGAGATGCGCTTTTCAAAAATGATGTCGTTTCAAGATTTTCTAGGCATTTTTTCTTGTTAATAACTTATAGAAAGCTAAAAGTGATCCATAACTTAAAATTGTTTACATCAAATTTGGAACCATTCTGAGACTCTTTATACTGTGTAAAGAAGCTTAGCTTTTTAACTTAACCTATTTTCCTAATTTAACCTAACATTATGGCAACCTTATAAGGTAGGTAAACATATAAGCTTATAAAAAAACACTTATTTGAAGATAAAAGAGAAAAACAAACTTTACAAAACTCCTTGTTACATTGAACGCTACTGAGACCTTTTAACCTTAACATTAATAATAGCTTAACAACAGTAAAGCAAATCCCATAAACTTCGATGACTTCGATATTTATGACTCTCGCGTTTTTCAAATTTGTTTATTATTGATTTTTTTTCGCGGGGTCAGTTTGGCAGGGCTGAGGGTGAGTTCGGGAAGTTCTGAAAAATTACGAAACTAAAAAGAATATTATTTTATGTATTTGAAAAGTTTTCATCACTTTCAATCAAAATTAAAATTGAAAAATCGATTACTATGTGATTAAAAAAATTGGCCTGGGTCAGATCACCTTGAGGGAATTGAATTTCACACAAAAAAAGGCTCATCTTTCAATCTTTCAAAATAAGTGATACCTCACAAAAATGTCGAAAATGTAATAAACATGATAAATCAAATATCGCTGTAATTCAACAAAACGTGTCGAATCGACCCTTATTTATTTCTAGATATTCAAACAAATCCGCGGCAGTTTCGAATAATCCGGCGATCGCGCGCTGTCAATTCCTCTCAAATTTGAACTCACGCCACTCAATTTTTCCACGCGGAAACTGCGGCTCCGATATAAAAATATTTCCGCGCCGCGCTCAGTAATCCGCAATTTTCCTTTTCCATCCATAAATTAGATTGTGTGGCCCATGCACGTCTATATATACACATACACACACAAAACCGTTACGAAAATTCGTTTCCGTCGAGACTGAAAAGGCGGTCGCAGTCAAAGAACATCCAGCGTCATAAACTCGAGTAAATGAAAGTTCGAGGCATAAATTCGTTTGCCGCAGCAGCGGCACGCATCGCATGAAACATGGAGTGGCTTATGTATTATGCGGATATCTTTTGAGGGAAAAGGAACAGTCGAGAGTTTGACAAATTACCCCCCTGGCGGAATAAAATTTTTGTGTCTTCGAACGATAATTTTTATCCGGATGAAACGGATTTACCGTCTACGTAAGGGATGATTATTATTTCACCGCTGTGAAATTCCGAATTCGACCTCATATATTCGTGATTACTTGCTTCGCTGTGATTACCGAACTCTAGCATCGACATTCCATTTAAATTGCCTTTGTTGCGCTTTGGATATATTTTAGGGGAACGGCCGTTAAGCTCTGAAGAAGCCAACAGGATGATTGGCGAAACGTCAGCAAGTCCAATTTATAAACAACGGACGCAGGAATCCACATGATTTGTAAATAGTATTTAGTCACGGCATTCGATTACGAAATTGGAGATCACATCGCTCCAACAGCAACAATTCTGGGACCAAACAACACCATTAGAAGTAAATGATGCTTCATCGTGGAATAACATTTTCCTTGAAAAGAAAATGAAACCCAGCACAGAACATGATATGCTATTCTACAGGGTGACACAAGAAAGTGGGAACACTCTATAACTTTTAAACGGCTTGAGTTAGCGATTTGAAATTTGCACAAACTTCTTTTTCTGCATTTTTTTATTTAGATCATTCTACGTAGGAAAGAATGGTTTTCCCTTATTTTTTGTTTTTTTTTTAATTTTTATTTAATTTTTGAAAGTTGTGTCTAGGAGGCTCTGACCATCATAAATACTATTTACCCGGTCACCTGATCATGGAAAAAGTTGTACATGAAACTTTTTTTTACTCATCTAATGGCAAATAGGTAATAAATTGCACGCTAGTGGGAACAAAATTTTTTTAAAAGCGGTACTCTTTTTGCAACATTTTGACACCAAAATTTTCAAAATCCGTTGAAAAATAAGTTCACAGGAAGGAAAAAACCAGATAAGCTAATACATTTTTATAAAAATAAAATACTATTTAGATGGATTTGCTTCTATTCATCATCAAGTCGGCATGATTGGAAATTCGGATAGTTTGTATATTTTTATCTGATTATCGATTTTGTCGTGTTATCGATTTGCATTATCATGGAAAACAATCATCCATTTACAAATGGAGAAAAATTTGATGTTTCTGATATACGGGGAATGCTGAAAAAACTATCGAGAAATGCAGAAGAAACTCTTGACAAGCTCATTATTATTCTCGTCATGTTTATCTAACAGCCAATTACAATATCGAGGTCTTCTTACAAAGTCAGCTTCATAAAGATGTTGATGTTAAAATAATGATAGCAGTGTTTTTTTTTAATTCTCCTCACAAATTCTCTTCTTAGCGACGCAGCTGGATTTACGTTGGCTTATCCCACAACATTGATTTCCATTTCTTCACTTTTAACAAAATTATCATGTCGATTATTTTGTGGATTTCTCATTTTCAATTCCAGCTTTCTAAAGAAATAATGAGAAGGAACGGGCATTTCGAGAGTTTTTTCTGGATTCTCCGTATATCATAAACATATCAACATTTTCTCCATTTTAAATTGGTTATTGTTTTCCATGATAATGCAAATCGATAACGCGACAAAAGCGGTAATCAGATAAAAATGTACAAACTGTCAGAATTTTCAATCATGCCGACTTGATGAATAGAAACAAAGCCGCCTAAGTAATATTTGCGGGATTTTACTGCACGGATTTGCTTTTTGCGCTTGGAATTTTGACGTTTCTCAATTCTGATAGTCATGTCAGTGAATGTATTCGTGTTGTTTTGTGAAAATGTACCCAAAAACTAACGGTCGTAGAAAAAGGACAGTATGCAACACGTTCGGTAAACTTTTTAACTCACTCGTTTATTAAAAACTCGCTCCGCTGCGCTTCGCTCGTGTCAAATAAACTCATGAGTCAAATGCCGTTTACCGCACTTGTTGCATAATATGCTATTACTAATCTGGTTTTTTCCTTCCTGTGAGCTTATTTTTTAAAGGATTTTGGAAATTTTGGTGTCAAAATGTTAAAAAAAAAATGCCGGCTTTAAACGTTTTTGTTCCCACTAGAGTGGTATTTGAAAAAACTAGGTTATCCTAATAAATAATGGTTCATTAAATTAAATCCTATTTGCCATTAGACAAGTAAAGAAAAGTTTAATTAATTTAAGTACAATTTTCCCATCATCAGGAGACCTGGGAAATAGAATTTATGAGGGTCACAGCCTCCTAGACACAACTTTCAAAAAATAAATTAAAATAAAAAAAAACAAAAAAAAATCCTCCAAATTCGAAATTGCAAAAAAATAGGTTGTTGATATGTTACCTTGAACTGTGTTCTTTGTTCCTTCTAATGAAATTTTTGGATTGTCCAGAACCGCTTGCAACACTGCAACTTAAATGATTTTCTTCAGTAAGTGTTCGAACAGCATCTTTTTCCTTGAAATGATTTTGGACAGATCCAGATTTTTAAATTTGGTGCTCCAGTGGCAATTATAAGCAATAATTCTAATCGCCACGTTTACAAAAACGTTCACAACCGAATATAAGTTTTTTTTCAACGACTCCCAGTTGTTTAAATCTGTTCAGCCAATTTGAAATTAAAAAATTGTTCGTACACGACAAATCACTAGAAGTCTCAAGCGTCGAATTTATCTCTGTGTTAAAATGAGGTCGCTCTTAGCTATTTTTCGTTCCTGAAAAATTGAAAAAAAAAACGTTTTGATGAAATGGTGGCGTTTAGGCCCCCTCAAAAACATTTTCAAAAATTGAAAATATGTTCCATTATTTCCTCATGTAATAATTTTTTCCGTGCGTTTATACGACTAGTCGTTTGATTGGAATTTTATTAATTCAAGGCTATCCAAAATGCAAATATTTTCGTGCAAATTTATTTTCTCTCCGAGGATTTATTTTCGTAAAGTTTATAATTAAAATTTTCCCCCCGTTCGAATGTAGTAACTGGTGACTCTAATAACACCATAATCTTTGCAAACTGGTCTGTTTCTGCAGCACATTATTTTCCATTCATATTTTTATATCGTCTAAAAGATATTATTTTTTAACATAATTCC
Organism: Cylas formicarius; assembly: GCF_029955315.1. Lineage (NCBI taxonomy): Eukaryota > Metazoa > Arthropoda > Insecta > Coleoptera > Brentidae > Cylas > Cylas formicarius. The sequence goes on from NW_026844334.1 coordinate 16,902,145, forward strand.
AGCAAAATTAGGATGGTTTAATTTCACAATTCAAAACTAAGGTATTTTCACATCTCAGAACATAAGCAATAACCGGAACTAATTTTCTAACAGCCGTTATTTCGTTTTTGAAAGGAATATTTCCGATTAAAACATTTTCTTCTATTTTGGTGTCAGAAATATCAACACATATTTTAGGTCATAAAAAATGCAGTCCTTGGAGCTTCCTGTGACAGGTTGTATGCGAATGAAATGGTTTCAGTTCGTAGCAGTCATGGAAAGCAAAGACATTATAGTTGTTTATTGCAAAATAATAACAATAAATTCGAGAAATACGCTGGAGCCACCGCTAAGGACAGATGATCGATATTGTAACCTTATGCGTTGAGAATTTCACGAAGAGATTATCGGTAATATAATTCCTGAAACTTTCTAACTTAGGTCCACAAAGTTCAACCCCTGCAGTTCAATGTCCTTTGAAGAACAGAAAAATAATGTCAGCTATACTGGGTATACAGGTATCCTATAGAATGCAATATGGCTAATATAGTTGTGCTCCCATCTCTCAATATTCATTTAAAGAACAAGAATATAGGAATAGTATATTATGCAACAAGTGCGGTAAACGGCATTTGACTCACGAGTTTATTTGACACGAGAGGAGCGAGTTAAAAAATTTACCGAACGTGTTGAATACTATACTTTTTCTACGACCGTTAATTTTTGGGTACATGTTCGCAAAACACGAATACATTCACTGACATTACTGTCAGAATTGACAAACGTCAAAATTCAAAGCGTGGGAAATATCTCCGAAAACATCCGATTGCTCCGAAACCCGTGCAGTAAAATCTCGGAAATGTCCGAAGTGGTTCGGATTCGTGAGAAACCAAAGTGACGTGGTAAAACGACGCTTCCCGCACGCTAGATAGGTGCGTAATTAGGTATTTTACAGACGGGAGTAGAAAAAAGCTTTTATTAGTTTTTTGAAATGTAACCTTGACATTAACACGAGTTTAATTTTAATTTTAATGTTAATTTAACAGAAATGTTAACAACAAAATAATTTCAGATGATGTAGATCAGTACTAATGCAATTATTGACCTATAAAACAGTGTCTATTCAAGTATCCGAAAAATATTAAATAATGTCATACAAATATGGAGCAAGCGTCGCCAGAATAACTACTCAGAAGTAAGGGCACGTTTTAAAATTGAAGCGCGGTCCGGAATAACTACGTAAACCACTTCAAACACTCAATAAAATGTACACCAAACTTTCGAAAACTTCAAAAACGGCGGCCGTCTGCTTTCGGTTTTTTAAGTGCATCGCATCCCGATAAATCCCGAAATTACTCGCTTATAAACGCCGACGTAATTTGGACGGGGGCCAACGCGGTCCCCTTCAGCCCCTTCGGCCCCATAAACCGCCCTGAAATTGCTTAATGGACTGGCCTGCCCTTTCTTAGATTTTATTTTATGGTCATTAGGGCATCTTTTATTATATTAATGGCAGTGGTAAGAACTAACTTGGCGAGGGTTCACGTAAACATGCGCCTGGAAGCCATTAATAAGCTCCAAATCCACCAGAAGATTATTCTGCTTTTATTAAAGCCGCAGCACTTTTTTGCAAATCCAAAAGCATGCTCGTGACGATGCAAAAATATTAGGTCGTTACAGACGAAGTAATTTGAAAGCTGGCATATTTCGTCGTCAATTACCTTTTTTAACAAATGCATATGGAAATATGGAGACTTAATTATTTATGCTCTGTTTCTTAATGGTTATTGCTTGTCATATGTTTGCTTCTTAAATTATTATTGAATTATTGAAACTTAGTGATTTTAGCCGTATTTCATAGGGGTAGTATTATACCTATGGTGGTTGTCAAGGGTCAAGAGTGTGACAGGTAGCCTAACTATTTAAAATTACGAATATAAACCATTCCGGCAGTTGTTGGCAAAATTTGTTCTTAAAAATGACTATCATTTCTAAATTTGCTGCTGAAAAACGGATCAAATAGACTATGCTTTCTAAAAATGAGAAAATTATTATCCTCAATGTGTTTAAAGTTCTTCGCCACAAAAACTCAGCATTTGGAGTGGCGGAAATAGTTGAGTTGAAAAGGCAAACAGGAATATGTATTATCAGGACGAAACTTGGGTAAAACATAATAGGAAAAAATTTAAAAATCGCGGAAGTGGACTGGATATCCACTGGAATAAAAGCTCCATCGGGAAAAGGTAAAAAATTAATGATTACTCACATTGGGAGCAAAAGTAGATTTGGTGGTGGTGTCTTAATAGCATTTTAATCAAAACTGACTAGAGACTATCATGAAGACATGAGTGCTGATGTTTTTGTAGACTACTAGAGTTCTCCACACGATAAACCGTTTTTACAACCTTTCATAGTTTTGGCTTCGGAATAAGTTTAAGACCCGTCTGTTGTAAAGCGGAAAGGGCCATTCTTTTCAAAACGTGTACCACAAGCCAAGGCCGTATTTAAGATGTTGGCCGACAAGAACAGTGTCATGCGCACTGTTGTATTTTCTTTGATTGACCTGTTGTATTAATTCATATTAGTTGGCTTTTTATAACTCTCCCTTAATCAGTCCCTACTTGAGGTAGCTCGATTTCAGGTTGAATTTGCCCGTTAGATAGATTGATCTTCTCTATTAAAATTACATTAGAATGCTTAAACATAAAATTTTATGTAGATAACTGATTTATATAGGAAGTTTTCCCAGTTTGCTATTGGTTGATTTGTGGAGATTGAGGAAATCGGAGTATGCTGTCAGTTTTATGAAACCTTCTAAGCTTTGGAGTTATTTCTATTTCGTATTGTGTTTGTAATTAGTAATTACCAACTTACTGTTATTCACTGCATGGACTGGACTGCATAATCGAGGTAGCCCATCTATGAAACTCAAGTCCGTACGGTTTTGGAACCTCAATGCGAGTCTATTTATTGAGGGTTATAAAGAGAAACCCAAGGGAGATAGGCCCGCGGTTAAACCTTCATAAAAAATTACCAAAGTTAAATACCGGATTATGTTGTGAAAACGATATCTATCATTATAATGGATGCCAGCTACCACTCAAAAAATTGCGCAAAAATATGACTCATAGGCTTAAGAAGCAATTTCAGAAAGATATGGTACTGGAGATTATAAATTTGAATAAACTTCTTTGGACGAAATCGCTTCAAAACAAAATGATACGATGCTTCATGTTCCACCATATCGCTGTGAATTATATCGATAGAACTGATATAGGTGAAAAAGGTATATAGCAAAGAATAATACAACTTTTAAAATGAGAGACGTTCAAATCCTCTTGCAAGAGAGTATAAAGACAGTAGATTGTGATAAATGGAGTAAAAATGCAGTAAATAGGTAAATGAGAGAAGCTGAATCCGTGATAGCTTTTTTTAAGCTGCTTATTATTTCTTTGGACTATAGTTCATCTGACGACTCGGAACATGATGACTAAGCTTTACAAATGAAGTTGTATTGTGAATAGTATTTTTTTAAATAATAAAATTAATTAAATTTATTTATTTTCATATTATTTTTACTTCTATCTAGGTTTTTTAGCGTGACCCTAATTTCCATTAGAGGTGTCAGGTTTCAAAAACTTAAATACTGAATTTATAGGAAAATATCATTACAATTTATCTGAACTTTAAGACATGATCCATGTTTAATAAACCTTGTTAAAGTTTCTTAAATCCAAATCAATTTAAGCATTTTAAAGTAACGGGCAATACCGTACTTTGGGTTAATTTTATTTATTTTTTTTTATGCAGAGGATTACCTGTGTTGTCCAATCACAGATCTGCTGCAACTTTACAGCATAATTCCGTGACTGGCACTTTGATATATTATTTTGTCTTCTCTTATGGAGATCAAAAATAATTTCTTAGTAATGAGCCATTCTAAAGAACTACCATCAGCGTTGATATTTTTTACCTACATACTAGGCCAAAGAGTGAGCGAATTGTGGTTTGCTAAGGTGGAACTTCCAGTTGGGTGCTAATATCTAAAATAAACCATCTTGAATTTATTGAATATGGTTTCGCTACTTTAACCGAAGAACAACTTCCAAATTATCACTAATAATATTTACTGAGTCGATCTATATGTCAATCTCAAAGCCGTTTTTCAACCAAAACGATTTAAACTGCAGCTCAAAGTACCCACACGCCAAACCCGGATCGGGCAGATATTTAGTCTGCGAACTGATTTGGCCCGAAGTTTCCCAAACTATTTAACAGTGAGGAAAGTAAGTTTAATGTACCGCAACTCATTAAAGTTCCGTTGCTTAGTTTACAGTTCCACAGCGGAGTAAATTTCGCATTAACGAATAATTCCCCGTTTCGTATTAACATATACAGTACGAAAGTTTCGCGGGTGCCACATAAATCCCCACTAGGATTAAGTTCCTGATCGAACTCCAGTCGAAGACATTGACTCTTGGCTTTTCTATATAACGAATTGTCTAAGACATCCCAACAGTCAACCTAAGTAAAATCAATTTGAGAAATTTTCTGTCGTTTTCTTATATGCAACAAACTTTAACTTACACTAAATGGTTTAATGGTTTATACATCCCAATTAACAACTCAGAGCAGCCAAACTTTGTACTTCTAATGCATTAATTAATTAAAAATCGAATAAAAATACGAGAGCGGACCATTTACTAAGACGCTAAAAGTAATCGGGATAATATAAAATGTAAAAATTAAATTAGTATTAGTACCCACTTATCCTACAAAACTTAAAAACAGTATATTTGTTTAAATAATGAGGATAAAATTTCTAATCTAAAATTATCTTAATCAACAAAATTATATAATATTATAAAATTATAAAAGTCTGGAGAGTAATATTAAAAAGTCTTTTCTTCCTTACATTAAACTGAGGTGACTTTTACTTGATGAAAGTGTAAAACAAGAACACAAGGATGTATCGACAAGATCGTGTCTTTATTAAACGTAACTTTTTTTTTTCCTTAACCAGTGAAATCATTTTTGTTTATTAGTATTAATTTCTTAGAAGCTCAGCTCTCGCTAAATTTGCAGTTGTTTTTCGAATTCAAAAGAACTTAGACCACTTAAGAAGTGTCAAAGATCTTATGTATGTGATCTGATGCAGAAAACAAGCAAACCTACATGAAGTAATAGACGTAAAAATGGCTGTGGGATATTTTAAAGGAAGGAGCGTTGAAAAGCTTTAAAATTACCTTTACGAGAAGTATTGAATATTTTTATTTTTTGAAATAAGTCTTTCTGATGCACTTCTACCAGCATTTGTCCATGACGCCACATTTCATGAAATTGCCGAAACTTCTAAGTAAAATTTGTGGAACGGTTTGTAAAGTTCGTCCGGTAGGTACTCCAGGTCGAAACTTCAACATTTCCTTTACTTCGCCGTCATGGACAAGGAAGAAGAAAAAGACTTTGCCATCTTTTTTATACCTGCAACAAAACAGAGACGGATTATGTTCGATTGTCTTCTTGAGTAGTGACTATCAATTTTGATTGTTATTAGGCAAACTATAACAAAAAGATCGGTATTTTGAATAACACTTTTGTAAGTTATGTACAAAACTATTGGATTCCTTCTGCGGGGCGGGGGGGGGGCTAAAAACACCGTATCGGATGACTGATTCCCAAGCTTTTTACAAAACTTCTGGATTCCTCTTGCGTCGGTTTTTGCTTAGTCGAAATTGCTGACGTTTCGCCAGTCATCCTGTTGGGTTCTTCAGAGCTTGACTGAAACTGGCTCGTATTTTACTGTTTGAGGGTGGCGCTAATGAGGGGTATAAACTCCATCTCGGATGACTGATTCCCAAATTGCTGACACGTAGAGCCCTGAATCGCGGTTAAGATTAGAAGAATCTGAAACCAAATCTTCTCACCTTAATTGAAAAATGCTTATCGGGAACATATTTTTCTTATAACGGTCAAATTTTTGAACAAACGTCGGTAACAGCTATGGATTCTCCACTATCACCAGTCATCGCGAATATATTTATGGAAGCCTTTGAGAAGAAAGATCTCGACACCTTTCATCTAAAACCAAAATTATGGAAACGCAACGTCGACGATACTTTTGTTATTTGGCCTCATGGTCGAGAAACCATAGTAGATTTTCTTAGACATTTAAACTCGATACACCCCAACATACGTTTTACCATTGAGTTGGAAGCTAACAATAACCTGCCATTCCTATATATTCTTATCAATAGAAAATCATTGTGTTTACAGAAAACCTTCGCACACAGACCGATACCTTAATGCATGGTCACATCACCATCCGGCCCAAAAATCATCGGTTATCAACTCTCTTGTTTACAGAGCCGTAAAACTATCTCAGCCCGAGTCACTGAAAACAGAATTAAAACACCTTACCTCTACTCTTCTCTCTAATAATTTCCACATTAAAGATATTAAACGTTCCATCAAAAAATACACTTCACCACAACCTTCCAATAGCAATGAGGCCGAAAGCGATCCATCACTTGCCACTGTGGTTCTTCCTTACATTCAAAACATCACTGACCACATATCAAAACTTCTAAAGAAGTATAACGTTAAAACAAGATTTACCACTTGTCCAAAAATCTCTCAACATCTGCGGACGGTCAAGGACAACATTCCATTTGAGACGCTAGGAGTTTACAGCATTCCATGCATATGCGGCAAAGAATACATCGGAGAGACCAGACGAAAAATATGAACTAGGCTCAAAGAACATGAAAGAGCCTTTACGACTAGGACAAATAAACTCATCAGCTGTTGCCGAACACACTCATCAAACCGGGCATAAAATTTTATTCGATAAAACTAAAATTCTTGCATGTAATCAGTTCTTCTACCAACGAAAAATCCGAGAGTCTATAGAAATCTATGAACAACCTAACAATCTTAACCGCGACTCAGGTCTCTACCTGTCACCAATTTGGGCATCAGTCATCGGAGACGGTGTTTATACCCCTCATTAGCGCCACCCTCAAACAATATATAAGCCAGTACAGAGTAAAATACGAGCCAGCTTCAGTCAAGCTCTGAAGAAGCCAACAAGATGATTGGCGAAACGTCAGCAATTTCGACTAAGCAAAAACCGACGCACTAGGAATCCAGAAGTTTTGTAAAAAGCATTACAGTAGCCTGTGGAAGTTTCTTTGAAAAATTGACTGATTCCCATGTTGGTGACAGGTAAAGACCTGAGTCGCGCTTAAGATTGCTTGGTGGCTTATAGATTTCTATAGATTCTCGGATTTTTCGTTGGTAGAAGGATTGAATGTAATCAAATCCGAGAATCTATAGAATTCTATAAGCAACCAAACAATCTTAACCGCGACTCAGGTCTTTATCTGTCACCAATATGAGAATCAGTCATCCGAGACAACGTTTATGTCCCTTTTTATAGCTCCGCCCCACTCAAATAATATATAAGCAGGTACAGAGTAAAATGCGATCCAGTTTCAGTCAAGCTCTGAAGAAACCAACAGGATGATTGGCGAAACGTCAGCAAGCTCGACTCAACAACAACCGACGCAGGAAAAATCCGTAATAAATAGTATACACTTTTCTATAGTATTATTTAAAGCTTTAGGATGAGGTTCCGATTATATTTCAATTAATAAGTAAATGATTACTTCATAAAATGTATCTTTTAAAATCGTCGCAATAACGAATGTAGACGCCGCTAAGGCGCGAAGCAGTAGTCTATAACCGTCCGAAACGGCTCCGGATTTAATTAAACCCGCCCGGCTTTAATTAAACCTTAAATAAGCGAAATGCGCGCGGAACACAATTACCCAATATGGCAACGTCGCGTTAATAACAGTATGGAGTCCGGCGACCGCGCTGGAAAAACCAGTCCAGCCGTGGCCATATGACGTGGGACCGCAACACGTCGCCACGATGCAGATGGCGCTGGCGCAGCGTTAACTGCACCGATCATTTAGAAATTTAATATAAACCGACTGTAAAATTTTTGTTCAACATAGAGTAGCACGGGACTCGACTTTGTGCCATCTGTCGTGGTTCGTCGTTGAGTATTGCATTGTGTGGAGTGATATTTACGTCCTGCGGCTTTTGTGCAGGTTGATGTCAGTAGTGGCACAAAGAGACGGTTTGATGTGCAGAACGTTTATTCTTCTGGGAGGAAGCAGGATCGCAACTCACGAGATCTGATGGTCGCAAGCGTCGACGCACATCCACTTAATGCCCGGATTGCGATGAAAATTCCGACACTCCGGAAAAGGAAAAATGTATTAGAATACAAGTAAATGTGTTCACAAATTCAATACAACATAATTTGCATATAAGAGTTACTTATATTCTAGATCTTAGATTCAAATATTTTTTTCATAGGTTTCACACGGTATTTGTTTACAATTGTATCTAATAGTAAACATTAGATACAAGCATATATGGAAAGTCCGTTAGGCTACACCAGTTCGCACAAAAACCTACCTACTACACAATAACGAATAATTAGTTTATATTTCTACCCTGCATGACGGTATGAAAACTTAAAATACTTGAAATAGATTTATAGATTATATATTTATTAGTGGTTTCGCGCGCTTTCTTGAAACAAGTATTTAAGTTCAATTCAAAGGTATGTTGGAAGCAAAAAAGAAGAAACGGCAATACAGTGCAGAATATATTAAATATGGATTCATAGAAAATTCGACAAATCCATCTTTAAGGCCTTTGTACCTTCTCTGTTCAAAAACATTATCAATCGAAGCGATGAAGCTTTCAAGACTTCAAGATCATTTGCGTCCAGATAAGAAGGACTAAAATGTAGCCTATTTCCAAGATCTGCAAAGGAAGCATAATGCTCAGCCAAGTGTATCGAAACTTTTTTCGATGGCTACTAAGCAAGACGATGGCGGACTTCGAGCTTCGTTAATTGCTCAAACAGGTAACCCGCGATAAAAGAAGTTGTACTGTGCCGAATAGAGTTCTTGGAAAACAAAGACACAGAATTTTGAGAAAACCTCATCACATCAAAGAATGATATCGCCTACCTGACAGAAAGGTAGACGATATCAGTCAGTCCTGATAGATACAGTACGCACATACAGTATTCTCAGCAAAAGTAAGCTCTGAATATCATTATATGTATAACCAACTAATACATCAAAATTCCAGTGTAACGAAGATTGTTAAAAAACAGGTACGTCACGGCATACTAACGCAAGCACCAAACGTTTGTGCCAATGCACAATAGCAGTACTACTTCCGTTCCATTAAAATTTCGGAGTGACTATATCGCACTTGAGATGTTCCCATAGACCAGTAATATTTTTTGTGAATTATTCTAAATAGTCAGTTCTCTTGGCAGATAAGATTTGTGGAGATTTCATGGCTCACATACTCGACATAATGTAACAAGAAGTTCTGGCAAATTACACAGCAGAGATATTATTCTTAGAGCATTAGTTATTCATCTTGATAATATTATTCATTCAATCCCAGTCAATAGGGAGGTGAAAATAGTGGTCAGAAACTTTGACAGTCAATGGCGAACGAGGAGAGGAGGAGCCTTGATGTTACTTTAAGGAGAGCTCGATTACTCGAGGAAGAAACAAACAGGAAATAAAATGATATTTGAAGGCAATAGCTTATTAAATTTAACAAAACTTGAAATTGTCGAGTTGGGTTTTAATTAAACTAGGAAATATAAAAAGACTACCATATTAAATATTTTGTGCACGGGTTCCGACATATTCGGGGCCCATATAAAAATTGTTCATTTTCAATATCATGCCCCTAAAACTGCGAGGAAGGGCTAACTCTTCCCAATCTAATAGCTTTTACTTGGGTTTGTTTATATTTTCTGTCGGATTTTAGAAGTTTTATCAATAGCCGAGTTCATTCTTGTTATATAACCCACACTGAGAATTAAGAATCACCACGCCGGGAAGACAGCCTTTTAAATCCTGCAGCTAAATTCAAATTAGACAACCGTCCAAGTTACGAAACTTTAATGAAGACATTGTTAGACCTATAGAAATGCAAATTCATTAGGTTTTATTCTCATGGCATAAACTATATATAAAAGCAAACATTCCGGCGCGAAGATGAGTTAGAATTTTAGGTCGTCTCTACATTCTATACTAGTTTGTAGTCACGATCAGAATTATTCCTTGACATAATCATATGCCGAAATTTCACTTTAATAATAAAGGGTCTAGGCATTATTCTACCTATAGAACCCCACATAATCCACGCGAATAAATATTTAGACATCGTCTGTCCAGAGCTCAACTTTTTGATTCTCGGTCGGTACGAGAACAATGGCTTAAGCCCCCGACACACAACAGACAACGCTATAAAGTTTTATTACACGTTAGACGTAACGAAAAAAGAGAAATAAAGCCATCCACGCCGCCCGTCTTGTCGAAAAAATACAACGAAATTTATAAAGCCCGTACGTTATAAATTTGGCCGCATCCGAGTTGAAATCCCACACGAGGCGACGAAGTATATACGGAAAAAAAGTAGCGGGGGTTGGAAATATTTCCACGGGGACCTACTTCAGACGAGTGCCTCGGTTTTATTTCAAACACGGAATTGAAATACTCCGTCTGCATGCTTTAGGCAGTGTATATCGTGATGGAATAGTACTTAGAGTCGCTGGGGTTTTACGCTGACAAGGAGACGGTGCAGGGAAATAGTTTTGCGGCGTGTCATCCTTCTTTCACAAGTTACAGATCGCTATTCGACTTTCTTATTGCCAACCGAAATTGTAAGTAGTTTTGCTGCTCTCTCGGTATAAACATCTGGTGCGCCCGTAGCCTCTCCGAAATTAAATGCCAAGCGAAATTTCGTCAAACTGTTACCCAAAAGATTACATTACTTTCCTTTAATTAGAGGAGTGTGCTACAGATTGTTATGTAAATTATGGAAATATTTACGCTGGCGTAAACGAAAAGGTTTTTAAGGGAACCTCTCGTATAACTGGATGATTTGCGCTCGGATGACATTTTACAATGTTTTGAAGAAGTACTGCTTTTGAAATTGTAGTTTCTGTAAGTTACGATTATATTCCAATCACACTATAGTTGTTTATGCTTGAAGCAAATATTTGACCACATAGTTCCTAAAGGGATCTTGGGGAGACCAGCGATCACTACTGTATACTCCAAAACTATCCCACCTGGTAAATTAAATTGCCACCACAAAACTAAATATGCAATGAGGAAAGTTATATGAAAAATATGATCCATGATTTTTGTCACTTAATCTCATAGGAAGATTCCACGCTTTTTTTTTCATAACATTGATTTGTTTTTGCGTGCCGCGAATGCCTTGATGATCTGGAAAATATCATTCTGAGACTAACGTTATAATCTGTTTCATCCGACTGAAGCTGCCGCACCTTAATCCAATAAGTACTAGTCTGGAAGAAGCAGTCATCGTAGTTAGGAAAATATGGCGTTTTCGGTCGTTATAATGCGAACGGGTTCGTTAGGGGTGACTTTATATTCCATTCCTTAGTTGTTGTCAATACAGCAGAAAATTACGCAAATAGTAAACCACGTCGTTTGGGGATGTAGGATGATTAGTATTTAACAGCTGCATGCAAGGGTTAATGCGAAATTAGTACAGTCAATATCAAACTTGAGAAGTAAACAAATTAGGTGGCTGATCTGCATATTAAAATCACTGCGCTTCTAGTAACATAGAAGTTAACTTTCATTTGGGTGAATATTGAACATTATAGAAACACAAAATTAGTTTTTAAACATGTAATAAAATATCTCAAAGAACGACATGGCAATCCATTAGCGAAGCACCAATACAAGAGGAAATTATCTATAGAGACTAAGTTCTAAAATAACTAAAAAAATACTAAATATTTATTGCGAATCTTCATTTATATAAAACCTCATGTTAATTTAAATTATAGTCATATAACATATATTAAATAAATTTATTTTTGCTCAAATTAGAAATAAATTATCTACTCAACTACATGGTTTTTATGCGAAAAGATCATGTATCTCCAACTTATGCTCCCTGTCTACGTATGTCTTTGACTCCCTGAACAACCAAGGACCAGTTAACGTTATATCCACTGACTGCCACAAAGCGTTTGACCAGATAGATTATCACTTGACAAAGCATCTCAAAAATTTGGTTTCTCCGATTCGCTAATTACAGTGTTGAGGTCCTATCTGGTGAACCGTCGACAGTTGGTTGAGATTGAGGGGTTTAAATCAGTTCCTTTTGTTCCAACTTCTGGCGTGCCTCAAGGTTCTAACGTTGGACCTCTTCTGTTCAATATATTTATAGACGACCTCATATCTTTGATCATCTGCGACAAGCTTGCCTATGCGGATGACCTAAAACTATATGAATGCATTGAAACCGGCACGGACTGCACGACTCTCCAGGGCAACATCGATATTGCCAGTCTGTGGTGTACGAAAAATCAATTGCTTCTTAACATCGTATAATAATAAGTATAATGTGGTTTCTTACCACCGCACAAAAACTCCTATAGTCTTTAATTACAATATGGATGGTCCTATCCTGACTAGACTTGCCACTGTGAAGGATCTGGGGATTTCATTTGACCAAACGTTCTCTTTTGTATCTCACATTACTAAAATGGTTTCCAGTGCAGTGCAAAATTTTAGGATTCGTAATAAGAAATTGCAGGCATTTTTGTAGGTCAGCTACTGTTAAATTATTATTTAACTGTTACTTTAGGTTCTTACCTCTCTATCTCAGGGTCGTGAAAAAGAAACGCATTAATTAATTAAATTCGTAATTTAATAGTGAGGTAAGACAATGCCTAGGCTAGCTCATTAACAACCGAGAAAAATTAATAAAGTAGAAAAGAAAAAAAATATATATATATATACTAAACCAAAGCCAGGTTGGAAGGCGGTGAAGGGCACCTCGGTCAGTCCCGGAAGGTGGTAGGTAGGCGCCACGTGATTCGAAAAAGGTAGACTTATCAACCCGAGGTACCAACCCGTAAAGGAAATAAACAAGTGAATCACGAACAATAATTTATTTCCTTCAACCTGGTGGTAGGTGTGAGTGTCAAATCTCACCTTCAAGTTTTGGCGGTGCAAAAGAATATAAGACACTATAATTTAAGGCTATAAGTTCCGCAAACCGTTCTTGAAGAGAACAGGCCACTTAAGCTACCCAAACCTCAAGATGTCCCGAACGTTACACAGCTGTCTGTCACTATCCCGGGAACCAAGCCAAGATGGAATGGTGGCTCAATGAGACAGCCGCAGGTGGGCAGTCTCAGTTAACCCAGCAAAGTCCGTCCGGAAAGCCGGCTGCTCGATAGGGGAAACTCCACAACTAAACATGTACCCAAGAGACAGCATACACTGCAAGACACCAAGTCTGGTCTGGTATTCCGGTGAAAGAAGAAACCACGTGGAAGGTTTGCGGGAAACGGAGCAACAATACGTACAATACTAATTAGAAAAAAAAAACCCTAAAATAAAATCGGCATAAATTGAGGAACACTGATTAGGTGGCGAAATGGTTCCAAAAGGTAACTTACCTCGATTCGAGGGTTTTCTGGAAATATGGGGCAATGACAATTCTTTTCAAAATCCCTCGTTGAGGAAGATTCGCATTCCAAACTCCAAATAGATCCAAAAGTATGGGAAATCATAAATTAGTGACCAATTTACATATCCCCCTCTTATTGGGGTAGCACTACCGGCTCAAAAAGAAATCGGTCACACAAGAGAAAATCTGCCACAACCCCAAGCTTCAAAAGCTAGCGTACAAAATGCCGGACGATTCAGACAACCAGTTTTATTAAAAGGCTAAACGGGCACAAAAAATTAGAGGGAAAACGCCACTCTTGCCAACCTAGTCGACGGTACGCCGCCAGTAGAAAGAACAACTGAACTATATCTGTGGTGATGGCCGTATGGCCCGTGCCAAAGAATCGAGGTTGCGTCAACGAGATCGAATTACCCGAACGCTATCTATGGTGGCGACCGGACGGCCAGTCACAGAAAATCGAGGAAGAATAGGTTAAGAAACAAAACAATGTTTACTAGGCTCGCCAAGGAATACCGAAGCAATGAAAAGCAAATGTGGTCCCTAGTCTCATAGGGTGACAGATGGTAATGGTTATGACTCCTTCTAATGCGCAACTAATACTCTGTTTTTTGCATTAGTATCTCTCAGTAAACCGGTGTCACTTAAGAGAAAACCAAGCGAACAAGGGGCCACGCACACAGCCGTTGCAGCATAAAATATTTATGGTTCGGCAACACAATCGGCCGGGGAGTACAAGTCCGAAACTAAAGGAACCGAGTCTACAAAAGAACGTGTGTTCAAATTGCAAAATCGATATGAACCTAATAAACAAGAATTTTAATTGTTAAGAAGCACTCGCCAAACAGCAAAAGGTGAAGGAAATGGACAGTACAATTAATTCTACAAGGTACTAATAAAATAAACTCGTTACTTCGCAAATGTGCCAGCACTCTCACTTTAAAAATGCTAAATTTTACCATTGAAATATGAAACCGTCACACTCCCCCGTTCCTCCGTCAGAGGTGAACACCGATCGACACATGGACTTCCACCAGAACAGCAAAATAGCGTACAACTTGCCGAAACGCCCGAAGAAAAAAAAACTTAAATATTAGTAAAAGAGCAGCAATATCACCCGAAAACTCGGTAAAGCACGAAGGAAAAAAAAACAAGAACTTACAACTAGTGAAACAGCAGTATCGCGCGCACTCTTGTTGCGCTCGACACTACCTAGTGGAGCCTGCGCATCCACTAATACCAACTGAATAATTTTGACAGGTTAATCCCTAACCCACTACTGTCGCACATCAGACACTACCACATCTAAGGCGGGCCACTTGAATACCAGTAGCCGAGACCTCCCATAAATTGATTGGCTCGCCGAAGCTACCATTCGGGCCAATCTCGAGCCCCCCAATACTAAGCTCCACGCCAAAGACATCCATCGCACTCACCAACACATACTTGCGAGACGCAGCAGTGAAACCGCACGACACCCATTGGGCCAGAGAGCCGTATAAGAAGCCGAAAAAAAAAAAATTTAAAAGAGGTTAGCTATACCCAAGTGATCCCCAACAACAGCGCAACGACGAATCCACCGGAAGCAGAAGGGAAAACCTCTAGACTAGAGTGGTAACACTAGGCCGTCGGTAATCTATATACCGCGATGTTAAGTCGACCTAGTAGGCTAAAATTGCACAGGTTACTACAGCGGTAAACAAGTCTCGTGTATTAGCCCTCACAACAGCCCACAGGATTACACCTCCACCACCAAGCGAAACCGACGCACGCGGCCGCGCAAGATCAACCTGGCATAACAAGACCAAAGGCACTAATCGGGAAAGAAAAGGTGAGAGCTCGCAGGAGCCCTACCTTGTTGGTGATAACTCTCCAACACTCTCAATATGATTTAGTATATAAAAAAAGCTTACCAAATCTGTCAAAAGAATAACAGACTGGTCAGGCATCGATGTACGGCCTTCAAACAGCAACTGAAAAGTTTAGAGACAGAAAATTCATAAACTTCAGTGCTTATTAATAAGTAAGTAACCCACCTCTAACCCACGAAAACAACTGTCTGAAGAATAGATTGTAAATCCAAACCAGTTGTTCACCAAAACTAAATCAATCGTCATCAGAAGCAAAATAAGTAGGTTTTAAATCTTTAACATGCCAAACACCCGACGACCTACCCTGACTATTCGTCAACTCATACGTCCAACCTCCTATTCTACGCTTAACCGTGAAGGGGCCTATAAATTTTGGACAAAGTTTAGCATTGAGGTTTTTCGACGCGTCGGAGAGAATTTTATTTTTCCTCCAAACCTGATCTCCGACCTGATAGTGAACTGGTCTCCTACGCAAATTGTATATTTTACGGGATCGGTCCGCCATTCTAGCTATACGGGCTTTGACATCTTCAAAAAGTTTTCTATAACCTATTACGCGTGCTTTCATCTCGGTCTGTACTTCAACTCGATCATCATTACCATTGTTAAACATATAACGATACTCGGTACCATCCCGGACATACTCTCGTCCAAAATTGACAAAGTATGGGGTATAACCTGTGGTTTCACTTCGAGAAGTTCTTATAGCGCATCCAATTGCAGCAAGATTTTTGTCCCATTCTTTGTGATTCTCTCCCAAATAGATGGAAACCATGGTTTTCACAATCTTGTTGTACCGCTCAACAGGGTCCGCCTGCGCGTGGTAATATGCGGTATACAAGATTTTCACATGATATCTGGAACACAAGGCTTTAAATTCCTTGCTTCTCATTTGTTTGCCATTGTCGCAAATGAAGAACTGAGGCACTCCATACACCAGAAATATTTGCTCTTCCACGAAACGACACAGGGCGCTTGAAGTAGCGCTCCGTAATGGACACAGAGCAACGAACTTGCTGAAGTAATCGCATACTGTAAGGAGGTAGGAGTAACCCTTCTTGCTTCTAGGATATGGTCCCATAAAGTCAAGGCTTATCATTTGCCATGGGCGGTTTATCTCAGGTCGTGTACCCATATGACCTGCTGAGGCCTTTTGCTCCGGCTTGTGTTGGGCACAAATGCGACAACTACGAACATACTTCCTTACATCTGCTCTCATCTTCGGCCAAAAATATTTATTATGAATTTTCCAATAAGTCTTATAAGTTCCAACATGACCGGAAACGGGCTCGTCATGATACTTCCTAAGGATTTTATTTCGGTGATCCTTGGGTACTACAATCTTCCAATAGTCAGACTGCGCAGTAAGTTCTGGAATCGGACACTTTACAATTGCTATCCCAGACGAAAGAGGCATTCTTGTGGGTCAATTTGGTTAACGGCGCGATCAGGGTGGAAAAATCTGGCACAAATCTTCGGTACCAACCAGCCATACCTAGAAATCTCCTAATCTCTGTAATGTTCTTGGGCGGAGGAACCGTCATTATGGCTTCAACTTTTCTGACATCTACATGAAGACCTTTAGAGTCAACTACAAATCCTAAATAATTAAGGAAGGGCATACAAAACTTACACTTCCCAGGGCTTAATGTTAAACCTGCTTTCATTAGGCGATCAAATACCTTACCCAAAATGATTAAATGCGTTTCAAAGTCGGGAGAAATTATTATAATATCGTCCAGATACACCAAAACATACTGTTCTAAATCTGAGCCGAGGACGGCATCGATAAGTCTCTGCCAAGTTGCCGGTGCGTTAGTAAGCCCGAACGGCATTCGCTTGAACTGAAAAAGTCCCCGTTGTGGTACTGTAAATGCGGTATACTCTCGACACTCCTTCTTCACTCCCACTTGCCAAAATGCCGACTTAATGTCCATGGAACTTAAATATCTGGCTCCACGCAGCCTGTCCAAAATTGATGAAACGTATGGTAAAGGGTATGCGTCTTTCTTAGTAACCTTATTAAGTGCCCTGTAGTCTACACAAAATCGATAGGCGTTGTCCTCTTTGGGCACAAGAAGTACTGGTGAAGACCAAGCGCTCTTAGAAGGCTCGATGACGTCCATTTCAAGCATTTTCTTAACTTCTTCATCAAGGATCTTCTGCTTGAAGGGTGAAACGGGATAATATCGCTGTTTAATGGGCTTAACGTTCTCCTCTAAGACAATCTCATGAGTCGCCACTGTAGTATACCCCAAACCTTTGCTCATTCTTTCAAATTTTTCATCCACTAAAGAGTTCAATCTTTCTCGTTGGTCCTCAGTCAAAGTGCTCTCGTCCGTAATACCACAAACCTCCACCATAGGGTATTCTCCAAAACGCCACTCGTTCCTTTTCAAATTCGGTACTACATCCATGGAAATCCAAAAATCGGTTCCCAAAATTAAGTTATTTGATAGCTCCGGTACCACTAAAACATCTATAATAGACACCCTCCCCACCAGGGACATTGGCGTCTTTACGGATCCAATACTCCGACAAGTATTTCCGTTCGCAACAGAGCACAACGTTTTCCGAGAGGTATCCAACTTCAAACCTAAATGCATCAATGTCATATAACCTGACTTCCCAACTAAAGTGGCACTACTCCCAGAGTCTAACAAACCCAGAATGGGATGTCCCAAAACGGTAACCTCTATATGCGGTCTCTGATCCTGATTTGAATGGGATATTACGTAATCAATCAATGCTCGCTTCTGAAGAAAAGCACAAGTGTGTACATTATCGGTCGTCGAAACATTCACAGGGGACACTAACCGACCACTTAATTCCCCTGAGTCTCGTTTTTTGAGCACTCTGGACAGTTTCTAATAGTATAACCTGGCTGCTTGCATCGAAAACAAAGTAAGCGACGTGATTGAGGACAACTGAATCGTCTGTGACCCGTCTGGCCGCAATTCCAACACTCAATTGGTCTCCTTGGGAAATCACAGCGAGGCTGCGCTCTAGGACTTTGGACTGCCGTCTCCACCGCTCTGACCTGAACAGGACGGTTTGCAGTTTGGTGACGATACGCCAAATGAGGTTCCTGCACTAGACGAGGATGCGCAGGTGGAGGACAGTATTGTTGTGCGCGCCAGTGTATCTCCTCGGCAGCTCTTCCCCTTTCCAAAAGACTCTCGATGGTGGCGATTTCTTGAAAGCTCAAGGCTACCTGTAAGTGTGGTAATAGATTTCTTCTAATAATGTTAACTTGCTCGCTCTCGGACGGTTTGCTAGAAGACAATTTCATAAAAAGATTTTGCATCCTTGTAACATATAATAGCAATCGTTCATCTTGACCCTGAGTACGTCTCTTAATATCGTCCAACAAATCTTCGTCGTAGTTCAGAGGCAGAAATGCATCGCGGAGCTTTTGTCTTAAATCGGGCCAGTCAAGGAACGACCGCCTTCGGGGCGTATACCAATCTCGTGCATCTCCTCTCAAGATTTCGTAAGCTGAATGGAACAACTGATCTTCAGTCACTCCTCTTGACTCCGCCAAATGCTCTATATCTTCAATAAATGAAGTGACACTGCCACTACCATTAAAGAAAACGTTCCATTTGTGTATTGGTACGAATGATCCTGAGGATCGAGGCACATCTCTCTCATTAGACAAGCCTGCATGAGACGGTGCACCAATGTGACTCACTGGGTTTGTGATTAACGATATGCTGCCATTTGGCCTAGAAGTACTGTTTCCTCCGGATTGAGAGCACGTTTGGATCATTGGTACCGCGCTTGAGTCAGGATTAGTCGCAAATGATACTCGACGAGTACTAGAAGTTGCCTCCTCAGTCATAAAAGGAATCGGACAAATTATAAATGCGGCCAACCGATCGGCCAACTGGGTACAGGCTCGACGGTTGATTGTTTGAGCTAAATTCTGCAATTCAAATTCCGTTATTCGCCTCCTTGCATCTCCAAACGAGTTCCCTGTAAGGTTGGAATCTACATCATTATTGAGCGATCGTGATAATCCAGAGTCTACCGGCCTCTCCAAAGTAGGATTATGATCAGGTGCTGCACCTCCCAGATCTATCAAATTACCCACAGGAGCATCCATTCTCTCCGGATGAATAAATTCATTTTGTGTGCACATTGCTCCAACACTAGTCTGGCAAAGGCTGGCGATGTGATTCGCGTCCTGCAAGGCGTCAAAACACCCACTCAATAAAAACATCAGGTTTTGTTTCTTTGATTTCAAGTCCTGACCCTCAGCTACCACTCTGTGCAATCTGCTTTTGACATGCATTAGCCTGCTGTAAATTTTCTTGAATTCATTCTCTCTATTCTCCGCATCAAACTCTTGAATAAGGCCCACCAATTCATCCAACTTAGATGCACATATGCCCAATTCAGAAGATGGCTCAAAATGGATGTTAATATCCTCCCGAATGTTCCGCTGAAATGCTTCCCGCAACTGAGCTCTCTTTTCATCCACTGTAGACCCCACATCACAACCTCTAGCAGCTAACTCCCAAGTCAATTCATCACTCCTAAGCCGATTAATCTCCATTTAAAATTTAAATAATTAAATTCCCCACCCCTTCCTGGTATAAGGAAAATAGAAAAAGAAAAACGGGAGAACGATAGCGCAATAGAAGCAACCAAATAATGGACCAACACAATACCACCCGCACACAACTCGCGATGCACTAGGCCACCTGTGGCTGATCAAAGAAGCCGCAAATTGAAAATAATAATAATAGTAATAATCAAATAAGATCCGTGAAAAATAAACTGAAAACGTGGCAAAGTATACAGAACTATCGGTAATTACTTCCAAAAGCTTTTAAATAAATTTCCAAATCACAGAAGAGGTCGGAGGATTGCAATCACACTGCTCCCTCAATTTTGAAGTCACCGTTATAACCACCAGCCAAGTACTAGAATTTTGTGAAATTTGACACCTCCAAAAAAAAATTCTTAACAATAATAGTTTTCCAATGCAAACATAAATACAACTTTACCGATATTGAATATACAAAAAAAAATTCCGCAGTGCTCCGATTTGAAAAAAATAGCAACAGTTACACTCCACAAGTAAAGGGATATATACCAAAAAATGTATCCACCTGGTATGGATATCGTTCAAATATCACACAATCAAAAATCAATAAATAACAATATATCGCAACTGTATATGTAGAACACTAATTAATTAAACCGCAAAAATGAAATGCATTGCATAGGAAAACAGCAATATATACAAACTTGTTATAAAAGAACCACCGAAACTTGAAGAGAATCAAATATTTTGAACACTCAGAAAAAAATATTCAGTTGGGCGCCAGTTTCTTACCTCTCCATCTCAGGGTCGTGAAAAAGAAACGCATTAATTAATTAAATTCGTAATTTAATAGTGAGGTAAGACAATGCCTAGGCTAGCTCATTAACAACCGAGAAAAATTAATAAAGTAGAAAAGAAAAAAAAAATATATATATACTAAACCAAAGCCAGGTTGGAAGGCGGTGAAGGGCACCTCGGTCAGTCCCGGAAGGTGGTAGGTAGGCGCCACGTGATTCGAAAAAGGTAGACTTATCAACCCGAGGTACCAACCCGTAAAGGAAATAAACAAGTGAATCACGAACAATAATTTATTTCCTTCAACCTGGTGGTAGGTGTGAGTGTCAAATCTCACCTTCAAGTTTTGGCGGTGCAAAAGAATATAAGACACTATAATTTAAGGCTATAAGTTCCGCAAACCGTTCTTGAAGAGAACAGGCCACTTAAGCTACCCAAACCTCAAGATGTCCCGAACGTTACACAGCTGTCTGTCACTATCCCGGGAACCAAGCCAAGATGGAATGGTGGCTCAATGAGACAGCCGCAGGTGGGCAGTCTCAGTTAACCCAGCAAAGTCCGTCCGGAAAGCCGGCTGCTCGATAGGGGAAACTCCACAACTAAACATGTACCCAAGAGACAGCATACACTGCAAGACACCAAGTCTGGTCTGGTATTCCGGTGAAAGAAGAAACCACGTGGAAGGTTTGCGGGAAACGGAGCAACAATACGTACAATACTAATTAGAAAAAAAAAAAAACCCTAAAATAAAATCGGCATAAATTGAGGAACACTGATTAGGTGGCGAAATGGTTCCAAAAGGTAACTTACCTCGATTCGAGGGTTTTCTGGAAATATGGGGCAATGACAATTCTTTTCAAAATCCCTCGTTGAGGAAGATTCCCATTCCAAACTCCAAATAGATCCAAAAGTATGGGAAATCATAAATTAGTGACCAATTTACATATCCCCCTCTTATTGGGGTAGCAATACCGGCTCAAAAAGAAATCGGTCACACAAAAGAAAATCTGCCACAACCCCAAGCTTCAAAAGCTAGCGTACAAAATGCCGGACGATTCAGACAACCAGTTTTATTAAAAGGCTAAACGGGCACAAAAAATTAGAGGGAAAACGCCACTCTTGCCAACCTAGTCGACGGTACGCCGCCAGTAGAAAGAACAACTGAACTATATCTGTGGTGATGGCCGTATGGCCCGTGCCAAAGAATCGAGGTTGCGTCAACGAGATCGAATTACCCGAACGCTATCTATGGTGGCGACCGGACGGCCAGTCACAGAAAATCGAGGAAGAATAGGTTAAGAAACAAAACAATGTTTACTAGGCTCGCCAAGGAATACCGAAGCAATGAAAAGCAAATGTGGTCCCTAGTCTCATAGGGTGACAGATGGTAATGGTTATGACTCCTTCTAATGCGCAACTAATACTCTGTTTTTTGCATTAGTATCTCTCAGTAAACCGGTGTCACTTAAGAGAAAACCAAGCGAACAAGGGGCCACGCACACAGCCGTTGCAGCATAAAATATTTATGGTTCGGCAACACAATCGGCCGGGGAGTACAAGTCCGAAACTAAAGGAACCGAGTCTACAAAAGAACGTGTGTTCAAATTGCAAAATCGATATGAACCTAATAAACAAGAATTTTAATTGTTAAGAAGCACTCGCCAAACAGCAAAAGGTGAAGGAAATGGACAGTACAATTAATTCTACAAGGTACTAATAAAATAAACCCGTTACTTCGCAAATGTGCCAGCACTCTCACATTAAAAATGCTAAATTTTACCATTGAAATATGAAACCGTCACAAGGTCGAAGCTTGACTATGGCTCGCTGATACGGTCACGAATAAATAACTGCCACACTCAGTCCATTGAGAGTGTACAGAGAAGTACTAAAGTATCTAATGTTCAGAGAGGACGGTTCCTATCCTGAGAGAGGAGTTGATCATGATCTTCTGCTGAGAAGATTCGCTATACTGCCTCTGAGCTTGTGCAGAGACTTGCACTTTCTCTACAAGTTAGTTCATTACGGAGTCGATTGTCCATTTCTTCTGGAAAAATTACGCTTTCATGTGCCGCGGCTGGAAGGGAGACATTAAGCAACTTTTTTACCGCAGTTACCCAGATCCAATATGCATTTTCAAAACCCTATTTACAATATGTGTGCTACCTTTAACAAACTATCATTGTACTGCGATTTATGTTATGATGGTCTCCAGGCGATACTTCGGGAACTTCGATTGGCGTCAGGTTATTCGTACCGATAAGTCTTATCCACTTCTTTCTCCTTCTTTTCTTCTTTTTTTTTAATTATAAGATTAGTTTTTACGTCCCTTGGTATATATATTGGATGATTTATATTTCCTGTAATTGGGTCTGTTACCTGTTGGAAATAAAGTGCTATTATTATTATTATTTTCTCTGCGCTGACCTGTGTCCCCTTTTTCAACATCTGATTAAACAGGTCGGTATTACGCCGATTCTCTCTTGGTGCGCTGACAACCAAGTTGAGCTTTGGAATTTTGTGGTTGACATCTGACTCCGTGTCTTGACAAACTCTATTTTAGTAGAAAAAGAATCACTAGAAAATAACAAGCTTTGGAGGTCAGGATTAAAGTTTATTTGGTACAGTCATTGAAATTTGAATCAGTCCCGTATAATTCTTTATCGTGAAATCGGAACCGCAGTGAAATAAGATAACTCGTAAAAATTTGCACCTTAAATTACCCCAGCGTTCTCCGCTGGCGGTTTTATCTTCTGTGGAAACCGCGCAAGAACAATATCAATTCCACTTAAATTCAAATCCGTAAATCAATATTGTAAATCTCGCTTTATTCCCGGAAACGACTCGGTGGAAATTTTTACGTCCGACCTTAATGTCTTTCTCGCCGCGCCCCCGAAACCCCTGGCCGGAATTTTAAAATCTCTAGTTCTGGTAACGACCGTGGAAAATGTCGCGTCCGCCGCCATATTTCTTAAACAACTTTACCGAATGGCAAAGCGGTACGCACGAAATAAGTTCCCGGGATCAGGATTTAATAAAACTTTATGGTGGCTTGGAGAGGGCGGATCTAGTTAAGATGTATGGTTGGCCCTAACATCATCACACATGTACGTCCGCATATAACGTAACTGGAGTACTCGAAAGATGGGCATCCGTGAAGAATCTTCGTTCTTATTATAAAAATAACGCCCAACATTCACTGGAAGAAACGCTACTATATACTAGGTCTGAAAGTTGCAGTCGCAGTTGCAGTTTCTCTTTTCGAATTATCAAGTTTAATTGGACCAAACTGATATTTATGGGCTTTGTAGTCTAAATAAAAACCTCAAAACTCAATGATGAAAAACCCATTTTCAGACTTAGCTCGCTTTTCGATGATTATTTCCCATAGGATGTTCCAAGTTCTAAGAGCATTTTTCAGTAGTTCATTCAGTTTGCATGCGCGAAATTTCCGATTTAGCTTAATTATTATTATCGATTCCATCGCATGTAAAAGATGGTAATTTCTTCGCACAATAATTAAATGCAGTTGCTATTTCTAATAAATATACAACCTCCAAAGTCGCACATATTGTATCTGGAAGTTTTCCCCAGTCGGATAAAAATCAATACCAACACGAAGAAGAGACGGCGAAAACCGAAAATGAGGGGGGAATCCGGAAATTAAATTAAAACTATTTCGTTTTGTTGTCTAAGTGTTTCGGGATAAGATGTCAGGCTGAGAGGCGATAGGTGTTGGCTTCGACGATGGAAAGCAAAGTGCCGAACGAATATCCCGTTACGTTTTTTGCGCTGTTGTGAATTTAACAGAATCGAATATATTCCAAATGTGTTAAAGTCAAAAGAATCTTAAAAAATATTCCCTAAACCTTCGTCGCTGACGAAATTTTAGAAGTAGATTTAGGAAAAAACATTTCTTACAATCTTTGGTACTTTTCTTAACAGATTGGATTTCCTGTCTTGTAAAAAAATGTTTAGGCTCGTACCTTAATGGTAACAATAGCTTAATTATAAGGATAATAGTTATAACAATAATAATAATAATAATAACAATAATAATAATAATAATAATAATAATAATAATAATAATAATAATAATAATAATAATAATAATAATAATAATAATAATAATAATAATGATGATAATAATAACGCTGATTGTATTGTTTTTTTACAAATAACCTGGTTTACTCGTTAATCGTTAAGTGAGGATGTTATGTGAAAACCTTTACCAATTCAATCGCCAATCATAGCAACAGAGAGCATCTCTTCCGTCTAACGCTGGAACATTAAAATAAAATTTAAATCAATGTGCATTGTAACCTGCACCGATATTTCCGAGGTTCATCATCAAAAATGGATGGATCTATAGTTGCTAAGAACTAAGCTGATTTAAAGAATACATAGTGTAAACACCTCACTTTATCTTACTATCTAATTAAAAACCATTATGATTGGAACATCCTGAAATTTGTTGTTGAATTAAATAAATAGACTTATTGCCTGATTTAAAAGCAATCTTTTGGCTCCAATGCACAGGTTGCACATTTTATTGAAACGTACCATATTTTTTCAAACAAATTTACTTGGTTAGTTATAAAATAGGCGACGGTCGAGGCATCTCGTTTGCCTAGCCGGTCCTCCTGAATGTTTGACGATATCCAAGAAGTCAATAACGTCAATTGATTGCGCGCCGGGCTGTGCAAACGCCACCATTATTCTAGCTTTTCCGAAATCCGGAAAACTTCGGCACATCCTCTTTTTACTGGTATCGCTATTCCCAGCGGCCGGTGGCGGTGAAAAAAATTATGCCGTTTTTTTATTTGTTGGACCCGCATAAGATGATTCCTTTTAGAATCCTATTTGCCGCGTATTTACTCCGATGCGTAAGGAGATTGCGCCGGGCAAAGGTTTTCCTTCTATAGAGTCTTTTTTTAGAAGCCCCTCCCGACGAAATCCGGAAAGCACAAAAAATAAAAGCCCACGGATGATGAATATAAAGCGGCTTAAGCGCTTTGGCGGGGAGACTTTTTACTTTGGCGATTTTATTTTATCGTCGTCGTCGTCGGATGTGCTGTCGAAGTTTTTTGATTAGCATCTTCCGTAAGATTCGAAATAATAAATAAAGCTTACGGAAGGGGAAACTTTATATCGATGTTTTTTTCAGGTGCTTGTGCTGTGTTTGAAACTTTCCCCGAGAGGAGGAGGAGGAGCAAATACCTCTACCTAATACAGGTTTAATTTGGTATTAAATATAGGTAATACGGGAAGAAATATTTATTAAACAATTGGCTTCAATTTAATGAAAAATGAATTTCTTGTTGTTTTCTTAAAACCTTAAAAATATCATTTTGTCATTTTCTAACACTTGAAAAAGATCCATTCACTGCGAAAAATACTTATAGACTTTTGTTAAAAAAAATCTCGTGTTATCCAAGTTTAACCTCAACCCAAACTCGTCTCTCATATGTTTTTGCCATAAGAAGAAAAATAATTTCTTATTCGATTCCTGCATGTCTTGGATTGCATTGATAACATAGATCTACAGTGATTTTGATCTTTAAAAAAAGTTTGCTTATTTGTATATTTTTGCTCTACAATTTTTTTAACACCGATAAGGACACAACGTCTTGTTTTCTCAACTAATAATAACCTACTAGAGGGCAAGAATGTAAGGTTCTTGGGAGTACCGCTTGACGATAGTTTAAATTGGGCCCCTCATATTAACATCTTGTGTAAAAAACTTGCCTCTAATATTTTTATAATTCGTAAACTTAAAGGACTGGTTACCGTGGGCACATTGCGAGTTACTTATTTTTCTCTTTTTCACTATCATCTAACTTATTTGGAGCACAGTCAACGAGTTTTTAAGAAGTTGGAAATTATGCTACTTCCTTGTCTGTATATTTATTATCAATTATTAGAAATACACAAAAACATAGACAGCTTCAGTCAGAACTCCTCTTACCACGACTATTTAACTAGAAATAACGTGCTCCAAGATACAAATATACCAAAAATAAAAAAAAATCACTAAACTTAAACTTGTACAATAAACTACCAGCTACCGTGAAAATTGTAAGTAAGAGAAAATTAAAAAAAAAAAAAAAACATCTTAACCTTTCTTAAAAGGCACTGCTTTTACTCGGTCGGGGAATACATGGGTACTCCCGCTGTGATTGAAGTCAAAGAAACGTCTGTGAACGGCGTGACTGTGCAATGTACAATTTTGTTGATGTTCCTTTTGTTTATTTATATAAATCTTTTATTCTTGGTATATGCACTGTCCTGTTCTTATGTGTTATACACTGTTTTATATAATTTATATAATCTTCATCGAATTTATTCATTCATATACATATTGTATTTAAAACTAGCCATAATTGGATGAACAAAATGTGGTCAATAAATTCTATTCTATTCTATAGCGCTCTATATCTAAAAAAAGTTATTATATTAATCTATGACATGAATATGTTTGTTCCATGTTAGGCATGACTTTTAAATGAATTGATATTTATAAAATTAAATGTGATCTGGCAACACTGGATGATATTAGATTTCTCTACAAAGCAACAGAGTTTTCGCAGAAGCGTCAATACAGCGTTGTAACCTGCTTATGCGCAGTTTGGTTGCATTGGTCGTCGTGCTACTGTGTGAACACATTGTGTGAATAATTCAAATAACTTTTGTTATATCTGGGGTAGTTATGTCGTAACAAAGCAACGGCAAACTATAACTTCTTTTATGAAAAATTTATACCACGCTTATGTGTAAAAATTGACGAGCAAGAAAAGTCCTGGGCTCCCCATACTTTGTGTTCCGTTTGTGTTAAAGCATTAAGAAACTGGCAAAAAGGTAAGAAGAAATGTTTAAGCTTTGGTGTTCCGATGAGCCTAGGAATCACAGCTATGATTGCTATTTTTGTTCGTGTAATGTTCAAGGATTCAACAGAAAAAAATAAGAAATAAATTGCGTATCCCAATCTTGACGCTGCTATTCAACCAGTTTTCCATGAACTAGATGTACCGATATCTGCAGCCCCAAAAAAACATACCGTCAGAATCTGAAGAATCTAATTCCGATGAAGTGGACTCACCTGACATCACATCAAGCTTTTACCAGGATCACTAAAAAGAGTCAATATTTTACTCAGGAAAGACCGCTAGTGCATTGCACCAATATTCCTGACTTTTTCAAAATTAGGTAATCTGCCGTACATAAAAGAAGAATGCTTGTTTATAAAACTTAGAACTTGTAGAGTTGGTGCATTTCTTTAACCATTATGGATATTATCTGCTCTAGATACATCTATAGGGACACGAAATTAGTAAACGAACTTTGGAAATTAATATTTTAATTGTTATTCTTAATATTTTCAATAAATTTCGCCGGTCTCGTTTTTGTTTCATTAGCAGCCCGGCTGTTACGCTTCTGGTTCAATTCAAAACTATCCTAACGATTCTCGGAGCAGGTGGGCCGGATGGACGGACGCGTGGAATGAAGTTTATTACCAAAGTTGGAGGCACGAGGAACGCGAAAACTGAGATTTCCCAACTTCGACCCTGCTGTCCATTAGAAATGGTAAATTTTCGCCGTATGCAGTGGATGCAGGATTTCCACTTTTCGAATAAATATATTTAGATTTTATATCAATATAAATCTCAGATTTTTACTATTGTTGAGATCACAGTTTATCTAACATGTTAACTCGTACCATTTTATATTTTTTTAAATATAAAAACACCTATTTGACAGTGGCAATCATATTTAGAAGTCGATATATAGCAGCTGAGTTACACCTTCTCAATGTCTTTAATACGAAAATATTTTCTTTTTGGTATTATCAATATCAATGAAAATAAATCTAAATTTACTACGAAAAAATTAATTACAAATACCTGGATACTTTGTTGAATTGCATATGATTTATTTAAAGAAAAAGGTTACTATTTACAAAATGGCTTCCTCCTGCGTCGGTTGCTGTTGAGTCGAACTTGCTAACGTTTCGCCAATCATCCTGTAAGTTTTTGTAGTCTTCCTTCACTATACACTATTTCATAAGTTATACAAGTTTGCTTAAATTTTAAATTGAAAAGCTGCTACCCACCAATTTTAGTTGGTCTTACCTCAACTATTTTTTAATAACTGAGATGATCTAGCCTATTCTAGGCACATTCAACATAAAGCTTACTCATTGTGATGCTGTAAATTTTTAATATAGTTAAACAAGAACAAACGTTGTTCAGATTTTCACATAAATATATTTAAATGACAGCTGTTTCGGCAACACCGTGCCTTTATCAAATGCGAATATCAAACGGTACCGATGTTTATAAATACAAAACAGGTAGTAATTACTTATTGTGAGGTATTACATTGAGATTTAACAAGGGGGATCTATTCGAATCCAGTTGGTCATTCAGTAATGCATTCGAACCCCTCATCTTATTAATCTCCATAGCTTCTAGTAAATTTAATTTTCTACTTTTTGAAACAGTGTGTAAAATATCGACATTGTCGTCAAAATTGTGTTTTTCTAAATTTAAATGTATAGCGTAATTAGAATCTCAACTATGATGATCGTCGATGTTCGTTGATACGTTTTTTGAAAGATCTACCTGTTTGTCCAATATGAATCTTAGAACATGATCCGCAATTTAATCTATAGACTCCAGAATTCTGGGATCTATTAGATTTAGATTTATTGTTTTTAACAAATTTTCCTAGGGTGTTATCAGTTTTAAAAGCAATTTTGAGGCCACATTTCGAGAGATGATCTGAAACTTTATTACTAGGTTCTCCTATGTATGTTAATGTTTTAAAACCTTGAGATTCAGCAATGACCAACTGGATTTGAATGGATCCCCTTGGTAAATCTCAATGTAATACCTCACATTAAGTAATTACTTTCTGTTTTGTATTTATAAACATCGGTACCGTTTGATATTCGCATTTGATAAAGGCACGGTGTTGCCGAAACAGCTGTCATTTAAATATATTTATGTGAAAATCTGAACAACGTGTGTTCTTATTTAACTATTTTAAATGGATTTTCATCAAGTATAGGCCAATTCAGTACAATTTTTAATATCATCAAAAAGTGTAACACTGCCTTTTTTTTAAATAAGTCAGTTCCATCAGCATGGAAATTTGAAATAAATATTGATTAAAGAATGCTATTAAACAGTACAGAGTAATAAAACCGGAGGGAGTATTTAGTATTATCAAATTTAAGGGTCGTCCCTAGAAAATTAACCAAGAATATCATTTAAATGGGTAAATATTTCAGATAAGTAATGAACATAGGTAAATAATCCTAATGACGCGCCCCAAACATTTTCCCACGCCTTGAATTTTGACATTTGTCAATTCTGACGGTCATGTCGTTGGATATATTCTTGTTGTTTGGCGAAAATGTACTCAAAAACTCGTCACTCGTTTATTAAACATTCGCTCCGCTCGTGTCAAATAAACTAGCGAGTCAACTGCCGTTTACCGCACTTGTTACATAATATACTATCCATTTGTTATTATTGTTAATTATCATTGTTAATTAATCGCTTCATTTTAATGCCAAACTATTGAAATTGCATAAATTGTCCTCCCGCTGCTTTTCTATTTGTATGACGGGGTTCTATTACTCCAGACCATTCAGAAATGGAGAATAGAAATGAGAAAGCCCGTTTGACTCGAAATTCATTACCGCCCTTAGGATTATAACAACATTTGCAAACACAGCATAAAGCTAATTCGACCAGTTCGTTTTACGTTATCAGTCAAGGGTATCTCTCAAACTCATTTTACACTTATTAGTTGGTTGTTTACGAGCCGGTGAATGACACATTCACTACCTGTCGTAAAAAGTCGGTAAATCGACCTGAAGAGGGATTAATTTCATTGAGCGGATCGGATTCGCGCGCAGAAACATTAAAACTGCAAAAGGGCTTATCTTTATGGGCCCGGACGGCGATCCCATTTATTTTAATGAATCGCGTGCGTCTCGTGGGCCATTACTTGAGTTTTATTAGCTGTTAATTGCGGAATTGCTATGCGTTGCAGTGCAGGCCGGATATTCGTTCCGCTCGCTTTCTGTTCCCAGACCACTTTTAGGTGCGAACGTTTTTGTTTTTGGTGACCCACCCTGGGTGATGGTTCACATCATTGGCGTATGAACCCTATACAGCAAAATGCACTCCATTTATCTGAAATTATTCGGGTAAGGCAGCCAATAAGGATTTTGTGAAGCAAATTTTATGGAGAGTGAAAAATGGGTCTTGTTTTCTATGACATACAAGTTAATACTAATTTTGGTTTATATCAAATAACAGTAACAATAGATTGTTTATATTATTTCTCAATTTTTTTACTTGTTTGAGTTTGGAGATAAGTCGTTTGTTAATGGGTTACTTTCTGTAATAATTTCAATCGTTTATCCTTTGAGCTAAATGGTTGTCATATACCATTTCTGACGATGGTAATCTGCTGTATGCCTACTAATGTTATAATGTTGATGTTTATTAGCAAACATTTGTTAAAATAGTAAATTTTTATGTTGCAAGTAATTTACACCTATTGAATATCAAATGCTCTGTTCTGAGTTAAAAATAAATGATAACTCATGGAGTTATTATAAAAATAAAGTACATACATATATGATTATATAAATTAAGTATCTCCATGCACTAACGAAAATTGTTAGTTTGATTTTATCAGTTGTATGACATGATAATGCCCCCTTTGTGCGTATTACTTGGAAATAAAAAATAAATTAAAAGCGTCGCATATCAATTTGTATGTATTTTTTGAAAGTTTTATAAGAAGTAACGCAATAAATGTTTTTAAAAATATTGAAAGGAAATATTGATTTCACCGAATGACAAAGTGTAAATAATGCAATATGAGTATATCGGTAAATAAAGTATTGAAACAACCAGAAGAACATATACAAATACAATACATACATAAAAAATTCACACAGTAAAATTACCAGCAACCATTTCCTATTGTAATTTTTGCTCATTTCATTCGATTTATTTCGTAGTTTGATTAATGAAAATCTTGATAGTGTCAATTAATCCACAATCGCAAGCAAAATTAACTAAAACTTAACTTAAAACAGTCACCAAAGTGACCAAGAGAGAAATTAATTTCTTTCCTAAAATCAAAGTGTGTAACTAATCAGTCATGCGCGAAGTGCAACTTTCTCTAAGTACTAAAGGAAAAGGAAAGATTTTGCTTAACACATATTTTTAAAGACGGGTAAACAAGGTTTCATCATTCAACAGATACCGCAGGAAAAAATTAAAATTAGTTTACCTATTATTTTGAGTGTTTCAAAGCTCAATCGCACAAAGGAAATTGTAATTTAAGAAAACGTCCTAATATCAAACTCTGTTTGGCGAATCTATGGTGAGCGAGAACACGGTGATATTAATATGTTATCATAAATTAGAATTAACATCATTTTTCTTTCTTTAAGTAATAAATATTAAAGCTAAAATTATCCAGAGATGTATACAGATACAGTTCCCTATATTTAGTTACTTAAGCACTCTAACCATGGCCGTTATCTCGTTTTAAATGTAAATTTTCCAATTTACAAGCAATTAGTGAAATTTGTTAAAGCTTAGCTTGGTACTGTTTGCAACGTCGTTTGGATTTGCATACTTCCATCTTATTCGCCTCTAAAAATCAAGACACCCACCCCGCCTTTCCTTAGGTGAAGCGATTGAGATTTGAAACACCTACAATAATAAAAAAATAATTTTAAAATTTTCCTGCGGTATCTGTTGAATGAAGAGACCTTCTTTATCAGTCTTTTTTTACTTCGTTCTCTAAAATGCCCAATTATGCACTAATCAATCATGCGCAAAGTGCAACTTTCAAGCGTCATATACAATATACAAAATTTTAACACATAAATATGCCTCAGAAAAATATTTAGAGTCTGCATGTATAATGATTTGAAATATATTAATATTAAAATTAGCATTCAGCTTTGACATAGTAGATAGCTCACCTCATTTTGCCACTCACTGGTGAAAATGTCATCGGAAAATGTGTATCGAATGCGACGAATACGAGGTTGTTCTAGTGCAAAAGGGTTCGTATTGGGGCTAAAAATGTGCTTAATAAAGGCGACAGGCTGACATATTTGCGCTGCCACGTATACGTCGCGAAATATTGATGATCTGAAAAAAGGTTTACTCAGTCAGTGTAGGAGACCCATTTTTGGAGCAGAAGCGATCCATCATGTCCGGATAAGTAGGAGCCATCGGCTGACATGTGTCGTTTGCATACGACTTGCCAAAACTTACGCGGCATATAAAACCCTTAAAACGAGACGAGCTGCTTAAATTTGCAAGACGATCGATGCGATATATGAATATAAGAGAGCTTTGGTGAAAAAACAACAAAATTAAGAAATTTT
Organism: Cylas formicarius; assembly: GCF_029955315.1. Classification (NCBI taxonomy): domain Eukaryota; kingdom Metazoa; phylum Arthropoda; class Insecta; order Coleoptera; family Brentidae; genus Cylas; species Cylas formicarius. The sequence continues at coordinate 16,935,356 of NW_026844334.1, forward strand.
TGGTTAAGAGTGATTTACCAAATGGTGACCTCGTTATGTACGTAATAGTTTACGAAATTACAAGAAAAGGGGATGTTCATACCAACAGTGGGGAACTAAGTTTACAAGACTTTTTTGTACTTTGGAAGCTCTCAATATTTAATTCTATATTTAAAGAAGAAAGACCTATCAAACGTATTAAATATCCAATTCGAAGAACACACAAAAAACAACACTAATAAAAGTGCGAAACTTGAGGTCTGGAACATTTTTGATAAAACCAACGAATGGTCAGAAACTTGCATTATTCACAAGAAACCTCACTGGCAGATGCGCAAATTTAAAGAAGCTGTGTAAGGCACTCAACGTTTTGGCAACAATTAATAAGGCGCACTGGTGTATATTGTGTAGTGTTGCTGGTGTGATTAGTGGATTATTTCTAGTTAACACTTGTAATTATCAGTGAGAAAACATTTGTTACTTTTAGTCGTCGTATTCCGAGTAGTCATTCAAACTACAGTCGTTGAAGCCCAGAGAAATATTTTTCTACGATGTTTTCTAGCATGTTATCAGTTTCTCACATTCTTTCTTCTATTTCAATCACATGTTCGATGCACATACTTTATTCATTCTTGTAACGTCCCTCATTTTAAAAGTGATGTTAATTCACAATGATATGACGGAGTACCGTTATATTTTGTTTTGACGCGGTTTCGCATACTACAAATTTCATCCGACGTTCAAATTTTATAATTTTCAGTAGCTCCTTTTGCAGCACATCTTTCTTAAATCGTTTCTTATTTAAATTAAACCAATGACTGATGTCTTTTTTTTTTTTTCAAGAAATTGATCATTTTGAAGAACGAACTATGCCAACAACTATAATTCTAATTTTAAACACTAAGGTAAAGTAGGTCAACTAACTGGCTGTGGTTAACTTTTACAGTTCGATAAGGATTTATAACTCTAGACAGAGAACATAGTCGAAAATCTAACAGAAAAAGTTTTGAATCTAATATTGGAGGCTAAATGCCAAAGCATGAAAGTCTATTTCAATTTTACATTCACAACCATTGAAAGAGGCCCAAATGGCATCGAACTGTCTACTTTAGCAACCTTGACAGCGATTTGCTAGGTGCGCAATCGAGTGCACGTAGTTCCCATTTATATAATTTTCCATTTAGCTTTAATTCGTTCCTAATTGTCTGCGACCCCATTTGCTCTGGGAAATTCAATAATTTGCCATTTTAGTCAAGCAAATATGCATTTTAAGCGACTTTTTAAACTTCCAATTCGAGAGAATTTCTCAATATTGCGCGTTTTTTTATGAATCACGATTTAAATGTTTGGAAAAATGCTTTTCCTTTTGACTTCGTAGTTGGGGTTGATAGAAAACTCTTTAAAATTTGTCGTTGCCAAAGAAACGAACACCCCACCGGGCCATAACGAGACAAAAGTCATCAAAGGCATCAGCCGCGGTCCGCTGGGCACAAAGTAAATCTGGTTTTGGGCATTAGGCATACATATACGAAATTTCGCGCGCCACTACCCTCCAAGCCTCGGACGCGGTACATGTGTCAATATGTAATAACCATGGTAATCAGCGACTTCTGCGGGCACTACCCCAATTATAGGGCCGACCCTCGTGCGATGCTTACGGTCACGCGCGCTTTCATTTTAACTCATCGTCCTCTGTATTAATTTGTTTAATTTGCACCAATCAGACTACGATTAAAAACAAAAATACACGCAATGGTGCAATAGACGCGTATGAACCGGATCGGATCAATTTATCAACGCAGTAAAAATAATTTGCAATCAGTCAAATCAAAGCAAACAAAATAATTTATTTTGCCAATTCTGCAATGATTTTCAATATTTTAACGTATGCATTAAATTAAAATTATAAAAGTCATTTGAAGAAAAGCACTACCGTAAAGGAGAACGTTGAGAAAAAATGATAGGAAAAAATTTATAAATGACGCAAGGGAAAACAAATAGTAAAGTATCGTTAAGAAATAACCCCACTATGTCATCAGAAAAGGCAATAGTTAATTACTATTGCACTTTTATGGATCCCATGCAGGATATGTTAGGGCCACCGACTTATAGCCTACAAAATAATAATCATTAATCATATAATAAAAGAACTTTTTAACTAATTTAACCTATGCCACGAAGTTCCAAGATGCGCCATTGAAGAATGAAGAATGATGTTTGAACAACAGCACACTCTAAATCCGACGATTCACATCGCAGTGAAACAATGCGACCAAACTAAATCAAAACCAACTAAAACCAAAAGATTTTTTTTTTTTAACATAACATAAATTAACTTGAACTGCAACAAAACTAACTTTCTGTTGGCGTTATAGTTATAGCACTAACCGTTATCAAGTATAAACCAATCTAAACTCTGGGCTACTGAGCATATATATGAAAACAAATTAATATGATATGCGGTGAGCAAGTATCCCTTAGCTTTGAATAGAATTACAACTTATATGTTTTAGAATGTTTACAGCTGGGGAATTCTCTCTTAACATCAAAGTCATTTTGAGCCTGAAACGACTAGTAGAATATTAAAAGCAATACATTACAATACCAAATCAAAAGAACTGGGTTATTTGTGAATGCAGGGAGCCGAGAGGCAAAACGTCCTCTAAATTTGAACGAACAAAAGAAACATAACAGGCAATGGCCTGTTACCAGGCATCTTTCGATGCTGAATTGAGTGATACTGCAACAGATTTACATGGTTGTACTGAGAAATAACTTGCGTGTTCACCTAACAAAGATAGAAAGTTTCGTATGTCACAGATGCGTTCAACAGACAAATAACGAAAAAAATATAACATTAAAATAGTTTCAAATCAAAAGCGACTTAGCTTTTAGCCTTATCTCGCCAGTTTTCGATGCCCACCTTTTTCGCGGACCATCGGCTCTCTCCAATATCCTTTTTGCCACCTACTCCCATCCATCCACACGACATGCCCTAAGCAGCGTAGCCTCTGCTTCTTCACTTCTCGTGTTATATCTGGTTGTCCTAATAGTGATTATGTTTCCCCGTTAGTTCTTCTCTATTCCGTTTCATTTACTTTAACACTACCATAGATTTTCCTGAAGATTTTTCTTTCCGAAATTCCTAATTTCTCTTCTTCTTTCCGTTCTTCTCCGCACATTACTGTTGGTCTAATAAATTCTAATCGTGGCTGCTCTTGACACCTCTTTGCCCTTTAGCATTTTATTTAAAGCACCAGCCGTGTTATTCCCCTTGTCAATTATTTTTTCTATTTCGTACTCTTGCTCCCTCTTTTGTATCAAAGTGGCCCCTCAATACTAAAATTAATAAATACTCGATGCTATATTCCCTAGTCTCCGCTTTAAATATGACATACGCATCATTGTAATTTTGGTGGCAGTTCATTTGCAGATATTTCGTCTTTTTTTCATTAGTCATCAATATTTTATAGTTTTTTCGAGGTCTTTAAATATAATTTTTAGCTCTTTCTTGGCACTCAAACCTCTATCCACCTTAAAACGATCAGACAAGTGGCTATCAATCATCATCATTTTAGTTCATCGTTTTTGTAACACCCTGAAAAGGGATGCTCTGCTGATAGAGTCATAATCTTGTCTAAAGTCTATGAATAATAAATGCCGATTTAGGTTTTTTCTCTAACGTGGTAGCTTGAATCATCTGAATCCTCCCTGGCATTCCCCTACTACTCTTTCCTGAAAACCCGTGCGCTTTTTCTTTAGGTTCTTTGGAAACATTCTATAGACGACATCTAGTAACGCTATGCCTCTATAATTATTACACTCAGGCTTATCTCTCTTTAGTGGACCATTTTTAGTTTTCACTTGTACAGATCATGCAATGGAGGTCCGAAATTCTTTTAGGCAAACTCTTGGAAGTCGTAATTCTTTAAACATAGCAATCACGTGTTTTATCTTTTATGACTAGAGTTCTCCCGCTCCGCATCTTCCTTAGCGAAATCGAATCACGGGAATTATTTCAGTCGGGCTTTGATTTATTCCTCAATATTTCTAAGCCGGAACCCCCAGAAGGTGAAATTCGAGTAATCCTTGTTCAATCCCATCGCGAATAACGAAACAAATCTTTCCGCTCGCCTATTCTCGAATAATTCGCGCCAATTTGTTTGCCGAGTCAACATTCTTTTTGATTAATAATTCAGCATTTTCGCGCTCACTTTACGGCGTTGCTTAATCATTTATTCAGATGTACAAAGCGACGCGACACTCGAGCACACTTTCTCGAGGACCTGCTTTTGCCTTTTGCTGCCCGCGTACTTCCACCTCGTTCCTGTTTTATTTACCTCGAAACAATGTTGCGCCAATTTCATGCCTCGGGGTTTTGTAATGAACTTCGCCGAAATTTTCGATCTCTTTTGAGTACTGTTTTTGTTTTGGTTTTTGCATACTCTTTTCAGCCCCCCATTGTTAGGAAGTGTACATTCTTCGATGATGATGAAATAAAAGAACGTGGGGAAACAAACTGAAGCTTTGTCTCCTCCTAACATATTGCGACACTGCAGTCATGACTAAGGTGTCTTTCTAAATGAAGCCGCCTACAAGGGCTCTTGTTACTTTCGAAAAATCGATGAATTCTCATTAAACTCGAGATCTCGATAACGGTGTGTCGTACAGCATAGCCTTTGGTACAGATAGAATCAGCATAAAAAAAAAACTTTTTTTTTGTCTGTCCGTTCTCCGTTCTCTGTTTTTCGACGATAACTTCCGAACGGTTTGAGCTACAGGCTCAAACCGTTTGCTCGTTTTTAATCATCCACGGTATGTATAAGATATGTAAAAATTGCTGCGTTCAAACTTCGGCGTCCATCTTTTTTTTTCCATTTTCGACTGTTTTTTGGACGTTGCTATGAAACACGATGTTCGTTTTCCACTCTAAATTATAAATTTAGTTTGGGTTAGTTACATAATTTTTCATTGTAGCTTTATTTTGTTATTTACTGCCTTATTAAGTCTAATTTTACTTTAATTTTCATCTTTTTTCGTATATATGTAATGTCTTAGTAAATCCCCGAATCTTTTTGGGCTATATAAAAAGTATTAATGTGTAAAAAGTGAAGTGCGAGCAGAGACGGCGGTATACGTAGGCCAGATTTGCTATAGGGTTTGCCGGGTGCAGATACGTGTCCCGCTCGCTACTCCTCTACTATTTGCGATTCCAATTACATCAATGCCTTTCTGGTGGTAAGTACCAAGACATTCTTCTACATTGTGCTTTATGCAATATTCAGAACGGGATTTGGGCAAAAGACTCTTGCATGTTAGACTGAAATAGCTTCTCCATAATTGTCCGGTCCACATATTTCGTAATCACTCCTTAAAACACACGATAAGTGTCCGAAATTTGAAGCTCAACTTCAAATTTGGCAGGCAAATAGCGTTTGGTCCTCTAACGGGACGTATTGAAATTGGAGGGGTTGCGTTTGCAAGGGTCTAAGGAAAAGATCATTTCTCGAAAACTGTTTATGGAACCGAAAAAATTCTTCAACGAGAACAAGTAGAAGATTTGGCTGCATAAACTATTATTCTTGATAATTTTTCAAAAATGTACGGGGTGGGCCGTAAAAAAAAAAAAAAAAGAAATGGCTGCCCCTATTATGGAAATCTGTCGATAACTGGAGGACTGTGTTTCAGATATCAGTTTCTTTTACATGGCAATTTTCACCTATTGTACAGGGTGTTCGCGATATTCCGTGCAATATTAAAAAACGTAATAGGTGAACTAAATTTGCACCTACCTTCAGATTTGGCAGAGAAGTAGAATTTCAGACCCACATTTAAATTATTAAAGTCGAGCGCAATTAAATACCGCAAAGTATTTTTTTATTTTTGATTTTTTTTTGGTAATTTTGGCTTCCAGAAAAACATGTTTTTCTATATCAACTAACCAAAACTAACCATTCACACGATCGGCAAAATTCTTTAACTTCGTGGAGGATCCAGTGCTATAACATTTATGTCATGCATTTTTTCGATTATGTACAGGGATTTAAATTATACGCAGAAATCTAAAATACTTTGAAAATTGTTCTTTTCCAGAGTGAACTATTAACCGCAAATCAGAAACCGTAAAAAAATATGGCTAATGGGTTGAAATAGTGTCATAGACCGCATCAAGAGCTACAAATTTTGTATTTGCGGTTTTCGTCTATCACACACACTGCTTGAGAAATTTGAAAAAATCCATAAGAAAATAACTATTCCGAGTTGGCATGGTTTCAGAAAAATCTTATTTTCTCGAAAACCATTTACTGTTTTAGAAAAATTCTTGGACTACGAAACGCGAAAGATTCAGGGCTATAATTTTTTCAAATATATACAGGGTGTGTCGATTATGGTTAAAAAAAAAATTTAAGACGAAATTGCCATTTTCGTGGATAAATTATGAACCGTAATGGAAAAACTATAAAACATAGGATGATTTGGTTTAAACAGTCTCGAATATTTTGTTGAGAGAGAGAGTTTCAGGTTTCGTCTATCATGCAGGGTGCGCGAGATGCTTTGAATATTATCATTGGAAATCGTTATTACTTGTACAGTTTTATATATTTATCAAAGTTTTTTGTGACTTCGAACTTCGGCGATAAATAAAAAACGCTTAAAACGAAGTGTCCCTTTATCACGAGAAACCGCGAAGCTCTTTCTTTTTGAAATAGAAAGCTGTTTCGCGCTAGGCGCTACGAACTTGCCCCACCCATCCACGATTTTTCGAAAGCAATCTTGTTCAGTACGGCTAAATTTAATGGTCATGCATTAATAAGAATATTAAACTATCACACCATATCAATTAAGCTATATTTCAGGTAGGTAATAATACTCCTACCAGCGTATTAAAAATTTTTAGTATGAGCTATGAATCTATAACGTCGACACTTATAACGATCACACAATAAAGCGTTTTACCACAAAAACTGTTAACAGTTTTAATCTTCTCCTGATGATGCCAACTTGGTTAGCGAAACGCGCGTCGAGTATGTAAAATTGAGTTTCGGTTTGTGGTAAAACGCGTTATTGTGTGTTAGTACAGTGCCGAAGGTTCCAGTCAAGAGTTTGACTTATAAGGATATTAATAAAACGGCATTCATTGCAATAAAATAATGCTGTGATAATCTTCTCGTATCAATGAACGAACAATTTGAAAGAGTGTAAATTGTTGTAGGAAAAGCAGGCAGAAGCTTAAGTGGCACCCTCCCAAAAAGAAGTCCAAGAAGACGAAACTTTATTATTTTAGACAGTATTTTGGTTAAACTTGCACAAGAAGAATGTCTTTAATAAGTAGGTATACGCTCGTAAAACTTGGAATTTTGGCTAGGAAAAGTATAACGGCAAGTCCCTTCACTAGAGAACGATGAAATTATTTGATACCGAAAATAATTCGTGAAAATGATATTTTTTATTTTGATGACAATGGTTGATGGGTACTAAAGTACAATAGGGAAAAGGAAGAAGAGTAATAGTTGTACACGTTAGAAGCTAAGAGAATTTTTTCGACATTTGAGCCCTCTCCAACGGGAGATTTTCAAGATTATATGAATGCCGTTGTTTTTACAGATTATTTTAATGTAGTGGAGACGGACACCAGTTATCATTTAAGACTGAAACACCAACTTTGTCTTGAAGAAAACAAGATATGATAAATAAGAGTTTGACCATATTTTGGCACCCACCCACACGTTTTGTGTTATTTTATTTTATTGGACTGAGATCACGTTCAGATTTTCACACATATTTAATGATTTATGACAGCTGTTTCGAGAACACTATGCTTTTATCAAATGCAAAATATGACAATATTTAAACAGATAGAATAATTACCGGTGTACGGTTATAAATTTAAATTTAACAACGGACACGGATTTAAATTCAATTGGTCATTAAGATTCGAATATCTCATTTTGTTAATCCCCAGAGCTTCCAATAATTTTTATTTTTTGCATTTTGATTGATTATGTAACATACCAAAATTATCGTCAATTTAAATGAATGGCGTAGTTAGAACTTTTATTTTAATACGCCCTTTTATGTTCGTTAATGCCTTTCTTACATGTTCTACCTGTTTGTACGATATAAATTTTGGAACATGATCCACACTTTAAGTTTTGGATTTATGAGTTTTTTTGTGATTTAGTTTTATTGTTTTTTAAAACATGTCCTATAGTGTTTTCAGTTTTAAAAGCAATCCAAATTTATATAGATGCCTTCACAAAAAAATTTGGCCAAATATGTTTTATTTGTTAAAAGGATGAGCTTAATATTTTAGACACATTAATTGAAATAACTTCCCTTGCCCTTGTGGCGACTTAGATTGTAGAGACATCCTATAAACAGATTTTAGAATTTGGAACCCCATATGAAATGATCCATTTGTCTATTAAAGCTTTCTTCTGCTCTAAAAAGATAAAATGTTTAAATTCAATAAATCTTCTCAACCGCGAGTCCAACGAAACTCAACTCCATCGGAATTGCGGTATAAAATTGTCATTTTTTTTTTCTGGTTGAAGGCAAACAACATCTTGTTTACTCGCCAAAGAAACCGAAACAAATCGAATTAACTTAAATAGAAAATCCTAGAAGCGGTTAAGTTCCCTTACAAGACTGGCTGACGGCAAGGATAGTTAGCCACCGCGTGTACTCAATTAACAGCTCTTAGTTTCGCATTATGCGGTAGAATATATCACACGGAATCTACCAAAACCAACGACCCCAATTAAATATGGCAAATTGATGGAAAGTCCCCGACGCTCGAAAAATCCTCAATGCTACAACTTCTTCGTCGAGCAGTTTTACATTCGCGGGCGATCTAAAACCGCCGCCACGCGAACCTCGGGTCTTTGTTTCACAAAGGGCGGTTTAGTCCTGTTTATTTGGAAATCCAGTCTGGAATTTTGCGAAACCCAAAAGAATAAGCCCCAAATCCGTGTTATTTCGCTATTGTCTTTGTTCCGCGATGAAGATAAACTAACGTTTTTGGAAAAGTCCATGTTTAAACGTGAAGTGGATAAATAAGCGAACGCTTCGCAGATGACGACGTGGCATATTAAGTTATTTTCTTTATACACTGCCTTGGCATAGAAAAATATTGGGACCACTTAGAGTAGTAAAGAGTTATCTACATTTATGCCGTTGTTTTACATTCTTTTCTCGTCCCCTGGTATTGGAGTGATCTGATAAACAGTCACTAAACATTTGACAAATCATAGCCATCACTGTTCTAGCTAATAGTCATTCTGTGAAAACTGTGTCAGTCACGAATAGTGGAAATTAGTACAGTATGGTATATTAGACTGTAGCAAACGGCAGTCCTATTACATAAATCTATGTGATATTAGTTTGTGCATTGCTGCCACTAGGGGTTTTTGCACTTATTCTCTATCAAACTTTTTTGTTTGTTAATAGTTGTCAGCAAATCTAATACAGCTATTATTGTTGCATATGATAATCAAAATGCTATGCTAATACGAGAATGTGTTTGCAGAGAGCCCATTCGTTTAAAGAAAGTATCAAAATGCAATAGACGGATAACAAGTCGGAAGAATCAGGGATCCATTTTTTTTATTCCACGCCCAAAGAGGACGAAAGAAAAGCCAAAGCAGAAGAAAAAATAAAATTAGAACAAAGATGCCAGGGAATCGTCAAGCAAATTCTTTTCGAATACGTGTGGGTCTTATCCGCAAAAATCCACCTGATAGTGAGGACGATGAAGACGACTTTTAACTTTTTGTTCTTTACATCTCCAATAGTTTAGAGCTTTAACAGTATACTTTGATTACGACTATTATTTTTAGGGTAAATTTTAGTGTGTCACGTGATCATCCGAATTAATAAATATGAAATCGAGTAAAGTATTTACTTAAAATCTACCAAAAACTTCCGATCGTTCCCCATTAAAGTACCGAAACCGCCACAGTGGTTCAGCTCAGGCGTTAAATTTGTTAACGACTGTGGCGATCCAGTTTTGACGTTCGCAAACTAATAGTGATGGAAAAAAAACTTCTTCAATTAGTCTCTTATTTAAACACTAAAGTGACGTTTATCAAAGCTGCAATAGATCATTAAGCCAATTTTATTGACAAATAGGAAATTGAATACTCTACAAAAATGGTCTCTTACATTTTTTCCACAAATCGAACCATTTCAAAGATATTTGAGGTCAAGAAAAATAAATTTTTGTTCCGAGTCCTGTTATTGACCGAAAAATAATTTTCGTAAAATGTTTTCAAATATTCTAATATAAAATTTAATGCTCTATAAGAAAGGTCTCTTGTGGTTTATCGATTACTCGAACTATTTTGAAGATATCTGCATTGGAATCCTAAACTTATATTCATAGTTTTTAAGAAATATTTTCAATTTATTTATTAAATTAACTAGTTTTCACAACATTCGTAAAAATTTATGATAAAATGAGTTTTTCAATTCTTTTCTACCATTTCTATACTTCTTCCTAATCAAATTTCTTACGATATTTTCTCTTACAATTTTAGTTTAATTCACAATTGAGGATCATAATCGAATATTTTCCAACGGGTTCATTTAAAATAGAACTCAATTTTTTTCCACAAATTATATAATTTATTTTTTTTTGTCAGGGGGATTTAGTTTTAAAAAATTTATAATTTTGCTATTCCTTCATTTCTTGTTGTGCTAGCTCCATCTGTGGTTTTATAAAGTTTTTGTCGTCTCTTTTATTTCTATATTGCATACAAGTTTTTGGAGCTTCCGAGTTGTGTCTTCTTGTGTACTACTGTAACCAAATAATTTTGCCCCAAAGTTTTAATACAATTATGATAATTCTAAATTATATGCTAATTATTTAATATAAATGTAGGCAAGCGGATGATAAACATTCTTGAAACAAAATTACCAACAGTGAAAAAGGTTATGTATCTACTTTTTTACCATCTTAGTTTCCCGAAATATTCCGCGAAAAAAACTGCTAGAAATGTAGCAGCAGCTTATCGAGCTGTGGAAAAAAAAACAATTATCCGACTTTTGTTGCTGATAATGTAGTAAAAAAATTCTTCGATGTCATAACAAATGGCAAAGAATTCAAAAAAGCTGCAAGCGTAAACAATCACCAGCGCAAAAAAAGAAATCAGCGTTACAGAATGAGCTTAAAATATTATTTAATATTTTATATACATATTGGCTTAATAATCTATTGATGATAAGATATGGTTATTTATGTGAGAGTAAATCGAAAATACAAAACTATAATAAGGATAATCTTCCCATTAATATTCAGAGCTCATGCTTGGTCAATACTTTCTAGAGGTAACTAGCAACTAGTTTTTGTATGACAGATCCAAAAAAAAAAAAAATCGTATTTTGACTCACCCTACGTTACACCTTACTGTAAGTTAAAGGTTACCAAAATTTTTTAAAATATTATATCTTTAAGGGAGTACTGGAAAAAGTATATAAAAATGCGATAACAAAAAAAGAGAAATAAAAAAAATAATTTTTCAAAATTTTTGCAGATGTTGCGATACGTTTAAAAAAATTAACATTTATGTGTGAATTGTGATTGCCTTTCGTAACTAATTTAATTAATTCTGTTTTTGTCTAATTCTGGCTTCTTGAGGATAACTTACGTCGTGCGAGAGCTATTCTACAGAGTTCAGAGAAAAGGTTCAAGTCTCAAACAAAATCGGCCAGCGGAAAAGACATCAGTGGAAATTGCAAGCCGACCACTTACATCCGTAACGACTTCGAAAAACAATTTTCACCCGTGTTATCGAAATGATATCGCGACCGTAGCGCAGATATTATTTCACGTAACACCGATACCGTAGCGGTATAGGAAATTGAATCGCACAAACTGCAGTGCGATTGTCGCGTCAGAGGAAATTTAAGATAACGGCAACCGGGTCTGTGAAACAAGTAACTTCGTTTCCACTTGGAAAGGGTCGGCAAAAATTAATATACAACCAGTCAGTCGTTTACTGTCTTCGTTGTGCTCGGCTCAAAAGTTCTCGGCCGTTTCCTGTTTGTTTTGCGGTCTCGTTTGCTGTTGGCAGTTGGTGGCGAATTATTATAATCACCTTCTTGTACACTGTATGCCAAATAAAATGATCCACTATATGATCTGGAAACCCATAGGAGATACGAAAAAAAGTTGAGGTTATGACTTTTTTTTCCTATTTTGATTGTCCCATATAAAATTGTGTTGTGACGCTACTGATCCAGGTATTGCATCGAAAATTTAACCACACACTAAGGAGATGATGCACTACTTAATCAGTTTCGACAGATGCGCCTCATCTTATACAGAGTGTTCCAAATAGGTGGTGCCGTTTTGGCGAATATAATTAACAAAATCTCAAGATTTTCAAATGGACCGCCCTATATTTTTATTCAGATATTAATTCTAGGACAAAAAAAAAGTAAGTTTGTAATTTATCTTATATTTAAATTTCGCTTACTATTTAAGATATTTGAGATTTAAAATAACACCCGTATAAATTCTTGTTGAATTTAAAGCTGTCATTTTTTGGCAATATTAGGTGTTTTTTAAATAGCAAAGACATGATACTACTTCTTTCAAAAATGTAATAATAGTTATAAATAAGTATAATATAATATAATAATTTTTAATATAAAATTATAAAACTTATTACTGACAATACAAGGTGTCCATACGTGGAACTTTTGAAAAATATCGACTCTATACTACACATTTTAACAAATTTAATAAAAATTAAAAATTCATATTTAAGGAAACATTTAATAGTTAATTGTCTAGCTTGATTGAAAATACGTAATAACAAAAATGAATAATTAAAGTTTATAGACTAACTAAACAAATAACAAAAAAAAAACAGAAACCAATAACAAAAAAAAAACTTAAATATAATAATATATTATATAATAATATAACATATTTTCAACATATTGTCCATCCTCTGCAATACACATTGTACAGCCCGTCATCACTGTTATTTAATGCAAGAATCTCTTGTCTAATTTTTTCCTTAAGGTTATTTCGCGATTTATACAAAACTAAACGACCCTTTAAAGTGCCCCTACAAAAGAAAGTCCATGAGTGTAAAATCGGGACTTCGCCGTGGCCAATCAATGATACCATTTTTTCCAATTATATTTTGGAAATTAACTTTTTAAAAATTTATCACTTGATGACCACAATGATACGGCGCGTTATCTTGTTGAAATATAATGTTCTCCCACAAGTTGTCGGGCAGGTCGTTTATTTCTGGCATTTGAAGCAAAATAAAAAAATTGTGTCCGTTTAAATAGTTTAAAAAAAATGGAGCCAACAATTCTATTCCTTATAATACCGCGACACACTTTAACACTCCGATGGCCCTGGTTATTAATTAGTGCTCGGTTTCTCCTCTTTCTATATTTTAGAACAACGTGATTTGACAGGCCCTGGATAATTCTATTAAATATTGTTTTTGTTGGTATTTTAGCGCCCGGAAACTTTCTTTGATACTCCCTTAATGCTAAGGCTGCAATTTTAGCCTTTCCTGAGCAGAATCTTCCGGCATTGTAACCAAAAAACTACAACATTAAAAATACAAATAAAATATATACTAACAAAAAGCTTGACAAATATGAAAAACAACAAAAACAAACAGAAATGGCAAAGTTTGTTTATAAGTGAATACGCCAAAAGAAGATTGTGATATCAGAGCCAACTAAAATTTTTAATATGTTGATATTTCTTTATTGTTTTAATGCCAGATGAAATGAGCATTTTAAGAGGAATATTTCCAACTAAACTTTATGGACCGAATTGACGAATTCTTTTAGTTAACTTTTTATTTATAATTTATTTATTCAAATTTGGCACCTTTTTTAGTTAGCGTATAAATTTTAATTATTTATTTTTGGTATTAGGTATTTTCAACCAATCTAGATAATTAAATGTTTCTTTAAATATGAATTCCGAAGTTTTATTAAATCTGTTAAAGTATGCAGTATAGAATAGATTTTTTTTCAAAAATTCCACGTTATTTTCGTGTGTCTGAAGTATTATATCTTTTAAAAAAGTAGTATCTACCTTATTTTTTGTCCTAGAATTGATACCTAAATAAAAAAATAGGGTGTTCCATTTGAAAATCTTGAGATTTTATTAATTGAATTCGCCAAAACAGCACCACCTATTTGGGACACCCTGTATAAACTGAGGCGCATCTGTCAAAACTGATTAAGTAGTGCATCCTTAGTCCTCCTTAGTCTGTGGTTAAATTTTCGATGCTTCGCCTGAATCAGTAGCCTCACAACACAATTTTATATAGGCAGTCAAAAAATGAAATTAACATTTAACATAACAAAGCTGATGCCGGATGGGACACTTTTGGGACACCCTGTATCAACTAAATTATAATATTTTAAATCTTCAGGAGTCCAAGAATCTTTTGGTACGAAACTTTTGTTCGATTCTTCTATGGGTTTTCAGATCGTATGGTGGATCGTTTTATTTGACACAGTACATCGAAAAAATTTGGTTCAAATAAGTTAAGATTAATTTGAGCTTGAGTAAATTTTGCATATACTTAAGGCGGCCTAAAATAAAAATGGCAAGTTCTCAAATTTTTAAGTTTCCTTTAGCAAAATGACATGCTTCGTTTGAGTATTTCAAATTTTTTAAACAAAAATGTAGGTAATTGAAATTAAATATTCATCGCTTCCTTTTAAAAATTTAGAAATTTTTTATGTAGCATCTTGAATTGAGCATAAATCGGTTCGTTTTAAAAATATAAAGTTGTTCGATTTAAATGAGCATAATTTCATACTGAATTTTTGCTATTTTTAAATTAGTTAGATGTATACTTACAAATATTCATAAAGTTACATTAAAGCAAGCATTGTGTCAATTCCATCCAACAAGTTATACCTGTTTTGTTTGGTCTTATCCCAGTTTTATATTGAGAGGGTGGTAATTTAATTTTTATATTTTCTTAATATAATTTTATATTTATGATTTTGTTTCTACGAATTGAAAAATTTAAAAAAAGAATAGTTTTTTCTTCTTATCTTTTTACTAAAACATATTATTTATTCACCAATGATTTTCTATAATTTTTAACAAATAAAGGTAGTTAAGAAATACTTTTAGAAGGGGCTTTTTCAGAGGTGTTACTAAAAATAACTATGAGAAAAAGGAATTTCAATAATTTTTAAAGATCAAGGATAAATGACACATTTTATTAAGAATCTAAGCCGAAGCAGATATTTACATTAATATCTATCCAAATTAGTATTTCTATTACTGTTGTGATCGAGAATGCAGATTTAATGTTATATGTAAATAGTTACTTTAAAACTACTTTTGGACGAAAAAAAAATTCATTAGCAACTTTTTCCTTTAATTTTGAGAATGAGACGAGGGAGGACCTTGGAAAAGATTTTTGGCACCGTGTAATTTGTATAGGCAATTTTTCGTATTGTAATTTTTCTGTTAGTGTTTGTCTGTTTCTCCTTATAGTGAATCTTACATAAAAAGGAAGTTTTACCTTTTTTTTATTAACAAATGCAACTACTTCAACGATGTGTGTCTTTATCTAGTTTTGTAAAAATAGAAGGATCCAAAAACCCATATATATTACATAAAAATAAATTTCATTATTATTGATCAGCTCCCGTATTTATATTCTACACAAGAACTTGCCACCAGTCGGCGTAAATTTCTCAAAATTTGGATGTTGATATATTTGGGGAAAATCCCTACTATCTATAATATACTTAAAAGATGTAGGTAGTAAATGTAGTAATAATGGTGTTCTAAATTTTATACATACTTTCAATACTTTTATAACTGACTCTGGAAAGAAGTCCCCAACTTTTAAATGTGTTTTCTATATTTATTCTTCCGCGAGGTTTACACCTTACACCGGTAAACTGCACTGAAAGTTCGGATGACCAATCGTAACACTGTCTCAGGCTTCGTGCAGACACGATATGCTATCAATTGAAACCAAACAGTACTGTACGATTATATACTATAATGGAAAGTACATTTTAAAAGCATTTCAAAAATTGAGGATGTCAAATTTATTACACCAAAAATATAATTTTGAGACAATTATGGCACGATCGTATGTTATCTTATGTATGTTACATTTTGTCGTTTTCATTTGAATATCAATTCGTTTAAAAGAGAGAGTACATTCTCAAAATTGAGATATTGTTTCTCCTTCGTCATTTTAACGAGCCGACACTTTCCAAATAAAGAGACGCTGCAATCTCACAAGTTGAATTTGTAATTAATTACAAAATACGTAAGTTTAAATCGAGTAGGAAATACTAGAAATATACGTAATCTACAATTAAGAATTTGTTTTTTCTGTGTACTTTGCAGGAATAAGATGCAGCACACTCCAAATTTTATATTTCTCCCATCAGCCATCATATAAAATCCGTTATTTTGTGGAAAGGTATGTCCTTCAGATTCCCAACTTCGAGGATGTCAGTTTCTAATTTTGAGAACCTAATCTTTCACATCGTCGGACGTCGATACAATACATGCTGTGCCGTCTCCTACATACCTCTCAGGGTTTTTTGGTTTGCTTTGCTTATGCCTAACAGGGTGTCAATCGTGTGTTTTTTCGTGGGACATTCTATTAATGGACTAGTCCTGGTAGTCATAGCCAATGGAGGCGAGCTTTCTAATCGTAGTGGTACTAACAAGCAGTATAATAATCCAAAAATTGGGCCAACAAATTTGCTCCTAGATGTTGGCGTTTTAAAAAATTTTAATGCATTGCTGCATCTTACGAGCTAAGAGAGGACTGTTTTTATTACTTACCTTAATCTTACTTTACACATCTTTATACAATACTTAAGTCCAAATGCCACCCTATCTCTAGGAGTAAATAATGTTTTGAACAGATGTATACAATATTAATGTTCGGTTTGGGGCGCCCCTCTCCATTCAACGCAGCTGTTCAAAAGATATTTTTCTTACCAGTGTGTACAAATAATGAATAAACATCATTTAGAGTTAGGAAACTTAAATACTAGATCATCTTTTAAGAGGTTGTTTGGCGAGCAATGTTAGAATACTGTAATTTTGTTTTTATCTCTGTCCGTTTTTTTTGCGCAATTAGTTAAATCAAATATGATTCGGAGACTTATCCCACTATTGCACTATGATATACATGAATTATGTAAACTCTTTACTATCTCTCGGAAGAACCGATATCTCGTTCTTCAGACCTAAATGTACTGAACCTCGCAGTTTTATTATAATGCGATTGTTTGTTGTAACCGTAAGAGTCCATTTAGTTTTCAGTTTCAGTTTTTGACTTGCCAGAGAAAGTATGGTGGTCATTGTGATGTTACAACAAGTCTCTATCTCTACTCATTTATTCGTGTCTTTTAAAGATTTCTGTTAATTCATCAGTGGATCTGGTTGGGGATCATAATCCCTCTCTAGCGTCTGTGGTTATGTCCTGACATAATTTGCGGTAGCTGGAATTAGTGGATAACGTTAATTAATTTAAAATTCCTGTATAGCACTTTTACTTATCAATGTCTAATTCTGGACATCCTATATCAGCAGAATCTTATAGCTGGAGCATCAAAGCAGTGTCAAAAATTTGACTGACTATGGAGAAAGAGAAGATGTATTACCTGACTAAAAATCATAGAGCCACATTATGTATTTATGCATAGTGACTTTATCCACCCCTGCTTTTACCGTTTTTATTTTCATCAATTAAAATGTGCCTTTACATCACATATCACGGGACCAACCGATAAGAGGTAGAAATGTAAGTCGGCAGGGTGGCTTACATAATAATACTAACTCGTATTCCGTTACCAACTTTTGCGGCGCACAAAATCCATAGCAAGAAAATAACTATTTCAACGGTAATCTCTAACTAATGCCTTCCCGAATCGGAAATTCAATCAAATCCTTCGCCTCCTCAACCGGCGCTCCAAAGACGATACATTTTAATCAAAAGTTGGTTCGATAAATTTCATTTTAATTGGACCGAATGATTTTTATATTGCAGACGTTAAGACGATTACGCAGGAGAAACAGAATCGGATTACTGCATTGAATTCCAGCATTAGGCTCCTGACAGAACTTATTTACCCGCTTTCTCGAAATTCCATTAACAGGATGACATACAAGGTTCATGGGTATGTTTAAGGGGTAGAAACAATCCGTTAAAACTCGCCGAATGTGGAATGTCTGATTTGAGGAAATCAAAGCAAAGAATGAGTCAAGAATTTGACTTTATTTTACTTAATTACTTACTCTTGACAAACAAAATATATATCATTTCCTCACTTTTTCTAACGCGTTTGCTGTTCTGCTGTTTATGTTATAGTTTATAAATCGTTTTACTAGCTTATGATTTTCCAAATGACTTGTTCTTCTTGAATTGTTTAAATTTTGAGAGGTTGGCTGATCTACAAAGAGAAGACAAACAAAGCAAATACTCTTTAAAATGTAGATAGCAGAAAATGAAAAAAAGGGCCTACCGATCTACTGGTGCAACTGACAATGCAATGCAACAATGGACATTAAATCTGACAATAGACCACAGAAAAACATATTTTGTTGTAGGGAGACTATAGTTTTGGGACATTCCGAAGCAAAGCTGAAAATATAGCCGGTACAACAATGTGATGCTTAAATATCTCCTAAAATTTAGTTGTTAGAGCAACTTTAAGAGCTAGTTAGTGGATGAAAGTTATTTTGATGATTATTTCAATAATCTAGGAACTTCTTTTTAGTATAGTCAATTTTCTGAAACGGGATATAGAAGTCTGCACGTTGTCCATGCATAATAAATTACTAATTACAAATAGAGGCGTATAGTAAATGTAACTGGATACATAATTTAATCGAAACCGTAGTTACAATATTCTATGCTAGGTACAATTAACTAGACCAGTTAAAGGCTCAATATGTTAATAACTAAAGACAATTTTTAAATAAAATATACATTCTACATCTAAGTTGATATTTCTTATTAGCAGCAGTCCCTCAGACATTTTTTACAATATGTAAAAGTAATCCTTAAACTCTGCCCATGATATAAACTCATGGTAAGGGACATTAAAAACTCCTATCGATTGCGCCAGCACCTAACACCAAGACCAACAATAACGCCGTCGCGCGTCAACAGCGCCGAATAGGAAATTAAACTCCGACACGAGGACAAATTCAGAATAAACGCGAGCTGGTCCGATGACAGTGTCAACAATGTAACCCGGGTTTTCGATTTTCGTACACCTTTCCACCGACCTCAGTGTCTAAAAGCATTATCCGCGTTTCTGATTGCTTGTCTAGCGCTCCACAATCGGCCAAGTTCCCCGAGAGGTAAATTATTTTCATTGCGCTCGAATCAATTGCTCGTATTCTTTAAATCTACCAGCGAACTGTGAACCACGTGGTAGATACAGCTGGAACGTCTACGCTGGCCATTCAGGTTAATATTTTCGTGCGACATTTCGTACACCTGCGAAATAATTGATGTTTTGAATAATTTTCGTCTGGAATATATTTTTTTCCATTCCCAACTGTTAAATACCCGATTAAGAAGTCAGCTTTGATACTCACTGCCGTGACCCACTTCCAATATTTCCGACTCTTTAGTTACTGGTTTAGTAGCAAGAAAATACCCAATTAATTGATCAAACATTAGCAAAGTGTCACTTTAAAACCTCAGCTTCATTACCCAAATACCAACCTTAGGTTGGAAAAATGTACGTAGAGCGACAATAGTATGCAACACATTTATATACTACCTTTATTAAACAGTCACTGCACTGCGCTCCGCTCGTGTGTCTAAAGCAACTCGAAAGGTCTGAATGCAGCGAGGGTAGAAGCCTACCGCAGCTAAAATTAACTCGAGGCTAAAGTGTCGTTTATAAAACTTGTTGCACAACATACTAATATAATATACATACATGCATAACATATGCTATGCTTTATATCCGATTTTAGCTATTTTCGTTTAATATTTTTTATAGATGAAATTGTAGATATAAAGTGCAAATCTAAAATAAAACAATGCATTTTCTTATGTAAAACATAAGCGTATTTTCTGTGTAAAATCATACTAATTTTTTTTGTTATTTATTATATTCAAGATGATATTCAACTTAAAAAGTTATGGAAATAATTATTAAATATCCACAAAACTGTATAAAATACATTGTTATATTTATATACATATTTATTTAAACATCTTCCGGCTGTGTGGTATGTAATAAGTATGTGCTGATATAGGTTTTCTTTTTTTTCGTGCTTAAAAACAAAATGAATCATCTTTTCATTCATCTATTATTAGATCAATTTTTACATACCTAAATGCCCATAATTGTGTTCATCTATTGATGAATATTATGTACCAAGTGACATTTGAATCCCGAATTAGTTTGGAACAAGCGGAACGAGTGTTTAATAAACGGTGCGACTCAAATAGTATATCAAACGCGTTGCATACTAAACTTTTTCTACGACCGTTAGTTTCTGGGTACATTTTTGAAAAGCAACACGATTGACAAACGTCATAGTGCTCCGCTGCGCTCCGCTTGTGGAGTAAAATGCCGTTTGCCGCATTTGTTGCATACTATATTATTTTTCGGTTTATGTAGGCATTTCCATTTTTATTAGGGCATATTTTAATTAAATAAATATAGATAGTAAGCAATACCTGAGAAAAATCAACAACATCCATGCAGTGGATTTGGAAATACAAAATCTTCCAGCAGCAGACCTACAGTGTAGTCATTAAAGAGATAAATTATATGATAGTAATCTAATGCCTTTGATCTTACGGGAAATTTTACATATTTTCCAAGTACCAAAGACTTATCATAAGTTGGTTTTCTATGGCCATATGTGGATAACCTCCACAAAATCTTTATTCTTGATCCACTGAATGAATTTTTTTAGGAGGTTTGAATTTTTTGTGGGTCTGAATTTGTTATAGGAGGTCTTCAAATATGGTTGCACTCATCATAAAGTTTTATTTAAACTGATTATCACCAAACCTCGGAACTATTTCTTCACTAAATTTATGAAGTTTTGGGACAATCATAGGTTCTTGATATTCATTTTTATGCTCACGAAGCTCACCAAAGAGAACTCATAAGAAAACTAGTATTGATAATATCATATAGTGCAATTTTATCACCAAACCTCGGAACTATTTCTTCACTAAATTTATGAAGTTTTGGGGCAATCATAGGTTCTTGATATTCATTTTTATGCCCACGAAGCTCACCAAAGAGAACTCATAAGAAAACTAGTATTGATAATAACATATAGTGCAGTTTTATAGATTCGAAATTTAAATTAAAAATTAAATCAGTCATCACGTGACTAATATCCGAACAGAAACTATTTATGGTCCGTTTAAATTTACCTAATGTAGGTAATACATTCAAAGTTAAATCTTTGAGATCCTCAAAATGAAAAAACCACTAGCAAACACGACTACGTCAACATTTCAACACAGTTTCACAACTGGCACGTTAATGTTTAAGGCATTGGATTAAAATAAAAAGCTATTCTTGACGATAAATTTTAATACCTGGAGCACATACTTTTCTGCGTGCTTTCGTTCTCGTAAAATTTAATACATTTACAGCACATACATCATCCTGCCACTTCCACTCGTATCTGATTTCGAAAATTGATACATTTGTTCATCAACTTCGTGTCTGTTTGTTTGAGCTGTGCAGAATCGCACCCGGCCTCATTGTTAGCCGCTTATCCCGGCACCCGATCTCTCATCCTAAGAGACCGACGTAAGAGGCCATTGTGCCAAGCAGTTCATTCATCAAAGGGTATTTCCCACCTTTTATGAAAATGAAAGCGCCAATTGCGACGGCAAGTAACAAAACAACCGATGGCGGGAGAGGGAATATACGGGACCTGTGCGATTGTCGATATGATCTTTTTGTGCCCTGGTTCAGAGCCCAAAAATGTACAGTGCGTCCAAAATAAGGACTATGAAAGTTTTATTTTTATTTTTGTTTTTCTGTATTGTTTTCCAAATAAACAGAAAGAACTCATAACTTTTTGTAGGGTCGTGAGTTATATTTTTAATGTTTATTTAGAATTGAGTAGTATGGGTATTCAATCTTATAAAAATTGTACATCAAAGGTATGTTTTTATTTTTTACAGGACACTGTAACAAGGAAAGAAAGTAAGATCTAAATTAAAATTTTCGTTCAGAAATCGGCAATTTATGAAATTAGGCAGAAAAAAAGCAAAAATAAAAATTTGTCTCGATAACGATGTATCGATCGCCTAGGAATGGCATTCTATCCCTCCCCTACACCATAGCCTCCACCTCTCTCAGCTGCATCACGTAATTATTTATAATTTGATGGTTTCTGGCATCGGCAGAACAATCTGGTTGGTTTAAAAAATTATTGCCATGGATGGGACTTACTGGCTTAGGTCTAAATTTTACCAAAATACCTCTCTGTTTAAGTTGATATAAACATTTGTCACTATGGCAGAAAAAGTATTGCTACAGTTTTAAACATGTTTTGATTTTTTATTTTAGGAAGTAGGTAGGGAAATAAGTATCCATAATATCCCATTTTCTGGTATATTGCGTTTGTTGAAAGTGCTTCTAGAAACTGACGTTAACCAATTTTGTTTCGTTTATAGCAGTCACGATGAAAGGCTCGTTGAAATGTTATATGGCAGGTTAACCTTAATTTTAAAGATTGCCGATGGCCAAACTTACACACTGTATATGTCAAATGGGGGTTTTATGCACTCCTAATTATAAAAAAAACTACTTATAAAACTTCTGGATTTCTCCTGCGTCTGTTGTTGATGAATCTAACTTACTGACGTTTCGCCAATCATCCTGTTGGCTTCTTCACAGCTTATAGGGTGCGGCAATTTGGCTGTTAATAAAAACCAAACTGCATAAAGCAAACATTTTTTAAAAATTATTTTTGAAATGTACATTTTATGCCATTTAGGAACATTATTTTTTAAAAATGATGCCTTTTAAATGACGGCCATTATTGTCGATTTACTCTTGTAGGTTCTCGCGGAAGCGCATCATTACCCGATGGATCATTTCTTGGGGAATTGAGGCAATGTCTTGTCTTATGGCTGCCTTTAATTCTTCTAAAGTCTGCGTACGATGTGTGAAAACTCTCGCTTTCAGGTAACCCCAAAGAAAAAAGTCGCAAGGCGACAAATCAGGCGAACGTGCGGCCAGCCAAGATCACCCCGTAAAAACACCACTTTGTTTAGGAACATTTCTTGAAGAAGATTTAGTTAACGACACGTTGTGTGCTATGTAGCACCATCCTGCTGGAACCAAAGATGTTCTCTTTGATCGTTGTTCAACTCGTTCACTTTTGGACGCAGGATATTGTTAAGCATATCAAAATATCGATCTCCGTTGACTGTTACCGTTATTCCATCTTCTTCGAAAAAGTAAGGATCCCACACGCCGAACTCCGAGATTGCACACCAGACGGTGACTTTTGAACTGTGAAGAGGTCGCTCGTGAAGTTCCTGTGGACTATTTGCTGACCAATAACGGAAATTTTGCTTATTTACGGTACCCGAAAGGTGAAAGTGAACTTCATCGCTAGACATGAATACAGCGCCTCTGGGAATGTTTTGAAGAATATCCCGGCATAAATTTGTACGGGTTTCAAAATCTCTTGTGCTTAATTCCTGCACTACCATATTTTTGTACGGATACATTTGGAGTGAGTGTGGAATGTGTCGTTCAAATAAACACCGGATTCGTTACTAAGTGTTCTCTAATATTTAAATATTAAAATATAATTGTGTAAAACGGAAAATAACACGTAATTCGTAAAAACAACTTCAAAAGTGACACTAAAATTATCAAACGTTCAAAAGTCAATCTAGCGTCTCGTTCTCGAGTTTTGTTTTGTTTATTCGCGTAGCACTCCGTCACTAAGTTACTGTTTTTTAACAGTGAGTTGTGTAAAATTCTTCGAACACTTCTATCGGGAATTCCCAAAGCAGCTGCATGCTTACGAGCTGATCACCTTGGAGACTGTTGTACGAAAACTCTTACTGCATTCACATTTTCCGGTGTTCTTACTGTCCTTGGTCGGCCAGTAGATTTTCGGTTAAGCGCAGAATCTGAAGTGTAAAACCCACCGACGAATTGTTCTTCCATCCGGAACCGCGCCATGCCGACCAACATCAAACTGATTACGAAAGGCGCGCTGCGTCGCTAGTACAGATTCCCCATTTCTAATAAACCCACAAGCCATGTCGATAACTGAAAATTGCATACTTTTGTCTGCCTAACGCGAGTGCGTACACAGTTTTGCCGGTTTTACAAACCGAACAACCACTATTTGAAATCCTGTCTACCTTTTTGCCGCACCCTGTATAATGTTTGCGGGGAGCGGAGCTATTATATACAATATATTTTTGAAATGTAAAAGACCTGAATCGTGGTTAAGATTGTTTGTTTGCTAGTACATTTCTATGGTTGATATTTTTCGTCCAGTCTCTACCATGTATATTCGCGGAACGGTATCTCAAACGGAATTTTGTCTTTGACGGATCTAAGATTTTCAGAGATTTCTTTGAAAGCAGTAAATCTGCTTTTGACGTTATATTTCTTAAAAATTGTTGATATGTTTTGAATGTAAGGAAGGACAGTGGTGGCAAGTGTGGGGTTGATTATTTTTGAAAGGTTGTGGTGAAGTGTATTTCGTGATGAAAAGCTTAATATCTCTGTGGAAAATATTAGGGGCAACAGCAGGTTTCAGGTATTTTAATTCTGGGTTCAGTGACTCCAGTTGAGATAGTCTTGCGGCTCTGTAAAGAAGTCAGTTGATAACAAAGAAAATCTGGTAGGGATTTTTGACTATGAGGCTAAATAACAAAAGTATCTACCACGTAGCTCTTCCATAATTTTAGTTTTAGATGGAAGGAAATTTTACCGTTTGGAACATCAAACAAGCATTTTTCAATAAAGATGATAAAGTTTGGTTTCAGATTCTCGGGTTTTAATAGAATTTTATAAGGTTTTGAGGTTTTGACATGATGTAATATTTTAAGAATTTACGTTTATCTTCTACCCAGCACTGCATTCAAAACGATTTGAAAAACTAACGTCAACACTAGCGAAACCATCAATCTTTTCTCAACTACCAAATGTATCATCCCACCAACTTTCTGATACGGAAAAGTCAGTTATTGCAAAAGGTTCTAACTTCATCCTTGCCCCGCGTATTATCCCAAAAGAGGAAATAATTTCCAATGCCGAGTCAATAGTCAAATAGCCAATGAAATGCTACTACAGAAAAGATTCAAGTTTTTTACAAACGGATCACATCGTCAACTTAAAAAAGATCCTACGTCATCTAGGAAAGGCAATTTTGAATCTCGTACTTATTTCCTTTCTTTTTTGTTGAACAAATAAAAATAGGATAATCTGATTAGTTTCGACGTGGAAACGTAGAATTAAAGTCCGTATTCGTGAAACTTTCAACAATATTTCAGATATATTAAAATCCGAGAATCTGGAACCAAACCTTCTCACCTGTATTGAAAAATGCTTGCTTAGAACATATTTTTCTTATAACGGTTAAATTTTTGAATAAACGTCGTATTCTAAATTATCACGAGTCATCGCGAATATATTTCCATCTAAAACGAAAATTATTCAAACGCTGCGTTGATACTTTCGTTATTTGTTCATATGGACAAGAATCTCTACGAGATTTTCTTTTCCACTTAAACTCTATATACACCATACGTTTAACCATCGAATTAGAAATTAATAATAATCTTCCATTCTTAGATATTCTGATCAAGAGCAAATCAGACTTAACATTGTTTCATCCTGTTTACAGAAAAGTTACGCACACAGCCTGGTACCTTAATGCATTACCATTCTACCATTCGGTCCAAAAATTATCGGCTTTCAACTTTCTTGTTTACAGAGCTGTAAAACTATCTCAACCCAAGTCTCTCTTCTCTCTAATAATTTCCATAATAGAGATACTAAGGATTAAATCACAAAATACACTTCATTACAATCTTAAAAAGACAATGAGTTTGAAAGCTGACCATATATCAAAAGCTTTTAAGAACTATAACGTCAAAACCAAATTTACCACTTGTCCAGAAATCTCTCAACATCTTCGATCAGTCAAAGACAAAATTCCGTTTGAGAAACCGTTCCATGCATATGCCGCAAAGAAAACATTGGAGAGACAATACCAAAAATATCAACTATGCTAAACTCAGCAGCAGCCGAATACAATCGTGAAACCGGACATCAAATCTCTTAACCACGACTCAGGTCTTTACCTTTCATCAAGGAAGTTTCAGATAAGCTCTGAAGAAGTCAATAGGATGATTGGCGAAATGTCAGCAAGTTCGATTCATCACTAACAGACGCATGAGAAATAGTATGTTTAAAGCGGTACATTCGAAAATCAATTTTAAAGTATCCTATTGATCGATTTGTTAAACAAATTCGTTGCTAATTGAAATTCAAATTTTTATCAACATATTTTATCGGAAACGTTGGCATTAAATTTAAACAAATTTTACAAATACCGGGTCCGATTGTAAAAACAACGATTTGATATTCGCAGTTAAAACAAACGAAATCAAATTAAAACCATGGATGTTGAAAGTCTCTGAAAACCGCGCCTGAAACGCTTATACATTCGTCCGCCCAACCCCCGTTCCCTAAAATTAATTAATCTATTAGTGACGCCAAAGCAGAGCTAAGATGATCTCTTCGGCGATGGCAATCATCTTCTCAAACGGGGGTGAAACTTAAAATTAAGCCCGACAAGGTGTAAAACGGAGACAGGTCGTGGGGGAGCCGGCATACCTTTGTGCCGAGGGTGTAACGCAAATGCGTTTCAATCGCGACGCTTTCAGGTTAGCTAATGGCGCACATTTTATGACGTAATATTATCTCAAAGCTTCGAGAGCTTGTAATTTAAGTGTAAATGCATTACGGCGTATGGCGTTTCAAAGGGCTTGTCTTAATTGAACTTGTTTTGTCACGAAGGAGAGAAGGTGTCGGCGCTTAGTAGATAGTTTGGTTTGCTTAGCAGACATTTCATTAGTAGAGAAAGTTGATCTAAGCAACTACCAACGATACTTGCAGAGTTTGGTTCAAATTATGCCGTTCATTTTTCGACATATTATCCCACTACAGCGAACTTGTAAACGCAAATATTGGATGCTGTCAAAATATAAAGTGCACCAATGGCAGAACTAATCGAAAACTAGAAAAAAATAAAGAAACCAAGGCTCCAGCTAAGAGTTGCAAAATATATAATAATAATAATAATAACAACATTTATTCAATTTAAACTTTACAATAACATAATCTATAAAATTGATTTAAGTGGAATAAATGTTTTGTTTCACTGAAGCATTGCGAAATGCTTATGCGTGACACGCCAATATTAAACCAAAGCAATAATAATTACAATAATAACAACGAGGCAAAGAATCTGCTTGTAACAATTATAGTATTATAATATCTACTCATACATGTAAGCAAAAATAACATTAAAACGAGGATAAAAACATTAACTCACTAGGCATGATTTAGGTGAAAAAAACTATGCTTACCTTTGATATTTTAAGTTAATGAGGTCATCAAAAAGTCGTCTGCCCGTCAGAAACATCCATATTTTGACATCTTTTTTAAATTTCGTAAAGATGGTTTGTTCTCTTATATATGCTGGTAGCATGTTATATAACCTAGGTGAGAAATACGTATATGATTGTTTTCCGTGGATTTTTGTTCTAACTGTAATATAGACGTCCTTGTTTTGCCTATTCCGAGTATAAGTGCGATTAGCATTAAGAACAAGATTGTTTCCTTTTTGGATGTCTTTTAATATACTAAAGCAGTGTAACTGACGTATATCGAGACTTTCATTTGCTATAAATTATTTTTAGAAACCACTTTTGCAACACATTTAGATTTTTCAGGTGATTTTCATAATCCCTAATTGATAAATTTAATGGCGCTTCTTCTATTTAGCTATTTCCCCGGTGATATCCAAAGCTTTGGAAGTTAGAAGGTGCTTTCAAGATAATTACCAGTTTGTGAGTATATTCTATTTTTTATGATATTTACAAACTAATTAACTAATTGATATTTCTTTTTAAGGTGAAATTTAAATTTTGATATGAAGAAGAGTCCTATCCTTGATTGCGTCAATGACGTTTTTAATTTTGAGCCGACATTAATTTTTAATAACATACACTGCAAGTCTCCGGTGTAATCCTGTTAGGTGTATTTTGCGTTTTTTTTTATATTTTTCCCTTCTTAATAGCATGGTTTCTTATTTCATTTTTGACTTCTCGGTAAAATCAAACGGAATCGGTCTCATTTCAATTTGTGTCTCTGTGCGTTGGAGCTAATTTATGTAGGCTAGTACATTTTTATTAATTTATTATTTTATTAAATTATATAAATTTTTTTTGTTCACATACATACTTGATTAAATATGGGATTATCATGGCTTTGGAATTATTCATTCGACTCTAATACTAATTACAAATCTTATCGACTCCTCCTACGTCTGTTGTTGATGAATCGAACTTGCCGATGTTTCGCCAATCATTCTGTTTGCTTTTTCAGAGCAAAACAGAAATTTCAAATAGTATTATTCTATCCTGGTTTTATCACCTGTCACGAAAAGCAAAACAAAGTTCTAAATTCTGTACAATTTAGCTAAGTAAATAAGGCGGCAAAATATGCTTAAGGGTTACACAAGACTTTTTCTAAATTGTTTCCTAGCTGTTGAGAATAATTATGAAAACTCATAAATGTGAATGGTCGTTTAACATCTGTATCTTTTGGACATTTTGCTATTTAAGTGTTGCTGTTACTTGTATGCCTTTTGTGATTTATTGGTACTTCTGATTAATGTAGGCCACAATAGATTTTTATATTTTCCTGTAAATAACTTATATTATTCTTATTATCATCGTCAATATCTTATTTTTGCTGACTAGCATGTGGCCACATTCAAATCGCACATTTACTAAAGGAAATGGGGGTTTTAATTTACTTTTTATAAAACTTCTGGATTCCTGATGCGTCGGTTTTTGTTGACTCAAACTAGCTAACGTTTCGCCAATCATCCTGTTGGCTTCTTCAGAGCTTGACCGAAACTGGATCGCACTTTACTCTGTACCTGATTTTATTTTGTTTGAGGGGGGCGGAGCTAAATGAGGGACATAAACACCGTCTCGTATGACTCATTCCCATATTGGTGACACAGGTAAAGACCTGAGGCGCAGTTAAGATTGTTAGGTTGTTTATAGATTTCTATAGACTCTCAGATTTTTCGTTGGTAGAAGAATTGATTAAATGCAAGAATTTTAGTTTTAGCGAATAAAACTTTTTGTCCGGTTTAGTGAATGTGTTCTGCAACTGCTGATCAGTTTAATTGTCTTAGTCTTAAGGCTCTTTCATGTTCTTTAAGCCTAGTTGATATTTTTCGTCCGGTCTCTCCAATGGACTCTTTGCCGCATACGCAAGGAATGCTGTAAACTCCTGGCATCTCAAATGGAATTTTATCTTTGACGGATCAAAATGTTGAGAGATTTTTGGACAAGTGATAAATCTGGTTTTGACGTTATGGTTCTTTAGAATTTTTGATATGTGGTCAGTGGTTTTTGAATATAAGGAAAGACAACAGTGGCATGTATAGGATTGCTTTTGGTTTCATTGCAATTGGAAGATTGCGGTGAAGTATATTTTGTGATGGAACGCTTAATGTCTTTAATGTGGAATGTGTTACAGAGAAGAGCAGGGGTAAGGTGTTTTAATTCTGGGTTACATGACTCGGACTGAGATAGTTTTAGGGCTCTGTAAACAAGAGAGTTGATAACCGATGATTTTTGGGCCGGTCTGTGTGCGTAGGTTTTCTGTAAACACAATGACCCAATGTTAGGTCTGATTTTCTATTGATAAGAATATCTAAAATTGGGAGGTTGTTATTAGTTTCTATTTCAATAGTAAAACGTATGTTAGGGTGTATAGAGTTTAAATGTCTAAGAAAATTTACTAGGGATTCCTGACCATGAGGCCAAATAACAAAAGTATCATCGACCTTTCCATAATTTTGGTTTTAGGTGGAAGATGTCGACAGCTTTCTTCTGAAAGGCTTCCATAAATATATTCATTATGACTGGTGATAGTTGTTCCCGAGGTTTGTTCAAAAATTTGACCGTTATAAGAAAAATATGTCCAAGGTAATATTTTTGCAATTAAGGTGAGAAGGTTTGTTTCCAGATTCTCGGATTTTAATATATCTGAATAATTTTGAGAGTTTCAGGAATAGGAACTTTAGTAAAGAGGGATTCTACGTCCAAACTAACCAGAATATCTTGTGTATCTAATGTAATCCTTTTTATTTGTTCAGTGAAGTAAAAGGAATTAAATACGCAACTGCCAATTTTTTTAATAACGAAGCTAGTAATCCTGATTTGTGAATCATTGGGAGTGCGTAGAGACGAGGAATTTTAGAGTCATGAGGGATTTTTTCACGGAATCTGTTAGAGAAGAAGCCTCGATGATAGATTTAAGGATGCGTTTGATAGATGACGTAGGATCTTTTTTAAGTTGACTATATGATCTGTCTCTAAGAATATCTTGAATCTTTTCCTGATATTCGTTTGTGTTCATGACCACCGTAGCATTTCCTTTATCTACGTTTAGGATTACGATGTCGGCATTAGATTTTAGAGATTCTAGGGCAAAGCGTTCAAGCTTTGCAATATTAGATTTAGGAGGTTTTGATTTTTTAAGGATTTTTGAGATTTCAAATCGAATTTTGTTTGTTTAGGATAGACTCGACATTTGAATGGGATAATACGTGGGGCAGAGGACAAAGTTGGAACCTTTTGAAAGAACTGATTTTTCTGTTTCCGAAAGTTGGTGCGATGATACATTTATCACAGTGTTTGGTAGTTGAGAAGAGTTTGATGGTTTCCCCAGTGTTGACATTAGTTTGTCAAATTTCTGAATATTATTCTGGGTAGAAGATAAACGGAGATTTAAAGATTTGTCATGAATCATGTTTGAAAGGGTATCGAACTCAGATGGAGACAAGAGGTACAGATAGAAGAGTCTTATTGATTAGGTCTATTTATTTACGGGTATGATGAATTATTTCTCGGAAGTAAAGCGAAACTAGATTTTCGATAAATTTTATAAGCGGACGAGGTTTTGACATGATGGGATATTTTTAGAAAATTGGGGATGACGTTATGGTCTCTAAAAACAAACAAAAATTCAGTGTGTCGAGTAATCTTACCAGTTTGAGTCGGTGATCTTCCAACTTTCTGCTTTTGCTGTTGTTGTCCTCTCCATTAAGGGTGGTTATTTTTTCAAAGAAACTTCCACAGGCTACTGTAATACTTTTTATATTCAGAAGTTTGATAAAAAGTATTACAGTAGCCTGTGGAAGTTTCTTTGAAAAATTAACAAGTCGTGTGTTAATTTATTAAAATTTCCTTTTATTGTGATCAGTACCACGTGATTATACTGACAACATTGATTCTCATTCTCCAATATGATATTTATCCATCTAATAAACAAAATACAAAAAAAAAATGTCCGTGTAAAGGGTTGGGGGAAGGTGGTTGTAAATCACCCTCAAAATTTAAACGAGAAAGAGCGGCAAGAAAACGGTAGGACATACAACACCCGAAACGGTTAATCACCCACCTTGATGGTTTCCCGCGTCATCGTCTGCCCGGCCGGGTCTTCTTAGGGGTATTTTCTGGAGGGTTGGGGGTGGTATTTACCACAACACAGCGCGGGGTTCTCGCGAACCGGTCACAAAAGAGAGCTTGTTTTTTCGGGGTTCGCACTACGGACGCTCACGCAAGTCTGTCTTTTCGCGCGGCTTAACCAAGGTTGGGTATGGTGGGGGTGTTGTATACACAGCGCGAAAATAAAAAGTTAACCCAAAACAAAAAAATTATGAAGTTACCGAAAAATGTTATTCAACCCTTAACAGTCCGGTTAAAGAAACGTTAACAGCTCGCGAATGAACTACATAATCGGATAGAAGTATTCCTTCCAGTTATTGGAAAATTTTATTACTCCTTTTCTCGTCGAAACTTAAATTGCAAGCGAAAAGAGTCCGAAGAACTTCTTTTCTTTCGGTGCAAAGTATAAGTAAGCACTTTTTTGTGCAAGGTCTACAGTAAAAATTCCGCGTCTTTTGTACCATCGAAAATTCGCCGATACTTTAAGAACTTTCTGGCAACTCCGCCCCTATGGAACGGCCATTAGCTATCAAACTTGATCTCAAAAAGCGGCCGTAATTAAAGCCCCGTAAGATGAATTAAAACCGGGAGAGGACATTTTAAAAAATGCATAAAGGATGTGTCGTTGGCGCTTCTCTAATGAAAAATCTATAACGATTGAATTGGAAAACGCTCAAGGTCGGCAAAAATTCGGTTAATTTCCCGCCTCGGGGAGCGAGATGACGAAACAGGCACTCGATAACGCCAGACCGAAGTTAGGGTTCTGGAGGGTGGGAGTTTCTAAGGGGTCGTTAACAACGTTAAAGCAGCAAATAGTTTTTCAAAGCCGTTATTTTTAAATTAATAAAGTCTGGGTACGCTTCGCTTGCCTATTCTCACGTCGTTGATAAAAATATATATTGATAAAAACTAGACTTGAAATTTAAAAATTTTAGAAAATTAAGAGCATTTTGCAAATTATCTACGAATTTA
Organism: Cylas formicarius; assembly: GCF_029955315.1. NCBI lineage: Eukaryota > Metazoa > Arthropoda > Insecta > Coleoptera > Brentidae > Cylas > Cylas formicarius. Next base: position 16,968,103 of record NW_026844334.1, read on the forward strand.
CTTTATTATAGTACTTATTTAATATATTATTTCTATTTAAATAAATGGCCACGATTTTCCTGTTTAGTTTAGGAAGCAATGATATATATTGATTTATATAAAATGAACGGCACTATTGGAAATAAATGTATATATTATTTATTTAACTTAAAATTAATTTAATTTAATTTAAACGAATTAATACGATGATCTGAATTTCAGATTTCTTAGAAGCTTTTATGAAAGTTTCCCCCCCATTTCCTGCAAAAAAATGAGGTGATTTTATATTCATATATATATTCATAGTAATAAATAATAATAATAATTATTAGAATTAAAATTTACGTAATTGAGCTCTTTACTAAATGTTGCACATCCGACTTACTTCGGTTGAGTTATTGAGTTGGACATGTAAGTTTTCTCTATATCACTATACTCAAATCTCATACGGGCGACGATAAGAAAATGTTAATACACACACATTTTCAGTCTTTTGTAGAATATTTCAAAAAAGCATATATTTCATTTTAATGCATTTGTTTTACGTATTTTTCAGACTATCCTGTTTGTAATGGTTGAAACATAAAAAAAAATCGATATTTACTTTTACTGAAATAATATATTGAATAATGTAAGCTTTTTTCTATGCAAAATTTTGTAAAAATTAGAGATGTATTATTGGATATGTCATATAAAGAAAAAGACTCTCATTGGAAGAAAAATCATCGAAGGATACAGCATTTAAGAGGATTAAATTTTTAAGACCGTAGAAGCAAGAAAAAGCAGGACCTAACTTTCAATTTTGTTTTTTCTGTACTGATGAGACATGGATATTTGAAAATCGTACCATTGGTCTTGTCAAGATATTACTATAAAAACTGTAAAAACCAGTAATGTTCTGTGGGAAACTTATATTATAATAAATTATAAATGTCACTTTACTTACCGACTAGTCCACTAGATTTTAATTGTAGCTCATAGCACGTACTGCTTAAATTGTCTAATATATTGCATAACATTTTTGTGTATACATTTTTGCAAAGCAATACGAATGACATGACTGACAGAACGTCCATAATTTAAACTGTGTGGTAAAATCGCGGAAATGTTCGAAGTGGCTCGGCTCCGTGGGAAACGAAACTGACATGGTAAAGTGACGCTTCTCACACGCTATATCGTTGTGTAATTAGGTATTTTGCAGACGAGAGTGAAAAATAGTATATTATGCAACAAGTGCGGTAAACGGCATTTGACTCACGAGTTTATTTGATAAGAGCGGAGCGCAGCGGAGCGAGTGTTTAATAAACGAGTTATAAAACTTACCGAACGTGTGGCGTACCATACTTTTTCTACGACCGTTAATTTTTGGGTACATTTTCGCAAAACAACACGAATACATTCACTCATATGACTGTCAGAATTGACAAACGTCAAAATTCAAAGCGTGGGAAATATCTCCGAAAACATCCGATTGCTCCCAAATCCGTACGGTAAAATCCCGGAAATGTCCGAAGTGACTCGGATTCATGGAAAACGAAACTGACGTGGCAAAGTGACGCTTCTTGACTTGAGTAGAAAAATGTATTTATCTATTAATATATCCCTCATATTACTCCCTATACAAGATTTTAATTCTGATTTAATTGGTATTGTATTAGCATGCGGAGAAGATATAATAGAAAAACCAAGCCGACGTTATAAAATTTAATTATTATCGGCTGCATGAACCAACTGCTAGGAACAATAGCAGTAACGTTTATACCAAACATTGATAATAATTTATTTTTGCCGGTCGTGTATAGAATTAAACCAGATTTGCCGTATTGTCGGATACGTTGAACATTCATAAATTAGGGCTCCACATTAACAGTTTACGGCCTCTGGGAAATTATTGATTTCGGTTTGTTTCAATGAAAAATTTTATGCGACAGCAAATTGGCTTCGTAATTTTATTGGATATTTTTCATTGAACTACTTTGCGCTTTGAAACAACCATTGCTCTCTTAGGCAACTATCATATTAAATTGTGAACCTAAGGAATTCCACAATGACTTTTCCAACGCTTTCGGCAGGCTCGATCATTGTATCTGCAATATTTTGCAAGCTGCCGCAGTCTGACAATATGTGAAGCGCTGTGGTCGCACTTCAACGAAGATTTGTTGCATCCGGAGTCTCTCTGTGTCTATTATTTTTAATGGTATTCTAAAATAATATCTTCAAATATATTGTTCACAACTTCACAGCACTACTTCTGCTTTGCTTCATGTTACTGATGATTTATTGGGAGTAGCTGGTTCTAAATTAAACTCTTGTGTCATGCTCTTGGAATATAGCATAGCGTTCTACACCTTGGATCACTTCTTTCTCTTAGCTCAACTCAAATACTTCGGGATAAGAGGGAGAGCTCTTTCATTTTGTTATTTTTTTTTTGTCAGAGACACCAAAGTTATACGAAGTACTGATTGAGATACTATTTCTTTAAAGAGGAGTATCCCTAGGGAATACTCTGGGACCTATTCTGTCCTCGTTTTATACAGCTCGCTTCTCTACTTTCCTTAACTTTTGTAAATCTCATCAATACGCCGATGATACTAGGTTATATTTATCTTTTCTTGCTAGTGAAGTGCTAATATTAAATGCTTTAAATAATTTCGGGGTTGTCTGGGGCTCACGACCTTATTGAATACCACCAAAATGCAAATGTTATCATACTCTACTACTACTACTCTATTAAGGTTACGCTAAATGATCCGATTATCTCTCCTACTTCGGACGATTGTAAAAATTTAGGATTATGGTTTGAGGGTGACTTGGTTGGTTTGGTGTAAAAGAAATCCTTCTATCAGTTGAGGACATTTTTTATTCATAAACATATTCTCAGTAAGGAAGTCAAACTTAAACGCTTTGGTATATTAGTTTTATCCCATGTTGCTTTCTGCAGTATCGTCTATTGACCGGCTGTATTAGATTGGGATAAGGAGATACTCCAACGATTTCAGAATGCTACTATTCGTTTTAGTTATAATCTCCAAAAGCTGGAGGAAAGTTAAAAAGTTCAGTTGCTTGCTTACTTATTCCAATAAGAATCCGTTGTGCTTGTTTGATAAACTTTCTAGAAGAAATGATTACTTGTTGGAGATATTGAGTTCCTAGACACTTAGGCAACTTTCCATAGATCTTTTAGCTATAACTCAGTTAAAATATTTAATGAAATATCTTATGCTATTACGTCCCTTCCTACAACAAAGTCCTTCAAAAAAGCGTTAATATTGTTTATTAGGTCCACCAGTATCTAGCAAAAGCGTATGAGTTCATGATGTGAGTCTATTTCTTGTATTTACATTGTATATACGGAGGTGTATTTTTTTGACAATTAAAAAATCGTACCATTGTATTGCAACTTTCGATTTCGATTTTTAACAAAGACAGTTTATTATATTTGAGTACTTTAAACTTGAACGGGCATTGCATGTTATAATAGGAAGTCTAAACCTTTCAAAACCTTCAATTGATTTGTAGATTTTTCTCCCTAAAAAGCAGATTATTTACTTTAACTTTCAAGTTAGCAGTACTGCACTATCACTAAAATGAAAAATTGTGACCTGCAATTAGAGAAATGTGAGCAAAAGGTACTAAATATTTGGTTTAATCATCACAAATTCAATTTATTTCAATAACACTAAAAGCACAAAATTACTCTACTTCCTACTTATTCGTTGCAAACTAAAGTTCTCCTTTGAAACATTTGAATTATTCAAAAGATTTGACTGAGATAAATTTTTTGTCAGCAGGAGATACATTCGAGTGTGGGACCATTTCTTTACTTATATTTTCTTGTAATTCCTGTGAAATTTCTTCGCGGGATTCTTTTTAATTCGTTTGTAATTCTTAGAAATTCCTCTGCTTTGGTTTTGCTTGGTTTTGTTTAATTCAGTTCTATCGCTCGATGAGCAGCCAAAAAGAGAGATAGCTTTGGTGTTTCCTGCTTGTTTTAAACTAATCTGTTATAGGCAGCAATTTCCCACATATTTACAGGTCCACTCAACAACAATATTTGCGGATTTATTATGTTGAGGTTCAACTAACCATTGTAACCACTGTAAAATCAGTCAGACTTGCGTTATAATATATTAATATTGCTGTCATTATTATTTACGAATTTTATGCTTTTTGTATTTATTTATTTATTTATTTTTATTTATTTATTTATTTATTACAAAGGTGCCCTAACATGAAGAACTAACTTCACAATTTACAAGGACACACTAACAATTATACCATTATTTAATTAACAAAGTAAAACTTATAAGCAAGTACCTACCTATATCTACGATAAGCAGAAGATAAAATAATAATAATAATAGTAATAACAATCAAACTTACCAAACTAAACCAAAACTAACACTGTATATTAAGAGCGTGAATTACAAAAAACAAATGTGAAAAAATAAGGAAAACAAATCAAAAATTAAAATAAATTTATAGAAAAACCCTAATTGCTTGATTTCGAAACGAATTAAGTTATAACGCAAAGATGTCAATGTGCGAAAAATAATTATTGTAATGTCTATGTAAATGAGATATTGGGGAATTGTTACCTAAATTTGTATTAAATCTAGGCACGTAAAATAATGAAGGAGTTCTTGTTATAACGACTCTGGCATTGAAGGAGAGTTTTTCCAACAGTAAAGGACAGTCAATCCTACTATTAATAATATTATGCAAAAATATAGCACTGGAGATAATTCTTCTAACAGATAACTTCAGTATATGGTAGAAATTAAGACTAGCTTCATACGAATGAGTTAGTAAGTTACGGTTAAATCTAAAATTTAAATGGAAAACAAACTTTTTGTATTCTCTCGATTCTGTCTATATATTTATGATACTGAGGACTCCATATCACACCGCCATAGTCAAGGTGAGATCGAACGTAGGAATTGTATAGAATAATAAGCGATTTGTGATCCTGAAATTCCTTGCTAACTCTTAATATAAAACCTAAATTTTTATAAGCTTTTTTTACTATATTCTCAATGTGGATATCAAAACTTAATTTTACATCTATAGTTATTCCAAGATCCCTAATCTGCTCTACTTTTTTTATTTTTACACCATTGAATGTGTAGTCAAAGTTTATATCATTTATCCGCCTGCTGAACTTAAGACAGTAACATTTATCAATATTTAAAAATAGACGATTTTTTACACAGTATTCATAAAAACGATCAAGATCTTCTTGAAACTTATGACAGTCGTTAAGGCTTTTCACGGGCGCGTATGATTTCTGATCATCTGCGTATGATGCTGATTTAGCAAAGAGAAAACATTTACTGACATCTGTGATAAACAGTGAAAATAACAATGGTCCCAAATGGGACTCTTGAGGAATTCCAGATGTGATGCGGGTCGTTTGGGATTTTGCAGAATTCAATTCTACAAACTGAGTCCGAGGACTGATGTAGGATTGAAGAATTTTATATATTTTTTTTATGTATGTTTTTATGTTTTATTATGTTCTTTTATCTGCTGAGTGGTTGTAGAAGGAAGACAGACAACAAAATAGAGTGAAAAGAAAACAGTGAACTTAGTTTGTTTTATAACATAAATGTTAACAGTTTATGTAAACAAATTATATTTGAAAAATATAAATTTAGCATAAACTTTGCTGAGAAGGGAAAATTCTAATTTCATAAATATAAGAAGACATGTGGTGAAAATTCTGGTGAAAGAAAAACCACAATAACAAAGATGGCAAAAATTTGAGGAGCTTTTCCCCTACAAAAGCTTCAAGTATTTATAGAAGCTCCTCCTTTCTAAAATCTAGAGTAATATGAAATCATTAACTCCCCTTCACCCTCACTTAGTATGAGGAACAGTACGTCCCTGTTTTCTACTTCATGACCAGATTTAAAACTTTTCTTTACTTAGTCTGACGTTTTTCGTTTAATAGGTACAATCTTTTATCTCGCGCAAACAACTTCCCTTTGTTTTTCTTCCAACAAAACCGCAATATTCCGGAATTGCTTAAATTTGTATCCAGTTAGCTCGCGGTCATTTATAAACGTCGCCACGACCAACAGATTAGGCGCGGCGAATATACGACGTAAAAGTGAAACTCTTATCTTCGCGAAAAAGAAAGAACATTAAGCGGTACAATAAACTGCGTTTCTGTGCGAAAAGATACGCGAAACAAAATTAAAATTTATTAAACGAAATTTTTCTTCGGCCCAAAAGAGCCCATTACCCAACGAAATTACTCGAGTGTTGTACCGACTCGCCCCCCTTCCGGCCCCGGAACGGAAGTAACTTTTTTAATAAATTTTAATTTGGGACGCCTTCAAACCGCCCTCCTCGAGATTATCAGTAATTTGAGCGGCACGTGACCGGGTAGTATTACGCGCACGTGAAGCCCCAAAAGATCTCCCCCAAATTTGGATTTTGTTAAATAGAACTGGGGGGTGGATTCAAAAGAATTGCAGCTTTCCCGAAACTAGTTTATGTGCACTAGTTATGCGAGAAAGATTTTGAATGGAAAAACTTTAGTTTGTTTAAGGCGGCTCATTTTCAAGGATAAATCTGAGAAAAGAATTTTAACTTACTTGTCCACAGTAAGGCAAAGTTTCTTAGATAAATTAATAAATAAGACAATTTCCCAAAATTTAGTTTTTTCCACATATTTCCAGATCTATTCCTAATTTATTTATTGAACAATATTTCCGGATTTATTTTGGATTTCTTATATATTGCTTATTATGAGCATTTATAAAATTATATAATAAAGCGATGTGTAATATGTCAATAAAAACCAGCAGTAAAAAAATACCTATAATAACTGCTTACAAGAAGAGAGCTTGGAGACGATCAGTATTCTATTGTTTAGGTGAAGTTTGTTCATAGATATAAGAAAGTGACTAACTGATACGAATTAAGGAAGGACCCGGGCAAGCTGTAAGAATGAAATATGGCCGAACAGGTCCGTACTTTGTTTAGAATTTAATTATTTGGGGTTTTGTTAAGAAAGATACTAAACAATATTCATTTATTTATGTTAAAATCTAAAATAAAATTACAAATTATTTTTATTACTTACTTAAATTACTCAAAATTATTCACATAATATATTAGTATCACTATCGCTATCATCGCCCGTTCTAATTATTATTTGTTCTATATTATTTTCAATATGGATATACGATTGTTCTGCTTTTTCTATATGTTTAACGGAATTTGCCCAGCTTTGTGGAGGGATTTTTATAAGTTTGAGGACATTGGGTTAACACGGGGAAAAACATTGTTACGACGAATGGCAGATTTCAGTTGGTGCCAAACATGTTCAATGGGATTAAATATACAGCGGTAAGGTGGAAGCCTTAAAACTGTATGCCCTAGATTTTTTGCATAATTATTATCATCATTATTGTAGGTTCAAGCTTTGTAGAACCTCAATTAATTGCTTTTTGGTGTAATCTTCGTAATGTCGTTATTATACATGTAGTTTTGGATTGTTACTTTTGTGTCACATGAGGAAAGGGTCCATTACAATTATGCTATATGGGAGGAATGTTTGGAACTAGCTTGTCTTTAAACCAACTTTCAAATAAATCAGCGGTGGTGTCTTCATGGTAATCCAGAGAAGAATATTTAATATTTTTCGCAGACAGAGAAAATCCATTTGAAATCCAACCATCTTTAGAGTCAGCATGCAAAATAGTTATTCTTTTATCTCTTTTTGATGGCGCGTTTATTTTACACTTATCAGTTGAGTCAATCCAACCCTTTTCCGGGGTATTATAAGTGTCGAACCAGGTTTTCTCCAAGTAAATAATTGGCCTTTGTTGTTCTCTGTAAATCCTAATTTTTTCTAGATAGCCCAGTCGCCATTTCCGAATTCTAAAAGATTCCATTAAAACTTGTCTTTTGTCATTTTTTAAAAATCTAAAACGCATGTGCTGAATACACTGCCACATTTAACACCGGTTTCATCTTTTTCAAGCCTCCTAATTAAGATATCTAATGTAGGCAAGCTTTGTTCCTCGTATAACTGATAAATTTTACGCCATATTATATCTTGATCACTGTCATCTACACTAGAGAAAATGTCAGCATCGCTATTTTTTTCCTCGCTGAAATGGGATTATTCACAATTTTCCACACAGTTGATGTTGGAATTTTCGTCAATGTGACCCTTTCTTCTAAAGATGCTTGCTTGCTGGCACCACGTTCAATGAGAGTCAAATAAACATTGTTTATAACTTGCTTAGTCTCGCTAGAATAGTGTTTTCTTCATTTTGGCGGGAGCATCTCATGAGATACACTAAACTCGCACATATTTTGCATAATTCGCACACGATTCAACACACGCTGTACTACACACAAAATAAGAATGATTACTAATCAACTTAAACTAAGTAGTATACCAAACCAAAGAATATTGAACACAGGTAGGTATAAGATTATTTTCTATTACGGACCACAGTTTTACCTGACTTTAAACTCCGAAATTTTAGGTAATAATCTTGTTGCATTGTATGTTAATGACCACCCTTGGATAATCCCAAAAGCAATTGGTCACTGTCTTATATATATGAACAGACCATATCTAGAGCTTTTGAGTACATTTGAATTATTGTTCCTGGCTTTAGAACAATTTTAACGTTGTGTCAGATTTGTGCCTAGTTAATCGATTGGGTTTTGATGTTTATAAATATTCTTACCTATTACAGAAAGCATTACTACAATATATTTCATTATGTAATGAATGACAATGTAGACAAAAGTTTAAGTTAAATTAAATATTTATATGTTTTTGATTTCAAGCGTATGTTTGTGCCTTACGAGGGATTGAGCAACTAGTGTTGTCAAGTTGAAAAACTTTAGGCTTTGCAATACAAAGTGAAAGGCAAGTAGTAATGGAATCATGGAATATTTCCAATAACAGTGTTATGGTCATGGATAACGCAAGCTACCATAGCCATCTGCTACCCAAGGCACCAGCCTCATCAAAAACTGAAATCCAGGAATATTTTTTCGAAAATGATATTTATTTTGAATTCAGTTAAAAAAAAGCGCAACTTTTCGAAGTCCTAAATTCATATGCAATTAAAAAACAGGATATGTGCTATAAAATGTTACTTCTACTTTAAGTTCCAGTGTTAAAAATTTGATAAAAAATGTAATTAATAACATACCAGTTGAGAGCTGGAAAAATTCAGTACAGCACATTATAAAAATGGAGGACTTGGACATTTTTATACAAAACAACATAAATCCTATTAGAATTAATCTCAAAATAAGGACTCTGATTGTGAAAGAGAATAGATTTAGACATTTAGAATAAAAATGTATGAATGTATGAATTTATTGTATTTATTTAATGTCCTTTTTTCTTCTTTCTTTATTCTTAGTGTACATTAATAAGATTAGAGAATCATATTGTTACCAAAACTTTTGAGAGTCCGTGTCCTTCAATACCTGAGTTTTATTGCCCGTAACTTTATCTATTATGTTTATGTCATATTCATAGCTTGGAGTAGGTTCATAGACGATTTTTTTATAAAATTAGGCTTTAAAAAAGATAACAAATATCCCCAGCAAGTATTGTACACTAGATTAGGGGACTTTCTTATGGATGGAAGGTTTGAGGCGAAATCACAATCACAAGTCACAATCTGATAGTTTGCGGTCACTTTTCGAAATACTAACAAACATACTTGCATCATTATAGATTATAGATATTTCATCAAAATTTATAGTTGATTACTCCTAGATATAGATACACACCAAATATTCCTCATCACGTATATAGGTTTTATAGCACCCACTTTCCTTCAAAAAACGAATCCCACTTCTGAACGATCAAAGGCGTTACCGTAGGCTATTTCTCCTGAACACCGTATACAATTTAAAAAGCAACGCCCGTCAATATTCATTTATCAACGAAACGACTCCATAAAACATGAAAAATTGGAAATCGATGAGCCGTTACGCAAGAAGTCGGGCTGACGCGCCGTTTCATTTCCGGAATCACTCCCATTCTGATCCATTTCGCGCGGAAAAAATGACACCTACTCGCGTGCGGCGCGAATTCAAAGCGCCATTTATCTGCCCAAAAAAAACCAATTGACCCAATTAGCCTGGTAGCATCCACCGAGGCATCGGAATTATGTAGCTGCGCTTCGCGTTCCTCATTAGCAACAATACCCCAATTTACTGCAAATAATCTTAGATGAAAACACACGAGAGCTCCGCTCTAACAAGATTGTTTCATCTCGGTAAGCTTCTTACGCCATGTTTAATAACAGCGGCGCAGTTTTGACAAAGCTTTGTGGCATTTCAGTTTATTTTTCTTCCCGGTTCCCGAAGCTGTACACAGACAGGAACTTGTCTTTTATGAGAGACGGTTGGTTGGCAATCTCGTCTGATTAGATTACTTGCAGCGGTTTCAAAAGGCGGAATATGCCGTCGATTCGGTCTCGAAACGTTTGAGATTTCCGGTTTACTGCTAGCAATGTCTTTTGTATCTACCAAGTTTAATGTTTGAAATATTAATCTAAAGGCGAAACCAAACAAATAATTAAAATAAGACCTGGTTTCACAAATCTAAAGATTCACACAAACCCACAGGTCAGGGTCTAATATTATTCTTAAAACGTTACACGTGTGTCGTCCACAAGGGCTTCATCAGACCTATAAAAAAAAATTCACACATACAAAACCCTCAACTGGAAACCACCGATACAAATTGACGTGATCCGTCGGATTTACACGACATCTGAAAAACGAACTAAATATGTTGTAAATATAATATAAAACTTCATAACCGGGCTTAACCAGAGACCGAGCCAGAGAGCTAGAGTTTATGTTCTTAAGAATTAATGTTGGTTCATAAAATTTTTTGGCTTTGGTAATTTCTTATTTCTCTAGATGTTTTTTACTCTTTGGGCACTCATTGAAAATACTGACATATTTATTAATCGAAAACGTATGACCGGTAGACAGAAGAGGGGTAGCGAAAACTGAAAGAGGATGTATTTCAAAAAACGTTGCGGTTGCTAAATTACTTTCAATGATACAAAGTGTTTTTTAAAAATGGAATATAGATTTTTTAATGTTTAAAGTGATAGGTAAATAACATTATGCAAAAATGGCTTTTGAGTCTGACGTGGTAAAGTGATGCTTCCCGCACGCTAGATCGGTGTATAATTAGGTATTTTACAGAAGCGAGTAGAAAAAATGTATTATTTTTTAAAAAATAAATAATACATATTAAAAAACTTAATATACCAACACCAATAATATCTAAAGCTAAGTATCTTGATGATTTATTGTAATTACCGAATGTTAAATGCAGGGTATGTACTTTTTGACGTAATAGGGTCCATTCAATTAACCAAGTCCATAAAAAACCATGCTAGCACAGATACCGCAGGTTTACTTATGGTTTACAACATTGGTTGTCGAAGTTTGGGACTGCAGACGTTGACGTCACTGCTAATCTGTTATCCGCACCAAATGCAACCCTGTTTAGCACGTGATAATCTAAGTCTTAAAACAATTTTTTTACAATAACCTATATCGTAACTTAAACCTGATAAACTAAAGGAGTTAATAAATAATAAAAATTCATAAGACACTAACGGCTGTTCTAGAAACACGATTTTCGATAAAAAAGCGCCGAATACTGATGGAAATCAGATCACTTTTGATCTCTTTCGAAGGACCTATATCAAACTTTAAATTGCCTTCCTACGCATCGTATTTCGCTGTTTTTTCCTTAAATCTCTCTTGAAGCAGCGACAGATCAAGGGTAAAATTGAGAATGAGAAAAGTGGAAACAAAAACGAAATATGCGACGAATTCAGGTTATTTAATGCACGAACAGTCGCTCGTTTTATTGGATTTAAAAAACCGAGCAGGATGAAGCTTATTAATTTCAGAAATCTGTTTTATCGTCTATTTACGCTCGACTTCACCAACGGATTCTCCAAACCATAAAAAAAAACCGTCTACGTGGGACCTCGCCTAGATATTCGTTTAGACGAAATAAAGCAGTAAATCCCTACCAACTGGCATTATATAGCGTTTTTAATTTATCTGTCAGTGTCGGGACATGATTTTTAAACTTAATTTGACCGACTTATATTAGATCGTTTATATATTAATTTAACCATTTCAATTTTCTAATGTTCAATTGTGGTTGGCTCACAACTTCGACAATATCAAAGATATAATAGTTGCCAAGCCATTAATCGTATCGGACTATAGACGCATATAAAAACACCAAATTATTAATAACAATACACTTAGAAATATTTACTTTTTGTTCTGAATATTTCTGAGTAATGATAGCCGGTTATGTTTGCAGCTACTATGAGAATGATACAGATTTATTCGCTATTTTTTTCTTCTCTTCCTAAATGTTTAGGGGCTCTCGGAAAAGCACTGCCTTCAGTGTGATGCTAATAAATCAAATACCAAAAAAAAAACACACTATAGAAGGAAAAAATCCAAACACAAGACATATAATTTTTGAAATTCTGCCAGCATAGTTAGGCTATTCCCAAAAATTGGATAATTTTATCAAACTTAATTGCTATTCCATGTTCCTTTTTATATCTCGCGGAAACGAAGTCGCCGATGATGAGGCCAATGATATCAGCGTATGCGTGTCTCCTCGGCTATTGCTACGGCACTGCCTAAATATAAGACCTCGGAGACAAAAACCAAGCAAGACAAAAAGTGTGAAAATGCGTTAGGTAGGTGTGACGAAATATCTATGGTCGTTTTTGGGACTCAAAATTAATTACACTGGCATTTTCAGTCGTTTAGGCAGTATGCTTCAAGTCATTGTCCTTTCTGGGTATCCCAATTTCAAAATATCTTCAAAGTAAAATATTTTTATTTATTTATTTTTTTTTACTTAAATGAATATTTAAGTTAAATGTACTCGGAGAAATAGATTTGAATATTGAATATTACATTCTAAGTTGAATGATTCAGATGTATAAAAATATAAGTTTGAAAACGAAGAATTTGACGTTTGATATTTAGAGTAAATTGAAGAATGTAGTTTGGTTGTTACAGTTTTGAAATGGCATATATATTACAATGAAAATTACCAAGTCAATTTATCAAAGGGAACTGAAATGGAAACTCTCACTATCAATTGGTTACATAAATTACATTTTGTGTTCTTTTATCAGTGCATCCATCCATCCATCCATCCATCGATGTTTCACTGTTTTCCGGTAGAGACCCGCATGCAGACGTACTTGTAGTACAACATTCAAAACGAAAAAATCATTCTGCATAATGTTAAGAGGTTTCAAATAGTTGTTTGGATGTTAATTTAATGCAATATTTAAAACAACTTCGTGTTTACTTATTTTTATTTAATTTAAAAAACTTTAAAACCAAAACTTTGTTGAGGAGGCTAGCAAATTCTTGTAGGGAATAATTCACCGAAATTTATTCTACCTCATATACCATATAAGAAGTGATATTCATTTCAGAAGTTCTCTCACCATATAAGTCTACTATACAGTGTGTCCAAGATAAGGATGCACAGCATGGGGATCTCGGAAACTATAAGAGATACAGTGTCGGTTAAATTAGACAAAAGTTGCGCATTTTGATACCGAACAAGATCCCGTTTTACAAATTTGAAAATTCCAAGCCGTTCCGGAAATATCCTAGAAAAACCGAAATAGTGCGATTTCGTTTTTATTATTTTTTAAAGCTATTTGAAAAGATATGAAAAAACGGAAAACACTTTTCCATTGGCACTTTTTAATCTCTCCAAATTGACGTTCACAAATTTTCATTACAGCGTTTCGATTCCATGGAACCACCATCAACTTTGATTTTTCTTATGGGACGGAAAAAAAGTACACACAGTATTAGGTTGTGCTTTTCATTGCGAATTCAACGATGTACGATACAATATGGTTACTTATGTTTTTATCCAGAAAAATGGATTTTTAATACATTTCAGCATTTAAATGGAGTAGGCCATGACAAAATGACATCCAGTCAATTTCAATGACACATTAATGTTATTTGTCTTTGTTATCAGTCGATCATAAGTTTATTCCTTTAGTTATTGTTTTTGTATTTTTATTGTTGTTGTCTTTTTCTAATTTATTTTGTTCTACAATGGAGGGAGGTAATTTTACAAACGAAGAAAAATGTGATATGCTGTCTTGCTACATCTGATGCCAAAGAAATTGTGTGCAAGCCGAGCGTATGTATTCTAACAAATACCCAGAGCGGAGACAACCTGACAAGAGTATTTTTCGGCGTTTGTTATTTAATCTGAAAGAATATGGATCATTTAAGAAGCCTGCATTATCCCGACAAAAACCTTCCAATGAAGAAAACCAATACATTGTTCTACAATCTGTTATCGAAAATCCACAAACTTCTACCAGAGAAATTGAAGACCAGAATGGGGTAGCTAAATCTACAGCTCAGTTTATTTTAAGGAAAAATGAATTTAAGCCTTACAAATTCAGAATATGTCAAGGATTAAAACCGGGTGACGACGAACGACGTAGACATTTTTGTGAGTGGTATACCAGGATGTGTGATGAGAGTTTTAATTTTCCATATAAAGTGATTTGGTCTGATGAAAGTATGGTGACCAATAACGGTATTTATAACAGGCGCAATACACACTATTGGTCGCAACAAAATCCACGTGTTAATAGACTATCCAGACATCAAGTTCGCTTTGGGTTTAATATTTGGTGTGGGATTTTTGGTAGCAAGATTATAGGCCCTATTTTCTATAATAATTCCTTAACTTCCGAGCGGTACCTTGACATCTTGAGGCACGATTTAGAAGATGCCTTAGATGATTTACCGCTAGGCGCTGTGCAAGGCTGCTGGTTCCAACAAGATGGTGCCCCAGCCCATAACTCCAGAGAAGTTCGCCAATATTTAACTGAACGGTTTGATGGAAAATACATTGGGACTTACAGTGAAACACTCCTGGCCTCCAAGGTCCCCGGACTTAACTCCCTTGGACTTTTTCTTATGGGGCTACATAAAAAATGAGGTATTCAAAGAATGTTTTGACAACGAGGAACAATTACGTCAATCAGTACGAGCAGCGTTTAATAAAATTACTCCTGAAATGTTAAGTCGTGTTTTGGAGTCTACCGTGAGACGGGCGTACTTATGCCTAGAAAATGGAGGTCATTTATTCGAACATTTGTTATAGAATTTGTTTTTCATTAACTTGTTGGATTTAGTTGTTATGTTAAATGAACAGTTAGAGTTAGTAAATAAATAAACACATTAACTCGAACTTGTCAACCATTTTCTTTTGCCTTTCATCGTTCGGATCTCATGGCCTACTACAATAAAATACTAGAAATGTATTAAAAAGCCATTTTTCTGGATAAAAACATAAGTAACCGTATTGTATCGTACATCGTTGAATTCGCAATGAAAAGCACAACCTAATACTGTGTGTACTTTTTTCCGTCCCATAAGAAAAATCAAAGTTGATGGTGGTTCCATGGAATCGAAACGCTGTAATGAAAATTTGTTAACGTCAATTTGGAGAGATTAAAAAGTGCCAATGGAAAAGTGTTTTCCGTTTTTTCATATCTTTTCAAATAGCTTTAAAAAATAATAAAAACGAAATCGCAATATTTCGGTTTTTCTCGGATATTTCCGGAACGGCTTGGAATTTTCAAATTTGTAAAACGGGATCTTGTTCGGTATCAAAATGCGCAACTTTTGTCTAATTTAACCGACACTGTATCTCTTATAGTTTCCGAGATCCCCATGCTGTGCATCCTTATCTTGGACACACTGTATAGGGGGTTTCATTTAAACTAAATAGATTGTGGCCTCGTTCCAATTAAAAAGGGCCATTAAAGGCTTGAAAATATTTTAGAACAAAATAGCACCAATAAGTAGGCCGGAATTAAAAAATTAAAATAAATCTATTGATCTTTCAGACAGATAGATGTGCTATACATATACTAATATGAGTCACCGAACTGTATACAATTGTTAAGGTGCGGGTTACTATCCAGATGCTCCGAAATATTAACTGCTTCAAAAAACTCAAAAAACGAGATATAAGACTTAAGAGAACATTCAGAGTATGCCATATAAAAAGCTCTTCAAATGGTAATAGTAATTTCGTGTTTCCTATTAAAATAAATATTTCAATTTTGAATATCTGAATATTAACATTCTGGCGGTGAGATTGAAACTAAGCAAGCTCATGTCAGTTTTCGTTAAAGTCGATAAAAATACAGTATATTAAGCAACAAGTTTAATAAATAATGGTAAACTTTGAACAATTGAAGCGCTAAAATTACTTGTTTTTGCTTTGGTTCGGTCCAGGATGGAATATGGTTCTGTTATTTGGGAACATTCCCACAAAAATTCGCTTAAAGTTGTTCAAAGGCTTTTCATAAAGTCAATCTCATTTGAAGTAGGTCACCCATACACTGTTAGAGAGATTAGACATTATATATATTATAATTTGAAATTCGAAGGAGAGATGCCGGCCAAATTGTTCTGGATAAACTTGTTTATTAAGTAATTGACGGGCCTTTTTTGCTATTAAAGTTAAACTTTGTAGTTCCCTATTCGGGATCAAGGTGTGTGTAAACTTTTTACTGTATAAAATCCTTTACCAGCTTAGGTCGGAAAAATGTTTTGAATAGTGTGTAGCAAGCGTAATAACGTGTCACGGAGTGTTAAACATTTTAAGTTCAAAACATTAAATATTTTTTATATAGAAAACATTAATGACGGATAACAAGTTGCCTTATTTAGATGCGTTTAAATTTATGAATATGTCAATTAGATTTAAGATTGTGTTGTTTCCCTACAGTATTTTTGTATTAACAATAATTTATACCGTTCACGTTTTCATTCTACATCATTATCCTGAATTATTAAGTTTTGCAATAAAATAAAATAAATAAATAACAAGCACACGGAGAAGTTTATAAAGATGTTGCAAAGGTTTATGTTTTATTTATTTCCACGAACTTCAGAATACAACAAGGGTGCGCTTTAAATATACCAAAAGCATCGGGTTGTTCTCGATCCGGGACTAAAATACTAGAAACGGTACTTGAAAGAAGCCGACGTTTTAAAGTGACACTTCACACGTGAAGAAATTTTAGAATAGAGACACATAGTAGTAGGCCACCAGGTATACATCCGTGTTACAGTTCGCCCGACGATATACGGTCTTTACGACATAATCCGGTATTTATCTTTCGTAAATTTTTAGGAAGGTCTAACGGCACGCTTACGTCGCTTGGATTTCTCTTAATTAATAGATTCACAATTCCACAATGACGTTCCAAAAGCGCACTTCGGTACTTCGTGCATAGAAATGCTGAAAGCTGATCGACTTGTGTAGAGTTTAAACGGTGAGATTCCATCCATTCTTAATTTAAAATGTTCATTATATACCATATTATATATATATATATATATATATATATATATATATATATATATATATATATATATATATATATATATATATATATATATATATATAGTGTTCGAAGTGTTTTCGGAGCGCGAGCATTGAAGATGCCAAGTGAGATTTTGGCGAAACGTCTGCAGGATTCCAGTCGGATGCAAGATTTGCAGGATTCCAGTCGGATGCAGGATTCCAGTCGGAGTTCAACGAGCGAACGGATGATATCCCGGAATATAGTGTCATCATATATATATATACATATATATATATATATATATATATATATATATATATATATATATATATATATATATATATATATATATATATATATATATATATATATATATATATATATATATATATATATATATATATATATATATATATATATATATATATATATATAATATTATATACAATGATATTCTGCATCAAAATTATCACTATCGTCACTGGACTCGTTCCCCACATCAATAATTAATTCTGGAACATTTTCTTCCCCGATGACATGCTCTATACTAGAAGCAGATATTTTTTCTATTTCACTTCTAACTAATTCTATTGCCCCAGCACTAAAGTTCGGCGACGTTTTGTTTCTTCTTAAACTAGGTTTCAAATTTTCCCATATCAGTTCTCTCGGATTAAAATGATATGGTGGAAGACGAACAACTTTGAATCCCCGCTCCATGGCCAAATTGCCCACATTATACTTCTTATTAAACGCTCCCTTTTTAAGAAATTCCGATAACTGCCTCTTTGTGTGAATTTTCAAAATACATATCATTTTCAAGCCAAATATGTATTTCTTTAGTCGACGATGAATTCGATATATTTTCCGCTTGTGCAGAATGGTAGCTGACATTATATTTTAGTCATCTCAAACTTTGATTTTATGGCCTCACTTTCTCAAGCTGTCGATTTCAGAAACAGAAACACATTTAAAATTATAATCGCAATCTCAATAATTACACTCTCAACTTCGTCGCTCGACATCGCAAGTGACCAACAAAATTGCATAATGTTAGTATTTGGTAAGAAATAAATTGTAACTAAAATGTATATGGTACCTCAATGCTGAGTCTAACGTACTGAGTCTTGAAAAACAATTTAACAACAGTAAGTTGGTAATTATTAATTAAAAACACAAGATAATAGAATTAACTCTATAACTTCGACGGTTAAGAAAATACTGTTTCATGAAACTGACAGCATAGTCCAATTTCACCAACCCCCACAAATCACCCAATAGCAAATTGAGAAAACACCCATTATAAACATTTTGGCTTCATTATAAGCTTTCTAATATGTTTTAAATATAAGGGATCACCTACCTAATTGGCAACTTCAAATCGAGCTACCTCAAGTAGGGATTGTTTTAGGAAGATTTATAAAAAGGACAATAATATGAAGTAATATAACAGTTCAATAAAACAAAATTTTCCTACTCTTAAATACGGTCGTGACTTGTGGTACACATGCTGATAAGAATGGTCCCTTCCGCTTTACAACAGCCGGGTCTTCAATTCATTCGGAAGTCAAAACCATAAAAGGTTTTAAAAACGGTATGTATGTATGAGTGAACTTTACTACCGTGTTGCAACGATATTTCACGTTAGGGTCAAGGACCTTGAAAAATCATCTACCGATTTCCAACAACAGCCAAAAATTTGTAAAACAACAATAGTTACCCCTGTCGTTTTGCAAACGTATCAAACCGGATTGTCGCAACATGGCGACGGCGGCGGGCGTCGCTTAGTTTGGTCGGTTTTAGAGCTTCGTATATAAACGCGTCCGAACCGAATAACAATGTTTGCATTTAATTACACTCTAACTGCACAGTCCTTCCATTTGAATCGTTTGGACAATAAAAGTCCACGCTTTATTTCCATTTAAATGTTTATTATTTGTAGTTGCGCGGCTATGATATATGCCGCTCTCCGTTCAAATTATTCCGCACTGGCCGTCGTTTGTGCACGATGCACGATTGTTTGCTTTCGGACTAACAAAATGTCAGTAAATTACGGGTTTTTCTTCTGCTAAGCGACAATGGGTCGCTTAGATATTTAACAACGATCCTGTACTCCAGGGACACAGGTACAAGCCAACCATGATTAATATTATTGCCCTAAAGGTGCCCATGCACATACAGTTCGCCTGCGGTCTTAACTACTGATTTAATCGTCATCGAATCAAAGACTGTTCACTACAAATATACAGTGCTAATCGGTAGTCCGTTTAGAAAACAATGTTTTGAATGATACTATCAAGAAAAATGATGACTAATATTTTTATTGTTGGAAGAGCTATCAATAAAGGCAAAAAAAGGTTTCTGGTTTAAAGCATAGTTTTTGACTTTTCCAAATCCTATTGTGTAATTGTGAATCTCTCTTAGAATGGATGACATATTTCAATCAACGATTAGCGATGATAACACCTTTCTTATCGAAAAAACAAAACACAAAAATTAGCAATGCTAGCACAGGCAAAGGACAGTTGATGACAATAAGAATATTTATTAGGCTCTATTTTTTCCCGCTTACTTAAATGCAATTTAATCGTCCACACTATTGTCGCTAGATTCCGTTATTTTTAGAACAAAAATATATAGGCGAAGGGAATATATTTTCTAACAGGTTTAAGTTTAAGTTTAAAGAAGGCATGAACTGTTGGTAGACTTCCTATATTGCGTAATTTTGATACTGTACCAGATACATGTACAATCGGTTACTTAATAAAAGAAGCTATATTTTTTGTAAATGTTAACAGTTCACAACACAAAATATCAGAGCAATCTGCTCTAGACTAAACGTTTACAATAAAGGCAATGGTTTTATTGTGCTATTTGTTTAATAGTGTTGTCTGTTATTACATTTAAATCATTTTGCAGTAAACAAAATTTCTGCTGTAAACCGAAGATGCTTCATATTAAACAATTTCGCATCTACATACAAATGACTGCCATGAATTATGCAACAAGATGGATAAACGCCATTTTAGTCAGTTAGAAGTTTGATTCGTCAAGAAGCCCTAGCGTTCTAAATATTATTTAGATGAAAATATTTTGTAGTATCTCAGTTTTTGAGGAAATATTAAAGTTCACATAATACTTAGGGTCTTAACTAGAATTCATTTCTACTAATTGATTGTTAGTTACAGCGGTCCGTTTTTGTTAGGTACCTTTTTAAAGAGTGTACGTGTCTTTCGTGTTCTTCTTCACTTCACTTATGAGCAAGTTTATAATAATACCAATATTACTAATAATAATAATAATAATAATAATAATAATAGCTTTTATTAAAAGTTATAAAGAATGTTCCTAATAAAATATTTATTAAAAAAGGAACAACATAAAAAAAACAAACATTGACAAAAACAGACAGAAGCATTTAATGGGTGGTATTTGTAACACAAAAAAGAGATGATAATTTAATAGCACCAAAACAGTGATGGAATCGGCACCTATTGAACATTTTATTCTGGAAACCATGACCTAGTTTATCTATGATATTTTAAGTTTACTAGCTCATGGAACGTTTACGTTATTATGCAATCGCGAAGCAAAGTATTTATTTATGTCCCTTGCCCTAACATTTTTGAACTTGTGGGATATGTTTCTTTATTTCTAGTGTATGATCTATTTTGTCTAAATAAATTCCGCCCATTCAGATGTCCTTCAAAATATGAAAACATTATAATTGGCGCACATTAAGAATTTAATTTTGTAGGAAATATGCTGTATTAAGTCAAACTATGCACAAAAATTAATATACTTGCACGTTTGAGCAGTTAAACATAGATAAAACAATAGCAAGAACCATCACAGGTCGGAATTGTCCGTTCCTGTAAAGTTTTGCCATCAATACGGTTGGACAATGTCCTCGGTATTTTTTCTGTATTCATGATATATTTATTTGCTGGATCGAGGTCCATTTACGTTGCTTTGAACGAAATTTAAGTGTACCCACTGTAGTTGCTGGCAACTATATATAGTGTATGTTAACTTGAAGTTACAGTTACTGTTTTTTTTTTAATTTTTGTTCCTTTATACTGCAAGGTT
Source organism: Cylas formicarius (assembly GCF_029955315.1). Classification (NCBI taxonomy): domain Eukaryota; kingdom Metazoa; phylum Arthropoda; class Insecta; order Coleoptera; family Brentidae; genus Cylas; species Cylas formicarius. The sequence continues at coordinate 16,989,615 of NW_026844334.1, forward strand.
GGGTTTCAGTAAATATTGCGATGAAAAAAAATCATACCTACCCCAATATCGTTGTCCAATAATCATTGTGACAGCAACAATAGTATATTATGGAACAAGAGTAGAAAAAGTTGATCATACCTTTTTTTATTTACCGCATAGTGACCATATAGTAATGGAAATGGTGGGGTCGAAATAAACCAAATCTAAAGTAAAATTTCTGCGAGACCTTAGTTGTTGGACACCGAGACGTACATTTCATAAGCCATCTTTTAATAACTATACAACGTTTATATTGTGGTACTTCCATGCAGGTGATCTCTCTCCTTCCTCTCGCACTGGTTTTAGAAATAATTGCCGTAACTTTGAGAAACATGTATGATGAATTTATCTTATTGGATTTGTTACATTGTGGACATTTACAAAGACCTCCAATCACACAGAGTTCCATGCGATCACGTTCTGTTGGTTAGCGTGGCAAACAAGAGATATACAGATTTAAGCCACGTATTCCCGGAAACGTGTTTCAATCGTATGGTCATAAGTCGAATAAACGAATACGTCAAAATCAATACAAGAACGCAGACTATTACCGTTTTATTAAACAAATGGTGGGCCCATTTTCGTTATCCTGTGTTATATATCATGGTCAAAATGTTGCGATTTATTTTTGACAAGCGTTCAATTATTCAGGCGGAATCAAAAATTCATATTCGAACAGTACGATATTGAACATAATAATGATTGTACGGTCGAGAGTTATCCGAGCGTTATTTAAATTTTGTTTAATTACGTGCAATTTTTAACATTGGGCCATTTTGCCGGGCGGCAGTTTTCCAATAGGCGAAACGGGGAAAAATTATCTACCGGCTACCGCGCCACCGCGCCACCGCCATATACGTACGTTTACGTAATTATCAAACCCAGACGACCGGAAAAAAACATATGTGCATACAAAAATAAAGGGTAACGAGCGAGAAATAGTTACTTCAGCGGAACCTGCAGTTTTTAACTACTAAATTAAAATATACCTTGGCCGGAGAATTTAACAATCCTAATTTTTTTTAGGGTTCAATTTCAATTCAAATCCCATCACATGTTCAGCCACAAAAATAGAGATTTTAATATTGCTATACCAGAGTTCCCTATTTAAATTAAAAATCGTCAGCAGTAACTTTGATGACGCAATCATTATTTGTGGTCTAACTGTCATTCATCTAAAATAGTTTCCGATATAATAAAAGAACAATTTTTTTGACTGCTCTTTTAGGCGTTTTCGGGCACATTAAAAGAAAAAGTTACAAGCACAGCAGACAGATCACATTTGGTTTACTGAGGGCAATAATGACACATGTCAAACTATAGCTATTTTTAGTTAATTGTAGGTGTTAGGTGAGTTACGATGATCTTTTTGGTTTTACAAAACCAGTACCTCAAACTGATTTGTCAAAATAAATGACGCGTGTGTTTTTAAAGTGGCAAGAGATGCTCCTGTCACATTTTTCTAGAAAACATCTTTTATTGAAACTGTCTACAGAGGCATTTGAAAATGTGAATCTAGACCGTGCTTATGGAGATGTTATACCAATTCCAAAGAAAAAGTTTAATGACTTAATGGCTTTGCTAAAAAGAATGCTATTAAAAAATGTTACAGTCACTTTTATAATAGCCTGACATGTGCTAAGAAAATAGTACTTTTTGTTTATTTTCTTGTTTCTTACAATTTTAACAACAGTAGCTCTCTACCAACAACTATAGGTCAGTTGTTTTTTATCGTTTACGTGTCAAAAGACTACTTAACTGATAGTTGTTTCTTTTATTTTAGAAATAATACCCACTACTAAAACTATACGTCGGTTGTTTTTTAGTTATAGCTTTTAGATATTTTTTGTACTTATTCTTTATATGCGAAAGTTTATAAATGCACATTTTTTAGTGTTTTATTAACATCCAGTTTGGTTTTTTTATTTTAGTACTATCTACCTATCTCGCAAATGAACCTTTATAAGTATTTTTTATAATTAAACGATGTTAAAACTTGGATCCACTGTTTTATTGAGAATTTTTTAATCAAAATATTGCGCTTTTGTGAAATTGATATTTGCAAAAAAAACTTAATCACGAAATAACATTTAAAAACATTTAAAAAAGAACCTCAAAACATATTTTTTGTTAAAAAAAAAAGAATAATAAAAATCAATATATAATTATAAAGACATATCACTACAAATTTTGTAATAAGTATTAGAGTTGATATGAGTTACCTCAATATTTCAGTTTTTATTTTCCTAAATCACTGATTTTCACGGAACTATTATTTTGCGGATGTGCCATTATTGCTCCCAGAGGGCGAGTGGACGGAATATTAGAAGTATCTGGAGAATAACCGCTTTAAATATTTCCGAGCAGCTTTGGCGCATCAACTTGAACGTGGCAACGTCTTGCTTAATTTAAATTATATCTCTCTATATCGTATCAATTGAAAAAAAGGGTGAGTTAATTATAATTGCAATTGCAAAGAAATTAAAAGAAAATGTTTGCATGATTCATAAAAATTAAACCAAAAGAGGCAAAAATTTTTCGACCGAAATATCTAATATTTTAGAAATACAAAAGGCGGAAAAGAACATTCCATTAAGCATTATGTCTTTTAAAAATGATGTAAAATTTAAACATTTTTATTAAGTTTAGTTGAATTGCAGCAGTTGCTGCTATTGGTATTATTGGTATTGGTATTAAAGGAGGGCGCCCTCGCGGGCGTCCAAGCACTTAGGCCACCAGATGGGCCCGTTGTGCCCCCAGACCGCTCTAGAGCGCGTCCAGAATGCCGCCCTTCCTATAGAAGGTCAGCAACTCCTTTAGCCCAATACCGTGCACTGAGTCCGGATCGATCAGGGCCGTTCCGAAGACTCCCAATTTTGCCCATGTCAAGGCAGGGCACTCGGTGAGCAGATGAAACGGGGTCTCCTCCCCTTCCATGCACCACCTACACTCCGGGTCGTCTCCACTGCCTAGCAAGCAAAGATGCCTCCTAAGCCTGCAATGTCCTGTGTAGGCCCCTGTTAGTGCTCTACACTCCCTTCTGGTCAGTCTAAGCAGCTCCCTGGTCCGAGGGAGGGCGGGCCCATCCATCATAAGCCTCGCCTGCCTCATTCCCGGAGCAACTCTCCAGTTGAATTGCAGCAGTTGCTGCTAAACCATGAAGATTCTGAATCTATTTATTAACCTAAATATAGAATTAGAAACGACGTAAAAAGGAATATGTCGAAATTTCTTACGCCAACGCATATTATGAGAGCTTGACAATTTATTAAGAACTTCGCACATTTCATCGAATACAAATCAAAGTTATCTTTTTGTATACATTTCAATGGGACCGTGAAGGCGTCGAAACATTTTTTAATTTCGAGATCTATCATTAACCAAATTAAACGTGGGTCCGAAACTGTTGAACTTGCGCCCGCGTAAAAATTTGGCTTTGACGGTAGGGACATTTTAATCACGTTGAAGGGGTAGGAGTTAATTAATTTTCTGCGTTATGCCTTACATGTGTATATGATTAATGCGGCGTAGCCTGATACGAGGTAGTTATTACCCAACCACCGCAAAATTCTAATTAATTAATGGATCCGGGGGCAGATGAAAGTTATTGCGAGAGAATGCGTCGCTAATTGGCGAATGATTCAAACCTAAGCAAAGCGCAGACGTAAGCGGATCGACAGCGAGCGGAATTTTGACGATCTCGTTGCACTTATATAGCTGAGAAATAATCCACATTTACAAGCCGTGACATAAATTAATTTTCATATTATAACTAATTAAAACTAACTAACCAAAACATTCTTCAACGATCGACTGGAGATCGATACCCAAAAAATAAAAGAAAAAAATTTCACATAAGTCCAGAAAATGTTTCCAACGGGGTGTTAAATTTAGCTGAAATTTAGCAACGTCATTTATGCTTCAACTAAGTTGAAATTGTGAAGTTTGACTTTTTTGCAATTTTTGTTATTTACTTTGAACAAGCCACTAAAAATACATTTTTTTTTACTTTTGAGTTGTTTGCGAATCTTGTCTTGTTTTCGAGCTAAAATAAAAACAATCATGAATAAAAACTGATGAAAATGACCTCCATTAGTTTTATTCCAGGCATGCAGCCGATGACGTAAGGATTTTCGCATTACCCCTTCTTTTTTTCACTTCGTACACCTGTATTTTGGTAACTAAACATTTCCAGATACGTTTATGCGAACTATTTTTTTTTGGACGAAACATAGTATATTTTTGATTAAAAATCTTTGTGAGAAAAATATGGCGTTGTCAGAACACAATCAAGTTTGGAATTTCAAAAGGTGTGCTATATATTTCATTATAGATTCGGAACTCCAGTTATTTAGACTTTTGCAAACATCTTGTGCTTTAAAAAATACAAGGAAGAAGAAAAGTCAAGCTTTATATATCTGCTTCTTCAAATGATTGCGATTATGTCAAAAAAGGTCATCTGCGGACAGGTTAAACTGTGGTAATCGCCTGACTCACAGCATGATTGATAAGAAAAACTCTTTTTGACTACTAAAAGTTTATTAAAATGCCTTAAGCAATTTTTGGAGTTATAGACCTTGATTTCGGATAATGTTAGAAAACCCCCATCCATTTCCCTTCTTAGATAAAGCGAAGAACATTAAACAAAAAATCCATTTGGTCTCAGATTTAAATCAGTCAATAGTTATTATCAGATAATTTTGCAGGTCCTGGATTTTAAAAATCAAAATGCGAAAATCCTTCTGGCCATTTTACAAACTCGGAAATAATAAATAATTTTCAGCATTGGCCGATTTACAATATACATTTTTTAATTCCTTAGGCTCTCCGTTTCCCGAGCCCACATTTTTTGGAGCCTCCATACTACTATACGTATTGCATAGAATAGTATATGTAAATTTTAAATTCATAAACTGTTTAACTCCAGAAAAAAATATTGTTTCTTGTTGACTTGTTAAATTTATTTTTAGAAATTATTTAAAATTGGTTAGTTCAAGTTACTAGTTTAGTTCTGGTAGATGCAGTAACCCTACAAAAGAATTACAATCCCCCAAATGAAGTTCTGGACAGTACTCTTTGTTTTTTTTTCAATCTATGAACTATCGACCTAGACAAACTTTTAGGTACAGCTATCATTGGACTAAAGACATTGTTGGTCCCATGTCTTTTTCTGTTCTTTATTATGGCAATTTTCATTAGACAAAAAAATAGTACAGGACAACATTTAATCAAAGGAATTGGCAAGTCTCTTGTTCCGCATCAAAATGAAAGGCAAGGAAAGATGTGTACAGTAGTTAGAACTAGCTATTTCGATGTTACTATCAACAGCTGAAGTTTTTTTTTAAAAATTGTAGAAGCTAAATAGTGCTTACATTAAAATAAATACTTAAAACTAATTTAAGACAAGTGCGTGGTATACAGAATATTTTTTCTATGCAATACAGATATACCAAACAAATTGCAATGACCATGGATAAAACAGATAAAAGAGTAAATAATTATACATTGAAATTAATCAGGAATTCACTGTTTTGTTGCAACAAGATGTATAAAAGGCAAAGATACAGACGGGCGATAATGTTGCCACTGACTATATCCAAGTCTGTACAAAAACAAAATTTTCTTTAAGCTTTAGATTAAGCCCTAACAAGGAAAATTCTTTACAAAGTACATTGTTCACATATTTATAACCTTTTTATGCGAACGTCGCGTCGCAAATACTGGGAATACCAAGCTGTTAGTTATCAGCATAATCTGTCCCATAATTCCTCCCTCCGTAGTGGAAAACAACAGGGACGAAGGGTTGTTTTCGGAAGACTGGTCGATCTTGGTTTTCTTGGAATCTTGCAGCAAACGGCTCTTGCACATTTTCCATGCTATAACTATTAGCAAAATTAAAATAAAAACATCATTCCTGTTGAAGTGGCGAGACTCCAAGTACCTGGATGAATTTCATAACCAATGTCGGGTATCGATGATTTCGCAGCTTCTCGTAGTTTTTTGATCGTATTGAGATCAATCGATTGTAGTTGGAATGGCTGGTACTTCACATCGTGATGTTCCATATTTTCAATTTTAATGGATGGCAGTGAGTTCTTCTTTATTCCAAAGCTCAGTATTTTGGGTACTTATACCGCAATTATATGGAACATTGATTAGGCAGGTTTCTTCAATAAAAGCTATTTCTTTATTTCGACAATTCATTTGTAATTTACGTTTCTGTTCCTATGGTATTATCAAAACTGGTGATTGTTCATATTAGATGCGTTGAAACATTTACATTGACTACGCGGCAATTTAATAAGGGTTGTCACACAATCACCGATGGGCTGGATAAATTGATTTTGGCAAACGTAGGTGTCTTCAATGAGTGGGCAGATTGATTCTTGATATTGTTGCATGTCAGTGCCCAATATTAGGTAGGATAAATTAGGTACAATTAAGGAGCGATTTAAGGGTACTGGGAATAGGAGGAATATTTCAAAAATTTCTTTAAGAAAATTCGGAATATGGACGGCAAAAATTATTTTATCTTTTGCAAATTTAACTTGTAAGTTTGCTAACTGACAATAATTAGTTTGATTTTCAAAAATTAGAATTTGATCATCACCATAGAGAATAGTCAATTTAAAAATTATTTGTTCTAATTCAGCCGCCAATATTACTGCAGGATGTAATGGCATTTTCTAAATTATCCAAAAATGTTATAAAACTTTGGCAATTTAGAATTATTTGCATTAGTGTATTTTGACCTTTAATAAAAGTAGTAATGTCAGTAATAGTTTTATTTGAATTATATTCAAAAATGTCTATATGGTTTTAAATAGTTTCTTCATATTTCTGTAGAAGTATTATAGTGTCATTATAGTTGTCAATCAGCTGTTTTATCAACGAGGTTTGCTTTTTTAACTGGATGTCAGATGAATGTTTACTACGTACAAGTTCTGTGATAATTCTATCATATTTTTGTCCATCCTCTGAATCGAGAGTGCCAAAAAGCCATTTCGATAATTTTCCTACAGCATTTATTAAACCTCTTTTTGTACGGTTATTAGGTTTTATATTACCAAGTTTGAATTTTACTTGTGTGAACATTATTAAGTAAATTATTTCAATTAATATAGTGCACATTCTGATAATTATGTTTATTTGTATGGTTTAATGATTTTGAGATTACAGCGTAAGCGTACTCTAAATTACGTAGTTGATTAAAAAGTCGACATGTTTTTACAAAATGCAAAAATGTATGTTGATGTTGAATTATTTAAGCATTTCCTAAGCGGAAGGGGAGAAGTAGTGTTTTGATTGGGATAACTTCAATTTTTTGGATCTGAGATTTGTAAATAATTTTTTTATTTTTTGTGATAATCTTATTCCCAATATCCTGATCTATAATAACAGATTTTCTTCGGGGTTTAGTTTTGCTGTTTGGTGACTCCTTATCTATCATATTTAGTTCGATGCGTGACAGGGCGTCAGCATTGGTGTTCTGTTTGCCCTTCTTGTAAGGAACTGTGTAATTAAACTCTTCCAGTTTTAGTCGTCATCTTAGCAATCTCGAATTTGGGTCTTTCATATTCAACAAGTATTGTAGAGGTTTGTGATCGGTAACTATTACAAATTTTCGGCCAAATAAATATGGTCATAAATATTTTGTTGACCAAACGATTGCCAATAATTCTTTCTCTATGGTTGAGTAATTGCTTTCAGCCGGATTCAATGTCCTAGAGGCAAAGACTATGAGAAAATCAGTACCAATTTTTCCTTGGCTGAGAACCGCTCCTATCAATACAAAAGGTTTTTCGAAATCTATGATATTGAAGTATTGGATCATTGCACAAGATATTTTTACAAAGATCGAATGCTTCTAGAAATTCTGGCGTGTGTTCGATGGTCGCTCCTTTCTTTAGACAATTTGTGAATGACTTGGTGAGTTTTGCAAATCCACTAATAAATCTTCTATAGTATCCTAGAAGACCTAGAAACGATTTTTTGTCTTTTGCTGTTTTCGGTACAGAAAATTTCTGGATTGCAATAATTTTCTTGGGATTCGGTTTAATTCCGTTTTTTGTTATTATGTGACTCAAAAATTCCAATTCGGTTCGTAGGAATTCCGTTTTATCTAGTTGAATTTTTAGTCTAGCTTGTTGTTGTAGTTTTTGAAAAACAAGTTTAAGATGTTTGATGTGTTCTTCTAAGGATGACGAAAATACTATGATGTCATCCATATATAAGAGGCAAACCTTTCCCTGTACATCACGCAAAAGGCATTCTAACAAACTCAAAATGACCATTCTCAACACTAAAAGCTGTTTTTTCAATTGATTCCGGATCCATTTCGATCTGATGAAAACCAGATGAAAGATCGATAGTTGAAAAATAATTACACCGTCCCAATTTATATTAGGCAATGGATAGCGGTCGTCTATGGTTTCCTCATTTACCTTGGGAAAGTCACAAACAATCCTTCATTTCTGCTTGCCGCTGGTGTCAAGTTTCTTGGAGACTACCTAATTGGGGCTGCTCCAGGGGCTTTGACTATATCTAATGATTCCGTCGTCTAACATTTTGTTAATCTGACGTTGAACCTCTTCTTTATGGATAAAGGGGTATCTATATGACTTAGTGTATACAGGCAATTCGTCCGTTCTTATACAATGTCTGATTTTATTGGTGAATGTTAATTTTTTGCTTTCATGATCGAAAATAGCGTCATATTCTTTAAAAAGCCTTATTATAGCAGATTTTTCTTCAGAATTTAAACGTCCGCAACGAAATATTTTGGAAATGTCAAATTTACTAAATTGTTCTTTATGTTTTGGTAAGATGTATTCTAAATTTTCTTTATGAGAGTCCGTAAAAGATAAAACATTTAGAGGTTGTGGGAAATTTAACGTTATATTTTTCTCAGTGTAATTAAAAACTTCCATTATCACCTGTTTGCGCAAAACCGTTTTTTGCAGTACTAAGTCTTTCTGCAAAATAGAGACTTTCAATGACTTGCTCGGGAATAATAACATCATTGTTTTGTGTCACTGGAATTCTTACGGTAACAATTTCGTTTGTGTTCACAGTAATATAATATATTTCGTTTTGTGGTTGTCTAAATAAAATTTGTATATTAGTTTTATTATTCTTTAATTGTTTATTAACAAGATCGATAGAAAAATTAAAACGTTTTAGGTCGTCTAATTCTATTATGCCACCAAAAAAATTTATGAAAGTCAAAAAGAATAAAAGATAGAGTGGTATTAGCCTTTAATTCTGGGAAAACCCGAATATCTGCTTTAAATAGTTTCCTTTTCACCAGTTCCTGTCGTAATAATAGTTGGGAAATGATATATTTTTTGATAATAATTTTTTTCTGCAAGGGAAGGTCGAACAATTGAGTGAAAACAACCAGTATCAATTAAAAGTTTAATTGCGGGTTCTTTAATCTGGTAAACTATTATTAATTTCGCTGTACATTTCTCGTGTCATTTCGTTGAGTCGCATTGGCTCGTTATTATAAAATTTTGAGAGATTTCATTTTCGATTGGAGGGTGTTGTTCAAAATTTTGAGTGTTAGAGAATATTCAATTTGAATTGAAAATTCGATCTCAGAGTATTCCTCTTCGTTAATATTTTCATTTTGAAATACCGCAGATGTTTCATCTGTTTGTACCGCGTTACTTTCGTCGATTTGGTATAATTTTTGCGAAATAAAATTTCTAGGACCAGTAGGTTTGAAATGGTTAATTTGATTATTTTGACGTGGTATAGTATAGTTTGTTCTGGTTGACATAGGTTCGAGTTTATTGTTAGGTACCTGACCTGTCGGTTTAAATAATAAGTGGGCCAAAAACTTGCATATTTGTAGGAAAATTTCTTGGAATTTCGCGTGGTTGAGGCATATTAATTGGACCTCTGGGAAAATTATTAGTTTGAGAAGTAAACTGATTTTGATCATGCCTAATTCTAAAATTTTGGTTATGGTGATTGTTGTTTTGAAAATAATTTGTGGGGCGAATCGGATGTACATAATTAAAATTTTGGATGCTAAAATAATTTGGATTTTGCGAAAATTGTTTAACGGGTTCGGTAGAAGTATTAGGCAAAACTTTTGATTGAATTGGAGTTCTGAAGATATTTTGTGTATATTGAAAATTTTCATATTCAATAATTGGTGTCATAGCTAGTTCTATACAGCTTGGATTTTTTAGTCTTATAATACTTTGTAATTGTCCTGGTAATCCTCTAATAAACGTCCTTAAACAAATTTGATCGTATTGACGTAAATGAATTACTTTGCTTGCATTGTGTCCATAGTATCGGCAGAAAATGTATTAATTTTTTGATCAAGAACACTTCTTAAAACTTGTAATCTTTTTCCAAAATCTAAGGGATGTTCATTTTTAAAGGAGGTGGTCATAAACAAATCCTGTTCTAAACATTCTAAGTTTCGCCTATCGCCAAAACAATTTAACAAAGCTACTTAATATTGTCCCACGTTACTAACTCCATTCTACAGCCTACTACAACTTGTGCGCGATCAACAAGTTTCATTCTTATAGTCCTTAACAAATATTGTTTTAAAATTTCGTCGTTTCCTTGGCCTTATGTATCAAAAAGGAAATCTTCAGCTGATAGAAAACTATTTAAAGTTTTGGGATCACCATTATATGGCAGAACACTATCTATAAACATTTTTAGCAAAGTGTAATTTACACCTGAATTTGACGATTGATTAGAATTCATTATCTTCATTTATAAATTTAATTGATTTTTAAATTTCTTAAAATTGTACTTAAAACTAAGAATCCTAAAATTATTTCCACCGTCCTAATCAGGGAAGATGAAGGGAGAACAAAAGGAATTTTGGGCACTAACCTTGATTTCTCTTAGTCGTCAGCCTATTCTTCCTATTGGAATATTCGTTGCATAGCACTGCTTGCGAGGGTGATTTTTTGCCTTCATTACCCTCAGTCGAACTCAATCACGTTGGGTTTGTCAGACAATCTATCACTGGTTCGTTTTGGAATCTAAGGATTGAATGTTTCGCGATCAAATCGTCCCGATGACGTTGCTTTGACCGAAAACTACCCCAAATCCGTCCCGACTGCGCCAGTTAAGGTTTTCAAATGACTGGTCTCGTTTTTAAAAGCACTTTTTATTGTTTCACAAACAGAGCTACGAGCTTTAGATTAAGCCGTAACAAGGAGAATTCTTTACAAAGTACATTGTTCACATATTTATAACGTTTTTATGCGAACGTCGCGTCGCAGATACTGGAATACTAAAGCTAGCATTTCCTATTAATCATCAGCATATTCTGATACTTAATTTTTATGTTTGTAGAGTTTTTATATCGATTATCAGACCGTGAAAGTGAGAGTCCGCCGCGTTACAATTTTAAAAACCCGTAACTGTGAACAATGACAGCACGCAAATGTCATACATGAAAATCCTTTTCAAAACGCGCGCTCATTTCACTACACGAAAGAGCGATTAATGATATTGCAAACGAAAATAACGAAGTTTTGATGTTTTAAACGTGCCTCACCACCTCGGCGCTTTTCGTTGTTCGCCAGGGGAAACGGGCAAAATAAAAAAAGAAACAGTCGAAACGATAAATTCAACCACCGAGTCGCGTGCGTTAAAGTTTCCGTTGCGTGAGCGGATACGTTTTATATCAACAATATCGCCGAAATTGAATCCTATTACGTAAAATATCTCATCGACTCATATACTTCACACACGCTGATATTTTTTCACTTTTTATTTTCTCAAGTCACGCATCGCCTCGCTTTGTTCTGTCAATTCGTGGTCAACGACTCCAATTCTAACCTGTCTGATTGCACGAATGAAATTACACCTGCTACTTAGTGATAGTTTCGGAAAATATATACTCAAGTACGCGGATTTCCATTAACTTAAAACCGGACGAAAACTTCGAATTTGTGTTGCCAAAGGAAATCTACTTTTAGGTATGATCTACTAAGAAAGAATAATAACAAAGTCTTACAATATTCCGAATAAGCACATGCTACCTACCAAGAAAAAACACGCCACAAAAGAGATTTTATAGAGAACTATAATTATTTATTCATTCATTAATTTTCCTAAAGATTTCCTTGTATGTTTCTCATTATGAAATTATATCAAAATAATGTAATATAAATATAAAACTTAAATAGATTTTATAAAGTCAACTTTGCGTATTTTTCGAAATACAGAAAATAATGTAATGAAGTCATCCGACCATTAGTTTTCGGCTACATTTTTGCAAAACAACACGAATACATTCACTGACATGATTGTCCTACGAATATTAGTTTGACAGAATTGAGGAACGTCAAAATTTAAAATGTGCGGAATCTTTCCGAAAACATTCGATTGACGTGTGGTAAAATCCCAGCAACCCAAAACTAACGTCGTAGAATTACATTTTTCTCACGGTTGTATAATTGGGTATTTTAGAAAAGAAAATAGTCCTTTTGTTTTTATTGTCTCGTTTTTCACTATAGTGTACTTACTTTAAGGGACATTTCCTGAAAATGGAGTTTTAGAGATGTATTTCAAACTGCTTTCATTCGACCATAACCTATGCTGAACAAACTGTGTCATTGGTTTGTAAGTTTTCCATTACTTGAGCAATATGTTAATTTTTTGCTGTCGATATTGACCTGACAAGTATTGCGAATTGTGAAGTTTTTTACCACGGTAACCATTTTCCTTCGAGATTTTTAAAAACGATTTATATTTTCAATCCCTGACAGGTTTGCCGAATCGAGTTCCTAATGATCCAATCCGATAATCTTTGAAATACTACAAAACATGAGGAGCAGTATTGTAAGAATCGACCTTTTTAGCAATTTTGCTTCGACAGAGAGAAAAAAATCTGTCACAATTTGAACGTAAATTTTATTCTAGTCTTGCAAATATTTTTGAATTTGGAATGACACTTTCGAGTTCAACAATATTTATTTTTAATCATTATTTTAATTTTTAATAGTCACTTTTTTCCTAAACTTATCAGACAGAGATTTGTTTCAGAAAGTATAACTTCGATGGGGTCATTACTTCACCTCCCCCTTTTGCAAAAATACGAAAATTTGGCCAACCCAATTCTATTAATAAATTTTTTTAATGAGACGTAAATCTAGGTCAAACTGGGAAAAGAACAGAACAGAAGGAGCAGGTAGTACACTAGAGAAAAATTTGCAATTTGCGGCTATCTTTGCTTAGGGATAGGCATCCCAAAACTTATATTTCAAGGGATAAGAAAGTGTAGAAAGAACTCTGCTTGGTATTCAGAAAATACAAATGTGTGCGAACAACATGTTGCACATTTGAGTTTATTAATGTAAAATATATAATAACTTTCTCGAGGTATATATTGTAAGCTCTATAGAAAATGTTTGAATTACTGCGAATTAGTAGGGAGATTCGTAGATAAATCATTGATTCATTTTCTTAATTTTTGGTGCTACTAAGGCAATTTTCCAGCACAACACATATATTCGAAAAACGTCACACAAATATAACGACAATCACACCAACGTCCACGGAGGAATTCGACCTAACAACTCCCAGGTTTCAATCGGAGGAAACAAAAAACTGAATTAGGTATCACGCAAACGTTATGTTGAATATTGAATGTATTGTTCATTAAAATTCGAAAATTGTCATAAATTCTCGATTTATTGCCCATATTTACGAAAACCAAATGTTTTTATCGCATATTGCCAGAGTTTTTGGCAATAAACATTTTATTTTTAAATAAAACGTAAAACCGTTTGGCTTTGCGCTCGCGAGCAGCATCACATATTATATTAAACGCAATTATTTTTTAACTAACGAAACGAGCAGCAACGTTAACTGCTTTGGTAAATACTTTGATAGTTCCGGTAGAGAAGGCCCAGCTGGTGAGATGGTCGTTTTCAATATCTTGAAAACTTCTTCATCAACGTCACTGTTATTTTAACTATCTGCTTCATACATGTCATATGGTTTTTAATTTTGTTGTTAATTGTGGTTTTGTTGAAGAGGTGTACGTTTAATAAACGGCACTTGAGTCACGAGTTGTTTTAGACATGAGATGAGTTTATAAATGTGCTGCATTCTATATGAATGTGCACAAACATACTCGCGAATAAAGTTTAAAAAATTTGTCGCGTAATATGCCATTTACGGACAAGAAAAATATTTACAGCTTAAAATAAAATTGTATTTTTTGATTCACAATTTTGATCGTAAATATTGCTAATCTTGATGCACCACGAGTTGCATAATTGTACCGAACTTTCGCGACGCTAAGCGGACTACGTACGGTGGGCCAGGATGGCCCAAAAATTTTGAAAAATTCCTAATTTTACTTTTCGTTTTTTTCAAGATATTTTTCGCAGCATTAAACAAGCAGTGCGGTTTGAACTATCTAAAAATAATTAAATCGCGGGGCAAACATCTCCATGCTAACCGTAAACAGCGTCGTGTTATGCCTTAGCTTTCTGGCAGAAATATTTAAAAAACTGTCCAAGTTCTGCTTCCTGTTTTGTGGCCAGAATAAGTAAATACCTTTTTTCAATGGATGAACTTAATAGAGAAAAGTTTCGGATACGTATATCAATCAGGGCTTATTAATTATGTTTTTTGGATTGCACGTGACTGTTATTTAACTCAATCTGTGTTCTTCTATTACCTATAGTAAATTCCTTAATTTTGCTTAGAGATATCTTAAGAATGCTCATTGACTCATAAACCCTCCTAAAAAATAAAAGTCTGCCTATCTCTGCTTATTTTTTTTATTCGTTTCCTCTCAGTGTTGTGGCAAGTTTTTGATTTACAAATTTATCCATATTGCCAAAATTTATAAAAATTATATGTTCAACAAAAATATATTTAGGACTTGTTCCTCAAGCGAAATTGTGAAAAAAAATGTGGCTAATAAATGAGGAATATATAGCATTTCCTCATTTCATGCGTAGATTAGGTGCTTAGAATATTTTCTAAAAGTTAGTTATCGGTTACAATTGGGAAAATGTAAAGCACGTGGATCGGACCAGTTACTTGTTAAAGAAAAAAAAACAAGAATTTAAAATGAATTTCGATGTCGTTTGGGGATCATTGTAGACCAGTCAAGGCAGGCTCATTTTTCAAAAATTATACAATTTCCGCCGAAATTCCTTGGTACAAAATGCCAGTAACTCTCCATAAAACATTGATACTCGGAAGAGATCGTCAAGTCCAGTCCGGTGCCAATCAGACAACTTTCCGAAGAGGTCCAAGAGGCCTGCAAGAAAGAGTACCGAAGATACAGGCAACATAATGCGAGAAAATGCAGCAATGCAGCAGGCTTCCAACAAATTTGGAAGTATTTCATAATTTGTTACTTTCGTCTGATCCAAAAATCGCAAATTTACGCAAAATCAAAGCCTTTCAAAGACAATATTAAAATTCTGATTAAGCTTTAATTTAAAATTAAACTTGTTATATTATTACTATTATTATTTTCAGTTTTTTTTTCCTACAAAAACTACAGATTTGCCGTTATCTCAGAATAAAGGATCCAAGGTGACATTTTTGCACATTATTTACTCATCCAAAGGCAGATACTCTAATTTCTGGTGCAAATATTTATCACAAAATGAATTTCAGATACCGCATCCTCAATTTTCTAAATAAATGCCTCATAACCACAATGAAGGATTAAGGTATTTCATCTTTTCACGAACTTCATAAAAAATCCTCATATCGCAGGTACTCTAATTTTACAAATTTAGTATTTTCTCATTAGTTTGGCCTGTACTTGCTGTATCACATGATTTCCGACAACAAACAGCCTTTAAATAATTTTTCAAACTTTTCGGTTCATCCTGGCCACTGTGCTACCAGATTTATAGCATTAGATCATATCTAAAAAAAGAAGAAAAGCAAAAAATGGACCGGATTGAAGAGAAAAAAATAAAATAAATAAATATGAAAATATTAAGAACGACAGACGATGATATTTCTAATAGGTGTTGAAGATAGACCGGAACAAAAAGATTTGAATATTGGGTCTGGTGACAACAATGTTTTTGATGGTTGATGATTGTATCAAATACTAGAGTCCAAGAAAATCATTCAAGACGTGTGGCAAAATATAAAAAAATAGTTTAGGTATTAAAATACATGTATATGATAAATAAGTAAGGGGTGTTTTTTTTCGATGTATAGAACTTTAAGTTGCATTAAAACAACGATGGATTATTCGACTGACATGAATTTTATTTACCCGAAAGATAATCTTGTGGCATTACATTTTAAATATGATTTCTGGCATATGACCGCCACGGCTGGCGCGGATGTAGTCCAATATGGACGTCCAATGTTCGATGACTTTTTCCAACAATTGTGAGCGTATATCGGCAATAACACGGCGAATGTTGTCTTCCAAATGGTCAAGCTTTTGTGGCTTATCCGCATAGACTTGACTTTACATAGCCCCATAGAAAGTAGTCTAGCGGTGTTAAATCACAAGATCTTGGAGGCCAATTCACAGGTCTAAAACGTGAAATTAGGCGGTCACCAAACTTGTTAATAAATCGATGATGACACGAGCTGTGTATGAGTGTAACATCATGGTTATTAAATTCAGGAATGAAAGAGTTAGTAATCATAGCTCTATTCCGATCACCATTAACTGTAACGTTCTGGCCATGATCGTGTTTGAAGAAGTACGGACCAACGATTCCACCAGTCAGTTTTTCTGGACAGTGTTTCGACATACACTTGACGATTAGCTTCGCTCCAAATGCGGCAGTTTTGTTTCTTGACGTGGCCATTCAACCAGAAGTGCGCTTCATCGCTAAACAAAATTCGCTTATGAAAATCGGGAACAATGCCAATCTCGATTTGGGCCCATTCGACGAATCTACGCCTTACTTGATGATCGTTTGGCTTCAATTCTTGCACGAGTTGGATTTTGTAAGCACGTAAACCAAGATCCTTTTGCAAAATCTTCCATAAAGTGGATGGACACAGATCCGATTCCTGTGCTCGATGGCAAACTTTTTGTTTGGATGACTAATGTGGCGAACGTTGGCCCATGTTGTTTCAAATACACATACACAAAACGTATTGCGAGTCCAATTATATATTTTTGCCTGCCCCAATCAAGGGTATTGTTGTTAATTAAGACGTATATGAATAGAGAGACTTCGACGTTAGAATAGAGAACACTCGATATGCACGAAACAGGGGCAGCAAAACGCGACTGAAAAAAATTTATCACTCTCAAATACAACAAATATATTAATTTAACGTAATTTATTGCCGCGTCCGTAACGGGAGTTACAATCAAGATCAAACAATGTATCATGATTTGGTCGTTAATAAAACGGTCCGCGTTTCACGCGTTCATAAATCCATAACTCGAAACGCAATTACAAACCTTTACACGATAATTTTCCTTGTTAACTCCGAACCGTCACAAAATATATTTTATTCGTGCCTTTATTATTATCATTATTAAAACGGATTTTATTTGACGTGTGGAATAATTACGACAAATTTTGTCACCATTCATTGCGATTATACGCAGGAATTTGTGACAAATTTGTGCGGGCAAAGCGAATCGGATTGAGAGCCACAAACAGACAAGAACTTTGTGGCGAAAAACATGTTTCGACGCAGCACTAGAACGACGCCTTTTAATATAATATTAAAATTAAGTTTTTTTACGTACTTTGCGTTTATGGCGGTTACAAAAGCTTTTATATTCGCCCGTAAAACGAATAATAAATTATAAAATACGTGCTGGAAACTTATTTTTATTGATATTGCTAAAATTTATTGCAATAATAACAACAAGCTTATTTTTATTATAAAGGTTCCGAAAAATTTTGGCAAAAAATGTTTTTGATTAAAGGCGGGTAAAAAATCGTTCCTTTTAAAATTAATTTTACGATATTTGAGACTTTTAAAATCTATCAGATAATCCTCTTAAACCAATTGGTCCCACAAATATGTAAGGATTGTTTGCGAAATAATTATCAACAATATTGCAAAATGAAACAGTTATTATTAAGTCGAATACATTTTGGATATATCTAACTACATTTCTAACTAACCAAAGCTTCATGAAAAAATCTCAAAATATATAATTTCTGGAAAAAACAAATTGGAGGAGAAAAATGTTTCATTTTTAGTTATTAATAATTTCTGTTACATTCCTAAATTTTGATGAATTAAATAAAACAAAGCAATAATATATTTCGCATAGAGCTGGTGTTATGTTGCTATTTACTAGATCCAAATTTTAATTCTAAAACCCAATATATGACAAATTACAATGCAGCAGGTGTCAATGTTTGACCGAATTTTATGTTGTTACCTTACCTTTAATGTTATATAGACTGCTGGGGACTGTATTCAAATAATTCAGGTCCCTAGGGGACCGTAAAAACTTCAAATAATTTGATATCTTTAAATCTTTTCCTGACCTGTCGCTAATATAAATTTTTCTTTGTAATTGAAATTAAATTAAATTTAATTTTTATGTTAGGTTAACCCATGAGCTATAAGAAAAAACATGAATATATTTACATTTCCTAGGGTCGAACATAAGTCATTTTTATGAAAATTACATGTTTGCGAAAACGCATCTCTGTGGAGATGGCTTGGGTATGCGAAAATAATTAATGGGTAACTTCGTAGCACGAAAAATAAATTAAAAAAAAAACAATCAAATTAAACATGTATAGATTTCGCCATATTGGCTTCTGTCATTGATGTTGGTAATAAAGAATACCTAGACACAAAATTTTAATATTTTCAGTTTTATTCTTAAATTGGGTTTAAAATTAGACGACCAAACTAAAAATTAACAACTATTAACTAAGACAATTCGGCAACAAGTAACAATTTACTTACTGAAATTATTGTTGTTGGTATTGGGCAGTTTTCTAATAAATTTTAGCACGAGTATGCGTGATTTTTTTTAAGTATTGCGCTCTTTTACTAAATGTGCGGCTGACTGCTGAAAGAGTGATATTTTCTCACCATTGAATCTATTATTGGTAAGTCACCTACCTGTTCAGTTAGGTAAAAAGTTGTCTACACTCAGTTGATGTTTTTTACTTGCTAATTGAGTTTTATGAAGCAATTTTTTAGTTGTTAGTGGCTAATGAACATTTAATTGTTATTTCTTTTATGAATAAATATAAAGTCTATAACAATTTATGTTTAACTTAAATAGCTATGTGTAGCAAAGAATTTACTACAGACGATATCTATAATATACTAGGTCTATAGTAAAAGATGTCAAAGAAATTAACTAATAATTATTGCATGTAGCTTTCACGTCAGATATTCTAGCCCAATCCTAAATTGTTAGTTGAACATGTGCCAGTCAATTTAGTTATCCAACGAATCCTCCCAATATACGTATAATTCCTTACTCATAATATTGCTATTCGTTGTCTTAAAAAAAAAGTAAATCATAATAGGCTTCACTGACCTGTGTTTTATTTCCAGAGTGAAAAAAGTCTATGGCTTTTGATAAGCATTACCTTCATTTGCTTAATCGAAACGGGCATGTCAAATCAATAATTTATAAACCACGTATGTCTTTTTATGCATTTTAATTAAAAGTAGAGAAAAATATTCGCGGAATGCGAGAAGCAGCGGCGTGCGGTGCGAAATTTAGGAAAGTATCCTGCGGGTATTGTACCTTATAAATAACCAAACGAACCGGGGGATATACGCGAAATGGAAAACTTTCGTACAAAGGCGGTCTACTTTTTCCCCAGTCAAATTATACTTGTACGTCATTTCCGAAACCTGTCGGCATCTTGATAAAACATTTACCGCGTGCGTGGTTATATACTCCGGATTGCTTTTTCTATTTTACCTGCGAAATTAAGTTTGGGAATTTGGGACTCAGAGATGTGATTTCGCGTTGTAATATCAATATTCGTTGACGCGGGACAGGCAAATTTGTCGCAACGTTCATACCCCGAGAACCAAATATTTGGCAAGTGGATCTCAATAATGTGGCGCTTGCTTCTCATTCCGTATAATAATAATTAATTTGTCAATGAACCAAAAACTAACATGTACCAGTTCATTATATCGACTAACTAACTAAATGCTTGCTGAAGCTTTTTAATTAAATCACCCAGTTATTGCCAATATACAGAATTTAATATTTTATTATTTTAATTTTTTTTATTTATTTTTTATTTTGCCTTTTAAATGTGGTATAAAAAATCCCTCCGCCTTACCTTTTCAAAAATCTCTAGAAATTTTGTGGAAAAAAAGAAATAAAAAAAAATCTACCTATCTTCCTATTTACCCATGAGCTTGAAAATATATTAAAAATCTGGTACAAAACATAAGTCAATATCGATTGCAATACCACTCTAAATAAGCACACAAACCCAGATTAAGCTAAAATGAGTAAAAAGTTGGTCTACCGACAATCGATTCGATATCATACCTGATCATTGAGATCTAAGTTGTGTTGACATAAGTTTGCTGGTCCGAAAGTCACTTAAATGTTTAAAGAGTAAGAATATTGGATAATAGGAAATATCAAGCATTGGGAATTGGGAATTAACCAAACTGAAAAACTAATTAAAATATATTTTATCTTAAGAGACTTAACTAATCAAAAGTAATCACTACGGGTTCCTTACATCGTACAATTTATAATGCACATGTGTCACACTAAATTGATCTAGAACAACTGCGCAGAACTGTGCTAGAACGCCTCCATTGGTATTGGTATTGGTATTAAAGGGGGGCGCCCTCGCCGGCGTCCAAGCACTTAGGTCACCAGGCCGCTCTAGAGGGCGTCCAGAATGCCGCCCGTCCCATAGAAGGTCAGCAACTCCTTTAGCCCAATACCGTGCACTGAGTCCGGATCGATCAGGGCCGTTCCGAAGACTCCCAATCTTGCCTATATCAAGGCAGGGCACTCGGTGAGCAGACGATATGGGGTCTCCTCCCCTTGCATGCACCACCTACACTCCGGGTCGTCTCCAACGACTAGCAAGCAAAGGTGCCTCCTAAACCTGCAATGTCCTGTGTAGGCCCCTGTTAGTGCTCTACACCCCCCTCTGGTTCGAGCTCCCTGGTCCGAGGGAGGGCGTACTGACCCAGAGGGACCGACAAGCTCGATTCCGTTGTCTCGCAGTACGCTCCAGCTCCGGCCAGATCTCCCATTCTGGACCCGTCCGTGTACCAGACAAGTCCATCCCAGGAGCCGACTCTGGCCTCTCTCCACTCTTCCCTTGATGGAAAGAGAAAGGTCAATTTGTCAAAGAAGGTCATCTCGGGGATCATGACGTCACTCGGCATGCCCATGACCCCGCGATCCCCGCGACAGCCCTCTAAAATGTCGTACGGACCCCGATTGAAGGTTCCCTCCCTCCAGAGCCCGCAACTCGCCAGCCTCACAGCTGTCCTGGCCGCCTCCACCTGCACCCGATCCACCAGAGAGGGCGACCCCACCAGAACCTCTAGCGTCCTCGTGGGCGCCGTTCTCATGGCGCCCGTTATGCAGAGGCAAGCCAATCTTTGCAGTTTGTCAAGAATTAGTTCTCTTCCATGATCGTTTTAGTCAGAAAAACTTAAATTTGCAAAATGTTGCCTGACATTCCTCATTCTGTAGAAACCATTATTATTAACATTAGTGGTATATTTATTTGTGAGCTTTTGCACTATAACACATAACCATTATTGTACCTATTACGTCTGAACAACATACACCGATACAATTGAGAAAATCAAAACTATATACCTAAAACAAAATAATATGTATAACATGACATAACATTACAAAAAAACATTTATATTAGTTACCTGCCCTATTTTTTCAACAAAATTGGCTGATGCAGCATTGATCTCATTCGTTAATGTGATAAACAAAAATAACTCTTATTTAATCATTGCACTTTGCATATAGTTTTAGGCCAAGCCTAAGCGATGTAAACATGACCAATAATTTCCATCGACATATTTTCGTCAACCTTATTGCATTACCCGCATTTCCGAACGAGGGTCGTGGAATAAAGCACCCTTATCGCAGCGCACAATTAAAATATATTAAAAGTGCGACATCAAAGCGAAACATAACTCGATTATATTACGCGGGACGTTACATACACATCGAAAATCCTTTTATAAAAGGATTTAACCTGTCTTTTATTAAAACCGAGTTTTAAAATTTCAAACATTGCATAATCGGGTTACGTATCGACCCAATTTAATAACTTATGAATCGCAGGGGCGACCCTTTTGCTTGGAAAGGGTCCATCGGCGAATTGGTGGTTGGTATACACTTCGAGCATTATAATGTTTGATCGTATAGATAGGTTTCTTAATGAGCTATTCACTACTCGCGACTAATCCAAACTTAAACACTATGCGACATTGATTGAATAGTAGAACAGAAGAGGTCGACCCTTTTCTGTTTATAGATGTCGTGTGTTTTATATTTGAAAATGCGATATAAAATTACATAAATTCTAGATAACTTTCATTGGGAAATTTTCAAATTGTTTGGAACAGTGAAACGATGTTGGTCAGAGTTCTCTGTAAATCGTCACCGGATCCATCGTACAGCTACCGAGGCTCTAAGAAAAACCAGTGATTGCGAAGAACAACTCCTAGAACTTAGTGCAATTAGTCTGTTTCAGTACAACCAGGGCAATGGGACATGAATGGAGGGTAGCCACGGAGCGACACATATCTATGAAATAAAAAATTAGAGTTGGTGATGATACTGTCCTCAGTTAATACTGCTGTTAACCAACATGGAATATAGTAAAGGCTGAATCGGCAGTCATCTTATCGATATCTACCACAGGCACATATTGATCATCTGATGAGCATCATGCCATTAGAGAATGCAAAAACTTGCGTGGAGGCGTAAGTCAATATTGTAATTATGAAGAAATTTATCACATCTACTTCCCAAATATTAGTAAGATATGTTTATATTTCCTGGCTATTGCAATTTCTATGTCACACTATGTTTTCAAAATACTAAATTATCGCTAAGAATCGCTTTCAACAATAAATATCTAAAGGTTTAGTAATTTGCATTTCATCTGCATGTTATTCAATTTTGATTTTGTTGATCCTTTTTTAAACTGCTACGATCCGCATCGCACTCAAATGTAGTCAATGAAATATCTATCTACCCAACAGGTTATCAAAATGTACAAAATATATTTTTGAAAAAGCAGTTGTACACCACTGAATGTTTTCATTATTATTCGTATTGAGCTACTAACGCTGAAAGTTTTTTCGACTCTTGAGATTCCTTTGGTATCACAATGAACGACGATACTATTCGAGTGGTGATTTAAACCCCTCTTTCTGCTAACTTTAAGCATTAAAAGTAGCATTCTGAGCTGATCAGATTTCTTCCGCTGTAGCAATTAAGGGCCAAATTCAACTCGTGAACGTCAATTATTCCGTCTGCGTCTGGATCGGCCGTTCCGCGAAAATTTTTCATTACGCCGAGAGTGACGTTTGAAAGATTTGTTATATTCGGGGCAATTTTCCCTAATAAGACTTTCCAGGTTCCCAAATTGCTTTTCCGATTGCCGTGGAACGGCGGCGGGCTCGGATCGCGTTTTTCCAGCGGGCGTCACGAAAAAATACTCTCGGGTCGTTTGTTTCGCGAATAGAAGATATCGATATCGATTTATTTTAACGAAGCCGACTGAAAAGCGTAGAAATTCCGAGAGACTCGGCCTGGAATGTCAAGCCATTTTCCGTTTAATATTTTTTATTGCGTATTCCTGAAGACCTAAGTTGTTCGACGCGTAACGTTCAGAAAATACGATTTTATTGGAAACCATTAGCCACTCATTCAATGTGAGAATGTTTATACACAGCTTTTTCAAATTTACAGGGGAGCTATAATTCTACTCGTCCCCAATCATATTAAAGAATTTTTTTGAGAGAAAACGGAAATTTTCTCTACTATTTTTAACCGCCACACACCTCTAAATAAAAAGAGTTTAGCAGCGTTTACTAAATATTAATGGTGGCTGTCTATGGTAACCACGGGAGAAAATAAGTCTCAAGGGGGCAATGAATTACTGGAGTGTGAGATTATAATGTATTATTTTGATGTGATTATTTTGATAACACCTACAGATAATACATACAAACACATACAAATAAATGCAAATCACGTCCGATGCCTTTTGAGCGCTCTTTGTAAATCTATGATAGATAATACTAAGCACAAAAACTCTAAATAAGAAGATAAGAGATCTGCCAGTGAAATTCGTCTTCAATATTTGTACATACACATGAAATGACATTTAGCAGCTCGACAAACACGGTACACAGCAATAGAAACATTTTAGCCATGCTCCAAGAAGCTATAAAGATAGAAATAAACAGACATCTATTATATTTAAGCACCAGCACAAACAGGCCTCAAGTTTTATTGTGAAACTAGTAAACAACTATTTTGTCTCCGACTAATTAGCAGAGTTACGACCTCCGACGAAGCATACAAATGTAATACGCATTGCGATAACCTTACCTAAACTGATTTCTGTCAGACGTCAGCGAGATTCCTCGTATTTAAGATAAAATTATTCAGGAAAGCTAAAATACCACTTTATGCGACAATTTTTATGAATGACATATTAGTAACGAATTTGTCTGAACACGAGTGTGTGAGGAATGTTATATTCATGTGGCATGTTTCTGCGGCTGGCAGGAACAAATTCACTGAGTGACATGTTGAATGCAGAACACATGCAGAACCATCAGAACTGACAAACATTCAATCCCAACCCGTGACTAATTATCCAAAACTCTCAAACGCGATAGCGTGACGTTTTAAATTGACATCTTGCGGATTAGTGAATAATTGGGTATAATAATTAATACAATTTAACATTTTTGTAACCAAGGGTTTTGCATTTTATTAATTGGTTACACCTAATGAAGTTTGATATATTTCATCTATAGACTTTCCCAACAAATTGTCCGCAGAAGAAATGTGGTGTACGAAATTAAGAAATTCCGGAGTTATTCTAAAAGAAGTACAAAGAATTTCAGAAGAATAAAAGGGAATAGCCGTATACACTCTTCCCTCGATCAACCCTTCGGATAATCCTATACAGATTGACAGAGATGTTCTACACAAAACTGGAAATTGAATGCCTTGTGTTCCAAATTGTAATGTCCCAATCTGAAACATCATGCATTTAAAACATTGTTGAAGTGAATATACCAATTTTTCCTGATTTCAAAAGGAAAGTCTCCTTTACTTATGATGAAAGAAACAATAATTCCACTCCTCCAAAACGACCTCATCGAGGCAGGAAATTTTCTGCTTTTACGCATCAGATTGAGATAGTGCGACTGAGTCAAATCCAGTCGTAACTATGGAAACGTGTTCAAATATACAGAGAAAAAGAATTAGTTGCTGAAAATAAAGCACATTAGTTCTAATTAAATAATTTAATTCGTATCGAATTCGGAGAGCTATTTTTTAATTTGAATTAATTATATTATTATAATTCTATTTTATTTATTACAGGTATAATTATTATTTATTTGCGAAAACTTTTCGTTTAAGTAACAAAAGTGAAATATTTATTTCAAGCATTGTAAAATTAATTTGCATTATAAGGAAGGAACAACTGGCGAATTTAATTCAACAAAACTGTAGTGAGCAGGCAGTAGTTTTACATATGATATATATATATATATATATATATATATATATATATATATATATATATATATATATATATATATATATATATATATCTGAGCAGATATCTAAATAATTTATTTTCTTCAATATAAATGATGTATCTATTATATACTTAAATAGGAATAGGTTTCCTTGACTCAGCAAAATTAGGTTTCCACTTTATAAGTTCGAGGGATCTATTACATATTAAATAATTTAATTTCTACATACCTTGAAACACCGGAACAAGATGTTCCTCTCCCCATTCAGATAATAATTTATCTATTATGCACATTCACAATCAGCCAATAACATGGCGGCAATACAAATGTTGATGTACGCCCGGTAGCGTGACTGCTTCTGTTCCCGTCGGAATGTCAAAAAAAAACGGTTGCTGGCGGCAAAAAGATTCTGCTTCCCGGAATTAGAGATTTACTTGCAGTAAATGAATTTTAATTTGAAGAAATATGGTAACACACCATTAATTGAACATTCGCTTTATTCGAGGCAATAATTTTTGTATTCCAGTTAATACAAAATGTATGTGAAATTAAGAATTGTTTAATTCAGGGCATAAATATATATTTTGTTAATGTCGGTTTGAATAAAACTTCAGTAAAAATTTATTAGCGCAACAGGAATATAATTTACAAAATTTTGGATTATTGAATTAAATATTTTAGATAAGAAAATTAAAATAAACATACAATTAATTTTGTTCAACCAAAGCTTATTTACTGTGTGTAATATGGGCAACTCTTGTATTGCTTATTAATGAAATATTCGTCATAAAAAGTGGTGCATGATGGTCTAAAACCTAAAATACCCAGAAATATTAATTTGCAAGGGCAAGAACAATGTAGGTGTAACTTTAGTGATTGTGGGTGCTTCTACAACGGTAAAGGGTTGTAATATTTTCTTTTTTTCTTTTCTAACTGTTTTTTTTTTGCACTTATTGTTTCTTCTATCTAAGCAGATGTCTAAATAATTTATTTCCTTCAATAGAAACGATGTACCTACCTTTACTTGAATAACAGTGTAATGTGATATATGTCCGTCAAGTGCATATCATTGAGCGTTACTGTACCGAAAATACGGTCGAGAATAAGTCAAATTGCCTGTAAGAGAGGTATCGAATTACTAAAAAAAGTGCTCCAAAGATGTGTGTCGAGGTGGAAAGCCAGTTTGGAAAAAGGTGTAATCCCGAAAAAATTCGACTAATCCTGCAACGAAATAGGCGGGTGAGATTGGCATTCGCTTGAGAGCATATCGATAAAAATTTAAATTTGTGGAATTCAGTAATAGTTGCCGATGACACCAAAATAAACTTATTTGGATCCGATGGTAAAATATCACCAGCCCAGTCACCAGACTTCAATGCAATTGAAAATTTGTGGGTGACATTAAAAAACAAAGTAAATAGTGCCCAATACCTGACAAGAATGAATTAAAAGTAAAAATTACTAAAGTATGGAACACAATTTCCTCGAAGTATACTAGAAAATTAGTTGAATCAATATCCAGAAGACGACAAGCCGTTATCGAGAATGAGGGAGGCCCGACTAAATATTAGCAGGAGTATTTCAAATTATCCAGTTGTTTTTCTCTATTCATTTGGTTTTATTTTGTTTTGAATCATTTAAGCTGTGACTGAGTAAGGCATATTTAAGACAAAAAGTAAATCACACTTTATTAGAAGGCTCTTTACTAATTTAATTTGTATAAGTTCTTTTCTTTTTTAAATAAATAGAGAGACATTCAGACCAGTTCGTTTTTGTTATAGCGACTGCATCATTTCCGCTGTGAGTCACTGTATTCCAAAATTTATAATAAAAATAAAAACGTTTTGTAGGAAGCCGAATTCCAAAAGCAAACCTTCGAGGAATTTTTCTTAATAAAACAGCAGCTAAAGGCAGCACTGTGCGAACAACGACTCCTAAACCGTCTTTAAAACTTCCATAATATTTTGTCTCGTAATAACCTTCCCTCCTTGCGCCCGACGTTTTCTCTGCAAATTCTAGACAAACAAAAACCGTAATAGCGACTATGTAGTCGCCCAATTTAGGATATAATTTTCCTTTTGTAGGTGCGGAGGGGGTAACGGAGAATTGAGAAAACGCCAAACGAAAACCTTTTAAAACGCAATATCTTCCCTTTGAGTCCTCTCGGAGACACAATTAACGTCAAAAGGCTAGCTCGGGTGCGTTCGAGGCGCAACGTTGGCTGCTGCCGCAGACATCTTCCCCGGGTTTTTAAAAAAATGCAATCTTCCTCTCCTTCGTGTGGCCGCAAAGGAGTGAAGCCAAACGTTATTTCTAACATTGCATTAAGATTCTCCCGCATTTTCTCTGGAGACCAGGGCTTATCAAACGAATCCCTAACGATTTCGCGGATCTAATTTGTCTTAAGAAAAATCGCTTTCGAGGGAAATCGCTTAACAAGTGCGTCCGAAATCCTCCGTCGTTCGGCATCGACACGTAACTTCATTCAAAACCAATTTAAAGTTTCCCCAATTATTCCAGATTTTCGTTGCATAAATTTCAATTCATTCGATTCCCCGAACGCCGGCGCGACTCTAAATGTTGCCTGCCTTTTTCCCTGTTGCACGTGGTTCCAGAAGTTTACTGCGCCTATAGGTAGCAACGATCCGAGTTTTGGAGTCATAATTTATTCAACGACTGGTTCCCGAGTGGAATAATTTTACGTCTTTGCGGGGAGTTAACGCACAAATTGAGACAGCTTTTTTTTTTCTTTATACAACCAGAAAATCGACGATGTTGAGAATAATTCCAAATATTAGCCGATATTAAATTACAAACACCTTTATTCCTATTGTCTCACAGAAAATTCTTATTGTTTTTTAGTAACGGGATGAAATCATACTACTTAGAACATTTTCATTTCGAATATGCCAAGCATAATTTATACCATCTTATTTTATTGATGGAAAGCCTAACGCTACACAGTATTCGTATTAGATTTTCCTTCGGTAGTGGAGCCGCAATTTCTTCAACCAGTCAAAAATACAGTTGATTTTGTTTCAATTTCAATTTCCTTTACGGATTCAAATTGGTAGGTTTTATATGTTTACGTTTTGCTTATGAGATGCATTCTAAATGCACCTAAATTTTAGGAGTGATGGAATATTATAGCACCCAACATCTCCCCAAGTGGTTTTTGTCAGCGTCACCTTGTTAAATTATTCCAAATATCTTTATTACAGTAATACGCGTCAGCCCATTTTTAGCTGGTTTGCAGCCCTTTTATTTACTAGTACCCACTGCGTCTTCGATGAAATTTCATTCATCCCCCCTTTGAAGGGATGTGACACTTTGTGAGAGTTTGTCTTAATTTGGATCATCACTGGTTTGGATTGTTGGATCATAGATAAATATTATATTGATTATAGATAGAAAACGTTACTCTTGGCGAAAGAAAACAACATCGTTAATGCCAACTAGAGCCATGTGAGAAACTAATAGCAAAGTTCAGAACCAAATCCCTTGTTTCTTTTTCTATTGTTAAATTCTGAATTCGGAATTTAGAAATAGGCGCAATTATAATTGCATTAATTGACAGCTACAATCAATTTTTTTTTATCCAATATAAAAACCAAATATAATAACTATTACCGTAGAATAACAATCCTAATCTTTTTATGGACATTTTAGCAAAAATATTTGTACAATATTTGGACATAAAATTAAGTATCTTTTCTGTATATTTTTTTTTAATATTTAATATTTTCTTTTTATTCATTTTTTTTTAATTTTTTAATATACTTACTAAAGAAAAATGCTTCTGTTCCATTGGAGCAGAATTAATTTATGTAATAAATACTTATACCATTTAATTGATTTTTATTTTGAAATGAAAGACTATAGGGTAACTTGTGGGAAGTTTAAACGAGGGAATTATTTATAAGCAATTTCAAATATAAAATAGTTCATCCCAAAATCACTGTCCTATCTAACTAGGAGAAGGCTCGCACTCAAAAACTATTAAAAGTAAAGTCAATAATACAAAATTTAGAAATGTGTATTTTGAATGGTTCTTAAAATATATATACAGGAGACAACGAATTTAGGATATACATGAAAACAATTAATAATGACAGAAGTTTGAAATATGTTTTTCTATGTACTCTTACTTATAGTGCCGCTTGATGCTAGCCTGGTAAATTATTTTAGCAGCATATCTAAACCTCTTGATGGTCTGTTTATTAGAGAACAATAATTATGCTCCTGTAATTGAACACATAGTCTTAATACTATATTTAGGATAAGTCTTTCTAAAGTATAATTTAAAACACCAGGTTTATAAAAATCATTTTTAAAAATGTATTTGATAATTGTAGGAGCATATGGATTTTTGCTTACAAATGTATCATATAATTTAATCTTTTCCGATTTTGTAAATACGCCATATATATTCAAAAATCTTCGGCTTCTTCCTCTTTTTTATCGACTTTGAAAATTTGTTTTTTGCAGTCGCATGATCGTTTTCCAATTTTCTTTCCTAGGTACCCAACAAAGATAAATTTGCAGGTATTTGGATGGGGTTTGCTAAGTTTTTAGAAAGTTTTACACCTTTTTTGTAACTTCACTCTCAAAGTAAAATCATTATTTGCGATTTTTTTTGCAATTTCTGTATATCTTTTACGCATCAGCCATTTCCTTTATTAGTCTCTTATTCCCTATTAACGTCACCTTGGCCATCTTCTGAATTTCGGAAGCGATGCTTGGATTTATTAATAACGTTGCTGAATAAAGTAACTTATCATGTATCAATAGAGTTTAAAACAGAAAATTAAGTTGGAAATGAGAATAAGAAGGTGCTGCCTTTATGTTTTTAGTTGTACTTACGTATAAAATTATAAAAGAAACTCACTACTACTTCACAATGAGAAGGCAGCCTACAAATCTTGACGGACGCAAAGTTTAAATTTTGAACACATCTGTCGCCTTCTGTCTTCTATCAAAATTCTTTTGTTTGCAGAGTCTCTGGCGGAATTAAACGCGGCAAGAAAAATTTCAGAGAGTGCCTACGGTATGTACCGGACAACTATGACCTGTGGTCAAGGATCGATACAATACGAACGCGCGTTTCACTAGCCAAGTTAACATCATCAGGAGGTAATATAAACTCAGTTGCATTTGCGACTGCAAATTCCGTGTTGTAAGATAACGCCAGTATGTATATAAGTCCATAATATATACTTGTAAAATGGTTTGCAAAATTAAAGCTAACTATTTGAAAGCTTCTAGGCATGTAAATGAGTTTTGAAAAGTTGCTGAACGACGTTTATTTTACCAAATTCTTTGTTGACATTTATTATTTTTACTTGTAAAAGATGCTAAAATACTGAACATCGATTAAATATTTTTATTATAATAATAATATATATAATAATTTTGATACTTTTAGGACTGGATGTACCCTCGAAACGGCAGCTTTTGCTAGTCTTGGTAACCCAGCAAACTATCAACGCTCAGAAAACTGCTGAGAACTGCTAAAAAATCGTCAATTAAGTGAAATTCTAGGAGGCAGAAGAGTAGGCCGACGGAATTCTGGGCTGGTGGGAAATTTCAACGGTGATATGATCATGGGCAGAGTTCTCTGGACATCACTACCATACGCATCGAAGAGGCTCTTAAAACTTAATGCACTTAAAGCCCGTTTCGCAACTGGACACGAATGAAATGAAATTGCTCTATTATTTCTTTAGAGCTTATTGTTATACTGTTTTTACCAATAGACTTAGTTATAGAGAGACACTACGTGGTGGTGTCAAGAACTGGCTCGCAGGGGAATCGTTTTTACTCAAACGAATAACATCTTTGTTTGTTGGATTAAGATTTGACAATTTGACATGAAACACGAGACTGGGGATGTCGTCTCTAGAAACATGAACACACATGAAAACATGAAGATTATCCTCTGAAAACATGCCACACTCAGAATATCGGTCATCTGCATCAGCATATCATAAAGAGTTGCAGAATATCGAAGCTACGAATATATATTCATTATCATATTTACATTTACTGGTTGTAGAAATTTTATAGCAGCTATTTACGGCTACAGCAACCAACTTTGGTGAAAGTGTTTTAACACACAATATATATCATCTATTAATAACTTCGTCTCTACTCACGTTCATAATATACAACTGCAACTGTCCCTCATTAAACTTACTTGTGAGTTATCCGAGGATCAGACCGTTTTAAATTGTAGACAACTCCGCGGGGTACAAAATAAACTACGTGCGCGCAGCCATTACTATATCCCCCGGAAAAGTTTAATCAACATAACTGCCGAATGAAGCCCGTTTTCCTTGATACACAATATGGCGGCCGCGCATTTCCACTCGCCGTAACAAAAATCTAATTTGGGAAATGAGTTAAACGGCGCGGACTAACTTTACTACGTACGTGGAATTTTCTGCTAGAGCAGATTCGCGTTTTGTTTGCTAGCCACTACAGGAAATAAATGTTGGACAATAACTTATTCTTCCAATAAATAGTGTGCGGGCACACAATAGTAACAGGGCGCGAATATCAGTTGTCCCATATGCCTCTAGCATGTAACCCGGGACTGTAATTTATTCAAAGTGGTGTTCCCGAGTCGCAGGACCGCCCGGTGGTGCCAGATACAGATATTATTACCCCCGGAAATCGTGTGTATTGCGTCTTGCCTTGTTACAAGGGCGGCTCGTCAGCGTGTACATGGAAATACTAGAAAATAGTCTACATGGAGAAGAGACACCACATTATCACGCCCCTATATTTTCATTTTAATTTAGGCAAAACAATATTTTTTTACGTCCGTTCCACCCAGTTTCGTATGATTTTATATTAGTACGAAGACTTTACTGACAGATATTTGGTTTTGCTAAAATTTATTTTTAAATCATCCCCATTATATGCTTCAGATATTTTGCGCATCATATAGTCGATATGATATGGATGACTCGGCGATAAGGATTTGGTTAACGGCAAGTAGTGGGGTGTGCAGGAACAGTATTGGAGATAAGCAGCAGTCCTTTCGTCGTCCTAATTATTCTAGATTAGCCGGCCGCCTATCTAGATTCTCGCTTTAAGGCCTCTGTAACGTGACTTTTTGGCGGCAACATAATTACATACACTTTTTTAATTCAATATAAATAAGAATAAAGTCTCATTGAAAAAGGAAATATCCCACATCATTAATCCTGTAGAGCAAGCCATCAGTAAAATGCAGTAAAATGTAAAATTAAAAACAAAAGATACCAGACAAAGACTTGAAACGAAAGGCCGGATTTTTATAAAAGTTATGAAGTAGCACGGATGCAAAGTATAATAAACAACGGAATAAAACGAAAAATGAATGTGTGAAAAACGATATCAGAAAAAATTAGGAGTAGAGCCGTTGGTCAAAAAAGAATTTAAGCTGACAACCGCCATATATGAGAAAAAGAGGGAGACTTCCAGAGGTATGGAAGAAAAATGGAAGAACAATATTGGATGGATAGAAAGGTCTGGAGAAGCGGAAGGATGTGAGAGTGGGAGCACAATATGTTTCTTTCATCCCACTTTTAGATTGGATTAAACTTATATTCTTTTCCAGATCTAAATTCATCTTTTATTTTGCTAAGTTTATAATAAGAAGGTTATTGCATTTTTCTTTAGTAATCTGTTTTACTCCTATAGTTTAAAAGGAGTGATTTGGAACTCTCCTTCGGAATTTGTTTTGCATTAGTATAAATCACAAAATTTATAAAGAAAAAAAGTTTGCACATCTAATAAGCTTTGGTGGTTACTTGGCATAGATATATAGTACAGTATTATCGTATCATATCATATGATATCATATCTTCTAGATTGGAGAAATCGGTTTTCTCAGTTCATTATTGTGGGTATGTTTCATCACAACTTGTGCCCCCGAGCACGAAGATGGTGAAAGAATGCGATGCCGCTCGGTGATCACTATACTAGGGAAATAGAGCGAACTGCTTTGGCGTCGCTAGTCCAAAGTTCTGGCATGCCACTGATCGAAGCTCATGCACCACCGTACACGTCTGTTTGTCGATTATGCTAATGTCCAAGAACACGTGTATATACTTTATTACGGTTGATATATTATATAGACGAGACGTCTCATCTTTTCAGTATGAGTTATTGTTTTTTAACATGCACGCTGGGGGTAGAAACCCGTTCCGCTTGTCTAGTATTATGAAATGTTTATTCGAACTTTCCCATATCGATGCAAAATGATGACTATAAATAAACCACCAATGTCCAATTACGTTATTCGGCCATTGCGATTTACCCACCCAACTTTTTAATGGAAGATGATATCGTAATAGAGCTCGTAGGAGAAAAATCGCTCTATTCAAAGGTTTCGATTTTGCTCACGAAACACAATTCCGAAAATTTTAGTACCCCAGCAAGTCCATAAATCCCCGTTCCCAGATAAATATCTCCGTATGAAATTTAACAAAAATTTAAATCGCCCCCGCTGTGATATACGCTCCGCCGTTGCCGCCTACTGTATCCACCATAAATTTCTTGGGGAGTAATTGGATCGCCATTTTAGATCTTAACATTTTCGCATCCAAATATATTTGAACCAAAAGAAGTAATTGTACATTCGGCTTGCCCTGTCTCTATTGTTTCCTCTCTTTCTCTCTGCATCAGAGGGTGGGTTTTCTCCTAGTCATGGGCGTGCTGGTTTTTAGTATCTGAAGGGGAATCATAATGCAAAGCGTGAAACGAAGAAATTGGGAAAATTAAATTCAAATGGGAAAGCGGCACAAAAAAATTGTTACTGGTAATTAAAAACATGTTTAGGTCCCCCATGCAAGCTAATCTAGAGCCATCCCTTCTATCCTATTGTCGTAGTTATAGTCTCAATCTTCATCGTGCTGGCTTTTGACCGGTCCGGTAGGTATAAAGAACAGAACATTAGAGGCGGACTCTCAAATGTTTTGGTAATAATATAATTTTTTTGCTTGTTTATGGGTATAATCTTATTAAATTACAATAAGAAACAACCTGACCTTTGATTTTACTTGGTTCGACAAATGCTATGATATGCTATGATATTACAATTACAGTTACAAAAGTCGCGCTCTTTTGTAACTGAATTCAAAATAGATATCATTTTCTAACAAATATTCCTGAATTTCAATTTTTGAACTTGATCAGGCTGGTGCTTTGCGTTGCAGACGGGTGTGGTAACTTGCGTTGTTCGGTACAATAACACTGTTATTGTGAATATTTTTTAAAAGATTGTTTTTAAATCCATTTTCAAAATGTTCGACACTTACACTGTTATTGTGAATATTTTTTAAAAGATTGTTTTTAAATCCATTTTCAAAATGTTCGACACTTACATCCCACCTGAAATTCTTAATATTCTGTGTAGACAACACCAAACAGTTTGAGGCAAATCCGACTTCTGACTCAGCGTCTATTATGGTGATGCGTTTTCCTTTATTTGAAGCTCCAACAGTTTTGAGTGGAATCAACCCATCCTTTGGATACAGTGTCGTGTGTATCGAACCATGTTTCAGCAAGATAAATTATTTATCGTATGTCTAGTTTATATATTTTAATTTCCTGATTGTAATTAAATCTCCAAGAGCGTAATCTGTGTGATTCCATTACTAATTGCCTTTTGTCTATTTTGCGGTACTTAAATCCTATTTTACAAAAAAACCCTATGGAGGGTGATAGGGCTTATATTGATGTTGGTTTCATCTTCTTCTAGCTCCTTTTTCAGTTTATCCAAGTTAGGAACAACTTCTCTTTGATAAAAACAATATATTTTCCTTCTTATAGATTCCTGATTACTATTGCCTATACGGTGCTTTTATTCCATTTTTTCAATGATCCACCATCTATGATATTATTTTCCGACGATATTGGCGATTTTGTAAATAGACAGGTTTCTTTTAAAGAAGTCCTCTACTGATTAAAGTTTCATACACATTTTTCACAACCTATTTTGCATCAAGCGAAAAATAATTTCGACGCGACATTTTCGTAAAATAGATTACGAACGCACAGTAAAAACGATTATTCGGCACTGCCACAAATGATCAACACTCATACCTGGAAACATACCTGGTCCACCCCTGCCTTGTCACTCAAGTAACAATAAATTATTTATTAATGGCTTTAGCCAATAACAATAGATAATAACATCGTTAAAATTTTATTGGGGAAGGTCCGTCGAAACCCAACAAGATGAAATTTGAGACAGACTATATAGGGACAGATATTATAAGCGAGTTCAGTTTATAATGTTGAGATTTATTTTTTTGAGCATTAAATAGAGAAATTTAATTTTTATTTACGTTGTCGTTATATTTTCGTTTCTGGTTTATATAAATTATATACATACATACATATTATATATAAAATTTGATAAGTTAAGTTTTTATCCATATAAAATATTTTCGGCGTCTCAATGTTTGTGTGTATCTTAATGTGGTAACAGTCTCGATTTTTTTCTCCGCTGCCATTTTCTATATTTATTTTTTCAAATTTATGCTCTCAGTTTTACGAGACAACTTGCTGACAGTAAACAGCAATAGTGCTCTCCTCAAAGTCGTGTCCACAGCAAGTGTGGGTTGCCAGTTCGTTAGAGAAAATTTGTGTGACATGGATGTTTAAAAACTAGCGGGTACTTTAGTTTGCTACAAAGTCTTACTTGAAAGGAAGGAAAAACACAAAGTGTTGAATCAAATCTTGGATGCGGCGCGTTTGGCGCGTGCTCTACACTCACAAAGGAGATATAGATCGAAGATGAGCAGCAATTTCGCAATTTCGTTCGTATGCAGTGCAGATTCAGTATATAATAGAACTAGTTGGTCATCGATTGCAAAAAGAAAATCGAAAATGCTGTAATGCTGACATTAGGATTTTTCGCGTCAAATATTAAAATAATAGGTGCCGTATCAGAATATACTTTAAAATAAATTAGTACATTTTATAATCGACTCTTATAGCAGTCTACAATATACAATATACAGATACATGTTTGTAGTATCGGCAGAATAGTAAAAGAAGTGATCCCTGCAATTTAGAGAGCCTCAAAGGATCTTTACACGAAGGTAAGTACACAAAGTATTTTCCTAGTAAACGGTTTTAACGCAATTTATTAAATCAAGTACGATCAGTGAACGAAAACTGGAACAAAACAAAACTTGTAATGTAGCAAATGAACTTCGGTCCGAACTGTAATATGGTGCACCTGTCAAATTACTTTCTTGCTCTGCATGATGTTCAACAACTTGTTCTAAATATCTCGGTGATTGTAGAGGGTGTCGATGCTCAAAAAAAGTTCACTCTTTAAACGTCTTTTATAAAAATCAGTTCCCAACCTACGCAACTCCATTGAGATATATTGTCCAAATCGGTCATAGTCGTCCAGAGGCTTTTGAAGCGCCGCTAACGGTCCTAGATGCGTCATCATACTGCCCCTGATACCTGCTCTTCAGAATGAGCGTTAACTTAGAAGAATAAAAAACTGCCACGAAATACTTTAAATTCAATATTTGTACATTTATGTGTGAATTTTCAGGTTCTAGACAGCACAAATTAGTGGCTAAAACTGCGGACACGCGTTGGGATTTTCCTCATTGCCTGGGGGAGATTGAGGGAAAGCATGTGTTTATGCAAGCTCCAAAAAAGGCACCTACAGCATTGTATTCTTGGCCGTCGCAGATCCACAATACAAGTTCGCCGATATTGATATCGGATGTAATGGAAGACTTTCTGATGGAGGAGTTTTTCAAAATTGTTCAAAGAGGCACGCGACAAAATTGTACCGTTTCCCAAAAACAAGTTAGAGATGAATTCAAAGAATATTTTATGACCCCCGCTGGTGAAGTTCTCTGGCAATATAGACAGATATAAGTAAAGTCTGTCAATGGATTTGTTCCTGATATTTAATTTCGTTTTGCTGGTGGGTTAGCAAAAGATTTAGAATGCTGGAATTTTCACGGCAATTTGCAAGTATACTGTGTAGTAGATCCCTATAGAGTAATAACTTGCGGTGTCCAGGGTACACAAAATTACCAAAGAGTTATTTTTTTAAATGGGATACTATGTTTATCATAAAATATTATGACAGTTAATTAAAACCGGTCTTAATTCGTATATCATATGCCTGAATGGTGAGGTTTCCGAAATAAAACAATTTTTGTAACAAAATGAAATTATTTTGATATATTTATAAGTGTAAGATAGTCACGAAATGTATACATGTATTTACGAAAAATTTACAATAGTCATGAATTAATGAACAAATGTGTTATTAACCAGATTTAAAAAGTGAAGTAACGATAGTTGAAATGGATGAAGATTATACGTATGAAATTCTGAAGAACCTCTTTATGGACTGTTTGAACAAATTAAAATGAAAGTGTTTGTACAGAGAAAAATCTATTTGCAGAAAATTTTTCAGATTCATGCGTAGGAAGTCAAGATAGGTTTGCCAAAATTTTAGGTTCTTAGGCCATTACAGAAGCACCTTAAAGGAGTAATCGCTGTAATATAATTGAAATGACGTCATATTACATGATTTGGTTATTGCAAAACATCCATTCATTTTGCTAACCATCCGCATGGTCCCTAGGGAAGATTATACGTAACGCCGCTGTCGGCGGGATTTAGAATGGCAGGGAAAGTGATTTATCGTTACACTCCGAATCGAATGAGGAATGCAATTAGAAAACGGAATGTCTTTGCCTCAATCTCGACGGCTCCTACAAACGTGTAATTACCTACTGCACACTTCAGGCACAGGATGTCGGAACGGGTGGTAAACTCGGAGACATTTGGAGAAGACAATAAGCGAACTCTCCGGTTTGAAAGTATTCTCGCGTTTAGAGGTATAGACTGATTGACTTGCTTTAATAAAACTTCGACCAATGACGAATGCACCACACAAAATGAACACATATATTTTTTCATTTGTTCTCTAAAACAAAATAAATTGAGAGTTTGCTGTGTTGAATCATTCGAATCATAAATTCTTTTGTAGTGCTGTGGATGTATTTTGAGTTTAGACCATTCGGTCTCTTTTGTTTTATGAATCCAGGTTGACATTAATGGAAAAGCTAATCATACTAGGGGTTATATTTAAAAGCTATTATTTCAATTAATGTCCCCTTTTGTATCGATTCTCTGACTGCTTCAATTCCAACCGTACCGGAAAATCCAATGTTGTTATGAGTCGCTAATAATTGAACAATATGATATTGGTAGAGTTCCGAGTTGCATTTTCTCCCTCACTTATAATATTCATATCGATCTGCATTCAGAAAAAAAACGAGGGTAGTAAAGGTGTAGAGTAGAATAATAGAAAATAATATTTTCACTTTTATCCAAATCAGTAAGATTATCTTGACATTTTTCATAGAAACTTAAATATATAAATATTTTAATAATACTTTTTACAAAACTTCTGGATTCCTCAAATCATCCTGTTGAAGAAGCCACAAGGATGATTGGCGAAACGTTAGCAAGTTCGACTCAGCAAAAACCATCGCAATAGGAATCCAGAAGTTTTGTAAAAAGTATTATGTTGAAAATTAGTTACTCCTAAAAGAGATCTCCAAATGAATTACTTCTGCAATTGTGAAAGAATGTATCGAAAACCATTTTGAACCAACTCAACAAAACTAACCAAAAGACCTCTGCATGCAAGTTAAAAAACAGAATGGAAAAATTAGTTTCAAACCTTTGTCTCAGACTTTAACGCGTTCAATACAGGAATTATCAAATCACCTTAAGGATTTTCAGTTTCACTTGTTAAAGAAAACTTTAATTGAATTGTTAGCGAAGACTACTACTAGATCTAATTTAAGATCCCCTTTTTAGATAAAAAAATAACAGAATAAGTCAAAATATAAGACCAAATATATTGTTTCAAAGCACCTATTTGACATTTTAGTGTATAATGCAAAATTCAAATTTAGTCAAAGAGTTTAGGAAAGGATTTTGCTCATCTTTATACTCGATGATATACCAAAATTTAGTGTACAAGAATCGTTTTGTGAAAACAGGATTTATTGGACAATTGTTCAATAATATGCAGGATATGGTTACTATTATGATTATTTCGGTCATAGTTTTTCATAGTAGTAGATAAAATGTTTATTGCTAAAATATATTATTAAATATATGGTGTTCATAAAGACTAGTATATATAAATATTTTAAAGGCGTGGGTTTCTGGGACCTTAGAAAATATCAAACCTTATGTGACTGAAACAGAAAACAAATCCGCAATAATAACAAAAATTCAATTAATATACCAAAAAAAACATAATGTACCTGTGCTTAGGTATATAAGGAATTATGTAAAGTACTGCGCAGAAATGGCTGTTGAGTTTTCAAAGAACAAATTCTAGTCTGTGGATGTTAATAAATGAATATCACAGAATTTCACAGCCAATTAATTGAAGTCTTTCTTTTTTCCTAAATTTAAATGGTCTAATTTAGATTAATTCAGAATTCAGAAACCTATGAAGACAAGCACAATTTTGTTCTAGTGGATTTGCAACCTAGGTCGGTCTCGTCTGGTAAAAGGCCTGGTGAGGGATGGGGGGTGAAGAAGGGAGCACAAGAAAATAACCAAAACTATCACGATAACCTTTGGCAAACGACTCTGCGACACTGAAACAACTTTCTAAACATTTATTATGTCTACTTGCCTAGGGAAATTTAGCTATTGATCAAATAAGTCAAATAATAGTATTGTTACTTTTTAGAGATATAACTCAGTGTGATAGAGAGTTGCTTGACTTGGGGTTGTTATCACGTAAGCAGTTAATTTCCTCAAAGCATTTTCCTAATATAAAAAACATATCACTAACTGTGATCTGAAGAGATGAAGAGTGACATCAGCAAGAAATAACTTTACAAATGAGTTTTTAACTTAAAATTATATACGCACTGCCGTGGGGCACACATTATCAGATCTGACTCTCGCCTTGAGCGTTATTCAAGATTACTAACCTTATATCCAATTTTTAATTAATAAAATTATAATATTTCGTTCTCAATCTAACTAGAAGTTTATTTTGAACAGTGCTTATTCCCAGTATCAATTAACGAGTAATATTTTGTAGTTGTTTCTTTAAAGATTGCAGCGGAATTTAATATTTTAAACAGTGATTCTCCAAGTAACAACCCTTGGCGGTTTTAAAACCCACCGACGGCTCTCAACGCGGCTAACTAATTTGTATAATTAAAAACCCAGCGGGGTATGAAGTCGAACGAATCTTGCAAACTATTCGAACCCGGCAGCGAGAGAGAGCGAGATTGTCCCGAAACTATTCGGGGCGATGGCGGCAGCGTTATCGAAATGCCGCCCCTTTCCCGCCGTTGTAACGTGTGTATACATTGGAAACGGTTCGTTGGAGTGTTGGATAGTTCGTGTGTCATTTCCAATATCAATTCGGGGAGACGATAATGGAGGCGAAATTGTGTATGTGCGAATGGGGCTCGCGGGCGTGAATAATATCGAATGTGTTTGGCATTGTCACGGCTGAAATGTATTTTTGCTCTGATACGTTATTATGTATTCGCTAGTCTGGGGTGGATCGTTTGAAGAGAGAGAACGCGCTTCTAGATTGCCGTTTGGTAAATGGCATTATAGCTAACTTACATGGAAGCTGACAGCATTCACGCTAGACCGTGTTTTGTGAGGATATAAAACGTTTCTCACTGTTAATTGCATCGGCGACGACGTGATCGTGGAACCTTCGCGTACGATATTAAAAGAGGGAGAGCGTCATTGAATTGAGAGTAAAAACGCCTCAGTCGATTTGGTGAAAATGAATGAATGAAGCAAGGATGGATAATATTATTGAACGATATCTTAAAAAAAAAAAATAATAACACGCCTTGTGTTAACAAGATATATCCCTATCTTCAACCAAGGCCCATAAAATATATGGTAAAAGATTTTAACTTTTAAAAATTAAAAAATCGATATTCGCAGAACTTCATCAGCGATTAGAACGTTGTGTTCCTGGAAGAGTTGAAGTACCTTCCTCAGTAAACAACACCACAGCAAAAATTCTGGTGTAGTTAATTAGCTGGAACTCAAAGGTCAAGTTAAACCTCTGAATCGTGAATTGAGTTGCCCTTTATCGTGGAACCTTCGTAGAGTTTCTAGACGTATGTGCTGTTGCTCCATCATACTAGTTATTTAGTAGGCACCTTCTTTTTAAATCAGAAATAAACAATATCTCTAGCATATTTACCTAGAACTCCACTGCGTAGAAGTGGCCGTAGAAAAGGTTCTATCTTCTAGTCTAGATGTCAATTTTAGTATTTCGCAGCTAATTACTTGAAGCATTTCTCATTTCCCAAATTTAAAATGTCTAATTTAAACTATACCATTTATGTATTATATATGTATGTTTGTATGGAAGTAGTACATTGAATTGAAATGTCGCTCCCACAACGTATAGAGATACGCGTAATTTTATTTTACTAAATTTGCAACCTAGGTCGGTCTTTTGTTGTGCAAGAAGAAAGAGGTGAAATTGCATAAGATAAATGTGGCAAACTGACATAATAGCCTTAGGCAAACAAATTTACCTTTAAAAAATAATAGACGAATAATACGAAATGATAAACTTCTGGATTATTTCGTTTAATAAAACATCTAATTGTGTTTTCATTTTTAATTTTAATCTAATTAATAAGATTAGTTTAAAAATAAAGTTGGTTCAGACTGTTTAAACCATTTCTTCAGGTTGATTTCTACAATTTTTTGTCTTAAATCTTGCAACACAATGAAGCTGTTATATTCTACTACATGACTATTTTCTTCAGCCCATTGGATAACGTCATTAATAGCATAGCTTGGCTTGTATTTGATATGGTATTGTCATTGTCATCTTTTTCGGAATTAGAATCGATTGTTATTTCACTCTCCAACTGATTTAAGTTTGCTGGCTCATCTTTATTCCATTCGATAATGTCGTTTATTTCACAGTCAACCTGTAAAATACAAAATTAAAAATTAACTTTAATTAATTATTAAATTAATTAATTATTAATTAAACTTTAACAATAATTGATGAAATAACGGAGATTTTAAAGAAGTAGAGAATGGTATTCAAGAAAAAAATATTTGTCAACCATATGACCGGCTAGAAAATGAATATTTTAGAGCAAGTATAGCCTGGCTGGCAGAATTTATTAACACGCATTTTTGTTTCCTTACTTTAGGTTTAATAATTCGGTTGTTTAGATTTTTTTTTGAAAAAAAAAACATATTTAAAGTACGTATGCATTTTTTCTTTAACTCAAACTCTCTATAACTCGAACTTCTTTCACAGTCACTTCAAG
This sequence comes from Cylas formicarius, assembly GCF_029955315.1. Lineage (NCBI taxonomy): Eukaryota > Metazoa > Arthropoda > Insecta > Coleoptera > Brentidae > Cylas > Cylas formicarius. The sequence goes on from NW_026844334.1 coordinate 17,032,700, forward strand.
TTTGGGTTATAGAGGTTTGACTTCGTTTTTGTAATTTTACTTACATTTGGATTAATATTTTGTAAGAGCTCTATAACACTCTGGTTGGCATTGTATGCTTCATTATTGAGTAATCGTACTCTTAAAACACTTTCATTTTCCTTCTTCATCCTCTTCATCATTCAAGTTGATTGTTAAAATATTTCGCCAACATTTCTCTATAACAAAGCTAAATTTGAAACTGCATCCCTTAAAGTGTATATTTGCAACATTGCACTTAGGTCAGAACTTTTTGACAATAACTGGCTTAGTAATTACATTACAGTAATAAGTCCATTAGGGCTTTTTAAGTAGGCTTCAGGTGGATGACTCGGTGCATTATCCAAGAAGAACAACGCCTTAACAGATAAGTTGCGACTCATTAAAAACGCCCTCACCTAAACAAAAACATATCACATATTACTGTCACGTACTTTTTTATACCATCTGAATTTCCATCAGAGATCAACATGTCATGAATCCACTCTCGAAAAATTTTCATTGTCATCGATGCAGTCTTAGAATTTCTGTAATTAACCGGCAAATTAAAATTTCGAAAGGCGCGAGGATTTTTAGATTTTCCAAGGACTAGTGGCTTAAATTTATGGTTGCCTGCGGCATTTGTAGAGGCCAAAAATGTTATCCGTTGTTTATAAGTTTTTCTGCCCGGTGCAGTTTTCTCTGTCTCTGATATATAAGTCTTGCTGGATAACAACTTCCAATAAAGGCCGGCTTCATCGGTATTATAAATCTGTTCTGACGTCAGATCCAGCCTTTCAATAGTGCTTCTCAAAGATTCTTTAAATGGATGGATTAATTTAGGCTGATAAGACTGTTTCTCTCCACTTATTTTCGGTAGTCGCACACCATAATGTTTTTTGAACCTGCTTAGCCAACCATTGCTAGCATTAAATGAAGAATTTACATCAATTAATTTTTGTAAAACCTTCGCTTTTTCCTGAAGCATCAGCCCACTCACCGGTACATATCTTTCTCTCAAGTTTAGAAAATATAGCTAGGCACTTTTAACGTTTTCGTTTTTTCTAAACCTCTAAATGTTTGTGATAATCGGCGCCCTTTTCTTTTTTATTGCACCTCCGGTTGACTTGGCTGTTCCCTATTTTTAGCAAGCAAAGTCACACAACCACCTTTACTCAGGGATTCTAGCAGTTCACTTTTTTGTTTTAAATTCAAACATTTCCTTTTTTCCGAAATATTTGCTGTGTAAAACCTCACATTTAACCGTAACTACTCCGCACTGAACCCGATAGCATGTAAAATACACACAAATAATAATCGAAAACGTGAAACACGCAAAATCCCCTAGTCGCCGGGGGAATCCCCTAATTAGGTATTTCACGGGGTGCGTCCCAGTTCATTTTATCGGATTCTACCAAATCTCTAGCATATTTATGGTCTGTTCAAAGATATAAGAAAGTCACCAATTGCTTTTGAATGGGATTATCCAAGGGTGGTCATTAACATACATTGCAACAAGATTATTACCTAAAGTTTCGGAATTTAAATTCATGTAAAATTGTAATAGAAAATAATGTTATACCTACCTGTGTTTAATATTCTTTGGTTTGGTATTCTACTCAGTTTAAGTTTATTAGTAATCATTCTTATTTCGTGTGTAATCCAGCGTATGTTGAATCGTGTGCGAATTATGCAAAATATGTGCGAGTCTAGTGTATCTCAGGAGATGCTCCCGCCCAATTGTTATAAACAATGTTTATTTGACTCTCATTGAACGTGGAGCAAGCATCTTTAGAAGAAACGGCCACATTGACGAAAGTTCCAACATCAACTGTATGGAAAATTGTGAATAATCCCATTTCAGCTAGGAAAAAAGAAGCGATGCTGACATTTTCTCGAGTGTAGATGAAAGTGATCAAAATATAATAAAATTTAGCAGTTATATGAGGAACAAAGCGTGCCTACATTAGATATCTTAATTAGGAGGCTTGAAAAAGATGAAACCGGTGTTAAATGTGGCAGAACTACCTTATGGAAGTGTATTCAACACGTGGGTTTTAGATTTAAAAAAATTGACAAAAAGGCAAGTTTTAATGGAATCTTTTAGAATTCGGAAATGGCGACTGGAATATCTAGAAAAAAATAGGATTTATAGAGAACAACAAAGGCCAATTATTTACTTGGATGAAACCTAGTTCGACACTTATGATACCCCGGAAAAGGGTTGGGTTGACTCAAGTGATAAGTGTAAAACAAACGCATGCTGGCTCAAAAGATGGTTGGATTCCAAATGGACTTTCTCTGCCTGCGAACAATATTACATATTCTTCCCTGGATTACCACGAAGACACCACCGCTGATTTAGTTGAAAGTTGATTTCAAAACAAACTAGTTCCACACATTCCTCCTAATAGCGTCATTGTAATGGACAATGCAAGTTATCACAGTAGACAGTTGACTAAAACCCCCTCCTCATGTGAAACAAAAGCAACAATCCAAAACTACATGTATAAAAACGACATTTATTTTCACGAAGATTATACCAAAAAGCAATTAATTGAGGTCCTACAAAGCTTGAACCTACAAAAGGAATACGTCTGTATTCGGCCATATTTCATTCTTACAGCTTGCCCGGGTTTTTCCTTAATTCGTATTAGTTAGTCACGTATCTATGAACAGACTTTACCTAGCACTCCACTGCGTAGAAAAGGTTCTACATTTCGGATGGTAATAGATGAATTTTAGTATTTCACAGCTTTATCGCGAAGCACAATGTGTGATGTGTTCACTCGACGGGGTAGTTTACTCGAATCGGAGTTCACTAAATCGCGACTTCACTGTACCACATTAAATTTAATAAATTGAGTAAAAATTCCAAAGCAATTTTTTGCAAATAATGTATAATGCTAGAAAACGTTGGAAAATCTTGAAAAAAAGACGTAGTTGATAGTTTATAGGAATTTAGATTGATACTAGATAGAAATCTTTCAAGAAATTGCTTAAGGGCGGTGCCGTCTTAATTTGCAGCCGCTGAATTGTGGATTTTTCGAAAATATATTTCTTGTTATCTTTTCATCCCATGCGGAAACGTTTCTCGTTCGGGAGGGTAAGCCTGTGATCGGCAACGTAATAGTCCAAATGCTGGTTGACAGCGAATTAGGCACTTAGCGGTGGGTCGACCAGGGCCGGCCTCTTTGAAATGCTAATCCTCCCTTTGAAATCGAAAATGATTGACGGACCCCTTCTTTACGCCCGTAATTTCTGTAAATTTGCTTTACGAGGTATGTTCGAGCGTCGAATAATTGATCAGAAAAATAGCATTATCCCCATATTTCTGGCTCGCATTTTTTTATTCTGAAGCGGCTTTGTTAACGTCTGGTGCCTAATTGGATTGCGCGACGGCTTATAACAAAACAAACACAATATTCTATACGCGCAGCATTTGGAAATCACAACGGTCGGTAGTTTTTGCGATAGCATTTGCATTGGTAGAAAGTAAACAAAAATGCATCCAATAGAGGTAGCAGACATTGTGGTTATTATTAAAGTAAGCATTCAATCCATTGATGGTGTCGTAAGAAATCACATCAAATAGATACCAAAAGAGAAATTGTTAGGTAACTTAGTTACTAAGGTTAAGTGAATAAAAAAGTATATAAAAGTAGGAATAACATTGACATTGACAATCATCATAGTTACAATACTACACGTATGAAATACGTGTAGTATTGTAACTATGATGATTGTCAATGTCAATGTTATTCCTACTTCTATATACTTTTTTATTCACTTAACCTTAGAATAACTATTATCTCAATTATCTACCGATCTCTCCAATTATAGTATTGCAGTATCGAACAAAATTAGAGCAACTTTTTATTTTCTATTACTATGTATACATGGTACATGTTTTATGTTATAAATGATATTCTAAATAAATATTTCTATGAGTAACCAAAAACTTTTAATGAAAATACTTTTAAAAAATAATATAGGCGTGACCAATACAAAAAATAATTAAAAAACAACTTCCTGTTTACCGAGGCAAAATTAAAAAGCGACTAAACTAATATTAAGTCTAGAGTGACAAATTAGTAATCACAAGTCAGTATTTGGAACAGTATTCTTTATTCGCAATAACCTGCTGGCATCTTTTTGGCGTAGATGGATCAGATTTGAAATTGTTTTATTGTCTATAGATTTCCAAATATTTTGGATTTCTTCTTATACTTGATTCCTATTTGAGGTTTTTTTTGTTAGAATTTTTTCAACAATCTCCCGGATTGAAATCTGTTGACTGCGGTGGCCATTTTAAAACTCAAAAATCATTATGTTGATGATAAACCATTCTTTAATTATTTTTGCAGTATGTTTGGGGTCGTTATTGTGGTGGAATGTAAATTTTAAAGGTATTTCCCATTTAGCACATGGCAGCATAATGTCTTCTAATATAGCATGATATAAAAATCCATCCAATAGGGCCCATTCCGTATGCAAAAAAGCAATATCAAACCATAACGTTGCCACCACTATGCTTTACAGTACCAGAAACGTACTTGGGGTCAAGTCTTTTCTTATCAGGCCGATATTATGCACTGATAGTGATCATCATCATCACTAAATAATACCTCCAATCTCCAATCCTGAACCGTCCATATTAAATAGCCAGTAGCAAACAACAGATCTCGATATTTTGTTACGGCTTTTTTGCTGGTCTTCTTCCAGAAAGTCCGGCTTCCACCAAACAACGTTGGATGGTTCTGAAAGACCCATTTTCTGTACGCAATTCTGCTAAAATCTGACTTGCAGAAATCCGTGGCCAGCTTTGACTAATTCTTTTAATTATCCGATCTTCTTGCTTCGTAGTTTTAATTTTTCTTCTCCCTCGCTTTTAGTTTATAACCCTTCCCTGTTCTCATTGATTGAGACGAAGTAGCGTAAACAAAATTCTTCTTGACTCGCCATAATACAAAAGTGTTGTGACTCAGTGCAGGCTGTAGTTAAGATGAATACCCAAAAATTTTATGAACGGAACCAACAGGTGCTCAGAAAATCATTGGCTAGAGTTTATAGACATATATACATCTGAACTAAACCGAGAAAATTAATGAACTTAATAACAAAACCGCGGCGGTTCATTTGGCATTTAGGGTAACAAAAAACTCGCCCCAAAATCCGGGTCTTAAAAACTGGGGGGTCACGTGCGCGTAGGTCCTTATCGTCCCGTTCACACATAAATTAATTTGCATTAAGCGGCGTTATATATTATGCGCGAGCTATAAATAATACTTAAATCGTGTAATAAAGCGCAAGTTGTCACACACTTCGCGACCTTTGTGGTCGGGAGGTGGTCGCTTTAAATTTAATTATATCAAGGGAGGAGTAAATGTATTAAAAGCTGAGGTCTCGTATGGCTACCAAAATATTTACATAGTATTCTAAAGGAGTCTCGTATACTGCGGGTTGAGGCTGTTGCAGTTCAGCTTTATACGCCATACTTAATTATACCAATACAACAACATTAAAATTATACAACATAAATGGTAGATATTGCAAGAAAGTTAGTGATTAATTTAAATGTATAGAATATATTTACGTTTTGAACAATTTACAAAGTATATATGTATAATATATATATATATATATATATATATATATATATATATATATATATATATATATATATATATATATATATATATATATATATATATATATATATATATATATATATATATATATATATATATATATATTAATTATTATTATAATAATAAATTATTATTATAATAAAAATAAATCTTCGGGGTTGATTTTGGAAGTACTTACTAACCGACATTACCAAAGCAAACTACACCTAACGGTGATATGACGAAACATAACCTAAAGTCTAGCCTAATATAAATATTAACTCCAATAAAAAAAACAAGAGAATGGGAAAATATTGAAATTAATAATTATAGTTCATAAGGTAATAACGTTTTTACCTTAGTAATAGATTGAAGAAAAAAGGCTAAATCGTGTCGAGCATTATACTTGGAGCACATTGAGAAAATAGATGAAAATATTAGTTCCTGGCGTGAGCAGAAAGAATGTGTTACTATATTTAGAGTTAATACAGGGTACCAGAAAATTTAGTCTATGTAATAGGTCAGATCAATCAAACGGCGATCACTAATAGACACATAAGTAAATCTATTTCATAATATAGTATGCAAAAAGCATTGTGGGGATATACTCCGTCCAACTTATACTATACGTACTTCAAAATCCTAAGCTGATTTTTTTCCAGGCTTTTAATATGACAATTGTACCCAGGACACCAAACTACTGATGCATACTCTAACTTACACCTGATGTGTGAGTTATATAATGTATTTATCACTTCTCTGTGTTAGTGCAACGTACGTTAAATCCATAGCTTTCTGAAGCTTCTGCCAGTACCTTATTACGATATTATTAAGAGCTTTTTCCATTTCATATTCGGAGCACATTTTTATATTTATATGTTCAGAGTGGTATAAATTACTAAATATCATTAAAATTGTAGAGAGAAGTCCCATTAAAACTGTCAAAAACATATTGCCGAGGATGTAACTCACCGAATTGGGTACACCTGAGATTTCTCTTTTGTTTTTAATAAAGGACCAAAATTTTAGGATCTTTTTTAACGTAACATTCAATTTTCGGTAGATAGTTTTTTTCGGAGTCCCTAAGTTCAGATTTTATCTTCGACCTCAGGCATTTAAACTTTTGCAATTCTATCTAAGGGACTACCTGTACTTCTGAACCTTTTGTGACATCCAGCTTTCTTTTTTAGATTGTATATTATATTTGAATTAAACCTTTGAGGATACTTATTAGTAGCTGACTTTCCAAATCCAGGAACACATATGTTAATAATTTCATACAGTTTTTCATAAAACAAGGAGCAGGCGGATTCAACATCCGATTCTTGGGAAAGAAATGACCAGTCCAAATTTGAAAACATTTCGTTCATGAGCAGAAAGTTAGCTTTTTCAAAATTAAATTTATTATTCAGTGACATAGATAAGTTGTGTTTTCTATTTAAAGAATGAGGAAATTGTAGGAAATAACTCCTTATATTAAGTATACCACATGTGACCACATATAGAAAACACCATCTTCTCCCACTGCAAATAAAATTAAAGGGCAAAAAAAATCAAAATTATTATTGATGTACTTTATTGCAATGAAGGCGTTCCTCATGACACTGGCACGCCTATAGCTTACACATTTTAATATACTCTCTTTCTCTCATCCCGCAAAAATCACTAATTTTAAAATCAGCAATTCAGTGAAAGATGTTTTTGAGTGCCTAACCCTCGGACCGTAATTTCGGCAGGTTAAATTTCAGTCGTTATCAAAGCCCACGTGCCACCGAAAGAATGCTTCTCGTGCGTTTGTTAAAATCCGAACGCCACCTGTCACTCTTCACCCTCTGGCAATTTATCATTGCATTGTACATTTTTCCACATTTAATTCACTGCATTCCACGCACAAGCCCATCCGAAATTGATTTTCGAAAGTTGTTTCGTGAAACTATACAGACCGGGATTGTATTTACATCATAAAAATATTGCTGAAATATTTAAATGTAGAAGATTTTCCTGTTTTTTTCCCATTGCATATATTTCTATTTAAAATGAGATTAAGTGAATCTATTTTTTTTTAACTAATGTATAAACTCCAATGATAAGCGGACCAAAATTAGAATGTAGATATTTTAGGGCTGCATGGTTAACGAATTAGGATTATGTTCTGAAAAATTGTAAACATTGATGAAGAAGGCGGACGCTTTTTGTTACCAAATTCTCACTTTAGTTCTGTAACAATAATGATAAGCCTAAACTTCATTATTGCTATCGACAGCTGTATTTCATATAATAAAAATACTTCTTTAATAGACGTATTTAATCTCTTCAACACTTTTAGATTTAGATATACTTAGTTTATTGTTCATTTTCGAAAATAATAAAACTGTTTTTTGAAAATGTTTCAATAAGAATGGAATATTCACATTGACACAGATGTTCTAAGGTTCTGACCAAATATATTCTATACGTTTGTTCACTGAGCAAAAACTATTCTGGAAAATTAATCAACAAACTAAACCAGGAAATGAGCATATATGGTTCCTACAAGGAAAATATCTGAAAAATAAATTTGTAAATAAACAAATTGTGGATTCGGAACATTTTAGAGAGAATAAAAAGCATAAGTGGTGTAACCCATTACGTGAAATACGATGTAATTTTCAAACTAAACAAACCAAGGGATGATCCACAAATGTGTGTCAATATTTCAAAAATCTGTCTCCGCTTTAATTGGTTTCATTTTCTTTATTGTCTTGCCTTCCAATCAATTATGCACGGTCTTCTCTCTCGCCATTAGAACATCTATTTACTTTCATTGATAATTGACTCGTTCAGAGAAAACGTTTGCTATACATACATCTAACTCAAAAATGATTTTTTCTACTCCCGCCTGTAAAATACATAATTACCCACCGATTTAGCGTTCGGGACGCGCCACTTTACTATGTCAGTTTCGTTTCCCACGGATCCGAGTCACTTCGGTCATTTCCGGGATTTTACCGAACGGGTTTGGGAGCAATCGGATGTTTTCGGAGGTTTTACCGCACGGTTTGAATTTTGACGTTTATCAATGAATTCGTGTTGTTTTGCAAAAATGCACAGAAATATGTTATGCAATATATCAGACAATTTAAATAATACGTGCTATAAGCTATAATTAAAATCTAGTGGTAAGTAAAGTGACATTTATAATTTAAGTTTCTCACAGAAATTTTACATGCCGTTCACATGAGCTTTAGTGATTGTTACAGATTTTATATTAATATCTTGCCAAAGCCAATTGCACGATTTTCAGATATCATCATTACAAACAAAACAAAATTAAAGGCTAGGACGTGCTTTTTTTTCTTGATTATACGATGTTTTCTTTAAATAAACTACCTAATGATCAATTGTAAAAGTCAGATAAACAACGTAACATTTTAAAATTGTGTTTATTTTGTTCTTTCTATGACATATCTCTCTATCTAACATACACAGTTAAAAAGAGACAACAATAGCGGAACCGATCGGAACGATAAAAAATATTTTTGTGAATCGTACGAAATTTGGTCATCCGATAAAGTGATATTATTTTTTATTTGTTAAATTGTGATTTTTTTGTGACGGTCGTAGAAAAAGTATAGTATGCAACACGTTTGGTAAACTCTTTATCTCACTCGTTATTAAGCATTCGCTCCGCTCGTGTCAAATAAACTACTGAGTCAAATGCCGTTTACCGCACTTGTTGCACAGTATACTATTTGCTACTCCCTTCTGGAAAATACTATACTAAATACAAACTATACACCGATCTACGGCGGATCCAAGCCACTTCGAAGATACCGCACGCGTTTAGCAGCACTCGAATGATTTCGGAGAATTTACCGCAGGGCTTGAATTTTGATATGTGTTTTGCAAAAGTATACCCAAAAAGTAACGGTCGTAGAAAAAGTATAGTATGTAACACGTTCGGTACACTTTTTAAATCACTCGTTTTTTAAACACTCGCTCCGCTAGTGTCAAATTAACTCTCTAAGTGACACAAATATGATAGGGTCGTGGTATCAATCTCAAACGATTTTACCATCAACGACCAATGGGCATGAACTCTAATAATCTAAAATTAATATCTATCGATCAAAAAGTGGCAGCATCGTATTTAGCTAAGCCGATTTCTCTTCATGCTATTAATTTTTCACATAATACAAAATTAATTTCCTCTATTATAAAGCGTCGTGAATAAATGATACAGGGTCGTGGAGATTCCTAGGCGGGTGAACGTAATGCAAACTGCCAATATCCGGTCGCTTTTCGTTATAAATTTATTATTATATCACCCCCGGCGGGGAAACAATGTGGAAACTTATCTGGAGCTCGGCTCAAGTAATTTCCATCAAGTATTTATGGAGCTGGTATGTATGCAATTTATCGGTACAGACATTCCGGAGTCTCGTTCTTCGGATCTGGCCGCGTGTCCCGTTCGGTTTATAAATCGGAAGTTATCTTTCGCAGACGGTCGACTGCACGAACTTTTGTCGTTGGCAATTTTTAAAATTCGTATGCGCAGACCACTTTTGCTACGTTGTTTTCGACTTTCCATAATATGTGTATTTCATTAAAGAAGTACGTGTTTGTAACGAAATAAACCACACCGATTCTTTATAGCTATAAAGAAATTGAAACGGAATCGAACTCTAAACTCAATTTTTATGAATCTCCTGAACCGCCTCCATTTCCGCTTTGAAAATGCGGGAGGTGAGATAGCTAAAATTTATGACAAAGCTGAGGTTTCCCAAATAACTTCTGCAGTCATCATAGAACAAAACGTGTTAATATTGGTTTCAATTTTTATTAGAAACATTTACATCTTTTTAAATGGTTGATTATTGTTTAGCTGAAGATCCTGTCTATTATTTAAAGCTTTTATAGAAGAGTAGTAATTCAAAAGTATTTGACGATGTTCTTCAAAAATGGATATGTAAATGTAAATTGAATTGAATTGAATTGAAAGTAAATAACAGGAAATATTTGGATATCATAGTTGAGAAAAAATGGATGATCCATTGGTCCAATCATATTAATAGCCTAGTTGATGAGGCAAGAAGACTGTCTACAAATTTTATGAAAAATTGTTGATATCTATCTACAAAGCATTGGTTCAATCTATTTTGCAGTATGGGGTGGTCCGTACGCTATCTCGCTCGAAGCACTAAATGTTATTCAAAATTATTAAATTTGCAAATAACAGTTGGGCATACATGTCAGACAAGGTAAATAACAAGTCAGAATTTGTTTGTTTCATTCCATTGCAAGAAAGGTAATTATAGAGTTGCGAAAAGCTCTGTAATCTATCGCCAATGAGCAAAAGAAAAAAATATTTGGCAAAAAGTCTAAGGTAGTTGACCTACTTTGATACATTTTTCGATTTAATATAACTCTCTATAGTCTGTGCTTCAGATATTCCGCCATTTCAGGCTAGTTTCATCTTTTCCTTTTTTTGTTATTGTTCTTTTTCATTTATATTTTTATTGTTTAGTTATAAGTTTAGGAATCAATTTTCGAGCAGATATTGTGCACATTTGGATTGTCTGTGATCTTGGTGCCATAATAATATAAGTAGCTACACATTTTGCAATTTCTGGTATTTTCAATAGAATTTTTTTAGGTATAAATAAACAAAAACACATGAAAATTTTTATAATTCATAAATAGTTAAGCAGTGCAGTCGGACACTTCATCGCGTGAGAGTCTCGAAAAATTCCAATTCGTTATTATCGTTAGACCTGGAACGGCTAGATAAAGCCGCAGAAATCGGATTAAATATATCGCCACGTGAGCTCGGGGGAAAAAAATTCCGACTCGACTGTCACTGGACACGACGACGCACAAAAGCGAGATCGATTAATATTCGAGATTAACTCCAGCTTATTATGTATCGTAGATACGGTCGCCTCGTATCTATAACTTTATCTCCTTGCCGAGACGGGCCTGGTCGTAAATTATCGGCCATGCACTTGGTCGCGTTAACCGCCAATAAATAGAGGAGCAGGCCGCTCATTTTTAAACGCCACATCACCGAGATAATTAATGCCGTACCGGACAGGAATATTTACTACTCGCTTTCCAACTAATTTCATTTCAAACTTAACGTTAACAAATAGCACGGTTTGATTGTGATCCGTATATGGTGTCCAAATCGACTGGGTATACTTGTAATGGGCCTGGATAGCGCTGGTGGACTCGGTGCTTGAATAACTGGCAGATATTTATGCGTGTAGGTGAACGTAAGTTACATGTACAGCAAAGTCGATCAAAGGATTTTACAGATGTCGTGTTGAAATGGATGAACCAGCGTGTGATAGGGGTGATTTTGATATTTTGGAAAACAACGTTATAAAGTGCAAATGCAATTTTTAGATCTCATATTTGAAAATTTAACCTTATTTTGTTTATATGTACTAATAAATCAATCCTTATGATATACAGACGTAAGAAACTTATGGTATCTCTTTAGAAACAAGGAGAATATATATACGTAACAGTTCCTTCATCATCACGCTTATATCTAATGAATTTAACGACCAGTTCATTATCTTTATCGTTAGCGAGTTAATTCATAAATCCCCGTTTCGATGATGCCATTGCACAATATATCCTCTCCTGATGTCTATGATTCAGAAAATGCAGAGTGCTGAAAGTTTTCTATACAAAGATAATCGACTTTAGAGAGATATTGACTTAGAAGTTGGAAGTTTGTTTATAAGAAGTTAAAAATATTTACATTTCATTATAACCAATAATTTTGTTATGACATCTGTAAGTTTTGGATATAATTGCAACTATTTTATTATAATTGTTACTCGAAGAATGCAACTTTAACTTCAAAAAATCATAAAGTGATATTTTATGTGGTGTTGATGTCATTTACAATATGTATTTTTAATGCACGGTTGTTGATTGGTAGAGGTTAGTTATTTTATCCTATTATTTTGTTGATTACATTAGTTAGAATTAGGAAACTTGTAAAACTCAGTGGGCTCTATATCCGGTGGGAAATAAAATAAAATAAATGTGATTTGGTCTAATAAAAGTCGATTTAATTTAACACAACTATTTAGAAAACTAAAAAAAAAATGAACTTTCACAATAAGTAGTTGTAGTAATACCGGCAGAAGTGTGTCTTCAATAGCAGCTGCCTTTATCCTTCGTCACATTTCCTTGAGCGAAGCAAACGTTTTTCAGAATTGGTTGACCCTTAGATTTGCTGAATTTACCACAGCAAGCTAAAACATATAGCGCTACCTCCCGTTAATAATGAAGCACCAATGTATTCTGTCATCCTCTCTAAGACTTATTCAGAGGAATCCCGCTTTAAATTATTACTGTTGACAGAAACATACAATATTCTGGAGAATTCGAAAAGCATTTGTCTGCCATTTGCGCCGAACGCATAAGAGTACTGCAGTATCATCGCATGACGACGGTAAATATTGCTCCCCAGATCGGGCTCTAAACTGCCTAAAACGCCGGTATAGCACACCAATTATGGCTTTTAGGTTTTAACAAACCTACTAACCTGATATACGGTAATTGCACCTCCATTAGCCAATAACCCTGTTTGTTTCGCTAACGCGGGATATACACGAAATGTGCATTTTAATAACAAGGCTTGCCCCTGTGGATTAGAACAATGAACTGATTTCTATACAGTGCTCCAATAACAACTTGCATTTTATACTTTACAAAATTTTGATATAAGGACAATTTTATCCAAAGGCATTATAAATTTGAATTGCAAAAGAGCGATCGAAACGTTAAACCAAAAAATACAGAGAAATTAGGTAGGCCTGAAGAAAGATAAACTGGCAGTCAAGACAATCAAGATAATGGTGATAATTAAATCGCTGCTTCATAATAATTTTTATTCTCTTTTTAGAAATATCTCGTTTGGGTGCCACAAAAAAGTCATCCAAGTATTATTAAATTATTTATAATTTGTGTTTGTTCCATCTGTTATTGGAGAAACAAATTTGGGAGCAATAAATTAAAAAATGTTTAAAAATTTAACATGGTTAATGAAATATAGTTCTTGATACTACAGATAACAATTCATTGTCATATACCGAATCGTATTACTAGGGAATATTGATGAAACGGAGAAACGCGGGTACGAAAAGTTTTCGTCAATACTTTTCTCGTTTAAAAGTTTAACGGGAATTGGAAAAGGTAGAATAATATAGTTCCCGGTATTGTAATGTTGAGAAAACGACGTTTCAAAGTTTTTGGCCGGAAATATAGGTAATACGTACGCTCGTAAAATATATATCTTCTGCGATGTGATTTTATTGGCAGCAAGAGTGGTTTCTCGTTCTGCAAGGTATGACGTGGGAAATCGGAAAGACTTTTATTTAAATTGAAACTGTAACCGTATTGACGTTACCTAAAAAAAACTAGAAAACATGAATCCGGTGAAATTCTGACTAGACATGGTAATCGAGATGATATGTATGCGCTTCAGCAGCTAAAATAAGTGCCACATTTTACAGAAGATAATATGAAAAACAGTCTAAAAAATTAAATATGAAAGTAGTTTATAAAAGAGATGCTTCAGATCGTGTAAGAAGTTAATTCTTAAAACCTCTATTTTACGCCCATCGTGTAAATTAATGAGTATATGTGACATTATGTCATATTGGGTCTATAATTGTCATTTTGCAAGGGTTCCGAATCTAAGCAATTCCAATAATTGATTTTGCTTAACCAGGCCATCCTGATAGAGATTTAGCTTTCTGTCTTGTAATTCCGAATTTCTCTGTGATTACCAGCTTTTCAAAATAACATCACACTTCAAAGGAGAGTTGAATTTGCAATTATAGGTTAAGAACTTTCAACTCTAAAGATCGACGTATTTTAGGAATATATTCAAAATAACTTTTACAAGGAACTAATTAATCCAAATACGTTATCCTATGCTAATGCATAAAATATATTAAACGTAACAACTAATTCAAATACCTTTGAATCTTGCAATCTTCAGATAATTCATTATTCCAGCCATTAAGAAAGAGAATTCTTAAATTTAGAAGAGAGTTTTTTGTAAAAATTGAACTGAGGTGGCTTTTACTTGATGAAAATCCATTTATCAAAATAAATAAGAACTAAAAGTTCAGATTTTCACAAAATTATATATTATGATATGACAATTGTTTCACGAAATTATATATTATGACAGACACGGTGTTGTCGAAACAATTGTCATGTCATAATATATAATTTCGTGAAAATCTGAACTTTTAGTTCTTGTTTATTTAGAGTTTTTTTTTATAAAATCAGATCTATATCTTCACATCTTTACTTGGGGTATGATCTTTCTTTGTTCTTTTCAAATAATTTGTTTGTCAATATCTCTGGGATTGAACATACAGTAAACCCAAGATGATTTAAAATGGAATTCTTATTATTATAAAATGGTTCAAATACTATCCAATAGTTATTACAAATCACGCACAATGTACTTTCAAGGATTTCTAATAAAGACAGAATAACTGACCGGCTGGTATCTAACAGCCTAAAAAACATGTCTGTGTTATATTTTTTATAATATTATTTTAAACTATAATAAAAATCACGTCTTAAACTAACATTTTTGTTACTTATCCTTGGCATAAATTATTAACATGTAAAATAATAATAATAAGTAATTTAAGCATTTGGATATCGTTTCACATTTTTGACACCTTAACGAGCACTCGAAGACCACTATTTTGTTAAAACAAATTTACGTTTTTAATCGAGATATAACATTCCAATTTCAAATCACGTTTTACTGAATAAACAACCTCATGGTTAATTTTGAAATACGATTTTTTCCCAAGATATTCAACCTCATCATAACTAATGCCCCACCTGGCAAATTAACGTGATCTTTTCGTAGAAAAATGTTAACTTCTCTTTTAAAATTCAGAAATGTCTAGCCGTTCGTCCGCGCGGAAATTATAATTAAGAGACACAGACCAACACCGGCATTTCAAGCAATAATTCTTAATATACTCTACGGGGGTTTATCTACAGGTACGTAAAGAGGAAAGTGGGCTAAACGAAAGAGTCCGATAAATTAGATCGCGGGAAAGACAGCTCAGCGGGACAACACCGTTTTTCGTCTCTCTTTCTCTCATTTGCATAATATTATAACTCCGAGTTAGATATACATTACGTTTTGATGATTACCGAAACAAATTAAAATTTAGCCCAACAAATTATTTGTATATTTTACCTGGACGTGTCAGCACGACCATATAAATGAGCTTTTTTTTGTTCGATATATCAATACGTCCGTATGTTTGCTTTTCCATTATACCCTTGTCAAAACGCGAGCTTTCGTTTCCCCTTAATTGTTAATTACGTCCTGAATTTTAATGACCCGTTGATGGATTTTGATAAATATTCGGTAAATTTTACTTTGCCTTAGATGTGAAGAAAGGTTCGAAATATGGACCTCGTCCAGGGGTAAAGTATTTCTTTAAGCTTGAGGAAATTTTAATAATTTAAATGAAATTCAAAGATCTTCAATTTTTTGAGGTTTTGCGTTTTTGTCTACTAATTACATACGAAGTGTGTAATTAATGTTATAAACTGTGAAATATTAGGAATATATACTGATTTTTAAAATTAAGTTTATTTTGTTGGAGCGCAATGGTTGTGAGTCGAATGTGGAATCTTTTACATGAATTAAACAACCTATATTTATTAAGTATTTCACAATAATTGATGAATGTTTTAAATGTCGGCATTTTCCACCCACTTCGGGTGTTTCAGATACTTTAGTGACGGGTTTGAGAGCCATCGGATGTTTTTGGTAGAGCATTTTGACGTTTGTCAGTTCTATGTTGGTCATATAAAAAGTATTGTATGCATTCGTCTCTTAAACTAGTGTCTTAATTGTCGTTTGTCAAAATTGTTGCATAAGATGTAATTAAAGCTATCACCTTAGTACATTCAGCCATCATGCACTATTTCTTTTTGAGCCACAACTTGCCATTTTTAATTTATACTTACGATATACTTGAACATGCTCTTATCAAAATTTGTTATTGTTTCATACTTGCCAGGTTTTGTAGGGGTCAAATTATTTTTAACTTGTCAGGTTTCGGTTCTCTTATTTGCCAACTAACGGCTTGTATATACTTGTCTATTCTATCAAATGAAATGCGCAAATAATTTTGCCTCGATTGTTCATTTCGGTTTATTGTAAAACTATGTTGCCAGGCGTATTTACAAAGTTGCCAGGTAAAGTCTTTTCATAGATATAAGAAAGTGACTAACTGATACGAATTAAGGAAAGACCCGGGCAAGCTGTAAGAATGAAATATATATATAAATAAAGATACTAAACAATATTTATTTATTTATGTATGTATTTATGGTTAAATCTAAAATAAAATTACAAATTATTTTTATTACCTAATTCTAATTATTATTTGTTCTATATTATTTGCAATATTGATATATGATTGTTTTGCTTTTTCCATATGTTTAACAGAATTTGCCCAACTTTGTGGAGGGATGTTAAAAACTTCGGTTTCTATAAGTTTGAGGACATTGGAGTCAACACGGGGAAAAACATTGTTACGACGAATGACAGATTTCAATTGGTGCCAATATGTTCAATATACAGTGGTAAGGTGTAAGGTAAAACTGTATGTCCTAGATTTTTTGCATAATTATCGGTAATTATCGTATTCCTTTTGCAGGTTCAAGCTTTGTAGAACCTCAATTAATTGCTTTTTGGTATAATCTTCGTGAAAATAAATGTCGTTATTATACATGTAGTTTTGGATTGCTGCTTGCTCATGTGACACGAGAAAGGGGTTTTAGTCAACTGTCTACTGTGATAACTTGCATTGTCCATTACAAAGACGCTATTAGGAGGAATGTGTGGAACTAGTTTGTTTTGAAACCAACTTTCAACTAAATCAGCGGTGGTGTCTTCGTGGTAATCCAGGGAAGAATATGTAATATTGTTCGCAGGCAGGGAAAGTCCATTTGGAATCCAACCATCTTTAGAGCCAGCATGCAAAATAGTTATTCTTTTACCTCTTTTTGACTTTGCGTTTGTTTTACACTTATCACTTGAGTCAACCCAACCCTTTTCCGGGGTATCATAAGTGTCGAACCAGGTTTCATCCAAGTAAATAATTGGCCTTTGTTGTTCTCTGTAAATCCTATTTTTTTTTCTAGATATTCCAGTCGCCATTTCCGAATTCTAAAAGAATCCATTTAAACTTGCCTTTTGTCAATTTTTTTTAATCTAAAACCCATGTGTTGAATACACTTCCATAAAGTAGTTCTGCCACATTTAACACCGGTTTCATCTTTTTCAAGCCTCCTAATTAAGATATCTAATATAGACACGCTTTGTTTCTCGTATAACTGGTCAATTTTACGACGTATTATATTTTCATCACTTTCATCTTCACTCGAGAAAATGTCAGCATCGTTTCTTTTTTTCCTCGCTGAAATGGGATTATCCACAATTTTCCATACAGTTGATGTTGGAATTTTCGTTTCTTCTAAAGATGTTGGCTTGTTGGCACCAAGTTCAATGAGAGGCAAATAAACATTGTTTATAACTTCCTTAGTATCAATAGAATAGTGTTTTCTGCATTTGGGCGGGAGCATCTACTGAGATACACTAGACTCGCACATATTTTGCATAATTCGCACACGATTCAACAAACTTAAACTAAGCAGTATACCAAATCAAAGAATATTAAACACAGGTAGGTATAAAATTATTTTCGATTACGGACCACAATTTTACCTGAATTTAAATTCTTATAATTTAGGTAATAATCTTGTTGCGTTCTATGTTAATGACCACCCTTGGATAATCCCATTCAAAAGCAATTGCTCACTTTCTTATATCTATGAACAGACCATATGCAAATATTGTTGTATTTGGCATATTAGTTGTAAGTGACTAGCCAGCCAAAGCAAGTAGAGAAAGAAAACTGGACTCAGCACTTCAAGCTTGGGACCATTTTTGTTTTATTTACGGTAAGTTATCCGCTTGATTTCAGTTTTAAGTTTTACCGTTACCTACTGGTATCATTGTTTTATAAGAAGCACCGAAAAGTTTAAAGATAGACGAGGACTAGAAAAGTTTGGGAGGAAATATGCTGTTTTTTGTTTGAGAATTTTGTTTGAGAGGGGGAGGATTAAAAATGGAAGGCGGAAAATGTAGGCATGTATTTATTTGCCTTTTATTTAATTTATATCTTGCTTAACTGGCAAGGAATCGATTTTTCAGCGCTCATACAAAATTTTGAAAATTGTTCTCGAACCAGTTGTCTCGTCCCGCGCGTGTTAATCTGGTTGTAAACATCTTCAAATTTTTTTGTATTTTTGATTTCAATGCGATATCCATTCATTGCTCGAAAGACGCCAAATATACATTCTGATATCCTCTGGTTCTAGACAACCGAAAGTTGAGGATCTTCTGTTCCCGTTTTAATATTTTTCCTTAAAAAGGCCGGAGTAAACATTCAGTTAAACCAAACGCTTCGTCTCCCGTGAAAACGAAAGGTAAAAGAGGATGTTCCGACTGGGGCAGTGCTTTTGGATTTGGTGTGCAAGGGGCCTAAAAGGAACAGTTTTAACGTAAATTCCGTTTCTCGTACCACTTCCTAACAACCAACATTCATATTAAGAGACCCTGGACATTTCCGAGGTGCCTTCATCAAGGTACCCTTATGGACGAAAATTGCAAAATGTAGTGTCTTGACCGAGCAAAAAGCGTTTAGTTTACAAAAACTTATAACTTCGTTTCGTAAATTTTACCTTGCAAATGTGGTTTACAATTTTTTCATTGGTATAGTAATTCAACTTAAAATGTTTAATTAATAATTAACTGAATAAAGTGAATTAATAAATAATTATTAATATAAAATAATCTAAAATATTGTTTCTTTCATCAGATGCTTTTAATAGACGCTCTTTAGGGCCACCCCACCATACAGCAGCTCTACTATATAGTACTGTTAGTAAGCTTTCATAGTTCATAAACTAGCTGTTTAAATTTTCACAGATACCACATCAGCACAATTTAGTGTTTTTTATTTTAATATTTAACTAAAATTTTTATATTAAAGAAATTTTTTTTTCAGCAAGTATGTTACTTCACTCTACAACAATTTGTTACAGCGACTATTATGCAATATTCCAACATTTGCGGGGTCAAAATATTAAACTATGACAAAAACTTTCTCGTAATTATGAAACAGGCGGTAGCCGTGCAATTACATTATTAAAATAACGCAGCAAAAGATTCCATGGCGCGGGATTAAGAGGAAACTCTGGGACTCTATTCGGGTTTAATAATCAAGGAAATGCCTTCGCGAAGTCCCGTAATGGCCGCCCCGAGACCGCCGATACAAAGACGTTCCAGCTTTAAAAATACCCCATAAACATAGATCAGCAAGCGCCGGGGATCGTTTTAAATCCGGGCCGCAATAAAACTAGAGAAAGAGAAGACACCCCCGAAGAACTGGAAGATAGAGTCGCCCCGATATTTATTGCGGACCATAAACGGAGTTTTTGTTATCTGCGGATGCATAATTCATTGCCCGTTGTTTGTTTTGGATAAAGTTTTCGAGGTTATGACGTCGGAAAAAACCAACAGAAGACTGGAGGATTAGATAGAGCGGCCGTAATTCGGTTAGCGATGGTCATGTTTTTTAGGAAACTTGTGATTAATGGAAAATACGGGATCGAAAAACATCGTTTCTTCTAACTTGCCGTAATACGGTTGTAAAATTCGATTTTCTTTGAAGTGTTTTATTTTTTCCTTTCTTGTTTCTCCCTCGGTTTATAATAAAACACTCAAAATGAGATTAAACCACGGTTGTTCGGTAATTATGTTTTTCTATTCCCGTCTGCAAAATACCTAATTGCACATCGATCTAGCCTGCGGGAAGCGTCACATTACCACGTCAGTTTCGTTTCCTACGAATCCGAGTCACTTCGGACATTTCCGAGATTTTACCGCACGGGTCTTGGAAGCAATCGGATGTTTTCGGAGATTTTACAGCACGGTTTGAATTTTGACGTTTATCAATTCTGACGATCATGTCGGTATTCGAGTTGTTTTGCGAAAATGTACCCAAAAACTAACGGTCGTAGACAAAGTATAGTATGCAACACGTTCGGTAAACTTTTTAACTCACTCGCTCCTCTGCGCTCCGCTAGTATCAAATAAACTCGTGAGTCAAATTCCGTTTACCGCACTTGTTGCATAATATACTATTGTCCTATTGTTAGTCGCATTATAGATATTTGCAATTAATGTAAGGAAAGTGAATAACCTAAATCAATTGCTAAACAAATTTTCACTCTCTGCGGTTCCAAAAACCACAGAAGACCGCCAAACAGAAATCCAACGTTGGCTTCCGGAAGCGGGATCAATTTTCACGTCAATTAGTTGGGCGCAGGCAAAATTCTTGCATCCACCCTACGAGGGAATAGCTACCGAACCGAAGCGTAATACAAACGACCTTATTATGCAAACGGGTCGCTAGATGGTGCGCGGAAATGCATCCCATGCATGCATAACGGTTAGGTTTTTGTGAGTGAAGTGGCGTTCATTTTGCTAGGAAACAAATTAGCGGGTCTCAGTTACGCAGCAGATGACTTAATTCCACAGTAATTTGTTACTTTAATTCAGCGAAGACGGCAAATTTGTATACTTTAGTCCGCTGGACTCGGGAATACCCTGGGGCCCACAATTTTATTTTTAGATATGTTTAGCGACAGAATATTAATGGCTCGAAGACGGCAGTAAAAGCTAATTTAAAATGTTAAATGCTGGCAATGCTAAGGCGTTCAGGTTCGTAGGTCCTATTAGCAATTACTATAAATATTCAACATACCTCTCACTTCTTCTGTTTCATACTATTTTGCTTACGTAACAAACTTCATTTTTCGATAAATATGTCTTCCAGTTAAATTTTTTATATAGACCCGTTTTCCTATTAACTTTCTCTTCCAGTTTGGTAGTGTTGGTTGACTCGCGCTTTAAATGATACTGTTTGACACAAAGGTTCTAGACCTCCATTCCACCCTATTAACAGGAAATAGAGAAAATGTGAAAAAACTTATCAGGCAAATTTTGCTACTCTCTAATTCTGCAAGATGTTCTGAAAATAAAATCTGTCTTTAAATGAATGGACTAATGCAATAGGGTTTGAAAAAGTTCGTAAACATATTATACTTTTATTATATTATATTATAAGTTTTCATCATCACGAATACATTCCCTAATATCCGAAGCAGTGATCAATGTCCGAGGCGGCAACTGTGGTTAGCGAAACTGACGCTTGAAAATGACACTTTGCGACACTGCGTGAGAGAACGGGCCGTGGTGGGCTGGAGGATTGCTCCGGGAATAAGGCAGGCGAGGCTTATAATGGATGAGTCCGCCTTCCCTCGGACCGGGGAGCTGCTTGGACTGACCAGAAAGGAGTGTAGAGCACTAACAGGAGCCTACATATTACACTGCAAGCTTAGGAGTCATCTTTGCTTGCTAGGCATTGGAGACGACCCGGATTGCAGATGGTGCATGGAAGGGGAGGAGACCCTGCCCTGCTTTGACGTGGGCAAAATTTGGAGTCTTCGGAACGGCCCTGATCGATTCGGACTTAGGGCACGGTATTGGGCTAAAGGAGTTGCTGACCTTCTATAGGAGGGGTGGCATTTTGGACGCCCTCTAGCGCGGTCTGGGGGCACAACGGGCCCATCTGGTGGCCTAAGTGCTTGAACGCCCGCGGGGGCGCCCCCCTTTAATACCAATACCAATAATACCAACGACACTTTGCGTGCATATTGCGTATTTTGAAGCAGAGTGGAAAAAGATATATTTAATCTATATTGTGCATTAATCCCAAATTTTAATTTTATTATAACTCAACTAATGAAACAAATGTCACGTAAATCCAAGCAACTATTTTAAGCAACTCTTTACATATATCCGACTGCATCCTTCAAGCAACCGTTATTAAAATATGCTTTGAAAATCTCTTAACAGTCAAAGATATAGTTGTTGTTCGTTGTCAAACCACAAATGAAAATATTAAGCCATATCACAAAACAAGTAAATGCGTTTCTTGAAAAAGTACAAAAGTTATATTGAATACCAAAAACTACTAAAAAAAAGCATATCCAAAAAAAATTAATATTAATTATCGTTCTTCAATTGCTAATGTAACAATTGTCGGCCTTATAAAAAAATAAATACATTAACAACTAACCACTAAGAAGTTGCAAACAAGGAAAACCAAGAATTAATGAATTAACAAGCGTTTACATGATAATTAAGAATAAATATGTAGGTTATTTTTTTTACAAGATTCTCCATTAGGCGCTGTCGGACGTCTTGGATGATTTATTTTCCTAAGGGCGGTTCCTTTAATTATTGTTCTTTTCTGGCGGCTCGTTCTCATTTTAACCCTTTTTTGCGGAGCTTTCCAATTCTCGTTGCTCGCCACCCAATTCGCCACTGAATTTTAATAAACCCCCAGCAAACTTGGAAAAAAAGAACAAAGAAACCTCTGAACTTTGTTCACCATCCACACCCCTTTTAATGAATTTTAAGTATTCGATTAATATCAAATGAGCAATTCCACCCTTTGCCAGCTGAGCTCTTGCAAGTTCAATTTGGTTACGGCTGAAAAATTAAACTGACCCTGTGTACGCGCTGATTTCACCATGCAATTACTGCCTTTGTTTTTTTGTTGTGGAATAATAATCCCAAAAACAATGCCGCGCGATGACGGTTCGTAAATAAAATAGCAAATCCAAGAACCCATTTACTTCGAGAGTGACTCCTGCTTCCTTGAACCGAACGACATTAAGAATTTAGTTGTTTACCATTCTTTGAGCGCTTTACGGGACTCCGGAGGGTTAGGTTTGCAATAGGGTTGGAATCGTTACCAAATGGAGTCCAATAAATAATTCACATTTAAAACCGATTTTGTGAAAAACGACAACCAAAATGAGAATTGAGAAATGAGAAATGAGAATGAGGGACAAATTCGTTAAGTGCTTTAAACTCGAATGAAAAGTTTAGTGGCCATAAAAATAATCATATACACAATTTTTAAAAACATCGTCTCATGGCCTTTTTAAAAACACAAAAATGTGGTGTTCCAATCTGAAATATGTGACTTAGGTTTACCACAATTATTATTAAAATGCAATAAATTCTGTACAAATCAGTAAAATAATGACCTCTATAAGCTAAAACTCAAAAGGTTACAAGAGGAATATATTCAACTTTGAAACAAAAAGGAAAACCTACCTTCATGAGCCACAAATTTATATCTTCCGGTAGGTATTTAGGTATAAACAGGCGTCTGATATTTTATAAGCCATAAACCTGATTGTAGTTAGTTATATTAAATATAATTAGCTATTTTCTAACGCTTTGGTTAATTGCAAACACTTTTTATAGAACAACTTTGCTGCATTTCACCGAGTCCAAAAACAAAAACTTTATTACTCCAGTTCTTTAAAAGTGGTTTACTTCTCATTGATGCTGAATTCAAAGTAAACATGACCCGAAAGTTACGTTCATTTCTTGTTTTGACTCTATCTTTGGATTATTATCGGTAAAGAACCTCGTAGAGAACCAACATTTGAACAATTTTGTAACCAATTTATTTACAATAAAAAAATATGTCAATATTTTGAGGAAGGACAATTTAAAAAAGGTCTTTTTTTTCAACGTAATCGTTATATTTTGAACAGGCTGTAATCATTATTATCAAAATTGTTCACTCCAAAATTCATTCTGTTCTAGTCTGGATGTGTTTTTTCTTAAACTAGTTTTTTACTTATTGTCATAATTAGTATAATGTGACTGATTAATTATCTTTTGCGATTGTGTACTGTTCTGCGATATCTATTTATAATGTATTTATTTGGGAAGCGTATTGAATCCCACAGTTATTTATTATAATAAAATTACTTTTCCCTTAGCCTCGAACATTAGCAAATACTTGTAAATACCTCAAAGTGACCGCTGCTACAACATTTAAACCAGTACTAAGGCTAGCAAGGGGCAAACGTCAGCTGGCATAAACCAAGCCAATTAATGGGTCGCTATTTACGACCGAGCCCGGTTTTATACAATTTACTTGGAACATCAACATTCTGTCGGATCATAATTAACGGCTAATTATCGAAGGAAGATTCTCGTTTATCGGGAATGGAAATCCTTTTAATTAAAAGAGAATTCTAGCAGATATACGCCATTTTTTTGGACAAAAAAAGGCGACAGTTGCAGAGCCAATTACTTGTTTGCTTTTTCTAATAATTGCGTTTCACGTTTCATACAGTAGGTGATTGAAAACTTGCAAGAATGCCGCAAACCAATTTTGAAGCCAGAAGCGTGGAATTTTGCGTGACTGGTACAACAGTGGTCTAAAACGGTCTTGCTCAGTATGGAATAACATTTTTCACGATGTTGTAAGTAAAGAACTACTTTTAGTGTTGGAACTAAAAACGGGAAGGAAGTAAGCAAGGCGGGAACAATAAAAAACACTTATTATACTTTATGTCTGTTATTGCTCCCACATATTTTTCAGGCGATTCCTAGTTATTGTGTGATTTCATAATATTTAAAACCGTTTAAATAATAAAAAAATACATATTCTTAGTAGCGAGTGGACAAAAGAGCAAAACTGTTCTAGAAATATTTATTTTCACGTTACATATCGGTTTTTTTCTATTTATATATCATTACATTTGTGCATTAGAATTATTAGTATTCAACACACTGTTATATATAAATTTTCCTAGGGTTGATCATATTATTCTATTCCAGTAAATGTTAACAAAATGGTTGCATACAAGGAAGCAGCGAAATTCTCTTTCAATTTACCAGTTCCAATAACAAATGGACCACAATCCGAGATTCTCGGAAATGTCATTTTGTGAAAATGGAACAATTCTAAAATCAGGTTGGCGCTTAATAAAGTCGGGATTAATCTCAAAGCACGAATAGATGAGGAAACGAACAACCGCAGTGGCAGTCAACAAGTCCCATGAAACTTTGAATATAAAATAAATTTCCATAGTTTCGAGCAAAACTATCAGCCGCGTTTTAATGCGCCAATTTGTCTTCATTCTCACGATGAAAATCCACGGAATTGTAATTAAGCTTAATCAAGCCCCCTAGTCCGCGTAAAACCAGGAAAACTATTTTCCCGCAAGCGCTATATGTACTAACCCTTATTTACTGAATATTATCCATACTAATGCATCATTCAAGGAATATTTGAGGAAATCTTGGTTAACACCCATGGCGGGCACTATTTCTATTTGTGTTTAAGTTTTTATTTTCAAATGTAATTAAAGCTCCTAAACGAAGATTGTCTAAAAATATATGGTATGGTTTGGTTAAAATATTATATTTTAAAAAACGAGTTTTTAACTTTTTCTTCGATGCAGCTTACGCTTAGCGGTTGGGAAATGTCATAATGGAAATTTGTGATATTTTTTATGTATTGTAGCTCTCAGAGAACGATATTATGTTTTACTTTTTGTAAAACTTCTGGATTCCTCCTGCGTCGGTTTTTGTTGAGTCAAACTAGCTAACGTCTTGCCAGTCCTGTTTACTTCTTCAGAGCTTGACTGTTTCAGTCGAAACGTTAGCTAGTTCAACTCAACAAAAACCGAGGAGGAACCCAGAAGTTTTATAAAAAGTATTACAGTAAATTAAAATATTATGTTTTGTTGTTTCCGCTTTATTCGGCTAGCTTTTGTGCATTAAAAACGTATGGTTTTTCTACTGCCTATTCTAAAATATCCAATTATGCGCGGAAAATGCGAGCGCAAGGTTCACTTTACAAAGTCGAGAGCCAACTCGGGTTGTGAGCGATCAGAGAAGTTATGTAACTGCTTCTCCTATAAACCATACAGTTGAGTGCATAACATAGAGTATAGTATCAAAAGATCGTAATGGAGAAAAATGTTATTGGTTTTTACATATGGACGTTGTAACTGGAAGTTGCACAGATAAACGTTCGGGAAACCAAACACCTGTCGTCATCTCCTACGTATGGGGGGATAGGCTTACCGACTCCTGGTTACATTTTGCATTTTAAAGCAGGATTAGGTTTGCGCGCAAAAGGACTAATATAGATATAAAAGGATGTGCGTGCGTGACGCCTTGCGATCCCCATCCGCCCCAGCCAGCCCCAAACTCCAATACGGTTCAACGGGCGACGAGCGTCATTTCGCCATAAACAGATTAGAAGGCGGGAATAAGGCCTTATGGAAGGTATTACACTTTAATAAGATTACAGATTCTAAGGGAATTAATAAATGAATGGAAGGATTTTCGGTCTTAAACTGCTGCGTTTTGCGCTGCTACAGAATTTATCTCGCGACTGCGGCAGCGGCGGAGCGAAATTCAAACGTCAAACAAGACATTGCGTTTAATATTTACAACTCTCTTATAAGACGGGATGCATTGCCTTGTCAAGGCAGCGTGTACATTAAGGCAATAATTTAGTAGGATCGCGAACCAACCATGATACGTAGTAGTACTGTTAACACATTAATTTATCATGAGATGTACATAGTTTTTGTAACACCATAACTACTTACTCAACTGAAATTTTCGCTTTAGCAATATCTAGAGAGTAACCAGTCAACCTCCATCTATCGAGATTCCACAATGCAGCGGCCAATTTTATTTAGAGTGAGAGGCATAGTAATGGGAATTGTTTTCTTTGTCATAAAGAGTATACACGATATATTATTGAATTTTCCATCTTTTCGTGGAGATAAATTGTTTGTTAATGGGTGAAGTCCATTCACAGCAATTGTGCAGTAACGTCATACCATTACATCTTTATCAAGTTCATTACTGGATATCGTAAATTCACACACGATTTTTGTTGGTCAGTTTTAAAATCTGAGTCAAAAACCGCGTCAAGATCAATTTTTTTTTAGCTACGGATCATTTTTGAGTATTTTTACTGGACTTTACAAAGAGAAATAATTTTAATCGTTTTTGCTTGTATTGGGCGTAGCTTTTAAATAATATAGTGGCCCCACTAAGTTAGTTATTCACGATCTGTCAGGATGATTATTGAATGCCGAAGGTCGTTGGTTAAAAACGTTGCTTATAGGTTTGTGTATCATCGGCATGGGCAGGGCTTCTATATCTCTAGTGGATGTATGTTTAATTGTTTTCTTTTCACAATATTGTGAACTTTTTTTGACGGTGATAGGCCATCGTTTGAGTCACTTGTCTATCAGGTCGCTGTCATTTCATTCTAGATAGAATGCGCTGCTAGAAACATATACGACAGTAAATTTTGTTAAATTCATACTAAAACTGTAATCTACAACTTAATTGAATTATACGTTTGTTATGGTGCACCGATGTAAGGTCGAGCTTTAAAGTATTTGCACCACAAATGTAAAATAAATTGTTATGTTGATGAGAATAATAGTATTTTTATTCGACACACGTTTTGTTAAAATTACATTCTATATTTAAACAGTTGTAACAACACTAAGCAACAACACACCTTATCGTATACCGTAAGTTTAGTATAGTACTACCACGAGGACACTTGAGTTCCTAGATAAGTAAGGTTTATTTCTAATGGGTGTTTTTTTTATGTATAGAACTTTAAGTTGGCACTACTGTTCAAGATGGCGACCGATTTAACAGCTGTCAAGTGATTTATTCTCAGTTTGGTTTGGCAATTCATCATGAATAGATTCGCGCCTGAACAACGCTTGCAAATCGGCCCAAAACGGGATTGCCGTTGTTCCCGATTTTCATAAGCGAATTTTGTTTAGCGATGAAGCGCACTTCTGGTTGAATGGCTACGTCAACAAACCAAACTGCCCCATTTGGAGCGAAGCTAATCCTCAAGTGTATGTCGAAACACCGTTACATCCAGAAAAACTGACTTTTTGGTGCACTTTATGGGCTGGTGGAGCAATTGGTCCGTACTTCTTCAAAAACGATGATGGCCAGAACGCTACAATCAATGGTGATCGGTATAGAGCTATGATTACTAACTCTTTCATTCCTGAATTGAATAACCATGATGTCCAGGAGATGTGGTTCCAACAAGACGGCGTAACATGTCACACTGCTCGTGCCACAATCGATTTATTGAAAGACACGTTTGGTGACCGCCTAATTTCACGTTTTGGACCTGTGAATTGGCCTCCAAGATCTTGTGACTTAACACCGCTAGACTACTATCTGTGGGGCTATGTAAAGTCATTGGTCTATGCGGATAAGCCACAAATGCTTCACCATTTGGAAGACAACATTCGCCGTGTTATTGCCGATATACGGCCACAAATGTTGGAAAAAGTAATCGAAAATTGGACGTCCAGATTGGACTACATCAGCGCCAGCCGTGGCGGTCATATTCCAGAAATTATATTTAAAATGTAATGCCACAAGATTATCTTTCGAATCAATAAAATTCACATCAATTTATGTGACTTGTTTCAGTGTGTTTAATCCGAATTCCGGCTTAGTTCTTTATTTAGCAATTTACAAGTTGGATTCACCAAAAATTATTAACACGTCACTAAACAAAAACTTTTAATTCCGTAACGCCAAAAACTTTTTGATCAATGTTATACAAAGTATTGAATGAAGAATTGAAGTTAATGAACCTTATCAATATACTGTTTTACAATAATGGATTTGGTTAGTTTTGGATAGTTCTGAATAGCTTCCGAATAACAAATAATTCAGGCTGCTTGCAGAAGAAACCCAGAAAATTCATTTTTTATGGTAGACATTAAGTGCGATTTAGATTGATAACAGAACAATATGAAAAAATAGTTACCAGATCTACAGCTCTTATAATGAAGTACGAAATAGCCTCAAATGTCTCAGTAACTTTAAATTTAATTAGGAAAATGTTAAAATCGACTCATCACTTTTGTACAGTATATTTTAACCTTTTGGCTCCAAATAACTGTTTTTTAACTGTTTTTTTTATAAGCATTAATTGCTATTTTGCATTGCAATGAAGTTATTGTTATTATTATTATCATTATTATTATTATTATTGTTATTACTATTATTATCTCAAAAGATTAATCTTTGAAAAATTGTGTGTATTAATGAATTTGCTTGTGCCGTTTCCATTTCGACGGAAATACAGTGCGGGATGTCGACATTAATCAAGTCAAAATTAATCGTCAAGACTATTTACTGTCGTTTCACATAGGAGAAAGCTCGTCAAAAAGAAACGACGTTTCCGTATAAATCTACAAGCAATTTGCATATTTCTGTCTACGGGCGCAATGAGCTTGTTTGACTTTAATTCAAGTCGAAGCGGCTCTGTATTTCATCAATTTGTTCCTCGGATTGCGACTGAAGGATGATATTTTATTGCGGAATTTTCTTACGGATCGACTGACTCTTTGTTCCACAAGGGGTTGAACTTTAATAATATGTTGACGCTGATCGCTTACCGGATATATATCTTTTGTTCAAAGAAGAGTTCACGGACTCCTGGAATTTCCATTTTGAGTCCAGAGATGTTCGATGCACTTTGAAATGTCTGCACGTTGTATTGCATGGGCGGCTAATTTCGAAGTGAAGACGATTGAAAGTTTTCCGCCATATACAATAAAAATTCTCATGAAAGGTGGTATGTCGGTATATCTTATACACTTAAAAATATACATCGAAGTTTTGAAATCGACCTCCGGATATTTGTCCTTTTTTTGACGAATCCAACAATACAAATGTTAAAAATATAAAAATTTGGTATACGAATTTAGATATCGATTCTTAGCAACTTTTAGTGGTAAATTTGTGTTCTTTTAGAAGTTCGAATTATGTTTGATCCAACACCTAAACTCCAAAAGTTGAAATTTAAGAATAAGATTGTTTACCATTACCATTACCACTAAAATGGTTAGTAGACACCTTTGTGTGACAAAATTATAAATTTTCTGTGGAATGTTTTAAATCAGAAAACTTGCAAAAAAATTAAATTCACTAACGAAACGTAATTTTTAACTAAATCTTCTAGTAATGATCTTACAGTTTACGAATACACTTTGATAGATGAGAGCGGCTTAACCTATAATAATTATTTGTCGAACATAGTTTCAAATATTTGTAAAATGTTGGGCTTTATTAAGAGTTCGTTGTTACATTTTCAAAACTTGTATTCCATAAAACTCTTATAATGCCCTCTGGTTCAACTTCATCCATATCCAGCATCGTTTTCTTTTCTATGTAACTTTTAAGTTGTTTTAAGTTTGAAGTTGATTGCACTTGAGAATTTTTTTGGGTTTGAAGACGCTTAAAGATAGCTGCAACAAAATTACTTTAAAATAAGAACTCTAGCTTTGACTTTTGGTATCATTACGAACAACTTTTCTAAATAGTGCATTTTTGTATCAAACCACTGAACCAACTATAGACATACTTCGTTCATTGCAAGTGCGAGTAATAACCAGCAGTTGGACTTTTTCATTACAGATGGTATATTTAAGATTAGCTTCAACGTGTTCTAAACTAAAATTTGAACTCTTTAGTCTACAAACATAAACTTCACTCTTCCCTTGATGCCTTTAAACTTTTGTTTCATTACAAGAACAATGAAACTAATAACTCAAATGGGCGGTCTGTCTAAGAAATTAAGATTAAGATTAACAGTTGGGAGAGCTAGCAGTCAGCCTGTCCGTCACTGCGACCCAGAGGATCTATTGTGACTCTCTCCATAGCTATAGAGCTTTATCCAGGTTCGTCTCTCTAAAAAGACTCCACAACGATAATGGCTCCCACGTATAGCTCTCTGCCCCTGGTTTGGTATCGCCCAGCAGATGGAAACGCACTTTTGCTAGGCCTTCGCAGTGGCACAGTACGTATTTCCTCCTCTTCCTGACAGAATCTACATTCTGTGTTTTCTTCCACTTCCATCAGGCTTAGATGCCTCTTAAGCCTGCAGTGACCCGTCAGCAGACCTACCACTATTCTTACGGCTTTTCTATTGTAGCTTAGTAGGTCCGCTGTAAAATTGGCCGATGTACCCCTTAGGAATTCCTTGGCATGTCTTTGTCCCGGCATGTCCCTCCACCATCGTCGGGATTCTCGGTCCATCCAATAACTGATGGCTTGTTTTTGCAACGGGTTTGGCCACCCCACAAAAAGGTTCTGGTCCAATCAGGCGCATTGACGACCCTTCACGGGCTGCGTCGTCTGCGCCTTCATTGCCTTTATGCCTTCCGTGTCCCGGTATCCATGATAGAGTAACTTTGTTCTGCATTGCTATCTCGTTTAATGCCTTATGGCAGTCCAGAACTAACCTGGATGTTATTTTATTAGATTGCAGGGCCTTTATAGCCGCTTGGCTATCGGTGTAAATTGCAATTGATTTGTTACGGATCTTTCTCGCTTTTATTTCTCTTGGGTTCATATATTCCGGCACCTACTCCTTCTTGAGTTTTTGAGCCATCAACATACCAGGTTATTTCTACCTTGATTGGTAGCCCGTTTTCCCAGTCTTCTCTGGCTGGGATTTGAGTCCTGTAGTGGATAACGAAGCAATATTTAGGTGTTGTGCTGTCCGTAGGCAGCCCTAGGACATTGTCCGCCCTTACCTCCAAGTACAGCTTGTTATGTTTCGTGCTATGTCCACCAATTATTGGGGACTGGCCTTGCAGTAATCTATATACTGCTGATCTTGCTTCCCCTTGTATATGGATCTGTATTGGTTGGATGTTCAGTAGCGGCAGTGGGCGTTGTGCTCATGGCCCCCGTAGCGCACAGACTCGCTAGTCTTTGTACGCTACTCAGCCGCCTTATCGCCTCCCCTGCATGGTTCTTGTCCACCAGATAATCGCCCCATTCGCTAACACTGGTCTCACTACTGCTAGATACAACCAATGTGTCATTTTTGGGTTTAAGCCCCAGTTCTTTCCACACATCCTTCTGCATCTACCTAGTGCAATTGTTGCCCTAAGCGTGATCTTTTAAATGTGCGCTCTCCAGGGAAGTTTTTGGTCAAATATGACTACTAAATATTTTACCTCCCTGGAGAAGTGTAGCCTTGTTCCATCTACCACCGGCGGTTTCAGTCCTGTGAGGATTCTCCTATTGGTAAATGGAACGACTGTCGTTTTCTTCGGGTTAACTGTTAGCCACTCGTTTTGGCACCAGTTTTCCACGATTTTAATAGCCTCCTGACCTCTCTCTGACAGGGTATTGGTAAATTTTCCTCGTTTCACAATCACTACGTCGTCTGCATATCCTAGGCAGTAGAAGCCTTCTGCAGAGAGTTTTTGCAGTAGGTCATCCACCAATATGGCCCATAGCAGAGGAGAGAGTACTCCTCCTTGTGGACATCCCCTCCCCACTGTTGCCTTTATGGTGGCCTGTCCTTGTGTGCATATTATGGTCCGGTTCCTTAGACTGTTTTTTACCCATTTGCACAGCGTTTTTGGAGCTCTTCTCCTTTCCAAGGCTTTTGTGATCGAGTTTGTTGAGGAGTGGTTGAATGCCCCTTCTATATCTAGAAAGGTTGCCACAGTTATCTCCTTGTCTTCCAGTGTCTTGAAGAGCAGCCTATTTAGGTCATCCAGAGCTAGATCCCTTGATTTTCCCGGTTGGTAAGCGTATTGTCGCTCGCTTAGCGGGAAATTCTGTATTACGTTGTCCCTGAGATACCTATCCAGTAGCTTTTCCAGGGTTTTCAGCATAAATGGGGATACGCTTATGGGTCTATATGCCTTTGGAGTGCGTTCTGTCTATGTTGTAGTGTAAAAATTGAACCCATTTCGCAGGAACAGAAAATCGTAAACAAAGGGC
The DNA here is from genome assembly GCF_029955315.1 of Cylas formicarius. NCBI lineage: Eukaryota > Metazoa > Arthropoda > Insecta > Coleoptera > Brentidae > Cylas > Cylas formicarius. The sequence continues at coordinate 17,066,171 of NW_026844334.1, forward strand.
ACCCGTCGATCTAATTATTCAATCGAATTTGTGTCTGTATACACACACATACATACCCACACACGTTCCTTTACATAGGAACTACGCAAACATGATCGATTATGTCGCCAAATCCTAGCAGCTGATATTCAGGCAATCAAAATTTCCGGAATCCCGTTTAATGAAAGTACACTTGCACCCGGTAATCGAATGCAAACCGTAACAAGAAAATTATTTCCTAAAAGTAACATTTACCGACCGTCCAGTATGGAGGCCCGCTCTATGCATACCGAATTAAGCCATTACGTCTCACGTAATGTCCAGCTTAAGTCAGACTTAGAATTTTAATATCTTTAATTCGATTTTAATTCTAAAATAAATATTCAAATTAGAACCGTTAGAAGTTCTTTTGTGCTTAATCGTCAAATAAATGTCTTGGTTAAATGGTTTCTTTTTGTCGTAGTCCGCCATCCTTGAATCGTTTGGACATCCGGATTAGCGCGGCTGATTAATCGACTTCTTTTGTGGGTTTCGGTTTGTAGGACCGGCTTTGCTGCGTGTGTGTTGGCCAACCCAAACTCAACCGTCCAATAGGAGTTGCAAAAGGTCTAATTAGACATTTTCTCTGTGGTCGCGAAATTGGATACTAAAAGAATTTTCTTTACTAACACAACAACTTACAAAAAGCCCACAGTAACTTGTTAATGATAACATCTGAACAAGAAGTACTGGAACCCGTATCTGAATTAAATCTTTAATATTTAATATTCTTTAGTTACTAATAAAAAAGTGGCCGTAGATGTTTCGGTAAAAGTTTTGGTGAAAAGTTTGATCTTTTGTTGCCGTTCAGTATTCTCAAATTTATGGCAAGTAAGAAAGAAGAATTTTTACCGTTGTAAGCTCAATCAGATTTCAATTCGGAAAAACATAGCAAGATGGCTTTATGACAGTAGAGTCATTAGCGTGCTAATAACGTTGAACTAATTATTTTCTAAAGTATTGGAAGATGATGGACTCATGGGTGTGGTTAATGGCCTACCAAGACTACGTATGTTATACTAAACAGTAGCAGTATGTCAAATTTAATTACGTATTTCAGCTGGGTTTTTAGAGAGAAAATGTCGAGTAATATATTTACCAATTTACCCAACACTATGACCGCAGTCCAAACTTTACAGGCGTGATTACAAAACTTTTTGTTATTCTCTGACGACGATGAGCAGACATCTCAGTCCTATGGCAAGCTGTTAGTTAAACCGGAAAACATCCACCAACTAAGGTGATTAACCAGAAGAAAGTTGTCAGTCAATGGCTGCCGGTCATCTATATCTGAATAGATTCCATTGTTTAAAATATAATAGATTATTTCCACAATTTGATAGAGTTGGCAATATACCAAATTTTTACAGATCCTCTAGGCAGCAAAAAATAAAAAATATTTTTTTGCGATTCCCATCTGTATAATACCTAAATTACCCATCCATCTAGCGTGCGGGAAGCGTCACTTTACCACGTCAGTTTCGTTTCCCACAAATCCAAGCCACTTCGGACATTTCCGGGATTTTATCGCACGGGTTTGGGAGCAATCGGATGCTTCCGGAGATATTTCCCACGCTTTGAAATTTGACGTTTGTCAATTCTAACGGTCATGTCAGTGAATGTATTCGTGTTGTTTTGCGAAAATATACCCAAAAACTAGCGGTCGTAGAAAAAGTATAGTATGCAACACGTTCGGTAAACTTTTCAACTCACTCGTTTATTAAAAACTCGAAAGTCAAATGCCGTTTTACCGCACTGGTACTATTTTTGTTTCCAAATAGTAATAAATTCACAGAAGAAACATATGTTACATAAATAGTTTGATGTCAGAAATTATTACTGTATTGTTGTTGGCGTATCGTCAACAGCAATACCGAAAAACTATAATAACTTGAACCAGGCTAAAAAAATAAATATCTTAATTTTATGAGAATGGTTCCAGTAATATCTAACACTACTAATTAAACAAATTAACTGAAGTTTTTTTTTTTTGTTAGTAGAAGATATATTTATGACTAAACGAACGGTGGCAAATAAGCCCCTTTTTTTTTCATTTATTGATCATACTAAAAGCATACCCGCAGCGCTCCCCGACATTGGTTCAGTGCGCGATTATTTGCAGAATTTTTAAACATTACGCAACATACCCGTATACATTTTACGTTCGCCATTAAATTAATTAAAACGCCTTTGAGATTTAGACACTAATTAAACGTTTTCAGTCAACTGTGCGGTCATGTACACTGGTAGGGTGTATGTTTACCTCCCTTGTGTATCGAAAAACCAGGCCTTTGTGAACATAAACCAATATTTTCCTCAACGATCGCAACCACAGCATAAAACTACATCTCACCCAACATTTTAGAGATATCAAAATAATGTATCAAAGATATCAATGTAATCCGCTTTTAAGGTTTACAACGCTCTGGGTTATTTTACATTCGAATAATAAATAATCTATATAAAACTGTAGCAGTCACCACAGTTGTCGACTGGAAGGCAACGATAATTTCATTTTAGTTTTTAATCTTGATAACAAATCAAAAACGATAACTTTACAAAGGAATAACAAACATAGCAAACAGTTCTGCCTTAAACAAATGTTTGCAAAGATCGTCATTATCGAATGGAACCTAATCTCACCGATCCCAAAGATTTTTATATAAATTGTTGACTTGTAAAAGACCCTAAAATATTAAGAGCATAAAATAGTTACCCAGAATTTAGTTAACAATATTTCGTTACAATATGTGGCGCAAAAGTAGATTGAAATCTCTACAATTCTTTTAATTATTCTCAAATTCTGTACAAAAACGCAGCTAAGTAGCTTATAAGTTAAAAAAAGGAGGAGATTAATTTATAACATATAACTTGCTCCTACAGTATTAATAATATAATATTATTGTAATTTATTATTAAGGTATGTCGAGTTTTCCATCGAATTCGAGCTAGCACGCGTTTACATTGTAGAATTTCTTCTATACCAAGACTCAAAATTGAGTTCAACCCGGGATAAAAATTATAACGTAACAACATAATAAACAAAGGAATATTTATAAACGAAATATCGATATCCGAAGCCGGTTGGGTTAAAACAACGCCATTGGGGGGCACTTGTTAGCTCCGATTGTTTTTTAATCGCGCCCCAATTCTCCAGCGGGGGAAATAGCACCATATTTTCGAGCCGCGGCTAATATATTATTTTGAAACTCTGATTCGGGTTTTGGTATGGAGCCGACACGCGATACCCCGATAAATGTATGTCCGTTTTTTCAGGGGACTGTTGGCTAGTTGTTAGGGTTAGGGGGGAGTGTGGCTGGAATCGAAATTTTATACCGTTTTGTTTCGGCACGATATTTGCATATCGCTCGTCCCGTTTCAATACCCTCGTCATCTGCCATTTGTTAATTAGTAATTCAATTTCAAGCCCATTTTGTCATGAATTTTATATGAAACTGGAAATGTATACACACAGAAACCTCTATCGAAAACTAAAAATAGAAATGTATGTATTTATGTATTTAAAAAAAACTGTTATCCGTGGTTATTTATCTTATCATCAACACATTGCCCCAACAATTAGCTTAAAATTAGGAGTAATAAAAAAAAAATGTGTTTTTCTAAATTTTTTATTTATCCTGGCGATTTCTCTGCATGAATAATTTGTAGTATTAAATATTGACCAAAAATTATTATTATTTTTTGTAGTGCGTAGTTTATAAATACTTTTTTTTAGTTTTGAAATACTTATAAAATAAATATTCATATTTTATTAAAAAAAAATTACATTGCATTGTTCTCAAAACGATTCTGTTTTTCCATTCCATTCCATTGCATCCGATTGCTCCCAAACCCGTGCGGTAAAATCCCGGATATGTCCGAAGTGGCTCGGATCCGTGGGAAATGAAACTGACGTGGTAAAGTGACGCTTCCCGCACGCTAGATCGGTGTGTAATTAGGTATTTTACAGACGGGAGTAGAAAAATGTATTTTAAAATTAACAAAATTGATGTTCTTTTCAGTCCTGAGCTCTGTCACACACCAAAGCAAGGCAAAATTTTTAACGAGCTTGATAGAATTACAAAATTAGTTAACAAAAGAATATTTGCGATAATAGTGTTTTAAAATATACAAAATTTCTGTAGACGCTTCTACAGCTCTGTCTCACACCCGTATTTATACAATATATATTTATCAGCCCTCGTTATTTTAATCTCTATAAAAGGTGTGTTCTACTTTGGGGGCTCGGTTTTCAATATAATCGTTTTTATTTTATTCTAATTTAAAATTAAATGATTTATTGTAAAAAATTATTAGGTGTAAATCGATCGATGGATAATCCAAAAAAAACAACCAACAAATATTTTTTACAAAGCTCCTGCGTCGATTTTTGCTGAGTCGAAATTGCGAAACGTCAGCAATTAAATGAACTTTGAATCTGAAAATAATGCGTTTTCCCCTATCAATTCTATTTTAAATGCGATATTATCATTTGTAATTTGAATAATGAAGAAAATAAATGCAGAACGTGTTTGTACGAGCATAAGGTAAGTGCTTATTATGAGACATATTTTCTTAGATATTAAACTTTTTAGAGAAATATGTAAGGGGTTAGTCACTACGAGAAATATTGTCACAAATCGGCCGCAATCATGCGAAATCACGCGAAATGGCGGGAAATCATTGCCGAATACGGTAAAATCCCCAAAGATATTGAACGACGGGTGACGTCATCAATATGTTAAAATTACACGCAGCCGCAAAACTTTGGTGTTTTAGTTTTGGTTTTAGTTCTGATATTACAGTATTTAAATTTATCGATATGTAGGAATTTATTTATTGAACCTTAAGCACTAAACAGAGAGTTTTCAAATGTAAAATAGACATTGAGTGTTCAGAATTCAAATAAAGAATTTTATTTAATTTTAACCATTTACACGGAGTTTCAAAACAGATGCGAAAAACTTACGGAGGTAACTTCTGTTCAAAAATAAAGGGTAGTTTGTTATATAAATTATCTTAAAAACGAAAATAGGTAAAGAACTACAAAAACGGGATTGAATAAGACTATCCCTATCATTTTTATTAACTACTAAACTTAAGGAAGAACTTATGAAATGACAACAAAATATACACAGGGTTGAAACTCTTTTACAAAGCGATTTCGTACCGAGGATTATTTTTTTGGACATTGAAACTAATTTTTTTTTTAATTGAAATTTTTTTTTTGGTAAGGGTAGTCTAATTCATTCTTTCCACTCACTTTTAACAAAAATGCAGAAAGTGTGTTTTCACAATAGTAACACTAACGTAATATTTTACTGTTCTAGCTATTTTAATTTTAAGATAAAAAGTAGAAAACAAATTAATGTTTTTACCAAATTTTGAGTTTTGTAATTTTGATATTCTTTGGCTGTTAAATTTATTTTTTCAATTTTCAATAAAACTAATTCTTTTCGAACCTTAACTTCTTCATTAGGACTGCTTTCCATTAACTTGTCATAGTCATTATAAAAATTATATATACGGTCCGCTAAAATTCGTTTCATCATAACAAATCGAAAAGCATATGGACATAATTGATAGATGCTCTTAAATTGAAAGAAAAGTTTTGGAAAATCTCAATTGCTTTTTTTTGCCACATTAAGCAAACGCAATTTTTGCAAACAAGATTGAAATCTGTTTATTATAATGGGAACTAATTTTTACATACCTTTCACCTCTTCTGATCCGGTTTAAGATCTCTCTCTTTTCAGGTATACCTGGCTATTAACATAAATGAATACATATTTTTTCTAAAACTGATTCTGAAGTTTTTTTTATCGCACGAACTGTGCGTAATAAACATATTGTGCTTAATGTTTTAATTTTTCATGTATAATTTTCCAATAGTTTCTTTAATTATGATAAAAATATCTAATAGCCGTAATAATAGTCCTACTGCCACCATAATTTGTGGATCTTAAAGTCTATTTACATGCGCAATCAGGAGAAATCGCGCGACATCATACGAAATCTCGCGAAATGGTGAGGAAATCACTGATTTGCAAAATACTGTCACAATTTTTACCATGGTGGTCAAATTTTGAGTTCTGTTGTTGACACTTAGCTAATAGCTTTCCACGAATAAATATATGTATACAGGGTGGCACATAGAATTATATAGATACGCCCAATCCAGTTTCTTTCAAAAGTTGATAATAACCGAGCTACATGTTGGTCAAGTAAAAGTTAACATTCGACTTCAACCAGCATTTTTGCCCAAAATGTTTGTTAATTTTGGTTAGTTTCAATACGTATTTATTGCACTTGTTTGAATCATCAGAGCGGAAAAAATGATGAGAGGGATATTTCTAAGAAAGACGTAGGTATGGAAATCCTTGTCTTACCATACTATCTACAATCTACATTACAAAATTCATATCGCCAAATTTAAATTCATCGCCTCAAAAAAAAACAGAAAATATTGTTTCAAAAAAGAGTGAAGTAAAAAAGCCAAAAACGAATTTACATTAACTTTTACCTGAGGAATCTATGATGCATCCTCACCCCACAAGAGAAGATCTCTGAGACATTTTGGCACGGCCAACTCTTCCATTGTAACTCTTTTTTTGTTCTGAATACGTTACAAAAACACTTATGAGCCGCGTTGTAAATTTCAAGTGAATAGCTCTCTCGATGCTGCATCAGGCCGCGCATCGAAAGAAAACCAGTCTCCTTTTTTACCGACGTGTAAAAATTGTTTTACTACGTGATAATAACGTCAATTATTGGCTTGTGAAACGATCTTTGTGTTGTCGCGGCCACCGAATTCGGGCGACGCGACAGACGTGACGGAAAAAACTCGCGTTTTATGTATCGAGAACACGATCTCACTGCCGTGCGGCCCAATAAAAGTACACAAAGGAAATAACGCGGCGACAACGTCGATTTCTGGGCCAGTTTTTGTCGAGCGGTCGGATTCCTGGGTCCGGAATTAGAAGACGTTAAGCCGAAAAAACGTCCTTTGGTACCACCAGATGTTTGCAAGTGCCAAAACTGGCGCAATTTTGCTTTCGTCCTGAGTTCCTAAATTTGGGCCTACGGCATGTTATGAAAATCAAAGTAATCTTCCGAATCTTAGGCAGACGTTACGTGAAAGTGCCTTCTCAGCTTACTCCATATTAAAATTAGAGACGATATTTTTGTTTTGTTAAAAAATTCTGAACCTGCATATTTATTCTTCAAGATATTCGGTTCAGTATCTTGGATCGGCGTGACTCATGTCTCATTTCAATGAAAACTAAAGCAATAAGCTAAATGTTATGTTATAAAATGACCACCTGGTCAATCTTGGCACAATATTAGTTTTTATTAGGTTAGTTTTCTTTTATACCATAGCAGTCACGGGGTGACCTCTTGCATTTGATCTAATTTATATATTAACATTACACTTTTATCACAAGCAAGGTTTCTCCATAGAAATTGGCTTGAAACTTTAATTATATTTCAAACAGGGTTTATAATTCTAATTAGTATAATAACGTCCAAGTGAACCAATTCGAAATTAGCCTGTTCTGACTTGACTGACGCCTCACCCGTCACATAAAACTGACTTGTCTGGTTCCCGCTTTGCCAGGCATGCGGGTGTGCATCTACGAGTTTTTGTTATATAGTCGACTTGTCAATAAAGTTTGAAGTGTTTTATAAAAGCAAGTGTTATTTATTGAGGGCTCTACTGGTTAATGCAGTATGCCAAGATAAAATATTTCTCTTCAATTATTTTCTCTGTTTTTCTTCTTTCACAAAACCATAAAATGACGACTACCAACAATGCCGACTGAACATTTCAACGTTCAAAGTTTAAAGTTAAGCACGATACATGCACAACATCCATAAAACAGATGGTCAAAGTAAACATGATTTAAATTTTTTTGAGATATTGAAATTTGAAATATGGACCATCACCCGATGGTCATATCTCTTTCCCAATTACCCAATATTGTTTTCGCTCTGATATCCAATTCGTATCTTCCGATATCCGCCCACCCTGTACCGTTGAGCGCAAACATTATTAACGCGAAATGTTTTTATAAATGCCAATTTCGCAGGCCCGGGATATACAAAACCATTCCGGTAATGTTTATTTTTCATTCGGCTGTAATTTACTAACGTAAACACGGTTTGGGAAAATTTGTTTCTCACTTGTTACAAGTTCGTGACTGACATATCTCTGGAGTCCAGATTTTCAACTACGCCCGCGCTAAAATAGATTTATACTAATCGGCTAAACCGCCAGCAAAGACAGAGACAGACAGACAGAGAGATAAAGGGCGACTTAAACAGGAACGTAAAAAGAACTCATATACTAGAGGCCAACAGGCTAGGCAATGAGCAAAACCAAACTGAGGTTGAAAACCGTCAAGAATTGTGACGCCGATAGAGGAAGATGAAAATTACCAATCAGAAACAAACTGATCAACCCATAAAAGTTTGTTTTTTTTTCAACGATATGATTAAAAAACTATCAACTTAAAACCACTTGCAACATAAAATTATGAGCAATTCCAAACATTACCTGGAAGATTAAGACAAGAAAACTGGAGATCAGTACACCGGTGGTTTTTAAGTTCGTAACACCACATATTGAAAATTGTTCTATTGGGTATACCTACTTTTCTTTGCAAAGTCAGATGACGCTACGGCTTTTGACGTGTTTTGCAGTAATAAAATATTGCACTATCCGCATAAATCTGCATAAATCTAACTTTTTGTCATAATCAGAAAACGACACGTCAACGCACTTTGTTCCCGGCTTTATCGTGTGCGAAATAAAACTCTTTCTTCCTCACATAAGAAATTCGCGCATAACGCACAATAGAAAGAGTGGCAAGACGGTGATTGTTTACTTTACCTACAGGATTCCAGGCGTTTGCTAATGTTGTTGGCGTTAGTCCGTAGTATAAAAAAGACCCTAGAGTATATAGGAGCATACAAAGCGACAATTAGGAGCGATGGCAAACCGTTCGCCCACAAGAACATTAAAAGTTAAAACAGCAACTTCGGTTTTTTTTAATTTAAAATGCTGTTATCGTGTATTTGTTTTTTACGACCGCAGACTAGAATTCGTTCAACATCTCTTCGGCATTCCGCTGCCGTCAGCGTTCCGCCGTTGAAACGTCATTACAAGCCGAATGCGATGTTATTTGTTTTGGGGAACAATCCTTCACCCCGCGGGGCGCCGACGGAAACGCCCTTTAATTGTTTTTCGTACATAATTTGAATATCTTAACGAACCGCGCTCGCGAGATGAAATATCGCGCTCCGGTTTACCGAATGTTATTATTATTATTGTGGTATAAATGCTTTACGATGCTTTGTCTGCTCCTGCATAGATAAAATGTACACTAGAACTACTAGAAAAAGCTAAACATTAATTAACGCTAGAAAAGTTGTATCAAAACGTCATCTTAGAAACAAGAATTTTCTTTTCCCACACCAAGGAAATATTCGGCGCTTAACAGACTTAAATGGAATTTAATTTCCCGCTCGTGAGTCGCGGTTAACATTGTTAGGTTGTTTATAGATTTCTGGAGAATCTGGAACCAAACCTTCTCACTTTAATTGAAAAATGCTTATCGGGAACATATTTTTCTTAGAACGATCAAATTTTTGAACAAACTTCGGGAACAGCTATGGGTTCTCCACTGTCACCTGTCATCGCGAATATACATATGGAAGCGTTTGAGAAGAAAGCTCTTGACACCTTTCATCTAAAACCAAAACTATGGAAACGCTACGTCGATGATACTTTTGTTATTTGGCCTCATGGTCAAGAAACCCTAGTAGATTTTCTTATACATTTAAATTCGATACACCCTAACATACGTTTTACCATTGAGTTGGAAGCTAATAATAACTTGCCATTCTTAGATATTCTTATCAATAGAAAATCAGACCTAACATTGGGCCATTGTGTTTACAGAGAACCGACGCACACAGACCGATACCTTAATGCATGGTCACATCATCATTCGGCCCAAAAATCATCGGTTATCAACTCTCTTGTTTACAGAGCCATAAAACTATCTCAGCCCGAGTCACTGAAAACAGAATTAAAATACTTTCCCTCTGCTCTACTCTCTAATAATTTCCACATTAAAGATATTAAACGTTCTATCAAAAAATACACTTCACCACAACCTTCCAATAACAATGAGGCCGAAAGCAATCCTATACTTGCCACTGTGGTCCTTCCTTAAATTCAAAACATCACTGACCACATATCAAAAGTTCTAAAGAAGTATAAAGTCAAAACCAGATTTACCGCTTGTCCAAAAATGTTTCAACATCTGCGGTCCGTCAAAGACAAAATTCCATTTGAGATGACAGGAGTTTGCAACATTCCAGGCATAGAATACATTGGAGAGACCGGACGAAAAATATCAACTAGGCTCAAAGAACACGAAAGAGCCTTACGACCAAGACAAATAAACTCATCCGCTGTTGCCGAACACACTCATGAAACAGTGCATAAAATTTTATTTGATAAAACTAAAATTCCTGAATGTAATCAGTTCTTCTACCAACGAAAAATCCGATAGTCTATAGAAATCTATATACAACCTAACAATCTTAACCGCGACTCCGGTCTCTACCTGTCACCAATTTGGGAATCAGTCATCCGAGACGGTGTTTATACCCCTCATTAGTCCCCCCCCTTCCCATCCTACAAACAATATATAAGCAGGTACAGAGTAAAATACGAGTCAGTTTTAGTCAAGCTCTGAAGAAGCAAACAGGATGATTGGCGAAACGTCAGCAATTTCGACTAAACAAAAATCGACGCAGGAGGAATTCAGAAGTTTTGTAAAGAGCATTACACTAGCCTGTGGAAGTTTCTTTGAAAAATTACTTGAACATATTTTTCTTATAACGGTCAAATTTTTGAACAAACGTCGGGAACTGCTAGTATCTACGTCATTATCACCAGTCATTACCAATATCTTTATGCAAGATTTTGAGAAGAAAGGCCTCGACACCTTCCATCTAAAGCCAATATTATAGAAAAGCTATATCGATGATTATTTGGCTTCGGTCAAGAATCCCTAGTAGATTTTCTTAGACATTTAAACTCTTAACCGCGACTCAGGTCTCTACCTGCCACCAATAAGGGAATCAGTCATCCGAGACGATGTTTATGCTCCTCATTTGGCTCCGCCCCCTCAGGCAATATATAAGCAGGTACAGAGTAAAATGGGAGCTAGTTTCAGCAAAGCTCTGAAGAAACCAACTAACCAAAAATGTTTAACGTTGTACCTAGAATACCAAAATTTTATGAATTTTATGCCCAACTGGTCAACCATATCTACTTTAGGAACAAATCAAAGAATTATTGCAGAACAGTATGAACATAAAGTTATTTTTAGCCCTATTGAAATTATTTGGGGAATCACATAAAACTATTATGACCGACATATTGACACAGGTCGTCATACTCAAATTTGCAAGAGGCACTGGAAACTGTTACTCCAGAAATGTGGAAAAATTCCATTCCACAAACAAAAGGAATAATTGACGAGTGGCACAACAGGAGATTCTTTAGTGATTTCAATGAATAGTAAGTGAAAATATTCATAATATGTAATAATTAATATTTAGAAGACCTCAACCTTACTGTTATGTTTTCTTATTATGATTGACAAATGGGCAAATAAAATAATATCTTATATCGAGCTTTGAAGCATTGTTCAAAATGTAACACAGGTTTACTTCTTTACAATATTAGATATTTTGATTAAAGGAAAATGTATAAGCTTAATGGGTGTGACTAAAAGTTTATTTAGTATAGTTCTATTTTCTCAGAACGGATGACGAATCTTTCTATGTAAAATTAAATGTTCATTTGTTAAATTCTGTTTTTTCTCGCGTTAACTTTCAAATTCGTTCAGCACATTTTTGAAAGTTTAGTGAACGGGGTTTCCTTTCGGAACGAAGTAAAAATTTACGAATTGTTACGATTGGAAAACATTTTATTCGAGTAAAATAAAGACAAGGCAACTTAAAGGTACGAATATGAGAGTTTTATTAGTACTCTGCCTCTGTTTAATTCTCTCGTAACTGGGAGGTTGTCGGTAATCATTAATGAGACTAAACACGTTCTTGTTCAACTCGTTTTGTTAGACAATTCCAAAACTAGTTTAAAGGCTAATTAATTCATAAATAATTAACATGGGTAATATCAATTATATTTCTAAGCAGTATTTATTTAGCAAATATGCCCCTTAGTAAAGTACATCACTTAATCGGTTTATATTCGGAGTATGTTCAGAATCAATTTCTCGATAATAGCGGGCGGTTTCGTGAAGCGAAGCCTTCAGCCTACACCTCTCGGAAAATGAACCCGGTCTTGGGAATAAGAAGAATCAAAATAGAGATTTAAATTCGCACTCTAACGTTAGTATCCGAATATTGATACAAAATAAAACACACACAGTTAGAAATTATAGTTTCTTATTTTATTTTCCAGTCACGTTAAGTCGCATGATCTTGGCGGTCAGTTGATGCCACCAAAACGTCAAATAATGCAAACTAGGAACGTTTCATGCAAAACTGTCATTGTTGTCCCTGCTGTCCTGAGTTCCACAAGTTGTATGTGGTGACGTCACTCGGCGAACCTGCTTCCAAAGTGCATATAAATCCTTTTAATGCGTATAGCGCTGTTTTTTTTAATACATTTTTTAATTAAATGAATGAACTTCAAAAGGAATCACACATACAGACTGAATATTGTTTCTACTTTCCAAAATATTCAAAATATTTTTTCTACTCCTGTCTGTAAAATGCCTAATTACACACCGATCTAGAGTGCGGGAAGCGTCACTTTACCACGTCAGTTTCGTTTCCCACGGATCCGAACCACTTCGGGCATTTCCGGGATGTTACCGCACGGGTTTGGGAGCAATCGGATGTTTTCGGAGATATTTCCCACGCTTTGAATTTTGACCTTTGTCAATTCTGAATTCATGACAGTGAATGTATTCGTGTTGTTTTACGAATATGTACAAAAAACTAAAGGTCGTAGAAAAAGTATAGTATCGAAGACATTCGGTAAACTTTTTAAGTCACTCGTGAACTCGTGAGTCAAATGCCGTTTACCGCACTTGTTGGATAATATACTATAATAATAATAGTGTTTAACACTAAAATTAATCCCCAGTTTTTGGGACTATTGCTCATCAGTCTAATTAGTTTTGACTAAATACTAAAATTTATTGTATTAAATGTTTGAAATGTAACACAATTCAACCACAGGTGACAATGTGGGTCAACAAAAAAAAAACCTTCCTTTGAAAATTCATTATCAATTTTCTGCTGCTTTAATACCCAATAAGCTAACTATTGCACAACTTTAATGCGGAAAGCAGTGGTTAAGCGATTCGTTTTGTTTGTATGTCTATACAACTTGACATTTGACACTTCAGACGTAAGTGCTTATTGACAGGTGTGTCATTTTCAGTAGCAACATCATACGCATCTCAAGTCTCTTGCTTATTCATTCGAGAACGGAAAAAGTAATAGAAATACCTCTTACCGTTTAAGAAGAAGGTAGAACCGATCTGCCGAAACAGAAAAGCGACCACAACCTTACTTACCATCCATACTTTTTTTAACTTTGATTATGTTAAACTTGTTTACTAACAAAATGGCTGAAATAAGTGAATCACAAAGGAAGCTACAGGGAACCGGGAATTTTGGGGTGCATACAAATGCGGCGCAAACAGAGTTAGTGTTTTGACAGACGACGACGGAATGTCAATATAGTTAAGAAAGTCGATGAGTTCGCTATCCCAGGGACGGCGTTCCTAAGAGACGCGTAGCATCCCCTAGAGTTACGGCACCATTTGGAAGAGTATTGGACTGTGCGGTTGACTTAATTTCACACATTTACGGGGGGGCAGTAGAATATTTTAATATTCGGGGGTCGATAATGCCGTTAATCTCCACAAATGACTGACTCCTATTTCAAATTAAAGAAGAACTTCACGAATGAGTAAACCCTGAAACGCTGACACCTTTAGCGACAGACACTTAAACTAGGATAAAGCCCTCGAGTGCGTGTAATACGAAATCTGAATCTAGGGCTTTTATGAAGAGGAAATGACACAATTTAGGGCAAGGGTTCTCGAGCGCGCTCCGTCGCTTTTCTTTTTCATCCCTCGTCACTCTGCGCGACCCTTTTTAAATAAACAAATTGTTCTAGCGACGAAATCGGGTTAAAGATTAAGGGGCTTTTGATTAAGTTTCGCGCCTCGGGGGGGCAAGTGTTTCGGTTCCCTGGGCAACCGTACCATCCTCCGCGGCGCAATAAAACACTTGTAAATTGTATTCCTATTAGCGCCTATGTAAGCAATCTGCACGTCAGATCTAAACAGCCAGTCAAATTAACAAGTCTTCGGCTCGAGCACCGATTGTTCTGGTCAGGAAAAACCGCGAACTAATAATTAAAAACGCAAAACCGGCAATTATGCAGCGGGGTTAATGAAGTCCGATCTGCGTAATAAATGTTTATCGAGCTCACGCCTAATGCATAATTCAGGCCCGTTCTGTAAGAAATTTCTATTAAGAGCTTTTTCAGATAACAAAACCGCCCGTCGGCCTGTTATGCAAATTCCGGTTTAATAATGGCGGATTACCACGGGCGAAAACTACTCTTGGCCGGGCGCTCGTACGAAAACTTGTCGAACAAGTGATATTTCGGAAGGACGACGAGGGCGATGTTTGCATAAATGCTTGGACGGGAAAAAAGCCCCCGCCCGGAAAACTACAAATACATTTTTTCCACCTCCAAAGTTTTGGTTACATGCAACACAGGATCATAGGCGATAAATAATTTTCTCTGACACCATTTAAAGTTGGGTATATCACATTTTTTAAAATTTAGGTAGATTTGAAAGAAAACAAATAAAAAAACTTCTTCCGAAATAAAATACATATATATTTTTTTGACCATAAAAACTCAGCAAGGGTGTGTTAGATTTGACGTTAAGGTTTTCTTCAATGCATAGGCCAAGCAATATTATGTTGTCGTTATTATTATTATTATTATAATTATTATTATTATTATTATTATTATTATTATTATTATTTATTTGCAAAAGTGGATATTACAATACAATATTTTTCCGCAAATAAACAATCACCCTAGTTCCACTAAGAGTATAGTCGCGCGTGGGCGGACTCTCGCATAAATTTGCACAAAATGTAGGACCTCTAAACTAAAGTAAACATCAAAAAAAAGAAAATAATCATCAATATTAGTAAATATTATCCACTCTAAAATTCGGTAACATAATTATTATCTTATACCCAGCCAAAATACACTAATCGATGCCAATAGAAACCCTCTCCTCTATATACACAATTAAGACGCAGATATATACATAACAAAATCTTTAATTGAAGGAATGGAAGAGTTAAATCAACTCTCGTATTTCGTTTCTGTTCACTTGTACAATGAATTTCTTTATTTTTATTTTAAAGATGTGTATCCGATCAGCAGTAATTAGAAGTTGCTTTTGGGCTGACGGCCAACAGTTGAACAATTTTTGCGATAGGAAAATACAGTTTTTTTGTGTTTTACGTTTGTTAGTATTTTCGCCACCGTGTTCCGTAACTGTGATTTATAAATTTTAAACTATGTTTGTTTTTGAAAGTGTATAACATTATTTGTAAAAAATATAAGACTCTGACATAAAAAATGTTTGCCTCGCTATACAGCAGACGACTTGAGTACATTCTATCTTTCTTAAGCAGTATTTTCATAATAAAGTACTTCTGCAAAATTTCAACCCTCCTAAGATGAAGGTCTAAATGCCACCCCAAGCCACAATGCCATACTAGAGTCTAGACTGTACAAGAGTATAATAGATTGTCCTTAAGGCTAAATATTTAAATTTATAAAGGATGCTCCTTGAGTTTTTTACAACATTACTGGCGTGGTTGTCCCACCTCAGATGCCCATCGATCCACACCCCCAAGTATTTGATTGTGTCCGTCCATCGGATCTCTGCCTTTTCCGTGTTACCAGCGATAAGTGTATTAAAATCTGGCTCTGTTTTGCTGGTACAACTAAATGTGACAAATTTTGTTTTTTGATAATTAATTGTCAATAGTTTATGATGGAAGCAATCAATTATATCTTTTAATGTTTCTTCAGCAATTAATTTAAGCTCTTTCCAGTCATCTGCTGTATGATATATTAGGGTATCATCTGCAAAACTTATGAGATATCCAGGCAATTCCTTTAAGTAAATTACAAATAAGACTGGGCCCAAAACTGTAATTTGAGGGACACCAGATGTAACAGACTCTGGGGTGCTTAGTTCGTTTTCAATAAAGAAGTGTTGTGTTCTCCCAGTTAAGTAACTTTTAAAAAGATCAAGAGATATATTTTTAACGCCTATATGTTCCGTAGGTTTAAACATCTGTGCGTGGTTAACGGTGTCAAATGCCTTTGCGAGATCTAAGAGTATGCATATAGAAGGTTTACTTTTGTAAAGACTCTCATAAATTTTTGATGTTAGTGATGTTATAGCATCTTGTGTGCTTGTATTTTTTCGAAAGCTATAGTGTTTCTCAGAAATTATTTTAAATTTGTCTAAGAATTTTGTTCGTTTTAGTTTCAACACTTTTTCACCACCGCCACTGTAGATATTCGGGAAATCGGCCTGTAGTTTGTCATCTCTTGTTTGTTGCCGCTTTTAAATATTGAAATCACAACAGAGAACTGATGGACGTATACCAACTTTAAAAATATGGTTATAAGAGAGCTTTTCCTTATCCAATTTCTTACTTACGTGATGAAATATGAGCGTCGTTTTGATTACTTATGTTATACTTATTTTGTATATATTTTACTATTACTTAAGTGATAAAGTAGTTGATTTAGAAATGTGTCCTACAAAATTTGTAAAATTGTAAAATTTTTATATTCAATTCCTTTAGACTATAACGAGCATTGTTTATCATCAACACTTAGTGCCATAGTAATTATTTACCTCTCAATACGCCCAAATGGTTTGTGGTTTCCTTCCCTCTAAAAAAATAAGTTGTTCCTCTGAATTCATTAGGACCGACATTTTATGAAAACTCCTGTGCGAAATTATGAAGAAAAGTTATCCAATATTACTTTAGTCATCGGCATAAAAGTATAATAAAGCGCATATGTTGGTTCGTCTGAAGTGTGCTTAGCATAGTATAATATCCATTATAAATATTGAAAATATTAAAGGAAAATTGTTAAAGCACCTTGAATACAGGTCTGATGGTGCGTATTCAGTAAATGAGATGCGTAATCAAATATTTTTGTTTGTTTGTAATCAAATCGATTCCCCAACCACAGTGGGAAAAATAAATTTTCTTACTCCGAAAATTGAGTTAAGGCTTGTGCCTTTTAATATTGCAAACCAGCTTTCTAATAGCCGCACTGTCTGATATAACGACTGGCGGGGTAAATGAGACTTCAACTTATCCACTATTTTAATTTTAATAGTCTATTTTATTCTATTTACAGTTCTCTTCTTTTTTTGTTGTTGTGTTATGTATGTTCTCTTTTGGTATTAGTTTAATATTAAATGAATATACAATGAAGGACTAAAAGATGGAAGAAATTCATTTAAAATTCACGTATTGGTTATCAAGAAAAATGCTCGCACACAATTTTTTAATACGCATTTTTTTTTTCATTTTTGAATTTTGCGTCAAATTTGAAGCATAGTTTATATACCACGCCTTATACCTGTCCCTTACTTTTTATGAGCAAATGAATAAAAAACATGTCAAGGAAAATATTTTATTAGGTGTTGAAATATCCAACATTAACTTCTTGACAATTTAAAAAGCCTTTCACATCATTATCATATATAATATTTTATTAATTTGCTTTATTTAGTATCTGGTTCTAAATTTTAAATTATCTAAATCTTGAAGTTTTTCCTAATGCACTTTTTATTTTAAATATGCGCAGAGTAAAAAATCATGTGGAGTAATATCTGGATATCTTGCAGGTCATGCTATGGATTCCCTCCTACTAATACACTGTCCGAGAAATAACCGTTTTTAAATATTCACGCACTTGCAAAACTGATCTAGCATACGTCCAGCAAATTATGATGGACGGGTGCTAGCATTTATCTGGAAATCCAATATCTGATTTTTAAATTATTATGTTCAATATTTTACCCCTTCACTGTATATTGATACCATAATTATAGATAAAGAACCTACCTGGTCTTCCAACAGAACTGACAACTGCTTGAAATCATAGATACGAAAATCGCTAATTTTATACTAATTTTCTCGAATTTTATGTTTTTTTTTCGTAATAATAGTGTTTATTATATTTTCTAAACAAAAATAAACAGACAGAAAGAGAAAAAAAATCGAATTGTAATTAAATTTTTAAAAATCACAAATTATTACTTTTCGTAAGAGATTTCGGTAAATGAAAAATACCAAGGTAATTGCCGTTTGAGTATGCTTAGTAAATATAAATGGCGTGAACAAATTCTTCAAAATACCTTCGATAAATTCAACACTTCCCAAGCATTAGATTCACTGCAACGGATGCACCTTGAAGTGCTATAAGTAACAGCATCCCTAGTTTTAATTTCCCAAACGAGGGAACATTAAGCGAAGGAGAAAAGAAGTTTGATTAAGCGCCATATTAAAAATTAACGGCGAACGGGAGCTCTATTCGCGAACTTAAATTTTAATATTCCGTATTTAATAGCGAAGATCATTAATAATTTGCGAATGTGAGGAGTAATTAAGTTTAATGAAGGTTTATTATGGAGCCCGGCGCGAAATATTACCTGCTATAAAGTTTGCCGAGTAGTTGGGCTTTATTTTTTTTTAGACCGTTCGAGTAAACGCAGTATGCAACTGAAAACTGCACGATGATATTTTGCTAGACGCGGAATATTACCTCCGACCGCGGCTGTTTACGAATTCCGGCAACAAACTTAATTAGAACTTTTGTTCGACCCCTCAATCGATGCGAAATCTCGAAAAAAAAAAACTGTACGACGCCACAACCTCAAAGAACCTCATTATCCCTGCACGTTCTAATTTCAAAAGTTTAAGTTTTAATCGGCTTTGAATCCTTAGTTACAAGCTCCCGGGTTAATTACTCGAAGCAGCTATGACGTAAAACAACCTTCAGACTAAGCGACATGCTCGCACAAAATTTTTAATATTGATGCGTTTCCAAATAATTTTGGAGAGTGTGGGGCAATAAATACGCATTTCAGTTCATTGGAATTCCCTTTTACACCTTGATATTCCCTTTAGTTCATTTTTCAAAGAAGCTTCCACAGGCTACTGTATTACTTTTTCAAAACTTGTGGATTCCACCTGCGTCGGTTTTTGTTGAGTCAAACCTGCTAAAGTTTTGCCAATCATCCTGTTGGTCTCTTCATTTTCAGTCAAGCTCTGAAGAAGGCAACAGGACAACAAAAACCGACGCAGGAGGAATCCAGAAGTTTTGTAAAAAGTATTTCCTCTAGTTCTTAATGCCGAGGTTCATTAAGAACTATAGGAAATACGTTTTATTCATTTATTTATATATGTTACTTTTCCATCTGAAGAATTGAAGGATTAATACATGAAAATTGAAAAAATACATGTTCAATATTTCAAAAGTGTAATGAACAAATCTAATATACCTATTAGAACTATTTGTTAAAAGCCTATTTTCAAGGGTTGATGAAATTCGTTCTTCGAAGTAAATCAAAAAATTTGATATTTTTAGTCAATGGTAATTGTAATTTTAATAACGAACAATGCCGGCACATAATTATATTACTTCAGTTCCGCTAGAGAGAGTTAGTGCCTAGTGTCACTATTGAATCCCCGCGTTTTTTAATGATCTTACTCTCAAAACCGGCGAATAAGCCAGTATACCTGTGATCGCCGTAGAGTACGGAATTTTGGTGAAAAGCGCGAAAAAGATTCACTCCTTGTAAAGTCCTAGAAATGATTTTTTCATTTTAAAAACCAGTAACTCAAACTTCTTTTAACTTTCATTGGGGCGGTTCAGGCGGTACAAAAGAAATGACGCGTGTTTTCAAAGTAGAAAAAGATGCTCCTGACACATTTTTCTATAAAACATCTTTTAGAACCTGACTACAGAAGCGTTACGCAAAGAAAAATGCGTGCAGGCGCGACTTTTACTCTTTTGGATATGTGAATCTAGACCGTGCTTATGGAGATGTTATACTAATTCCAAAGAAAAAGTTTAATACCTTAATGGATTTGCTAAAAAGTAATGCCATTCACAAATCTCACAGTCACTTTTCTAATTGACTGAAAGGTTCAAAGACTGAAATGTCACGGTTTTTTGTTTATTTTCCAAAAACCAGGTCAGTTGGTTGTTGCTTTTACTGTAGTATAGCTTAGCTTTTGTTTACGTGCCAAGATAATTCTTTTTTCTTATAATTTTAGCAACACTTGTTAATTGCTTACATGTTAAAAGACTACTTATCTGATTGTTGTTTCTTTTATTTTAGAAATAATACCTACTTCGACATGTATCAAAAACTAAAAGTCGGTTGTTTTTTAGTTATAGTTTTTCGATGTTTTTTTGTAGTTACTGTTTACATGCCAATGTTTATAAAGAAATTTTTTTTTGTTTTAAAAAGAGAATAATCCAAATCAAAATGTAATTATAAAGACATATCAATTAAATCATAATTTTGTAATAAGTAAGGGAGCTGGTAGCGAGCGGAACTATTATTTTGTGGATGTGGCACTATTGCACGTACTGAGCGATGTGTGGTTAGCTCTGAAAACCGCAAAAAACCGCAACTTATGATATGAAGGAATTCCGCCAAGGATTCCGAAATAATTTCAAGGGAAAAAATTACGGTGTACGCTCTGCTGTTTAGTTAGTTATTTTCTGAAAAATCATTTTAAATTTCGCAGAATTATTGTACAAAGTTCTCACTGTGGACATTTTCTTTTTAGCTTATTGCGGAATGATTCGTAATTTTATAGAATACAGGCCTGTGTCGATCGACTTCCAAATTCAAATTTGGAATTCACCAGAGCGTTTTTTCGTATTTGATATTTGAGAGAATTTATTGTAAGCAACAACAAACCCGCCTGTTGTATTGCGGAAGGGACGGACCATTCTTTTCAGGACGTGTACCACACGCACACCGTATTTAAGATGTTAGCCGACAAGAACTGTGTTGTGCGGACTGTTTTTTAAAAGTAGGGAAATTTTCTTTTATTAAACTGTTATATTAATTCATATTAGTGTGCTTTTCATAAATCGTCATGAAACAGTCCTTACTTGAGGTAGCTCGATTTCAAATGGAATTTGCCCATTAAAAACACATTAGAAAGCTTAAACTGATTTCCAATTTAAGGGTTTAACGACTCCGAGGAAGGCAATACAAAATGTTATGTAGATAATTGACTTATAATGGATGTTTTCCCAGTTTGCTTCATTTGCATATATATTTTTATGTTTATAATAAACATTTTAAAGTAAGAATGGATTTTTCACTGCATGGACTAATAATAATCGAGGAATCCCACCGATGCAACTCTACACAAATCCGTTAGCTTTCAGCATTTGTATGCTCGAAGTACCATAGTACGGTTCTGGAACGTCATTGTGGAATTGCGAATCTATTTATTGAGGGTTACAGAGAGAAACCCAAGCAAGGCAAGCCTGAGGTTAGACCTTAATAAAAATTTACTAAAGTTTAATACCGACTTATGTCGTAAAAATGGTATAGTGTTCGGAGAACTCTAACTACACTGTTCGAAATAAAGATGTCGGAAACTCTTTAAGGTTTATTATTTTCATTCACAAACGAAATACGTTCCAGATTTGTTGTGTAATGTGGTAAAAACAACTTCGAGAAATCGGCCAGGAAAATAATGATTGAACCTAAATCTTGAAATTGCGTACCAGAACACAAGAACACATATTTCACCTCATGGACCTGCAAGTACGAGAACGAAGCAGCGGATATTCCAGACAATATGCTAACACCGGAATGTTTAAAAACAGGAAAAAACACAGAACTATTTACCAACAGGTTCGCGTATTTGTCGGTCTAAGACTGCAGCACTCTGAGGGGCTTCAGACAACCTTGGTACACATTTCGGTAATAGTTAACAATAATCTAATTAGGATAGTAGATAATAGAACCTTAAACCTTCAATGTTAAGGGATTGAACTCCATCCCAGTTAAGGGTTAAAGAAGAGAGAGTGAGAGAGGAAATTTTCCCAGACTATACTCCATAGAGATTAGTTTGCTAATGCTTGGCAATGTGCTGGTCGCTTATAATTTACCCTCGTATATGTCCACCGCCTGGCAGAAACGCAGGGAGATAAAATCCGACTCCAAACGCGGCAAATTTACCAATTACCGGAAACGGTCGGATCAATGACGGTGTATGTATGTAATTCCACCGACATGCCAAATTAAATTGGTACGTGCGGTGCTGTGCTCAAAGAGCGCACTCTACAGCCAAGGGTCGGGTAAAGTAACTAACAGCGAGTCGAAAAAGAGGATCGTAAGAAATTGGACACGACTTGAGGCTCAAGGGAACTTCCGGAATATCGTTTAATTATTTATAAAGGACGAATCAACGAATTCTACGTGAGGGACATTTTAAATCGCTGTCTCGCATGGAGGCTTCCAGTTGAGCTTGAAATTTCGCCGTGTTACAATAAGCAATTAAACGCCGTATAAATCTTTGGGAACGGGAACACCTAATCCTCGCGGCAGTTTTATTTCGGATCCTGTCTATTTGGTATCGGAGTCTTTTAAATAAGATTCAACTGTAATTAGTCTTTAGTTGATGTTGATGAATTCTGTTTGTAAGCGATGTTTTAATCGAAGTTCTACTTCAATATTGAGTAAAAAATGAAAGACATAATTAAAGCAAATTAGATTTGCCAGTTAGTTATAATGCTTTACTTTTATCATGACTTAAGTTTGGCGTACTTTTGTTTACTGAGGTATTCAGTTAACATTATTGGGGAACATAGCAACTGCAATTTTATAGAGAAGAATAGAAAAATTGTGAATCTTAACACCAAAAATTTTTTTTTCAAATAAACTTCCACAGGCTACTGTAATACTTTTTACAAAACTTCTGAATTCCTCATGCGTCGGTTTTTGCTGAGTCTAAAAAATATTTTATTCGATAAAACTTAAATTCTTGCATGTACTCAATTTTTCCACCAACGAAAAA
Source organism: Cylas formicarius (assembly GCF_029955315.1). NCBI lineage: Eukaryota > Metazoa > Arthropoda > Insecta > Coleoptera > Brentidae > Cylas > Cylas formicarius. Next base: position 17,089,448 of record NW_026844334.1, read on the forward strand.
TCCGAGAGTTTGTAGAAATCTAAAAACAACCTAACAATCTTAACCGCGACTCAGGTCTTTATCTGTCACCAATATGGGAATCAGCCATCCGAGACGGTGTTTATGCCTCTCATTTAGCTCCACCCAACAATATATAAGCAGGTACGGAGTAAAATGCGAGCCAGTTTCGGTCAAGCTCTGAAGAAGCCAACAGGATGGTTGGCGAAACGTCAGCAAGTTCAACTCACCCAAAATCTAAGCAGGAGAAATCCAGAAGTTTTGTAAAAAGTACCAAAATATTTCCTATTTTTTATAAAAGATTGACAAATCGATATTGCAATTTATCAAGAAAATTGTAGAGCGCAAAATAGGTTGTATTCAGGAAAGAGAGGGGAACAGGTATAAAATATTCATTCTACTAGTCAGTACAAGTACTACTGGCGCACAAAACAAAATGCTTGGGTACATGATAATAAATTTAAAAAAATATTGACCTGTTATGGTGAAACTATTATAACCAAACATTCCAGTATTATGCTATTGTCGATGGGGGAAAGGCTGAAACATTTTACTTTCTTCGGAACTTCCTGTTACAACGGAAGTAGACAGGTACAAAGGTAGAATTTAGTACCACAGAGTATAAAGCTTGCAATTCTGATGCCTATAAGCCAAAGAAGTTTCTAAAACAATTTTTTGATATGACTTGACTTCACGATCAAATTAGAATTTAAAAAAAAATGAGAAAACGTTTTAAAGTATTACCATATACTATCTGTAAACTCGAAAAGAAAACCGTCGTGAACATTTTACAACAATCGGAATTTGAAAATTAAATTAAAAAAGATATTCATCTAATCATAGGTACTACAAAAAAATAAACAGGTATAATAATAATTAAAAACTGTGGACGGATGGGATCCTAATGAAGAGAATTTGAAAATTGAAAATTCAAGATTTCCATCGGCAAATCAATTAAACTACTTAGCGAAAAAATTCTTTGTTATTTACCAAATAAATACACACACACTGGCAAAAATGAAACGATCCCAGTCAATCCTTTCTGTCAGTTCAAAAGAGGTCCAATGACGCTCCAAGTTTGTATCCTATTATGATGCCCAAGTGCTATTTCCTTCAATACCACACAGTAAGGCAATACGAGAAAAAATTGGCACCGGCAAAAAATGCTTGCTTACGCAATTTAACTTGCAAAAGAGGGTCGAGAAGACGTCGAAATGAAGACGTAGGAGAGGGGTGCTGTTACGGCCGTTTCTCGCCCGTAAACTTTTCGCGCCGGGGATCAAAAACAGCGATACAAGCAGCTTGTACGGGCGGCAGGCAATTGGCAGCAGTTTTTCGGGTCCGCTTGAGTGATTGATTTCTCCTGGGATTGGCGCCCCTATAATCCATCAGGGCTGATTAAACGGATCTGACTGCCGACGTTGCAAGATTATCTATTAATATCGGGATTAATGCATTTTTTATGTGGGCAAGAATAAAGAGGTTATCTCGATGAAAGTTTCCACCCCGTCGACAATCTAATGTAACGGGATTAACAACGCTCCTATATATTTGGAAAGGGTGTAATGGATAATAGAGTACTGAGAAAATGTTAAAAGCCATTCATCGACACCAAATGTTTCTAAACATTAGTTTCGGTTTGTAACAAATAGTATTAAGCCAGTCTTGCTCTATGGCCTACCAATCTTATCAACGATTAAAGAAAAATATTATGAATTGCCAAATGGAAGCAGAGCATCAATACGGCTGTAGGTCAGGCTGTGGCACAACTGCATTGATAAGTATAATAAGTATAATAATATTGATAACATAATTGGAGCTGCTGAGGTTGGTAAGGCAACTACTTTTGGCCATTATGCACTTTATTGGTTTCTTTGACAGTGTCACTGAACTAAAACCTATAAAAATTAATCTGTGGAATAGAATTTACTTTGTTCAACTACCAAAAAACGAAAATTTCGTCTTTTCGTGTACCTCAAGATTCAATAATTATAGGGTCACTTCTTTTTTTCTCTTTACGCTTTTAATCAGTGTAGTTGTTTAGGTTGCTGTACTGTACACAAATTTCAAAGTGCTACACGAGTCACATCTAAATCAGAAATTTAGGGTTACATACATTTCTTTGGTTTAAGCGGCACGTCAACAAAAGCATGCAAAAAGCATAAAGGAATCTAATTTTTTATTGACATTCCGTAGTCTTGCATAGGAATAATGGTGTAAAGTGCGAAAGAATTCCGCTAAACATTCTAAGGAATTCTTGAAGAATTTTAAGGAATTCCAGAAGAATTTTAATAAATTTCAGAGAAATTCCAAAAAATTTTAGATAATTGAAGTGTACACTCTACTATATTCTTCCCTCTAGTAAGGTTAAATTTAGAGAAAATTAGAACCATGTTCATCAAGATTTCAGAGTTAGGTCTTATCTTCTTTGCACTATGCGTCACTTTTGAAAGATCGTTTTCTTGTATATGTTATACATAAAATATATAGCAGTTCTTCTTCTTCTTCTTTTTGGCACTACAACTCTGGGTGAGTCTTGGCCGCATACACTATTGTCCTCCAGCTCTGTCTATCCTGAGCTTCCAATTCCCAAAGGGTTATACCCATTTTCCTCGCGTCCTCCGTAACTGCGTCTTTCCACCTCCTTCTAGGTCGGCCAACAGATCGCTTTCCTTCTGGCCTTTCACAGTATATGATATTTAAGAGTCTCTGATCATTGCTCCTAACAACATGCCCTGCCCATCTCAGTCGACCAGATTTAATACATCTTACTATGTTTTCCACACCATATAGTTGTTCAAGTTCATTATTATTTCGACGTCTCCATTCTCCTGTTACAATATCCCTGGTTGATCCAAAAATCGCTCGTAGTATTTTTCTTTCGAAGACCAGAAGCTTGTCGGTTTCTCTTTTGTTTAGGACCCACGTTTCGCTACCGTATGATAAAACAGGGCGTATTATGGTCTTATATATTTTTATCTTAGTTCCTCTTGTAAGTATTTTGGATCTAAGGAATCCTGATAGCGCATAGAAAGCCCTATTTGCCGATGCAATACGTGCGGCTACCTCTTTTTCGTTCCTGTTGTCATCTGTAAGAAGAATAGAGGAAAACAACACGAACAACCAAGTAAGAGAATTTTATAGAGGAATAAGAATCGGAAAAACAGGACAGACGATAAGAGAACTAAATTTTGTAGAAGATAGCACCGGAAGACTACTGACGTCGGAGGATGATATAATTCAAAGATGGGGGCAATATTTCTCTGAACTGCTTAATAGACAAGTAGATGGAAGTGACAAAGACACGCACTTCTATACTGCAGAATTGGAATTGGAACCGCCTACACTAGATGACGTTAAGAAGGCTATCAACAAATTAAAGAACTACAAATCCCCAGGGGAAGACGAAATTAATGCAGAACTCGTAAAGAACGGAGGAAATGAACTACACCAAATGATACACCAGATCATATCAACTATATGGAAACGCGAAAAGATGCCAGATGAGTGGAACAGTAGCATAATAATACCAATCCATAAAAAGGGAAAGAAAGCGGACTGTCGTAACCATAGAGGAATATCATTGGTAAATACCACCTATAAGATAGTGACATTGATCCTTGTGCAGAAACTAACACCATATGCCGAGGAAATATTAGGAGATTACCAATGTGGATTCCGACCGGGGAGGTCTACGACGGATCAAATCTTTATAGTCCGCCAGATTATGGAGAAATGCTGGGAATTCAATAAAGACATACACCAAATATTCTTGGATTTCCAGCAGGCCTACGACTCAGTCAACCGGGATCAGCTATGGTATGCAATGAGGGAATTGGGAATCCCATTAAAATTAATAAGTTTAACTAGAATGTGCGTAGGGGGCTCCAAAGCAAAAGTACGAATTGGTGAGACTACGTCAGAAATATTTGAAATACATACAGGCCTGCGACAGGGAGACCCTCTATCCCCTTTGCTTTTTAACCTGGCTCTGGACTGGGCCATGAAGAAAATCTCTCCCCAAATAACACCGGGTTTCGCAACGGATGGTACGAAACTTATGTTAGCCTTTGCCGATGACATAGATGCTGTGGCACATAATACTATAGATGTTAGAGAAATATTCTCCTCTTTTGAAAATCATGCTCAAAGAATGGGATTGAGGATCAACGAAGCTAAAACTAAATATATGATAACGTCTAAGAACCCCAGGCAAAGAATACGGCAAAATATTACAATAGATAACTACAATTTTGAAGTCGTAAAAGAGTTCAAATACCTAGGAGCGACAAAAAATATATAGCAGTGCTCCCAGAAATCTTAATCTAAATGTTATAACCGGCACCTGATATGCATTTTTATACCCCTTGTCGTTGACCCATGCTCACCAAAAATCAAAAATTGTATGTCAAGCGTTTGAGTTTGTTGACACTTTCTCGATTTATTATTGTAGGTATTTTCGGGGTGAAACTTTGATCGATTTTATTTGGCTTCATATCCATTTTCCGGATATATTTTAGACCTACGTAATGCTTATGTATCAATTTGTTTTGGGAAAATAACAGTTTTTATTATTATAAACATTAATTTGAGTATACATTTTTTTTTCAAGCTGCGGGGACTCGAACTTCCCACTGTTTTTATGTTACTTAATTGAACAACGTTTGAGACAGCTGATTACTCTCAGTTATCAGGTGTAAATGGTTAAGTAAAATAAAGGCAATGGAACTTCAAAGATTTTCTAGTTTTAATATTGATACGTTGTCTTCCCCATTCAAAGAAACATTTTTAGCCACTAAAACGCTTTTCCTCATCTTTGGAAATTATCCTAGGATCACTCTACACCTAAATTATCCACATAGTTTAACTAACAACATTTCGGTTGTTTCGTTTCAGCATGTGTAATATTCACTTAGGGTAGTTTAAATTATCGAGAGCCCTTATTGATTGATTGGTGTATATTATTTAAACCTTTTTTACTCTTGACTTTGACCCTCTATTTTGCGTCCAATTACTCTCCAATCATTCTGTAAACTCAAATTAGTGATAATGCCGTAACCTTTGAGCGAAGTTTCTGGACGCTTTCTAAATCTGGTTAAAATGTTGGAAAACCGGATGAGGTCGCGAAGGCAATTAGCCGCAGCGGTGGCAAAACCTTATCGCGACGAAGCACCAAGCCCTACTGACCCCTTAACCCTGCAACTGCACGCCGTGCAGCCGGGGGTGGGTTTTGTATATCATTACGTGCTAAGTGCCTCTTCGCCGGTTGATATTTAGCTGGTTTGACAGTATAAATTCGGAAGGTGTAGCGTTTCCCTCGACGTTTGTACGATCATTAAACCCAACGTTTGCCCTTAATAGACCACCTGGTTAAAACCTAGCGTTAGTTAACGTCCAAAAATGTGGGAAACTGAATTTATGGACTTTGTGGTAATACGCTGCTCTGTATTTTCCTACTGTTACGAAACTTGATTGCGAATTTTATCTCAAATTTTACGGACAGGTTTTCCTCTATATTTGTTACACAATTTACTTTTTTTACAATTGAATTCCGATTCCAAATGGTAGGCATAGTTTCTTATAATATACATTTATATATTATTAATGATAATAATAATAGTAGTAATCATAATAATAGTAATAATAATAATAATAAAATAAAACAAACAATACCAAAATTAAAATATTCATCTGAATCTAGAAAGACCGTTGCTACCATGAACACAGTTCCTAGGGACTTGGTGCGGCACTGTGACTCCCTGGGAAAAATCCATGAACTGGCCTACTGCGCTGCGGATGCGGTCTCCTTGATCCTTGATCGGGAAACCAAAAAAAGAAACAAAAAAACATGAATAATAAAAAAATCAACCTAACCTGGAAAGAAAGACTCGAAAAGAAGATAAACAACATAAGAAAAACTATACGAAAGCTACAATCATATATTTCGAATCCCACGGAACACAAAAGAAAATTAAAAAAGGAAATTAAAAATATCGCGAAAGACGCCAAGATTAAAAGAAGCGCCCCAGATTGCCACCAACAACTTACCTTGACAAACAACTAGTAGCCATACATGGCGCGAGAATACGACGCTATGATAAACGTAACCGGCGCTTCCGGGATAACAAAACCTTTCTGGAAGACCCGGGCAAGTTCTACAGATCTGGAACGACGGCAAAGAAACACAGTTGCTAAATCCCCAACACATGCTCACATTTTGGGAAAACATATGGGGACGACCTGTAAAGCAAAAGAAAAATGCGTACTGGATACAGGACGAAATTAAGTGGAACAAAAGAAAACCAGTAATGCCAATACTGCAAATCATTAGAGCAAAAAAACTCAGAGCTGTGAAACACTCAGCAAACAGCAACCAGAGAAAATTCAAAACTACTGGTGGAAGAAATTCATTGCAGTACATGAGGCAACAGCCTGCCACTTCCAGTCAATACTCGAGAGTCCAGAACTGATGCCTGAGTTTCTCATGGAAGGTAATAACAGCGATGTTACCAAAAAGTGGAGATCAGGACAACCCTAAGAACTATCGCCCGATAACTTGCTTACCGACGTTGTATAAGATATTTACGGCAATAATCTCCCAGAACTTTGAAAAACATGTAACTGAGAATGAAATCCTAGCAGCAGAACAGGTTGGTTGTAAGAAATCGACACATGGCACAAAAGAACTGCTTATCACTGACGCAGCAATTACAAACCAAGCTATATTAAAAAAATGTTCAACTCGGTGCCACATAGCTGGCTGACAAGTGTTATTGGCATTTATAAGATTATTTCGGCTACTGCTAAACTACTCCAACATATGATAGGGAAATGGAAAACAAGATTAAGACCTCGCAATCGACAGCAAGAATATTTAACCCAGCACCTACAAATAAAATAGTATGCGTCCACTCTGGTTTTGTCTAGCCCTGAACCGAACCCTATACAGCTACAGAATTGATGGACCGCGCGGGCAAAAACAAAACTAATGAAGGAAAATATAAAAACGGAGTTTTTCTGAAAACAGAACTCAATGCAATAAAATACTTTCTCCGCTATTAATTCCTGGACGATGCCAGTGGTGGAGTTCACCTAAAACAAAAAGAAAAACTGGTAAAATATTTCAAGAGCTGCAATGACTCAATAATGCGGTCAGATAAAAACTTCACTTCCCTCAATTTGGCCAACGATATAGCGTTTGCTCCCTCTAATCAGGAGGAAGAAAGGATTCAAGAATGGCAAAGTAAAGAGTTCCATGGCCGGTTCGCAATGATACCATCGACAGGGAATTGTCTTGCACATACTTACGCCAGGGTCGACTGAATCGGGAAATTGAGGGAGCCATATCCGCGGTGCAGGACCAGGTTGTGCCTACAAGGTACTATATGCGACATGTCGTGAAGCAGAGAATCTCAAGCGATTTGTGCAGAGTGTGCAATCAGAAACCTGAAACCATACAGCATATTATCGGCGCATGTAGCATAATTGCTCCAAAAGAATACTTGAATAGGCATAATGACATTTGATTAAAAACATTTTGCCGTATTACAAGTACAACCCCAACCCAGTGATAGAAAATGGTTCCGCTAAAGTTTACTGGGATACAATTATCATAACTGAGAGACTACAGCATAATAAACCGGACATTCTGTATATAAAAAAAAGAAACATTGACCTTTATCATAGATTTTGCTGTACTAGCAGAAAACAACATACAGAAAGCAAACGCTAAAAAAATTACAATATATATCACATTAGCGAAAAAGGACCTACTCACTTCAAACAATCGAAGTCTTATCACTAATTATCTCGACGACTGGCCTTGTTAAAAAGCGACTAGCGAAAAACCTTGAAAAGCTCGGCCTTAGTCGAGATCTAGTGGGATTCTTGCAAAAGCCCGTGATACTAGGAACCTGTCGTGTTGTCCGTCGTTAACGTGGCATGAAGGGTAACCTTGATTTCGGTCCAGTTAGCCTTCGAAACGATACCTCCCCCACACTTAAAGGTAATACTAAAAAAAATAATAACAATAAAGAGTCTATGACGAAAAACTGGCGAGTAAACCTGGACGTTCAAAATTATAAGTTGGGTATAATCAATATCAAAAGAGGCATTTTCCATGGCGACTCCCTTTCATCCATGTGGTTCATACTGGCACTTAACCCATTGTCAACCCTTCTGAATGAAGCGCAAATAGGATACAAAGAACAACCCAACGGCAATTCCAAAATAAACTACCTGTTATTCATGGATGATTTAAAAATGTTTGGAGAAAATTGATCAAAACTGAAGTTTACGTAAAGTTCTAAAGAAGCCAAAAGGATGATTGGCGAAACGTTAGCAAATTCGACTCGACAAAAACCGATGTAGGAGGAATCCAAAAGTTTTGGATTGGACTCTTCCAAAGTACTTTGCAAATGCAATTAAGTAAATAAGTTTCCAAATTAAAGAAGTTCTGTACTGTAAGATAATCACACCCCAATTGGCCAATGTTAATGGCGTGCCCTGGCAAAACCAAAAAGTTTCGACTCATTTTTCAGGTAGAGTCAGCCCCTACTGTTGCGCACACGATCCATTGTCTCCTTCCACTAGATTCATCTCTCTAAATTGACTTAACGGATTACTCAAAGTTCAGAAGACATGAAGCAAAGAATGTTTTTGCTAATTTTAATAACCAGTTTCGACAAGTTCGACTCAAATTTATTTTATCTTTCGACACAACTTCACAGAATTGAACGAGTTATTTTACATACGAACAACGTTACGTTGAAAAGTTGAAAGATATTTATGGCAGCGGTATAAACAAATTATAACGCCTAGATCGATATTTCAGATAGATGGCAAAAAAACCCAACATCCATTTCGTAGGTCTTATCTTAATTAAACCTCGTTTCGAGTTCAAACAACATGATCGCACAGGACCTATCGTTAATAATTAGGATGAGACGGAGACGATGTCCGTGCGATCTAAAATTAGATCTAAAGTGAACATCACTTATCGCCTCGTGGTGGCACCTTTTGTTTGTTCAACTCAGATAGGAGGGAATCAGATTTTTCTACTTAATTTACCGTTGCGTGTAGAGCAACTTACGAGTCATAATTACGATCGAGTGCGATACACGTGCCTCAGACGTCGCAGGAGAAGAGAAATCGATGGTCTCCTCAGAAACCCGTTAACAACATTAAATCAACACATTAACTCGAAGTTTGGCGACGTTTGTTAAGTTAGAATTTCCGATAAGTTACCGCGAACTGATTGAAAAGGCTGTTTACCAGTTTCGCTCCAACAAAACTCAAGTTCTGTTAATTAACGAAGCGTATATTTAGGCCACGTCGAATGCCACTAATGCAGGAGTTTAACGGAAGTTGCACAAATCGAGTGTATCCTAATAGGGCTTTTGGGTATGTACTTACATTTAAAATGAGTAAAGACTGAACTGACTAAGTAAAGAGAGAACTTCTTCAGATAAACTTACTCTCTCTATATAAATTATACGTTTTGATCATGAGAAGCAAAATAAGTAAGCGGTTGGATTGTAATACGATGAAGGATCTGTCAATTAAGGTTTTCTAAGAACTCGTGTACACTTGTTACTGAACATTTTTATGCGACATGTTGAAAAATATGTTAGGGCTTACAATTTCACTAAGTTATTCGATCAAAGAACATTCCACATGGTTATTATTTTTCTTTAGACGAGTTGGTGAACCTGAGGTGACGATTCAATTAGATCAAATTAGAAGAAAATTTTGTTTATACTATATAGAACACGACTTTTGAAATCCTATTTTTTAATTACCCTAGATACAGCAGGACTTTCTTTGAATGTGACACATTGAAGTGGAATAAAATACAAAAATCTTAGTTTAAGAACAGCAACAAGGTATTCCTTGCATATGTTGTTGCTGCACAAGCGTTAAAGTTGCATCAGAATACAACAAGAAGGAAAACAATCGGATCATCATTATGTTATGATAAATTACTTTACATTTTGAGAATGAATGGAATGATAACGATTTTTCATCGTTGTCCGACTTCTGTTTTAACCAGTGTTCAATCGAAGTCACAGCTGACTGGTTCCTTTAATGGCACGCTGATAATGAAGGAAAATATATTGTCACCATTTAAAATTTCGTTTTAATTTCCGAAAAAATACATATTAGATATAAAAACTAACCAAAACTGGAACTATATTTAGTAGATGTCTGGACGCACAATATCAGAAGCAATAGAAAAATATTTTCAAAAGGAAAGAGCTAAGACGGAATTATCTTTTTAACGCAGGAGCTAACTGGTCACGTCTCGAATCTACTACATTTTCAACACCCTACGAGTTAACGAAATAGCTCGACCGTTAATAACCAATTTAATTCGAAAGAAGGCTCTTGGCACCAGTGCGGGGGGTGCGTTTGGCATTTTCGCCACGTATCATCCCCAAAAAGGAAAAATAACCTTAGAGTCTACTATGCGCAGTGCAAGAAAGGGAGGAAATGTAACCGGAAAGAAAAACTACTGGATCCGGAGGTGGCATATGAATTATGTAGGAATGCAGAGCTAGGTAGCGGGTCTCCCCAATTTATCGTTTTTTTTTCTTCGATCTCCGACTCCCCCTCCTCTATTAGGGGGCACAACCAAGTCGAGGATCGATGTGTTTGCGGTATAAACTCCTCGAAAGTTTTGGGAAAGATTTAATGGTTGTAAAATTTTAAGTGGGATTTGTTTTGATAGGAAATTTTAATTTATGGTTAGTTCGGAAAGTTTGCTTCGATTTATGCCGGGGGAGCAATGAGTAGTTGAGTTTTTGGGCTAAAGTTTTGTGAGCTGATACAGCTGTAAAGTCAATAAGAAAGTTTTTTATTTGGCATCCCAACTTTATTAGAATCTGTTGTATAAGTTTAGTGTGGGGAATAAGGAATATTTATTGTTCTTTATTACGAAGCCTCTGCCGGGCGGAATTTATTATTTTGTGAATTATTGGTGAGCTTGCAAAGTTGGTACATGTAAGCTACTTTGTTTTGACTTCTGTAAAGAACATTGGATATCCATCATTTAGTTAAATATTTTAAAGAGTAACGTAACCATTCGAATTCTAGTAATTTTCGATTAATTATATCAAACGATCTATCCATAAAATAAAATGTCATTGCTTCTATGCAAATAAAAACAACAAAATATTGGTTGTCCTTTTCTAGGAAGGAAAAATTGAACAATATTAAGTCGTATCTGGGTTAAACTATTATTATATTATACTAGTTATTATAACCGCAAAATAAATTTTCCAAGAAAAATCATAATTTTTCTTTTTTTAAGAGCATCTCGGCAATCTTATTCAAAATTTCAGTTTCCTGGTGATTCCTTGAACTTCTCTCAATTGGGATTAACAAAATATTGAATCTGCTGCTGAGCTTACAGAATGATATGGGGTTCTAACATGCACATGCAGATCCCTCCCCTGAATCCCTGTCGATGGACAGTCTTTCTAATATGTGACAACGGATATCACTCACCTTTACGCTTTCACACTGGCAGGTCTGAATCCAATTTCTCTCAAAATTTATTCTCTTAGATTAACTCTGGTTCACAGATCTGAAGCTTGATCGGAAATTATGACACCTGGAATCTCTTTTATTTTTAATATTGCAAGATCCATTAGAAAAGGTTTTTGGGTTAAAGACTGGCTGTTGCAGCGTGATACTTAGTCTTATACGATATTGCTGTGACAGTTACGAAATATTATCAACTTTGACCTTATCTATTAGTGACGGTGACGCACTTACTATAAAAAAAAACACTAAATTATGAAATGCACCGTGCCCAAAGGGCGGTTAATAGCTACAAGCAATTTTTTATTGACTTTACTTAAATACACGTTACTTTTTAATTTGCATCTTGAAGGGAGCAATTGTCTGTAGAGGTTAACAAAATCACTTTGACTTTGCTACTGTTTAAGGCTCAAACCTGCCGGGGACTGTAAATGTATCCAAATAAGCTGTATGTAAATGGGACTGAGCGCTGACCATTTTACCATTTTTTTTTGTTTTTATCCTTAATTGAATAATCAAAGGTATACAATTTCCTGTCATCTAAGAAGCTTACTAAAATAATTGCAAAGATGATGCAATAATATCAGCTGACCCATAGGCGTTTAAGAAATGAACAAAATAAAATATTGACGAAACGCGTAAGTGCAGCCTTACGTTTTCTTTGTTCTCTATCGTAATTCGCTTGAAATTGAAACAACGCACGTTCCCCAAACGCGCATTAAATATGAATCGCGCCTCTCGTTCCCTACATTATGTAGTTCCAATGCGCTATCGGCATATGAGGCACGGAGCAACTGAAAAATATACATTATACACGAAACACTCGAAACATTTCACTTGTCATTCCGGAATCGAAGCCGGCATTTGAATTTCCCGGAACGGAACGTGACGCGGTATATACGAGAACCGCTTCCTCGTGTCAAACTCTTAAGACAGCGTTACGCTTTAGCAATGTTTTATTTTTATTTATTTACCCGGAGTGCCTACTTGCCTACTACTGTTCCCTGACAAACGAAATAAATTGAAATTTATTATAGTGTTTTTGGGTTTTAGTAGTCAACTTTCTTCTCTGCATTTTTCTCAGGACAAGCTGATTTATTGCCAATGGAACTGATTTATTAAGCTGCATTGAAAGAAAATAACATTCGATTTAATTTTCAAAATTAGGGTTGCAATTGAAATGGAAGGTGAGGTTATTGTGCGTGGCCGTCTTGCCGACCAATTGATCTATTACTTCGCACTCCTAATTTTATATTTCTTCGATCAAGTAAGGCTCTCGCATGAAGTTCGCCATTTTCTGGAGGGTGCTTCAGATTCTCAAGTTCCAGGATCTCAAAACCAAGTTTTAAGTATCAAATTCTTTCCACCGCCATGCACATCCTGCACTCAACGTCATCCGAAAGGCCGATTTTGTACGTGTGGTGTTTGAGGTCACATTATCCGCACGACTTGAATTTTGACGTTTGTCAATTCTGACGGTCATGTCATGTTGACATTGAACGTATTCGTGTTGTTTTGCAAAAATATACTCAAAAATCAATACACAATTTATTAATAGTACATGCTATAAGCTATAATTAGAATTGAGCGGGCTAGTAGGAAGTAAAGTGACATTTATATATAATTTTTTTAAAATTTTTTTTAAAATTTATATAAAAAACCTAAGAACCAAACATGAGTAGCGAAGAATATTATTTTAATTATACGCCGACTGAAATTCAACAAGCTGTCGCTGAAGCAACAGCCAGTATATTAGGTACCTACAAAATCACAATGCCAAGTATAAGCGTACTTATGAAAACTTCGACAAATGGAGAAAGGAAAACTCGCTTCATTCCGAGCAAGTGACGCTTGCTTAAATGACGTTTACCACACTTATTGCATAATATACTATTATATAAGAGGTTAAATTTTGTAAAACAAAAACGCCTGGCACAAAAGTGTACTCCGTTTGTCATAGGTTTATACATAATATTCTAGAATAATGGTATATTATGCAACAAGTGTTGTAAACGTCATTTGATTCACGAGTTTATTTGACACGAGCGGAGCGAGTTTTTAATAACGAGTGAGTTAAAAAGTTTACCGAACGTGTTGCGTACTATACTCTTTCTGGGACCGTTAGTTTTTGGGTACATTTTCGCAAAACAGCACGAATACATTCAGAATTGACAAACGTCAAAATTCAAAGCGTGGGAAATATCTCCGAAAACATTCGATTGCTCCCAAATCTGTGCGGTAAAATCCCGGAAATGTCCGAAGTGGCTCGGATTCATGGGGAACGAAACTGACTTGGTAAAGTGACGCTTCCTGCACGCTAGATCGGTGGGGAATTTAAGTATTTTACAGACGGGAGTAAAAAAAATATATTACAATAAATGTCAACGTGGTATTGAGTAGTAGCACAGATCTAAAATATCTAAAATTTCCATTTGTCAGTTCCAAATTTCTTTCCAATCTCACACAATAAATTAATAATCGTCAAAATGTAAGCTACCAGCTAAACAATTAATATGAAAAGATATTTTGAAATTATTGAATAAGTATGGAGTTCAAGCCGAATCAGTCGGTTTGAAGTCGGTTTCATTTAAATTGCCTTCGAGACATAAGATTTTCAAGTCGGTAAAATAAAACAAAATCTAACCAGATATTTGAGGTTGAGGATCCCTGAGCTGTTATGGCGTTAGTAGATGTGCGGCAGTGCGCAGGTATTTGCTTTTCTCTGAGCAAAAAAATTGTTTGGATAGCTTTTGCGATGAAATTGTTTGCCACTCATTTTCTCTTTATTTAGAATTTTTTAAGTGGGGCTCTTTAGAACAATTTTACTGTCGATTGTCAAATAACATGTAAACAGTGGACAGACACTTGTCACGTCACTTTACTATTGTACCAGATTGGCTAAGTCTGTTCCATGTTCACTTATCAGTACACGTGCACATATAAACCGAGCATCGTTTTAGGAAAATCGCAAACTCTATTCTGTGTCTATATAATTATACGAATGAACTATCAATTCGATACCGAAGCTCCCATTTCGAGCCTCCGCGATTGGATTGCCATCTTTATATTCCCACCGCTCTTTTCCAGCGTTGATTTTTGATTTTCCCGTAACGTTGCGCAAAAACAAAACTCATTCCGAATGTAAAAATTGTGATTGATTCATTTTTTTATTCACGTAGGTCGGTTCGTCAAAAAGGGGCACCATATCCCGGATTAAACGCATTAGTGTAATTGAAAGTTTTTTATGCGATATACCGCACACCACCGATGAGTCCGGCGAGTCCATGTAGCCCTTTGAACTGCTTCCGATATTAATGGCGACTTCAAAGCGCTCGAAAAACCTTTTTTTGTAGCACCCAAATTGGATGGAATCCGCCAAAAAGGATTTGCCCGGTTTGTTAGTTTACTATTTTTTTTCAGCGCCGCAGCGGTCTAAATGAGGATGAAAACGAGGGCGAATTTTCACCGTCATTTTTTCGTTTTTTTTTTTAACTTAGCTACGTGAAGAGAGATTGGCAGAACTTTGGGGAATATGTTTGAAGCCACATGATACCATCGAATAACGACAAATTAGAGACAATCGAAAGCCTTTACAATTATCTAAAATCTATTTAATGATCAAATGACCATCGTTAAAAAATGTCGCAATTAATTTTAATAAAATTAAACAAGGGCTAACTAGATTTACATCTGAAACTGCATCTTCAAAAATAATAATATTGTATCGATATATAATACTTTTAATTTAGTTATTTTAATCGAGAACCGTGAATCTGACTAAGCTATACAAAGAAAATATTCACCTGAAAAATACTAGAAACAAATCACGGACGCTACTGTGAGGAATGAGCGTTTTTAAGTAGAAATGATAAGGAATTCATTTTTGGTGCCAAAACTACAATACTGGGACCTACAAAAAGCCGTGTTATTTGGGGAATTACACAGAAAAAACAAAAACAAATTTTTGAAACCTTGTATCTCGAAAACGATGCATTTTACATCACACATCTACAGTAATTTTTTAGCTTAAAAATATTTAGAACTGGAAATATCGGACACTTATTGAATAACACACTGTATAACCATAGAATATAGTGCCATAGAGGCTTCGAAATATTTCAAGCACTGATCAGAACTACTGATATTAAATTACTTATTTTAGATTATATGGTCGGCACGATTTGTGATGGCATAGTGACCAATAAAATAGCAAACAGAATAAAATAGATTGTTCATCTTGCCTCCTGTTATACTTCAACAGGTGTTGTTCCGCTTTAAATTTTCTATGTAATAATAGATCAGGGTGTTCCGAAAACTCTGTCCATTGTAAGGAAGCAATATTATAACTTGCTGAACAATTTGAGCAATTATTTCGTCTGTAGCGTACGTCAAGTGTATTTTGTGATTTTGGACAATTTTGAACAACACATTTAATACCATTTTCTGGGCAATTAATCCGCTTACTGCACATCCAATTCATAATTTCTTCTTTTCTTGTCGATACATTTGGTTCACATTCACATTTCAGAATTGTATCGTGCATTATCCATAATAATTTAAGACGGTTTTCCGAGTTTCAGCAATGCGACCCTGTTTTGTAGTGCAAACTACCGTAACTATACGGTAATTGTTGCTTTCTTTGTCTAGGGTACGACACCGAGGTATAATAGACAAAGGTAGAACATTGCCAGGTAAATCGGTGAGTTTTGTCATTCTTAGTCTACGAGTGGAAGCAAGTAAAATACTCAGGCATGGGTGTTTTTTTCCGATGTGTAGAACTTTAAGTTGGCATTACAGATCAAGATGGCGACCGATTTAACAGCTGTCAAGTAATTTATTCTCAGTTTGGTTTGGCAACAACGCTTGCAAATAGTGCAATTTTATTTCGAAAATATGGTTCTGTGCGGAATACGTATCGTGCACTACGTCCATTTTATCGTCGACAAAATCGTCCTTCAGAGCAGTTAATTTGATTAACCATGGAACGTTTTCGCACCACGTTTACTCTTATTGATAACTCGCATCCCCAGAGACGCCGTACGGTGCGTACAGAAGAACCTATTGCTGCTGTAGAACGTAGCATTAAGGAAGACCCGAATGAGTCCATCCGCCATCGAGCACAGGAATTGGATCTGTGTCCATCCACTTTATGGAAGATTTTGAGGAAGGATCTTGGTTTACGTGCTTACAAAATCCAACTCGTGCAAGAATTGAAGCCAAACGATCATCAAGTAAGGCGTAGATTCGTCGAATGGGCCCAAAACGAGATTGCCGTTGTTCCCGATTTTCATAAGCGATTTTTGTTTAGCGATGAAGCGCACTTCTGGTTGAATGGCTACGTCAACAAACAAAACTGCCGCATTTGGAGCGAAGCTAATCCTCAAGTGTATATCGAAACACCCTTACATCCAGAAAAACTGACTGTTTGGTGCGCTTTATGGGTGGAAGCATTGGTCCGTACTTCTTCAAAAACAATGATGGCCAAAACGTTACAGTCAATGGTGATCGGTATAGAGCTATGATTACTAACTCTTTCATTCCTGAATTGAATAACCATGATGTCCAGGAGATGTGGTTTCAACAAGACGGCGCAACATGTCACACAGCTCGTGCCACAATCGATTTATTGAAAGACACGTTTGGTGACCGCCTAATTTTACGTTTTGGACCTGTGAATTGGCCTCCAAGATCTTGTGATTTAACACCGCTAGACTACGTTCGGTGGGGCTATGTAAAGTCATTGGTCTATGCGGATAAGCCACAAACGTTTGACCATTTGGAAGACAACATTCGCCGTGTTATTGCCGATATACGGCCACAAATGTTAAAAAAAATCATCGAAAATTGGACGTCGAGATTGGACTACATTTGCGCCAGCCGTGGTGGTCATATGCCATATTTAAAATGTAATGCCACAAGATTATCTTTGGGATAAATAAAATTCATATCAATCGAATAATCCGCCCCTGTTTTATTGCAACTTAAAGTTCTATACATCGAAAAAAAAAAACACCCCTTACGAATGCAAATAAAAATACTGTCAAAAAATATCAAGTAAGAAAAATTTCAGCAAAAAATTTTTGGGATATTCCTGTAAACATTTTTTTTAAATCAAAGGAGAAGGTAAAAGATATTTTAAGATAGATATTACGAGTGTAAACCGTAGTTCAATTTATACTTATTATTCCTTGAAATTTTTCTGGAATTCAGCAAATAATTCACTGGAGTCCTTTCAGAATTCGTCACTAACTCTTCAAACTTACCACTTTAGGGTGGTTTACAGCAGCCTAATGCGTGATATGAAAGACATAATCTCTACTCTAAAAGTATACCAACGGCAATAGAATGAAAGACAAAATTCAAGTTTGGCATTAAATGATTATTGTATGAGATGAATTTCAGAAGGAACGTAGCTAAATTAAAAATATAAAGGGATTCTTTTGATAAGTCTGATAATTTCATTTCTTTGTTTTAATTTTCGGCTATCTGGAAAGGAGTTAAAGAAGCCTAGAAATTGTATTAATTTCTATAAATATTCCATCTCTTCTCCCCTTTACCTTAAGTGCTCGGGCGATCCGATCTGCCATTACAATCCATTTATTTTTGACGCGGGTCCGTATCGCCTGGCCATCTAAAATTTCGACATCGGCATCTCGACTAACAAAATTCTTATTTATTTCTATATCCAATCGGGCTTCTCTTTACGTGTCAAACGTGTTACGGATTCCGCTTTACCGATGATATCGAGTTAAAGAAATACAAAAGGGTGATCCCCATCTTAATAACCCGCCACGCCGCTGCCGCCGCCGCTGCGGTGTACCCTCGGGTGTGAATCCGATACGTACCATCTATCTGCGCACACGTAACGAATTGTTAATATGGTTCTTATTTTCAATTTTTCAACCGCTATCGCTACGGGGAAAGAACGAGCACACGCCCAAAATAACGATGGGTGAATATACCCACCATGGTCTTAAAATCACACGGCAATAGGCGAAAGTAAACGGGGATAATTTGGCGCCCCATCTACAGGATTTAATCAATTTACAATAAATTGTAAATACAAAAGTTGTAGCGACTGCACCGCACCGCCAGGGTATACTGTCGGAAGTCCTAACTCCTACTACTAAACCCTCTCTCTTCAGTCTGTATCCTCTTGTGAGGATGTAGCGGCTAATGCGACGTCGTTCACTAGAGTCTTTCATCTCTCACGGTCCTGGGCTTCGGTGAAGAGATGATGATGATGATGGTCATCCCCGTAGGTTTTGTTAATTGGTCGATCCATCTTGTCGGTGAGCACTCTGGACCTGTTCGCATTGCATGTCCAAAATATTTTAGGACACGCAATCGTATCAGGCTAGACAATCTCTGTTTGACTTTTAGTTGTTTCAATATGGAGTCATTAGTCCTGTGTTGTGTCCATGAAATATTTAGTAACTTCCTCCAACAATACATTTCCGTAGCATCAATTTTGTGTTGTTCACTCATTCTAACAGTTCAGGCTTCGCAACCATACATAAGTATCGGAAAGACTAAGCAGTTCATAATTATGATTTTTGTTTGTCTTGTTATTTGTCTGTCTTTCCAGATTTTATCAAGTCTCGCATTTCGCATCTTCTTTTGATCTCTCGTTCTAATGTACCCGTATTTGTGATTAGTGATCCCAAACACAAGTATTGATCAACAACCTCTAACCTGTCCATCTGTTGCGTATCCGATCTATTATGATTAGCTCGGTCAATTATCATTATTTTTGTTTTGGAAGTGTTGAGCTCCAGACCTAGATACACGCTCTCTTTTTCAATCCCATGAATGAGATCCAACAATTCATCTGCAGAGTTTGCCAGTAAGACCGTGTCATCAGCAAATCGAAGATTGTTAATTTTTCTGCCATTAATTGCGACTCCTCCCATCCAACCATCGAGCGATTTCCTAATAATGTATTAGCTGTATATGTTAAATAGTTGTGGTGATAATACACATCCCCGTCTCACTCCAAAAATCTCTGGTTATATATTTTATTCTGCGAAAGAGATCTTTCAGTTGGTTTGATCTGGCGTGAGATTCCAGTTGGTGGCGTAATAATTATTTTTATCTTCTTTACATGCACGTTTAATATCGAGATTTACTTTCCGATATTCTTGTTTATCTATGGTAATCCCTTATTTGACATGTATCTTTTCTTCTCGGCGAGTGCCAGTGTTGCACTACATTGACTATCCAGTTTTTTTATTGTTGGTTGTTCTTGTTCTAATATATTCTGGAACTGTACTATATTATCTATTTGAAGTCTGTCAGGAACATTGTTAGTTGTTGTTTTCTTGAACTTCATTCTGATTTTAGTTGCCAAGAGTTGGTGGTCAGAGCCACAAAATGCTCCAGGAAAGGTCCTGTAAGCTGACATTGAACTTCTCCATCTAGTTTTCGTAAGAATACAGTCAATTTGGTTTCTCGATCTGTCTCCTGGACTTTTCCAAGTATATAATCTGCTACTACTAAACAACCATATTATTTATAGTTGTTGATTATTCCTGCGTCGTTATCTCAAAAATACACTTAAATTTGACACTTAAAAGTCAAAATAATTGGCATCATTTTAATTAGTACCTACCTGGATTTCAAATTTTCTACTACTTGCATATTAATGTTTTATATGTGCACTTTTAATTTGAAGATGGGAAAATCATCAACTCCTGCGATAAACGCCACTCTTACAACTGAAAACGAAATAGAAGAAAGATTTAACAAAAGTAAGCACAGCATGGCAGCTCTAAACTCCATGCTTTTGGTTAATCATACAAAGAGAGACATTTATAGCGTTAAGTTTAAAAGCGCAGTATTGTACGGTTGTGAAATTTGGCAGATCACAAAGTATCTAAAAAAACGCCTGCTGACCCTTCCAATGGATTTCTGGCGAAGATTCGTAATAATATCAAAACTACAAAAAGTTATAAATGGCAGGATCAGATAAGCAATGTATAGAAAAACAACCTTAATAGAAGATATCCAAATGCAACAACTTTGCTCGCTTTGCTGGATAGACTACCAAAACATGTGCTAATTGGATACCATCGGAGAGAAAAAATGAGGACTGCCGAAAATAACATGGATCCTAGAATTTGAAAAAGCCATGTCTATTTATCAACACCCGTTTTCCTAATTAAAAATTTTAAATTTACTCTATACGTGAAAATATATTTGATCTACTGGTTGAGGACAGGACACCCTTGCATTTGCAGTTATAGAATAAACAGTAATTTATTAAACAATTACTTAAACTAATATCCACACAAAATTCCAAATAACGTAGAAAACTGAAAATTTAGGATTTCTTTTTAATAATGGCGCTCTCTCTTCTGTATCTCAAAGTCAGAATTGGAAAAAAGGAGAAATTATTAACTAAGAGTTAAAAAATTAAAACAAAATGACAATCACAATAATTTTAAAATGATAATAGCTGATCTCGCTATAAAACTAGAAACACTTGAAGATCTAAATCATAAGCAATGAGTGCTCAGAAAACTGAAGCTTCTGGTCACATCTTTGTTAACATTCATCATAGCAGAATTTAGAAATAAAAAACATAGTAGCAATTATTGTTAAATAGCAGCAACTTTTTAAGTTTGTCATTAGCAATATAATATTGCTAATTACTTCTAGTTTGGTTTAGCAAATTTTGTTATTTTAAAAGCTATGATCAATGCAGAGATACGCGTGCGTTGTTTATCGTCACAAATATCTGTAAGCACATGAGGTGAGTTAATTTGGAAATGTGTTTTGAACTTCTATGCGGAATTCCTTTCAACCCTTCAGAGACCTCTTCGATAAATTGAACCTCATCGATTAGGACACGAGAATTAATCTAAGCTCGAGTCTAAGAGACAGATTGACCGAAACCGCTAAGTTCGGCTGGCTTTGGTCTGGTCCCGGCCCCTTCCAGAGCCATGCAAATTTATCGCAAAGTTTGTCAAGGCGTTACGCGAATCAGGACCGAACTTGGTTTTGTCACGTTTCCGTTTCATATTTTCTTGGCCAAATTGGAAATCGTTACTTGACGACAATGCGATTGCAAACAGTCTTGCAGACTGAGGCTTCTCGTAATGGCATTTAAGAAGCGTGCAGAACAATACGGGATCGACTTCTTTGTATTTCCGGCACGTCTAGAAACAAGGGAGCAAAATAAGGACCGGAATACACTCCTTGTAGCTGGCAATTGAATTACTTTCGGCTTTATTCGAAACGGCGCGGCAGGAATTTGGGGGAGTATGAATGTTTTATTAAACGGGGCGAAATTGTCGCTTCCGGAAAGAGTCTACCCTCAAAATTATTGGGGGCGGCATAATAGAAGAAGATGTGAGAAATTCTGAGTTGTTATCACTCGAAGCGTTGGACGGTTGTGCGGAATCTCTAACAGGTTTCTGTGAATTTCGGAATTTCGATATTAATAGATAAAGGGAGGGATATAAAATACAAAAACAATCTGACCCTTTGTCTGGACATGTTTACGAATTGTTTGTTATATTCTTAATAATAACTAAATACAAAATACAGTGCGTTTCATATAAAGGTTAGACGGATGAAATTGCCAGAAGGTTGTTATTTGCAATGTTCTAAAAAATACAAAAAACATCACTACATTGCCATCTCGGAGGAACTTTGTTGCACTTAATATCATTTGTCATGTACGATTCTGTCAGATCAGAAACATAACTGCATCGAACCTGCAGATATCAATTCAAAACCTCTGGAAAAAACACCAAAAATTGGTGAAACTCCCATTTTTCTAGTAGATTCCTATCAGATTCCAGAGGGACATCCTTGTTAGCTAAATGGTGATTTAAGGCAATAATGCAATTTTCAGGTTGACCTTATCCTGTATGAGATCCGGAACTCTAGGGATATTGTCATCTTGTAGAATGAAGGAGCACGTTTGCATGAACAAACAGAATAAAGTAGATGAATCGTCTTGCCTCCTGTTATACTTCAACATGTGTTGTTCCGCTCCAGATTTTCTAGATCAGGGTGTTCCTTACTGATATGCGAATATTTAAGTAGGAGGCAATCTTAAAACTTGTTGAGCAATTTGAGCAATTATTTCGTCTCTAGCATACGTCAAGTGTGTTTTGTAATTTTGGACAATTTTGAACAACACATTTTAGACCATTTTCTGGGCAATTAATCCGCTTACTGCACATCCAATTCATAATTTCTTCTTTTCTTGTCGATGCATTTAGTTCACATTCTCTAAAAGTTTAGATTTTCGAGTTTCGGCAGCAGATTTTCACAAATGCGGCCGTGTTTTGTAGTGCAGATTACCATAACTATACGCTAATTATTGCTATCTTTGTCGAGGGTACCACACCGGGCCGTAATAGAGAAAGGTAGAACATTGCCAGGTGGGTTTTGTCATTCTTAGTATACGAGTGGAAGCAAGTAAAATACTCAGGCATCTTCTCTCTTGGTTTTACTTTTTAAAATCAGTAAAACAAACTCAAACGCAAATACAATGTACAAATGCAAATAAAAATACTGTTAAAAAATACCAAGTAAGAAAAATTTCAGCAAAAATTTTTTAGGATATTCCTGTAAACATTTTTTTTAAATCAAAGGGGAAAGTAAAAAATATTTTAAGATAGATATTACGAGTGTACACCGTAGCTCAATTTATACTTATTCCTTGGAATTTTGCTGGAATTCAGGAAATAATTCACTGGAATCCTATTAAAATTCGTCACTAACTCTTCAGACTTACCACTTTATGGGCGGTTTAAAAAAAAAATTCTCGTTTCTCAAGTGAATTATATATTATAGAGCTTAATACTTCTTCTACTGATTCCATTCTACAACTTACGTTTCCTCTTAAAATATCAACGACTAGATCTAATTACATTTTCTTAAATGCAGACCAGAAAAAGCTAATCAGTGTGACGATCATACGTCACTCGGTGAATTATCAAGCAGTCACCGCGCTCGTGCCAAATTAAATATGCTAAAATAGGTTTCATCAAACTTGTTGCATAAGACATCATCATCAAATATCATCCTAGACTGCAAAGACAGTACTTCTTCAAAAATTATAAGTAAAACTCTAGAAAATAAGACGATCACAGGTTAAGCTTAAGAATGTGTCGGTTGTTTTTCATTTTGTTCATGATACGCGCGATGTAAATTTCGCCGAAGAAATTAAAATTTACATAAGACATTACAGGCAATGTTCAGGTTTGCCGACTTTGTAACATCGAAAATGTTTCTTGTATACGATTCAATTTGCCGGCTGTTTTTCTTCGCGCATCCAAAATAACAAGTTATTCAAATCTCTGCTTGAATCTCTGACGGGTCCATCATGTTTCGCGGCGATCATAAACACGCCGAACACCTGACGAAACAATTTTCAAGTCGTCGGCTCACTTTGGTAATCGAGATAAATGCTCGCATCGTTTCGGCAAGCGCCGAAGACGCAATCGTGTTCTTCATGGCCTTGACTGGTTATGGGTGTCGACCGTGCGTCTACATTCGAACCCTTGGGCTTCCAGCTCGTACTTCGCCGCTTTATTGATGGACATGTGTTCCACCAGTAAGCAATCACATTGAGAGTAAAGTTATAAACATTAATCTAATTTTTATTAAAATACTTAAAGTAAAAGATCACTTTTTTTCCACGTTTATTTCTTCGTTGCTATGCTATAGTATTGTTCTTGGTGTAAGATTTTGATGTAAGTACAAACAAAGAAGAATGTTTGTTTAATTAATTGAGCAACCGCATTAAAATATTTTTTTTTAATAATATTTTTATTTCCAACAGATAACAGGACCCGATATACAGGGGACGTAAAAACTAATCTTAAATATACTAATCTTATAACTAGAAAAAAAGAAAGATGGAGAAAGAAAAGGATAAGACTTGTCAGTACGGATAATCCGACGCCAATCGAAGTTGTCGAAGTACCGCCTGGAGATCAAAAAAAAAATTAAATCACAGTGCGATGCAAATTTGTTGAAGGTAACAAACATATTGTAAATAAGGGTTTGAAATTGGATATTGGAACTAGGTAACTGCGGTAAGAAAGTTGATTGAAGTCTCACTTCCAGCCGCAGCACATAAAAACTTAATTGCTCCAAAAGAAACGGACAATCGACTCTATAATGAACTAACTGGTAGAGAACTGGAATAGGTTGCAAGTCTCTGCGCGTGGTCCCTCTCAGGATAGGAACCTTCCTCCCTGAACATTAGATATGTCAGTAACCTTATCTGCACACTCTCAATGGACTGGTGACCATACCACCGAGTCATAGTCAAGCTTGTAACTAATGTAACAGTTAAATAACAATTTACAATAGCTAAGCTTCAAGAATGCCTTAAATTTCTTATTACGAATCCTAAAATTTGCATTGCACTGGAAACAGGAGTATGAAAACAGTGAAATAAGGAATATTAAAGTCACCCACCAAAATAGATCCGCCAAACAACAAGTCCCGCGAGGACAAAGTTTCAAAAAAGTTCTAAACTTCGAAGCTGGCAGCCGTGGGAGGAATATAAACTAAAAATGCATAAAATACAGCATACAGAATAACATAAAGAGATCTTACCGCCTAAGAAATCTATGCTTGGAACACTGTTGCTGATGAGGGAAGTATCTAGAAGTGTGGAGTCAACTCTGTCACGAACACCGAGCATGACACCACCGCTTCTGGAGAGTCCGGTTAGGTCTTGCCTTCCGTCTGAGCGGTAACCAGATAAGAATCCGGGAAGAGTTCAGAGTCCCGAAAATCTGGTTGAAATCAGGATTCGTTAACAGCGACGATATCATATCCTGAGGAAGCTATGCCATTGTAAAAGGCATGAGTCCTAGGTCTAAGACTCCGAACGTTCTGGTACATACAGATCAATTCTTTGGCTGGGGTTGTGCCGGGGCTAGGTTTTTGTAGCGATAGTGGGAACACCACTGATGTATTTGAGCAACGATGTTGCAGTTCTTCAAGTGGTTTGTAGCCATTATGGTTTGGTTTACAACAGGAAACAACGTTAGTGGCCTCAATCTATGTAGACCCAACATTGGATAACAGTGAATAGATTTGAAGTGATTCATTAATACTCTCGGCGCGGCGATGATTAAAAATCATCAAATTGTACATGCGCCGAGGTTGCTGTTCGAGGTTTGCTTGCTGCCTGACTGAGATATATAAGCAGGATTGCATGTCCAAATTGCAACACCCCATGTAATATTTTGTTAGCTGGTGCATGGTCTATTAAACAATAACATGTTTGGGTCCGACTGTTTACAAATAACCAGACTTTCATTGCAAGAAAAACAAAGGGGTGTATTATTATTTTTCAATAATTTACTTGAAAATATTAATTTTGAGCTATCGTAGGTTTAGCAATGATGAAGACGTGTATCGTCAATTAAGTTAATTAGGACCAGGCAGGATGGTGGTGCATTGTTGGTGCATTGATGGTCCGTAAATTGGCGCCATACACGTTGTAGGGGCACTGGGGCATTAGACTCCTAAGACCGATTGGGCACAACTAGCACAATCAAATCAAAATCAAAAGATTGTATAGTAAGATAGTAGATAGTAAAGATAGTATTCCTCCACCAAGCTAATGTAACCCTGCTTGCGTGACTCGCGACCAGAGTTATCGCCTATCGTACCTGTCTGGAATATAACAGGTATAATAGGAATATAATAGGTATAGTAATAATAAGTATAGTTGGTATAATGAATGTACATAGGGTTCAACTAGCGCCCTCAATATATTACGTGAAAAAATTGCATATAATTCTATTTGCCTCGAGATGGCAATCCGAATCCAAAACATCTTCAGTCATAGAGAAAAAACTATTTCGAGAACTAAACTCACTAAGTGACTGACCCAATGTCATTATTGTAACAAGTTTATTCTAGGACGGATTTTTAACGCATTCACCACTCTATATTCATGTGACGCCTGGAAAACATGCCAAGTCAAGATAATTATTGTTTCCATTTCTAGGACATAAATCTGTTAGCACACTCCGATCCAAATTGCCTAGAAAATTAGTTAAATTTTATTACACAAACAAGGATTTCTGCATTTTTTGTTATTGTTTGAAAAATAGCCGTTGCGTTTTAATTTCTCCTGTAGTAGCGTGGAACAGATTCCCGTCCAGCTGATATCAGTCATAATATACGCAAGCTGCAGGATACGTTTAAGTCGATGGTCAGTTGCCAAGTACCGACGTTGTCAGTTCGTTGGCAATTTCGGCCTCAGCGTGTCTCGTTTACACCCTAGGGCCCGAGGCATGCAATTTACGATTAAGCGTACCGAAAAGCTGATATTTTTCAATTAGCAAGATCACTTTTTAATATGGCATCACAACATGCCTGATCCTGGGGTTACAATAACTTGATTCGCCCATAAGGGCCAATTTAAGCATTTGAGACTTTTTTCAAGTATATTGATAGTATTGCTAGTTAGGTCAGAGTATCTTCTAGCCTTAAAAATTACACGCCAACAAAGTTTTAAAACCTAACCAATAAAAACTGTAAAGATATTTTTTCAATTCAAGAAGGAGGAAATTACCCATTTTATCCATCTCCAACCATTGATCTTCTAATTAAATTGCTATGATAAAGGAACATAAAAAACGTCGTTGGTTTCGACGAACAAAGCTGGATATGCCAACGACCTCGAGCAACGATCTCGTAACTGCTTTGATTTTTGTCGTCGTTCGTTTTCTCTTTGTGTGCTACGTGCCCTATCGAACCAAGATAATCATAAACCATCCCCCGAAGCCGATGATTTATTTCGAAAGTCGATGACGAATCTTCTACGGAAAACAACGAAAGCAATCTCCGAATGTTATCTGGAAACTTCGAGCGAACATCCACCCCCAAAGTTATTTATAGTTCTTAAGGGGTTATGTGTAGGGCTAGCCAGTGGCTTATCCAAATTCGAAAATGTGATTTTTGCAATGTAATGCAAAGCCACGGAGGTGTTTTTCCCAATAATTACCGGCAACAAACATGAGCAGCCTCTATATGGATATGGTGGATTAATAATCCCCCCCCCCCGTCTTCGGCTTTTAATACATTTTAAAGCCGTGACGCATTGTTTTCCTTGTTTTTGAAGTAGGCAGTCTTGCTTAATTGAACATCATGTAGTTTTGAACCAAAAGCTGTTGCTTTGTAATTTAAATTACTATTAAATACACAATTTTGATATTTGACACTTTTTTATAATTTCATTCCTCATGCAGGAAGAGAATTCCTCTGGAATTCCTTCATATCATAACTTCTCAGCGAACTACTCCTTACCTTCTAGATCCTTTCTTTTAGCAGTATTAGGAAAGGGATTTTGATACCGCAATTTACGAAAACGAGCGTTTTGTTATCTTTTTGCGTTTGTAAAGTAAAATTTTGAAATATATCTCATGTTTGTCATATGAACTGCTCAATTCCATGTAACCCACGAACTGGCGTTCTAACGTAGTGGCGACGGAATAGGCAAAACAGTGATATTTACGTTCGCGTAGATTTCTGCTCTCTGTAACTTCAACAAAAACACAAGTTTCTCATCGTTTTGTATGTGATTGCTCGCCCAAAACTACAATAAGACATTGTAAATCCGCTTCGCGTGTTATTTCTCACTGGAAACTGTACCAAGACCCTGTTTGAACTTGTTTAAATTGTGATTACATACCGAAAACAGATCAAAGACATTGATTCGACTGACTCATCAAAAACAATAAAATGAAAGGTAAAATGGAAGGACGAACGGCCAGTCAAGTACACTTCCCGCTTTCTAACAGAAGATGAGCAAAATTACAATACGACCGAACGGGAAGAACTTGTTCGGGCTTTAAAGAAAGTCAGAGGATATCTAGAGGGTTATACAACTTACATACAAAGTATTGTCAAACACCCTTCTCTTATAAAATATAATTACTATATCAAGTCGAGAATAGGGAATTTGCCCAATTTTTTTGTTTTATTTTACTAAAATGTGTGTTAATATATGAAAATATACATCAAACATGAACCCTTAAATCGCAATACTTAATTCACAATAAATAATTAAAGTTGGAATCGCCGCCGGGCATATTCAAACAAAGCAAAATGCGCGACAGTCGGTGTGACGCCAGACAGCGGTAAAGTACACGGTACGTTACGAGTATAACAGTCATTTCAAGCATTTCTCATCGATTTCTTAATATGTTAGTCTCGGTTTTTAAATATTTAATGTCCATTTGTATTTGTTATGGAAACTACTAGTTACAAGTACTGTATCGCCCCTTTTTATACGAGTTCAACAGTGAAAAATTCAGACAAAATTTTCATTCTGGTATCGGAACAAAAACGACGAACAAAATGGCTAAAAGCATGCAGACGAGTTGTAGGGAAGTATTCTACAAAGAGCACAAACATTCGTGGTGAATGTAAATAATTAGGATTAGGTAAACTTGTTACTTTGCCAGTAAAGCCTACAATATTATCTTCTATCACTTGTATACTTTCCTAAATATAAAAAATATCTGGGTACTAATTTTATTTAGATTTAGATTAGATTTATTTAGAAGGGCTAATAGAAGACTTGTTGATGAAGCAGTAGCTTCCTGTTCTACTACAACATTATAAGAAAAACCACAAACTAGTGTCAATCCTCAAAACGGTCTCCAACCAATAACTGACATAGCCATGGGCGTGGAAAATGTGGATGCTACTTTACCCCAAGCAAGTTAAAAAAGGATGTTTGCATACAACCGGACCGGCCTGTATCGTTTAGAAGCAAAGCAGTGCAATGTAAATTAAATTGGCAACTTAATGTTAGCTTGTCTCCAATTAAATTTTATAATGAAAATATCACGAAAAAACAAGAAACTTAACTTCTATAAAATATGTCCGACAGTTCTTTTAGATAAATAGTAGTGAAAATCATGGTGATAGTGAATTTTTGGTAACACTTAGTGAAGCTCGTAGTAGTGATGAAAAGAAAATAGTATATTATGCAACAAGTGCGGTAAACGGCATTTGACTCATGAGTTTATTTGACACGAGCGGAGCGAGTGTTTAATAAACGAGTGACTTAAAAAGTTTACCGAACGTGTTGCATACTATACTTTTTGTTCGACCGTGAGTTTTTGGGTAAATTTTTGCAAAACAACACGAATACATTCACTGACATGACCGTCAGAATTGACTAACCTCAAAATTAAAGGCGTGGGAAGTTAGGTAAAATCCCGGAAATGTCCGAAATGGCTCGAATCCATGGGAAACGAAACTGACCTGGTAAAGTGTCGCTTCGCTTCGCTAGATTGGTGTCTAATTGGGCATTTTAGAGACGGGAGTAGAAAAACATATTTGAAGTATATATTTACCTAGGACTAAGTTATATTTGGAATGACCTAATGGTTATTTTGTATTGCATTTGCGAACTTTAGCTTGAGAAAAATGCAGTCAACAATTTTCAATCTTTAATAGAACTACCAAACAACAAATCAAACAAAACTGAAGAAAACTTTTTCCAAAAAATACTAAATACCACATTCTATCAATAAGTATTGATTATTTTACGTGTTATTTAAATATCTGTACATGCGCCTAGATCGAAATACAACGGTATAACGTCACAACCAATGGCAGCGCGTTTTAAAAGCAGCAATATTAACCTTTTTTTTCAGGTAATTTAATTGTGATTGTGAAATTTATCTTTTATGGGAACTTCTTTTTTACGATTTTAATTATTTCTAAATGATTTTTTTTACTTCTGTGCAAAAATGTCGATATTCTTCTTCCATCACTGCGTAACAAAATTTTATCCATATATATATATATATATATATATATATATATATATATATATATATATATATATATATATATATATATATATATATATATATATATATATATATATATATATATATATATATATATATATATATATATATATATATATATATATATATATATGTGATGACACTATACTCCGGGATATCATCCGTTCGCTCGTTGAACTCCGACTGGAATCCTGCATCCGACTGGAATCCTGCAAATCCTGCATCCGACTGGAATCCTGCAGACGTTTCGCCAAAATCTCACTTGGCATCTTCAATGCTCGCGCTCCGAAAACACTTCGAAGTGTTTTCGGATTCCAGTCGGAGTTCAACGAGCGAACGGATGATATCCCGCAGTATAGTGTCATCACATTTTTCCATCCGTGAATCAATACGTGAGAATATATATATATATATATATATATATATATATATATATATATATATATATATATATATATATAGGTAGTATGCATATTTTGCATCACTTGGCATGCCATTAGAGCCAACATTAGGGATTAAAATATATTAGTGTCAAAATATCATTACTTATATGTGTTACCTTATATTTTACCTAGGAGTTTATACCGCTATCCACTTGCCAACAAATTAGCCTATATGAGGCTTAAAGGAACCCTTTATGTCCTATTTGCCTTGAATTACCAACAAAATTGATATGTTCGCAACGAATAAATCGACTGGTCCGCGAAAAAGATTGGCTCAAAGACAATGAGAGAAAAAATTCGAGTGTCCGCTAATAAAATGCGACAAGAAGTCGCTAATTTTCTCGGGCGAAAGGATATCGACTTTTAATTTATTTAATAACTATGGAATCGTGAGACTCGAATCAGCGCTGCTGCCGCTAATTACACCTTTTAAGAGTCAAGAAGAAACTGAAAGTTAATGCTCTGCGGTACGTGTTTACATATCGAGCGACCGGTTGGCCATTGAAAATCGCCTTAATTATTGGCCTCAATGTTATTAAGTATAGATTAGCTACATTGTGTTAAGGGCGCCTGACATCTGCTGATATGTAAAGCATAATCGGGAAATTTAAAAATTATAACAACACAACATAACGCACATAACATAACAACACATAACGCTATATTCTACTGAGTACAGGACGCTTTACTTTAAAAGCATATTAAATGTAAATTTGAATTTGGGATAAACAAAGAAAGTGAGACATCATAATAACATTTGTGATAGAATTCATAACGCTTAATTAAGTTTGAGTTGCGGAATTCGTCTGTTATCTTAAGTGTTATTTATTTTAAAAATAATCCAGACAAAATAAAATATATAATCCTAGCCTACAAAAACAAGATGACCAACAACAACCAGTAAATAAATGAGGGCACCAACCTCTGATAAATATTATTATATACAAATCAATTTTCGGTATTTACCAACCAGTTAGTTAAATCGTCTGACCCTTGGTCTTACTAATAATTAATAATAATTTATTCATTAGTCCTTAACCAGTTACATTGTTTTATTTGAACATTTTTCAAAATTACTTTGACTTTTTCGGGGTTGCTTTTGGAACGTTTTCCTTATAAAATGGGATAGAACTTGTAGAATAGTTCCAGTGCAAACAGTGATGAAGTGGAGAAGGAACTAATTTGTTTAGTAAACTTAATTTAGTTGAGTACAGAAACAGCAACAAATTTTATATTATTGAAAACCCGTATTTTAATTTTATTTTTGGTGTTCTTTTCCACTTCCTGTGTCTTGTACAACTAGTGAGCGTCGAAATCAAAGCTGTAGAGAGCTGACTAAAAGTTACCTAAAATTTTGAAGACCCGAACATGTAAAATAATGTAGAGTGATTCGTTTAGATATTCAAATGGCTAGTAGCGACTTGGGAAACTGGCAACGCTGCTCTTTTTAACAAAAAATTTTCAACGCAAATCATCCTATCTCAACTTAATTTATTGTACGAGGGTTAACTATGCTAAAAATTTCCGATACACAAAAGAATGTATCCAGCGGCGCTGGGAATTGGGGCATAAGTTTTCCGGCAGAATTCGTCGAAGGAATCTTCGCGTGAACAATATTTTTCCGCAGCCATTTAAATTCGTATTTATTCTGGGATATTAATTTTTATGCCTGGCACGGTGCTAAGCTAAGCCAGAGCCAGAACCATATCTTATGCCGTCGCAGTGAAATTTTGCATTTTATTATGCATTTCCACGACTTTCCAGCGCACAGAAATGTGTCTGGGAAATTTTTAAAACATGGAAACGCCGAGTGGCGTGTTCCAGGACAAGACGCGGTTTAATTCCCGGATTTAGTACCACGGTGTTA
This sequence comes from Cylas formicarius, assembly GCF_029955315.1. Taxonomy (NCBI): domain Eukaryota; kingdom Metazoa; phylum Arthropoda; class Insecta; order Coleoptera; family Brentidae; genus Cylas; species Cylas formicarius. Next base: position 17,122,120 of record NW_026844334.1, read on the forward strand.
TAAAATATGACGTACTGAATAGCTCTGGCGTAAAAACCTTATACAAAGATGACCTTTTAATGCTAAATATAGGAACAAAATATATCAGTTTTGATAATTAATTTTTTTAGCCTTACTTTTTGAATTATTAGTAATTAAAATATTTAAGTTAAGCAAGTTTAAGTATTTGATATCCCAGCTATAAAGTATCTATCTTATACGAGGGCAGCGCCAAAATTTCCCGACCTGAACATGAAAGAAACAAAGTAGAGTAACATTTTTTTATTATTTTTCAATATAATCCCCCTTAACTTCAATACATTTATTAACAACTCAATCCCCTTAAAAAAATATTATTTTGGTTTGTCTGCAAAATGAGCTAAAACAGCCTCTTTTAACTCAACTTCGTCGTTAAACGCCGTCCACGTAAGTCCTTTTTCGAATATCCAAACAAATAATAATCGCTGAGGATGATCTATCTGTTGGAACCCGCACTCTAAAATGGCAGCTTGTGCAACACCAGCAGTATGGACAGGTGGATTATCGTGCAAAAGACGCACGCCTCTGGTCAGTTTTCCTCGACGTTTTACACGTATGCAGCCTCGCAATTTATGGAATAATGTAATATTACCATTAACAAATTGACGCCATCACTTGTCCGGCTCTTTTAACCTTCAAATATTAAGATCGCAAAATATAATGTTAGAACGCTCAGATCATTCTATTCTCAGCTAAAAGACACCACGCCAATAAATAAAAAGTCCAATGTTGTGTATGGTCTTCAATGCGAATGTGAGAAACTTTACATAGGGCAAACATCCCAAATTAAAAAAAAAAGAATTACAGCACATAAAAGTGACTGTAAACATAAGCCCAAGATTACTAGCCGCAGTTCCCATGTGAATGACCACGACCACCAAGTGACATACAACAATCCTTATATCCTAGATACAAAAAAAAAATGGCTATAAACGTAGGTTCCTAGAAATGTGCTATATTCATCAGTGTGCCAACTGTATTAACTATAAAAGAGATGTGGATGGTTTGAGCAGTATATACACTTATTTATTACATCAAACATTTACCAAAAAACTGAAACTCCCAGATTGCTATTCAAGAAAAGTCCTGTAGTGTTGGTTTAGATGTTTATATTATTAAAAATAAAATTTTAAAAAGTAAAAAAAAAATTGTGGGTCTGTGATACAGTCGATTATTGTAACTATGGTCTGTGCTTTTTTCATCGTGTTAAACGTAAGTTCGATGATGATGGTCGTTGGTGGTTTTTTGCCGTGTGTTCTTTGGTTTTGTAGCGTGGTGATTCTTTGGTCTGGCAAGTTTTTCTCTGTATACGCCCAACCATTTTCCCAACTGTGAAGATGTCTGTTTTCTTTTAAATGCCGTTGAGCGGGTTATCTCCGACAAGATCGAATTGGGTTGCATTTTTGTTGTGTTGGAGTCGTTTCTGGTTATTTTACTTATTAATTAATGACTATTTGTTTAGGCATAAGTTTCCTTTGTTTTACTGTTTTCTATCTGTGCAGCCTTTACTAATGGCTAACATGTGGTGCTCTAGTTGTGCAAGGAGTGTTGTGCCCTCTCGGTTGTTAGAGTTTAATTGATGGCAAATTGATGTATGTATTGACTAGCCTAGTGTGCTTTTTGTTGTTTTTTGTGATAGAGTCATATTTTAGATTCCTATATATATATATATATATATATATATATATATATATATATATATATATATATATATATATATATATATATATATATATATATATATATATATATATATATATATATATATATATATATATATTCTCACGTATTGATTAACGGATGGAAAAATGTGATGACACTATTTTCCGGGATATCATCCGTTCGCTCGTTGAACTCCGACTGGAATCCTGCATCCGACTGGAATCCTGCAGAAGTGTTTTCGGAGCGCGAGCATTGAAGATGCCAAGTGAGATTTTGGTGAAACGTCTGCAGGATTCCAGTCGGATGCAGGATTCCAGTCGGAGTTCAACGAGCGAACGGATGATATCCCGGAATATAGTGTCATTATATATATATATATATATATATATATATATATATATATATATATATATATATATATATATATATATATATATATATATATATATATATATATATATATATATATATATATATATATATATATATATATATATACATATATAACTTTAATTAATGACCTTGAACTCCGATTTAAACTCTGCTTAATTATTAAAAATTCAAAACACAGTATTTACCGGAACTCCGCTTTCTAATTTACAGATATCCCAAGAAACGAAACGAGGGAAACAAAGAAACTAGCGAAGAATAAAAGACATAAATCAGGACTAATTCCTCGCCAAAAATGTAAAAACATTTACCGCCGCACGACGGATTCAACATTTATACGTAGATAATAATTTTTCCCTTGTATAAAATACGCCTATTGAGTTTTTCCTGCTGAGAGTATCATAACTCATCCTTGTCGGGTGATAAATGTTCCGCCGGTTTTACTCATCTTATATCATTCTGGGGGGACAGGGGACAGTGTATTAAGAAAGGCGAGAAATATTTCTGAGGAAGAGAGGCCTAATTCAATTTTCCCAAGTTTTGGGGAGTTTTCTTCCGTATCGATTGCCTTTTGAAACCGAACCTTAGAAATTCTGTACGAAAGTCAGTTCGTTCGATTCCTCTGTTCCACTTTCTTTGTTTGAAATTGCTGAGTTCAATGTGCTGCGTTATGTGCTAAACACACCCGTCAAGGTAGTCACATTCAGAAAACTTGCTACGTTTTTAATTTATTAAAACAATATTAGAAAAATAGAAGAAATAATAATATGTTGAACAATATTGCCAGTATTGCCACTTGCGTAATTGTAATTTCATTTTTGTCAAAATCGTAGATTCCGATATCAAATTTCGAAAAGCCCTTTATCCTTAATAGTAATCGTCAACCAAAAAGCAGCCCAAATGTGCAAGTGTGTAGAAATTATCAAGGTTATTTTCCACGGCAATAATAGCTTTGAGATGTTTTGTACATGTTTTAAAGGTTCGTTTAAAATATCACTAAATACCGCGATCCATCGTTTAATGAGCGTTTGGGACACAAGAAATAAATGTAAACAACGATAAACTATTAATTTGCGTTATACAAGAAACGACAAGAACTATTCTTACTGCTTATTATAGATGAGAATTACGTGGGGTATATGTTAGCGAGATTACGTAACCAAATTTATCCTTTAGATACTTTGTTCCTTATGTTCCTCACTGTTGGAGAAGCTGCATAACAAATTCCGGATCTATTACAGGAATTTGTTACTATAACATTGCAAATAAAAGTAGTCAGCTCTGCTGACTCCTCATCCGAAACAGATATCTCGATTATACAACAAAAAACGAACGACATAACAACATTTTACAACATGCAAAACTGCTCTGAGTGTGCATATAATTGCATTTTGCAGGTGATGTTGACGGTAATATAGTGACGTCACACTGGCGCTTCATAATTCTAGAAAATTGCTCCCCGAACATAACGTAGTATCAAATTGGCCAAATAGCGAGCTTTCCGAACATATCCATATTATAATTTTTGCACACTCACGTACTGGATACATATCACATATTGGATACATTCTAGTGAAAATATAGGAAACGTATGAAATGGTTCGCCACAGTCATGATGCCTTAATGTGACACTTTGCACATGCTTGATTAGTGCATAATAAGGTATTTTAGAGTAGGGAGCAGTAAAAAGATTAATGTTTTTTTGACATGTTAAAGTCTTTTTTTTTCGTATTTCAGATAAATTCCAACATCTACATAAGATTTATCGATATTGTGTTCCAATTGTACATAGCGCGGAAATATAGTGGTTACAACTACAACTTTCCGAACTAAAATATATGCGGAGAAGTGTTGTTTTTATGCACTCTCGTCTGATATAATGTAATTGACAAAGCCATTGTATGTGCCTATGTGCCTTCTTTCGCACGGTTGACGACCAATATGGCAAAGCCTTCCCTATGGTGGGCTTGATGAAGCAGTGTGTTACCATTGGTGTCTGTCCAGTCTCTGATGTTTCTGAGCCATGATTACTTCTTTCTGTCTATACTTCTCTTACCCTCAATTTTGCCTTCCAGGATTAGCAACTGTTAATGGCGCATTATGCGTCCAAGGTAGAAAGTTTTTCTATTTTTATCGAGACCAGTCAAAAGCGGGCGGGTTTTCACTCTTGTTAGAACTTCTCCATTGTTTATCCTAGAAGTGCAGCCGATTCGAAGCATTCTTCTGTACATCCAAAGTTCAAATGCGTTACGTTTTTTCATGTCTTCTTTTTTTAATATCCATGTTTGCCATGCGAACAGAAGCAAGGGCCATACGTAGCATTTCAGAGTTCCCAGTCGAACTGGTATAGACGGCTTGAAGTGGCATAACAAGTTACGCATGTTCAGGAATCCGGCTCTTGCAATCTCAATTATTCCTCTGATCTCTTTGCTGCGCAGATAGATGTAGCTCTTAACATTTTAAATAATTTGGCCACTGAGAGTTATCTGCGTATTGACATAGTCTTTGGTGTTTTTGTTTTTGTAGCTTTTATCAATATTTGTTGTTCTTCCGATTCGGCCATAATGACAATGTCATCCGCATACCTAATGTTATTTACGATTATGCCGTTAACCTTTGCGCCTTCTGGTCGGTCTTGCAGGGATGATCTAATGATGGATTCTGCGTATACGCTAAACAACAAAGGAGATAAAAGCCGGCCTTGGCGATCTCTCCATATTGATGTAGGTAGTGTTACCCTTTTACAGTCGAACACAATCTTGGTAGTTCCAGTAAATATTCTGGATGGTTATAGTATCCCGTTTACTCAGCCCGATCTCTGGGATTTTACCAATTTCGTATATGTTATTAAAGAAGCAGATCATTCGTTTAACTGCGTTTTCATGAAGGTGCTTGAAGTGTTCAGGCGTCGTGCCGTCTTCACCTGGTGCCTTGTTGTCTTTTGCCTCTCTAATAGCCCCTTGTATTTCTGTCATGAGTAAAGGTATGTCCTCGCCTTTGTCGATGTGTTGTCGTTCGTTGTCGCTAAATAGCTGGTCTAGATATATTTCCCAAATTTGTTGCTGTTTATCTGGGTCCATTTCGATTTCGTTGGCCACTAGTGAAAGTTTTTTGGGTCGTGGCTGACTAATGAGGTCTTTGATCTTTTGATGTAGTTCTTTATCTTTGTGCTGTTGTTGCAGTTTTTCTATTTCATTACATTTCTCGTTGAGCCATTTCTCTTTTGCTTATTTATCTTATTTAAGCGTGTATACTTTTCTTGCTTTTTCTTTTTATTTTTACGTCTCTCATCCATGAGTTGTAATATTTGGTCTATCATTCATGGCTTTTTCTTCTTTAAAACTAGCGTGGGCATACATTTTTCTCCTCCCTTTATTACAGAATTCTTGATATTTGTCCTCTCTTTTTCGACGGTGTCTGCATCTTTTGTTTGGTGACAGTTTGTACCCGATTGCTGCTTTTGGTTTTCATTTGCTTCCTTCCAAACGATTTTCTCTTTGATTTTTGTTCTTGGCAGTTTTTTAAGTTTAATTCTTAGTATTATGACAACCGGATTGTGGTCTGAGTCGATATGGCAACCCGGGTATGCTTTTGCGAAAAAGTGTTTGTTTTTAGCACGCTCGACTGATATAACGTAATTCACAAAGCCATTGTTTACAACCTCGTCTGCAGCTAACTGCATAGCGTTATATTTTAGACAACACCGAGTTGTCAGTGATGGCGTGTGGTTTCTTGCATTCGACCGCTTAGCGCTGAAGCTGCGGAATTTTCTATCAAATTCGGAGCGGTAATTGAGATGGATGACCGCGTGTTCGCACAAAGCCTTTGTGCAAATTGTCCCAGACCGCGGCCGATCGACCGTGTTTTTGCTCCCTTTCAAAGGGCCATGGCATGTATGAGTGTTGCCGAATATTGACCACAGTCGCTCTCTCCATTCGATTTGAACACGTCGCGTCGTTGTCGCGTTAAATTTGGTTTGAAGTGTTTTTGAAATAGACTGTGCGGCAACTAAATTATTACAGCCTTTGCCACCTTAGCGATTATGTTCCAGTAGCGCACAGTTTTGGTGTCAGTGGTGCCAGTATTTGATTCTTATTAGACGAAAACATGTATTAATTTGTTTTTCTAAATTTCACTTCCCTCTGACTTTGACTCTAAGTGGTGAATGGTACATTTGGTACTACCCAGTTTTGTATTAACTGGTGTCCAACGAAATGGCCTCTAAAACTAGTTTAGACGGTGTTTTGAAATCTTAAAAATACAAATACAACTAATTTTAATAGTATTCGCAATTGATTTTTGTAGATGTATCAAAAATATTAGTCAAAAAATGTCTAAGGATTTGAATGTGGTTTTGAACAATATTTTTTGATTTTTATATCTTCATTTGTGAAGATATTGTTTTTATAGCATCGAATCTTCAGAGTATCTTAAAATTACAGTTGCTTGTTAAATTTTATGACGTAACATTCAGAATTGAAGAGAATACTAAACAATAATAAGAAAGAATAACTAAAACAAAAGTCTGCACTAGAAGGTGTCCAATGTATAAAGTTGCCAATTAGCAAGTTTTACTGTGAATTTGTTACATACCGTATCATACATTTCGTAAGTGATTTCTTATGTGTCTTACCAGAAATTATTTCTTTTTAAATATTATTTTTGAAAAGGTCATTGTTCGCCTTTATCCCATGAATAATTTTGCTAAAAAATCTGCTCAAACTCTGAAAGGCAGCAACAATTTTGGTATCACAAAAATATTGACATTTGATTATCGTGATACCTAAAACCTATCAGGAAAATACAAGGCGAAGTTTACGCTCCGATTTTTTAGTTTTAGAAGCTGAAAAGCTCTGCTTGGCGGTTTTTAATTTAGGCCGATCCATTATGTTCTCCTTAAATTAAAAATCGACGGGTCGAGTCTGGCATTCCCGAGGGTTTCCCTGTCGGATCTCCACTATTTAAACTGGACATCCGTATATCTCTGGATTTCGACGGATCTCCATCGCTTATGTTGCAGTTGCTGTTGGTAAAATTTAATTTTTATTTCTAGCCTGTTGTTGACCTTATTTAAAGAGGTATCTCAAAACTAATTTCACATTGCCATAGCATACAAGAAGGCGGTATTAAATTTGAATTATTTGAAATGAAAACTTTTAAATGCTGGTCTGGCAAAATGTAAAATGCTATCGTTTTTAGGATGCCAAAGCAAAACAAAAACTAAAAAAAAAGCAGGTCCGTATTTAAATTATTAAACTTGATAATAGTTTCTGGAGGACGAAAAGTCGTCTGTAACATATAAGTATAGCATACTGTAGAGCCTAAACAAATAAAAAAAATCATTCTTAATCTTTTTTTTCTGAATCAACCTGTAACACTTAGTAACATTATAGTGAAATACGATTCGGTAGTTCCGCATTTACATTTTAAATTCTAAGCGATTTCTTTTTTTTCCATGCCTTACCGGCAAACACCTGATTTGTTCTGAAGTCTACGGCAGCGCTGCCAGGCTAAGGAAAGTCGTAATTTAAATCGCTTTATTTAGTTGTTATTACTAATGTTAGAAATACTCACTAAATGGTCTCCTTAAAAATATACCCTTTTATCAATAAAGAATTAATTCAATACGGCAAAGGAATAAAATATATACATTTTTTAAATCAATAATTCGTGCCGCTAGTATCATGGGGCGTATAGATTTAAGCACCAATTTCCGTGATTTCTCTCCGTTCCGTCATCTCTCTCGAATATCTGAGGAAGTTCCCTCACTCCTGGCTTCGAGCGAAATGCGTAGTATTGTATCCTTTTCCTACCACTTATTAGAAGAGCAGTGTTGTAGCTAGCCAAAAGTGATTAACCTACCGGCTTTTTTTTAGCCATCACTTTGCGTATATAGGGTTAAATTCGCTTAGATGTGTGGTCAGTAATTTGGCGGTCCCGTTGCTGTTCGTATTTTTGGTTCTTTTGGAGAACTGCCCACACTTACTCTATAAGAGGATTTGACGGCTACCTGCTGTCCACCAAGCTTGCACCCTCAAGAACATCCACCGAGGTAAAGTCTTCAGTTAATTAGCTTTTGTTAAATCTACCATTCTATTCACTTCTTAAAGTGTCAATAAATTACGGTGTCATGGATTCGGAAATTTGCCGCTGTCGGCTCACTCGTGAAAACTTTATAGGGCCCTTGGAGCACCCATACTCTCCTTGGAGCCCCTTTAAGAGGGCCCGTGTTCCTGTGTTCTCAGGATATTGGAGCACATTTGAATCATTGCCTCGCCAAAGGCTCACTAATAGATCTGCACGCAGCCAGACCCCTTCTACACTACACTGCTTGGGAATAAACGAAATGACGTCCAATTAGATGGAAGCGCTTCGCGAGATATTATTTTTACTCTAGGAAAATTTGTATACGAATGCTTTGAAAATTTATTTATAATTATTTGCGGGATGTTGACGTACTTGTCGAGTTATTAATATATTGTCCTTGTTAGCCTGTGGTGGTCACAATTCGTATTAAACTTGTTATGAGAAAGGCGATTAAATTAATTTTTTTATTTTCGCCGCATATTAAATAACGAAGACCATTTCATATTTTATTTTTTTACTCCCCTTAACTCTTACGACTAACTTTTATCTATTGTGCCAATTAAATTTAATAATAGATCCCATCGTTAATATTCTTTTTTTTATCGCAAAACATCGGGTTCCTCAGGTCATATGAGAGACTAGAAAGTCTGCTACTTCCTGGCGTCCTAAGATCATATAGTGCTGCTATATTTGCTCCAGACTTCTGAGCCCTACGGGTAACCAATTTGCAAGCACCCAGCGACCCAGTTTTGCAAGAAATTTATTCTTTAATTTTTTTATCTATTTATTTAATTATGTATTTATTTATTCACCTTTTTTTCTCTTTCTTATCATAATTATTTCTTTTTTTTTCTTTTCTAAAAGGTATTTCGCGTTGCTTTTATATGTCGTTAAGACTAGGAGGTGCGTAGCAAACCGAATTATAAATATTTAACAGAGGAAATATCGAAGATATGAAACGTTGTATAACGATAAATAATGGTGCTCATGCAAAATTGGCGCTACATCGACGATGCATTCAGATGTATGAGGAGTGTTCGGTTGATTTCCCCTCAAAACATATTCCCGGATCACCCTCGAAGACACCTGCCGGGTTCCCAAGGCTTGCCCGCGGCCCCAAGCGTCCGGTGAGAAGGACACTAAATTTTGAAGTAAATTACGGATTAAAACAAAACGCAATTTCTAAGAATCTTCTCGGACAGCGCCTCATTAGCGCGAGTTTTATGACGCGTTTAACCCGCGGGTCGCCGCTTAACGGCCAAAGCTTAAGTGTTTTAAATGAAAATTGTGAAAGCTCGGTGTATTAACAGGCCACTTTGGGACCGGATGACGCAACACGCACTTGGTCGTTGCACACTGAGCATTTAATTAATCCTTGCGCTTCTTTCCACGCTCCCGGCATCTGTTTGTCACGGTTCTTGTGTAGCCCTCGATTTATACGAGGCCGATGCTTGTTTACATCTGCGAGAGATACATTAATTGTTTTGTTATCTTCATTTCGGTCCAGGAACATCCGTGTTTAATTGATTCGTCGAACGGAACCGATGCGACTTTCAGAAACACCGGACCTCGTTAGTGTCGACCCATGCATATCGTATTCACTTACAATCTACCTGTACTATACTTGTTTCTAATTGTTTTGGGATTGGATTGGGATTTCGATTAAATTTATCAGTTTTGTTTTCACTAGTTGTTAAATAATTTGAAACGGATCCAACAATCAATGAATTTATTTGAAGTTATACCGAGAATTCTTTAACTTGCAGATAGTTTGAAAAAATGTGTACAACATATTCCACGAAATTAAGCGTTAACGAATTAGACAAGACTAAAATTTCTATATATCTCCTACTTGCTTATGTATACAAAAGTTTCGAAATTGCGGGCTTCTTTATATAAAGCTTGGCAGAGAAAATGCAATTGCTCTTTAACTGGTCTCTTTGGTAGTAGACTTGGTGCAATTTTCTCCAGCAAAGTGTGTTTGATCATTTTGATGGATCAGTGTGTCGAAGATCATTTTTCAACTTTTGATAATAGTTTCTAAAGTTCGGGCGTTTTATTTAAATGGTTAAGCTTTATGGCATATATATATATATATATATATATATATATATATATATATATATATATATATATATATATATATATATATATATATATATATATATATATATATATATATATATATATATATATATATATATATATATATATATATATATATATATATATATATATATATATATATATATATATATATATATATATATATATATATATATATATATATATATATATATATATATTCTCACGTATTGATTCACGGATGGAAAAATGTGATGACACTATACTCCGGGATATCATCCGTTCGCTCGTTGAACTCCGACTGGAATCCTGCATCCGACCGGAATCCTGCAAATCCTGCATCCGACTGGAATCCTGCAGACGTTTCGCCAAAATCTCACTTGGCATCTTCAATGCTCGCGCTCCGAAAACACTTCGAACACTGTTCGAACAGTTTTTACTCATCGTGTTCGAAGTGTTTTCGGAGCGCGAGCATTGAAGATGCCAAGTGAGATTTTGGCGAAACGTCTGCAGGATTCCAGTCGGATGCAAGATTTGCAGGATTCCAGTCGGATGCAGGATTCCAGTCGGAGTTCAACGAGCGAACGGATGATATCCCGGAATATAGTGTTATCACATTTTTCCATCCGTGAATCAATACGTGAGAATATATATATATATATATATATATATATATATATATATATATATATATATATATATATATATATATATATATATATATATATATATTCTCACGTATTGATTCACGGATGGAAAAATGTGATGACACTATATTCCGGGATATCATCCGTTCGCTCGTTGAACTCCGACTGGAATCCTGCATCCGACTGGAATCCTGCAAATCTTGCATCCGACTGGAATCCTGCAGACGTTTCGCCAAAATCTCACTTGGCATCTTCAATGCTCGCGCTCCGAAAACACTTCGAACACTGGGAGGTTATCGGCGGTGCGTGCGGTATATATATATATATATATATATATTCTCACGTATTGATTCACGGATGGAAAAATGTGATAACACTATATTCCGGGATATCATCCGTTCGCTCGTTGAACTCCGACTGGAATCCTGCATCCGACTGGAATCCTGCAAATCTTGCATCCGACTGGAATCCTGCAGACGTTTCGCCAAAATCTCACTTGGCATCTTCAATGCTCGCGCTCCGAAAACACTTCGAACACTGGGAGGTTATCGGCGGTGCGTGCGGTATTTATACTCTGCGCCGGAGATGGTAACGGTGCTGCTTGTGCGTGGGGGGAGGTGGCTCCGTCCCCTGAATTGTCGCGTTGTTGATTTCGCCCGATCGTAGTTGCGATGTCCCCGTTGGCTGCTGCGCATCGCTCTGCTGTTTGATTATCGTTCTCCACGTGTTGGATAAATGCAGAGCGTCGTCTCTCGTATTGAGGTGTCCGGACTTTTCTATTTCGATGGCCTCTCGTATAATCCTAGTCCTAAAATCAGGAATATTAGCTATTTGTTTGCAAGTGCCGAAATCAATTTTATGGCCTGTCTGATGTTGGTGCTGAAACAAAGCAGATGTTGTTTGTTTGTTTCTTATGGCTAAACGATGTTCCTCGAGCCTGGCTGAAATCCTTCTGTTGGTCTGTCCCACATACGTCAGGCTGCACGATCCGCATGCTACACTGTATACTCCTTGGTTTTCCAGAGTAATTTTTTGTTTTGGGTTTCTTAGTATTGCTCCGATGGTATTATCAGGTTTGTATGCCGTTGATATGTCGTGTTTCCGTAATATTCGGCCGATTTTGTCAGTAACCCCCTTGATGTATGGCAGGACAGCGATCGATCTTCGTTGGGTCTCGTCCTGCACTCTCTGCTGCGGCTGTTGTTGTTTACTGATTGCCTTGCTGATGGTGCGCCTTTGGTATCCGTTTTGTTGAAGACAGGTACTAATTTTCTTCAGTTCTTTATCTCTGTTCCTCTCGTTTGTGAGGAACTCAGATTTTAGGTTCTCTCAGGATGGACAAGGACGACATTATGGCAAGTTTCGATGTCAAATCCCTCTACCCGAGTATTCCAGTAGAAGAGGCACTCTTGCTTATAGAAGAAAACGAAGATCTTCCGCCATACATAATGGATCTGCTAAGACATTGCCTGAAAAACGCTTACTTTATGCACAACGGGAAAATTTACAGACAAATAGATGGAGCAGCAATGGGATCATCTCTCTCACCTGTGATTGCCAACCTCTTCATGATTTACTTCGAAAAGAAAGCAATAGAGAAGGCAAATCTGAAGCCAAAACTATGGACAAGATACGTTGATGACGTATTTGTTGTATGGCCTTTTGGCAAGGAGGAGCTTTTGAAATTCCTAGATCATCTGACTTCCATTCACCCAAGGATTCAATTTACAATAGAACTTGAAGAGGATAACAGTCTGCCCTTTTTAGATGTGCACATCACAAGGACCGAAGATGGACACTTGGAACACACTGTCTATAGAAAACCAACACACACTAATAGATATCTGAACGCTAAATCTCATCACCATCCATCACAGATACAGGCAGTGGCAAATACATTAATTGCTCGGTCCTTCAGGCTCACAAACGAGAGGAACAGAGATAAAGAACTGAAGAAAATTAGTACCTGTCTTCAACAAAACGGATACCAAAGGCGCACCATCAGCAAGGCAATCAGTAAACAACAACAGCCGCAGCAGAGAGTGCAGGACGAGACCCAACGAAGATCGATCGCTGTCCTGCCATACATCAAGGGGGTTACTGACAAAATCGGCCGAATATTACGGAAACACGACATATCAACGGCATACAAACCTGATAATACCATCGGAGCAATACTAAGAAACCCAAAACAAAAAATTACTCTGGAAAACCAAGGAGTATACAGTGTAGCATGCGGATCGTGCAGCCTGACGTATGTGGGACAAACCAACAGAAGGATTTCAGCCAGGCTCGAGGAACATCGTTTAGCCATAAGAAACAAACAAACAACATCTGCTTTGTTTCAGCACCAACATCAGACAGGCCATAAAATTGATTTCGGCACTTGCAAACAAATAGCTAATATTCCTGATTTTAGGACTAGGATTATACGAGAGGCCATCGAAATAGAAAAGTCCGGACACCTCAATACGAGAGACGACGCTCTGCATTTACCCAACACGTGGAGAACGATAATCAAACAGCAGAGCGATGCGCAGCAGCCAACGGGGACATCGCAACTACGATCGGGCGAAATCAACAACGCGACAATTCAGGGGACGGAGCCACCTCCCCCCACGCACAAGCAGCACCGTTACCATCTCCGGCGCAGAGTATAAATACCGCACGCACCGCCGATAACCTCCCAGTGTTCGAAGTGTTTTCGGAGCGCGAGCATTGAAGATGCCAAGTGAGATTTTGGCGAAACGTCTGCAGGATTCCAGTCGGATGCAAGATTTGCAGGATTCCAGTCGGATGCAGGATTCCAGTCGGAGTTCAACGAGCGAACGGATGGTATCCCGGAATATAGTGTTATCATATATATATATATATATATATATATATATATATATATATATATATATATATATATATATATATATATATATATATATATATATATATATATATATATATATATATATATATATATATATATATATACATATATGCCATAAGCTTCCTCAGAATAATTAGTGTCTACAAATACATTTAAAATAAAAAAATCAATTTTACAACCATACACAATCTCAAACTTACAAAACAAGTTCTCCACAAAACGAAAAAGGGTGGGGGAGAGCATCACGTAATCACGTACCATTAAAACGTTTAAAAATGCAGTGGGTTGTTGTCGTATATTATTATCTAAAAAGGTCTATACATTTTAGTTTTGCCAAATTTGGCGAAATTTAAAAGGCTTATCACTCTTGTAAAATTCAAATGCGTGTCGATATAAATTCTATAAATTATACACACACAAATAGGATAAAAAAGTCAAAACACCATTAAAAACAAAGTCGACATTCTCCGTCGGGACCGACGAGAGACGAACTAAACGGAATAAAAATAATACGATCTTTTTTTTTTCAAAAAGGATGCTGTATTTAAAGACAGTAAAACAATATATTCTCTTGTATGAAGCTAAGATTAAAATTTTGTTTTCTTCAAACTTTCACGTACATGACTCTTAAAAATTGAGCTGCTGTATACTTCGCAGTGCTCTTTTTTGGCCAATAAACGTACATGACTCTTAAAAATTGAGCTGCTGTATACTTCGCAGTGCTCTTTTTTGGCCAATAAAAAATAATTTCCGCGTCTCTGTAATTTTCATACAAAACAAGACTGTGTCTCATGTAAGATTCAAAGTTACAGTGATAAAGCATTTTTTTAGTTTTGCATGGAGTATACCTACCTAATAGTCTAAAACTATATATTACTTTATTTTATCTACTACGACAGAAATGGGAATATTTAGCATTTGAGGTGTTTTGTATAAAATCTACTGTTACTATTTTAGGTTGCATTGAAATTCAGTTTGTTAAATTGTTTATTCATAATTCAGAGTAATCCTTTTTTAATTTTCCTTGTTAAAATGCAAAAAACACTTTTTTAAAATATTATATTTTATTATTAGAATTTTCTTCTTGACTTTTTCTAACCAATCATCCCAACACCGTGTTTACGTTTTCAGCCAGCATCTTTCGTAATTTTGACTTTATTTATATTGTTCATGGACGGTTAGACCTATAGGTTTTTTGAAAACAAAAGCTTTGCGTTGACTTTCGCTCAGGTTCTCAAAATTATTTTGCAGTATAAATAGTTTTTATAATCTACTCATTTTATTATATTGTTTTGGAGATTTAAGGGGTTTACAAGTAATTATATAATTGTAATATAACAAAAATTGAACTTGCTGACGTTTCGCCAAACGTCCTGTTAACTCCTTAAGAGGTTAGCTGAAACTGGTTTGTATTCTGCTCTGTACGCTGTATGCTGTTTGAGGGGAGGAGCTAAAGGATGAACCTGAACATTGTCTCGGATGACTGATTCCCATATCGGTGAACGTTAAAGGCCTGAGTCGCGGTTAAGATTGTCTGATTGTTAAGAGATATATAGATACATATTCTCAGATTTTTTTATGGTAGAAGAATTGGTTACATGCAAAAATTATAGTTCGGTGTATTTGCACGGACCTCCCTGGATTATAACAGGTCATACATTAAGATATAAGATTTCCACGATTCTGTGCTACAATAATAGTGTGACGATCGACCTGAACGACTTTCGAACGACTGGCACATTCGACACCCACGGCGAGAAGGCGTTGCGATCTACAAAAGCGAAACCCGGCTCGGTAGATGGCAATGAGGAAAAGTAATGGATAAATCGACGTAGTTTTAGATATTAATGCTTTTAATTGTTGTTTTGGACGAAATAAATTTTTGGTTCAGTTTTACACGGAGTGGCTGATTTAATTCCACAGTCTTGATGCATTTGAAAAGTGAACCATAATAACCAAGTTTCCGAAGCCCATAGGATTGGCGAGACATCGGCAAGTTCATCAATATGGGATGCAGAAAGAATCCAGAAGATTTGTAAATAAAAATAAATAATATCAAGCAATTGAATGCCAAGCTGACCTCTTGTTACGTTTGACGTGAGAAATTACTGTATTATGAGGTCACTAGTAGCTATCGGAATATCTTTACTACAGTAAAGACCTACCCTGGCGCTGACAATCAGTCC
The DNA here is from genome assembly GCF_029955315.1 of Cylas formicarius. NCBI lineage: Eukaryota > Metazoa > Arthropoda > Insecta > Coleoptera > Brentidae > Cylas > Cylas formicarius. The sequence goes on from NW_026844334.1 coordinate 17,138,076, forward strand.
AAAAAGAATACTTTCAAGATAAGTACATTGAAATTCAAAGAACCATACGAAAAGGAAGAGAGGCTAAAGAAAGATGAGCTTTAGAAAAATGTTTAGAAATAGATCTTGAAAAAAAAAGCTTCAAGTAAGTGGTCTATATAAAACAACTACAGCGGGCCGCCTGTTAGATGAACAAAACAATGTGATCATAGATAAACACAGGAGAATTGACATTTGGAAGAAATATATTTGCACTTTATTTCTGGATGCGAGAACTGACGTCTCAATAATTAACGCCAACACGAAGTGTGTAAGACCGTCAAACAAATGAAGGCTGGAAACACTTCAGGGCAGAATTCCTGACATTTCTGGACAGAGATGGGATGATGTGGCAAACAAAAATATTTAACCATATTTACGATGCCGGAGATAGTCCACGAGTGCAAAACAAGGCGAGGATTATAGACTCATGAGTCACCTTCACAAATGCGAGGAAAATTTATTTAACACAAAATTTGGATTCAGAAATGCTATGGGAACTAGGGAGGCTTTATTTGCTATTTAGATTCTTTTTTCGCTATTGAGATTCTTTTTCAACCCTCTAGGGATGTTGAGTGAAATGTATACCTCTGCCTGATAGACTATCAGAAGGCATTCGATAACGTCCGACATTACTACTCGGAGGAAATAAATATAAGATGCGGTGTCAGACAAGGCTGTGTTTTGTCTCCGATCTTATTTAATCTCTACTCGGAGCATATATTTAACATGGCACTGGAGAGTGTGGACGCCGGAACGATTAACGGAGAAAGGCTGAATAATACACGTTAAGCGGACGATAATGCTGTGTTCGCTAATTTCCTCGAACGTCACCAAGAATTGATGAACCGTAGTTAATTACACATATTTGGGCACTAACATTAGCCACCTTCGTTAGAATGGGAAGCATGTTTAATAGTAGAGACCTTAATTTGCAAACCAAACTAAGACTTCTTAAGTGCTATGTCGGGTCTGTGTCTTGCATGGTGTCGAGTCCAGGACATTGACAGAAGCGTCCACAAAGAAACTTGAAGCCTTTGAGATGTGGCTCTACAGACGAATTCTTAGAATTTCCCGGATGGATCAACAATACAGTTTTCGAAATGCTTCAGAAAGGCACCGAAATAGTGGACATCATTAAGAAACACAAATGGGACATATAATGAGGACCCAAAAGAAATATGGTCTGCTTTAGTTGATACTCCAAGGAAAAATCTTCGGCACAAAAGGACCTGGAAGATGTAGAATCTCCTGGTTGAAAAACCTTAGACCTTGATTTTCCCTGTCAACTCGCGGATTATCCAGAGCAGCAGTCAACAAAGTTCGGATCCCTTTGCTTACTGCCAATATCTGGAAGGGATAGGCACACCAAGAAGAAAAGTCACTATTAGAATTCAAGGTAATCTATAAAACCGAATATTCGTCAACAATGTTTACTCGTGATTTTGTTGCTTACCATGGCGCCTAACGAAATGAAAAATTTATCCCGCTGCAGTGCGGGAACAATTCCTGCAGAATTGTCACATTTTACTAACATACCGGTTATATTATCCGGTTTTTACTGTTGATCCGTTTTCAATAAATACACCAGTCATGAAACCGGTGGCGGTGCGCTCGCACCCCACGCGAAATAAAACTCAAAATGGGCCGTTTATCTTCGTAATAAAACTAGCATTAGTCGACTTTACTGCGAGCTTTTACGCCCTTCGATTCGAACGCGGACACGGCTACATATTAACCACCCTCCCGGCAGGCAGACCGAATTAGCTTCCGCTTTTTTAGGTCCCCCGTTAAAGTCGCCGTTGTATGTTTCATTGCGTTTTTATATTTATTGAGTCTGCAGCGAATTAAATGACTGTGCATCAAACGGGCGACGGTTGTAACTTTCTTTACGATTCTTGCTAATCGCGGACCGTAAACAGAACGTAAATAAGCTTAAAGTTCGTATATTCGAAGGTTGTTTTTCACGTCGAGTGTCGGAGGAGGACGCTGAATGTGCGTTATTCCGGGCATCGATAAATCATGCGTGCGTCAATATGTTTACTCCCGCAGTAATGGACGGTAATACCCGCTGATTTATGGTAGCGTGTAAATTATGCCCGTAAAAATGCTCCTAATCCCGCCACCACAAGCCTGGATTAACGTCTAAATGGACGCAAGTGGTTTTTGTGAATCCGATATTCTTCATAGAAGCCCGTAGTCTTTATTCAAAGAACACTTATACTTAAATTAAGATGATAAATACTTCAAAAATAGTTGGGGTCCTGTACGATGAAAGCTTTAGGACCACAGTTAAGATTGAGCACTACTGAAGGAAGCTCTGTGCCGATCATGACACGAATTGCCATGGCTCCGCTTATCAGGAGAGAACTGGCATTACAAACTTGACGACTGGTGTCTTGGGTTCCTTGTCAAGTTATTTTACAAGCTTCGGCAATAGTGATAATAATAATAATAATAATAATAATAATAATAATATTTGTTTCACTACCTACAGTGCGTTGTTGTTTATGGTTGTTTATGGTTCGATTTTGATAACTTCTTTTTTGTTGGATAGGTCTCTCAAAGACGCACACCTTATGTTTCTTATTACATCAACCTGAAGTCATGGCTAATTTTTGATTTCATATGTCCAGAAGGGCTATTAGGGATTTCTTTCAGAGTAAAGTGTCAACGGATTCTTATTCCTAACTTAAACCTAACTATACTTCCATGAAGTTCGAATACAGGGTGCTCGAAATATCGCGGACGCTTCTCTTAAGCATTAATCCTGTAGAATGTTTTTGTTGGATAAATTTCATTAAAAGACATTATGATTAGTTATGAACTAAACCGACTTCAAAACGCAGTATTTCTTAATTTAAAACAAATCACTCTCTAATTTATAGTTTAATTTTGTTAACATCTTTCGAATACCAAGATTTATTAATGTTGTTGTTTTAAGATGATACTAAAACATAAATGTCCCTTACAAAGTTTTTTTTATCATTATTTTTGAAATTTGTATTATTAAAATTCGTAAGATCCTAAAGGCACATACAAAATAATCGTTATTTACAGGGTGTACAATATTAATTTTTTAAAAACATTAAAAACTTTGGTCATTGGTCTAGTTACTTTTAGGTAGCGATTTTTCTAGCACCTTGTATTCGAACTTCATGGAAATTAGTATAGTTAGATATTATGTAGTCCTAAATAAGAATTCGTTGACACTTTATTCTTAAAGAAATCAATAATAGCCATTTTCGATATTTGACATAAGATTTTATTGCGTTTTTCAAAGATGAAGAAATCAAACCGTAATCAAAGATTTTACAACGATGTACAGCTTTAAGCGGGGCGCAAATGATAATTCAAACACCCTGTATTAAAACGTTATAAAAATTGTCTCTTTAGTTAAATAGTCATGACTTTAAGTTAAAGCAATAAGCAAAACAATGTTTTAATGCATTTTTCAGAGACCTATCCAACAAAAAAATTATCAAAATCGAACCATAAACAAAGATTTTACAGGGGAGTACATTTCTTAAGTGGGACAAACTGTATATGGCGTAGTAATTGCCGTGATGTTTACATGAAATATCAAAATATACATGATAAGCAATGGAAGAAAAAATATGTATAAGCGTTTGGTAGAGATTTTATCTTCTCCTGCAATGTGTTAATATATTGTTATATTTTTAAATAGACTAAAATCGTTCGCCTTCGTCTCTCGAGGGTAAAATTAGAAAGGCCATTCCGCGTAAAACCCCAAAGCAACCTAAAATTCTATGTCATCTAAAATAACAAAGTCGGTATATTTCATTTCTTAGTACGATTCGGTATATTTGCAATGACAGGGATCACTAAACATGGAAATATTTCAGTTTTTAACTCCTACACATCTCGAACTGTTCCTAAATCAGAGTCGCCCTAATTTTTATGCAATAGACGAGTTTGGTGAATGAAAGTAATATGACAGCGGCGTTACTACAGGTGATTTATTAGAATAATAAATGTATTAAAGATTGTACATTACTATAATTATAGAGATGGGCAGATAACTGAGATATTAATTATTCTAAGATCAAGTAAATAAAAACATATATAAGTAAGAATAATATGAAAATAGATAAATTGCAATAAATATTATTATTTTTAAAATCTATTAATTACAATACAAATTAATTTGCAATTTTTCGTCATCATGTGCCTGGTGGTCACAAATAATAATAATAGTCTCTACAGTGTTTTGTAGCAATGTATCAACTTCCCACGTTCTTTCTCCTAGTTCACAAGTTTCGTTACTCACTCCTTCGTCCATATATTTTTCGGTCTTGCAAGAGGGATACAGCACCTCTCATTTTAAAAGTGGTGTTTTCCCTTGCTACTAACTTTTTTTACTTGCGCTCATACTAATTGGTACAAGTGACATGGCGGAATGCGAAGTACCGTTACAATTTACAATATCCACTGGTTTGTGAATTCTGAAAGATTTCTTTTTTTTTGTTTAGAAAGCGTAAATATTTTTCATTTCTGGCATTACTTTATCCGATGTAAGTATTTCTCTTTTTAAGTAAAACAAGTGTCTTATTCTTCTAATTATCTTTTGACCTTCATTGATTACTCTTCCTCCTGTACTTTTCTTTGTTGATGTTTATCATCTTGCAGAAGTCAGCATATTGTTGTTCTGTTTCAACTCAGAATTTATAGAAAACTCAGCTGTACTTTTTCAGCAACAAGTTCCTAAGCACTAGCTATTTTCAAGAAAGAATATTGCCAAAAACTGCCGGAAAGCAACTAAAATTCTAATTTAAAACATTGAGGCGCAGGTAGGTCAGCTACATCTCGGTCTACGTGCCATTCTTGCAGCCCTTAACAATCACGCCTTCGCAATTGTCAATTGTGAACCACTAAGTTTTTACTAACTGTCATGGCTAATGTAGCCGTGGTGAGCTTTTTTAGCGGCACAGCGGGGGTCAAATTTTCCAGTCGTCCTCTCGAATGGACACATCTGCAATCACACTCCGATTCTTGCGTACCTGAGTTTCTCGGAACACATTCTATTCGGTTTACTCGTCACGATATTTTACAAAGACATTTTCATTTTTTCCGAAAACAACCAACAACAATGCTAAATGTATTCATAAAAACAAATCAAATATGTGACGAAACCAATATCAAAATAAATAAGAAGTAAAAGTTCAGATTTACACGAAATTATATATTTTTACATGATAATTGTTGCGACAACACCGTGTCTTTATCAAATGTGCTGTTGTCGAAACAATTATCATGTAAAAATATATAATTTCGCCAAAATCTGAACTTTTAGTTATTATTTATTTTGATAAATGGATTTTCATCAAGTAAAAGCCACCTCAGTTCAATTTATGAAACCAATAACATATTTTGTATGTATTATGTTTTTTCTGTACAAATAAACCTTTATAATTGTTGCTGTACTATTACTAAATTTGTTGTGTGTTTGATCTGGATCGATAATTGTAAATTTATCAACTTATATCACAAATAATGACTCACGTTGAGTGAATTTCGGCTGCTTTTCCTGTTCCGTTCCCTAAATGCGTTTAATTGTTAATGTTCGTTAAATGTGAATTTACTCCCTGACTTCACTACGTGGTGAGATAGAGAGACAGCAAGTATCAAACGAATGCTAAAAGTAATATATATACACTTGTATGATAATATAATGGAGTGCCCAAGCCGCGTGTTAGTCTTAGTTTGAGATGAATTAATACTGTCCACAAGAATAGTATTCTTGCAGTTCCACCGGCAAATGGTTTCAAAGCGGGATCCTGCACCGCTACTTTCTACGAAAATGTTGTAAACCGTTAGCTCCGCGGGCAAGACCTCTGTATCCGAAAACATTGATGCAAAGGAATCTCGCAACCAGCATTCGAGCATGTAATGGCGGAACTTCTTAGGAAAGGAAATTCTGGTTAATACACCGTAAGCACTGCGTCTACGGATTAGAGCAACTCCGGTTGCGAACAAAGGCCTTTATAATAAAGTCTGGGCCAGCTTGTAGTTTGTCACAAACAGTCATCATGTGTCAGAAAACGGCATCGTGCAAAAGGGGCTCGCTCGTTTCGTCGGCTGGAGGGTTCGAAACGCTGGGCGAAAATCACCCGACTGAGGGTAATCAGGGCGTGAAATGCGACGCCTTTACATGTCAAATAAGTTGAGTGGTTCGGTTGTTTTGGTTTGTCGGCGGTCCTTCACAGATACTCGTCGATTTTGCTTGACGTGTTGAGTTACGCTTTCGGTTTGCAGCGGATTTTCCAAAAATCCTCATAGATGTATCGTCATCATCATACTTAAAATCAAAGTTCCCACTAAGCAGCGAAGATATCAACAACTCCATCACGGAATATAAATGTTACAGGAAAGGAAACTCGTTGATTACAAAACCCTATACTAACTCATGCACTTATGGACCTGAGTCATGAGAGTTAGCCCTACTTACTAGCCATGCCTAGCTTGGGATACGCCTTTTGAACGTATTTCAATACATTTTTTTAATGAAGGTTCAACAAATTTACAGTTTTTCCGTTTTGAACCTCGAAGAGGTTCGTTTCGACCTATGTGGTCATCATCGTTGGCCGTTTAGAAATAACTGTAAATAAATTTGTTTTTATATTTGTTGGTATCCGGTTTATAATGGGTGTTTTTTTCGATGTATAGAACATTAAGTTGGCATTTCTGTTCAAAATGGTTCAGTTTGGTTTGGCTATTCATCATGAATAGACTCACGCCTGAACAACGCTTGCAAATACTGCAAAATTTTATTTCGAAAATAATGGTTCTATGCGGAATACGTATCGCGCACTACGTCCATTTTATCGTCGGCAAAACCGTCCATCAGAGCAGTTAATTCGATTAACCATGGAACGTTTTCGCACCACGTTTACTCTTATTGATAACTCGCATCCCCAGAGACGCCGTACGGTGCGTACAGAAGAAACTATTGCTGCTGTAGAACATTGAGGAAGACCCAAATGAGTCCATCCGCCATCGAGCACAGGAATTGGATCTGCGTCCATCCACTTTCTGGAAGATTTTGCGGAAGGATCTTGGTTTACGTGCTTACAAAATCCAACTCGTGCAAGAATTGAAGCCAAACGATCATCAAGTAAGGCGTAGATTCGTCGAATGGGCCCAAAACGAGATTGCCGTTGTTCCCGATTTTCATAGGCGAATTTTGTTTAGCGATGAAGCGCACTTCTGGATGAATGGCTACGTCAACAAACAAAACTGCCGCATTTGGAGCGAAGCTAATCCTCAAGTATATGTAGAAACACCATTACATCCAGAAAAACTTACTGTTTGGTGCGCTTTATGGGCTAGTGGAATCATTGGTCCGTACTTCTTCAAAAACGATGATTGCCAGAACGTTACAGTCAATGGTGATCGGTATAGAGCTATGATTACTAACTCTTTCATTCCTGAATTGAATAACCATGATGTCCAGGAGATGTGGTTTCAACAAGACGGCGCAACATGTCACACAGCTCGTGTCACAATCGATTTATTGAAAGACACGTTTGGTGACAGTCTAATTTCACGTTTTGGACCTGTGAATTGGCCTCCAAGATCTTGTGATTTAACATTGCTAGACTACTTTGTGTGGGGCTATGTAAAGTCATTGGTCTATGCGGATAAGCCACAAACGCTTGACCATTTGGAAGACAACATTCGCCGTGTTATTGCCGATATACAGCCACAAATGTTGGAAAAAGTCATCGAAAATTGGACGTCCCGATTGGACTACATCCGCGCCAGCCGTGGCGGTCATATGCCAGAAATCATATTTAAAATTTAATGCCACAAGATTATCTTGCGAATAAATAAAATTCAAGTCAATCGAATAATCCATTGTTGTTTTATTGCAACTTAAAGTTTTATACATCGAAAAAAAAAACACCCCTTATCTGCAGACTAATTGTGTAATTATTACCACTTCCTTGGCTGCTCGTTGGTAATGAATGAAATCGGTCAGCCCAGTGATATTGCTGTGTGCAACGTTGCTTTGTAAGCATATTTATTTCACGTATTCATATGTCAATATATAAAACTAACAAAAACTGTTGAATGCAATTCATGAACAGTCTTCCTTTTGTTTAATGCTTTTCTGGTATCCATATATACTTCCGAAGTCGGCGGTATATTTAACACCCAAATTATAGAATTAAGTATTGCTTAAAGTTTTTGTTAGAATTTCGTTGATATTCCTATACAAGAAACCCTTAACAATATATAAGATGTCAAATTTAATATGACAACTGTTCTTCAGTTACATCTCAGATTTTAGCAAATTTTATATTTATTATGTTCAACCGGTGCTATATAAACCATGATAAGTACAGAATTGCTGAAATAACGCTGTTGAACAAGATGGTTTGTATAACGAAATAAGATGTTATAACCAACAAGGAATAAAACTGAATAGGCAGGTTCAAGTGGTAGCTATGTAATACAAAATAATAAAAAATATTATTATTAATGGTACAATTTGGACTATTCATTAGTTATTATTTAGGTTTAATGTCTTAATGCACTACGTTTACTTTTGTAATCTCTAACTTGCAGGCGAATAATTAATATTCTTGGCTAACAAACCTCCTTTCAATAATATTATATAAGCAAAATCCGACTTTTGACTTTTAAGTGGTTAGAAAAGGAGCATCCAACATACAATCCGGAACATCGAACAAAAGGGAAATATCCATACGTCGAGAAGAAACTATCTGGAAGAAGAGCACAAAAGAGGGCCTTCAAATTTTCCGCTGATTAAATTTCGCTTTGTAAATATCGTCTGCCCTTTATCGGATCAAAACCTCATTTACCATTGCCCAGGCGTCTCTAAAAATAGAGCAGCGCCAATCTAAAGTTTTTCGGGTTAAAGCTCGGGCAAAACCCCAAACCATATTTTGAAGTTTCACATTTTTATCTCGGCCGGCTTTCGCGGTAATCTGCGACGCCAGACCTATGGCATAAACGTCCGGAAAATATAAAAATATCTGGAAAGTTTCCCGTACGAGTTCCAACAGATTAATTCGATTTTCGCAGACAAACTCCTTTTTAATGAAAATAACGTGTTTGTCGGGCCAGAAGTTTTCCCGCGAGCGCCGCCTCATAAAAATGCAAACGTCGAGCTTTTATAGACCGCAAGTTTTTAGTTTTCAGATTGGCAGAATTGAGGGAACAATAAGAACTCATCTTCAACTTTAATTCAGTTTAATACGGTCGTGGACTTAAGGGCGTACGGCCGTATTATGTTGACGATTATTTAATAGAAATAAAAGTTAAATAATAGAAATTATACGTCGAAAGTATATTGGTTTTTCCTAGAGCCGAACACAAGGAATTTCCACATTAAAAGCGCGTTAAAGAAACCTGTGTCCTAATCTCGGGCGTTTTCTCTTTTTTATAGCGCTCCTAGCTTTTTAATATCTCGTTAAGTTCTGCTCCCAGTGGTTTTATGGAGAATTTATTATAACGTCCAGTCTTAAATTGCATTCCGATTGCCGTTTGCGCAGCTTGCCTCCGTCGAGATTAAAATTTTAATTTTAGTTAGATCTTTATCTGCCCCCCTTATACACGTAGTTTTTGTTTTTATCTTTTATTTTATTTTACTACGAAACGGGTGGAGGCACAGTGATATCGTTGTTTCAGAAGAACCGTGACATTGAGTAATAGGTATGTATACATGTGAGAGGAATATGTTCAATATTTCTAAATCGACGATAACCAATAACCAAAACGAATATTAAAAATATATGTTCCAAGTTACATGTCCGAACCACTGCCCGATAATACCGAACTAAAATATGAATACCGGTATTTGACATTTGAAATTTGAAATATCGGGATACCAGTATTAAAACCGGGAATATTAATAAGAAATGTACTAATTATATTTTTACTTACCTCAGTTATGTTGACTTGTTAACAAATAATATATGAAATCCAATAAATATTGTTCTGAAATGAGTAGATGTTATTTTATTACATAGAGAATAGGAGTAGATAGATGCAAAAAAACATGTAAATAAAAACAAGTACACAATCAATTATATTTTACATTTTACATAAGGTTCGTATGGCATTATGTAATTAAAGATGCAAAGAATATTAATTAACTTGAAAGTATTTATGAAATAATATTCATAACTTTCGTTTTGTTTATTAAAATATGCTACTAAAAAACATAAACAATCAATTGTTTCATCATCAAGCGGGGACCGAATTTTCATACAAGTATAACCAGCCGCCGAAAAAGCTCTTCCAGACCTGGAATTTTTTTAAATGCAGGCACGGGTGAAGCATTTAGTGTTTCGTCTATTGCTGCCTGTAGTTTTTTTCTTCTATGCGTTTATGTTTGACATGTCAGATTCTAATACTGTTTCATTACTAATTAGGGAAGACATTGGAAGATATGTTTCTCGCACAACTTGCATATCTTCTGTACCTCTTAGAATTTCATGTGTGAGCCGTTTTAGTTAAGCTTACAGTTTTTTTAATGATTGTAAATTTGGATATGCGTTTAAATACTTCTCCAACATCTTGTGATCCCTTTTGCGGATACTGAAATATGTGTGATAATTCTAATGCAATTGCAGTTTTTGCTGGGAAAGATTATCGGACATAAATGTTAAAGAACTGTCAGCCGTCAAAAGATTTGCATCTTTTTGGCATAATGCATCTGCTGTTCATATTACAGGAGTAAAAGCGCCAATAATTCGAGATAATAAATTAAATTCTTCGTCAGAAAAATGAATATCGGAACTAATGTCAATAAGTGCTTTTTGAATACAAGATTTAATTTCTTCAAATTCTTCTAACATAAATAACATACTGTTCCATCTTGTTTGACAATCTAATTTAAGCTCTGTTTCTTTACCTAATTGTTCTCTCACGTACTTTTGTAAATATTTATCATTTCTAGAAGGTGAATTTTTAAATGTTTTCACTGCTTTCCGAATTTTTGAAACTGGAGACGATATACCAGTATGTCTACTATTTATATTACTTGTACTAAGACTAGTATCTAACGCTATAATAATTCCATGACCACCTTCTTCGTCGATATCGTCGTCATTGTTATCATCATCATCGTCAACATCATTAACACCATCATCTTTACAATTTTGCTCGGGTTCAAAGTTGAGTTATACAAAACATCAGTAATTGCTAAATTTATGCAATGTGCCATACATTGTTAATGTTCAGCCTCTATAATTTTTCCTAATTTTACCATCACCGTCGGTAGTAGTCAATGTGTTTAGATATATCTAAATAAAAATATTTCAATTTTTTTTTTACAAGGGAACGAATTCGCAAGCGCGCACCAATTTGATATTCCACATTGTTCCTCCAACAGAATGTACATTAATGTTTTTGTAGCGCCGAAACGTTTACCTTCAGATTTCAGTCTAGAAATTTCATGCGCTATAGACTGTTTAATAGTTTTACTATACTCAAGTACCATATTTCTAATAGGTCTGTCTTTGAATCCTCTTGCCTTCAAGCCTTCTCTTATGTCATACGATTATATGAAAGTATTAAAAAACAAAACATCGCGAGCTGTCATTCGGGCAAGCACTTGTGAAAGTTTTTCGTTTTTATTATTTTTAAAATAATTTGTCATCTACAATTTAGGCTGTTTAGAAACACTGGATTCGACATCATGGGGGATCGAGGGTTTTTAAGTGAGTATGGAGGGCACTTGTGGATCCTCCTGTACACTTTGTTTCTTTCGCGCACTTTTTACATTTAGCAAACCTGTCCGTTTTTTTCAATCAAAAAATGATTCGAAACTATAAATTCAATTTTTATCAACTAATGAAATACCAAAATATCGGTATATCTATCGACTTTTAATAAACGACAAAATCGTCTGGGATTCCGGTATTGGGGATCCCGGAATCCCGGTATTGTAAGTCTACCACTGGCTAATCAAACCTAACGATGTATTCTATATTTCCTCAAAACCAGAACTAACCATTTATTCTTCTAGAAACTTCAAATTGTATATTTCTTAAATTAAATATAAAAAGCACGCGGTAGATAGCCAAGGTTTTTGATCCGAGGGCTCATCACGTGATACGTATTCATAGGTGGATCCTCTCAATACTGATTACAAATTTATAAGGGAACAGTTTCTTCTAGAAAATGAGAATGCGTAATCCCGCAATTTAGCAGGGAAGATGTATGATGGAATATGTTTCATAACAGTTGGCTATTACTTTGCTCCTATTTTCTATAGGTTAGCGACTATCTATAACACGCAGTACCGTACGCTCATATCTGTTTTTACACTTAATAATAATTAAATCTGCATAATTTAAATCTACTACAAAAAGAAATACATCGATAAAAAAGCAAGCGTAGCATTCTCGAGAAGTTTATTTTTGCACTGAACTTTAGTATGGTTAGATTCCCTTTTTTAATGAATTGCGAAGAAATTGGTGAAAAAATTTGATGTACTGTTTTCGTGAAGTCAAATGTCCTTTATCTAAATGCTGTTGCTGATGCCATAAAGAACGCGAGATTTTCTTACTTTCACGTCAAAGGTTATTGAATACCTGGGTCAAGAAGCAACTTTTCTAATATTTCGAAACTTTCACACTACAACTACGTAGACTGTTCTCGAATTGGTGGGATATTTAGCGAATTTAGAGTAAAAGTAAAACAAACTAGTATTTCATGGGTAGTGTGCAAGAGTTCTGTGGTAGTGGTTAGAACTTTTCAATAATTGTTACGCCTTTGTAGTTGCTATGTAAATATTAGTATTTCCTTATATCTGTGAAAATAAATGGAAAAAAATGCAAATCTTCTAGTAAAATGAGGTTATTATTTAATACCCATTCAATGATCAGTCTCCCTCCTGTGTGATTTTTTTTACTATCTCGGTTATGCATTAAGAAGACTTTCAAATTATCAACCTTTAAATTTTGATACACTGTTTCTTCATATTGCTGGAACACGTAGCAACCAAGTGACCTAGCAAGGATCTATAGCTATTTTTTCAAGTTGGTCTCTCTGCCCATCGATGATTAAAGCTTCTACTGAAACGGAATTACACTTTACTTTTATGTATGTACTTTTGGTTAGTTTTCAAAATCAGTAAGCTTTTTTCTTTCTTTCTAAACAGATGAGGTTTTACGAAGGTCGATCATACTAATATAACGTATGCTCGTATTGACGGTTTTATGTAACATAAATCTTCTATCACATTAATCAATAATGAATACGAATATGAATAGGCGGAAGGTCTGATTACTAGTTGTAGATTCTAGTTGTAGGACAGTGTTACAATTTGTAACAGTACTTGGCAAGACCTCTGACGACATATTCTAATCAGAACTTTGTCTCTGTGTGCTTCTTTGTGTGTCTCATGTCTCACAGACATCATGTCAGCGAAACACTCGTAATATTTTGTTAATAAAGATTTTTGAGGCATAGATGTTGGAGTGTGCTTGAATCTTTCTAGTTTAGTGAAATCGGGTGTCTTTGAGGATGGATTTGTTTTATTTTAAAAATTTAAACAAGGCACTAGCTATCAGGTGTAGACTATTTTCACCATTATTCAAAGACCAAAAAAAGAACGTTAAGATGATTTAAGGTGCATTCTTCAGGTTCACGATTTATATTTCACCAAAACTAACCTTTGTCTCCTTGAAAACGAACGACCAAAGTCTTACAAGAGTGATTCTCACATAAACATAAAATTCCGCGTAACCCAACCAAGAAATTTATTTTTACTTGCGGCAGATGTGGAAATACGTAAAACCGACGTTTTAATTATTTTCTTTAATAGTCATCATTCGCATTCCATACGGATTGAGATGTAAATCTTGTTTTTATTCTCTCGGTCGTTACGAGAGGCGTTTTATCCCACTGGTCGTGTTGACGTGACGTGTCAGTTTCGGTAAATATCGGTAAATTTCCGCCCATGTGGTGCCGGCGTTTATGAGCTTTTTTAACATTACCAAACTATAAACAAAGGCGGCGTTGAATGAGTGCGTCTATTCAGCCCAGCCGTTAATTGTTTTAGAAGTTAACAACGCGCTACGTAATCGTTTTTATTTAACAGCCTTTTTTTTAAACTTTACGCGAAATATGAACACGACCAACCTCCGGGTTCGATGGTTTTGAAATTTGAAATTTGATTTGAAATATATCGTTTTAAATAAAAATTTGGTTAGTTGCTAAAACTTTGGAGAATACTAAATAGCACAAAATTCGTGTACACACTTTACTAAATTTCGTAGCACGCGAACAAAAGTATATGAATTTATTGATATTAAACCTAATCGTTTATTGGTCGGAATAGGCCCATTATTCTTGATCAAAACAGTTCCTTCTATTGCTCCTAACCGAAAACCGTATTCTTTTGTTAAATAAATATTAAATATATTTGTTAAATGTTCAATTTTATTATGTGTAAAAGTGGCGTGCTTAACTGTTTGATTATCATAAAATAATTACACATTAATTTTTCAAAATTTATTGCAGTTTTTACAGAAACAAAACAAATATATCTTAAACAACAAAAATATCTTAAAAAATAATAAAAATTTGACTACGTTTAGTTCTATGGTTACAGCTTAACTTTCTTATTGATTGGGTCATAAAACACTGAAGCACAACGATAAGCTGTTGTCAAACTGTTAAACCAAAACTTCGTACAAATTTTTGATATGACAATATAAAGACACACTTCTGTTGACGTTAAGTAAATCTTTCAGCGTGGTCAATATTGTGCAAAATAACCTGCCATAATAATAAATTATAATTATCCTTTCTGACATTTAAATTTGAAGAACAAGACCTGTCAGAAGAAAATGGCATTCTCTTTTCTTTTTCCTCCAAATTAGCTGAAGAGAACATTTAGGGTATAAAATTCTACTGTTATTCAACAAAATGACAATCAGGAATAGGAATTGCGTGCCTCCGATAGAAATATGTCCACTTTCTCTTGGGTTTGTATTCTATCATGGTCAAGAATAAGGGCTCAGATCTGCTAGTGGTGTCTCTTTTTGTAACTGTGTAGATTGGACAATTAAATAAAGGAACAAACACCATCTTAAAACATTTATTATATCATGTTGGTTTTCTGAAGTCTGAAATTACAGCAAAGTTTGACTTTTAATTAATCGATAATCAATTGATTTTATATTAGATTTTGTTATTTTGTTCATTGGTGGTTATTTTTCACGTATTTCAGTCTTTTTAAGCCTAATAAACTATTCAAGCTGAGTTTTTTTAAGAACCATAGACGGCAAAATGCTGAAATAGTTAAATAGTCGGCGCAAGGAACTTGTAGCTTAGTTAATCCGACATTTTGAGTTGGACCGCAAAAGTGGGAGCTCTCAAATGTTTAAGATAATTATTTTTTTACGAACGTAGATGCATGCCAATTTAATTTTACTGATAAGATCATATAATTCGTTCTTCGCAAGAGAAAAAGATGAGGATGCTTTATTGTTAAACTTGGCAACAGTCATTTTTCTGGTTTGGTTTGGTTGGATGATTTATAGAATCAGAAAATGTGACTTAATAACCGACAACACTAGTGAAAAGAAAAGCAAAATACTCTAAGAGATTTTCTTACTTGGATAAAATGCAATGCTGAATGGTTTACAATGAAAATTGGTTTATCTGATACTGAACCCGGTCGACATTAGTTTTTGGATAGATTTTCATTCATTTTGTCTTTAATTATTAAAACAGTCTAGATGGATTGAAAAGTGCTCCTTCTGAATTAGTAAATATATAAGTACGTGTGGCTATTTAAAAAGGAATCAACCAATTTGTGTAAAACTATTATACTATCTTGTAAGCTTAATATAGGTACTTAGAAAGTCGCTCAGAGAATATCCGAGCATGGAGGGTATGATATTTGATAAGACAGCCTGAAGAGAGATAAATAAACTAAGGATTTTAATTGACAAAATTGTCGAATACAGTCATTTCAGGAAAAGTTCCAAGGAAAACAATCAACAACTTTTTGGTAAATGTCAAATAGATTATTAGCTGGTTTCCAATTACCGAAGTAACATATCTTATGTTACAGGCAATCTAGTGAATTAGTTACTGATGGTCCACTTACTCTGTCGATTCAGAGAGGAACTGGTTTATGTCGTTTATGATTTCCCGCTTTAAAATGCTGCTGGACTCTGTAGCCATCGTCTAATTCGTGACATTCTTCATTCAGCAGTAATCATTGTGCAAACCCAGCGGTTTGAACCACGTCTTGGCTTTACCCTCGCGACCTACAAATTTCTAAATAATGACTTAGGGCTTTCCTAGCCATTGACGCAAACAATGACCCATAAGTGGCAGATGAATACGCCGGTGCCGTTCCGAGAAATATTTTCAATGTCACTGTCTAATTTGTAAAGCTATTCATAAGATTAGCGCCCGTTGAGAGTTCACGCTGAGGGGACACTTTAAAAGGTAATTTTAAATCAGTTTATGTATCTTGGCACTATTGACGAGGCGCGCGGAGGACAATGCCGATCTGAACCTTTTGGATTTTTGTTTGAAAAAGATTTATAGAAGAGCGTGCGACTCGGATTTATAAAGAAAAGGCAGTTTTTAGTTTAAAATATTGTTTCGTGCCGCTTTTGTGTGGGAAAGAAAGGTATTTGGCCTGACTGACACTTACCAGGACTAGTTGACCAATTATGCTTGTGGCGTTTTCACAAACAAACTGTGAAAGTTACTTACTTTAACCGGCTGCTCATCTCAGTGACCCCATTTTAAAGTCTTCCTCTGGGCTTAACTTCTTAAAAGGTGTCCTAAGAACAGTTTGGATGCGTTGCGTGTTGCTCCCCTATTGTTGGTTTTTAGATACCATCCAGGTGACCTCGTTTAGCTCATAAGTTGGACTAAACTTGAAACTGTGGAATCAACTTGATTCCTCTTCACATTGCTACCACTCTTTTATGCATTTTATGCAGAAGACAATACTAATTATCAGTTACGTCTGCTACCATTTCTAATTAAGTTCGTATTGTTTTGCGCTCGTCTGTAAAATGCCTAATTACACACCGATCTAGCGTGCGGGAAGCGTCACTTAACTAGGTCAGTTTCGTTTCCCACGGATCCGAGCCACTTCGTACATTTCTGGGATTTTAACGCACGGGTTTGGGAGTAATCGGATGTTTTCGGAGATTTTACCGCACGGTTTGAATTTTGACGTTTGTCAATTCTAACGGTCATATTCGTGTTGTTTAGCAAAAATGTACCCAAAATATTACTTGCTAAAAGCTACAATTAAAATCTACTGGACTAGTCGGTAAGTAAAGTGGCATTTATAATTTAAGTTTCCCACAGAAATTTGATATACCGTTCGCATGAACTTTAGTGGTTTTTACAGTTACAACAAAACAAAATTGAAGATTAAGACCTGATTTTTCTTACTTAAACGATCTTAAAAATTTAATCTTCTTAAAAGTTCTATTCCTGGATGATTTTTCTTCCAATTAAGGTCTTTTTCTTTAAATAAACTACTTAATGATCAATTGTAAAAGTTATATAAGCAACATAAAATTGTTTTTATTCCGTTGTTTATACGACATACCCAATAATACATCTCTCTCTATCCAACGCACACAGTTAAAAAGAGACAACAATGGCAGGAGCGATCGGAACGATAAACGAAGAGGTTTAATGAATTCTAGTAAATATTTTGTTTGAATGGTACGAAATTTAGTAAACCGATAAGCTGTTGTTTTTAATTTGTTAAATTGTGTGTTTTTCGTGACGGTTGTAGAAAAAGTATAGTATGCAACACGTTTGGTAAACTTTTTAACTCACTCGTTTATTAAGCACTCGCTCCGCTCGTGCCAAATAAACTTGTGACTCAAATGCCGTTTACCGGACTTGTTGCATATTTTCTGTCAAGTTATAGATTAGAACCAATTGATATTATTTCCTTTTCCATCTGTAAAAATTTTGGATGAATATTTGTTATTTCGTTAGTTTAATATTCAGTGGATTGATATGTTGGATATTTTTAAAACATTATAAACATCACCTTGTCGATAGTAAACAACTTAGGTAATCTCAGAGTAACTAAAACTTGTTTTAGTAAACAAAATTTGTTTCCGATCTAAAAATCGCATTTTGTACTGGAACCGGGATAAATTTTGTCGGTATATCGTCATTTTAAACTTTTCGTAAAAATACTATATTAGCGTATACACGGTATTTCAAAAAACAAGCGTCAATGCTCAACTCGAGCCGTAAGTCTGGAAATAATCAGTTTGCCCGATTTTGTGGAAATTTGTATAATTTATAGAAATAAAGGGTTAATTTTGCTTTAACTAGAATCAAATTTTTACTTACTTAAAATAATCCACTAAAAGCACAACTTTTTTTACTCTTCAGTTGGCTACGGATGTTGCTGAGCTTTCGAAGGAAAAAATTAAAACCATAAAAATAGACAAGACGTATTTTTATGTATTTTTTGGATTATTTGATCATATTAATCACTAAAAATCACTACCCCGCCAATCAGTTTCATTGCAGGCAAACAGGATACCACGATTTTTTCTGGTTATCCCCAGGATTATCTTCTTTACTTGAGAGAACAAGAAAGGGTCTGAACTAAATCAGAGAAAAGTTTTGGTCTGTTGCCTCTGACTTCTAAGTACTAGGCGCACTCTATTGTAAAACGTAGGTAGCGTGCATATTTTGATAGGTACTGGATTTTTAGAAATTCTTTAAATTTCATTGTATGTTTCTATTTGTTTTCAGCGAATTGTAAAGTGATAAATTAGAAAAAAAGTAACTTAAGAGTTATTTTTTTACTTAAAAGCATAAATTAATAACGCCACAGTATATGGTCACATTTGTTTTATCAAACAATATATATTTTTAAATTGTCATTCTGTTAAACTTGCAATCTGATCGCTGTTGTTAATGATATAAAAAAAAACAGCACTGATATATTAAATTAATTTTATTTTTAAGTTACAAGATAAATAAGCTTTAAATACTATATTTACAAATTTAACGCTTTGGATTTTTGATGAAAATAGATATATTTAAAATATGTACAATTATATACAGCAATTTTTTAGAAACTATATTTAATAATAATTAGGAATCATTTAAACACCATGGAGCAAACTGCTCCTAAATACGCAACGTCTATTTTTTGTGCTCTCCGCATCCATAAAAACAATTTATATCGATCTACACATTAATATCGTTGTGGCAATAAATCATTTCAACGCTGATTCGGGATGTCTAAAATTCGCTATAAATCACAACCTTTTTTTCAATCAACGTCACCTTCGAAACTTACAAAGTAAATCAACCCGTTTACGGAAAAAAACTAAACTTTTTCGAACAATTACAATACAATTGCCCGAAGAAGCTCGAAACGTTGCAGTAAAAACTGAACGGATAAATATTTACAGCGCCTGTACACACACCCTCATTTTCTACGTTATATTTTTAAGCTCGCGTTTAAGCAATATTTTGAATGACACAGATAACGGCATGATTAAATTCGTTATAAATATTCAGTCCTTTGATAAATTAACAATTATTATTAACTATGGCCTAAGTATTTAGAATTATTCACAAAAATATCACAATCTCGGCTGGAGGAACTGGACAGTCCCGAAAATGTCCTATAACTACCACTATCGCGCAAAAACAAAACCGAATCGAAATGTTGTTTCTCTGGCAATCTTAGATCACCGGCCAGTTTTCCTAAGCCAAATTCTGAACCTCAGTATACCACGGTCGGTCTTACTTCGTGTCTCTTAATACTGCTGTTGGAACGGTGTATCCTTCTGCTATATCTCGGCATACTGAAAATAAAAAAAAATTGTAATAATGTTTTTCATCAGAGAGGCTACTGTAATACTTTTTACAAAACATCTGTTTTCCCCCTGCGTCGGTTTTTGCTGTTGGCTTCTTTAGAGCTGTCAGTTTCAGTCAAGCTCTAAAGAAGCCAACAGGATGACTGGAGAAACGTCAGCAAGTTCGACTCAGCAAAAACCGACGCAGGAGGAGGAGATAAATAAGAACTAAAAGTTCAGATTTTCATGAAATTATATATTTTGACATGACAATTGTTTCGATAACACCGTGTCTTTATCAAATGTAATATTTACAAACTACCTGCCACTATATATACCGAAAAATGAACATAAAACCTTAATTAATGTTGTTGCGAGAATTTAAGTTCAATAAAGAGAGGTATTTAAATCTAATTGATGGTTAATCAATACATTTGAATATCTTATTTTGTTAATCTCCATGGCTTCCAATAAATTTAATTTTCTACTTTTTTATCAAAATTTTCGTCAAAAATGTGTTTTTCTGTGTTTAAGTGTGTAGCATAATTAGAATCTAGACTATTGTTTTTAAACGCTCTTTTATGTTCGGTAATGCGTTTCTTGAAGGATCTACCTGTTTGTCCAATATAAATTTTAGGATAAGATCCACATTTCAACCTGTAGACACCTGATTTTTGGGATTTTGGACATTTCGTTTTATTGTTTTTTAAATATTTTCATATTGTGTTGTTAGTTCTGAAACTACTTTTAAGCCACATTTTGACAAATGTTTTGAAACTTCTGTTCGTGTTCTGTATTAGGTTTAGGATAAATAGAGTTTACTGTTGTCTGTATTTGTTTATTATTTATAATTTTATCTATAATGGACGGATTGTAACTGTTGTTCAGTGCAATTTGTTTAATGATATTAAGTTCATTGTTGTAATTTTCTGTTGAGAGTGGCGTATCAAGAAGTCTGTGTATAAAAGGGTTAACTGCAACCATTTTGTGTGTATAAGGGTGATTTGAGCTGTTATGTATGACTGTGTCCGTGTGTGAAGGTTTATGATATATTGAAAAATCTAATTTGTTTTGCGCTCTCGTAATAGTTAAGTCTAAAAAATTAATAGAGTTATCCTGTTCAATCTCGATAGTGAATTTCATACGATTATGTATTGAGTTAATGTAATTTAAAGAAGAATTCAATTGCCTGTCCGTTCCAACAAAGCAAGCAAAGACATCATCGACATATCTATACCACCATAAAAAAAATCCAGTTTGGTAAAAAGGAAGTGTGTGTATATTTTCAAAATTGCATTGCACAGGGTGGGAACACTTGGTTGTTTCTATTATTAAATACTGCAATGGTAGGATCTTGCTATGGAGAAATGGATGATAATTCCCGTTTCTTCTTGGAAATCAGGACCAATATCTCGATTAAAAAATTAAGTTTTTTACCATTCCGATTAATGTCGATTACTTTCTTATTTTAGAAATGACAAAAAGAGTATTTAGACATTCTGTACTTTTCGATCCAAGTTTACACGTGGCAAATATCACGAAGCCTACAACCAATACATGAAAATAGGTGCAGAGAACAAACGTTTTCCAAATAATAATACAAATTTATATTTT
Organism: Cylas formicarius; assembly: GCF_029955315.1. Classification (NCBI taxonomy): domain Eukaryota; kingdom Metazoa; phylum Arthropoda; class Insecta; order Coleoptera; family Brentidae; genus Cylas; species Cylas formicarius. The sequence goes on from NW_026844334.1 coordinate 17,159,540, forward strand.
AGTGCAAACGTAGTCAGATTTGACAAATGGAAAAAGAGAATTGAAAGGAAGAGTGAACAAATTATTGGGGAACTTTTCTGAGTAGAAATAAATAGTTTTAACGGATTTTGAATATCATTTTTGTTTTCAAAATCACGTTACACATAGAATGATATTTTCCTTTTTCGTAGATTATGTTATTTTAACTATTCCTTCACTAGACCCGAACACCATTCAAAATAATGAGCGAAATATTTGGTTTATAGTGGTTATCATTATTTCAAAAGACTATAAAAAAATAATAAAAAAAATTGGTTGGTGTAGAGTATTTAGAGAAAGGCAAAAATAAAATTTGTAGAAAAAACAAAAAAGTATTAGAATCCAAACAATTTCTGATATGCCTGGCTGTTGCAACACTACATCACTGCACTAACAAAGTTTTGTGTGGTGATTAATTTGTTGAAAACAAATTTTTATAATTTTTGTCTGTACGAGTAGTTAAAATCACTTTCTGAATTCTTACTACTTTACATAAAGCTTTCTAAGCTGTTATGAAACCCATCAGACACCAAATATTTCATTTTCCATGATTTTACGATCTCAGTAGACCTAAACTGCGCACGGGGAAATGTTTAATATTTATCAAGAAAATATCACAATTAATTATGTTAGCAGAGCGAAATGTAATACAAGTACAACCCAAGAAGCCGGCGACGCATTTCGAAAAATTTAATTAATAAACAATTCGGAATTCAAATAACTTTTAAGAACGCAAACTCTTAGTGTGTATTCTGCAAACAAGAGCAAAGATTGTAGTCTGTTAGAGACATTTAATTACTAAAATACAAACCGCCAAGCGAGAAGCGGGACCTGGAATGTTAAATCAAACTTAAAATTATAAAGTCACTGCACTGCAAAATCGAAATACAATTCCAAAGTTGGTGAATTTAATCCTCTTAACAAGTGCGTGTTCTTCAAATAAATATATTTTTTCTCAGATTCGCTAGATGTCAGTTTCGAACAAGCATCCATTGCGGACATAAAACTAGCTCTAAACTCCAGCTGAATCAAGTTCATGTTTCGGAAGTCTGAATTTCATACGAAATTTGTAAACTGCCAAATTTAAACTCGTTCCGCTAGCAAAGGTTCGAATTATTAATTTTGGTAATAATAATTAAATATAATTTAATAATGTTAAGGCTAACATTATTATTAAATAACATAAATAATAATATTTTTAAAAATATTCCATGATTTTTTTTCTGTAGGTTTGTTAATCACTCTAATAAAAAACTTAATTAATTGAACTTTTTAAACAGTTATCGAAAGAACTTTATCTGATCTACAAATCTTCGACGTGATCGTCAGAATTTAAACGTCTGAATTTTGAATATAAGGACCTTGTACGTAAACCTGTTTCTTGTATTTCTCTGACTTATAGAGTTGGCAATAAAATGCACTGCTGAGAAATACTCGGTATAATTAATTTTCTAATTTCAGAAGCGGTAACGTCCAGTTCGTCCAACATTTGCAGGATTTTGCAGTATCATCTAATTTCCTACTATAAATGCTCATGAACGGTAATTTCAAATTTGTTATTAAAATTATGGCTGTGTAATATTTTACTTCGGTCATCGCCCTATTGGTCAATCGTTAATTGCTGTAGTCCGTTACAGCAACGGATCGAATCAACGTAAACACAGAGAACCGGGGTTGAAATGACGTTTTCAATTTGTTTCCTTTCGCAATTGTCAGTGCCGACGCTGATCCCCGCGACAGACGGACTTTCGGGTGGCGTGAAAAAAATTATACGGTTTTAATTAAATTTGTCACAGACAAGCTGGACGCTCACCGCCCCTTTATTTTCCGAAGCCGTTTCGCCTTTGTGTTGGTATAATTGTCGGTCAGAGGGGTCCCGACCGATCTTCGGGATAACGATAGTACGTACGGTTCGACAAAATGGCGACAAAATCCCCTCCGACATTGGATTAATGGTGCGTTTAAAAAAAAAAATAGCAACTAATAACAATTTACCGTTTTCAAGAAATTGATTCTGAGATTAGTGGATTGAAAGCTATTTATAGCATTTGAATTTCTTTTTCAGCAGTATGTTGGAGCTTTAGTACAAGCCCATAGGGATAATAGTAAGCCGGATGAAAAGCCACTGACAAAGAAACATCTAAACCTAATGGAAGTGGAAGAACACAGTGAAAGCAGATTCTGCAAAGACGCCACACTATTGTGTCCAATCAGAGAGACGAAACTAAATATATAGAAGCTAATAGCTAAAGCTTCCAAACTGCAATCTGCAATCTGTTGAATACAAGTTCGTCATTATAATCGACATCGACAACAGGAAACTTAATAAATATCACCCAATAATTCACAAGTGACATTTTCAATTTGCTACCATTATTCATCAAACTCTGAGATATTTTATTTGGGTTCAATGATTTTAATACTTTAAATACCTGGCACGTGACACCTTCAATTTCCTTCATTAACTGCAGACCACTTGATCCAACCAAAGTCATTTTGTTTTGACTTTTGTTTACAAACCATTTTTTCCACTCCCGTCTGTAAAATACCTAATTACGCACCGATCTAGCATGCGGGAAGAGCGTCAGTTTCGTTTCCCACGAATTCCAACCACTTCGGACACTTCCGGGATTTTACCGCACGGATTTGGGAGCAATCGGATGTTTTCGGCGATATTTCCCACGCTTTAAATTTGGACGTTTGTCAACTCTGACAGTCATGTCAGTCAATGTATTCGTGTTTTGCGAAAATGTACGCAAAAACTAACCGTCGTAGAAAAAGTACAGTATGCAACACGTTCGGTAAACTTTTTAACTCACTCGTTTATTAAACACTCGCTCCGCTCGTGTCAAATAAACTCGTGCGTCAAATGCTGTTTACCGCACTTGTGGCATAATATACTATTACAGTTACTCCAAAAATAGATTCTTATGATTCTGAGAACTACAAGTTTTCTTTTTACAATTGTATCAATCCTACACGTGCCACTGCAAATCAAATGCCGTTTACCGCACTTGTTGCATAATATACTATTTTAGTTACTTTTAAGGAAGGCGACTTCACGGGGTCTATAGGTATGCGTATGGTCCAAGTTTATAATTAAGACATTTTCCTACGAATGTTGGTTTATAATTATCGTTTCATAATGAGTAGCATTCAAGTTATTGGTTTCTTTCTCAGTCTACTATTCATATCAAATGCAAAAAAGGGAACTTCAAAAAAATGCATATTCTCCAGCATGGAGCAGCTGTTCGCACTAGTGGCTTTTGATTAAAATAATTAATAACGCCACAAGTGGACAATATAATTAGTGTTGAATAAAGGCCCAGTATTTTAATAAATTTGAAGTTATCTCCCCAGGTGATTGTTTAAAAAGCTATTAAGATAATTGTCTTTTATAAGTAATTGAATCAAATAATAATAATAAAGTAGGTAATTTTTTTTATAAGCCAGCCATATTTGTTAGAGCAGCCCAGTTTTTGCCCGATGCTATGCCAGGGTGCAAAATACGAATTTTTGTTACACCAAAAAATGCTCGAAAAATTGTGGGCTCCATTGGAAGCTTTGTTAATTTTCCGCCTACGTATTTCTGTTTATCGGCGCCAATGTCAAGTTAATTGGACAAAATGTGATACCTCTATAACGAAATTCCCATTCATAATTCTATGCCTGACCTGGGACGATAATTTGCTGCTTTCGAATTTCGCAGTTTTTTGTTTATGCGAGTTTTTATTTTTGACGCAGATAGACACTCTGTTTATAAATGTTACTAAAATAATAGGTTATTTTTGATTATGATTCAATACGAATCGAAATAAGCATTGGTACATGCAAAACATTTTTTAAAGCAGTTTTTGAAAATGAACAATCTAGTAAAGATATTTTTTAGTGGTTGAAATTTAAAAACTTCTATTAAATTAAATTATTAAAGCAATTAAAATGTTGCGCTAACTAGAAAATAGCATATTTATTGTAGTAAAATAGTCCCAAAGTTGTATTTCTTGGAAACACATGACAAATATAATTTATCGCCTTGGGGAATTTTTCGACTAATTAGATAGGAAAGTAACAAGACAGCCATAATTTAAAGCACAAGAGGGCATGTGTTTTTAATTGGGCCATTAATCATGTGGTATATTGTACAGCGCCAGCGCTTGAAAGAGAAACAGTGCTTTTAATTGAAGTGTCGCGTGAATTTAGCACTTTTTAAAGCCCTGAATAAAGCTTGAGGCCCATTTGGCTCCAATTTCACAATCGCTGGACACTAAGTAACAATCATAAACATCTGTTTATGTTAACCTATATAAGATGGTATATAAGGAAAAACGTTTTCAATAAAGCTATCAGCTTAATATTAATTCTATTATACATCATACAAAACCGCTTTCAGAGTCTAGCTCAACGTTCCAAGTTTTTGACAATTTTGGGCAAACAATGTGACCTGGCACGTAGATAATCTGCTCATTAGTGTATCGAATAATTATCCAAAAATTCATACTGGCTATACCTTAATGTGATAAAGGCGTTCGAAGGCCGAGTTACTGTACCTAACCTACTGCAACTACTACTACCTACCTACTATAGTAAAGTCTGTTCATAGATATAAGAAAGTGACTAACTGATACGAATTAGGGAAAGACCCAGGTAAGCTGCAAGAATGAAATATGGCCGAATAGGTTTCATCTTTTTCAAGCCTTCTAATTAAGATATCTAATGTACGCATGCTTTGTTCCTAGTATAACCGGTAAATTTTACGCCGTATTATATCTTGACCACTTTTATCTACACTCGAGAAAATGTCAGCATCGCATCTTTTTTTCCTCGCTGAAATGGAATTATTCACAATTTTTCATACAGTTGATGTTGGAATTTTCATCAATGTGACCGTTTCTTCTTAAGATGCTTACTTGCTGGCACCACGTTCAATGAGAGTAAAATAAACATTGTTTATACCTTCCTTAGTCTCAATAGAATAGTGTTTTCTACATTTGGGAGGGAGCATCTCTTGAGATACTTTAGACTCGCACATATTTTGCATAATTCGCACACGATTCAACACACACTGTATTACACATGAAATAAGAATAATTACTAATAAACTTAAACTAAGTGGAATACCATACTAATGAATATTAAACACAGGTAGGTATAAAATAATTTTCTATTACGGACCACAATTTTACCTGAATTTAAATTCCGAAACTTTAGGTAATAATCTTGTTGCATTGTATGTTATGGATAATCCCATTCAAAAGCAACTGGTCACTTTCTTACATCTATGAACAGACCATACCTACAGATCCTAAACAAGAATATGAAAATATTAATGATTTGTTTTTCACAGATTCGGCAGATTTGAGTATCAAAATGTAGCTAAAACTCATATAGAATAATTTTCTCGATGTCTTTTTATTCTAGTAGCCTTTATAAATAATTAAACATTACATGCATTCTTCTACTGATAAAAAATGTTCTATTTGTAATATACTGTAAACGAAAATGTGAAACACATTTTCTTTGAATAGACCATTATCAACTTGTCAAAGCATTACAATTCCCTTAAAACTATATTTGCACTTGTAAATTTGGCAATCAATTCAATGAATGTGGAAATCGTTCATTTAATTATATAGTTATTACTATTATTTTTAATTGTTAATACTAGGATATTTTAAAGTTCCGTATTCAGGAAATTCATAATTTTGATTATTTTTAATTTGTATTTAATTGAAATTGGTTATATCACCTGTATTTTATTTATTTCGACGTATACTTATACCCTAACGTGCAATGATATGTGTGCCTAAAATAAATTAAAAATCACCCTTAACCCCTTTAATGAATTGTTTTAAAAAAATATAGAGTTCGTCTACCGATATACCGTTTTTAAAATCTTTTATGATTTTGAAATCGGAATGAGTTTAAGACCCGCCTGTTGTAAAGCGGAAGGGACCATTGTTTTTAGCACGTGTACCAGGGCCATATTTAAGATGTGCGTGAGTTGGGAAATTGTCTTTGATTAAACTCTTATATATTAGTGTGTTTTTTATAAATCTTCCTAAAACAGTCCCTACTTGAGGTTGCTCGATTTCAAGTCGAATTTGCCCATTTGCCGTCCAGTATTAAAAACACATTAGAAGCTTAAACTGATTGCCAATTTAAGGATTTAATATAAAGACACTAAAATATTTTCCTAGCAAAGCAATACGAAATCTTATGTGGATAATTGACTTATAATGGATGTCTTCCCAGTTTGCTATTGGTTGATTTGTGGGGGTTGATGAAATCGGAGTATGCTGTCAGTCTTATGAAACAGTATTTTCTTAGCCATGGAAGCTTTGGAGTTCTTTTTATTCCGTCTTGTGCTTGTAATTAGTAATTACCACCTTACTGTTACTCAATTGTTTTTCAAGACTCAGTAGGCCATTTTTATTGAGGTACCGTATACCTTCCATTACAATTTATTTCTTACCAAATACTAACATTATTCAATTCTGTTGAATGCATGGACTAATAATAATCGAGGAATCTCACCGATGAAACTCTACACAAGTCCATCAGCTTTCAGCATTTGAATGCACAAACTACCGAAGTACGGTTCTGGAACGTAGTTATGGAATTGTGAATCTATTTATTGAGGGTTACAAAGATAAACGGTATATCGTTGGGAACAGTATACACCCAAGAACGGTTTCGCTATTCATATATAACGACAGATTGTAAACAGCGCCATCTATAAGCAACGTAAACAGTATTAGCATATTTTTCGATGTACCATTAAATGTAAACCTGCCAGCACATAGTAGGTATATATTTTTAAAACAGTTAAAACATATTTGGATCAATGTCAACGAAACGCCTTGTAGATTCAACCTGTGTTTGTTGCCAACCATTAAATTAACTGAAATAACCGCCTCCCCTTATATATTTTCCGCGTCACTTGTTTACGGAAAAGTTTCCCTTGTTTATCGCTACCGAAACAAAACGTAATTTATTACTCGTCCGTCCTAAAAATGTATTAGTCTACTCCAATTCGGTAAATACATATCGCGATATAGAAAAATGGACGGATCCGAATACGTCATTTTGATTCATTGGAGAGTTCACTTTCATAACTGTTTATGTTCGGGAGATAAACGAATGCTGGCCGTCGTAACGACGTGGAATTTATCGCCATTTCCAATTCTGGCGTCTTATCTGACAAGGGGCTGGAGTTAGAGTCGATCTTTATAGTGAAGGTGACGATAGGTTAATTTTAACCTAATCCAACACAACCGTGGAGAAATATTTGCACGGTAAACAATTTGAAACCGACTGACAATGCCTAAACTTTATTATTGTAGGAGAGTTGTTTAATTTGTAATGTGCACTGTAATTCATTAATTTTTTTAATTTTTAGCACTGCCCTTACGGCAATTTTACGGTAAAATATCGATTCACCATTCACCATGTAGGAAGTTACCACTTATAAATTTTTAATGGTGTATATACACTGATTTTCGTTTTTTTGTCGCAGGGATTAAGGATGGTGTCAACTTCCGTATGAAGTCGGGTGACGTTAATTTCCGCGTGAAGTTTGCGTTATAGGCGTTTTTTTTTTTAAAAAGGCCGCAAAATATTTCTTTTTTCTTTATACTATACAAAAAAGTAATTTCGTAGTTCCATATAACAAACCAAACTAACCGATATGAGCAATTAAAAATTGTAAAATTTAAATCCACTTTGAAATGCACTATCATTGGCCGTGCTCAGTTGTGACGTCAATTCGCTCGTTAGATTACTCGCCAGCGGTAGTATAGAGAAGCCATTAGAGAACAACAAGGCGTTCGTCATGGGGGTTTTAATTTTAATCTTAGTCTTGATCCTGTCGCTTGCTTTCGTTATCTTGTGTTTAGTATTAAAAAGAAATCATTTACCTTTAGTGGATATGTGTATGGTGACATCTTACCTAGAAAACAAAGAATGTTTTCATTTTGCTGGGGTTCGCTGTGTTAAAACTAAAAGGTGTGTCCATAGAAAATTTAGCCACTAGTTTGAAACCAATATAATATTGTAATCAGCTTAAAGTTTCCTAGTTTTTAAAATTCAAATGGTACATCAAATAAAATGTAGGTACATTATTCAACAAAAACAAACAAAAAGGATTTTTTGTAAGCTAGTGGAAATCTAAATACTGATTTTAAAGTATATAGGCATTAACTTAACTTAACTTATTAAGTGGTCTTCGTTTTATATAGATCAGGAAGCTATTCATATGGAGACTGCAATAGGATGATTGCAAGTTCGAAGAGTTAAAGATGTTTGCACGATTTATTTTCTGATGGACGAATAAAAAGTTCATCTGGCGTTTTAAGGGATGCACTCAAACGTCATGACACGATTTGTAATATTGTTTTTGTGTTGCTTCCATTATTATCACGTAAAGCACACATTAAGCAGAAATACAAACTGGAATAGATTAAATACAGGTACACCTTTACACGAGCCAATAATAAACGTATGTAATATAATTCTTGGCCTATAACCTGAAAAAAGCAGCGGTAGGACGTCACGATCATTCCCGCGAATTTAGTGTTGTTTAAAAGGAATAACCGGGTGTCACAACTTGAATTATATATTGCAACTTAAATATTGGATCTTGTGTTTTGACATTTGGCATGCGTTTTGCTTACTTACTGCCCAGTATATTTTTATGTGAAAAACAAAAAAGTTGTTTCAGATGCAAATCTTGTACATATATTTTATACATTTATATAACTATTATCTTTAGGGCCAATATGGACTGCACAATTTCTCAGAATAACATTAATTTTATAATCATTCCCAGTGTAATATCATTAAAAATGTGAAGAAAATAGTCTCTGGATCAATATTTAATTTGCAATATTATAAATATGCTAGTGGACAAAATTGTGCCCATTATACCTTGTTGCTAAAAAACAAATAGGGATATTCCGATACTAGTAAATACGAATAGGTACTCGATACTTTCGATTCGATACCAAGTATTTATAGCATCGAATCAATCTTGCGATATTTACTCGGTATCGAAACAAAAGTACTTGGTATCAAATCGAATCAGCCTCACCATTAAAAAATAAAACCGAACGCATCAGACAAACATAATCTCTATCTGATCTATGGAGACGCGTTGTCTCGCGCCAGCCAAGCCGAACTCGTCCGACTTCACTCGACCGAGCTCGAGCCAAAAGCGAGAAAGATGTCCGTCCGGCCTTAATTTCTTTTCATTGCCAACATAAATTGTCAAACATACAAGAGATTGCTTAGGAATAATTTTATTAATTGTAATCATCGGCTTATTATTCCAATGTTATCATGGAGTTTTTTGTTTAAAGTACGTGCTTAACGTAACGCAAACCTTTATAATAAAAGTTTTCTTTTCCTTCTTAATTTTGTTTTAATTATTGTCCTTCAACGTTCATTGTTAGTTTCCTTAAAATAAATAAAAAAATAATAAAGTGCTAAAAGTATCAATATGAGTAAGTATCGATACTTTAGGAGTATTTATTTGAGTAGTATCGAAAAAAGATTTGAGTACTATCGAAATGAGTAGGTATCGATACTTTAATGGTATCGGAACATCCCTAAACACAAATATATAAAACTGTTGCAGATTTTATGTATATAATTGTTTAAGTTTGATAAAATACGCTTTAACGACGAGCTGAGCGCAACGGAGGTAGTATTTAATAAACAAGTGTCTGAAGAAGTTCATCAATGTGTTGTACTCATCATTGACGTGACCGCCAGAACTGAAAAATGTCAAAATACCATTATTATTTAAAATGTTTCTGGTTGCAGTTTAAGTTTAGTTTGATTAATTTCACCACTTTGGAAACAATTCAAACCACTTTCTTAAACTAGGTAGTTAAGGAGGTTAATGAAATATCACATTTTAATTCCATCAGGCACGATTTGATGAAAAATGTAAATAAGAAAATGAAAAACGCGAACTGAGATAATCGCCTGTCAATGTGTATAGACATTTCTTATTTTCTCGTCCAATGCCCAAGGAGATTCGTCTCGAACTGTGGCGGCAAATATTTAAAGATTAAAACTCCCGCCACGGGTTTCCGAACGTATTAATAACGACGAATAAACATCTGCGAGGTTGCCGGGTCTCATCAATCACACCACCCCCCGCGAGCGCGGACCCTTCCGATAATACCAACTAAAAAAAATGTTTATCTGGAGAAAAAACGTGGCGCAAACGTTTCGCCGATTCCCGCCGTTATTTAAATGTGGGCCGCGGCAATAATAAAGTCGAACGTCATTTATCATTTCGTGATCTCTTTTGTGCGCTGCGTTTTTACAAGTTTCGGGATTAAAACCCGTTCTTTTGCCGGCATAATTCCCGAATTAAAACCGGGAAACGTTCGTACCGATGTTTTGTGCCGGCCACAATGGCAATAAAAAGAAGATTAAGGGTTTTATTTTTCGTCGACGCGGGGGCGGGGATGAGATCTCGTCGACAAACACTATTGTGTACGATGTCTTTTGATATCGATGACGCTGATTAATGTCCCGACCGGTTCGGGTGGGGAACGGGGTTGACGAGTTAACGTCTGGCTTCGCTGGGAATCGGGGAAAGTTTGCTCTGTTTCGATGATAGAAAATAATAAAGTTTGGAATGATATGAAATTCTTAATTAAAAGGAAAAACTCAGTGTATTTTTCCACTAATATATCTAGTTTGCAATATTAAATTTTTCAAAGAAACTTCCACAGGCCACTGTATTACTTTTTACAAAACTTCCGGATTCCTGCTGAGTCGGTTTTTGCTGAGTCGAACTTGCTAACGTTTCGCCAATCATCCTGTTGGCTTCTTCAGAGCTTGACTGAAACTGGCTCGCATTATACTTTGTATTTGCTTATATATGGTTTGAGGGGGGCGGAGCTAAATGAGAGGCACAAACACCGTCTCGGATGACTGATTCCCGTATTGGTGGTTTGTTGGGTTGTTTATATATTTTTATAGACTCTCGGATTTTTCGTTCGTAGAAGAATTGCTTACATGCATGACGGACCGAATATGTTGAGAAATTTTTGGACAAGAGATAAATCTGGTTTTGACGTTATATTTCTTTAGAACTTTTGATATGAGATCAGTGATTTTTTGAATGTAAGGAACGACCGCAGTGGCACGTGTGGGATTGATAAAATTGTAAAAAGAAAACTTGTAGTTCTCAGAATCATAAGAATCTATTTTTGGAGTAACTGTAATAGTATATTATGCAACAAGTGCGGTAAGCGGCATTTGATTCACGAGTTTATTTGACACGAGCGGAGCGAGTGTTTAATAAACGAGTGATTTAAAAAGTTTACCGAACGTGTTGCATACTATACTTTTTCTACGACCGTTAGTTTTTGGGTACATTTTCGAAAAACACGAATACATTCACTGACATGACTATCAGATTTGACAAACGTCAAAATTCAAAGCGTGGGAAATGGTTCGGATTCGCGAGAAACGAAACTGAGACGCTAGATCGGTGGGTAATTAGGTATTTTACAGACGGGAGTAGAAAAAAGTTATTCAAAGGTAATTTATATGAAACTACACCTGAATCAGAAGTATTAATAATACTGCTTCCTCCTCTTTCAAGTCTCCTTAAGAAATATAGACTCGTTTGGGTTCTTACTATCCTTTCTTGAGAGTTAGTATTGCTGGGGATATTTATGATTGTTACGAATGTAATGTGATTTTTTTTCTCCAGTATTATGCAATTTTTACATTGCCAGTACCTGGTAACTCTATCTGTGGATAACGAGCTATCATCTTAGAGTGACACTTTCCGCATAATTGAGTATCTTTCACTGGGGAGTTAAATAGCGTCTGATCGACATATTTCAAATTGTGGCAGCAATTTTCATTTGTTACGATATAAATTGTCAAAAAAATCCCTTATCTCTATAATAATAATTTTTTTTAGAGCAAACGTACATTTTTTGATGGCTTTTATGAAATTGCTAAAGCATGCAACTTTTTGGAGCTTTTCTTCCCCCGCCGTGGTTTTTTTACCTAAAAATCAACTTGAATGTACTAAAATAATTTTTGCACATTTTCTATCCTTGCGCAGATTAACGTTGGAAAATTTTTATCAAATCATTCCCTTCGCAGCACTTTTAAACTCATTGCAGCTAAGTATTTTAAGAACCAATCTTTGGGTTCGCCTCCACGGCGATACGCCAATACAAAAATATCGTATATAGTTTTTTTACAAGTTTGATGAAAAATGCATTTGTGTGACAAAATATGAGGAAGAACAATTATTTAGTGAATAATTGACTTTTTAATAATTTTTGAAAATGCCTCGTCGTGAAAGTTATTCAAACTGCTGCAGTCGGCTTTCTCAACTAGGTTCATGATACGTCAGTGGCTTTTTAATTTAAGGTTAATTTAATTTTGCAAAAAATCGCGAAAAATTGCATTAATTTCATTTTAATAATTTCAAATGATTTTTACTTAATCGTTTTATAATAATTGAATTGTAATTAAAATAATAAAGGCTGTAAAAAAAAATTTCGTTGATTATTTATCAGTTTCATGGTTAGAACAATTGAAATTGATAACGAGTTTTTCAGGTTTATTTATTAGAGTACAACTAATTATAAACCAATATGAATAATAAACGCATAGATTCAAATACTACTAACACAAGAATTAGTGTTGGGGCTGGTCGATTGACCATAATAATAATATGTTCATTTATAATAAATTATTAGGTGTATGTGATGTTTACCTTTAACCCACTTCAATGAATGCCCCATTCGGATACTTAGCAATTCAGAGAATCTCAATAAAAACATCCACTCCATTTAGTTCTCAGAACGCGCGACAACGACGTCACACACAACAATTCCTTTTCTTCGTTCTTAAGCCAAAACAAACAAAATGTTCGGGTTGTCCAGTGGACGTGACGGTTGAGTGCCTGGTAAGCAAGTATTTATTTCAAGAAATGGGCGATATAAGGTTTAGTTAACGTTAAAACCGAGCTGTAACCTCGAAATTACCTGGTTTCTAAAAAAACTAGATAACAACCCCTTTGTTGGTTAAGAAAATACCATTTATTAAATATAGTTCGCAGTATGAATTAAAGTTGTTAAAACTGAATTAAATGAATAAAATGTTGAACAAATAGCTAGCCGCTCTGAGAGTAAGTTTCGGTAATTAATGAATAATGATAATTGATTAAATACTATAGTATATACACTGCAGGGTACAAGCATAGGGGTGCAATCGTGAAATGTTGGACAAAGTTATATCATTATATAAAAAAGGATATCAGATCAGCCGTATATGAACTTAAAGTTGAAAGTATACTGATATATAAGGTTTACACTACATAGAGATGGAAATAACTATAAGTGAACCCCATTTGAATGAATAGATTTGGCCTTAATGATGGTAGCTGAATAGTCTTGAAAGTCTTGGCCCACCCATGAAACCCTAGATAACGGAAAATATTAGACAATGCTTGTTTTATATTGCATTGCGCTTATAGCTCGAGAAATTCTGAAAAAGAGGTTATACCTTATTAATAAGGGCACCTGTCTTCCAATCTATTAGATATAATTACAAAGGAAAATCAAATTTCTCATACGGGAGCCTCTACTGAAAAGAAAAAAGCGAAAATAGCACGGATGCTCAAGATATAAATGAATTAAAACTTACCAGAATGCTTAAGGCACATGGATGCTTACAACAGGTACGCGTGACCTTCGTCAAAACTAAGCGCAATATAGAAGATCAGTACCTCGGTAGGAAAACAATGGACATCACTCGATTTCGACCATCTCAAAACCCCAAATCTAAAAAATGGAAGTAGAGCTCCAAGAAGACCAATCCCACAGAGATGACCCAGAGATTCAACAGACACGTCAACGGCCTTTCGAAATCGGTGTGGCCACATTAGGCCAGAATAAGGGACGGGATGAAAAAAATGAAACATAGCGCCTAATTCAGTGACTATATACCGTATGCATATATTAGAACGACAGATATTAACCTTACTCAATATGGAGATTTATAACGTAACGATTGTTTTAGTAGGTATGTATGGGATAAACTCGACAACACTGGAGATTCTTCCTTTGACAGTGCATATTTGGACAGACTGGTGTTGGTGAGTCTTGGTACCATACTTAAACTACGTTATAGTGACGTTGTGAGCAGCATAAAATACTTTTTTTTACTACAAATAATGATCACCGTAGCATAAAATGTTACAATAAATAAATATAAATAAATAAATGTAAATTTCATTGTATTTTTAAAATTATTTCGGTCAGTGGACACAAAAAAGATTGGTGGCAATTATGGAACGATGTGCCTTGTCTGTTGATCCCACATATTCTCATTAGTTCCTTCAGCGTCAAATTTGACAAGGTTCTTTGTTGGTAGTGGGCCCCCTTGTCTTAATCTTTTGCCCATATTAAAGGTATTACTTTGCCTCCCTTTATACTATACTGCAGTATCTCTTTTTGGAGTGTTACTGTTCATATTATCATATGCTTCTTTGAAATCTACAAACAGCATAAATGTAGGAATATTTTGTTCCTATCAACCCATTAAAACTTGCTTTACGCGTGAAAATCTGATATGGTAATATAAATAATAATAAACTAACAAAACTAATATAATAAAATAATAAAAAAAATTGGGAGGTTAATAAACGAAGTAGTGTGAAGGATGATAAAATAAAGTTTTTCCACCAAAGAGGAGGTAACAAAAAGAAATCTAACTTTTCCGCGAATAATCTTCCTAGGTGTCCAGTTATTGCTATCGTAGAATAAATCCTTCATTTCTCCTCCCGAAACACAATTAGCAAACTCGAAGTTTGAAAACGAATTTGAAAAACGGAAGTAATTTCGCAGGCTCGCGATGAGATGATAAATTTTGGCAGGAACAACAACTTCGTCGGGTCGTCGGGCAACTTGACGAAAACGCCCAACGAAAATCGTAAGATAAGAATAAGAAGGTATATAATTATGAAGTTTTAGAGTAAAGCTCGTCGCCATCATCGTCGTCAGCGCGGGATCTAATTATCCCCGTTTTCCGAAATTTAATCTATCCGAATGGAAGCGAAAGAGGTAAAACTCGCTCGTCATCGAATTGAATAAAGTTACGCTTATCTGGAATAGGCCTAATCCTCCCTGGCGTATTATTCTTAGGTGAAAGGTATCGGGTCCAAGTAATCATTCGACGTCAAAGACGCGAGTTCCTTAACGGAATTTTACAGAAGGTCCCCTTTGGCGGAAACGATTAGGCGCTATTTTCAAACGGAATATCAAATCCGCCTAATGGGTCGAAACTTTCGGTCGAGGGGTAAAAATGTTCCTTTCAAATTTTCCGGGATTTTAATAATGCTATCGGGATGGATCGATGTCGGGAGGCTCGGGATGATTTTTTCGCTTGATTTAGTAAACGCTTCCGATGTCTTTCGGTTAAACAAATGGATATCAACGTGGCGTAATTGAATATCGACATTTCGCAACTCCTAAAGGATCGTAGATTTAATTCGGAAACGTCCCTTCAAAATTTGAATTTTTGCAATTGTCGTCGGAATTGATTTTTTTTTTGTAACATTGAGTATCGACTCTGGATTTCTCACAATTGGATTTTCATGGTCCAAGGCATGTGTTATTTTCATAGAAAAATTTTCGGCAACTACAATTATTAGTATTCAATTCAATTCAATGATGCGTTTCACAGATATCTGTTGAATTATTAGTATTATTATAGTCAGTGAACTCGATCTAAACTGACATTGGAACGTGGTGATAAAAAAGAAAACAACAATACAAATAGTAATAAGCTAATAATCTAACTTCTTAAAAAAATCGCCGAAATAGCATATACCGGGTGATAATCTATTTTTGATCTTTTTTGTTTAATGTTTGGGGAAAAACGTCAAATACAAAAGTTGTTCAAAAAATTGTAAGCTATTTCTAAGATATATTTTTATATATACAGGTTGCTGCAGAAATCGTCCTCATATAAAAGTTATATACATTTTTAGTGGAACACCCTGTATGTTATACGCTTAATAAAATCCCCTAAACCCCTAAATCCGATAGTTTTTGGTGGCTGTGAAGTGGGTTGTCATCAAAAAACTTTTTATTATAACATGCTTTATTCTGAAAGAGAAAAACAATTAATTTTGGAAATGTTTGTTAAAATGAGAGGGCTAAATTAACTCCCGAATGCACGTTTCAAACAAAAAAAAACTTTCATAGAATCGATGAAAATTTTTAACAAACATCCAGCCTAGCCAGAAAGAAATCAAGTTAGCGATTTAAGGACTTTCCTAAAAGTTGAAGAAAATTCCAATATTTCCATAGAAAAATATCGGAAAGAAGATTTTATTGATCAAAAAAATACATCGTACGGGAAGATTCAAACCACTCCAAAAAAAAGCAGAATACAAGGCATTCAAAATTAGGCCCACCACAAAATTAACGCCAAGGTATTGAGAAAAATAGGTTGAGTTTAGGTATACAATGTTGGAAAAAATTAAAGGAAATGATCCTTATATAAAAAATGTTTTTTGGACAGCACACGCCTTTTAGGCAATTTAGCCCTTATATTTTCTTTAACAGACGTTTCCAAAATTAATTGTTTTTCTCCTTAAGGCATTTTAGAAGAAAAATAAAGTAAGTTTCGTTAAATGTGTATCTGATTACTGTCACTATCAGTAATAAACAGAGATTTTGTTTTTTGGTGACGACCTACTTCACGACCACCTAAAATATAATTTATAATTTCTAGAATATTATTTTATTTTTGAATGTTGCTTTTATCTTAAAAGCGGATATATCTCAAAAACCATTGAATTTAGGTATAGGACATAACATTATACAAGAAATGTGCAGAATTTTTAGGGGATTTTATTAAGCGTATATTATACAGGATGTACCATTAAAAATATATAAAAATATAACTTGCAAACAGCTTACTATTTTTTAACAACTCTTGTATTTAACATTTTTTCCCCGCTGCTAATTGATCAGCATAAACAAGAGATTTGACATTCACCCACAAAATTACAATATGTTAACCAGATGAGCTCGTTTATTTTGAGCAAAGAACATATATTTCACATAGTGAAATAATACAATCTCAGCTTCTGCGAATGACGATGAATGGACAAATCATGATCTTCAGCAACACTGATGGCTGCAGCACCAAGATTTTTCTCTCTAAGCACCCTACGCATGCGACGGTAGTTTGATATCCAATATCGTCAAATTGGTCACTATGCTATAAAATGGCCAAAGTGGGCAACCATATTTTTTTGGCACTGATCAGCCAAGAACAGGGCGCTGAACAACCCAAACAGAAACATAATCACCTGTTGTCAATAGATATTCGACACACCAAATATTATTGCCGTTAACAATAGTCAAAGGAAGGATAGACATACAAAAAAAACAAAAAATAATTTCACAAAGTATCCGTTAACATACGGTTTACCCATTTATCGAGGAATAATATAATTACATTAGTATTAACGTGTATGACACAGAAGAGAATCATCATTGCCTATCTGCCTCCTAAATAAAACTTTCCTCAGACAATGGATATTGGCTGTATTACTGGAAGGACCAGGATTTAGGACGAGTTCACTGCATATATGACACCCAATATGAAATAAACTGTTAAGTCGATATAACTGACTCGCGCGAGAATTATAAGACTACTAATAATAGAGTTAATCATAGCAGGATAAGATAAGCATCAGAAAACTATTTTTAATCCATAAGTTAACCTTTCCTTACATGTTTGCGGAGCCGTAAATTATTATGAGAAAAATTCTGAATTGAAAGTATGCCATCAGTGGATTGACGGAGATTCCTGGTCTGGTGGAATTTTTATTTATACAGTGAACCTAAATAAATTCGTTTAATCAAAATGTATGGAATATGCTGATGACATACCATTTTAAAAGAAAGAAACGATGATTTAAGCACCCTCGTATCTGAACATGACAGCCTGTTGTCAAAACGGTGTGTTGATAAGGATTTAAGATCGTACATCACACATACTAAAATTAGTCTTTAAGTTATCTCATCTCGCAGTTAGCAAATGAGCGCAGATATCTTGGTCAGTCCCCAATTATATGTTTCTCTATAAACACCTGCAAATAAACAGTCTGGTGATTGTTTTGCATCAACAGAAACATTTTGAACAGGTTGTTGCTATGATTTTGCACATAAACTTTAACATATAATATAATATAAAATTAAATAAACTTTTTCCGATAGTGTTGTGTTTTTTATTTTCATCAACTTTGATAAAGAAAATATAAACATTCCTATCACTTCTGGTGACCTTAAACTTGCGTTTTTCCAAGAGATCGGTGTGGGAAACACACACAAAACTTAACCTTAGCAGGCCAGAAAAGGAAATGTTTCTCTACCTCGCATTGCTTTAGTTTCAAATTTCATTCAAATTCTACGGACGGAGCCCGCACAAAAGGATGGATCTCAAGAGCTAATTTTTCACCTTAGTGAAACGTGCGAAACGTTTGAAAAAACTAAGACTTTGAAGTCGGAACTCAATAATTGAAAAAAAAAAAGAAATATTTTAACCAGATCTTTTGGTAGGCACCTAGTTAAATCAACTGTTGCCAAAACTAACTAATATCATTAAAATCCGTGGTTTTAATTAATATCTTCCTACTATTTTGGAAAAGATCGAAACTCTAAGATGACTTTCAATTAAAATAAAATTTATGGAAACTAACTAATATTAAATTCCGCAGATAATTAAATAAGACCTTCAGACTGTTTTGGGAATAATGAAAACTCTGAAATACATATCGAAAAACTACTTGTTTTCGATGCTTAGTTGCTAAGTTTTGTCGAAACATGTATTCGAGTGTAACAAATTCAATAGGAGTGATTTTCTGGAAAGCATTTCGTAGAAAATTTGTTGGACAAAGAAGTATATGCTTTCATTAAATCTTTACCATAGTTATAAACAAGCATATAAAATGTATAAAAATTACATTATGAAATTAACGACTAACGAATTTCCGACCGGAAAAAAAAGAAAATAAATCCGGACTACGCGGGACTACCGTCTCGAGAGAAAATTAAAAATGTATTCAATTTCCCAGGGAGAAAAAAGTTCTCTCGGCGAAACTCTTTTGTCTCCGCGCCTCACCTGCGGGACAGGAAAAATAGCCCTTCCTACATTTTCCGCCTTAAAATGTAATTTTTAAACTGCCTTGGTACTTTTTAACAATACTCTCACAAAAATAAACCCTGCAGCAGATTATTACTTAACAAAAAGGAAAACCAATTAAATGTTTCATCCCTCCGTATCACAATTAAATTTTCTTTCTGGCGTTTCCGGTCTTATTTAGCTAATTACGCGGATCCGACAAAAGACGAATTAAAGAGAAATGAACAACAACTCCTAAAACATATTTCGAAACGAAACGAGCTCCGTACTTAAATTTCCCCTTGGCGGCTGCCATGTCGGGAAAAGGAAATAATATTTGCCTCCGAGGCGAAACGATTTAGGCCTCGTTTTTAATTATTATTTTATTTCGACGAAGCACCCTCCAGAGAAACGAAGAGCAGATCCCAACTTTACTTAAATGTGATAAATATGTATTTTAAATTTGAGCTGATTCTTAAGGAACTTTGTAAAAAGTCGATAAATTACTTTATGGTTTTGGTGTTCCAGTTGCTAAGCTGTCAGACCCAAAAAACATGCGAAAATGCCAGAAAAAAAAAGTTTTATTTTTAAAAATGCGTTTTTTTTTTTAAATTTAGGAACGTCGTTTATAATAATAAACTATTGATTTTGCATTAACTAGAAAAATACTGTGTCCAGTGCAGCTCCAGGGGGAATTTTAACGATTATTGTTGTCAAAAAAATATACGCCATTGACTTTTTCCCAATTTTTATAATTTATTTTGAATAATCCAGTATAATTTTTTTGAATCTTGAGTTGTTTTCATTTATTAACTCGTGAAATCAGAAAAATTGACAAAACGTATTTTCAAAAAAATTATGAAAATGGTCACTACCAGTGTTACTGCAGGCATAAAGCCTGTGACACAGGATTTTCGCACCTACGTTTACATGAACTTTCTTATGGATGGATAAATGATTGTAGAAATTTAAAAAAAAATGGCAGGAGAGCTTTTTTTTTAAATTCCTTTTAATTAAATTTTAGGCTAAGATAAAGACATTGAGATGCGGTTTTCAGTTAGTTATAGTTAGTTTTGGTTGGGCCTTTATTTAGCTATATATCGACTTAAAAAATATCGTTGCGTGCTTTTCTTAAAACATTTTTACCGAGTGATAACCTAGGAAAAGTTCTTTGTAATGACCATAAGTTCATTAAAATGCATTAAACAAAAAGATTTGTGTGACAAATTTTGTCGAAACCGAAACCCGACATTAATCACTTGTATTTATTTGGCTGTCAAAAATTCAGCGAAATTCTGCGATCTTCAATTCGGATATTTTGAGATTTTTCCGCACTTTCCCAGTCTTACTTATACCACACAGCGCCGAATCGTATTTTTTTGCACAGACGAAATGAGCTTTTATATTTCATACGAAACTACATCATCATAACTGCAAAATTTACAGACTTGCTATTAGTCTAGAGAGTATCTACAGAATATTGACAGCAGCAAACATTGATTATTCTAAACGGTTTCCAGAAATTTGAAACTTTTATCTGCATAGTGCCCTTCATTGTGAATGTGTTAGTTTATTATAAAGTAGTTTTTTAGCTAGAATTAATAGTTAATGGATCTGATACGATTACATTTGTTGATAGTTGATATTAGCTATTCTATAATTATTATATTAGTATACGTAGCACATAAATTCTTTTCTAAAAAAACTCAGATAACGATCACAAAATAAAATAAAAATTTCATGGAAATTGAATACTACTTTTTATCAAAATCAATAATTTCAATAGAAACGAGCATCGCAAACCAGATGTACTACAGATGTAGACATAAGTCCGTCTGCGGTTTGAAAACTGTGTATCCGGCGACCTTTTTCTAAAAGTCTCTTCAATAGCTTGAACTTTTCTGCCATTTCCGTCGAAAATTACGATCTAACAATGACTAACTTTTTTGAAGGCTGCCAGGTGACTTATGCCCACCCCTGTATTTATGCAGAAATGGTAAAAGTTAAAATTCAAGTCTAAAATATACCACGCATTTTTGTGTGATATTAAAGCATGATGAAGAAAGCCTTCTGTACCAATGAACTACACAAAGTAGGTACCCATCTGCCCCTAACCGCTGAGGTTACCACAGAGAGAGTATAATTTCCAAAGAGCCCCCAAGCCATTGCTACGTAATTGGTTAGTAACACGGCATAGTTAAAAGTCCGGTCCCAGATAATTTCTCGGTTATGCCGCAAAATTGAAACAACACACGTATGGCCAAAGGCACCCAAAGCTCGGGGCGGTCCTTTGTCTATACCCCATCAAAAGCACGGATCAAAGACGCAACTTTGCGGCTTTTCCAGCATTTATGTTCCATGACCTCGTAAACAATATTTTCTTATCTCCTAGGGCAGACCTGCCCTACGGTACTAAATCATAGCCCGTAAACTTCAAAGTTGTTTGGATTATTTATATTTACAGGGTGTTTCATAACTTCATTTTTACGCTATAGAGAAACAGGTCTCACTATGAATCAGAATATTATATGAAAGGAGAATGTATCGATGTAGCAAAGGATTTGTCGTGGCAAATTTTTATGGTAATTTTTGTAGAATAAAATTTTACTTTTAATGTCGTGTACCTTTTTAAGGACTAGCATAAGATTGTTCGGAAATCTGAAATAAATGCTGAGTTGTGAAAAAGCTACAACCAAATATTGTACGAAAATGTTTCGCATTTTATTTTTTATGCGGCATAGACGATATAACAAACTTTCACTTCCCCCTGCGAAAGACAATGGCCAACCTCACCCTCCTCCCCCACCAGTCCCTTATATTTTAAATCCTACGCACCACAGCTGACACACATATATGCGTGGGTACAATAAAGCACACAAAACTGCCGACCCCGCTTTAGTAAAACAATTGAGAAAATATGATACAAGATATGTCTAAAAGTTAAATTTCAGGCCACAGCGAAATGGAAGAAAAAACAATTGTCTATTTTTTGTATCGTGAATAAACATTATCTTAATTCCCAATTTTTGTTCTTATCTCTCATATTTATCCACAAATTAATAAGAGCAATATCTCCATTAAAATAGTCTTATTGGCATTTTTTAGCTATTCGCATTAAGGAACATTTGTTGTGTTTTTGTTAAGGAATTAAGATAAATAACAAAGATACTTTGGTATTGGTATTGGTATTGGTATTAAAGGGGGGCGCCTTCGCGGGCGTCCAAGCACTTAGGCCACCAGATGGGTCCGTTGTGCCCCCAGGCCGCTCTAGAGGGCGTCCAGAATGCCGCCCCTCCTGTAGAAGGTCAGCAACTCCTTTAGCCCAATACCGTGCACTGAGTCCGGATCGATCAGGGCCGTTCCGAAGACTCCTTGCCCATGTCAAGGCAGGGCACTCGGTGAGCAGATGATACGGGGTCTCCTCCCCTTCCATGCACCACCTACACTCCGGGTCGTCTCCAATGCCCAGCAAGCAGAGATGCCTCCTAAGCCTGCAATGTCCTGTGTAGGCCCCTGTTAGTGCTCTACACTCCCTCCTGGTCAGTCTAAGCAGCTCCCTGGTGCGAGGAAGGGCGGGCCCATCCATCATAAGCCTCGCCTGCCTCATTCCCGGAGCAACTCTCCAGCCCCCCGCGGCCCGGTCTCTCGCCCAGGCTTCGAGAGACAAAGATACTTTATGGATGATTACTATTTTAATGTGTTATATAACAGCAAGAAGAGGTCAATACCCAACGAGGGAGAAATCCAGAAGAAGTCTACCTATAAACAGAGGATGTAGAGAGCAATTTTCTAAAATGCTCAAGAATGACAATTAAATTTTTATCAAAATTATTTCATCATTTTACTAATCTCTTTTTGTCAATTTTTATTTACCCACAATAAGTATCCAAAAGTTGATTGCTGTTGTAGACAAGAACTTTTAAAATAGTTACACCACCTACTAAATCCACAAGTGTAAATATAGAAAATTATGTGATAGACCTGAATCAACAAGTGATAAAATAATGCGATAAGTAGAAGAGAAAGCAATCCTACAGGGAGAAAAGAAAAATCAATAAAAAGATTGTGGAAAGCTTTGTAGGGAAGTTTTATCTGAATTTCATATGTACAAATGACTGTATGTGACTTGACTGACACCTCTATCTTCAATGCTTAAATCATAAAGACTAGGTTGAGGTCATGTTACTTGCGGTTTATATCGGCCATCAAATCAAAACAAATCCCGCATAATTATCGGTGATCTATTTGTGGTTTAAATCGCATGATTAATTTCCAACATTTTCAATTGAAAGTTCGATATTAAATTCCGGAGTTGTGAATAATTTAAATCAATTCGGAAACCCAAATTAGAACCAAGTTTAATTAGAACGTCATTCGACCGATTGTTCTTTTATTAAACGGCACTGTCGCGAATAACGCTGGACTTTTTTTTGCGAGATTAGCTAAATGCCCATTGTCGTGAAATACTCGTTTCAGGTATACACGCTATACGGCCAGGAAATCTCGTTATAATCGTTAACGATATTTATCTAAACGGTAACCCGTATGTAGGCATATCGTTAAATCCGAGATTTAAATATAATAACGCGTCTAATGGCATAAGTTTAATACTGCACTGCGGAACTTCCGTTATCTAGAATACTTGCATGGATATTACTCGCGGATTACACGAGATAGTACTACCAATTATTCAATGTTGTATTATGTCGATATTAGCGGATAGTGTAAGATTCTGAAAAATATATTTTTTTTGATAGCAGATGTTTCACTCTCATTTGATTTTCGTCTTATGGTGCGTACGCAGCCGCATAGCCGAACGCCTTAAACATTTTCGCAAATGTATTTTGCTCAAAGGAGATGCATTGTTCAGTTGGTGCGGTGCATTCTCGGTTAGAATTTTCCTTGCTTTGGAAATGGAATGTAACAGTTAATATTAGACTATTTGTGAACATACTATATTAAAATTAGGAAGTTTTCTTCTTTTCCCTATTCGTAATTGTTTGTATAATGGAAAAAGCACTCGAAGAAGAAAATCAAAACGCAAGTACATCATTTTGTTAATCAGTTCAATAATAAGCCTTTTTCGAAACTTTTCAGCAACATTATATTATCTTTGAAACTTGCGGCGTTGCTTTTTGACGAGTTTCATGTTTGGCTTGTATGGTTTATATTGGTATTAAAAATTAAAAAACAGTTCGGTTGGTATCGTTCGTGCCGTTACAGAGGCTGGATGGATTCATCAGAGTGTTTAAAATGAAAGGAAAAGCTTAGCGGTTTCAAATACACACAACACAAATTGCTCTGTTGATGGAAACATTAAACAACAATTGTCCTAATAAGGGATTTTAATGTAAAAATGTAATTCTTTAAATCTGTATAGGGCATACTTGTAAAGAAACTGTATGTATTTGCCACTTCCCGATAAATCAGCTTTAGAAATGCAAGCAATGCGGTGTACGAGGTGTGTTCAAAGGGTAAGGTTAGACGTGTTTTGTGTGCTCGGCCATTTTCTGCTGTCAAAAAAAATGGAAGAAAGAATTTTCACTCATCGTTGCTTGTGTCTAACTTTTTGGGTAAAGACAAAACCACAAACATGCCTCAGCCACCTTATTCACCGGATATGGCCCCCTGCGCCTCTTTCCTGTTCTAAAGAAAATAATAAAAACTTTTTTATAAAACTTAAAAGTCGTCTTACTCTTTTAACACACTTCGTATGTATACTTGGGGCGCTTTTTTGCTAGTTTGAAAACTAAGCAGCAGTTGAATATACCAACTTTGTACCAACTTAAGCCATGAGATCCGGGTGACCAAGAAGTAAATCCGCCCCGAAGAACCCAATTTCCGTGGAATATAAGGTTTAAATGATGTATTACCGGTATATAATTTTACGAGGGTTACCTTCTAATCGGTTCGGTAAAATAAAGGGCCCAATAATTTTGAGCTATTCCTAGTCGCACACATTGATTAAAAATTGCTACTGGGGTCGCGAATGAATGTGGATTTTTTGAGAAAGATTTATACCGATTAGTATAATACATATTTTCCTAAACGGAGCGTCATGTGAATCTTTCGACACTGATGTGTTTCTAAATGCAGTTGTGTATATGAAAATGAGATCTTTAGGGGAGGGAGGGATACTTGCAACCTTTGCCGTAAGGACACGAGCCTGTCTGAGCCCAAGGGTGACAGTATTCCTTCCTTGTATCAAAACTAATCTTAATAAGTCAACGTGTTTTAACACCACATTGTGCGGAAACTGCAAAATTTCCGCGTACAAAGTTCAAATTACTAGTTTGGCATTTCGTTTTTTTTTATAAATGTTCACATAGGTATGCAATTCAAATTTAAGGTAAAAATTATTCTAAAATCATAACTGCATATTTCATATTTAAAAAGACACTGCAGTCTTACTTAAGTACTTATTCATGTTTTGCTTTTACACGCCACTTGATGTCCGCGTGAAGCGCAATCATTTAGTTCTAGGTTATAATCAGGAACATGAGGAAATTGCCAATTTTAACGAGAATACAGCATCAAATCATGATTACAAGGGAAATACCGATGTGCTTGACCCATGCATATGCTGGATGCAGATTTTTGGTTCTTTTTAACATTTTAGGAGCATTTATGCGTTACATAATGTTTATTATAAATATTTTACAACACACCTCAATCCTGAAATCGAATCTTGTAAGTTAATATTCAAACCTCGATTCTTGGTCACGGGCCACACGGCCACCACCACAGATACAGTTCTTTAGTTCGATATACTGGTGGCGTACCGTCTACTAGGTTGGTAAGAGTGGTGTTTTCCCTACAATTTGTTGTGCCCGTTTAGCATGTTAATAAAACTGGTTGTCTAACCGTCTGGCATTTTGTACGCTCGCTAGTGAAACTTGGGGACAGGTTTTCTTTTGTGTGACCGATTTCTGTAGTAGTACTATATGTAAATTGGCCACTAATTTGTGATTTCCCTTACTTTTGGATCTACATGGAGTATAGAATGGAATCTTCCCTCAACGAGGGATTTTGAAAAAGAATTGTCATTTCCAGAAAACCCTCGAATCGAGATAAGTTAGTTTTTGGAAGCATTTTGACAACTAATTCGTGTTCCTCAATTTATTCCGATTTTATTTTAGGTTTTTTTTCCTTGTTCCGTTTTCTAACTAACCTCCCCATGGTTTCTTCTTTCATCGGAATACCAGAGAGCGGAACTTATATTCTTCATTTATAGATATGAATCATTAATAATTCATAGTAATAGTAATAATTTTTTTGCACCCCCAAAACTTGAAAGTGAGATTTGATGCACTCACACCTACCTCCGGGTAAATACTTTAAATACCTTTTTGCTCAGTTTAGACTATTTATTATTGTATCCCTTGCCCAAGTAGGAATTTGTAGGAAATAGAATATTGTTCGTGATATTTCATTTTCGGGTTGGAAACTTGATAAGATTACTTTTTTGAATCACGTAGACGGGGACCAACCGACCAACTTGGGCTTCTATTTAGTAATGTTTTACATTCTAATTTTTCTTGTTAGTGAGCTTGCCTGGGCATTGTCTTGCATCACTAATAATTTTTAAACTTAATTCATTAATGCTTTTCTTTTTCACGACCCTGAGATTTAGAGGTAAGAAAACATTTAAATTATGTCAAAATAACAGCCGAAAACAAGTTCTTAGTCGGTTTTGAGTTCCGTTATTGATCCCGTACATGTAATAACCCCTCGCAACCCGAACATGACCAGACACAAACACCACAATCCCGTCGAGTCCCGTTTACACACAAAAGCGATCTCAGGATTCCGCTTTATTATAACTAAAAACCGTAAACCAAACTCTCGCAGAGAAGTTCGAAATCTTCGCCGCAATCCTGCTCTCTATCCGATCCCATTTATGTGGCCTATTGTAATAAATTCGAAGTAGCTCTCGCGCAAATATCACCGCCGCCGCGCTTTGTTCTCTCTCTCTCTCAGGGACCATTGTAAGAACCTTGGTCCATTGTTCTCTGCCTGGCTGGCCCAGATTGTCGATAACCCTACGATTTATCGCGTATTTTAAATAATTTAAGAGGTGGTGTTCGCGCCATTTTAAACTTAATTGCCGCGGATGTATATCGATGCTGGCCGTAATCTTATATTTCAACGTAATGGTATTGGTCTGGACGTTACGTGACACGAGACGAGGTGTTCGGAATTAACAACCCGTATGACGAGTTTCTTACTGCTCTCAATGTTTCGCTTGATGCAAATCGCATTAAATGTAAAGGAGACCACACAGGTCATTCATCAAATTATGTCATTCACTCTCTATTACCCTGGAAACTTTTGATGCACTGACGACGCGATAGTAGAGTGGAATTTCAAAAAAGTGGAGTTTTACCTTCAGGTAAGTTCATAAATATTATGTTTGACATGTGTAGAAGTCAGAATTTGTGATAAAATGATAGAACAAGAAATATAAGAAAAGGACTGTCCAAACACCCAGAAATCCAAAACAGCGTCCATGCAGTTTTAGGGTGTGTGGGGATACTCTTTGGCCACTTAAAAATACTAATGATGAACCTTGATGAATACCCAACATATAATTCCATATTTTATATGAAAATGGAAACTTAATGCATTGAAAATTAAGTAAGGCCTTCGATTTTAATTCGTATTAAATTCATTGTAATGTGATCTATATGTAAACATGAAAAGCTTCTTGAATAAATTAAAGATTGTCACGAATGAGATTCATTAAATTGGTATATTTTCCAGATCCTGAATCTCATGGCGTTTTGGTTCCAAGTTTTGAGTATCCGATCGTTCCCTATACTTTAAACCCAATGGGCATTAGACATCGTTAGCGATTTGATTGTGCATATGAGATTTGAGGTTATACCACGTACTTGAACATCAGCAGTATAATTTTTTTACTAAATAAAACCAACTAAAAAAACTACCCTTAAATCAATATAATTTTCTTACGTTATTGCTATTTACTCTTACGGACTTTTCGTACAGATATCTTTTTTATCACTAATGATTTTTATAATATAATCGTTAATTTAACTGAATTAAATAAATTTTATACAATACATAAATGCAGCAACACTTATTAGGATGATATTCGCAATTATGGATGAGGATTTTATACCAAACCTCCAACTTGCTTAACTGCTGAGGCTAATTATACGTTTAGGCCGAAAGTAAACGCTTGGGCCTTCAACAAACTGTGAATAAAGATTTAAATACGCGTCGGAAAGCGTAACGACAAAAGCAATTATGAGTTGTTATATGGTAATTTCTTTTTTGATAATTATACCCGAGTCGAAGCGGTTCAACATGTATGACTAACAGTCTCGCCTACGAGGCAGATCCAAATTGAAGCTCAAATAGAGTGTTGCTTTAACTAATAAGATTTCGATCGTTAGTTGAAAGTAGTACCCATATGATCATCTATTTATTTATTTATTTATTTATATTTTACAGGCCATTCAACAGGCAAACATAGCGACCTAATTACAGAATGGCACAAAATCGCGAAAGTGAGTACACTTCTTGCTATATAAAATGTGAGCAATACATTTCTTACCTCTGCAATGAAAGCAAAGGTTAGATTTATATCCGTTTGTTTTGAATAAACTAAGACTTAAACATTCCGTTTTGAAAAACACAATTATTTATAAGTCCGAGCACACCTTATTTTAGGAGAGTAAGTAAGGAAAATAATTCGATCTAAATCACTCAATAGAAAAGTTAGTCTCGTTCGCACCTGACATGGATTTGCTTTAAAGCTCAAGTTATTTATAATGGGTGTTTTTTTTCTATGTATAGAACTTTAAGTTGGCATTACTGTTCAAGATGGCGACCGATTTAACAGCTGTCAAGTGATTTATTCTCAGTTTGGTTTGGCAATTCATCATGACTAGTGCAATTTTATTTCGAAAATAATGGTTTTGTGCGGAATACGTATCGCGCACTACGTCCATTTTATCGTCGACAAAATCGTCCATCAGAGCAGTTAATTCGATTAACCATGGAACGTTTTCGCACCACGTTTACTCTTACTGATAACTCGCATCCCCACAGACGCCGTACGATGCATACAGAAGAAGCTATTGCTGCTGTAGAGCGTAGCATTGAGGAAGACCCGAATGAGTCCATCCACCATCGAGCACAGGAATTGGATCTGTGTCCATCCACTTTATGGAAGATTTTTGCGGTAGGATCTGGGTTTACATGCTTACAAAATCCAACTCGTGCAAGAATTGAAGCCAAACAATCATCAAGTAAGTCGTAGATTCGTCGAATGGGCCCAAAACGAGATTGCCGTTGTTCCCGATTTTCATAAGTGAATTTTGTTTAGCGATGAAGCGCACTTCTGGTTGAATGACTACGTCAACAAACAAAACTGCCGCATTTGGAGCGAAGTGTATGTCGAAACACTGTTACATCCAGAAAAGCTGACTGTTTGGTGTTCTTTATGGGCTGGTGGAATCATTGGTCCGTACTTCTTCAAAAACGATGATGGTCAGAACGTTACAGTCAATGGTGATCGGTATAGAGCTATGATTACTAACTCTTTCATTCCTGAATTGAATAACCATGATGTCCAGGAGATGTGGTTTCAACAAGACGGCGCAACATGTCACACAGCTCGTGCCACAATCGATTTATTGAAAGACACGTTTGGTGACCGCCTAATTTCACGTTTTGGACCTGTGAATTGGCCTCCAAGATCTTGTGATTTAACACCGCTAGACTACTTTCTGTGGGGCTATGTAAAGCGTAAAGCCACAAATGTTGGAAAAAGTCATCGAAAATTGGACGTCTAGATTGGACTATATCTGCGCCAGCCGTGGCGGTCATATGCCAGAAATCATATTTAAAATGTAATGTCACAAGATTACCTTTCGGAAAAATAAAATTCATGTCAATCGAATAATCCATGGTTGTTTTATTGCAACTTAAAGTTCTATACATCGAAAAAAAACACCCCTTACAAAAAGAAGAATCTACAAGGCAATTTACAACTTTGTAAAGAAAAGCATTACACATTACATTACATTGCATTGACTTTATGTTAATAATTGTAACATGCTTATCATTTAACTACTGCTCATGAAAAATATCATTGCAGTAAGAAGTCTTTTGGCAAAAAGGCACAACATACCACCAACAATATAACAAAAGTGCAATAATCATAAGTAAGAACAAAACATCTTAAGAAAAAATTATTAGAATTCTAATGAATATTAATGGCCATTATTAAAAAAAAATGTGGTTCGAAGTGACAAAAGGCTAATAAAGATTCCTCTTAGCAAAATATGGAAAGAAAAAGTTCATATGTTACGATGTTATTAAAAAATATCACCCACAGTTTTTATCGTATTTATCGTTGAGATAAACACAACATCAATACAACACTCTTGACTCTTGAATTATATTAAAGAAAACAGAAAGATTATAAAAATATGAATACATTTTGGTTACATTTGGTAGTTTGGCTTACATTTTTAAAGCTATAATTAAAAATATTTCAGTTAATATTGATGAAAAT
Source organism: Cylas formicarius (assembly GCF_029955315.1). Classification (NCBI taxonomy): domain Eukaryota; kingdom Metazoa; phylum Arthropoda; class Insecta; order Coleoptera; family Brentidae; genus Cylas; species Cylas formicarius. Next base: position 17,190,297 of record NW_026844334.1, read on the forward strand.
AATTGCCCTTATACTGCTGACCATCTACTAGACTTCCGTCGATTGGACCTGCTATTATTTTTATTTTGCTGTGTTTATTTTTTTTTATTATTGTGCAATATTTTGAAACACAAATTTGTATTTATGAAATCACTTCAAAGATTTCAGAGATATGCGGTTTTGATTGTTAATTTTTATGAAGACCGGGATTGACTTGCCTGGTCTCTTTTGTATACAATATCGTTGATTAAGACCAATGCTGCCCGGTGTGCTAACGGCGGCAAGACTAGTCTAATGTTTTTATTCCTCCTTGTATTCTCATCTGTTCTTTTAAGCTGCTCGGTTCGTCCAAAATCGCTAACGAGAAAATTGGCTGTTCGGATCGTCTGACGAGCACCTCAGAATGATATACGATGCCTTGTTTGGATTCTCGTAGCGCGCCAGAACCCAGCAATTATCGAAAATTAGTAGGTGCAGCACGAAACACATTAAGGATGGGGTTCTTTGCCGCGCAGGAAGCGGGGGATAATCGGTACCGCGCGGTACCATTTTCGAATTTTAAAATGACTCCGATTTGAAACCGGTGCCTTTCAGGATTCCAGGTCAACTTTTATTTTCAATCTTTTACCACTTTTAAATGTTTTGTCGCTCTTAATCAAACCAGAACATATAACGCTTATGTAAATTACAGCATTGTTATTTAAAAAAAAATGGCAAATGGCAAGATAACTGGTTAATCAAGCTCACCCTAAGTTTATTAAAGCGTAACTATTGTTTCCGAGTGCTGATGAGGTTTAAAATTCCTCTCGCCTCAGAGGAACTCTTACCTCAGCTTAAAAGCAACAGACGCGTACTAACATTTACTCATTTACTCATTTACCTCTCGATAAAGACGTCAGTTGTTAACCGTAAACCCTCGAGTCTTGCCAGGATTAAACTGATCGTTCGGCTTCGTTATTTTTTATTTTCCAAAAGGTGTTTGAGGGAAAACAGCAGTTGGAAAAAAATGCAAATAAGCTAAGTGAGCCCTAATTCCACATTCGGTGTAGGACATAAAGACGTTTCCCTGTTAGTTTAAACGTGAACGTCAAGCGACAAAAAGAAATGTCCCCGCCCGGCGATTCCGCAGCGTATTATGCGATCCCCAGCTCTAGAATTACCAGCGTCCCTTGTGTTTTATTGTTCCGTCGACATCGGGTGCCACCGTCGTCGTCAAGACGAGTCCCATACCCATTGTGACTCAAAGGTAGGACGGATTCCGTTTCGCTCGCGACAATCTGAATCGTACAAAAGGGGCATAAATTTCTATTTAAGCCTGCCATGCGATATCGTTTGACAATTTTTTTTTGGACAACGTATACGGTCGGAGTAGAGAGTAAACACGTCCGGCGGAATCCCGATTTGGAGTGTAGGCACACATACAAGCTGAGAAATGCGAGCCTGAGCAAATACAGCGTCTAGGAACGTTAAGAACGGCATATTGTTGGTTCGGATGTGCTTATATGTTTCTACTTTCAATATCGTATAACGATTGAAGCCCGAGTGCTGCTCAAATACGGGTTGAAGGATGCACTCAATGTACCGAGTGTTCCGTCGGAATAACCTATGATTGTTTACATTACAAACGAAATCGAATTCGCATCAAAAAATCTCCCGAGGTGTTTGTGAGAGAAATCGTCCAACTGCAGGTACAAAATTGCCGGTATATGTTCTATCCAAATGAATTACAATATAGTGGAACCCAACGGGAAAGAAGATCCAAATAGACTTGTATTAAATGAAAAATTTGCGATAGGATTTTTTACAGAATAGAAACGTTCTGTAGACCAACATTATTTTTCCTTTCTTTTTTTTTATCTTATAACATTTTAATCGGCTGTAACTTTTTTGTTTTTAGAGAGATCAAGGTAAACAAAAAACAAAATGTAGGGTTAGTAGCTACGTTTTTTCCAAGTCACGTATAAAACAAAACACTATCAGTTTTTTGACATATAAGCGTACATCTTTTTTTTTAAGGGAACACCCTGTATATTATATATGTTTCATAGAAATTTCGATTACAATAATGTAACACTTTATAGCTTTTGACAAATCGTCAAAAATAGGACAGCTTTTTATAATTTCAAATGGTACACTGACTGACAAATGAAAACATGTTTGACATCTTAGTAAACAACATTGATGGTTGAATTATTGTCCAAGTTATTATTGTTAAAATGGTTTTTTGCGAATTTGCCATCCGTGAAAGGAGTGATATGCTTCAAGAATACTTTCTGAATAATAATATTAGACGCCGAGCAGCTTCAAGACAGATATTTCCAAGGCTGGCAAGGAAATTTGTTGAAAACGGTAACATATTAAATGCTAAAGAGCTATGCCGGAATCATGATGTTTTAAATGAAGAAAATAAGGCAAACATATTACGATTCTACGAAGCACATCCATTTTCCTCTATTACTAGAGTATATGAAGAGACAAAATATTTTATGGACAGATGAAAGTTCGTTCACTACAATAAAGGGTTGTAATAGACAAAATAATCCTAGATAAATATACGAAATAAAAACCCAGGGCTACCAATCAATTAATGTCAATTAATGGGATGGTGTCAAAGATGGGCATATTTTGGATCCGATATTTATAGATCAAAAGTTAACTGGAGATCATTATTTGCAACTCTTAGAGCACCAAACAGAAAAATATCTAGAAGATTCAGCCCTAAATATATTAGCGCTGATTATACGGCAGCAAGACGGTCCAAGTTAACAATTTTCTTAACATGGAATATCAAAGGGATTCGATAGGGAACGGCGGAACTATGGATTGGCCAGCTAACAGCCACGGCTTAATAGATTTTTTCATTTGGGAACACATAAAAAATCACACGCACAAAAATCCTTGTAATAATGTCATGGAACTTGGGCAAAAGATTTCAGAGGCAATCAATCAGTTAAAAGACAATCCGGCAACGTTACTAAATGCCAGACATCATACAATTAGAGTGTATGAGAAATGTGTTCAGAAAAACGGTGATCCACCTCTCTATACGCTAGTCTAAGGCAGGCATCAACATTTGATAAAGACACGGTGTTGTCAAAACAATTGTCATGTCATAATATATAATTTCGTGAAAATCTGAACTTTTAGTTCTTATTTATTTTGATGGATTTTATTTGACGTCTCGAGTTTTTACGTCTACTTTTTCTGACTGATCTACAGAGTCCGTAAATCCGATTGCCGTTGGCCTAACGCCATCAACTGCATCGCTGGCTCAGTCCGCCACCCGGAACCCGGAAACAGACCGCGTGTCGTTGATGCCGCCGTATCGAAATCCCAGTTAGCACGCATTGATCGACTCGAATCAGAGCAGTCCTGTCGCAACGACAAGAAAATAAATTAAATAATGGCCAAGCGCATTGTCGTCCTCTCATGCCCGGGGACAGGTTTTTTTATCCACGATCCCATCCATACGCATTACCGGCGACAATAAAGTGGGTAATGGGACAACGACGACCGCAGAGATCGAGCTGCTTTCGAGACATCAAAGACACTATTTTCAAGGGACGCTTTTGTATGTCTAAGTTGTACGTACGGTCGAGTTCACCTGGCTTGATAGCGCAAATTGTGCGTTTGTTGTTGGGTGCACGGTCAAAGGCAACCGGATGGTCCGGGAACGTTTTTTCCTTTACCTGCGCTCTTTTCAAGACGACAGATGCGATTAAGTTATTGAGAATGCGAAGGGACCACGAGGTAATTGCCTATGACATTATTTATTGTCAATCCATTGTCGAATTCGTTAGGTTCCTGTTTAGGTTACAATTCGCTGGGGTCGGAAATGTGTGTGCACTGTGGGTTTATTTCTGGCAAATATATCGTGTGTGGTTGAGGTGACCATCAAATGTTTACTCAGTTTTCTAAGTTTGCTCAAGCGGCACCTTTGTGTACAAATTTCAAGTAGGTACTTAAGGCCCTAGTACCATCAGCAATAAAAACGCAAAATATGCCAAGCATTTTTCAAGATATTTCAACATATGGTTGTATTAAGAATTTCCCGAAACATTGACTGGCAACAATATGGCCAACAGTGGAGCAGTTTTTGGTAGTAAACCAATTCATGAATTACGCTATGTGTGAATTCGAAGGGTAAATCGAGCGTGAAATCTGGTATACCAGCTCTGTCAAGTCCGTGAAATCTGTGACATCTTGTTATCTATGAAAGCCGTGAAATCTCGGTGAACTCATAAATTATATCTAAAATAATAAACAAATTATTCTAAAGGAAATCAATATGAGATGAAATAACTGTTTGGGAGACTAGATAATATGTTTAATTTGCATTTTTTGAAAAATATTTCCATTTTTCAGATTATAAGGCACAAAATTGATTGTAATTTTTTTAGCGACAGAAAATTATGAATTATCATGAAAATTGTGTTAAACAATGAATGGAAAAAAAACTTAATTAAACCTGCAAAAAAATCAAGAAACAAAATTTTCAAAAAACAATGACAATACTCTTTCCCACTTTTTGAAAAGAAGTTTTAAGTGTATTTTTTTATATATTGCTTTTACTTAATACTTTTTAATTACGACGGAACACAAAATTTTTCCACATGACCTAAAAAGTGTTTTTCAAAATCGGGAAAATCTGGAAAATCCGAAATTTTGATTGGTAATTTGCCTCTTGAGTTGATCCATCGTTTTTATTATTTTATTAACTTTAACATTTCCTAATTTTTAGGTGTTTTTGAGATAGTTTGGTGTCGAAGAACCAATATATTTTCATTCTCCATTCACAAATAAGAGGTGGATAGCCGTTCGTTATGTCATCCGTCAGTTTTTAAGCTTGTTATGATTTGCTTATCTGGCCATGAAATTCAGAAGTCTTACAATTGATCACCTTAGTTATATTCTATTTATAAATCAAGTGCAGATCTATTTCCTACCGTTAATAACTATTTTATCCCTTTGTTGATATGATTTCTGATCTTTAAGAGTGGAGAACAGTTTTTTGATTCTACAAAGTGCAAGTTGATAATATGAGCAAAATCCAAAAAGAAGTTAAGCACTTTCGAAAAGACGGGAACCTAATGAAAACAAGAAGATTATTGAAATTGGTACTGCAGGTCGTATTTCAATTTATATAACGTTATATGAATACCGCTCAAATAAATAGATAACGTCGAAGAAGTTGGAAAACTTGTCCCAGACAAAAATGAATTGACTTGGGAGTAATGCTTTTTATCATTTTATCGGATATTTTCCGTTCTATGGCCGAAATAGTGGTTAAAAGGAACGACATCCACTAAAACAAATGTTGACAGTGGAAACGTCGGATGGCGTTTCTTTTTGTTGCTTTCTTCCCCCGTTTTGCTGCCCCCTCTCGATACAAACGGCATGGCTCTAACGAAGTCGATCCTCCGAAAAGGCGATACATTACAAAAAACGCCATTCCCTTCCGGTTATTGAGCGCGGCACATAATTCTTTGTTTCGGTGTGACGGCGAGGCAAAAAGCCACACGACGATATACTGTCTGCCGGGGAACTCGGAACAACCCTATAAAACGGAGATCGGAGTCCCGTCCGATATTATAAATCGTCTTTTACTTGACGGTGACCTTCTACTTCGCTGACGAGATTAGGGTCCGCCTTTATTACACATATACAGTGTGACCGAGTTTATATACTTTGTTCCGGGATTATGAATGAACTGCCAAAAAACATTTCTCAATTTAGGGATCCACTGGAAAAAATTCTAATTCGTAGATTTAAATTTTTACTTCTTACTTTATATGCATTTTATATGCAGAATTGTGACCGCGCCTTCCACTATGTCACCCATATTTTCATAGAAGAGGAAACCACTTGGGAAATATTAACCTTACCTCTATGGAAATGCTGAGGCAATATTAGTAAACACCACGATATACAAGGAAAATGTGAGGAAATATGTAGGAGCTACACGAAATTTGGAAATATGAAATAATAAAATTTGGAAGCACTTATTATTCTACCGACAAAGTCGAAATCTGGAATTTGTAAAGTTGATTTTGATAAAACATAACTAAAGGCAATCATTTTAATAAACTTTGTTGGTGAAGGAAAAAAAAAGGTGTCCGAAACAATCATAGCTAATGCACCTACAATTTAGCAAACGATTTGCTTTACGCGTATGTTGTTTATTGCCCGAAATCAATAAATACCAATAAATCTAGATATATTATTATAGGTATGTTATTCGGTTAGTTACATACAACCCAAAATTTAAAACAGCGATTGAAACAAACTAATCTTGAACAGGCTTGTGAGCTTTAGATAACATTTTACATTATACTGTTAAAGCTTACTTCACTTTATCGCACATTCTAACTTTCAAAATTGGAAACATGGTGTGGTGCCAATGCAAGCAATACCTTATTATTGGCGCTTATTTCGATTTAGATGTAACTTAAGTAGGTTTCGATTTGATAAAACATACGAATATTTTCTCCAAGAATCAACTACACATTTGGAAATCCATTTTGTCAAAGGAGACAAGTTGTATTTTGTCTCTACGATGTAAACAAAAATAGCAATGGCCAACGCGATTTGACACTGGGACTAGATGTTGGTTCTCTGAAAAGACCACAACAGTAACCATAAAATTCCCATTGTCTTATCACGTTGACAAGCGAAAGCATAGGCAACAATTGTGTTCAACAAAAAATTTCGGACAAATAATAATGCATAATAATAATAATATATCTAAGCTATATATAAAACTTATTCAATATTGGCTGCGTGCACAAAGCTTAATATATCACTGCATCTAGCTTAACGTCGCAATAATGGCAGAATAAATATCTAAAATCCGTCCGGAACGTAAAAGCGGTCTCGAATAAATTTTTCAATAAAAAGGACGAGGCCCCTTTGGACGGACCGATCACGCAAAAAATAAAACACCCTTTGCCGAGGATGTTTCGAGCAGAGTATATCGCCTCTAATTTCCTAATCGATCGCTAAAAGTAAACGCTTAAATCTCATAAAAATGCCGCGCTCGTGTTACAAACGCATGGAAAAAGAACGGGGAGTAGGGGTTCCGTGACCCCCCACCTCCGGGATGGCAAGCGTGAGAGGAAATCTAAATCGCGCGGAATAAAAAGAAAAATTCGCTATCCTCTGCAATTCGTTTTGGGTGTAGACCTCATTTATTAGAAATATCCGTGATGCTCGAGAATGCCAGAAGAAGGTTGAGGTTGCTGAACCCTGATTCTAAGATAAAAACTTTTACCTAACCCCTGACGAAATACTTGTGTAATATATATATATATATATATATATATATATATATATATATATATATATATATATATATATATATATATATATATATATATATATATATATATATATATATTCCATTTTTTCATTTTAAATTTTGCGTTTTACAAGTTTCCTTACCTAATTATTTTTATTACAAGGTTTTTACAAAAATTATGTTCGGTGCCTAAAATCTACGAGAACCCTTTCAATCGCGTCCTCCCAACCAGTGCCTAAAGTGCCTGAAACGATCGAAATGGCTTACAAGAGTAGGTAAGAGGGACTTTTCGAACGTTTTACCGATGAATATTTGGGTATTTTAGAGTAGGGAGTAGAAGAGAGAGAAGTCAATTTTGAACCGGTTACAACGGCTGGACATATTCCTCTGACAGCTTAAAAAAGTTTTCGATTGTTCTCTAAAATAAATCTTCTATGTCTATGTCTCATCCTACTAAAAATAATCCAGAATCCAAATTTTCTAATCTAAATCAAGAAAAAGTGTCTTAAAAAATTTTTAGAAAAAATGTAATGTAAATAACACAAAGAAAGAAGCTTTTAGATAGACCTTCAATATTTGCTAAAATTCTTAATAGGTGACGCAACTTATAGGTATGTATATATGTCTATACGTAGAGTCACTTTTCATCTGTCTAGTGGATGCTTGACTGGTTGGGCTTCCCACCACTTTAAGGCTAATCATTTTCTAACTAGAAATAACAATGCGGTTGTCATTCTTTCAACTCATTCTAGTGTTGAGAAATGTTTGTATCATTGACTAAGGCTCGATTAAGAAGATGGAAAGATAAAGAAGTAAATAGCAAACAATACGTTATAAGCGACTGCCCACCACATTTTAATTAAAAACAATGGCGACTCGAAAAAAGAGCTATAAGAATAGTGGCATCGCGATTGAAATCAGGCTGTTAATAGATCGACCGCTATAAATTACCCCCAAAGTTGTTACCCCTTATTAAGATCGGAAACTACCTACTAACAAGGAGCCGCTCTAAAGACTAAGCCGTATACGCGTAGCATCTCGATCACCTTTCGGACCAGATAAAATCTAATTTATGATGGGCCATGTCATTATCTGATCAAAACTGAAAACCGGTCACGTGAAATTATAAGCTCCGGGGCAGATGTTCAGAATGGGGTGGTTGATAGTGGATGCGCTAAGATTAGCAAAACATAATTAAAATCGGGCAAATTTGAAATAACTATGAAAGAATGCTGGAACAGCGTCAGCTCCGCTGCGCTCTATTCGCTCGTGTATTCGCAAAATTAAATTTTTTCATGGAAAACGATCAGAGCAAATATATTCGGTATTTCGTAGGAATTTTTTCTCACGGAATGCTTGAAAATATTTCTTCAATGCCCATTGTATTTTATACGCGCCTATCTCTCGAGTATTTAAGTCTACCTGTTAATTAAAGAAATTTTAAACCAAACCAAAATACTAAAAAATCATCCAAATAAGGTTTAGAGAATGTTTTACAGATTTTGACGTTGCTTGTTGAATTGTTGACAATTATAGACATGTTACAACTAGGTACTTATACCCACCTGGTAAATACCTGCAATTTTCATAAGCTATTATATATAGTGCCTAGTTGAAAGCAATAAATATTTTGACTACATTCACAGTTGTAACCGATAAAATAGGATGCATTAAAAATCGAAATTAACGGGGAAAAAATTATTCGCAACACATTTTACAGCTGAAATAGCAACGCAGGGCCGTTGGCACTAATGTGATATGGAAAGAGACGATTTGGAACAACAACCACTGTGCATTTTTACAAATTTTAAGACATTCGGGGTACTTAAATTTACCCAATACATTGCGTACAATATCTGGATTGCAAAGCTTCAAAAACACTAAAAACACTAAAAGGCAACACTGACTCTTACCTGCTAGAAAATAACCGCTACGCCCACAATGGATGCGGAACCGTTCTCGAGTCCCTCGGAAGACTAGAAGAGTGCTGTAGAAAGGGCGGCAATTTGCCCGGTGGTGGGGGTGGCGGTAACACCGGACTCCTCGACCTGTCGGTAAGGTGCGAGGGGGTAGGAGTCGCGTAGATGTTTACCGACGACCTCTGATGTACACAGGACCTTCTTGCGTCCGGCATGGCAAACTGGAGCTTTTGCCAAAACTGACGATCGCCCCATTCAATAACGGTATTTGTTTTCAAGTAGAGCCTGAGATCGGGATCGAGATCCCTTTGAGGTATTTCTCCGGTAACTACGAATATCAATCTCCGCCTGCGGTCTTTTAGGACTTCGTGAAGCGCGGATTTGAATTCGAACCTGCACCACTCGTTGTGTAGAAAGTTCTTGGAGAGCACTATTATGGTCCGTCGCGACGATTCTACTGCTTCTATGATTGTGTCCGCCACGTAAGCTGATACATTGAAGTCTCTATAGTGAAGGCAGAGCTTGTAACAAGGTTCTCCCACCTCCAGACCGGGAGCTAAGACTTGACTGATGAAACCTTCATCTTTGACGCTGTAGCTGACGTAGGCGTCGAAAAGTCTTTCTTTGTCTTGTTGTTCTTCGAAAGCGGTCGTTTTATAGCACATCCTTAGTCCACATCTGGAGTAAATCCATACCCGTAGCTCTCTACGATAGTAAAATGCTCCACAGACTAACACAACGCTAGCTATGAAGACACACATTGTTCCCATTAACAGGGGTAGGTAATCGTTCATGACTTGTGTCTCTACTACTGCGTGGTTACTCTGAGGATAGGAATTAAAACATTTGGTGCTGTTAAAATCCGACATTTTAGGGCCGACCACGTTAGTTTGATTGTTCAAAATACAATCCACTCTGGCTCCATCAACAACCTTCCCGTAATTCGTCTTCAACCAGGATTTGAACTTACTGACGTATTTGCAGTCGCAGGTCCAGTGATTGTATGCCAACCTTATTTCTACCAAATAGGGATTTAAACTCAGCTGCCATACTTCGAATGAATACAGTCGATTTTCATCTAAACGGAGCACCTCCAACTGCTTAAGTTCAAGAAAAGTTCTATTATCAATAAAATGAATCATATTACTCTGCAAATACAACTCTCGCAAGGACTCTAAAGTGGCTAGTTCAAACCCTAATAGTTCTTTAATATGATTATTCTCCAAATGTAATACCGTAAGCCTCCGCAAGCCACTGAAGGTGTGGTTGTAAATGGCCGCTATGTTGGAATTGTTGGCAAAGAGAATTTTCAGATTCTTCCTACCAATAAATGAGTGACTAGATAGCTCGCCAAAGTTGTTACCATCTAAATATACTTCGGTGGCATCCATAGGTATACTGCTTGGCATTTCGGTGTATCCTACACCTGAACACTCTACGACATTTGCCGACCAAGACTGGTCGTGATAACATGTGCAATTAGTCGGGCATGTCATTTCGCAATCACATGCATCGAAATCACAACAATGACATAATGCAAAGCAATGTGTTTTATAAGTGCATAAAAACTGAGAGGATTCGGCTTCGATGAGCGGCAGATAGTTGTTGTCTCGATTATAAAGTAGCTTACAGTAGATACTCTCCAGGTCCATAACCCGCGGATGCTGCCGTAGATGGTCCAGCTTGTTTATTCTCTGCAGCCATTCCATGGTGCAGTCACAATGGAAGGGGTTACCTCCTATATAAAATTCTGGCAATGGTTTCTCTGGATTCACTGGGGTCAAACGTAATGCGTTCAAGTCCATACTGGCAATCTGATTAGCATACAAATCCACTCTGGTTAAATTGGTTTTCTTCAGGAAAGTGTGAGGTTCTACGACGGAAATAAGATTGTCGTTTAAAAACAAGAGTTCTATGCTGCTCGGCACTGCAGACGCACTGATTTTGGATATTTTGTTGAAACTCGCATCTAGTTGTTGAAGGCGTAATTCAAAGTCTAGTATATAACGGTTGCCTAATTCTCTGATATTATTCTGATGCAAATCCAACCATTGGAGTTGGCGAGGTATTAAAGCGTAGTCGAACCACTCTAGCTGGTTATTGGACACATTGAGCCACCGCAGGCTGGGGATGTCTGCGAACAACCCGTTGATTTCAGTCAAAAAATTGGAATCCAGTCGCAAAGCCTGCAGATTGGGGCTGTTGGAGAATGAGCCCTGTTCTATCCTTTGAATTTTGTTGCGAGCCAAATTTAAAATTTGCAACGCGGGAAGGTCGACAAAAGCTCGTTTGCTCACGTTTTGGATGCGGTTTCCGAGCATTCTCAAGCCGTACAAGTTGCTCATACCTCTAAATCCTGGTTCTTCGAGGTACGTAATCAAATTTTCTCCCAAGTCGACCGTGCGCAAAAGTCGCATGTCTTTAAGAGCAAGCGGCACCGCCTTCAGTTGGTTTCCATTTAAATTCAAATCCTGTAAACTAGAACAATTTCTGAACGACTCTGGATGAATTCCTTCCAGCATATTGTTATCGATAGCGAGCAGAGAGAGAACGTACAAGCCGTTTAACGAGTACTCGTCCAAGTACGTGATTTTGTTGTAGGAAATAATTAACGTGTGCAGGTTATTCATGGGCGCGAACGTATCGGCCGGAATCGTCTCGATCGAGTTGTGTTCTAAATTCAGAATTTGCAGCGTGTATAAATCGCGGAAGAACGACGGGTCCAATTTAGATATTCGATTATGCGATAAATTTAATAGCACCAAGCGAATGAGCCCTGAAAACGTGTCCGCGTTTATCCAAGAGCTCGTAAGGAGGTTTCGCGATAAATCTAAGGCTAATAATTGTTCGAGGTTCGCGAACAGGCCCGGAGCAAGCACACTGAGGGAATTGTTTTGGAGGTAAATTTCTTTGATGGTGTCTTTGCAGTCTTTGAACAGCTCGGAGGGCAGCGCTACGACTTTGTTGTTGGACAAGTCGAAAGTTTGTAGCGATTTTAAGCCAGACAATGCGCGATCTGCGACCATGGAGATCTCGTTGCTGTGCACGTAAAACTCGCGGAGTCTACGGAGCACGCTGAATCCGTTGGCAGGCAACAACACGAAATGATTAAATGAAGTGTCAAGTACCTGTATGTCCAGGCTGCACGGGTGCGTGAACGGTCTGGAGTTGTCCGGTTGAGGTTGTTCGTCGTCGGCTACGCTTATCAGAGGCTGGGGCAGCCCGGGTGCCTTCTCCCGGAACCCTAGGTCGCTGACATCCTGAAGCCGGTTCTCGCTCACATTGAGAAACGCCAAGTTTATCAAAGGACAGAATATGTTTTCGGGGAACGACCAGATGTTGTTGCAACTAAGATCTAGGCGCTCCAATTGCCTCACTTGCGTGAAACTTTCACGAGAGAAGTCAAGATTCATAGCCGGCCAGTTCGTGTTGTGAGTCTTCACCGTGAGATTTCGCAAGTCACGTAAGCCTAAGAGGGTGCCGGCCGGCCATCGCGCCAACTTGCAATGGACAAGCTCCAAAGCCCTAAGCTTAGTTAGATGTACGAAACTTTTCTCGTCTAAGCTGCTCCGCGACATGAGTTCGGGGTTGCACTCTATCCTAAGGGAAGTAGTGTGCTCCGATGGTATCACGCTGAAATTGGTGGTGTCGAATTCGCTGTTGATAGTCCTCAAATTGCACGTAAGGGCGACCTCGTCCTGAGCTCCGGACGAGGTCGTATGCTCCCGAACCCACCACTGGCAATCGTCCGGGGCGTCGTAGCGTAACGACGAAGAATTATCGCTCGCCAAGGCACCAGTCACCATAACCACCACAACCAACACTTGCGGAATAAGAGACATGTCGCCTAAAATTGTCAGAGACCACCGGGTTGCATATTTAACAGTCGCGTACGAGTAGTTTGCGCGCGCGCCTACACGACGTGTTCACCGCGACGTCAGTCGTCGGACTGACTAGGCGTCCCGCGAGCCTACAGCTATATAGTACATTCCACCCCTCGAAAAGCGCGCATACCGGGTTAAAACCGCACCAAAGACTTCGCCAACTTCCGATCGCCCGCGGTGTGATGGGCATTTAGGGCTCGTCGTTCGGGGATGCGGTATTATTTTCGCGCACAAACACCTACGTAAAAAGCGCGCGCGGCACTGAAGACGTAAACGCAAGGGTCGAAACTACTAAACGGTTCCGCGCGGTCCTCGTCACACGACGTCCGGCGATAAACAAGAATCCCGTGTCGGATGCTGGACGTCGCAGCCACACGTTTACGACGAACGGCGGCGGGTGTCCAAAACTTCACGAGTTTATAAGTTCCGAGGGCGTGCGAGTCGCTACGATCGAGCCCGAACGGACCGTAGCGGCCCCGCCTCGAAATGCGCCAAAGTCAAACCAATATAATATCCCGCCGGATCTATTCCTTCGTCGCCGGCGGAGAAAAAAAAAGCGGCTGCGGCCCGGTTATTTAAGATATTGGATTCGTTTAGTCGGACCGGACACAATTGACGGGTGTTGCGTGCACGTACGATTGTTTTCCGGGAGACGCGTTTTGCAAAACCAATCTGTTGCGTGATCGCAGATTCCCGACTTATAAAGGTTATTCGGGTACGTTCCCGTGGGTCAGTTCGAGTCGCGATAGCTCGTAAGCGTTTGGGATGGGTTTACTCAAAGTAATCCTAAGTTTCATAGAGACCCGAACACCACTCTAAACAACAAACAAAACAACGAGCCGAACCCTAAGCGGAAAACTAAGAAGATTCAAAAATGCTGAAAGTTCAGCATACGCTGCAGGCCGTTCCCAACACGAGCTAGTCTATTCGGTGACGTCAAGGCAAATAATATTAATAATAATGTTTACTAGCCATACAAGTTTTAAAAAATAACATAATTTTATATGACAAAGTGTATTAAAAAAATAATTTAGAAAAGAAAAGAGAAAAAAGAAGAAAGTTAATGCCTAACACAAAAATGCATTAACGCGAAAAGGAGATAGGATCAACGTCAGCAAAGCAAAAAGAAATGATAGCAACTAGTTACACTTTATATAACCAAGCACAACAAATGAGGACTATTAAATTTTGATATTAAGATTTTCTAATACCTAAGACGATCAGAACACAAACTGATAATTTTTAACAGTATGTTTAAAACAACAAATATTTAGAACTTTAAAATCAGTTAATTAGTTACGGAGGCGATGAAATTTATATGTATACTAACGTTTTGAGAATTTAGTATGATGAGGAGGAGGAGAGATACCCTCGAAATCGAAGATAAAGCACGTCAGTGCTAAATTTAATTTTATTAAAAAGGGGGATTCTGAGTCAAAAAAATGGACACGATCAAATAAATCTAATTTCCTTTTATTTTTTATAGTAAACCCCCGCTCCTTCTCCCGTTCGTAGGACATTGGTATTTACGAATGCCCTAAACAAACTTGCCATTCGAAATTTTAAACAATGTATTCCTTTCGAAGATTTCCAATAAATATGGACCGTGAAATAATGCTCATCTGCTTTTCTACCGGAAAGCTATTAAAAATTGGAAATTCTGGACACAGATATATTTGACATACGTGAAAGCTGAAATTGTCATGTCAGTTATGAAGGAATTAGAATTTACAACACTTGCGTATTATAAAATAATTAATAAAAATATTTGATGATTGTATAAAATCTTTGGAAATATAGAAGGATCCGCGATTTTTGTCAATTCTATTGAATCTCATTGCTCAATTTTAGCATGTTGACTAGTTTTTATCAGTATGTGTTTACTAGAAGATTTCGTTTAGAAACCGACCATAAAGCACTTATTTGAATCATAAAAAAGCCATTACATCTTTGTAACCCAAAACCTCAAAGAATGCTAATGCAGGTAAAAACTACGACTTTGAACTTATCAAACCTGGCAAAAAACTGATACACAGTGATGCTCTTAGTCGAGCGTATAATCTGAAAATAAATTTCAATGAAAACATGGATTTCGACATAGAACCTGAAATCTGTGCTGTATAACTTACATTATATATCACCCAAAGTAAAAAATAACAAATACATAAATTAACAAGCGAAAATGGATTGCCAAAAAGCATAAAAGACTGTCCGAAAAATGTCAAATTTTATTTCAAGTTCAAAGCAGAATTATTTTGTATATAAAATTTAACTTTTAAGGGATATAAACTCGTAGTTCTCAGGCAAGGACTCTTGCAAAAACTTCATTTTGGAGGCTATAAGAAAACATTAGACAATTCAAATTTGTTATTTTTCTGGCCAGGTATGCGAAACTAGAAAACAGGATATCGTAACATCTTGTCAAATATATCGGAGATCACAGTGTACACTCACGACATTCCCAGATTTCCTTGGCAAAAGGTAGCTGCAGATCTTTTTCAGTTTCAATCACAAATTTATATTTTAATTGTGGACTACTACTCTAAATTTGGAAATTTGGTAAATAAATTTAAAACTACCTTTGCACATTTTGACATTCCAAAAATTTTAATGACTTTTAATGGTTTAAATTTCTGTAACTTGTAATTTAATAATTTTGTTAGAAACTGGGGATTTAAGCACATAACTTCTTCTCCTTTGTAAACTCAGTCAGCGAACTGTTAAAACTGGCAAAAATATCTTAAAGAAATATTTTATGGACAAAAAAGGTCCATATTTAACCCTTTTTTTTTTAACTCACCTTTGGATTGGGAAAAGTCCCCTGCAAACGTACTCATGAACAGAAACTTAAGATATTGAGATAAACAATAAGTTTGCAACAAAAATTCATCAGAAAGAAACTTATACCAATCAGAAACAGTGTTTCGATAAAAACAAAAGATCTTTACCAACTTTAAAAGTGAAAGTGAAATTCAAATTTAGTCAAATATAGCAAGACAAAAGGGTCAAATTTTGTAAAAATCACCTTTTCGTTCATGTTTAGTTAAATTAGAAAATGGTTCTATTCTCAAGTATAGGTCACATGACTAACCTTAACTTAACCTTTTGTATTTCTATTGGCAACATTGATTTTAGACAGTTGGTATCTCGAGCACGTGTTTTGTACCCCACCAGAAAATAAAAGAAATCCAGTCTCCCTGACACTGCTCACATATTACATATTTTTATAAATTTTAATGGATTTGATAAAAATATGATGGAAATATTGATGATGTTGATATAAGGAATTGGGTGAGATGTCAGAGAAACTTTAGAGATTTTGCAGTTTATTCATCAAAATTCCAAGGTCTAAGCGGTCGAAGGTCTTGGAAAAATATGTAAAAATGATATCAACCCGGGAATTTGCAATAGTAGACTCGGAAATAAATTCCACAATTCATAACGCCAAGATCTATCAAAAGAGACAAAAATATGCAGGCGCTTGTTTTCAATAAAACCCATCCAATTTTCTCGGATGGAGTTACATAGCAAACATCAATTCAATTTAAAAATACCAAATAAGGAAACTGTCATTACAAGTGAGACACTTAAAATTATGTCTTTGTATGTTATCCATGTTTGTAATTCATTCGTCAATGACTTTAATTTTAATATTGTCGGATTCTAAATCCAACTTTATTTAAGGTACTTAATTTAATTATTTCATTTATTGGTAATAAAATAGTTTTGTATTTGTTTAAAAAGTAAAGTAAAGTGGATTATATTACCTCTTCTTATTCCTAATATTATAGCTTTGCAAAATGTTTGCCTTCAGACTTAAAGTTAGTTTTCATATATCTAAAACATTCTTTCTCTGCCATATTAACTGTTCATCAGACATCATAATTAGTTGTCTTCTATGTATAGGATTCCAAACAACTCATGTTCTTACGAATTATATGGAAAAAAATAATATGTTTTAAAGATAACGGAACGGACACAGGCTCGAAGAACAACTGAGATGAAAACATTAATATCAATAGTGATAGAGGAGACCAATTAAGAAACGAATAAATCCGGGAAATATGTGTCATCCAAGATATAGTAACGTGACGAAGAGACGGAATTGAAATCAACATATAACCAGAATGGAGGAACAGAGACTAGCAAAGATCACAACCGGCGGAAAACGTGAAGGGAAAAGATCACAAGGAAGACCCCAAAAAAGATGACAAGAAAGCAGGTCGTCAGAATCACAAATAAGGAAATACAGATCTTGGACCTAACTTAAGAAAAAGAAGTCCTAAGCGATAACCTACCTACCTGCATCACAACATAAGGTATTATCACACTTCTGACGGTTACCCCCTTCAACAATAAAGATATGAAGATATTAAAACATTTCTGGCGTTCTTAGTTATGTGTGAGTTCTTTATCGACAATCTAAGTAACGTTTCTGGTGCTAAGGACTTGGTAACATTTAATGGCAGATTCCAACTTATTCAGAAATATCCTTTTTAACGACGTTACAAAAGTTCTTTATTTGACAAGGTATGTTTGCTATTGTAAGGAATCCGTAATGCAGTATCGTCGGGTCTCCCGGTAAGTTAAATAAATTTAAGAAATTGGATGTATTGTAAACGACAAAATGGCTATTCGTCACACAAATAAAATTTAAGAGGCTTAAAGGCTTAACGCTGCTTCATGGAGTTTTCCAAATGAAATATTCAATGGCTCTTCTTGAACATTTCATAAAAATATTAATAAGCACCCGATTCGGAAAAGGGAAGAAAAAATGAGCAACCAACTGCATTTAACGTAGGTAGTTATTCTGTGTATTATATATTATGTTTTATTTTCTTGCAACATTCATTGGTGAAATTTAGTCTAGTTAGAAGTACAACTTGGGTGATTCGTATGTTCGTATTCGTAAATTCCCGATTGTACCGAAATAATCAGTTGGTGCATAGGAAATATGTTTCGACGTTTGTCAATTCTGACGGTCATGTCAGTGAATGCTTGTTTTGCGAAAATGTACCCAAAAACTTAACAGTCGTAGGAAAAGTATAGTATGCAAAACGTTCTATAAACTTTTTAAGTCACTCGTTCATTAAACACTCGCTCCGCTCGTGTCAAATAAACTCGTGAGTCAAATGCCGTTTACCGCACTTGTTGCATAATATACTATTTCACGTTAATATTATTACCAAAATTGTTCTTGATTTAACAATCCTTATTATAGAATGTAAAGTTAAAACCCAAGATGAAGCGGAACTTGGAGAAGAAAAGCTTGTTGTTTACAAAAAAAATGTTGTTATTCGTTATTGGTAACATATCTTCTTTTTATTCTAATCTGAAACTCTAAATTACATGAAATAAGAAAATAAATAACTGATATTTATATAACTAAGTAGCTTTCAACAGCATTGCTCAAACTCTACTTCACTATTTCCCGGAAAATCGTAAAACTATGTACAGATGATTGATTGCTCATCAATAAATTAACGGGTAAACGTCCTTGTGGCGATGAATGTGATTTCAACTTTTTATTTTTGAAAATTTGATTTACGATTGAAACTTACTATTTACAATTTCATTTCAGTACGTTAAGGGTTTATGTTTTGGACAAAGTTTCCTAAAACAAGACCACCAAGTTTCACAAACTCTGTGGAAGGGCAGTGAAAGATCAATATCTAAATTCGCATTTATGTTACAGGCTGTTGGAGCACAACAAACCGAAAAGAAGCCTGCATCTACTAGCATTAACTGAGATAGTATTTTTTTTTCAATTTTTATTCACATACATATTTTTCCAAACCTAAAAATGATTTGCCGATGGTTGTGTTCCAAATGCATTTATCTATTAGCTGCTGGAATTTGACACGATGAATTGATGAGTTGATTTGACTGAATTTAAGTTATTTTCCTTGTAAAGTGAACAAAAACAACTTCTAAAGTTCAGAAGTTTCGTCGCGCTGATTCTCATTAAAGCTTTTACCGTTAATTAAAAAAAAGTAAAACTTTTCAATAAGGAATTGAAATATCGGGAAAAGAGTTTCTTGCTTTAAAAAAAAAATAATGTGTCTAACTTTTCTATCAAAAGCCCCGCTGCATACGCAGCCGTCTCCTTTGTCCTTTTTATCCGGAAAAGTTGTCCCAAAATCTCTATTATCATAGGGTTTAAACTTTTATTTTTGTTCAGATCGGAAACTCCCGCGCGAGGAAGTCTGCAGAAAATAGTTCGAGATAAGACAATGTCTTTACGAAATGAAGTTTGCCAGTGTTAAGTTTCGTAACTCAAGTAAAGTAGATCCTGTTTGTGTGCCGATCCTCTGCCGAGGATGTACAAGATTAACGAAGTTTGTTTTGCAGGAGAAAAAAAGTGGCGGATCGGATGAGAATTAAATCGCCCAAATTATTTCCTCCGTTAATTGGCGGGAAGGGGGGGATGGTATACGTGCGCAACTGCAACTCGCGGCACTCCGGGAAACGCAATCTCTTAGAGCGCGCACCCGCTAATAGGGCATTTTAATTGACGGATGGATTCAAATAAAGAATTCCAATTATTTTGGACTTAAATAGCTTCGCGTTCTCTCTAATTAAAACAATTAAATGTTACGTGCTCCGAAATCCATTATGCTAATTTGAGAAACGAAACGGTTCAAGCACGTCAAAACTACGACCGTCCGGTGGCGCGACTATATAGCTACAATTTCTGTATTCGATATATAAACTTTTCCGAAATTCATCACTTGGGAGCGATTTTTTTTTTTTTGAGATCCAACATTATATCAATTAGATTTGGAGTAATGTGCAGTAATTCAGGTCTTTTTGCACTTAGAGTTGCAGTTTCTAATGTACTTTAAGTTATAATAAGCAAATTTTGTGGAAATAGCTGACAAAACGATTTCATTGTTCCCCAGTTAAAAAATTTTGAAACTAGCACTACGATGGGCAATATAAATTTAATTATTATATATCGGCTACATTTACATTAATTTTAGTTGAATTGTCTATTTAAAAACGAATTATGATTTAAACTAGGAAATGGAAAGTAAAATATTTGTCATGTGTATAATTTTATAATAAATTTTGTATATGATTAAAAATTTTTAACTGCAAAAATATATAATAGGAACTCTGTGAAACTAATACAAAAGATTTGAAAAATTCGAAAAATCAAAAGTCAAAAAAAGAGAAAAAATTAAATATCTGTTCAAATAAATGTCATATACTACAATAACTGCTTTAGGCTTAAAGAGTTACTCTGACCTCTCAGTAAATCCAAACAAATAAAAACACAAACAATATACTCGAAAACAAAAATACTGAGATTAAAACGACTTTTGTAAATAAAGTCTGATACTGCTACAAAACCAACTTTAAAGATCAATTTTCCAAACTTTGAGAATCCGTTTCTTGTAGAACTTGCGAATGCCCTTTCGTCAAAAATATCTGCACAAAAATAACATTTCTTTAGTTTAAAGTACCTATACATTAATATAAATCAATCTGATCTCTAATATAGTCTATAAGTACAGGAATAAAATGTTCTCTTAACAATATGTGTATAAATTCAATGTTAAAACGCTAACATTACATTTAAAATGTAATTAATACTCCTTCAATATGATTGAATATAAGTAAGCACTACATATTACAATAGTGAGAAACAATAACACGGATAATACAGTTGGATACTCCATAGCATAATTTCTAAAAGAAAGAATGGCGTTTTCAATATTTTAAAAATAGACACATAATATATCAAACACTTTTAGAGGTGCAAACAGCATTTTTTACTAACCAAAACTATGATGACAAAGATTGACACTTAAATATCACCATTATAATTTTTGCTATTTTGTTTTCCAAAGCATCCTTGGATTTTAGAAAATTCTAATTTTGTGTGTACAGATGGGCCCAATATTCAATCGTATTGAATGAGTATTAACTATAATTCATATTTTAAATATAATGTTGGTAGTTTAATAGTAAATTTATTTATATTTTGCTAAATGAACGGAAATTTATAGGAAATAATCCCAAATTTTTATTTCTTTTCTTACTTCGTTGCAATGAAAGTAATAGCGTCGCAATTAATTGTATTGAGAAAATGAAAAATATATATTTGTAACGATGTCGAGAAACGCCCTCTAGCAGAGATATAAGCAATCTAAATCAATCCATTCGGGGCTGCGTTGATAGACTAAGAAACCCTTTTTCAACAACTCTGAAGTTATTGACATATAGTTTCGAAGATGTTTGGGCACCCCCACCACTTTCCCTTATGAAAAAACTATTTAATGAAAAAGAATTGTGTGTACGTTTCCCATTTTAAATATTTATAACGTAGGATTATTTGAAAAAAAAAGCTCTGTATTTATAGATTGTGGATTTTTGAAAATAATTTCCAGCATTTTCTTTAGGTCGAGTTAGTCATACATTTTTTCACTGTATGTCTTTATAGTAATGGTTTTAAACTAGGACCGCATGCCCTTGGCCACCATGTAAACAAAATGGCGTAATTTTTCATATCATCTAAAATTATTGATTGAATTGTCTCTACTTAAGTAGGTAATTTTGACAGTTGTCAGTTTTGCTAACAAAAGAGTTTATTAAAATTGTATAAATGAGTACCCAACAATTTTGTGTTTTCGTGCTAGTGTGGTTTATATTACGGTCAATACATAAATTAATAAATAAAAATCAGATGCACTTATAATGGATGACTTTGGTAGGTATTTGACAATATCAATTTAAAGAACACAAAAACCATATATTATGTTTGATCGTTAAATATTATATAGTTAAAGGGCCTTCTAATAATACCACGAGTTTGATAGTCATGTCATGAAATTCATAGTTAATATATAAATTGTTTACACATCAACATCTAAAACCATTTTTCTTTGGAAACATTTAAATAGATACATCTCAAAAGAGCACCAAAATTCCAGCGCGTTTTATAACCGAAAACATACCAGAGACAAATATAGCCAGCAAGTAAATACATCGAACTGGGAAGGCAAACGTTCCAGACACTAATTAAACGCCCGACTTGAGTCGGGCTATTTTTTTTTCAGAATGATATACTACAGCTAATTTGTCACCATCCTTAATTTTTTTTTTCCTAATTTAAACCTTTTAGCGCGTGCTTTCCCTCAAAGCAAGTTAACCTTAATTACTTTTCAAAGCCAAACAAATGACTAAGGGGACGAGACCGAAGTACCGAAGGATAAAGACGCCAAATATTGGCAATAGAAATGCGGGAGGAATCATGCCCGAAAGCCCACGGAAAATGGCATCCAACTTCTTCGGTAATAACGCTCGTCTCGGCTGCACATCCTCTTCCGCCACCAGTTGCGACAAAGTTAACGTCAACAACTACTACAACCTGTCATCAGCATTTAGTAATTAACTCCGGCGGTGAATCTTGAAGTTGGCACGCGGTGCGGTTCCCTCCAGAAGTCCCGGAAGTTGTTAGAAAAAGAAAAAAGGAGTAAACAATCGTGATATAAGGCAATTTCGTAATGTACCTCTCACAATTTACAAGGTGCATTATGGCAAACGCTTATTGGCCTTGGAGGTTTTGGTCACACTGGTAAATACAGGCTTATTTCCGTTATATGGCACGAAATATTGTGGCCGATGGTTTTAACGTCTGTATGTGATGTGCTTATAAAACAGTTTCTCCAAAAAGTGTTAAAAGTATAAAATATATGTATTGTAGCAGTTTTCGAGTCTAGTACCAATATAAGTTTAACTTTCAATGGCGTTTATGGCACCTAAACCTTAATGTCTTTTAAAATTGAATTTTGTGAATATGTAACCTAATTTTAATTTCTCATTTACTAACCGACTAGTTGAGTTGCTGCTTTGTTCCGGTTTTCAGAAGCAAAACCCACCCCTCCAAAGAATGAAATTACAGTTTAGACCAAACAAACAAAAATAAGTTGCTGTTGGGTTTTGGTTTGATGTCATTTACCTTTAAGAAACAGTTATAGTGCTGTTTTTTTAAAAATCACTTCTTTGCCAGTCATCAAGAAGGAAGTAGTTTGTATTGTTCAACAAATATCTTAAGATTTAGGTAACAAAAATGTTATTAAAATACAAACTCATTTTCATCGCAGAATACAAAAATAATATTATCGTGCGCCCATTTAAGGGTAAAACGTTCATACTTTTCAAAGTTTTGGGACAACCTATATAGTATTGAAAATAATTTTACAACAGTAATAGTTGGTCTGTCTCTATTTCTTTCTTTCTTTTTTAAGTTTGACTTCTTATAATGGTTTCTAGGTGCATAGAAATTAATGATTTTTTTTTACAAGTTCGAGATATTATTTAAATATTGTGAATTAATAATCGCGTATAAACACGCCTTGACAATGTAACAAAACCCCAATTGTATTTTGTCTCTTTTCCATCCTTTACTTCTGGTAGACCTTTCCTTTTTTTTTTCGTCGCTAGTCAAATATTTTCTACTTCTGAAAATTTGGAATTCCGTATATGCCGGTGATGTTTTGTACAAATTAGTGACTTGACGAAGCCGTGCTTTGCAATCCATGCAAGTCGTTACATCCTGCACAAGGAATTTTTTGTAAGTCAGGACATTGTGATTACTTTACGCAGTGGGTAAATATTCAAAGAGCAACAAAGAAGTACAGGAATCGATGAACCAGAACGATCTGGGTAATACAGTTTTGGACCGACAAATTTATAAAAAAAATGATGCGTAAGGGAACAATAGTACTTCACATATTCTAGATTTTTTGGAAAATTTTGGATCTTAACCACAATATTTCGTGCGGTATGGTGCGGAGAGGCGGGAAAATTTGTGAAGGCTATTAACCTATATATTCAATAAGTCTCTTCAATAAATAAAGACGGTTAAACTAAGTTGTAAACATATTACTAAATATTTACGCATAATTTTGATTATATTGCGTTCCCAATTTGTTTAGGGTAAACTGTAAAGTTTATAAATTCAGGGTTAGATAATTTTGTTTGGTTTTCCATCGTTCTGTACATTAACTACTTAAATCATTATAGTCTAATAATAGGGTGCATTGTGCTACCCCAGAATTGTCATTTAAATTTATAAATGAATCGATATGAACCAAAATTAACATGTTGGCCTAAAATATACATTATTATGCAGATAAATATAATTCACTCTATGAGTAATTAGAATATTATGCAACAAGTGCGGTAATAGTATATTATGCAACAAGTATAGTAAACGGCATTTGACTCACGAGTTTTTAATAAACGAGTGAGTTAAAAACTTTACCGAACGTGTTGCATACTATACTTTTTCTACGACCGTTACTTTTTAGGTACATTTTCGCAAAACAACAAATTCAAAGCGTGGGAAATATCTCTCAAAATTTCCGATTGCTCCCAAATCCGTGCGGTAAAATGCCGGAAATGTCCGAAGTGGCTCGGATTCATGGAAAACGAAACTGATGTGGTAAAGTGACGCTTCCCGCACGCTAGATCGGTGGGTAATTAGGTATTTTATTTGAGCTCAGCGGAGTGAGTGTTTAATAAAAGAGTGATTTGAAAAGTTTACCGAACGTGTTGCATACTATACTTTTACATTTTATTTACTGACGTGACCGTCAGAATTGACAATCGTCACAATCCAAGGCGTGGGAAATATCTCCGAAAACGTCCGATTGCCCCCAAACCCATGTGGTAAAATCCCGGAAATGTCCGAAGTGGCTAGAATCCATGGGAAACGAAACTTAAGTGGTAAAAAGACGCTTCCCGCACGCTAGATCAGTGTGTAATTAGGCATTTTACTGACTCGAGTAGAAAAAAGTCATTATTTTTCTTTTTTTGACAATACCCATATTAAAAAGAATACGGGTATACATAAAAGGAATACGGGTATACATACGGATACAAAAGTTTTGTTTAAGTATATTTTTCATCTTCAGACTTATTAAGATTATCATCAGAGTGCCCTCATATGTGTGTTCATTTATAATTATAGTCTTCTTACAAAAATAGAAAGTAAAAAGCACAGATCTTTTTAACGGAATGTCCGTGAAAGAAACGCCATCAGATCTGGAACGAAGTTGACTCCAACGATAATTACACTTACAGTTTCAATACTTTGGTAATTTAATTTAATTAAATATTAAAATAGAATTTTTTGTCAAGAAAATAACATTTGTTAAGCATTTTAAGAAATGTTGGGAGAAATATAGTTATAAATTATACTTCTAGATATGATCTAGAAATAAAACTTATAAATTGGAAGGGAGTAAAAAGTTTCAACGAAACGTTCTGGTGTTTTTCTTTAAGTCAACTGTCTGACAAACCCACGGAACCTCATCATTCGGCTTGCAAAGAAATTTAAATTCCAAACAAGAGCCGTCCTGATGTTTTTATGTACGTGTGTATTTTATTCGGAGTCGTAAAATTTATGTTTCTATTCCGGTTCAAAATGTCACACAAGCTGCCGACAAACTTGTCATAAACCCCTTTGGCTTTATATGAGCCCAACTCCATCGACCTTGGATCTTTTTTGAGGTCCCCCATTGTTATTTAGATTTAATATATAAACCACCTATCGTTTAGGTTTTCAGATGATATAAAGTTTGTTCACATATATAAGATTCGATATATCTCAAGTTATCTTCGCCCATAATAAAAACCAATTGCCAACATAGTTTTAAATCATTTTACATATATTAATGTTTAATTATAAAATTTTACATTACTTTATACAGGAATTATAAAAACGCGAAATAAGAATTAACCTAAACAATAAATAGGGCACTCCTAGTAAAATTACATTTCTTTTCAGAATACATGGATTAGGATATTTCAATGTGATTGTTCAGTGTTTAACAAAATGCAACACAACATAGCAAATTCTACTTTTCGTCATTTTGATACATTTTAAATTGCCTAATGAATTTCAGGCTTTAATTTGGCCACTAAAACTAAGTGCCTGAGAATACAAAATTTAATAAGGAATAAATAAATTAAAAAAAAAGAGCTCAACACAATATTATCAACGGAGTTTTATAGAAAAATTTGAGTACGTTGCTGCAGTAACCCATCAAAAACTGGGCTTACTCTATTGTAACGCAAAACAGAAAACCTTAAATATTTGTTTTATAAATTAATTGTAAGAAACATGTTAGTTATAATTCGGGAAAACAGCCAGAAGTTCGCACCGGTGTAATTGAAATTGAAATAAAAACATGTATTATGGTACTCAAAAAAAAAAAATTGTTACCTCGTCGGTTTTTGATTAGTAAATATAATGCACACATGAGAGGTAGAGATCTTATGGACGAGAATGTATCAAGATACAGGATATAGAAAATTACCTCGTGCTACTTTCAAAGTTATAAGACCACCCTAAAGCCTGGTGAACGCCCTAAAATATCAAAAAGTATTTTGTCATTGAAAAAAAAATCAGATGCTGTAAGATATGATGGACTGAAGCATTTGGTTGTTGAAAGTCTGGATAAAACAAAAGATGCGCAAACGAAGGCGTTAATGGAATATCCGTACTATGTGCTGCAAATATTTTTGTATAAATGATGTTTTGGCATGTTAGTTGAAAATATAAAATATTTATGAAAGTTTATATTTTGAATGAAAAGTATATATGAAGGTCAACTTAACAAACCTAAACCGCATCTATTTTTGAAAATTAATGTAATGTAACAATTACATGTCAAATAAGAACATTCTAAGATTAGTAAATTTTAAAGTCTTACATTAGTCAATTTGAAAGAAAGGTGTTTAAACGCGTAACTTTTGCATTGATTATAAAACTTGAGCCTACTGCTGAAGAACAAACATTCTTTCAACGCCTATGCATCTGTCGCACACATAGTGCACCATTTCCATAAAATAAATTCGGTATCGCACCTAATTCCCATGACATTAACCGAGATCTATATTTAAAAGGGACATCCGATTCCACGAGGCGACGAATGTCACGTGGAGCATGGCGTCGACAACGTGTCATAAAATTTTCATCGAGTCGTTCCTAAATAACTCGAACTGGGCGTTACAATACCGAAACTACCAGATTATATTCCATCTACATTGTGTGGAGGTGGTGAAAGGTTTAGCGAGATTGAGTTTATAACACGTTAGTGCTACAAACTGTAAATATTTGCGACAAAAAAAATACAATTTTGCGTGTTGTAAAACAGAATTTTTACAAAAAATTTCGATTTTATTTTTTTTTTGTGTATATTTTGATAGTAATTCAGAAAAACTTAAAATTGTTGGATTGGACTGAGACTGGGTGTAAACTTCCGCAATAAAAACTGGTACATATACCAAAAAGATATATTTCTAGTTTTTTAAACTACTGCCCAAGCTATATGCTGTTGCATTTGATCTGCCAGAGATGCGGATTTGTAAAAACCGTGGTCATGTTAAAAGTTTTAATTAATGAAAGAAAACATTAACATACAAAAATTGAATATCTGACGAACCAAGAACCTTTGATTTTAAAATAGTTGTCAAAAATTGATCCAGATGATCTTAGAATGGATAAAACAACTTTAGTTTAGTAAAAGTGCAATTGCAATTGCAATTACGACATCAAAATCAGCAGTAGAGAGACGTTGTAACAACCGGACGTTTCTTGGCACTGGAGAGCTTATGCTGTTCTAAAATATTTAATATCCATGCAAATTTAAAATATTAAGCTTTCCGAGGGTTTACTCACGGGCGCATAAATCTATTGTGGTTCTTATTATACACTCTATACAAACCAGCGAGAAAGGGATTGTTAAAAAAACGCATATGCGAACTTGTAAACAATTTCGCCATTAACTTCCAGCTTATCCTTTAGTTTTATTTGTAGCTGTACAAAACTCGTATATAAAATTTATGCATATCGTCTGCTGACGAAAGGTCAAAATGTTCAGATCTTGACATATAAAATGGTGATGAAAAACTAACAACTTTCATGACAATAAGGTATTAATAAACAATAAGGATTACCAATATTTATGCCTGCAAGAATGCGCAATCTCATTTGTCCATTACAACAAAAAAATTGTACCACGTTGAAAGATTATGTTGTTGTTCAAAATTGAATTATCTATATGACATTAAAGCGATTTATCTTATCTGTTACAAACTTAGAGTCAGTTTTTACCGTTATAATAACTCCAAATAACTATTGCCTTCAAAAAATAGCCTTAACTGAGTGTTGCAGAAGGTCTGATCTTTTATAATATAGCACATTTTCTAGCTGACGAGTCATTGTTTTAATAGCTCGGCAAGAATAAAGTGCTTACAATTTGTACCCCTAAGCGCCTCATTAGTCCTGTTTAGCTCTATCCCAAATATTATTATACGATAAAATAATTGGCTTCCACAACAGTTGGCCCGTAGTCTTGTAATTGTTTCCGTAGCGGTGCCTCTAAACTGTACCAATTTTTGGGATGGTCAGCCCGATAACATATGGCACAATAAGGGTAGGTATGTTTTCATCAAACGCTGAGAGAAAGCTTGTGCGCTAGAAAGGCGTCCGTCTTGAAAATTAGGTACAGCGTAGCAGAGACTCCTATTTTATAATAATATAATAATAATACTCATCTGAAAAAAATAATTTATTAATGAGAGGTGGCCAGGTTTTTCTACATAACTTTTAAACGTCGGCAAACGGCTACCTGACCCAGTACAATTCACAATTTTATTAATTCTGTCAAAGATAACCTTGTACATCATTTTCAGGTCAGTGTTTTTCTTGGAATATTCATTATTCCTGCCGTTTAAATTAAATTTCCTGTTAGGCAATGTTCCATACAATATGTAGCAGCAAAACGGGAAACCTGCTGCAACTTAAATTGCTAAACTTATTCTATCATATTTCACAAAACTTTTAATTAAACTAATTAGACTCACAC
Source organism: Cylas formicarius (assembly GCF_029955315.1). Lineage (NCBI taxonomy): Eukaryota > Metazoa > Arthropoda > Insecta > Coleoptera > Brentidae > Cylas > Cylas formicarius. The sequence goes on from NW_026844334.1 coordinate 17,219,263, forward strand.
ACCAAACGGTTACAGAAAGTGAAGTTCATTGACATTAAAATTAGTTATTCGACGAAGCAGAAAAAATAGTATTTTCCAAGTAAAAATTATTCGTTCATCTATTAAAGACAATGGATTCATTAAAATTCAAAAGTAGAGCAGATTGGGAATTTGCCAGAGGAGATACTACCATATGGATTGGAATAACCCTTTGCTGCCCAACTGGAGATCTGGAAACTTGTTAATGTTATAAAGAAAGATCGAAACCTCAAAAAATAATTTTTAATCAATTTATGTTTAGTAAAAAACTGTGTTGGCTCACTTAAATATTTGGCGATGTGGTATGAATCTGATAAATCTGAAAAGTTGAGCAGCATTTGTTAGTTGGATTAGGGGTGGTATTTAGAAATTATCTTTTCACCAAAAGAGTATCTGGAAAATACATAACACTATCACAATTTTGTGTTGTTTTATTATTATGAAAAGACCCTAACTTAAGCATGATTGCTTTGTTAACTGGATGGTTTAATTAAGATTGAATAAGTGAATATATCTTTGCACGCCAACTTTATTAGAGAGATTAAGGCCTTCTTTGGTTGTACTCAAAAGATTTTAAATTAATTCTACGTGGATTGTGCTGTCGCAATTATTAATTGTGTATTGGTTTGTAATATATGTAATTGTTTATTATTAAGGTTTATTGTAAATATTAATATTAGTTAAAATTAATGCAAAGTTTTCTGATGATGATGATAAGCTAATTTTATGATAAAAAAAATTAAAAAAATCAAATTAAACTTAAATTTCTTTATTCGTCTGACACGTACAGGATTGTATAGTATGCGTCACTAAACACAATTGGGAATAATAAAAACTATACGACACAATTAATTTATGGAAAAATTAGTCTACACTATAGTACTAGAATTCCAGCAGAAAATAATTTGGTTTCTTTTTTAAAGTTGGTTAAACAGGATGTACTCTATATTGACAACCTATTATACGAGGGTTACCTTTTATATTTCGGGATTTGTAATAAAAAACTATAAGCTACCAACAGATATGACTTTATTGTTTCTCAAAATACACTTTTGCATTCGATAGAACCAATCGTCAAAGCATTTTTCCCACATCGATTCGGGCACTTCCAAACGAAGCCTTTTAAACGCATCAATCGCTTCTTCTGTTGTCAAAAATCGTTGCCCACTTAATTTATTCTTTAAGTATGGAAATAAAAAGAAGTCATTAGGGCAGGGCAGGTGCTAAATCGGGACTATATGGTGGATGGTTCATGAAATCAATGTTTTTAATGATCAAAAAGTTCTTTGCACTGATCGGGAGAGCTAGCATTGTCAAATGTTACGATACCATAGACGTGTTTGGAAGCACCGCGATCGTATTTTTTTTAGCATTTCCTTCGACCAAACAGCACGAGCCTTTTTTTGAGCTGATGTCAAATTGTGTGGAATCCAACACGAACAATTTTCATGCAAAATTGTATGTACCCAAAGATACCTCAATTTCATGGTAAGTCATATTGCGATCCTGCAAAATCAGTTTCCAGACTGCATCAATGTTTTTGAACAACCTCCGCAAAATTCATCCTTAAGAAAACTACGACTGAAGTCCGTAAACAGTAGTCCTAGATGGTGCTTTAACTCCAAAAGTCGAATTAAGTTCATCGATACATTGTTGTTGAGTTAGTCCAAGTCTAAATTTGTAAAAATGCTCCCGATTACGTTCCATTTTTAACCGTCACGATTTATTGAATTTATCACAAAAAACACATACAACACTCTTTCGCCAAAACCTAACTGAGTAAACCTAACCTCGAAATGTCAAGCTTCCCTATAAAAACGTTGGTCGCCCGATGCCGGGACTAGTTTAAAAAAATCCCGAAATGTAAAAGGCAGCCCTCGTATATCTACGCTTGCAAGCTAAGGACTTTTGTTTCATATTGTTAACCTCTTTAGTATTATACTTGCATATTATTACCTAAAACAAAATAACATTTTCTAATTACCAATCTTAAAGCTAATATTAAACGTAGAGTTTAAATTCTTCGAAAATATCATGTAATATCAATATAGTATATTTCCCAGCAAGTAAAAAGTAATAATTTCGGCAAAAGTTACGAACGCTCCCTTTTCTACAAACGTGCAATAAACACAAAAAAAGACAAGAAAAAAAACGATAAAAAAATAATGGTTGCAGTCCCACGTTTTCGCAATGACGTTTTCCGTACGTATATAGAAAAAAATAATGGAAAAGATTCTTTAATAGCAGGAATACGAAACGCTGCATGTAAAAGATACTAAAAATATGGTTACTTAACCGCCTTTATAAGCATTCTCTCAGTGTACCTACCTGGCTAGCGATATTTTCACCTAGTCCAACTTTAAAAGGATTTCCATGTTAGAAGCGATCGGCCATCCTCGACGGCGTTTTAACCGTTGTATATGTATAGAAAACAGATAAAGAGGTGCACGTTTTAAAACCCCTTTTAATTTCCAAATTAAATAGCTCGTCGGGACTTTATCAAACCCGCAGATAAAGAAACCCAGATAATTAAAGCGGTTAGAGGCAGGTCTTTTATTTTATAGGGGCAGTTACTTCGATTAGGCGGGGAATTATCATAAGAACGCTCCATGAATATGCAACGGAGGTGTCTCTTTCAATTAGAGTCCGAGCGTGCAAAGAGCCAAGGCTCATGTGTCTGTACAATTTTCCTCGCTAAGACGGGAAGGAAAAACCCATTATCGTGGCAAACGAAGCGCGCCACTCTTGCGCATGCAGAGAGTCAAAAAAAAAAACAAAACGAAAACGCCTCGTTTTGCATTTCCATTATCCTTTGTCCGAAGTAAAAACTGCTTATACTTGGCTATTTGCAAAACAATTTCGTTCCCTACTAGCGGCAAATTTCATTAGCTCCGCACAAAGCCGCCACCATCAACTGGGAAATGTAACATTCGTTTCTCTTTTTAATAAAGTCGGAGTACCGATATTAAAACGTTTAGCGTCAGTTTAGCGGCGGCTAATTAACGTTGCGCATGAATTTTTGGCAGTTTGCGAGTTACGCATTGCTTAACCTTGCAGTTTAACCATTTACCATGTCTTATATAAAAGTGCAGAAGATTGCAGTCCTCTAAATTATAGTTAATGGATATTTTCCAAAAAAAAAATTTTTTTTTCAATTAAATTAATGTGTGTCAATGTATAGGTTGTTTCACGAAAAATGAGGTATATGACAGTTTAGAGAATGACATAGTAGTGACACTTTGAGAGAATGACATAATAGTTTAGTTAATTACTTTAAAATGACCTTAATTGAACATACTATTACTAAAATTATGTGATGCAGCTCATTCGTGGACTGGTATATTAAAAATTTCAAAATAAATTAAATTAAAGATGGTAAAAAGAGTAGTGTTTAGCTTTTTCCTTATAGTTCGTAAACTAACATTTTTTTGAATTTACAAAAAAAAAATCTTTAAAGAGAAGGAAATTTAATTAGAAAAAAAGTGTGGATTCCCGAAACTGTAGGTATCTGCAATAAATAAAAAAAACTGATTCCCGTTGGAATCTTTAATTAAATTAAATTTTCCAATAAACTAGGCGGTTGTTATGTAACAACTTTTTCCGGGACTTCCTTTATCATTGCAAATAAAAAAAAATTTAATAATTGTCATAAATTTTTTTCGCTTTGTGGAGCCCTACTTGTATACCTATAAAACAAGATAATGCGATGAAAGTTTAAATAAATTTAATACATTGTATATAATTATTTTTTTTAAATCATAAATGACAGTTCTTGATGAAGTTGTTTTAAATATTGGAATAGTCCATTGTTTATAAGTAAATTATAAGCAAATGGAGCAATTTTTTTTTAGTTAATAAATGTCATTTGTTTACATAACAACGGTAAGTTAATGAAAAATTAAAAAAAAAAACTTTTTTTACAACATTACATTGAATTTTATTTTTTTGTTAACGTAAAAAACTAATTAAGGATGGTATTGAATTTAAATAAACTTTTATCACACTATCTTATTTTATGGGTATACAAGAAAGGCTCCATGAAGCCAAAAAAAATTTATGGCAATTATTTAAATTTTTTTTTTCAATTTGCAATGATGAAGGAAGTTCCGGAGAAAGTTATTAAATCAAAAATTAACACTGTTCTAGTTTATTGAAAAATTAATTTTATTGTAAAATTCCATCGGGAATCAGTTACTAGAAGTGTTTAGATTATAACATATTTTTTTTACATTTTTAAATCTACTTTGTTTCCCCCAAAAATTTTTTTATTGTACCTTACTAACTTGCGACGCCATATGACACCCGGGCGGCAATTTTTAACGTTAAATTAAAATTATTAAAAATGGACGTACAGTTTCGGCAATTCGATTTTTTTTACCAAATTTTAAGCATCTTTTTATAAATCCAAAAAAATAATTAGTTTACGGAGTATAAGCAGAAAACTAAGCACTACTTTTTACCATCTTTAATTGTTTATAACTTTTGAAATTTTTAATGTACCAGTCCACTTTTTTCGAACATTGATCTAGATATAATTCCGAACCGAATGAGCTGTATGACATAATTTTGGTAATAGATTATGTATTAAATTGCTTATGATTTCTTTGAAATTTATCCTTGTTAACCATTTTTAACAATTTTGTTTTAAAAGTTCATAAAGTAAGTTTCTATTATTCAGTAATTATAATTCCTAATAATTCATTTGAAATGGCTGCCAAAGTGCTTGCAACCTTAAAATTCAAAATATATAATTTTTGTATTTTGTTTACAACGGAAACCATTAAAAATAAAATTAAACTAACCAAAACAAAATGTATATTACATTTAATTAAAATATTTTGAGCCCTTTTCGTGTCCCATAAGATATACCCCGTGAAAATATATTGTCAATCTGACTAAAGTGGAAATTTCTAAAAAATTTAATAACTTGAAAACTGGTATAGTGACATTTATGCCTTTAACGATTAATTATGACTTTATTGCAATTAAAAATGACAGGCGAAGTTGAAGCTTAGCTGCCTATCTTAACTTATTTTCGTAATATAATGGGAACCTTATAACGTAGATTCTAAATAAAGAAGCAAATAGGCTTATTGAATTTAAAGCTACTGATACCGTTCGTATTGTGCCGCGCTGTGCAAGGGTGACAAGGAGAACGTTTTTTGCTAGAAGAAAGTACTTTTTGTAAACAGTCCCAATTTTCGATACTTTCGATTGGTAGTGTCACATGTTGCTTTATCGCAGATAAGTTAGGGGACACCCTGTAAAAAACTGTCGCGACACGCTTAAACAAGTGTGGATCGGATATGAAATCTCCATGATCGGCAGCGTCCGCAATCGGTCGATCTCATAAAAGCGACAGTGAACAACATTATTACGGGTAAAATCCTGTGGGTCACGAAATACAGTCACGATTTGCCACGAACGTGATTCATGCAATGCGCTCGGGTAGGAGTAGTAGATCATCCTGGACCCGCATTCTTCGCAACTTAGATTTTTTCACATATCGATATGGGACCCATTTCAGTTTTTTTGCAAGCAAATGCAAATGCATTGTCAAGATTTACTGCTCGTCTTCAGAATCGACAATGATTCATGAGGCTCTGTTTAGGGTTACCGATTCGAGATCGATGAACTAACTGGAAAAAATATACTTTTTTAACCATTTTATAAGCAACTATATTAAATTTAAATTTTAGAAAATTTATGGCTTGAGTAACGGTGATACATTTGCGGAATCTGCAATAAAATTATCACATGACAAGAGAATTTATCAATTACCGTTATTCTTCCCTAAGATGTGGGTGTACTACAAGGATTGCTTTTTAGGCGACAAATCGCAGTAAGCCGACAGTAAACTTTGCGATTAAGCTGCAAATTTTAATTCTTTAGTAAGGGGAGAAATTCATTATGTATTATTTATAAGATAATCGTACTTCTCAACTAATTAAATACTGTTTTGGGTAAATTATGTAGCCTATAGTGGTTAGCAAGTTTTATCAACTTCACTAAAAGTAAAATTTAAAAAAATACTGGGTTGCACCCAACATTCAAAAGTGTCTAGCGAAATAATTTTATCTGATAATACTATAGGTTACTGAATACAAACTAATTGGTTGGCTTTGCCAAAATTATCTATGCAAAATTTGAAAAAAAAAATGTTTTCTTTCCGGCATGCTAACACAAAACCTATTTCCTTTAATCTTAAAAACTCCCTGATGATGTTGACTTGTCACTCCATATTTGAGCATTTCTTTGTTGATTTGTTAATTTTATTAATTATTTTTAGCATATCATTCAAGAGGAGGATAAAATCCATTAATCATCAAGATGTCAGGTCGCCTGACAATATAATTTGTATACAATGTATTTTCTTTATAATGTTTAATAAAAAATTCCTTATAGGTGTCTCCCCCTACAATCTGGGGAAATCAAATAGATCGGTCTGATCCAAAAACGAAATAAAATATAGGGCGTTACTTTTAAATTTCGAAAGCTGTTGTCGAGACCAATGAATTCGGGTACCCTGTATTATCCAAAAATTAATATTCTTAATATTCTAAAAATTCACTTAAATGCAATGAACTTTTTTATTTAAAATTTCTTGATAGCTATTACAGGTTTGGAGAAAAGTATTTTGGGTCTCCATCACATCGGTTATTTGATGCGTATATTTGATATCGTTTTTTTTTTGGCGCGCAATTTTCGGTATGGATAAACCCATAAATTGACTCAGACCCTAGTGGTACTACCCGCACTCGATACAAAGAAGCCATGAAAAAAACAAAAGTAGTAACAGGGTCACTTTGTAGTCCCAGCATACATAATGAAGTTTTATGACTACAATTTCCAAAATAGACTTTAACCATTGTGTTGACTTATGTTTATTTTAAAAGTGCTTCGGCTCTTAAACATCGCATTGTTAACTATTCCAACATACTAAACCATAAATTTTAATTTGTACTTTAGTGGCGAAAATACCAAACCGTTTTAAACTTCAGAGCAAATCAAACAACTGCGACTGTACGGACGCAATTTCTTCTTGAATAATAAAAATCATATTCCCCAGGGAGAAACTTCTACGTTTCGACCGGAACCACGACCGGACCAGATTGAAAATGCGCATTTTTCGCAAGAGGGCTTTTTAATTTCCTCAACACGGGGTACCGGGGGGAAAGTTATTACGTTGTTAATGCAGTTTCAAACAAAACAAAATTCCGAAATCGACGCGAAATTACCGTCGTTTTTGTTGCCGTTTATTATTTTTCTCGGATTTAATTAAAACGCAAACAAAGTGCAGTTTGATTCCGCTCTCTTTTTTGCTCGCTCGCTGCCATGAAAGTTTCCGGGTATAATAGAGTCGACTGATGTAGGGAATTTGCAGTTTGATGAACTGAGCTTTTTCGTTTTAGTCTAACTTTGAGGCGATCAACAGGGTTTTCTATAGCTTTTTTTTTCTCGTCTGAAAACTAATTAAACAGATTTTTTGGCATATCGCGAATATGCATATAAATAAGTACTTTTTTTTCCTAACGTTTGGAAATGTCCACATATTATATGTAAACTAGCCTTCGTTGATACTTTTTATAAAACTTCTGGATTCCTCCTGCGTCGGTTTTTGCTTAGTCGAAATTGATGGCGAAACTTCAGCAGGAGGAATCCAGAAGTTTTGTAAAATGTATTAGAGTAGCCTATGGAAGTTTCTTTGAAAAATTAGCCTTCTTTGGTTCTAAAAATTGTACTCGTACGACTTTATGTCATTTTAGAAACTGCTGATAACGAGGGGGTGTAAATTTTACCAATTTCATATAAGAATAAAACAGTCTGTAAGAAGTAACAACAGAGTAAGAAATTTTTAAAAATTATATGACGAAGATCCAACAACTGATATTAATTGTCTGATTTCAAAAATGCCACCTGATTTTTTCAGCCCTAGTTTTTAAGATATTTTTGGTATCAATTCTGGAGAAGGATAGAAATAAAGATACCAATATAACTTAATGGTGAAAATAAAAGTTCCTTAATTTTTCAAAGAAACTTCCCAGGCACTGTAAGACTTTTTACAATAATTCTGGGTTCCTCCTGGGTCGGTTTTTGTTGAGTCAAACTAGCTAACGTTTCGCCAATCATCCTGTTGGCGTTTTCAGAGCTTGGCTGAACCTGGCTCACATTTTACTCTGTACCTGCTTATATAGTGTTTGAGGGGGGCGGAGCTAAATGAGGGGCAGAGATAGCTAAAGGTAAGATTGTTAGGTTGTTTATATATTTCTATAGACTCTCGGATTTTTCGTTGGTAGAAGAATTGATTCCATGAAAGAATTTTAGTTTTATCGAATAAAATTGTATGTCTAATTTCGTGATTGTGTTCGCAACTGCTGATGAGTTTTAGTGTTAAGTGTTAGTGTAAGTGTCTTAGTGTTAAGGCTCTTTCATGCTCTTTGAGTCTATTTGATACTTTTCATCCGGTCTCTCCAATGTATCCTTTGCCGCATATGCAAGGAATGCTGTAAACTCCTGGCATCTCAAATGGAATTTTATCTTTGACGGATCCCAGATGTTGAGAGATTTTTGGACAAGTGGGAAATCTGGTTTTGACGTTATACTTCTTTAGAACTTTTGATATGTGATCAGTGATGTTTTGAATGTAGGGAAGGACCACAGTGGAAAGTGTAGGATTGCTTTCGGCCTCATTGCTATTAGATGGTTGTCGTGAAGTGTATTTTGTGATGGAACGCTTAATATCTTTAATGTGGAAATTATCAGAGACAAAGTAGAGGTAAAGTGTTTAAGTTCTGGGTTCAGTGACTCCTGCTGGGAGAGTTTTAGTGATGTGACCATGCATTAAGGTATCGATCTGTGCGCGTAGGTTTTCTGTAAACACAATGACCCAATGTTAGGTCTGATTTTCTATTGATAAGAATATTTAAGAATGGAGGTTATTTTTAAAATAAATAAACTCCTGCTGTTACTAAAGTTGAAGAATGAAATAATGCAGTAATTCGAGTAGGAGCTGCTATTGTAGCGGGTAATCATGAAGAAAAAGGAATCTGAGCTCTTTTAGTAGAAGCTGCAAGAATAATAAACAACTGCCACTACTTGTATAGACAAATCAGTCTCTATAAAATTTAAATAATAAATATAAGATCAACTACCATAATTCATTATTCAAGAAATTGATAATAATAAGACTGCATCCACGATACGATTTGACAACTCTCCTTCTTACTTTTATTTTTAAAGTAATCTGAAAAATTGAGTTTAGAAATTTGATTGAGTAGCTAATGCTGACTTGAATCATTTCCCTATAAAAACGCAAATTAAACTTAACCTCTTTAAGAAAAACGGTCGCTAAATTCATTTTGAAATATAATCTTAAAAGTAAACACGAGACGGAAGAAAATCGTCCGTTGACAAAGGAGCGAGCGCTCATCTCCGGACAATCAAGACCAGCAAATTCCCCCGTTATAAAGCACGAAACGTCCGGTAATCGGGAGTGAAGCCGGCCGCTCGTTTGTCAAGATTAGAGCGCGGGGGTTTGAGCCCGGAGCGGGGCGGGCGTCCCGGAGGGCGGGCGGCTCGACACTGTATTACTTTCCGGCTCCGGGAGAGCCGATTTGACCGGAGTAAACACCTGCAGACTAATATCGGCTTCCTAGACCGGCCATAAATCTGACGCGGTGCGGTCAGCGAAATACGCAACAACTGGTCGTCGCCGTCGGTCGCTGCAGCGGCTCGCGATCCATTTGACAGTTGGCATGGGTGCATTCGTCGCGACGTTGCCGGCTTTAGTTTTTGTTCGCGTTTCTTTAAAACATCTGCCTACTGCGTGCGGCGGTTTAAAGGGTTTTAACACGCAGTAGACGTGCGAAGCAAGTACTTTTTAGGGTTTTCTTTCTCAGAGTATAGAGTATGAATCCTCGCCTTACCAAATAAAATATGTGCGGCTCTCGTGGTTACTTATTAATTAACTTATTTTTTATTTCTTCTACTCCATTCTGTAAAATACCTAATTATACACCGATTTAGCGTTCGTGTTCTACGGATCCGATCCACTTCGGACATTTTCAAAAATCAAAGAGTCCACACAATTCTTCTTCACAAGAATGTTGTGTTACAATGTTGGAACCATCGTACATACGTGTTATTTTTACAAGAACTTTACAAATTGCTACACATTATCTATTAAGCTAATTAAAATTTGACGTTTTTAACAGCCTTAACAGCCTGTTCTAGTATTAGTTTAATATTAGTAACACATAATTCACCACAAAATATGCTAGCAATCATTTTAGAAATACATCAAATAACGTTTCCCAAGAACAGACTATTTTAAATATTCCCGCAACAAGAGATTTCACTTTCGAAGAATTATATAACATCGAACAATTTGGTGAAAGCCCTCACGAATTTTTGTGAATATTTAAAAAAAGAAACCGAAGATAACGACTTTACACAGACATTTTATTTGATGGAGACTACAATTTAGAAATTGAACAAGAAACTGACAAAATTTTTCGAAACCGCCTCAAGAACAGAAACAATCCATAGACGCTCATGTATTTTGCCTTAACAATATAAACATAAGCAAATTACCTTATACGGTAGTATTTGAACATAACCTCAAGTTTCTCATTGACTGTGGCTCATGAAGATATTTTATTTCACCTGAATTAGCATTTAAGTATTACTCGAAAAATGTAAAAGAAGCTAAGTGCCAAGAGGCAATCAGGTTTCATCTCTTACCTTCTTCCAAAAAAACTTAAATTGCCTAAGTAAAATCTTTTAAAACTCTTTTTGTTTAAATTTCATGACATATTTGATGGCGTAGACAATCTCGAATTTTTGAAAACCAATCTATATATTTCTAATTTTTATTAATTCACGCCATAGTCTAAAATTAAAGTACTCTATCGAAACAGAAACAAAAATCTTAATAAAATCAATATCAGCCCTCAATGTGAACAAATTATCAAAATTGAAACCTCTATAGGAAACGATGAAGTAATACTCTTGCAAAAATTGGAAATTGTGAAATACCTTTATCTATTTCGAAAAATAGTATAGTATAGTATAGTATTTTAAATAACACGACATAGGACGATTTTTCAGAACCATTAGTTCTTACAACAAATCAACTTAAACAATATTTACGAATTTTCCTATAAACACGAATGCAAATTTGATATCTCTGAAACAATTCGCACTGATCATATGAATAATGAAGAAAAGTTGGAAATGTTAAAGGGGTTGCGCCTCAAATTAAAAAAATGCTTTGTTCACTAATGATTGCAAAAAAAAATCTTCTTTGATTTTTTCTATATTTTCTTGTTGAAAAAGGAATAACAACAAACTAACCAAAACTAACCAAAGATTGAGTAAACCGCGCACTAAGCCTGCAACAAATGTTTATATATCATGTATTATAACATTGCCAAAATTTAATTTTTAGTAGATTTCATAAAAATGGCGTGAAATATATTTTTTTTAATTCGTAACACATATTCTATGAGGAAAAAGTGAAGCAAAGAAGCTATTCGTTAAGACTTTCATAAGACGGATATTTGAAACGAATAAATCTTAATTTGAAATTTTACAATAATCCTGATAAATATTCAGATTTTTAATTATACACGCAAAGTACGAAATCTAACCGGCTCCACCTATTTTCTGAAAGGAATGACAATCCCAACGGCGATGGTAATAAAGAAGATCATGTTTTTTTTAACTGGTTAACTGGTTAACTCAAAAGAGACGATTACGCTAAAAAACCGTTAACTCAAATAAACCTCTCCGGAACTGTTTTGTATCTGTTAAAAGGCAGAAAAGGTGGAGGAAGCCCTTATCGACTGAAAAGTTTTTCCCAGGCACACGATTCCGGTTGAATTCGCCTCGGTATAATTAGTTCTTAAACTAAGTTCCTTAATAAATTCTGTTTTGTTTCGCGGCGACTCACGGAAAAACGGCCTCGCTAAAGTAAAACACTTTTTCGAAAGTTCTGCGGCTGTTTATCAACCCGTAAATAACCCGGCGTCGCTAATCGAGAACGTAATCCGGCAGCCCCCTTTAAAAATTACGCGTATTGATGTGCGTAAAACTTCAAAGAATCGTAGATTCTTTTGTGTCTGTTTGCTACATCATGTAGGATAATGATCTGAGGAATAGCGAACGAACTTTCGAAGCTTGACTGGACGGCCTGTTTCCTGATTGCGGATATAAATCGACTTCGTACAAATCAAGAAAGAAAAATTGATCTAAAGGGGCCGATCCGGAAGTCTAAGAACTAATTTTGCTCCTGTGCGAGTAGACTCCCATAAAAATAAACTCTACGGGATGTCTAGGATTTACTACTTTATCGGGAAACGAACGATAACAAAATAATACGTTCATACATATTTATTATACTTGCTATGAAAAATTGTTCGTAATTCATCCAGATTAGTTACAAAATAAATATTCTTTTAATGGAAGCTTTTGTACATTAAACAGTTTTCTGCTTTTTAAATTAAATATTAGATCTCTTATTTAATGGTGGAGACGTATCTCAGGATCAAGTATTTGCATATGCATACGGGAAAACGATCCTAAAAGAATTCACCTACAGAAATGATAGGCACAGATCTTTTTTAAGTCTCTTCCGAAAAAATAGTATAGTGTTGTAAAAACATGCCCTTTCTGAAAATTTGACAATCCAGATTCAGCATATTTTTGTCAACATTTTCTTTTTTTTTTGTGTTAATAACTGAAATGAATTTACCAGATCTCCTTATTTTCCGCCTTTGTTTTTTGTTAACTATTTTTTAATTTAAAACTAAAAAAACATTTTCAAGTTATATAAAATTCTTAAATTTCTTTGCGTAGCTTTTTGCTAATTTTCTCAACCACACTTGACGTTGTTGACTCTCAGATTAAAGCAGAAGGTTCGTGATTTTAAGTGTGGTTTGCATTAACTGCAGATATATAGATTGTCAATTAAAATTAAATTAAATTAGGAGGTCAACTATGTATATGATAGTTTCAAAAAATTCCGATTATCCTTCTTCTTTAAGTGCCGTGTCCTCCCAGAACATGGGCGATCAGTCGCATGATCTTCTGATGCCACTCCATACCACTGACGATATTTTTGAACCGGCGATCGGGTCCACGTTTTTCCTCTATTTTCTCATGATTGCACATTGCATTACGTGGGCAAAATACTCCAGCTTTCTTCTTTTAATGGTATTAAGTACCTCTCTTTCCTTGTTCATATGTTGTAGAACAGCTTGATTCGTCACTATGTCCACCCATGATATCTTCCACATTCTCCAATAAGCCCACATTTTGAAAACCTTAATCTTTCACATTGTTTCAGTTGCTTACATACTGTAGAATAATATGCTAAAGACATGGTTAACATATTTTGCATGTTCTTAAAAGATGATCTTGCTTGCTCTTTTCTGTTTTTGATTTCTTGAGTTGAGTCCCAGTTTTCATTCATCCAGCATACCAAATATTTGTAAGTTTGTATTGTCTCCACTGTTTCTCCATGTATGCAAATATCTGTTAAGTTATTAGTAATGTTTTTATTTTTGCTGACGCCTATCTATTTGGTTTTCTTTATATTTAAGCGTAGGCCCATTTGTTCGCTATAGTCTGTTACCGCTGATAAATCATCTTTATCCGTGGCTAGTAAGACCGTGGCGTCAGCGTATCTTAAATTGTTGATGACTATTCCATTGGCAATTCTGTTCTTTCATCGACGGCTTCCGTGAAGATTTTTTTCTGCATCTAAATTAAGCAAAAGAAGGGAGAGCACACATCCTTGTCGAACTCCTCTCATAACAGGCACTTCTTCAGATGTCTGAACTGACATAAGAGTTAACTCTTATGTCTGTTGTCTGTTGTCTGTCTATCTGCAGTATAATTTAGCTGTTATCCGAATGTCTCGAACCGTCCAGGTCTATATTGCTCAGTATTAATCTATTAATTTATCATGGTGAACAGTGTCAAATGTCTTTTCGTAATCTACGAAGCAGGCTTTTACATCAACGTTTACATCGACATCCCTGTATGAGAACCTGGACGCTAAACAGCGTCATTCTTGTACCGAAACCACTTTTAAAACCAAATTGAGACATATCAGTTTTTCTTGGCTTTTTATGTATATTCGGGAGTAAATGACTTTGAAGAACACCGTCAATACATGGCTTATTAAACTGATCGTTCTATAATCTTTGCCAGAACAACGAAAGTTGAGCTGAGCTAATCTTTAGGAATTATTCCGGTTTTGTATATGCAGTTTAGCATAATAAAAGAAGTATGAAAGAGCTATCCTCTTCCAACGTTTTTAAGATCTCCATCTGTATTTCGTCTTGTCCTGGTGCCTTTCCATTTTTTGATATAGCGTGTATGAGTTCTGCCTTGGAGATATCCATCCCGTCTTCTCGAGTAATATTATGTGAAGTACTCCAAAGAGATTTAAAAGATATTTTTTTTATTCCTGTAATTGGTACTAGAAATTTGCTGTTGATAATTCATGAGACTGTTTTTGTTGCTTTTTTTATGTTGACCAATTGTCTGTCTGATTTTCTTGTACATGATATAGAGTCATGCTTGAGTTGTGCTCTATTTCGTTGCACTGTCCTGTTAACCAATTTTCTTTCGTTTGTCTAATCTGAGCCCTAATTTCCTTGCGAATCACTTTGTATCTAGTATTAATTTCAGGAGATCAATCCAAGCTTTGTCTTTAGTTTCGGTACTTTTCAGCTTAGCTTGATTACCGATGTTTTAATCTATCTCCATGTGTCTTCAATGTCGTCTTCACTTAACATTCTTGAATTTAATTCTTTTCGAACTTCTGTTCTTATTGCTGAAACTGATTATTGAATAAATAAAATCCATTTTCTCAATAAAGTAGCAAATCTTAAACCAATCAGATGCACTGAGTAAAACTGTTCTCCTCCTTTTCTACCCGGTTAGGAAGTGCTGGTTCTTTCTAATATTATAAAGAACGTAAACTATTTAGTAAGTTATTTTTATTATGACGGGAAAATACCTTTATTATAGTGGGTTATTACGTTTTTTATTTTTTTACCGTCGTCAGTTGCCTAATGATATCAAATTCAAATTAAATTCTAAAACAATCATTATCCTTCAGGGTTCGCATCTTAAATCATTCCCAAATCGCCAAAAGCTCCATGAACTATTAGTAAGAAATTTGGAATGCTTGCTTTCAGTTCCTAATGCAAAATATATATAGTCAAACTTCTACAATTGGTTTTACTCTATCTTGATGCAAATCTTCTGGATGCTCTTGGGTTGGATGTTGATAAATCGAATTTTCTGACGTTTCGTCAATCATCCTCAATCATCAATCATTCTTCAGAGTTTAACTGAAACTGAAAAACTGAAAACCAAAAGATGCTTTGTCCGCGCGGAAACGGACTTTGGCCGCAGCTGGCACAGCAAGAAGTCGCAAAAATTACTCAAGACAGGATCAAAAGATTTTTGATTACTTAACTGACCCTACCTCGCTTTTGGTCTTCCTTCCGAAGGGGCCGGCCCGTGCTGCATTCTCTGTGCCTCGAGTGGTGAGGAAATTTGTTGATCACCACGCGTATGACCTGATGCGTTCAACGGCACTTTTTGATTTATCAACAACCGACGCAGGAGGAACCCAGAAGAATTGAAAATAGTATTACAGTAGCCTGTGGAAGTTTCCTTGAAAAACTTTAGTGGTAATGTCAATACTTAACCAAGTCAAAGATCGTATCACTTTCTTTCATTTGTTGCATTCCTTCCATTTGTGCGTATGTTATCAGAAATCACAACAGCACAGGTACATATTATTTGACTAAAAATGATTACATTGATATCCGAATATCCCCATTTAGGGCGTTATTTATTGGATATCGTCTACAATCTAAATCGATCAGTTTTAATTCTGAAAAAGGCGCAAAGACGTCCAGGGACGGGTTAATGCATTACGCGCGTGTTTGGAAGCAATAATCGACAACGAGGAGGAAAATTTTGGTGCGGCAGCGGAATGCATCGGAAATGTGAGCATTCAATTACGGAATTGAACGTAAATCATAAACGGACCGACAGGCAAGCGTGGTCGTGTGGGAAATCTTATTATCTGCAATTCAAATTCCTCGACGATGCCAACGACGCCGGAGGGGTTTGGCGTTTTTAATTTAATAAAGTTAATAGAACGAACCTTTAATGTTCATTTATTATCGTTAAGTGCACTTATCAATTAGCCCTCCTTCCGAAATATTAGCTACCCTGCACATTTACTGTTGTGGTATCTATCTCCAAAATTTAAAATGTTGAAGTCCTGACTTTTATTTATACAGCTAGAAAAATTGAAACTCCATTTTTTAAAATCCTCATTTTTTCATTCAATGATAAGAAAATATTCACAATGCTGTTGCTCTGATTAGTTTTTGCGTATAACTAAGGCTCGGGTTGATTCTTATTGCTGAAACTTAGTTAAGTGATCTGTTTCATACTCACTTATATATCTACGTCGGCTGCGCTCTTACGTCTGTAGTGTATTCGGCAAAAATACTCTTGGTTAGCAGTTTAGACTAAACACATTTGATTACGCCCATCCCGGTGCGACTTTTTGAGACGTTCAAAAAAGGTATAACTTTTTCTGGCCCCCGTTCACTTTGGCCGCTACCAGGACTGATCAATATAAAACGCGATGTCCTGTAAGGAGTGCAATACATCGCTGTCTTCTCAAAGGCCCAGTGTTAAGTGCAGGAGGCAGCTTCGTGTATGACGCGCAGCAAACTAAAAAAATTTAGAATATTCGGCGGTAAATGCAGCAAGTAGGAAGACAAGCTTAATGAACTTGAGGCAAGAGATAGACAGTTGGATGAGCTGAATACGAGGTTGGAGAGAATGGAAACAACCTTCAACAGTCGCATAGTGGCTCTCGAGGTTGCGATCGCTAATCCAAATAGTTCTCCTCCCACCCCTGACTTACGGGAGGGGATCTTATCTGAAGCATATGAGCGCCTTAAACGCTCTGGCAACATTATCATCTCAAAACTTCCTGAGTCTAATCCAGATCAAGATAATCAGTCGGCAACGGAGATTATACATCAGATAACGAATGAAATTCTAAATGTCTCAGTTTTTCGGTTGGGAGCCCTTCGTCCTGATGGGGAAAGCTCTAGAGTCCGACCGTCAAAGGTCGTAGTTGGAAATCCTGAAGAACCAACGAACAGAAAAACAAGTTTCTTGCTGGACCGTTTAGGAACGTTAAGATATTTGACGACCAAACTCCCTTTCAGCGCGACTTTTTGGAGTAGAGAAGGAAGGAACTGAAGGACAGACACGAGAGAGGTGAAAAGCAGTTAACAGTCAAATATATTAAAGGTGTGCCTTCAATCGACAACATCTCGGCTCCAAAAAAGTAAGCGTCGTTTCCTTGCCTATTGTTTACACCAATATTTGCTCATTGCCTGCCAAATTTGATCTCCTTGTTGCTTATGTGAATTCCGTTAAACCTGCCTGGATTCTAATAATCGAAACCTGGTTAAAGCCTGCCATTCCCGATTGCACCATATCTATTCCAGGATATACAATTTATCGTTCCAATCGACCTAGCAGGCGGGGTGGTGGCGCTTGTATTTACGTTGCTGATCATATTGCCGGTACTTACAGGATCAAGCTCTTACATTTAATGAAGGGTCAAATGGTGGACGCTGTTTGTCTGTCATTTACCAGTTCTGATTTTAGTTTTTCACTCGCCTGTGTATACAGGCCGAGCGATACTGATAATGATTCTAATCTTCAGTCTTACAAACCATGAACAATTTTCTCACAAATTCCGTCAACCCTGTTAGTGCTGGCGACTTTAACTTCCCAAAAATATCCTGGCCTGCTACTTTAAACGACTTAGTCCCCACTTCCATGGAATACATGTTCCTATTTTTTTGTCAGATTGTAATCTTAGTTAACTTGTTGAAGATCACACGCGCTTCCGAGAGAACGACGCTAAGTCAACTCTTGATCTTGTAATTACCCCGGATCCCAATTTACTTGACAAATTGGAGCCTGATTCCACAATTGGTAAATCTGATCATGTCGTTATTGACTTTTGTATTCAAGCCTTATGTTATCCCAAGCAGGTCCATAATTTTGCAAGATTAGCTGCAGACCTTTCCCATCATACATGGAACTTTCCTGATAACGACGTTAATGATGCGTGGACATATTTTCTGTCTACTCTGGATTATTACAAAGGCACAAGCTCCAAAACTCATTTTGTTAAGTTTAATTCTGAGAAACCTTGGTTAACTGGACGTCTGTTCAAACAAATAAAACATAAGAGAGCTCTGTGGCGTAGATTGAAGGGCTCTGGCATTGCTTCCGTTTATGCTTTCCACAGAAGAGTTTCTAATAGTTTATCCTTGGAAATTGAAGAGGCGAAGCCAGCATTCGAAAATTACCTCCTCAATAGGCCCAAAGCGTTTTATTCCCATATCAGACAAGACGTATCGTCTAAGGTATCTCTTCCTGTTATTAGAGATACCGCGGGAGAGGTCTCCTATAACCAGGTCTTCATTTCAAATAAATTTGCTTCATATTTTGCTGGTGTTTTTGCTGATGAACCACCTAATCTACCGTGTCACTATGAGGGTCCTATAAATCTAGATTTATTAGAAGACATTCACTTTGACCAATATGACGTGAAAAAAACTCTTTCTGAGTTAAAAGAATATTCTGCTCCCGGACCTGAGGGAATGTCCAGTAAAATCTTAAAAGCGTATGCCCCTGTGATTGCAGAGCCCATTTATATTATTTTGAGAAGATCTTTGGACTCTTCCCACTGGTTATCCGCAAATGTAACACCGATTTATAAAAACGGCGATAAGCTCGATGTTTCAAATTACCGCCCTAACAGCCTAGTAAGTATTATACGTAAGGTTCTTGAACGCCTTATAGTAAATCAGCGGTTACCGTTTTTGATCGACTGCCATATTATACCTATATCGCAGCATGGCTTTGTTCCCGGCAGATCAGTCATATCAAATACATTGACATGTTTGCATCACTGGACATTATCGCTTGACTCAGGTGATTCGATGGATATTATTTATCTCGACTTCAGCAAAGCTTTCGACAAAGTGCCACATCGACGCTTGTTATTCAAACTTGAACAGGTCGGAGTGGGGGGTAAAGTGTTAGAGTGGATAGCGGCGTTCTTAAGCCACCGGTCGTTCAGAGTTCGAATTGGTAACGCTTTTTCACTGCCACAAAACGTGCCTACTGGTGTTCACCAGGGATCGGTGCTGGGACCAGTGCTATTCTTAGTGTACACCGTGGATTTGCTCTCCAGCATTGATTTTCATGTGAGCGCTTATGCTGATGACACTAAATTATTTGAAAATCCTTCAATACATGCTAATGTATTGCAGAGAGACTTGAATACTATTTCCAAGTGGTGTTCAACTTGGCTATTGCCGCTGAATGCTCAAAATTTCTCTGTGCTGCATGTTGGCAAGAACAATCCCGGTTCGAATTATACATCAATGGAAACTTTGTGTCAAGTGTCGATTCTCAGATGGACCTAGGTGTGACAGTAACTAATGATCTTGCGTGGTCTGTACATGTATCAAATATTGCAAAGAAAGCAAACTGCGCGTTATTTTTGTTAAAAAAGACTTTTAAAAATCCTAGTCCTCGGATCGCTTGCAGGCTTTTCACCACTTACATTCGCCCCATCCTGGAATTTGCTTCCTCAGCCTGGAACCAATGGCTATTGCGTGACTGTGATGTTATGGAAATAGTGCAACGACCCGCTACGCGACGGCCACTTCAACTTAGACATATCTGACGATGACCGTCTCAAAATACTTAGTCTGACAACATGAAGTCAGCGTCGGCTAGGAGGGGATCTCATTCAAATGTTTAGATTTGCGCATGTCCAATTTCCATCTGACGTGCACCTTGTGGTCTTAAGCAATGATGAACGCTTACTTGGTCATCCATTTAAAATAAGAAAGGAACAATTCACGACTTCACATCGCCCGCATTTTATAAGTACCAGGACTTTCGATTATTGTCTGTATTTAAACGACGCTTGGACAGTGTATTGTTTCACAGCAATAACTAAATATTTATTATATGCATAACATTCTTATGCTACTAACTATCAATGTGCATAATAGGTTCTCCTCTTCACTTTATTCTTTGTAATAATAATAATAATAAAAAATAAAAATTTTACGAAAGATTTAAGTTCTATAGATCTCGAGGAGGCATTTTCCATAAGACTAATTGGTTTTCCACTTCAATTTTCTCTTATGTTCAAGTGCAATCCGAGTAGTT
Organism: Cylas formicarius; assembly: GCF_029955315.1. Classification (NCBI taxonomy): domain Eukaryota; kingdom Metazoa; phylum Arthropoda; class Insecta; order Coleoptera; family Brentidae; genus Cylas; species Cylas formicarius. The sequence continues at coordinate 17,239,606 of NW_026844334.1, forward strand.
AGTTGGGAGGAAAGGTTTTCCTTTATCTTACTACTTGTGTTTAAATCAAGTGACTTTTGAATTTGAGTTGCACTTGGATCATTACAGTAATTTTTTATAACCCTTGTCTTTATAACTTGTTGCTAAATTATGCGTCACTCTCATATTACCTCTCAAGTTCCCTTGGACTATGTAAGTAGTATTTTAAGGCCAGCGGGTTAGATGCATGAGATGTGACCACCAAACTAAGCCATCATATTTTTCTTTTTCTTCTAGCAAGAAAATTGCCCGGTAATTTTGTTTTTCCATGCTTTCATCGCTTCTTTCATATTCTTACTTAACAGTTAATTCCTACATTCTGTTGTGTTTAATTTAATTTCTTAAAATAATGCATAGGAAGGTACCAAACCAAATTTGTTTTTCATGCTCGTTCGTAAGATGAAAAAAAGCTCAACAAAGAATAATATGGCAAATATGTACTGATATACCATAACGGAGTATAATGGAATAAAGAATTGGGATGCAATGGAGTAAGCATTACAGCGAGACGTATGGCGATGAAACGGAAACGTCATGAAATACCCGGGTCATCCGCAAATTGTCAGATACATCGTTGGTTAGAGACTAGTAACGACCGAAACAATTGCAGCTTGATTAAATTAACTTCATCCGATTCCATTACCTGTACGTTCGGGTTTCGTAAAGTACGAACCGTGACGCTTAATCCAATTGCACCGCCCGGCTTAATGGAGTTTCTAATAAAAATTAACGTCACTCGGATTACTCTATCTGTTCAGTCCTAAATGATGGATGTTGCGGGAAAAGTCGGTATTGTCCACCTCATCAATAATTGTTGGTCAATATTCATTATCTAGTGGTAAACGACGAAGAGGCCATCAAAATTGGGTTCGAAAGCGTGATTTTTTCAGATTGTTTACCGAGTCGATATTGAACTCCGAAAAAACACAATCGGTTTCGTGGCGTTGAAAATCGATTCGAATGGTATTTCGTAAACAACCGTGAAAGTTTTTTCCTTGTCACTTTGGGCATTGTTTGGTTTTATACTGTGGCATCGTATAATGCCCCACTCGAATTTAATCGGACCTTGACCACTACTTCTTCGTTTGTGTTTATAACTCAATCGTCGTTCAATTTCCTGACGGAACATGCAAGTCAGCGACGAAAGCCCGCGGCCCCGCAGTCGCAGTAATAAGAAAAAGTTTAAATTTTGAGTTTTTTTTTTTGTCTTAGGATCCACGATACCGACGACTAGAGAATTTGAGGCAATAGAAATGGATTTGGGATTAAACTTTGATGTTAGATAGTAAATAATAAATAAATAAATGCATGTAAAAAAATCCACAAGTAAACGTACAATAAGAGATTAACAGACAAACAAAAACAAAATCTAAAATAGTAGAACAATAAATAAAACAATGAAATTGACAATGCTACCCTACATTTAACAAATGGACAAAAACATAATTTACTATATAATTTCCATTAACAGTTTCTTTCTAAAATGTTTAAAATCTCGGGCATCGGCTTAGCAAGTTTGTCGTGTCTCATAAAAATTGTTATAACGCGGTCATAAAACGATTATAAACAGTACTTTGGGTAGTAGTTTTTTCCATCAAATATTCCGGGTACCCAGTTTTGAGAAACTTGTAAACAGGAGACTGGGTATATTCTTGTCTATCGGTGATGTTAAGTCAGCGTAACTCATTGAGCTTTTCACTTATATTGTCTTGGGATTTTAGATTGAATATGAAACTAATACATGAGTTTTGTAGTTTTTGTAGTTTGGCTTTAGTGGCCAAACCCAAACAGTGACTAAATACAAAATTGTGTTTGTATGACACAAGACCAACGCTTCAGCAATGATGTTTTTAACTTTCTCTTAAGAATGTGTTTTGTTGCTTAAGTTACTATAACCTTTTTGTATAATTTTAGAAACATGATTCTTGAACCTTAATTTATCATTTATTATCATTATTATTGTTAAAATAATACACAGTCGTTTTCATTCGGAAATAACCGGTATTTTAACATTATTGATTGAAATGTCAAGCAGCTTACTAGCCCAATCTTTAAAATGTCCAAAATGGCCGACTTATTGGGATTTGTATTAGCCCGTTACTATGTTAGTATAGTGCAATCTTTTGTAAACTTTTTTTTAAGCGTACTGAAATGAAGATAACATAGAACAAAGTTCGCACAAGAGAACCTTGAGGTAGTATATTATTAACAATGCCACTTTAGTCACGAGTTTGTTTTGGCGCGAGAAAAGCCGGAGTTAGTTTTTACTAAACGAGAGTTTAAAGAAGTTTATCAACACTTTGCCTACTATACCATAGATTTAAGGAATTTAAAAAAAAAGCAGAAATGCATTTACTAAGTGACGTACGAAGTGATCATCAGAACCGACACAAGTCATGATTAACTGAACCGATCGGTCCCATTTCGCTTAGAACGCATGAATCGGTAAATAAAAACACAAATTTTTAAACATTTAATAACATTTAATTACATTCTTGTATGAAGAGTCTAAAAATGAAAAACAATTTTTGCAAATACTGTATCTGGTTATCGTTCAGATAGTAAAAATTCATCTGCTATATCCGTAGATAAATACATTATTAACGAATTAAGTAAGTTTTACAAAACAGCCAATTCTGAGTCGGCAGATAACATCACAAGCGATTTGACAGTAAATAAATACGTAAGTTGTGGATTATTACTCGTTTTCATTAAGCAGCTCTATGTATTTATTTATTTATCTATTTATTTGCAAAATAGGCCACAAAACAGACAAATTGTAATTTCTCCAATTACGAGTATGTCCACGTAGCGGCAAATAGATCATGAATCAATAGCTAGCATAATAAACAACAAATAATGAATGTAGCAGAGAAATTAAAAAGAGTCACAAAAGTTAGTCATAACGGAGTGTTTATCTAAGTGTGAATATCCTAAACAGTTTAGGGCACTCAAGGCAGTATTCAATAAATCTATAATGGCTGTGTCGGTTGTTTATATATATTTGTAAATAGTATAAATTTGTGGTATCCTGGTATCCGAAATTTTTGCAGACTTTTTATTACTACAAGTGTTTTTATTTTTCACAAATCTATGCAATGCATTTAAAAAAAATGCCGTGTGGTAGGGATTGGATGTTGAAGTAGGTCAGGGTTCGCAATGGGTGCACGGGAAGCCCAGAAAAAGTTGAACTTAAATGAATCGCTTGAATCGCTGGCATTCCAGCTGCTGCTATCCTAAATGTTGGTCTCCCCATTTATCAACATATTATGAATTACCTATTGGTGGGTCTCACTTTATGAGAAATTATACTCACAAAAATAATGCGTTTTAAATTATTCATATAATACATCAACTTTCTGCTTCAATTTAACTAAAACATAACATTCTAGGTACGTTTAAAAATATTTTGTTATTGATTTGTTTATTAATTAGTACTTTAGTCTCTTTAAAACAAAACAACAATGGGTTTCTTTTTTCTTATATTTAATGTATTTTGTATTTGTTCTAGAAGGAATTATGTCCAAAACAAATTATTATTTTGCTTATTCTTTAATTATTACGTCTTTCCGTTCCCCTATAATAATAAGATGACTACATTAATCAAACTGGAATGTTTATAATTTAAATCGAAATGAAAGTCTGCTGTAATGTGACTTTTACCAGCCAATAGAACAAAGGGATAAAACTGTCATTAACGTTTGCGTGCTCCTTCTCCGTAGTCCACTTGTGTCGTTAGGTAGTGACCGCCGTTGGCATTTTCAGTGTTCCCAATATTTCTTAAATCCTTGTGCAGCACAAGCACAATTTTGATTTTTTTAGCACGATTCGCATAACTATAAATACTGCCTTATAGCTTCTACCGTAGCATTTTTGTCTTTGCGGTTATCCCCTTTGAGTGTTCTCGTTCTACCGCCAGCTGCAAGATGAGTCTGGGGTATCATTCCAATGAAAATATATTTTATGAGAAAACCTGTTACATTAATATTGCATGTGCCTAAAACTAAAAATTTGGAGATTCTACTCTAAATTATTTTAAATCTGTACCATGTTATTTTACACATTAAAAATAATATTTTGTGATGCTTATTTTATTATGTCATTAAAATTTGAATTTCAATTGAAATGCAGACAATACTTTTATTTTAATAACAATAAGTAATAAACAGTTTCCAAAGACAGATTTACAATGAAGGACAATCACATTTAATTTTGATCAAATCGTTAGCGTTTTTTTTACAACGTGTAGAAACTAATAAGTGAAGGGGCCACTTTCTTGACCCGAGCTACACTGTCATCCCCTGCGTTGCCAAGAATTTTGATGCCAATTTTTAGACAGGTGTATAGTGTCTGATTGTTGAGATAATTTCCCAACATAGCAAGTTTGCCAGACTATGAAAAAGTTCAGATGATATTTGGATGTCTTTTAAATTGATAAGTCGAGTTCCACTGTATAATCTAGGAACAAGTAATGTGGAATTGCCGCGTTGCCAATGTTTATAAATTTTCTGGGAGATAAAATATAACCATATTACAAAATCCGGGACAATCCAGGACGAGGGGATTTTGCAGGACGTTGTCGAAAAACCTGAACCTATACCGGCCAATCCTGTATCGTTGCTCAGCCTGCTATATTCTGCCTTTATTAGTCATATGTTTAAATGCTATAACAAAGCGCACGAATAATTCTCTTTTACTAAAACTTTAAATTTTCTGTCGTTTTAGTTTCGGAGATGCTGTACTAATGAAAATGTCGCTCGCCGCTTTGTCAAAAACAAAATAGGAGAAAACTCGTATTAAATTTTCCTTTGTAGCGCCAATATTAAACATTAACAATGAAGTGCGGAACCTCGAGACGAGGCGACTGCGTGGCGTTTTTGTTATTAAAATTCTCGATAGTGTCGGTAATTCCTTTGGCGCTGCTAGCGGTATTTAGCTTACACAAAACAAGTGTCGAGAAAGGGCCTTTTGTCGGGCCCAACCCGGGACCCAGTTCAAAGTTGTCCGCTTTTCAAGAATCCGTCGCGAAGAACGTTGAATAGACGCCGGACCGTACCGTGACAAATTCGACAAAGGAAAGAATTAATTCGTTTCCTTTGTGGAAGCGAATCTTTTTAATAAAATCTATTAAAATTAAACAGCATCTGTACGTCAGTGTATCGGGGCGCGTTCTCGGAACGAATGGCCGTGGTAATTTCGATCGGTGAGTAAAGTGGAACCGGCCTTGCCTTTTTGTGCGCCACTTGGCGAGGGTAAATTTATATTAAATTGTGGTTACGAAAAAACCGAAAACGGGAGTTGCTTGTTCCGAGACAAGTCAATCATTAAAAAAGGCTTTCAAATTGAAATCCAAGCTGGTCGCGATCTCTGCAATCAGGACACCAAACAGCTGTATCTCCATGTTACAGTGGGTTATTGCGGTGGAAAAAAATGAAAGGCGGATTTTACATCAAAAATTATGGAAATAAATAATAATCTTTTCCGTCTTTTGCAGTGAATGAAATACCGTTTTTACAATCTTTTACGGTTTTGACTTCGGAATGAGTTTAAGACTCGCCTGTTGCAAAGCGGAAGGCACAATATATTTTAGCACGTGTCCCAGTTTGCCATTGGTTGATTTGTGAGGGTTGGTTTGTAATTAGTAATTTTGTGTTTGTAATTAGTAATTACCATCTTACTGTTATTTAATTATTCAATTTTGTTAGTTACTTGCGATGTCCAGCGACGAAGAAGTTGAGATTGTGGTCGATGACGTAATTAGAAATGTGTTTCTGTCTCTGAAATCGAAATCTGGTCAAAGTGGAGCCATAAATTTAATGTCCGAGACGACTAAAACACTCTTATGCCACAGTACGTAATATAGTTGTGAATGGTGTACAAGAAAGAAAAACGCGGAAAGATTGTGGTGCCCCAAAAAGGCTACTTGACATGCACCATACGGGAATAGTGAGACGGTTGATATATGATGCGTATCAGAAGAATATTGTTTTAACAGTTAAAACTTTACATGAAGATTTGCACATTGACTGTTGTCAAGAGACTTTGCGTGCATTCGTACGCAGAATTGGTTGGAATAAGTGAATAAGCGACAAGTTTTGATGGAATCAAGAAAAAATTATGATATTGAGAGAAATCCAAGAAATTCGAGCTAAACACGTCCCCATTACATATTCAGATTAGACCTGGTTTGGTTGAAGGTTGAACTGATGGTAACAGCAAGAAATGTTCCTTGAATGTGCCAGTTTCGCAGGCCAAACGAATTATCATACTGCATGCGGGCTCTGAAGATGGTTGGGTAGATAACGCTTTGTTGCTTTGTGCAAAAGATGTCAAAGAAGCAAAGGTTGACTACCACGAAAACATGAAAGAAAAATGGTTTTCTGAAAAATTGCTTCCCAATATTCCACCAAACATTATTGTCGAGGTGGATAACGCTAGCTACCATTCTGCAAAAGCGAAAAAAAAAACCAAACTCATCATCAACTAAAGAAGTCATTCAAAATTTTTTGAAAATGATGTATTTTCAAAATTGCTACACAAAGAAGCAGATCCTGGAAGTTCTTACGATCAGAACGTTTGATAAGAAGTATAATGTGGACAAGTTGGCTACGGAGCGAAGATTCAAAGTTGTCCGTTTTCCACCATATCACTGCAATTTTAATCCGATAGAACTGATACGGGGACAGATGAAACCCAGTTTAAGAACAAACAACACCCCGCCGAAATTTAGTTCTGGTTCAATAGAATTAATTAGAAGTCAAGTAGAAGAAATATCTGCTTCTGGTTCGAAAAAATTTGTAGAATGTGTAGAAAATTTATATCAGTTTCTGAAAACGAGATTAATTTTGATGAAAAGTATTTCTCGGACATATTGAAAAATTTACATATTATTATTCATAAATCGATAGACCAGAAGTTCACAATACTTTTCTTGAGCCCTTTATTTTATTCTGAAGGTCGAGCAAACGATCGTACATTTTCTTTAAAACAAAATTTGTTCTGAGTGGTAGAAGCTGTCCCTAGAAATAGGCAATTTTAGTCGCAATATACTAGATTTTTTGAATTCTACATTTCAAGAAAATTGGATTAGCCACCCCAATTAACCGACTTAAGCCTGCTTGAAAATGATATACACTTTTATAGTAAAAGCATTAGTGGGACACGTTACCAATGTTTGTCAAAAAATATGTTTCAATTGTATCGAGGCATTCAAAATATTAAACTATTTTGTGAAAAATTGTACAAATAAAATAATAAAATTAACAATATTTAGAAGAAGGCAATAAAATTATTATTTTTACTTTGGTGCGTGATGGAAAAAATATTCAAGAGACCGTTGTTAAGCGCACTATCAAAACCCAATATTTCCGGAACCGGATTTATATGAACATTTTCTTAAATTATTCTTACATGTACAACTTAGAAAAAAAAATATTTATAGGTAAATCGGCCAAGTTCGAAATTATTTTCAAGTTCATAAAATGGTCGCTAGGGGGCGCAACCTCTACCGTAAAATATAAAAAACGGGTTTTCTTAAAAATATTCCAAATTAACAAATATTATAATTAGCTTTAGGGTAATCTACTACAGACAAGGAAACTGTTTTATTTTTTTCTGTCTCGTTAAATTAATGATGGGGGGAGAGTCAAATATTAGTTTAGAAAAAGTTGAATAACTTTTTTTTTGGCATATCCGATTTCAACGAACATAGTTTAGTTTTAAAGAGTATTTATAGGAGCTTCGACTCGCATGGCAATATCACTAAATTAATTCTTTTACGAGTCGTTAGGAGGCGCTTCATATTAAAAATAGATATTTTTATGATTTTCTCGAAAATTTTAAATATAATGATACAAATTACTTTAGCTAAGATGAAAGAGCGTCAAAAATACAGAAATTGGCGGTAACGGCATGGCAATATCTTTTTTCCCCTTTCAGATATAAATAAAAATGTGTTTATTTAACATATTTTTCAACCCTAGCATAGTAATAGGACCATAGACGACAGACGTGACGTGGAACGCTTATATTTTTTACTAGAGTTTAATTTAATTTTCTCCAAATTTGTCCATAATAATCGAAAAAAATAATTATGAAATGAATGGTCAATATAATTTATTAAAATATTACATGTATTGTCAATATTGGAGAGAATGGTAAAATAACTAAGTAGGCTTAGATGAAGAAAACACAACAAATTAATCCTTAATTAAGTATATATTCTTTTAATTTACGTTAAAACGTATTTTGAATGCATGCAGAATGCAATTATTGCTGCAAGAGTCTAGGCTGTAAGACATCCAGAAGGGTTTTTGAAAGATACTTTTTAAAACTAAACTAAGTTCGTTGAAATCGGATTAGCCAAAAAAAAGTTGTACAACTTTTTCTAAACCAATATTTGATCATTCCCTTAATTCAACAAGAAAAAAAAAATAGTTCAAACAAAAAAGTTTCCATATCTAGAGTAGATTACGCTAAACTACTTTTGATATGAGTTAATTTGGAATATTTTTGAGAAAAGCCGTTTTTTCTATTTTACAGTAGAGGTTATGCCCCCTAGCGGGCATTTTATGAACCTGAAAATAATTTCCAGCTTTTTCTCTTGGTACAATCTGTTCTTAAATTTTTATCATAACATTGTGCAGCAATAGTGTGACAACGTACTATTGTTTTCCTTATTTTATATAATATTTTTACAATTATTTATATTAAATAAATTTTCTACATCTTTTGATCGTATGGAACATGTATTAAAACAACGTTTCAATATTGGTGGTAAATGAGGAAAATGTATATATGATGAGACCGGTCGAAATTATCTTGAATCTTAGTAATTTTAAAAAATTAAACATTATATGTTCAAATAAATTAAGTAGAAAATTATAAAATCGGTAAGCAACAATCAATAATACCCAGTTTAGTAATAGAATCCTTGGTTCCTTTCAGTTATAAGTTTGCATTTCATTTTAAGGATTTTTAAGGAAAAAAGTAAATAGATGAGAAATAGAAAAAGGTTCTGGCAAAACCAGGCATAAGCGGGCAATTTCTTTTGGAAATTTTTTAATAATAATTTAAAGAACAATTTCCATTATTCCGCGTCGATGGGTGCGTGTTTTCTCTCCGCCATGCTTTTCGTAATTTTTATTAAAGTTTCACGGAAATATTAAATGCCTCGCCTTAAAAATTCCATAAAGTCACCCGCTAAATAAAACTAAAAAGGGTGAAATGTTATATACCACACAAGGATGCTAATTCCAACTTTAGTTCGAACATAATGAAAAACGCAACACAAAAATTAAATCTATTATTTTAGTCAAGGTCGTGTGGTGGGGTTGATGACCTATCACTTAGAAAAGAGCTTGAAAATTAAATAGCTGTGTTGTATATTTCTTCTAATGGCGGAAAGTTCAGTTTAGAAGTTAAAAAGATTGGCAAATATTTTTTTTGTATTATGTATCAGAATTTTTTTAATGCTTGTAAATATCAGTTTCAGTATACAAAATTGTTTGATTTGGTAGATACTCGTATATGATAACAATTGTTCCGTTACATTGTGTCCTCACTTGCAGAACTATCCTAAATAAATAAGAATTTACAGCTATGACTTCATGGTGACAAGTGATTATCGTAATGAAAGGGTCCGATGCCCACGAAAAGAATGTCTCACACAAAGAAGAGAGGCAAAAAGAAGATTTTGTTATGCCTATTGATACTGAGTTTTTCGATGGACCTTTTTTAAAAACAGCGGTCCCAGAACATTTTTTTTTTAAAAATGAGTTAATAAATCTTGACGAAAATTTTACAGGAGATATCTTAATCAAAAGTATTATCAAAGAGATGTTGAACCACTGATATTTTTGCAACTAAAAGCACAACTTTTTTGGTTAGTTGAGCTGTTTTCGCAAGTTTCTTTTTAAATGTTTACATTACAGCATTACAGTTAGTTTAGCAAGAAATTGACTTTTATTAGAACTACATAAATCAGCTAACGAATCGGTTAATACTATCTAATAAGTATTTTCACCGTATAATTCTTCATTCTGTATAGCATCCTGAGCTATATTTTAATTTTGCTGTTGTTTCGAGCAAACCCCTACCAAGGATAAATCATTTCCGTCATAAATTTGCTTTCGCTGCATTTTTCTAGTAAACTGTTTTTTTTTAATTATCAAATAAGAGTAGTTTTGCGCAGTCACATGCGGAGAAATACGAAATTATTTAACGAAGCGGAAAATATGCTAGGCGGTATAAGAGCTGCCGCCGCCGCTCTTCTGTATACTGTGTATTCGCGTCCCCAACTTAATTTTCCGCCATGTAACGTCTCCTATTATGGCGGAAAGGTGAAATGAGTTGCATTTTATTTCGCCGTATCTGCCTTACGCTAGCAACGCTTTATTCAGGGGTAAAATATTACGTATTATGGAGTTGGTCTGTGTTCGCAAGGGTTTGCAATTACCTCGTCCGTAATTCCGGAAATGATGAAAAGACACCGCGCGATCTTCCGGGACCGGTTTCTTTTGGTCCGGTCTTAATTAAAGCGGTTAACAAGATGATGTTCCATATGCAGGTATTAGTGACTTCGCGTCGGATATAACTGGGATATTCTAATTTGTCAACAGTGAAAAGGTATGCTGACAAAATAAAATTTTGCCTAAATTAATTTTAAAAAAGCAAATAAACAAACTGGAATTATTTAAAGTTTTTGCGGCTTCTTTTCATAAGTTTTTACTACTTTAGTTACAATAAATAGGAAAATGTTCCAAATATTGAATTCACATTTGGGAAGGTAAAAAACCAAACAGTGGCATAATCTGGAATTTTGGTTACATCCTTCCAATGGGCTGTTGTTTCGGATTTTTCGCCTCATGATTCATTTTTTATTTAAACATAATTTTAGGTTATGGAAAATGCAATGGGTGGCGAGTTCTATACAATGGTATCCTTGAGTAGTACATACGCAATGTTTCGGAAGCCCCGTATTTAAACAGCATTAAAGATAGACATTTCCAACTTTAATAATATTGGCGCAACTAACACTTCAATACTTTAGTAACTTTTGGCATGTAGGAAGATTTCAAGAAAAAAATATTTTTGAAGGTGCCCTGTACCTTGAAAATATTTTGTGATGTTGAATAGATAATAAGCGTATTAACTTGTTTCTTCAATTGCTATTTTTTGTTTTGCTAAGTGTAAACAAAATTTTAAAATAGAGTCTTTTGATTGCAAAATTTGCAAAACTTCATACACCGCCAAAAAGTAAGTCTTTTGAAATCACCACGTGAGTTGCAAAGTTGCGGCGATATCCATACAAACTACTTCAAAAATATCAAACTTATATATATGTTTCTTAAATGGTTTTGGTTAGGTACATTCTACATACTGCAGCAGTTTTTTGAGATGCCCCTACTCCATAAAGTTAGCTTGAGTGGTTTCAAACAGGGTTTGTAATTGGTGCAATTCAATCAATAAAGTATCGGGATAAACTACTTCATTCTATGCTGAATAAACATCTAATCAGCAGAAATTCTCTTCTCTCCCTTGCCACCGGCATGCGGTTAAACCTCGTCCAGTTCGTATGCCTACCCTGCAGGACGCGAGTAGTCACGCCTGGAGAGTACCCGGGCGTCTACCATGATGGTCAGATCAGCCTTACTCGCAATGATGTCGGGATTTCGATTCCCAATGGGACTCCGAAAGATCCGCTCACGCTAACTACATCATGACTAACTAGCATGCGAGACGGTAGAAAGTTACTTCTGCACGAAGTCTCTGTTCCGAATACCAATAGCTCTCCTACCGTTCTGGTGGATTATGGTCTGATTCTGATCCCTTAGGCTGCTCACTCAGCCCTTGTTTGCCATCAAGCTACTTGCCCACTTCCATTTCCGAAAAATCCGGGAGGTGAAAGCTGTCGCGCGTGCTGCGACATATGATAGTCACTGGATGCTCTCTCTTCTTCCTAACGCATACCAAACTTCCCGCAGCATACTACGCTACGGGTAGTTGAAACATAGATAGATAGTGGTTACAAGGAATGACTTTGACAAACTTCTCGCCGAACCGCTATCTTCTTCGAAACCTGACCAGCCGCTGATGTCACCGTGGTAGCCCTGCCGTACACCGTCATCATATGCCCCACAAAGAGAGCAGGAAGTCGGTTTCCGACCAAGGCAGTCTGGATGATGGCTGAGGGTGTCAGCAATGTCGAGCACCACCAAGTGACACTCCCTCCTCCTCCCAAGCGCATTAGGACTGCTGTGTTTTTTCAGGGGTTTCTCGGCTCTGGCTGCGACATTTTACTCACTCACCGCCCGGCTATTAAGGGTTATTGGACGGGGACTCAGTGTGCAAGTTTCTCCTTAACCGTGGGCTAGTGCAGGCAATGACGGGCGTCTTTTCCCCTTCATTGCGGCTTCAGCCTGCATGTCCGAGTCCCTCGCGCGGCCAATGTAGGACTGGGAGCTTTAAGCTACCTGCGTCGGTCCGGCTATGGCTAGGGAATCAGCATTCCCTTTGTCGCAGGCCCACTCACCCGCCGGGGGGTTGGGTTGGAAGGTCCGCTATTACGTTTCTCTCACCAGTCAGTCGAGGCAGGAAGGGGTGGGGTAGTCCCCCCCCTCACGCGGGTTTAGTCTGTCCGAGGTTTAGCCATAAGCATTCACCCTCCAATGCGGGGTTGAACCGCGCATAGGTCGGAAAGTATTTCTGTGAGCTTTCCTCTCTGAACGGTCATGATGCTGAGTGGCGATCCCAGGATTCCGGCTTCATTATGCATTAGCCACTAACCGCACTGATAAGTTATACTCACTCTTGCGGGAGGGACCGCAGCCAAGTCCGCTGAACTAGGCCTCCGTCGTCAAGGCTTTGAGATATAGCTCTCCTCTCCTACTGGCCCCTGCCCTACTGGCTAACCTTGGGACTTGAACCCCTAGCATAAGTAGTGGGGGTTACACCACATTCAGGTGTTAGACCTGCTGTTCGCATTGCATTGCATTTAGTCCAAGTGCAAATCGTACCGTTGTTGTGTAGTCGAGATTTCAATATGGTTTAAGTGCTTTTTCTTCTAAAGAGAGTATTATTTATTACTTACATATCTTCAGGATTCCTCCTGCGCCGGTTAAATCGAACTTTCTGACATTTCGCCAATCATCCTGTTGGTCTCTTCAGAGCTTAGCTGAATCTGCTTCTACCTGCTTATATACTGTTTGAGAAGATAAGAAAATAAGTCGTCGATTTTCATTGATAGGAGACATGCATGATGATGATTTATGTGATATTTCACATCTTGTCACGTGCTGTCTCTCCAATGTATTTTTTGCCGCCTATACATGGATGGTCGATTGATTGACAACCGGGGCAGGAGGAATCCAGAAGATTTGGAAATAGTATTACAGTAGCCAGGTAGTAGAATTTTCTTTGAAAAATTAGAATATTATTTATTAAGAACTCTAGCCCAGAAAAGCTGCGCACCCAGTAAGCTCAGGTGTTATCCTTTTGGCTAGCCAGCCTGTTTAAGCTACAGCCACCGAAGCTATTGAACTATTTAACGACAACGACAGGTGCTAACGAATTCGAGCTGTGGCTCTGGGATTCCAATAAGCGAGGTAATGTTTCGAATTGAAACGACCGACTGCTGGCAAAGGACAAAATTTGATATTGATTATCGCGTAATTTGTTGTTATGAATCTCCCGTTATATCGGAAACAATCAAAGCGTCGCCGATAGATTGAATACGGCGACTATAATTGACCAATAATTCGTTTTCGAATTACATCTCTCTGTAATGTAATTTCGTCGGTATAATGGTCAGAGTTACGTGTTCGGAGATTTCACCCGAATACGACCCTAAAACATGCGGATCTTGTTTTATCGTTTATAGTAATAATAAACGTCGATACTTTTGTACGTATCTCGGGTGTTCCACAGCAAACAAGTCCGGGAAACTCTATATTTTGCCGTTGGGTAAGTACGCGCCCCGGAAGAAAATATAATACGAAACCGCCCGGTTTCCATGAAAAATTTAAATGGGCCGAGGTTTATATTGCATGCAACTCGGTCGATGCACAAAAGAATGTTTAACAACGGATTCGGTTTCGGTTCTTTTTTCGTGGAAAATAAAATATGTTTTCTTCTACGCTAAAGTCATTTGTGGTAGTAATTTGCATACACGCAGAGTGAACGAAAGAAATGAGACGTTTAAAGGAATACAAAATTGTAGATGTTTTTGGGAGGTTTTCGTTTTTTCTTCAAATCTTCTCGATATCTACTTTGCTGAGACACATTTTTCATAAATTGTCTCGTTATCGATAAGGGTGATTCTGTTTTCTTTCTTGTATTATTTGTTCTCCCTTGTGATTACTGAATAATCTTATAATAAAATTTTTGTATTAATTAACTTATTTCACCATATTTTTTACATAATAAAATTTATCATTCAGAGAGAACCTACAATATATCAGCTAACTATCAGTACCGTGTCATGTCCATTTCTAGAATTTATCTATAAATAAATAAATAAGTGATTTAAACTAATTACCTCACAAATTCTTATTTCTATGATCAAACTAAAAAAAATGGCATTTTTCTGGTTAATGTTTTAAGTTAACACTGAATTTCAGTTCAATAACTTTTGTCTTAAGCACTTTTGAATTTGAATTTATATGACTCGAGCGCTATCTATCTTGAAATTTATGAAAGGTCTAATGAATCACATTGAAAGTACTGTTTGCAATCACGGAGTTGATCAAATAGTGCGAATATTTTATATGATTTCAGAACTCAAAATTATTTTATGTCAGTACCGTGCAACGGAAAGTTTGAAATTTGTTTCACGTTTTGAAGTAAAATCTTTTCAGGATTTTATTGTTACCGTAAAATATATGAATAACGTGCATAAAAAATGTTTAAAAGTCTATTTTTTAAATATTGGAAATTTTAAGTATAGAACAGTATCAGTTAGAACGGAATTACTTACATATCATAAAATTTGCCTTTTTTACTATGATTCGGAATAATTGTGAAATTTTTACAAAAATAATTGTTAATTCTATAGACTTTAAAATTATTATGATGAAAATCACTTGTTTGAAAAAAAATGCTCAATTGCTCCAAAACGGCTGTAACGATATAATAAGTATGATACATCTTTGCAAAAATATCGAAAACTTCCAAAAAACATGGAATTCCATCCGCTTGCTGACTTAAAATGTGTATTTTAAATGTAAATCTTCCAATGTGAATATCCATAAAGTGCATACATTTAAATAATAATTATATGTACCATGAGTACCAATATTTCCAAATAAACTAAAACTTCTCTTTGTTCAACACATTTTTGCTCTCAAAGCGAAGCTTTTAATTCCGTTTTAATACATTTCAGAAGTTAGTTAGAGACTATCCACAATTGCATTACAAATTCTTCAACGAAAAACATGGAAAATGAAAACTCCTAAACGATGACATTAAAATTTAATAAACAAAGTTCCAAGAAAAGAACACCCCTGGCTTCTTTAAATAGTCAAAATTCAAAGTGACTTTCACTATTGAACCAATTTTCCATCTATCTGCGACACCACTGAGTGTGCAATGTTCGAATGGAAAAATTCGGGACAGCAACGGGAAAAAAGTGGGAATAAAATCGGATATTATTGTCATAAATATGACCAGCATGACTAATAAAAGCGAGTATAAAACAAAAAAAGAAAAACGGGAATACTCAGCATCAGTATCAACTGTATCAACTGTTACAGTATTAGGCTGATGGACTGAGGCAATCAATGCTATTCCGGGGATCAAGCAAAAGAATGCATTTGAATTTCATGACTATTCACAAGTAGCCCGAAATAAATTTAGGACTGAAGTCTCACAGAACCACATATTATCTAGATTTTGATATTAATCTGCTAAATTAATAGATCCAAGCAGAACTTAAGGGCAGGTTGATAAAATCCAATTCCCTTTATCTATGTCGAAATGCTACAGATCCATACAGGAACTAGGATTAATTAGTTTTGCGATTGCGAATATTTATCGACGCAAAAGTTGAAGAGATTCTACTGAGGCCATAGTGATCGATCCAAGGCTAAGAGCGAGTCGGATAAATAATGGTATCGTCAATCGAAAGTTCCACCGGTGGATTGACATTCGAATGCGCCACGACCAGGAGTCCATTCATCATTGCCGGTGTTTTTATTTAAATGTTTGACGTCGGAGCGGTTACACGACATTGTCGAGAGGCAGCGCTATTTGAGCAATTTATTGCCCCTCGTACATTCTTCGGTTAGACACGAACTGCGGGTTGCAGAGAGCAAGCGACGGTGTTATCTGAAAAGCGCCGGTTCATTTTCGACGGAAAAACGTTTCAACAAAATTAACGCCTCGCATCCGGTCGGCGACTTCAAAAGGGTTAAACGTGCGTCGCTTTCTGGGCTTCGTCTAAAATATCGGTTAATATTTTCGATAGGTATCCAGAAAATTCGTGACGTAGCGTTGAATGCGAAAACTACCACAAAGAAAATGTTGGCTGCGAATCCGTGACACAAATTCGGGAGTTATTTCGCTGTATCCGAAATGCACGTCGTATTTTCCGTCGGATTAAACTTTATGCATGTTTGGAGCTCCCGGTTACGTCTTAAGTTAGTTGCAACATTCCCGTTCTCCCACCAACTGCAAATATATTTATAGAGGCGATGCGAATATTTACTGGGCCATGTAACCGATTTCATATCAGATATAGGTATACCATATTAATGCCATCTTCCAATCTTGACCATAAAGCGAATTTTCGCAGCTGGCGAAATGTCTACAACAATGATGGCTGTAAGTAAATCGGTTGATTTTAAAAGCCCACCATGCAGGAGCCTCTTATATTGTAACGTTCCCTTTTCTTAAGAAAAGAAACAGCAACGGATATTCTTTTTTTTAGAGTTTTGGGTCGTTGTTCGACTACAGTCTGGTTCGATACGCTCTCTGTAGAATGATTGGGGCGCCATTAAGTATTCACCTAGTTGTGTTGGTACTGAAGCCTGCTACTTGGAACAGGTTCTATTTTAAACGGTTTTATAAATTTTTCTAGGTATTGGATTACGTTTTAATTAAACTGTTTCGGTGGAACTTATATCTAAGCTCAACTTTGTACTCCGATATTGAGATGGGTACGTGAAGGTGTTTTTTTAGTTTCAAAATAACAGTTTGATACTTGACTAATGCAAAAGAAAAATAAAAGAGTTAAACCTTTTATGCAGAGTTCGTCTAGAAAGATTATTTGTAAATTATTAATGAAAATTAAAAAATATATAAAAACACAGTAAACTTACTCCTCTAAAGGATATTGATAATTACAACACTAACTCCCGAATCGTTGACTCAAAATAAATAAAATACAGCCGTAAACCACTTGATCAAGGGATTTCGGCTACTTAAAACTTGTAAACGAAAGTATTATCAATTAATGTGCTATAAGTTACTTATCAGTTACCCTGTACATAAAATACTCTGCTTGTAAATATGTACCGTTGAAATTTAGGTTAAAGATCACGATAGGTTTCATCTATAGGCCAATCGATATTTAAAAAAAGGTTTGTATGACCTTGGTGAAGTCCTACTCCTGGTGGGCTAACTCACTGTGTTTGTTTTTGTTATTTACATTCCATTCAACCATCCCTGGTAGGCAGATGAAATGCTCGTTTGGTAAACGATACTAGTGCCACAGTGTTCGATGGCCAGTAAGCCGAGCCGGAACTTGCAGGTCGACTTACCAAAAACGTAACCCAGTCTGGAAAACCTTAAACTACGTTAGGATATAACGCCAATCGCAACTGTAATTGGCATGCAATCGACATGAAACAAAGAACCTGACCTATACAAGGGTTCTACAAGCATCGCATCTTCAATGCACAAAAATACGGGAGTCAGGCCGTAAAGCAACGTTCAAAGTTAACTTCTAAACAGAAAAATGTTGAAATGAATTATGAAAATGCATCGATCAATCAAGATTTAAATGTTACCATACCAGAGCTTCCATTAGGAATGTGACACATGACATCCACGAGTGACCAGAACGATATTAACTTAAAACCTTTTTTGGGACCGACGGAACATAACTAGGAATAACCAACCAGATGAGCAAACAGCGTATAACGTGATAATTATTAAACACGCCGTCTTTTCACCCTCGGCCCAAGTCAAGCTAAGCGGTGACCCCACCACCAGGGAACCCAATCGAACTGTCACATTGCAGCATACGCACCGAAGCCGTTCGCCCAAAGTAGACGCTACAATTCTTTCATTTTTCAAATTATATCAACGTGTCAGAGGAATTGTGTGTACCGTTCGGTTCATTGAAAACCCGTAAACTTAATTTGATATGGTATAAATAGTACTTTTTGTTTTTCCCATTTAATTTTACAAGTGTAGGGGGTAAATTGATGTACGTCCAAAAGTCAAACATTTTAAATGGGAAGAAATAACTGCAAAAGTCTGCTTAACTAGTCAAAAACTAATCATAATCGTTTTTGTGAACAGAATTTTACCTCCATGATACTACTGCAATAAATCACAATTCATAAGTTTTCTTTTTTTTTATCTCTACTCTAAAATACCCAATTTTCATCTGATAGCGGGTGCGCTAAGTTTGATACATTAAATAGTCTCGTGAGCCACTTAGTGCTGTTTTGCAAAAATATGCAAAAAGTATATTTGGTCACCTAGTGTTACAAATTTCCAATTTTTTTTTCGTATTTATGTAAGGGAAAAATTATTCATCCCCAATCTATTAAATTTCAAAATTAGTTTATTTTAAATGTCCTTCTTTCGCGTGGGCGTTAATAAAACGAGGTTCCTTCCTTCATACACGACAGAAAAAATTAGAACTATATTATTAGTAGTACCGGAAATATTACCATGAAGTCGACATTTTCCATTCGTAAGACAAAAAAAAACATTTTCTAATGAAAAGGTGGACTTGTAACATCGTTCTCCTTCCTTCTGTAAAATACCAAATTATATACCGATCTAGAGTGCGGGAAGCGTCACTTTATCACGTGAGTTCCTTGTCCTACGGATCCGAGCCACTTCGGACATTTCCAAGATGCACGTAGAAAAAGTATAGTATGCAACACGTTTGGTAAACTTTTTAAGTCACTCGTTTATTAAACACTGACTCCGCTCGTGCCAAATCTACTCGTGACTCAAATGCCGTTTACCCCACTAGTTGGATAATATGCTATTCTAAGTCAGTTTCAATTACCTCTGTGAAAGTCAACAGGGTGATTGGCGAAACGTCTACAAGTTCGATTGATCAACAACTGACGCAGGAGGAATCCAGAAGAAGTTTTGTAAATACTAGCCTCTGGAAGTATTTTAGAAAATTTATTTTTCAGGCTAAGCTTTATTCGAGTGATTTTTCTATTATATCTTTTTTTGACATATCTATTGAAATAACGTGAGGTGATTCATTGATTGACGATTGATGCAGTGTATTTTACCTGTAATATAATATATGAGCCGTTTATTTTGAAAGTGGTATAAGTCCATTTTAATGATTTATGCTGAACAACTGTCAAAAAAATAAATCGGGATTGAAATACACTTAACACATTGGAAAATTTTATATCACGTACATTTTCAACATAATATAAATACTGAAAATCCTAATGTTGAAGGTAACCTAAGTCCACCTTTTATTGACGATGTCAAAAAGTGCGGCCAAAAAATTTAAATTACGTGTTGATATTAAATTGAAATTTAAAAAACAATATTTAATTTTTCTTCATCAGAGGAAGAGGAGAATGAGAATTTACAAAACAGCACCTTCAAAGAAGGATTCAGAGAACATAGACGGACATTCAGAAAATTCGTAAAATTAAACGGAATTTAGAGAAAAGATACAATACACAATCGGGAAAAATTATTCCTGCCAAAGTTTTTCAAAATGAAGATTGCCAGTGCCGAAAAGACTGCTTGAAAAATTTTAATGAAACAGAAAGAAAACGTATTTTCGAAATGTTTTGGAACTTAGGAGACTTTAATAGGCAAAATATATTGCCATATGAAGCGACCGGACGCAGTGTTGTAAAAAGAAAACCTCAGAGAAACGGAAAAGGTTCATGTAGAAATGAGAGTTTTAAGTATTCGTTAAATTCTAAAACAGGTTGCTCTTTTGTAAAAAAATCTTTTTAGATACTTTTCAAATAAGCGAAGGAAGATTGAAACGTGTATTAAAATAATGTAAAAACGTTGGCAACGATTTACGTGGGAGTTTGCCTGGATCGTCGAGAAAAATATGCGATGAAGCAAATATGATTGTTCAAAACCATATTAACAGTTTCCTTAAATTTGAATCCCATTATACTACGAACCCTAATCCCGACAGAAAATATCTTCATTCTCAACCGATTATAAAAAAAATGTTTAGATTTTATTCACTGTGAAGAAAATGGACTTATAGCAAAATATTCAAAAAGGATTTTAATCTACATTTCCACCAACTACGCAAAAACACATTTCAAAGATGTAATCTATTAAACATTAAAGTCAAAGCATCAGAAAACCATGAAGAACAGAAAAAACTTATGGAAGAACATGATATTCATTTGAAGCTACCAGAATCTGCTAGAAATGCGTTAAAATAAGATAAAGAGCGAGTATCAAGTCATTCTCATTATTTTGACTTTTCATTCGATTTGCAGAAAGCGTTACCATTCCCAAAGTGAACTACTTTAGTATCTTATTATAAATGTAATATGTATATTTTAAATTTAGGCATAAGAGGTTCCCAAGAAGTGGCCTCATGCCTCTTGAGACACCTAAAAACCCTGAAAGGTGAAAAACACATCATTGCATACAGTGACATGTGTGGAGGACAAAACAGAAACATCAAAATATCTTTAATGTGATTAAAAATTCTATCGATAGGAAATGATTTTGGCGTTATAGAAATGTCGTTAAAAAGAAATCAGTTATTGTATGTGCCACAAGATTATTATAATATAATTAAAAAGTGTAGAAAAGGTAATACTTTCATAGTAAATGAAATGAAACGAGACGATTTTATATCAACAAGACTCTTAGAAGAAGCAATTTACAAAAGATCCAAAAATACCAACGGAGAAAAAATAAACTGGCTTCAAATATGCGATTGGATGCGATTTTTAAGAAAATATACAATTTTATACAAAACAACCATGAATGAGAAAGCAGAATTTAAAATTCTTGATTTTTTGCCACGTCGGGGTGGACCTAAAAAATTTGAGAATATTGTATTGCCATCGTTATATAAAATTATAAGAAGCATCACATCACTGAAATACCGACACATGGTGGACTTATTGCGGTATATACGAGAGCAGCGCCAAAATTTTACAGCCTGAATATGAAAGAAACAAAGTAGAGTAACAATTTTTTATTATTTTTCCATATAATCCCCCTTAACTTCAATACACTTATTACATCTCTTTATTAACAATTCAATTCCTTTAAAAAAATATTCTTTTAGTTTGTCCGCAAAATGAGCTAAAACAGCCTCTTTTAACTCAACTTCGTCGTTAAATCGCCGTCTACGTAAGTCCTTTTTCAAATATCCAAACAAATAATAGTCGCTGGGGGCCATATCTGGACTATAGGGAGGATGATCGATCTGTTGGAACCCAAACTCTAAAATGGCAGCTTGTGCAACACCAGCAGTATGCATAATGCAGGTGCATTATCGTGCAAAAAAACGCCTCTGGTCAGTTTTCCTCGACGTTTTACACGTATACAGTCTCACAATTTATGTAATAATGTTGCGTAATATTTACCATTGACAGTGGTATTAGTTTCTTTAAAATCTATCAGAAGAATTCCTTCATAATCCCAAAAGATCGTGGCTATCACTTTTTTGTTGACTGGTAGACTGAATTTTCTTGGAGGTGCTTCTCCCTTACAACGCCACTCCATTGATTCTTTTTTCGATAGAGGGTCATAATAGAGAACCATAGTTTCATGTCCTGTCACAATAGTTTCTATCACAGGCTTCGGTTCCGACCCTCAGAGTTCCAAAAAAGACCGCGCGCACTCGACACGGTGTTGTTTTTGAATAGCTGAAAGGTTTTTAGGAACTCATCTTGCACTAACCTTATGCATACCTAAATGATCATGTAGGATTCGACGAACACTTGTATCAGAAAGCTTGGTAATTTCTGAGATTTCCTTGACCTTTAAACGTCGATCACTCAATACCACCTCTTTCACAATCGCAGCAATATCTTCCGTTATGAACTCCGCTGGTCGACCAGTTCTTGAATTATCTTCAAGGGACTCCTACCCCATTCGAAAACGTTTTGCCCATTTTTT
This sequence comes from Cylas formicarius, assembly GCF_029955315.1. NCBI lineage: Eukaryota > Metazoa > Arthropoda > Insecta > Coleoptera > Brentidae > Cylas > Cylas formicarius. The sequence continues at coordinate 17,261,953 of NW_026844334.1, forward strand.
CACTACAGACTACGAAGGAGAACTTTGGCCGTACACACCATCCAGCCTTTCTTTAATAATTTTAGGTGCTAACCCTTCTTTTGTCAAAAACTTTATGACTGCTCTATACTCAATTTGCGTTATTTGAGACATTTTTTCAGACACGTCTTGTTTAAAATGCTGTCAATAAAAAACTATTTGACGCAAGACTTCGATTTTTTTTCGCAGCCTACTAAGATATATATTTAAAAGAAGACAAAGTTTTATCGTGATACTGGAGCTGCATCTATGTCAGGCCGGGAAATTTTGGGGCCAACCTCGTATCTCCGGACCACCATAACTACTTCAAATCACTCCCGCATTCTGAGAATGTTACGAATAACTTATTGCTAAATTTATTTCTATTATCTAAAAATATAATTTAAATGTTTTTTTTTATATTTTTTGAGCTATATGTAACGGACTTAAGCTCTTTCACTTTTTGTAGCAAAACAAATTTTTATTTTGAAAGTGACTTAAGTCCTTTTAAGATAAGCAAAGTCATATTATACACTTAATAATAGCGACTTTTTAATAGGATGAATAAAATTAAATCCCTTAAATGCGATTTAACATTGCAAGTCAACCATATATCTTTCGTATATTTTTAATTTTGTAAAAACGCAAATTAAGGATAAATGGACTTAAGTCACTTTCCAAATGAACGGCTCATATAATAACTAAATATTGCAAAATTTTTTCGAGATTCAAGTATTGAATTTCATAAATTATAATTTTTAAATTATAAAAATTGTCTTGCTTTAAAAAAAAAATGTACGCATGTTATAATCAATAAGCAAGTGAAGAGTATTTCAAGAAAGAAAAACAAATAATTTTTATTTGTTGTATACAAAAATGAGACCTTAGAACTATCAAAATGATTTTTACAATTGACGACGCTGTCGATGTGATTGCGGTATAATGACTTTCGACCTCGGTTGCGAAGACACTATATTTTTTCTTCGAGTTTTAAATCCGATTTCAAATATTTTTTTATAATGTAGGTGAGTTTATGAACAATTTTAAAAAATTTACAAAGTTAGACCATATGAGCAATCGTTTTTGATTTAAGATGCAATTCAATCCGTAGAATGAAGGAGGTCCTAAGTGGTTTTATTTGTTTTTCAATGTGCAATTGCCCCGTTTATGACATTTTCGGTTTTGACTTTAACTGATAGCTTTAATTTTAGAACGATTTCTTTGAAAAAACATTGCAAACTTAAAAATATTAACAAAAGTTTGTGTCATCAACTCATATAATGTCCACATTGTCAAACCGACGTTTGCTTTGGCGTGGGCGTCGCGTCGTTTTCACAATCGAATGAAGCCAGTTTACCATAAATTCTTATCGAAACTCTTTTCCTCCACTTCCACGCTTAATTCTTTTTTAGGTTATTAGCCCAGTTTACATCCAGTTTTTGCAAGATTAAGGGAAGGCTTGCTTTGGACCATGAAATTATTTGCAAGCTCTATTGCTCCATGTCAAACATCCTTTACGTCCACATTTTTAGTTTCGCCATTATAGGTGCGTGGATACTGCAAATCATCCTGCTAGAATCGCGATTTAAACGTTCAAAACCGATTGGTGCGTATCCCTGGGAATTTGGAAAATTATAAGGATTAACAGCAAATCAAGCGTTATTTGGTCCGTAACAGACTAACAATTTCGCCCCAATGAAGGGGCTGTAACAGGTACCCCGATCCTCGGTGCTGCGGATATTTGTTTTATGACTCCGATGTACACGCGTGTATATTTAATTTCGAAATTGCCAGGCGGGCAATCAACAGAAACAAACACTCGCAAATTAAATTCCTAAATCACCGTTGATCCGCCTCGCGGCCCCCGAAAAAGTTTTAATTACAAATTTTCAATTAAACAAAATGCTTTTCCGCGGTCGCGCGCTGCAATTCAGCTCGTGTCGTAGTTTCGGTTTTTGGTTATTTTTGTGCGGAATTTAATGTGCGGTCGACGACCAATGGGCTCCGTTTTTGACCGTTTTCGATGACAAGAAATACGCGGACGTTCGGTTAATTTCGAATTGCGATTCCCGCATCCGCGTTTGTTAATACGATGCCTTTTGGCTGGTTCCGACGACCACCATTCAAATTATTGGATTTTTTTTGGGATTCGATATAAATACAATTGCGGACGATTTAGGATTTCTATTTAGGTAAAACGGCAACCGTACCGGCTAATACTATTATTTGGCAAATGGGTCTGTTACCACAAAAAGCAATATCGGCAAATAAATCTGTACAAATCCTCAGTAACCCACTGATAAATAATCGGAAATCATCAATAAATCGCCATGAATCACCGTAAATCTCTATACATCTTTCAGAATGTACACCATTAAAATAGATTTATAAAAATGGTAGTAACTATTTAACGTGTTTGTGGTCACATTTCCTGGTTTATGGAAATGATGACTGATTGTTTAGCAATATTTATATAAACAAACGCAATAAATTACACTTTGGTGGCGTCATGAAACAGTAAACAATTGTTAGACCTCTATAATTATATAATATTGAACTTATAGAGTGTGTCCCACTTAATTTTAAGAAAATCGTTAGTGCCTTTCAGTGAAATTTAATCTAACCAAAATTGAACCATAAAGATTATACAGCACGAGCACCCTGTATTGGAACTTCATGGAATTTAGCATAGTTAGGTTTTATGTAGTCTTGAATAAGAATTCGTTGACACTTTAGTCGTAAGGAAATCCCTAATTGCTTTTCTCGATATGTGACATCATAAATTAGTCCCAGTTAACCATGACTTCAGGTTGATGTCATAAGAAACGTAAACATTTAGTGCGTTTTTGAAAGATTTACTTGTAAAATCTTTGTTTATGGTTCGATTTTGATATATATATATATATATATATATATATATATATATATATATATATATATATATATATATATCTTTGGAAAGACTACATAAAACCTAACTATGCTAAATTACATTAAGTTCCAATACAGGATGCTCGTGCTGTGGAATCTTTATGGTTCAATTTTGGTCGGATTAAATTTCACTGAAAGACACTAACGATTTTCTTAAAATTAAATATGATTAAAGAGGATTAGATATGAACTAAACAGACTTTACAGCGCTGTAATGTTTAAATTGAAAACGATTTTTTATTCCTATCTAATAACGAAAATTACAAAAATATCATGACGTCGGCATACTGTTTGTAAAAAAAAAGAATTATCAAAACTAACCAAACATTCTACAGTGGTAATGCTTAAGGGAAGTTCATGGAAATTAGTTCCTTGATACTTTATTATTTAAAAAATCCCTAATAGCTCTTCTCGATATTTGACATCAAAAATTAGTACCATCTGGCTATGACTTTAAGTTGATGTAAAAAGAACCATAAGGTTATATTGAGTTATCAAAATCGAACCGTAATCAAAGATTTTTTAACGATCTACAGCTGGGCGCAAACGATATTTCAAATACCCTGTATAGAAACTTTATAGAAATTGGTATTGTTGAGTCCTGAGTATTTCTGAATGAGAATTGTTGCCAATTTGTTTTTTTTTTTTTAATTCCTAATAGTACTTCTCTCTTCTCTCTCTTTTGTAAAATAATCCCAGTTGGCCATGACTTTAAGTTGGAGCAATAAACAAAATAAGGTTTTAGTGCATTTTTCAGAGATCTATCCAACAAAAAAAATTATCAAAATCGATCCATAAACAAAGATTTCACACGGGTGTACAGTTCTAATCATGCTGTTGACTTTTTCTAAGCTTAACTGATACCCAATTTCATCGCAGGGGAAAAGTTTTCTAGTTATAGAGTCTGTTAAAAATCTGGGTCTATATATCGATGAGGATATGAAGTTTGGAAACAGTGTTATATGAGTTTGAGATTGCTTTATTCAAATAAAGTTGTAATGTCATACGACATAAAAATACAGCTATGTAAGACGCTTGTTCTATAACGTTTGTCTTGCTGCAATATTGTGTATTATCCCTATTTGGACACTGAATGATATGCATAAAATTGAGTGGACTCATAGAAGTAGCGACTCCACATCGTAGCGAGTAACTGCTGCTCTATGTGAGAGTTTACTCCATTGGTATTGGTATTGGTATTAAAGGGAGGCGCCCTCGCGGGCGTCCAAGCACTTAGGCCACCAGATGGGCCCGTTGTGCCCCCAGGCCGCTCTAGAGGGCGTCCAGAATGCCGCCCCTCCTATGGAAGGTTAGCAACTCCTTTAGTCCAATACCGTGCACTGAGTCCGGATCGATCAGGGCCGTTCCGAAGACTCCCAATCTTGCCCATGTAAAGGCAGGGCACTCGGTGAGCAGATGATACGGGGTCTCCTCCCCTTCCATGCACCACCTACACTCCGGGTCGTCTCCAATGCCTAGCAAGCAAAGATGCCTCCTACACTCCCTTCTGGTCAGTCTAAGCAGCTCCCTAGTGCGAGGAAGGGCGGGCCCATCCATCATAAGCCTCGCCTGCCTCATTCCTGGAGCAACTTTTCAGCCCCCCGCTGCCCGGTCTTTCGCCCAGGCTTCGAGAGCTCCCCGCCTCACACACGGGGCGATCCCCAAGCGGGGCTCTGGCCCTATATGCCTATGCGAGGAGCCCTCTCTGGCTAAGGCGTCCGCTGCCTGAGTTTACTCCATTTTAGTGTGCATAATATTTATAACAAAAAACGGACACCGTACTCAGCTAAAATGAAATCCTCGAGTCGGTACTTTGATTTGCGAGTTATTATATAGATTAAACGACGATGGTGAGCTGTCCTGGAGAGTATTCTTTTGAGAGTCAAACCGTATTTGTGAAGATAATTAAACAATATACTGCTTTGTTAGAGAAACCTAACATCCCAGAAGTAAAGTAAAAGAAAAGTTAGGAGGTGAATTAGGAGTGAAATATAATGAAGGGAAGATTTGAAAGAAGATTCAAAACATAAAAATCGGACTAAAAACAAAGACAGACAGAAACCAAACCGGAAATAGTTAGTTGCGTTTTTATTAAAATTTTATATAGAGTTGAACAAATATTTCGCTTTTTTTTGAGCCATCATTTGGTTTTTTCATATGGGCGCCATGTTGGATTTTTATAGTTTCAAAAAGCCTGCAGCAGAAGAAACATATTTCAAACAAATAATATCTGGAAGTTTTGGACCAGTACTGCATGCTCCTACATTTAAATCCTAAAAAAGAGGAAAACGGAGACTAGTGGGAACAGACGAAATTAGAGATTTATTGCAACTTGGACAACTGTAAATGTTACTTCAAAATCCAATTCTCAATAGCCTATTTCTAGGAAATAATTAAAAAATTACAAAAAAAAATTACTTTTAAGTAACTACTATCCTGTTATCGTGAAATTGATTCCCATTTTGCTAGTAGTTATTAAGGATCGTTTATCAACTTATATCCGTAAAGTATTCTAATTACATCCTTCTATGATACTTAAACTCGAAAGCCGTGGATAATTCTTGATATAGCATCTCTTCTAACTTGACCTCTTTGCGTATCACGGCGTCTGTATGCTCGGCTGCATTTCGGTTTTCAATCACTTCCTGTTGGCCCTCTTCTGGAACATCATCATGAAAGTCTTCATCCTTAAAGTGCTTAGCCACGTTGGGCAAGGTAACGCAACCCGCGACAAAAGAAGGCACTAAAAAACACTCATTCTTTCTTCGCCCCTACATTCTTCAGTATCTCCAAGAGAATGGTTAATTATCCATTGAATCTCACACACCTTACGTTGATAAATAGGCATTAATTAATATCACTAATTCTTATGACCCCGAGTCTGCTACTAACAAGCCTCGCCTCGCAAATACTCAGTGGACGCAGTAGGTGCTCGCATTTTGCATATAAAAATAAAAGTTGGTACTTAATGTGCATATCAAATGGAGTGGCTGCTTTAAAAATGTGAGTCAAAAGTAGCAAAAGTGCAAAAAAATATTTTCAAACACAATTTTCTTTACTCTTTGAAACGTGTGATGAATTCCAGCATTCCTAAATATTTGGATGAAACATTAGCATTTAGGAAATCAATTCATGACCTGAATCTGAGGCACCGAGCCACGCTCACCATGCCGTTACATAGAACTTTCCATTTCTATGTTCTTTTACATATAATGCTGCAAAATTTCTTTTATTTAAAAAGGTATTAACTTCTTTCCTAGCGCAATAACCAAATAAACAAATATATGAGTTAAAGGTGAGTGGCCTTAAGGTCATTATTATTATTATTTGTAAATAGTATTGCTATAGATATCATCTCGTGGCTTACGGCACTCACATATATAGTTTGTACGATGTAATGGTTTATAGTCCCAATAACTTTTCAATAATTAATTTTTACCAAAGGATCGAAGCTTATTTTCTTTTTAACAAAATGGGTGTCTTGGATCATAACATCAAGCTCATTTGTACGTAATATCATCAAACGTAGTAATATGTATAGAAATGTAAGTCCGACGCAGTTCTGTTTTGCGGTTATCATATAAGATCAGAAATGTGGGAAGTCTTGAGATTGAAATGGGTGGACAGAGCAAATTTACAAAATGGTTTTATTCATCGTTCAGAATATTTTCAAGTCAGTTTAAGTTTAGTACAGAAATAGTGCGAAAAGAAATACAGCGTGGGTCGGTTGAAAATGTTTACTATACTAGTTTTTGCAACTTTTTGACCAGGGATCATAGCACTGAACACAGATTTCACGTTCACGTTCATGTTGCTAAAAAGTTTTCAGGATCTCGTCCAGTAATGACCAAATTTGTTTCTCTTGAATGAAATATTATTTTCACGCAAGTAATTAAAATTAGTGATACCTTTTACAATATACTACGTATGGGGTTATAAAATTATTGATAGAAAAACTGTCACTGTAAGAAATAATATTGCATTGAAAAAAAACGACGTTGGTGGTTTTCAGTTGTATTGCAGCCTTAATCACTTCAACTGCTTGAGCGAATTAAAAGACTATTAAACATGCGTTCGTTTCGCTTATGAAACAGCAGGTTTAAATGTAGAAACCATTTATTTCGTTCTATTCGGATGAAAAAGAATAATGCTCCAGGTTGCGTGACCGTAAATATGTCACTTAACTGATCGTATCTGATCGCTTTTAACTATGTGGGTGGCATTTTATTTTTACATCTTTACGAAAGATTAAACTTGAAGTTCCTGTGACATAACGGCAAATATCTTGATTTGAATTAATCCTTTGGTATTAATTACTAGTGGCTAATCGTGTAGTATAATGTTTAAAAAAATAATTTAATTAGTGTTTAACAGTAGTTTGGGTTATTCGGCTTCTATATGAGAATAACCAGTAGGACGTCGAATTTACAGTTACACTTTGTAACGCGCCAGCTTAAAACCCAGGACACGCACAAAAGAGATTATCCCGGGGGACAGTTCCTAAATTCCAAATAATGCGCTCCTTGCCGAGCGGGCTCTGCAAACTTAATTATCTTATGGAAAGCATGCACAGTCATGGACGCACCGGTTTGTTAATACCGCATTAATATCCTACTACGTTTGATGATATTACGTACAAATGAGCTTGATGTTATGATGATTTTGTTAAAAAGAAAATAAGCTTCCATCCTTTGGTAAAAATTAGTTATTAAAAAGTTATTGGGACTATAAACCATCTTCTATGAATCAAAAACACCATATAATATTCAGAGGAAAAAACCGTTCGCCTCTCTACTCACGAATTGGAAACATAGCTTCAAAAAATAATAGCCATAAAAAGTACTTAACAGAAAGATTCAAAATTAAAGAATAGTTCTTAAAAAACAATTCATTACATATGACTAGAGTAACCGCAAGTGACATTTACTGACAAATACTGATAAAAAAAACTAACCGAAATATCTTTTCTGAAATGAAATGAAATGAAATATTTGCGTGATTCTAGCTTGAACTCGTGGACCGTCAATTTTTAATTTTAATTTTATTAACAATTGTCATGCAAATCTTTAATGAAGATTTTACCCAGATGATTCATATAGTCTGCCAGAAACATGATGGTACTTACGAAAACCATACTTATAACAATAAGCATGAATTCCGAACTTTTTGCAAGACATTTTTATCAATCGAAAGCAGTGTCGACTTCAAGATATAACACATATTTAATTTCAATTAAATCTTCTTAAATCAGCAGATAAGAAGAATTCGCTTGGCACTTTTGGATAAACTACAAAACTTCTACTAGGGAATAAACTATAGAGTTATTATTTTCAAGTTGGCATTACTGTTCAAGATGGCGACCGATTTAACAGCTGTCAAGTGATTTATTCTCAGTTTGGTTTGGCAATTCATCATAAATAGACTCACGCCTGAACAACGCTTGCAAATGGTGCAATTTTATTTCGAAAATAATGGTTCTGTGCGGAATACGTATCGCTCACTACGTCCATTTTATGGACGACAAAATCGTCCATCAGAGCAGTTAATTCGATTAACCATGGAACGTTTTCGCACCACTTTTATTCTTTTTACTGATAACTCGCATCCCCAGAGACGCCGTACGGTGCGTACAGAAGAATCTATTGCTGCTGTAGAGCGTAGCATTGAGGAAGACCCGAATGAGTCCAACCGCCATCGAGCACAGGAATTGGATCTGTGTCCATCCACTTTATCGAAAATTTTGCGGAAGGATCTTGGTTTACGTGCTTACAAAATCCAACTCCCGCAAGAATTGAAACCAAACGATCATCAAGTAAGATTCGTCGAATGGGCCCAAAACGAGATTGCCGTTGTTCCCGATTTTCATAAGCGAATTTTGTTTACCGATGAAGCGCACTTCTGGTTGAATGACTACGTCAACAAACATAACCGCCGCATTTGGAGCGAAGCTAACCCTCAAGTGCATGTCGAAACACCGTTAAATCCCGAAAAACTGACTGTTTGGTGCGCTTTATGGGTTGGTGGAATCATTGGTCCGTACTTCTTCAAAAACGATGATGGCCAGAACGTTACAGTCAATGGTAATCAGTATAGAGCTATGATTACTAACTCTTTCATTTCTGAATTGAATAACCATGATGTCCAGGAGATGTGGTTTCAACAAGACGATTTATTGAAAGACACGTTTGGTGACCGCCTAATTTCACATTTTGGACCTGTGAATTGGCCTCCAAGATCTTATGATTTAACACCGCTAGACTACTTTCTGTGGGGCTATATAAAGTTATTGGTCTATGCGGATACGCCACAAACGCTTGACAACATTCGCAGTGTTATTGTCGATATACGGCCACAAATGTTGAAAAAAGTCATCGAAAATTGGACGTCCAGATTGAACTACATCCGCGTCAGCCGTGGCACTCATATGCCAGAAATCATATTTAAAATGTAATGCCACAAGATTATCTTTCGGATGAATAGAATTCATGTCAATCGAATCGTTGTTTTATTGCAACTTAAAGTTCTATACATCGAAAAAAAAACACCCCTTACAATTTAAGCCGATCTGATGATACAATGTTTTCACCTAATTCTTTTAGTTCTTTTGTTTCGCGTAGGGTTTCGTCGAAATTTTGCTGGCGCCAGTCAAATAATTGCTTCCGTTTTATTGCGCATACAAACGGCATTCTGATAGCGAACGCCATGTAAAAAGAGATACTCCTTGATGTATCGCGGAGTGTAATATCGCGTTTATTGCCTTCCCAACTTTGTGCGACGGGAATTTTGGAGACCGATATTTCGCTCGAAATGTTACGTTGTCAGAATATTCACAATGCAATCCAATACATACACGACTTTGAACGACATAGTATATGAAGCGTGAGTAACAGTTGTTTTTGCAATTTGCCAAATTCTTTAAAAAAATTTGATCGACTTTTTAGCCTACAATAACCAGATTTCTTTGGCGTGCTAAGAACTATTATTCTATATACTGGTGTAAGATACTCTGCAAATACTATCACTGCTGTTGGCTGTGCAGTAAACATATACAATTCACTTCAGTTACCTTAGGAACAAAACCGTTTTACATAAATGTTTGATGATCTTAAAAAATTAACTCTGGCAGACTGTTATTTTCTAGCTAGCTAAACTGAATCTAAAAAACCCACAAGGAAAAAAAATAGTATCTGAGTGAGGAACTGAATCTCTACCAAGTACTTTGCTAAATTCAGTAACCAGTCATTCATAATAATAAAATGTAAAGTTAAAAAAATGTCCAGGTAAGTCAAAATAAAAGAGTACAGAGAAAGAGGTGGTTTCAAACGTATTAAGCACGATACTTTTTCTACCTTTTATATATTTTTTTTATTATTTTTCACAAACGTAAATGTTTACATTTTTTTTTGTTTTCGTTTTTAGACACTTGACCGTAGCAATTGTAGAAAATAGTATATTATGCAACAAGTTGGATAAATGCTATTTTAGTCACGAAATTCATTTGGCACGAGCTGAGCGATGCAACGTGTTGTATACTATACTTTTTCTATGACCATTAGTTTTAGGTGCAAAGCTGCGCAAATTCATTTACCTAGTGAATATACTGGTAAATGTCAAATATCCGATCGAACCCAAAGCCATGACTAAAATACAGAAAATGTCCGAATAATGAATTTACGACCCTTTCGTTTCGACATTTAATGAAGCCGAGATTTGCTTACTTAAATTTAATGCAAATTCCTGAAACGGCACCCACGGCGCCGACTTTTCCCAAGACCTGAATTTTATTTCCAACAGTCAGGTCAAAGAAAATTATGTATTGAAAAAAACAAAAACAGAATGAAAATTAATAACTGATAAGAGAAGAATCATTATTTGAGAATAGTATTTTATGCAACAAGTTTAAGCGGACCCTCAGAATTGATAAACGTCAAAAGACTTAAATGACGTAATAACGCATTATAAGCTATTAACTGTAGGATCGAAAAGTGGTAACTGGTATTCTTTTTTTGCATAAAACTTTGATGGGCCGTGTGAATTCCCTGAAACAGTAGCGGGAACACCTCGACATTTTCGAACTAAGCCCTTCATTATTCCCTTCTGGAACACAAATAATTCTGAAAATTCTACCCTAATTTCTTAAAGAAGGCACTTTTGTTTTTAATTAGTTTATGCTGTTGTTGTCCCAAGAAGCAAATAAATAAATAAACTACCAAGAGAAACCTATACCGAAAACATCCGGTCGTTTTTAAAAATGTGATTAAAACACCCGAAACCTTCGAAGCTGAGGTCTTAAAGCAACACGCTTGATCCGTAGTATAATTCGAGTACGCAGTAGAAAAAAAATCGACAGTAATTGCGCTTTAAACATTGAGGTAGTTTTTTCTCCGAACAACCTCTCGAAAGTTGATGTGTTTTTCATTATAACAGCGGAACGGTCCTTGCGGTAAGGAAATGCACACTCCGCTTTATTGTCCGACAATAAATCCGCTACGGGGTGACTCTAAAACACATTTGCTACCGAATTATTCGTTTATTTTATCGCAGTTATTGTAGGAACCGCAATTTATTACGGTGTATATTCTGGCAAATTATTTAGATGCCCGGCAGTCCCGATATAACCGTAAATTACCTGGATCCGCGCCGCAGGAAATGGGCAGAAATATTCAGGACAGCGGCCATTAAAAGTTTAATTAGATAAATTCGGTTCTAGTGTTTCATTTCTGTGCGAGTGTGTACGTGGTGGTGGGCAATTTGCCAATGAGCGCATTAAAGTTTCATATTTGCCAGGGCGCCTCAGATATAATTTGCGTTTACGTCGGAACAAGACCGTTATGGGACACAATATGTTCAATTTCGTTGAATTAGTGGTGCCGCGAAATCCTTTTATGCGCGCGCGAGTTCAAAATTGGCTTTTATCGCGTACGTTTCGGTTCGGCTCGTAGTGGAAAGCACCTTTAACGTTATCCCGTTTGTTTATCGTTAGAATGGCCCATTATGATGGCTAATGCGCCATTATCGGATGAACTTTCTTTATTATGATATATTAGTCGGATCTAAACCGGCAATGTTATGACTGGCGCAATGCACGTAACGTAGAAGCAGGAATTATTATGGTACGAGTGGAAAGGGCAAATGCAATTCGTGATCGTCAGGGTAATGTTTGGAGGGAAAAGCTACTTTAATTATCCGGGAGGGTTTACATCTCTTCGCGTTGCACGAGGGCTTCTCATCAACTATATCAGACGGACTCTCCAGGGACCAGAGACGGATATTGTCCGGGGATTTTTTACCACCCGTTCGGGGATGCCGCGTTAACGGTAGCTCCTCTCAAGAGGTTAAGGACGACAGCAAGTCTAGACGATTCCAATTTCATTAGTAACGCGCAATATTATATTGCTTTGCGAGATCTTTTTTTCTTGTCTTAAAAACAGATTGCTTTATGAGTTGTAACACTTTGATATTACCTAATTAGAATTTTGAAGCAAATGTTTATCAAAGGTGATTAATTTTTTTTGGAAACTGCCTCGAAGAGCAAATGCATTATTTGCAGTGACCTCCATGCAATCTGTTTATAGCTGCTTCCTCGTGCATAAAATAGAAGCCTATAAGTGAAGTTCTCGTTCAGTTTTAAACCGAAGCACAGTTGTTTCCATTCAACATTGAGATCCTACGCCCTAAGGAACCACCATTGGTAGAGAAAGTCGAAAAGGAAATATTGTTTTTCTGTCCGTTCTCCGTTCTAGTCTTTTATTTTTTGGAAGCGTTTAAGGTAATAAATTGAGATATGCCTCCACGACATAAATAAGCCTATAAAAAATGGCTCCGATCTGACATCGGAATCCATCTTTTTTTTCGCGGTTTTCGACTGTTTTTTAAGTGTCCAAAATTTGAAGTTCTCGACTTCAAATTTGTCCGGCGAATAGCTCTTGATCCAGTGACAGAACCTTTTGAAATTGGGAGGCTGGAAGTGTTGAGAAGTATTTAAAAAATATATAAAAAAATGTTTTTGCAAGGGTCCAAGAAAAAAATATTTTCTCGAAAACCATTTATGAGATCAAAGTTATTGAACAAAAAGTTACACGAGTTGCAGCGCTATAAACCATTATTCCTGGTTATTTTCAGAAATATACAGAGTGTGCCCGGTTTTCGCAAAAGAACTGAAAATTGGGTTAACCTTGTAGTAAAAACTGACCATAACTAGAAGTCTGTGATTCAGTTGTCAATTTGTTTTATTCGACGATATAGCCCGCACAGACAGCTAAAATTTTTGTATTTAAGGTTTTCGCCTATTATTTAGAGTATTCCGGATATTCCGTCCTATATAAGAAATGTATTTAGTGTTCTAAATTTGCAGCTGTCGACCTCAGATGTGGCCGGGAAGTAGAAGTCCACACCCGCATTGAAACTGTTCAAGTTTGGTGCAATCGGATTGCGCAAAGTATTCTTTTTTAATTTTCGAAAATATTTTTTTGATTATTTTGGCTTCCAAGGAAATCTTGTCTTCTCGAAAAGTATTCACCCTCTCGGTATAATTTTGAAACCACAAAACCTGGGAGATCGGGTTACTGTATACACTCCTGTAGGTCGCATAATTTTTTGTATTTACAGTTTTCATCTATCATATATGCTGCTCGAGATATTGACGTTATGATATTACTCCTATTTTTATCAATTATTCCAGTCTTGGTCGGATTCGTACAATTGATATATTCTATACAATATAAAATATATATTTACCAATACGTAATTTTTTTACAATTTAGATTAACGATTAAGTCCTTCCCAATCAATTCCAATGTTTTTAGTTTTCGTTTTTCGACAAACTGCCCAAATTATTCGTTTATACAAATCATGGCGAAATCACACCCCTTTCGTTTCGAAACTTAATAAAGCCGACGGGACTTGTTTACTTAAATTTAATGCAAATTCGCCCCCACAGGCGGCACCCTATTGTTTTTTGACATTTTCAAGTTTCAATAGCAACATTAATTAAAAATTGAATTAAAACCAACTGAATTTGGATCTGCGCCTACGCTCAGAGGCGTATTGGTTTCCGTTTATTGAAACCTCCCTCCCGAATATTTTAAATTATTTCCCTTTAGACTGTTAGTTTGAGAATTTGCAGTTTCAGAATGACGTGTGTACTTCTATTTAAATATGTTTAAAGAGTTTATAAATATTAAAACTTATATTAACAATAATAAAAACTACAGCGTTCAACAAATTTAACATTAAAAACTGAGAAGTCCCCTTAAAAAATTCAACAAAAAATGAATCAATGTTAAGATTATGCAAAAACAATAAGAAATGTTCACCTCAGACATAATTGGCGAAGGGCCTACAGAGCTAGGTCGAATGAAGCAGTTCGTCGCACATGGGCCACATTGAAGTTCCATATATTGAAAATATATCTATCTAGTCATAGTTATATAGTTATACATATACATATACATATATACATAGTTATATCAATGGCTCAAACTCTCACTATTATGGCCTAAGCCCGAAACGTTGGTTGCTTGACGTGATTGTTTTTGGTATATCTGTTCAAAAAAGTCATTATTTTTCCGCATCATTCAATTATTGAAATAGACGCGACTATTCACAAAGTCCTTTACAAGTTGTTTTGGTTCGGCAGTGTATTGCCCACTTTAATAAGATTATGATATGTGTAAACTGAAAATCTAAAAACAACTGAAAAACCAAACTTGATATTGAATGTTCAAAGTATATTCTGTATGCATAGAATATATGACAAATAAAACAAAATGTTTCGCGACAGGAACAGCATCAATGCTCAATGATTTTCTCAAAAATGACTAGATATTCAGTTCAAATTCTGTTAATTTTAACCAAAAAAAAAAGTGTCAACTAAGGAGTGTGTTATTAGATAAAATTTATAATAATTACCATATTGCAAATAATTTAATTAAAATAATGAGAGGAGGGACAAAGAGAAAGCTTAATTTATATGTTTTTTTAATTATAGATCGAAATTTAGAAAAAAAAGGCAAAAGTTCAAATTTCAAGCACCCTGCAGGATGCCGAAAATCGGGAAAATGTAACATACGACACAATTATATCAGAAAACCTACGTCTTGATATAAAGCATGTCAACGGGCACTTCAACGGGATAACAAAAAAAAACTTAAAAACAGAGCTAAATGATAACGGGGAAGTAGACTCTTACGGAAGCGTTAGGGTTGTCAGACTATAATTGTATTCGGTGATTCACTGCTCCAAAGTTTTTAAAATTGATTTTGGCCCCACCCGTTTTTCACCTTATGTATCTCCTCGAACCGTGAAAACCTGATTATCACAAAACGGGAAAGGAGGAGTATTAGCTGCAAAAAGTCTAGGACTTAAGTTAACAGCAAGCGTGTATTGTTATTAAACAAATTCTCCAAAAAAAAAGGGAAAAACCAACCAATCGACTTTGGTGCTATATAAAGCATAAGCTTCCAAAGAAACGGTTATGAATAATCCTTTTACCTTCACGGTCTTGAGCGCTCAATCCTAATATAAGCCCTCCGCATAACAGGCATGTAATTCACAAAAGAATCTGCTTTAGAGAAGTAGAAATTACTCACAAACACCAAATTTTATTGCTATTGCTATTTTTTTCTCTGGTGGATGTTAATCAGCATGACCATCTAGAAAGTTCTAGAATGAACGGTCCATAGTTTCAAGGGATGTCGAGACACGCGCTTCACCTTTCACCTTGGGCGACCTTCTTGGAGGCAGTGACAAAGGAAAACGCCAGTCGCTGGTTGTCAGAACAAACTAGTGCAGAACCACCCTAAGTACACAGTTACATCATGCCCCGCCAGAAGAGGTCACGTGCTATGGAACAAAAAGTGAAATTTGAAGATAACAACTGGTATAACGAGCTTACCAGCTTGAGCTTACCAATATATTCAAATCCACAAAAGGTGATATCAACTGAATCAAACTTAATATATGGGTGCAATGGATTATATCCGCGTTATTGAGAATACCAAAAAAACAAAACGCATAAAGATTTCATTGGTCGATTTTGATATTCCCTGGCGATGACAGACTATTGCGACTGTGTTACTTCCGGGCAAATTGAGCGTCATTGATTACCATTTGACTTGCGATCAATCAAAATATTTTAGTGTATGAAAAATGATATTTAACGGCGGAAAATGCCGAATGAAATGGATCTATCTGTATATCTATCTTACTCGAGACTGCTTCGACTTTGAAAGTTGTAATCTTAATTACGTTTTTTTTTTGCAATGTAGCTGAGATAAGTGAGAATTAAATTGGAGTTGCGATGGCTACTTTCTTTTCAAAATACGACCAGTGGATTCCAGGACATGACGTGAGCTGGAATATAGAGGAGCTGAATATAAATTACAATACCTTTCATATCTGTGTGTATGCATACTATTTGGTACCTATTAAAATTATATTAAATAATATTGTGGATTAAACTTAGGTCTTTAACTAAAAGCAATTTTCTGATTTGGGGTAAATATAGCCTGTAACAAGCAACGGTGGCGGCGTCTTTTTTCCTATCGAAATCGGAATCATTAATAACTCTTAATAACGATTGGACTCAAATTTCACGACATCGCGCTGCGCGCGTCTTTCACGTCCAGACGCGAGGTCGACGATTTACGGCCGAAGGTTGTCCGTCGATCCCCACACACCGACGCATAAATCATCGACGGTCGGCGTCCCCATCGAACATCACGTCCCGACGTCGCCAAAGATAATTAATACGCCCCATTTGGGTGTCGCTAATCCTCGAAACAAAGAGCCTACCAGCACTTAGACCTCACCGCGTTCTCTGAAAATTAGACCCCCGAATCTGATAGCCAGATGCTTTGTGGAAATTTGCCGAGGTTATTTGCGAAGTCTTCAACCACAAAATCGTCTGACCATATCACGTAACCATGAAAATTTGATATGAAATAATTAGACAGATTCATCCCTGCTTGTAGGCGTTGATCGGCTCCTTTCAAGTTAAAAGAGCTAAAAAATTTGATATCAAAAATAATACTAACGGGTGATTCAATAAGAGTTTCCACATTAAAATCTGAAATATTTTTGAAACGCCACTGTATTTGTTTATTATCATATGAGATTTCTAACCTCAAAACATAAACAAAATTAGTCATGGAGCAATATACGACTGAACAACGTGTAAAAATTGTGCAAGCCTATTTCGGGCTCTACGTGAATTTTTCGGCGCGCAAAATTGACCTTCTGAGAGGACAATTTGGAATGTGGTTCAAAAATTTGAGCAAACTGGATCTGCAACTAACCTCAAAGTCCCTTAACGTGTTCGTGCAGGTCGGTCAGAACAAAATATTGCCATTGTTCGCAATAGTGTAGCCGAAGATCCAAACACATCGATTCGTCATGGATCGCAGCAAGTGGGCCTTACGTATTCAACCACACAGCGAATTTTAACAAAATATTTGCATCTACACCCATATAAAGTCCAAATAACTCAGGAGTTGAAACCTCGAGATCATCAACAGCGCCGCGTGTTTGCAAAATGGATACGAGAACAAGGGGTTCATTTTTCAACGAAAATCATCTTTAGCGATGAGGCACATTTTCACGTTGGTGGCTTTGTAAACAAACACAATGCTCGTATTTGGGGATTAGAAAATCCAAGAGGTTGTTCAAAAAGCAATGCATCCTCAAAAAGTGACTGTTTAATGCGCATTTTGGTGCGGAGGAATAATTGGCCCTTTTTTTTTTCGAGGATAATGCGGAGAACGCTGTTACGGTTAATGATGTTCGCTATCGAAACATGATATCTGATTTTTTCTGGGAGCGGTTGGAAGGTATGGACATTGAAGATTTGTGGTTCCAACAGGATGGAGCCACTTGTCACACATCCAGAGAAACGATGCAATTGCTGCGGAGCAAGTTTCCTGGTCGGATTATCTCATGTAACGGCGATGTCAATTGGCCGCCGCGATCATGTGATCTTACTCCCCTAGATTATTTTTTTTTGGGGGTATCTAAAAATCAGAGTATGTAGAAATGAACCAAACACTATTCCAGAATTGAAACAGGAGATTAGAGGCGAACTAGCCGCTATAGAACCTCAATTGTGTCAAAAAGTAATAGTCACATGAGTCGCGGGGGTCATTTGAATGACTTCATCTTTCATACCTAATTCTAAAACACTAATCTAAAATGGCAAATAAAAATGTTTGTATTCTTCCGAGTTTTTCTTATTGTTTTAATGTGGAAACCCTTATTGAATCACCTTTTATTTTTAAATTAATCTTTACAAACTATTGCACAATAAACCGAATATGGTGCACTAGGCTATGCACGAAGCTAAAGAGGAAAGCGTAATTCAAATATACTTCACTAATCAACTAATAACGCAGGTCTACGGCGATTTTGATGTTTTTAAGCTGGGGGCCCTTTTTCCAAAAAACACCATATTTTTGCTCTATCGTGTCATTTTTTTATAATGCTCTATGTATTAAAAATGTTGTTTTATTAATATGCATACCTATGATATGAATATGTTTATTCCACGTTTGGCATGTTTTTTGAATGAATTGATTTTTACAAAATTAAATGTGATTTCGCACTGGATAACATTAGATTTCTCTGCAAAGCAACAGAGTTGGCGAAAAAGCGTCGATACAGAGTTCTAACCTGCTTTTGCGCACTTTGGTCGTCGTGCTACTGTGTTCGCGGCTGTTCTATTTTTTGATGCATATGAATTTGTGTCCTAGTAAAGCAAAGGCAATCTGTAACTTCTTTTGTGAAAAATATATATCACGCTTATTTTGGTGTAAAAATTGGCTCATCATACTGTTTGTTCCGTTTGAGTTGATGCATTAAGAAACTGCCAAAAATACAGGAAGAAATTTTTAAGCTTTGGTGTTGCTGTGGTATGGCGGGAGCCTAGGAATCACAGTGATGATTGTTATTTTTATTACAGAATTCAACTGCTCGACCAGTTCCTCATTGACCAGATGCACCTATACCTACCGCCCGCCCCATCGTCATATCGTCAGAATCAGAGGAATCTAATTCCGACCCAGATAACTCAGACTTCACACCAGATTTCATAGAGTCTGAAGTGTTTAGCCCGAGTGAATTGAATGATTGAATTACAGATTGCATCTTCCAAAGGATGCATTCGAATTGTTAGCGTCTAGATAACAGGTGGGTTATTCAAAATTTCCAGGCCTTATTTGTGAGTGGGATGGTCTGGCAAGAGATAGACATTTGCCCTCTAGTAGCAAAAATGTATTAAGAGATAGCTCAGTGGACCCCAGAAAAGTTTTTTTTTTCATATTAAACTTGGCTTGATGAAGCAGTTTCTTAAAGCCTTAGACAAAAGTGGACAGTGTTTCAAATATTTGTGCGATAAATTTCCAGCCATATCTGATGCGAAGATAAAAGAAGGTGTTTTTGTTTGATTGCAGATAATAACGTAATGTAAAAACAAGTACTTTGATAATAATAGAAGAATAAAGAGATAAAGATGTAAAGTAAAGTAAAGAACCCCGTCGCTAAACAAAAAAACTAAAAGACCTTTGTTAATTAATGCCTAATCAATATGAGTGTATACTATATACAATAGATTTTAACGGACACTTGTTTATAAAAACGAAAGTTAAAAAAATATGTTTGAGATTCCAAATGTTTTAAAAACCTTAGACATGACTTATTAATATGTTATTAATATATCTTTTAAGCACTAGCTGAGCGCAACAGAGCGAATAAAATATAGTGAGGTGTTTTGACAATCAGAACTGACAAATGTTAAAATTCTAAATCAACCGAAAACATCCGACCTCACCCATACCGTTGCATAATTGGGTATTTTAGAGTAGTGAGTACAATAATCTGAATTCAAACCAATTCAATTCAAATACATCAAAAGCCTTAACATTCTTAACATAATTAATATTTCAAGCCGCACAATTCAGTTGCTTATTTATGAAGAGTAATCCTCTTAAACAAAGGTTCCTTTTTCGATCCTCTGTCCATCGGCTTAAACAGGATTATCTTAATTTTGCGGACAGGATTTCCGACTTTGCTCAATCTTCTTGATTTTAAACAAGCGCGGTGTAGATTTTCAAACAATTTGTCCATCACCGAAACGGCAACAGACAACAGTGCCACCGCATACATTTGTTTATTCTAATTATCCTCAATAACTAATATTTCATTGACAAACGTCGCGATATATTCCAAAAACCGGTTATTTACTACCCAACCGGCGAGCAATATTGAAAATGATTGGGAATTTCGATACAGGGATCCGCGGTAAAAATGTCGAGATCCGCAGTAATTTGTTGCGGAATCGTATTTTGAAATATGGCCTGCGGCTCAAATCAAACACAAAATGCCGAGTTTACCGACACTAAATAATTAGCAAATCTGCGGGCGTAAACAAACCAAATTAATTTGAAACTATCTCCGGTTAAAGACCGATCAATCCTGGCAATTAAAACTGTTTACTCTTCAGATTGATCGAATGATAGTATAAATTTGTAATTTACAAATATAATAATGCCGTCCGATCTACCTAATGCAGAGTTATCGAAACTAAGATATTTTAATCCGTTGTCAAAGTCTTTTTAATAAATTGTCTTCATGAAAAATGATGTCCTTTCATATCAAATATCATCATATTATAAAGTTATTTTGATGAAAAATTTATATTCTAATTTTTTCAGATATTCCTCCAACATGCGTTCTGAAGTCTTGAATTGACTAGCGCATGATACTGGATTCGAAACTTTTCATATATAAATCTCTGGATAAATAATATCCGCTTTACAAAAAATTGCAAGTGAAGGCCAGATACCAAGGTTGGAGCCGGAAGAAGAAAAAAGGATTCTAAGACAAACCTTTTGCCAAGTTAAACCAGAGGTTACTCGTTGGTTGCTAATTAGAGGAAGGTCAAGAGCTTGTAAGTCATTTGAGTGTTATAGCCTTGATTTCTGCTGACCACTAGAGTTGCCCAAATGCAAGACCAAGACAAGACTTAGCCAGTCTTGGTCTTGGACTTGCGCTAATGCACACGGTCTTGGTCTTGGTCTTGGTATCGCACTCCAAGTCTTGGTTTTGGTCTTGGCCTTGCAGCAAGAGTCTCGCAAGTCTCGCAATTACCTACCTATTGCTATTTAATAAGTTTCATGTGCTAAGACATGGTTAAACAACATTGGCAACATTAACTTAGATGTATTTTAAAGAACATTATCAGTCTAGAAATAAATATTTGAAATGGAATAAAAGGGTTGTACTATTTACCATTCATTGAAATAAAAAATATAAATTAAATTACGAAACAGTACACAATACTTTTGACATTAGTAGTACTTTATATTAATTCTTTTGACCATGATTTAATGCAAAGTAACCATCTGGCTGACTCATCACTTAACCTATTTCTATGCTTTCTAGTTACTAATGATGCTTTAGAAAATAATCTCTTTGCAGGTATTGAAAGAAAATCACGGACCATCTTCGATAAAACCGGATACTCTGTCTCATGTGTCCTCCACCACTCTAAAATGTCTTCCGAGCTAGCGGCTATCGGATTACTTAGGTACTCTTCCAATTCGTCTATAACTAAGCGTTGAAGATAAGATCCAGATCCAGATGACATCGAGGGACATGCATACAGTTTCTCAAAGTCTATTACGTCGTCATCTTCATCATATTCACGTACTGTCTTTTCATTTTTTGGTGATTCTGGAGATTTATTCACCACATTTAAACATTCTTCATAAAGTAAAATTTGCGCAGGATTTCTGTTTTAATTTGCTTCCCCCATACTGTCATGTCAAACGTCTGAGCCTTATGCTTTGGGTCTAAAATTAAGGTGGTATAATATATCCAGTTGCTCTTTTTACATTGTTTAAGCATTTTGTCGCGAGCTGCTTGAAAACTATCTGTGATTTGGAAAATCATTCAGTTCGGTGACAGAAGTGCGGAATATGTTAATGCCGTTTCTCACTTTTAAACCAAATCCAATCATATCATTTGTAGAATTCCATCTCGTTGGACAGTCGAGTAAGGGAGCAAAATTTGATGGCACGCCAGCTGCTTCACAAGCAGACTGAAACTTTTTATTTTACAGGAAATACTGCGTAATTTTGTTATAGCTGTGCGTGAGTCAGCCATATTTGGCGCATATTTTTCATCTTCCTCAGTTTCGTTTTCATAGTCTTCATATTGCTGTTCTTTTGCGTTACCGTCAGTTTCACAGTATCGTACTAAGGTCTTTAATAAATCTTGTACATCAAGGTCTAAAATGTGAGCAAAGCACCGGAAATGTTAATTGTCTGAATCAAAGCGTGGCAGCTGTTTGCCTAGCTCATACATAAATTTGGTATTTGCTGATACTCTGTATTTTATCAAATATGCCATATTTCAATAAACATTCCTGGAAAATCGTTGCAATATCTTCCCCAGTGTGTCGACTACGGGATGGTATAAAATCAAGGACTATAGATCGATACTTCCATTCGTTGTCTATATAATGAATAGTAACCCCATAGCAACTTCTACCGGCAATTGACGTCCATCCATCAATCGTAAATGACATTTTAGATAAAATTTGTTGTAATCGTTTTTTAATACTCATTTGAAGCTCTTCAAATCGTTCTTTGACCCTTCTCCTAAGTTTTAGGAAACACCATATTTGGGCAAATAGATCGAAAATATGCTTGTGTAGGTCCGTCATTGAAAAATGAGAAGGGAAGATATTTGTTTACTATCACTTGCAGTCTGAGTCTTGTTCTTGCTCAAGTCTTGCACAGTCAGTTTTAGTATTGGTCTTGCTAAAATTAGGCGGTCTTGTTCTTGGCCTTGGTCTTGTAAAAATGCAAGAATAAGACCAAGACTGCAAGACCAAGACCAATTTTGGGCAACACTACTGACCAGGCGCTTGTTCTCTTATTTTTTTACACCAACTATTATTCTAGTTAATGGACTTGGTAATATTTTATATAGAGAACACTTCTTAGGTTCTTAGCTAGTTAGGATTAGTTCTTACTGGAATAGTACAAACTTTTACAAGTCTTAAAATAATTTCTTCAGGTACTTTCCTCGTCATCTACAAAACCACTTATATATCCGGAGGTGTTACAAAATTGTAGGTCAGTTATATTTCGCATTTATTCGTTTAGTTGTACATAGCTGATCATTAAATTACGTCAGCCGTTGATGATTTAATAAATAACTTCACACATAATAGACTTAGTCGAAATAAAAAAATATGCCAATGTTGGTTTGCTTCGATCTAAATTTTATAAGATTTTTTAATTGTTCTTCCAAAATCAATATCTCAATAGTCTATCTTTGGTTCGTAATTGAATTATTTGATTTGCTGTTTCGTTTATCTAGATTCTAGCGTGTCTAACGGAGAGAATCGTTTATGATTCTTCTATTTATTTTTGAAATATAAAATATGGCGGAATTAAGTTAAAGGGGCGTTTATCGTATACCGCAAAAAGCACGTCTGCATGTGAAACGTCGAGAAACGATAGACGGTAAAAATATTAAATTCTTAAATTGTCCGCATTCTATAACACAAAGCGATTTCTTTCAATAACGAAATTAATTTAGCGTATTGGTAAGCAAATTCAGCGATTCCGGGTTTCTTTTGAGCCCGAATTTCGCTACCGATAAATCTACCGACCCTCGGCAGATATAGAATTTCCTTTTCCCGGAATAACAGAGGAGATTAGCGTTTATCGCAAATTCCAGGTTAGCTATAATGTAGATTTTTGTTTATTTTTCGAAGATTTATAACGGAAATTAATTATAAAGGGGGAGGGGTTTTTAATTTGGCCCACGTCGTTGCAGTGTGATAAGGGTCGCTTTGAAAAATTTACTTGTTTGCTCTTCGGATCATAATTAGTTTAGGCCCAGGTTGACTAGTATCTAGTTAAGTGTCTCATCTCAAGTGTCGTTGGATTAATTCCTACTGAGCACATCGTTGTTTTTAGTGTTCATCCGAATGGTACCAGCTCGGTTTTTAAATTAATGTTAGCAATATTAACAATATTCCTCAATGCTTCCTCTAGGTTATAGGTTATCTAGGTTGATCTCTCTAAATAGACTTCAATGAAAACGTAAATAAAAACGCAAGGGAAGGGATTACATTGAAAACATCGATATTCCACATTCTTTTGCAATTGCAGTTATACTTGAAAGGTTTATACTGCCTTTGTTGATTTTCGTTGTCTTCAAACTCTGTTTGTCACAATTTACTATAACACAAGTTCACAGCAACGGTGGCGGTCCCACCTTAACTTTATTAATATTATCAAAAAAATATATACGATAATGCTACAGCCACTATCAGCGCCATATACCAATCGTCAAGGAAAATTGATATCCGTATATTTTTTTAATAATTCTAGAAGACACAATATGAAACGCGTGATCTCTCAATCGAATCCACTAATGAAATTCTTATCCTACTCTTGAAAAATACATTAAGATCAATAAATTAATGTCTCAAATACTAAACCATTGGTGGTGGGTCGGTCTGAGTCCTCCTAAAACATGCTTTGCCCTAAATAAAATTTCTGCTAAAGAGATTAATCATCATACATAATTGGGGAAAGGGAAAAGTCAGAATTTTCTATAACCAAGGCCTAAAAGTGGAGTGTCAATCAAGCGACTGCAGCGGCTCCAGCCGTGCGACTCTAGCCGCGCGACCCTGGCGACTTTGCAACATTTATTGGTTTACATTGAAACATACGAATGCGTTTTTGTAAATTACGCGACTTCAACGTGACGACAGAAATGTTCGCGACGACTCTAGCGACGCGTCTGCTAAAATAATAGTCTAGTCGCTACAGTCGCCGCGATAGATAGTAATAGTAAAAGTAATAGTAAATGTAATAACTTCGTGTTTTGGTAATTTTTTTAAAGGGAACTGGATGGCTCTTTATTGATTGAAGAAATAACAAATATTATAAAAATCAAAATATAAAAGATAACGCGTTGAAAGAAATTTTAAAGCAATCAGGTAAATAAAAAATTTGATTTTAATTTATATTTTTCTAAATAAACAGCAACACAAATTAGTAACAAAATTTAAGAATAATATTTATGTGTATGGGTTTGATTCACTTTTCCTGGACAAAATATAGGCACATGCTTTCCATCTACAGCTGCGACGTAATTGGTAAATTTTCATTTATGGGAATCAAAAGATGTTC
Source organism: Cylas formicarius (assembly GCF_029955315.1). NCBI lineage: Eukaryota > Metazoa > Arthropoda > Insecta > Coleoptera > Brentidae > Cylas > Cylas formicarius. Next base: position 17,287,089 of record NW_026844334.1, read on the forward strand.
TTTCGTTGGCAGTGGCATGAAAATTCGTGGAAGCCATTCGCAAAATATAGACTTTAACGAAATAAGTTACAACAGGTTCCGCAACAGCAACACTCAGTATATAAATTAATATCTTCTATTTACACTCGTTCAGGAGCACTTCAAATTCGAATGTGCTGGACAGCGGTGTCGAACAAAACGGCCAAATTGCTTCCGAAATGCAAATGTTTACTAAAAATCAAGAAGAAACTTAATTCCACAAAACTGTTTTGTTAGAAAACAATTTATCAGAATCATTCAGAAAGAAAGGGAAGCAAACAGAGAAGAGTTTAATAGAGAGAAGCGACAAATTCAAAAGGAAGTGGTGAAGCAAAATGGTTCAAAACAGCAAAAAATTATTTCACAAGAGGTTCTGTGCGTCATTGAAAGTAATCGGAAAGATTGGAAAGACAAGTAAGATTACTCATAACTGTGAAAACTAGAAAAGTTGAAGAAAATGCTATTGATGCAATTTTTAAAAGTATGGCTATGTCTTTTACGTAGCTCTCACCTTCCTCCCAAAGAAAAGCTAAAGTGGAAATATATCGCATTTTTGGTGACCTGGAATTGCATTCATAACCCCATATGCCTGTTGCCATACAACCGTCAATTAGTTTCTCCTTATCCTACTGGATAATTATTCAAATCAACCTATCAATTAATAATATGATGTATAATAAATAATAAATATAAATAAATACATACAAAAGCAAACATATTTGTTTAGCTTAGTGTTACCCCTAGCTTCTCTTCTTGAATCATTCGATATTTAACTAGTCCACGTCAGTGCTTTTTTAGGTCATCCTCAATCAGAGTTAATAAAATATTGAATTGATTGATATTAAGTCGAAAAAAACTTCTAAATTTAGTTTCGTCCGAACTAACATGTTTCTGAAACCCCCTTCTCCTCGGATACAGAAAATATCATGAGGACTGCTTCTTCATTTTCTAAATCGCACGACAAAGCTAGTGATATCTCCATGATAATCTATTGCAAACTGAAAGTTGAAAATCACGCAATGCATACTCGTGTAGGCCGCTGCAGTCGCACTGAAAAAGCCACGCGTTTGCAGCAGCGCGGCTGTAGCCGCCGCAGTCGCTCGATTGACCTCAACACTGCACAGGTAATACCCTGTTCTATAGCAGTTCTATAGGTAATAGTACGTTCTATAGATCGAAACCCAACTCCTGGAGAGCATTGTTGTGGGTTTTCAGAAATACTATAGTTAGTTCATTGGCTAATAAAACTGCTATGTATTTACACGTTGCTGATATCACCGAGAAAAACCCAATTCAATTTTTTCAAACATTTTCTTATGTTGACAAAATCTAATCCTTGTACTCTCTTGCAACTTGAGTCTGCTGCAACTCATTTAAAAGCTACTGTACTTAAAATGTGCCTAAATTTACTGCCATTTAGTGACACTTGCAAATTCCGACGCTATATACATCAAATATAATTGCGTTGAGCATATAAGGTGTCTGATATGAGACCTCGGATTCTTGTATGTGTGGTAAAATCTTAACCCAAATTATTTGACATTAGTTTACCACAAATGGGTGGGTCTTCATACGCCTTTAATTCTTAAGAGTTAAGTTATTTATACAGTTACTTATGAACGATCAATTCTTAATTGCGAGTATAGTAGTAGCTAACTAAAAACTTAACCATGCACCCGTCTTGCAAAGAATTAAAATGTTATTTATCACTTATTTATCATTTGGCATTTCTTTCGAGCTGGAAAATTTGTGTAAAAATGGCCATAAAGTCAAATTTACATGGAAAAGTAGGCATAAAAAGCATAAAAACTCAAAAGATTATTACATTTTTTTTATTTATCGTTTATTGCTTTTATAATTTGTTCAGTTCAATTGTGTATTCAATTAACTACAATTAATTAAGTTCTTTCAGTTCAAATACAGTGATGATCATAACTCTAAATTTGTTTTAATGAAAATTATATAAGAACAATATAGAATTTAATAATGACAAGACAGGGGAATTGATACCTCCGCTCATATATATAATTATTAAAAATCTATACCTTTGGCGATCTATTCCTGTTCAAATTATTTTTTTGTTATCTTTGTATCAATAAAAGAATTTTATTTAAATTTTGATGTGAATCCATGAAGTGTATTTTATCCAATTGGTTTCCAGATTCACTTTAAAGCAAATGTGGTCTCTTGGCCTCAGTTTTACATCATTCCATTTCCGTTCCAAATTATTTAGACTCATCAAACGCATTTCGAGCAACAATCCAACATATAAATCATTGAAAAACAAAACGAATCAAATCTATTTTTCGGGTATTTACTATTCCATTAAATATTTCCTAGTAATTTTATACGCGACGTATGACTTTATCCCTTGTGCATAGATCCCGTTGTAACAATTGGTTCTATTTCGTATTTGGCTGTTAAGGAATGGAAAAAAATCGAGTCCAGGTTGTACTAACGGGAGAGAGTGCTGGAAATAGCACACGTAACTTCATACATATACAATCGAAATCGTATTGTACCTTAACACGCTTTTTATATAACATCATAATTAAATACAAAGAAATTTGCTTTCAGGCTAACTGTGCTTTCGGTCGAAACACAACACGATTTTTTGCAGCTTAAGTATTATTATCTTTTTTCCAGAACAACTCAGCTATTAAACTAACAACTGATATTTTCCGAGACCTCCAGTTAGATGCATTGAAGTATAATTCCGGATAAATAAAAAATTGTAACGGAGTAGAATGTAGCTTCAACGTAAAAAATTTGACCACACAGTAGAAAATATTTATGTATTAAAAATTTTCATTTCGATTTAAACCCCTTGATATGTGAAAGAAATACCACGTGCGCTCTACCGTCTAAAGTAAAACCCTATTGATATTGCCGAACGGCCCCAACCATATTGCAGGCGTTTTCCAGACAGAAGTTGACGCGGGGTTACTTTTGATGTACGTACAAAATTCCGCAACCCTCAAAATTACCACCCGCTACGTGGAATTCCGCATTATCAACGCGTCCGACTTCGTCGGGTTGTTGTGGGTGGCGCAGGCGATGAAAAATGATTGGAGTTTTACTTTATAAAGGGGTCACGCGCAAATTTAACTGTCACCCCGCGTTTCCACAGCTTCCCCGACCGTTTGTTCAGACGTTTCGAAATTCCCGCTCGTCATTAAAATTCTTGACGGACGCGCGCCGCCCCAAAGAATTCCCCTTCGGCTACGAAACAAACAAATCCGACGATGCTGCTGGGCGAAATTTTTCACGTTCGGGGGATGATTAATCTGGACCAGACTGAGGTGAAATACCGCATTAGATTCATTTCACCATTGCCCAACACGTAGAGAAATAATTTCATATTTCAAATATTCTAACCAGACGCCGTTTCCTTTCATTCAATGGTCGATCAGGAATTATTATTTTTTTCTAATGGAAATTGAAACTCTTTCTAACGAAGCATGGGTCGAAGAAAAATAAAAGAATGATGAAAAATAAAAGAATGTGAACGGCACCGAACTCTCTCTGTGTGTGTGTGTGTGTGTGTGTGTGTGTGTGTGTGTGTGTGTGTGTGTGTGTGTGTGTGTGTGGGCGTGTGTGTGCGTGTGTGTGTGTGTGTATGTGTGGGAAAGATTAGTAATTTCCACATTAAAGACATTAAGCTTTCAATAACAATGAGTCCGAAAGCAATCCCACACTTGCCACTGTTGTCGTTCCTTACATTCAAAACATCACTGACCACATATCAAAAGTTCTTAGGAAATATTCAAACCGAATCTCTCAACATATTCGATCCATCAAAGACAAAATTCCATTTGAGATGCCAGGAGTTTACAGCATTCCATGCATATGCTGCAAAGAATACATTTTAAAGACCGGACGAAAAATATCAACTAGGCTTAAAGAACATGAAAGAGCCTTAGAGCTGAGACAAATAAACTCATCAGTTGCCGAACACAATTACGAAACCGGATATAAAATTTTGTTCGATAAAACTAAAATTCTTGCATGTAATCAATTCTTCTACCAACGAAAAATCCTGGAATCTATAAAAATTTGTAAGCAATCCGAGACGATGTTTATGCCCCTCATTTAGCTTCGCCTACTCAAACAATATATAAACAGGTGCAGAGTAGAATGGGAGTCTGTAACCTCAGCAAGTTCGACTCAACAACAAAAAATTGAATTGATAGATAAAATATATGTCGTCTTAATAATAATAATAATAATAATAATAATAAATACGTTTATTTGCAGTAACACAAAATAATCATTACAATAATTATAAATATAATACAAACACTGCAAAGTAGCACTAAACTGTATATACACTGCTATAAAATTATAGCAAAGCCAAACCATGAAAATTGTTGCCATATGTCTTTCAGTCTCTTTTATTTATTTTAACGCCAGTTGGACTCCTAAGAGTAACAAAATTGATACTAAAATCGAAAATTCAGTTCGAAAGCATCAAACCAAAACGATAACTGTTACGCAATTTCTTAAAATCCCGATTGTTTCTGGATCTGTTTGCCCTGGTTATTTATCTAATACATGCAATAATAATTTTCCGGGAATTCTACCCGATGCGTAAAATAACAAAACAACAAATGATTTGGTATCAAATTATCGAAAGTAAATACGCAATTTCAATTCCAAATCAGTTTTAATGTCGCATTGAGGTAATTAAATTGCAAAATAGTTAACAGTTAAAACTGTAAATTGATTGCAATGTGCTTCAAATATAAAGAACAAAGAACTGTTATGTTCGACGTACGTATTTTTAGCAAACTAACCGAAATTAACGAAAATCGGAAAAAAATTGAATTATTATATTGCAAGTTTATGGTTGAATGTTTGCCCATATCTTAAGCATGGAATTAGTCTTTTTTCCACATACATGGTATGACATTAGCATATAGTTTTGACACTAGTTAACAATGCAAAATAGCACTAAAATGTGCTATAAAATTAAAGCAAATGCAAACCATAAATAAAAATGCAGCATTATCTACTAACGAATGAGCCAATTTTTCGACAATATGAAGTTATGTATAGTTGCACTTCCGGTTTTTTTGCATTTTTGGATTCAGTATATCATTCTACGTAGGATAGGATGATTTTTCCCACATTTTGTGTTTTTTTTTTTTAATTTTTGTTTAATTTTGATAATGTCTAGAAGGCTGTGACCATACTATTCTATACTTTTCTAATGGTAAATAGCATTTAATGTAATGAACTATTATTTTTTTTAGGATAACCAAGTTTTTTTAAATAGCATCCTAGTAGGAACAAACACTTTTTAAAACCGGTGCTTTTTTTGCAACATTTTGACACCAAAATTTTCAAAATCCGTTAAAAATTAAGCTCACGGGAAGCAAAAAACCAGATAAGCTAATACATTTCTATTAAAACAAAATAGGTATAACTTAGGTGGCTTTGTTTCTATTCATCATCAAGTCGGCATGATTGCAAATTCTGACAGTTTGTACATTTTCATCTTATTATCGATTTGGATTATCATGGAAAACAATAATAAATGTTAGGAAGGGTTACGGCGAATGTAATTTCTAGAGCCAGGGAGTGTCGTATACAAGAAGGAGGATATTTTGAAAATATTCTATGAAAGTTCAGTCTTAAAATAAATTGGTTATTAAGTAAATATCTATCGCACTTATTTAATTCAAATAACTACAAAACTCCAGTTCCAAAATAAATGAATGTTATGTTTTGTGTCAAACAGACGTTGATATACCACTTTCAAATATATTCTACCGAACTTGTTGAGGTTTTATTTTCTAACAGATTTTCAAAATATTGTGTTGAATTATCCCAAAAAGCGACAGATTTGAAAAGAAAAAAAATCTATTCTCTTGTTCTTCTGAGTTTCCGGTAAAAAGTGCTTATGACGTACGTATACATACAATACTTTTGTTAGTGTATTATTAACTTTTTACCATAATAAAATACTTTCAACAAAAAATTGTAATCGTTGAATCTCAGAAGAAACTCTCCCTTAATTTTTTTTAAATACTGATCTGCTTTTTTCTTTCCACTGCATGAGCTTGTCGAGAGTTTCTTCTGCATTTTTAATCTTACCGACTTGACAATTTAGAAATATTTTCTTTTTATAAAAATGTATTTACTTATCTAGATTTTTTCTTCCTGTGAGCTTATTTTTTAACGGATTTTTGGTTAGTTTTGGTTCAAAAATGTTGCAAAAAAGGTACCGGTTTTTAAAAAAATTGTTCCTACTAGATTGCTATTTGAAAAAACTAGGTTGTGATAAAAAATTAATAGTTCATTGCATTAAATGCAATTTTCCATTAGACAAGTAAAGAAATGTTTTATTTCTATTTTTTCCTATGATCAGGTGACCCGGTAAATAGTATTTATGTTGGTCACAGCCTCTTAGACACAAAAATTAAATAAATGTTTAAAAAAACACAAAAAAAATTGTACGTAGAATGATCTCCTAAATCCAAAAATGCAAAAAAAATATAGGTTGTGATATTTAACATTCGAAAGTTACTGTTGTTTCCGCTCAAACCGGAAGCGCAACCATTGACTACATATCGTCAAAAAATTGGACATTCAACCTTTCCAAGTTTCAAATCGCCATCTTAAGCCGTTTAACAGTTATACAGTGTTCCCACTCTCTTGTGTCACCCGGTATAATAAGCGATCTATTCTTCGAACACCTGACCAGAAAGATGTTTACCTACAATCTCTATTTACTACTACTGTGAAAATGGTTGCCATATGTCTTTTAGAAAGTGTTTCTTTTATTTATTTGAATATTATTTTAATATTAAGAACAAAGAAGGGTTATGTTCGACGTACGTATTTTTGGAAAACTCACCAAAACTATTCTTTTTAGATAACTTCTTGCCGACGTTTCGCCAATCATCCTGTTGGCTTCTTCATTGTGTTTACAGAAAATCTACGGAGACCGATACCTTAATGCATGGTCACATCACCCTCCGGCCCAAAAATCATCGGTTATCAACTCTCTTGTTTACAGAGCCTTAAAACTATCTCAGCCCGAGTCACTGCTCTTCTCTCTAATAATTTCCACATGAAAGATATTAAATGTTCCATCAAAAAATACACTTCACCACAACCTTCCAATAGCAATGAGGCCGAAAGCAATCCTTCACTTGCCACTGTGGTCCTTCCTTACATTCAAAACATCACTGAACACATATCAAAAGTTCTAAAGAAGTATAACGTCAAAACCAGATTTACCACTTGTCCAAAAATCGCTCAACATCTGCGGTCCGTTAAAGACAAAATTCCATTTGAGACGCCAGAAGCTTGCAGCATTCCATGCATATGCGGAAAAGAATACATTGGCGAGACCGGACGAAAAATATCAACTAGGCTCAAAGAACACGAAAGAGCCTTACGACTAAGTCAAATAAAATCATCAGCTGTTGCCGAACACACTCATGAAACCGGGCATAAAATTTTATTTGATAAAACTAAAATTCTTGCATGTAATCAGCTCTTCGACCAACGAAAAATTCGAGAGTCTATAGAAATCTATGAACAACCTAACAATTTTAACCGCGACTCAAACAATATATGAGCAGGTACAGAGTAAAATACGAGACAGTTTCAGTCAAACTCTGAAGAAGCCAACAGGATGATTGGCGAAACGTCAGCAATTTCGACTAAACAAAAATCGACGCAGGAGGAATCCAGAAGTTTTGCAAAAAACATTACAGTAGCATGTGGAAGTTTCTTTGAAAAAAAAATTAACCAAAACTAACCAAAATCGGAAAGCAATTGAATTAATGTAATCTCCTATTAAGTGTCTTTGTTTCATACCTTAATATTCGTTGTGGCTGCAAGTTTATTGTAAAATGTTTGCCCATGTCTTAAGAATGGAATTTTTTTTTTCATTTTAATTGTATGATATTAGTATAAAGTTTTGATACTATGGGTTAGTTCAAGCTAAAGTGTCTTAATTAAAAGCTATAGCGAAGAATATGGATGGTGAAACTTACTGAATATGTAAATTGCAAATAAATTTTATTACGTCTTGAAATGTGAAAATAAACTAAAAAGGTTTTGTATTCTGCTCTTTTGTAATGTTTTCAATATGTTAACAATCAATCCTTAAAACTTATGTATTAAAAAATTGACGCAAGAGCCAAAAAAAGAAAAAATAAAAAAAATACATTTCAGTTAATTTTCAACGGGTTTTTACGTGAATAAACATAAGTCTGCTTTACTTTATGTTTTCATAATATCAAATAGTAATATTAAATTTAATAGATTAACGAGAAACGAAGCACGAAAACTGAATTTTAATCATCTTTCCGGTCGGCTTTACTTCCTTCCATTCATCAATTTAATTTCAATTGCCCCACGATCCTTAATTAAAACAAACTCGCGTTCCGTCGCAAAACTAAAAATAACAATAATTACGAGTGAGACGGAGCCTCGTTAGGTCAAAGAGGCGGGACCGAATTAAAACAAATTCTCAGTCCGACCCAAACTAAACAATAATTCCACCCCAATTATCTTCTCATTATTCGTTTTCTGGTTAGGGTGTCGCCCGTGGAAAATAATGGCAGGAAACGGCCCCGAGTTCTTATTAACTTGCTATTGGCCCAGGTTATAGTCCGGCCTTAGGCCCCATTACGTTATTACGACGGCGTTATTTGCGAAGCGTGAAAAGGAAATTGGTGAAGAAAGGTGCATTTTCGAAGTTTTACGGCGGTCGCTCTATCGAAACGTACGCGTCGGTTTTAACTAGAATTTAATGATCCGAAGGAGTCGAAAAAATATTTCTCTAATTGATTCCGTTGCAACCTTTCGTTTACAACGATCGGAAAGAAAACAGCGGGCAGAGTTGAGGCCGTGACTTTGTTGTTTGCCGAGTCATCGCCATTACGACACGGGCAGACTTGTTAGATTCCGACGTAATTGCGTTTCTGCGCGGTGTCGCGCCCCTCCCTTTACGACGACTAACAACATAGTCCGGATCTGGACTGATAGCCCGGTCTATTTGGAGGTAAAGTCGTTTCCTTATCTATATCGTGGAAATTAATATCCAACTCTTGGACTCCCTGGACTTGACATGAGTGTAAAACTTAAACATAAATTTTAGAGAAAGCAACAACAACATATCTTTTGCGTTCATTTATTTTTTTTAATAATAAACGAGTGATTTATTTATTATCCTATTACTATGGCTTAGCTACCGGATACATTTTTGCAAAACAACAGGAGTGGATTTACGTTTGGGGATGAAACTAGAACCAGTAAAATAACCACAATTTTTGGGCCACAGGATAGGAGGAAGGTTTTGTTATAGCTCTTACTAGCTAGTTATTTACTTACCTAGCTTAAGGTGGTTGTTAAACACTTATTAAGATGCTTTTATTAAGGGTAGTCTATGAAAGCAGGAAGACGGTATACTTTGCTGGAAATTTTAATTAATTTGTATACATTATGATTGTGAATCAGTGCGTTTATTATTTTTGGCCCTTTTCCCTTGCATAGAGATTTTTATGAAATTCCGTCGAAACTCTGTTAAAAACCTAATGCTTCTGTACAATTGTGATGGACCCTGTAATGAAATTATCATAATCATATCCAACATAGATCATACACAACGAGTGTTTTAGATCTTGCTAATCTAAAATACCGAATAATTCTGCACTGATCGTGTCACTTTAAAACTACAGCTTCATGAAACGCTGGCACAGGCCGCTTCCAAAGTTTCCGACACTTTAGTGACCAGATAGAATGTTTTCAGTAGATTTGAAATACTAATGATACTTTGACGTTTGTTAGTTCTGATGGTAACGTCACAGGCTCAAATTCACGCAAACAATCGTTTATTAAACACTCGCTCCACTAAGCTTATCTGTCGTATCAAACCAAACTCGTGACTAAAATGACGTTGATCGCACTTATTGCATAATAAACTATTAAAAAAGTAAATAAGCAGAGATAAAGATAAGGTATTGCTTAATTTTTTACAGAAATCGTAAGAGACATGTATGAGTAGATGCTGCCAAAAGTTATCTAGAATTATCTAGAACGCTCACTATAACAGAATGTTTCTACAATATAGGTTGTCGTCCATTATTCCTTCAATTCCTCAAGATAGCAGATAGAATCATTCTGTATTCAAGGAATTGTGTTTGACACTCCTTGTTAATGTCGACATTTTAAGTGATCCTGGTCGAAACCGACCTATCTAAAGTCGCTGCCTGCGAAGATGTGCCCGATTTAGTCCGAGATAGTACAAGGTGTTATTAGAGGCACTAAGCAGGTGCCGAAAGAGGCAGGCATCGTGTCTGCTTATTACGGGAGAGGCTCATTATGTTGTTTGCGGCCGGTTAAGGCCACGACCAGGCTGCGTTCTTTTATACGGCTCCGTGGCCAGGCGGAGAAGAACCCAATCGCCAGCACCAATTTTATTTTTCAACTTGTGTACGGGTACTGATTTAATACGAGCGTGATGATTGTTTGATAAAGTAACAAAGTTATCATTAAAGAGTCCGTCGAGGTGAAAGTGCGGGTTAGTACTTGGGATAATGATTCTGAGGAATTTTCGCTAACGCTGTTCACAATATGATCTGATTGAATTATTTAATGATCGCTTGTCAGGATGATGGACGTACAAAGATGCTTTGTATGGCACGGATTGTGATATACGCGGAACACGCCTTTCTAATTTAGGTACATATTATAGAATTAAGATTATATTTTATTAAATAGGTATATGGCTGTAAAAAATGTATTAACGAAGCGCAAGTGTAAGTTCCAAATCGATTTACTCCGGGGAGAAGCTTTCGGATCCTACAGTATACGTGAGACAAGAAAGTTTACGCTCCATCAGCTCTTTGTTTTGGTCCGATTAAAGAGTTTTTTCCGTCCTTTCGTGGAATATCAATTTCAGTTTTTTCAAACTGCTTTTATGACAGTTAAATAATGCAAAGTTCTCTAGTTCACTCGCCTCTTTAATCACTATATGAAAGAAACTGACTTACTTCGTGTGAAATAAATATTGCCCACCTAAAATACAGTTTTAAATAAAGCACTGAGTGCAGGATTAGTAGAACTACATTCTAAATTATTGATGGAACTTTCCTTTTCATTTCACAGTTCAAATGAATTTTACAAAACTCTATTAATTTTTTTTCTCAAATTTTAATTAAGCAACGGTTTTTGGTTCCACAAGTGTTTTAGCTTATGAGAGATGGATCATAATGTTTTAGATATTCTAAAATGTTTTATTAATTTGATCCCATATATACTTAGATAGATATTTAATATCAAGCTGTAACCATTAATTTATAACTTAGTAAATAATGGTTTCAGTTATTATTATATTACTATAACTATCATATTACTGTCATATTACTCTTACTATTTTTATATAACGCCTCCTATTCCGACTACCTATCAAAAAGCATTTTTATTTGCTGCTTTTATTTTACGAATTTTTAGATACTCGTATACGTCTACTAACAAAAACTAATATAGGTAAGAAGTTGAGTTAACGAAGATTGTTTAAATAATATCTGCTTCAAGAATAATTTTTTTTTTGTGTTAAAGGTGCAAAAAGATTTTTGGGCGCAATGGCTACTCATTGTAAAGCAAAGTTTATGAGACAAGAAAAATATATTGGACGTAGCAACTGGAGACTACTCCTTTATTTTTGTTTGAATCCATTATTTATTTATAATTTGCTTTTTTACTCCTACTTTCTTTCAGGTAGCGGTATTGATCGAGATTGAAGACCTGCTTTTGATATTTTTTGAGTGATGTATTTGTTGAGTGATAAGACTATATTTATAGGCCTTTATCAATAATTTTATTCTATATTTAATCTCCTTATGTAACTTATTTAATGTAACCACAGAAAATCGGGACGTTTATAAAACTTGGGGAACCAAATTAGCTATAACATTAAGTGAGACTCTGAAGTACAATTTTTAACATATTCATTTCTTTTTTTCTGTTTCCAGCATTTTTTCTTATATTCGAGAAGTTTTCTTTAAAATTTACGTTGCTCGGTTACTCTGGGGCTACAATCCGAGCGAGAAAATCTCAAGTACCTTCCCCGGATTTGGAACGTAAGTTTTCTATATATGTATAGCGGAACAGCAGCAAGGGCGTTCAATAACGTCGAGTTTTGTCGAACGGTTGGTTTTCGATTTGTTCGGGGGCCTACTCCAATTTCAGAGCCGAAAACTCTCACGAAATGATCCAGCGTTCGGTAAAAATAGACGGTCTATTAACGTAACATTTAAAAAGATACCCTGCCGCAGAGCATGGCAAGTTTCTATGCGGTCTTTCGGTTGCTTTTTTTTGCAAAACCAGCAAAGTGTAACTCGAATTTTACTTCGATATTTCAGGTCGCCGGTGTTACTGTATTTTCCGGGACAAAAAGTATATATGGCGCAGAATTTCACTTATTCTGCAATATGAGTTTCCTTCTGACACATAGGAACAAGTTGTAAATTAGTACTCCAGTTCATGAGACCAAAGACAATTTGGTTCTTTAAATAAAAATCTGGGTGAGTCATAACTTTTGTTTTTTAAAAAGCAGAAATTCCAAAAACCCAATGTGATGTATATTTTATAACTGAGTCACAAGTAGAAGTCGACAGATAGATTATCTACACATTTCATAATCAAATGAATTTCAGGAATCCTTGCTATGGTATCTAGTGCACACACTAACCAAAACTAACGAAAGCTGTTGTTATATAAATAATAACAATCAATAATCCTCAAAAAATCTTTTAGAATTTTCTTTTGTTATAGGCTACTATTATTTTTTCTTGCCCTAAAAATTATTTCAACTTAGCTGTGTTGAATTATTGGGACTCTCTTAACATATGACTAATTCTTTACTAGCAACCCTGTATGTATTTTTAATTAGATTTGATTTGAGAGAATTTTTGATTGTATAATAGTTATGGCATTATTCGATTTAGCGCCTGAGGTGGGCAATATTTTTAAGTTTTTGCTTTAAACTGTTGTCTCGTCAAACAGCAATACTTGCCCCATTACCTGAAAGATATTATAGCCTCATAGCTAGCATAACTTCGCTGAGGCTTGTTCTACTACTTTCACAGGTGGTAGATATCTTCTACCTTCCTTCCTTCCTTCTAATCTAACTTAAATTTTGACAATACTTTATACAGGGTGCCCCGAAATTAGACGTCAATATTTTAATCACGTATTCTGTGACTTAAAATAAGGATAGTAGTTTATATAAACTAGGGTCCAAAACGTCTTAGTTTCTAACATACAGGGTGTTAAATTTGAATAGGTGATGGCTATTTTTGTAAATATTTTCGAAACACGTAAATATTTTTAAATAAAATTTTGTACAGTTACTAAACTGTTTAGGCTCAATTAAATGAACTAAAACTTGGTATTGGATTGTCTTCAGGGACGGGTAACACGGGAGGCGTGGGAAAAATTTGACCTAAGCACCAGCTCATTACGGTGTTAATGTTAGAAACTGGCTGAACGAGCGAATCCGGGATGGATGGATTGGAAGAGGTGGTCCTATTCCGTGGCCACCCCCTTCCCTGGATTTCAATCCATTGGATTACATTTTTGGGGTCGTATAAGAGATATAGCATATATGCAACAGAAGTCGACAGCGAGGAGGTGTTGCGCAAAAGAATACCTTTGGCAGGAAATCAAATTCGACAAAATAATTTCGAAATTTCACGTCCCTCACATGCAATTAGCCGTATGCCTTCGTGAGCAAGGAAATCTTTTTGAGCACCTTCTTTAAAATGTCAAGTTTATAATTTTTATTACAATAATTAGCTTTACAGTTGATAGTTTGGTTTGACTTTTGTTAATAAAATTATTAATAAGAACAATCCAAGTAGAAACTGTTTTTTACCAACAATGAACAAAATTGAAAGCTGTCGAATAATAGACATTTAATTTTTATTTACCCAGCAACACAAACAAATGAAACGCGTCATTAACTTCCAAGGCTTGCTAATGATTATCTGAACCTCGATTGTAAACATTAAAATTAAAAAAAATATTTGTAATTAAAATTTCAAAAGCATTTTTCTCGAAAACGGTGTGTTCTAACGAGTTGCAACAACGGTAAAGTGTGTTCATAGATATAAGAAAGACCTGGGCAAGCTGTAAGAATGAAATATGGCCGAACAGGTCGGTACTTGGCTTAGAATTTAATTACTTGGGGTTTCGTTAGCAAAGATACTAAACAATATTTATTTATTTATGTATGTATTTATGTTTAAATCTAAAATAAAATTACAAATTATTTTTATTACCCACTTAAATTCCTTAAAATTATTGACAAAATATATCAGTATCACTATCGCTATCATCGCTTGTTCTAATTATGATTTTCAATATAGATATACGTTGTTCTGCTTTTTCTATATGTTTAACAGCATTTGCCCAACGTTGTGGAGGGATGTTAAAAACTTCGGTTTCTATAAGTTTGAGAACATTGGAGTTAACACGGGGAAAAACATTGTTACGACGAATGGCAGATTTCAGTTGGTTCCAAACATGTTCAATGGGATTAAATATACAGTGGTAAGGTGGATGCCTTAAAACTGTATGCCCTAGATTTTTTGCATAATTATCACAGACGTATTCCTTTTGTAGGTTCAAGCATTGTAGAACCTCAATTAATTGCTTTTTGGTAAAATCTTCGTGAAAATAAATGTCGTTATTATACATGTAGTTTTGAATTGTTGCTTTTGTGTCACATGAGGAAGGGGTTTTAGTCAACTGTCTACTATGATAACTTGCATTGTCCATTACAATTACGCTATTAGAAGGAATGTGTGCAACTAGTTTGTTTTTAAATCACTTTCAAATAAATCAGCGGTGGTGTCTTCATGGTAATCCAGAGAAGAATCTTTAATATTTTTCGCAGACAGAGAAAGTCCATTTGGAATCCAACCATCTTTAGAGCCAGCATGCAAAATAGTTATTCTTTTACTTCTTTTTGATGACGCGTTTGTTTTACACCAGTTGAGTCAACCCAACCCTTTTCCGGGGTACCATAAGTGTCGAAGCAAGTTTCATCCAAGTAAATAATTGGCCTTTGTTGTTCTCTGTAAGTCCTAATTTTTTCTAGATATTCCAGTCGCCATTTCCGAAATCTAAAAGATTCCATTAAAACTTGCATTTTGTCATTTTTTTAAAATCTAAAATCCATGTGTTGAATACACTTCCATAAGGTAGTGCTGCCACATTTAATACCGGTTTCATCTTTTTCAAACCTTCTAATTAAGATATCTAATGTAGGCACGCTTTGTTCCTCGTATAACTGGTAAATTTTACGCAGTATTATATCTTGATCACTTTCATCTACACTCGAGAAAATGTCAGTATCGCTTCTTTTTTTCCTCGCTGAAATGGGATTATTCACAATTTTCCATTTAGTTGATGTTGTTGGAATGAGAGTCAAATAAACATTATTTATAACGTCCTTAGTCTCAATAGAATAGTGTTTTCTACATTTGGGCGGAAGCATCTGCTGAGATAACGCTAGGCTCGCACATATTTTGCATAATTCGCACACGATTCAACACATGCTGTATTACACACGAAATAAGAATGATTACTAAAAAACTTAAACTAAGTACTAAGTACACCAAACCAAAGAATATTAAACACAGCTAGGTATAAAATTGTTTTCTATTACGGTCCACAATTTTACCTGAATTTAAATTCCGAAACTTAAGGTAATAATCTTGTGAATGTGCAGGGCATGTACCAGGCTGGGAAGGCGGCAAATATAGTGAAAGAGGTGAAACGGCTACAAATCGACATACTGGGGTGCAGTGAGACACGATGCCCGGACTCGGGACACTGCACTATAGACGAACACCATATATATTTCTCCGGAGACCATACTACCAGAAATAGAAACGGAGTAGCAATAATCCTGAACAAGCAAACCAACGAAGCTGTAAAAGGATTTATCCCCCTCTCGAGCAGAGTTGCACTGATAAAAATCAAATCAAAACCATTCGATTTGAATATCATACAGTCATACGCACCTACGACCGAGAGCAGTGAACAAGAGATGGAAGAATTCTACGAACAGCTTAGAACTGCCCTCAAACATACGAGGAGAGAAGAAGTTAATATGATGTTGGGAGACATGAACGCCAAGGTTGGGCAAGGAAGGGTTGAGGATGTGGTAGGCGAATTCGGGCTGGGGGTGAGAAATGAGAGGGGAGAACGCTTAATAGAATTCTGCGAGGAAATGAACTTTACTATTATGAACACCTTTTTCAAACTGCCCTCGAGAAGACTGTACACCTGGAAATCCCCAGCTGATAGCAGCCACAGAATCATAAGAAACCAAATTGATTTTATAATGATAAACCGAAGATATCGCAACGCAGTTGTATCCTGTAAAACCTACCCAGGCGCAGACATACCGTCAAATCACAATCTGTTGTTGGCACGCACTAAACTCCGATTAAAGAAAATCGTCAAAAAAAAGCACTCAAGACGCATTAACGTACGGAAACTCCAACAAGAAAACATACTACAGCGAACCAGAGATAAAATTAACAACGAACTAGCCAATATCTCACAAACAAGCAATCACGGAACAGAAATAGAAGACCTTTGGAATAGAATAAAAACATCCATAGTCTCCGTCACGGAAGAAGAGCTGAGGCAGGATAAACAGGCGAAGAGACAGGAATGGATGACGGATGCTATACTGGAACTTATGGAAGAAAGGAGACAGGGACAGGAGAAACAGGGATACGGAAAAATACCGAGAAGTGCATCGGAGAGTTCTGAGAAAGATCAAAGAGACCAAGGAACAGTGGCTGATAGAAAAATGTGCTGAAATTGAGATACTGCAGGCACGATAGTTTTAACCTCCACAAGAAAATAAAAGAAGCAGCAGGACGATTCCAAAGACGGAATACAGGAGTTCTCCTCGACTCAGACAACAACACCATCACCGAAGTCGACAAAAAACTAGCAAGATGGAAAGAATATATGCAGAAACTCTTTGGAGAGGAAAACGTAGACAATGTGGCTGCAACGGTTAACACTGAAGGACCTACCATCACACAAGAAGAAGTGGAAGCAGCTATCAAAAGGTTAAAAAACAACAAAAGCCCTGGACCAGATCAAATACATGGAGAAGTCCTGAAGCTACTGGACTCCGAACAAATAAAACTGATAACCACCCTTTTTAACAAAATCTATCAGTTTGGCTTCAGGAGAGGACTTGGCACTAGAGAAGCCTTGTTCGCCATACAAGTTCTGATCCATCGAGCACGGGACGTCAATACAGACGTTTTTACTTGTTTCATAGACTTCGAGAGGGCTTTCGGCACGATAAGCTCATCGCAATGCTACGAGAATCAGGAATGGACAACAGTGACACGGAGATCCTAGCAAAACTATACTTACAACAAAAGGCTATGGTTCGAGTAGAAAACACAACGTCAGCAGAATTTAGCGTTGGATGGGGAGTGCGCCAGGGCTGCATACTGTCGCCTCTCCTGTTTAACGTGTATTCAGAACATCTATTCAAGGAAGCATTGGATGATACAGAGGACGGACTTGTAGTAAATGGTCAAATTATAAACAACTTGAGATATGCGGATGATACCATTCTTGTGGCCGACACTGCCGAGGGGCTTCAGAGACTTGTGGACCGAGTGGCGACTGCATGCGAAGGATACGGTATGAAGATAAACTGTAAAAAAACACAAATATTAATTATCAGTAAAAACGATATTGGAAACCTACAGTTTACTGCAAACAACGAAGCCATCGAAACAGCAGAGACAGTTACATACCTGGGCTGTACTTTGAACAAAGATTGGGACCACTCTCGAGAAATAAAGTGCCGAATCGAAAAAGCAAGAAGCACATTTAACAAAATGAGAAACATACTCTGTTACCTATCCCTCAGCGTCCGCACTAGAATAAGGGTCCTGAACTGTTATGTTCTCTCGGTCCTCCTTTATGGGACAGAAGCATGGACCCTTACCGATGCCTCGTGCAAACGTATAGATGCCTTCGAGATGTGGTGCTACCGCCGCATCCTCAGAATTTCGTGGGTACATCATGTGACAAATAAAACGGTCATTGAGCGCATCGGAGGAGAAATGGAATTCCTAGCAAACATCAAACGCAGAAAACTGGAATACTTTGGACACATTATGCGCAATGAGAAATACCACCTACTCCAACTCATCTTACAGGTGAAAATAGAGGGTCGACGATCGGCAGGACGCAGACGAATATCGTGGCTGCGGAACCTACGTGCACGGACTGGAATGACATCAACAGCCCTATTCAGATCCGCAGTAAACAAAGTAATATGGACCAACGTGATAGCCAACGTCCACAGAGGAGGAAGATTGTATGTTAATGACCACCCTTGGATAATCCCATTCAAAGGCAATTGGTCACTTTCTTATATCTATGAACGGACCATACCTTACTTACATAGAAAACTTCAGATTTTCAAATTCTCCAGTCCAAATTATGAAAATTCGACAAAAAAAACTTTTCGCCAAATTTTTCCCACGCCTCCCCCGTGTTAGCAACCCCTGAAGACAAAATATTTACGTGTTTCGAAAATATTTACAAAAAATCGCCATCACCTCTTCAAATTTAACACCCTGTATGTTAAAAACTGAGACATTTTGGACCCTAGTTTATATTAACTTTATTTTGGGTAACAGAATACGTGGTTAAAATATTGAAGTCTAATTCCGGAACACCCTGCATAAACTTATTTCCGTTTTTAAGACATTAAATATATGAACTTGGAAAAATGTTTCATAAATATTTCTTTTGATTCTATATGTAGGGAGTATGTTATCATTTATATTTCGCCTCGTAATTAAATATGTTTTGTTCATGATAGTGTTGGCCCTATTCTTAATTGTTTTTGAAATATTGACACTTACTGATTTTTCTACATTTTGTCTACTTTCAACGTAGATCAAAATAACTTTTCCATTCGATTTTTTTTTATAATTAATTAAAGTTGCAGTTTAAAACGCGCTATAGGTTGTCAATGTGAATGTCATTTGGTTCTAAGTTAAATCGTTTAGATTTTATAAGCCTTTAAATTGTTAAAAATATGTCAAAAATAATTGAGAATAGAGTCATATATATAAACAAAACTTGTTCAGAACCTTCAGGAGATTTAAAAAGTATAATACAGTAGTACACGATGTTTGAAATTAAATTAATAAAAATTAGAAAAATTGATATAATTATAAAATAAGAAAATAGAATTAGTAGTTTTGAAACACTTTCTCAGAATTATCCCTATTTGTTATTGTATTAATAACAAGAAACTTAATAAATGCTATTTATTGAAAATTACGCTCTGTGCATCAGCCCGTTTTCATGGTTCGATGGTTACATATACTAATCAAAACGAAAATTATGCTTATCAACTTTTGACTGACAAAATATGGAAATACGCACTTTTAAAACACTATATTAAATCCTCAAATGTCAATTGTCAATATTACGAAAAATTAAGTTTGTTGCTCCGAAAGGAGTAGCCCGGAAAACGTTTTACTTACCAAAACAATGTACGTCTGTTAAATATAGAAAAGTTTTTGAGGAGTTTGATATTTTTAGTGTTAGAAACTAATAACAATATCCGATTTTTATATTTTCATATCAATAGAAAATCAGACTTAACATTGGGGCATTCTGTTTACACAAAACCAATGCTAATACAGCCCATTATGCATTGTCACATCACCATCCGTCTCAAAAATCATCAGTTATCAACTCTCTTGTTTACAGAGCCGTAAGACTATCTCAGTCCGAATCACTAAACCCATACTTAACACACCTTCTCTCTAATAATTTCCACATTCTGGATACTAAGCACTCCATCACAAAATACACTTCACCACAACATTTAATACAATCAGTCCGAAAGCACTTGCACTTGCCGCATTCAAAACATCACTGATCATGTATCGAAATTTCGTAAGAAATATATCGTCAAAACCAGATTTTCCATTTGTCCAAAAATCCCTCAACATCTTCAATGCGTCAAAGACAAAATTCCGTTCAAGAAACTAGAAATTGACAGCATTCTATGCATATGCGACAAGAAATGGATTGCAGTTCCAAGAATTAGCTCGCAAACGTGTTTTACGAGGATTCCTGCTACACTTGTGCACTAACTCATGATGCCCCAGCATTTTCCGGTTGTAACAAAACAAAGACGTAATATTTGTTACGTTCGGTTTGTCCACGATGATTTATCGTATAGCCCGCTCCAACGGGCATTAAATGTGTTTAAGGATGATTATTGTAAATGTTACTTTGTCGGTGGAGATAAGTTTTATGTTACACCGTGGATTAATTTGACCGAACGTTTCGAGATAAAATTGTCGCGGTATTTTTCCCCGGAGCCGTGGCTTTATAACCGTTCTCCAGGTGGCTGGAAAAACAAACGGAATACCCCTCGGGGGTTAATATCTCACAATAAACACATGGAAGAATTTAAAATTCAAAGTCGCCAAGTTGCCGCGGGAACGCGCAATTCAAAATAGATAAGCGGGAATAACGAGTTTGCGGAAAAAATTGCCACCTTATTTACGGCGTCGCGGGGACGCGGTAGGGGGTGCGTTTTCTTTTAAAACTTTTCGTTCCCGGGGGCAAAATTCCGTCATATTTATCGCTCCGGTTTTCAGCGAGACCCGACGACGTGGCCAAAAATTACTTTTTTTAATGTCGCTTCTGTGTTTTTCCGTTGTTATATTTAAGCTCTGTGTCGAAATTTCTAACTCTACTCTCACAGCACAGCCCATATGAAACTTGTTTAGATCAAGCTGGTCTTGCAGGGTTGGGTGCAAATTTGCACCAGACATTTCAATTACCTGATCTAGTTTTGTTGCAGATCAAGTCCGTATAGGGTACAATCATCATGAGGTACTCCAAACCGTATACCGTTTTTACAACGTAATCCGGTATTTAACTTTGGTAAATTTTTATAAAGGTCTAACCGCAGGCCTACCTCCCTTGGTTTCTCTTTGTAACACTCAATAAATGGATGCGCAATTCCTCAATGAAATTCCTCTATTATTATTAGTTTATGCAGTGAAAAATCCATTCTTACTTTAAAATATTTATTACAAATATAAATGAAGTAGTAAATTTAACTATGAAACAATGTTAGAATATTAAAAAATATATATATTTATTCTACATCAAAATAATCACTATCGTCACTGGACTCTTCCCCCTCAATAATAAATAATTCTGGCACTAGTCGACTTCTGTAAACATTTTCTTCTTCGATGACATGTTCAACACATTTTTTCTAACTAGAAGCGGATATCTTTTCTATCTTACTTCTAATTCGATGATGAATTCGGTAATTATTCCGCTTGTGCAAAATGATATCTTTCGTTGTCCATCACGACAATACTGTTTGGTGGAATATTGGAAAGCAATTTTTCAGATCTACTGTCATGGTTTCGTGGTAGTCAACCTTTTCTTCTTTGACATCTACCCAACCAGCCTCAGAGCCCCCATGTAGTACGATAATTCGTTTGCCCTGCAAAACTGGCACATCCAACCAACATTTCCTGCTGTTACCGTCAGTCCACGGTATCATAGGTATCATATCTAAAAGCTTGTGAAAAGTTGATGTAATTGAAATAAAAAAGTCCAGCAAGTTCGATTTGTAAATAGTATTACAATACCCTGTGGAAGTTCCTGCTTGTCTGACGAGCCTCCCCACAATAACATGCTATATGATATCATGTTAATGAAAATACGTTAAAGCCGTCTCAAAAGTTGTAAGTTTTGGAAACTGAAATGTAACTTTGTTAATCTCTCGGCACCATATCTATATGTAGGTGCCAGTTAAATCTACTATTTATGTACACACCAAGAAGTTTAGCGATGTGAGAGCTAACGACAGGAGCATCTGAAAAAAGACAACATCTGATTTGTTTTTCACCACTCTTCTGCATCAACAATCGTACTTGCAGATACTGCGTCACATAAAGTTCTACCGAAATGAAGTATTGTTGTGTCATCTGCATATACAGAAACTATATGTGTTCTTATATTCGCGAGCAATAAATATTAAGAGAAAAATGGGAACAGTATTGAGTTTTCTGGCACCCCAAGTGAAACAAATTGTGGTTCACAGAATCGCTATAATTGCTTTCAATTTTGATTTGCCCGAAAGGTACCCAAACTAAGTCTCCGCAAAAACTTTATTTTTATTTATTTATTCTTGCAAATTTTAGCGCGTCAGGAAATATATTGTGTTCACAACATCTATTACAAATGAGAGTCAATACATGTAATACAGACTCAGCCACGTATTTAATAACCTTAACATTTAACCCATATACATATGTGCTACTAATCACTCTGTATAACTCAGTCTCGTTTGTGGGGTACATAAAAAAAGACTCTAAGGGAGGAATTCCTGATAGTCCGTGTCTGCTATTGCTGAGACCGTTTTTTTTGCCGTGTTTATAGAAAATTTGTTGAGATTGTCAGCTGATATTTTTATTTCGTTCTTTTCTTTTTTGATAATGATAATAAAAACTATGCTGTTTTTTAATACGATATATTAATAACATGTAAATGTGCAATGACAGGGATAAATAAAGAGTTCTGACAAATTACAGGTTATATCGTATAGTTCAGATAAATTTCAATTTCAGTTTGTATGACTCTATTAACGACGAGTTTGATGAATGAAAGTAATGTGACAGCGGCGTTACTACAGATATAATATAAAAATAGATAAGTTGCAATAAATATTGTCATTTACTATTTACAATACAACTTCATTCGTAAATTTTAGTTATTATATTCCAAAAAGTTAAATAAACTATAGTCTATTGAGTCCAGAAAAATTAAAAGGGCTCTACAGTGTTTTATAGCATGCCAGCTTCCCACATTCTTCATTACTGAATCCATCCCTACGAAATCCATTGTGCACAATCCCTCTTACAATCCTATAGAAACAAAAAATTAGGTGTGAATTTGTATAATGCGTTCATTTGGTATATAGGAAAATTTTAAATTACGAGCGGACTCCAGGTACCCATACGTAAAATGGAATAATTTGTCTCTACGTCTACGCTCAAGGAGTGACAAAGTTATTAACGATTTTCCGCAAAATTGCTTGTGAGAAATATTTGGCTTATAATAAGACTTATCCTAAACCAAAACACTCATGAAACTCACACGAAATGGTATATTAGTCAACAAGTGCGGTAAACGGCATTTGAGTGACTTAAAAAAGTTTACCAAACGTGTTGCATACTATACTTTTTCTACGAACGTTAGATTTGCGTACACTTGAGTTAAAATTACTAATATGGGGTGGTTTTAGATGCCTCTTTTTTGCGTTTCATTGAATTAATCAAAAATTCTATTTCAATTTTTGATTATCTTTTTTGTTTGAATTACTAATTTTTTTGTGATGCTTTTATGTGTCTTCATTGCATACCCGCTTTTATTTCTTTTATGTAGTCAATTTACCTAAGTGTCAATTTCACCTTCTTGGCCTGTTGGGGTAGGTAAAAACAAACAAACACCGTACTGCGTATTGTGAGCGAATGTGGGAGTTTCCAGTGTTCTACAAATTTGTTTCCATATTTTAACATCCATCAAAAACTGACATAGTGGTGTGTCGCAATTTTCTTTTTTTGCTTCCGTCTCTCAGGAAAAGCAAAAATAAAAGGAACATGACCCCATTTTTCTGATTACCGTTTTCCAATTGAACATATAGCTCGTAACGTGCCGAAAACATAAAAGAAATGGCCGACTCGGCGCCGAAAATAGGACCCTTTGGCCATCAAACGTATATTTCGGTCCAGTTTAATATATGAAATATATTTTTCTCAGATAATCACCTCGCAAATGGCCAAAATTCGGCACCAGATGCTGCAGATTTACTCCTTGTTTCGAAGGAACGTGGAAAAAATCCAATCCGGCCAATATAATCTCCGACCAGATGCCGCGCGGAATAATTGCGAGGAGGCTCCGGAATTCTTCTGGTTATGTCAGAGTGGGTGGTGGAGGATGGGGGATACTTCGTCATTAGGTATCAACACGGGTAGGCTACGAACAGGGTCGTCTCTGCCAATACCCTTGTAATACCGGAATCAATTTTACGAATCTTGTAAAAAGTGTCTTCCTTATTTTTTGAGCATCTCCTTAGTTGGTTCCGTTTTTTCGCACAGATCAGAAATTCATCCAATAGCCAGTGTTAATTTTCATTTTTTTATGACTAAGGCTTAAAATATTTCAGTTGTTTTAAATTATTGGTAATTACCACTGGCTTTTAAAAATAATTTTTAGAAAATGGGTATCAAAATTTCGCAATTTCTTCAATGATGTATGTATCCCACGTTCTCAACTCTTTTTTCCTTAGAAGTAAGGACCCTAATCAGAACGATTCCTTGGGTTGTTTTCTTTGCTGTTCTGTGTTTTATATCAGGGACTTGGACATTCCTCACACAGCAACTTACCTCAGTAGATTCTTACCTTAGTAGATTCTTGAGATTTTAGTTACTTTTTGTGAAGGAATTCATTTATTGCTAATATCCTGTATTATTGTGTGATAGTTTTTGTCGACGATGAATTTCGAACATTATTTTTAAATAAGAGGAAATTATTATTTGCAGTAATATTTAATTTAAAATCAGATACATGTTTAAGACTATTTACCCTTTAATGATTCATGATGACTATATATATTATATATTATAGACCCGTAAAACGACGATCTAAAATAGAAATAGTCAAAATATTTTTTTCTACTCCTCTAAATTGCCTTTTATACCACATGAGTTTCTTCTCCCACGGATCCGAACCACTTCGGACATTTCCAGGATATTACCGCACGGGTCAGTGAATGTTCTATTGTTGTTTTGCAAAACTGTATCCAAAATTAACGATCGTGGAAAAAGTATAGTTTGGTAAACTTTTTAAGTCATCCTTAAATTACTCTCATGTTAATATACACAGATACATAAAATAGTATATTATGAAACAAGTGAGTTAAACGTCATTTGAGTGACTTAAAAAGTTTACCGAACATGTTGCATACTATACTTTTTCTACGACCGTTAGTTTTTGGGTATATTTTCGCAAAGCAACACGAATACATTAACTAGCATGACAGTCAGAATTGACAGACGTTAAAATCGAATTCGTGGGAAATATCTCTAAAAACATCCGATTGCTCCCAAACCTGTGCCGTAAAATCCCAGAAATGTGGCTCGGATCCGTGGGAAACGAAACTGACGTGGTAAAGTAACGCTTCCCGCGCGCTAGTTCGGTGTGTAATTATCCATTCTACAGGCGGGAGTAGAAAATAGTATATTATGCAACAAGTGTGGTAAACGGCATTTGACTCACGAGTTTATTTGACACGAGCGGAGCGCAGCGGAGCGAGTTTTTAATAAACTAGTGAGTTAAAAAGTTTACCGAATGTGTTGCATACTATACTTTTTCTACGACCATTAGTTTTTGGGTATATTTTCTCAAAACAACACAAATACATTCACTGACATGACCGTCAGAATTGACAAACGTCAAAATTCAAAGCGTGGGAAATATCTCCGAAAACAGCCGACTGCTCTCAAGTCCGTGCGGTAAAATTACGGAAATGTCCAAAGTGGCTCAGATTCGTGGAAAAGGAAACTGACGTGGTAAAGTGACGCTTCCCGCACGCTAGATTATGTATTAAAATGTAACAATCCTTTTACTTTGTTGTTTGGAACTGATTTGCATTCATAAAATGTTTGTTTGTTATCGTTTGATAGTAAGGAAAATGATATCGATTGTGATGCATTTTACTCTAAAATATCGTATAAATTAATTTTTTATGGAGAGATGCAAAAAATACCTCACACTGTATATTTTTTAAACTAATGAGAATTACCTAGCAGTCGATTATCGAAGACCACTGCTACCGCTTCGCTTGTCATCATTTCCATTGGCGACATCATCGTGAGGTACGAGATGTTTATGAGCGCGTAGCATATCCTTACAAGCGGTATTCCTATGACAATACTTCTCGGCAGATTTTTGGATGGATTTTTGATTTCTTCGGTGACATAGTTTAGACTGTTCCAGCCGTCATAAGCCCACAGTGGGTAATTAGGTATTTTACAGACGGGAGTAGAAAAAAGCAATTGTTGCATAAGATGCTAGTAAAAAGGTAAGTAATTGAGTGCTATATAACAAAAACCTTTTATCCAGTCGAGAAAAAATAAATAAATTTTCATGTGTTTATAACTAAAGATCGCACAATCGCCGTCCATGGAAGGTAACAGTCTTACATCGGAGAGAACTAAACAAAGATAAATAGATTTCCCTTGCAGAAGTATTTTGAGGATAAAGGGAGATTTACGAACGTCTACATGATGAAAGGGCCAACAAATCCTCGGGAAATAATTGTCCTACGCATGCTAGCACAAAACATATCCCATTCTGCCAATACTAAGCCCGCCTTTATTCTTGGCGAGCGGTATCGTTGTTTTCCTTTTTCCTTTCGGAAGGCATACAAATTTGTGATCAGTTGGTGACATTATCGTAATGTTTTTAACTGTTTCGCGCCCGTTTAACCTAAACGAGAGAAAGTGTCGTCATTCTGGAAAACGCATTTGCCCTTCGTACAATGGACAAGCTAATCGAAATCCTATGTTCTGTCCAGGGTCAGAAAACCCGAAGTTACTATGAGAATTAAATTTGACCGATAGCGGAGCACGGAAATTGTCTTGATACGGGTCTCGGTTTTCGGTTATACATCTAATCTGCAATAATGGAAGCTCAAACATCCCGTGTAATGTAGACAAATTGAAGGTCTAATTCGTTCATTATGAGGTTTGTAGATAAATTGCCTTCAACGAAAATATATTAATGGACTCGGTTCGGAAAATGGCAATCAATGATCGTCTATCCATTCACTGACATTGATGAGATTTTGGTTCTTTCCCCTATTTTGTGATGTGTCTCACAGTGGAAGACTTATCACAACTATACCAGGCAGTAGCAAGCTAAGGTATCGTTCTAAAAACTTTTTGAAGGACGCAATATTGAACCATAGAGAGAACTAAGAATGTCCGCCCTTTTTTAAACTACAAGCTTTGGAATTTTAGTTAAAAATTTAAGTTATTATTCGATGATGCAGGTAATAATAGAATTGTTATAGGACCGAAATTATCATTTCTACACACTGACGAAAACTGCGGTTAGACACCCATGCTATATGGAATTCCACTGTGGTATTCTGCTATCGGCATCTACTATCGATGTGAACATCTTTATTTGGCAAAACGCGATTCGTTAGTTTGACTGGTGACGTCGAATTCAATTGGCTTCCAAATTAAATATCGTTTAGATGCGACTATTTCATTCGCCAGAAAACGAAACGTTGTAAGATATCGCTCAGTCTTAGGATAAATTGAAAATCGGTTTCTAGTAATTTTTTTGTGATTTCCGGTTACTTTTCGAATTTGACAACTTAAAGACATAACAATATCACCATTCTGTGGTATTACTCAGCCAGAGTAACTAAATTCACCAAAACCATCCTTAGTGTTCTGTGGGTATCGCTTCATGTTTGGAAGTTGATATACTCAATTTTATAAATATTAATAAAAAACTTCTTTTTTAATTATTATACTTTCTGTCGACCTGTACCTACTTAATTGTGCTACCAATTAACGCAGTTGATGTGTTGGTTGGCGAAGAAGAAGAGTGTTTGGAAAATATCGGTAATAAAATTATGGAGGGAAGAAACTGATCCTTTTTCCCCAACGGATACTAGAATTTATTCCGAATTAATAACAACATAGCCCATTACGTTCTTAATGGTTCCTTCCCGACTTGGATCAAATTAATAATCCTGTCGCAATACCAAGAGTAATAAAATGTTTCAATCTCTCAAAACATAAACGAGTAGAGCTGAATTATGATATTCGAAATTTCAGCTTTTGACATATGATAGTGGAATTCAATGTGGCACGGAGTCCCAGCCGATCTTTGTAATTTTTTACTGTTTTCACTTTACGTATTTTTAATATTATTTTTATTTTGTGTTCTCGCTATGTAAGACTATCTTTATACTCGCTTTTAGGTTTAACACATTGTTGAATTTGATTGTTGTTGTGTATTTCTTTTGTTGCATATGATTATGTAACAACTAAAATAGCCTTTAATACTTTACTTGTCGTTTCTAAGAAACATAATCCACTTTACAGAATGATTATTGTCAATGACCACTTGCTGAATTTCTTCAGATTATTACAACATAATGTGTGATGTCCTTGTTAATTTTAAATAATCGCTTTTTCATCTCATTGCCTTTTGCCTCTTTTCTTCAGCCAACAACATATCGAAGGCGTGAATATTTAACATCCTTAACTATCCTTACTATCCTGAATTACCTAAACCCCATAAACTCAAACGTCAATTTTACTATTGTATTAGAAAATAGCAACACTCCTCCCCTTCAGACATAATTGTGAATCCTAAACCAGACTTAGGTCATTTCTCAAACAATTTCCATGATCAAAATATCATAAGTTCGATTACAAAATACACTTAATCAAAACCACAAAGTACCTCACAAGATGTCATAGATCAAATACTCAGTAACTAAATTCCGTTTATTCTTAAACAGATAAGGTTGTGGCTTTATCCAAATAAATAAATCAATTAATAAATAAGTCGACGGACGGCTGGTAATTAAGAAATAGCGCTGGTTAGTACTTCTCTTTGTAAAGTAGCACGTCGATAGCGGCTTCAAATACATTCGATTTCTTTGTTGCACGTCGTTGGAGCTAGACATACCGCAGGATCTCAAAGAAACAAGGACAAAACTTTCCTTCTGCGCAGCAATTTTCCCGGAACGGAAGCGTGATAACATATCCCGGTTTCGTCCACCTGGTCGGTCAAATGTAATTCCTTACGTGATTAGCCGCCGAGCGAACGATTCCCGTTTCAATCAGATGCTGCCAATCACGTTACCCATGACCGGGTGCGTTTGTTTTAACTTCATAAAGGGTTCGTTCCCTTAATCGGCTTAATTCGATTCGCTCAAAGGACGTAAGTAATTAGCTGTAGATAACAGGAGAAGCGAATTAACTTCTTTACGTCACAGGCGGAGCGCCTCTCTCGGTTTTGCGCTTAGCTCAAAACGTTGTTAGCGGATGCCGGTTAATCTCCTTAAGAGGCAATGAAGGAACGGAAAATTTTCGTTTGCACATCGACGGACGCTTGGATATTTAATTGAACGCTGTCGATTAACAGGTGATCGATTACGATCTACCAAATTATTTTGGATGGTTTCGGTATCACGATTAAAAACAGGCGTAACTAATGTCTCAGTCTTAATGTCTTAGACGTTCCGAAAACCATTAGATGCAGAATTCAAATCTCGAAAACACAACCTTCAATAAATTTTAAGGGACAACGTATGTTCTAAAAGTACCAAATCTGTCACAGGTGCGGCGTTAACAAAATCGCATTTAGGCAAAGAGCATAGAAGAGAATATATATATATATATATATATATATATATATATATATATATATATATATATATATATATATATATATATATATATATATATATATATATATATATATA
Organism: Cylas formicarius; assembly: GCF_029955315.1. Lineage (NCBI taxonomy): Eukaryota > Metazoa > Arthropoda > Insecta > Coleoptera > Brentidae > Cylas > Cylas formicarius. The sequence goes on from NW_026844334.1 coordinate 17,316,766, forward strand.
TATATATATATATATATATATATATATATATATATATATATATACATATATATATATATATATATATATATATATATATATATATATATATATATATATATATATAAATCAATTGCTATTCGTTAGTCTCGCTAAAATTCGAGAACAGCAGAACGGATTTATCTTATCTTGGTCTTGAAATGTTCGTGGAGGTCTGGGGAAGGTTTAAAAGGTGAGAAATATTATAATAATTATAAAAACAGCCCTGTTCTTTTTCCCATATAAACATTTTTTTCTAAATAAAATGTAGAGAAAATTTGAACCATGGACCACTATTTTCTAAGGAATGTAGGTGTATTCCTAACTTCAACGAGTCAATTTTCAATTTATTACCTCTGTACAAAGTTCAAATTCCATCATATCTATCAAAATAGTCTTTACGTCCGCATGGGAATGCGACCGAATTGTATAGTCACAAAATGTAATAGATCGTTAGTAGTACTGATTTTCAATTTAGTCGGCTTCGCGAAAATTTTAGCTAACTTCAGTTGTTAATCTAGCAGATTATTTTGTTTTATAGATTGATAAATTTTAAGTTTTGTCACAAATTAAATTTCTGAACGCAACCTTAATATTTGACATTAAATTTGCCAACCTAATATACCAATTCATTCTGTCGCACTTCAGAACACGTAAAAATGTATTTAGATTTTGTATTACGATATCTATGAGTGCGCGAGAATTTTCTTTACTTGTGCTCTTTCTTTATATTTTGTGATAGTGACACTTTACTGCTGATTCAGCGAGAAAAATGCTTTTTCGTAAAATACGGACTCAATTATTTGTTTTAAGATTATTTTATACAAAAGTTTTGTTATAATTTGTTATTTATTATTTGTTTATAATTTTATAATTTTGTTATAATTTGTCCATTTTCGATGAGTCCGGTCGAGAAACCCGGTTAAAAATGGCGAAATCCAGCAATCAACTCGCTAGGTGGATTCAGGACCTCCTTTTTAATTTTGGTTAATCCGATTTAAGCTTTTGGAGATAATTGTTTTGTATTATAAAATCATACGGCCATTCACTTTAAACTTTGGAATGTGAAATTATTACTCGAAACTCTAATGAAGAAATTAATTTTAATTAAATTAAGGAATAAAGCATTTCAAGCCAAATGTAGTACAAAATAGAATAGTATAAATCTAGAACTACCTACATGCCTGGTCTAAAATAGCTAAATATGCACTGATCAGGCGTGTGCAAAGTGTTGCTTTAAAATATCAGCTTCGTTATACGGTCTTTGGGGTTTTCGGTACCTTAGTATACTTCGGCCAGAATTATAGTGCTTTTACAACGACCCCGTCATTAACTTTGCCTACTGTTTATTACTTCAAATCCGCAGCCCTTTAGACACCCTGCCGAGTAGAACCTTACCTGTAACCATTCCAGGACCGTCCTAGGAATTTATCTACCTACATTGACAAGCGGGATATAAGTATGTTTTGAATCTTTTTCGGCAAGCAATTCTTGAAAAATTAACGTAAAAAAATTAGTACAAAGTAACAATTTATTACGTTGTATGTCACTTGTTTTTATTGCTGCTCCTACTTTCTCTTCTGAATTTCTTACAAAATTGTAAACATTGAAAATAATTTGTTTAACATCCGAAGACAAATATTTGCTGAGGTTGTTCGTCTTCTATATTATCATTAGGTTCGACTACCATCTCCACTTAGTCTTCTAATTCCGCGTTTTCGATATCTTCTTCTAACAAGGGAACATCTGCTTCATTCTACGGTCTCCACATTTTAAAGTGTTAACGAACAGATTAAGATTCTAATAAATATGTATCTGTATTCTCATACCTTTATTCTCGTACCTTTATTTACCGCGAATATAATCTATAGTTTTTAAAAATACTGTTGTTGTTTACAAATCGGAAAACTATGTAGAAGGCACAAAAATGCAAGAAGAAGAATGTTGTTAATCGACAAACAGACAAAACAAAAATGATTATTTTCAAACTTACCAGAATATAAATAAAGTACAGGTACTTGCCCTTAGCCTTTGAACTGTCCAGTGAAAACAGCCTCGCAGAATCAAAGCTCGAGAATCAGGTACATAAATACATACTTACTGAAAGTATCACAGACAAATAAATACCTCTGTAATATATACGAACATATTGCAATTTAGATTAAACTCTTAAGAACCTGATTTTAAAATAAACGCTTCCACTTATTCGAAAATACCCCGCAACGTCAATGCTTAATCAAATTTAAAACGGTCCATTTACGTTTCAAATAAAAATTTCAAGTTTCTACAAAATATTCTTTACGGTCCATCTCAGGCAAGATCTACTTAATGCAGAATAAACATATGTTGGGTCTTTTGCAGGTCTGCGGTTAAGATACTGTAAAATACTTAAAACGTCAAAACAATAAATGCACTATATTTTTGGTCGTACAATAACTGGTTTGGTATGATGATATCTGACGTTTGGCAGTTGCGACGGCCATTTGTGCTGCACTGCAAAAATATACTTAAAAACTAATAGTGATATTCACGTTGATATACTTTATCAAACAGTCGTTTCTTAAACACTCGCTCCGCTTTTGCAGTTACAGTTGTAAAATAAAATAAAATATATTTTTAACATAACATAACAACCCAGGCAATATTTATTTTAGAAAAATGCACTTGTAAAAGCTTCGGTGCCAATCAGGCAGGTTGAATTTAACAATCATTTATACTCAGTTCCGCACAATGAGTTGACAGTGACAAATGCATACAGTGCATACATCTGTTCAAACAAGAGCGGATCCTAATTAACTAGACGCCGTATCTAAACGATCAGTAGCCCTTGGCTCTAGGACTTTCCCTTGGTGACAATCTATGACGGAAGGTGACAACGGGCTGATGATTTGTCGTAGAACTCCCGTCTGTCTAAGCTGGCTCGTCCTCGGTTCCCCAGCAACAACCCTGTTTAGTCTCGCTCCCCTTGGGCCTCTTGGATACTCTGCCACCTTCAAGATCAGCGTACGTTAATTCTTTAACGGTACAAACCAATCAAAAATCGACGACTAGTCCCTATAATGGCATTAAATTTAAACTGAATAACTTATTTTCGATGAATAAACATTAATGGTGTTTATTGTTATTGTGCTTTATAAATAATAAATATAAATATAAAAATTTTCATTTTTCAGCATTTTGTTGTTCGGTGTGTATTTTAAATTTCCTACAAACAATTACTTGTTCATTCAAACTGCAAGCGAAGCTTCTTGCAAAATAAATCCAAAATTAAACGCAAACCTAAATGTAAGACTTGCGATATCACAACCTTTTTTTTCAGCATTTCGTTGTTCGGTGTGTATTTTAAATTTCCTACAAACAATTACTTGTTCATTCAAACTGCAAGCGAAGCTTCTTGCAAAATAAATCCAAAATTAAACGCAAACCTAAATGTAAGACTTGCGATATCACAACCTTTCCTATCAATTTTAATTTTTCTCATCAGATATGCTCAATCTCCTCTAGTTACAATCGATCATTTTGCATTTTTTGTAAATCTTCAATTATCTTTTGCAGTTAATTTTTCAACAAATGTCTCTTGTTCGGCTTTTGAGAATCTCTTGTTCCTTGGTTCGTCGGTGTGTCCTACATGACTTTCAATAAACTTTACAGTAACAGGTCCTAAAAGAACTTTACTAGATGTTCTGTAATAATGATATTGCCTATTGAAAAAATATTTACACACGACAAAAATGTTAACTATAATTCTCTTCATTCATAAGATTATATGCATATTACATCCAGTTTTCATACTGCGTTTTTTAGCTGTATAGGTAAATGCTAAACCATTATAATAAGTGTACATACACATTACTAAACGTGCAATATATGTAATCACTTCTGTTAGACTCACATACCTACTATTTTTGTTCACGGTTTGGATATTTTCTTCCTGTAAAGGAAACATAGTTTACTTCTCTCTTCTCCTGAATCTTCCGAGCTGGAAACCCTTCAAAATCCGTTCAATACACAGTAAATTCACTTATAGTTAAGTAGGACAAGTATCTAAATTTAGCTGTAGAAATTATATTCTTGTTTTGGCAAGTTTGTTGCTATAAAAAAAAAGTAAAACATGCAAATTATACAGTGGGTCCAAGATAAGGATGCACAGCATGGGGATCTCGGAAACTATAAGAGATACAGTGTCGGTTAAATTAGACAAAAGTTGCGCATTTTGATACCGAACAAGATCCCGTTTTACAAATTTGAAAATTCCAAGCCGTTCCGGAAATATCCGAGAAAAACCGAAATATTGCGATTTCGTTTTTATTATTTTTTAAAGCTATTTGAAAAGATATGAAAAAACGGAAAACACTTTTCCATTGGCACTTTTTAATCTCTCCAAATTGACGTTGACAAATTTTCATTACAGCGTTTCGATTCCATGGAACCACCATCAACTTTGATTTTTCTTATGGGACGGAAAAAAAGTACACACAGTATTAGTTTGTGCTTTTCATTGCGAATTCAACGATGTACGATACAATACGGTTACTTATGTTTTTATCCAGAAAAATGGCTTTTTAATACATTTCTAGTATTTTATTGTAGTAGGCCATGAGATCCGAACGATGAAAGGCAAAAGAAAATGGTTGACAAGTTCGAGTTAATGTGTTTATTTATTTACTAACTCTAACTGTTCATTTAACATAACAACTAAATCCAACAAGTTAATGAAAAACAAATTCTATAACAAATGTTCGAATAAATGACCTCCATTTTCTAGGCATAAGTACGCCCGCCTCACGGTAGACTCCAAAACACGACTTAACATTTCAGGAGTAATTTTATTAAACGCTGCTCGTACTGATTGACGTAATTTTTCCTCGTTGTCAAAACATTCTTTGAATACCTCATTTTTTATGTAGCCCCATAAGAAAAAGTCCAAGGGAGTTAAGTCCGGGGACCTTGGAGGCCAAGGTGTTTCACTGGTATACCACTCACAAAAATGTCTACGTCGTTCGTCGTCACCCGGTTTTAATCCTTGACATATTCTGAATTTGTAAAGCTTAAATTCATTTTTCCTTAAAATAAACTGAGCTGTAGATTTAGCTACCCCATTCTGGTCTTCAATTTCTCTGGTAGAAGTTTGTGGATTTTCGATAACAGATTGTAGAACAATGTATTGGTTTTCTTCATTGGAAGGTTTTTGTCGGGATAATGCAGGCTTCTTAAATGATCCATATTCTTTCAGATTAAATAACAAACGCCGAAAAATACTCTTGTCAGGTTGTCTCCGCTCTGGGTATTTGTTAGAAACATACGCTCGGCTTCCACACAATTTCTTTGGCATCAGATGTAGCAAGACAGCATATCACATTTTTCTTCGTTTGTAAAATTATCTCCCTCCATTGTAGAACAAAATAAATTAGAAAAAGACAACAACAATAAAAATACAAAAACAATAACTAAAGGAATAAACTTATGATCGACTGATAACAAAGACAAATAACATTAATGTGTCATTGAAATTGACTGGATGTCATTTTGTCATGGCCTACTCCATTTAAATGTTGAAATGTATTAAAAATCCATTTTTCTGGATAAAAACATAAGTAACCATATTGTATCGTACATCGTTGAATTCGCAATGAAAAGCACAACCTAATACTGTGTGTACTTTTTTTCCGTCCCTTAAGAAAAATCAAAGTTGATGGTGGTTCCATGGAATCGAAACGCTGTAATGAAAATTTGTTAACGTCAATTTGGAGAGATTAAAAAGTGCCAATGGAAAAGTGTTTTCCGTTTTTTCATATCTTTTCAAATAGCTTTAAAAAATAATAAAAACGAAATCGCAATATTTCGGTTTTTCTCGGATATTTCCGGAACGGCTTGGAATTTTCAAATTTGTAAAACGGGATCTTGTTCGGTATCAAAATGTGCAACTTTTGTCTGATTTAACCGACACTGTATCTCTTATAGTTTCCGAGATCCCCATGCTATGCATCCTTATCTTGGACACACTGTATATTATATTATTATCAAATAAGAGGTTCCATGTAAAAATCTTAATAGCCTGAAATGAATAACAAAATGCTTTAACAATTAAACAAGTCACTGCTGAAACTCGATTTCGAATAATAATTAAAACAAAAAACGCAAGAGCAAATATAGGCGAAACGTATAAACAAAAATTCAATGAAAAGAAAAGAAAAAAGTCAATTTTAGAAGGACACGATTAATGATACTACCTCCTGATTGGCTCGGTAGCCTTAGAAAATTAAATTATTGCTCTAAAGATCCGACCCGACTCTGAGCCGCAGCCACTTGTTCCCAGATCGCCCTCGTCTCGCGGCTCGTCTTGTGGATCCTAACCTTGATCTTGTGCCGTCTCTTAAAGTGCCAGTCGTACCAATATGTCCCCTATGTCCTCTAGTTGTGAATAAAGTTGTCTTCGACTGGAAAAAGGTACCACGAACTACATCAATATTGGAAGAGGAGTTCGCCCAGGCTGTCTTTTATCTCCTTTGTTGTTTAACGTATACCTTGTTTAACGTATATGTTGTATAACGTATATCCATCATTAGATCATCCCTGCAAGACCGACTAGGAGGCGCAAGCTTTAAAGGCATTATCGTCAATAACATTAGGTACACGGACGACACTGTCATTACGGCCGAATCGGAAGAGCACGTACATGATGAACAGACTGACCAAAGATAGTGTTAAATGGGGTTTAGAGATAAACACCACAAAAACAAAAACAATGGTTTTTCTGACCACCACAGATAGTGTCAATACTTAGATAACTCTCAATGGCGAAATTTTTCAAAATGTTTAGAACTATATATCTATCTAGAGTCTAGACCACTCAAAAGAGATCAGAATAAAAATTGAGAACTTGTGATGCCCCCTCAAGCTGACCACACCAGTTCGACTGAGAACCCTGAAATGCTTGCGCATGCGAAACATGGACATTAAAACAAGCAGACATGAAAAAACTTAACGCAATTGAACTTCCGATGTGTAGAAGAATGCTTCGAATCAGCTGGACCTCTAGGACAACTAGTGAAGAAGTTCTGGCCAGCGTGAATACCCGCCCGGTTTTGACTTGTCTCATTAAAATTAGAAAACCCCCTATCTTGGACACATAATGCCATGCCATGAATATTATGAACAATTGTAGTTATTATTATGAACGAAGTAGAGGCAGAAAGGAGAAATCGTGGATCAGAAATATTAGAGATTCGGACACACACCAATGGTAACACACTACTTCACTAAGCCCACCACCATAGGGAAGGCTTTGCCAGATTGGTCGCATAAGAGGAGGAGGATGTAAAACTTAGGGGCCTGATCGGAACATCGTTTCCTTCTCTATGAAAATATTATAGACACCTGAGCCACATACATTTTTGCAGTCCTCACGGTTATCTATATGAAGTGTTCCAAACGAGCGTCCGTGAAACTAACCAAAACCAACCATATTCATTCCCTAGTGAGCTCAAGGGACTGGACAAAGAGCCTCATTGTTTAATAATATCTGAGTACGATGGTGTAAACCATCCTCTTTTACTTACAGATGCAGATATTGTGATTCGATTATACTAAATACTGTTTCGAATAGTACTTAACCGTTCCAGAAATAAGCGTAACGGTTTCGACAAAGGGCGAGACACAAAAGACCAGTAACGAAACGATGCAAAGCCTTCGACTCTCTAGACAAAGTCCAACCGTTGTCGCAAACTCGTCCCACTACGATCTTAAATAAAAAGCCTTTGCTCATTACGCTGACAAAAGGACCTTTATTTCGCTGTATCGCCGTACAAAATCATTTTCTATATTTTCGCCAAGTTGGAAAGGCTGCCGCGAAAGGGTGTTCGTTAGGAGATATTTGATTTGCCGAGCATTTCAAAAGGCGAACGCCGCCCTTATCGAAGAGGGATCGGATGCCTTTGCACCAGCCGAGATTTCTTATGCAATGTACGTGAAGAACAAATTTGAAAGCGGGAAGCTCCCTTTGCTCAAAAAGGCCAGAGGAGCAAAGTCGAATAGAAAGTATTCATTTGGAAAATACAGTATACTTTGAACTCAAGCCGGTTTTAAAGATATTTCTTTATATGTGACGTATGGCAAACTGTGCTGTCGTGTCGGTTATTTTATATCATATCATTTGTAATGTTATCAAGTTAAGAAAATGTGGCGTCCATGCTATCAGTAATTGCTCCAGAAGTGTTGTTCTTTTATCCCTTAATGCCAAGGAAATTCTAATGAACTTTAGTTACCTAAATAGCAACTAATTCGAAGAAAATCATAACATATAGGAATATAAATAATTGGTTGTAAATAGCAGCGTCTGCACCATTAGGGTAAAATGTATCTATTAACACACTGATGGGACTTAATCCTAGTTTCCACATCATAATGACGAAAATAGATGTATAGTGAGTCCGGAATTTTTGCAGGTAATGCAGAATTTTCTTACTCCATTTCGTTTCTGAACTACAGGGTGCTTTTGAAAATTTTGTGATTAGCGACCTCTCGTAAGTCTGTTAATATTTAAGCAATCGAAAAAATAAAAATACGTCTATAAAGATGACATAACTTTGTATATTTTTAAATGGGACACCATGTATAATTTTTTGCGTCATTGTATTGCATCCGGACTTTACCATTTGTTTCTAATTCAGATCTGTAGGCCATGAAATGCATATAAATTATTGTTATTATTATTAAATATCTTATTTAATAACTACATTATACCATAATTTTACATATTTAACCATTAGTTAGTTTTAGTTAATTGATATGGATTACTATCTAGCACTAAATTATTATTTTATCTTAAAAAGTTTATTCAAGAAGTATTTTTGTCCCTGATATTTATTTTCCTCGCGCAAAATTAGTTTAAATTTGTATTAGTTTAAAAACTGTATTTCTTAGGAAAAAATGCCTAAACGTAAAGCTTTTAAATTTACAGATAAAGAAACTGCTCAAATTGACCTACATTGTATTGACTTTTCTTGTTCTGCGTAACGCATCAAGTAATATAATGGGGCGGGCTTGTACATTTCATTTCTTAATTCCCTTTCAGTGGCATTTCGAAAATCTTCCATTGTAGATGCTGATATTTCGCAATTTCATTTTGAAGGAATTATCAAGTACTGATACTCGGGATAAGTCGGGAAACTTGGGGGACCATATTTGACCTTGGCATATTAGGATTAGGAATTCTTGTCTAAATATGAACGCATAATTTAAGAATTATACGCAAGATCTTCGTCCTATTGAAAAAATGTACTGTTTAGCTCAAGTAATAGTAGTCAATGTATCTTTTTTATAATTTGCTTTAAAGAAAAACGTTACGTACAAATGTTAATACATTATCGTTATAGATGAAACAAAAAGAAATAATTTAAAATTATTTTGAAATATACAGGGTGATTCATAAATATGCGGTAAATCAAAATGATATATTTTTTTTAATGGAACACAAAAATGTACTCTGTGTTTAATACCCTATATTTTTTATGACATCAGTTTTATGAAGCGATACAGTCATTTATCCTATCTTTGTCTTGAAGTTAATTAGAATCGTTTATACATTGTGAGTAAATATAAGTCAATATTAATTTTCGTGAAAAAATCAAATGGAACACCCTGTATATTTTACTTCCATTAATTACTCCTATCAATGATTTTTCAATTTTATTAAGCATTTCTTAGTAATTTTTAATATTTTATTTTTATAAAATACTGAAACTTTTCAAACCGTACGAAAACATCACAACGTGAAGAGTCTCCAGGGACGAATGAAGTATAATTGAAATAATAACATTCGTTCTATGTTACTACAAAACGTAATCCGAAAATAATTTATTAAATCCGAGATTTAAAGGAAAATAAAATTATACACACAAATTTGGAAAAAACAATTTAAACAGCATTTTACGAAATGGATAATACTAAAAATGCAATAATGAAAGAAAAAACACTTAAAAACTAATAAAAAAAACTGCAAAACAAAAAAGAACTATTAAATTAAGTTTCACTGTATTTATTTATTTAAATAAATAAATTTATTTAATTGTTTATTTGCACGGACAATATACATTTGCATGACCAACCTACATTTGCATGGCAAACTTAGATTTGCAGGGCCAACTTACATTTGCACTAAAAGAAAGAATCTGAAAACATTATTTATAGTTCAATAATATTTTTGGCTTTAAGAAATTCAGAATTTCTAAATTATTGAAAAGAAATTATAAATTTTTTTCACAAAATCAGAAATTTAGCTATAATTTGACAAATTTTCTGATTTTTGTTTGTAAAATAGTAAGTTTAGGTATAGGGAATGCTTAATATTAGTAATATTAGGATATTATCCAGAGTATTCCATTTGATTTTTTGTTTACTAAAATAAATATTTTTGATTTTGACACACGCTGTATAAAAGTTCGAACTAACTTTATACTTTGTTGGCATAATAAAATTACGGCAGTCGGAAATGGCGTTAAAGCAATGAGTGTTAAACACAAGGCATTTTTTACGAAAAAATATCCATAAATCCGAAAACACGGTATAGACCGTGACTAGCCTACATTGGGTGGTTGAGTATTAAATGAAGTATCTACTAATGCAACAACATAGTCTTATCTATAACTTTGGTATTTAACATTTTTTTCTAAAACAAATAATAAATTACACACTGTTTGGACACTCTATACAACATTTCATATTCCTTCCTAAAATAAAATACGAAATTCTAAAGCTGAATCTGCCTTGTTACTCTCGAGGATGTATGTATGTTTGTATATGTTCGTTTTCCTGGGACCGGTAACGACTATTTTGCTTCATCAGACCAAATAATTTTCATATAAAAATCCCTACCCCTGTTGATATTTTATAAATACCAGTGCCAAAACTTAGTTTTCGTTGTTGGTCCTCGCGACGCAAATTGTTAACTAACTAAAATTCATAAGCTTTAAACTTGTGCTTTTTTAAATTTTCTTGAACCGTAGATTTTCGAACCCCAACACTATCCTCAATTTTTCAACAGGAATTTGTAGTAACTGTGGCGAAAAGATCCAACATTAATTAGGTTGGTTTTAAGCCCAGAAAATATTATTTTATTGGGTTGTCTCCTTTCTGAATACCTATATAATATACTTGTAAAAATTACATAAAAGTAAACCATACTTTATTATCCATTATACCTATGCAAATACAGTTCAGATGCTTCATCCGTATTTTAACAGCACAGCACAAAACAACACACACAACATATCATATTTTTCAACATTTTCAAAGTCCTCATTGACAGCCATACAATGCAACAGTAAATTAAATGCCTTACTTAAATTTCCGAAGCAAAATTCAGTACTTTTTGTAGCGTTATAATTCGACAGACAGAGAGCATTTTTCTGTTTCGGTCAGAGCCAACTCTTTAAAATAATATAATAGAACAAAAATTACACAAAACTAACCAAAACTAAAATTAAAAACAAATATCATAATTCAAAATATCTGAAAAAAATAGCTCCTACGCGATTTGCGGAAAATTATGGCACAACCAAAACGCGCGAAGTTAATTGAAAATGAAATAAAAAGATCTCAGAAAATTATCTTCATATTTTTTATTAATAGAATGATCTGTGACAATTATCTGTGAAACAAAATATTGGTCAAATGCTCTCCACGGCTTCAGTAGCGAACATCTATCCGATGGTACATATTTAACTCTGAGACATAATTGAGGTCCAATGTGGTTAATATATGTACATCCTTTGTTTTAATTATACCCAAAGAAATAAGTCCAACGGTGTCAAATAACATAATTATGGAAGCCAATTAACATCGCCACTACCTGAGATAACACAACCATTGTTTTGTTGGCTGTGTGGCAAGTGGCAACCATCCTGTTGAAACCACATATCAACCAGGTTTAGATCTTGAATTTCTGGCCACAAAAAGTCCGTTGTCATCTCGCGATAGCGAACATCATTCCACGGCAACTGCTTGGTAGGTCTCATTTTCTAAGTACTGCCCGATGACGCCGCCATCCCATAAACCGCACCACACAATCACTCTTTGTGGATGGATCGGCTTTTTAACAATCATTCGCGGATTCTTATATGCCGAAATGGGGCAATCCTGCTTGTCAACCACCGATTCGGCCCACTGACGACTCTTGAAATGGTCAGTAGGTTTGTAAGCGTGTAAGTTCAAATCTGCTGCCACACTATAGCAAACAACAGCAAACTGGGCGAGCATGCACATGCGTATTCACATTGCCTACAGATCCTGTTTCAAAATCACCAAGTGAACGAAATGCATTTTGATTTGAATGCTCATTTTCGTAAAATGTCTCAACAATCTTGACGCGCTGTCCAATGGTTGAATTTGATATACAATAAAAAAAAATTGTCAAATTAAGTTGGACAAAAACCTTGACGTTAAGGTATGACTCACAATTAACATCGCATTATGGTTGGACTCCGTTTACCATTATAGCGTAGAGTAGATTGAATATATAGATAATAGTAGAAAACAAACAATGGCATAAACCGTTTAATCTCAATTGCCATAACACAAAACAATAATTTGGCAAAAAATTAGATTTTTTTCATTCAAGTGATTTTTATTCAAAGTTTTCTAGTAGGTTGTGGTTTAGACCTAAAAGTGGGAAGTAAAAGTTTAACCTTATTTAAAGTCAACCCGTTGATATTACAACAATTAGTATATTTTTAACTACATTCTCAGCGCTTATACTTAATTCTCTAAGTTAAACACAAAACACTGCCAGTATCACTAACAACTCAAAGTTTTTTTTCCAAATGTATAAAAATTATGAAAAAATGCAACCCTATCACGCTATCTATTCCGTGTGTCAAACTGTCATAACGTGACCTCAGATAATCTCATTTTGATGACCTCAGTTAAAAAAGATTTAAACCACAAAATGAATGGGAAAGAACATGCACCAGTCTCAATACATACTAGGAGGAAGAAAAAGTACGGAAAGTTCGAGACTTCTTAGAAACATGAGAACAGAACATCCATATCACCCCAAGACTAGAACCAATACTTCAAGTAATTTTTTGGTTTGAGTTACTTAATATTACTCCAATGTATGATCAGGTTTGTATGTCGTAGATATCTCGTGTTTCCGTAATATACGACCCATTCCGTCAGTAACCCCCTTGATGTATGGCAGAACAGCGATGGATCTCCGTTCGATTTCGTCCTGCACTCTCTGTTGCGGCTGCTGTTCTTTTCTTATTGTCCCTTGATGGTATCCGTTTTACCGAAGACAACTATTAATATTTTTCAGTTCATCATCTCGTTTCTTCTCGTTTGTGAGCCTGAATTACCGAGCGATTAATGTATTTGTCACTGCCTGTATCTGTGATGGGTGGTGGTGAGACTCAGCGTTCAGATATCTATTGACGTGTGTTGGTTTCAGTGTGTTCCAAATGTCCATCCACTCCTTGTGATGTGCACATCTAGAAAGGACAGACTGTTATCCTCCTCAAGTCCATTGCTGCTCCATCTACTTGTCGATATATTTTCCTATTGTGCATAAAGTAAGCATTTTCATATAGGGCAGAAGATCTTCGTTCTCTTCTATAAGCAGGAGTGCCTCCTGTACTGAAATGCTCGGGTATAGGGATTTGATATCAAAGCTTGCCATAATGTCGTCTTTGTCCATCCTGTGAGAACCTAAAATCTGAGTAAAATGTTCTGAATTTTTGACATCGGATTCTGCCTTTTCCACTATAGGTTGTAGTGCACTGGTACGATGTTTTGGTTAGTTTTGATTAGTTTCTCCAGTTTGCATATTGGTGAGTAAAAAGCGCTCACGATTCAATGCAAACGTCGTGAGATCTCTGGTGACCGGTTTGTAGATTGGGTCGTTCAAAATTCCCTCCAATTTTACACTATAATCCGATGTATTCTTTGTCTGTTGGCATTATTATAATATTTTCATTTTTGTTTAGGTTTTTCAGGGCTTGCATTTCTTTTCTGCTTAAGTTTAGTGGTGGTTTTGACTGTCTTAAAACTCTGGCAACATCTTGCCTTATTCACTTCGCATCCTGTGGTCTATGGTGCTTTTAGGGATATTATTTTTGGAGCTCTTGCATAGTTAAATCCTTTATTCAGTACGCTGAATTCTGTATCGGAAAGATGGTATGCCGAAATATTATGAACTGAAAGGCTTTGGTTTGTTTTTGGCACTTGTCTTTTTTTCTTGGAATTTGACTGAAGCGTTTCTAATTTCTTCGACACCTTTTTTGACGTGATATATTTGCACCAACGCCAGACAGGCCATAAAATTGATTTCGGTACTTACAAACAAATAGCTACATTTCTGATCTTAGGACCAGGATTATACAAAAGGCCATCGCCATAGAAAAGTTCATGGAATACGTGGAAAACGATAACAAACAGCAGAGAGATGCGCAGCAGACAACAGGGACATCGCAACTACGATCGTGAGAAATAAATAACGCGACAGCACCGTTACCATCTCCTATGCAGAGTATAAATACCACACGCATCGCTGATAACCTCCCAGTGTTCGAAGTGTTTTCGGAGGTCGAGCATTGAAGATGCCAAGTGAGATCTTGGCGAAACGCTTCCAGAATTCCAGTCGGAGTTCAACGAGCGAACGGATAATATCCCGGGTGCCCATATCATCATCAAAATAAGAAGGTGGTTCTAGATGATGATGATGATTCCCTTCATTAAGAAGAATATGCGATGTAGGATACGTATCGGAGTCAATCAGAATTAGGTGAAACCTCCGGCTACACTCGAAGGGCGATTTCTCTCGCCGTTCAAGCTGCGGTATTAACTTCTGTAATTACCGAGAATTGCAATGGCATGTACTGATGGCACCGGTTCTGATTAGCCTGCGAAATTGCCCGACTACAAAACTGGATTAAAACTAAACTTCAAATATTGCGATTCTCCGGTAGTATAAACGCGTCGCCGCATTGTAAACTTAATTATAGGAACGAGACTTCCACAAAGTTTAAATTGAGCCGGAACGGAACGCGTTAGTATTCATTTTCGGAAATCAGTATTAATTTTGTACCTCCTCATATAAGGCTCCGTTTCAATAATTTCCGCGTTGCAGCTGCAGCCCGAGGCCACCGCTGCAAAATTGAAGCCTTTTAAGTTTGCTGCGTCATAATCTTTGCATCAGAAAAATCCTCTGGTGTTCTCAATATATGTGTTGTACCCGAGAAAGCCGAGCCGATAGAGTCCCAAGGCGGTAAAGTTTCGACAAACTTTGCAAATGTACATTAATATCTTAGTCGGATTGCCTGGGGGTTTCCTCCGAGTTTACCCCCTTCGCTTCGTCCCAGTCGCTCCGTCTTATATTCGTAAAATGTCCGTTATTAAGATATTTGCAATTCGCATAAGCTGCACGTTATTAGGATTTAAGGGCCACCGAAACCAGAATGTGGGGGGCGAAGTTCGCCAAACAACTTAAAATTATATCAAACGCTATTAATTAAAATATGGCGGTATGAAAGGGACTGACAGAAGCAGCAGCGTCGTGCCGTCGAAAGGAAACCGCTCGAGCTGTCAATCGAAGTGATTTTATACTGGTGTATAAGCTATATGAAACTAAGGGGCTGTAACGACTACCGCTATGTTCTAGATCCCATGCCTCTACAAAAAAAAAAGAGAAAATGATACATTGAAGAATCGGAACTGGAGCTAGTTGCTGCCGCAACAAAGTGAATACAGACATTTCAAATCGACTTAATCGACTTAAGTGTTACATCAACTTACCTATAAATTGGACTGTCAATAATATCTTTCTAAACTTCTATACCTCTAAACTTCTAAACTTACAATCTCGAACAATAAAATATTTTTCTTTTTGGACCTAAAACATAGATTGGTCTAATGAGCTTAAAACTACTTTTTCTTCAGCGACGTTATTTATGCTCGGCTGATAGTTGCAGAGAAAACAGCAAACAACAACAATAAATAATAAATTGATTAAACAAGCTACAAACAAAACGAATACAAAATTATTTAATATTTAAAGCAAAGTTGTTAATTATAAAGATATGAACTCATTGAACATTTTGAGTCGCTTCTGGATTCGATGGAGACCAACATTTAGCAATACATAATTTGCTATTTGCACTCGTTGGGACTGAAACGATATCTTCCTGAATTAATTTTTATAATCCAAGATAAAATATCTTTCGCACCAACATTCAAAAAGATAGATTGAAAGCGCACCTGGAGAGGTTTGTGAACAAACTTGATGAAATAACTTCGACTTTCTTTTCGGTTTCTGCAAAGAAAAATTCAGCTTGGCCATATTAAAAACAACAAGAACATGTAGTGGTTTTGATAACATTCCTTCGTAAATTTTGTGCGTGCCTTATTGCTTTTTGTCCGCAACACAAAATACTGCTTTTAGCAACTCGGGCAAACCATTAAGTTCCGCGAGTATCGATCATGTCTCAGGAAAGAGGATATTCAAGAACTACGAGATAGTACAAACACTGTTTTATTATTGATCTCGTGTTTATGGCGCCGCTTCTTCTATTTTATGAGGAAGCATTTATTTTGTTGGTTTATCCCCCATTTTTTCTTAGTTTATAGCTGCAGTTTGTTTTCCGTAAAAGAAGTGAATGCTCACGCGTTCGTTCAAAGCCAACTGATAAAGTTGAAGTTAGGACGTTCCTAAAAACTTCCCAAATTCTTGCTCTTGATTGCCAATTCAAGTCTTCGGAAAGTTATAAGTAAGTATGTTGAACTCCCAATAAACTTCTTCCGTCCCGACAGGCTATACGCCCCTGATTAAAGGGTAAAAACGATCAAACGCTTGGCAACTTAAATTTTCTAAGGGTGGGCCGTTATAATTGGGCCGAAGGGCCACAGCGGGCTGTATTTATAGGCAATTATTTCGTTTCTGTAATTTGATTCATAAGGGGGGCGGCATTGCGAGCGCGTGTTGGAATATATTTACGGCAAAAATTATCCATCGCCTTCGATTATTTTCTAATTGGAATTGTAATTAATATGCCCCTGAAAGTACATGGGCGGCCCTTTATTAGGTGGCTGGAGTCTAACGAGTAAAATAACGTGGTTGGGGTGGTGGTAGCTGGGGAGTTGAGTTGTTACGGGATAAGTTACAACTCCGCTTTCATCCCCAAACTAACATGGGCGGAACAAAAATCAATGAAAAGTTTTTATCAATTAATTGTATATCTTTTGTAAAATTTTTTTCGTTAGTTTTGGTTAATTTACTTTCCTCTACTATGTATCTCTGTTTGTTTTTTGTGAAACTGAAATAACCGCTGCGAATTTTTATAATTATACTTCAACAAATTGTTAATATTCGTACTTAATAATTGAAATTAATTATGTGAAATCAGAAAGATGTACATTTTAAGGATTTTTTGTTTAAACTTCAACTCCATTGTTTCTATATAATAATAATAATAATAATATTAATAATAAGAAGAAGAAGAAGAATAATGATAATAATAATAATAAACTGTCTTTATTGAAAATAAAAATATTACAATACAATTATAACACAAGATTGACGACATCCACAAATTGCGCTCTTCCATGTAACCACAACAACAGCATCAACACCATAATTGTCTTTTAACAAAACTTCTGGATTCCTCCTGCGTCGGTTTTTGCTGAGTCGAACTTGCTTTGCCAATCATCCTGTTCTTCAGAGCTTGACTGCAACTGGCTCGTATTTTACTCTGTACCTGCTTATATATTGTTTGAGGGGGTGGAGCTAAATGAGCAGCATAAACACCGTCTCAGATGACCGATTCCCATATTGGTGACAGGTAGAAACCTGAGTCGCTGTTAAGATTGTTAGGTTGTATATATTCTTGTAAATATTAAAAACTGGTGCACTAATTGTCTAAATTTAAAACATACAGCATTCAAAAGTTCATCTCCTGTACGTTGTAGAAAATGCTCAAAGCCACATCATACTTTATTACATCGTGATAAACAGCTCAGCCCTAATCATAATCCTTCCACCAGTTCAAATAATTTTCCTAACAAATGTGATGCAAGAGCACAGTCAGTTACTTTAACGAACATTGATTCTAGCGCTAATGGTAGAGATTCTTCAGTTCTTCTAGCTACCGTTCAAATCAAAGTTTTAGACTCGCTTTGTTACTACAGACCAGTTCGAGCTTTACTTGATAGTGGCAGTCAAGTGAACTTTATAACATCTAAATGGCTTGGACTTACTCGAAGACCTCTCTCACTTTTTGTAAAAGGTTTGGAAAATACCACCTCGAACGTTTCTCAAGATGTTACTTGCACGTTTATTCCTCGAATGTCCAGTGAACCCCGAATAACCGTTGATTTTGCTATACCCCAAATGTGTGATAACATGCCCAGTTCTGATTTACTGGATGTTAGCTTTAGTAAATTTTCCCAATTAGACCTTGCTGATGATAAATTCAATATTCCAAGTCCCATTGACATGCTCCTTAGTTTCGATGCATTTGGATTTCTCTTTAAGGAAGGCTCTATTTCTCACTCTATCAATGAACCTGTGGCTATTAATACACATCTGGGTTGGATTATTACAGGTCTAGTACCAACATCACCACCAACTCTCTCAAACAATACCCTTTGTTGTACCTCTACACTTTCACTCGAAGAGGTTGTTAATAAATTCTGGCAACTAGAACAGATTCCTCAAATAAATGCCCAGTCCCTTGAAGATCTGACTGTAATCTTCTGTACCGGTATTCGATCATTCAAAAGACATTGCCTTACGTAGGTTTTATTCACTCGAACGACGACTCTTGCATAATCCAGAACTCCGCAAAGAATATAACCTATTCATGCAAGATTATTTGGATTCCGGTCATATGGAACTTGTTAAACCTTTGCCGCATACTAATCATCAATACTATATACCTCACCACTATATACTTAAACCTGAAAGTGTAACTACTAAACTTCGCGTTGTCTTAACTTAACGACTGTTTGCTAGTAGGACCCAAACTTGAACAAGATGTATTCTCTTTACTCCTCCAATTTCGCACTCACTCGTTATTACGGCCGATATAAAGCAGATGTTTAGGTAGATACTGTTGTCGGAAACCCACAGAGATTATCAGCGGATTGTCTTCAGATACTGTCACTTACGGAATCTCTTCCTCCCCTTTTCAAGCCATTAGAACTCTAATCCAATTGGCTCAGGACCACGAAGATCAATTTCCTGGAGCGGCAAAGGTTATAAAAACAGATTCTGTCGAGGCAGCTTTGAGTCTTCAAAAGGAATTGGAATTTAGATAAATCGCTCTCCCAAGTTTCGGTTTCGCTGGACAAAGAAATTGGGGGTCTGCAATGGTGTCCCACTTCAGATACATTTACTTATAAAATTGATCTCAGACAACATGCATGTTCTAAACGTAACTTACTGTCTGATTTGGCAAGAATATTCGACCCTCTCGGGTTCTTAGCTCCTGTTATTGTTTTTATCAAATTACTCATTCAAAAACTATGGTTTTCTGGAATAGAATTGGACGAACTTGCTCCAGAGTCGGTGTCGTCCGCTTGGGCCTTATACAAGGAGAATCTGCCACTCTTGCCCTCTTTATCTATTCCTCGAAAGATTACCTTCGATGGCATGAAATTCTGCGAATTACGTGGATTTTGTGATAGTTCTGAAAATGCTTACGCCGCTGTAATTTATCTACGAGCGGTGCTAGCTAACCAAGCAAAGCAGCTTGACTTGTGTGCCAAGTCAAGAATATCTCCACTTAAGAGAATTTCAGTTCCTCGTTAACAGCTATGCTCGGCTGTACTCTTAGCAGATTTGATCGAAATTATGATGAAGTCGTATCGAAATATGTTACCCATCAGCTCAGTCATAGCGTGGTCTAATTCGACTGTTACGCTTTCGTGGATTCAATCTTCACCCCATAAGTTACCCATATTCAGGCAAAGGTATCTAATAGTCAATGGTCTCATGTATCTACACCAGAAAATCCTGCTAACTGTGCTACCCGCGGCATTGGACCCTGCGAATTACTCTATTTAGAAAAATCCCTAACTTCCTATTGTGACCCCTGGTCACACAAGTCTCTAAAGATCAACGAACATTAGAAAGACGAAAGACGACTCTTACTATTTCGACTATGAATGAATGTTTTTCTCTATCTGAACACGACCAAACTCTCTTAATTTTAATCAAGCAAATTCAAAGATTTTACTATAACAAGGAAATAACTGAACTCTCTAAGAAAGACTCGTATAATTTGAAGTTCTTCCCGAAATATTTTCCCAAGCTCACTCCCTTTCTTGACCAAGATGATATTCTCAGGGTGGGCGGACGTTTACATCACTCTTCTATTTCAAATGGTAATAAACACCCGTGTTTACTTCCAAGTGATCATAGGCTGACTCGTCTGATTGTAGAGCATACACATGTTAAGTATTTACACGTTGGGCTACAAACTACCCAATATTTACTTACCTAAAGATATTGGATCCCGTCCTCCAAAAGAGTGATACGAAAGTTCATCTCTTGCGTTCTTTGTTTTAAAAGTAACCCCTGTTCTTCTCCCCCGGTAATGGGTAACTTACCTGCAGTGCGAGTGAATAAAATAAAATGTTTCACCAAATGTGGGGTTGATTTCGGTGGTCCATTCCAAGTAACGATGGGCAAAATGCGAAGATCGAAAAGTTATAAGGCTTATATGTGTTTTTTCGTATGCTTGGCCACCAAGGCTCTCCATGTAGAACTTGCTACTGAATTGTCTACCGATGCATACCTTGCGGCCTTAAGACGGTTTATTTGTCGGCGTGGTCTTGTTACGGACATCTACAGTGATTATGGCACTAATTTTATCGGAGCCGCCAAACAACTCGCTCAAAAGATGCGTAATGTTTCCACACAAGAAGGCATAAGGTGGCAATTTAACCCTCCTTCGGCGCCAACTTTTGGTTTAATTTGGGAGAGTAACATCAAGTCAGTGAAAACCCATATTGTTCGGGTAGTAGGAACTCATATTTTAACCTACGAAGAGTTCATCACAGTTCTGACCGCAATTGAAGCGATTCTAAATTCTAGGCCATTGTGTCCTGTTAGTTCCGACCCTGACGATCTAAGCGTTCTTACTCCGAGTCATTTTCTAAATCTTCAACCTCTTAACACATTTATTGAATCAGACTGTACAAAAGTTAATTTGGGAAGACTCTCGCGTTCGCAGTTATTACAGCGCATGCGTCAGGATTTTTGGAAAAGGTGTCATCGTGAGTACCTTCACACCCTTAACCAAAAATCCAAGTGGTATGATCCCTCCACTGATATTAAAATTGACACTCTGATGTTAATTAAAGAAAACCTCTCTCCTCCATTGGCTTGGTGGTGAGAGTAGTCTCTATTAAAACGGCAAAGGGTATTCTCAAACGCCCAGTTTTAATTTGTATATAGTTTGCCAATATATTAGTTATTAATGCTGGGCAATATATTAATTATTAATTTTAAGCTTAGAATTTGCGTGGGCATCGGATTGTTATTACTGTTTTTGTTAATTACTTTCTTTTTTTTTTAATTTATTAATAAAATGTTGCCATTTTAGGTGGGCGGTATGTTCCGTCCAATCGGAATTGTTTTGTTTTATTTTTCCTCTTTAATTTTTATAATTTTTTATAGAGCAAATTGAAATTGGTTTTCTTTTAATTAATTGCTACGGTTATATTCTCCGCGTATTGTGGTGACAATCTCAATAGGTATATGACCAGAAAAAACTCGTATGTAGCTCCGGTGTCGTACTCCGCTGTGATCGGGACTAGTAAGATTCAGGCAGAGATCAATGTGAGAGCATTTTCCTTGTGCCAAAATTAAAATGTCGAGTGCCGTCAAGTATTGCGAAATTGTGCCAGTCACCAGCCAGAGCTGCATCAAGATAGGCCATATATATATATATATATATATATATATATATATATATATATATATATATATATATGATGACACTATATTCCGGGATATCATCCGTTCGCTCGTTGAACTCCGACTGGAATCCTGCATCCGACTGGAATCCTGCAAATCTTGCATCCGACTGGAATCCTGCAGACGTTTCGCCAAAATCTCACTTGGCATCTTCAATGCTCGCGCTCCGAAAACACTTCGAACACTGTGTGAAGTGTTTTCGGAGCGCGAGCATTGAAGATGCCAAGTGAGATTTTGGCGAAACGTCTGCAGGATTCCAGTCGGATGCAAGATTTGCAGGATTCCAGTCGGAGTTCAACGAGCGAACGGATGATATCCCGGAATATAGTGTCATCACATTTTTCCATCCGTGAATCAATACGTGAGAATATATATATATATATATATATATATATATATATATATATATATATATATATATATATATATATATATATATATATATATATATATATATATATATATGATGACACTATATTCCGGGATATCATCCATTCGCTTGTTGAACTCCAACTGGAATCTTGCAGACGTTTCGCCAAAATCTCACTTGGCATCTTCAATGCTCGCGCTCCGAAAACACTTGTTATTATATATAATATTATAATATAAAAATTTATAGTCCATTGCCCTTTCTCGTGCAATAATATTCTTATAACAAATAATAATAAGTTTGCAAATTCGTCAGTTCTCTTTTATATCGTTTGGACCAACAATTTTTTTAAAGCAGTGACTTTTCTTGTGGAACATGTTGCAGGCAACATGCAAACCAAAACTTACTAAATGGAAACACATATTTATGACTGCATCTAACTAAGAGAAAAATTATATTTGCCGCTTTGACAAACCTGTCTACACTTCCATATATCTCTCCCCTTTGCTTTTAATTTCGATTTTATAAAATTTCTCCCAACATTTTTTTAAACTGTTTTCTTATGATAACTGTGTGTCGATAGGACGTTATGATATGCCAACAACAGTTTTGCAAAAATCTGTTATTAGTAACTCCAAAGAAAAGCCAATACTGAAATTATTAAAGCCATATCTCTCTTTAGTATTCCCCCTGTGCAAATTCGATACATCCAGCATATTATTATACCCCTTCATTCAGCGTAAAATCTGAGGAATTATGTTAAAATTTTTCTTTCGAGGACGGAGACGATGACCCCCGTCACTTTGGCTAGAGTTCCGGAAGCTGTTTAAAAAGCCATGACGTCGAAAATATTGGGACAGGCCCGGAACAATGGAGGGAACGATTTAATAGTCGCGAACGCAACTACTAAATCAAAAAACATTTCGGAACGAAACTGAGACGTCGCCTTCGATATTCGACGGCATTGTCTGTAGCGGGGTGGTTATTGTAGTTTAATGATCTGTCGGAGTGTGACGTTGTGTCGCGTTCACTTTCCGCTTCCGCCATGCCACATCGCTTTTTGTTATGCTGCATTAAAGCCTCTCGGGATACGTAATAGGTTTTAGATATGGGGGTTCTTGTAAACTGCGTGCTTTTTTGAGGGTTGCGGCAAGTGAACATTTCTCCATGGCGGATTATTGCTACAATTATATTTGGAGTATGGTCTTAAAAGTGTCATCATTTGCAATGTTTTTTTACCATTTTGCAGATGGTAAGTGGAATCGAACCTTATAATAGGTTACAACCATACGATACAGAAGGCAACAACAATGAATTTCAATATGTCTTCCATGAGTTTTTGGCGATTGGGCGGGCTTCGGCTACCGGAGAAATTGTGGTTAATGAATGCTATGCCACATTCTCTATAATGAATATCTCTACAATGAAATTGACGTTCAAGACAGGTGCTGTATAGAGAACGGTATTAAGGATTTTAAAGTTGAAACAAGATTTTTTCACAACCAGAATATAACAACAATGTAGGTATGCGGGAAGGAGACATTTTCAAGCTATTTAAAAGATATCGTTTCTGTAAAGTTTAAATTTCAACTCTTGTATATAATTACATGAAATAATCGAAAGGAAGAATAAAATGAATTATTTTGAAACACTGTTTCAATATTTGCCCCAATTTTAAAAAGTAGTCTTTTTGTGGTCTTTCGAAGGCACTAAAAAAGGACTATATTGTTTTGTAGTTCAAACAGTAATGCTGCAGTAAAGGAATGATATAATTTCTCATTTGCAGCAAAAGAGCTGCGAGGAAGGAGGTAAGTACTGACTTATATAGCATTCTGTAAACTTGCATATGTGCGGGTTTCATTTCAAGCTCTAGTTAGAGCTTTGCGTTTTTTTCGTTGATCAAATAACAGTAAAAACGTGCGCAAAGCCATTATTTCGAAACCGTTTTATAGAAAAAAACGCCCAACCGAAATCCCCGTCGTCCACGTTTACGCCGCGTACATACACACACGATAAATATTTAATACAAAGACCTGTGTAAATGTTTTGTTTTCCCTCTGCAGGCGGATGCAACGCCGCTGGAATAAACAACATAAAAGCATATTTGTTTGCTGAAGCCGCCCCGTATTACGCATGGACCGTTCCCGTAAACATAAATAGAGAGAACGAACGCTATCGTGTTTCTGGACCACCCCCGGAATACTACCCGAACTCCGCCATTTTATAGCAAGTTTTGTTGTTATCCTGTATATACATTATATACCAGACCTCGCGTTAGTTGAGTAATTCAGATCTACGTCAGACATTGCGATTCGCAATCCTCAGCTATTGAATTTTTTTTTTCTCTCTTTACTCGAACTACCTCAGTTGAACATCAACCAAACACTGGTTGGCGTTTGTTGATTCTTTTGCGGGACAAACACTTCCGGATAGTTTTCAAAGGTCATTTTAGCAACATATCATGCTCATCATATACCTAATTATTTATTATTAATATATTAACTAATATCACTGCAGATTTATAGCAATGACTGAAAATAAAAAGGACAATATTCTACAGCCCTTAACTAATTAATTTTTTGCTCAATATATACAATAACGTACATACAATGATTCCATTATTATCAATCTCTCCTTTTCATGATGTACATCATGAGAAGGTAGCTAGAAACATGGGAAGGAGTCATTTCAATAAATGGCCAAAAAATAAATAATCTGCGCTTTGCAGATGTTTGCCGAGTTAATCAATTTAGTAAATACGATAGAAAATAAAAGAAGTCGGGTCGGTCTAGAACTAAATACACAAAAAACCAAAATCATGATAGTTAATAGCCAACATAACAACCATCCAAATATAAGTCATATTGACCGCTTCGAAGTCGTTGAGTCATACGTATACCCGGGATCACTATTGGCATAGATATAGCTAGACTCTCAGACAAGCGAAACGTAAGTAGATCGATGCTACCGAGAGGTATTGTTATAGACGTATGCTCCTCTCCGTATCCCACGAACTAAGAGCCGCGCAAACGTCTCCATTATAAATGAACTTATCCAACATGTTTTCCAGGAAAATCCGATTAAAACAACTAAATATATTTTGGACATATAATAACGAAAGATCGTAGACTACGAGGCTGTCATGGATAGAACAGATCACGTCTAACTGTAGCAAGCCAATGCACGATATCATCGAGATGACAAAAGACGAAAGCGCATGGAGAGAAATCATCCGTGATGTTACGCTGACCACCACACTACCTAATGGAGGTCAGGACTGAAGAAAGAGAAATCAATGACTAGTGAGTACTAACTGATCCATGCAACTTCCATGAATATTATAACCAACTTGCTAGGATAATGGTGAAGTAATAACGGATCATTCAAACAAAACATATGTTTCACTATCCCACGGTGTGTCCCCCACTAGACTCTCAAATCTAAATAGGCCAGTCGGAATAAAAAGTCACGTAGTGTAAGTGCAGAAATCACTACCAAGCATTTCTACTTAAGCATAAATGTATATCTGTACACATTAAAGTCTGATGAATCCACAGCACTACTAGAACTAGTAGTTTTTGCTTAGTAAGGTTCAGATTCCTATTTGGTAAGAACTATACTTTAAATAAATGTTACATGTTGATACGGATTTTGCAGCTGTAACTGTAGAGGAAAATAGTGACGGTCTGGAAACTGGTTCGAAGGAGCTATAACTAAATTTAAAGTTTGGGAGTTACATGATAATCACAGAATAAATATAAATTTAATGGTTTTTAATTTGATTGATTCAAGAGGCATTGAAATTTGATGTATTTGTTCAAGACTTGCAGATATTGACTGATTGATTGATTGATTGCTAGTGATTAATAAGATGCTCTGTCTTTTAAATATGTTAGTGCTAGGACCGGCAACATTAGTTGATAAAAGTTGGACATTACATCGAAGCAAAATCAATTAATTTAGATAAAGTTTATTTTATTATACGTGCGTTTTTCGTTTCACGTGGAATATTTCTAAAAATGCAACGTGCGGAACCACATTCGGTTGCACGGAAAAATTAGCATTTTTTTTTAGTTTCCGCTTCACCCCAAAACAGTACGTTACAATTACGTCATTGTTGCGGCCATTCTCGCTGGAACGCAAGAGGAATGATTGAACCGGCGCCTGGCAGCCACAATAATTGCTTAATGACGTTAATTAATGCCTTACTTGGAGCTATTATTCGGGCCCGATGCGACAACAACCCCGATAAGCGCCGTTACGTCAATCACAACGGTACCCATAAATAATAATGCGTGCGCGTGTGACGTTGTTAGACCGTTCCTTGCCCACTTAGTATTCCGCCACTGAAACAGTCTGTTTACACGTCATTAAATTACAATTCTGGGGGTGGGTGAACGGGCACCGGGAGCGCTTAATTACACAGGGCGAACGGGAACGACCCACTCAAGCTTCGAAATTCTCGGAATTTTGTTTTGTTTATAGAAATACTGCAGATTGCAGACCAAAACTACTTACCAAAGGCTACCCGAATCCCCAAAACCTCTATTTTTTCATAAACATTAGTTTAGACGTTATGAGCTTTCCAATTCAAACATTTTTTTAATAACTTTTTTGTAATCACTGCTTTAAAATATCCAATTGATCAGCCGTACAGTGTGTCACTTTAAAACACTGCACTAAACGCTCTCGCCAAGAAATATGGACATTTTCAGGACTTTATAATCTCTGTTTATGTACTCTGTTCCTTACTGCGAGAGACCTTAATATCATTATTAATCATTATTGAACTGTAAAATTTATATTAGGCGTACTTCAGAGGCAGTACTGTATAGTCTACTTCAATCTTCATCGCGTTGGCTTTCGAGGGACTCGTCCCAATAAAACATCAACGAAGTTATTAGCTATTGTTATTGTTAACAAAAAATTTATTCTTACGTGAGTTACAATGCAAGGGTGGATCAGGTATATTTCTTTCTTTCGGATATATTTCTTGAGTGTTGACCATTTGTGGCACTGTTTAATAATCGTTGGTACTGTCCGTTTCGAAGAAGTAGAGGACTTTGTTTATTTATTTAGCGTATGGCGCTTTACACTCTCTATACAATACAAATGAACACATTTTTCTAGATACTAAAATATAGATATACACAATCATAACACAGCTACGTTAATACACAATATAGACATAAAAATAGAACAAATAGAACAAATAATTTCAGAGAGCGATGTCCAGTCCATTCAGCCATTGGATAGCCTCTTTAGGGAGTCCAACAAAGTCTGAGAGGGGGCCGGGGTATGCGCGATTGGGACACTCGGTCAAGATATGGCGGATCGTCTGAACACCATCTTGGCAGTCACATTGAGGAGACTGCTTTATTCCCCATTTGAAAAGTGAATCACCGCAGCGTCCGTGGCCCGTGCGAACTCTATTTAGTTTCGACCAAGTGTTACGGGACAAATCGAAGCCACTTGGTGGCTTGTTCACATTAAGAACCTGGTGCCATTCAGGGGGCGCGGCCTGGAGCCACCTTTGTTACCAGCTTTCTTTAACATTGAAATGTGAATTTGCAAGATCGATAGCCGTGGCAATAGGCAAGTGCCTCAATTTCAGGCGTTATCTCCCAGCTGGGAAGTCTTCGTTTATGGGAAGATCCGGTTGCTTATTATTTTGTTGTATTCTCGGAGCAGGGCACGGGAGCGGCGAAGGTCCGGTGGCTCGATATGGCTTAGGGCGGGTAGCCAGTACAACGGTGTTGATTTTATGGTGCCCGAAATAGTCATTGAGTCGTTTAGTTGTACATCCACTAGTTTGGTGTGGCTGCTGTTGATCCATACGGGCGCGCAGTACTCTGCTACAGAGTAGACGAGGCTGAGGGCTGAAGTTCTCAGGGTGTCTGCAGCAGCACCCCATGTAGTTTCTGCAAGTTTGTGTAGGATATTATTTCTCGTTTTCAGTTTTGCAGCCGGGTTGGTGAGGTGTTTTTTGTATGTTAGAGTCCGATCTAAGGTGACACCAAGATATTTAGGGGTTGAATTATGGTGGAGGAGTGCACCGTCGAAATATATACTGAGCCCTACATTGGCCATTTTGTTGTTAAGACTCAGTTTTGCTCATACTAGGTTTCTCGAAAATAGACTGCCAGTCTGGACAGATCATTTGTTAAAATATCTTCTGTTGCGGTAATGTGCTTGTGTTGAACGGCAATCGCAAGGTCATCCGAATATCCGAGAGGACTTATTATACAAGAAGCTTTAAAATAAACCTATATATTTACAAAAAATATAAGTAGAGGAGAATTGAAGAAAAGGAATTAACGTAGTGATTTTTAATCTCACCGTATAGACCATAATGATCTGGCCCTAATAATAAGGAAAATATGTTGTCTTTATCAAAACAAAATTGTTCATACATTGGATAAACTGAAAAAGAATCTAGAAGAAGATAAAACCATTATAACCCTATATATATATATATATGTATATATATATATATATATATATATATATATATATATATATATATATATATATATATATATATATATATATATATATATATATATATATATAAGCCTTGCCAAAGACATATTTGTAAAATGGGATTGAAGTACCGCAAAACCGACAACAAGCAGGTAGTAATGGAATTACACAGATTACGCATTTTTAATTTAATTTATTTAATTACATTCAAGAATTTAAATTGATATTATTATTATTATTATTATTATTATTATTATTATTATTATTATTATTATTATTATTATTCAACAGCAACACACTCGTTGTACTTAAAAAAAAGAAATACCTATCTTATCTTACCTTAAATAATTCCAGAATTCCAGAAATTCCAGAAAGATATGGTGAAAAACAAGCTACTGGATATTGTACATTTGAATAAAGCTCTGTACGAAATTTTTTGTAAACGAAATTGTTTCAACACGAAATATATATAATATCACTATGAATTAAATTTGTAGCAAAGCATAACACCTCTTGAATGACGTGATAAACACAAAGATGTGATTCAAATTGAATAAAGAATGTGTGTGTGAAAGCCAGAAAACAATGTAGGGAGATTTATTATTTATCTGAAGTCCGACTAGAGGAAATAAATCGAGTAGTAGGAACAGACGACAAAAAAAGGCAACAGATAAAAGCAAGCCATTTTCAAATGAAGTTTTCAAGCCAAGGAATTCCATTGCACGCTCACCAATTAAGGTCTTAAATAACACTAATTCGGATTTTAATGCGCAAGAAATTGATGACAAAACAGGGAAGAGGCACATTTCGGGCAATACCCCAGAAACAGACAGAACAAATATTAAAAGGCAAAAGGATATTACGATCTCACGTACAAACATAAGCTTGAGCGATGAAGATGATGAAAAGCCCACTTCGAAAGCCTGTGAGGGAAACCAAATGATGAATGTGGTGTTAAAAGCTATTGATAATATAGAAATGCAATGCAACTAGTCAAAATAAGATGTTCAACCATGGAAATACTAAAAACACTAAAATGGCATAGCGAATGGGTGCGCTTGAAAAAGAAAACCATCTCCTAAGGCAAGGACACATAAGTCAAACCCGAGGTCAAACCGCTACATCTGAAGGACACACTACGGCACAAACATACGCATCTGCTGCCACAGAAAATATGGCTACAACCCAGAGAAATAACATTATTACGGAACCATGGGCTATACCGCCAATGAGAAAATTGGAAACTATTATGAGAATCAGTGATGTTACTGATCCTAAAGCTACTATTAGACAGCCAAAAAAAAACTATAAAGGACAAGGATGTAGAAGGACCTTTTAAAAATATATTCTCTTTTAAAAGTGGAGCAGTAATGGTGCAAAATCATAATAAAACACAAGAGAAATTAAAAGTAGCTCTAGAAGATAAAAATGATATTAAAGTTAAGAAAATAGATACAATAGATCCCATGTGTATGCTGACAGGAATTGAAAAAGGCTATACGGATGCAGAATTTATGAATATTTCGACTCAATCCAGAAATTAATGCATTAAATGAAACTGAAAAAATTAAAATTATAGCGAAAAAAAAACAGAAACCCTCTCAAGGAGAATTGGATATTGCAAGCACTCCCGACAACAGCAAAATGGTTCTTAAAAAAGAAAGAATAAATTTCGACCTAGTTATAATTTATGCTCAAAAATATATACCACTGGCTATGTATTTTAAATGTTGTGGATTTGGGCATGTGGCGAAGTATTGCCAGATAAAAAAATGTTGCTGTAAATATAGAGGCGAACATGAAGGGAGAAAATGTGAAGCACCGAAGTAGTCTTGCCCAAACTGTGATCGTATGGGCTACCAAGACGTAAAGCACTCGGCAAGAAGTAATAACTGCCCAGTTTATATAAAGAAACTACAACGCACTAGGTGCAATATAAGAAAAGAAAACCAAAAGACTTTTATAATATTAAGCAGATAAGAGAATGGAAAAATCATATATTCTTTATGTAATGAAAACCAATGACTGTCGTTATAAAGAATTGTACTGTTTAAAAAAGAAAGAATATGACAATTTGCTAAAAGAAGGTAAAGGGAAGATATTATGTAAATCGACTAGAAAATTCAGATAACAAAAGTAAAAGTGGTTGGGCAATTGTTAACGAAATTAAAGGCAAATCTAATGGGAAAGAAATAAAAATAGAAGGTGAAAAACGTATTTTTTTTAATAAACGCAGGACCTCAGATATAGAGTTGAATCAGGTAAAAATTTGCCTGGCAACTGGGGACAATGGGAACTATTTGAAATATATAAAAAAAAGAGATAACCTATTAAAATTTATAATTGTTCCAATTGCTCAACCACTGATTTACATAATTAATAATTCGTTAAGGGTATGGAGTCTTTCCAGAACAACTAAAGTTTACTGTAGTCATACCAGTTCTAATAAAAGGGGGTGCAAGTAAATTAGAAAACTACCGACCTATCAGTTCACTTTCAACATTCTCGAAAATATTTGAACATGTTACGTGTAAGCGTATTGTCGAATTTATGAATGAAAATAATTTATTCAATGAATGTCAGCATGGGTATCTACAGGGAAAATCCACAATTACTGCTCTTTTTAATTTTGTAACTTGTGTTCTAAGTGAGCAGGAGAGGAAACCTGTCCTCTCCTCTTTCCTGACATGACAAAAGCATATTTTAAAAAGCATTTATATTTTATACAAGAAACTGTATCAATATGGTATCCGAGAGGTAACGCTAAAGTGGATCAAATAATATTTAATAGGTAGAATGCAACAAATAGCCATATGTACTGGCTTGTATAGAACTGTATCTGGCCCTGCTACTGTCTCATTGGGAATTCCACAGGGAAGTGTCATTGGTCCTATTTGATTTGTACTTTGCATAAATAATAATAACAAATAATTACATAAATATCTTCAAGAACGCTGCCACGACCTTTAAGACGACAGTAGAACATTGGTTTAATAAAAATAAATTGCTTGTTAATAATAACAAAACAAATGTAGTACTATTCAAGACAAACAAAAATAAAGTAGCTGAACCAAAAACGTTAAACTGTGAACTGTGAAATACACCTAAGCAATAAAATCAAATTCCTGGGGATGTTCTTGGACAATATGTTAACTTGGGAATTCCACGTTAGTTGTGTTCGGATGTTTCGGATTCTAAAACACTACCTAGGTATAAATACGGAATACTATGGGAGTTGCAGAGACACTTCTAGGTCTAGAAAGTAGACAGTCGTGCAGAGGAAAGTTCGAAGAACTTAATGTCTTAAGAGTAACTGCAGTGTTCATACAGGAGTGCGTCATGTACTTTTTAAAAAACAAATCCTTTTTTACTCCTAATGAATCAGAAACTGTTTATCCAACACGCACACAGAATTTTAGTTTTCCTCACCATCGCCCCACAGGGATTGAAAAGGATCCTTGTTACCAGTGCATAAAAGTACTCAACAACTTCCCGGAATGGATACAAAAAATTAGAACTGTTAAAATCTTAAAGAAAGAAATTTTTAATCAGAATGGAACCATATACTATGGAAGAGTTTTACACCAAGATCAGGAAATTGTAAATATTGTTATTTAGACGCTATTTAATGTATGTACATATACTTCAAATAAAGATATATTATTATTAAATATTATTGTATGTATTATTCTAATAAACTGCCTGCAATAACGTCACTGTTGCAGTACTTTAATCAATCAAACGCACCTTCTTATTGTATGCTAATTAGTGTGGCTCTTATTTAGAAGGGATTCGATGTATAAAGGTCATAAAAACTGAAATTGAAATTTATGAGAATTTTACGATATAACCTTTCAGTTGTCCATCATCTTTAACGATTTCTGTTATTACAAATTTATATTTTATTACTCTCTTGAATTAATAAGCTAGAATAGGGTTCTTCAAACGATGTACCGTTTTTACAACCTTTCATGGTTTTCATTTCGGAATAAGTTTAAGACACGCAAGAAACGGGAGCATTATTTTTAGCACGTATACCACAAGCCAGGGCCGTATTTAAGATGTTAGCCGACAAGAACTGCACCGTGCGAACTGTTGTATTTTAAGAGTATGGAAATTTTCTTTGATTAAACTATTATATTATTACTTCATACTAGTGTACTTTATATAAATCTTACTAAAACAGTCCCTACTGGAGGTAGGTATATTAAAAACACATTTTCCAGTTTGCTATCGGTTGATTTAGTGAAATCGGAGAA
The DNA here is from genome assembly GCF_029955315.1 of Cylas formicarius. NCBI lineage: Eukaryota > Metazoa > Arthropoda > Insecta > Coleoptera > Brentidae > Cylas > Cylas formicarius. The sequence continues at coordinate 17,349,869 of NW_026844334.1, forward strand.
TGCTGTCAGTTTTATAAAATAGTATTTTCTTAGCCGTTGAAGCTTTGGGGTTATTTCTATTTCGTTTTGTGTTGGTAATTAGTAATTACCAACTTACTATTATTCAATTGTATTTCAAGACTCAGTCTGCCATTTTTATTAAGGTACCATATACATTTTATTATTATTATTTCTTAACAATTACTAACATTATTTAATTTTGTTTGTTTTGTTATGTTTTATGATGTCCAGCGACGAAGAAGTTGAGATTGTGGTCAATGACGTAATAATCGTTGATTACGAACACCCGTCAAATTGAAATAGATCAAAAATTATAACTTTAAATGTGTTTCTGCTTCTGAAACCGACATCTAGAGAAAGTGGAGTCATAAAATTAACGTCCTAGATGACTAAAACACCGTGTGCCACAGTACGTGACATAGTTGTGAATGGTGTCCAAGAAAGAAAAACGGGGAAAGATCGTGGGGTCCCGTAAAGTCTACTTGACATGCACCATGCCGGAATAGTGAGACGATTGATATATGATGCGTATCTGAAGAATATTGTTTTAACAATTAAAACTTTAAATGAAGATTTGCTTAGTGATTTGAACATCGACTCTTGCCTTCGCACGAAGAATTGATTTTTATTATAAAACCATCAATAAGAAACAAGTTTTTGTATGCACGAAGTAGCGAAGTACGGATCTGGAACGTCATTGTGGAATTTGCGAATCTATTTATTGAGGGTTAGTTAAATACCGCCACACCACAACTCTATATAATCACAAATTTGGAGAAGTCAGATGTTTTCAGTTCATATTAACACAGTAAATAGCAGTGTCAATTTATTCATGTTTTTTTTTAATGTATATGTCTTGGAAAAAAGGATATGCAAAACGTCTTTAGACAGCCCAGCCGTTACTGTTTACACTGTTTTCTCGACAATGGTTAACCGATCTAAAAACTTAACAATAAACGAATAAGTCACCAATTTGATACAAGAACTTAACTGGTTGAAGATTTTATCTCAAAACCTGGTAGGATGTTGACGATTCCCATATTTATAAAGATCCAATATTACAGAATCTTCATCTAAGCAGGTGGGCGTCTGAAAGACTCGCCAAAGTTTAAGAAGTCTATGCGAACCGCCAATAGTGACCTTCCCTAAGCTTCCTCAAAGTTTTGCACGACAATATATTTTGTTGCACATGATTAGTGTTACATATTTTATAGGGTCTTTATATTTAAAGCAGATGTGATATTTATTGATATTTCTGCCCTGTTTAATTTCAAAAATAGGATAGGAAGATACGCATTTTCTTCACAAATTAATTTATTAAGTCTAATGGTTAAATGAAAGATTTAGGTGATGAAAAAGAGAACATATCCTTAATGGTTTAATTTTATAGCCTTCAATATTCAGATTGTCATAGACAAGTATACTTGAAAATGTACGTAAGTTACGCGATAAAAAATCATTAATAGAAGTAAATTCGAGCTAAATAATTTTAATATGTACTATATTGTGCAAGAAGTTTGATAAAGGCTATTTTAATCACAAATTTAGAAAAAGTGAATAAAAAGAAAGAAAAAATTCAAAACCTTAAAGAATTTATATAATTTACGCGAACTAACATAGACTAACGACTTGGCTTGGAAATTGTTTACCAATTTTCCATTCATTTAATTTTTTAATCAGTGAAATTCATGATTTAAGTTTATTGCAAAATCTGTTATGCTCGCGATCACCATGTGTAACACCGTTAATCATCGCTGATGCCATCGCCACGAGAGGCATTAACATTTAATTAATAAACGCTCGTTTTTAACAAGTTCGTTTTGTTTTTCGTCTTTTATCGATCTTAATTACACTCCGCAAGGAGCCGTTTATGTAAGTTTGTTGCGTCTCCGATGGAAAAATTGCGCAGCTCAGGCCATTCGCCTGCTCCTAATTGGCTCTTGCAGTGTCGATAGCAAATCTTGTCTAACTAATAAGGGAGGTTGTTATTAGATACGCCGCTCCGCTATAGTTTTGTTGCGAAATATTTCCCACTTTATTTTTAGTGAGGGTATCGAGATTTCTGATGCTCTTCGGTTGATTAACACTTGATGGCAATAGCATTTTTTGAAAACTGAGCAATTTGGGTTTATTGCAAAAAATAACCGAATGCCATAAAAACCACTTTTGTGATTTTTTAAAATGCGATTCGCATTCGGTAGAACAATTGAAGAATTCAAAAATGTGTCATTTATTGTAATTCGTTGTAGCCCGCGCAACATAAACAAAAGAGAGTTTACTGGAAATACCACCCCGAATGTCCCCTTCTCTTTTTAAGTACTTGGTGGCAGTCTCAAGCATCGAAGATACATATAGAAAAATTAAATAATTAAATAAGAAGCTTTGATTTAAATTTTCACACGTTTTCATTTTATATGTTTAATATTTTTAATTTACATATCAAAAATGTTACCTTAATACATACGTTTATTTTCATTACTTAGGGACATTACTATTCCGCTTGCTATATAATTTTGTTTTACTGGATATTTTACTTCTGGATTCCCATAGTCCCTCATTGAAATAATGAACCGTAAATTAAACTGGTTAGTCCAATATTAAAATCTTATAGTGACTTTAAAAAAGAATTTAATGTCATAAATATAATGACTTTTTTTAAAACTACCTATAACAAAAAACAACAAAAAATGTGGTAGTTTGACCTGACCATACTTTTAAGAAGTGCAATCAAAATATAATGCTTTTTCTGGAAAAAATGTTTTGTCAGTTTTCTTCGTATTACAATACATTACAATTGTTTTTTTAAAGTTTAAACCACATTTCACCCCCTAAAACACAACTTCCCTACTCACGCCCGACTTCACGGATATTTCTCTAATCTACTTGTGTCCAGTTATACAGGATGTTGTTCAATAAGTTAACAATAAGATGCCGGAAGGCTTTTTCCGTAATTGACTTTACATTTATAAAAAATAGTCAAAAACGACATTAATATTTATTTTTCGAAAAACTGATAATTTTCCTTTTTTCATTTTAAAAACATTCAGTATAAATAAAAAGGAACATTAAGCATCAAAAAACTACCTTTGATGCTTAAAAAATGTAAATTAAAGTCGATAAAAAGTTTAAACCACTTATGAAGTTGTGATAAAAACACTACCCAGTAATCTATTTTCTCATCACTTATCTGTAACCTCCACTTTTTATATTCGTCGTGAAGCCGTTTCATCATGAATTCTATATCATACGTGTCCTTGGCCATCACAACCGCATCGTCAACGAAATATAATACGAATAGAGTATCATTATGATTTATCGGGATTCCCATTCTCTACAGCGTGCTTTCCAACTTTTAAGCGCAGCTGCCACATATAGTAAGGGACAGACAGCATCCCTGTCTCAATCCCTTGGTGACATTTATCGCTTCTGAAAATGTCTGTCCATTTTTAATCTGTACTGTGTGGTCGGTATTCATTTCTATAATAATCTGTAACAGGTGATTATCTATTTTTAAGTCTTTTAAAGCTTTCCACAGCTTTGCTTTCGGAACAGTATTCTAGATCCACAAGTGCCAAATGCAATTTTTTATCTACTGCTATGACCTTTTCCACCAGCAATAAATAGGTTGCCTGTACAGGATCGGTTTGGTGTAAATCTACTTTGATTCCGACTCTTGGACCGATGTTCTGCCTCATTTATATATATATATATATATATATATATATATATATATATATATATATATATATATATATATATATATATATATATATATATATATATATAATTTATATATATAATTTATACCGGGAGAAGGTTTCTTCAGTGATATTGTTACAGTCTTCAGTTTTTGTAACTGTTTTTCCAAATGGTTGGTCCAGTTTGACTAGTAATGATTCGATCCACAAATCGCTCCAGTTTTACTCTACAGTCTTGTGGCTTTGCTTTTGATTTTTGTTTTCTGATTACGTAGTCGATAATTGATTTTTGTTGTAAAGTGGGTCTTTCCCATGTGTATCTGAGAATATGTTTATGTAGAATAGGGGAGTTTAATATTTCTAAGTTGAACTTATTGCAAAATTCTATTAACTGTTCTCCGGATCCCTTTATCGTGTTTACACCGTATTTTCCTACTACTTTAACTTGTTCCCGTGAGTTGCGTCATTATTCGCTGCGATTATGATAGTTTCAGTTCCAAACAAGTTAAGAGTGATGGTAACGATGCTTTCGGCCACAAAACTGTACATTTTTTCAAATTTGTTTTTACCAAGATTGAGGTTCCTGCTTTCACATGTTCATGTTGCTCAACTCGTGGCCAAAAGTTGATGTATTTTCTTAGTGTCTCTTATAATGCTATGATATCCCTGTTCTGTTTTGATACTTCTTTTATTTCAGCCTACTTATTTGCGAGCCTTGCCTCTTCCCAGTGTCCGTGCCATAGCCAAAAGTCATCTTCGTTTAGTTCGGTCCGATTTCTGAGGATTGATTCTGTATTCTTGACCAAGCATTGGTTTTTATGGAGGACGGATCGCTAACCCCTCACTCCAATCCCCATCCTGGAGAGGTTTAATATTAACCGATATGTTCCAGTTTTAAGGCACCTGAGACTCGCCTTTCATCGTTTCTCGTTGGCTACATAACGCACACCCATTATACGCCATGCACCCAGTGGTTACTCGACAAACATTATCTTCGAGGGCGTGGGAGTAGGATTTGCTGAAAAACCTGAGTTCTATTACTAGAACCTCTTTGTGGCTGGATAGGAACAAAAAACGAGTGGGGAAAGCAATGGTGGAGTCAGTTTTGAGCTATGGATCAGAAGTCTGGACTTTAAATGCAGATCTAAAAAGAAGACGAAGCGCAAGAATATCACGATTAGAAAGAAAAACGAATGAGGAAGTAAAAGCTCGAATGAAAGCAGAAAAAACGGTGCTGGATAGAATAGAAAGACGATCCTGGAAATGGTTTGGAC